>NC_136065.1:1777459076-1780167826 GCF_964261635.1 Lissotriton helveticus
GCCTTTTATTCTGTGCTTCAACCTTGGGCCTCAAATCGGCCCCAAGATCCCTCCTCATCCTCGCCTCCGGGGTCCTAAGATAAAGCGCATGCTTTCCCTTCTCGTGCAGCCCCTGCACAACCCTCCTTTACACTTTGCTTTGCCTGTACGTGTCACTCAGTGCCTGAACTTGCTAACCCCACCCCACCCCCCTCTGCTGCCCCCTCTGACTACCCTGACCTGCTCCCCTTGGCCTCTCATATTTTACCGCATCCAGGGCTTACATTAAAGTTAATACATTTGCCCATGTGGAATTGATGCAATCCTCAGGCGCACCTTCATTTCTCTCCTTGCACTGGGCCTCTCGTCTCACTTTGTGCGTGCACCAGGGGCATCTTAACACGCCGCTGTAGCATCTACAGCAGCTGTGGAGTTCTTAATGGGCCTCTTCTTACTGCAGGTCCAAACAAAGGTTCATAATTAACCTGAAATGGTGGATGGATATATACATGGATGAATGAGTGAAAGGATGTATGTAAGAATGGATGAGTGAAAGAATGGATGGATGGATGAGTGCAAGGGTGAATGAATTCATGGATGGGGTGAAAGTGGATGGATGAGTGAAAGGATGGATGCAAGGATGTATGAGTAAACAAATTGATGGATGAGTGAAATAGTGAGTGAAAAGATGGGGTGAAAGTGGATGGATGAGTGAAAGGATGGATTGTTGAATAAACGGTTGGATTGATGCATGAGAGAAAGAGTGAATGAATGGCTGATGGATGGGTGGATGGCTGATGGAGTGGATGGTTGGGTGGATGGATGGATAGATAGATGGGTGGAAGGATGGATAGATAGATGGGTGGAAGGATGGATAGATTGATGGGTGGAAAGATGGATAGATTGATGGATGGAAGAATGGATAGACTGATGGGTAGATAGTTGACAAACGGTGGATGGAGGGAGGAGTGAAAGGGAGGATGGATATGAGTGAAAATGAGGATGAATATGAGTGAAAAGGAGGATGGATGGAGTGAAAGACGGAAGAGCAAAAGGATGGATGGAGGGATGAGTGAAAGGGTTGATGGATAGGCGTGGAAAGGAGGATGGAAGGTTGAAAGATGGAAGAGCAAAATGATGGCTGGATGGAGGGATGAGTGAAAGGGTGGATGGATGGGTGAAAGTGGATGGATGGATGAGCGGATGGATGGATGTATGAATGGAAGAAAGGGTGGATGGATGAGTTTGAATGATAGATTTGGAGCTGGAAGGATTGATTGGGCCCCAAGGGCATCGTGAACCACTCGCTTTAGCAGCTACAGTGGAGGTGGAACTCTTGATGAGCCTCTTCTGTCTGCAGCTCGGCAGACAAAGGTCTATAATTAATGTGTAAGGGTGAGTGAGAGGATGGATGTGTGGGTGAAAGGGTAGATAGATGAGTGAGTATGAGTGTAAGTGTGGCTTCCTAGATGGATGAATGAGTGAAAGGATGGATGATAGGGATGGTGGATGGTCGATGGATAAGTTGATGAAGGAAAAGGTGAAAAGATAGATGGATTGCAGGGTGGATGGATCAGTAAGTAAAAGGATGGATGAGTGAAAGGGTAAATTGATGGATGAGCGGAAGGATGGAAGAGTGAAAGGGTAAATTGATGGATGAAGGGAAGAATGGGTGAGGGAAAGGATGGACAGATGGCTGAGATGGATGGATATGTTTGGGGTTGGATGGGTAGATTTGGATATGGATGTGCGGATGGATGAATTGACAAACAGAATGGTGAAAGGCTGATGAAAGAATGCATGGAAGCCAATGTAAAGGTGAAATGCTAGATATCAGTGGGTGAATGAAAGGATGAATGGGTAGATCTGCGGAACAGAGGCAAAATAAGGAAATCACTAGTATTCAAATCCTTCTATACTATGAGGCTGACATAACCAGAGAAGCTATTATCCGAGCTCTTATATAATGAGTACTGCCAATTTTTGATGGTGCACTACATGATGGCACCAAAGGGACAAGTGGATTTTGTACAGGACAAGTAGATTTAGGAAGCTACCTGTCCTATGGACAAGTAGATATTTTAATAAATTCCACACCTCTGGATAGACAGATAGAGTGAGGGCGATAGATAGATAGTCGGATAGACAGAGTGAGGGCGATAGATAGATAGAGTGAGGGCGATAGATAAGATAGAGTGAGGGTGATAGATAGATAGAGTGAGGGCGATAGATAAATAGATAGATAGAGGGAGATCGATAGATTAATGGCGATAGATAGACAGACAGATAGATAGATAGATAGATAGATAGATAGATAGATAGATAGAGTGATGGTGATAGAGTGAGTGCGATATATAGACAGATAGATAGAGTGAGGGAGATAGATAGAGTGAGGGCGATAGATAGATAGATAGACAGATAGATAGATAGAGTGATGGCGATAGATACAGATAGACAGATAGATAGATAGATAGATAGATAGATAGATAGAGTGATGGTGATGAGTGAGTGCGATAGACAGATAGAGTGAGAGCGATAGATAGATAGACAGATAGAGTGAGGGAGACAAATAGAGTGAGTGAGATAGATAGATAGAGTGAGGGTGATAGATAGAGTAAGGGCGATAGATAGATAGATAGATAGATAGATAGATAGATAGATAGATAGAGTGAGGGCGATAGAGTGAGGGCGATAGATAGATAGATAGACAGATAGCTAGAGTGAGAGCGATCGATAGATAGAGTGAGGGCGATAGATAGATAGATAGATAGAGTGATGGCGATAACGTGAGTGCGATAGATAGACAGATAGAGTGAGGGCGATAGATAGATAGTCGGATAGACAGAGTGAGGGCGATAGATAGATAGAGTGAGGGCGATAGATAGATAGATAGATAGATAGATAGATACACGCTGAAACTTAAAAGACATTTTTGTAGATATGGGTGCTTTCATTACACGCGGTAGGACCCACAAATTGCCGGTCTTGAAAGGCTGCGTGGGCCCAGTGCAAACGGAGTCATCCTCACAGGAGACACTACATTTGTGCCCTTTAAGGCGAGCATGGTAAAGACAAACAAGCAGGAAGTGGGATAAGGGAGGGGGTGGCAATTGGTGAGCACTTTCGCCGCCGCTTTGATGTTCTCAGTGACCTCGCGGCTCACTGAGAACATCAAAGCGGCCGCGAAAGTCCTCCCAAAGGCTAGGAGGTAGTGGAATGAGTGTCTGGGGCCATGGGGGCACAGAACAAAAGTATTTTTCTAATTTCTTGTGGCTGGCCACCGTTGTTGAAGGCATGGTGAAACATTCAGATGCACACTTCCAGATCACGCTTGAGTAACTGTTATTTTTATATCGGAATGAAATAAAGAAGCACATTTTTATTCCACCTTTACGGGCTGCCGCGTGTTTGTGAAATGATTATTTCCGTTTTAGAGGACTTTTGCACAAGTGAGCACAGTGCTATGTAAATACCGTTATTATGCACTTGCAAACTTGGCTCTGGAGATGGAGAGAAAAATAGGAGAAGAGATTTTTGTGCAGTTCAGTTAGAGGCATGAGAAGAGGAAAGGTTTGCACAATATTATCTTTTGTGAACCTAGTCTTTCAAGCGGGTAATATGGTCGAGCAGTCTTACCCGTTATGGTCTGATTTAGGTTAAGAAGCTTCCATGCAGTCAAGAATTAAATAAAGCTCAATAACTTCGGGGTTGGGCCTGGAAATCTTCTCACCCATAGTGCTTTGACGACCAGCTTAATAACGGCTGTGGGGTCCTTCCTAACCTAATATATCTTCCCCACTGTAGTGCCTGGTGTCCCATGAGAGCGGCAGTTGAATTGTGTCATTGTTATAGACCGTGTTGAGCTCGCACTTTCCAAACAAATATACAGATGTCAAAGACAAATAGCCATCCAGTATGGAACTTACACTGTCAGGCAGTCAGTGGCTGCCTCCATGGAGCACGGCAAACAAGTAGCCTGAAAACCCAGACGGAAATGTGCAGAGTGCAATGTCCTTCATCAGTCATACCTCACTCCGAAGTGATTGGGCGCATGTTTCCCTATTCTTCATCGGCGAGTCCCAGATGTGGGCAGCTGGAGGCACTGTTTTACCAAATGATATGGGAGTGAGTGCAATCGTCCCAAGCACGGTCAGGGTGGGGAAGGAGACAACAGAGAGAACTGGGAGGTATCTGTGCATGGAACCCCAAATGTGCATGCAGGGTTTGATGTCTAGGACGGAAAAGTAGAAGTATGAATGTAGCTTTGTGGCTCTAACGCGTATTCTTAAACGTTGCCATGGAATGTCATGGGAGTTCCTTGCTGCCCCGCAGATTGTTTTCTGGTTCTGTGACCTAAGGAGGTGGAAAATACAAAGGCAGAAGCAATTAATTTGCTGTGCAGACAACGGGCAGAACACCGCTGGGGGCATCTTGGGACAGGTGCATTGCCAAATCAGAGGCTAAATTTGATGATATGCCGCCATGAATGGATGAAATTAATGTGGATACTGTGGGGTGGGGATTACATTGATGCACTGAATACGCAGGCGAGGGGAGAGCACCTTGTGGTGCATTACTGCTGATACATGCAACACTCTCGCAACAGTAGGGAGAGTGTTGGATAGCGGAGGGGCAACATTTACTATTCCCACTCCAATGAGTGCAACAGTAGGGAACATGTTGGATAGCGGAGGGGTAAAAATTACTATTCCCACTCTGATGAGTGCAACAGTAGGGAAAATGTGGGATAGTGGAGGGGTAAAAATTACTATTCCAACTCCAGTTAGTGCAACAGTAGGGAGAGTGTTGGATAGCGGAGGGGTAAAAATTACTAAATCCATTCCAATGAGTGCAACAGTAGGGAAAGTGTTGGGTATAGGAGTGGTAAAAATTACTATTAGCATTCCAGTGAGAGCAACAGTAGGGAAAGTGTTGGATTGCGGAGGGGAAAAATTAGTATTACCACTCTAGTCACTTCAAAATTAAAAACAGACAAAATATCAACACCAACAAAATATTTAAAAAACAAAATGAATGAAAACATATATAAATGTGATACAAATTAAAAGACAAATATATTTAATATTAAAAACTAAAAAAAACATTATAATATTAAATACATATCACAAATATCTACAAATATAACCCGCTGGAAGCAGGAAGACAACCCTCCCGTCGTGCCTTGTTATATACTTCGACTAGCTTCGGGCCAGGATCTCTACAAATTCAGAATAGAATACTACAGGAAGGCCGCCCGTCCCTGGTGTCTTGTTCCTAGGCATATGCTTGATAGCGCTACGCACTTCCCCCACCTAAACATCTTTACCAAGCTCCTCCGCCGCCTCATTATCAATCTGGGGGAGTTCTATCCCCTCTAAGAACCCCGTTCCGTTGGCAGCCCCAAGATCAAGCCTACTCTGATAAAGAGTGGTATAATAGTTCAGAAAGTGTGTGTTGATGGCTTGTTGAGTACGTTATGTTATAATGAATTTGTAGCGCGCACTGTTACTCTAGAGTGTCCTGGCGCGATGGAGGGCTGGGGTAGAGGCGAGAGTCAGATTAGTTGGACCTGCTGAACAGATGTGTTTTAAGTGCTTTTTAAAAAATTGGAACTCATGAGTAAATTGAAGAGTGGAAGGGAGCGCATTCCAAGCTTCCGCAGCTTTGACAGCCAGCGACTGGCCACCCAAACGCACTCTGCGAAAACTGGGAATCATTATCCGGTGGTGAGATGCCGAACGCAAGAGACGATTTGGCACATAGAAAGAGAAACACTTCCTCTAATAGGTGGGGTCCAGCCCATGAAGGGATCGGTGGGCCAGAGTGATAGCTTTGAACTGCACCCGCTGAGCCACAGGCAGCCAGTGCAGTTCCCGTAAGTATTGGCGCGCGCTAGATCTCCTAGAGGCGTTAAAGAGGAGCCTGGCTGCCGCTTTCTGAATGATTTGGAGCCTGTGCAGCAGATAGCCAGGCAGGCCGGTAAACAGAGCATTGGCGTAGTCCAGTCTGGACAAGATCAGGGCACGGGTAATCGTCTCTTTGGCTACTCTTGGGAGAAAAGGGAACATTTTACTGAGTGTTTTGAGGGTACCAAAACAGACTCCTGTCAGTTTCTTTACATGATCACTAAATCGTAGGTCGTCACTAAACCAGACCCCCAGATTTTTTGAAGGCCCGCCCTCGGACTGTGGCCTAGGATGGTTGGGAGGCCACAGGCGGTGTCTAAAATCTGCAGGGAACTGGCCGAATAGGAGGATCTCCGATTTATCCTCATTACATTTGAGAGAGGCTTTGGCCATCCAGTGGAAAACGGAAGTGAGGCACGTCTTGGCAGTGAGCGTATAATACCCCACCCCCCGATCCCGAATCTCCAGGATCAGTGTACCTCTACGCGCCGGGTTCACCAACCACGCCAACCACGCCAGCAGCGCCCCAGACTTGTCAGATTCTACTTGGGCCCGTGTGGTGTAGGCCTTATAATCAAAGGAGCGCAGCCTTTCCACCTGTGTCGCCAACTCCTCGCGCGCTGCAAGCAGGTCTTCCTGCCCATCACGTTGTTCCGGTATCTCCTTTTCCAGGTCTCGGAGCCTATTCTCTGCCCTCAGCACATCCTGTGTCAGCACCTTTCGGACTCCCACCACCTCCCCAATGCAATGCCCTCTAATTACAGTTGTGAACGCGTCCCATTCTACAGGTAGATTCGATGCAGCCCCAGCATTATCTAGGAAGTAGTCATCAATCGCAGTCTTAAACACCGGATCTTCTAGTGCCTCCAGTCTCAGAAGCCAAGTAGGAATGGTGGGCCTCGCCCGTATCCAATCCAGCGATATTAGCAACGGGTTATGATCAGAAATCATTCAGGTCAAATATTCAGTATGGGTAATCCCTCCGTGGACATCTGGAGAGCAAAGGAACGAGTCCAGACGAACATGTAACTCGTGCAATCCAGAAAAGTATGAATAGTCCCCATCTCCCTGGTGATGGGCCCTCCAAGTATCTATCAGTCCCCACTGCCACGCCCGCCTAGTCACTGCAAGTCTGTGCATGGGAGCATCTGGGAGAGGTGGAAGAGAGCGATCCAGGTCCACGTCCCAACGCAATTAAAGTCACCCCCAGGCAGCACTGAACCTGTCAACATGGGTGCCAGTTTCCCAGAGAGGCGCGCAAAGAAACCAGCTTGGTCTACGTTGGGGGCGTAGAGGCTCCCTAGCACTATATACCTGTCGTCCAATCACCCTCTACCACCATGTATCTACCAACCGGGTCAATCAATTGCCTAGTGATCTGAAACGGAACCCCTGCCCATATCCAGATCAATGTGCCCCTGGCAAAGGCCGAGTGTGAGGTGTAGAACAACTACCCCCTCCATCTACGCTGCAGCGCGCCCCTCCTTCTGTGTTAAATGCGTTTCCTGCAGCAGAGCGATCTGTACTCCCCTTCTCACCAAATACGCGTGAATCTTGTGTCGGCGTGTCATAATGTGCATGCCCCTGATATTCCATGACATACATTTAAGTCCTACGGTGGAACCCATATCTTGAACCACAATGACATTCCCTCCTGCCTCTCCTCAGCGACATGCCTGACCCCAGTGGAACCCCCTCAACCCCATGGTACTCCCTAACACCCACTCCGCAGGACAGGTACATTCGAACCAGCTCCCATCCAATCCAGTGCAACAATCAACTGGTCACTAAACGTGATGAGGCGTGTGCTGACCCAATAGGACCCAGAGCACCCCGGCCACTCCCCCTGCCCATATCACACAGGAGGGCACCCAGCTATCGTTCGTGCCAGGGGCCACCGTTCCTCCACCCTCGGAGTTCAGCCCGATCAGGAGTCAATCATTGGCGCCAGTTCATACCTTTCTCCCTCAACGTCATGTACCCATCTCACATGAGTAACTCCGCCGTCTGGGGTGTAACCACAGGAAGTTCGGGCCAGGAGTCCATTCATGCTGCCGGTAGGAGGAGTCTCAAGTCTGCGCATGTCACGGCTAGCGACAGTGGAGCACGGGCTGGACGCACACCGGCTGATCTCTGCAACTACCCTCACAGCCCTGTCCCTTTCAAGTTGGAGTCCCGGTGGCGTTATGGAACTCTGTGACCAAAAATGCTCAGGTGATCTTCGTACAGCAGTGCTCGACGGGAAGCAATTCTCGTTCCCGGTTTTGCGCCTCCAGCCACTGCCATGCGTCCTGTGGTGTAGTGAAGAAATGTGTAGCGGTCCCGTCTACAACTCTTAGGCCTGCTGGGAACAACATGGCGTATGATAGTTGCAGCTGTCGGAGTTTCCGCTTTAGTGCAAGATAGGAAGCTCGCTGCCTCTGCACCTCCCTGGTGAAATCCAGGGAAATCATCACCCTGGCGTTCGTGATTTGGAGGTTCCGCTTTGCTCGCGCCTATTGCAAGATGTGGTCTCTGTCTCGGTAATGGAGCAAGCGCACAACCATCGGTCGCGGGGGTGTGCCCGGAGTTGGAGGTCTGGCTGGGACCCTGTGCGCACGTTCAAGGGCGAAGAAGGGGGGAGAACCCCTCCGGGGAAACCTCCGTCCGAAGCGAATTCTCCATGTACCGAACAGCGTGGTCTCCTTCCTCCCGTTCTGGGACCTGCAGTATGCGCAGAATGTTCCTGTGAGAGCGCCCTTCACTGTCCTCCACTCTCACCTCCAAGATCCTGACCCTGTCCTGTACTAATTTCAGAGAGCGCTGCAGGGTAGAGATTGCGTCCGGAACCTCCTCCAAGGTCATCTCAGTAGCTTTCACCCGCTCTTTGAGCTTGCGGTGGTCATCCTTTAGGAGATTAAGATCTACCCCTATGGTGTCCATCTTGGTCTCCAAAGCTTCTCTCGAGGAGGTGATGGCCTGCATTATGTCCACCAGCGTGGGGCCCTCTGCTACGTCATCCCTCCGCCGTTCCGCCATGCCCTCCTCGTCGTCCGATTGTTGCCCCGTTGCTTCCACGTGCAAGACTGTGAAGCCCTTCCGGCGGGATGTTCGGCCCATTCTGACTGGGTGTGATGGGTCACGTAGGACTTCCAAACAGGGAGCCCAGGAAAGTTCAGGAAAAGACAGAATAGGCAGTGCGCACAGGAAAGTTCAGGAGGTACACCCCGGCGTAGTAGGCCGTTCCCCTAAGGCTTCACAGTAGAGAGAGAGCACTATTCACGATTGCCAGCTCAGAAGGGGAAACGGGTGGTCGTCTCCCCCTCAGACTGCAGAGTGCAGACTCCCGAGATCTTCGGGCCCTCCCGAGCAGAGTGAGACTGGCCCGCACCTCTCAACCAGCACAACGGGGAGTCTGTAGTTCTGGGTTCCCTCGCTCAGCACTGGCCTCCGCTGCCTGTGTCTGCCGAACCAGACCTCGTGGCGATCAGAAGTGTCCCCACCTCACCTGCACCACGCGGTCACATGCAGCCAGAGAGGGCACGTCAAGGCTCCCACAGGTGCTGTATGGACACCACCACATAGCCGCAGTCAGTCTTTGTGCGCCGCTTGCACTGGTCGACCTTCCCGGGAATTAGAGTGCACAGTATGGGGCTCCAAGGCAGATATCTCCCATGGATTCGGTGAGCTACCACCGCCTCGCCTTCTGCCACTCCCTCGTCGCGGAAGTCCTCGGGTCAGCGCACCCGGTACACCATGCCCAGCTGAATACCAGAGCCAGTCATGGCCCTGGGCAGTAGACGTCTGCCACGTCCGCAAGTAGGGGTCCCACTGCCGAGCTCTGAGCCCCTCACTCGGCTTATCGTTCGGCGTCACCAAGGGCATCAGGTCTCAGCCCCAGCAACGGGCGCCGCCATTTTGTGTGTGGAGCGCGTCTCTGAGTCCAGCAGAGCGCTCTCGGTTCCTGGCAGCCCCGGTGCCATGCACGCACCAGCTGCTCTGTCAGCCGCCGCTCCTCACTGCCGCTGGAGAGATGAAGCCTCTCAGGGAATCCCAGAGCTCTTTGTGAGCGCTCGGCAACCTCCTCCACCGCAGTTCCCGTCCGCCATCTTAGGTTCGCGGCACTCGGGGTCGCCCGGCCACAAAAACAGCACCTCTGGTCACTGTGGAGGCAGCCCCACCTCCCCCTAGAATGGGCAGCAGAGCCTCCGCCACCAGGATATCGGTAATGGGCCCCTTCAAAGTATCAGAATGATTGCGGGCAGGGGTGCGGCGCGGACGGAGCTCCGGAGTCCGCTTCCCCTCACATTGGCGCCAAGCCACGCCCCCTTCCACCCATTACCTTTATAAACCCCACAACCCACCCGTAAAAAAATATACAATTAACATAATTAATTACCAATTAATTAATATTAATTAACAACCAATTATTAATTAATTAAAAATAAATTACTTCCCAAAACACTATAAAATCTAAATTAAATATATATTAATAAAAAAGAATTATCATGTATAATTAAATTACTTCCCCCCATTCCCCTATAAACCCACAACCGCCTTAGAACTAAAGAACCTAAAATGTAATTAAAATAAAATTGATACCTACTAAACATGTAACACATATAATAAAAAACATAAACAATACTTATACAAAAAAATACATCACATACATTTTAAAATACGTAATACTAATTTAAAAATCGATATTTTAAACAACTATATTCGTGCAAATTATATTAATAGCTTCTATATTTAAAAAACTATATTTCTAACCTTAAAATCGATATTCTTGACCACGATATTCTTGATGTCCATATTTTTGTGTCACGGTATTTACAACTACATTTTTGTGTAGGTCGCCATTTCCAACTCGATATTTTGTCTAAATACCACCCTCACCCCACAAGCACAACCCTCTGACAACACCTAACCCCGATGTAAAAATACTAGTGCTTGCTACCCACGACTGCAACACCGAACATCCAACACACTCCGATAGAATCACATAGATAGTACCAGTCATATCCTTAGCAGACTCCACCGTTATAGTTAAATCTTTTTTTTTAACTTTATTTATCATTTTGCAAGTAAGGTACATTCCGTGTTGTTGGCATGTTATATCGTATAAGGAATTGAATATGCTACTTACCAGTATGCATCTGTTCTTGGCATGTAGGGCTGCT
Source organism: Lissotriton helveticus (assembly GCF_964261635.1). Lineage (NCBI taxonomy): Eukaryota > Metazoa > Chordata > Amphibia > Caudata > Salamandridae > Lissotriton > Lissotriton helveticus. Next base: position 1,777,470,124 of record NC_136065.1, read on the forward strand.
AACATTCATATCTTATGCATAGATCGCCGCCTAGTGTTGGGTCCGGATGATTGCACATTGTTGTCCTGGAAGAGTCTTCGAAGTATCACGAGATAGGTGGCTCCTCCCCTGGACTACAGTGCGCATGGGCATCGACTCCATCCCCAGATTGTTTTTAGCCATTGTGGCAAAGATGGAGTGTGATAGTGTAAACGGTGTCCATGCTAGTGATGAAATGCATGAAGTAGTCTGCAGCTGCTACAGGCGCCGGGGAGGAGGGCGGGCGATATGAATGTTAGCAGCCCTACATGCCAAGAACAGATGCATACTGGTAAGTAGCATATTCAGTTCGAGGCATGTGGGCTGCTAAATTCATATCTTATGCATAGAATACATAGCAGTCCCCTCATGAACGGCGGCCGCCCGTGCCAGCTGCAGAAGTCTGAAAAAGAGTTTTGAGAACAGCCTGTCCTACAGCTGCCTGCTGTTTGGAGTGCACATCTACACAGTAATGTTTGGTAAATGTATGTGGTGTAGCCCACGTGGCTGCTCTACAAATATCCTCTAAAGGAATGTTACCCAGGAATGCCATGGAGGCCCCCAGTTTGCGGGTGGAGTGCGCCCTGGGGGGGATCGTTAAAGTACGTTTAGCCTTCTGATAACAAATCTGAATGCATTTAACGATCCACCTGGCTATTCCAGCTTTGGAAATAGCGCTGCCTTTGTGCTGTGCGGAAAAGGCAACGAAAAGTTGCTGTGTCTTTCTAAAGGGTTGTGTTCTGTCAATATAGTACATCAATGCCCTTTTAACGTCCAGCGTGTGGAGAATTCTTTCTGCTACCGTTTCTGGGTTTGGAAAGAATGCGGGCAGTTCAATGGTTTGATTGACATGAAACTGTGACACCACCTTCGGAAGGAACTTAGGGTTAGTGCGGAGCACTACCCTGTTTGAATGCACTTGTATAAATGGCTCTTGTATTGTGAGCGCTTGCAGCTCACTGACACGCCTTAGAGACGTGATAGCAATAAGGAAAGCCACTTTCCATGTCAAGAACTGAATCTCACATGAATGTAGAGGCTCAAAAGGTGGGCCCATCAACCTAGTGAGGACCACGTTGAGATTCCATACTGGACCGGGTGGGGTCCTGGGAGGAATGACCCGCTTCAGCCCTTCTAGAAAAGCTTTAATGGCAGGCACCCTGAAAACAGAGAGATGCTGCCTGTTTTGAAGATAAGCCGCTATGGCGGATAAGTGTATCCTAATGGAAGCGTACGCTAGATTGCATTTGTAAAGATGTAACAAATAGCAGATGATGTTAGGAATGGAGGCATCTAGCGGGTCAATGTTGTGTGCTGTACAATAAATGACAAACCGCTTCCATTTTGCTGCATAGCAAGCTCTGGTAGTGGGCTTCCGTGCCTCCCTGATGATGTCCATGCATTCAGGAGGCAGGTTGAGATAGCCAAATTCTAAGACCTCAGGAGCCAGATCGCCAGAATGAGCTGTCGCGGATCGGGGTGCTGAATGTCGCCATGGTTCTGCGCCAAGAGCTTGGGTGTGAGGTGCAGCCTTTGATGCGGTACCACGGAGAGTTCTAGAAACGTGGTGTACCATGGTTTGCGCGCCCACGTTGGAGCAACTAGGATGAGTGTCATCGAGTGTTGCTTCAGCTTTCTTGCCACCAGCGGTATCAGAGGTGCTGGGGGAAAAGCGTACGCAAATCTGCCTGACCAGTTCATCCATATCGCATTTCCCTGCGACTGTGGGTGAGGGAACCTGGCGGCACAGTGTTGGCATTTTGCGTTTTCCCGTGTGGCAAACAGGTCTATCTCTGGATGACCCCACTGTTGAAAGTACGGGTGGAGTACTGATGGATGTATCTCCCACTCGTGCCTTTGATGGCTGTACCTGCTGAGCAGATCTGCCATCTGATTGTCTGTGCCCGGGAGGTGTTCTGCCATGAGGAAGATGTTCCTCTGAATGGCCCACTTCCACATGCTCTGAGCCAGGTGAGACAGCTGTGGAGAGTGCGTACCTCCCTGTTTCTGGATGTAATACATCGCCGTCATGTTGTCCGTCCGGATTAACACGACTTTGTTGCACAGATGTACTCTGAAGGACTTGAGTGCCATGAAGATTGCCATCAATTCCAGATAGTTTATGTGCATCTTCTTTTGCTGCGTCGTCCATAGTCCCTGCACAGTGTAGTGGAGCACATGAGCTCCCCACCCCTGGAGAGATGCGTCCGTTGTTAGGATAATCTGTGGCACAGGCTCCTGGAACGGTCGGCCCTTGCAAAGGTTGTGTGGATTCCACCAATGCAGAGAGTTGTACGCCCGACCGGTGACCAACACTAGGTCTTTTAACTGTCCTTGAGCCTGAGCCCACTGATGCGCTAAGCATTCTTGTAGCGGACGCATATGCAACCGTGCGTGCGGGACAATGAAGATGCAGGAGGCCATCATGCCTATCAACTGCATGAACACTCTCGCTGGGAGTGAGTGTTGCGGTCTGGATGTTGCCGATCCTCACCTGGTTTGGCTGAGCCGTAGCCGTCAGAGTATTGATTGTCGCGCCCAGATACTGCCGCACATGGGCTGGCTGGAGGTGCGACTTTGGATAGTTTAACGAAAACCCCAGACTGTGAAGGAGGTGAATTGTGTGGGACATGTCCGCAGCGCACTGCTGTTCCGACTTTGCTTGAATGAGCTAGTCGTCTAGGTAAGGATAGACATGTATGTTTTGTCTCCTGAGGTGCGCCGCCACGGTCGCCAGACACTTCGTGAACACTCTGGGGGCAGTGGTCACCCCGAAGGGCAGGACCTTGAACTGGTAATGCCTGTTTTGTATGGTGAACCTGAGGTACTTTCTGTGGTTGAGGATAGTCGTTTGTATATCAGGCTTGAACCCTGAGATGCGGAGCCATGCCTGACGCCTTAACATAACACTAGTGTTTATTGCCCTTGCTGCTGTATCAGCGACATCTAGCGCACATTTAATCGCAGCGTTAGAAATGAGCTTGCCCTCTTGTATCAGCATCTCAGCTCCTTCTTTAAACTGGTCTGGAAGGTGTTGTAAGAGCTGCTCTAAGGTGTCATAGTGCGCCCTATCATACCTGGCTAACAGGGCTTGAGTGTTAGAAATGCGCCATATGTTGGCTGCCTGCGCAGCCACCCTTTTGCCCCCTGCTTCCAGCACTTTAGACACTTTGTCCGGGGGAGGAGCTTCACCCGTTGTCTGTGAATTTGCCCTCTTGCGGGCATTGGAGACCACCAAAGAGTCTAGAGGCAACTGTCCTCGAATATAGGTAGGGTCACCAGGCGCCGGCCTGTATTTCTTTTCAATACTAGGGTTCACCACTCTGGCTCTGGTGGGTTCCTTGAAAATGTCTGTGGCATGCTTGAGAACCCCCTTAAGCATTGGAAGTGTCTTCACCGTTTTTTCTGATGCTGAAAAAGTATCAAATAAAAAGTCAACTTCCACTGGGTCGGCATGCATCTCTACTTTGTGGTTGGAAGCTGCCCTTTCAAGTAAGGCATTAAATGCCGCAGAGTCTTCAGTGGGAGAAGTTTTAACACCATACAGATGTGGGTCACTGACCAGCTGTTGGTCCCCCTGATCACCAGAGTGTATCCATGATTCCTGCTGCTCATCAGGGTCAGTATTTTCCGGGAAGTTAAACTGCTCATCTTGGTCACCCTCATCCCCATTGGATCCAGTGGGTGAAGGTGTAGGACTTCTCCCAGGCCCTTGAGGGATGGGTTCAACAAGGTCTGGCGTGTCTGGTGCAGGTCTTTTCTTCTTTAGAGGTATGACATAGGATTCTACAGGCTGTGCTATAATTTTCCTTTTATAGAGGGTTAATCTACCCGTGTCGGTGTCGATAAACTGCTCTGAATGTTCGGTAGGCAAGGGTGGTCGACCAAAACCTCCCGTGAGCTGAGCCACTGATTCCTCGGTCACGGTACGAGGGGCAAAAGCCTTCGGCGCCACCTTTGGCGGCAGTGTGCAGAGTATCGGCAGCGGAGTCTTGTCCAGTGGAACACTGTGCCTCGGCACTGAGTGTGTTGTCTGCTCCGACGCCTTGTCCCTTATTCGTTTCAGGGAGTCCGTGACTTGCTTTGTAAACGAAGCGGATGGCTTCGTCGAGCCGACCGACGACCTCTGCCCATCCACAGGGGAAGAGCCATGCGTCGACGATATGTCTTTGTGCGGCGGAGGCACCTTCGACAGCTGTGTTCCGGTCCCCCGTCCCGGTCTTAGTCGTCGACGTCGCTGACTTTGGAGCAGCGGATTTGACCTTTGGCGTAGGGGCTCCAGACTTCGGCTCGGTGCCCTTTGCTAACGCCGTTTCGACTGTCCGCGTGCCTGTTGGGGCGGCAGTCGTAGCTGAAGGAGGTTCGACAGTCTTTTTCGACTTCTGCTCGACCACCTTAGACGACACTGGCTCGACGACCTTCTTCGAGCTGGTCTCCTTGGCCCCTTTCGGTACCTTAGCCTGATCGACAGCCTTCTTTGGCTTCGAGGCCTCCGAAGACGACGGCGCTGATGCAGTCCCAGACGTCTTCAGTTTCGATGGTGCGTCGGCCATCTTTGTAGGTTTCGATTCCGAAGGTTTCGTTTTCGGTTTCGATTTGTGTGATGGAGGCTCCGTAGTCGTGTCCGTAGCCGGGCCAGGAGGCGGGGCCGAGGATCGAGGAGTAGGGTCGTGGGTAAGGCCGAGTGGCGATCCCGTGACCTGAGCCTTAGTAATCGTATGCACGGGGCATAGCTCTTCCTCTGAGCTATCTTCCGCGGCCCCATAAACTTCCTCGTTGTCCCCTACCTCCTCGACGGTTTCGTACAGGTCCAGGCCCTCGATGGGTTCCCCGTAGTCGGCCTCGACCTCCGCCGATGAAGGTGAGATTTGCAGGTGAAGCTCTTGCTCATCTGCTTCGGGGTCTGTAAAGATGTCGACCGGCGCTGGTGCCGATCGCTGGGCCTCGAGGCGCGCCACGCGCCGAATCTTGAGCGTCTTCTTCGACCTGAATTTGGAACAGGCCATACAGTTGGCCTCGTTGTGGTCCGGCGACAGGCACTTGTTGCATACAGGATGCACGTCGATGTGTGGGTACTTCGAACCGCACACGGGACAGTACTTGAACGGGCTTCGTTCCATCGTAGCGTCGTCTGGGTCTTGCTGCGTCGACAGGGCCTCGATGACCGAAGAGTCACCCGACTCCACAGTTATCCGACTCGAAGAGTTGAAGTACACACGAGACCGAGCGCTAACAATACCGACGAAGTAAAGAAAGCCTTGTGGCCTTCAAAGTTGTTTTATCGATTCCGAACAGGAGACGTCGAAATCACATCCAAACCCAATGGCGGAAAAAAACAATCTGGGGATGGAGTCGATGCCCATGCGCACTGTAGTCCAGGGGAGGAGCCACCTATCTCGTGATACTTCGAAGACTCTTCCAGGACAACAATGTGCAATCATCCGGACCCAACACTAGGCGGCGATCTATGCATAAGATATGAATTTAGCAGCCCACATGCCTCGAACATGCTACTTACCAGTATGCATCTGTTCTTGGCATGTAGGGCTGCTGATATTCATTGTGGCAGGGATGGAGTATGATACAGTAAGTAATGCCCTTGCTAGAGAGTAATTCTGAATGCTACAGCTGCTACAGGCACCGGGGAGGAGGGAGGGCGATGTGAATATCAGCAGCCCTACATGCCAAGAACAGATGCATACTGGTTAGCAGCATATTCCGTTCGAGGCATGTGGGCTGCTGAATTCACATCTTATGCATAGAATGTATAGCAGTGTCCTCCTAGCGGCGGTTGCCCGTGCCAGCTGCAGCAGTTTGAAAAAGAATTTTGAGTAAGCCTGTCCTACAGCTGCCTGCTGTTTGGAGTGTACATCTACACAGTAGTGTTTGGTAAAAGTGTGTATGGTAGTCTATGTGGCTGCCTTACATATGTCCTCTGGAGGAATGTTTCCTAGGAAAGCCATGGATGCCCCTAACTTGCGTGTGGAATGCGCTCGTGGGGGAACCGTTAATGTGCGTTTAGCTTTTTGATAACAGATTTGTATGCACTTAACAATCCATCTGGCTATGCCTGATTTGGAAATGGGGTTGCCTTTGTGCTGTGGTGAAAAGGCAACAAACAGCTGTTTAGTTTTTCTGAAAAGTTTTGTCCGATCTATATAGTAAAGGAGAGCTCTTTTGACGTCAAGGGTATGCAGAGCTCGTTCTGCTACGGAATCTGGGTTAGGGAAGAATACCGGCAGTTCAATAGCTTGGTTGATGTGAAACTGGGACACCACCTTTGGCATAAATTTAGGGTTAGTTCGCAGCACTACCCTGTTTGCGCGAATTTGTATGAATGGCTCCTGAATAGTTAGGGTTTGTAGCTCACTAACTCTTCTGAGGGAAGTAATTGCAACTAGGAAAGCTACTTTCCAGGTTAGGAACTGTATCTCACAGGAGTGTAGAGGTTCAAAGGGTGGTCCCATTAGCCTGGTAAGGACTACATTGAGGTTCCATACAGGAGAAGGAGGGTGCCTTGGAGGAATGATTTGTTTGAGCCCCTCCAGGAAAGCTTTAATAGCAGGCACTCTAAATAGTGAAAGGTGCTGCCTGTTTTGAAGATAGGCGGCCACTGCAGCTAAATGTATACGAATGGAGCTGTAAGCCAGATTGCATCTGTGTAAATGTAGTAGGTAACAGATGATATTTTGTGTAGACGCATCCAGCGGATTTATGTCATTATTTTTACAATAGATGACAAATCGCTTCCATTTCGCCGCATAGCATGCCCTAGTGGTAGGCCGCCTTGCGTCCTTGATAATATTCATACAGTCGGAAGGAAAGTTGAGGTAACCAAACTCTATGACCTCAGGAGCCAGATCGCAAGGTTCAGCTGTTGCGGATCTGGGTGCTGAATGTCGCCATGGCTCTGTGTTAAAAGGCTGGGTGTTAAGTGTAGCCTTTGATGAGGAACCACGGAAAGTTCGAGGAACGTGGTGTACCATAGTTGCCTCGCCCACGTTGGAGCAACTAGGATTAGTGTCAATGAATGTTGTCGCAGTTTGCGTGCCACTAGTGGTATGAGCGGGGCTGGTGGAAAAGCGTACGCAAATCTGCCAGTTCATCCATATCGCATTGCCCTGAGACTGCGGATGTGGAAATCTGGCGGCGAAGCTTTGGCATTTTATTTATTTATTTATTTATTTTTGCGATTTATTGAGCGCACAACTACCCTGAGGTGTCTCGGCGCTATTAAGGAGAAATCCGTGCTGAGAGAGAGGTAACCTAAGCTTGATCAAAAAGCCAAGTCTTTAGATGCTTACGAAATGTCAACAGTGAAGGGCTCTTTTTTATGTGGAGAGGAAGTGTGTTCCACAGTCTAGAGACGGCGACAATGAAGCGTCTGTCTCCCCAGTTTACCTTTTTCGTACGGGGGACTGGCAGTAGATGAGCTGAAGAGGAATGTAGAGTTCTAGTTGGCATGTATGTGCATAAGGCTTTTTTCAGATATTGCGGCCCTATATTATTCATAGCCTTATAAGTGATGCACAGAGCCTTAAATTTTGTACGGCTTCGAAATGGAAGCCAGTGTAGTTGTCGAACAATGGGGGAAATTGATGCAAATTTAGGTGTCCGGGTCAGAATTCTAGCAGCGGCATTTTGGATTAACTGCATCTTACTCATGACTCGCTCCTGAGCGTTTAGCAATAGTCCGTTGCAGTAATCCATTTTAGATAGTACTAATGTGCACATAAGGGTCTTGCCTGCATAAAGCGGGAGAAACGGCAGAAGTTTCCTGATCATTCGGAGGGTATAAAAAGATGACGAGACCACTGCGTTTGCGTGACTCATAAACGACAGCTTCTCATCAAATAAAACCCCTGAGATTCTGACCTTTTTTACTGGGATTGGGGGAGGACCCAGATCTAATGGCCACCAAATGGGAGACCAAGAAGGAGTCAACCGGCCAAAGATCAGGACCTCAGTCTTTTCTGAATTCAACTTTAAACAATTGTGGTCCATCCAAGTACTGATTGCCATCATTCCATCTTGAAAATGTGCTGCTACTGCTTCTACATTGTTGTGGATGGCTAATATCAACTGCGTGTCATCAGCGTACGATGTTAACCCTATTCCATAAGATTTGATTACCCTCGCCAAGTCCGACACATAGATGTTAAATAGTGTCGGACTCAGCTAGGAGCCCTGGGGAACACCGCACGGTAGCGAGAAGACAGGAGAATAGAAGTCACCCAATTTAACAATTTGGGAGCGGTCTGACAGAAAAGAAGCCAGAAGAGATTTGGCTTTGTTTATAATGCCCAGTTTGCCTACACGGTTGATCAAGATGTTGTGATCAACCGTGTCGAAGGCAGCAGATAAGTCCAGCAGAATGAGCACTGCTGCACCTCCCTGGTCCATAATCTCTCTGACTTCATCTGCCACTTTTATTAATGCTGTCTCCGTCCGTTGGCTCTTTCTAAAGCCAAATTGCGTATCATCGAGAAGATTGTTCTGGTCGATGTAATTAGTTAATTGGCTATTCATGATCTTTTCAATTATTTTAGTAGGGAAAGGGAGCGCTGCAATTGGTCGATAACTTTTCGGCTCGGCCGGGTCCAGGTTGGTTTTTTTTTATAAGGGGTTTAATTCTGGCCTTCTTCCAGATTGAGGGGTAGTGTCCCGAAGAAAACATATTGTTACAAATTTCTGTAAGCACAGGTGCTATTAAATTAGAAACTGGCTTAAGTATCTGAGGAGGACATGGGTCTAGCGGTGACCCTGATTTAGTTATTGTAATGAGGTTTGTTATTTGATTAAGAGATGTTGAACAGAAATTTTCAAAGGTGGTAGAGATAGGGGTAACATCCTCATTGGAACTAACAGAGTCCAGGTTGGTTTGGGCTGAAAAATGTAAGAAGATGTCATTAACTTTGTCCTCAAAAAATGCTGCTAGATTATTGCACAAATCTTGAGATGGTTCAGCAGTGGAACAGACTGGTAGAGTGGATAGTTTTGAGACTACCTGATAGAGTTGTTTGGTTGAATTTTTGGCTGACTCTATTTGCTCAAGATAGAATCTCTGTTTTTCTACAGCTAGCAATTTTCTGTAAGCAGCCAATGCTTGTTTATATAATTCTTTAGAATTGTTATCGTAGTCTTTGCGCCACCTCCTTTCTAGGTTTCTGCAACGCTGCCTTTCGAGTCTTAACAATTCAGAAAACCAAGGGGCGGACGGTTTATTTCTATTGGGCATCATCCTTTTTGGGGGAGCTAGTTGGGTAAAGGCATTGTTAAGCCATGTATTGTAGTTTTCAGCAGCCATGTAAGGGTGTGTTGTATTATCTGATTGGGTGGCACTTAATATTGTTTGTAGGTTGGTCACGTTCATGTTCTTCCAGTCTCGGAAGTGGACCTGCGAGCGGTGTATAGTATGTAGATTTGTATCCTTTATAGTTTTAATAGTGAATAGTACTACAGCATGATCGGTCCACGTTAATGGTTCTACTAGTGGTGGCAGAATATTCGGATCATTAGAGAATATGCCGTCAAGGGTATGGCCTGCTTGGTGGGTGGGAACTTTGCTCAATAGATTCAGGCCAGCCGATGACAAGTCAGCAATTAAAACAGAGGTATCCCTGTCGGTGGTATTTTCTAAGTGAAAATTAAGATCACCTAAGATGGTATAATTCGAGTTTGTTGCTACTGGCTCTAACAGAAGATTAAGGACTGTTAAAAAAGTGGTTCGAGAGGTGGGTGGGCGATAAAGAAATGCACCATTAAAGGATTGTGCCGGGGAAAGCGCGAAGGAAAAGGTTAGTGCTTCTGCGGCTCCAATATTTAGAGGTTCTGTCCTAAGAGTGAAGTGTTGTCTATAAATGACAGCTATCCCACCTCCTCCTTTATCTGAGGGTCTGTCCTGTCTGACTACCAAATATCCTTCAGGAGTGGCAGAACAAAAATCCGGGCCAGACGCTTGATCTGCCCAGGTTTCTGTGACAAAGAGGATGTCTATATTTTTGCTGGTTAATAGTTCATAGATGTCATCCTTGTGTTTAGATAGGGATCTCGCATTGATAAGCGCGCATAGGATATTATTCTTTCCTTGAGCTTTGACCGGATTATGTAATATACGTTGTGCAAAGGAAGGAGTTAACTTGTATGCACAAGTAGCGCATTGTGAGAAAATAAGATTGGTAAAAGTGTCTAGCTCAAAACATGGACATCGTGAATATTTTAAGGTGTTCCCGATGTCCCTTAGCTGATGACTGGTATAGGTTATTAGCTTATCTTCATGATGATATCTATGGGGACCAAGGGTACTAGCGCCTCGCGCGATCCCAGCGCGGACTGGCACCCCTTTGGCACGGCTTCGGCGTGATGACGGCGCTCCCGCTGCGCTTCCGTGAAGCCATTTTAAGGTCTAAGCCCCGCCCCCAGCTGTAACGCTAATTCCGTTCTGGTCGGGGAGCCGGCCTTGAGGCGCAATGAAGCTCTACCCTGCCCTCCACACTAACGGCACAGAGCACGGAGTGGAACGGGGCTAGGGGTACAGAGAGATCACAACAATGCTAGTTGGCTAAAATAGATTTTAAAAAACAATTATTAAGTCAATTGTATCGATTTTTTAAAAGGGTGCGAGTTTACACGGATAGGGTCCGAAATTCAGCGTATTTTCACTGGGCTTTGATAAACATACAGAGGAGGGTCCCCTCTCAATCTGCACGAGCTCTCCAACACAACACACAAGGAGCTGCCACCACCTTGCTAGTAGTTCAAGCCCCCAGTCCTACCTCTTCTTAAGGTCTAAGCCCCGCCCCCAGCTGTAACGCTAATTCCGTTCTGGTCGGGGAGCCGGCCTTGAGGCGCAATGAAGCTCTACCCTGCCCTCCACACTAACGGCACAGAGCCGCGGTGGAACGGGGCTAGGGGTACAGAGAGATCACAACAATGCTAGTTGGCTAAAATAGATTTTAAAAAACAATTATTAAGTCAATTGTATCGATTTCCTTTTTTGCGTTTTCCTTTGTGGCGAACAGGTCTAAGTCTGGGTGACCCCACTGCTGAAAGTATGGGTGCAGCACTGAGGGATGTATCTCCCACTCGTGCATTTGGTGGCTGTATCTGCTGAGCAGATCCGCCATGTGGTTGTCGTTGCCTGGGAGGTGTTCCCCCATGAGGAAGATGTTTCTCTGAATGGCCCACTTCCACATGCTTTGCGCCAGGTGTGACAACTGTGGAGAGTGTGTCCCTCCCTGCTTTTGTATGTAGTACATGGCAGTCATGTTGTCCGTCCGGATCAACACGACTTTGTTGCACAAATGAACTTTGAACACCTTCAAGGCCATGAAGATTGCCATCAGTTCCAGTAGGTTGATGTGCATTTTCTTCTGTTGGGTTGTCCACAGCCCCTGGACTGTGTAATGGAGGACATGCGCTCCCCATCCCAGGAGAGATGCGTCCGTTGTCAGCACTATTTGTGGTACAGGCTCTTTGAACGGTCGTCCCCTGCAAAGGTTTTGTGGATTCCACCAATGCAGAGAGTTGTATGCGCGACCGGTCACCAACACTAGGTCCCTCAATTGTCCGTGAGCCTGGTTCCATGGCCGAGACAACCACTCCTGGAGGGGACGCATGTGTAGTCTCACGTGAGGGACTATAAAAATCCAAGAGGCCATCATGCCTATCAACTGCATAAACACCCTTGCTGGGAGGGAGTGTTGTGGCCTGAACTTTTGAATGAGTAACAGAATGCTGTTGATTCTGGCTGAGTTTGGCTGCACCTTGGCCGCTAGAGTGTCTATTGTGGCACCCAGATACTGCTGGATGTGGGCTGGCTGAAGATGAGATTTTGGGTAGTTTAATGAGAATCCGAAGCTGTGTAGGAGGTGAATGGTGCGGGATACGTGATGGGCACATTGCTGGGCTGACTTTGCTTGGATGAGCCAATCGTCTAGATAGCCACTGTCGCAAGGCATTTGGTAAACACCCTAGGGGCTGTAGTCACCCCGAAAGGCAGTACCCTGAACTGGTAGTGCTTGTTTTGGATGGTAAACCTGAGATACTTCCTGTGTGCTGGATGTATTGGTATGTGGAAATATGCATCTTTTAAGTCTAGGGTAGTGAGGAAGTCTCCCTGACTGAGTAATGGAAGAACTTGCTGTAAAGTGAGCATGTGAAAATGTTCTGACAAGATGTATTGGTTTAGGGGCCGCAGGTCTAGTATGGGCCTGAGAGACCCGTCCTTTTTGGGGATTAAGAAGTAGAGAGAGTACACCCCTGTACCTTGTTCCTGTATAGTGACGATTTCTATGGCCCCTTTTTGCAGCATGCGGAGAACTTCTTGCTGCAATAAGTGTATGTGCTCTGCGGACATAGGACAGTGTTTTGGGGGTATGTTGGGTGGAGTGGATGTTAGCTCCAGACAATAACCATACTGAATGAGTTGTCTCACCCACCTGCCTGTGGTAATGCTTTTCCAGACTGGCAGGAACTGCTGTAGTCTGCCCCCGACTGGTGTTATATAGTCTGGGGGCAGCGACAAGGCGTCACTGCTTAGTATTGGCAGAGGATCTGGTGTTATTATTTCCTCGTCCTCTGCCCTTGCTGCTATTGCCACGGTATCCACCTCTATTTGTTTTAGTGTAGGTGGTTTGTGTGTTCCCTTTGTTGTATTGAGTTTGCTGGGATGCCTGTCCTCTTGAAGCTCCTCTGTTATTGGAGCGACGAAAGGAACCACCTCTGAATTGCTGAGACTGCAAGAGCCCCATAGATTTGGCTGTCTCTGTATCTTTCTTTATTTTTTCTAAGATGGAGTCTACATCAGGGCCAAACAGAAAATCAGGGTTTACAGGCTGATTTAACAAAGTTGTTTGAATCTTTGGTTTGAACCATGAGATACGCAACCAAGCATGCCTTCTGAGCATTACACTAGTGTTGATGGCTCTGGCTGCAGTGTCAGCTACGTCCAGCGCACATTTAATGGATGCGTTGGATATGAGTTTCCCTTCCTGTATTAGTGTTTCTGCTCCTTCTTTGAATGCATCAGGCAAATGTTGTAGCAGTTGCTCCAATGTGTCATAATGTGCCCTATCGTACCTGGCTAATAGGGCCTGTGTGTTGGAAATTCTCCAGATGTTAGCTGCCTGTGCAGCCACCCTTTTCCCAGATGCTTCCAACACTTTAGATTCTTTGTCTGGAGGAGGAGCATCACCAGTGGTCTGAGAGTTGGCCCGTTTACGGGCATTGGAGACAACCAAAGAGTCCAAAGGCAACTGTCCCCTAATGTAAGTTGGGCCCTTAGGCGCCGGTCTGTATTTTCTTTCAATGCGTGGGTTAACAACCCTTGCCCTGGTGGTCTCTTTAAAAAATTTCCCAGCATGTTTGAGGACACCTTTCAACATTGGCAATGTTTTTACAGATTTCTCTGAAGTTGAGAAAGTGTCAAACAAAAAATCCTCCTCATTCGGGTCAGCATGCATGTACACATCATGATTATGTGCTGCCCTCTCTATTAGTGCGTTAAACGCTGCTGTATCCTCTGTGGGTGAAGTTTTTACAGGATAAGAAGGAGTTTCAGGGATAGGTTGGGACTCCCCTTGGTCCGCAGTGTCCATTCATGTTTGAGCCTGGTCATCTGGATCATTGTCCGCAGGGTAACCATACTGTTCGTCATAGTTGTACCCTAGCTCCTCAGTAGAGCGTGCAGGTGAGTAGGTAGAAATGTCCTGTTCATGGTACTGCACACTTTCAAAAAGGACAGGCGATGTGGAAGAGTCTCTTTTCTTTTTTAGCGGAATTTTATAGGATTCCAGTGGAGTTTCCGACCTGATTTTCCTTTGATTTATTGTAAGTCTGCCAGTGTCCCCGTTGATATGGAGCTTTGACTGTTCATCATAGGATGGCTCCAGATACATAACGCCTGCGTCTTGAGGATGGCTCCTCTTCCGAAGTCTCACAGGTGTAGATTGGTCCAAGCCTTTTGTTGGATCCGTTCCCTTAGGTCGTGCTGTTGGGGGCAGACCGAACTTTATGGCTGGCTTTGGGCCTGGTGTTGATACAGCATTGACGGACCTTTCCTTGTCGTCGTGCTTTCTACTTTGTGTGGACTTCGGTGCGGGCTTTGGAGGCGTGCACTTTTTAACGGAGTCGATTTGCTCCTTTGAGGCGCTTTTGGTTTTTGGCTCGAGGGCTTTGACCACCTTTTGTTTTTCGACTCGCTGCCTTGGTTCGAGGGCCTTATGAGAGTCAAGTCCCTTGTTTGTGTCGCCAGCCGCTGACGCCGACCCTGTCGGCTCGACGAACTTGGCTTTAGTGATGGCATGTAGCGCACCAATCTTTGGATCGACAGCCCTTCCGGTGGACCTGTTCGGGTCGTCGACACTTGGCCTCGACGTCGATTCCGATGTGCTTGCACTCTTCGATCCGATGGCTGCCTTTAGCAGTTTCGGTTTCGTTTTCTCCTCGGTACCTTTCGGTTTCGCTTTCTGGTGGGCGACCGATGGCTCATGTGTAATATTCTTAGCCGGGCCGAGACGCGGGGCTATAGAATGCTGAACACGATCTTGGCTAAGGCCTGTCGGCGATGCCTCGACCGGAGCCTTGGAGAGTGTAAGAGTGTCTTGTTTAGGCCCAGTACCCACTGTTGGGCCTGGTTCATCACTCGAGTCGTCGTCAACGGCTCTGATGGGGGACACGTCGTCCCTTACTTCTTCGATGTTTTGATCGTCAGCGACGTGCTCCTCGTCGACCTCATAGTAGTCGGAGCCATGCTCCGAATCTGGATCCGACGTCTTTTGTGGATCCTCTGTGTCGACGATCACCTCGTCGTCTTCATTGAAGATATTCACCGGGTCGGGGGCTGGCTTCGACATCGTCTGTCGTGCTGCACGTCGGAGCCTAAGCGTCTTCTTGGACCGGAACCGAGCACAAGCGAAGCTGTTGTCCTCGTTGTGGTCGGGGGATAAGCACTTGTTGCACACCGGGTGTACATCGATGTGCGGGTATTTTGCGTTACAAAGGGGGCATCGTTTGAATCGGCTCCGTTCCATCGACGATCGGGCCTTTGGTGTCGAAAAGGCCACGCGGCGCTCTTCGACGTCCTGCTTCGAAAGAAACTGGAACAAGAACTCGGCACCGAACGAGAGAAACAATAACGACGACCCCGAAGGCCTTTTGGCCTTGAAGAAAAGTTTCCGAACTGGAGTTAAGAGAAGAACATCCGAACCCAATGGCGGAAAAAAACAATCTGAGGATGGAGAGGATGCCCATGCGCACTGTAGTCCAGGGGAGGAGCCACCTATCTCGTGATACTTCGAAGACTCTTCCAGGACAACAATGTGCAATCATCCGGACCCAACACTAGGCGGTGATCTATGCATAAGATGTGAATTCAGCAGCCCACATGCCTCGAACACATAGATCCAGCGCACACATGTGGCATTTCGGAAGGTCGATTCTCAACAGAGACTTACATAGCATTCTATGTGAGGTCCTTAATAACAAACCATTGTAGCAGCTCTTAACCCCAAGCATGGTCATACCTGGATTTCACCTCATTAATATTTAATCCTATATCGCAAACATTTACCTAAATTAAGCAAGTCACTCAGTGTCCATAGTGCTGTGGTCCGAGCTTGCAGAATATATACGCACCTCACTATCCCTCTGCTACACGTCCCTCCTCACATACACAACCCTCTGAGTGTTGGCTGTCGGCGTCAGTGTCCGCTCCTGCTTTACTATGTAGGTAAGCTTTAAATGGTTCCCATATGTTGCAGGGTCTACTACGGATTGACACCAAGGCATTATACATGTCTGTTACAATAAGTCATATTGGCGTACCATTCCGAAATTGTCGGTATCAGGCCCCTTATCCAGCGCATCTCTACTCGTCACTTTGCCAGCAGCATGCTCATTGCCACCAGTTTACTATGTTGCTTCGGTACCCCTGAGTCTAGTCCCAATAGAGCCAGTGTTGGGGAGTCTGGTATGGTCTGACACACCATTCCCTGAAGCTACGGCAACACTTTTAACCAGAATGCACGTACATCAGGGCAGAACCACGCAAAGTGACCAAACCCACTATTCCCAGTGTTGCATCTCTCACATTTGTCCCCCTCACGTAGTCCATATCTACAAAGTCAGGCTGGAGTAGAATATAATTCCGTTAAGATATTGAAAATGCACTAGTCGATGCCTGCCGTTTTGCAATATGGTTTTAATCACTGAACAGCAGTATGTCCATTGTTTATAAGTTATTGTTACTCCCAAGTCATCCTGCCTTTCCAGCTTTCCCTTCCTACTGGCGGAGTCATCGCTCTGTCGCATTAATTTATACAACATTGAGATTCCATGGGCTGGGGAAGTTGAGTTCAATAGGTATGTCAGGGGTATTGTTTCTGGTGGCACTACCTTATCAGCACTCCGCTGCGCACGCAGGGATTTATATGCTCTGTGGCATTTATATCTAACCCTTAGTGAAATCTCAGATATTAAGTCTAGAACCTCTCCCCAGGCTCTTAGGGTTCCATCCTGAAAGAAGTCTCCCATATTCTGTATTTTTGCCTGCTTTAGTTCATGCTTTACTGCTCCATCCGCGTCTGTGGAATCCAGATACACCATTCTATGGGAAGTTTTGGCGAGTACAGCAGCAGAGACTGATTTTTGTTCGCTGTTTTCTGGATTAGGTAGACCACAACACCTATAGGATCAATTACTCTGAATTTACACCGCACCTTGGTTAGCAGGCAGCCTGGGAGCATTATTGGGGCCGCAGCTTCATTTTCCAAAAATAGATGTGGTAGATCTCATGGCCCATGAAACCAGTAATACGTGTGCATGATCTGTGCGGCTCTGTAATATGCTTCTAGATCCGGAGCATCCAGCCCGCCCATAGTGTAGGGGAGGGTCAACATGTTTCATCCTACGCGCGGTTGTTTCCCTGCCCAAGCCAGTCAGATCATAAACGTGTGTTGCATGCTAACAATCGTGTTTGGAAGCAGTATCGGTATGTTAACAAATAAAAAGAGAAATCTGGGGAGAACAATCATTTTCATAAGCCCAGAAGTGAACGGGGCAGTTGTATTCAGTGTTCTATGGCTTCTGTCAGTCGTTGCACTGCTTTCCCATAATTCTCCCTTATTACCATGTCAGGGTCCGAGTGTATTGGTATCGCACTAGTTCACTAGTCCACACTAAGGGGAACTCAGTTTGAGTAGGTATGGTAGAGGCTGTGAGCGGGAATTTCCCCCAGTTAACTCTCAGTCCTGAGTGGCCGCCAAATCAAACTACGCCAAGCAGCACTGACGTTTGGTTCTGTTCGGGATTCCTGACGTATAACAAAGTGCCATCTGCGTATGCTGATATAATTATTTTGTAATTAAAGAGTTGAATGCCTTGATGTGAATGATATTCGCGTAAACACATGCCAGGGGTTCCGCCACCACCGCATACAGGAGAGGGGAGAGCAGACATCCCTGACGGGTTCCACGTGTGATCGCAATAGGAGCAGAAAGTATCCCATTCATATATAGTTGCACCGTGAGATTCGAATACAGGACTTGTATTAATTTAATGTAGACTTTTTCTACACCAACCCGGCGCAGCACTGCTAGCATGAAAGGCCATTCTACAGAAACAAATGCCTTTTCAGCATCTGAACAAACCGCCGCAGTCTGAACTGCTGGGTCAATTAAAGCGACAGAAACAAACAGAGTTCTAAGATCACTGGACAGGTTTAGTCCGTGAACAAACCCACATTGTTCAGGCCCGATAATGCCTGGAAGTACAGGGGCCAATCTATTTGCTAGAATCTTACCAAATTGTTTTGTGTCTGTGTTTACTTGTCACAGAAGTCGATAGGAGGAGCACTGTTCTACAGGATTACCTGGCTAACGTATCGCTATTAGCATCGCTTCGTGCATGGTACCGTCTTGCGCCATCTCTTCGAAGAGATTCACAAGATGGAGGACCAACTGGTCCTGATATGCCTTATAGAAGGCCACAGTGAGGCCATCAGTACCAGGCTCCTTCTCGCTAGGCATCTCTTCAAGTGCAGCTGCTATTTCTGTGGGGAGGAGAGGAGCTATCAGCTTTTCTCCAACATCATTCGTGAGCCACTGGATTTTGATATGGGCTTAGTAGTTTAAGTGTTCTTCCTCTGCCAGAGTAGGGCAAGTTGTGTACAGTTAAGAATAATATTCGCAGAACCTGTCAACCACTTTTAATGCACCATTAATGGGCTGGCCTCTACCTCCCTGCACTCTGAGCTCTTCATTTTCAGTTCTACTTGGTCGGGTCAGGGCTGTTAGAGTGAAACCAGGTCTTTCTCTCTATCCGTATATCCTGGCAGCGGCGTACTTTCCCAAGTGGGTAATCTCGGCTTGGGCTAGCTCATTGTACTCTTCTAGCAAGGTTTTATTCTGGGCCTTTAATTCTGGAGTTGCCTCCTGCATCTGTATTAATTCTAATATTTTCAGTTCCCCCTCTAGTTTCTGTATTCGCCCTTGAATTGAGAGCAGTACTCCAGTGTGTTTTGAAATCGCGATATTTCGAATATACGCCTAAAAGGCTTCCCAAAGCATGGACATTTTAGTAACACTACCTGTATTAATATTAAAGTAATCGTAAATTGCTTGTGCAAGGTCATCTCGGAACATTGGACCCAGTAGTGAATATTGTGGGAACCGCCATGGAACCGTTTTGGGCTGCATATTATTACACGCAGGGCAAGTTGCACTGGGAAGTGGTCTGAGTAGGTTCTGGGGAGGTGTTCACAAGCCTTAAGGTATGGCAGCCCGGAGTGGGATATCAGCCAATAATCAATGGATGTGGGAGTATCATAGACAGTAGAATAGTGTGTGTACTCTCTACCTTGGGGGTTAATGTGTCACCAGGTGTCCACTAATCCACTAGTTTCCGCCATGGCAGTGATGGCGCGTGCCGATGCTGCAGGTCTACGTGTTGAGCCTTTGGATCTGTCGAATTCAGGGGTTAAAATGCAGTTAAAGTCGCCTCCCCATATATGAGGCAAGTGGCTACATGCTATCGTTTTGTTGCTCAATGTGTGGTGGAATTGCAGGTCGTCGTAGTTTGGGCCGGATGCGACTGTTAATAAGGCCTCGAAAGGGCCCTGTCTGCAATGTGCAATCACAAATCTGCCGTCTGTGTCATTGTGCACCTTCATTAGTGTAATGCCAGAGTTGCGTCAGACCCATATCAACACTTCGCGCACAGGTGAGGTGAACCCAGCTGCCAATCACTCTCCCCTCATTCTAGCTTGCGAAGATGGCTGGTATGGGGTGCTAGGTGCGTTTCCTGCAATATGGCCACGTCTATCTTATGTCTTTTGAGAAATGTAACTTTTTTGCGTATTTCACTGTGGTCATTTAATCCCCTTAAATTCCACGTGAGGAGCTTTAAGACAGTATCTCGCTTGAGCAGTGAGCTGATAGTGTCGTTTACGTCACCCATTGATCCTGATCTTTGTCTGCTTGTCAGAGCTCATCTTGCATCCTTCCAGTTGATTATGCCTACAATCACAATGCAACCGCTTAAAACCCCGAAACCCCCCTCCATTCATTCCCGGAAGTCAGTGAAAGGCAAATCACGTTATCTAGGGGTTATAATCTTCCATCAGGCAACATTTTACGACTGCAGCAGTGATATAAAGGATTTTAAGAGGATATTTAAGAGACCGGCCCCGAGAGCTCTCTTAAGGTGCGGCCATCTTTGGATAAGGCAAACCAAGAACCACTGCTGTTAAATCTTTGTCTATTTTTTTCTCCTATCTACTGTTTGAAGATGCTGAATGAGACATAGTGAATTTCGAAAACAATATGTATGTTTCGGTCAGCCTAACTGCCATTTACCATTGCCTTATTTTCTGTGGAAAAAAATCAATAAAACATATTTTATTTTTTAAAAAGGTAGGTGGGTAGCATATATTCAACTTTAAGATAGATACCAAGGTATGCCTCCCAAAGGTGAAGGGTCTGTGGAGTGGACTCAGATTAAAAAGACCTGCAGAACAACGCTGGCAAAATGACAATTATCATTAGACCCAACTCTCAAGGAAGAGGTGCTTCATGAATGTAGGCACAAACACCCACGTCACAGCCTGGAAGAAATCAAGGACAGGTATCGCTCGCGGCAATACTGTGATAGCATCCTTTCCTCTAGTGGAGCAGTCATTCGGTCCCTCAGGGGCTTTTTTTGACCAGTGCATACAGATCTTATTTCAGAGGACTAGCCATCTCAAAATGGTCCTCTTCTCCACTGCCCAGTCCTTATTTGAACGTGAGAAGATGACCAAGAGGTGACCGTCTAACCGATCTTTCATCTAGTGTATGTAAAAGGTCAGTTCCTGCTTTGTATCAAGGAGATGTAGCTTCTCTTCCTCATTCTAGCTATGAGGCGAAAGAAAGAATGTGGGCAAAATGTCTCACTCACCAATATGGAGGGATGTCATGACGTTAGAGAGGAAAGCTGGATGAGTCCTCAGCACAAACTTGTCCAGGAAGTAGGTAGTGTAGGTTGGCTGTCCTGAAAGTGACTGCATCTCACACACACAGCGGGCCAACATATTGACAATAAGAAAAATTGTTTCCAGCATCAAGAATATTAAGAAGCAGCTGTGCACAGGATTAAAGGGTGCATATATGAGGAATATCAACACCAAATTAAGGTCCCACCGGGGCATTATAAATGGTTGGGGGAACATATGTGTCGAGCCATATATGAAATAAATCTCAACCAGCCACTTAAAGAAAGTTGGTCCAGTAATTATAGAAAGGCCCGACAAGGAAAATGTTACTTACCTTGTAACCAACTGTGCACTGCTGTACATTCACATGCTCTGCAAACTCCTTCAATCTAGTGTTGGCCACGCATGTCTGCAAGTTATTTTTGTTCGGAGTTGTTTTTGAGTCACAAGATATTGCAAAGCCCACAATGCATTTTAACAAACACTCCAACTCAGTTGCTTTCAGCTCAGCTGATTAGTGTCAGTGAAGTATAGTATTGGAAATTGAGTGGCAAGTACATTGCAATGTGGAGCAAAACGATAAAGAAAGTCATCCATGATCATGGCTGACTTATCTGGGAGAAGGATGGTCGCATGTGAATCTATAGCTCTACATGCTACAAACAGATGGCTACAGGATAACATTTTCCAATCATAGCACATGGCTGTAGATACACATGCTGTGCATAGACTGTAAAGCCATTCCTCCCAAAGCGATGGCTAGTTAGCAGATGATGCAGATTATTGAAATAAAATTCTTGTCTGGTCAACTAAGGCCTACTGATGTGCTTGACTATCCATATAGTAGTGTTTGGTTAACAAATGTGGTGTTTGTAGGAAGGTGGAATCAGACTGCACCGTTACCCCCACTTTTTGGCTGGTGTTTTGATGGTTTTTTACTTAGTTGGCTGGATCCTGCTATTCAGGGCCCCAGACTATCTGCTTTCCTCTCTAAATTCATTGTATGTACATTAGGTATACCCCAGATTGGTTACTGGGTTACCCTTGTGAGTCCCTTGTATATGGTACCTTAGGTAACAAGGGCATAGGTACCCCAGAGGCCTACCAGGGGCTGAAGCATGTATTATGCCACCCCTGGGAAGCCTTCAAAAATGGCACCACAGGTCTGCACTTGCAGCCTGGGTAAGGTGGTGTAAGCACTGCTTACTTAGTTATAATAATAATATATATATATATATATATATATATATATATATATATGTATATATATATGTGTGTGTATATATACATATATATTTTTGAAGAGCAATGCGCCAATCGCTTTAGGGAGGGCTCACCACGACACACCTGGACCCTCCGGTCTCTGCTTGCCTGCCGAGAATCTCACAGCCTCCCTCCACACGGTTTAAAAGAAGTCCGACGCGGTTCGGGGCAGACATGCCCCTTCTTCATGGACGCTTCACAAAGGCACTGTAACTCACCCAGCTGATTTAAATGCAATTTATTTAAATCTAGTCCGCCCTAAGTGGGTGTGGCTTACGAAGCTGAGTTGCCAGGAATGCTGGTAACTGTAGTTATCAGGTGAGTTGTTCAGTAGTCCTTAAGTAGGTTGTGCTCCTATGTGCTGCATTTGTCATCTTGATTTAATTTCCTTAAGTAGGAGCTTGGGGGGCAGGTTGTGAGATTGTAGTTTCATCACGATGTGTCGCGCTGGCATGCAAGGATAATGTATCCTCACCACAGTCCTCGCCGGGTGCAGTTTTCCTGTTCGCCTGACGACGTGGAGCCCCTCCCTCGGTTAAGGCAGACCGTGAATAATTTTGACCGTGAATAATTTTGAAGAGCAATGCGCCAAGCGCTTTAGGGAGGGCTCACCACGACACACCTGGACCCTCCGATCTCTGCTTGCCTGCCGATAATCTCACAGCCTCCCTCCACACGGTTTAAAAGAAGTCCGACGCGTTTCGGGGCACACACGCCCCTTCTTCATGGACGCTTCACAAAGGCACAGTAACTCACCCAGCTGTGAGATTCTCGGCAGGCAAGCAGAGACCGGAGGGTCCAGGTGTGTCGTGGTGAGCCCTCCCTAAAGCGCTTGGCGCATTGCTCTTCAAAATTATTCACGGTCTGCCTTAACCGAGGGAGGGGCTCCACGTCGTCAGGCGAACAGGAATACTGCACCCGGCGAGGACTGTGGTGAGGATACCTTATCCTTGCATGCCAGCGCGACACATCGTGATGAAACTACAATCTCACAACCTGCCCCCCACGCTCCTACTTAAGGAAATTAAATCAAGATGACAAATGCAGCACATAGGAGCACAACCTACTTAAGGACTACTGAACAACTCACCTGATAACTACAGTTACCAGCATTCCTGGCAACTCAGCTTCGTAAGTCACACCCACTTAGGGCGGACTAGATTTAAATAAATTGCATTTAAATCAGCTGGGTGAGTTACTGTGCCTTTGTGAAGCGTCGATGAAGAAGGGTGTGTCTGCCCCGAAACGCGTCGGACTTCTTTTAAACCGTGTGGAGGGAGGCTGTGAGATTCTCGGCAGGCAAGCAGAGACGGGAGGGTCCAGGTGTGTCGTGGTGAGCCCTCCCTAAAGCGCTTGGCGCATTGCTCTTAAAAATTATTCACGGTCTGCCTTAACCGAGGGAGGGGCTCCACGTCGTCAGGCGAACAGGAATACTGCACCTGGCGAGGACTGTGGTGAGGATACATTATCCTTGCATGCCAGCGAGACACATCGTGATGAAACTACAATCTCACAACCTGCCCCCCAAGCTCCTACTTAAGGAAATTAAATCAAGATGACAAATGCAGCACATAGGAGCACAACCTACTTAAGGACTACTGAACAACTCACCTGATAACTACAGTTACCAGCATTCCTGCCAACTCAGCTTCGTATGCCACACCTACTTAGGGCGGACTAGATTTAAATAAATTGCATTTAAATCAGCTGGGTGAGTTACTGTGCCTTTGTGAAGCGTCCATGAAGTAGGGGCGTGTCTGCCCCGAAACGCGTCGGACTTCTTTTAAACCGTGTGGAGGGAGGCTGTGAGATTCTCGGCAGGCAAGCAGAGACCGGAGGGTCCAGGTGTGTCGTGGTGAGCCCTCCCTAAAGCGCTTGGCGCATTGCTCTTCAAAAATATACATATATACATATATATATTATGTATATATATATATATATATATAT
Source organism: Lissotriton helveticus (assembly GCF_964261635.1). NCBI lineage: Eukaryota > Metazoa > Chordata > Amphibia > Caudata > Salamandridae > Lissotriton > Lissotriton helveticus. Next base: position 1,777,493,819 of record NC_136065.1, read on the forward strand.
ATATATATATATATACATATATATATATATATACATATATATGTATATATATATGTATGTATGTATGTATATATATATATATATATATATATATATTTATACATATAAGTCACACCCATGGCAGGCCTTGACAATCCTGAAGGCCCTAGCATGAGCTGAGCCCCTCTGCAGCTTTCGTAATCCCTTCCTTATAGCTGTTCTATGATACAGACATACCATATACTCTTAAGTGCATTATAACCTTGCAGTAATTGCTAACTTTGGAATGGCTGCATCAAAACATGTCGTGTTTGGTGTCAAACACTTTGTAATCTTACACCCCCCCCAGCCAGTTCTGGCGGAGGTGGGGTAGAATTCTACCCTTCTAGAGGGAGAAGACATGTTAACACTGGTATACCCGGTAAATGTTTAAAAGAGCCTCAGCGTCACAAATTGGATGCTGCTGCCACAGTAACGAGTCTAACCTCCTGCTGCTGGACAAAACTCCGGCAGGGGAGGCCTGGACAATAGGTTTCCTGTCCAGGGAGGTGCCAGCACCTCCCCAGACAGGCTTTAGTGTATTGGGGCAGGGTGGATTGCATTCAGTGAATGCTTTTCAGACAGTACCTGTGGCACACAAGGTATCCCTGTGCATTTCCCAGCTCAAACCGGTTCCAGGGGCACTCAGCCCCAGCTCTGGCGCGAAAGTGGACAAAGGGGAAGGGGTGTAACCACCTCCTCCCCAGGTCCTCCCATAGGTGGGACCCTAGGGTTAGTCCAACCCCTAAACTTAGTATAAGTATAGGAACCCAGTCACTAGGACTTTAGATTACCCTGGATGAAACTCTGAAATAGAAATCTTGGACCTTAGACATTCCATATTGACTGGAATACGGAAGAAATCTCCCTTGGGGTCAAGGAGTGAGTCCCCTGTTCAAACAGGCACCAAAGAAGCATCTTGCCCATCTGCATTTTCAAGACTCCCGCGGATCCCGAAGAATCTGCTACACAGGACACGGACTTCCAGACATCTCCAAGGCTGACACGAGTCCCCAGCAGAGCTGAGACCTGTAGCTATCACGAGAGATGGGGACCGGAACTCCTGGACATCCTGCAATTTTGCAAGTGCATCTACTTCCCGAAGTTTCCCGAAGTTGTGCATTGGGCTATTTGTAGCCCCTGCCCCGAGCACCTTTTGCACCGAAGCTTAGAGGCCTGCACTCCACGAGTGTTCTGTGGGCCCGCTTCCTGCATTTCAGCTCGAGGCTCCTTCGCGATCCCTAGTCCGTCGACTGGTGGGTCCCCACGAAGGACAATACTTTGTTTCTTGGGTTTCCCTGGTTGTTCCAGATGTGCCCAGACTCCCCTCTAAAGGGCGAGTCCCTCAGACCTTGCTGGTCTGCTCCGAAAGCCAACCTTGTCATCTTGCGTGGGTTGCTGTTGCCAAGGCTTGTTGGGTCCAATCTGGATACCGACCCTGCAGCACTCGACATCCGATGTGGAACAGCTCGAATCCAGCTCCTGGTTGTCGTCGATGCCTCCTGGACCTCGTGGCTGAAGAGTCAAGCTTCACCTGCATCACTTGAAAGCACCAGACATCGGCTTGCATCTTCTTGTCGCCATCCTGGTCACTGGCTAGTGACCCAGACTCTGTCCCCTCTGCTTTCAGGTTCTTCAGATCTCTGATTCCCCCTTGGATCCATCCGGACACTTTTCTCCTGGTCGCCTGCAGCACTTCTTTGCAGCTCTCCATTGGAATCAACGACGAAATCCGACATGGAAAGACACCTATGCACCCGGCTTCCCTGGGTGAGGTAACACAAGAAATGCGTTACTTACCTGTAACAGCAGTTATCCAGTATTGGTGTCTTTCATAGATTCACATGCCTGAATCATTCCCCGTCGTCGAGACGGGAGCCTCCGGTAAATAAAAAAGTAATGTCCTATAGACATACATAGAGAAAATAGGCCCAAGGGTCTCCCCTTAGTGGCCTTTCCTTGTCCTTATGTAAAAAGGACCAAACTCTTACAGTCAGCCAATCAGCTCCGACCTCCCTCTAGGACCTCCCTGGGAGGAGCCCCAGTCCCTCAGATTTTCGTACGCACCCAACTAGGTTGGCGTAATATTGTTAGAGAGGGATGTGAGACCTTCCAGGGGAGGCGGGAGGGTTGCATGTGAATCTATGAAAGACACCAATACTGGATAACTGCTGTTACAGGTAAGTAACGCATTTCTTATCCAGTATTTGGGTGTCTTTCATAGATTCACATGCCTGAATCAGAATAGCTAGCAATCAGATATGCACCTGCGTGATGGAAATGCTCTGTAGTCACAGTAGACAATGCATGTGTCGTCATACAACATGTGGACAGCATAACAGTAACATCACAATAGCAAGGAACGTGCATACCTGGATGGCGAAGCACTGCCTGGCCCACTGCCGCATCCTTCTGAAGTTCGATATCCAGGCAGTAATGTCTGGAGAAAGTGTGCGGTGACTTCCAAGTCGCCGCTCTGCAAATGTCCAAGATTGGCACCCCAGCGAACAGTGCTGCGGACGTGGACATCGCCCTGGTGGAGTGAGCAGTAACATGTTCAGTTAAAGGCCGTCCGGCCTTGTCGTGGCAGAATGCAATCGCTGAGGATATCCACCTGGAGATGCTTTGCTTCGTGAGAGGCAGGCCCACTCTTGGTCTGCTGTATGCCACAAACAGCTGTGAAGATTTCCTGAGAGCCTTAGTTTTGTCCAGGTAGAATTTTAGGCACCTCTGAAGGTCCAGAGAATGCAGCGCTCTTTCCGCTGCTGTGGACGGATTTGCAAAGAAGGACCTGAGGACAATTGGCTCGTTGAGATGAAAGTCCGAAGGGACTTTAGGTATGAATTTAGGGTTTGGTCTCAGCACTACCCTGTCTTGTCTGAATTGCATATATGGTTCTTGAATGGACAAAGCTTGCAGCTCGCTAACTCTCCTGGCTGATGTTAGAGCGAGCAAGAGTGCTGTTTTCCAGGAGATGTGTTTGATGGATGCTCGATGAATGGGTTCAAATGGACTTCTCATGAGTTGGTTGAGTACCAGATTCAGTTGCCATGTCGGAGGGACTTTCCGAGGCCTCGGAAAGGATCTGTAGAATCCCTTCAGGAATTGTTTGACTAGTCTACTGGACCACAGAGAAGGTCCTGTGAAAGTCCTAGTGAATCTAGAGATAGCTGCGAGGTGAACCTTTATGGATGCATGTGCCAGGCCTGACTGTGCTAAATGCAGCAGGTACGGTAGTATTTGTTCAGGGGTGACTGAGAGTGGTCTTAGATCCCGATCCACACACCACATGCAGAACCGTTTCCACTTGAGAGTGTAGGCTTTGTTTGTACTATCCGCTCTCGCTTTCGACAAGATATCCCTGCAGTCCTGCGGGATATTTAGTCCACTGAACTCCCTGTGCTCAGGAGCCAGGCCGACAACTTGAGTGATTGGAGGTTCGGGTGTTGCACCTGACCGTTGGACATTGTTAAGAGGTTCGGGTGCTGCCTCAAACGGATCGGTGACCTGATGGAAAGTCGAAGTAGATCCGAGAACCAGTGTTGTCTCGGCCAGAACGGGGCAATCAGGATTAGGGTACATGGCTCCGCCTTCATCTTCCTGAGGAGCCTCGGGATCATTGGAAACGGAGGAAAGGCGTACGCAAACGCGCTGGACCATCCGATGGAGAATGCATTCCCCAGAGACCCTTGTTGGGGATGCCAGCTTGCGTAGTGCGGACATTTGGCGTTGTCTTTGGTGGCAAACAGGTCGATGTTCGGGACTCCCCATTGAGAGAAGACGTGTTCCAGGGCGTTGTCGCTCAGCTCCCACTCGTGGGAGAGGGATCTTTGCCTGCTCAGGGCATCCGCGATAGTATTGTCTTTTCCGGGGACATAGTCCGCCTTGAGTTGGATCCCGTGTAACACTAGCCAGTTCCAGATTTTCTGCGATTCGCGTGATAGAGAGAGCGAACGCGTTCCCCCCTGTTTGTTGAGGTAGTGCATCGTCGTGGTGTTGTCCGTTTTGACGAGCACTGGGGAGTTCTGGATGCGTGGCAGGAATGCCTGTAGAGCAAGATAGACCGCCCTCAGCTCCAAGAGATTTATGTGGAGCAGTTTTTCCTGAGGGTCCCACTTGCCGCTGATTCGAAGATCTTGTAGAACGGCGCCCCATCCTTCCAAGGAGGCGTCCGTGGTGACCACCAGAGGTGTCGCCGGAAGGAGAAACGGTAATCCTACATTCAGATTTTTTCGATTCCTCCACCAAGCTAGGCTTGTGGACATTTTTGGTGTGATTTGCACAATGTCCTCGAAAGAGCCAGTGCTTTGGGTCCATTGGGTTGCGAGAGCTTCCTGCAATGGGCGCATCCTGAGTCGGCAGTGAGGGATAAGGAGTATGCACGAAGACATCATTCCCATGAGGGATGTGTAAGTGCGCACTTTGATGTATGTTTTTGTCGCCACAGCCGTGGCCAGAGATAGTATCTTGTCCGCCCTCTCCTTCGAGGGAAAGGCCTTCACGCACTCCGTGTCCAGGACAGCCCCTAGGAAGGTGATCCTTGTCGTAGGGGTGGTGCAGGATTTTTTGAGATTGATGGTTAATCCTAGCCTCTGAAAAAGATTGGTGCAGGCGCAGGAGGATGCTGCCGCGTCCTCGGCTGAGGGTGCTTTCACCAGCCAGTCGTCTAGGTAAGGGAAGACTTGGTGACCCAACTGACGCAGATATGCCGCCACCGGAGCTAGGCACTTCGTGAAGATCCGCGGCGCGGACTTGAGGCCAAATGGTAGGACTCTGAACTGATAATGTCGGCCCGCCACCTCGAACCGCAGGAACTTTCTGTGACGCTTGAGGATGGGGATGTGGTAGTAGGCATCCTGGAGATCTAAGGATGTCATGAAATCTCCTTGTTCGAGAGTGCCCAGGATTTCTTGAATCGTCACCATTCTGAACGATTGGCTCCGTAGGAAGGCATTGAGTGCCCGAAGGTCTAGAATGGGCCTCCACTTGTCCTCTTTCTGTCTTACAAGAAAGAAGTGTGAATAAAACCCCTTCCCCTTCTGGGATGCTGGAACTCGTTCGATTGCTCTTTTTTGTAGCATTATAGCGAGTTCTAGGGTAAGGAGCCGTAGATGTTTGTGCGTCCGCCTTTTGGGAGGTGTGTTGGGAGGCAGGGACGTGAACTCGAGAGAGTGTCCGAATCTTATAATTTGGAGAACCCATCGGTCCGTGGTGATGTGTTGCCAATTGTCGAGGAAATGGGTCAGCTTTCCTCCAATTTGAAAGGATGTAGAGGGTGGTGGGACTGGCTGGAGTAATCGGTCACTGGCGTCCGCCAGCGCCCCTTTTGGAATTCCTGCCCCTGAAGGTAGATCGTCCGTATGAAGATTGACGGGCTTGTTGTTGTTTATGTTGGTACTGATTTTTGTTGGTAGAGGAATACGAGGACCGGTTCTGGTAGGAACCGCGATAAGAGGACTGACCTCTGGATCGGTTTCCTCGAAAGGACTGGTTCCGGGACTGTAACGTGCCTAGCGCCCTTGCAGTGTCGGTGTCCTTCTTGATAGTTTGCAGTGCCTCGTCGATCTTGTCCCCAAAGAGATGCTGGCCGTCGAAGGGCATGTCCAGCACCTTCAATTGTACTTCCTGGCGGAACGACGTCGCCTTCAGCCATCCTTGACGGCGTAGCACAGCCGCTCCGGCTAGTTGACGGAAGCCAGTCATGGCTGCATCTATCGCGCAGTCAATTATTTCCGCCGCCGAAGATTGACCTTCCGACAGGAGAGCCTTGACCTCCCCCTTTACGGCATCAGGCAGTTCCTTCAGGTATGGGGCTATGTCCTCCCAGAGTTGGCGATTGTAGCGCCCCAACAAGGCAATGGAGTTCGCGATCTTGATGGTCATGGCCGACGTGGACGTGAATCTCTTCCCTATCGTGTCCAGCTTCCTGCCTTCCTTGTCCGGAGGAGCGGACAGTGGGGAGGAAGGGTTGCGGGAGTGTTTCTGGGCCGCCTGCGTGACCACCGAGTCAGGTTTTGGGTGCCCGTTGAGGCAAGCCGCCGCCTTAAGTGGGGCTTTATATTTCTTGTCCAGGCGCGGAACAACCGCAGGCACGGAAGCGGGTGTCAGCATCAATTTCTTGCCCTGTTCCCACAAGAACTCTATGATTGGAATAGATTTGGTTGCCTTTTGTGTCTGCTCTTTGAAGTCATGCAGGAAGCAGTCCGTTTCCGTTGATTCCACTACCATATGGAATCTCTTCGCTGCCCGTTCCACAAGTTTGTGGAAGCCTGCTATGTCCACAGGTGGCGAATCCGCCTGTCGCGGTTCAGGTGAAGCCGGGGATGGCGCTACATACTCGTCATCTCCATATTCGTTATCTCCATCCTGGTCCGAGTGGACCGAGTGGACTTCCTGGACCTCTCCTTCCTCCAATTCTTCCTCCTCCTCGTCGTCGTCCGAGGAGTCCATCACCTGAGGCTGGGTCTCACGGTGGGTTTGGGGGTGAGTTTGAGACCGTTTTGGGGCAGACGCTGGTGTATGGTCTACCGGTGTCTGATGACCACTGTCCGCATCCGGGAATCTTTGCTTGTAGTCCTGCACAAGGAACCGCAGGTCATTGACCAGAGTCGCCGGCAGGCATATCATGGGGGTGACCTCCGTGCGGACACTAGTGTGGATGGAGTGTTCCTGAAAAGTTAGGTCCTCCTGCTCCTCATCTGTGCTTTGGCACTTGACGTTGAGGTCCGAGATGGAGGTAGCTGGACCCAAGTGGTCATCCTCTTCGGATTCCTCACTTTGGAAGATGTCGTGAGGTGGTTGCATCTCCACTTTGCTCGGAGACGTGGTTTCCGGGGTAATTTGCGTTTTTCTAGACTTGCTAGACGCAGCATGTGTTCCTGTCGACGTCGAGTGCGTCGTCGACGGCGGTGGCATGAGGGTCGGCATATCTACTAGTTCGGATTTTTTCCATGGTTCCGATGCCATCTCCGACGACGAGTCTTCCTTCGTCGTCGGCGTCGTCGACGACGACGGTCCCTTCGTCGACGACGACGGTTCCTTCGTCGACGGTTCCTTCGTCGACGGTTCCTTCGTCGACGGTTCCTTCGTCGACGGTGTCTTTGTCGACGGTGTCGTCGTCGACGGTGTCGTCGTCGACAGTGTCTTCGTCGACGGTGTCTTCGTCGACGGTGTCGTCGTCGACTGCGTGGACGACTGTACCTTGGTCGTCGACGACTTCGATGACGATGTTGTCGTCGTCGGTACCTTCGTCGACGGCGAGCCCGCCGTCGACGGTGTCTTCGTCGTCGACGTCTTCGTCGACGTCTGTGAGTTCTTCGACGACGGTGGGCTCGTCAATGACGATGCCGTCGTCGATGGTGTGGTTCTCGTCGTCGACAGGGTCTTCGTCGTCGACGACGATTGCAGTAATATAATAGAGGAAACAGGTCTACCTGATGATGTTGAGGAAGTAGTCGTCGTCGTCGACGCTGAAGGCGATGACGCTGATGTCGTCGACACAGTGGTTGTGACAGAGGTTGTTTTGTGGGTCTGTCTGGTAGACGATGGAGCAGGTCTTTTGAAGGTGTGATCAGCCTGAACAGACACTGAAGATGACGTAGATCTTGCCTCTGAAGACTTTTTTGTCTTCGTAGGAGGAGTGTCTGAGGGGCCCGGGGAAGATACCCTAGGCCTCTTTTTAGAGACTTCTGAGCTTTTGGAAACACTGCTCTCAGAAGATTCAAGATTGTCTCTGACCTTCAGCCTGTCCAGCCAGATGAGAAGGCGTCCTTCCCTGTCTCTCACAGTCTTTTTAGGGAAAGACCTACAGATCCTGCACTTGTCCGAGACATGATCTGGGTAAAGGCAGTACAAGCATAACTCATGCTTATCATCCACATGGATCCTCTTCTTCCCACAGGAAGAGCAGGCCCTGAACAGGGCTTTCTTCTGTGACTCCGACATGGAAGAAGTTTGTGGAAAGAAGCCACTTACTGCAAACAGTGTAGTGAAGAATCCTTGAAGGGTTGAGAGCGAGGAATCACTTTTGAAGAAAGTTTAGATGATTATAAGTAATCTTGAGCAGAGCTCAAGCTGGAGACTCCCTAGCACAACGTGCGGTAGAAAATCTGAGGGACTGGGGCTCCTCCCAGGGAGGTCCTAGAGGGAGGTCGGAGCTGATTGGCTGACTGTAAGAGTTTGGTCCTTTTTACATAAGGACAAGGAAAGGCCACTAAGGGGAGACCCTTGGGCCTATTTTCTCTATGTATGTCTATAGGACATTACTTTTTTATTTACCGGAGGCTCCCGTCTCGACGACGGGGAATGATTCAGGCATGTGAATCTATGAAAGACACCCAAATACTGGATAAGTGCTTCGGTGCTCCCGTGGGTCTTGACTCTCGAAGTGTGAAGCATTGAAAGGGTTTCACCGTAGTCCACTCCTAAGTGTCCTTAAACTTTAACTTTGTAACTTAAACTTTCTCCGTAGAAGTCAATGGTTATTTGCCTCTGTGTTTAGACACTGCACACATCCCCCTTGGGTCTCCTGCGTCCCTACTTTGAGTGGTTCCTGGTTGAACCAGCGGTTCTACAGGCTCTAGGCCTTGTCTCTATGCTTACAGTGGTACTTATACCACTTTCTTAGTATATGATTTGTGAGGCCCCTAGGGCAAAACGTATACTGTGCTAATTTACTGTGTGCTATTTAAGTTCTTGTATTGTACTTTTGCCTCTAGCCTCATAAAGAGACTTGAGGGGTGTGTTTAGAATAAATACATATATTTTATATATATATCATCAAGGAAGCTGTTGATCCAGGGGCTGATTATATCTAGATTAGATTACAGCAATTCCATCTTCCTGGGTGCCCCGGAATCCACCCTGGACAAACTCCAGCAGGTCCAGAATGCGGCGGCAAGGTTGCTCATGGGCATTCCTAGGTCACAGTCCGCCCGACCTGCCTTGAAGGCGCTGCACTGGTTGCCAGTGCGAGAACGAGTGAAATTTAAGGCACTCTGCACTGCCCATAAAATCCTCTTGGGGAAGGGCCCTCCAATATTGAGGAACCTAGTGGTCCCTTATAAAGCCAGTAGAACACTGCGGTCCGATCAAAAACATCTTCTCTTAGTCCCCAGAGTTAAAAGAGCTAGGACGGGCGGGAGAAGGTTTTCAGTTCACACAGCAAAGCTCTGGAACTCGCTTCCTTTTGAAATGCGCGCTGAGACTTGCACATTGTGATTCCGCAAAGGTCTTAAAACCTACCTTTTCCCTGTTTGATTGCACTAAACGTACCATTTTTTAAATGGTGTCTGGAAAAGCGCTGGGATGCCCAAGGGTAACTGCGCGCTATATAAAATTTTAATAATAATAATAATATACCTGGTGTGGTTCTGCTTTCATTTGATCATTCAAGAGATTATAGACTGGTAAACAAGCTGCTTTATATTCCTTCAAGACTTAGCCTGAAGGCTGCTCTCCACAGCGACCACTAGGATAGCTTTCTATAAAGGTTGTCTAAACCTACCATCAATAAGGGTCGTTTGAACTGGTGCAAGGTGCTCACTAGAATAGTGGACCTCATATGCCAGGCCAACTTCTCACAGTGTTGACCATGTACCAAATTTACAGATATCCACTAAGGGAATGTTTTCCAGAAATGCCATAGTAGCTCCCTCTCCAAGTGTGGAACAGACACCATGCAGTGCAGCAGTGCACACATGGCCTTATCATAACATGTTTGCATACATTTTACAATCCATCTAGCCATACCCGCCTTGGAAATACAATTGCTCATATGCAGCTTTGCAAAAGCTTCACACAACTGCTTATTCTTGGGAAGAATAATGTTACTTACTCAGAAAGCATTTGTTCTTGGCATATAAAGCTGTAGATTCACATGCTTTGCATACTCCTGCCATCTAGTGTTGGGTCCGGATGTTTGCAAGTTGCTTTTGTTCAAAGAAGCCTTTGCAGTCACGAGGTAAGGTGACTCTCCTTTTGGTGATAGTGAGCATGGGCATTGACTCCATTGTTAAATTGTTTTTTTCCGTCGTTGCTCAGACAGCAGGTGTGAATGAGGTTCTCCTTTTTTTGGATGTAATACATCGCTATCATACTGTCTGGTTTTTATTTTTTATTTTATTTTTTATCATTTTTATAATGCTTCACATACCATTCAAAAAGAAGATATGGCGCACTTACAGGTGAGACCCGACACATTAACACTTACGATTCTAGTATTGTCTTTCTTACACACCCCGTTGTATAAGCTGGTGAATCCTTAAGTATTACATAAACAATATTTCCAGGAGTAGTAGTAACTTCAAGCATCTCACATTACAGAAGTATCTTTTTCAGAAGCGTATTGTCTTTCTTACACACCCCGTTGTATAAAATGGAGAAACCCTTAAGTATTACATGAAGAATATATCCAGGAGAGTGGTAAATTAAAGCATCTTACATTACAGAAGTATCTTATTTTGAAGTGTTTCTTATTCAATATCTTACCCACCATTCCCGGAGTTGGATAGCAGATAAGCCATCAGCGGCCCCCAATTATCTTTAAGCCGTGACGAGATTGGCAACTCCTCTGCATACAATTCCAGTTGTGTCATACAGTACAACATGTCAGCTAACCAAGCTGTTTTTAGGTTTCGCCTGGCGTCCGCTGCGCAGCAGCGTTCGCGCAGGCGAAATCTGTTGATCTACACTATGTGGCTATGTTCTGCCTCAGTCTACCATTGGCTAGCTCCATAAATGGAGGCTAGCCATTGGAAGACATTGTTGTCCGTCACTCTTTCCCCCGTCAGGACGCGAATCGGGGGCGTTCCCGTGCGCTTTTTTAAGTCCCGCCTCCTTTTTTCGTCACCCGCCCCTTTTTTCGTCACGGCATTGCGACCTGTGTTGCTTCCCCCATTTCACCTCTGGAGAATTCACTGGCATCTCAAGCTCCCTGTTAGTGTGTTCCCGCCCCCCTCCCGCTGTCCGTGTGCTCGTTCCCGTCCCCCGTTTCCTCTCCCCCACTCACTCTGCATTGCTTTTTTTTTGCTCATGTACTTGTTTTTTCTTGCGGCGGGAAGCCTTCTCTCCGATGAGACGGCACATCTTTTCGTGCGCATTTACAGGCTGGCGACGGATACATTTCCCAAAGTGTAAATCAGTTTGCAGTGGGTGCTTGTCTTGATGTTTTGCTAATCTTTATGCCAACACGAGAAAAAATACCCAGTCGGAGTGAGTAGCGAGTACAGTGCAGACGTGCCTGGAGATGCTGCGCATCGCGTCACTGCAAGGAGATACTTCGTTTACACGAGCAGTATTAGTCTTAGAAAACAATGATTACATCAGGTATTTCTGTAACGCGAGTTCGCACTGTGACAAGTATCTCATGGCTTCCCTCTTTGAAATATAGCTGATGCCTGAGACGCACCTACAGGCCTAGGCGTCCACGAGGACAGGGAGTGTAAACACGGAAGCGCCAGCCCCGCGCACTCCCTTTATGAACGCTCGGGCTGCGGGTGTCGGTAAACGGGCAGAGCGGCAGTGGTGGTGTGCGTGGAGGGGGTGCCTTGTAGTTTGAGGTTTAAAGATGGCAGTTACAACCATCAGCACACGGCATTGGCCGTGGCTGTGTCTATGGCAGAGGTTTGTGGATTAGAGCTCTGTTACAACATTGTAACCAAAGAAAATAGCTGAGGTCTCTCTATGTTTTACACAGCAGGCCAGACGGCTTCTGCCTCGCATTTCTCTGAAGCATTGCGTCGTTGTGTTTATTCCTTCGCTGCCAGCTCTCCGTCTTGTCTGTACAGCCCGCGCCGGATGAGGTTTCCTTCACGAGCCTCTTGTGACGGTGCCCTGGCCAGTGCTTGCTTGCCGGAGAGCTCTGAGCTGTCTCCCCTCATGCACTGCACGGGGCAGTTGGTGAGGGTCAGGAAACTTGCTTGCTATATTTCTGTCTGCCGAGGATCACGCCGAGCGCCCCACTCTGCACAAATCCTCCAGGCCCCGTTGTCTGTCTGTCTGCCGAGGATCACACCGAGTGCCCCACTCTGCACAGATCCTCCAGCCCCTGTTGTCCGTCTGTCTGCCAAGGATCACATCCAGCGCCCCACTCCGCACAGATCCTCTAGCCCCCCTTTTCCGTCTGTCTGCCGAGGATCACACCGAGGGCCCCACTCCGCACAGATCCTCCAGCCTCTATTGTCCTTACTCTAGGGGGTCTCACGCACTGCAGCCGCCTCAGAGCCGTGGCTTCACTCGCCCCGTGGGGCAGGCAGCTCCTTTGCCAGCACGGGCACAGGCTGGTGATGAGAGGGGGTTATCGGAGTGACGGCGCCACCTGGCACTGAATGTATGTGCGTTTTTTTATTTTAAAAGGAAAAGGTGAGGGAAGTATAAATGCTCGACGCAGCCATTGCGGCACTACCGGCCGGCGGCGAGTGCGGTGGGTCTGTGTGAGGGGCTATTCCGCCCGCAGCCTCAGTCAGGACAGGCAGTGGTTGTGAGAGAAGATGGGGTGTCCCTGCTCTCCTCCTGAAGAGGAATGGGCGTTCTCTGGGGTGCAGGGTGAGGTGTCTCCCTACCAAGTTCCTATAGCCCCACTCGGGACAGGCAGGGAGGCTCTCTCCCCGGGGCTCCCCTCGCCCTCCGGCAGCCGCACTCAGGTTAGCCGGGGTCGCTCGCAGGCGCAGTGATCTCCCCAGGGCTTCTGCCGTCCTTCTTCAGTGCTGCTAGGGCCAAGCTTCCAGTTCCCGCCCTGGCGACCCCTTCAGCAGCAGGCACCAGCAGGCACCCCGGGAGGTTTCCAGGCTGAGCCCTCACTCCTCATCAGTCCCCTCGGGAGGGGCCGCGCCATCACTCACTTGTCGTCCTGCAGACACAAGCCTCCAGGTCAGTTGTATTGTTCTTGTCTTCTACACCCCAGCCCTTCTACCGATTATTACTCGAGTGGTCGGGGCTTCGGGCTCGGGGGGTGGGACGGGGTGAAGGGGTTCGGGGGGGGGGGGCCGGGTTGAAGGTGTCTAAGGGGGGCGCTGCATTTTCTTAAATAGACCGCACCGCCGTAATTTTTAAACAAGCATTTACAATGCAACGGTTTCGCCTTTGGAAAAGTTTGAGCTATTGGCATTGTAAATGACAAAATTTGTATTTATGTGTTGGTTTTGAAAACAGATAAATAAATGGCATTGTCATTTACAATGGCAATAGCTCTAACTTTTCCAAAGGCGAAACCGTTGCATTGTAAATGCTTGTTGTAGGTTTAGTTCTGCTCCCCCACTGCAGTGCTAACCTCCATTTTGCTAGTAGTAGGCTCGCTGACATGAATCTCCGATTTAGTGACCTAAAGTTCCGCAGCAGCCCCAGGAGGCAGAACACCGGCCCACACTCCACCCTTTCACCAACCATATCAGATAGTGTCTCTGTAACTTGAGTCCAATACTGCACTACCGTGAACACGACCATGCCAAATCTATGAAGTCTGCATTCGAGTTCCCTTTTAGAACATACTTATATAACTGCAAAGGAATATCGTACATTTGATGTAAAAATGTAAAATGAGTTATTTTCAAATTGCAATTCGAAGTCAGTGTACTTAATTGCAAACAGAACTTCCAATCCTCTCTCCTCAGGGGATGTGGTAAAATTGCATTCCATTGCCAGTGCTTTCCAACCTCCATGTGTCCCATCCATTTGTACTGCGGCATAAAGTTTAGCAATGAGGTGTTGGTGTGTCGCACTAGTAAGCAGCACCTGTAGCATAATGAGTGTAGGGAGCTCACTAGGAAAATGTGGGTTATTTGTGCGTATAGCCGTTCAGAGTCAGTAATATAGGAAGATGAATAATGAGGCGTTTGCCCACTGTGTTGTTTCATCGGGCAAAGTCAGGAAGTTACCATTAGGATATAAATCCCCATATTGTTTGGACCTGCCTCCTGTAGCATCCAGAGCGATCTGTCCTACTGTGTCACTGTAATGTTAGGGTGATGTAATAAGGGCATCGCCGGGGCATACAGAATAGGTTTCTCAGACCGCCTTGTCAATGCACGCCAGGCCATCAATGTAGTGTGTAACGTATTTCTACCAACAACAGAGTAGCATTAGGTCAAAGTCTCCAAGAAAAAGGGTAACGGGTGTGAGAGAAGTGTTTACAGGAGTCGTTCACTGGGCACTTTCAGACCTACTGATAGTGTTCCCATCAGGCAACCGACCTGTACCGCCCTTCATCATTTGGGACAAACATCTTGAGGCTCACTGGAAGCCACTCAGTGTGCGAGCCCGCACAATTAGTGCTCTAGTCGTGTTTCTTTGTACCCCAATGAATGGTTTAAACAAGGAGTAGGTACTAGGGGTTGCTCACAAGCAGTGCAAAAAACGTGAAATTAAACAAATTAAATACAAATGGTGGTGGTGCCATTAAAATAGGGTAAGGGACGGAAAACAATTTAATCAAGACCCTCCCTTCCCAATATTAAAAACAGTGGAGAAAAGGTAGCTTCAGCAAATAACTACCTGGACAGATCTTATGGTCGACATGTTTCTGCAGTGTTTACCTTGGGCCCAGAGGTCACCTACTGCTTCTTCAGGACCTATACATTCTACTGCTTGTCGTGGAATATTTAAAGTAAAAATAGTGTAAACAATATCACCTTTTCGTTTGCTCTCCTGGACTGTGAAATTTCAAAAGTGACAAACACACCAATATGCAAAAGAAATGGAGAAAGAAAACACAATAAGATATTTTTCTTATACTGTTTTTCATATATAAAACACCACAGCTTTATCAATTAACTGAGGCTCACACCCTTCTAGTGATGTCCATGACTGTGTGTCACAACTACACAACTGTAATTTATGTCAGAGCTGCGTGACCTCTCGTCACATACACTCACCTATTCTCAAGGAGAGTTGCGCCTCACCTCACCCGGCATCAGCGCAGGTATCAGGGAGCCCCGCTCTGTGGGAAATAATACATGGGTAAAAGCACGGGCAAAAAAGGGTTAGGGGAAGCATCTGCACAGCGGAGTTAACCCACGTGTAATTTACTATGATCGGCCCTTCAAAGGAAGAACCCTCGGGACTTCCTGCCCGTTCGGCACCTCCCACAGACAGCCCAGTAGGACGTCTGGAGTACCGACGGGCAGGTAAGCCAGCGCAGAATGACGACCGCTAAGCGGGTGCAGCAGCACTTGTCCTGACGCGCGTGTGGGTTACTTCTTGATAGCGCACGCGTGTTAAGCGGATTGGCACTCAGGATGGTGACTCTCACCAAATCGAAGGAGGGGCGTTTTTCGTCTCTAAGAAATCAGCATAAACCATGCAAACGAACAATATTCTTTTAAGCCTCCCCAAACGTGACGAGGGTTCTTCCTTTGAAGGGCCGATCATAGTAAATTACACGTGGGTTAACTCCGCTGTGCAGATGCTTCCCCTAACCCTTTTTTGCCCGTGCTTTTACCCATGTATTATTTCCCACAGAGCGGGGCTCCCTGATACCTGCGCTGATGCCGGGTGAGGTGAGGCGCAACTCTCCTTGAGAATAGGTGAGTGTATGTGACGAGAGGTCACGCAGCTCTGACATAAATTACAGTTGTGTAGTTGTGACACACAGTCATGGACATCACTAGAAGGGTGTGAGCCTCAGTTAATTGATAAAGCTGTGGTGTTTTATATATGAAAAACAGTATAAGAAAAATATCTTATTGTGTTTTCTTTCTCCATTTCTTTTGCATATAGAACTAGTTACTTACCTGTACACTATGGTTCTCCAGTATTATCTTTCATAGATTCACATGCTTGTATCTTCCCCGTCGTCATGGTGGGAGTCTCCCGGTATATAATAACCATAGCAGTAGAAGAAAAAACTGCCTGGAAGCCATAGAGTAGTGAAACCACTAGGTAACCTCTCCTCCTCATTATGTGGCCCAAACTACAGCCAATCAGCAGCCAGCACCAGCCTACACCATTCCCAGCAGAGCCACCATACCTCAGATTTCCTACCGCCCAAGAGTGAGCTATGCAGGAAACCAGAGATAAAAAGGTGGTCTGCCTAAAGGAAACGGGGAGGCGGGAGGGCGCATGTGAATCTATGAAAGATAATACTGGAGAACCATAGTGTACAGGTAAGTAACTAGTTCTTTCTCCAGTATTCAATCTTTCATAGATTCACATGCTTGTATCAGAGTAGATAGCAGTATTTGTAGTTAGAGCGTTTCTAGGCTAGACCCCTTTCTTTTCTCGGGGCTGCGTGCCATAAATTCCTTTCAGAAAAAGAAAATACTAACAATAAAACTTTGCTATTTCAGATATTAGCACATATGGAAAAACCACATTATATAGAAAAAACATTTGAATAACATTCATAAACATGTACCTTATTTAAAAAGATGTCGTAGAACTGCCTGTCCCACTGCCGCATCTGTTTTCCATTCCGTGTCCAGACAGTAATGTTTCGTGAATGTATGCACATTCGACCAAGTCGCTGCTCTGCATATGTCTGGAAGTGATACTCCTGCTAGCAATGCAGAAGACGTCGCCATCTTCCTTGTATCGTGGGCACGGACTTTCATGTCGAGAGGCCTTCCTGCTTTCTCCTGACAAAAAACAATGGCGGATGCAATCCATCTGGAGATGGAGGAACGTGACAGGGCCAGACCTTTTCTGGGCCCCGAGTAGGAGACAAACAGTTGGTTTGATTTGCGAAAGCTTTTAGTCTTTTCAATGTAGAACTTTAGGCATCTGCCAATGTCTAAAGTATGGAGAGCTTTCTCAGCCGCTGTAGAAGGATTTTTAAAATATGTAGGTAGGATCACTGGTTCGTTTAGATGAAAAGACGAAGGTATTTTAGGTACAAACTTCGGATTAGTTCTTAGCATCACCTTATCTGGCCTGAATTGTATGAAGGGATCCTGTATAGAAAAAGCTTGGATCTCGCTAACCCTTCTGGCTGATGTGAGCGCCAGCAGTAATGCAACTTTCCATGACAGAAATTGCAGTTCAGATTTGTGGATAGGCTCGAACGGAGCTTTCATAAGTTGTGACAAGACTGTGTTAAGTTGCCATGTGGGTGGAGGACGCTTAATTGGAGGGAACCTTCTGAATAGTCCTTTTAAAAACTCCTTGATCAGTCTGTTAGACCACAAAGATGGACATCCTGGAGATCTTCTGTATCTAGATATTGCTGCCAAATGGACTTTAATAGACGAGTGCGCAAGCCCTGATCTGGCTAAATGCAATAAATAAGGAAGAATTTGCTCTGGAGAAGACGTCAAAGGATGTACTGCATGAGCAAGGCCCCAAATACAGAATCGCTTCCATTTAGCGGAATATGTTTTGTTGGTAGACAGCGCTGCGGAACCTTGCAAGATTTCACGACATTCCGGGGTGATATTTAATGACTGGAACTCGTGCTCAAAAGGTTCCAAGCCGACAATTTTAGAGATGTCAATTGCGGATGAAGTACTTGGCCTTTGTTCATGGAAATCAAATCCCTGGTTGGTGGTAGCTGAATTCTTGGCTCCACCGACAACTGGAGAAGCTCTGTATACCAAAACTGCCTCGGCCAGGCTGGGGCTATCAGTATTATTTGGCAAGGTTCTGATCTCATTTTCCTTAATAATAAGGGAATTAGGGGAAAGGGAGGGAAGGCATAAGCAAATATCCCTGTCCATCGGAGGTGAAGAGCATTCCCTCTCGAGCCCTGTTGGGGGAACCTGCTGGCATAATGTCTGCACTTCTTGTTGTCTCGAGTTGCAAACAGGTCCAGACTTGGCTTGCCCCACACATTGAAAATCCGATTCAGCTGGATTCGACATAGTTCCCATTCGTGGCAAATGTCGGATGACCTGCTTAACAGATCCGCTTTTGAGTTGTCTACTCCTGGAACATGTTCCACTTGCAGCGATATGTTTTGACACAGCAGCCATTTCCAGATTCTTTGTGCCTGAATCGACAGAGGTTTTGATCTCGTTCCACCTTGCTTGCGCAGGTAAAACATTGTTGTCGTGCTGTCCGTTCGCACTAAGACCGATGAACCTTGGATCCTGGGAAGGAATGCCTGAAGACCCAGGAAGACAGCTTTCAATTCCAAGAGATTGATGTGAAGTGTTGTCTCCTGAGGAGACCAAAGGCCTTGAACCTCTAGGTCTTGTAGATGTGCCCCCCAACCTCGTAATGAAGCATCTGATGTCATAACGTAGCTTGGAGATTGAGTTTCGAATACCAGGCCCTTTGTTAGGTTGCTCCTGATACCCCACCATGACATTGCACATTTGATCTGATGGGTTATGACCAGCTTGTCTTCGAAGGAACCCAGGGCTTGGACCCATTGTTTGTCCAGGGCTTCTTGCAACGGTCTCATCTGTAAACGGCAATTGGGAATCAATGGGATACAAGAGGACATCATTCCCAGTAATGACTTGAATATTCTGATGGAAGTGAACTTTTTTGTTGCTAGAGATGCAGTCAGATTCAAGATTTTTGTTACCCGTTCTTCTGATGGGTAAGCTTTCATTTCCTGAGTTTTCAAGATTGCTCCTAGGAATTGCAGAGTACAAGTCGGAAGAAAACATGATTTTTCTTTGTTTATCCGAAGGCCTAATTTGTGGAAGAGATCTGTGCACCTCCGAAGGGATCTCTGTGTTGCCTGAAACGATGGTCCTTTTATTAACCAGTCGTCCAGATATGGAAACACCTGGAGACTTTGTTGTCTTAAATGCGCCGCTATTGGAGCCATGCATTTTGTGAATATTCTGGGGGCAGACTTCAGGCCGAAAGGCAAAACTCTGAACTGGTAATGGCGCCCCGCCACCATGAATCGCAGATACTTCTTGTGTTTTTTGTGTATCGGAATGTGGAAGTATGCGTCCAACAGGTCTAGAGAGACCATGAAGTCTCCCTTGCGGAGCAGTAGAAGAATTTCCTGCAAGGACAGCATACGGAAAGAAATTTTCTTTATGTATGTGTTCAGATCTCTGAGATCCAGTACCTGCCTCCATTTTGATGATTGCTTTTTCCTTATAAGGAAGAAGTGTGAATAAAACCCTGTTCCTCGCTGGTCTGATGGGACTTCCTCTATCGCTCCTTTCAGAATGAGTGATGAGATCTCTGCTTTGAGAGCTGCCATATGTTGATGAACTCTGCAGAGAGGAGGACGATCTGGAGGCCTTTGCGAAAATTCCAGGGTGTGACCCTGTGTAATGATGTCTAATACCCATCTGTCCGATGTTATGGACTGCCAATGCGGAAGAAACTGAGAGAGGTAGTGGAACTGGTCGATCTGAAGAGGAATTGGAGGCGCCTGATAAATATCACTGTCTGCGACCAGAGTCTTGTTTCCCTCTGGCGGCGGACCTTCTTCTTCCTTGTTGTTGGAAAGAAGAGTTCGAGGACCGGTATTGCTGGTTGGAGGAGTATTGGCGGTATCCCTGTTGGTTGTAAGGTTGGTACCGATTTGATTGGTAAGAGGAACGTTGCTGTTGAAAGCGTCCTCTGGATCCTCGTCCACGAAAGGACTGATAACGACCTTGCTGTAAAGATCCCAAGGATCTAGCAGTATCAGTATCTGCTTTTATCCCTTGTAACGTTTCATCAATCTGTTTACCAAAGAGGCTTTCGCCATCGAATGGCATGTCCAATATTTTAGCCTGGACTTCCGGCCGAAAGGACGTAGCCTTGAGCCATCCTTGTCTCCGTAAGGTTACCGCCCCTGCCATCTGGCGGAAAGCTATAGACACTATGTCCATTGCCACGTCTATGGACTCCGACGCCGCTCTAGCCCCATCCTGCAGGATGGTAGTCGCCTCCTCTTTCTTGTCCTCCGGAAGGTGCGACAGTAACGGAGCGATGTCAGACCACATCTGTCTATTGAATCGGCTCAGAAGGGCCATCGCGTTGGTAGCCTTGATAGAAGCTGCTGCCATGACTGCAAAACGTTTACCTATGCCGTCCATCTTCTTGCCCTCCTTATCGGGGGGCACCAGACATGTTGCCATAGGGTTCTTGGAGTGCTTTTGCGCTGCTTGAGTTACAACTGAGTCCGGCCGAGGATGACCAATAAGACATGCTGGAGCCTTCTCTACAACACGATACTTTTTGTCCAGCTTGGGTATGGATGCTGGGACTGATGCAGGATTCTTCATTAGTTTGAGCCCTTCATCCCATATATGTTCAATAATAGGAATGGCTCTTACCGACTTCCTGGAGGACTCCTTGAAATCATAAAGGAAGCATTCGCTTTCCTTGATTGGCATATCCAGCTTAAATCTCTTTGCCGCTTTTCCCATCAAATCATGAAAGCTTGCTATGTCCTCTGGAGGAGAACTTGACTGAGGCAAAGGTGAAGCCGGGGACGTTGGAGCAATATATTGATCCCACTCATCTCCAACTTCCTCATCCTGAGGAAGTTCCCCTTCCTCCTCTTGATCATCCTGATCGGAATCATTTAAGTCATCACGAATTGTAATAACGTTTTGGATCTCCTTCTGAAGAGGAGGAGGCGGCGGCTGAGCCAGTGGTATTTCCTTTGCAGGTTGAGAGATTTTTCCAGTGGCCGCAGGAGCATTATCTTCAGGAAAGCGACGATAATAACTATCAATCATGCTTCTAAGGTCCGATATTAAAGAAATAGGCACCGACATGGCCTCTTCCCGCACAGGCGTATCCACCTCTTCTTCCTCATCATAGTGGTAGGCCTGGTGAAATGACTCGTATCTCATCTGGCCTTTG
Source organism: Lissotriton helveticus (assembly GCF_964261635.1). NCBI lineage: Eukaryota > Metazoa > Chordata > Amphibia > Caudata > Salamandridae > Lissotriton > Lissotriton helveticus. Next base: position 1,777,514,537 of record NC_136065.1, read on the forward strand.
ACCGGCCGCTCCGTAAAAGAGAAGTGTTCCTGTGCCTCCTGGTGGTCTTCCTCCTCGGAATCCTGATGTTTAATATGGAGTTGCGAAGGACTGTAAGCAACACCACAAGAACCTTCCTCCTCTGATTCCTGACAGTCCAGAATGGTAGAGGGCAGCAAGGGTGAAATTTTGGGCGTAGAAAATTCACCTTTTTTGCTCGTCAACGCTCCCGTCGACGGAGCAATGCTCTTTATAGAAATATATGTTGATGTTATTCTTGTTGGAGATGGCATCGCCAACGATTTTTTCATCGTCGACGGGGCCGTCGACGGGGCCGTCGACGGGGCCGTCGACGGGACAATCATTCGCATCGTCGGCGGGATACTCGTCGACGAAGATCTTGCCGTCGACGAAGGTCTGGCACTCACCGTCGACGGAGTCGTCGTCGTCATCGTCGTCGACGAAGCTGTCGTCGTCGAGATTGTCGTCGTCGTCGTCGTTGACGAGACGGTCGTCGTCGAGGTCGTCGACGGCCTCGTCGACGGTCTGACTGAAATTTCAGTAGATTTCGTCGACGGAAGCGACGACGGAGCCTTCTTTTCTGAGGAAGGCTTGAGAGGAGTTGGAGGGAGTGAAGTAGAAGGTTCACCTTCCTTAGATCTTCCTGATTTTTGTTTCTTCACCTCACCCTTTTCCTCAGAGGACCCTCTTTTCAATTTCTTAGAGGTGTGTCCCTTGGCTTCTCCCTCAGACTCCGAGTCATGAGTTTTCCTTTTCTGAAGCCATAACAAGAGGCGCGCTTCTCTATCCTTCAGTGTTTTAGCAGAGAAGGTGCGGCAATATTTGCAGTCCTTAGGAATATGCTTAGGGTACAAACAGTACAAGCATTCCTTGTGAGGATCTTCAGAATACAGTCTGGCCTTGCCACAGGACCTGCAAGCTCTGAAAAGGCTCTTCTTGGGGTTTTCAGCCATATTGAAAGAAATCAAGTTTGATAATGAAGAACAGTACCTGACTTCCAACTGTGAAAGGTCAAAAGTTCAGTGAAGAGAGAATAAGCTGAGCAGAGCTCAGGGAGACTCCTTCTCACACGAAGGCGGTTGGAAATCTGAGGTATGGTGGCTCTGCTGGGAATGGTGTAGGCTGGTGCTGGCTGCTGATTGGCTGTAGTTTGGGCCACATAATGAGGAGGAGAGGTTACCTAGTGGTTTCACTACTCTATGGCTTCCAGGCAGTTTTTTCTTCTACTGCTATGGTTATTATATACCGGGAGACTCCCACCATGACGACGGGGAAGATACAAGCATGTGAATCTATGAAAGATTGAATACTGGAGAATGGTGTGATTGTCACTTTTGAAATTTCACAGTCCAGGAGAGCAAACGAAAAGGTGATATTGTTTACACTATTTTTACTTTAAATATTCCACGACAAGCAGTAGAATGTATAGGTCCTGAAGAAGCAGTAGGTGACCTCTGGGCCCAAGGTAAACACTGCAGAAACATGTCGACCATAAGATCTGTCCAGGTAGTTATTTGCTGAAGCTACCTTTTCTCCACTGTTTTTAATATTGGGAAGGGAGGGTCTTGATTAAATTGTTTTCCGTCCCTTACCCTATTTTAATGGCACCACCACCATTTGTATTTAATTTGTTTAATTTCACGTTTTTTGCACTGCTTGTGAGCAACCCCTAGTACCTACTCCTTGTTTAAACCATTCATTGGGGTACAAAGAAACACGACTAGAGCACTAATTGTGCGGGCTCGCACACTGAGTGGCTTCCAGTGAGCCTCAAGATGTTTGTCCCAAATGATGAAGGGTGGTACAGGTCGGTTGCCTGATGGGAACACTATCAGTAGGTCTGAAAGTGCCCAGTGAACGACTCCTGTAAACACTTCTCTCACACCCGTTACCCTTTTTCTTGGAGACTTTGACCTAATGCTACTCTGTTGTTGGTAGAAGTTTAATTGGAGGGCTGTAGCATTGTAGGTCGGTAAAATTCCCTCAGACCCCCGTGTTGTATGTATTGGTGTGTAACGTATTCCCATTCCGCTTATGTGGTAGGATGGCCCTGAGTGGGACTGGAGCGGCATCACCATGTTCAATCGCTACGTGCGGTGTAAAGTCATGAGCTGCATACCAGAAGTGTGCAGAGTGCGCCTGCGCACACAGGTAGCATAGCTTAAAGTCCAGGGCACAGAACCATCCCTCTGCATATGGAAGCGTGGGGACATCCTAGCTAATCCTCTGCTTTTACCCGCCTATACTATTGTGACAATAAGGGAGCGCAGCTGTTCAAAAAAGGATTCTGACAGCACTATCGGAATATTAATGAATAAGTATAAAAATCATGACAATACAACCATCTTGATAACTGCTAGACTATCTGCAAGTGAGAGCGGGAGAGTTGTCAAACGAGCGAATTGGTCCTCCACTATGGACATCGCCCTACCATACTTCTCGCGTACACTATGCCTGGATCCTTGTGTATCCACACCCCTAGATATTTGACAGGACCAGTCGCCCACTCCAGCGGGAACTCTAAATATTGTCTGCCTTTATGCGTATTGTTTTTCGTGAAATGAGCCTGTAAAAGACTCCAAATGCTTGCTGGAAGCCATGAGCTTCAAGAAGCTGAAATGGCAGTCCTATTGTTGTGGTGTCCACATATCCAGTACAGTCATGTTGCGGTGTGCTCCCCAACCCTTCAGTGAATTGTCTGTGGGCAACTAACTTGAGGAAGCTGTTCAAGAAAAGGTCTGCCAAGCAATAGGCTCTTCCTGATCCACGACAGGAGACTGAGTTATAAGACCTGCCAACACTAGATCCTCCCAACAACTATCTGCTTGTGATCATTGTCTCACTAGACGCACTTGCAAGGGGTGTAATTTGCTGCTTCTCATTTTCAGCCAGTCGTCCAGTTACAGAAAGTCATCATTGGTGTTTCTGTGCAGATGCACAGCCACTAGCACTAAAAATTTGGGAACACCTTTGGAGCTGCAGTGACCCCGAAGAATAGAGCTTTGAACCTGTAGTGTTGTGCACTTACCACAAAGCACTGATAGTGAAGGTGCGCCAAGTGTATGGATATGAGAAAACAGGCAACCCTGAGGACGAAGGCTGCCACAAATCCCCTCTTCAGAGCAACAGGATGTCATCCTGAAGGGTAGTCATGTAGAAGTTCTCTGACAGGATATAGTAGTCTGAACACCCGAGATTTAAGATCAGTCATACGCTTTAGTCCTTTTTGAGGACCAAGAATTACAGGAAGTAGACTTTCTCAGCGCTGGTGTGGGGATACGAGCTTGATGGCACCTTTGGCGAAGAGCGGCTGCACTCCCCTTTTCAGCAGCTACAGATGATTCCCAGCTGAGGACATTGCGACAGCGCAGAATATTTGATAATGGAATGTGGAACTAAAGGCAGTACCCCTTTAGTAGCCTGAGTTGTGTCTTCTGGGTTATGTGAAACATCTAAAACCAGCCAATAGACGCATTGTCGCGATCTCCACTCTGTTTGTAAAAAGAGCGGTAGCGCAGAGATGGGATTATGCTGCTTTACATTCTTGTATGTGTACTTCTGTAGAATGTATTTGACAAAATTGACAAATAAACTAAAAAAAAAAAAAAATCTGCCCTAAGAAACATCAACAAGCATATACAGAACACCAAGTGACCAGCTCATGTACATCGCATCGACTCCAGCACTAACGGGAGTTAGGAAATCTTCACCATCAGCAAAGATTTCAGTGTGCCTCCTGTCCCCTCCAGCAACATTACCCCCTCACAAGACCTTTGTAACAGGCTCTCGGAATTCCTATGAAATAAAATTACCTCCATATACAGTAACTTCGACCCTTGACCGGACCCAGTCACCATCGCAACTCAACTTCCCATCAGGACCAATGAATGAACCCTGATCTCCTGGCCTACCATCACCACAGTCAAAATCACTGCTACCATGATGACGGTCCACTTGTGGCTCCAACTGACCCTTGCCTGCACCACACTTTCACCAAAGGACTCTTACAGATCAGTGAAGCAGAAACACCCATCCTGAATGCCTCCATTAACACAGCCACATTCCCAGACACCTGAAGAAAACAAGTTACTTACCTGTAACTTTGGTTCCCCAGTATTGGTAACTTTCATAGATTCCCATGCTTTGTATCATTCCTCGTCGTCGGAATGGGAGCCTCAGTAAATAAACAAGCATTTGCAATGCAATAGGTCTCGCATTAGGAAAGTGTGAGCTATTGGTATTGTAAATGACAATTTTTTTTAATATGTGTTGGCTTTGAAAATATATAAATTAATAGCATAGATATTCACAAAGCCAATAGCTTACACTTTCCTAATGTGAGTCCTATTGGCTATGGCAATGCTTGTTGGTAGCAAGCAAGGACAGTGCTGTTGTGGTGCTGAGTGATGATGTGGTTGGGCTGAGTGATGTGGTGGTGTCCCAGAGTGATGTGGTGGTGTCCCCGAGGGATGTGGTGGTGTCCCTGAGTGATGTGGTGGTGTCCCCGAGTGTTGTGGTGGTGTCCCCTAGTGATGTGGTGGTGCCCCCGAGTTATGTGGCGGTGTCCCCGAGTTATGTGGCGGTGTCCCCGAGTGATGTGGTGGTGTCCCCGAGTGATGTGGTGGTGTCCCCGAGTGATGTGGTGGTGTCCCCGAGTGATGTGGTGGTGTCCCCGAGTGGTGCCCCTGAGTGATGTGGTGGTGTTCACGAGTGATGTGGTGGTGTCCCCGAGTGACGTGGTGGTGTCCCCGAGTGACGTGGTGGTGTCCCCGAGTGACGTGGTGGTGTCCCCGAGTGACGTGGTGGTGTCCCCGAGTGACGTGGTGGTGTCCCCAAGTGGTGTGGTGGTGTCCCCAAGTGATGTAGTGGTGCCCCCGAGTGATGTGGTGGTGTCCCCGAGTGATGTGGTGGTGTTCCCGAGTGACGTGGTGGTGTTCCTGAGTGACGTGGTGGTGTCCCTGAGTGACGTGGTGGTGTCCCCGAGTGATGTGGTGGTGCCCCTGAGTGATGCCCCTGAGTGATGCGGTGGTGCCCCTGAGTGATGCCCCTGAGTGATGTGGTGGTGCCCCGGAGTGATGTGGTGGTGCCCCTGAGTGATGCCCCTGAGTGATGTGGTGGTGCCCCTGAGTGATGCCCCTGAGTGATGTGGTGGTGTCCCCGAGTGATGTGGTGGTGTCCCCGAGTGATGTGGTGGTTGGTGTTCCCGAGTGATGTGGTGGTGTTCCCGAGTGATGTGGTGGTGTTCCCGAGTGATGTGGTGGTGTTCCCGAGTGATGTGGTGGTGTTCCTGAGTGATGTGGTGGTGTCCCAGAGTGATGTGGTGGTGTACCCGAGTGATGTGGTGGAGTTGGAGGGTGGAGTTGGAGGGTGGAGTTGGAGGGTGGAGTTGGAGGGTGGAGTTGAATGGTGGAGTTTAATGGTGGAGTTTAATGGTGGAGTTGGAGGGTGGAGTTGAATGTTGGAGTTGAATGTTGGAGGGTGGAGTTGTGGTGGAATTGGAGGGTGGAGTGAGTTGGAGGGTGGAGTGAGTTGGAGGGTGGAGTTGGAGGGTGGAGTTGGAGGGTGGAGTTGGAGGGTGGAGTTGGAGGGTGGAGTTGGAGTTGGAGGGTGGAGGTGGAGTTGGAGGGTGGAGTTGCAGGGTGGAGTTAGAGGTTGTTGCAGGTAGCCCTAGCGCTCAGAAGTTGAGGTCTGTGGTTAGCGACAGTATTACTGTAGACAGCAGCGACAGGTGCCCATGTACCAATGTTATAATGCATAATGTATAGATAAGTAGTTACAGAAACACGCCCTAGTGTAAGCGCCTCTGTAAGCGTGAAGGCGTAATGGAACTTGGAAGCTTTTGAAAAGTCATAGAAGCTGTGCTGTGTGCAGCAAATAGTAGCGCCTTGGGCGCTATACAAATGACGACAGGAGGACAACATCTACTAGCGCATTATATGGAGTACGTTTTTCTTACACGAAGCGAAACACAGCTGTGGGTTAAAAAGTGAGCATGAATGTATTATAGATCCGAAAGCTAATCTAAGCACTTTGCGAAGATGTATATTGAAATAGGCCACGAAAGTCAAGTGAGACTGCACAGGGCCTAAGAATTGTGAGAAACTGTATTTTTACACAAGGTGTTTGATACTTTAATGCAGTGAGTGAATATCAGGGCAGCAATAGTGAAGCAGCCCAGAGGGATAGCGCGCCTTGCGTGGCAGTATGGAAGTTAGAAGAAGCATTGGTATTAGAGAAGTAGCATGGCTGCTAGTGTGTCCGTGTGCTGTCCGTGCCATGTGGCTTTTCAAGCAGTCCTGTTTGCCACTGCTTATGCCCCTTGTTACTTGCCATGATTTTATATAACGTGGACAGCATGGAGCCGGAAGTGCTCGCAGCAACGTTGTATTTAATATTCATATTGTTGCTGGTAGCAAATGAAAGGTAGGTAGGAAGATGTTATTTTAATACAGTAACTACTATGTTTTTCCTAACTGTTTGCGCCTTTGCATTAGCTTTGACCGAAGTAAATGTAAACAGATTAGGCCGATTGGTATGTGGCCACCATAAATATAAAGCTTTGCGTCCAGCACTATGTAAAACCATATACACTGCAAAAGGTATGCATTTTAGTGGTGCGCAGGATAATAAAAAAGCGTGCCTACGGTATGCGCTGTATTTAAACCAAGTGACCAAAACAATTTGCAAACGCTATACTTTATCCGCGCTATATAAATGTTGTGGTTGCTATTATCAAAGTTAAGTTAAAGGCATTAGAGAAAAGACGTGCTGCTATAAATATAAAGCTTACGTGGTCACGGTAGCCTACGAACAACGTAAACCAGCAGACTAAACACTGTGAATGAATTAAAGGCAGACAACACCAAAAAGAGAGTACACACATTGGTTGTAATGTGCGCATGCTTTACACCTAATTACACGGAGATAGCAGCAATCGCAACAATTAGAGAAGAAGCTACACAACAGAGTAAAGAGAGGGCAGACAAAGTGTTTGTAATGCGCAGTTCGTTCGCACCTAAGTAGACAGAAATGTTAGGATGGCACTGTGAAGTGAATGCATATAACACAACAAAGAGTATGCAGACACGATGCGTATCACCATTGTAGCCATACGACTTAGTAATTCAGAGTGGGCTGTTAGATGTTAGACATAAAAGTGAATAGAGAAGGCTTGCAAGTAAACAAACTAAACAAAAGGTAGACAACCGGTTTGTGACGGGAGCTTGCTTTGCATGTAAGTAAATGGGCATGGCAGGAAAACAAATAGTGTGAATGTAAAGTAAGTCACCAAGGTACAAAATAAGCTGGATAGCCTGTTTGTGACAAGAGCTTGCTCTGTCTATTAGCAAAATTCTTAATGCACGCGTGGTCTGTTTGTTCAAAAATGGAGATTTTATCCAAATAAAGAATGTGAGCTAAATCTTAATAGCAGTGTAAACACAGGGCACACAAGATTGTTATCAATATTGCCTCCACGTGATTCACTAACTCACAGTGTGTTGCCAGTAACTAGACATGCAACCCAGCAGTAATAAAAAAACAAGCCGAGTTTATGGGAAAATGTAAATTATTTGTAATCCACGCTGTATCTCCGCAGTCCGGCCCCATCCACAAAGGGGCTCATTGAGCCTGCCTCGTGCCTACATGAAGGGGGGGATTACAGGGCAGCATCGGATGGAGTGGGGCGGGGAGGAGGCTGGGAGGAGAGGCGAGGCTGAGAGGAAAGCAAAGAAAGGTGAGAAAAGGGAGAGCAGGAATAGAAAGCGGTGCGAGTGGGAAGAAGGAGAGAGAAGGAGGAAAGGCGGAACAGAAAAGAGGAATGGTTTAGGGGTTAGATGACAGCTAGCATCGAAGATAATTATGTACGAAATTCCCTTCTGAAAAGCAAGAATGCATCTAGGGCCAGGACTCGGAGTCTGCGCCGACAATATTCTGTTTAAATGACACTCACACACAGTCTCACAGAGCTCGGCAGTGAATCTATGGCCAGTAGATGGCAGCAAATGTATGGGAATGATTAATGGAACAGAATGCTAGTCGTGACTGAAAGTTTATTAAAGCAGATGGGCTATCTAATTTTAAATACTCCTCGCTGCTAAAAAAACAAACAAGTGTCTGCACTTTAAACTACATAGACCGGGATCTAATGCGCCCCCTGGCCCAGATTCTGAACATTCATGTCTCAGCTGGAAATTGTGCTATCACCCTACAGGGTATCCAGGGACTACACGGCCTCATGCTGTGGCCGTGAAAGATCAGAGCCCCCCCCCCCCGCCCCCCTCCGGGGAGTGGAAAGTTAAATGGTCATTAGGGCATGGGCGGAGGGAGTTAGGAAATGGGCAGTAGCGCACCAGTGGGCCGATCCATGCAGCCTATGGTTGAATGCTCTGGGACCATTTGGGACACATCAGAGCGCCAGCTTGTCTGCCCTGCTCCTCTCTCGCTGACTGACTCCTCTTAGTAACAAGCATTTGCCAATCATGCGTGCTAAGACCTCAGCGAGTTAAGCAGTGGCTCAAGTTATATGTGTAAAATCTTCAGTGGCAGATCAACGTTTTGGGTCCAGTGGAACATGTCATCATTTGAGATCATAACATAAAAGCGATCAATTGGACGAGAAACGTTGAATTGGCTAATAGTACCACATTATATACGGTAGTCTGTCCTTTCTCAAGAAGCACATTTGTACACAAAGCAGTTCCATTCAGTGACAGGGACTACTACAGACATGTGTGCTGTCTGAGACCATTTTTGGCTAGACCCCTGCAACTTCGTTAACAATGTTTTATAAAACAAAAACATGGCAAAAAAACAACAAGAATCAATACGATCTGGTCTTTTTATACCCAGCACCCCCATCATGTGTTCCTCACAACGCTCTTTGCTGCTGGCAGGCACGCTGTGTGCAGCTGAAGGCATGTTGAAGGAGCAGGAACAGAGGGAGGAGTGCCAGGAGGCAACAAATGGGACAAACTTAGTGAGTTGTAGAAAAGAAAAATACATAGCATTATCTTCCGATTTTAAAGTTGATTCTGCACAGAAAACACGTCGCTTGAGTGCGAAAGCTTACCTAAACTAGGGCTAACAAAATGAGTGAGAGAAACAGACATTATGAAAATGAGGGATGAAAGAGAGAGTAGGAAACAGAGAAAGCCAGTGGGGGAGAGAAAGAATTAAAGAGGTAAGAACAGAGGAAAGAAATTATTATGGCTTGATGGGCAAAGAAACCAGTGATGAAAGAGAGGGGGGAGGAGAAATCCGAGTAAGGCTGTGTGCGGGGAGAGAGGAACAGATGGCCGTGAAGCAGGGGGCGGGGCAGGGGAACCCTTTGAAGTGGCCTGGCGGCCGTGAAGAAATGCTGCTGCCAGGGGGGAGGCTCGTGCATGAGAGCAGGTCACGTGATTGTGATTCACGTGAACTGTCCAAAATCCTCTGGAGGAGAGCCCTTGGCCTGAAGTGTGGTTCGACTGCATTAGGGCTCTTTTCCTATTCCTGCGGAATAGGAAAGGGGCGAGCCCTAAAAATACCTTAGTAGTAAGCACAAAGTGAAAAAATAGGCCTAGGCCTCATCTCATTTTGTAGCTTTTCCACCTCTTTTTGTAAAAGAGACCAAATTCTTGCAATAGCCAATCAGAGCAGCCTCACCCCATAGAACCTTCCTGAGAGAGCCTCAGAGCCTCAGATTTTCGTAGCTGTTGTGAACAGCAACATCATTGGACAATAAGGCTGAGCTTTCCCAGGGGAGGAGGGTGGGCGCATGGGAATCTATAAAAGTAACTTGTTTTCTTGCCCCAGTATTGGAACTTTCATAGATTCCCATGCTTTGTATCAGAATAGCTAGCAGTAAAGAGAAAGCATATTTTGTCATTTGTATATCTGTAAATGTCATACATAATCCTGATAAGAAAACAGATACACATTGGCATCACAAAGCAGAACAACGACAAGTAATACAAAATATGCAATACAGGAAGGCGGGATAGAAAGGAAAGCTCACCGACTTATTGGAAAAGGTTCCTCAAGACAGCTTGGCCCACTGCCGCATCCTCTTCACAGAAGAATCCAAGCAGTAGTGGCGAGTGAAGGTGTGGACACTGCTCCATGTCGCCGCTCTACATATGTCCTTGATCGGGACACCTGAGAACAGAGCCACCGATGAAGCCATTGACCTCGTAGAATGAGCACGAACTGCTCACTGAAGTGGCTTTCCCGCTTCTCGATGGCAAAACTGGATTGCACTTGATATCCAGCGGGAAATGCAGGGTTTAGAAATTGGACAACCCTTTCGCGGAGCACTGTATGAAACAAAAAGCTGGGAAGACTTCCTGAACAGTTTTGTCCGCTCCAAGTAGAACTTGAGACATCTATGAATGTCCAAAGAATGTAACGTCCTTTCTGCTGGCGTGGAGGGCTGCGGAAAGAAGGACTTTAAGATCACCGGCTCATTCAGATGAAATTCTGAGGGGACCTTTGGAATAAATTTAGGATTTGTCCGCAGGATGAGAACATCATTCTTAAATTGTAGAAAAGGTTCCTCAATTGTGAAAGCCTGGAGCTCACTAACTCTTCTAGCCGATGTCAGGGCCAAGAGAAGAGCCAGTTTCCATGATACAAACTTCATGTTGGCCCTGTGAATAGGCTCAAAAGGGGCCTTCATTAGATGTGACAGAACCAAATTAAGATGCCAGGCTGGTGATGGAGGCCGGACTGGAGGAAAAACCCTGAACAAACCTTTCAGGAACTGTTTAATGATCCTCGCAGACCAAAGGGAAGGACCTGATGATGATCGTCTAAATCTAGAACTGGCCGCCAGATGTACCTTTACAGAAGAATGAGCCAATCCAGATTTTGCAAGAGAAAGGATGTAAGGCAAGAGTTGGTGCGGTGCAGAAGTATATGGATGTAGACCATGTCTCTGACACCAAAGGCAGAATCTCTTCCACTTCGCCCGATAGGTTTTATTAGTACTAGGCGCTCGGGCCTGGGCTAAAATGTCTCTACATTGTCCTGAAAGATTCAAACCCTGGAACTCTCTGAACTCAGGAGCCACGCTGTCAATTGGAGTGACCTCAGGTCTGGATGCAGACCCTGCCCGTGAGCCATTGTTAATAGTGATGGAACAGGCCGCAGGAGAATCGGTTGATCTTGGGAGAGAAGAAGTTCTGTGTACCAAAACTGCCTGGGCCGTGCTGGTGCAATCAGAATCATTCTGCACGGCTCCGCCTTGAGCTCGCGGATCAGTCTCGGGATCAGCTGAATAGGTGGAAAGGCGTAAACAAATGCGCCGTACCAGGCAATCAAATGCGCATTCCCCAAGGATCCCTGATGGTGATCCCTGCTTGCGCAGGACTGGCATTTGGCGTTTTGAGGAGTCGCAAACAGATCGATGGTTGGGGTCCCCCAACGTGAAAACAGTTCCTCCACAATGGTCTGATCCAGTTCCCATTCGTGGCTGATAGTCTTTTGGCGCCTCAAAGCGTCCGCTGTGGCATTGAGTGTGCCCGCAAGATGCTCCGCTGAAAGAGTGATATTGTGTTGGATCACCCAATTCCAAAGTCTCTGTGCTTCCTTCGAAAGGGTGCAGGATCTCGTCCCGCCCTGCTTGTTTATGTAGTGGCCGTGGTGTTGTCTGTACGACCCAGAACTGAACGGTTGCGGATCCTTGGAAGGAAAACCTGTAAGGCTAGACGAATGGCCATAAGTTCCAGTAGATTGATGTGGAACTTGCCTTGGACTGTGCTCCAATGACCACTGACTTTCAGTTCTTGGCGGACCGCTCCCCACCCCTCCATGGAAGCATCTGTTGTCAACACCATGGGAGATGGTGGAAGTTGGAATGGCAAACCTACTGAAAGATTCTCTTTTAGCAACCACCAGCTGCTTGCTTTTCGCATTCCCGGTGTGATCACTATCTTGTCGTCGAAGAAGCCTGTCACCTGACGCCATTGCTTGTCCAGCTGTTCCTGCAGTGGACGCATTCGAAGCCTGCAGTGTGGTATCAATGGTATGAAGGATGATATTGATCCGAGAAGCGATTTGTATTGGCGAACTGACAGAAACTTTCTTGTTTGCAGGAGGCGAGCTGAGAGAATCAGTTTGGTCTGGCGCTCTTCTGAAGGGAAAGCCATGCAGCATTCCGTGTCTAGGATCGCACCCAAAGACCTCGCTGTCTTGGAGGGGCGCAAAATCGATTTTCTCCTTGTTGAGCCGAAGGCCCAGCTGCTCGAACAGGTGACTGCAGCTCGTGACTGCCCTGGACGCTTCTTGGAACGAAGGAGCCTTTACCAGCCAATCGTCCAGATATGGGAAGACTTCGAAAGACTGCTTCCTGAGAAAAGCTGCCACAGGAGCCAGTACCTTTGTAAAGATCCTCGGTGCGGACCGGAGACCAAAAGGTAGTACTCTGAATTGAAAATGGCTCTTGCCTACTGTGAATCGAATATATTGCCTGTGAACTGGATGTATGGGCACATGGAAATATGCATTTTCCAAATCTAGGGTGGCCATGTAGTCCCCTGGATTGAGAAGGCGGAGAATGTCCTGAAGGGTGACCATCCTGAAGGACAACTTGATGAGATAAGTGTTGAGCTCTCGTAGATCTAAAATTGGACGCCACTTCTCCTTCGTTTTCCGAACCAGGAAGAACCTGGAATAGAACCCTTTCCCCTTCTGGGATTGAGGTACAGACTCTATTGCCCCCTTGATGAAGAGTTGGTGGGCCTCGAGACGAAGAATTCCTAGATATTTGGGCGTAATGGCGTCTGGAGCTCTCGTTGGAGGAAGATTTTGAAACTCCAACGTGTGTCCTCCCTTGATGATGTTCAGGACCCACTGGTCTGATGTTATGACCTTCCAGCTGTTTAGGCAATGGGCAATCCTGCCCCCCACTGGTGTTAACGAGGGTACAGGAACAGTAGAAAGAGCCACATGGCCGCTTTTGTCTCTTAGTATTGTCTCCCCTCTGTTGCCCCTGACGTCCTCTCGGCGGCTGGCGAGAGAAAGACCCCCTCTGTGAATATTGGGGCTTGTATGACTGGCCAGGTTGGGAGTAGGAAGAGTAGCGGTGCTGATTGCCGCCTCTGTGGGATGAGAAACCTCTTCCCCCCTTAAAGGGAACTTTGCGGTATTGTAATGTTCCCAAGGACTTAGCCGTGTCCGTATCTTTCTTTATTCCTTGTAGGGCGTCATCCACGTGTTTACCGAATAACATCTCTCCGTCATAAGGTAGGTCCAGAATTTTGTTCTGTACTTCCTTTCTAAACCACGTGACTCGCAGCCAACCCTGGCGTCTTAAAACAGCCGAGCCTGCTAGCGCTCGGAAGGCCGTAGTTGCTATATCCATAGCGCAGTCGATTACCTCCGAAGAGGCACTCTCCCCTTCCATCAATATTTTTCTGACCTCGTCCTTAGACCCATCCTGAAGTTCTTCCACAAACGGGGAGAGGTCACACCACATCTGGCGATCATATCTCCCCAGAATCGCCAGAGCATTAGCTGCCCTAACGAGGAGGCTGGCCATTGCGGAGAATCTTTTTCCAACATTGTCTAGAAGCCTCCCCTCTTTATCAGGTGGTGTCGTTATCGGCGTGGATGGATTCTTGGATTTACTCTGTGCGGCCTGGGAGATAACCAAGTCCGGTTTTGGTTGACCTATAAGACATGCCGGGCTGCCCTCCGGCGCCTTATATTTTTTCTCCAGTCTGGGAAGTACTGGGAGGACCGTGGCTGGATTTTGCATAGCCTTTATTCCTTCCGACCAAACATGTACAATGATGGGGATTGAACGAACTGACTTCCGGAATGGTTCTTTGAAGTCGTACAAAAAACAGTCAGATTGAACTGTGGTAACTGGAAGACCAAATCTCTTGGACGCTCGTTCCATTAGGTTGTGAAAACCTCCAATATCTGCTGGTGGAGAGGTTGCAGTATCAGGCCCTGTTACACCTTGGTCTTGAAGGCCATCCTGATTGCAGTCCATATTCTGATCTTGGTCAGGTTCCCCCTGCTGATCCGCATCTGATGAGGCATCATCATCATCATCATCATCCCGAATGGCAACAACCTCATGAGGATGTTCTACGGGCTCTGGTTCATGCACCCTTAAAGGCAAAGAGGCGTCTGCCATTGAGTGTGATAACTGAGGCAGAGATGTGCGAGGACGTATTTGTTGAACCTCTTGTTGAGTAGGAAACCGCCTCCGATAGTCCTGCAACATTAATTGCAGGTCAGAGATGAGAGAGGACGGCATTGCTACCATCTCCTGTTGAGATCGACGTGGAGATCTCTGTGAATGAACCTGCATGCAAGGCCTCTCTTGCTGGTCATAATAGTCTTGCGGAGCATATTGGTGTTGCTCCGTTTCGCCTTCTTCAGAACTGTCCTCCTGTAATTTTACTTGCAAGTCAGATGGGCTATAAGCTGGCCCATAATTGCTATAATTTTCCTCCTCAGAGTCATCATCAAGTAATAATGATGGAGGCAACAGCGTAACCCGCCGTGGAGATGTCATTTCTGGTGTTATACGCCTCTTCCTTTGAGAAATGCAGATGTTCCCAGTCGTCGACGGTTGAATCTTCGTCGACTGTTTCGTCGACGAAAGCGCCGACGAAGAGACTGAGTCGTCGACGGTGAGATAATTATCGTCGACGATGGGTGGATCGTCGACGGAGTCGTCGACGAACTCGTCGTCAGAATCATGGTCGCCGGCGTCGTCGACGTTGTTCTCGTCGTCGTCATCGCCGTCGACGCTACCCTCGTCATCATCGTCGTCGACGTGGAAAAAGTCAGCTTCGTCGACGACTAACAGGAATCAGGCGTCTTAAACATCGTCAACGGTGTAGATGCCGTCGTCGTAGCCATCGCCGACGAGCCCATCGACGAGGCCAGTTTTTGAGACAAGTCTTTCTTGACAGGAATCGTCGACGTACCTGTGGTTTTCACCGTCGACGAACGCTGTTTCTTGTCAGAAGCAATGTCCTGAGGCGTAGATGAAGGCTTTTTCACCCCTCTTTCTTTCTCTGAAGGTGGTGAAGTCACAGAGATGATCTTCTTAGCCTTTTTTGTAGGTTGCAACTCCTCAGGCTGTCCCTGCCTCTCCTTTTCACCGTGGTGAGGAGATTTTAGGGAAGCAGGCCTATCAGACCTATCAGAGGTCCCAGGCAAGGCCTTCACATGGGGCTCATTAGATGGTGAAGGGGGAGACCTACCCCTCTTCTTTGATCTTCCTGATGACACCACAGAAGAAGAGCGCTCACTGTCCGAGGACAGAACTCCCTTGCGATCCTTCATTTTTTGCAACCAAGTCAGCAGGCGGCCTTCTCTGTCCCTCAAGGTCTTGGTGGATAAGGTTCTGCAAATCTTACAGTCAGTGGCCTTATGGTCCGGATATAAGCAGTATATGCAGTCTTCGTGTTTGTCTTCAACAAATAACCTCTTTTTTGAGCAAGTAGCACAGGCTCTAAAAAGTGCTTTCTTCTCTTTGTCAGACATGACGAAAAAACAGTTGTAGAAATATACTTAGAAGTGAAGAAAATTGAGCAGAGCTCAATGGAGACTCCCTTGCACAACGTGCGGTAGAAAATCTGAGGCTCTGAGGCTCTCTCAGGAAGGTTCTATGGGGTGAGGCTGCTCTGATTGGCTATTGCAAGAATTTGGTCTCTTTTACAAAAAGAGGTGGATAAGCTACAAAATGAGATGAGGCCTAGGCCCATTTTTTCACTTTGTGCTTACTACTATGGTATTTTTTATTTACCGAGGCTCCCATTCCGACGACGGGGAATGGTACAAAGCATGGGAATCAATGAAAGTTCCAATACTGGGGCAAACATGCCACCGTTCTGCTCCTGCTCAAGAAAACATCAGCCGATCAATCCACACCTTTCAACTACAGAGCCATTTCCCTCCGAGCATACCCTGCAAAAGTCATAAAGAAATTAATCAACCGATAACCCGCAACCACCTCAGCAACCACCAGGTCCTCGATACCGTACAGTCCAGATTCAGGCCTAGCTCCGGCACAGAAACAGCACTCATTGTTGCCTCAGACAACATCTGCATGATCCTTGACAGAGGTAGCTCTCATTCTCTTGGACCTCTATGCTGCATTTGACAGTCTCACAACCCATCCTCATCAACCCCCTGCACGAGATTGGCATCCAAAGACCCGCTCTCTACAGGATCTGCTCCATCTTAACGGATAGAACACAAGCCGACACCCTAGCACATACTGAAAACTCCGCTGCAGTGTGCCTCAAGACTCATCACTCAGCCCTACCCTCTTCAACTTATACATGATCCCTCTGGCCAACGTCAACAAGCTCTCCTCCAATGATCCCTACTCTGCCCCTCAGACAAGACCCCCCAACCCAAGAAACAAGTTCACCGCCTGCATGACCGAAGTCGCTAACCAGATGAAAGCCAACTGTCAAACTCAACACAGACAAGACAGAAACAGTGAACACCTCACGTTGGGACTCCAACTGGTGGCCATCCAAACTCAGACCCAGACCCAAGCCAGGAACCTCATAATCATCAACTGTCTCCCGCTCCACGCAAGTCAACATCGTCACTGCCTGCTGGTCTCACAGCCTGAAGATGCTGAGGAAGAGCTTCAAATGGCTCCCAAGTAACATTCGAAAAACTGTCACTAATGCCCTAGTGACCAGGAGGTTGGACTATGGGAACACCCTCTGCACTGGTATCACCAACCAGACTACAGGAGATAGGGATCCAGGAATAGCCCTCAAATGGTTAGCGGACTTCCTATCCCTGTGACCCCAAACAGTCGTTCTAGGCCTCTACAAGTCTAGAACCATGTTACGTGACTAAGGAGTCCCCCACGCTCTTTAATATCTATATGGCACTCCTTGCTAAGCTAGTCAGAGTTTTTGGGTTTGAGATTATCTCATACCCTGAGGATACGCAGTTGCTTTTGTCCTTTGGAAATAATCTATCCAAACCCAAAGCTTTATTCTCCTCTGGGATGAAAGCCACAGCTACCTGGATGTTGGAAAACAGACTGCAGCTCAACCCTTCAAAAACCGAAATCATGTTATTTGGACAAGCTCAACTTCTTTGGGCTCCTGACTGGTGGCCAGCAGCGCTGGGCCCTGGCCCTGTACCCAAACCAGTGGTAACAAAAACCTTGGAGTCTGCCTGGACCAATCCCTCTCTATGAAAGAACACACCTCGGCCACCAGCGGCTCTTGTTTTCATATGCTACGTCTGTTGAGAAGAGTTTTCCCTCTTTCACCACTCTCCTCAAGGAAAACGCTTGTCCAAGCCCTGGTAATCAGTCCTCTGGATTACGGCAACTCACTCCTGGCCTTCATAAATGAGAATTTGCTCTCTACACTTCAGGTTGTCCATAACACCGCCGCTCATCTCGTATGCAAACTCCCCCCGGGCTCGGCCACAGCCCCACTTCTTCAGTCTCTACACTGGCTACCGGTGAGAAGGCAAATAATTTTTAAACTATGCTGTTTAACCCACTGTGCTCTCCATGGTCAAGGGCCCTATTACCTAGCCTCCAAGCTTCTGCTCTGCACTCCTTCGAGACTGCTTAGATCATGCGATAATGCCTTGCTCACAGTCCCTAGGTTTAAGAAGGCCAGAGCAGGCTGCAGATCTTTCTCTTTCCTTGCCCCTAATCTCTGAAATAATTTGCCTATGCTATTATGCTTCTGTGAAAATCAGAAAGGTGCTTAAGACACACCTATTTTAGGTTCACCTTCAGCCTGTTCGTATTGTCCTGGCTCCTCATCGAGATATCCCTTCGGGGGTGATTCGAGCACGTAATAAGTTAAAATAACATAACATAACTCACTAGAAGACTACATACCATCCAGAAGTCCGCAGCCAGATTCATCCTCAGCCTCCCAAACAGAACTCACATCACAACACACCTCAGTGAACTACATTGGCTCCAGATACACAAACGCACTCAACTCCTCACACACACATTCAAGGCACTACACAACTCAGCCCCAACTACCTAAACAGTTGCATCTCTTTCCAGCAACCACCAAGACACCTCTGCTCCACAGGAGTCCTACTCATACACATCTCACGCATGAACAGAACCAGATCGGGAAGACGGTCATTCTTTTACTGTTTTCCTACGGCATGGAACTGCCTTCCACTCCACATCAGAGCCTCCTCCTCTTTTCTTGAATCCCGCAAGATGCTGAAGACCTGACATTTCAATTAACCAACCTATCATAGGAATTGCTAGGCGTGCACACACTTGTTCAGTGCCAGGATACCGTGGTAGGCACTTTAATAATACACATGACAAACGTAACACAACAAATCCCCTAGGGGACTCCCGCAACCAGGCACTTACACATCTCTTACAACTGTGGGATATGGGTGGGGGCGGTCTGCTGGGGTCAGTTTGGCAACTGACAGTGACCACTGCAGATTCTGTATGGTCTGCTTCGAAGCCTGTATGCAATCGGAGATGCAGCTCTGATACTGAGCCCACAGGGTTTTATGATTCCATTTTTTTTTTTTTTGTTTTTTAACACTTTATTGTCAATAAGGCACATAAAACATTTACATTCACATCATTGACTTTCAGTTTCTCACTATTACCCAAAGCAATTCAGGATCCGGTGAGTTCTCACAATTTTCAAACTTTTGCGATTAGTATACTAGTACAGACAAGAATGAAAGAAACAGTATAGCTCAGCAGTCATGTGTATTCGACACAACTTTCAGCTCCGGTCCAGTGCGCAATTCGCCCATTTAGCTTACAGCCCTGAATGCTTAGCAAATTCAACAAATAGAACCAAAATCACAACTGTGAAAACCTAACAGGTGTCATCATCTCATTAGAACGTTGTAGCCATACACAGACAAGTCCCCACCTACTGCACACATTCTGTATATGCGGTCAATGGTGTCCACGAGGTCCCGCTCCATCCCACCACAACTCTTAGTATCACATATCAGTCCCTCCCTCCTAATCATCTTCTTCATCCGACTCCATATCTTCGTCCTCCGGCAAGGGTGCACATGGCTCCCCCCTGTATTTGTTCCAAGGCAACCACACTTTATTCCATTTACGGGGACAAGCCCGCAACATATACACCGCCCTCTCCTTCACCAGCAGAATGTCCATATTTCTAATCCAGCCATGCACCGTAGGCACGTCTGGGGCTCCCCATTTCTGTGCAATGTCTCTTTTTGCTACTGTCACAGCCAACGTGACCCACAACTTTCCATACCTGTTCAGGTCTGTAGGGCCCCAAATGTTCAATAGGCATTTACGGGGTTCAGGGAGAAGTGACACCCCAAGGACTTGGGATAACGTGCGCATGATTTGTCTCCAGACTTCCCGGATCAATGGGCAGTCCCAGAGTGTATGGAGTAATGTACCCTCCTCCCCACAGCCTCTCAGACAGAAGGGGTGTGGCGCCCTCTGTATCCTGTGTAGAAGTGTCCTGGTGTAATAGGTGCGGTGTAAGATCTTGAGCTGGACTAATCTGAACCTAGCCGATATGCCCACTTCCCTCGGTGACGCCAGCGCCTCATTCCACTCAGTGTCATCCATGTCCCCTACATCCTCAACCCACCTCTCTCTAAGTTTCTGCGTGGGGATTGCCAGATTGTTAACCAGTTTCTTGTACGTAAGAGAGGTCGCCTTCTGTTCCATAAATTCCGTCAATAACCTGTCTTCCAAAGGTGACGATTCTGGGAGTGTGGTGTCAGGCGGAATGGCTTGAAGGAGGGCGTGACGAATTTGCACATATCTGAACGTTTCAGTGGGGCCCATACCATACTGTTGCTGTAGCTGTGAGAATGCAAGTACCGAGCCCCGCTCCCAGAGGTCTCCCACTACCGAGATCCCAATTTGATCCCAACGTGCAAAACCTTTGCTGGATCTCAAGTTCCCCAAAGACTTCGCGTCCCACAACGGTGTCATTTTAGTGATCTTCCCCTTCCATCCCAGTCGAGATTGTGCCGCATGCCATAAGGTAGCCGTATGCAACGTTGGGCCAAGCAACGTACGAACCTGTGAGTGGTTGTATAACACTGACAGCATGCCGTCCGTCCCTAACTGCGACCAGTCCACTCTATAAGCGGGGTCATCCCTCGGAACATGGATCCAGCTATTAATCACCTTAAGTTGGGATGCCCAATAATACAATTGAAGGTTGGGAAGGGCGATCCCTCCGTCGTACCAGCCCTGAACCAATTTTGCATGCGCTATACGGGCAGGGCCGTTGCTCCACAACAGGGCAGATACCTGTGCGGCCACCTGGCGGAAGTAGCGCGGAGCCACCACGTGGGGGGCGTTTTCCAACACGTAGAGAAACCTAGGAAGTGCCATCATTTTAAATAACGCTGCCCGCCCTAGGAGGGTCAGCGGAAGGGTAGCCCAATATTTAACGTCCGCACGTAAACGTGTCAGAGGTGGCACCAGGTTCGCCGTGTAGAAGTCCGCCGCAGTTGCGGTGATGACAATACCTAGGTATTTAAATGAGCCGTCCGCCAATTGTAGGGGGCAGTCAGGCCTCAACAAGGGTGTCTGGCCCCGAAGGACGAATATTATGGATTTGGACCAGTTCAGGGTGTAGCCGGACGCCTTCCCGTGCTCGTCGCACAGAGCCAGCAGGGCAGGAATACCTTCATTGGGATTGGTCATGTAGATCAGCATGTCATCCGCATACAAGGATACTCTATCCTCCCAGCCGTCCTCCCAGGTGATGCCCCTAAACAGTGGCGTTGCCCTGAGCAGAATAGCCAGAGGTTCTAGCACCAGCGCAAAGAGCAAGGGTGACAGCGGGCACCCCTGCCGGGTCCCTCGCCCCAGGGGGAAGGTTTGCGAAATGTGGCCGTTCGCCACCACTTGTGCCATGGGTGACCTATATAGTAGCCGTATCCATGCTACAAATTTTGGGCCGAAGCCCATACGAGCAAGGACCGCAAAGAGATACTCCCACTCCACCAGATCAAACGCCATCTTGGCGTCTAGGGACAATATGACTGCCTGGTCCGAGAGGAGATGCGCTCGCGCCAGGACTCCACGGACTCTCCGCAAATTCAGTGCCGTACTTCTGTGCGGCATGAAACCCGATTGATCGGGGTGTATCAGGGTCTGTAGATGCTTAATCAGGCGACAGGCCAAGAGTTTCGCTAGGATCTTTGCCTCCACGTTGAGCAGGGAGATAGGTCGGTACGAGGAGCACGCCGTCAGTGGCTTGTCAGGCTTAGGAATGGCTACAATCGTGGCTATGCGTTGGTCCAGAGGGAGTTCAGCCTTGGCCAAACTCTCCATATACATATCGAGCAGGGGTTTGCTCAACAGGGGAGCCGACGCTTTGTACCATTCCACGGGTATTCCGTTGGGACCCAACGCCTTTCCAGATCGCAACGACTGTATTGCCAATTGGATTTCATCTGCTGTCAGGTCAGTGTCCAGTTCCTGTTGCGCTTCCTGCGAAAGCTCGGGGACTGCTATGTTACTAAGTGATGCTAACGCCTCCCTTTCCGTGACCTCCCGTATCGGCGTGTATATGTCTTGATAATGTCTTGCCAGGGTGTGAACTATCTGCTCAGGGTGTGTCTGCAGCCGGCCATCCTGTGTGTATAGCCTCTGAATACCTTTATTACATCCACTCTTTTTATCCAGCCACGCCAGCATCTTCCCGGCTTTATCGCCCAGGTCATATATCCTGTGCGCTGTGGCTGCCAAGTGCCCCTTGGTCACCGTTGTAAGATGAGATAAGTACTTTTGTTGACTGAGGTGCAACGCATGAGCATTGGCAGGGGTGGGATCGGCCATGTGTGTTGCAGTCGCGGCATGTAGTGCCAATTCCAACTGTGCGAGGTCGTGTCTGGATTCTCGTTTATGCCCTGAAATGGCTGCTATCGCTGCGCCGCGCAAGACTGTTTTGTACGCCTCCCAAAGCACCGAGGGCGAGGCGACTGTGCCTATATTCTCTGTAAAGTAGTGTGAGGAGGCCAACTTAAGCTTTTTCCGAACACCCGGGATCTGTAAGTAATTGGGGTAAATTGGATAGATCCTGGCGCGTCTCCTCTCTTTAGTCGTGATGTGAAGGGACAATGGGGAGTGATCAGAGACACCTCTAGGCAGGATCTCTAATTTGTCCACCGAGCCCAGCCCCAACCCTAAAAAGAAAAGGTAATCAATGCGTGAAAGGCTGTTGTGTGCAGCTGAGTAGTGCGTGTATTGAGTTGCCGTGGGATTTAATTGACGCCAAACATCAGCGAGGCCTAGCGCCATCAGAAAGCTAGGAAGCGTGGCCGTCCCTCTCAAGCGTTCCCGTACGGGAAAGGTGTCCAACAGCGGGTCAGATATGGCGTTGAAGTCCCCCCCAATGATCATGTCACCCTCTGGGAGGTCGAGTAGGAATTGACCCAGCGCCGGCAGGGCCGTAGAGTGTAGCGCTGGTGGGATGTATACTGACACTATGTTGAGGGGCCTCCCCTCCCACTGGCCAAAGATCGCCGCAAAACGACCCTGATCATCCCTCTTGCGGCTTTCCACCATAAAGGGGGAGTTCTTCTTAAGGAGTATCCCGGTGCCCCTGGATCCCGTGGTGAACTCTGCATGTACCTCCATAGCATAGCCCCGCCTATCGAGTGCTTTGCATGTAGACCCAGCAAGGTGCGTTTCTTGCAACATCACCAAGTCAGGTCCGTGGCGTTTGATGGTCTGGAGAACCAATCCTCGCTTAATCTTGTCCCCCAGACCCCTAACATTCCATGTGAGCAGTTTTAAGGGAGACACCACTGTCAGTGGCAGGCCAGAGTCCGCGGGTGTGTCGCTAGCTTGTTGGGCCATACGGGGCTATGTTCAGTGTAATGGACATGTGGAGTCGAAGCGGGACACCTACATAAGGACGTGCGTTAGGGAACCTCGAGTGTACAGCTTGTGTTCGGACCATGTGCCACAGTGAAGAGACGATGACGAACAATAATAACCATAACAGAACAATCCAACCCCCCCTCCCCCTCCCTGCTACCCTGCACCACGGACTCGAACCCGCCCGCATCCCCAACTCGGCAGAGTGCATAATCCCATCCCCGTTCACCTTACTTGCTCGTGGGGTTGGTGAGCCCCCTACAGGCATCAGCCGATGCCCGCCCTACTCAGCTCCATCAGCATCAAGTTCCCAAGGCTCATAATGTATTGTCCTGCTGGCCGCCCAGACAAATCAGTCCTGTACAGGTTGTCCAGAGTCAAAGGGGTCCCTTTCGAGATCCGAGTCCAGTGCTGTCGCGCCCTCTTCGTTCGCGGGGCTCCTCGACGGGCGATCCGCTGGTTCTCCGCTGTGTCGGCGCCTCTGGTCCCTGTGCGGGCGGCTTGGCCGGCCCACCTGCCTCCATCCATCAAGCCAGTCTCTAGCTACCTCTGGCATGTCGAAAAACCATGTCTTCCCTTCGGCCACGACGCGCAGTTTGGCAGGGAAAAACATGGAATATTGTAGGCCTTTGTCTCGTAGTGCTTTCTTCACATCCGTGAATGACTTCCTGCGCCTAGCCACCTCCGCCGTGTAGTCCGGAAAGAAAGCCAAAGTGGAGTTCTGAATTTTGATAGGCGGGGAGACCCTTGCCGCCTGGAGGATGGCGTCCCGGTCCCTATAATTGAATAATCTGGCCAGCACAGGTCTCGGAGTGGCTCCCGGTTTCGGTGTTCCACCAGGAACTCGGTGCGCTCTTTCAACAGAAAAGAAGTGGGAGAGACCTTTAGGCTTTAGCTGGGATTTGATCAGGTCCTCAACGTACAGGTCCATAGCAGCTTTGCCTTCCGATTCCGGAAGGCCCAGGATGCGAACGTTGTTCCTCCGGGAACGCCCTTCCTGATCATCGAGCTTCTCTTGCAATTGTTTCGTGACTCTCTCCATGCGTTCCATGGCCACCTGCAGGTCCGAGGTGTCTTCGACGAGCGATTTTGTAACTACCTCTACTTGCGTCACTCTCTCTGCCATTTTTTTGAAGTCCGCCCGGAGCAGAGTGACCTCTGAAGAAATGGAACCCACCGTCGTTTTGACCGCGGTGAGGGTCTTCATAACGTCGTCCAGGGTTACCTTGGGAGGGGCCCCCGCGTCCGGGGTCGCTCCAGTCGAGTGGCGGCCGCCAGTCTGGGCCTGCCCATGTTGGCCGTAAGCAAATTTGTCCAGCTTTGCCTGTGTGGACGTACTTCTTGTGCCCTTACCGGCCATGCTGGCTGGGCAAGGATGTGGGCGGTCGAAGCGTGCCGGTAGGGCAGTCCGTGGTCCACGCGTTGTTCACTGTCCTCGGGCGGCAGGCAAGTCACCGTGGGTGTCTTCAGGTCTAAGATGGCGCCTCGCACGCCTCACAGGGCCCAGACGCTGCGCAGTCGGCCGCCGTGAAGAGCAGCACACCGGCCTACTGTAGTTCCAATGCGGCCTTCTGCGTGGTCGATTCAGCCCTCTACACTCCCCTCAGTGTTAGCAATTGCGGTGTTACTTTGCGCCGCTAGTTGGTTCTCGCAGGGGGGGGGCCCCTCAGCAGAGTGCGCTGGACTCGTTCCGTATTACAGCACGTCTGTGCCAATGCGGGACCTCCCGTAGGGACTGGGTGCCTCACGACGAGTCCTCACCTGTAGGGGATGGGGTTCAGACGCGCCCCCCCTTGAAAGCGGGGTGAGACTCTGAGTAATGGTCGCGCAAGATGAGGGCAGCGCCCTCAAAGCAGCCCGCCTCACCTCGCCGCAATATCAGTGCTTCTGGCCCCCGGTCCGTCTCACACTCCGCCGGCAGGATGATGTCTATTCTCGCCGGCCGCCCCCGCTCCTCCAGACGGTGCCCCAGGCCAGAGAATCTCCTCGGCCACACAGGGTGTACGTTCGCTGCTAGCGGCGTAGGTGTTCACTCCACAGGACAGAACGTATTCGTGGCCGGCCGACTCCTCCGCTCCCGGCCGAGGAGTACACACTTCCGGTCGGGTCCTCCAGGCACTGTGGGTCGGTGCTTCAAGGCTGGCACAGGCCCCAGTTCGCCGCCTCCAATGGTAGCCGATGCCGGTGTTCAGTCACCACCAGGGTCGGAACGGAGCGTGCCGCTCGGGTTCCTGAGCCGATGTCGCTCCTTCGAGCGGGCTTGAAAAAAGGATCAGTGACGGATGGTCGATGCGGGCCGGTTTGCCTGGAGGAGCTCCCGCTTCAAGCTGCCACCATGTTCAGCAGTTGGCCACGCCCCCTTTTTATGATTCCATTTAACGGTTTGCATATGCTACCTGGCATTGTGGGCAAGGAGGATATGCACATGACAATGAGTTCAAAAAGCCTCATTTCCATTCTCACCAAGACACAAATTGAAAGAGTTCCATGCACACTATAAACTGACAGGTAATGCCTGTGGAAGTGCAGGACAGGCATATGGAAATACATGTACTGAAAGTCCAGGGGCACAATTCAGTCTCCTCGGTCTAGGAAAGATAGGTTCTGAGCCAGAGTGAACATTTTGAACTGTCCTTCAGTGGAAAGGAAATCAATGGGCGATGGCCTTGTAAAGGCCCTAACGCCCCTGTCTTTTTTCAAGATGAGGAAATAGAGTGAATAGAATCCCTCGCCTTTCTCAAAGTCCAGTACCCATCTGACATACCCTTGGAGAATAAAAAATGTACCCCCTGCATCAGGGTTATCGACTGTTTCTCCGAAATACATTTTGGCGAGAGGGGAAGATAGGGTCAGAAGGAAATAAAGATTAGAGCATAGCCCATTTTAGTAATCTGTAAGAACCATTTGTTTTCAGTAATCAATCTCCAGCCAGGAAGTGAATGGTGACTCCTACCTCTCACGACCCTGCCATGAGCCATTGAGGTCAAACTAATTCTGCCCTGTGCAGAATTTGATTGTGCACAGCCGTTGCCCCAAAAGGACTTGAATGTCTGCTGTACCACTAGATAGGAAGGCTGATGTTGCCTATGGGCTAGCTCTTTCAAAGCGCCTCTACATTTTCTGAATTAATGAGGAAACTGTTTTGCTGGCATCAGTAACTCTCAGGAGTAAGCAATAGCCAGGATGTCTTTAAATCTCTGTAGTGTTGAGGCGGCTTCCCTCTTCTCCCCCAGCACCCCTCTCTCCAAAAGAGTCTGGACCTATAGAAACCAATATTTATTAGGGATGACTGCTAACACCCCTGCCCCCCCAGAAAGTACCACCAGGGGAAACAACCCCAATCAGACTCCCTATTCGCACTGCCAATAGGAACTCCATGCAAGGAAAGCAACAACGGGTCAAAGCAGACCAAAAGCGGCAACTCTTCAGAGATAGCAAAGGGGGTCACGGAAGCAAGTAGTAAAATAAGTTACAAACAAATAATTACAAACGCACAAATAAACGCATTAGCCCCCCCCCCCCCCCGAGAGGCGATTACGGGAAAAACAATTAAGAAGGGGAACAAGAAACAAAATAACCAAATGGCAAGACAAACCGAAATAAGAACAATAGAAGACACAGGATTTCCCATAAAACTTATAACAATGATGGAATTGAACAAGATAAAAACATACATTCCACACCAAGAATAACTACAACCCATGAAGATTCTCAGGTGTTAAACAGAAATGTCATGCACCAGACGGATTATAGAGAAAACTCCTGGTTAAGATCCTTCTCCCTATCAGGTAATGGGGAACTCCTGGATACAAAACAATCAATCAGGATACCACAATTAAAAGCTCAGGACAGCAAAACACAAGTTTAATTACAATCTCTTCTGAGGCTACAAGTTTAACAAAGGCCGACATGGAATCATCGGATAAGTGGACCAACTGTAGGGCATCAGCCCAAATATCGACTGACACCGGGATGGAACTTGAGCGTCCAGACATGGGAAAAATAAATGCAAGACAAAACAGTATTAGGAATAACAATAGAAATTAGGATAGCGAACACCTAGTCAGTGATCAGTGCAGTTACCCCGGCCTCTTTATCTCGCTATTACACACCTTACAAGCCACAACAAGGGCAATGGTAATGCAATCCGACAAAGTAGACATACAAATAGACTTAATAAGCATAGTGGTTCACACATTTCAGGAATTCATACCAAATTAGAAAAACTCACAAACCTAGTTCAAGCCACTCGCAATTTAAAACACGCAACTTGCTAATGTGGGCCCATCGCAGACAAACTAAGCTCTCTACAAGCAATCCTAGAAGAAATAATAAGCATCAAAAAAACAACTTTAGCATACACACCGATAAAAACCTCCAACCACAAGTGGTAAGCAAAGACAATGAAAAAAACAGGGAAAGAAAGTACAAGAATCTAGTGAGGAAGGAACCTCAGGGGCAGGGATACAACAGAGCGGACGCACTGACTGGAGGAACAATAAACTCACGGCGGCAAACACCACAGAACAGAGGACCAAAAACATGATAGGTAAGCAAGGAAAGAAAAAAGTCAAGCAATAAACCAACTTGTACAAAGACCATACACCATCTTCAAAAAAACCTCCAACAACAGGGCAGAACCCAGCGCGCCCGACGTTCAGGATGACAGCACAGCAGAGGGTGAAGGTTCCACAAAGCGCGCGCCCAGAGGAAATGGACATGACAGAAGGATTAGTTACTTACCTGTAATCCTAGTTCTCTTCCAGGGGTATCCTCATCAAAGTCATAAGCATTAGAATATTCCCACCCATGCGCGGGACCCCGGAAACACTATATTATATGTGCCTTACATATATATACTCGTGTATATATATATATATATATATATATATATATATATATATATATATACATATATATATATATATATATAAAAACATGCAATAGCAGCCAAATCACATCAGAGCTGGAGGAATTTCCACCATACATGAATAATATGCATTAGAAACATGAGAAACAACACAAAAGATTGTTTTTAGAACTGTTTTAATGCTTAGGCAGCAGTAGAAATTCTTATAACACCCTGAAAGCATAGAAAGCTCCCAGGCTGCATTGCAAACACACAGTCTAAAAAGACTGAAAAGCTAACATGTAGCTGAATACCAAAAAACTGACACCGTGCCTTTAAGGCACCCATGACCCCCTGTATCCCATCATGCCTCAGGGGTGACAGTTAGGTCAGTTGTTCTTTTCGGAGTCTGAAACAAACCCAGTAACAAAATAGGTTAACAATATCTCCATATTAAAGAATATCCTTTGCCCGGGGAGGCAGGAGGGTTGCTTATGACTTTGATGAGGATACCCCTGGAAGAGAACTAGGATTACAGGTAAGTAACTAATCCTTCTCTTCCAGGGGATCCTCATCTATAGTCATAAGCATTAGAATAGAATAGCGAGCCTCTCCTCATCCCTGCGGGCAAAGGAATGACAAGACAGTAATCTCATCAACAAGCCTGAGTAGGCTATAGGCTACCCAAACAGATTTCTCAAGGAGGCTTGCCCTACTTGAGTATCAGCCCTGGAATCAGATTTGAGACAGTAATGTCTCGTAAACGTATGAACTGATTTCCATGTTGCAGCTTTGCATATTTCTGACATTGGAATGTCATGTAAAAGCTACTGTAGCGGCTTTCCCTCTAGTGGAATGCGCTTTGGGCGACACCAATAAAGGCTTGCCTGCAAGCTGATAGGCCAATTTAATGCAAGAGACAATCCATCTGGAGATGGACCTCTTGGCTGCTGGAAAACCCGTTCTCATTGAACCATAGTTCACAAACAGTTGATCCGTTTTCCTGATCCCTTTAGTCTTTTCCAAATAGAACTTGAGCACTCTCTTAAGATCCAAGGAGTGCAGTGACCGCTCGGCTGGGGTCGTAGGTTTTGGAAAAAACGAAGGGAGGGAAATGGACTGATTTATATGAAAATCAGAAACCACTTTAGGCAAGAAAGATGGATGAGCCCTCAGGACTACTCTATTGTGGTGGAAAACAGTATATGGTTCCTTCGCACAGAGTGCTTGTATCTCGCTTACTCTGCGCGCTGAGGTAATCGCCACCATAAAAGCCGCCTTCCAAGAGAGATGTTGCAAGGAGGCCTTGTGGATGGCTCCAAAGGAGGTGACATTAACCTGGATAGAACCAGGTTCAATTCCCAAGGAGGAGAAGGATTTCGCACAGGGGGATACACTTTTTTCAACCCCTGGAGGAAGTCCTTAACCACCGGAACCTGAAAGAAAGAAATCTGATTAGGTGATTTCCTGTAAGCTACTATGGCTGACAAATGCACTCTACTGGAAGCATATTTCAAACCAGAAGTTGCCAAGGAAAGGAGGTATGGCAGGATTACCTCCTCCTGCCCTTTAGTCGGATCTAAGTGATGATCCCTACACTAAATGAAGAATCTTTTCCACTTGAACACATATGACGCTCTTGTGGAAGGTCTCTTAGCCTCCTTTAAAATGTGCATACATTCGGGAGGCAAATTCAAATGCCCATATAGCAGGACCTCAGGTGCCATGCTGTCAGGTTCAGTGATGGGAGGTTGGGATGCAGTATCCTCCCGTTCATCTTGCTCAACAGGTCCGACCTGCAAGGAAGCCGTCTGTGTGGACACACAGACAGATGCAGAAGGTCTGGGTACCACCACTGCCGTGGCCAATCCGGAGCTATCAAGATCATCTCCATGTCCGAACTGAGGAGCTTGGAAACCACCTTCGGAATCAGAGGCAGGGGAGGAAACGCGTAGGCAAAAGTTCCCGACCAATCCATCAGGAGAGCGTTCCCCTGCGTCCCTGGCCGGTGGAATCTGGACGCGAAGGCGTGGCATTTTGCGTTTTCTTCGTCCGCAAACAAGTCTATGGCTGGATGCCTCCAACAACGAAAAAGCACTTCTACTACTTCGTCGTTTAGCACCCAGTCTGGCTGATCTTCGAAGTGCCTGCTGAGTGCGTCTGCTTTGATGTTTAATTCGCCTGGAAGGTGCACCGCCACCACTGACAGGTTTCGAGAGAGAAGCCAGTGCCAGATGACTTGAGCCTCCCGGGAGAGAGGGCGAGATCGTGTGCCTCCTTGTTTGTTCAGATAGAACATGGTGGTTGTATTGTCTGTCTGAACTAAGACTGCCTTGGACTCGATCGCTGGAAGAAAAGCTTTGAGAGCTAGAAACACCGCTCTGAGTTCCGGCATGTTTATGTGGTACGTCTGCTCCTGTGCAGACCACTGACCCTGAATCTGAAGGGGACCCATGTGCGCTCCCCAGCCTTGTAAAGAGGCATCTGTTACTATAGACTGGGTGGGCAGTGGCTGATGAAAAGATACTCCCACCAGCACATTCCTCGTCCGAGTCCACCATTTGATGGCATCCTTCGCTGTTTGGGAAAGAGTGATACGATCTTCCCAACGCCCTGTCGCCTGGTCCCACTGGTCTTCGAGAGCCTGTTGCAGAGGGCGCATTCTCAGCCTGGCGTTCGGGATGAGAAAAATGCATGGAACCCAGCAGGGAGGCTACCTGTCGGACTGTTGGAAGCCGAGACTCCAATAGAATCCCGCACTTCTGCTTCATCGTAAAAAGCCTCTCCTCCGAAGGAAACGCTTTTCCCAATTTTGTGTCCAGAACGGAGCCTAGGTAGTGGATGGACTGTGTCGACCGCTGGACTGACTTCTCCAGGTTCACATGGAGACCGAGCCTGTGCAACTGGTGCAGGCAAAGTTGCAGATCGTGCGTCACCTGAACCGGAGACGGGCCCTTTAGGAGCCAGTCGTCCAGGTATGGGTAAATGAAGAGTCCCTTTTTGTGAAGAAAAGCCGCCACCACTGCCATGCATTTGGTGAAGACTCTCGGTGCGGACTTGAGTCCGAAGGGTAGCACCTTGTACTGGTAGTGTTTGCTTCCTACGACAAACCTCAAGTACTTGCGATGCTGCAGAGCAATCGGAATGTGAAAGTATGCATCTTGCAGATCCACCGAACACATCCAATCTCCGGCTTGAAGATGTGGGCATATTTGGTGAAGAGCTAACATGCGGAACTTTTCTCTGACGATGACTTTGTTTAAGAGACGCAGATCTAGTATAGGCCTGAACTTGTCCTCCTGATCTTTTTTGGGGACAAGAAAGTATCTTGAGTAGACTCCCTTTCCTCTTTGAGAGGGAGGAACTTCCTCTATAGCTCTTTTTTGTAGTAGGACTGACACTTCTCTGCGGAGTAAGCTCAGCTGGTGAGGGCAAGAGGTCTTTGGAGGAATGCTTTTCGGGAGCGCACGGAAACGTATCCTGTATCCATTGCGCAGTATATTCAGCACCCACTGATCTTTCGTGATGCTGACCCACTCTGCCAGGTGTTGTGAAGCACTTCCTCCCACTGGAGTGGGCAACGGCGCCAGAGGAAGCCACTGATCAAGCCTTTCCTCCTCTCGTAGTGGTAGAGGACTGCTGGTGACCTCCTCTACCTCTGTTGGATTTGCCTCGGAACTGGGATTTTCCTTGGTTCTTATTCTGGGACCACTGAGGGGTTTGAACCCTCTGTTGAGCCCCTCTCCCCCTGTTGGTCTTAAAGCGGCGTTTGAATTCTTTTTTCTTCTCCAAACCCACCGCTTTTACCGTATCCAGTTCAGTCTTCATACGGGTCATCTCTTCGTCTGCATGTTCCCCGAAGAGAGAGGAACCCGAAAAAGGAAGATTAAGGATGCGATGCTGAGCATCCGGCTTCAGCCCTGTGAGGGGCAACCAAGCCGACCTCCTGGCACAAACCCCATGTGAGTAGGAATGCGCCGCAAGCACCACACCGTCTGCTGCTGTGCTGATCAACTGGTTCGCCACCAGACATCCTTCTGTCATAGTTTCCTCAAAGTCCTTTTGGTCTTCCTTTGGCAGTTTGGACTTGAACCTCTCCATGGAGTCCCATAACGCTCTGTCGTATCTACCCAGCAGTGCGGCCGCACTAGAGACCTTCAGCGTGGAGGCAGCTGAATTGCAAACTTTGCGACTCCAAGAATCCTGAGATTTGCTGTCCTTATCTGGTGGAACTGAAGAGGAAGCAGCAACTGCATGCGTCTTCCTCGCCGCTGCCACTATCACAGAGTCTGCTGGAGGGTCAGATTTTACAAAAACTGGGTCAGAAGAAGCCGGCTGGTATTTCTTTTGTATGCGGGCTGGCACCGCTCTGATGGCTGCTGGGGTTAGGAAAACGTCCTTGACCGGATCCATAATCCCCGGGACTAAAGGCAGCAATGGACGAGAGATCGATTTTTTATGCAAAGTCTCAAAAATCACTGTCGTAGTAACCTGGGGGACAGACATTTCAATGCTCAGCTTCTGAGCTCCTCTCTGCAGGACATCCAGATAAGTGCCGATGTCATCCACTGGAGAGGATCTGGAAGTAGGGCTATCCGTCAACGTGGGAGAGTAATCCCTCTTGGAAGACCGGGTCGAAGAGGTGGAGGAAGTAGACGGAGTTCTTCGATGTCTACGATGAGCACCGTGCCTCCTCTCACGTGATCTCCTTGGATGCACTTCCTTTCTAGGAGAGCGAGATCTGACCGGATCCTGTCTTCTTGGTGAACGAGATCTGACAGGACCTTCTCTGGGAGATCGGGATCTCACCGGATGTTCCCTTCTGGGAGAGTGAGATCTGGTTGGTCTTCTCACAGGTGATTTGTCTGTTTGGCGCCTGGGAGGACTACCCCTGTCCACTTCATCTACCAGTCTCTGGAGAGGAGATCTGTGCTGCGGACTGACTTATTCTTGCATCCGTTTGGTAGCCCCTGACTATCGCCAATGGTCCAAAGATTTGTACCATCTGGGTGATAGTCTGACCTCCGCAGCCGAAGGATCTGGCTGACGCACAAGAGATCTGGGGACAGGACTTCTGGACCTTGAAGATGTTGTTGAGGAGCCAGAAGACTGCGAAGTAGAATGACGAGAAGCTGACTCTGTTACCATGACCACAGAGTTTCTTGACGACGATCGAGCCCTTTCTGAAGGTCTCGATGTCGAGCGTTCCGGCGTCGTATGTTTTTCTCTCGACGTCGTACGCCTCTGGGGAGTCGGCGGGTCCAACAATCTCGACTTCGAATGCCTCGACGGCGATCGATGCGAGGATCTATGGTCTCTCGACGTCGAACGCTGATGAACAGCCGTCGACGGAGCCTTCTCTCTCGACGTCGAACGGCGATGACCAGCCGTCGGCGGAGCCTGTTCTCTTGACGTCGAACGGTGATGATCACCCGTCGACGGAGCCTTGTCTCTCGACGTCGAACGGTGATGACCAACCGTCGACGGAGCCTTCTCTCTCGACGTCGAACGGCGATGACCAGCCGTCGACGGAGCCCTCTGTCTCGACGTCGAATGTCTGTGCGACGACGGCGGAGGGGTATTGGTCACCCTCGACGCCGAGCGTCGACGAAACGCCGACTGATACTGCGCCCTCAACGCCGACCGATGTTTCGACGGCGGAGGGGTCTTGGTCCACGACGCCGAACGTCGCTTCTTAGACGACGGCAGAGGGGTCACACTTCTCGACGCCGGTCGTCGCCTGGATGACGACGGCGGAGGGGTGACCTCCCTCGACGCCGACGGCGGAGGGGCCTTGGATCTCTACGCCGACCGTCGCCCGGTTGACTGCGGCGGAGTTACCTTCCTCGACGCTGATCGTCGCCCGGTTGACGGAGGCGGAGGGGGTTTCGACGACGGAGCTGGATCCTTTGACGTCGTTGACGTACCTGGTCTTCTTTTGGACGGCGAGCCCGCCGTCGACGATAGTTTTGAAGACAAAAGATCCACCGGTGGTTCTTTCCTCAGCGCCAAGCCTGACGCTGAAGCTGAAGGGTGGGAAGACTTCTCTTTTGAAGATGTTCTAGCCTTCTTGGAACCCTTCTTCACCGGAGACCTTCCTCTGGATGACCTATGAGCCAGGCCATAGATGCGAATTCTCTCCCTGTCTTTGAGAGTTCTTCCTGACAGGTGCTCGCAATGAGGACAGGTGCCTGGATCATGTTCTTCAGACAGACACAGGATACAAACGTCGTGATTGTCTGATTTTGCCTTCTTGTTACCACAAGAAGGACATTTGTCAAAAAGTGAAGGCATTCTCAGCTGAAAATGCTCACTAAACTGACTTAAAAAGACAGTTTCTTACTTGACTAGATGTAAAATGTCAAAGTAAGCAGAAAAAGTTGTTCAAAAAGAAGTAATTTTCTGTCAGAAAACAGAAAATTAGTGGAGCTGTGTAACCAGGATCCTTCCTGAAGGAGCCGGAAAGAACAACTGACCTAACTGTCACCCCTGAGGCATGATGGGATACAGGGGGTCAAGGGTGCCTTAAAGGCATGGTGTCAGTTTTTTGGTATTCAGCTACAGGTTAGCTTTTCAGTCTTTTTAGACTGTGTGTTTGCAATGCAGCCTGGGAGCTTTCTATGCTTTCAGGGTGTTATAAGAATTTCTACTGCTGCCTAAGCATTAACACAGTTCTAAAAACAATCTTTTGTGTTGTTTCTCATTTATTTATTTTGAAAGTTTTATATAGCGCGAACAAGATCTTTGCAGATATCGGAGCGCTTTACACAGCCGGGAATACCAACAAGAGAGTGAAATTAAACGTAATAAGTAGTAGGTACGTGAGAGAGCAAAGTAGTACAGGTACATCAATAATGTAAATATTACAGATAAATGTGTACATAGATAGTCATTAACGTCAATAATACAGGTGAAATACATAGTCATAGAGTTCGAGCAGAATAATACAGATCGATGTAGAGTCTTTACAGATCCACGCTAATAGGTCAAGTGTATTTGGCCATCTCATGTTTCTAATGCATATTATTCATGTATGGTGGACATTCTTCACAGCATATTCCAGCTCTGATGTGATTTGGCTGCTATTGCATGTTTTTATCTATATATGTATATATATGAGTATATATATGTGGGGCACATATAATATAGTGTTTCCGGGGTCCCGCGCATGGGCGGGAATATTCTAATGCTTATGACTATTGATGAGGATCCCCTGGAAGAGAAGAATCAGGTACAGATAGCACCACACCACAAGCACAGTCAAGAAGTATACCAAACAGTACAATAACAACAGCAAATACAAATGATGTTTTGAAAAGTGGCAACAAAAGAAATAAGATCAACAAAAAACAAAAGGCAAGTCAGTAGTGGTACACAAATTTGTCCAAAAATATTATGTCATTACGTACAAAACAGTGTAAACAGCCACGGAGGTCAAGATGAAAGTCCTGGGAACCCGGAACATATAACATTCAGTACCACAAAAGACAACCATATAAATCGGACCAAAAATGGTGGAGGGTAAAAAAAGCAACTATGATGGCCACATTC
This sequence comes from Lissotriton helveticus, assembly GCF_964261635.1. NCBI lineage: Eukaryota > Metazoa > Chordata > Amphibia > Caudata > Salamandridae > Lissotriton > Lissotriton helveticus. The sequence continues at coordinate 1,777,549,771 of NC_136065.1, forward strand.
AGTGAGCCAGTACCATAAATCCTCCATTGAACAGCTCAATGGGAATCGCGCAACCCGACCAAGAATCAAATAAAAGGGAAGAACATCAGATCAGTTTTAACACCACTCCAGTCCGGAGTTTTCAAACAATAAATCTAGGTTACATATAACCCTTAATGAAGCTACACAAACCAATGAAATACAAATTACATCAGAAGCCGCCCAGAACACCCCCTCCTAAAGAACAAGGATACACAACAAATTGTCTTTACACACTGTATACATCACAATGTCGACAGGACATTCTCAACAGAGGGGACATATTAAAACTGATGGCCAAAACATCAGAACTGAAACATATAGAATCAACAGATCTCCCATCGATGGAATTCCGACCCAACAAGGACCTAAGAAATGCTACCCCCAACCCCTAATGTCAAAAGCGCACTCTCCAAAAACACCATTATTAAATAATAGGCCACAGAGGAAAACTCTTGTCTATTCAGTCATGCAGAATGCGCTAGGAAGTAGCCCCAATCTAGTATCTAAGACGAACAAAAGGACAAGCACTGCAATGTCCAGCCAAGAGGCGAGGAATCTCGCAGAATCCTATGAAGCTGCTTCACCAGGTACCCCCTGTTCTGTGATACAAGTAATCACTGGATTTGGCAGAGAACATGCCGCACCAAGAACAGTAAGACCTGCAGCTCACCTCACTAACATTCCCATGGCTAGGATCCAAGTAATCACTGGACTGGGTAGAGAACATAACGCGCCGAGAACAGTGAGACCGCCAGCATACCTCGCCAATATTTCTATTGACCTCTCAAGGGAACAACACAACAACGAGAGGGTGACTAACTGCATGCTCATTAACTGCAGATCTGCGAACAAACATGCAACGAACTGGCAGAAACCATCCTAACACACGACATAGACATTACCTTCATCACAGAGACCTGGTTAAACAAATCTTCACCCCCCATCTTCGATATGCTAGTACCGCCAGGGTTCTCAATCATAAACAAGGACAGGAAAAACCAGCTATGGGGGAGGGCCGCTATCATTCATAAAAAGAACATCTCCATAACAGAAACTGACTCCTTCAAATACAATACAGTGGAATACCTAACCGAAAGCATTTGGTGACCACCTTGTTGACCTGATCTCACACTGCTCACTATCAGATGCAGGCTACATAATTCTAGGAGACCTAAACCTCCACTGGAATGAGGTAAACAACTCTCTGATACAATCCTTAAATGAGCTCCTCCACAATAACAATTTGACCCAACACTGCATCGAACAAACACACAACAAAGGCTCAATTCTCGATGCCATCATAGCTCACGAGGACGCAATCACCATAGACTGTACCCTCCCTGTGGACTGGTCAGACCACCATCTCATTTTCTTTCATATCAATCAAAAGTCACATCGATCGGCCAACACAAACGAGCACTTCCACTGGACGAGAAACCTGAGACAGATCCCCCTCTAGGTACTAGAAGAAAGGCTAAGTACACTACCCTCCTCCACCGTAGGTGACTGGTCCACAACAGAACTCACCTCACAATACAATACGGTTCTGACCGAAATGCTAGACCAAATAGCTCCCTTGAAACGGAAAAGAACCAAGACCATCCCATCGAGATCGTGGTTCAACACTGACCTAAACCTGGAAAGAAGACAACTAAGAGCCGCAGAAAGACTTTGGCGTAGTAATCCTTCGACTACACACCTGGAACAACTCAAAAAGGAACGTAGAAGCTATAAAAAGCACATCATAAATAAAAAATCCACCTTCTTCTGTGGTGCACTCAACAATGCTAAAAATCGATCAAAAGAACTATTCAACATCATCAGACAACAAACAATCAAACCATCAACTTCCACAATTTCGGCCTCCAAAGACCTATGTAACAAATTTGCCAATTTCTTCAATGAAAAAATATCAAAGATTGAGCTCTCACTCAAGGACCACCACAGTCCTCCCAAGGAAGACCTGCTACTCGACATAGATGTCATGAAGCCACTCAGGCACTCCACAAAAAACTGGAGAACATTCAAACCAGTCACTGAAACTGAAATTATGGAACTGACCACCGGGTCCAAGCCTTCATCACACATGGAGGACCCTCTCTCCGCGCAACTGGCAAAAAATCCCAAACTCTCTCAAGCGGCACGCTGGTCAGAGATCATAAACAGCTCCCTGGAAACAGTAGCCATACCGGACTGCCTCAAAATTGGTCAGGTAACACCATTACTGAAAAAAGCAGGCGCTGACCCGAACGACCTCAACAATTTCAGACCGGTCTCCAATCTCCCATTCCTAGCAAAACTACTAGAAAAATGTGTTCTCCGCCAACTTTCCCATCACATGGACAACAATGATCTCCTGGACCCTCACCAATCGGGCTTTAGAAAAGGATGCAGCACCGAGACTGCCATTGTGAAATGTCATTGACGACATCCACAAATCACTGTACTCGGACCGATGTTGTCTACTTATGCTCCTAGACCTGTCGGCGGCCTTTGATACGGTCAACCACAATCTACTCATAAAAGTACTACAAGAAAGTGTGGGAGCAGATGGGATGGTCTTACAATAGTTAACCTCCTTCCTGAAAAACCGCTCTCAAAGAATAAAAATCCGAAACTTCACGTCCGACCTACACCCCATAACCAGAGGCGTTCCTCAAGGCTCAGTTCTCTCACCCGCACTGTTCAACATTTACATGGAACCACTCACTATCATCCTCAAAAAAGCCAACATTCCCTTCCATCTATACGCCGATGACACCCAGATCTACCTTGAAACCTCCTCCATAGCGGACGTACAAAGACTCAATGTCACCCTAATAGAGGTCCAAAAATGGCTGTCTCATAACCATCTGAAACTTAACCAAGATAAAACGGAAATCCTCCTCATAGCCAACAAAGAACAGACCCCTCGAATCACGGAATGGCTAAAGTCTATTGATGCTCTCAACTGCACTCTCATCCCTGCAGACTCCGTGAAGTCACTGGGAATAACTTTAGACCCCAACCTTGACATGGTCAAACACATCAAGAACACAGCAAGATGTGCCTTCCTCAACGTAAAACTACAAAAAAAAAATCAAACCCTTCATCCTTCCAAAAGACCTCAAGCAAGTCACGCAATCCCTTGTGCTATCCAGATTAGACTATGGGAACGCCGCCCTCACAGGCACGGCCAAGCTACATCTTGCTCCTCTTAGAGCTACCCTAAATGCAGCAGCCAGAATGGTGACGGGAGTTAAGAAATACGAATACATCTATCCCGCACTCAAAGAGCTCAAGTGGCTCCCAATTGAACTGCGTGCTAACTTCAGAACTGCCTGTCTCACCCACAAAGCTCTGCACACTGGCAAACCCACCTATCTAGCTGCCAAACTCAACAAAGCAGGACAGACTAGAAACCTTAGGAGCACCAGCACTATGCTACTCATCCCCTCGAAAACCCGTAAACAAAGGACCTTATCTCGGTCTTTCTCTGGAAATCCTCCCAGAATTTGGAACGACATCCCTTTTCATGTCAGGACGATCCCTTCCTTCAAAGAATTCAAAAGCCAGCTCAAAGTGCTCCTCCTCAATCGATCTTTCACGAAATGACAATGGTCATACAAAGGCCTACAGCATCTTACCCATGCCTGCAACATTACCTCCTCCTCGATGACTCTGCACTCGTACGCAACAGGTCCTTCACTAATACTCACCCGTTGAATGTGTTTAATGCTACCTAACTGTTTTTTCACAAATGTTGTAAAGCGCTCCGATACCTTCGGGTCTGGCCAGCGCTATAGAAAACTCCAAAATAAAATAAAATAAAATAAACCACTCCGACATGCAAACTGACGGCACCGATCCACCGTGGCACTGGCTAGCCACTACACTAAATCTTCATAAGACAGAATGACCCAGGTAGGTGACACCAAAAAAGATACAGATGGACAAACTACACCTGCTATCATGGAAAATAGCGGGAGCTAAGAAACTGCTAAAGGATGGTATACCTCGACGAGATTGGGATGAATATGATACAATAGTGCTCAAAGAGACATGGGCCTGCCCCTGGATGGCTACACTCACTATTTAATAGAAGCAAAAAAAACTGAGTGTCATGGCTGCCCAAAAGGAGGACTAGTAGTTTCTGTGTCTACATCACTCGACATCAAATCCAAACAACTCATATCCCCAGACCCCGGCCTGAAACTAATCAAACCAACGCACAGCGGGAATCCGGTATTTAGAACAGTACTACTGATCAACATATACATACATCCAAGCAACAACAACAAAAAAACGTGTTATTAATATCAACAGTTGCAGAGCTAAGACACACGCAGCCCCTCCGGGATATAATTTCAACAGGTGATTTTAACACCAATCTGATTCATACACCGGACGAAGACGATAAACTAACATCAGACAATACATATTTGGAAGTCCCATTCCAATTCCAGCTGCCAGCATACCACCGAGATTATACAGGTCGGGAACTCGCAACAAAGTTAGAGTACCTGGAATACGAGTCGTTAATGGGAGAAAGATGGAGGATTCTCCCCCGAAATTCACATTCCACCGTACAAAGGTTTAATCACTATTGGACTACACAATCATCTTCCTACCCCTGATGCACTTAGTCTAGTTCTCAATCAACTTTTCGACACAGAGTGACCATAGTGAAGAGGTCACACATATTTTGATGTACGTCCCGGAATGCACCCAACACCAGCACTGGCTGGCACCACAGACAGAACAAACTTAAAACACTTGAGGTGAACAAATGCATCACTACAAGAGTTAAATCTTACAATAATGAATCAAGCAATGACCAACTATGATAAAAAAAAAACATCGACACCATCATAAGCGCCTGGACTGATTTCACATCCAATCTGACAGCACTAATGACAAACAGCTACAAAAGGAAAACATGGACGGAAAACAAAGTCACATCATACAAACTGAAAAAACTAAAACATGAACCACGGAAGACTGTCAGGAATAATAAAAATACGGTCACAGACCCGCAAGGATTGGAAATAATACGCCAGCTGAGAAAGGAGTACAAAATAATTCTCTAGGAAGAGAAAAAAATACTGTGCAAGTCAAACTGGACTAAACTAGTATGTAACGCAAAGCAAACCAATACGAGTACATTCTGGGACCTAGTAAACAACTTGATCAGGCCAGCTAAAATCTTGCATAGCTCCACTGTACAAGAGGAGAACTGGGCAGACTTCCTGGTAAAAAGATTTGAATGGAAAATCCTGTTAGAACCATCTCAACCCAGTCAATGGAACACCAATTAAATAATGATAACAAAATAGGAATAATGGCCACAGCAACAGCAGAACCATCTAAAAGAAAAGACTCTGACCATAAATTTTCTCAATCGAAGACACCATTGACACAATAAAGAGAGGAAGAAGCAATGGGGCACAGGGACCTAACGGCATCCCCCAGGCAATTTTTAAAGGAGAAATAAAATTCTGGGAAACACAATTTTCAATGTTATTTAATGAAATGGAATTACTGGGCAGGATCTCACCTGGCTGGCATGGATTCATATTAAATCTAATTTACAAAGGGGGTGACCGAACAAATCCAGCAGACTACCGACTCATCGAACTGTTCTAAGTTGAAGCAATATATTACTCATCCATGATCCTGCCAAACCTAACCGAGTGGTCGGAGAAGCAGAACCTGATCCCAGTCAACCAAACGGGATTCAAGAAAGGAACCAGAACAACTATGAATATATTAGCAGTATCGTAGATTGCCGATAAATGTAAAAGGGAAAGGAAAAGATTACACCTCTGCTTCATCGACCTAAAGGCAGCTTTTGACTGCGTGGACCGACACATGCTGTGGAAAAAGTTAAAAGGCTGGAATATCCCAGGAAACGTACTACAAGGAATAATCCAATTATACTCTAATACCTGGGTAAGAGCCAAACTAGGAAATGGCACAAGGGTCTTGAGGAAGATCCAAACAAATAGGGGTTTGAAACAAGGATGCGTGCCGGCCCCCCACCTATTTATTCTGTTCATGAGTGACTTAGCTCGAAGGATGCATTGGACTAATACCCACCCTCCCCCGACTAGGATCCTTTTCCCTGTCGCATCTCTCTTATGCTGACAACATTGTACTAATGAGCCTTACACTGGTTGACCTCTAGAGGGTGCTGACAGAAATGCCGAATTACTGGACATTAATAAATTGGAAATCAACACAAGTAAGTCGAAAATCATGCTGACCCAAAATAGACTGAGCCGCAAACTCAAGATCTGCCTGAATGGCAAGATGTTGGAGGAAGTTTCAAACTATAAATATTTAGGACTCTACTTAGACAACAGATTTAACCAACAAGCACAGAGGAACTACACGGAAAAAAGGGCTGGTGCGTTAATATTAGCTTTCAGTATTCTAACAAAAAAAATGGAATGTCCGTCTTTTAAACCATTACTAGCAGTGATGGCAGCAAGGCTCCTGCCAACACTATCGTACGGTAGTATTACTAAATACAGAAAAGATTCGACACAACTAAACAAACTGCTATTTACCATCTACAAACAAACCTTCCAGCTTCCAAAAAGTGCATCACCAGCGCAAGTATGGCTGGAATTTGGTCTATTAAAAATGAATCACTAGGAAGGATGTATTCAAGTGTAAAAAGCTGGTAAAAAAATCAAACTTAACCAAAAACATTCTCAAATCAGTGAAGCACTTTGGATTGAAGTTGAAAAAGATTTTTAAAATCCTCATACACTAAGTATTTACATAAAGCCCTCCTAACCACCAAGATAGAAGACCTGTGGAACAAAAGGATCATGTTACTTACCCAGTAAGCATTTGTTCTTGGCATGTAGAGCTGTAAATTCACATGCTTTGCAGACTCCTGCCATCTTGTGTTGGGTCCGGATGCTTGCAAGTTTTTTTTTCCGAAGAAGTCTTTCAGTCAAAAGGTAGGTGACTCCTCCTTTCCGTGATAGTGCGCATTGGCATCGCCTCCATTGTTAGATTGTTTTCTCACAGAGGGTGAGAATGGAGTTAGTAAAAGTAGAATAGAGATGTCCATGCATATGTATGTATAGTAAGAAAACTGCAACAGGTATAGGTACCCAGGGAGGCGGGTGAGCGCATGTGAATCTACAGCTCTACATGCCAAGAACAGATGCTTACTGGATAACATTATCCATTTGAGTCATGTGAGCTGCAGATCACATGCTTTGCATAGACAATATACAGCAGTAAACTCCCAAAGCGGTGGCTAACCTGTGGCTGTTGCAGTCGTTTTAAAAAGTGTTTTAAGTACTGCCTGGCCTAAATTAGCTTGTTGCCTCGCTAACACAGCTACACAATAGTATTTGGTGAATGTGTGCGGTGTAGACCATGCTGCCTTACAGATGACAGCAAGGGGAATATTATCTAAGAAAGCCGTAGTAGCCCTTATTTTGCAGGTGGAAAGCGCTCTAGGGGGTATTGTCAAGGTTCTTACCGCTTTCACATAACATGTTTGGATACATTTCACCATCCATCTAGCAATGCCTGATTTAGAAATGGGACTGCATTTGTGTGGTGGCGAAAAAGCAACAAAGAGCAGTTTTGTCTTACGAAAATCTTTTGTTCTTTCCACATAATATAGTAGAGCTCTTCTAACATCTAGTGTGTGTAGAGCTTGTTCTGCTACAGAATCAGGTTGAAGAAAGAACACGTGTAACTCAACTGATTGATTGATGTGAAATGCAGAAACCACTTTAGGAAGAAATTTGAGATTGGTTTGAAGAAACACTTTGTCTTTGTGAAGTTGAAAGAAAGGTTCTTGTATAGTGAGTGCCTGAATATCTCTAACTCTCTTTAAGGAAGTGATTGCAATAAGAAAAGAAATTTTCTATGAGAGAAATTGTAGTTGACACGTGTGCATTGGTTCAAAAGGTGGACCCGTTAGCCTCATAAGGACTATGTTCAAGTTCCATACTGGTGCAGGTGGAGCGCTTAGTGGTATTACTCTTTTTTAGTCCTTCCATAAAGGCTTTAATCACTGGTACTCTGAATAGAGACAAGTGTTGTCTGTTTTGTAAGTGCGCAGCTACTCCTGCTAAATGCAATTGAATGGATGTGTAGGTTAATCCAGATTGTTGTAAGTGTAAGAGAAAACAGATGATGTTTTGCATTGAAGCATCAAGGGGATAGATATTGTTATTGTTACAGCATATAACACATTGTATCCATTTTGCTGCATAACATGCTCTAGTAGTAGGCTTTCTAGCTTCCTTTAGAATTTTCATGCAGTCTGGTGGTAAGTGTAAATAACCAAACTCTATGACCTCAGGAGCCAGATCGCCAGGTTGAGTTCCTTGGGATCTAGATGCCTGATTTTTTCATGACTCCGAGTAAGGAGACTGGAGGTGAGATGCAGCTTTTGGTGTGGAACTATTGACAGCTCCAACAGGGTGGTGAACCAGAGTTGACGTGCCCATGTTGGAGCTATGACAATTAGTGTGAGGGGTGTTTGCCTGAGCTTCCGAACTTCCAATAGAATGAGTGGGAGAGGTGGAAAAGCATAGGCAAATATCCCTGACCAGTTCATCCATAGGTCATTGTCTTTGGAGAGCGGGTGTGGGAACATGAAGGCGAAGCTTGGGCATTTTGCGTTTTGAGCTGTGGCGAACAGGTCTATGTGACGATATCCCCATTCCTGAAAGTAGGGAAGAAGAATCTGGGGATGAAGTTCCCACTCGTGGATTTGCAGTCTCTGTCTGATGAGAAAGTCTGCAATTTGATTGTTTACTCCTGGAAGATGTTCTGCTAGGAGATACATCTTGTGATGACTGGCCCATTTCCAAACGGCTTGTACTACGCGTGACAGTTGGAGAGAGAGAGCGTCCCCCCGTTTTTGTATACAGTACATAGCTGTCATGTCTGTGCGTACTAGGACAGTTTTGCCTATAAGGTGAGTTTGAAAGGCTTTGAGCGCTAGAAACACTACTAGTAGCTGTAGGTAATTTATATGGAGGCTCTTGTACTTTAGAGTACATAATCCTTGGATTGTGTGACTTTGTAGGTGAACGCCCCAACCAGTGAGTGATGCACTGTCTGTGGAACAAGGTCGGGAAAGGGACGCCCTTTGGATAACTTTCGTGGGTTCCGAAACTGCAGAGCAATGGGTGCGGCCATTTACCAACACTAGATCGATCAACTGACACTGTGACTGGTTCCACTGACTTGCTAAGCAGTCTTGTAGGGGGCGCATGTGAAGTCTTGCATGGGGAACAATCATAATGCAAGACATCATCGTCCCTAGCAGTTGCATGAATACTTTTGCTGGTTTGGCAAGTATTCTTCAATCTCTGAGTCTGATTCTGGAAGGAGGCAAGTTCTTCTTGTTCTTCCTCGGCCCCTTGTGTGTCAAACTCGTGCTCGGAACCTTTGCCGAAGATGTCCGGCAAGTAATCAACATTTTAACTCTGCATTTCACAACGTTGAGCCCGACGTTCACTGAGCGTTTTCTTCGATCGGAACGATCTGCATGCGTCGCAGTCCTGTTCGTTGTGCTCTGGAGACAAGCACACGTTGCCCACTTCGTGCGAGTTGGTGTGCAGCACTTGGCGTGGCACCGAGGGCAAAATTTTAATGTAGTCTGTTTCATCAACTGTGAAGTGGACCGATGTGGTTAGGCCAGACGGCCTTCTCAAAGATCTTCAATCGAAATAGAGGTTTTCCTCACGTTTAACGATACGCTGAGAAGTGGGATACGAGTTAGAAACAATACCGACATGGGTAGAGTGGATTGCGCACCGAGGGGAACAAAAACAATTTGCAAACAGCCAGAACCCAACACTAGATGGCAGGAGTATGGAAAAACACAATCTAACAATGGAGTCGATGCCCATGCACACTATCACCAAAAGGAGGAGTCACCTACCTTGAGACTAGAAAGACGTCTTTGAAGAAAAACAACTTGCAAACATCCAGACCCAACACTAGATGGCAGGAGTATGGGTGCAGCCATCTACCAACACTAGATTGGTCAACTGACCCTGCAACTGGTTCCACTGACTTGCTAACCATTCTTAAAAGGGACGCATGTGAAGTCTTGCATGGGGAACATTTAAAAAGCAAGATGCGACGATGGCGACCGCATAGACGTGCCTTGTGATCGCTCCGGTCCGCCGAGTGCCTTAGCATTAGAATTTGCACTCCATACATATCCCTAGCTGGGGCCGGACTCCTGGTTTGGCTGACTGACCTGCGGTGACTGCCCACAGAGCACTTGTGCCAGGCCGCGGGACTGCTGACCACGTGGTGCGGCCCAGAGCTCGTCGGCTGCTGTCTATCCACCTGGTTGCTCCTCAAGACTCAGATGACCACCTGCCACAATCCTGCTATATTCTTCTCCCCCTGGGGGCTTCAGGTACCCGTCACCGCGCGGCTCCCCTGATCTCGCCCGGTCGGCGGTTCCGACCCTCAGGCCGGCCCGGGTGGGGGGGCGGGGCTGGAGCTGTCTCTTGCTCTGCGTCGGTGCTTTGATTCTCCCGGGGGTGCCTTGGCCTGTTGTACGGTGCGGGTGCAGCTTTTATTGGGCCGGGGGCTGAGCTGCGCTACCCGCTGCCGGGGTCCTGCTTCGGGGCGGTGTTCGGCACCCGCAGACTGCGGCTGCATGAAGAGGTGGGGGCGCCCGCCATCCTAGTGAGCTTGTGCACTGCTCCAATCCTCGTAGTGGCCTGGCTCATCTCTCACGCCGCCCGCTGCATTTACTGCCAGGGGCGGGGTCTCCAGGTCAGGCCCGGACTTTGAACAGCCCGTGTGAGTCCGCGTCGGGGCGGTGAAAGACGCCCGCGGACTGCCAGTGACTGAAGCTGCGGGGACGCCCACTCTTGCTGTACAGCCTCATCTGGGGCCTACCTCAGTGCTCCTTCCCAGCAGTTCGGCCTCCTCCTGCCAGCGATCTTCCTCCTACAAGGCGTGACCCTCCCTGTGAAGACCGGGACAAGGACTTGGGATTCCTGCTTTCACAGGGCCCTGCTAGCGCCAATCGCGGAGGAGCCCTTTAACTTCCCAGGAGACATTTGTTCAGCTCTGGCCATCTGCGGCTGTGGGGGGGGGGGAGGGGCGCTGTGACTGAGGGCTGTTGGAAGTGGAGGTGGCACGTAGACTCCGGTCGGTGGTGAAGAGCGCCCTCCACATATGGGTTGATAACCTCCAGTGCTCGGGTGATAAGTATGTGGTGCGGCGCTATTTTCGGGGTGCAACTGAGATCTCAGGCACTACTTGGTTGCTCGCCAGCAAGCACACCCCTGTAAGCGCGACCCATAGGCCCCTCTGTGAAAGCTACAGCAGACTTCATCCTAGCACCACAGCGTACACTCTTTGGGCCTGGTGCACCTGCCCAGCCACCTACCCCATCCTCGCATTTCATCTGGGTGTGGCCTCCCGGGTCGCTAGTGGTGGTGTCACCTCATACCAGGCCTTGCTGGCAGGGGGCCCTTATGGCGTCAGGGCAGCCCAGGAAAGATCGCTCAGTCAGAGACATGTTGCTGGCCAAGACAGCAAGTCAGAGCTGGGAGTTGGTTGCTGGGGTGGTGGAGGGAGTGGATGCGCCGGCCACAAAGGCCTTTATGACCTCGCACTTCTCCGCGCTCAAGGAGGATCTCCAGGAGCTCAAGGACCAACTGGCAGTGGGCCTCCGCGAGGTACGTTGGGATGTCTCGGGGATAGGGGACAGAGCTGCGACCCTGGAGGAGTATGAAAACGGGCGTGACGAGAAGCTTGAAATGCTACAACAGGAAGTCCTTCTCCTCAAAGAACAGCACTTCGAGCTGCAGGGTCAAGCGGCGGACCTAGAGAACCGCTCCCGCCGCAATAACGTCCGAATTCGCGGAGTGAAACAGGGAGCAGAGAAAGGAAACATCAGGGAATTTGTCCAAGCCCTTTTCCGGCATATTCTAGGCCCAAACACACCACCGAGATCCAAATTGACAGAGTACATCGGGTGGGCCTTCCTCGCCGGTCCACTGCGCCTCCACCAGACATCCTGGCGTGTGTTCACAATTTCCAATTGAAGGAGCTTATTCTTCGCAAAGCCAGAGACTCCCACCCTCTACAATTCCGCTGTCTCGCTCTAACCCTATACCAGGATCTCTCTGCCATTACTTTGATGAAGCGGAAAGAATTCCGGCCTATCACTCAAAACCTGAGTAGCTAAGCACTTTAAGGGTACAGTACTGGGGATTAGCTTGGAGATTAAAGGGCGCCTTTTAGCTCTTCGGCTCCAAGTTGGCTCCTTCTCATGCACGATTGCCTCCATTTATTCCCCCAATGTCCATCCCGAGAAGTTCCTGATAGAAGCCAGTGCTGAGACCTTGCATTCTCCCGATGCTGCGGTGATAATTGGTGGGGACCTTAACCTGGTGATGAATGAAAGTTAGACCGCTCTGGCTCGTGTACTGGGGCGCGGGCGCCCTCTCCGCAAAAGGCAAGGAATGGCTGCGCGCTGCGGGGATTAGGAATGCCGGACGTAGCTTACATCCAGATGAGAGGGATTTTTCATATTACTCGGCAGTGCACAAAACGTATGCTCGACTTGACCATTTCCTGGTTACCCCATCTGCTTGGGCCTTGGTCACGGGGTCTGCTATCGAGGAGAGGACTCTCTCCGACCACGCGCATATTACCCTATCTCCACGCTTACCCACTGAGCGTTTAACGGCTTCAACACGATGGCGCCTGCGAAACTCACTGATTAGATTCCCAGACGTGGTTGCTGACATTCGGCGGTGCATTATTGAATATATAGCGACTAACGATAGGGAAGACACACCACTTGTTTCGATTTGGGAGGCTCTTAAATTAGTAGTGCGAGGGGCTCTTATAGCTAAGGCAGCCTTTAAGAACAAAGCTAGATGGGAGAAACGCGCAGACTTGGAGGCCACAGTGAAATAACTTGAGGCTATCCACAAGCGCACAGGTGCCCCCCGAGTGTGGCGGCAACTGGAGGGGGCGCGACTCCGGCTCCGTCGTCTGGATCTAGACCGAGCAAAACACGCAGTGGTCCGACTGAAACACAAATACTTTGTTGGCACAAACAAAGGCGGACGAATGCGAGCGCATTGCCTTCGAAGCCAACAGGAGGCCCACTCAGTTACTATGCTCCGCAATGGCGTTGGTCAGTCCCTCTCCGGTGATGCTGACATAGTCTCGGCTTTTCGACCCTTTTCTAGCTCCCTTTATGCGGCGGACCCTTTTCTGGGGCCTGATCCCTCTTTTTACCTCAGCAGTGTTGCGGTGACTCCCCTACCCATGGGCGACTCCGATGGCATGGAGGCACCCATCCGTTTAGAGGAAGTGATCTCTGCCATCGCACGATTAAAGCTACAGAAGGCCCAGGGGCCTGATGGCTTTAGTGCCCTTTTTTATAAAATCTATTGCGCTGAACTCTCCCACTGCTCACCCGCCTGTTTAACTAGTTCGCAGACACAGGATCCCTCACCCCATCCATGCTGCAGGCTTCCATTTCAGTTATTCTCAAACAGGGCAAGGATCCGGAACTTTGTAGTTCCTGCCGCCCCATCTCATTACTAAACATAGATGCCAAATTATTTTCTAGGATATTAGCGCACAGATTGAACCCACAAATGCTGGGCCTCATAGATCCAGACCAGTCCGGTTTCATCCTGGGGCGGCAGTGCGGGGACAATACCAAACGTATATGTCACCTGATCGATAAAGTGCACCGGTCAAAAGAGGAAGCCCTACTGTTAGCGATCGACGCGGAGAAGGCATTTCATCACGTGCACTGGCCATATCTCTTTGCGACACTTGAGCCCTTTGGGCTGGGGCGGCGGTTTCAAAAATGGATCATGAGTGTTTATAGTGCGCTTCAGGCAGCGGTACGAGTCAACTGCGCCTTCTCTGACTACTTTGCAGTGGGGCGAGGTACAAGGCAGGGCTGCCCCGTCTCGCCCCTGCTGTTCGCCCACTATATGGAGCCGTTGGCCCAGCGACTCCGGGATAACCCCCTTGCGCGCGGCATCCCCTTCGGCCTTGATCTGCACCTCATTAGTCTATATGCAGACGATCTCACCTTCTCGGTAGCACACCCACTAAACTCCTTGTCGGCTTTTGTGGATGACCTGCAGATGTTTAGCCAGTTCTCCAGATTTAAAATGAATATGATAAAGTCGCAGGTGCTTAATCTCACCACTACTCCTTTGACGGAGGGGATACTCCGCAATCGCTTTACCTTCGAGTGGGTGACCGATGGTATTACATACCTGGGTTTGGTCCTCCGCGAAAGCTTATCGCAGACTGCAGAACGGAATTACTCAATCCTATTAAAACGGGTCCGCACAGATATAAACCGTTGGCGTCGCCTTCCCCTGACTTGGTTTGGGAGATTGTCGGCAGTAAAAATTAATGTACTGCCGCGGGCTTTGTATTTATTCCAAACTTTACCACTAGAACCCCCATCACACATTTTACAACAGATACAGTCGGAGATCGCGGTATTTGTTTGGGGTCCGATTGCCAGCGGCTACGGAAAACTCAGCTTCAACGGCCTAAGAAATTGGGTGGTCTATCTTTCCCTAATCTCACGCTATATTTTTATGCCTCGAAGTTACGCTATCTAGTGGAGTGGAACCGCCCAATGACCGAGAAATATTGGGTCTTCATGGACCAGAAGATAGCGGGTCATCACATTTGGCGCGACGTCTGGATGCCGCGCTCAAATCACGCTTGGGGCCTTCATTCCTCTCTGGTTACGCGTCCCACCTTGCGTGCTTGGGACAGGGTCTCCCGAAAAGCCAATTTGATCACTTTTCCCTCCCCCATGACACCGTTTTTTCTGAACCCTGCCTTCCAGCCGGGGGTGAATAACGGAGCTGCTTCACGATGGATAGAAGGGGGGTGTAAACGCCTAGGACATTTATTCGACCTTAGAGGCTTTATTCCTTTTATGGAGCTCAAATCGGACTACAACCTATCCGCGACTGCTTTTTATTTACACTCCCAGATGTTACACTGGATCTCTGACACGGACACTCAATCACTAGCATACCGTCCGTTGTTACCGTTTGAGAAATGGCTAATTAGCAAAAAAGACGACAAACGCCTCGTCTCCGAAATTTACTCCTTCCTTTCCGCGGCCCTTCCTCGAACTCGAACTGCAGGTCAGAAGCGTTGGGAGGCGGAGCTAGGGCACGAGTTGACTGACAAGGTATGGGAGGACGTTTTCTATCGCACACAACACACTTCGTACTCCTCTAGCCACACGGAAACAGCCTTCAAGATCGCGACATATTGGTACTATACCCCTGACAGGGTCGCTAACTGGCAAACCCAATGCGATGGTCTCTGTTGTCAGGGCTGCGGTAACCCGGTGACCTTGATCCACTTGCTCTGGCACCAGATTCTGGACGACATTGATGCTGCTTTCAATACCTTCATTCCCCGACTCCCTGCGTACACACTTTTAAGCTTTCCCAGCGCGATCACTTTTCCTCTGCGCTCCTTGAGGGGGAGACAAATGGCGCTTGCGTTGAACGCTGCACCGGGGGGTATTCTGGCAAGATGGAAGTCATACCGGATTCTGGAACATATACACTGTGTACACCAACTCTGGAATCTTCTGGCAATGGAGAAGCTTTCTATGGCAGCAGCAGCGAAGAGTGATGCCTGTGCCAATACATGGGCCCCCTTCTTAACTGTTCTTACCAAGGAATTTCGAGAATTGTCCTGCCCACATTATCTACGTATTCTCAAGCTGGTCCCTGACGACATCTCGATCCTCCCATAAGAAGGCGGGTCACGAACCTCCTATTCATTACTGATCTCATAGGCCAAGAGAAGCAAGCTGGACCGTCGCACTGCTGGTTTCCTTCTTCCCTTCTAGTAGGCTCTCTGAGGAGTTTGGGTGGGGGGAGGGGGGAAGGACTTTGGGTGGGATTATTTTTTTTTTAACACTGTTTCCGGTTTGTTTACAGTTCCTCTGCGGATTACTGTGTTGTGCCTACTGCTCCTGAGGGTCACTAAGCAACTACTGGATTCCTGATTTCCTAGTCGCCAGTTCAGATAATCTTCTGGCCCCCCTCACCATAGTTCTTATGTATCGCCCTCCCCAAATCATGCCCTCTTTTGTGTCCACCCTGCAGGAACTCCTGGCTACGCTCGTGGTCAATAATTCGCCCGTTCTCCTTTTGGGAGTCTTTAATTATTGGCCGGGCGACCCTAGGGAAGACCAGTCTTCTAAAGATTTTTCGGCCACTCTCCATTGCCTTAACTTCTTCCCTCACGTTCACACCACTACCCATGTCCATGGCCATATTTTAGATCAAATATGGTCAGCCAGTCGCACCATTCTCTCTCCTAGTATTCTCCCATGCACCTGGTCCGATCACTCATTGATCTCCTTTTCCATCGACCTTGGTGCATCAGAGAAACCCCTCCTACCCAAGAATATTTCTGCTCGAAATTGGAATCGGGTCGATTTTAACTCTCTCTGTGCTTCCCTCACTTCTTCTCCTCCTGATCTCTTTGAGCTTCCCCTTGACCTCCAAGCAGACGCCGTGAATTCTTGGCTGTCCTCATCCTGCGATCTGGTTGCCCCTCTCAGGAAAGTCAAGGCCTGCCGCCCTCATGATGCCCATAAGTGGTTCACTGGCGAGCTGAAAACCCTTAAATTGGACCTCAGGCGCTCTGAACACCATTGGAGGCGCAATTATTGTCCCCTTTTGCGGGCCAAATACAAGTCACTTTTAACTAACTATAAGAGAGCCGTCCTCTTAGCCAAAACCACATATTTTTCAGAGAAAATGACATCATCAGCCAACAAGTCCAAAGAGATTTTCTCCATAGTTCGCAACTTAGTTGCTTCTGATAGGGTCAACCCTAATCTTGTCCCCTCCCAAGCTCTCTGTTCGTCCCTTAATGATTTTTTTATAGAGAAGATTGCGAAGATTAAATCTAATATTCCATCAGCATCCTCGCCACTCCCTTCCCCTGCTCTTTCTCTGCCCTCCTCTCTTCTTGAACACTTTCCCCCTATCTCTATAGACTCCTTTCTTGTTTTACTCCAGAAAGTGAAGTCAGGCTCCCCGGCTGATAGTGCTCCGGCCCGCATCCTGAGAGAGCTCTTCATCAACTGTCCTGACCCCCCCCTCTCCCTTCTTAATGCCTCTATTTCTCAAGGCTTAGTTCCTAAATCCTTTAAATCGGCCATAGTTCTTCCCATTTAAAAAAAGCCTGGTTTAGACCCTTCCCTTCCGTCTAATTTTAGACCCATTTCCCTCCTTCCCTATCTAGGGAAGATCTTGGAGAGCCACATTACCACCAGCCTCTCCACTTTTATTGAGGACAATCATCTTCTGGCCTCCCACCAAGCGGGATTCCGCCCGGTCCACTCAACTGAGTCAGTGGTCCTGTCCGTCCTAGACAAGCTAAAGAGCAAGGAGGACTCCAACTTACCTCAAGCCTTGGTGCTCCTTGACTTGTCCGCTGCGTTTGACACGGTCGATCATTCCATCCTTCTCGGCCGTGTCAGCGCAGCGGGCGTTCGGGGCACTGCCCTCTCTTGGCTTGCCTCTTTTCTCAAAGAGCGGACTCAGGCGGGCCATCTCTCCAGCTTTTCTGCCTCTACCCGCCTGGTTCCTTGTGGGGTCCCCCAAGGTTCTTCCCTGTCCCCCCTCCTTTTTCATCTTTACATCCACCCCCTTATTCTTTCTCTTCTAGAAATGGGGGTCTCCGTGTGCAATTATGCGGATGACCTCCAGCTTGTATTTGATCTTTCTTCTTCTTCTGACTCCGTGACGAAATTTCATTTTACCCTTGTTTTCATTTCTGAGTGGATGAACCACAACCACCTTAAACTCAATCCGGACAAGATGGAGCTGGTCCTGACAGGCGCTACCATCACACCTTGGTCCGCCGCCTTTTGACCTTCCATCTTCCCCCCCCCCCCCCCCCCCCCCCAGTACCAGTGGCCTCAGTAAGGACCTTGGGCATTAAAGTCAGTCAGGACCTCTCCATGCATGCCCAGATTAGTTCAGTTGTCTCCTCCTGCTTCCTATACCTCCGGATCATTCGGAAAGTCTCCCGTTTTTTTTTCTCCTGATGCTCTCAAACTTATTATTTTGGCCATGATTCTTTCCCGTCTTGATTACGGGAATAGCCTCTACGTGGGTATTCCTGCCTACGAACTTCGCCGTCTACAGGCTATCCAGAATCAGGCCGCCCGCCTCATTCACCACCTTCCCAAGTTCCACCACATCACTCCTTTTTTTAAATCCCTTCACTGGCTCCCCATTTGCCAGAGGTCCCTTTTCAAGATGGGATGCCTGGCCTTCATGGCCCGTGCCGCCCCTGTTTTCATTAATTCCCTCATCAGTCCCTACACCCCCAGCCGTACCCTCCGCTCCTCCAATCAGGCTCTCCTTAATGTCCCTCGTTTCCGCAGGACCAAAACTGGAGGTACCAGATTCTCTGTACTAGCTCCTCGCTTCTGGAATAGTCTTCCGCTGTCCATTAGATCCATTCCAGTTCATTCACAATTCCGCAAGGCGCTCAAGACTTTCCTGTTCTCCCAAGGGTACTCCTGCTGATCTTCACCTTGGCAGACTTCTGTGCTTCTCAGCCGAAACTCTAGCGCCAGGAAGCCGCTTGGTCACAGTGCGCTCTATCAAGAACTTTTAACTAACTAACTAACTGACTGGCTACTCCAGTGCTTTATTGCCACCCTACTTAACCGTGCATTGCTTGCTACAGTGCTTCAGACGCGGCCGGCCCTGTCGGGTTGTAGGCGGCTTGCTGTGTTTAACACCTAGAGCACATCTGTGCATTGTGATTTCACATGCATAACAGTTTCATGCATAGCCGGCCCTCTGGGTTGTAGGCGCCTCAACTTTGTTCTCTATATTTTATTCAGTCAAAAAAAAGATCGATACTAAAAAGCAAGTTGCCATCATCCCTAGTAGATGCATGAATGCGTTTGCTGGTAATGATTTGTTGGGCTGAAATTGAGTGGGAAGGGACTAATCCTGGCTGTATTGCGAGAGGCTAGAGCTTTCTAAGTGTCTATAGTGGCTCCCAGATTTGTTTGTGTGTTGGAAGGCTGTAGATGAGACTTCAACGCATTTACTGTAACCCTAGTTGGTGAAGTAAGTGAATAGTGGTTTGAATGTGTTGGAACCTCATTTGGTAAGTGCTTGCTTTGATGAGCCAGTTGTCCAGTTATGGGAATACATGGATGTTTTGTCTTCTCAGATGTGCTGAGACTTCTGCCAGACATTTGGTAAATATCCTGGGAGCAGTGGTGACTCCAAACGGTAGTACTTTGAATTGGTAATGATGGCATGATATCATGAATCTGAGGTATTTGCGATGAGCGGGATGAATTGGAATGTGGAAATATGCGTCCTTTAAGTCTAGAGTAGACATAAAATAGAGGTTTAGTTCTCCGAGGTCTACAATAGGTCTCAAGGAGCCGTCCTTTTTGGGGATGAGAAAGTACAGGTAGTACACGTCTGTCCTTTGATGTTGTAACAACACAGGTTCTTTGGCTCCTTTGGACAGGAGAGACTGGACCACTTGCGAAGTAGATGTAGATGTTCTGGTGACATTTTGTGAGTATGTGGTGGAATGTTTGGAGGATTGTTGGTAAGCTCCAGGCAATAACCATGTTAGATAATTCCTAGCACCCATTTGTCTGTGGTGATAGATTGCCAAATGGAGAGAATTGTAGAAGACGTACCCAGTCAGATGTTAAATGATTGGAGGGAAGTGTAGGCAAGTCACTGCTTGTTGGGGGAGGGGGAATTACGTAGTGTGGAACCCCTGCCTTGACCTTTGTTGCCTCTGTATCCTCCTCTAAAGAAGCCCCTTGTAGAGGAAGATTGACTATTGCCTTTGTAGGAAGCATCAGTATTGTCTGAGGACATGGTGCTTGACCCTCCATGGTAGAAGGAGCAACTAAAGGAGTCCAGATTAGAGGGAGACTACAGAGCTCCCATTGACTTGGCTACTTCTGTGTTTTTTTTTTCTTTTTCAAATGACGTATCTACTTTGGGCCCGAAGAGATGTTCCTTGTCAAAAGGAGTATTTAAAATAGAACATTGCACTTCAGGTTTGAAACCAGAAATCCTCAACCATGCATGTCTCCTTAATAACACACTAGTGTTGATATCTCGCTGCGGTGTCTGCAGCATCTAAAGTGCATCTAGTTGAGGTACTGGATATGAGCTTCCCTTCCTGGATTAAATCCTGGGCTGTTGCTTTGTGCTCACTGGGAGGTGTTGTAGCAACTGCTCCATTTCCAGTGTGCCCTATCGTATCTTGCTAGCAGGGCCTGGGTGTTGGCAATTCGCCAATGATTTGTTGCTTGGGAGGCTACTCGTTTACTGGAGGTGTCTACTAGTTTTTACTCTGTCTGGAGGGGGAGCATCCTCTGTAGTCTGTGAATTGGCCCGTTTACGGGCATTAGAGACCACCAAGGAGTCTAGTGGTAACTGTCCTTTAATAAAGACTGGATCTGAGGGGAGCAGGCTTATATTTGTTATCAATTCTGGGGGTGAGAATGTGAGCATGCACTGGATCTTTAAAGATATCATCAGCATGTCTCATCATACCATTAAGCATAGGTAGAGTGTGGTTAGCCCTTTGTGTGCTACTGAGCGTTTAACATAGGAGATCTTCCTCTAGAGATTACTTGTGTAACTGTACCGCATGATATTCTGCAGCTCCGGCAAGTAATTCTAGATATCCTACATTGTCGTCAGGAGGGGAAGGCTTTTCAGGGTAAAGATCTGGGTCATTAATTGTAGGCGAATCAGTAATATAATCCTTCCAGGGGTCTATTGGTAAAATATTGGCACCCATCATCAGGTGGTGGAGAGTTAGTTGGTGTAATCAGTAAATGCTGCAAAGGTGGAGAAGTTGGTATAGGGGAACGTGGTGGAGGAGGGGAGGGGTTAGTACCTACATTCTTCCTCTTCAAAGGAATATGGTAAAGAGTGTCCTCTGAGTCAGGTTTGCGTTTCTGAGATGATTTAGTAAGAACATGTCCTGTTTCTGGATTTATATAAAGTTCCTTTTGTTTTGGGTCAGATTTGGGTGTTTGGGGGTCGAAAATCGGATCCTGTAGCTTCGAAAGGACAGTTTTAGGTTTCAGCCCCAAGGATTTCGATGCTGGGGTAGAATGACTGTTCGGCACAGAAGGTTTCGGTGCCGAAGGAAGCTTATTATTTGGTGTCAATGATTTTGGCTCTGAAGCTCCTAAGTACTGGAACAGCTTGCCTAAGGCCTTGCGGGATACACCGACCTACGGTACTTTCAGGAAACATCTACAGACTTTCTTGTATTAAAATAACCACGGTTCAGGCCCCCGCTATATGAGACGTTTCTCTAGGCAGCGCCGAGATGCCCCAGGGTGAGTCGAGCGCTATAAAAGAGCAACTAACATAACATAACATAACAAGCGGTTTTTGGCTTCTAGTCTGAAGGTTTCGGCTTGGTGCCAGACTTTGGTCCGACTCGATCCCGAGTCAGAAAGCTTAGTGACGTGTTTCGGTGTCGAGCCGGAGAGCAGGGCGTCAGAAACATCTTGCTGGTGCCGACCATGGTCAAAGGCGGGGGTGGGACCGAAGCCTTTTGTTTCGGCTGAGTTGGAGTTTGGATCAAGTGGCGTTCAGTACTCATGGGATGTTGACTTTGTTGCAAGTCTTCTTCCATCTCGGAGTCCGATTCTGGAAGGAGGCAAGTTCTTTTTGTTCCTCCTTGGCTCATTGTGTGTCAAATTCGTGCTTGGATCGTACGCCGAAGATGTCCAGCGTGTATTCAACGTTTTGACTCTGCATTTCGCGACGCCGAGCCCGACGATCACGGAGTGTTTTCTTCAATCGGAATGATCTGCACACATTGCAGTCCTGTTCGTTGTGCTCCGGAGACAGGCACAAGTTGCATACTTTGTGCGAGTCGATGTGCGGATACCTGGTGTGGCATCGAGGGCAGAATTTAAATGGAGTCCGTACTATCGACTGCGAAGTGGACCGACGCGGTTAGGCTGGACGACCTTCCCGAAGATCTTCAATCGAAATAGAAGTTTTATTTGACGGATACAATACACGGAGAAGTGGGTTGCGCATTTGAAACAATACCAACATAGGAAGAGTGGATTGCGCACCGGGGGGAGGAGGGAACCCAAAGCAATGGTTTCGTAGCGGAGCGCAGCAATCCAAGTCCGAACCCGATGGCGGAAAAAAACAAACAATGGAGTTGATGCCCATGCGTACTATCACCGAAAAGAGGAGTAACCTACTTCGTGACTGGAAAGACTTCTTTGAAGAAAAACAACTTGCAAACATTCAGACCCAACACTAGATAGCAGGAGTATGCAAAGCATGTGATCTACAGCTCACATGACACGAACACCTGTCTTTCTCCGTAGTTAGACGAATCCCCAAAAAAATGGCAAGAATTCAATCGCTGGCAGAAGACAAAAACACATTCAAAAGGCGAACACACACATGCACTGTAATAAAAAACGACGACTATCTAAAACAAGCACCTTACTTAAGCCTCACATTCTCTACCTTTTATAAGAAACGATTGATGGCACTCCGGTTTGGTGAGCTATCAACAATAGCAGATCAACCTAGCTGGAAATATAACAGCCTCATAACATGTAGATTTTGTGGACAAACAAAAGAAGATTTTATTCTCCTGATTTGTAACTGCACATACTTTTATTCTGCACGAGTCACTTAATTGCGTTTAGACTTTAAAAAGAGAAAAATTAGGACATGCAGGGCCGTGCCTTAATCCATCGGACCCCCAGCTGAACTGTAAGCTGCTAAAGTTTTTAAAGGATCACGAACTAGCCATAAAAAACATTCTAGTTCAATCAACATTATAAAGATAACTCTTTTTTCTCTTTTGTAAATCATGTAATCAAATTAAGGAGGTTATATGTGTCTAATAGTTTTATTTTAGATACAAAAATGTCTGTACATAACGTTGTTACGGTTTTAATTAACCAAACAATAAAATCTCTCTCTCTCACACCCCTTGCCACTGATGGAATAAATCTCTTACTATTTCCAAGGTGGACAGAGATGAGAGAGGGAATGCCCACAAATGTACAGGTCTGTGGGTTTTTCCAAGCTTCCAAGGCAAACCAGGCTTTGGAAAACTCCCTTTCAACCCATTCAATAGGATTTACAAGTGTGGAATTCTCTGCAGTCGCGATTAAAATGCTGATTTTTTTTGTCACATTTACACCCACCAGGCATCTCAAAATGGATTGCTGACTGCTGTACAAAGGGTAAATTTACCTCTATGAATAGGGTCCTAGATATCGGGATACCCTAAACCCTTGTAGGTATCACATGGTAACATCCATCGGATGCATACTTTTGCTGTTCACTGTGCTCTACATATTTTGATGGTTTGTATTATGGAGATTTCTCTCCTATGCATACTGTATTTTTTTGTTTTTTTCAGACTACATAACATTTAAAAAAGTTAAATGCAATGGTGTGGTCAAGCTTACAGAGGAGTTATGGGGTGCAGACAGCTAACATGTTTAATTAAATGTCAAATCTTTAAAATATAATTAAATTTAGTTACTACCATGTTTAATTACAGTGAAACCGGGTTTACCAACGTTATTACTTTAGAAAAAAGTGTTACAATATAAAAGTTCAACCGTGTTATTGTCAGTACAAAGCTGTACCTCGTTATTCATATAATAAAGATCTAGATGATGTCCAAAGGTTTTCACTTTCTGTTCTACGTCTTCATATTTGACTGGCCTGTTAAACTGAAGAATTCTGAAATGAGAAAAATATCATTAAATGCACACTTGATTTCAAAATTCGCAATCAGATTAAAACAGAAATTGTAATTGCAGACGGTCAGACTTCTCAGTGCAAGCCTGATTAAGCTCACAATACATATGAAAAATGTGGGTTCTTTGAGAAGCAGTCAGATTTCTTTGACTATTTATCACAAGAGTACTGCGCCAGGAAAAGCTTCAATTCAGAACGCAAATGAATAATCCTGGCCACTGAGGAACACTGAATAAGCGTTGACCAGTTCAAATGTCTTGAGAATTTCCCTACAGTTGCCCTTTAATTACCAACAATGTTGTATCCCCAATCCAAAACAGTACTCTCAATTGGTTTTTCACATAAGCAACATTCACAAGGAAAATGCTACTTACCAGTATGCATCTGTTCATGGCATGTAGAGCTGCAGATTCACACACAATGCATAGATCGCCATCTGGTGTTGTGCCCAGATGTTTGCACTTTGTTGTTGTCTTGGAAGATGTCTTTGGAAGTCACAAGATAGGTGACTCCTCCTGTGGACAATAGTGCGCATGGGCATCAACTTCATCTTCAGATTGTTTTTTCGCCAAGAAGGGAAATGATGGAGTTTTGTATGAAACAGAAAAAGATGCCTAGGTGATGTATCTAAATAAGATAATACTGGGCCAGATAAAGGTAGCCGGGGAAGCGGGTGGGCATGTGTGAATCTGCAGCTTTACATGCCAATAACAGATGCATACGTAAGTAGCATTGTCCGTTCGAGGCATATGAGCTGCAGATCACACATAGATTGCATAGCAGTACTCTCCCTTAGCGGCAACCACCAGTACCTGTTGCTGTAGTCTGAAATAGTGTTTTGAGTACAGCCTGGCCCACACTAGCTTGTTGTTTTGCCAGCACATCTACACAATAGTGTTTTGTGAATGTGTGCAGTATAGACCATGTAGCTGCTTTGCAGAAATCATCTAAGGGAATGTTTCCTAAAAATTACATGGAAGTTCCTATTTTGCGGGTAGAGTGGGCTTTAGGGGGAATAGATAGTGTATATTTTGCTTTGTGATAGTAAATTTGTATACATTTGACAATCCACCTTGCAATTCCATACTTTGATATGGGATTGCCTTTATGTGGTGGTGAGAAGGATACAAAAAGTGCTCTTTTTACGTCCAGTGTATGAAGAGCTCTTTCTGCTACTGTATGTGGTTGCGAGAAGAACACTGGCAATCAAGAGATTGGTTGAGATGGAAGGAAGAAATAACTTTAGGAAGGAATTTGGGATGGAGTTGTAAAAATGGTTCTTGAATAGTTAGTGCCTGTAACTCACCGACTCTTCTGAGAGATGTGATGGCCACAAGGAAAGCGACTTTCCATGAAAGAAATTGTAGCTCACATTTATGTAGGTTCGAATGGAGGACCCCTCAATCTACTTAGGACGATGTTTAGATTCCACACTGGAGACTGTGGTACCCTGGGAGGAATTATTTTTTTGAGGGCTTCCATAAATGCTTTAATGGCAGGTACCTTGAACAATGACAAATGTTGACTATTTGGCCGGTAAGCTGCTATGGCAGTGAGATGTAATCTAATTGATGTGTATGCTAGATTACATCTTTGAAAATGCAGGAGGTAACATATGATGTGTCGAATGGACGCATCTAGAGGATTGATTGTGTTATTGGTACAGTATATAACAAATCTTTTCCACTTGGCTGCATAGCAGGCTCTAGTGGTGAGGTGCCTAGCCTCTCTGATAACGTTCATACAATCAGGTGGAAGACTGAGGTAACCAAATTCTAGGACTTCAGGAGCCAGATCGCTAGGTTGAGCTGTGCTGGATCTGATGTCTGATCTCTCCATGGTTCTGAGATCAGAGATGTGGGGAGAGGTGTAGGTTTTGGTGCGGGGCTACTGATAGTTCCAGTAATGTTGTGTACCATGGTTGCCTGGCCCATGTTGGAGCAACTAGGATCATGTTAGTGACTGTTGTTGCAGCTTGCGCACCACTAATGGAATGAGTGGGGGAGACGGAAAAGCGTATGCAAATCTGCCTGACCAATTCATCCATATCGCATTGCATTTAGACAATGGGTATAGATATCTGGTGGCGAAGCTTGGGCTTTTTGCATTTGAATGTGTGGCAAAGAGATCTATCTCTGGATGTCCCAACATTTGGAAAAACAGTTGAAGAACTTGTGGATGAAGTTCCCACTCGTGAATCTGTTGGCTTTGATTTCTTAACAGATCTGCCATTTGATTCTGGATTCCTGGAAGATGCTGGGCTAAAAGGAATATGTTTTGAGGAATAGCCCACCCCCATATGCTCTGTGCTAGTTAAGAGAGCTGCAGAGAGTGCCCCCCCCCCCTGTTTTTGTAAATAGTACATTGCTGTTATATTGTCCATCCGGACTAAGACAGCTTTGCCTGATATGTGTTTCTGGAATGATTTTAATGCTAGAAAGATTGCCAGTAATTCCAAATGATTTTGCTGAGGTGTCCATGTGCCCTGTGTGGTGTGATGTAGTAGATGAGCTCCCCAGCCAGTGAGCAATGAGTCTGCTGTTAGCACGATCTGTGGAACCGGCTCTAAGGAACGGTCGCCCTGTGGAAAGGTTTTGGGTGTTCCACCACTGCAGAGAGCGGTATGTGCGGCCATCCACCAACACCAGATATGTTAGCTGACCTTGAGCTTGGTTCCACTGACTTGCTAAGCATTCCTGCAAGGGGCGCATCTGGAGTCTTGCATGAGGTACTATGAATGCGCAAGAGGCCATCATCCCTATTAGATGCATAAACACTCGAGCTGGAAGTGAGTGTTTCGGCTGGAATTTTGTTATAAGGGCTTTACGTGCTTGCTATCCTGGCTGGATTGGGATATGAAAGGCCTTTTGAGGTGTTTATTGTGGCACCTAGATATTGTTGAATGTGGGATGGTTGGAGGTGAGAATTTGTGAGGTTTATTGTAAACCCTAAGTCGTGGAGTAGTTGGATTGTGGTGCACGTGTGATTTACACACTGGGTATGCGACTTGGCTTTTATGAGCCAGTCGTCCAAGTATGGGAAGACGTGAATTTGTTGTCTTCTTAAGTGGGATGCTACCACTGCCAGACATTTTGTGAAGACTCTGGGTGCTGTGGTGACTCCGAATGGGAGAACCTTGTACTAATAATGCTGACCATCCACTACAAACCGAAGATATTTCTTGTGAGAAGGGTGAATGGGAATGTGGAAGTAGGCATCCTTGAGATCTAAGGTGGCAAGGAAATCGCATTGTTTGAGTAGAGGAAGGACCTGTTGAAGAGTGATCAGATGAAAATGGTCTGATTGCATGTAGAGGTTTCAAGGTCTGAGGTCCAAAATGGGCCTCAGGGTTACGTCCTTCTTTGGAATGAGAAAATACAGGGAGTAAACCCCTGTGTTTTGATGATGCAGGGGGACTGGTTCTATTGCATGTTTTTGTAAGAGGGAAAGCACCTCTTGTTATAGAAGTGTTAAATGCTCTGTTGACATTGGATGCTGTTTGGGTGGTATGTTTGGGGGAGTTGAAGTGAGTTCCAGGCAATAATCGGATTGTATGATTTGTCTCACCCACCTGTCCATGGTAATGGTGTTCCAGACAGGTAGGAACTGTAACAATCTTCCCCCGACCGGAGTATAATGGTCCGGGGGAGTGGAGGGAAGTCATAGTTCGGAGGTGGAGGCAGTGCGAGTATTGATAGTATTGCCTCTGCCCTTGTTGTTATTGCCCCTGTAGCCTCCTCTGTAATACCCTCTGGTAGAGGAGGTCTGGGTGGGATTGTTATAGGAGGTGGAGGAGTTGTCAGTGGTAAGACCTCTAGAGGCGCCCCTATAAGAGGAGCGATGAAAGGAACTTCTGGGAGTTTGCGATTGCAAAGCTCCCATTGATTTGGCATTATCAGTATCTGTTTTCATCTTTTCTAAAGATGAATCAACACTAGGCACAAATAAATGTTCCTGGTCAAAGGGTTGGTTTAATATGGTAGTTTGAA
The DNA here is from genome assembly GCF_964261635.1 of Lissotriton helveticus. Taxonomy (NCBI): domain Eukaryota; kingdom Metazoa; phylum Chordata; class Amphibia; order Caudata; family Salamandridae; genus Lissotriton; species Lissotriton helveticus. The sequence goes on from NC_136065.1 coordinate 1,777,577,606, forward strand.
CTTCGGGTTTCAACCCCGAAATACGTAGCAAAGCATGTCTCTGCAAAAGAATACTGGTCTTGATTGCTCGGGAGGCTATGTCTGCAGCATCCAGAGCACATAGAATAGATGTATTAGTTATAAGTTTCCCTTCCTAGATGAGATCATTGGCCCTTGTTTTATAATGATCTGGAAGGTGTTGTAGTAGGGTTTGTCATAGTGTGCCCCATCATACCTAGCCAGCAAAGCCTGTGTGTTGGCGATTCTCCATATGTTGGCTGCCTGGGACGCTGTTCTTTTACCAGATGCGTCTAACAGTTTTGACTCCTTATCAGGATGTGGAGCATCGCCTGGGGTCTGAGAGTAAGCCCTTTTCCTGGCGTTGGAGACTACCAAGGAATCTAAGGGAAGCTGCCCTTTAATGTAAACAGGGTCAGCTGGGGCAGACTTGTATTTCTTTTCCACTCTGGGGTTAATGACTCTAGCCCTTCAGGATCATTGAAGATTTCAGGAGCGTGTTTGATTACCCCTTTTAACATTGGAAGAATGGAAGTGGACCTTTGAGATGGTGCAAAAGTGTCCATAAGGAAATCTTCTTCTATAGGGTCTGTGTGCAAATTCACACAGTAGTATTCTGCAGCTCTGTGTATGAGCTGAGTAAATCCTATAGTGTCCTCTGGAGGGGATGGTCTAGATGGGTAGATATCATCTTGTGGTGTGTCAGGAACATCTGGTGTGCCATAATTGTCCCATGCGTCATTTGGGATATTAGGATGATTAGGTTCCCCTAAAGGTTCATCATCCCCTCCCTCCCCAAAGTCGTCCTTATCATCCTGAGGTGGAGGAGATTGTGAGGATACTGGAGATGGGATAGGAGAGATGTGGTGTGGAGGAGGCGGTGGAGAAGGATGTCTTAATGGGGAAGTGGCAATGTCTCTTTTCTTTAAAGGGAGTGGAGCTGGTGCAGGATTGTCCATTTTTCTTTTGTTGGAAGGACTAACTATAAGGTGACCTATCTTTGGGTCTATTTCAAGAGTTTTTTTTAGGTTGAATCATGTCAAAAAAGACCCTCCTCTGGAGTGTCTTGCTTTGGTGCCGATTTTTCGGGTCTGACTGTTTGTGTGGCACAAGTTTTGGAGTTGTTTTATGCTCCTTAGGTTTCGAATCAGGAGTTTTCCTTGGTTCCGAAGGCTTAGTTGGGGTCTTCGGAACCGGTTGTTTGTTTGGTTCCGATGATTTTTTCAGATCCGAAGATTCAGTGGCAGTGGATTTCAGTGCAGAATGCGCAGATTTGGAACTAGACTTTGGTGCGAACAAAGACAGTGGTTTCTCTTTGGGTTTGTCTTTTGTTTTCGGTGCCGGGGATAGGGTTTCGATACCGACGATAGGCTTGCTCGATCCAGAGTCGCCTGAAGGCTTGTGTGTTGACTTCTTTGCAGGGCCTGAAGGCAGGGTGTGGAACGTTTTGTCCCGTTGTGCACCTAGGCCTGAGGGTCAGTACTTACAACCCGCTGCCCTGGAGTGATGTCTTCGATGTCGGAGTCATCGGCTTTGGAGACACTAAAGTTGCCTTTTTCGATCTGCTCCTGCTCTGGTACATTGATGCCTTCTTGGAAGATATCGTCTGGTATCAATGTCGATGATCGAGCCATAGTTCTTTGAGCCTGACGATCAGGTATTGTTTTCTTGGAGCGGAAAGAGGCATAAGCTGGACAGTCTTTGGCCTCGTGCTCGGGCAAAAGACAGAGGTTACACACCTCATGAAGATCAGTGTGTGGAAACTTGGATCCACGTTGAGGACACTTTTTGAAAGGAGTCCTTTCCATGAGCCAAAGGGCCCGATAGCACAGATAGACCCGAAAGCCTACGTCGACGACTGGAATTGAAGAATTCAAGTTTGTAGAATTGCGCGTAGAATGGGAAACGTGATCGAAAACAATACAGGAGAATGGGTGAAGGATTGCGCGTGGAAAGGTAGATCAGTAACAACACCGAACTGGAGCGCGACAAACACATCCGAGCCCGATGGCGTAAAAGAACAATCTGAAGATGGAGTCGATGCCCATGCGCACTATTGTCCACAGGAGGAGTCACCTATCTCGTGACTTCCAAAGACTACTTCCAAGACAACAACAAAGTGCAAACATCCGGGCCCAACACCAGTTGGCGATCTATGCATAGTGTGTGATATGCAGCTCATATGCATCAAACCTTCAATTTCTTTCACAAATACAATAAATGCAAAACCTACACCATTTATTCTGCATAAAACACAAGCTTCCTCAAATGTTTACCCATGTTCATGTTTTTAATTTCCAGATGAAGTGGCTTACTCAAATGTGTATTGCTTTCCCTAAAACTGTGTTTCTTAGTTAGGCTAAGACGTATGAATAGAGTGAATGTTGGTGGTATCCCTACAAATCACACAAATGTACTGTGCTTCTTTATCACATGAATATGGAAGTAGATACCGTTTAAGAGGATCACACACTAGGGCACACACAAAATAAATTTGTAGGAGCTGACACTTCAACAATGTGGCATTATTTTTTACTACAGTCATCCATATACATTTTGGCTATTCTGATTTAAGAAAGTGTTACTGCAGGAGAGGACAAGGATCAATCAATCAAACAGCACTTGTAAAGCACAACACAGTAACACCTAGTGGTATCGGGGTGCTGTGTCTCTGTCGAAGAGCTAGGTCCTGAGTCTCTTTCTGCCAGTGAGGGGGCGGTACAGAGCTGGAGGGGAAGGTCGTTCCAGGTCTTCGCAGCGATGTAGGAGAAGGAGCGGCCACCGTAGTGGCTGAGACAGATGCTGGGTGGGTGTGCTAGGGCAAGTCAAAAGGAGCGCAGGTGTCTGGAGGGTTAGTGGAAGTTTAGTCAATGTTTGATGTAGGCAGGTCCAAGGTCATGGAGTGTTTTGGAGGGGTGCATTAGGAACTTGAACTGGCATTTCTTCTAGATGGTAGATGGGGAGCCAGTGGAGGTCTCTCAGGTGTGGGTTGATGTGGGTTTGTTTGAGGAGGGCCAAGATGAGTCTGGCTGCGGCAATCTGTATGGTCTGACGTCTTCTGAGGAGATGGGTGGAGATGCTGGCATAGAGGGCTTTGCGGTAGTCGAGGCGGCTGGTGACGAGGGCCTGAGTGACTGTCTACCTGCTGTTGATTGGGATCCATCTGAAGGTTCTGCGGAGCATGCAAAGTTTGTGGAAGCAGGAGGAGGCGACTGTGTTGACTTGTCATTTCATGGTCAGTTGGCTGTCAAGGATGATGCTGAGGTGTGTGTGTAGACCAGAGTTCTGTAGGTCACCAGCTGTGGTCCCATGCAGAGGTGTTCTTCCCGAAGATCAGTACTTCGGTTTTGTCAGAATTGAGTTAGAGGTAGTTGTCTCTCATCTATTTTGCTATGTTGGTCATGGAGTCGCAGAAGTTGGATTTGGTGTTGGAGGGGTCCTAAGTGAGCAAGAGGAACAGTTGAGTGTTGCCTGGGTAGGAGATTTGTTGAGTCTGTGGGATCTGACCTCTGCAAGGGGAGTCATGTAGATGTTGAACAGGGTGGGGCTGACGGATGATGCTTGTGGTACACTTCATAAGAGGTCTTTGGGTGCAGAGGTGAAGGGAGACAGTAGGATGCTCTGTATGCGTCCTGTAAGGAAGGTGGTAATCCACTTGAGGCCTTCATGCTGTATACCTATGTTGCAGAGCCTGTTAATGAGGGTGTTGTGGGAGATGGTGTCACAGACCGCAAAGAGGTCAAGGAGGATCAGGGCTGCAGTTTCTCCACGGTTGAGGAGTTTTCTGATGTCATCTGTGGCGGTGATCAGTGCGGTCTCAGTGCTGTGGTTTGCACAGAATCCTGATTGTGAGACTTCCAGTAGGTGGTTTTGTTCCAGGAATTTGGTGAGCTGCTGGGTGAATGCTTTGTCAAGTACTTTGGCTGGGTAGGAGTGCAAGGAGATTGGATGCTAATTTTTGAGATCGTTGGGGTTGGCGGAGACTTTCTTTAGGAGGGGTCTGATGTCTGCATGTTTCCATCTGTCCAGGAAGGTTGCTATGGAGATAGAGGTGTTGAGGATGCTGGAGAGTTGTGTGCCGATTGGGTTTGTTGCGCGGTTGTAGAGGTGATGGGGAGTTAGGGGTCGGTGGACGCCCCAGAGTGGATGGAAGACATGATGACTGAGGTGGTCAAGGCAGTGAGCGGAGATCAGGTGGTGATGGTTTGCTGATGTTCGTTGGTTGGGAGAAGTTGTTGGTGTTGAGGGTGATGGGCTGGAGTTTGAAATTGTTGTAGATGTTGATTATCTTGCTGTGGAAGTAGTCTGAGAGGGTGTTGCAGATGTCTTGGAAGGGTTGGAATATGTTCTCTATGGCTAGGGGGTTGGAGAATTCTCTGACTATTTTGAAGAGTCCCTTTGTGTGTTTGGCCGTGGAGTCAATGTGGGTGGTGATAGTTGCATTCTTGGCTTCTTTGATGTGCCGGTGAAAATTGCTGAGGGCTGTTTTGTGAGCTGCTCTGTCGACGGGGTCTTGGTGGTGCGCCATCGTTTCTCCAGTTGGTGGCAGTTGTGCTTGGCGGTCTTGAGTTCTGGGGTGTACCAGCTGGCGTGATCGGAGGTCTTGTTGTATTTTGTAGGTTTCAGTGGGGTGCCTCTGTCGGCGCTGTCGGTGATCTAGGCGGCGAAGTTCTGGAAGGCCTGGTCAAGGTCTTTTGAGGCCTCGGGTTGGGTGGTGGAGAGAGCCTGTGACCACTGAGTTTCGGTGACCTTGCTCCAAGTGCAGGAGGAGGAGATCTGACGCCTGGTGATGATGTCCTGGGAATCGGTGATGGTGAAGTGTAGGATGGTGTGGTTATTCCAGGTGAATTCTGTGGTGTGGCTGAATTTGATTATGTCGCTGAAGGTGAACATGGAGTCGAGTGTGTCTTTGGCATTGTCCGTGTGCTTGGTGACCAGATAAGGTTGATGTTGTTCAGGTTCTCCAGGAGGACAATGGAGCTGGTGTTTTTGGGGGTCATCGATGTAGAAGTTGAGGTCGCCGAGTAGGATGTAGTGGCGTGAGTAGATTGCTAGGGGAGCAATGAGGTTGGAGATGGCGTTGCAGAATGTTTCTTGCGGTAGGACATAGAGGTCTTCCATGAGAGGCATGATGTCGGTGTTGGTGATGGTGCATCGGATGGTTTACTTGAAGATGATGGCGATGCCTCTGCCTTGTTTGTTGGCGAAGTCTCAGCATATCATCCTGTAGCCTTTGGGAGTGGCGGTGGTGATATCAGGTACAAAGAGGGTTCAGCCACGTGTCGGTGATGAAGGAGACTATCATGAAGAAGGTGGTATCACAGATTGCCGTGGCTTGTTTGCAGAGTGAGCAGTAGTTGAGCAGGATACAATGAAGTGGTTGAGGGGTGTTCTTAGTCTTGTGGGCAGAAGCGGTGTAGGATTTTTTCTAGGTTGTGTCGCAGGAGAAGTGGCAGTGTTGGCAGTTAAAGGTATCTTTAGTGAGTCATTGGGAGAAGGAGACGCAGCAGTTGTTTTGGCGTCCAGGTCCAGGAGGTCCTTGGTGGTGAACCGGCAGGAGGGCCAGGAGTCCTGGTGCTGGGTGATATTCAACCGGCGGTGCGTTGGCGAGAAGATTGCAGATAGAAATCATAAAAGAATGAAAGAAGATGACATTTCTGCTGGTTCTGCCTCCTTAAGCATAATTGTCACAAAGCATATTCGTGTAGCAATTCAGAAAACAAAAAATTCTCAGTGTAGGTGGATATTTTTTAATGAATCTGGATTTAAAGCATCAAAAGTGTGAAAAATGACTTCAGATCTCAAAAATGCTCTAGAAAGAGTGGAAACTATAGAGAGGAGGGCGGTGGTGATGTCAGGTACAAGGAGGGATCAGCCACGTGTCGGTGATGAAGGAAACTATCATGGAAAGGGTGGTGATGGTATCCCAGATTGCCGTGGCTTGTTTGCAGAGTGAGCAGGAGTTGAGCAGGATACAATGGAGTCGTTGAGGGGTGTTCTTAGTCTTGTGGGCAGAAGCGGTGCAGGATCTTTTCTAGGTTGTGTCACAGGAGAAGTGGCAGTGTCGGCAGTTGAAGGTATCTTTAGTGAGTCATTGGGAGAAGGAGACGGAGCAGTTGTTTTGGCGTCCAGGTCCAGGAGGTCCTTGGTGGTGAACCGGCAGGAGGGCCAGGAGTCCTGGTGCTGGGTGATATTCAACCGGCGGTGCATTGGCGAGAGGATTGCAGACAAAAACCATAAAAGAATTAAAGAATATTACATTTCTGCTGGTTCTGCCTCCTTAAGCATAATTGTCTCAAAGCATATTCGTGTAGCAATTCAGAAAAATGTTTCTCAGTGTAGGTGGATATTGTTTAATGAATCCGGATTTAAAGCATCAAAAGTGTGAAAAATGACTTCAGATCTCAAAACTGCTCTAGAAAGAGTGGAAACTATAGAGAGGAGGAGTAGGAGCAATCATGCAAGAATACTGGGCGTACCCAAACATTTGGACACTGGACCTATAGAACTGCTTAAAGAAGGAAAAGTTGCTACATGTTCAATGATGGTCATAAACACTGAATAGTCACATCCATATATGGGATCCTTGAACACTTCTAAAGCAGATAACTCTTTGTTTATGTTTTTTAAACATATGCTTCTACATGCTATGGTGATAAAATGTGATTTTATTAGGAAAGAAGTCAATTGAAAATAAAGCTAATTAATGTAGAACTAAGAGTCCGAGATTTAATTTAGTGAATGATTTTAAAGGAAACAAAAACATGGGAAATTGAGCCAAACAGGCCACCGCTTCCAAAATCTAAACTTTAACACTGCACCTTTAAGGTAGCCAGCAGATATTTCGTCTCTGAATTGCCATGAATTAGCCGTTGCTTCAGTTTCTTTTCCAGGAACTGCAGAGTCATATGGATTACTGTCCAGATATCTTTGCTGTGCAGGGCGACAGTTCGTTTATGACTTCAATGAAGATTACCATAAAGGAAAATTAGGATTGCAAGTACCATTTCTTCCTCCATCATGAGATGGTCAGCACTGAAAAGAGTACAGTCAATCCCCAACCTGAAAAGGAAATAGCTCCTGCTCATGTATTTATTGTTTTTATATGGCATGCATTACAAATGTAATTGTCTCCAGCTACTACAGAACAGTGGAGTGGTAACACAGGACAAACCTAAATAATTTACTGTGAAAAGTGACAATGAACAGAATAATGTAATAAATGAAATTTGAACAACCACAACCTGCTTGGAAGTGTAAGATTCCCATCCCCTTCCCAGGATGAGACACAGAGAACCATGTTTAGTGCAACACAGCAGTTAGACGAGATTAGCAAACCGTAACAACTGTGGGTTGTTGAAGGATCGATTGGACTGGTGCTGCTGGAAGTGTGTGTTCACAATGCATGCTTATTACAGGGAACGACTCCACCATCCCATCCTACCTGTGTGTCACAAAGCTAAGTGTCATTAAATGTTCTGCCTCCGAGGCGAATGTAGTACAAATGATGAAAATGCAACAGAATGATAAGGTTAAAGGCATACATAGCTACTGGGCCGCTTGCCTGGAACCACGGTCAAAATCCTGAGTGAGGTTTTCTGGCTCTCTTTGGGAGACGGATACCTGCGCCCAAGCGGCAGCGGCGAATTATTCTAATTGTAACGCACACAGATGCTGTACCATTTTGTGAGGAATTTGAGGGCATCGCACAGTGTTTGATATGTTGAAGCCCAGCTGTCCGTAGATAATACAAAAGCAAGGATCAGACAGGACTGGAAAAGTGCTAGATAGAAGGTGACAGATCAGATATACATGTGCCTATGCAGGCGCGCAACACCCATTGGGCTCACGGGGCTTCAGCCCCCCCCGTCGTGTGTGTCAGCCCGGGCTGACACAGTTTCACGGGTTGGGGCCGGCGAGCATCTAATTGCAGCCGCACCCGAGTAGTTAACAGGTCTTTAAAAGACCATTTACTTGTAAATGAGGCCTTTGAGAAAGAAAACCCGACGCAGACCTGCTTACATATTGCAGCTCTCTTACAATTAGGACATGACGTGGGATAGGCACGCTCTGCCATAAAAGTGGACTTGTACATTTGGTGAGCTAAACGCACAGTGACGATTTCCTCCTTGAATATGCAGCACATCTTGGTAAATATTTGAAGGCGCTTTGTTTTCACTATAGTAGAAGGGCTGACATAGTTTCCTTCGGTAACTGTTTTGTCTTTGGGGCATTTTAATTGAAAGACGCGGGGGATAGGACCATAGATATAAGGTGTAAATAAATGACGGCATAATCTGTGCTTTGCCTGCCAAAACATGACATGCGCGCAGGAATGTAAAACTTGCAATCTTAGTGGCTGTACTAGATGAGACCAAGCCTTTGCATTCATATTATATGTGAAGTGTTTGGAGCCTTAACCATGACATGATATTGGAAGCAAGAATAGCTCTTGTTTGCAGTCAGAGTGCTACAACGTGGGAATTATGGAATGTATTTCTTATTTATTTTTCAATTTCCTGCAGCATGAACCAGGCCGTTAGGCATCAGAGCTCTGCTACCATTTACACAAGATGACATCATTGTGCCTTGGGGGCCTGTTTCTTGCTGTTGTTGTGCCCAGGCAGTTAAGTGTTCGAAAATAAAACTGCAACATCAAGGCCGCTTTTAGATGTCTGGATACAGAACGTCACAGGCAGGAGCGGGTGAATTACCACCAGCGTCACCAGAAGTGACACAACATATCTGAGGAGTGTCTGTAGCAGTAAGACATTATTCACTCAGATGATGGGGGTCCATGTCCTGTACCGCAGTCGTGCACATCCAAGTTCACGAGGAGTGGACACGCTAGCAGTGGATAGTAACATTTCTGAGTCTTCCACGCAGTGCTCAAACATTTCCCGCTCTGACAACACGGAGGGACTGCTCTTCTATAGCACACACTGCATATTAAGTCACATCTCGGCCATTCTTATTTGTATAATAAAATATTTAAGAAAACATTGGCTGAGAGAAGCGACGTATTGATCTGTTAAAGGTTTTCTAGTGCGCCCTGATGGGTTCGGCCTGGCTCGCTGACTGGTCTGTGTGATGTATTCACAAGGCCCCGTGGTAAGCAGAAGGAGCCTTGTATGCCACCTGAACATAATGTAAATGTAAATGTAGTTGAGCTTATATAGCGCACAGCTACCCGCAGTGGGTGTCCCGGCGCTTGCTTAGGGAACCCGTCCTGATATTCCCCTGTGAGATAGCAGGGTATCCACAAGGTGAAAGTCAGGCATCCCGCCGCGAGGGGCCGTTGTGGAGATTAAGCAAGCTATTGCCCAGAGTCGCAGAGTGTGAACCCGTGAGTCGAGGAGGCACCGGGGCAAGAATTATCAAGTCCGTGGAATTTTTAGCCCAAGACCCGCCGAGGCGGGGAATTGAACCCTGGTCCAGGACCGATCTCAGCTTCCGGGTCTGCTGCCTCTAACCCCTGAGCCACACTTCTTCTATAATATAAGGACATTGGCATTGAAAGAGATCTCTCCCTGTAGGAGAAATTGACAAGTTAGCAGGGCTCATACACTGCCCTGCTTCTTCTCCCTATTGCTACGACTATCTACAGCACTCCAATGCCTTACTAAATAAATGCACAAAACAGAAGAGCTTTAAAATGAACTAAACAAGGATTTCGTGATATGATGTTCTCCTTTCTCATAAGGGGTCACGTCGTTCCATATTGTGATTGAATGGGGTATCTCTCGCTGCTTGAATCCTGCCTACCTATCAGGACACTTCTCACACATGCACTTCTACAAAGGGAACTCTTTGTGCGGGTCTTATGTGGGTCCGTAACACCAACATATGTGTTTTTAGTGCCTTCTTAAAGCAAGTCAAGTTGGACGGATATCTCAGCAATTCTCGGAGAGAGTCCAGATCTTACTGACCGAGTTGATTGTAACGGTCACTCTCCTCAGAGCGTTGCAACACTGCTTACTGAAGTAGCTGTGAGCGCTTTATATATGGTCTCAATCAATCAATCAGATAGAGGGGCCTGGGGCAGAAAAAGCTCTGAAGCCTTAATTTTAAAGTTGACTTGTGGGACTTTCAAAAACAATTTATCCTGAGTTACTAGATTTTTTATGTTACAGTAGAGTGAGATTCTGCTGGATAGATAGAGCAGGACCAAGTACATATATTCATCCTACAGCAGTGTATACATGTATACATCCAGCAGTCAAGTTTGAATAGGATTCCATCTTATAACTGGTAACCAGTGAAGGGATTTAGAGCTGTTGCTGTACCATGATCGCTTCTACCCAACCCTGAGACAGGTGAGACATTCTGGGCCATCTGCAACCGATTGAGCCGTGAAGCTGGAGGGCCATTGTAGATGCAGTTATATTAATACAGTCTCAAGTTAATAACAGCCCCCGCAACTTCAAGGCAGGAGAGAGTGAGTGCATGATGTGTCTCACCTTTGCTTGTTGGTAGCAGCAACTCTTAATTACAAGCCCTTGCTTACCTAGAGGCATGATCTGCGTCACATTTTGGCTCTAGATACTGTCTCTGTCTTTTGCACACTGACTGTTTGGGGAAGTTGCGAAGAGGGTGGCTCTCTCCTTGGTTCCAATTAGGATTATAAATGTCTGGGGGTAGATGGAGTTCACAAAGAATTCACAGCTTTAATGTTCCTTAGTACTAATATACTACATATTTAGGTGCTTTTATTACACAGAATGCAGTAGTATACGAACCCATATTTCACAGGGATTGCCATTAAATATAGATTTCATCATCAAAATGATATCCCCCAAACCACTCTGCGGAGCTTTACATTGTGAAGAATATTGAGAGTATGTGGCTTGGAGGACGACATTATGCAGCAAGGTTATCTAATTTGTGTCTAAAAAATTGCAATTTAGGTGGCACATTATATATATATTTTTTAATTTTTAGAGTTTTATATAGCACAAACTAGACCCGAGACATAGAGTATCAGAGCGCTTTACATGAGCACCAGTTTTGTTACAGATGTACACATTCATTTTTGTTAGGCACTGGGAGATTAAGTGATTTGCCCAGAATCACAGGATGTTGAGCATCGTTGCTGAGACTTGAACCCGGTTCCCCAGGTCCAAGGTCCACGAGCTCTAGCCGCAAGGCTACATCATCATTAGCTAGAAGCAACATTCTTTGTTATTTCTAAAGAATAGGTAGTAAAATGATATGGCAACTGTGGTAAATCTATACTTATGTGGTAAACCCTGAAGCCATTGTATCACATAAATCCGAAGTCCCTCACCATTGCCCACTGTTATATCAACAATTTATTCATGCAAGTATATAAAACCTAAACATTTTAAACGGGGTTTTCAAGCTAACTACTCAACACAAAGATGTAATATAAAACTACATAACACTAATGTGTAATATGTAGCCATCTCCGGGCTCTCTCCAGGCGTGCAACGCCCATTGGTCTCAAAGAGCTTCAGCCCCTCCCCCCTGTTGTGTGTGTCAGCCCGGCTGAGACAGCGTCCCGGGCACAAACACAGCCACACCCGAGTACTTCACAGGTCTTTAAAAGACCATTTGCTTGTTAATGAGGCTTTGTTGTTTTTTCACCCCTTTTTAGAGAGCCCCTGCATCTCCACTCTGCATACTGCTGGAAGAATTAGCCCCACCCGAAATTTTTTCTTAGCCCCCCCCGAAATTTGTCTCTAGTTGCGCCTCTGTGCCTATGTGCCTATGTGACAGGAACCCCAAACAAGGTAAGCTGTATACCTTTTTGCAGCAGCCATATAACTCAACCCCTAAGGATGAGAAAGGTCATAATATCAGCTCTTCTGACAACATGGAGAACAGGGACCCCAACCAATAAAGTAAAGAAACCTTCGGATATGATTTGCTGCCTTTAAAAATGAATAAGTTCAAGCGGACACTGATGGGTGGCTTTGGACCACTACACACAGACATAACCAAGGACATGATGTAGCGTCAAACAATAAATGAAGTTACTAAATTTGTGAACTGGTGCTACTAAAAAGATATTCTAGTTAAAGACATATAACACATCAACATCTCTCTCTCTCTCGATACTGGAGATGCAGATAAAGCATTTGTTCAAGAAGTGTGAAGATGTAGAAAATAAATCCTAGAGAGATAACGTCAGGGGATCCTCATCCACAAGAAGGCAGTTCATTTCGACGGCCAGCAACAATGGGTGAAACAGCCTTTCAGGTTTTTTTTTTTTAAAGAATAGCGCTCATTTCAGAAAGATATTGAAAGGTGCGCAGAGTGAGCAGAAAAGATGCTAAAAGTTCATAAAAACAAATAGATCTGGTAAAAATGTCCTGATATCCACTCCAAGAGTGAAGTATAAGGGAAGCAGGAGACTTAGAGGCGATTAGTTTCCTTGACAGCAGGCTCTCACTATCAGGATTTTCAGCTACCACCTTGCTGAAAAGGTGACAAATTAGCTTGACCTATTAATAATGCGAGGTTAACTGAACTTACAAAGCGCTACCGTTACCCAAAAAAGGGCATCCTGGCATTGGAGAATCTGAAAGTAATAGAAGATAACACTGGCAAACCTCAATGAGATGATTCAAACAGGTGAGCTTATTATTGAATGGCACAAACTTAGATTTGTCTCAGAAGAGTGGGAAGTTCATTCCATCTTCTGGGAGCATTGTAGTAAAATGGGCAACTGCTGCAGCGAGAGCATTGGGTACAGGAAAGTTCAGACAGGCTAGCAGAGGCAGAGCATAGGGAGTGGTTGGGGGCATATTAGCAGATTAATCTCATGAATTATTTTAGGCCTGAACCCGGACTTAACTTGTGAGTCAGACAAACAGTCTTGAAAATGGCTCTCTTCTTTTTGGGGGGTGGGGTGGAGAGGAGAATCAATATCAGGCTTTCAAGTTATGGGTTATATGAGAGTGGATAGGAGGGTTTAGGATGGCTAAAGCTGGACTATAGATATCTCACAAAGATGTTTTTTTAAAATCTAATCATTTTAAGAGTAACAAAATGAGGTAATGCAGTGATGGTATTTACTTTTGGGGTCCATAGATAGATCGTGGTCAGAGATAATTCCTAAGTTTCTGACTGAGCACACAGGAGAGGGGACTGGACCCAAACTATAGGATCCCCAATTCGTAGACCAGGTACAGGGAGACAAGTCCAGAAGTATGACTTTTGACTTCGCAATAAGCTTAAAAAAATATCGGGGTTTATAGGGATCAGAATGAAAGTCTGTGTGTCATCTAATAGCATCTCAAATCTAAAAGACCTCACCAATGCTTCAAGTGGGTGCATATAAACATTAAATAGTGTCGAGCTTCAAGTAGAGCCCTGAGGAACACCATATTACAGGGAGATTTCAGCTGCATACAAATAAGCGTGACATATAGATTGAGTCCGGGTGGTCGGGAAGGATTTCATCCACGTGAGAGTTAGGTCACATACTCCAAAGAGATGACTATGAGGACTCTACAGAATGGATGTACATGGCCATCTGACTTGCAGTTTCAGGATGGCAGACATAATATCACATTGACATCAGCGGAGGAAGAAAAGACTATATTGGAACAACAATAAAGGAAGAGGAAGAGCTGACAAACTCAAAAGAAGCAAACTGGTGGAACCAGCAGAGTGCATAGACGTCACAGTCAACTGAGAAATATAATAGAACAAGCATTGGCAATGCCAACATGTCTGGCTTCGGCCTGACAGTCTTTTGACTTTATCAGTGCTGTTTAAAAACTTTCAAAAATATCAAACATATTTTGAGTCTCAAAAAGCACACATTAGCATAGAGGTAGTCCTTGGCACTGAAGGATCTACTTTGTGTGCGATGTGCTAAGTGTGCAAGGGAAGAATGTGGTCAATGACTGTGGCGTTAGCCAATAGCTGAAGTGGACTGGCCCACTGCCAGGTACTGTATGCTGTAGTGGATGGAAGAAAAATGTGAATGACAGTAGCAGATAAATAGATACAATAGGCTGGCTAGGTCTTACCTAATGCCATACCTAAAATGGTTAACACTTTCATGAGGGAATTTAAGATCAGTTAAAGGTTTAGTGTACCCTGCCAACGTTATCAGTGTTTGGTAGGAGCTAAAATACTGCTACACTTCACTTACAGATTGAGTTTGGGAGGTAATGCATTTTGTCACTTTTCATGTTTATTGTTGAGAATGCTTTTCATATTAGCAAGGTTTCAGTGCTAGGCCTTGATCAATATGGTGAGGTGGAAGGAGATATAACACTCCACTCCGATTTCGATTCAGGCCGAGTAGGTCATATAGGGAGTTAAAAACATGTTAGCTACTATCCTAGCTAGCTTAGAAGAAGTGGAGTTTAGCTCTGTGTCAATACTATGTTTTTGGTGGGTTGTTAACAGGAGAAAGGAGATGCAATACGTTATTGGATCGCAGGAGGTTGAAGATAGGGCACCCTTAGAAGTGACAGTTAATGTTGCCGACATGGTACGGGTGACTTGCATAAATATGAGAGAATTAAATTAACCTTCTAAGGGAACTAAAATATGACCCGATCTTAAATATTTGAAACTCGATAAAGTTCAATTGCAGGAAACGCACCTCTCAAGAGGGAACACATTTCGACTAAAATAGGGACTTCCCTACATAGTTCATCATAATGATTACATTCTAAAGTAGTAGGAGAAAACATTAACCAGCAGATTTTCTTTATCACAACGGTCGAGAGAGATGAAAGTCCCCTGTGGCAGGTACATTATCGTCTAGATAAATTTACCCTAGGCTAGCTAATGTTTATTAACATAATATGCATTAAAACCAGTATCAGGGATTTATTTGCTGTGCTTTCGTGCTTTGCGGAGAATACAGTGATTGTAGAAGGCAACAATAACCTCGTCTGGAAAAAGACAGTCTAAAACCGGATCAAGGCAAGATAGAGAAAAGGTAAAGTTGCAAGTAAAAGATTGCAAGAAGACAGATAGAATTTCCTCCAATATTACTCTGGGTATTTGGAAGAAATTCTCTGAGAACATATATATTATACTCTCTTCTAAAAAATGTACTAAACTTTCACGAGCATAATTAATTTTGTATCTCAATCCCAGGAGAAACTGAAGATACACAGATAGGTTGTATGCTTGGCACCTAAAGGGGATACTGATCTCACTGAAGAAAAAACCACCAAAAGCTGACAGGTGCCGGAGACTTCAACAGGGACCTAAGGTGTGGCCTGTAGGTCCCATAGAGAAAACAGACCTGGACACACCATGGGCTAAAGGAGGCAGAAAAAGTTTGTGCTTCCTGGTGCTGGTGAACCACAAGAAAGAGCGGACAACTTCCCCCGCTGCTTTGCCCCAAGACAAACTTCTTTCCTATCTCTGAGGAACCTGTAGGACATGGGGACGTGGGGAAGTGTGGGTCAATGGTTAGAGCGGCAGACCCTGATGCAGAGGTCTAGCCCGGGACCAGTGTTCAATTCCCGCCTCGGCAGAGTCTTGGGCTCAATTTCCTCGGACATGATATTTCTCGCCTCGGTGCTTATTCTAATCATGGGTCCCACTCTGCAACTCTGGGCAACAGCTTGCTTAATCTCCACAACGGCCCCAACAACGCTAGGGCACCTTGGGGGTGCCCAGGAGTGGGCACTTCACATGGAAAGCCAGGAAGGGTTCCACAGCGGTATGCGTACAA
This sequence comes from Lissotriton helveticus, assembly GCF_964261635.1. NCBI lineage: Eukaryota > Metazoa > Chordata > Amphibia > Caudata > Salamandridae > Lissotriton > Lissotriton helveticus. Next base: position 1,777,593,279 of record NC_136065.1, read on the forward strand.
GCGCCAGAGACACCCCTTCGGGGGTCTATTCGGGCGCTATACAAGTACTACTACATTTACATTTACATTTACATGTCTAGATAGAATTTACACCATGTGATGTAGTGAGGATTGAGATGCAAATGACACAAACATTGCGTTTGTGCTTACAGAATGTCTTTCCTGCAGACAAGAGAGGCAAATTGCTCAGAGGAGAAAGGTAAGAAAGAAATGCCACAGAGGAAAAAAACAGTAGAAAAATGGCACTTGCTGCAAAATAATTCCTGGAATGCAAACAAAAAAGATATCGAATGAAGCCAAAAGAAAAAAAAACAGGTTTAGAAAGGCAACAGGGTTTGGGGAACCTCTTTTGAGTTGGAAAAACGAACTGACTCAGTGACCCTATATTGCATAATGGGAAGGCTGGCTGGTTCTGCAGCTACTTAAAGGCCCAGCCATAAAACTGCATTTTCCCTTTATTTGGCAGTTTTAAAGAGGGTGTAGTTCAGTGTTGGTTTTAGTCAAATGTACTGTATGTTAATTTGACTATTTGGATTTACTTTTTAAAACTAAAAAAGAGAATTTAAGAAGAAAATGTTGACTCTTATACAAGGCATATTATTATCGTAAAACATTTCTTAAAAGGAAAATGCTACTTACCAATATGCATCTGTTCTTGGCATGTACAGCTGTAGAGTTGAATACTTTAGCATAGATCGCCATCTGGTGTTGAGTTCGGATGTTTGCAGTTTGTTTTTGTCACGAGATAGGTGACTCCTCCTTATGGTGACAGTGCGCATGGGCATCAACTCCATCCCCAGATTGTTTTTCGCTACGAAGGGTAATGATGGAGTTAGTAGGAAAGTAGAAAAGGCTGTCCATGTGTAATGTATCTAAGTAAGATAATACTGCAACTAATAAAGGTATCTGGGATGGTGGGTGGGCGTTTACAATTCTACAGCTCTACATGCCAAGAACAGATGCATACTGGTAAGTAGCATTTTCCGTTCGAGGCATATGAGCTGTAGATTGTATACTTTAGCATAGACTATATAGCAGTTTCTCCCTTAGCGGTGGCAACCTGTATCCGTTGCTGTGGTCTGAAAAAGTGTTCTCAATACAGCCTGGCACACACTTGCTTGTTTCTTTGCTTGCACATCTACACAATAGTGTTTAGTGAAAGTGTGTGGTGTAGACCAAGTTGCGGCTTTGCAGATGTAATCTAGGGGAATTTCCCTAAGAAAGCCATAGAAGCCTCTAGTTTGCGTGTGAAATGAGCTCTAGGGGGAATGGTTAGCGTGCATTTAGCTTTGAGATAGCCTATTTGGATGCACTTAACAATCCATCTTGCAATTCCTGTTTTTGAAATGGGATTGCCCTTGTGAGGTGGGGAGAAAGATACAAAGAGTTGTTTAGTTTTTCTAAAAGGTTTAGTTCTTTCTATATAGTATAGTAACGCCCTTTTGACGTCTAGTGTATGAAGAGCACGTTCTGCCACTGAGTCTGGTTGAGGGGAAAAAAACTGGGAGTTCAACAGACTGATTAAGGTGGAAGGCAGAAACTACCTTCAGTACAAATTTTGGGTTAGGTCTAAGAACCACTTTACTATGATGCATTTGCAAAAATGGTTCTTGATGGTTAATTCTGAGGGATGTGATAGCTAACAGGAAGGCTACCTTCCAAGTGAGGAACTACAACTCACATTTGTGTAGAGGTTCAAATGGGGGACCCATGAGCCTGGTAAGGACAATATTGACGTTCCAGGCTGGGGAAGGTGGAACTCTAGGTGGAATTATTCTTTTAAGTCCTTCCATAAACGCGTTGATAGCAGGAACTCAAAATAAAGACAAGTGTTGTCTGTTTTGGAGGTAAGCGGCTATTGCACCTAGATGTAGCCGTATAGATGTATAAGCCAAATTACATTGTTGTAGATGCAAAAGATAATAGATAATGTTTTGAATGGAAGCATCTAGTGGGTTGATTTTGTTATTTGTACAATAAACAACAAATCGCTTCCACTTTGCTGCATAGCATGCTCTTGGGGTAGGACGTCTAGCCTCTTTGATGAGATTCATACAATCTGGTGAGAGATTGAGGTAGCCAAACTCTAGGACCTCAGGAGCCAGATCGCAAGATTGAGTTGATTGGGATCTGGATGTCTTATCTCTCCAAGGTTTTGTGTACGAAGTTTGGGTGAGAGGCGTAGCTTTTGATGCGGAACTACTGATAGTTCCAAGAGGGTTGTGAACCATGGTTGTCAAGCCTATGTTGGAGCAACTAGGATCATTGTGAGGGAATGCTGTTTGAGTTTCTGAACCACTAACGGAATGAGCGGGAGAGGCGGAAAAGCGTGAGCAAATTTTACTGACCAGTTTATCCATAGCGCATTGCCTTTGGACAATGGGTGTGGATACCTGGAGGTAAAGTTTGGGCATTTTGCGCTGTTATGTGTGGCAAACAGATCTCGGTCTGGGTGTCCCCACATTTGAAAGAGTGGAAGAAGAACTTTAGAATGAAGTTCCCATTCACGGATATGTTGTGTTTGTCAACTGAGCAGATCCACAATCTGATTGTGTACTCCTGGGAGATGTTCTGCGAGGAGGTATATCTTTTGAGGATAGGCCCATCTCCATATAGTTTGCGCTAGGTGTGAAAGTTGGAGATAGTGTGTCCCCCCCGCTGCTTTTGAATGTAATTCAATGCTGTCATGTTGTCTGTAGGACAGCTTTGGCTAGTAGCAAAAGTTGGAAAGACTTTAGTGCTAAAAAGATTGCTAGTAACTCCAGGTGCGTCTATTGTTAGAACTATCTGTGGAACCGAGTCGAGGAACAGCCGCCCTTTGGAAAGGTTTTGTGCATTCTACCACTGCAGAGAGCGATGTGTGCGGCCGTCCACCAACACCAGATCTGTCAGCTGACCTTTAGCCTGGTTCCACTGATGTGCTAAACATTCCTGCAAGGGACGCATCTGGAGTCTTGCATAAGGGACGATGATGATGAAAGAAGCCATCATCCCGATTAACTGCATAAACACTCGAGGTGGCAACGTGTGTTGAGGCCGAGATTGTAATATTAGAGCCTGCATGGAGTGAATCCTGCCTGGATTGGGGTAGGCTAGCGCTTTCAAGGTGTCTAGAGAGGCCCCTAGATACTGTTGTATGTTGAATGGTTGAAGGTGAGACTTGTTGAGGTTTAATGTGAAACCTAAGTTGTGAAGTAGATAGATAGTTTTGTGTATGTGCTGTACACAACTGTTGTGTGATTTGGCTTTTATGAGCCAGTCATCCCGATAAGGGAACACATGGATGTTTTGCCTTCTTAAGTGAGCCGCTACCACTTCAAGGCATTTGGTGAAGACTCTGGGTGCCTTGGTTACTCCGAATGGAAGGACTTTGAACTGATAATGTTGTCCGTCCACCATGACCCTGAGATACTTTCTGTGGGAGGGGTGAATAGGAATATGAAAGTAGGCGTCCTTCAGATCCAGAGTGGAGAGGAAGTCACCTTGTTGAAGTAGTGGGAGCACCTGCTGGAGAGTGACCATGTGGAAGTGGTCTGATTGGATGTAGAAGTTTAGGGATCTGAGGTCTAATATTGGCCTGAGAGAGCCGTCCTTTTTTGGAATCAGAAAGTAGAGTGAATAAACCCCTATGCCCTGTTGGGGTAAGGGGACTAGTTCTATTGCATTTTTGCACAGCAGAGAGAGAATTTCCTGTTTGAGAGAGAGTCAAATATTCTGCGGACATTGGACGGTGTTTGGGAGGAATGTGTGGGGGACTGGATGTGAGTTCCAGGCTGTAACCATACTGGATAATTTGTCTTACCCACCTGTTTGTAGTGATAGAATTCCAGACAGGTAGGAACTGTGAAAGGCGTCCCCCGACAGGTGTGGAATGGTCAGGGGGAGCGCAGGGAAGTCACTGCTTGGTGGTAGGGGAGCTGCGGGTGTTATTACCCTGGCCTCTGCCCTTGTTGTTGTTACCTCTGTAACCTCCTCTAAAGTATCCTTTGGAAAAGGAGCTCTGATTGGGGCTTTTGTAGGATGAGGAAAGGTGCTCTGCTGTGTTGGTTTTAGAGCCAGCCCTATAAAAGGAGTGTCGAAAGGAGCCTCTAGAAGAAGATAACTGGAAGGCTCTCATAAACTCTGCAGTTTCTGTGTCCTTTTTCATCTTTTCTAAACATGTGTCCACTGCAGGGCCAAAGAAGTGCTCTTGGTCGAAGGGCTGATTAAGGATACTGGTTTGCATCTTTTGTTTGAATCCAGATATCCTGAGCCAAGCATGCCTGCGTAAAAATACGCGTGGGACGCGGTGTCCGCTGCATCTACAGCAAATTGATTGATGTGTTCGTGATCAATTTGCCTTCCTTGTTGATGTCATTGGCCTTGTCTTTGTATCTGGTAGGTGTTGAATGAGCTTTTCCAGCTCATCATAGTGAACCCTACCATACCTTGCCAAGAGGCTATTTTCCAATAGTTTGCAGCTTGAGACGCCACACATTTGCCTGATGTGTCTAATATTGTGGATTCTTTATCTGGGGGTGGGGTGTCACGTGAACCCTGAGAGTTGGCCCTTTTACGTGTATTAGCTACCACCAGGGATTCTAAAGGAAGCTGACCCTTAATGTATATGGGGTCACTGGGAGCTGCTTTGTAATTTTTGTCTATCCTTGGGTTAAGAACCTTAGTCCTTACAGGATCTTTAAACACTTCTGGTGTGTATTTAATTAGACCTTTTAACATTGGTAGGACGTGTGAGGTTTTTTGTGGCTGAGCAAAAGTTTCTAAAGAGAAAATCCTCCTCTACAGGATCTGAATATAAATTTACTCCGTGATATGTTGCGGACCTATTGATTAGTTAGGCAAAACCTACATTATTGTCTGGTGGGGAAGGCTTAGAGGGATGAAGATCTGGGTCTGTTAAGTCAGGATCTGTATTATAGTCTGTCCATGGATCTGGCTCCCATAGGGGATCATCATTATCATCATTATCTTGTTGTGGGACTATATTATCGTCCCCTTGTCCGTCCCCATCTCCATCATCACTATCCTCTGGTTGTAAACGTGGAAAAGTGTGTTCTGGAGAGTGTACTGGAGAGATCAGTAGATTGATATCAATAGGTGGGGGAGAAGGTGCAGGGGGTGGAGAGGTGTTAGTGCCAATGTCCATTTTTTTTTAGCAGAAACTGGTGAGTTTTGCAAATGGTCTAGTTTCCTTTCTTTAGGTTGTGTGGAAAGAATAGGACCAGTCTTTGGATGAATATAAATTGATTTCTGGTTTGGATCCGGTACAAAACGTTCTTCGGATCCGGTGTTCTTTTTCGGTGCCAAAGATTTTTCCCTATGAGGAGTCTTAGACTGTTTAGGCATAGGGACAGTGTCTGGTTTGGAAGATTTTTCACACTCCGAAGACTTTGGTGGAGGTTGTTTCTGCTCTGGAGTTTTTTGTTTTGGGTGTTTAGGAGTCAAAGGTTTATCAATGGATTGGTTCGGCTCCAAGGTTTTCGGTGTTGAAGTTTTATTTTTTTGCTTCGACTCCGTGGGATTATCCTTTAACGGTTTTGGCGCGGGAGGGTTTTCCGGTGCCGATGGAGGAGGTTGTGGTGTATCGGAGTGCTTGGACTTCGGTGCCGGAGGTGTTTTCTCGGGACCGGAGTGTGGTTGGCTCGAGCCGGAAGACTTGCCTTTGATTTTCATATCCGGGCATGAGGGTAGGGCATTTGAAATGTTCGACCGGTGTGGATCTGGGCCCTGCGGCCAAGATGTTATCGGAGCCTTTGGTATGGGCCTGGGCATGGCAGGGGTCTCGGTACTCACAGTCCGCTGAGCTGGGGTGACTGCGTCTTCGACGTTGGAGTCATCTGTGGAGACTGAGACCTGTTCCTCCTGGGCTTTTTCCGGAAGGCTGTCGGGGCCTGGATGGAAGGTGTCCGGAATGGAGTCGCTACCTCTGGACATTTCGTGGCGTTGAGCCCGACGATCACGAATGGTCTTCTTGGACTTGAAAGATAGACAAGCCTCACATGTATCCTCTCGGTGTTCTGGAGAGAGGCAAAGATTACACAGTGGGTGTAGGTCTGAGTGTGGGAATTTAGCACCACACTGGGGACATTTCTTGAAGGGAGCCGGTTTCATCGACTTCCGTCGAGATCGGCACGGGTAAGCCCAACAGCCCGCGTCGAAGTTTTTTCGATTGTAGAAGATGTGCAGTGAAAAAGGGAAACGCGATAGAGACAAAACCGTCGAGTGGTAAGTGACTGCACGTCGAAGGGAGTTTTGATAACGACACCACCCCGGAGCGCAGCAAGTTACACCCGAACCCGATGGCGGAAAAAAACAATCTGGCGATGGAGTCGACGCCCATGCGCACTGTCACCATAAGGAGGAGTCACCTATCTTGTGACTAACAAAGACTTCTTCGACAAAAACAAATTGCAAACATCAAAGCCCAACACCGGATGACCATCTGTGCTAAAATTAACAATCTACAGCTTATATGCCTTGAACATGTCCCGGGGATCCCAAATATGCGCAGAGACATTTTTTATTTTTAGGTCGAGCCTGGGCAGCGCATGCTGTATGGACTTGAAGCTCCACCCACTCTCCATCCATATTTTTCATTGGCTTGTGTCATTGTACTTTGTAAATGCTGGCTTCTGATTCGTTAGTAGTCTTGTTACTCCCTCCTTAGTACAGCCTTGTCTTCATTTGTAACCTCCCATAAGAACAGGCCCTTTTGCTTCAGTTGTTATACGGTATGTCTTATTTAGTCTGTAAGCACTATTTTCTTTAATGCATTTCTCCTACTGAAGACAAGACACACTTTGCTGCAACTTTCAACGCGCCATGCATGCTTTCACTTTACAAGTAGCCCGGGACAATGTCGGCAGAGGTCTTCCATTTGCAAGAGTTTGAGCTATTGGCATTGTAAATGACAATGCCTTTTGTTTATGTGTTAATTACCAAAACGGATAAATAAAAGGCATTGTCATTTACAATGCCAATAGTTGCGATGGTCTCTCACCATTGCGAGACCTTATTGCATTGCAAATGCTTGTTTAAAGCTATCAGTGGTACCTTCATGTATTCATGAAATTTTACTGGCAACTGTAAATGGTGGGAAAACCTTCTTATGTATTTGGAGGGTGGTGCATGCCCACCCTAAGGAGGCTCAAAGCAAAACGGGAACTGGCCCATAAACGAGGCGCAAATTAAAAAGGTAAACAAGGGAATGCAGGTTAGTAAGGATTCAGGGCCAAAGAATATACTTTAGGATGCATCAATAATAAGGAGTGAGATGCTTGTAATAAGGTAGACCCTTGGCATCCCAGAGTATAATGCAAAAACCACACAACGGAGAGTTGACCTATATCTCTAAACTCCCGTCTTTTCACAAAGCTAGATGCTGTGTCCTTTTATTATCTCAATTAAGTGTGCGATCTACACCCAGGTGATTTCTTGGATAAAGCTGGTAGGTCCTCACCTGCAGGTCACACCTGTGGCCTACTTCGTTATCAGCCCCACACCGCATCACCTAGTGTGAGTGGGTGGGCTCTATGAGTTTGTAAGCGGAGCGCTTTAAAGATGCAAAATGAGGGATTGAGAGTGAGTTAAAATTGCTTCAAGGACCCTCAAATTACTATTTCAAGGTCTTTGGGCCAAGCCTAAACACAGTGGGATGTCACAAGGATAGGATGGCTCTTGACATCAAAAGGTCAACATGTTTCAGCTGTGTAACTGCCCTGTGGGTCAACAGGCTTTCTTCAGGACCAATTATTATATGTAGAATCGTGGTTGGTTGTTTTTTGCAACCTATCTAAATGCATTCAAACAATTCATATGGTCTTGACTGAAAAGAGAGAACAAACGTCACAGTTATAGATTTATAAGACATTGCACATTGGATGTCTTGTAATGTCTGCACAAATTTTAGGATCCATGAGGCAATTTTAAACTAACTCACAATCCCTCGTTTTGCACCTTTAATGCACTCCACTTACAAACGCAGAGAGCCCACCCACTCATACTAGGTGATGCAGGTGTGGGTCCGATGATGAAGTAGGTCACAGATGGGACCTGTGGGTGAGAACCCAACAAATATATCAAAGAAATATGGCAATCACACTAATTTACCTGGGTGTAGATCGCACACTTACTTGAGATATAAACAAGCCACGCATCTAGCCTTGTGAAAAGACGGGATTTAAGAGAGATGGGTCAACCCTCTGTTATGTAGTTTTTATATTTTAGGATGTACTAGTTTCTGCTCTGTGAAGCCATTTAACTTTTTACGGCACAGAAGCAAACAAAACATTAATCCCAAAGCTAGGAAAGAGTCCTATTTGGCCAAATCCTCTTATAAATTCAAATGATAATATTTTTCCCAAAGTTCTTGCTTTGCGATTGCATAAATGTTTGCCTATTTTCACTGAACCCAACCAATAAGGGTTTATGACTAGACACATGATAATATTAGAAGAATAGCCCATATACTATACAACTATAGAAAGTACAAAAAACATGCACTCATGTAATTCTATTCGCACTGGACAGGACAGAGAGGAAACACTGAATTGAGCCAGGTGGTGGCTGATGGATTAGATTATCCAAAGAACAGGGATCTAGAGGGCATTTAAGGAGCAGGTACTTGCACACTACTCCCAGAATGGGAACAAATGCTAATTGTTAAAGCTGGAGAAGGAACAAAAGTAGAACTTCCAATTCTGCCATCTTTTATTTGACCTAGTAATTTATCTTTTAGCAATAACAACCAGAAGGTAAATGTTATCCCCTTCAGAGAAGAACAACACAAGTTAAGCTTGTTTTCAGACAAGATCTCAAAGACGTTGGGGGTACCACAGGATTCTGCAGTGTAGGCTCTTCATTGCTCATCATAAACAGTTGACTATTCCCAAGTTGGTGGCAGAGTTCAGGATTAACCCGTTTGCTGCTTCGAACGTTCAGCGCCAGTTCAAAGAAACGGGTGCGGCCGCGTCGGCCGTTGGATGTGCGCAGCACCAGGGAGGCAGCTCGCGCGACGTCCAACGGCCGACGGCAACAGCGAACGGGTTAAAGACCGCTAAAATATAACTGTGAGAGCTGTTAAAGATGCCATAGTATATTAAATATAGCCGTCAAGCCACCAGGGATACTTTTAGGACTGTGAGAGGGTACGATCCAATACAAGTCTAAACAAGCCAGTGTCTTGCAAGGTCAGCCAACTATCAGGCAAAGCAAAGCTATTTACAACCCGGGACTGCGAAAGTAAAAACTTTTTAAAAAGTTACACACTTTCCATAAGAATCTTTCTGATGGCTATCCTTCCTACCTGCAGATTCCTCACCTCATGAATCCTCCCAGGTGCCAGATTGGAATCAGGAACTTGAAATAGGTCGCCCGTTTCAGTAAGTGGAACCATTGATCCAACTCAACTCTGGCTCCTCCACAGATAAGATCTCACTGAGCATTAATGGGCCACCCGTCACATTGACTTTAGTGCCTAACCTTTTTTTCTATTCACTTTGAGGCGGAGGTGGCGCCAATGAAGAAGCCACAAGACTGTGCTGAAAAAACGACAGAAAGCAAGAAATCACATTGCAACAATACCTCCGAGAGGGTTGGCAGGAAAGAACAGTTGGGTGAGTGACAGCGGTGAGAAATTTGGAGATAGGTAAGAACATCCACAGGAAGAAAAGGTTACATACTGGAGTCCTGGATCTGCATCGTAGAAATCTTCACTGAAGTCATAAACACAAACAAAAATTCCCAGTGTGTGCATAATTCCCAGAATTCATTTCCCATATAGTTTTCTTGCATGGGAACAGCATCACAAATGTCTTTTGTATATAAAGTCACATATATATCTGTAGAATGGAAGCCTAACAGAGGCCTCATTTTTCATGAATGTTCCAATAAGTCTTAAGTTTGCATTCATAGAAGTACTTAGTAGTATTCATATGCAGGAAAAGTAAGCATCTCTTGAATATGAACATAAAGGTAGAATACAGCCTTTTAGGCCTGCATTAAACACAGAAAGAAGGAAGCCTGTCCCTTTAAGAACCTGGGAGGCAACCCATCACACAATGCACTGTATTTTCAACTTCCCCTTCTGAATCAGTTCTTAATAAGGCTGAACGATAGAGAAAAAGGATATAAATGTATCACCCAAATGAACCTCCAATATAAAGAGTAACCAGGGAGATGGGTGGGTCATTTGTGACTGCAATGAAGATTCCTATGATGCTGAAGCAGGATTATGGGTACATAACCTTTTCTTATGCAATGTAGCCATCTTCATTGACAGTCAAACACTAGAATAGAATAGCAAGTTGAAGGAGTGGTTGCAAAAGTATAGTAATATTTACCAGCGCGATCATATTTGAACTGGTTTCTAAGGGTTTCCTGATCTACTCTAGCTGCTTTCCCTCTTGTACAGTGATCTCTGGGTTTGCCCGGCAATGGCTTGTTTGATAGCTGGTAGCATAATGAAATGCATACCATTATCCACCTGAAAATAGACTGTTTAGAAGTAGCCATTCCTTTCATTATACAACCAAAATTGATGGATTCTATCTTTCGATAAGAATTCATTCAGCTCCAAATTGAACTTTCAGGACTGTCTTACCCAAGGCATGGGTTGGATGGAATGCAGTCCTCTAAAGCGTAAGACTGAAAAACTGAGATTATCCAGTTTGGGGAAAACAACACTTTTTTCAACTTTAGATTGGTGGCTAGATGGACCCCTTTCACGGCAGTAGCAAGGAATTTAGGGATTACATTTGACAGATTTACCTTTCCATTCACAAATTATTACAGCGTCGGGAACCTCTGTCTCCCTTATTAAACTTCTGAAATAGTATCAATTTTCTTCCTTTAGCTGCCCGGAAGACAGAGAATTATGCATTATTCACACAAAGAACAGAAGATTGCATTAGTCTTTACTTAGGAATTCCTAAATACTTAATCAACAGATTGCAGGTAGTGATAAAACACTGCTGCAAGACTGGTGCTCAAACGCCCTAGAGGGAGTCCTATATCCAAGCGGCAGAGGGTACTCTACTGATTACTGGTGCATGAAGAACTGCGTTACTTACCTGTAACAGCAGTTATCCAGTATTGGTGTCTTTCATAGATTCACATGCCTGAATCATTCCCCGTCGTCGAGACGGGAGCCTCCGGTACATAAAAAAGTAATGTCCTATAGACATACATAGAGAAAATAGGCCTAAGGGTCTCACCTTAGTAGCCTTTCTTTGTCCTTATGCAAAAAGGACCAAACTCTCACAGTCAGCCAATCAGCTCCGACCTCCCTCTAGAACCTTCCTGGGAGGAGCCTCAGTCCCTCAGATTTTCGTACGCACTCAGCTAGTTAGGCGTAATATTGTGAGAGAGGGTTGTGAGACTTCCCAGGGGAGGCGGGAGGGTTGCATGTGAATCTATGAAAGATACCAATACTGGATAACTGCTGTTACAGGTAAGTAACGCAGTTCTTATCCAGTATTAGGGGTGTCTTTCATAGATTCACATGCCTGAATCAGAGTAGCTAGCAATTAGACATGCACATTCGTGATGGAAAGGTGTCCTGCAGGCATGTTAGACAATGCACACATTGTACCATAGCATGTAAAAAGACAGCATAAGCAGAGCATCACAATAGCAGAGAATGTGCATACCTGGATGGCGGGATGAGGGAAGGCTCACCTCACTGAAAGAGATGGCGTAGCACCGCCTGGCCCACTGCTGCATCCTTCTGAAGTTCGAGATCCAGGCAGTAGTGTCTGGAGAAGGTGTGCGGTGACTTCCAGGTCGCCGCTCTGCATATGTCCAGGATCGGCACTCCAGCGAAAAGTGCTGCTGATGTGGACATCGCCCTGGTGGAATGTGCAGTGACACGATCAGTCCAAGGCCGTCCGGCCTTGGTATGACAGAATGCAATCGCTGAGGAAATCCATCTCGAGATGCTTTGCTTCGTGAGAGGCAGGCCCATTCTTGGATTGCTGTATGCCACGAATAGTTGTGAAGATTTTCTGAAGGTTTTGGTTTTATCCAGATAGAACTTTAGACATCTCTTGAGATCTAAAGAATGGAGTGCTCTTTCGGCTGCGGTGGAAGGGTTTGCAAAGAAAGACCTAAGGACTATTGGCTCATTGAGATGAAAGTCCAAAGGCACTTTCGGTATGAACTTTGGGTTCGGTCTTAACATCACTCTGTCCTGTCTGAATTGCATGTATGGATCCTGAATGGACAGGGCTTGAAGTTCGCTCACTCTTCTGGCCGATGTTAGAGCTAGCAAGAGCGCAGTTTTCCATGAGACGTATTTGATGGATGCCTGATGAATGGGTTCAAAGGGATGCCTCATAAGTTGGTTGAGAACTAGGTTCAGATGCCACATCGGGGGGACTTTCCGAGGCCTCGGAAAGGATCTATAAAGCCCCTTCAGGAATTGTTTGACCAGTCTATTGGACCACAGGGAAGGTCCCGTGAAAGTTCTGGTGAACCTCGATATAGCTGCTAGGTGGACTTTTATGGATGCATGTGCCAGTCCTGATCGTGCCAAGTGCAGCAGGTATGGCAATAGCTGTTCAGGTGTGACGAACAGTGGTTGCAGGCCCTGGTCCGAACACCAAATGCAGAATCTTTTCCATTTGAGAGAGTAGGTTTTGTTGGTACTGTCTGCTCTCGCTTTTGCCAGTATATCTCTGCAGTCCTGCGGGATATTTAGGCCACCGAACTCTCTGTGCTCAGGAGCCAGGCCGATAAGTTGAGCGATTGCAGGTTCGGGTGTTGCACCTGCCCCTTGGACATCGTCAGGAGGTTCGGGTGCTGTCGCAGACGAATCGGTGTCTTGATAGAGAGCCGAAGTAGATCCGAGAACCAGTGTTGTCTCGGCCAGGACGGGGCAATCAGGATCAGGGTACAGGGCTCCGCCTTCATCTTCCTGAGGAGCCTCGGGATCATGGGAAACGGAGGAAAAGCGTACGCAAACACGCTGAACCAACCGATGGAAAAGGCATTCCCCAGTGATCCCTGTTGGGGATGCCAGCTTGCGTAGCTTGGGCATTTGGCGTTCCCCTTGGTGGCAAACAGGTCGATTCCTGGGACTCCCCATTGAGAGAAGATGTGAGTCAGCGCGCTGTCGCTCAGTTCCCACTCGTGGGAGAGTGATCGTTGCCTGCTTAGGGCGTCGGCGATGGTATTGTCTTTGCCCGGTACATAGTCGGCTTTGAGTGTGATTCCCTGCAGCACTAGCCAGTTCCAGATCTTCTGCGATTCGCGTGATAGAGAGAGCGAACGCGTTCCTCCCTGTTTGTTGAGATAGTGCATCGTCGTGGTGTTGTCCGTTTTGACGAGCACTGGGGAGTGCCGGATGCGTGGTAGAAAGGCCTGTAGTGCCAGATACACGGCTCTCAGCTCTAAAAGATTTATATGAAGCTGTTTTTCCTGAGTGTCCCATTTGCCGCTGATCCGAAGGTCCTGAAGGACAGCTCCCCATCCCTCCAGGGAAGCGTCCGTGGTGATCACCAGAGGTGTTGCCGGAAGGAGAAATGACAGTCCTACGGTCAGATTTTTGCGACACCTCCACCAGGTTAGACTCTTGGTCATTTTGGGCGTTATCCAGACAGTGTCCTCAAAAGAGCCAGTACTTTGAGTCCATTGGCTCGCGAGCGCCTCCTGCAACGGGCGCATTCTGAGTCTGCAGTGAGGGACGAGGAGTATACAGGAGGACATCATGCCCAGGAGGGATGTACAGGTCCGTACCTTCAGGTGTGTCCTGTTCGCCACAGCCGTGGCCAGGGACAATATCTTATCTGTCCTTTCCTTCGAGGGAAAGGCTCTTGCGCACTCTGTGTCCAAGGTTGCGCCGAGGAAGGTAATTTTTGTCGTAGGGACGACACAGGATTTCTTGAGATTGAGGGTTAATCCCAGCCTCTGAAAAAGATTTGTGCAGGCGTTGGAGGATTTGGCTGCGTCTTCCTCCGAGGGTGCTTTCACCAGCCAGTCGTCTAGGTAGGGGAAGACCTTGTGACCCATTTGACGCAGGAAAGCTGCCACTGGTGCAAGGCACTTCGTGAAAATCCGCGGCGCGGATTTGAGGCCGAACGGTAGTACCTTGAATTGATAATGTTGCCCTGCAACCTCGAACCTCAGGAATTTTCTGTGACACTTGAGGATGGGAATGTGGTAGTAGGCATCCTGGAGATCCAAGGATGTCATGAAATCTCCTTTTTCTAGAATGCCTAGTATTTCTTGAATCGTCACCATCCTGAACGATTGGCTTCGTAGGAAGACGTTGAGCGCTCGGAGGTCCAGAATGGGCCGCCACTTGTCCTCTTTCTGGGTTACAAGAAAGAAGTGGGAGTAAAAGCCCTTCCCCTTCAGGGGTGCCGGAACGCGCTCGATAGCTCCTTTCTTCAGCATTACAGAAATTTCCTGGAGAAGCAGGCGTAAGTTTTTGTGCGCCCGCCTGCGAGGAGGAGTCCTGGGAGGGATGGTGGTGAATTCGAGGGAATGGCCAAAACTTATAATTTGGAGAACCCACCTGTCCGTGGTAATGAGTTGCCAATTGTTGAGGAAATGGGTCAATTTTCCTCCAAGTTGTAAGGAGGGATAGGGTGGCTGGACTGGCTGGAGTAGCTCGTCACTGGCGGCCGCCAGTGCCCCTCTTTGCATTCTTGCCTCTGAAGTTCGATCGTCCATAGGATGATTGACGGCCTTGAGGTTGCTTGTGTTGGTATTGACCTTAGTTAGTATAGGAGTACGAGGACCTATTCTGATAGGAACCTCGATACGAGGACTGTCCTCTGGATCTGTTGCCTCGAAAGGACTGGTTCCGGGACTGTAAGGTACCCAGAGCCCTGGCCGTATCCGTGTCCTTCTTCATGGTTTGCAATGCCTCATCGATTTTGGACCCAAAAAGGTGCTGGCCATCGAAGGGCATGTCCAAGACCTTGGATTGCACCTCCTGGCGGAACGACGTCGCTTTAAGCCATCCTTGACGGCGTAGGACCGCAGCTCCAGCAAGTTGACGAAAGCCAGTCATGGCCGCATCGATAGCACAGTCTATTATTTCGGCTGCTGAAGATTGACCCTCCACTAGTAGAGCCTGGACTTCCCCTTGGACTGTATCCGGCAGGTCTGACAAATATGGGGCTATGTCTTCCCAGAGTTGGCGATTATAACGCCCCAACAGGGCAATGGAGTTGGCCACCTTGACGGTAATGGCCGAAGTCGTCGTGAACCTTTTGCCGATTGTGTCCAGTTTCCTGCCTTCTTTGTCCGGAGGAGCGGACAGCGGGGAGGAAGGGTTGCGGGAGTGTTTCTGGGCCGCTTGTGTGACCACTGAGTCAGGTTTAGGGTGCCCATTTAGGCAAACCGCTGCAGACAGTGGGGCTTTGTATTTTTTGTCCAGGCGCGGAACAACCGCAGACACAGAAGCGGGCGTCAGCATTATTTTCTTGCCTTGTTCCCACAGAAATTCTATGATTGGAATAGATTTAGTCGTCTTTTGAGTCTGCTCCTTAAAATCGTGCAGGAAGCATTCAGTTTCTGTGGATTCGATAGCCATATGGAATCTCTTCGCCGCTCTTTCCACAATTTTATGGAAGCCGCCTATGTCCACCGGCGGCGAGTCCGCATGGCGCGGTTGGGGCGATGCTGGTGAGGACGCCACATATTCATCCTCCTCATCATGGGTAGAGTGGGCCTCCTGGACCTCTCCTTCTTCCAATTCTTCCTCCTCCTCATCCTCGTCTGACGACACCACCTCCTGAGGTTGAATCTTCTCATGGTGGGCCTGAGGGGGAGGTCGAGACGGTTTTGGGGCTGCCGCTGGGTTATGAACGATCGGCGACTGATCTCTACTGTCAGCGTCCGGGAAGCGTTGTTTGTAATCCTGTACAAGGAATTTCAGGTCGTTCACCAGAGCAGCAGGTAGGCATATCATGGGGGTAACCTCCGTGCTGACTTTAGTGTGGACGGAGTGCTCCTGGTAAGAGAATTCCTCTACCTCCTCGTCAGTGCTTTGGCATTTGACATGTAGGTCCGAGATGGAAGTAGCGGGGCCCAGGTGGTCATCCTCTTCTGAGTCTTCACTCTGGAAGATTTCGTTAGGCGGTTGCATCTCCACTTTGCTTGGAGACGTGGTCTCCGGCGTAATATGCGGCTTAGTAGTCTTGCCTAACGCAGGACTGGAGGTGGAAGCCGCCGACGGCGTCGTCGACGGTGGTAGCGTGAGGGATGACACCTCCACGAGCTTTGCTTTCTTCCATGTTTCTGAAAGCGTCTTCGTCGACGACGAGTCCTCCGTCGACGGCAGGTTTAACTTCGTCGACGACGACGACGACGAGTCCTCTGTCGACGGCGTCTTTAACTTCGTCGACGACGACGAGTCCTTCGTCGACGGTAGGGTCCTCGTCGACGGAATCTCCGTAGACGGCAATTTGGTCGTCGACGACCGTGACGTCGTCGGTGCACTCGTCGACGGCGAGCCCGTCGTCGATGTCGTTCTCGTCGACGTTTTCGTCGTCTTCCCGTCGATGCCCTCGTCGATGCTTTCGTCGACGGGGCTGTCGATGGTGGGTTCGTCGTCGACGTCGTCGTCGATAGGTTCGTTAAAGAGGATGTCGTCGTCGACGGTGTAGTTTTCGTCGACGGAGTAGTCTTCGACGTCGACAGGGTCTTTGTCGTCGACGATTTCAGCAGTAAAACAGAGGAAATAGGTCTACCTAACGATGACGATGATGGAGATGTCATCGTCGACGGTGAAAGAGACAACGCTGACGTCGTTGACACCGTGGTAGTTACTGAGGTGGTCCTCTGCGGAGGTCTGCTAGATGCCTGAGCAGGCTTTTTAAAAGTCTGATTATCCTTAACAGACACAGAAGATGTCGTAGATCTTGCCTCTGAAGACTTCTTGGCTGTCTTCCTAGGAGGAGTGTCTGAGGGGCCAGGGGAAGTTACCCTTGGCCTCTTTTGAGAGACTGCTGAGGTTTTAGAGACACTACCCTCGGAAGATTCCAGAGTGTCTCTGTCCTTGAGTCTGTCGAGCCAGATGAGAAGGCGACCTTCCCTGTCTCTCACGGTCTTTCTAGGGAAAGACCTACATATTTTGCAGTCTGCAGGGACGTGGTCCGGATAAAGGCAATATAAGCATAAGGTATGCTTATCATCCACATGGAGCCTTTTCTTCCCACATGAAGAGCAGGCCCTGAAAAGGGCTTTCTTCTGGGATTCAGACATCGAAGAAAGCAGTGGAAAGAAAACACTTACTGCCTCAAAGTGTTACTGAAGTAGTCCTTGAAGGTTGTAGAGTGAAGATTCACTTTTCAAAGGAAAGTAGATGATTTATAAGGAATCCTGAGAAGAGCTCAGGCTGGAGACTCCCTAGCACAACGTGCGGTAGAAAATCTGAGGGACTGAGGCTCCTCCCAGGAAGGTTCTAGAGGCAGGTCGGAGCTGATTGGCTGACTGTGAGAGTTTGGTCCTTTTTGCATAAGGACAAAGAAAGGCTACTAAGGTGAGACCCTTAGGCCTATTTTCTCTATGTATGTCTATAGGACATTACTTTTTTATGTACCGGAGGCTCCCGTCTCGACGACGGGGAATGATTCAGGCATGTGAATCTATGAAAGACACCCCTAATACTGGATAACTGATGCTGTTCACATCCCAGACCATTGTCTTCAGAGCCTTTTATCAAACTTGGCCGAAATATATCTCGAGTAGATAGATTTACACTTTATGGTTCTCTGAAAATACCACTAATACTAAACTCCTACAGATTCCTAACTTCAGATAGATTACCAGAGTTGGGAGATCTTTCTCGGTTTTAGGAGCCAAAGCTTGGAATCAGCATCCTACTTCTCTGAGACTGGTAGATGAGTACATTTTCAGAAAGCTTTTAAAGACCTGGTTGTTCTCCCTACCATAGGAGCTTTCTTCTTGCCTCTATTATTGTTCAGTTTCTACTCTCTACTAGAAGCTACTATGGGTGCAGTATTGCTACTTGGACCAGGGCCAGAGCGCCCCTTGGCGTTGCAGTGTGCTAAATAAGCACTATTTAATTTATTCATAATTTATAAATATTTCACTTATTTTGTCTTAATTCCTTGGTTTTGCCTTAATATAAACAACAACCCATTCTGAATCAAACACTTTCTCTGCTGGACTAGAGGGGTTAGGAAAGAAAGTTAGTAAAGTAATTGTCTGATTGACATGCAAATCCGAGACAACTTTAGGGAGGAATGAAGGATGGATTCTTAAGACCACTCTATTCAAATGGAAAACAGTGAATGGCTCTATTGAAGATGAGGCATGCAGTTCACTGACTGTTCTAGAAATCAAATAGGCAGATTTCTATGAAAGATGCTACAAAGTGGCTTTATGAACAGGTCCAGAAAAAGAGCTCATTAATTTTGAAAGAAAACATTTAACTCCCAAGGTGGAGATACATGTTAAACAGGAGGGAAAACTTGAAGACCCTCTAGAAAAATCTTTCACAACGGGTACTTTAAAAATGTCACTGTGGTGATTTTCTATATGCGGTTATGGCAGCCGGGTGCACCTTTATGGAACAGATTTGTGACTTGGCTTTTGCTAGGGACAGATGGTAAGGAATTAGAGCTTCTTCTTGATATGAAATAGGGTCATGTCCTTTACTGTGGGACCTCCCTCCTGGGGTGGCTAGTGGTACCATAAATAAAATCTTTTCTATTTTTAACCAGAACAAGAACCTGTGAATGGAAGTTTCGCTTCTTTCAGCACGCCATAACACTTGAGGTAGGTTCAAATGTCTGGTTTGTCTGACCTCGGCATCCATGTTGCCAAATTCAAAGATCGGAGATTCAGGTATTGGTGTCTGGTCAGCAGGTCTGCTTACTATTGGAATAAGTGGTATCAGTGGAAAAGTGTAAACAAAAGCCCACTAGGCACCAGGGATTATTATTTCTTTTTTTTTTTTAAGACAGAAAGGTGGGGGCTACACAGAAAGGGCATGCCAATGCCCCCAACCCCCAAAAAATGTGGCACAGTCTTTCTTCCCACCCCTCCCCCTTTGGGTGGCAGATGGGGGCAATAGCCCTGTATCTGCCACCCTGGGGGAGCAGAAAGCCCACTGGGCACCTTTTTTAATTTTTTTTAATTATACATAGGGGTGGGGGCAGCCCAGAATTGGCATGCCAATGCCCCCAACCCCCAGACAAATATCATATCAGGTGAATAGCACTCTGGTGATCCCAGACATAAATGTGAGGAAAATCTGATTTTTGTAAGCTAAATTTGAGGTTTGCAGGGGATTCTGGGTAGGAAAACATTGGGGGGTCCACGCAAATCACACCTCCCTGGACTCCCCCAGGTGTTTTGTTTTCAGAAATGTCTGGGTTTGGTAGGTTTCCCTATATGGCCGTCGAGCCCGGTACCAAAAACACAGGTACGCCTCCTTGCAAAACCAGGTCATTTTGTGATAAATAGTTTTGATTTCTTCACAATACATTTTAGGGCCTTCCCTGTAGCGGGTACTTGGCCCACCCACACAAGTGAGGTACCATTTTTATCAGAAGCCCTGGGGGATCGTGCAGTGGTAGGAAATTTGTGTCAGGCCAGTGATTCCACATCTTTCTCACACAGAAATGTGAGAAAAATTTGATTTTTTTCACCTATATTTGAGGTGTGATGGGGATTCTGGGTAAGAAAACGTTGGAGGTAGGAAAAACAGGTGAACCATCCCACCATGCGACCAAAAACATATAACAATCAAAAGCATACAATGCAAATATATATATATATATATATATATATATATATATATATAAAACACACGAACTCCCGACTCACCCGCCACCAGGACGACCAGGAATCAGGATGCGGACCACACGGCAGGTAGGAATAAAGTGCTTCTTTATTATCTCAATACAGACATGACGTGTTTCGTCCGGTGCTCCCGGACTTGATCACATGACATGTCGTGACCCCAAAGTGTTTAAATACCATTCCACAACATAATACGCTCCACCCCTTCTCATTCATGGGTATGGAAAACAGACTTCATTAATGACAATACATCTAGTGCAAACACTTATGGAAAAAACATACATATACTATTATATTAAAGTATATATACGACATCATACATAAAGACATAGGCCAGTGCCTCTATATCAAAATTGTATGTAAAAACCATAAAACATAGTAAGACAATGAGGGCCAGTGCCCAAATTCTCCCAATTACACACTAATATAATTGAGCATGAAAGAATGTAATTGCCATGTTTTCCCCTATAAAACATAGTAAGACAACGAGGGCCAGTGCCCAAATTCTCCCAATTACACTCTAATATCATTGAGCATGAAAGAATGTAATTGCCATGTTTTCCCCTATAAAACATAGTAAGACAACGAGGGCCAGTGACCAAATTCTCCCAATTATACTCTAATATCATTGAGCATAAACGAATGTAATTGCCATGTTTTCCCCTAGATTTTATGTGTGGAACAGATATAATAACATTATAGTGCAAAACCAGAAACCAGTGAAAACTAAAAAATTGTGAATAAATCTTGAATGATACAGAAAACAAACAATCAATCTTAAGCATAGTTATGAGATCATATGGGACCCAAAAAGGAAAAGAACAAATAATAAGTTTCCTTCCTTTTCCACTATTATGCATTTACCGTATTTTCCGGCGTATAAGACGACTTTTTAACCCCTTATAATGTTCTGGAAAGTCAGGGGTCGTCTTATACGCCGGGTGCCAAATTTGACGGTATGTTTTCATGCGTTTTTTACATAGCGCGGACTACACCCGAAGTTGTCAGACTGCTTCTGCATTATAAAACACTGCGCGAGCACGCAATCAGAGCACGTGTTTTTTTGGCAATAGGTATAAAATATGAACTTTGTATGCAATCTCCAGCCTTGAACTTTGTATGCAATCTCCAGACTTGAACTTTGTATGCAATCTCCAGACTTGAAAAAGCAAAAGCACAGGTTACGTTACCGCGTGAATCGAAGCTAATTTGGCTGATGTGGTTGTTTTTCTACAGAAATCCTCCTGTAACATAAATTGCTCAAGCAGTGAAAATACTAAGGCGTATTGGCCGCACTGGCTGGCGAGGGGCTGGCGAGGGGCTGATCTTGTGTTCGTCTTGTGTTTGAGTTCCCTAAGCTGCACCATTTCCCGCCCACGCTTCGGACCCAGCCAGGGGCTCTAATCCGCCGTCCGTGCCGAGGGCCGGAGCTCCCCCTCCCCTCGCACCGCGGGGGCTGTGGGGGATATTGGTACGTCACTAGCGCAGGCGTTAATCATGCACTAAAAGGTTTATGCGATTTTATATAGCGCGGACTTTACCCGAAGGTGTCAGAGCGCTTTACAGTAGGAACAGTATTGATACAAGAGGAACAATTACAAATGAACACATTACAAAAGCAAACGTTAAGTTACATGGATCAAAAGTGACAATAGTGAGCAACCAAAATACATGAGGTAGCAATCGGTACATTCCTGGAGAAAAAAGTGATAAGTGTGCAGGTTACAAAAGCGTACAAAGTACGAGCCAACATAAAATAAAATAAATTCTCAAAATGGCTATGCAGGACTGCGTTGGACTGCGCTGGAAGTGGGGGTAGTCTTATACGGCGAGTATAGCACGAAACCTACATTTTATCAAGCAAAGTAGGGGGTCGTCTTATACACCGGGTCGTCTTATACGCCGGAAAATACGGTATGTTGAATTGTAAATTGAAAGGGTTCATAATATTAATTTTATATCTCAACTGTGCTTTAAAGTGCCAAGTACAAGACGCAAGAAAATAAATAAATGATGATGCAAGAACATCATGCAAAAGCTCATCCGTCTCTGAAGCCGATAATATACATCCATCTTGCTATTATCATACAGGCAAACCACAACACAGTCAACCCTCCACCCATAGACACCGAATAAAAACCAGTAAAACTGAGAAGTAAAACTAGTTAAAATCCAGTAAAAACGG
Organism: Lissotriton helveticus; assembly: GCF_964261635.1. Lineage (NCBI taxonomy): Eukaryota > Metazoa > Chordata > Amphibia > Caudata > Salamandridae > Lissotriton > Lissotriton helveticus. Next base: position 1,777,615,246 of record NC_136065.1, read on the forward strand.
GTCGAAAAATCAACTGCCGTGGCATAGCACGCATAAAAACAACAAGATAAAACATGAATAAATATCAAATATCTCATAAAATCTCACATATGTAAAATTAGAAAATTCATAATACGACGTCCCAGTGGACGTTACTGATCAAAATCAATTACATTGCAATTCAACAACCAGAACAACTCAGATAGCTATAAAAAGGTATATAAATCTTCCCCTGTATTCAGACCGTTAGGCATTTTAGTGTCAAACTGCATTATATATCGACTTTCCAGCTGACGCAGCTTTTTGTCCCTGTTGCCACCCCTTATTTGTTTAGGCACCGCATCTAAAACAATGTAAGTTAGATCTTTAAGATCATTATTATGTACAAGTTTAAAATGACGGGCCACGGATTGGGTGCTGGAGGCTATCCCGTGGTGGTAACCGGGATCAGTGCCTTACTCCTGCACTTAGGATTGTGCGCGCTAAATCCCTTGAAAATTATTACAGGCTGACTCTTGTGCTGTAATTTTAACCTTTGTTTTTAAATTCCACTGGGCTCACCTTGGAGCAGTCCGATTATTTATATTTGATTTGCGCCGTCAGTTAATCTTTGATTTATCCGGTGCTCGCGTTGAGACTTACATCACGCTGCACTCGGCCCGATCTGCCCCCCCGGCTCGCCCACTGCAGCCGATCAGGTGCGGCCGCCATCTTAGGTGAGGAAGGAGGCGAGCGGACTAGCGCTCTGCCCCTCCCGCCCTTTGTCTATAAAAACCCGAGTGGTCATTGCTCTTGCTTGATTGGGTGCTGGAGGCTATCCCGTGGTGGTAATTGGGATCAGTCCCTTACTCCTGCACTTAGGATTGTGCGCGCTAACCACCTTGAAAATTATTACAGGCTGACTCTCGTGCTGTAATTTTAACCTTTGTTTTTAAATTCCACTGGGCTCACCTTGGAGCAGGCCGATTATTTGTATTTGATTTGCGCCGTCAGTTAATCTTTGATTTATCCGGTGCTCGCGTTGAGACTTACATCACGCTGCACTCGGCCCGTTCTGCCCCCCCGGCTCGCCCACTGCAGCCTATCAGGTGCGGCCGCCATCTTAGGTGAGGAAGGAGGCGAGCGGACTAGCGCTCTGCCCCTCCCGCCCTTTGTCTATAAAATGGCCCACTCTTATAGGGAGCGCAGCGGACGGGCGCAGCGGGCACGCCGTCAGCGCGCCGAAGTCACGCCTAAGTCCAGCCCGCCTGCGCCTGTCCGCGGCCAGACGGGCCCAGGGATGCTGCCTGTCCCATTACATACACCTCATCTACACTTAGGAAACTGCAGCACCTTCCCTGTCAACTTTCGCTAGCCACCTGGGATCGGATTCTCTCACTTGGCATTGCTGGCGAGGCACCTATCTTGCTAGAGAAATGTAAGCCTTCAGCCAGGGCCATGGCCAAGGAGACTCACATCCGCATATTTTATCTGAACACGCGTTCCTTCATAAAGCACCAGGTTGACATCTTCCTCCTGCTCACGGTCGAGAGTCCTGATGTTCTATTAATCACCGAGACCTGGTTGTCCGATGACTCACTCCCTGATATTTTAGCGGCCTTGCCCCCTGACTACTACATACCGAATATTAACTGCCCTGCTGGCCGCTCTGGAGGCGGAGTGGCAGCTGTTATACGCAAGGAATTCAAATTTATCGCAACATCTTCCCTGAGTCTCCCAGAAGTAGAAAATCTAGTCATTAGTCTAGAAACTGAGGCGGGAGCTTTAACTATCATCGTCCTGTACCGCCCTCCTTACTCCATGCCTTCATTCCCTATTGCCCTCAGCGAGCAGCTACCAAACCTCACCACTTCTTCTACTCGAGTCGCCATTTTTGCCGATTTTAATTACTGGTTTAATCACTGCGATGCTGGCCCACATGCAACTGAGTTGTTCGAGGTTCTCTCCAATCTAAGTCTGATCCAACACGTCACCTCTCCCACCCACACCGGGGGTCATATACTTGACCACATCTGGTCTCATGGGGGTCCTGCTCTCCTGCCCCGTGATTACCCCCTGCATTTGGTCAGATCACTTTTTGGTCAAGACCTCTATCACCGTAAGGGCCGGGTCAAGGCTCCCCCGCTGGAGGGGGGTGTTGCCCGCAAGTGGAAGGCCCTTGATGAGTCTCAAGGCTTCCTCTCCCACCTATCAGAGACCTGTCCCTCGTTGCGCAATGACACCTGCGTCAACGCGTTGGAAGATGATATCTCCCGTTGGCTCACAATGGCTTCTGACCAATTTGCCCCCCTACCCAAATTCCCCCGCTCCCGGCATAGCAAATCTCATAAGTGGTTCGATTCCTCCCTGAAAGCACAACATCTTGAACTGCGCCAATTGGAGCGCAGGTGGAGACGCGACTATCGCATAGCTGACAGGGACACTTATGTGGCTGCGCGTAAAAAGTACAAAAATGCTATCATCGCGGCCAAATCATCCCATGTCTCTGAGAGAATCTTGACTGCCCCGAACAAATCCAAGGACATTTTTAAAGTCCTTGGTGAGCTTACGTCCGACGCCAGGACACTTCCAAACCAGGCCCCTACTCAAGAATCCTGTAATGCTCTCGACACCTTTTTTATTAATAAAATTGTTATGATTAAGAACACCATTCCTCCCACCCCTTTTGTTGCTGATGCTGTTCCTTCTCTGAGCAACGATCCTTGCCTGTCACATTTCCCTGCCCTTGACTCTGACACTTTGGCTAAACTGGCTATTCGAGTTAAATCTGGTTCTCCTAATGACTGCTGCCCCCCCTCAGTGCTTCGGGACATCTGTCTCGCCTTACCAGATTGCACCCTGCCCCTGCTTAACTCCTCCCTTGGCTCTGGTACGGTGCCTAGCTCCTTCAAGGAGGCCGTCTTGGTGCCTCTATTGAAAAAATCGGGAGCTGACCCCCGCGGTCCTCGCCAACTATCGGCCCATTTCCCTCCTGCCCTATCTATCTAAACTTTTGGAGGCACACGTCACTTCTTGCCTCTCGCAATTCATCGAGAGTTCTAACTATCTCGAAGCCAATCAGGCCGGCTTTAGACCAGGCCACTCCACCGAGGCTGTGATTCTGGCCGTGTTGGATACCCTGAGAGGTAATGTTGACAGAGGAGTACCCCAGGCACTGGTCTTATTAGATCTGTCGGCCACTTTCGACACGGTGGACCATAACAACCTTCTCCACCGTGTCGAGCTGGCCGGCATCCAGGGCCTGGCCTTTGCTTGGATTAAGTCCTTCCTGTCCGGCAGGTCTCAGGCGGTCAGCCTGGGGCCTTTCAGGGCCACAAAGGAACCATCACACTGCGGTGTCCCCCTGGGCTCATCTTTATCCCCCCCCCCTTTTCAATCTATATTTACAGCCGCTGATCCTCTCTCTGAGGAGGTGGGACGTCACCGTATTTAATTACGCGGACGATTTGCAAATCATTTTCCCTCAAAACTCAGGATGCTGTCACCAACTTTCAAGCGATCATGTCACATATCCAGCAGTGGATGAACCAGAATCAGCTAAAGCTGAATCCTGGAAAAACTGAGCTCCTTCTACCTGGCAACAGCTCCATTTATTGGGGCCCCCAGTTCTGGCCGGCGGAGCTCGGTGCTCCACCTGTTCCTGCTGGATATGTGCAGAGTCTCGGGATCATTCTCGACGCTGAGCTCTCTCTCAAGTCCCAGGTGGGTGCGGTAGTCTCTTCCTGCATGTACCAGCTGCGCAGGATCCGGAAGGTCGCTCATCTCTTGACTCCTGAAGCCTTGACTCAGGCTTTGATCGCTCTGGTGCTCTCCCGCCTGGATTTTTCTAACTCTCCGTATCACGGTCTGCCTAAATCCCTTCTTCTTAGGCTCCAGATTGTTCAGAACCAGGCGGCGAGACTTGCCTATAAAATCCCAAAATGGCAGTCGGCTAAGCCATTACTTTATAAACTGCACTGGCTGCCAGTCAACCAAAGGATAGCCTTTAAGATCAGCTGCTGGCATGGAGGATGGAATTTCCAGCCGTAGCTTTTCTATGGAGCTTAGTACTGATCGTGTTGTCTTTAATGTAAATCTCTACATCAAGAAATTCTACGTTCTCCCTATTGATATTGGCCGTGAAACTGAGATTCATGTCATTGACATTGATCGTGTCCACAAATGCCTGGGCAGATTCAACAGAGCCCTGCCAAACTACACAGACATCGTCAATGAAGCGCCACAAGACAATGACCTTGTCAGGAAAGAACTCCAACAAGATGCGCCTCAGGACATGCTCCTCCCACCAGCCTACATGCAAGCATGCAAAACTGGGGGAGAAGCACGCCCCCATGGCCACACCCCGGAGCATAACCTGATCATATGCAGTATCATTTTGTTATGTTCATAAAATTTGATGTCACGTGTTGATAAGTAATATTGTACTCCAGTCAGACCTATCTCATGGTCTATGCTTGTATATAGAGCACAAATATCCATCACAATAAAGCAGTAGGAGTCACTCCAAACTAAGTCATTCAACTTGTTCCAAAAATGTCCTGTGTCTTTTATGTAAGAATCCAGATTTTCCACATAGTCTCTAATAAAAAAGTCAACGCATTTGGAAATTGGTTCCATTAGACCCCCTTGCGCTGATATGATCGATCTTCCGGGTACTGGATTTATTTGTTTATGTACCTTAGGTATAAAGTATAGCGTAGGGTTGATAGGACGGTCAACTTTCAAAAAGTTATACTCTTCCTTATTGATTAAGCCCATCCGTTTCAATTGGGCTAAGTCTTTGAAAACCAGTTCCTTGACTTTATTTAATTCGTTGAACGTGGCCTTTTTATAACACAATGCATCATCCAAGTGTTTATTCGCCTCTTCTATGTAGAGATTTCTCGGCCACAGGACAATATTTCCACCTTTATCTGTGTTTCTAACAATGATACTGTTGTTATCCTTGATTTTCTTCATCAATTTCGTATATTGTATTTCCTTATAGCTCCTGTTGGGTTTTTTGTTGATCAATTCTCTATTCAGTTTTTTAAGATCATTTACAACAACATCGCTAAAAATGTCAATTGCATCCCGTGGCATGACCGGCATGAACGTCGACGCGGGTTTGAATGGACTCAGGGCAGAGCTACTACACGCAATGCCCATATTACCAAATTCCTGTGGTGTATTTTCATGTTCAGGCTCTTCGTCATCACATGCCAAAGATTGCGCTATTCTCAATCCCGGGATATCAGAAACCTGTAAAGTCTTACTGGGTGCACTTTTGTCAATGATATTAGTTGCACTGTCATTGGCTTTTTTTAATTTGTGAAATTTGATCAGCTTCAGTTTCCGAATGAACTTAAAAACATCTATTCTTGTCTGGGTGTATTTGAAGCCGCTTTTGGGGCAAAAAGAGAGACCCAGTGACAATAGTTGTAATTCCGCAGTGTCCAAATCCATATTGCTGAGGTTTATTACGGTATTGCTATTTTCAACATTTTCCACTTTTACTGCGCTTTCCCTCTCCCTCCTTTGCCTCTCCAATTCCCTGTTGCGTTTCCGCCTTTTGTTGCAGCGTTGGGTACGTTTGGACCTTGTGCTTTTTGTTGTTGTTTCTGTTAGTTTTAAATGGGCTCGTTGGTGAACGCCTCCACCACTGCGTTATCTTATGTCTCTCCCGTATTCCCTCTCCCGGTATGAGGATGGATGTGTATGACGCTAATTGCAAAGCGGGCACGCTCACCTTCGATGCCTGAAATAGAACCGCTTGAGTTAGGGTGATCCGCCGATCTTCCCGTATAGTGCGGCTCCGTCGTTTACAGGCAAACCTCCGGCTTCGGCGTTTTCCCACAATGCACCACGTCTCAGCTCGCTTCCTCCGGGGGGCTGGCTCACTTTTTGCTCCTTACAGAGTGTACATACGATGCCGTGAAACAGCTTCTGCTGTTTTTTTATATATACATACACACACACACACACACACACACACACACACACACATATATATATATATATCGCTGCCCTGCAGAGATTTTGCGAACTCGGGATACCGAGAAGCCCGGAGTCCACCATTCGTTTTGGGTGAGCTCAGGCTGAGCGAGGTATTTCACTTCCACCGGGACGATGTGCCGCGATTGGGCTGTCCTTGCCTACATTGCTCACCTGACTCGAGTGGTAGAGGTGGCTCGAGGGGCCCAGGGAGAGCCATGGCGATGTTGGTAGCACTCGGGGAACACTGCGCCACCCACCAGCAAAGCCCCAGCAAACCTGTGTGGATTTCGTCTACACCCTCCAAACCACCAACCCAGATGCATCGGATTATTGCATGCTGGGAGTTGGAGTCCCGGCATCTACCGCGGCAAGCAACAGGTGTGAACAATGAGCAAGGGGGAGGTGATCTGCGGGACTACTTATTGAGAAATGCTGGTATGGGACTATTTTGGCGAGGATCACTGCACAATATGGGGCACTGAGGAAGGCCTTGAGCCGAAATGCATTTGCCAGAAATATTGTTCGTGCTGCCAAATAAATCGTGGTTTTATCCTGGATTCCCCCTCTGGCCTCTGTTCCTTCTGCATGTGGGGGAAAGTATCGTCACATATTCTGCATCCACCAGCGGTGCAGTCCAGATGGCCCTACCGCAACAAGTGACCCGGACTACAGCTGGTGACCTATCGCTGCCCTGCAGAGATTTTGCGAACTCGGGATACCGAGAAGCCCGGAGTCCACCATTCGTTTTGGGTGAGCTCAGGCTGAGCGAGGTATTTCACTTCCACCGGGACGATGTGCCGCGATTGGGCTGTCCTTGCCTACATTGCTCACCTGACTCGAGTGGTAGCGGTGGTTCGAGGGGCCCAGGGAGAGCCATGGCGATGTTGGTAGCACTCGGGGAACACTGCGCCACCCACCAGCAAAGCCCCAGCAAACCCGTGTGGATTTCGTCTACACCCTCCAAACCACCAACCCAGATGCATCGGATTATTGCATGCTGGGAGTTGGAGTCCCGGCATCTACCGCGGCAAGCAACAGGTTGAACAATGAGCAAGGGGGAGGTGATCTGCGGGACTACTTATTGAGAAATGCTGGTATGGGACTATTTTAACGAGGATCACTGCACAATATGGGGCACTGAAGAAGGCCTTGAGCCGAAATGCATTTGCCAGAAATATTGTTCGTGCTGCCAAATAAATTGTGGTTTTATCCTGGATTCCCCCTCTGGCCTCTGTTCCTTCTGCATGCGGGGGAAAGTATCGTCATATATATATATATATATATATATATATATATACACACACACACACACACACACAACAAATCTCTCCATTTGGAAGAGAGAGCTGCACTCTCAAACTGGTTGTCAAGAACTATTTATTTTTAGGACAACGCGGCCATCCTGACGTGTTTCGGTCAACATGACCTTTTTCAAAGGTAAGGCCTTGGCACAACTTAATTTATAGTTTTAGCCCTCTAGTGGACACCCCGATGAGTCTTCAAATGGCATGCTGGGCCATGTGCTCCGTCAAACAGTCTACATTAAATCTCTCCAGTGGGCGTGCCATTTTACTGCCGTTCCAGTTTTTGTATATTTTAAAATTTCAAATTATGTGTTCACCATTGCAGTCCTTTTTACAAGTCTGTGCAGACACATACTGTAGAAGGTCTTTGGCGGCAGCCCATTGCCCTCTAATCTCTTTCACGAGCCACACAGATGGTTCTAAAGTGGGCAATTGAGGAGCTCTTGCTGGTGGTGTCGCTCTGCCGCAGAACCAAGCCACTAAATATCCAACAAGTCTCCCCGATGGGTATTCAAATGGCCTGCTGGGACATGTGGTCCGTCAAACAGTGTACATTAGATCCCTTCAGTGGGCGGTGCCATTTTACTGCTGTTCCAGTTTTTGTATATTTAAAATTTTCAAATTATCAGTTCACCATTGCAGTCCTTTTTTCGAGGCTGTTTTGACCCATACCATAGAAGGTCTTTGCCAATTACCAATCAGCATCATAGGAAAGGAAGAGACCTTAATAGAAGAGGCCTACCTTATGCGAACAGACGTCGTAATGCTGCTTCCTCAACTGCAATATCCGCCTTCCGCCAATAGTGCCTTGGGAAAGTATGGACGCTTGTCCATGTCGCTGCCCTGCAGATGTTGGGTAAAGACACTCCGGCAAACAGGGCCGGGGATACTGCCAGCTTTCTGGTGGAGCGAGCGGTGACTTTAGACGTAAGCGGGCTTCCCGCTTTCTCATGGCAGAAAGTCATAGTGGAGGAGAGCCAGCATGCAATAGATGCTCAAGTCAAGGTCTGATCCTTCCTGGGGGAGAAGAAGGCGATGAGCAGCAGTTGATTTACAAAAATCTTTTGTCCTTTGCAAGTAGAATTTCAAGCAACGCTTGATGTCCAAAGAATGCTCTCTCTGCAAGTGTCGACGGAGAGGAAAAAAAGGAAGGCTGAACCAACGGCTCATTGAGCTGGAACGTGGTAGGGACCATGGGAATGAAGGAAGGATTAGTACGGAGCACCACTCTCTCCTGATGAAACTCCAGGTAAGGCTCCATTGCAGCGAAGGCTTGAATTTCGCTAAGGCGTCTAGCTGACGTCATGGTCAAGAGAAAGGCCACCTTCCAGGAGAGATAATTCAAATCACATTTGTGCGTCAGCTCGAAGGAAGACCTCATAAGTTGCGACAAGACAATGTTCAGCTGCCAGAGAATTGGAGGCGGCCGAATTGGTGGATATGCCCTAAAGAGGTCCTTCATAAACTCTTTCACCAGTCTGTTGGACCATAGAGACAACTGGCCCAAACATCTCCTGTACCTAATAATTGCCGTCAAGTTCACTTTAATGGGCAAAACGTCTTCCGGAGGCGACGAGAGAGGATGACAAGAGCGTTCAACACACCAGGAACAGTAACGCCTCCATTTAGCTGAGTAGCACTTGATTGTCGAAGGAGCTCGGGCTTTGCTAAGTATGGATCGGCATTCCTCTGAGAGCACTAACTCTCCAGACTCCATGTGGTGAGGAGCCAAGCAGACAATTGAATTGTGTGAATCTGTGGATGAACCACTTGACCCTGATCCATGGAGAGCAGATTCTCTGTTGGTTGGAAATGGATTTGTGAAGACTCTGATAGGTGAATCAGCTTGGTGTACCAATACTGTCTTGGCTACGCCAAGGCAATGAGAATAATGTGGCAGGCCTCCCCCTTGAGTTTCTGCAGAACTTTCGGAATGAGCAGGAACAGAGGGAACGTGTAAGAAAATGTTTCTCCCCAGGAAAAGTGGAAGGCCTTCCCCAGAGAGCCTGGTTGAGGAAACCAGCTGGCGTAAAACTTGCATTTTGTATCGAGTGATGTAGCGAATAGATCTAGGGTTTGTAACCCCCAGCACTGAAATACCCTTCTTAGCAGAGTGGCATCTAGCTCCAATTCGTTACACTGTTTGGTGACCCTGCTGAGGAAATTAGCCCATTCGTTCTGTACTCCTGGAACGTGTTGGACTTGCATAGATATGTTGTGGTATATTAGCCTTTAGCCGAATTTGATTTGCCCGATTGACTTTGGGTCTCTGGGACTCACCTCGTTACTGTGCGGTCCTGTGTGCAGCGGCGAGGCTCCAAACTGCCGCGGAGTTTGCCTGCCTGCCTCCCGCCGCCCCACTCGGTAATTGCAACAGCTGAGTGGTGCCGCCGAGCGGAGAGCGCCAGGGGACTTCATAGCCCATCACCCCATGTGGCCAGCGCCAGAGGAAACCGCGCCAGGAGGCGCATAAAAACTGCGTCAGCCCCAGCTGAGGGGGATCCTTTAGCCGAATTTGATTTGCCCGATTGACTTTGGGTCTCTGGGACTCACCTCGTTACTGTGCGGTCCTGTGTGCAGCGGCGAGGCTCCAAACCGCCGCGGAGTTTGCCTGGCCGCCTCCCGCCGCCCCACTCGGTAATTGCAACAGCTGAGTGGTGCCGCCGAGCGGAGAGCGCCAGGGGACTTCATAGCCCATCACCCCATGCGGCCAGCGCCAGAGGAAACTGCGCCAGGAGGCGCATAAAAACTGCATCAGCCCCGCTCCGCGGGACGCCAGGCAAAGGGCGGGCCCTCTGAGGCCCTCAGAGGTCATCAGTGGTCGGGCGGGCCACCCCCCTAAGTCATCACAAAAGGTGAGATCGAACTACTAACCCCCACAATGGTGAACCGAAACATTAATAATGCGGCACAAGTATTTGATGGATCCTCAGTTCTCACACCCTCTCTTGAAAGCATGTTGGAAAATGCTTTCAACATGGTAACAAACGAAATTGCGTACACTGAGAGGAGAATGTCAATGGGCCTAGTAAGTACACACCCTGAGACACTGCTAGCAAATTCCAACAACGCCCCCCCACTCTCACCTGTGGTTACAGTCATGAAATCAACTCCACCTGTTAACCTCTTGGAACCGCCGCCAGGGGGTAATAGAAGTTCTACTACCACTATTGACTTCTTACCAGACCCGGCTGTACAAACTGTTACTGCCCCCCTGACCCAGAGTAATAAGTCTGGATGTGAGAAAAGAAAAAGAGGCGCTATCAAACAAACGGTCAACAAGAGGAAGCAACCTCCTCGTAACAAGAGCCAGCCAACCCCACAGAGTATGTGGACAAAAGGGAACAAAAAACTATCAGGGGGCAGTGTTGACACGAATGAGTCTACACTACACGACGACGTGGTTCATGTTGCATCCCCAAAAACCCCCTCACATGATGGCCACACCTCTGTCTGCACACAGACTGAGTCGCTACTTTGTAGTGTAGTTCCTATTTTCCCAATAGGCTCTGCGCATTGGAATAATATCTTCAATAGTATAGACAAAGGACTGTGGTTAACTAGGTCTTCTACTGACGATATTAGACTTAAAGTTATGTGTGCCAGCTAGCTCAGAGTTCACTAGAAACTTAGACAAGAAGGGATTTAGTTTCTGACAACCATAGAACATGACAACTTTGCTCCCCCCTAATCAAGAGTATATCTCTAGAGTCGTGTGAAAACAAAAGACAACTATTTTACTCAGTCAGTACGTGCATTCTTAGTTTCACCAGTTTGTAGAGAAATAAGAGATGGGCGTGTTTCAATAAAAAGATGTTATTTATTGATCAGTCTCTTTTCTCATACAAGAGAAATGAATCGCTATTATTGCAATACTTATTGTTAAGTAAAGTGCATACAGTAAAAACAGGATTATAAAATAATACTGTAAAAGCATTTATATGGTTTCTTAGCCATATGATACTTAAAATGGATAAAAGAGGGGCGTGGCCAGGCGCCGATGGTAATGGCCGCCTGAATCCCGAGCTCCGCCGGGACCGTCGGTGTCCCCCTTAAAAATCCGCCCTAAATCCTGGCTGGGAGGCTCTCCAAAGGCAGCCCCCAGCCCCTTCAGGCAAGGTCACCACTCGGTGAGAATTCCGTGCTTCTTGGACCCTCGGAGACTCCGGAAAACGGCCGGAACTTCCAGCGGCGGCCCGACATTTTACCCCTGGAGCCCGCGTACGGCTGGACTGGCCACTCGGGGTCCCGGCTCGCGGCCTGCCTCGGCCCGCGGCTGAGTGGCGCAAAGGAAGGGGGCGTGGCCTCAGCGGCGGCACGAAAACGCCGGACAACCAGGGACGTGTGGCGGGGCATCCAGCGGGATCCCTCGAGTAAGGCAGACCCGGGACCGCTGCTGCTTGACTGCCCGAGCGGTGAGTGGGGCGGCCACACACAGTTTGTCTACGGTGCAGGCGGAGGTGAGAGGGCCCGGCCTGGGCTGCTCCCGGCCTACCGTGATTTAACTGCCCTTCACCGCTATACACAGGAGATCTGTGCGCCGTACACGTCCCGCTGCTTTGGGGGAGGCCGGCCCCGGGAATCTAACGGTGGAAGGCTCGGCTGGAGGCGGACAACGGGCCCGGGGGGTGTAGGATCAAGACGTGAAACCCCGGTCACGACCATAGAAGTGGGCCCCCGCGCTGCCACAGCGCCTGGACGGCAGCTGCTGTGTGACAGGGTCTCTGTCTCTGCCTGGAATTGGCGGGAGCGGTGAGTGGACCAGAACTGGCAACGGTCAGGAGGAGAGTGGGCGCCATACTGTCGGACCCCAGAAGCACCAGATCGACCATGAAGCCCCCCAAAGGGGGCGCTGTGCCCCAAGCGAACAGGCTGGACCAATATACTGTGCCCAAGAACCCAACACAGCCTGGGGGAGAGACGAGGGATGTCGCGGGAAAGGCGGAACCCTCTCTAACGTCCATCATGGCCGCGATCCAGGCACTTGGCACCAACCTCGAAACGAAGATGGACAAAATCACCATCGAGGTGAATCTACTACGCACCGATTTGGGGAAAACCGCGGACCGCTCGAAAGCCAATGAGGCGGACATTAGGACCCTCCAGGAATCGGAGAAGAAGCTCACTAGTAGGGTCAACGAGTTGGTCCACCAGCACCGACAGATGGCACTGCGGCTCGACGATCAGGAAGGTAGGGCTCGAAGGAGCAACATACGCGTGGTGGGAGTGGAGGAAGGACTGGAGGGTGACAGTATGGAGCTTTTCATCGAGGACCTTGTACTCCATCACCTTAAGCCAAAGAGACTTTCTAAGATCTTCACTATAGAAAGAGCCCACCGGGCTCCGATTCCCAAGCCCAAGACTGGAGCCTCACCGCGAACAATCATTGCCAAAATCCTCAACTACCGCGACCGAGACGCTATACTACAGGCTGCCAGACAACACGGTGATCTACAATACGAGGGGTCCACTGTACGGTTTTTCCCTGACTTCACGCTGCAAGTGCAACAAGAACGGCGGTCCTTTCAAGGGGTCAAGGCGGCGCTCCGAGACCATGGAGTTCGATACATGATGTTCTTTCCTGCAAAGCTGAAAGTTATATATGAGGGTCGGTCCCATCTCTTTACCTCGCCGGCATCAGTGCAGGACTGGATCGACGCGACTCTGGCTGTAGGCAACTCTCGCCAAAATGGCGGACAGTGGAGAGACAATGGACAACCTTCCCCGGGATCGGTTACGGAGGGAGCTGCAGCGGGGGGGCAGAGTCAACGATCCTGGCGCTCGAGGTCTAACAGTCCCCGTTGGGACTCACCCGGAGAAAACACAGCACGATGAAACGTAGCTCGCAGGGCTTGGAGGAAGCCAGACAGTAATGTATTAAGTGTGCTTGTGGGTATGCCTGGGTGCTCCAAAGGGGGCGGAATGGGGCCGGCCCAGGTATCTAGGGCAGCGTACCCACTCTTTGCTTGCATACCCGAGGCCTGAGGGACTAAAGGACCTGGGACACTGACGGGGGGCGGCCGGGACGGGGCTGGCCACGTGCTTCCCGAGCTAGAAGTTTCCTCGGCTTATCACCGGGGCTGGGGTGGGCGACAGGCGCTCTGCTAATTGGGGTGGTGGGTAGTTTGGAACCCACGGAGCAGGGGGCAGGGAGGGGGGGTTTTGTTATTGCAGAGGTGGGCAAGTTGGTTGGGGTCCAGGGAGGGGGGAGACCTAAGGGACTGTCGGAATTGCATATGATTGTCTGTACTGTTAGAACATGTCGGGGAAGTTCCAGGTCGGGGGGTGAGAATTGGGGGGGATCCGGGGAGGGACGGGGAGTTGGGGGTCTGTTATGGTCGAACGATGTAATTTGCTATGAAGTCATTAGCGGTTCAGTGATGCACAGTTGGAAAGGTCTACAAAGCAATGGTTATGGCTAGGCATTGGGAAAAGAGCTTGAGAATCATGAGCTGGAATGTCAATGGCCTCGGGGACAGGCTCAAGCGCACTATAGTCCTTCAATTCCTTAAACGACACCAACCGGACATAGTAATGTTGCAAGAAACTCACCTACTGGGTAACACATGTCACGCACTCAACAGGTGGGGCTATGTTCTCGCCTCACATTCTGGCTTCACATCAGGTTCCAGGGGGGTGGGGATACTGATTCGCCGCTCACTACCCTTCCACATTGACAGTACCAAAGAAGACCCACAAGGCCGTTTCACGGTGGTCACAGGACGCTGGGAGGGGTCCACGCTTAACATGCTTTCGGCATACATCCCGCCGGGATTACAAGCTCAGGCCTTTACAGACCTGGGCAAATTGCTGCTCTCCCTTCCCGAAGGTCAGTTGGTCCTGGGCGGGGACTTCAATTCTGTAGTATCAGGACTTCTCGATAGACAGCCCCCAGGGATCTTCCCCAAGGGCACCTGTGGTTGGCTGACTTTCTTGAGGCCTTTGGGCTCACCGACGTTTGGCGTCACCTCCATCCCACACATAGCCAATTCACCTTCTTCTCAGGGCCACACCATACCTTCTCACGGATCGACTATATCCTCACAGTCCTCCATCACCACACTGCAATACGGGAGGCCACACTCTTACCCAGGGGCATCTCGGACCATTCCCCAATTACTACACACATAACATTCGTGTAGGAGAGTAGGGTCTGCAATCCTATGATCACCCAGATTTTTGCTTTTTGCTGCACTGGTTTACGACTTTCCCTGGCTGTGGGCCTGCTAATCAGACCCACAGCCTAGCTGTTCTCTCTATCCAAATTGTACTCAGGTACTGAATTGGCACTGGGCCCTCTCCAAGTCCCTGTACCCAGGGCTGAGGTGTACCCAGAAGTCTCCCAGGGGCTGAAGCATGTATTATGCCACCCCTGGGCTGACTAACTAAACTGACACAACTGGCTGCACGACAGCTGGGGCAAGGTGGTGTAATCACCCTTTGCTGTAGATATAGTATACCTATATCTAACCCTAAAATGGACACACAGATCTCCTATCAGTCACTCCTATGGCAGGCCTTAACAATCCTGAAGGCAGGGTGCTTGGAATCGTGTGAGATGGTGCTCTGGCATGAGCTGAGCCTGTCTGCGGCTTTCGGGATCCATCCCTTAGCCGTTTCCATGATATCGCATACCATATACTCTTAAGTGCATTATAATCCTCGCGGTTATATGCCAACTCTGGTATCGCTTTATCAAAACATGTCGAGTAAGGTGTCATACGAATTGGAATACTAACCCCTCGCCAATTCTGGCGACGGGGTTAGCATTCCACAAAATGGATGCTGCCACCGAGACACAAGTCTGCCCTCCTGCTGCTGGGAGTCCTCCCAGAGCAGGAGATAAGGACAAAGGGTTTCCTGCCAGGGGCGGTGCCAGCACCGTCCCAGACAGAGTTTTGTGTATTGTAGGTAGGCAGGGCTACAGAGGAAGGTGACTGCACGTGGCACCCCGGTGCTCACTGTGCATAGGCTGGCTGGAACCAGTTCCAGGGTCACTCCAGACCCTGTGCTGGGGAAAAGCCCGCCAAGGAAGTGGGTGTAACCACCCCCCTCCTAGTCCCACCCCTAGGGCAGGACTTAGTCGCGTGCCAGCCCCTTTTTACAGGATAAAGGTAGGAACTGGCCCCCTTCCAAATCAGATCATCTTTGAATCCTGAAACTACTTTCCACGAAAGGAACTCAAGACTTCTTCCTAAGATTTCTCCCTTGTGACTAAGGAGTAGTCACCCTGCATCCGCAGGCACCACCTTAAGAACACTGCGGTCTGCTGCAAGTCTCTCCTCCGGATCAAGACTGCCCAGCTCGACGAGAACCGGCTTCCCTGGCACCTCTGACCTCTACCTGCATCATCAGTCACGCTGAGATTCGTGGGTGTGACGAGACCTCGAGGGACCGGCCATCTTCAAGACTGCACGACTTCTTTCCAGCAAGCCCGCCGAGTAATTTCCTGGTGAGTGCTTTGGGGTCCGAGAAGCCCCGACCCTGAGCAGCTCCAGCACCGAAGTGCAGCCTCCCAGCATCTCCACGATCTGCGTGGGGCCCTTCTGCTTTTTGCTGCTCACCGCGTTGTTTGACTACTAGCCCGCTGGCTTGTGGCCTCCTGAACGACGCCCGATGACATTTCTGCTGCTGGTCTGGTCGCTCCAGGCTGGCCCTTGCTCCCTTCCAAAAGAGGAGCCCCCCGGACCCTCCTGGTCCACTCAAGACGCCATTTTGAGTCCACCGCGTGGGCTTGAATTAGCCAAGGCTTGTTGCCCAATCCGGGGTAACTTCGACGCCGACACCTTCATCCATCGTGGGACAGCTCGCCTCTCCATCCTGGTCGCCGACAACGCCTCCTGGTCCGTGAGATCTGCAGAGCCAGCGTCGCCCACTCACCTAGTCGAGGTGACTTCGCCCGGTGCCATCCTGGTGCCCACTTAATCACTGGCTAGTGATTCAAGAACTTGGTCCCCTCTGCTTTCAGGTTTTCTTCTTCCTTGATCCAGGCTTGGATCCAACGAACTTTCCTTCACTGGTCGCCTGCCAGCAACTTCCTTCTTCCAGGCTCCTGGTCCGGCAACGAGATCCCCGACGTCTTTTCAGACCTATGCAGCTGCAGCCCCTGGGCTAGGTAACTTCGGCACTTCGGTGTCCCAGCATAGCCTCACTATCCTAGGGTCAGGATCCACTGTCGTTTTCTTCCTACCAGGTCGGGTTCGCCCGTGAACACTAACTTTGCCTTTACTAGCCTCCATAGACTTTGTCCCGCATCCCGCGTGAGAGTGCACACTCTGCACCCGAGTCCCCTAGGTCTCCTAGAAGTAATCTAACGATTCCCTAGTTAAGTCCTAGCGATTCCAAAGCCTATTAGTACTGTACTTACCTGCTAGTAATTTCGCATTTCACTTTTTAAGTATATGGTTTTTCGTGCCCCTCGGGCATTTGTGTATAACGTGCTAACTTAAGTATTTTCGTAAGAGTTTTGTTGTGTGCCTAGCACCCTGTCCTCATAAAGAGTACAGGGTTGTTGTGATTCTAATAAATACATTGTTTATTTTCATAACACTTGTGTGGTGTCCTTTCACTGGGTGTTCAAGGGGTAATGTGATGGTAAAACAGCTGGCTTAACACGCCCTCTAGAGTCTTAGCCTTAGACTGCTCGTATCCATGCTACTAGGATAGCTGGTCTATAAGGTTGACTTACAACCAATCATCAATAAGGGTTGTTTGGACTGATATATAGTGATCACTAGAATAGTGAGCACTGCACATCAGGCCAACTTCTCACAATTCGGAACCAGGAGGGAGGGGTGTGTAGCGCCGATAAACCCCTGGCACCTAAAGAACGAGGACACGAGGGGGAAACTTGCCACCTCCATCTCTAATTACTTTGATGAGAATTTGGGATCGGTAGACTCCCCTGTCACGGTGTGGGAGGCATTCAAAGCGGTCGTTAGAGGGGAGGCACTTTCAGCCATCGCAGGGAAAAAACGGGAACGGCAATGTCAGGTCACTACAGTTGAGGCGGACCTTGCTACACTGGAGGCGGAAGCGCTTGAAAAGGGGACCAGGAATATTAGGCATAAGTGGCAGGTCAAATTGGCGGAATACAGAGAGTTGGTCTCCCTGGAGGCCCAGACGGTGGCTAGACATAGAATGGGTAGATTGTACGACCAGGGTGACAAAGCTAGGAAGCTCATCGCCTGGTTGGATAAAAAACAGCAAGCCAAAAAGATAGTCCCATTAATTCATGCCCAATCCGGAGTGACTCTCACGGAGCCTCGAGAGATAGTGGAGGAGTTTGCTAGACACTATAAACAGGTCTATACGAAGGTGTCTGACCGACCAGAGGAAGACTCTGTTGCCCTCCTTGCTGATATCAGGATGCCGTGTCTATCAGATGAAGATCGAGAAACCATTGATAGCCCCCTCACAGAGGCCGAAATACAGCGAGCAATAATGGAACTCCGGCCTGGGAAGGCATTGGGTCCTAACGGCCTCCCGATAGAACTATACAAGATTAAATCAGAAACTGTCAGTAAGCACCTTAAAGCCATGTTTGAGACGAGTAGAGAGAAGGGAATACTGCCGCGTGACCAGCGCATCGCCACTATAGTGGCAATACCAAAGGAGGGGAAACCTGTTGAACACTGTGCCTCGTACAGACCGATCTCACTCCTGAACGCTGAGCCAAAAATACTGGCGAAGGCACTTGCCAATAGGCTCAAACCTGTACTTAGTACGCTGGTACATCCTGACCAGTCAGGATTTATGCCACACCGTAATACGGCCCTCAATATTCGACGCCTACACGGGGTGCTCGGCCAGCGCCATAGACTGACGGAGGACGCGGTGGTGGTCTCCCTGGACGCCACTATGGCGTTTGACACCCTGGAATGGCCGTACATGTTCGCTGTCCTGCGTAAGCTGGGCTTCGGACCACGATTCTCGTCGTGGGTTCGTCTCCTATACTCGGACCCGCTGGCACAGGTACTAGTGAATAATAAGGTTTCGAAGATCTTCACCTTGGAACGGGGCACTAGACAGGGCTGCCCTCTTTCCCCTCTCCTGTTCGCCCTCTCCCTCGAACCTTTGGCTGCCTGGATCAGACAGGACGTATACCTTCGCGGAATAGAGTGGGCGGAGGGATGGGAAGATAAAATATCCCTATACGCTGACGACATTCTCCTGTACCTCTCCAAGCCACGACGATCAATCATCGCTGCACTGGCCATCCTCGCCAGTTTTGGTCGCAATTCCGGCTTCAATGTCAACTGGAGCAAATCCTACCTTTATGTCCTCAGAGGGGAATCACCGAGGCTTCCTGCCGCTTGTCCCATCACAGTTGTTGAGGAAGGCTTCAAATACCTGGGAGTGTTCATCTCCACCGACAAAACCCTATCCTATGAGCGTAATCTTCTGCCTCCCCTTCGGCGTCTCCAACGAGAAGCCAAATCCTGGCAAGATCTGCCATTGTCACTGCTAGGCCGAGCTGCCTTATTCAAAATGATGGCGCTGCCTAGGTTCCTGTACGCCCTCCAAAACTTCCCTGACCTTGTGCCTGACGCCTACTTCAAGGCTGTTGAAGCCGCTCAGCGTATCCTCATCTGGGCGGGCGCCCCTCGTATTGCCTTGCAAAAACTCACACTGGGGTGGTATGACGGTGGCATAGCCCTACCCGACATTCGCAAGTACTACTGGGCGGCCCATCTCTCAGCTATCAATCAGGGGACCTACGGGGACGGTAATGATCCGGCCTATGGGATGGACAGAGGGCAACTCCCGGGGGGAAACTATGACATCGCACTTTACTCCAAATTGGGTAAACATCAACTCACTGGACCTACGCAGCATTCGGTACAGATATGGCGCGTAGCCCAGGAAAAACTTGGCTGGTCAGGGGTCCTCACCATGGCCACGCCGCTATGGGCCTCGGGCAAGTTAGGCAACCTGGGCCAGACTAAGGGATTCCGTAATTGGGACCTGATTGGGATCTCACAAATCAAAGACGTCTGGGGACCCAAGGGTGTACACACATTCGAACACATGCAGGCAACATATGAACTGGCACATACTGAATACTTCAGATACCTACAGTTGCGACACTCGTTGCAGGCAAACATTCCACCACACACTACGTTACCTGTGTCCTCCCCTCTTGAAGACAGGCTGTTAGATGGCCTTCTTCCGGAACATGTTATATCCCTCACGTACAAAAAATTGCTTAATAACTCCCCGGACATACTCCTTCCCCTAAAAGAGAAGTGGGTGGCTGATGGGTTAGAAATTGATGAGGAGGAGTGGACTCATGCTTTGGCGTCCCCCCGGGAAGTTGCAATAGCAGCCCGACTGCGCCTAATTCAACTTAAGATACTTCACAGGATTTACATTTCAGGTGCAAGGCTGCAGAGAATGGGATGGGGTGGGGACGGCCTCTGTAGAAGAAGTTGTGGTGCAGAGAGTACATTCTTTCATATCCTTTGGGGGTGTCCTAAGATACAACTGTACTGGGGGAGGGTGGTCCGGTGCATGCAAGAGGTGTGGGAGGTAGAAATACGGCTGGAGGCCAAAAAATGTCTGCTCAACATTTGGGAACCAACGGACCTGTCACACAGGGGGAGGCTTTGGGTTACGCTTGGGATGATGATAGCTAAACGTAACATTGCCAGACTGTGGGGTGATCCCAACCCGCCGAAACTGAGGGACTGGAAATGTGACATGGCCTGGTCCATGTTGCAGGAAAAAACGGTGTATATCTCACGAGGCTGTCTTTGCAAATGGGTGGAAATATGGTCCAGGTGGAACGAATTCAGGGGAGACATCTGTGAACCCCCACTGACCACACAGCCTGGCTCACTGGAAATGTAGGCCGCGACCAGACTCCTAGAACTATACTGCCTTAGTTACCATACATGTGCACCTGAACTGCTCTGAACCTTACCATTATGTACCGTATCGACCAAGTTAAAGGGGGGGATGTTCTTAGTTTGTTTCTTTCTTGAGACCTATACACATCAACCATATTATATGCATTAAAACTGAAAATATGACCTTCTTTATCCTTCATTATCCTTCAGGATCTCACAGTTATATAATATGCAACGCCGCCGTACCCCCGGGTTGACGGTCTGGGCTGTGTTCAAAATCTATCTGCACTGCTGGTTTTTACTGTTGGCCGGCCCTGAGGGGTTGTAGGCGAGGAAAATGTCTTATGTGATCTGCTAAAATAAAGGTCTTTATAAAAAAAAAAAAATTTTAAAAAAAAAAAAATGTCATAGAAATCCAAAAAAAAAAAAAAAATGGATAAAAGATATACATACATATATACATTGACTAATCGTTCTCAACTGGTGCTTCTAACTATGCCTACCCCGGTGTACCTGACCTAAGCCTAATACGTGGGCGGGAGTAAATAAGTAGCAGTTTAAGTTAAGTTTGTTTTGCCAAGGATCTGACTCAAGAATTCTCTGTAAGGGGTTAGTCAGTTCAGTACCTGGGATTTAGAAGGCTGGAGGGTTGGTATCTCTGTCTCAGGACTCGATATCCCAGTTACCCGCGAGGGCGGCTGGAGACGCCGGAGGCTGGATTTCTCGGCAGGAGAAAAGGCAGCGTCTCTCTCAGCGCGTCAAAAGGGAGGGGCAGCGTTCGTGGGCTTTTCTGCATCAGCTGGGCTCTCCGGCAAGTAGCGCTGCTCCAAGCTCGTCACCACCGTGTCTCTGAAAGGTGCCGAGTTTGACGTAAGGATGGACATAAGACGTCAGTAAGAATGTCATAAGGACTGGTCGTTCTTACATTCTTTTCAGGAGTTCTCGAGCAAAATCAAAACAATAGCTGCGGGGGATTTCCCAGGTCTGCTGGAGGTTTGATTTGTTTTGAGAACTCGGTGTGCTTTCTAGGGGGCTGGAGGGATAGTGCTTGCTTAATGTGACAGCATGCGCTATGACCTAATCTGAAAACGGGTTTCTGTGCCGGTGTATGGACATTAGCGAATTAATAACCGGACAAGGGTCAGAAATAGGAGTATCAATATATGTACCTAGATAAACACACTACACCCACTCCACAATTTTATGTACATATTTACTAACCTAAGCAATAGTAAACATAACTAACAGTGCATGTGTATACCGAACCATCCCAAAAACATTTTTTTTTTAGTTTTTTTGAAAAATGGCGTATGCGAAATGCACGAAATGAGTATAGGTACTGTATGCATTCAAGCCGTATAATCATTCAAAAAGGAGATGCACATATTATATCAGCATGAATGAGTTGCGAAATTACACATGAAATGGCTCTTGATACAGAAAAAAGTTGCGAGACCATCTCATCACATGTAAACAAAATTAATTGCATATAAGCTAGAGGTTGAGGTAATGTAATGTCTCTAGAATTCCTAAGAATAGAAGCTCTGTTCTCTAAGAATAGTTTTACTTTAAGCAGAAGATAAGTGCCAAAAAGGTAAATATTTTAGAATTGGAAAAAAGTTTTCGCTTTTCAGGGGAGAAGAGAAAAAAATAGTTCACAGTCACTTTGTTTTTCAAAAGATTGAAGGCCAAATTCAGAGTTCAGGGAACGCCGTGTGCAAGTTTGTTTAAAGTCATTCTCTCTGTTCCGGTGAAAACATCATTTCAGACAGACTCTCGAAAAAAAAGTCTACAGCTTCTGGTGAAAGTTCGACTAGGTTGGAAAATGTCGCTACCATGCAGTCATGTGCATGATTGCTTTCAATGATGGTTCGATCAGAACTGCTTACAGAAGGTCGTACCTGGTCGATGCTGCTTTCATCTTGTACTTCACTACCCTTCAATCGTAGTGGTGAAGCCTCCACGAATGCCGTCATCAGGATAGGTAGCCGCTGGGGACAGCACAATGCATGAGCCTTTACTGGACCCAACAAAGTATCTGCATCCAGTGGTACTTCTGATTGTAGTTTAAGACAGGTGTCCAACACGCATTCTTCGCCGCATAGCATGCACCTTAATACAGGCATAACACAATTCTGCCAGATGGGTCTGAATGAAAGAAACCAGGTCATATTCAGATCTCGTAGCCGGGCTAAGCCAAGGACTTTAGTTATGCGGTCCCGGTAGCGGATAGCTAGGATCGTTTCTTCCATTGTTGCTGGAGTCTTGTCTGTGACATGGCTTGCCATAACGAAGCAAGAGTAGCAAGAATAAAATGCCTGCTACGAGTCCCAACAGGAGTGGAAGTCCGCCAAAAATGGAATGGATGAAATTTGGAAAAATACCCTGGATCGCTTTGAATGGTGTTAAAGCTCCTGAAAAAACTGTCTTAAATACACTTGCGATACCACTTGTATCAGAAATATTTAAGATTTCGTTCAGTATTTCTGCGAAGTGTAGGGGGCAATTTGTTGATAACATTGAATGAATCTCTGCCGTTGTCCTTGCAACTTGGAGATCATACGTTTCTTTTGATGACGTCAACTGGGTTGGCATCTGTAGGAGCAGTCTTCATTCTGCTTAAAGTATCAATTCGAATAGAAGAGATTTTTAAACTGGGCCATAACCTTCCCTCCCTGTCTGGAGCATCATTCGGGAACAATACTCTTTCACAGCACATGACCCTGGAAGTCACGCTTACAAGATAAGGTTTTCCTGGCAGCAAGCCACAACATCTGTGAAGTCCCTTCACAGGCCCCATGTAAACTTATGCCTTGACACAGAAGTATACCACTTAGTGATTTTTCACAATTATTACCACTAAGAAATACACTTTGTCCCTTATTACTGTAACATGTGTGTGTATAAGGTAAGTTCCATGTTGACTTAATGTATCCTTTACCCAACCTTTCATACTGGCCTCCCTGTATATATTTTTGGCAGTATTGAAACTGGAAAGTTGTTATCGGAATATTTATTATCC
Organism: Lissotriton helveticus; assembly: GCF_964261635.1. NCBI lineage: Eukaryota > Metazoa > Chordata > Amphibia > Caudata > Salamandridae > Lissotriton > Lissotriton helveticus. The sequence goes on from NC_136065.1 coordinate 1,777,638,378, forward strand.
CATGTATTATCCATTCAATGACAGGTCGTTCTGACATTGTCAATGGTAATCTCTCAAGTTTTTCAATGCTCAGAATTGTATAGTCAGCACCCTTTTGTGCCAAACTGATTTGTTTATCAGTAAGGTTAAAGATATTAAATAGTGACGTTGTGTTGATTAAACGCCAAGGCACATAGCCTGAACGCAGATTTTGTAACGTCCAGCCAAGCTGTACAATAGAACGTAATTGAGACTGACCGTGTTGCAACATCAGTAAGTCTTGTTCTATTATATCGATTGCAGAAGATACAATACTGTCCAGTGAATATATTCTGGAAGACAGAGTCATTAACCCATTGTCCACAACAGAAAGTTATTTTTCCAAATTAACACGGTCAATTTCCCGTATTTTTTCTGCTGTTTCAATTTGAGTTACTTTCCAAGCTTCGTTGTAAGCTGCATATATAGAGGCCGCTATGAAACGTTTCTGACACTGTTTGCGTGGTCCCATGATGAAATCACGCAAGTCAGCACCTTCTTTAAGTAAAGTTAAGTGTTGCTTAATTTCTGACAGTGTGGATGTATGTAGCCATTGAAGGCAGAGTTTCCCCACACTATAAATAGTTACAATCCCTGGATGTTGTCTCTGGGAGTACCTTGGGTCTGGCCTGGTCAATGTGAACCCCTGTATTTTGTTCAGGAATCTGTCTTGACAGTTATTTGTGTCTGTGGGCCAGATCAACCATTGTTTCCAATCAGCATGTGTTCTGTTTTGGTTTAAAATATGGGATACGTCTATCTCAACATCCGTAGTGCTATTACTGGTAGGTGTTGGTTTTGGAATAGACGGTTTATTTAAGTCTTTAAATTTGGGTAGGCCAAGACAGGATGTTTGTTGAATTGTATCATTCAAAAATATCATTTGTTCTGGGATCATGCAGGCTCTAAATAATGATTCTATACCTTGCACTTGCCAATCTTTCGTGCCCCAGATCGTTTTCGTTTCAATGTTATTGTTCCAGAAATCAAAACCGAATGTATTCATTTTTTCAAAAAATGAGTCCGAATATATCAATTTTGTGTTTGTAAGCATGGTTTTCACTCCTGTCTTATTTAACAATTTGAAATAAAATGATTCTGCATTACTTGTGTTGAACCCTGAGAAGTATGAATATTTATCAAAAAATGTCTTTGAACTGCCTTTTGGTGGAGTTGCACAATGTTCCCATTGGTTAAAATTTAAAACATTTCTAGGTTGAGTAGATTTATGCAGATAATGGTTACCATAATGGTTGTAACAAAACATTTGACCGTAATTAGATGAACCTTGCAAATAATCATGTTCTGTAAATTTAGCTGACATTACTAGATCAGACATCATATCATTAATACTTTCAAAGTCCCAATCATCAGAGAATGTGCTTGGTTTTACAAAGTCACTTAATGAAATCTTGAATTGATGAGGATACTTCAGGAGCTCAACCGGACCATAGATTTCGTAATCAGTTTTGTCCCATGCTACCCCACCGGGTATAGGATTGGCTGTGAAGTTTACTGAAGAAAGTTCTCTTTTCTCGATGTGTGAAGACTTGTGTGGTTTCAGGACCAAGTGATGTTCTGACTTGCTGTGTCCATTGTAGCATATTTTCCCTCAATGAAATGTCCCAAGCATAGTACCATGATGAGCTAAAGTATGAGGACAAATACACCTAGTGACACCCAAATTTCAATCCATGGAGAAATCAGATAGGTTTCTTTTAGTTGATGAAAGAGTTCCTTTGCTTTGTCTTTAAAAGTTTTTGTTGTCGGCTGTTCCTCAGGTTCACTCAGATCCTCAGAAAGATCATCGAAGTTGATGAAGTAGCCGGATGCTGTTCTGTCAATTGTTTCAATTGCTTCTGGATTCCTTTTTGCTTTAGGTATTTGCTTTGTTTCATTAGCATAGTCTGTGGTTACATCATTGTATAATGGAGTTTCTTGATGTAAAGCTTTGATTTGGGTTTCAAGAGGTTTAAGTTCCATCGCTTTGTTGCATAGTCCTTGTTTAATCACTATAGGTTTATCAGGTGTGATTAGTCTTTCAGTTTGAACCTCTGTGTTTGTAGCAAACTTTGGTGTTCTACTACTTCTTGGGAGTCCACTTGGCCTACTACTTGTTATTGGCCACATGATTGTGGTTTAACCAGGTCGATGGATATAACTCGGTTCTCCTTTTTACCAGCAAGGGGCGGTAGTACTACTGATCTTGTCTCGTTGACAGACAAGACAGGAACTGCTTTTCTGTAAGAAGGCCAAAATTCCTTCTTCACCGCGATCTTCTCTCTGACCAGATCCCCGATTTTTGGAATCCAGACAGGCCTTGCTGGGACAGGTGGTTTCTCCTCAGTGGTTATTGGCTGCTGTTTCAATTTTATGTTGCTCAGGTCTTTTCTTGTTTCGTTTAAGTCCTGTAAAATAGCCAAACGATCTTTGATATCAAAGACTTTTTCTTTAACCACTGAAGTTTGACTATCGAGGTCCTGGATTAACATTCTAGTCCCAAACAATAGTTTGTACGGACTGAGACCTCTCAGAGAATTTCTTGGCAGATTATTAAGACTACGTTGGACATTTATTAAATGTTTGACCCACCCAGCTCCTGAACCTAATACCTTTGCCGTTATAGATTGCTCTGTGCCTTGGTTTTTTCTTTACACCATCCCGTTTCCCTCAGGAAGGAAGTGATAAGAGTCCCGCAATGCAATGCCCAAGCTGGCCATACACCCCCCATAAGCTCGAGAGATAAAGGCAGTGCAATGGTCAGAATGTAGCATGCCCCATGCGTATATGCCATTATAGACTCGCAAATCTTTGTATAACAGTTCAGACGTCAGCCGAGAGCTGTGGTCTACATTATAAGTGAAAATAGTCTCTACATGTTAATATGACGCATTATTCATACTGGGTATTTTAAGTTGATAGCCTAATCCTTATTGGGTGAAACGCCATGGCAGTACACCGTCTCGGTCACCACTGCGATCTCTGTTGCAGTTTGGACAGTTTTTTGCAAATATGTGATGTTGCAGGCTCATTCCTGGCCACCAGTATGTTGATTGTAATTCTTCTAGAGAATCCTTAAGTTTAAGGTGTCTAAGACCCTCACCCATATGTGCGTCTGCTATTAACAAGACTCTCCTGTTCATTTTTTTTTTTGTTAAACAATTTTTATTGCAGAGGTAAGTACAGTATGCAGTGCAGTTTTCAGCATCTAACAGTGCAGAGTCGTTGGTCTTCAGATACAATTTAGACTCTATATACACAGCCATTCAGCCCACATCCCGGAGGTCGGGTGGCGTTAAACTTCCAAATTTCGCTCATGTGGCTGGGCTGCTAGCTGTAGTCGTCGTATAGAGCTCTCTGCTCTCTGCCCCGTTCCCCATTGCTACTCTAGAAGGTACATACATGTTACACTGTAGCAACCTGGTGTGCTGTGTGCCCACCCCTCTCTCCCCCGGTGTCTGTGACTAGTCCTGGTGTAAGGATGTGTGCCTATATTGTGGGATTTCGGATCTTTTGTATTTTTCTCATAAGTGTGTGTCCGGCGTAGGTGCCGGGGTCGTGGTCCGTACTGCATGGGGTATCAGGTTCACCGACTCATCCTCCTCTTCCTCCTCTACTGCGCTATCTTTTAGGGCCTGCACTAATGTTTCCCATGCCACAGCTGCGTCCTGGGCTTTCTCGTCTGAGCTACGGCGGCCCAGTTGGAAGCGAAGCGTACTCTCCGCTGTCGCCCACTTCAGGAATTCATTCTTCCACCTCCGGTGTGTGGTCCCTAGTTTCGATTTCCACCCCTAGGTCAGTTCTCTCTTCGCTATAAGTAGGCCCATCTCTATGAATTTTCTTGACAGTTTGTTCTTGCGTGTGTGTGGGAACCAATGTAAGATGGTGACCGCGCAGTCGTACTGCAGTTCTCTATCCGCCACTGCATTCAATGTGTCCCCTACGTCCCCCCAAAATTCGTGTAAGCCTGGGCAGCTCCTCAGCATGTGCACTAAGTCCGCACTCAGCTGGCCACATCTGGGGCACGCCGCGTCTTCTGCGCCAAAGTATGCCGCAATCTTGCCCGGGGTGAGGTAAGCCCTATGAAGGATGTAGAGGTGTATCAGTTGGAAACGCGCGTTTCTGGTGCTTTTCCTAGCTCTGCGCACCAGCTGGGTCCATGTTGTGTCTGGGAGTTCTAACTGTAAGTCTGCTTCCCATTTATTCTTCAATAGTGTAAGTGGTTGTAGGGTGTCTGTCTGCATTCTGGAATAGAGACACGTGACTGCCCTAAAGGTTCCTGCCGCCATCATTGTGTATTGGCACGCCAGTGATGTCGTGGGCTCCGCCATCCCTTCCCCCCCAATGCGCTTGTATGGCTCTCACTATCGCTGCATGCAGCAGGTAGTCCCCCCTCGGGAGGTCGTACCGCTCCTGTAAAGTCTGGTATGGGGTTAAAGCTCCGTCGTCATACAGATCCCCTACCATCTGCAACCCTGCTTCTTCCCACAGTCGCAGCCTCGACCAGTCTCCGCCATGTGGGAGCGCTGTCCCCATGCCCAGTGGAATTTCGGGCGCATACGGGTGACCGGTCCCAACTCTCTTTTGCGAACGGTTCCAACACAATCGGAGCGTCCGTTCCTCCTGGGTCAGTCCTCTTAATATTAGCTTTTGTTGCAAGGTTATGTATGCTAAGATGTGGCGGGGGGTGCCATACTCCCTCTCCTGTTCCGGGCCGCGATACACCTTCGCAATTTCTTGTGTGAAGAATTGTAATTGAGCCGCCAAATAGTAGAGCTCGAAATCTGGGACCGCTAGGCCACCCTCGTCACTCGGGCGGGTCAGCGTCGCCAGTGCAATTCTACGCCTGCCCGTACCCCATAAAAAGGATACTATCATCGATCGTAATCGACTGAAGGTTGCTCCAGGTATCCACACGGGGAGGGTCGGAAAGAAATATAGTAAGCGCGGTAGGGCTATCATCTTTAGAAGTGCAACCCTGCCCGCCACTGAAAGGGGCAGCGTAGCCCAGAAGGACATACAACCCTGCAATACGCGGAGGCAGCGACCCACATTACCGTCTAAGAGGTCCGCAGGTGCGTGGTAGACGTGCACCCCTAGGTAGCTCAGGCAGCTGGGCTCCCATCTAATCATCGGGTGGAGTGGGGGGCACGTCTCCCCTTTCCTCAAAGGGAAGAGGCAGGTTTTAGTCCAATTAACTCGCAGTCCTGACATATTTTGCCAAAACGCGCTAGTAGTCTCTCAGCGCCCACCACAGCTTCCTGCGCATTGTCTAAGAAGAGGAGGAGGTCGTCTGCATACAAAGAAATGTAGTGGTGGGCCCCTCTAAAGACCAGCCCGTTGTAGTATTCACCCCGCCTTGCCATTGCTGCGAGGGGTTCCACCGCAAGCGCAAATAGCAGGGGAGAAAGTGCGCATCCCTGTCTGGTTCCTCTATGCACCCCATATTGGTCTGATACCAAGGGCCCAACCTTCACTCTAGCTTTCGCCGACGAGTATAGCACCTTCGTCCAACCTATATATCCATCACCCAGGCTGAAGGTCTGCATTACCCCGTATAGGTAGTCCCACTCCAGGCTGTCAAAGGCCTTCTCTATGTCTACCGCCAATACCATGGGGGCCCTCGCGTCCTGCGGTGGATCATCCACCAGTCTGAGCAGTCTACGGATGTTGTGTGTCGTGTTCCTTGTGGGTATAAAGCCCGATTGGTCTTTGTGGACCAGGTCTTGAATATGGGATAGCAGTCTGGCGGCCAGTATAGTGCTCAAAATTTTGTAATCTGTAGTTAACATAGATAACGGCCTATAAGATGCAGGGTCCATGCTTTCTCTCCGTGGTTTCAATAGAGGGATCATAATGGCTTCACGCATTGATCGGGGAAGTTTGCCCCCTTCCCTGGCCTCATTATAGACCACCCGCAGTCTCGGGGCTAGTTGGTCTAGGTATCTCCCGTAGAATTCAATAGGCAACCCATCTATGCCCGGAGTTTTGTTATGCGCCATACGCTTAATAGCTCCTCTTATTTCCGCCAGGTCTATCGGGCCCCCCAGGGCGTCAGCCTGTTCCCGTTCCAGGCGCGGTAGTTGCAAATCAACCAGGAAGGTATCTATAGCCTCAGACTGATCCCCTAACTCAGTGCTATATAACCTCTCGTAATATGATCTAAAACAGTCCATTATTTCTGATTGTGTTACATGGGTATCGCCGCCACTTCCCCGTAGACTCATAATCGGCTGACTACTCCTACTGGGGTTCGCTAGCCAAGCCAAGAGCGCACCAGTTTTGTCCCCTTCAGCCAGAGTCTTCGTTAAGTATGTTTTGTAATCGAAGCTCCGAAGGCGCTCAACCTCTGTGGCCACTGCCTCCCGCGCCTCACTCACTCCCCTCTGTAACTCTGGGTGGTTAGGGCGTGCCAGTTCCGCCTCCCTTAAGGTACTTTCAGCCTTATCTAAGTCTTCCACCAACGACCTGCGCGCCCCTGCAAATTTCCCTATGCAGTGCCCTCTTACTACTACTTTAAACGTGTCCCACTCCACTGCCCTGGAGGAGGCGGAACCCTCGTTCTCCGCAAAGTATTGAGTAATCCGCTCCTCCAGCTCCGCGCGGAAGGGAGGGTCATCCAGCGTGTCCGGCCGCAGCCGCCACGTTGGAACCTTAGGGGGTTCATTCATCCAAGCTAATGTCAAGAGTATAGGGTTATGATCAGAGATCGTACGTGCTAAGTATTCTGTCCGGGCCACCGCTGGGAGTACTGTTTGAGAGCAAAGGAAGGTGTCAAGGCGGACATGGAGGTCATGTAGGCTAGAGTAGAAGGAGTAATCTCGCTCTGTAGGATGTTGTGTGCGCCAGCTGTCCGTCAGGTCCCATTTTCCCTGCCATTCCGCTCTGCACCTTGCCAATCGGTGTATTGGGGATGTGTGTAGCGGCGGGAGGGATCTATCTAGTGTAGTATCTTCTACTGAGTTGAAGTCCCCCCCCCATCAGTACTGGACCTGTGAAGTAGCTGGCTAATGCCCTGGAAAGCCTTGCGAAATATGTTGCCTGATCCACATTCGGCGCGTAGATGCTACAGAGCACAATGTGTCGACCTCTAAGTAGCCCCTCAATCGCTACGTATCTCCCATCAGGGTCTGCCGTATGCCTAGTTACCTGGAAAGGGACACCCGCCCTCACCCAAACGAGCACCCCCCTAGCAAACGCAGAGTACGTGGTATGAAACAGTTGGCCACTCCATCTGCGCTGGAGCGCTATTCCCTCCTTCTTTGTCAAGTGGGTCTCTTGCAGGAATGCTATATGCACTCCTCTACGGACTAGGTGAGAGTGAATTTTGTGCCTCCTCATCATCGTGGTCAAACCTCGCACGTTCCAGGACACACATTTAATCGATCCCGCATTAGCCATTATCCCAGTGTGTTCGGGGTAGATCATCAACTAGTTGCCACCAGATCCTAGACCAAACACCGTCCCCGCCCATTTCCATCACCCCCCCTCCCCTCCTCCCCAAACCGCGCCTTGAGTTACCCCAACTACTCTAGGCCCCCCATCCCCCAGAACAGGACCTAACTGCAGAAGAGTCGCTCCCATCCAAACTAACGAGCAAACGTGCTCTCGAGCCTCCTAATCCGTAGTTGATACTACGAAGGCCTTATGGGCCCTGGGGTGCGTGAGCTAACCGCCGGAACTTTCAAGTGCATTCCCCATTCCCCCGCCCCGCAATACGCAGTTCAACTCACAAAATTCCAGTCTTACGGCGGCCTGCTCAAGAGTTCGTAGGAGCCGCACTAGCCGCAGTCACTTCAGCTGGGCACCATGTTCAGGATTCAGCTCCCGATGATTTCTCCTGACGTCTGTGGAGTGACCTTAGGGCCCCTTGCTCCTCCCAGTTCCGATAACTCAGTGTCCGAGCCCGTTCCTTGGCCCTCTGAGCCCGACCCTTTCTCTGATTGGGTCAGCGTCGATCCCGAGACCTCCTTGACTGCCTGCAGTGCTGCTTTTCGTTCGTCCGCTGTTTGGGAGGTCGTCAGCCTTCCGGATCCCTGGCCGCGCCCTCGGTGTCTCCTTGATCGCCTGACTGATTGGTCCCGGCGCGCCTCCTCAGCTCGGTATAAAGCTCCATCCGTGCCTGCCTTATAGGTGTCCCACCAGGTCCACGCCTCCGCTGCCGTGGGGAAGAACAGGGCCTTCTCGTCTACCACCACGCGGAGTCTGGCCGGGAATAGCAGCGAGTACTGTATGCCTTCTGTGCGCAGCTCTTTTTTGAGTGAGAGAAACGAGGCGCACATTTTTTGGGTCTCGAACGTATAGTCCGGGAACAACGTGACCCTGCTGTTATCCACCTCGAAGGGACCAGCATCCCTGGCTCGTTGTAATAGCCAGTCTCTGTCCTTATAGTGGAGCAGTTTGATGATTACTGGGCGAGGCGGGAGACCCGGTTTCGGGGGTCTTGAGGGGACTCGGTGCGCCCTTTCCAGTGTGAAGAAGGGAGAAAGGCCCTCCGGGGCCACCACAGTCTTTAGCCATTCTTGCAAGTAGCCCACCATGTCCGTGCCCTCTTTTTTTCGGGAAGGCCCACGAGGCGCACGTTGTTCCGCCGGCCGCGGTTTTCAGCGTCCTCTGCCCGTCGCTCCAGGGCTTGGATGCGGTCCAGTGCCTCTGCGAGCTTCCCATCCATCGATTTCTGCGCTGGCACTATGTCCTTCAGGGTATCTTCCGTTTCTTTGACTCTATCCGTTAATTTTGCGTGGTCAGCCCGCAGGAGCCCCAGACCTGTCGATACCTGTTCAATGTCGCGGTGTAATGCATCCCTCGTGGCAGCGATACCCTCCAGGATCCGGTCCTGCATTTGTTGCAGTTCAGTTGTGGATTGTGTAGTGTCGTCGGGCGTCTCTGTGGCCTGGCTCCCGTCCCCCTTGGGGCCTCTGGGCTTCCCCATCTTGCTGCCCTTTCGCAGATCTGGGCTCCCAATGGTCAGGGGGCGTCGACGTCCCTCGGTGTGGGTAGATCGTTGAGCTCCAGCTAGGAGGGATACAATTCGGGTTCTCCGGCTTGGCCCTCACCACCCCGGGGTCACTCAGCTCTCCCCGCCGCTGTGGTGCTACGCCTCACACAGGGCGGTCAATTGGCGTTGCTTTTGCTTTCTGGCCTGCCAAAGGCTCACTGGCGTCACGATGGCGCTGCGGTTCTCCGATAGTGCGACAATGGGGTCCGAGGGGTGCACCGGTTATGGGGCCTCTTCCAGCCCAATCGGGGGGCCACGTCGTCAGGTACGCCCGCTCGGGGGTCCGCCGTTGGAGTGGTCAGCTGCACGCTGCACTGTTCCGGTCCACCCTCTCTTCCGGCGGTGTTCGTCAAACAAGGGCTGTCTGCGCGCGGCGCCTGAGCCACTGCGTGCAGCCGGTCAGGAGTCACAAACTTGTTTCACGGGCCCCAACTTCCATCCGAGACAGCAGCGAATAGTCCAATCGTGGTCCCCTGCCAGGAGTAGTTCTGGGGTGGATGGGCAAAGCGCACCCCTGAAATGGATCTCTGCTTGGGCCACTAGCCTCGGAGTGCTCGCACTGCTGATCGAACCATGTTGGTCACCGGTCTTTCCTGCGGGGATCGCTGGGCCCCTCCAGATGGTCACTAGTCCAGCCACGGCGCAGATCCAGCTGCAGTCAAGGGTCACCTCGCAGCAGGAGTGGGCTGCTTAGGCACCGGGATCGCTTGTGAGAACTTCCTCCTCCCAGCGGCGAATCTCAGTAGGGTCATACCACCCAGACTGGTAGGTGAGGCCGCCACTCGAGGCGCGTAGGCACCCTGGGCCCCAAAGCAGGGGCGACAATTTGCAGTCCTCAGGCAGGGTGGGACTTCAAGGGCTCAGCCATGCATAGGGCGCTGCGCAGGGCACTCCGATGTCGGGGGGGCAGGCGGCTCATCGGACGATCCCAGCCCTCTTCCCGGTACCCCGCGGCGCTGCCTCCAAAGTCCAGGTCGGCGGTAGGGCTGAACTCGCCGAGGATGTGGGCCCCGGAGCCGGGGCGTAGATTTCAGCCTCCCGGGCGATGCAGGGCCACTGCACTGCCCTCCGCCCACAGTGTACCGCAGCCAGAGCCGGCGGGTCGGCAGCCGGGTCACCCCCGGGCCCTCCGCACGCCCCCGGCCAGGTGTCAGGGCCGTAGTCGCGCCCGAAGGGTCAGCAGGCCCCAGAGCCGGGAGCAGAGTGCTCGACTCCCGGGCGGGGCGGAGCTCCGCTGGGGACACTCGCGGTCAGCGCTCCTTACCAGTCGCCACAGAGCCGGGGGCCGTCAGCGCACCCAGGGGCTCCCGCCGTCACCGCCGACTCCCGCTGTACCGCGGCGTCAGCCCAGCTGGGCGCGGGGGATGAAGCCGCCGCTATGCCTCGGTGGTCGCCTGCCTGAGAGCCGTCATCCCAAGCTCCGGCGTCACGGGAACTGCTCAGCTTGGTTTGCCCGTCATAGAGGTCTCAGCGGCTTGCCTTTCAAATCGGAGCAGGCATGGGTGAAATACTCGGGATCTACCCGATTTCCACGGGGATCCCGGGGCAAGGACAGGATGAAGAACGGATCTTTGGGCGGAGGGTCGGGAGCCTCGCTAGGCTGCGACCGTCTGCATCGGTAGCTAGCCACGCCCCCCAGCAAGACTCTCCTGTTCATGTTTGGAATCACTCTATCCCCCACTCCAGGGATTCAATCAAAAGGAACGGAGTTTTCATCGATTATGTATGTATAATTGAGTGGATACATGATGGGTAGCGCTGAGCAGTCGCCTTTTGATGACGTTTTTACCGCCAGCATTGTTTCCCCGTCAATGTATTTTACTGAACGCTTTTTTGTAGCTACGGAAGCCGATTTAGTTGTTTATGCTGTGGCTGTCTCAGCCAATGAATTCCCTGCAACGTGAACGCCATCACGCTGATGACTCGGTGAGTGTATCACGTGAGTCTTTGGTAGTTCTTTCTTTAAAAGAACTATTTGTTCCCAAAGCGATTTTTGCTTTATTGTTGCACCTGTGTCATCTTTATAACCGTTTTGAATCCATTTCTGTAAATCGTTATTGTATGATTTGACGCAGTAATACGAATCGCACACTATTAGGTTCGGGAATTCGCGATCGGCATTATCTAGTGCCATTTTTAACGCTATTATTTCAGTTTGTTGTTCTGAATTATTTTCCACTGAGTGTGTTTTTGAAAACAGAGGTCTCAATTTACCTCCGCGCCACACGTCTTTTGTAATCTCACATGTGGCGTTATAAGCTTGCTCTCCCCAAACTGAGGGCTGAGCATGTCCGTCTGTATATATTACACAGGCGTACTGTCGTATGGGCAGAATGTCGCTAGGCAGAGGATATTCTCTTTCATATTCTAAATTTTTTAATTTTGTCATTTCTGGATCAAAATAGTATTTCACTCTGTCTGTAGCAAGAGAATCTTCCCATTGTATCCATTTTGGATTTAGTGCCATTGTAGGTAAATTACATGGGCTTGTTAATGCCTCAAAGGCTGATTCTGCTGTTCTGACTGTAATCCGTCTGCCGTCAGCTTGGTTTCTTTCTCTTGCTACAGCTGTTTGAACCGCATGAACAATGTTTTCCTTAATGCTGAATGTTTTTTCAGCTTCTGTGTACAAGTGTGATTTGTATTCTATTGGTACCGTTTCTCCCTCATTAGAGGTTAGGTATGTGAATCCGCATCTTCCTGGGATGACTCGGATTACAGGGTTGCGTGTGTTATCGCGTGTTTGCAGTTTTGTTTTAACCAACATGTCTGTTTGTAAAGATCTCAAAATTTCTGTGTGTTTTTGAGTCCAATTGATTCTTTTAAAATCTGGTTTTATTAGATCATAGAGAGGTTTAACCCTCTCTGCATAGTTTACAATGTAAGTTCTTCCGAAATTCAGGAAACCTAGAATTGATTGCAAATTTTTCAGTGTTCTAGGTGCTTGGATTACAGCACATTTCTCTAGGAAATTCTCAGCCAGGCTTTTGCCTTCACTTGATAATTCATATCCTAAAAATAGGACAGTCTGATGGGCAATTCTTGACTTTTTGAAGTTGAATTTGTAACCCTCTGCTGCGAACCCAAGTATTATGGTGTTCACTCTTTTCAAGTGAGTCTCCAAGTAATCATCTGTTAGATAGATGTCGTCGACATAAGATAATGCCTCATCATCATATATTTGTAGTAACTCTGTTACTCTCGCTGAGAATAATCCTGGGCTGTTCTTGAACCCTTGGGGCAAACGACAGAATTTTTTCTGCGAGCCATTTATTGAGAAAGCGGTCAAATATCTGCTTTCTGGTGCTATATTTTGACAAAAGAATCCATTAGAGATGTCTAATGTTGTTTTGTATTTTTTGCGCACTATGCTATTCATTAGTGCTGTACTGTGTGAGTTTTGCACTGCAAATGTTTTGCAGCATGAGTTAAGGTGTCTGTAGTCCAAAACTAGACGATATGAATCATCTGGTTTGGAGACAGGAAACAAAGGATTGTTCATTTGTGAGGTGCATGTTTCAATCACCCCCTGGTATTCAAGTTGATCTAAGATCTCCCTGACCTGTTTTTTAGCTTCTTGCTTAATTGGGTACTGCCTCTGTGTAGTCGGTTGAGATTTTAACTGGATCTTGTGAGGAGGAGAGTCCTCATCCCATCCCACATGATCTTTATATAGTGCAGGAGCCTGGGCTACTGCCCACTTTCTTGCAAGTGTATATTTTTTATGAATTGGAATATGATTTGAGAAGGCAGGCATAATCATTTCTTCGCCATGAGGGCACTCCCTGACAAACTCTGGTGGCCAGTCTTTTTCAGCTAGAAGGATGTCATAGCCCTTGGAGAGATTATCCCAAAATAGACCCCTTATTTTCCTAGTCTTATCTCCCTCTATACGTAAGGTTATTTCATATATTTTATGAGGTTTGCTAACTCTGGTATCTGCAGTTTCCACCTGAATGTATTCATTCGTGTCCACTGTCTCCAGATGATTCATCAGGATCTTGCGAGCTATGCTCACTTCTGCTGCGCTGTCTAGCATTGTCTGAGCCCTCTCTCCGTTTTTCAGCTGAGTCCTCAGGATCCTCGGCATGTATGATTATTTTAATGCTGGCTACCTTCTTCTTTGGAAATTGTAACTTTTTACTCTGATGAGCAGGTTCTTTGTTTTTGGACTTGACGTGCTCTTCCCTGTGTTCTGACCGTCCTCTTCTTTCCGATTTCTGCAAGGAAGTCTGAAAAGATCGAGAGGGACGGGTATCAATATCTTGATATCTATCAGGTTTCTTCAAATTATCCCTATTTCTAAGGTTGTATTTTTTCTCAGCGGGCTCCCTCTGGGGAGACTTGTGTCCTTGGTCCGGAGATCTTTCTCTCCGCCGAGGAGACCTTCCTCTAGACTGGAATCTTTTTTCTTTGGGAGTGGATTGTTTATTTCCATCCCAGCTCTTTTTCGAAGTGTTTAGATTATTTTTAATAAATACCTTTTCAGGATTTTCTATTAGTTGGGGTTTCACTGGTTTCCCACCCAAACTATCTCTTCCTAGTTCTTCATAGGATGTTTCTATGATTCTGGCAAGTTCAAATGGTTGTTCTGCTATATCTGTTTCCTTGAATCTTTGGCGGATTGCCACATTTGCTGCTTCCCCCTTTATGTTTGCTAGTAATATTGCAGAGACCTGCTTAAAGTCTTTCAGTAATTTCATACCCAGAGTTAAAGCAGGTTCCGGACCGTATTCATTTTGAATCTGTTTTAGCACCTCTGGTATTACCGACATGGACGGAACACCATGTGTTTTTGTGTAAATGGAAGCAAAGACTGTACCCCAAGTGTCACAGTCCTCCACATGTGGTGCGATCCCCATTGGAAGACAGATAGTCAGAATTCTGTGTTTCTCAACAGGGGTGGTATCTGAAAATACCGTCTCTATTTGAGTGATTTTCTGTGCTAACCAGAATGGAATTTGTTCCCGTTTAATGGGTACTTTACCTAGACAGGACTGTATGTTCTGTGGTGTGATTTTATTTGTGTTCCCCTGATGAGGGGTCAGCTGTGGAATTTTAATAGCTGGTTGGACTGTTGAAGTCCGCATTACATATTGGACTAATTGTCTGTGTATTTTAACCAGTTGTTCTAGCTGTGCTAAAAGTTCTGGTTTCGACATTTTTCCAATGTCTGGATGTGGTGTGTAGCCGGCTAGAACCGGCCACGTTGATCCTGGTCTACCTAGTGGACCGAGCCTGGTGATGTGATCATTATGTTTTAGGGCACCTTTAAACCAGAGCAGGTGCCGATTGTCTCAGCCTGTGGCTCTGTTCTAGAACCGCTAGGAGCATATGTCGACTTTTTTATTAAGGACTTTGTGACCTCCACGACCTGTTACATCAGGGACACCATGTCTATGATCAACATGGTGGAACATCTAGACTTCAACCCCTTGCATGAAACACTTTGCACACTAGACGTGGAATCGCTTTATACTAATATTCCACAGACTGCAGCCCTGTTAGTTATCCAAAACATCTTAGATACACGGCCACGTCCACACAGGGTTCCCTCTCTGTTTATTCTCCAATTACTGGAACTCTGCTTGACCAGGAATTTTTTCTGCTTTGACAACATCTTCTATCAGCAGATCAAAGGTACATCCATGGGGGCTATTTTTGCCCCCAACCTGGCCATACTTTTTATGGACCAACTGGAGGTCGGCTCCATTTTGATGCCTTCTAATCCCTTCCTCCCGGGAATAAAATTATGGCGTCGTTATATAGACGACATTTTCCTAATTTGGAGGCAAGATACTGATACTCTATTGCAGTTTCTCCACTGGCTAAACAACAATTGCTGTGGTCTAACCTTTACCTTGACCCATGACAAAACATCAATAGCATTCCTAGATCTTACAATTTTCCATGCTGAAGGTGAACTCCTAACTAAACTCTTTAGGAAACCAACAGAGCGCAACACGCTTCTCAATTACAAAAGCAATCACCCTAGGGCCCTCCGAGACTCACTACCTTATTCACAGTTCCTGAGGATAAGGCGCAATTGCTCTTGTAAAACTGACTACTTTAGAGAGGCAGCAATACTCTCGAATAAGCTCAAGGATAGAGGCTACCCCAAGAGGATAGTGAAACAAGCCTCCAAGCGAGCTTGGTACTGTCCCCGCGAAGTCCTACTATCGCCCAAAAACAAGACTAAAGGAGACAGAATAGCCTGTGTGACCACCTTCTCTCCAATATCCAACAAAATTAGGAAATCGATCCTCAAACACTGGCCCACCATAAACGTTGGTAATATCAAAATTGATAAACCACTCTTTGCGTTTCGCAAAAACAAAAACTTAAAGGATCACCTAGTAAGGGCAGCCTTACCAACCACTCCGCAGGACAACACACTCCAATCAGCATGGGGCTTACCCCCCGTTATTGGTCATGCTAAATGCGGAAATTGCAATGTATGCGAATTCACGGTGGAGGGTAAAAAATTCACGCACCAAAGCACCACGTATGAGAGACGATCATTCTCCAATTGTAATACATCAAATGTTATATATGCAATTGAGTACCCTTGCCCTAAACTCTACGTGGGTCAAACGACACAGAAAGCGAAGACCAGGATCTGCCAGCATAGGAGTCGAATACGCTGCAGAACGGCGAACGCTCCCCTGGTGGACCACTTCATCAATTTTGGACACAACGAAAATGATATTAAATGGACTATTCTCAAGGTAATAAAACCTCCCCCAAGAGGTGGGAACATTGGACAACTGTTGAACAGGGATGAACTCAGGACTATGATAAAATTCAACACTATCCAAAATGGCCTGAATCGCCTCGAAGATTGGACTAGCCTCCTATAACTGCGCCAAATGTACAACATTTACCCTCTGCATGCCGAGGGTGCCCACATGATTAAGCATCTGGTCAAACCATAATTCATTGGGTCCATTCTATTCTATTGTTATGTCTCTGAAAATGAGTTATTGGCTGCCTTAATGAATATAATCCAGTGTAAATAATGTAAATATGGTTTTATAAAGTCACCCACGTAAGCGCCGCCCGCACAATTCACTAATTTATTTCTCACGTTAAGTCACCACCAAATGTAAATTTTGTACACTGTTTCACATTCGTGAATCCCCTCCCAAAATGGCGCGACTGAATGCCCACGCATTCCCTCACCAAGATGGCGGCCAACGCCGTTCCATCTTCTCTCTCCAATCCCCTTAGGCACTGTTTCACAATTGTGAATCCCCTTCCAAAATGGCGCGACTGAATGCCCACGCATTCCCTCACCAAGATGGCGGCCAACGCCGATCCATCTTCTCTTTCCAACTTCCCTTCGGCATTAATGTATTTAAGCACGCGGCTCTGACTAAGACGGTAGCTGAAAGAAGGACACCGCTCCGCCAGCTCCGGTACTGCACATCGTTGCAAAACCCTCCGCACGGTAAGACTCGCACCAAACTAGAACGCTACGGACTGTAAACGCAGTCTGTGCAACTGGACGCGGTATTGATCCGCCTTCTTGTCACCCCCCTTCTCCCTTAGGATTATCCGGCTAATGTAACCTGCCCCAAGCCATCGCTACAGAGGTCCTTACTACAGAGGGACTGCGCCCAGGTAAATTTTAGCTCGCTCCGCGCTCTGAACTCAAGCCTCCGCTTACGCACGGGGCTCTCCTTGACCATTCCCCCCTTTTCCATTCCAGGTCGGCATAAACACACCGCCTGTCTGATTCTCCACAGAAGTCCTTACTCCAGAAGGACTGCGCCCAGGTAAACCCCAGCCCGCGCCGCGCACTGAACTCATGCCTCCGCTCCCGCTCGGGGCTCGCCTTGACCCTTCTCCCCGCTTCTTATTTCAGGTCGGCAATAATACCACCTGGTTGAATTGGGACTAATTAACCCTATTCAGGGTAAGCCCTTCAAATTGTACAAACCCGCGACTGCAACCCGATGCATGTTAGCAGCGTCACATAACGGGTGTAATTGCATGCAAAGGAGTACTTATTTAAATCGGTTTTAAACCTATAGCATAAACGTAAACAGTGTTTTTTGTGCTACCAAGGGGCCAAATAATGGATGATTCAAAAGATATAATGAGCAAAAAATGCTTTCAAAATGGTTTCAAAATGTGTCCATAGGTAGAAGATTGTTTCTCAACCAAGGGGTAAATAAAAGGTGATCGACCAAGGTCCAACTGTCCCAAATGTGTTCATAGCCAGTAAATTGACTCTCCACAAAAGGCTGAATGGTAATAGAATAAGTAATTCTTTAATTTTTTCTAAATTGTAAATAGCCAGTAGAGTGGTTCTCTACACAGTCACATAAGTCACATTCACTCCAACCGGCCCCTCACGAGTGGTACACAACATATTAGGCACGAGTAAGTCGAATCCGAATAAGTATAATGGTCCTTTGAAACACTTGGACATTCAGGAGTAATTTTCTTTTCTTAATTTCCAGGTTGAGTACATAACTTTCTAAAAGTTACCTACCTCTTTTCCTTTTTCTCCCCTTCTTACAGGCGGTTAAATTTCGTGTATGTTAAATTGTCAGGCAAAAGCTGTATAATATGTCAGTCCTGATGATGATCCCAAACATTTGAGCATAGGGGATCGAAACGTCGACTTTTGTAAAGCACCTTCACAACCAAACTATTATGTTAAACTCTGTTGTGTCTGGTGCCTCCTTTGGCACTACTTCAATTGAACACTGACTTAAAAGTGGCCAATGTTGCTCATTTCTTTTTTCATTTTTTTGCCTGCTTTAAAACTTTCGAACACCTTGTATGTTCTCTTTGGTACAGGATTGTGCCTGTTGACTTATCTTTGAAATACAAGTCTTACTTCTTGAAAATAAAAATATCCTGTCCGGCTGGACAGTGACACATATAGTCGCCTATCATGGTCTATATTTTATCTTTTTCCTTGCAAAATATGTAAGCTAAGGACCCTTGTCTTTGATAACAAAAGTTCTGGTTTCGACATTTTTCCAATGTCTGGATGTGGTGTGTAGCCGGCTAGAACCGGCCACGTTGATCCTGGTCTACCTAGTGGACCGAGCCTGGTGATGTGATCATTATGTTTTAGGGCACCTTTAAACCAGAGCAGGTGCTCTTGGTATTTGAGTGGTATTTCCACCTCCTCGAAAGGGGTGTACTCATCCGGAGGTTCCTCTATCTTGTAATAGTGGAACTCCTTTGTTACAGCGTTTGCTGCTGGAAAATTTATCCATGAATAGAATACCTCTGTCTGCCGATATTCGTGTGCCTCAATTACGAATATGACTGTACCACCTCTTGGTGTTAGTCCATTTTCTATAAGTTTAAGTGTTATAGTTTTTCTTATGCTGACCGGGATGAGTATTGCATCCGGGTCCTGCTCTAGGAGACTTCTGTCATCCGCTAGGAGTTGAGCTGCTATTCTAGCTGTCTCCCTTTCTTCTTCAGTTTCTGACATTTTACTGTCAGGAAGGGTTTTTGTTGCAGATCAGGTTTCCACGGAAACAAAGATTAGATGCACAATATTTTGGAACACTGTATCCTTCAACGTTGAATAAACCAAAAACCATACATAGGAGTCTCCTCCTACTAAGTTTAGCGGATTTAACCTTTCACCCACTCCAGACGTCTTTGGAGTTTTATGGGAAAAAGGGGTCTGTGTGAAAAAGCACGACTGAGTTACTCTAATGTCTTGCGTTAGATTTATCGCCTATCCAAACCGTTGGGCGCCATGTAGTGTAGTTCCTATTTTCCCAATAGGCTCTGCGCATTGGAATAATATCTTCAATAGTATAGACGTAGGACTGTGGTTAACTAGGTCTTCTACTGACGATATTAGACTTAAAGTTATGTGTGCCAGCTAGCTCAGAGTTCACTAGAAACTTTCTCGAATAGGCAAGGAGGAGTTTAACCTCCCTGGATAGACAAGAAGGGATTTAGTTTCTGACAACCATAGAACATGACAACTTTGCTCCCCCCTAATCAAGAGTATATCTCTAGAGTCGTGTGAAAACAAAAGACAACTATTTTACTCAGTCAGTACGTGCATTCTTAGTTTCACCAGTTTGTAGAGAAATAAGAGATGGGCGTGTTTCAATAAAAAGATGTTATTTATTGATCAGTCTCTTTTCTCATACAAGAGAAATGAATCGCTATTATTGCAATACTTATAGTTAAGTAAAGTGCATACAGTAAAAACAGGATTATAAAATAAAACTGTAAAAGCATTGATATGGTTTGTTAGCCATATGATACTTAAAATGGATAAAAGATATACATACATATATACGTTGACTAATCGTTTTCAACTGGTGCTTCTAACTACGCCTACCCCGGTGTACCTGACCTGAGCCTAATACGTGGGCGGGAGTAAGTAAGTAGCAGTTTAAGTTAAGTTTGTTTTGCCAAGGATCTGACTCAAGAATTCTCTGTAAGGGGTTAGTCAGTTCAGTACCTGGGATTTAGAAGGCTGGAGGGTTGGTATCTCTGTCTCAGGGCTCGATATCCCAGTTACCCGCGAGGGCGGCTGGAAACGCCGGAGGCTGGATTTCTCGGCAGGAGAAAAGGCAGCGTCTCTCTCAGCGCGTCAAAGAGGGAGGGGCAGCGTCCGTGGGCTTTCTGCATCAGCTGGGCTCTCCGGCAAGTAGCGCTGCTCCAAGCTCGTCACCACCGTGTGTTTGTTAGGGCAGCGTCGGTATATTTATACCTGAAAGGTGCCGAGTTTGACGTAAGGATGGACATAAGACGTCAGTAAGAATGTCATAAGGACTGGTCGTTCTTACATTCTTTTCAGGAGTTCTCGAGCGAAATCAAAACAATAGCTGCGGGGGATTTCCCAGGTCTGCTGGAGGTTTGGTTTGTTTTGAGAACTCAGTGTGCTTTCTAGGGGGCTGGAGGGATAGTGCTTGCTTAATGTGACAGCATGCGCTATGACCTAATCTGAAAATGGGTTTCTGTGCCGGGTGTATGGACATTAGCGAATTAATAACCGGACAAGGGTCAGAAATAGGAGTATCAATATATGTACCTAGATAAACACACTACAACTTGATAGCATTAACCAACCAAAGACTAATGGGAATCTTATCGAGACTATTGTTGATACTATTTTTAAACAAATGGAAAGTCAAATAATCAAGCAATTTAATATTATTTTTAAAAGACTGGATAGGTTGGAAAATCTTGTAAAAAATGAAGATGTAAAAAGGAAAGGGGTGATCAGTCTTGATCTAATCAGGGGAGATCGTTTATTGAAAGATCTAGAGTCTGCCTGTAAGGTCAACACGGGTGGAGGGCCCAACACTCCCACTAGTAGCACACCAACACCTACTGCTGCACCTAGGAGTAACACCGTAGGGAAAACCCCAACTGCCACAAAACCACAGCACACTTCGGTAATGGCAGCTGGGCCCTGTTGTGTCACCAGTATGGCTAGCGGCATGTCAAAGGGTGGTCCCACCCCAGCTACCCCTAAACCAGGAGCATCAAGTAACACCGCTCCTGATAAGGGGCTTGTTGCGGCAATTAGGCCCACAAAACCCCAGGGACCTCCCCTTCATCTACCACCAGACGCCTGCCCCTATGTCTTAATCTTAGCAGGCGCACCACCGCTTAAGGAGGGCCAAGGAGAGTCCTGGGTCCAGTTAAACAACAAATGTATTGATTGGCTGTGTAAACATAAAGGGGTAGGCCACGACATCTCGCACGAAATTTTGTCAGCACGCCGAGCAAGTTGGGTTGGTCCCTTATTTAAGAATATTAACGGCGATTGCATTGTAATTAATTTTCGTCACCCTGGTACAGCCAAATACATACTTAACAATAATAATATCTACCCTGGCCCATCAACTGACATAACCCCTCTTTCACTGGGTTATTTTTACAGGCCCCCCCAGAGATCATTTAACCAAGCCCCACCTCCATACCCATTGTTCAACAGATTTAGTGTTTTATCTGAATTGAGCTCTTTTGAATGACCATCATTATCTATCCTCCCTGATATAAAATCTAGTGACCAGTCGTACATAATTGATCCCGCAGTAGAATCAACAATTTGCCCTAATGCAATGGTATTTAATGATTCAGGAGCATCTGCGTCACCAGTTACACACCCAACATCACCCCAGGGCATCAATACCCTTATATCCAGCGATGATCTGACCATTTTGAGCTGGAACATTGCCGGTCTTACAGCAGAAACACAGATTAAGGAGTGGACAGAGTGGGTTATTAACTACAATGTCCTGATGTTCCAGGAGACCTGGTGTACCAGTCCCCTGCTTCAAGAGGGGTATAGTTGTTATAACCTGATGGTACCCATCCCGGCAATGGGTCGACCTAGTGGGGGGTCATCTATTTGGGTCAAGATCAGGGCAGGAGTTAAAACTGAAATATTACCTGTTAATGATAAGAATTTTCAGGCGCTGATATACACTAGTAGGATAAAGCTATGCCTAATCAAATTTTATAACAATGACTTCATAACTCATCCTAACGCTAATTTTATAAGATTATTTGATTTTATTGATGAAATTGTTGACGGTCATAAATATCGCAACTTTGATGGTATTTGTATAGGAGGCGATTTCAATGCCCACATCTACCCAAGAAACCCTAGCTGTAAAAGAGGAGAAGAACTGCTTGACCATTTAGCCCCACGCGATTTAGTTAATGCTATGGAGAAGGCACACGCCACTGGGATTGATACACCCGAGGCCACCTATGTAGGGCGACGGAGCTCCACCACAATAGACTATGTATTTATATCCTCTCTTCTAGGAGACCTCTTATTAAAGGCTAAGCTTGCCAATGTTCCCTATAGCGACCACTACCCGATTTTAATTAGCCTTAAATCTATTAAAAAACAGGGGAATAAAAGAGAACTCGGGGCACAAAATTTAGTAGCGTCTACTGACAAACTTAGGGTGGTCTGGAGGGGGATAGATAACAAGGGGGTCTTAACTCGTACTATTCAAAAGCACCCCCAACTAGTGTCAGTCTGCCTATCCACCGACAGTCCCGAACACGTTATTGTCGAGGCCTTTTCGGGCTTTTGTAAGGCTATAAAAAAGGAGACCTCTAAACCAGCCTTAGCCACCAATCATACACAACCAAGGTGGTTTGACACCTCATGTTCCAAAGCCAACCGGGAACTAAGGGCTGCCCTCACAGCGGACCCACGGGACCAGTCAGCCGTGAGGAGATTGAGGGCCAGTTACAAGCGCACTCTCAAAATAAGATCAGAGGAGTTACTTAGAGACCATTGGGACTCTCTCGTGCGTTTTGCGTCATTGAGGGATGTTACCGGGTTCTGGAGCGAAGTTAAGAGTGTAAGATCACTAGCAACAAACATCACTCCTATAAATTGTAACATACCAGGGGATGTGTGGGTCGATCATTTTTCGAAAATCTATGAGGCTCCACTTAAGCCCTCGGGTATTTCCCCACCTTTAACTACTCTGAACATCACTCTAATGGAGGTGGAAGATGCCATCTCTGATAGTGCGGGGAATAAAGCCCCAGGGCCCGACGGCCTATCTATTGACCAAATTAAATCAGAACCAGACTTTTGGGCTCCATTACTGTGTAATGTTTTTAACCATTTATCCCATACTTCACCACCAGCAACTTCGTCAAATAGTATCATCGTGCCTATCTTCAAAAAAGGGAACAGATCGGACCCTGCGTGTTACCGTCCGATATCCTTAATAGACAACACCTTGAAGATCTTAGGTAGGGTCATCTTCAACAGGATTAGAGTTTGGGCAGAAGATAACGCCATCCTACATCCATGCCAGTTAGGCTTCAGAAGCCACGTGGGAACTGTGGAGCAATGCCTAAATTTAAATCTAGTAATGGCAAAGTACACTATCGCAAAAAAATCGCCCCTGTATTTAGGTTTTATGGATTTAAGTTCTGCTTTTGATTTTGTTAATCATTCCCGTTTATGGTCAGTTTTGTTGAATTATGGTTTAGATGAATCTTTGGTTTATTTTTTGGCCCACCTACACAGCGATCTGAGAGCCCGTGTTCGATTGAATAATGTCGGTGAAGTCTCCAGTGATATTTTTATTGGCAAAGGGGTCAGACAGGGCTGCGTTCTGGCCCCCTTGCTTTTTATTCTGTATATAAATGAATTAAGCAGTTCAGTGTGTAAATTAACAAGTGATGTCCCGCAAGTAAATGGTAGACCACTTCCCGCCCTCCTTTACGCGGATGACGCGGTCCTTATGGGCCGCACATCCAATGCTCTGCGAATTTTAAATTTCCGGTTTTGTTACGTATATGGCAGATCTTGGCCTTTGCACAAATTTTAACAAATCATTTATAATGTGCTGCTGCCCAAAAAAACATAAGATTAATCAAATCCTGACAGGGAATAATGTTTTAAAAAGTACAAGCACCTTCCCATATCTAGGCCTGTTATTCACTGATTCTGGCTCGTGGCAACCGCATGTTGCCCTGGGGAGAAATAAATTGGGTAAAGCCATAAATTCTGTAACCTCTCTCCGCCAACCCAAACATGCTGAGGTTATTATATCATTATTACAAATTTATAAGACCCAATGCTTCCCCACAGGAACCTATGGCGCTGAGGTGTGGGGATACACGAATTGTACTAATATACAGATGGAGGAGAAAAGGTTCTGCAGGAAGATTCTGGGGGGGGGGTTATTTCTGCCCCAACTTTCGTGTGCCATCGAGAATTGGACCTCAAGTACACAGAGGACTATATAAGATCCAGACCCGCCCTGTTTTGGCTAAAAATTTGGATTAATTCAGCTGCGTCATTGACCCGTGACATCATTTTGGACTGCCAAAAAAGTGAGCGGGCCAGTTACATACCATGGCTTAGGGCGGTGGAAAAAAGCCTAGTAAGTGTGGAGCAGGGGCATTTATTTACATCTCCCCATACAATAGACTGCACACACAAGAACTTAGTAAAAAAGGCTCTGTATAAACTTTACAATATTGAGAGGGAAAATAAAGAACTTGTAAAACCGGCCATTATAAGGTATACAACCCTCTTGGCGCCAAGTGACAGGTCCCATGACTTGCCCCAAGGCTATCTGTGTGGAAAGCGGAGTAAATGGAACATAAGTCTGCTGTTCCGGTTCAGGGATGGGAGCATCAAAAATCTATTATGTTTCCCGTTAGGTTTTAATACAAACTTAGAAAATCTAAACTGCCCCTGTAACCATGGCGGGAATCAAAGCCTTCTACACTTTATGTTTTTTTGTGGCTTTTATGTAAAATACACTAAACATTTTTTAATTCCTTATTTTCGTCAAACTGCTCAGATGGATTTTAACTTAGCCCTTGGAGACTTATTGATGTTAAGCTCTGACGAAGTAATTTTAAGAGTCAGTTGCTTTCTTAAAGCTGCTGTCCGCTCAAGAGTATCACTGAATATGGCTTGAAAAGTTTTTTGCACTATTTTCATGCTTAGTTTGCACATTGCTTCTTTTGCACAAGTAGCTATTTCTGTTGCACGTATTATAGCCATTTATTCTGCATTGTTCTTATCTGTTGTGTACCTCACTGTAAGCCCTAAATGTTATCTGAAATCATCATCTATGCCGCTATTTGCACTTTATGTAATATACATCGATGGTCAATTATGTCATTTTTTATCAGCTTTTAAATTAATTGTGGTTATGCGTATTGCATGATTGTCGTGATTTATATGTACTTTTATGGATGTTTTTTAAATCCGAATAAAGATCTTTTGACTTTGACTTTGATATTAGCCATTCCCAAATCTGCTGCCCTAGGCTTGACATGGCTTGAGACCTTGCCCACCCCCCTGGTTCTGTAGATAAAACATGATGGCATGTGTTGTCCATGCTGATGAGTATCGATAATCCCTTGATTCTTGGTAGAAACGATCGGAGGCTTCGATAGACTGCTTTCAGTTCCTACAGATTTTTGTGATACAATGCCTCTTGGTCCGACCACCTCACTTGGACCACCTCCCTTGGACCGGATGCTTCCATGGAAGGATGGGTCCATGGAAGGATTCATCCTTCCATGGAAGTGTCTGTTGTCATTACCATCTCTGGTTTTGCTGCAAGGAAGGACAGGCCTTCAGAGAGATTGTCCCCGATTACCCACCAGAAGATTTCCGCGGCCATCTCTGGAGTGATTGAAACAATGTCTTCGGAGGAGCCTCGAGATGAATCCATTGAGATTCGACCTGCACCTGGAGAGGTATCATCCACAAGCGGCACTGTGGGCTTAACGGATGCAGAATGACATCATCCCCAACATTGACATGTAAGTCCATACAGAAACGCACCTTTATGAGGAGAGGGACTGTGTCATCCTTTGCAGATGTGAAATCCTTTCTTATGTGGGAAAGGCCATTGAGCGATTGGTATCCAAGATCGCTACCAGGAACACCAGCGACCTGGAGGGGATGAGAGAGAACTTTTCTCTGTTGAGATTGAGACCCAGGGAGCGAAAAAGTCAGAGACAGGCTCTTGTAGACTCCTTGGCGCCTTGAAGGGATAGGGCCTTGACTAACCAATTGCCCAGATAGGGAAAAACCTGGTGAAATCAATGCCGGAGAAAAGCTGCCCCTGGCGCCAGGCACTTGGTGAAAACTCTGGGCACTGATTTTAACCCGCAAGGCATCACGTTGAATTGATAATGGCACCCGCTACCTCGAACCTGAGAAAGCAACGATGCTTCAGGTGTATGGGAATATGAAAGCAGGCATCAGTGGCATAACGAAACCTGAGGAGGCCCCCCTGCAAGGTACATGGAGGGGTGCCCCCTCCGGACTCAATCAGGCAGAGGCGGCTGGTGGTTTAGAAAGTGGTGAGATGTAAACAATGTTTTTGATTTTGACTAAGCAAGACAGCAAAGGGAATAAGCTAAATTGCTAGGCCATATATAGGGTGGGCATTACAACAGGCTTTCATTTAAGTTGACTAATCGTATTGAAGTCTGATGGGGAGGGTGAATGTTGAAGGCAATGTTCCCTAGTGGGTATAGCTGCTATTCATGCAACACTAGGAAGCAGTTTTGAATCTCAGAAAACCTCCTTGTGCCAAAAAATGGAGCATGGCCTGTGTCTTTGGTGAAGCGCACTTATGTCCTTCGGCAAAGTTCGCTCTCTGTAAATACGCTTTTACATAGGACTTTTAAGTATTGGTCTTTAATCAGAAAAATGGCCATTGAAAGGGGTGTGATAGATTGGTGTACTGAAATGTGTTAGTCACAAGTGACAAGATGGTCTATTTTGTGTGAGCTAGTGGTATGCTGAAGTGAGTTAAGGCAAGAGTACCCTGGTGGTGTATGGTGAGATGTTGACCATGTCTCTGTAGTGTTGAGTCTTGTGCCTAAGTGTGAAGGCAGGTGGTGTTCTAGATGCGGAGTTTGTATGATATGCTGTGACCTGGGTTGTAGGCTATTGAATATGGTCGTACAGTAAGAAGAGAAGACAAAGTAGGGACGAGGGATGAAGTAGCCGGTAACTTTTATTTGAAACTAAGTTTTAGTGGTGGAGTGTTGTTGAGTAAGTGATGGTCTAGAACAGGTTTGGACCGTGAGCAGGAGAGGGAGAAGCAGGAGAGGGAGAGGCGGAAGAGAGAGCACGAGCAAGAGAGGAATCCACAGTAGAGAGTATATTAGCCAAATGCAGAAGTATAGTATAGTTATGTGAGGTGAGGTTATAGGAAATGGTATAATGTTGGGTGTATTGTTGTGTGGGAAGTTCCGATGTGGAAGATGGCCAGGAGCCATGTATAGTAGTTGGTGGTGGGGGAATTGGGGAGTGTGGGGGAGGGAGACAGGGGGGCAAGAGGTTTACAACTGGAGGGAAAGTTGAAAAGAGTGAACAGGTGAGAGGAAGGGGGGCCTTGTAGTTAAATGTGAGGGGGATGAGAGGAGCCATCATGAGGAAGTGAAGTAATGGGCAGAATGACATGAGGGTGGTGTAATAGAGAGGGTTTCAGATGATGGGCGGGAGCTGTCTGTGATGCTGCGACATATCCACATGCTCAAGAATATGCGACTGGTGGACCATTTATTTTCAGGTATGTGAGGAATTTAGGTTGTGGAACTAGATGTGCTTTGAGGCTCTGTGTTAAAGAGATGAGAAGTGCATTAGGAGTAAATTGAGGGCGAAGAGGAAAGATGAGCCAAATTGTGAAAACTAAAAAAAGAAAATGAGGGAGATCAAATTAGGAGAGGGAAAATAGAAGACATGAAAAGGGAAGAGGAGAAAAACGTCGAGAAAGGTGAACAGCAGAATGAAAGAGGTGGGAGAAAAGAAGTTGGAATGAAAAGATGAGGATCATGTAAAGAAAGTGAAGAAATAGGAGAGAAAACAAAAGGAGAGGAGAGAAAAAGAGAGGGAGTTAATAGTGAGATTTTCAAATTGTGAAGAGTGGTAATGGAAATGGGGAAGACAGCAAGAAGGAGATGGGAAAGAACACGCAAAAACAAGGGGAGAGGGTGTGAAAACAAGGGGGGAGAGAAAGAAAGAGGAAAGATGAGGGAAGGAGAGAAAAAGTAAAAGAGGGAACTAGAGATGGGATGAATTATGTGAATATGAGCGTTAAGAGGATAAGAAATGATTGAAAGAAGAAAGAAAAAGTAAAGAGGAGATTGAAAGTACGAAAGTGAAGAGGAGAAAGAAAAGAGCAAGAAAGAGAAAGAGGAAAGGGAGGACAATGGCACAACAAGGAACATGAAAGAGAAGAAAATGGGCAAAGCATCATAAACCGGAGAAAAGGAGTAAGAGGAGAGGGAGAAACAAATGAAAGGAAGAAGCTGATTGCAAGACTAGCCTCTAAAACTGCTTTCCAGCTATTTTAAGACATATTTTGTGCTCCATGAACGCAATTCCCTCCTGGTGCTCCCCCCACACACATCAATACATTTTAGTATACATTTATGACACAGAATAAGTAACTACACTTCTTTGCTGTATCTATTTTCGCATCGTAGATCTGCTGTTTTTGCCAGCCCTTCTGTCTGGGGCTCCACGCTTCACTGGCTTGTAATGGCCTTTCTTATCATTCTAACCTATATACACACACAATTCTGTAATAACGTTCTATTTTTATAACCATGTGCAGCACCTAAGTCAGCGATTGGTAAACTCAAAGGCCATTCCAATCGGACACCTTAAACTAAAGCTGAGGCTGCGAATGGAGTTTTTATGTTGAGCATGATTTCTCCGTCACCTAGGATTACATTTCAATGAGGCACCCGATTCTGCTCAGAACTACAACCGGATTTAATTGTTCCAAATGCTGCTTGTTAAAGTGGAGCTGTGCCATACATCAGAAAATAACAAACATTGTGAAACTGCACTTTTACAGATAAGAAATGCAACGGTATCAGAGTTTTCTATTTATGTCTGTAGCATTCCATATTAACCGGATATGTATGATCCTCATCACTGCTACTGACGTTTAAAATGTTTTTGTAGCTTCCTGAGAAGTTATTTGGACCTAGAATACACTGCCAGGGTAAAAGGGCGAGGTTAAGCGACGCAGGTAGCATTGCCAAAAAAGCCATTTTTTAAAGGTATGCTGATACAATTGTGTACAATCTCACACATACACACATTCAAATACACATAAACTGGTGCAGACTGGCAGACACACGGAAAAAATATGCACATGCTTTCAGACATAGACATAAGTGAAACTTACCCGAGGCAATCCTTGTCATGCACTTCATGAATCACGGTTCCTAAGTGCCCAGATTCATTAAAAAGTGCACCTGAGCGAGGCTCACACCCTTATGCCCAATCAGAAGCTCAGATAGGACGGAAGGCTGTACTTTTCCATTATCATGGCTTCTGATGGGTCATAAGGGCGTGTGAAGGAAAAGACCCAATTCACCATTTTCTGACATGCTGCACTGCCTGAGGCTAGTACAGCATGTCACCCGATATCTATTGTCTCTTTGAAAGGACGTGCCGGAACAGCCCAAGTCTGTCATGCACAATACAGCCCCGGGGAGCTCCCTTATGGTGAAGGGTGATATTACAGCTTTTAAAATAAAAAATATTCCTTTCCCCGCCACCAATGTCATAAGTGAACTAAGAGACAAGTCATTTGTAGTACATCCCTATGCGGCCTAGATTCTTATACCTGAAGGTGCATTAAAGTCTATTAAATCAAACACAAGAGGGTTTGGTATTACACACATCCTGAAATCACACATGTGAAGGTGATCTTAGTTGTGAGAATGAAGAAGCAGGCATTGACATAGCAAATAGGTCTCACTTTTGGGACCTTATAAGTATTTAGTTATGCAGCACAATATCCTTAGTGCAACAACATCAACCGTTGCATGGTTCGTGGGCAGGCGTTATTACAAAATCAACTGTTAAAGAATATCTCAATGATGAAAAGACAGCGGTTACGGTGTCTACGGCAGCCGGTGCAGCAATCCACTGAGCTATCTTACTGGGAGATGAGCGGGCGATCTGCAGGTTCCGTGCGTGCAGCAAGTACATTATCCCTATGATCTCTTATAAAAGGGGCGGGGCTAGATAAGTAGATGAAACGCATATCTCGACAGCAGGTGCATTGCCCCCGGATCTGCCTCCGCAGCCCAGACTCACCCAGAGGAAGACGTTGAGGGCCTCCCAGCTGTACAGGCTGTTCCCCAGCGGGAGGATGAGGATGCTGTAGCCTGGCCGCAGAGCCAGGGGGCGTCCGGGGGTGCAGCCGGCCCCGGGGTGCCGTCAGCATGGCGCTGGGTGTGTGACTGTGAACGGCAGAGGGGGGCGGTGCGAGGGAGACGCCTGCCACTATGCAACCAATCAGCAGGGCCGAGGATGGGTATGTGGAGGGGAGGGATGCGATGCACGTGCAGGGGAGGTGTGGTCAGAGGGCAGGCTGGGGGTCTCCCTAACCCCTGATTCTGCTGTGTCCCCGGGCAGATTGTGCCCTGTATCTCCCTGCTAGGTCGGATAATCAGAATTAATGCATGCATGAATGGGTGTGTTCTTTATTTAATGATAGCGAACAGTTTCGCCATTGGGCTTCTTGGCGCTAGGATTCCAAGTGGGCACCAAGACCTGTCACAGTCGACACCCTCCCAAGGTAAAACAAGCATTGGCCCATCGCTGACACCTCTGAAACTCTCGTGTTTCCAGTGTGCTTGGCTGTGAGAGGAACATTCGTCAGGACCGCTCGAGGCACCCAGTGCGGCCCCCGTGCTCTACATTTAAAGACAGCCCGGCTCGGACAGGAAGCCAGGCAACCTGTGTTGGGACGGGGGTGGGGCCGCAAGAAGACAGGAAGCAGACGGGAGCCTACCCCGCGCTCCTGTGCCTGGTGAAGACAGCCGGAAAAAGAGAGCATGTGAGTCAGCGGGGCTCCCGTGCTCGTGGAGAGCCCAGCCTGCTGCTGAGCCTGCCCAGCTGACGACAGAGAGAGCCCGGTGAGCAGGGACTCCTCGAGAGCAGCAGGGGAGTCCTGAGTCAGCCCGGTGAGTTGCTATTCCCTGTGTGCCTCCCCGCATCAAGGGAGACAGGAGATGTGCACAGCGCGTGACTGTACGTGAGGAATGTGCGCGTGCCCCAGTCTGGCCTGCAGCCTGCGCATGCCCATCTCCTGTCTCCCTGCAAGCCCTTGAAAGCAGCGTCGACGACTATAGGTCTCGCTGGCGACAGCGCTTCGCGCTGTGTCGCCAGGTGAGAGACCTAAAAATGGAGTGAGTCAGACTAAAAGTTGGGGGAAATACCACCATAAGGCTGTCAGGTCTAACAAATAGTAATTTACATCAGCCCGACAATAGGTGGGAAGTATGCAACGTTTATGTGGGTGGGTATTGTTTAAGGGTCTTCATTTTTCACTACAGCTTTTAGTAACCATCTTTGTAGTCTGAAGGTTGGATCTATACATTTCTACATAGAATGTGTTTAATAATATTTAAGATTCACTTCAATGTTTGGTGGCTTATCCCTGAAACCAATGTGTCAAACTTTTCACCCACCTATAGCCTAGTGCTGCAAGCAGCAGAGAATATTTAATTTCGCATTCCAGCAGTGCAACAGAGGTCGCCCTGCCCAGTCAAGAGGACTTTCGGTGTGAAAACCTCAGATGGAAATTCCATTCATGCCCTGCACAGGTGGTGGAATTTTGGGCAGCAAATTTATGCACACTGAGAGTGTACCCTCACATTGGGATGCATTGTTAGTTTCCACATATCTGTTCCTGTTAAGACGCTCTATCTTCTTAGGCTTTTGTGCAGCATGCTATAGATATGTGCTTTCCATGATAGGCGTCCTCCATTTCCTTGGCAGTCTTTAACATTGTTGACTCCCGCAGAACTGGGCTTCACCCAGTCACCCTCAACTAGGAGGCCTGATCTGCCACCATGTCTTACAGAGTGAATTCCAGACCTTAGGATAGCCAAAGCTGTGTCAGAAGGGCTCTGCTCAGACATATCGTTTGCCACCCACGGAACAATCAATAAGGAAGGTTTAACGAGACCCTCACGGGTGATTTGCCACGCTTTACAAATTCTTGATTGATTGAATGCTGGACGTTCAGAAGAGGAATCTGCCATTTTATGCCCTAAATAAAGCTACTACTCTCAATGTACAGTTCTAAAAACCCTGGGCTACCTTTCTACAGAACCTCTTTAAAGACACCTGTAAGATTTACTTTAAAAAACGATACTATAGAATTTTTTTACCACTCATTTGGGGATTCTCTTGTTTTTTTAATCAGAAACCCAAAGAAGCAGGGGCGTAACGCCCCCACAGCCCCCATGGTGCGGGGGCCCCGAAGCTCCAGGGGCCACCTCAGCACAGCCTTCCGGCCGGAGAGCTCCTGATTGCAGTGGCGGCTCCTTTATAGGGGACAAAAGGGCAGCGACTCCCCAACCCTCATGCCTTACTCTGCACCTAATTGTTATGATATTACAGCTTTTACATGAAAGAAACAATCTTACCGATCGTTTGTTTGCATTCATTTTAAAAGCTGTTATCACCCTTCACCATAAGAGAGCTCCTCGGGGCTGTATTGTGCATGTCAGGCGTGGGCTGTTCCAGCCCGTCCTTTTATTTATTTATTTATTTATGGATTTTGTAAAGCGCACGGCTACCCCCAATGGGGGTGTCCCGGCGCTAAAAACTGATTGGCAGAAAAGAGAGGAAGTAGACTACACAGATACAAAAAGCCAAGTCTTCAGGCGTCTGCGGAAAATCACTTCAGATGGGGCAAATCTAAGATCAATAGGAAGATTGTTCCAGTATTTGGCTGCAAGGACGGCAAAAGCTCTGCCACCCATTCTTGTGCGACGGAATCTAGGCACACACATGAGGCGCAGATTGTTAGAGCGGAGATCTCTGACCGAGTAGGACAACCTCAGTCTTTTTCTTAGGTAGTCTGGGCCAGTTCCATTCAACGCTCGAAAGGCGAGAATGAGCGTTTTGAACTTAATTCGGTTAGCTATAGGCAACCAATGAAGCTCTTTGCGAAACGCTGAGATCGAATGTCTGTAGGGAATGTTACCAATCAATCTTGCGGCCGCGTTCTGCACCACCTGGAGACGTTCAATTTGGTACAGAGGAGCCCCTACATATAGACTGTTCGCATAATCCAGGTGGGAAGTAATTAAGGCCTGGGTGACAGTTCTACGTGCATCCATAGGTAAAAAAGGGAAAATTTTCCTCATCATTTTTAATTTACCATAGCAAATCGACGTGACCTTATTGATTTGGGGGCTGCAGGATAGTGTATCATCGAATATGAACCCCAGGTTACGGACAGAGTGAACCGGGGTCGGCGGAGGGTTGAGAATCGTAGGCCACCATAAAGAAGGTGGAGTGGTCATTTTTTGATTAAAAAACAGAACCTCCGTTTTATCGGTGTTTAGTTGCAGATGGTTAGTGGACATCCAGGAGCAGATTTCGCCAAGACAGTGGCGAAAACTGGAGAGGCTGGAGTCAGAGTGATCGCTGAAAGAGAATATAAGCTGAGTATCATCAGCATACGATATCACTCTGACTCCGCAAGCCTCTACTACCTTGGCCAACGGGGCAAGGTGCACATTGAAGAACAGGGGGCTTAACGCTGAGCCCTGTGGGACTCCGCGAACCAGAGGTTTGCATTCTGATTCAAAAGGTCTGAGAAGAACCCTCTGAGATCGCCCTTGGAGGAAGGAACCCAGCCATGATAAGGCAACGCCGCTCACTCCAATCTGCTTCATACGGTCAAGGAGGATTTTATGGGACACCGTATCGAAAGCGGCGGACAGGTCGAGGAGGACCAGCATGGCCTCCTCGCCCTTGTCC
This sequence comes from Lissotriton helveticus, assembly GCF_964261635.1. Lineage (NCBI taxonomy): Eukaryota > Metazoa > Chordata > Amphibia > Caudata > Salamandridae > Lissotriton > Lissotriton helveticus. Next base: position 1,777,671,677 of record NC_136065.1, read on the forward strand.
ACACACTCTCGCACCGTCTCTGACACTTCAAGCAGTGCGGTCTCAGTGCTGAAACCAGCACGGAAACCGGACTGGGAATCGTGGAGAAGAGAGTTGGTCTCCAGGTATTCCGCTAGTTGAAGTTGGACTGCCTTTTCCAAAACCTTAGCAGGTTTGGGAAGTAGAGAGATAGGCCGATAATTACTAAATTGTGTAGGGTCGGCATCAGCTTTCTTCAAGATGGGTACAAGCAGAGCTTCCTTCCAGGCTAAAGGGAACTGGCCTAGTTGTAAAGAGGCGTTCCAAATGGAAATAAGAGGCTCTAGCAGTAAAGTGGCCAACTCACTCATGATTTTAGGGGGGACCGGGTCCAAAGGGGAACCTGATTTGCACTGTAATAATAGTTTACGTGCAAGATTAGGGGTGAGGTCCTTAAAAACAGCTAAAGTAGGAGCAGTGTCCTGGTTAATTGAAACCGGGATAAGGGAGAGGTCCAGAGCACCAGCTGGAGGGAAGGAGGCAGCAATTTTATCAATTTTTTCTTGAAAGAAGTCTGATAGTCCATTACAGAGAGACTGACTAGCAAGATTAATGGGTGTCAGAGCGGGGGGTTTGACAAAGTCCTTGACAATTTTAAACAGTGTTTTTGCCGAATTGTCTGCGTCTTTAATTTGTGAGGTGAAAAACTCTTTCATGGCTAATTTTCTTGATTTGGTGAATTTCCTAAGGGCCATTCTATAGATAGTTTTTGCCTCAAGGTCGTACGTAAGTCTCCATTTACGTTCGAGTTTTTTACAATGGCTTTTTTCTTTACGTAAGGCATCTGAAAACCAGGGAGCAGAAGGGCGAGATCTAGCAGATGACATCGCTATACAAGGGGCAATTTCATCGATCGCCGCCAATAGAGTGGTGTTAAACTTAGTAACACAGGTATCAATATTTCCTAAGCTTGACTCAAGAGGGCAACTGAATATTGGCTCTAGGGAAGTACAGGTGACCTTATGCCATTTTCTTCTGTGGCCTAGCCCTGGTTCCACCGGGATGGGAGCCTGAGGGATGGGAATGTCAAACGCAAGCAAAAAGTGATCGGACCATGTAAGGGGGAGAGAAGGGTGCGTACTAGTCCCAGGGAGGTTGGAGAAAATAAGGTCTAGCGTGTGGCCGGCTACATGCGTTGGACCATGGATGAGTTGCGTCAGGCTCAGGCTCTGGAGAGAGTCGAGAAGACGGATGGCTTGGGTACAGGTGGGGTCATCAACGTGGAGGTTAAAGTCACCCAGAACTATAAAGTGAGGGTGCTTAAGGGAAAGGTCCGTAATGACATGTACCAGTTGTGACAGGGCTGAGGGAGAGGCTTTAGGGGGGTTGTAAACTAAAATACCGGTAAGGTAAACTGCGGCAGAATCCGCAACAGAGAAATAAATGGCTTCAATCAGACCAATATTGGTGATTTTCTTAATGATAATATTCAGGTGGGTTTTAAACAGGATGGCAAGTCCACCTCCTGTCTTTCCCTCCCGGTTGGCGCCTAAATAGCGATAGTCTGGGGGGGTGGCTAGAAAAATGTCTGGGTTTGAGGTATCTTTGGTCCATGATTCCGTAAGGAATAATATATCCCAACAGTAAGTAGTGAGGGTCGACCAGATTTCATTGGCATGCCGGGGGAGGGAGCGACAATTAATCAATGCTAGTTTTAACGGGCAAGAAGACACAGCAGTGGGAAGAGGAAGGGCACGTTCGTGCCAAGGGGGAATCGATAAGGGGCAATGGGAGCATTGAAAAGAACGGCCATCTAAATCCATAGGGGAGCAGCGGTCTGATAAAGAACATGAGCCCGCTCCTACTAGTATCAGCTGATCTCTGGTCCAACTGATGCCGGTCTCTCTCACGCCCAGGGCAGGGGGACTGGCCCTAGGCCCGGGACAGGCGCAGACGGGCGCAGACGGGCTTGCCTTAGGCGCGCCTTCGGCGCGCCATCGTCGCGCCCGCTGCGCCCGTCCGCTGCGCGGCCGGGATATGTGATTGCTTTTACACATGACAGGAGGGTGGGAGTGGTCGCGAAGCTGTACCGCTACCCTCCCTACCTGCCTTCCCAAGATGGCGGCGTACTTCCGCGTCTACCGGCGTCAGCGCTTGCAATCGGCTGCGCCGGTAGAATGAGGCTTCTGTCGGGAGCCACGGAAGAGAAGTAAGTCTCTCCCACAACGAGCGTAATTAACAGGAGTTTAAAAACGCACCTCATAAAATATGTACAGTATTAAAAATTCGGTCCTGAATAAGTACAGAGAATGCACAACACAAGTGATAAGCAAGGAAGAGAAGAGCGCCCCCGGCTTCCGCCTCAGGGGAAAGTTCCCAATCAATTATTACACAGGGTTACACTCAACAATCCTTAAATAAGGCGGGAGGGCGGGAGTGGTCGCGAAGCTGTACCGCTACCCTCCCTACCTGCCTTCCCAAGATGGCGGCGTACTTCCGCGTCTACCGGCGTCAGCGCTTGCAATCGGCTGCGCCGGTAGAATGAGGCTTCTGTCGGGAGCCACGGAAGAGAAGTAAGTCTCTCCCACAACGAGCGTAATTAACAGGAGTTTAAAAACGCACCTCATAAAATATGTACAGTATTAAAAATTCGGTCCTGAATAAGTACAGAGAATGCACAACACAAGTGATAAGCAAGGAAGAGAAGAGCGCCCCTGGCTTCCGCCTCAGTGGAAAGTTCCCAATCAATTATTACACAGGGTTACACTCAACAATCCTTAAATAAGGCGGGAGGGCGGGAGTGGTCGCGAAGCTGTACCGCTACCCTCCCTACCTGCCTTCCCAAGATGGCGGCGTACTTCCGCGTCTACCGGCGTCAGCGCTTGCAATCGGCTGCGCCGGTAGAATGAGGCTTCTGTCGGGAGCCACGGAAGAGAAGTAAGTCTCTCCCACAACGAGCGTAATTAACAGGAGTTTAAAAACGCACCTCATAAAATATGTACAGTATTAAAAATTCGGTCCTGAATAAGTACAGAGAATGCACAACACAAGTGATAAGCAAGGAAGAGAAGAGCGCCCCCGGCTTCCGCCTCAGGGGAAAGTTCCCAATCAATTATTTCAAAGAGGCAATACATATCGGGCAACATGCTGCACTAGCCTCAAGCAGTGCAGCATGTCCGAAAATGGTGAATTGGGTCCTGTCCCTCACGCGCCCTTATGAGCCATAAGAAGCCAAGATAATGGAAAAGGACAGCCTTCCGTCCTATCTGAGATTCTGAATGGGCCTAAGGGTGTGAGCCTCGCTTTGGCACATTTTGTACTGAATCTGGGCATTTGGGAACAATGATTCATGAAGCCTACTTATTTTGTCATAATTCTAGGGAGAGGCTAAGGGAGGGATCTTTTAAACTAGTCCAGGCACACATCTGCATAACAAATGCTACTAACCATAAAGTGTGCCTGTTCCACACTCCCGTTTACTGTTGAAGGGGATTATTTGAAGGAGACTACAGGCCTGGGGGGGTATCCTTCATAAGATTATGGAGCCCTCACACTTCTAAAAGTGCCATTTTCAGAATTACAATATAAAATCCGATGTAACATATTGTTGTGATTCTAAATTGTGATTCCAGAGATACCAGAATTGGAGGTCTTATCTCTTATAAAATGTAATAAGGTAATCCTAATGTTATCCTACAGGAGAGATAGACCTTGCAATAGTGATAAAGGACTTTGGGAGTTGTTCTCTATCAATACATGTAAACCTTAAAAATAAATGTCCTGCCATTTGAATACATTGCACGCTGCCCTCTGGGTTATATAGGGCCTACCTTAGGGTTAACTTATATGTATAACAAGCATTAGAAATGCAATTGGTCTCACATTTTTTTGAGTTAGAGCTATTGGAGTTGTAAACGGCAATGTCTTTAACTCTTGTGTTATTGAGTGGATTTATGTGGCTTGAGAAGAGTTATGTGGTTTGGATTGGAATTGTTAGTTGTGTAACTGTGTGGCGTGGATTTGAGTGGTGTAATTATGTGGCATGATGTGCATTGGATTATGTGTCTAGTAATTATGTGATGTAGAGCGCAGTGGTGTGGAGTAAAGTTGTGTATAGTAGTATAGAGTGGCGCTGCACCACGGGGGCTGTGGGGGCGTGTGTTACGCCCCTGGCAGGTATCCTTAAGATCCAGTGAGGTCATATAATTCCCCGTGTCCATGAGAAGAAAAATCTCCAGAAGCGACAACATCCTGAAAGGTTGACTTTTGCTGAACGTGGTCAACAACCTAAGGTCCATAATTTGCCTCCGTTTTCCTGTCTTTTTCTTTATTAAAAAGAAATGGGAGTAGAAGCCTAGTTTGTGTTTTGCGTGGCACCACTTAAATTGCTTGTTTGGCGAGAAGCAAACTGATTTCTTTTTTGAGAAGTGCAAGATGACGGTGTGCAGTTTTCCGGGGACGGAAATTCACAGGTTGTTGAAGAAATTCCAGGGTGTGACCATGATGGAAGACATCTAACACCCATTTGTCAGAAGAAATGGTATTCCATTGAGAGAAGAATTTGAAGCAAGTTTGAGCCCATTGAAATGGGACTGGGATGACGGATGCCTGCAAATGTTTATTGTCTCCTCATCCACGTGCTTGCCAAATAGATACTCACCATCAAATAGCATATCTAGCACTTTTTTGAACCTCTGAGCGGAATGTTGTTGCCCTAAGCCATCCTTGCTTTCGCAACACGGTAGCGTCCGCTATTTGCCTAAAGGCTGTAGAAGAGATGTCCAGCGCCACATCGATGATCTCTGATGAGGCTCTCTCTCCTTCTGAAAGTACATCCTTGGCCTCCTTCTTATCCTCGGGCAGATATTCCAGCAAGGGGTAGATGTCGGACCACATTAGCAGGTCATACCTCCCGAGGATAGCCATGGCATTGAAGGCCCTGATGACTGTTGCCGCCAGCGCGGAGAATCTCTTGCCAATATTATCCAACCTGCGCCCTTCCTTATCTGGCGGTGCAGCACATGGCGATGCGGGATTCTTGGATCTTCTTTGGATGGTCTGCATAATAATGGAGTCAGACTCTAGAGGGCCGATCAGACACGCAGGAGAGTCTTCAGATGTCCTGTACTTTTTATCCAATTTCGGGATACCAGCCTGTACGGAAGCTGGATTCTTCAACAGCTTAAGGCCCTCCTGCCACAGGAAGTCCACTATTGGGATGGCTCTGGAAAGGCTCTGTGTAGTGGCCTTGAAGTCGTATAAAAAAAAAACGCTTGACAGGCATCAAAATGTTTTGATGCCAGCTCTAAAAGGTCATGAAAACTGCTGATATCAGCCGGTGGAGAATCGGACATCGGCAGAGTGGGAAAAGGTGGTGTGTGTGCCACATAGTCATTCAATTCGTCGCGGACATCTGGGTCCAACTGCAGCTCTCCCTCTTCTAGCTGCTAGTCACCACTGTCCAGCTCCTGAACAATAATTTGCAAGGGCGGTAAGGCTTCCTGTTTCGGTGGCACACGCGTGGCCTGCTGATCTGAGATAACAGAAGATTCCTCCTGTGTGGGGGGTGTATTTTGAGTAGCATTGGCCTCAGGGAAACTCTTGTACTAGTCACTGAGCATCAGACATAAGTCCGTGACTAGAGAAATAGCGATGCTAATGGAGGGCTCCTGTTGACGTTCCTCCTCCTGTTAATCACAAGGATTATGATCCTAAAAAAGGCCTAAGCCTTGCATCCTGGGATGTCCTGTGTCTGAGAAGGAATATTCACCCTCCAGATATGCAAAAGGGTCATCCAGTACTTCCCCGTCCTCAGATTATTGGCATTTGACCCAAGTTGCGAAGGGCTATGAGCAGGACCAGAAGGCCCCTCATCTTCCGATTCCTAGTAGTCAAAGAGGGATCACTGACAAAATATCGAAGGTCAAAAAATCAACCTACATAAATATCGGAGCTAGAATATCCATGTCAAGAATATCGACATCCTATCTACAAAATGATAAGTACAAAAATATCGGAAACAATATATCGATGTAAAAAATATTGGGGGGTTTTTAGTTAAAAAAAATGTAAAATAAACAAAATAATACTTATAAATATAATAAACATTGTGAAAAATATTTTATTATGTTTAAAATGAATAAGTAATATATTTATAATTTAATGAAACATTAATTAAACATACTTATAATATATAATATATATATATAATTACTCAGTTTTAATATTTATTTTAATAACTTTTAAATTATTTTAAATATTCTGAATTACAAATACATCTATACACGTAAAACAATAACATAATAAAAATTAAATAATTATGTAAAACACATTTTAAAAATTAAATGAGCGGAAGGAATAAACTACCACTATTCCAACTCCAAAAAAAACAACAGTAAGGAAAATGTTGGATAGCGTAGAGCTTAAAATACCTATTCCTACTTCAGAGAGTGCAACTGTAGAGAAAGTGTTGGATAGCGTATTGGTAAAAATTACTATTCCAACTCCAGAGAGTGCAACAGTAGGGAAGAAAACAAGTTACTTACCTGTAACTACAGTTATCCAATATTGGTATCTTTCATAGATTCACATGCCTGAATCATTCCCCGTCGTCGAGGCGGGAGTCCCACGGTAAAAATATATACAATAGCAGTGCCTAAAAATTTCTTGTAGTAGGCTGGCAAAGCCTAAAGGCCTAGCTAGGCCCAAAACTCAGCAGCCTATCTACCTCATTATGTAAAAAGACCTGAAATAGTAGCCTCAGCCAATCAGCTGTCCTCACCCTCTAGAACCTTCCTAGCTCAGGCAGTTCTCCTCAGATTTTCCCAGCACAAGTGAGAATAAGTATCCATAAACAGAACTGCCCTGCCGGGGAGGAGGGTGGGTGCATGTGAATCTATGAAAGATACCAATACTGGATAACCGTAGTTAGAGGTAAGTAACTTGTTTTCTTATCCAGTATGGGGGTATCTTTCATAGATTCACATGCCTGAATCAGAGTAGCAAGCGGTGACATCATGTCTGTCGTTAGAGGAAGGTGGGAGACAAAATAAATCGTATACACCCCCACACAACCAGGAAGGTAATAGAGCACAAACTTGTTTACATAACGTATGCATCAAAAACCTTCATAAAGTACATTACAGATAGGACAGCGTTTGAAAATGTTAAAAACATCATAATGAAATACATATGCTTAAAACAGTCAAATGAAGAAGAAAATACTATAAAGAGTCTAACCTTAGTGAAGAAGATGCTGCAGCACCGCTACTCCAACTGCTGTATCATCATGAGTTGCCGACTGCAGACAGTAGTGCTTCGTAAAAGTGTGCACACTTTTCCACGTAGCAGCTCGGCAAATGTTCTCCAGCGTCACTCCAGCGAAAAGGGCCGTCGACGCTGACATTGTTCTGGTGGAATGCGCTTTAACCTTTCTTGTTAAAGGTTTGTTAGCTTTGTCATGACAGAAGAGAATCATAGATGACAACCATCTAGCAATAGTTGCCTTTGTTACCGCTTGACCCAAGGTGGCTCGACCATAAGCAACAAAAAGCTGATTAGATTTGCGTATGTCCTTTGTTTTTTGAAGATAAAACTTAAGGCACCGTTTCACATCTAGGTAATGTAAAACCTTCTCTGCCGGAGTTTTAGGATCCGGGAAAAAAGTCTTGAGCTTGACAGGTTGATTGATGTGAAATTGGGTCGGCACTTTTGGGATGAATCTTGGGTTGGTTCTAAGCGTCACAAAGTCTCCAGAGAATTGTTAGAAAGGCTGTGCAATGGTGAAGTCCTGTATCTCACTGGCTCTGCGGGCTGAAGTGAGAGCCAATAAGATAGCCACTTTCCAAGTTAGAAACTTTAGCTCCGCCTTGTGAATAGGTTCAAAAGGCCTTTTTAGAAGTTGGGACAAAACAATATTAAGATCCCACTCAGGAGGAGGAGGCCGAACTGGTGGAAAAGCTTGGAATAGCCCTTTAAGGAATTGTTTGATCAAAGATGATGAACATAAGGATGGTGTGTTGGAACTCCTCCTGAATCTGGATACTGCCGCCAAATGTACCTTAATGGACGAGAAAACCAGTCCTGCCCTAGCTAAAGACAGTAGATAAGGAAGGATGTCTTCAGGTGGAGCTTGAATTGGATGAACATTATTTTCTCCACACCAAGAACAGAATCGTTTCCACTTAAAACGATATGTCTTGATGGTACTTTGCACACGGGCCTGTGATAAAATCGCCCTGCAGTCTGAGGAGATGTTAAGATCCTTGAACTCTAGGAAGTCAGGAGCCAGGCGTGCAAGTGCAGAGATTGAGGATCCGGGTGTCGGATCTGGCCTCCCTCTCTTGTTAACATTGACACTGTCGGTTTAAGACGAAGTGGAGGCTGCTGAGAGAGTAGAAGGAGCTCCTGAAACCAAAATTGTCTTGGCCAACGGGGAGCAATGAGGATGAGAGTGCAATGTTCCCTCTTCATCTTTTGCAGTACTTTCGGAATGAGCGGGATCGGAGGATAAGCGTACGCAAATATTACGGACCATCTCATCAAAAGGGCATTTCCCCTTGACCCCTGTTGAGGAAACCTGCTGGCATAAAATAGGCATTTGCTGTTCTGCTGCGTGGCAAACAGATCCAGTGTTGGTGTTCCCCATGTGTGAAAGATCCTCTCCACTTGATGTTGTTCGAGCTCCCATTTGTGACAGCCCGTGAAAGACCTGCTGAGGTTGTCGGCTAGAGAGTTCTGGAAACCTTGCACATGTTCTGCTCTGAGGGATATGGCGTGGTGTATGGCTCATTCCCACATTTGAGCTTCCAGCGACAGGGTGAGAGATTTCGTTCCTCCCTGTTTGTTGATATAATACATGCTGGTGGTATTGTCCGTGCGCACCAGCACTGACGAATTCGCAATCCTTGGAAGGAAGGCTGGTAGGGACAGAAAAATGGCTCTCAGCTCCAGGCTGTTGATGTGCTTCTGCCGGTACTGACGAGACCATCGCCCTTGAATCTGAAGGTCCTGAAGGTGACCTCCCCAACCTTCCATGGAATCGTCCGTAGTCAGGGTGAACTCTGGTATGTCGTGGAGAAAAGTGAGGCCCGGTGACAAATTGTGCGCCTTCGACCACCAAAGAAGGGCTTGCTTCATCTTGGATGTTACTTTGATGCGGTCGTCGAACGATCCGTCGACTTGCCTCCACTGTCGAAGTAATTCCTCCTGCAGCTGCCTCATTCGGAGTCTCGCCATAGGGATGAGGCTGATTGCAGACGAGCTCATCCCGAGAAGGGAAGCAAATGTTCGAACTGAAAGTGACCTTCTTGCAAATATTTGTTTTGCCAGCTTTAGCAGTTTGTTTTGCCGCTCGTGAGTCAAGAACGCCTTGCACTGGCATGTGTTCAACACCGCTCCCAGAAAGGCGAGGTTGAAGCTGAGATTTGTTCGAATTGAGGGTCAGTCCCAGATTTGAGAATAGGGAGAGGGAACTCTTGACCGCTTCCATCTTGGAGGTTCTGGATGGTCCTTTTAATAGCCAGTCGTCGAGGTTTGGGAAAACTTGTATTCCCTGTGACCTCAGCATGGCCGCCACCGGGGCTAAACATTTGGTGAATATCCTTGGGGCCGATTTCAGGCCGAATGGAAGCACTATGAATTGAAAGTGGACGCCAGCCACTTCAAATCTTAGGTATTTGCGGTGTTTTGGGTGAATAGGGATGTGGAAGTAGGCGTCTTCCAGATCCAGAGAAGCCATATAGTCCCCTTTGTTGAGACAATTCAGAATGTCCGTCAGCGTTACCATGCGAAAACTCTGTTTCTTTAGATATTTGTTGAGCTTGCGCAGATCTAATATTGGACGCCACTCTCCTGAATTCTTCAGGAGTGTGTCCATTCCTGACAAGATCCAGGACCCACTGATCTGAAGTTATTTTCCGCCACTGCTGGTAAAAGGCGGAAATCTTGGCGCCCACGGGAAGGGGAGGATGAATGACTGACGTCCGGCAAAGCTCATTGGCGCTTGTTGGAATCACGCCCTTAATTGTTTGAGTGCTGTTTCCCTCCCTGATGAGAGAAACTACCAGAGGCAGGCTGTCTGTAGGATGATTGATAGTACGGTTGTTTGTACTGCGACTGGTACTGTTGATTTTGCTGGTTGGAATAATTCCCTCTGGAGGAGTAACCACGGCCTCTTGCTCCTCTAAAGGACCCTCTCTTGTATTGTAGGGTACCCAGTGATTTAGCTGTGTCCGTATCCGTTTTTATTGCGAGCAAAGCGTCATCAATGTGTTTTCCAAAAAGGGAATCCCCATCGTACGCCATGTCAAAGATTTTCGTTTGGACCTCAGGTCTGAAGGTGGTAGCCCTGAGCCAACCTTGACGCCTGAGGACTGCTGCTCCCGCCAATTGCCTGAAGTTGGTATTTGAAATATCAAGGGCGCAATCAATGATTTCCGATGCCGCCCTTTCTCCCTCCAGCACGATCCTGCGCACCTCCTGTTGACGACCCTCAGGGACCAGATCAAGGAACTCAGACAGATCTGACCACATCTGTCTATCATAACGGGCCAAAATAGCTAACGAATTAGCTGCCTTAATGGAGGCTGCTGCATTTGCAGAAAACTTCTTCCCTATGGCATCTAGTCTCCTGCCTTCCTTGTCAGGTGGCGGTGAAATAGGAGCTGAAGGGTTCTTGGACCTTTGTTGTGCTGCCTGGGATATGTATGAGTCTGGTCGAGGGTGTCCTATTAAGCAAGATGGAGTATCAGATGGCGCTCAATATTTCTTCTCAATTCTTGGAAGGACTGCCGGAATGGAAGCGGGCGTTTTCATGATGGTGAGGCCCTCCTTCCATATGTAATCAATAATGGGGATAGCTCTGGTAACTCTGCGATACCCCTCCTTAAAGTCATGCAAAAAGCAGTCAGACTGCTCAACTGTGACAGACAATTCAAATCTATTAGCCGCACGTTGCATAATATTATGAAATCCGCCAATATCCTCAGGCGGATAATCTGACGGGCGTGGCACAGGCGGTGAAGGCATGGGAATGACATAATCATCCCACGGATCCATAGGTGTTTGATCTGGCAACTCGCCCTCTTCCCTGCCATCATCCTCATCATGAGAAGAGGCATCCGTGTCACCTTGGGGTATAGGGTCAGTATCCTGCCTCGGTGACAATGAAGCTTGCGGCGAAGGAGGCCTTGGCACGTCAACTGGGACAGGCGGCACACAAGGTGCAACTGAAGTTGGTGGAAATCTCTGGCGATAGTCCGCCAACATAGCTTGTAAGTCTTGAATTAAAGTAGATGGCAGATGACTTGTGTCCTCTGAATGAGGAGGTCTGGTATGGGGCGAATGATATGGCGTTGAGAAATCTTCATTCGCATAATGCCCTTGGTCATCGTCCTCATCTTCCTCCTGATATTTGATGATCAATTGAGAAGGGTGACGGGGAACCCCAAAAGGTCCCTCATCCTCTTCACCTTCATCCGAATCATCCTCCACATATGTCTCCAAAAGGTGTGATGGTAAGAGTGGAGAAATGTGAGAGTAGTCTTGCCTCTGATAAGTTTTCATTTGGAAACGGGTATATTGCACCCTCGTCGGAGGCGTGCTGTGCAGATGAGCGGATGCCATTGCTTTCGTAGTAGTCGATGACGATGAACCTGTTGTCATTGGAATTGTCGTCGACGGGACTGTCGACGGCATTTCCATCGATGGAGCGGTCGTCGAGTCGACGAGACCGTCGATGGTGTCTTCGTCGACGAAATCTTCGTCGACGAGGTCGTCGATGGTGTCTTTGTCGACGAGTCCTTCGTCGACGAGGTCGTCAATGGTGTCTTCGCCGACGAGTCCTTCGTCGATGGTTTCGTCGATGGTGTCTTCGTCGACGAGTCCTTCAATGATGTCTTCGCCGACGGAACTGTCGTCGACGGGCCAGTTGTTTTCGTCGTCGGGCTGAAAGTAACTTCATCGACGAAGGCGTCGTCGACGGGACAGTCGACGATGATTTCGACGGCAACTGGCCCTTCGTCGTGCAAGGCTTCACCGGCGACGACAAAATTTTAGCAGACACCAGAGGAGAAGTAATAACCGAAGTGGTGACCGTAGCAGAAGAAGTTGAAGAGGTAGAAGTCAAAGTAGCAGTATGAATAGACACCAGAGAAACAGTCTTAGTCTGGGCTGTACTCACAGTGGACGGTCTTGAAGGAGACAATGCACTCTCTGAGGGTTCTGAGACTCTTTGAGAGGTTTTACGTTTTTTCCTCCTCTCAGGAGAAGAGCTCTCTCTGGATCTGGCTCTCTTGCTGGAGGTAGAGGCCTTGTCCTCATCATCTGTGGAAGATGATTTTAACCACAAAAGAAGCCTTGCCTCTCTATCCCGGATAGTTTTTGAAGGGAAGGTACGTCAAATTCTACAATCCTTCACCACATGTGAGGGGTTCAGACAATAGATGCAGTCAGAGTGCTGGTCGTCCACATGGACCCTCTTCTTATTGCAGGTTCCACAAGCCTTGAAAAGAGCCTTCTTTTCAGACATTTTGAAGAAAAAGAGACAAAAAACTGAGTAGGCACTCAGGGGGACTCCCTTACACATGAAGTGCGGTGAAAATCTGAGGAGAACTGCCTGAGCTATGAAGGTTCTAGAGGGTGAGGACAGCTGATTGGCTGAGGCTATTATTTCAGGTCTTTTTACATAATGAGGTACATAGGCTGCTAAGTTTTGGGCCTAGCTAGGCCTTTAGGCTTTGCCAGCCTACTACAAGAAATTTGGCACTGTTATTGTATATATTTTTACCGTGGGACTCCCGCCTCGACGACGGGGAATGATTCAGGCATGTGAATCTATGAAAGATACCCCAATACTGGATAAAGTGTTGGATAGCGTAGGGGTAAAAATGACTATTCCAACTCTAAAGAGTGTCACAGTAGGGAAAGTGTTGGATAGCGTAGAAGTTAAAAATAACATACTTATAAGTTAAATATATTTTTTAAATAATTAATGAATTAATTATTAAATAACTCTAAACTATTTACAAATACCAATAAATAATTAATGAAAACATAGTTACCAATAAATAATTAATTAGCAATCAATTAATAATGAATACCAATAAAAAATAATTAATAAATATTACCAATTAATAAATATTGAACAATAAAATATTTGTAATAACAAAAACATATGAAATATTAAGAATTAATGACCAATTAACAAGTATTGAACAACTAAATACTTTCTTTTACCAAAAAATATTAATTGTTAAACATTAATTGCCAATTAATAATTACTTATTAATATATTAATTAAAATATCAATACATATTTAATACTATTTAATTACCAATCAATAATTAAACAATACATTAACTTTCATAACCAAAAAATTCTAATTTTAAATAATTACCAATGAATAATTAATGTGCAATAAATTAATGATCAATACCCAACAATAAATTTAATAATTACCCGCACAAGAAGGATACAGCTTTGTTTGATAGGAGGCAAGGTCAAGAACCTTTATCCTGTCAAAACTCCAGGTAGAAGGACAGGGAAAGGTGGACTAATGGCACCAACCATACCATATAAAGGATGTGCTGCAGCAAGTCCTTTATCGAATTGAACAACCTGATTGAAAGTTGACTAGACAGACTTATTGCATCAACTTGTGAACAGCATGTCTCTGAATACCACAACCCTGGTGTCCTGGCAGTAACAATTGAAAAAGTCTCAGTTGACAGCATGCCAGAAGGAAGAGCTGAAGAAGTTATTACAGAAGGAATGGGAAATGATTCCTTCTCAACCAGGTTTTAACTTCCTCAATTGAACACAAAAATGAATGCAATCCTGGCAAGCATGCCATAATATGATTATTCCAGCAGCTAAACAGAAGGTGGTGGAGAAAGAACAGGAAACTATGCCCGTACAAGCCTATGCAGGTAGGTAAGAGTATCCACCAGAAAGACTCTTACCACCGGTAACTTTTTCTTCTGATGGATACTTCTACTTGCTAATTCCTCACTTACAGAACAGATTTCATAGCAATACCCTACCCAGGATGACGGTTGATGGATGAGGAAATCTTGCAGAACGGACCTCACAAACTGTCAGTCCCAGCGTACCACATAGTCCAGGCAGTAGTGCTTGGAGAAGGTGTGCAAAGGCACCCCACGTCGCTGCCTTACATATTTCTGCAAAAGGAAGTCCTGGCAAGGGCAGAAGTGGAAAACTTAGCCCTGATGGAATGGACCCTAATGCATTCTGGAAGATCCTTCTTGACTATTGCGTAGCAGGTCTTAATGCAAGGGTGATCCAGTATGAATGCAGCTGGTGATATATTATGACAGAGATCCCATATGCACCGCCTTACCATTTTTTGGCACCACAAAACCGTAAAAAAATATGGTCATTCAGTCGAAAATGCTTGGTGCTATCCAGATAGTAATTGACTGCCTGGCTAGGATCCAACAGATGTAACCATTCCTCCTCTTTAGTAGGATGAGGGGTAGGATAGAAGGTTGAAAGGGTGAGGGACTGCCCACAATGGAAAGGGGTCACCCCCTTAGGAAGGAAAACAGCCCTAGACTGAAACACTAACTTATCAGGATAGAAAGTGTTTAAGGAAGGACGGCAGCTAAGGGCTTGCAGTTCACTAACCCTGCCAGCAGAAGTGACAGCAACTAAAAACTCTACGCCTGGTTTAGATGTCGGCGGACGGGTTACTCCGTCACAACATTGACGGATAACCCGTCCACCGAAATATAAATCACATCTGATATAATAGGATTTATATTTCGGTGGACAGGATATCCGTCACCGTTTTGACGGAGTAACCCGTCTGCCGAAATCTAAATCAGGCCCTCTGTTTTGAATGTTAACACTCTTTACTACAACTATGAAAGGGCTCAAAAGGAGACCCCATCAAATACGCATGAACCAGATTCATGTCCTACTGGGAAACCAACAATAGGAGTGAGAGGATGCATATTTATCAAACTTCAGAGGAAACTGATAAGAAAAGGGCACTTAAAAAGGGTCGGCTGGTCCGACAGACAAAGGAATGAAAACAAAGCAGCAAAAATACCCTTCCACAGTGCCAACTGACCAACCCTTCTGAGCAAGGGAGAGCTCATTTTTCAGATCCTGCAAGGAGTCTGCATCATTGTCTGCCCACAATGCAACAAAATTGCCCCATCTGCCTGAGTAATCAGGCTTAGTGGAGAGCAGCGTGCTGATACAATTACGTTGCTCACCTATGGTCACAGCTGAAAGGAACTCCGTTCCTGCGGTTCAATTTCCAAGCATGTAGGTGGAGCTTTCAAAGACTGGAGTGCACAGTGGGAGAGAAGGTCCAGCATGAAAGGAAGGCGAAGTGGAGGGCATGTGGAGAATGCAAAAGGTCTATGTACCACACTCTTCTCAGCCAATCTGAAGTGGTGAGAATGACTGTGGCCTGGCTTGGCGAATCATCCTGTGAACAAGGACTCACGGATATAAGAGGAAATGTGTAATGCAGCTGTAAGTTTCACCTTAACTGAAAAGCATCCCTCAAGGGTCCCCAAAACAGATACTGGGGGAGCAGAACTGCTTGCATTGAGCATTTTCCAAGTAAGTGAACAAGTCCACCTGAGGAGTACCCTCTGGGGAAGATTCCCTGGACTACCTCCGCTAAATATGCCACTCATTATCAGGAATATAACGCCAGCTCAGGCTGTCAGCTCAGACATTCAGAGACCCCACTAGGTAATTGGAGTCGAGCCAGTTCCCTTGGCGGTGGGTTCAAGATCACAATCTCAACCCTTCCAGGCAAAGGAGGCGAGAATCTAATCCCCTTGCTTATTCAAGTAACACATTGCTATTGTGTTGTCCATCAATATCTGGATGAACGACCTTGGGTGGAGGGAAGGAAGGTCTTGAGGGCCTTTTAAATTGCCTGCAGATTCAGCAGGTTGATTTGAAGAACCTGCTCTTCTAGAGGTCAGAGACTTCTGATCTCCAAATCTTCCAGATGGGCACCCACCCTAGTGTGGAAGCATCAGTCACCACCGTAGATATGGTCGGAGGGAGAGTAACAACCATCCTGCAGCTCAGGTTCGCTTTATTCCCGCACCAAGCTACTTACACTACAGTGCTGAGGGAGATTACTATGCAAACTGACAGTTCGCCCCCATACTGAATCCCCTGCAGGGCCCTCGACTGCAAATATGCATGTTTAACTAGGAGAATGCCCCTGACCTATGAATCTGAGGACTCCCAGGATTGTTGACGTTCACGCTTTGGTGAAGGGATGTAACCACATGTTGGATTTTGGTTATCCTCTGAGGTGGGGGAGAGGCACGAAAAAAGGGTTTGTCCAGTTCTGACCCTATGAACTGCAGTCATTAGGAAGACCACAAGGGAGTTTCGGGCTTGTTGATGGAAAACGCAGATCATACAGCTGTGGTAAATAAAATATTACCCTGTCATAATTTCTATAAATAAACAAAGTGTCATGCATTAAATGAGAGGCAGAGTCCGTGGTGTCCGATTCAAAGGAGCTTTATTTCCATAACTCGAGTTAGGGGAGAATCGGTTCCATCACCACTAAGGTTCAGGAAGGGTCTTCTAAACCTTATTTACTGAGTACAATATTTATACTTTCAATCTCGTACATAGGGAGGAACGCTCCAGGCAGAGCAAGAGAAAGAGAGATAAGAGCATGTGGGCGTGCATTTGAGGAGTCATAGGTGAGTCATAGGTGGGTGGATACATGGAGGGGGTTACATGGCCAGCTGGAACTTTGCCCTACTTGTGTGCGCAACTTGATCATGACGTGCAACTGACGTGTAACTGGGGGGAGCTGACATTCAGTCTAGTAGGGAGGCCTTCAGTGTCAGGGCGATCAGCACGTCTGGTATTATCTGATATCTTGAGTCCGGGGATGTATTATCTGAAGCAAAGGTCGCTCATCACTAAGAGCCAGAGAGGGCATATATTTCTTCGTTCATTGCGTGGGGGCCGTGGGCTTTCTACGGATGCAAGCTCTGTAAGTCACTTAAACGGAGACAGAAAGGCTAGGCCCTATCTCTGCAGACGGGTTCTGTTTACCTTCTTCACCAGGCAGGAATGTGATTCTGTAGAACAAGCAGATAACTGTTGTGCAAAATACTGTCTTGGCACCCCGTGCTGGTCCTCTTTCGGCTGAGCCAGAAGTATGCGAGGTCAGGGATACGTAACTGCAGCTCTCAGAGTGTCTGGAGTCATGAAACCCTAATTCAGAGACTGGCTCAGGCTGAGCCACAAAAATGGGTTCATCTTGATTTAAGAGTGCACAATGCAAACACATGGGCCTCAATGCAAAATTAACGTTTCTTACATGGGAGACTTGATGACTGGCATCCTAATGCAGGACGTAAATGCAGAGGCCTCATTATTCAGGCCACTAAGGGAAAATGCATGGGTGACATGCACATACATTAAACATAGGGTACACGCAGGGGACATATTGGTCATGTAAAATTTCATTTTCCTCATTCCCTCCTTGTCCCCTACTTTACCCTTCAGGACACATCTATATTCATGAGACCGTATATTTGATCATACAGCATCATTTGTTCATCTTTGATCCTTTGTATACGTGGATGTGGAACACAGGCAGTCGCACACAGGCCGCAAATGGCCGGGCCACACTGCAGACAGAGACAGCAGCCGAATATCATAAGCAGTATCATTCCTAGGAACGACAACACTTTCCATCCCCAAGCCGATATTACACCCCAGAGCCAACTGGACCAAGTCCATGTGCCTGGGTCTTGATGTATATCATGAGCAATCTTGTGGAGCCTTGTTATTGCTGCGTACACAGATGGCGCGTTATTAGGAATGAAAACGCAGCAACTGGAGCCGATCACTCTACAGGCCCCGCCCCTATCCGCCAGGATGACGTCAAGAACAAGGCGGTTCTGAAGAACAACAAGTCTCATGGCAGACTGCTCCTGGGTCAAGTTCGCCAGAGCAGAAGCAGTCACATTCACAACTGCTTCCAGAGTTCTTGTTAACTTGCGTATCAGTTTACTGTTTTGGACGGGACCTATGAAGAAAAAGAATCCTTTGTTGAAATCTGTATATTGCTCCCAAGCTGTTTCAGTCTGATCGATCTCTGAGACATCTGTCTCTCTCCTTTGTCTAACATGCTCTAGTCGTGAATCTCGATGGTAATGGGATGGGGCCAGAAAGACGGGTGGCAGCAGGAACGCTATATAACACGTCCCACCCCAGTCTGAGGGCAGATGTACATAGGCTGTCTGACCGCAAATGAAATAGGTATGGCGTGATGCTTTGAAAGAAGACTGTCCTTTATCGTTAAACTCTACTACAGCTTTACACTCGCTGTGTCCCATATGTACTGAGCCTTTCTTTCTAACACACAAATCACCTTTTACCGGTAGGACTGAAATAAACGGTGGACCTATATTTTGCATGGGCTGAACATTCAGCATTATAAAACTAACGGATGCGTTTCCTTGCTCGTACTCTTCATTTTCTAGATCGGTTCCCTTCCTTTGGGGAAGTCCGTCTTCGTCTGGAAAACATGCCTCATTCATTACTTTATTCAAGTTTCCATATATCCAGTCACCCTGGTAAACTATGGACTTTCTGTCTAGTGAGGTCATTAAGGCAAACCATGCTCCGCACGAACCATTGTGGGAGAACGGTAAAGGGAAGAAGGGCAGAATTCCCTTCGTCTTTTGATAAGGTGGGAGTTGGCCACATACCCAGCAATCAGTCGCATTGCTGGTCTGATGAGAACGGTGTAACATTCGAATGAAAGTATTGTTACGCAGGGCAAGTCGATATGACAGTTCATGGGGTGGCAGTTCACTGAATGTATGCTCTACGGTGTTGTTAATGGAAGAGTGCATATGTGAGGCAATAGGAGGAAAGAAAACATGTAGTATTAAACTAACACAGATTATAACGATGCACAGAAAAAAAAGAATAATCAAAGAAACTATACATCTACTATGTAATATCTTGCAGTATTTCTCTTTCATTTTGCTCTTCTTACTATTCTCGTATGCGATCTTATACATGTCAGAAATCTAGTCTAACCGATTCACCACCTAGTGGACTTAGACAATTAAACCGCGTCTGACTTACTAGATCGTAACTTAGACCTATACTCTTGCTGTGGAGTCCTTTCTAGCAAAGGCGGCGCAAAGTCTGTAATGTCTTTAATGTCTTTATTCTTTACCAAAGTTCCAGATTGTCCAAAGTACCGTTTGCAATGATGGGCATGAAGCCATCCTTTTCTTCCTTCGACCTTGATGGCTGTCCTCGTGGTCAGTAACACTAACTTCGGCGCCTTCCAACGCGGCTCAAGGGGGCTTGATCGATCAAAGTTCCGCACGAAGACGAAATCACCAGGGACTATGGAGTGTTCCTTGACCTGAGTGTTGTCAGGGAAGGCGGCAGCAACCTGTGAACGACAAGAGAGTAGTGCAGACATCAAGGAAGCCAGGTAATCTGTCAGCATGTTACTGTCAACATCAGTTATTTTCTTAGGCATAGGTGTACCCCACATATTTGGCGGTCTTCCGAAAACTACTTCATACGGAGATAGGCCTGTTCTGGAATGAGCTACCATACGCATGTAAAAGAGGGCAACCGGCAAGGCTACCATCCAATCCACGCCCTTTTCTGCACAGATCTTTGCTAGTTTCGTCTTGATTGTCTGATTATGTCTTTCTACAAGGCCTGCTGCTTCAGGGTGTCGTACACAATGGAACTTCCAATTATATCCTAACAGAAGAGACACTTGTTTCATTAATTCAGAGGAAAATGGCTGACCATTGTCTGAGTAGACGACACGGGGCAATCCGTATCTGGGAAACAATTTGCGCACCAATTGCCTGGCGGTTGTCACAGCAGTATAATCTGGAACTGGATACGCTTCTGTCCATCTAGTTAGTGCACACACAACTACCAAGACATACTTGTAACCTCTACATCTGTCCATTTGGATATAATCCATCTGGAGGACCTCAAAAGGGTGGTCAGGAGGATGAAATCCGCCTTGTTCCACCGGGATGCCTTTACCTGGATTGAACTGGCAACAGATCATACATGTTCGTACTTTCTGTTTCGCTGCTGCACGCAGGTGCTTGTTAAACCAGATATTCTGTAAGCTGTCTATCATTGCCTTCTCTCCCAAGTGTGCTGGACTATGTGTTGTGTTTATGATTACTTGTACCATGGAATCTGGAAGAAACCATGTGCCTTTTCCCTTAGTCATCCAACCTTGGTCAGTCTGGACCCCTCCTTGTTCAGTCCATTTCTTTATTTCATCTGTAGTGGCATGTGTCTGTATGTCGAGTACATCTTGAGAAGGATCCCTGACTGTCATACTTTTTGTCAGTAATGGTACCTCTGTCCTTGTCGTGTCTGTTGGTGTCTGGGCGGTAAGTTTAGCAGTTCGGTCTGCCAGGTCATTACCCTGGGAAATGGCGTCTGTAACTTTGGTGTGAGCTTTGCATTTCAGGATAGCTATGGCTGCAGGTAAATGTATTGCTTCCAACAGGGCCTGAATAAGCGGGCCGTGCTGAATTTTGGCCCCATGAGAGGTCAAGAAACCTCTCTCCCTCCACAGTACTCCGAAATCATGAACTACGCCAAAAGCATATTGTGAATCTGTATAAATGTTCACTCTCAAGTACTTAGCTCTTATGCAGGCTTGTGTCAGAGCGATGAGCTCTGCTGCTCGTGCTGACAGTGTGTCTATTCTTTGTGTCTCTATGACTTCAGTAGCAGTGGTCACGGCATATGCTGCTACTAACTCTCCTGCACTCGTTCTCATGCATGATCCATCTACATAGAGTGTTAGGTCAGGGTCTGGAAGTGCAATATCTGTCAGGTCTTGTCTTGGTTTCGTCACTATATTCATTACTTCCACACAGTCATGTGGTGGTGCATTTACTGTACTTGAGGGCAAAAGTGTAGCAGGGTTCAGAATGTTACATCGTCTGATCTCTATGTGTCGGTGAAATAATGTCAGTTCATATCCTGTCAGTCTCGCTACAGTCAAATGTTGTGTCTGTGTCCTGTTTAAGAGAACCTCCACTGCATGCGGTACCTGTACTGTCAGGGGGTGTCCCAGCACTATCGAGTCACTTTGTCTTATGGCTAGGGCTGTTGCCGCAACCGATTTCAGGCACGCAGGTAGAGCCTGGGCCACTGGGTACAGTGTACTAGAAAAATAAGCACAAGGCTTGTGTTTTCCTGCTTGATCTTGTGTGAGGACAGATAACGCTGTTCCATCCCGTTCAGTTACGAAAAGCATAAAAGGTTTACTGTAACTAGGAGTCGCTAAAACTGGCGCTTGACATAATGCTCTTTTTAATTCTTCAAATGCCAAGGTATGTTCTTGTGTCCAAGGGAGGACAGTCGAAGACGCTGCCTCCTGTGTTGTCAATTGTATGAGTGGTTTGGCTAGATAGGCATACTGGGGAATCCATTGCCTACAGTATGAAGTGAGGCCAATGAAGGCCATTACTTCCTTTTGTGTCTTGGGTTGTGAAAGGTTAGAAATGAGCTGTATACGTTCTTGTGTTAGCTGTCTACCCTCCTTGGACAGCAAGTGTCCAAGGTACACCACTTGCTGTTCACAGAATTGTAACTTTGAAGGGGACACTTTGTGCCCCTTGTCTGCCAGAAAGTGTAAAACTGTCAGTGATGCATTTTCGCAGTCTGGTTCTGATCGTGCTGTAATTAGGATGTCGTCTACGTACTGGAGTAGTGCAGTGTTGGTAGGCATGCTAATACTGTCCAGCTGTCTTTTTAATGCCTGACTGTAAATGCTAGGGCTTTCTGTAAAACCTTGTGGTGCTCTCGTAAATTTAAAGCTTCGTCCTTTTAAACTAAATCCGAAAAGATATTGGCTATCTGGATGAATGGGAACACTAAAGAAAGCATTCTTCAAGTCAATGACAGTAAAGAACGTTGCCTCAGAATCAATAGCAGTCAGTAATGAAGAAATGTCTGGAACCACTGGATATTGTGGTACTACACATTTATTCAATTCTCGAAGGTCAACAACTAGTCTGTACACTGGTAGTACACTAGGGTCTGATCGTTTAAGGATAGGAATGACAGGTGAGTTACATACATTCGAGTCAGTCTCCACCACTACCCCTCGTGAAATGAGCTCGTCAACGATTTTCAATAAGGCTACTTCGGCATCAGGTGGTAACTTGTATTGTCTAATACGTGGTAGTACTACTCCTGCTTTGAGAGTGACATGGTGTGGTGTTATGTTCATGTAACCTACGTCAGTCGGTCCTTGTGCCCATAGGAGCTGTGGCACATTCTGGAGTCTGTGGTCAAAATCAGTCAGCACATAATGTCCCTTAAAATCACGTAAGAACAGTCGCACTCCCTCTGGAGAACAACAGATAACTGCTCCTAGTTCTTTTAATGTCTTCATACCAAGTAAGTTTTCTGGACATGATTTAGTAAGTAGCAAGTCTGTGGTACGTGACAGTGGACCAACCCCGAGGGAGACTGGTTTCGATACTTCATTAACAATAGGCTTTCCTGAAAATCCCAGGGAAACATTCTGTGAGCCCGAGAGAGGTGCCCCTGGAACCTCGTCATGGCTGATGGTAGTTCTGCTCGCCCCTGTGTCAATCAGAAACTTTCGGTCCTGTCCTAGTACACGACTATGTACATACGGACCCTCTTGATCTACAGGAACCTCAATAAGGGGCAAGCCAACTTCCCTCAAGGCTGTTTCATGAGAACTGTTGATATTCTGGATAGTCTGACTGTGTGTATTGATACATTTGTGGTGTGGCATGAACAGGCGGTGGTGGAGGTGGAAAATTCGCTACTGTCTGCTGTGTGTTCTGTTGGGTGCTATTTTGCCTAGGAGTGTATTGTCGTTCTTTTGTCTTGCCTTTAGCGATATTGTGTTTCAGGACAGCACATTCCTTTACATAGTGACATGGTTGTTTGCAATAATTACAGTTCCCCTTGACAGGTGTCGTGCTATTTTTGTTCGTATTTGCCGGTACCGTTTGGGCAACCAGCACCTTCATTTTTGTCTCTTTCATGCGTCTCTTTTCCTGATCCTGCTCTTCTCTAATCCTGTTCTGGTGATATTGTAGCATCTGTAACATTTGTGAAGGGCTGTTTGCTTGCCAAGTACTCTCAATGTTCAGTACTCTATTCTTGATCTGGGGTAAGGAATTCTCTACTAATTTGCTCACGAAAAGATGTGGATATGATTCGCTACCTGGCTTAAGGCCACTATTAATAGTAAAGCATTTCTCAAATCTAGAATAGAAATCACTTGTGTCCTCTTCTTGTTTTTGTTTACAGGCTGAAATAGCATCCCAGTCTTCCTTTTTAGTAATCAATAGTCTCGGTAAAACCTGTATCAGGAGTTCAGGCAGTTCCTTAGCTTTGTCCCCAAGACCAACCCCCGGGAGCCTGCCTTTTTCTTCTGTTTCCAGTGCATCCCAACTTAACTTTTTCTCGCCCACCTCCCAGTCTTTTTCCTTAAGCTTTTCATAAATACCTGCAGGCAACAGTACTTTCAATAGTTTCAGAATGTCAGCGTACGTATAATCTCCTATGCGGAGGATGTCTTTTAATTCTCGGTGAAACCCCCCCGGGTCTTTATCATGGCAGGGCAACATCTTTTTCATTTCCAGTATTTCTAATTTCGTCAAGGGGGTGTAAACATACACCCGTTGAAACTCATTGTTTGCATTTTTGACGGGATGTACCTCTCGTAGGGGGTTCTGTCTGTCTACGTATAGGTGCTTTCTGTCGTGGTGTGGGGCGGGAAGCATGCATGTGGTCAGAGAATTCAGGTACTTATGTCGTTGATCCAGGATGACATTAATTAATTCAGTACCCAGGCCTGTCCATCTATCTAGAAGCATGTCGTCCAATAATTTATACAATTGACCGGGATCGGAATATTGATTCTCATACAACTATATTAAATGTTGGACCATGTAAATACCAGCCAAACGCTGTTCGTTCGGTGGAAGGCTCAAGAAAGTCTGGGCCACTATATCACTGCTATATATATTAGAATTTGACACCCACTGGGTGGCTGACCGGGCCAACTCCATTTCGTGTGGGGTGTGAGATCGCTCTCTCCCTATCCGTTGTTTCAGGGCTTTTTCAGTAGCTTGGAACAGATTTTCACGGGAATATCTTTCTTTTATAGCTGGCCCCTGTTTACGGAAGTCGAGGCACTTGGGCCTATCAAACCGTCGTGCATTGCCTACATAATTCATTTTGTCCTTTGCCTTGTTTTCTGACTCTGCCTCTTCCGTTGATGACTCACTCTTCTCGTCAGACCCTACTCTGTGTATTGCTAATATTTCCTTTCGTATTTTCTTGTACAAGCTATATGTCTGTCCCTGTTTATCATGTCGACCGGCATCTATGTGATCACTCCATTCTATCAAACCAGGTTTTACATCTCCGTCTCCTTCGTCTTGTTCCCTGATCAGGCAGTTAATAATGAAACGTAGGATATAATTCTTAACCCCAACCTTTCTGTGTAGCATGGCTTGTACTATACAATCGGGTTCCTCCCCCGTTCTACTGAAACGGTACATTTTATCTAGGTGCTCTTTCATGTCTGGTAATTTGTCCAAATATGCGACGGCTTGTCTTAGTCTTAGTGAAATCACGAGCATTGAACCCTTTCCTGGTTCTGGATCATATACACAATGTGGAATTGCTACATCTACAGTAGACACCCCTCTTCCTACTGCCCCGGGCCCCGCGTCTTCTGCAGAGTGTTCTTTTACGAGCTGCTGGAGCTGATCCGCTGGTGGGGGCGGAGGGAAATCTGCGTTTGCGTAGTCCGGTGGGGACTCTTCTAGATAGGAGGAAATAAAAGCCTCGGATCCTGTCGGCTTTATTCTACGTACTCTATATGGTACAGGTGGTGGCGTTCGCGACCTACTGGGTGTTTCTGAGGGGGTCATTCTAGCTAGTTCTTCCGAGAGGACGGGATAAATACCAGGAACGACAGCATTTCTTTCTCTATCAGCTTGTTCTGTTTTGACCCGCTCCCCCTCCTCCCGCAGTTCTTTTTCTTTGGCTTTTTCCGCTGCTTGTTTAGTTCTCTCTGCTTTGTTCAATTCTTTCTCTGTTCTCCTATGTGACTCTTTGCGCCATAACTCAATGGCATCTTTCTGAGAGGGTCTTGATTTCTTTTTCCATAGCGCTTCCTCTACTCTCATAATGCATTCAGAATCCCATGTTCCCGAGACAGGCCATCTATATTTCTCCTCCAAATCCTTCGTGTAATCTACCCATAAGTCTAAAAACAAAATAGCGTCTAGCCCGTGCTTATTATACATATAATGACCAGGTGTGTCTCTAGGCGGGATGTTAACTGACTCTTCTAGTATACCTTTCCTGGTCCCTATCTGACGTAATTTCGAAAACAGTGGCATGTTGAAACCAACACAATGGAAACACAATACACACAGAATAGACTGAAACAATCAACAATCATTCACACTAAAAAAAAATAAACACTAAAACAGATACAATCTAAACTGATACAGAGAGCTAAACATGTACTTAAAAAAACAACTTTATGCACTGGAATACAGCACAGCCATACCGGTCCCAGAAATGAGACACGTCTTTACTGTGTTCATGTGAACGGACACGTCTTTACCGTGTTCATGCAACATGACCCGTCTTTAACTTTATGCGTTCCCCATAGTGGTACTCACCGGGAAGCAGAACTTGAAGGCCTCGGAAACTTGATACTGCGCATGCGCCTCGGAACAGGTGGGCCTTCGGAAACCTCGGACCTTGCTCTCTCACGGGTTGGGCTCTGGTTGGGATGATCCGCGATCCTCACCGCCTCGTGTGAACGCCTGGTCGCAGTCCGTCTCCTCCGTGGGCCTGAGGGAGTAAGCAGGAAGTCCCGCTGGCGTGTACACTTTGGAGTCCGTCACGGCTGTAGAAGGGGACAAGGGCTGGACCTACATCTCCGGCGCGTGGGGAAGGGGATTAGTCCCTGTTCGGGCGCCAGATTTATGTGGTAAATAAAATATTACCCTGTCATAATTTCTATAAATAAACAAAGTGTCATGCATTAAATGAGAGGCAGAGTCCGTGGTGTCCGATTCAAAAGGGCTTTATTTCCATAACTCGAGTTAGGGGAGAATCGGTTCCATCACCACTAAGGTTCAGGAAGGGTCTTCTAAACCTTATTTACTGAGTACAATATTTATACTTTCAATCTCGTACATAGGGAGGAACGCTCCAGGCAGAGCAAGAGAAAGAGAGATAAGAGCATGTGGGCGTGCATTTGAGGAGTCATAGGTGAGTCATAGGTGGGTGGATACATGGAGGGGGTTGCATGGCCAGCTGGAACTTTGCCCCACTTGTGTGCGCAACTTGATCATGACGTGCAACTGACGTGTAACTGGGGGCAGCTGACATTCAGTCTAGTAGGGAGGCCTTCAGTGTCAGGGCGATCAGCACGTCTGGTATTATCTGATATCTTGAGTCCGGGGATGTATTATCTGAAGCAAAGGTCGCTCATCACTAAGAGCCAGAGAGGGCATATATTTCTTCGTTCATTGCGTGGGGGCCGTGGGCTTTCTACGGATGCAAGCTCTGTAAGTCACTTAAACGGAGACAGAAAGGCTAGGCCCTATCTCTGCAGACGGGTTCTGTTTACCTTCTTCACCAGGCAGGAATGTGATTCTGTAGAGCAAGCAGATAACTGTTGTGCAAAATACTGTCTTGGCACCCCGTGCTGGGCCTCTTTCGGCTGAGCCAGAAGTATGCGAGGTCAGGGATACGTAACTGCAGCTCTCAGAGTGTCTGGAGTCATGAAACCCTAATTCAGAGACTGGCTCAGGCTGAGCCACAAAAATGGGTTCATCTTGATTTAAGAGTGCACAATGCAAACACATGGGCCTCAATGCAAAATTAACGTTTCTTACATGGGAGACTTGATGACTGGCATCCTAATGCAGGACGTAAATGCAGAGGCCTCATTATTCAGGCCACTAAGGGAAAATGCATGGGTGACATGCACATACATTAAACATAGGGTACACGCAGGGGACATATTGGTCATGTAAAATTTCATTTTCCTCACAGCAAAGATGCTGTCGACTGCAGATGGCGTGACACCAACTCCGACAAACTGGCTTTCATTTGCCAGTTGCCTTATACTTGAAAATGGGGATGACTAACCTTCTGAGATGGGTTGCAACCTCTGTCACCACATTGGTGAAGACTCAAGGTGATGATGTTGGGCCAGCGGGAAGTACAGCAAACTGGTAGTGCGTAGAACCCACCACAAATCACAAGTACTTCTTGTGTGATAGAGAAGTGAATAAATATGCATCGAGTAACACCATCCAATCTCCAGGCTCAGCAGAACTTGAGCTCTGGTCAGCATATTGAACTTTTCCTTTTTGAGTAAAAAGTTCAAGTCCCTGCGTTATAGGATGAGAAGACTGCCGTCCTTCTTGATCATGAGGAAGTAACTGGTCAATCATCCCTGGTCCCTTTCTGCTCTGTCACTAACTCTGCTGCTCCTTTCAAGAGAAGAGCTGCAACTTCCTGCTGGAGAATAGCTAAGTGGTCTAATCACAGAGAAGAAGGAGGGGGCGGGATGTGGGGCGGAGCCTGAAGAAATTGAAGTGTGTAGCCCTTTTCTATGATTTGAAGGACCCAGTGGTCCAAAGTAATGCCCTACCAGACCAGAAAGAAATGAGACTCCTGCCTTCCCACAGGCTCTGGGTGAGGCCTGTTTTCCTGAGAGTGAAGGAGGGGACAAGGAGAAAAAGAAGGAGGGTTGCAAGGTGGATTCACTGCCCTTACCCCAGCTTCTACTTCTGTTTGATATGAGACTGTTCTGGGATTTGTGGCTGGCATTCTCTGGGACAAAAGGAAGACCCTCTTAAGAAGACGTGACGCCAAAAAAACTGGTGGTAAGCTCTGGATGGAGACAGGATCTGCAGACCAAGTGAGCTTTGCTAGTATTAAAACGTTCTAAGGCTAAGTCAGCCTTTTTACCAAAAAGAGGTGGTCTTCAAAAGGAAGGTCCATGAGGTAGGCCTGGACATCCGTGGAGAAGCTGGAAGTGGGGAGTCAAGTATGCCTCTGGATGGTGATGGAAGTGCCCTTGGCATGGGCCACTGAATCCGTGGAATCAAGACCTGATTTGATAATATGGTAGGAATAATTCTGGCAAGCTAAAATGAGCTAATGGAAATAATCCTTCATATCATCCAGAACATGATTGATTGATTGAACATGTGGCAAGTTCATCTGGGTCACTCACATAGAACATGATTGTACTTGGCTAAGGGGCCTGAATTCGCATCCGAAGATGGCGGACACGAGAGCCGAGAGCTCCTCATCAGCCTGCTCATTAATCCTGTGTAACGGTGACTCCACCCGTGCCTGGAGGTGCTTTTCTGGAGGCAAGATCAGCCAGACCCTGTGCGCTGACCATCGGTGAACCCCGGACTGCAACCGGAGACCACAGTAATGTTGGTGGGGCCTAGAAGCGCTGTGGTGGTAATGTCGGCTTAACGAGGAAAGTCAGCTTTTGGCACAGAGAGGAGGCTGCTATCCTGTCACCCTACGGGCCCCCGCCGACGTGCTTGGAGGAGTGGGTGACTGTTTGGACGCGGTGGATGACCCGGGGACCTTGCGTGGAGTAAAGAACAGTGAGCCGCAAACGCCGACTACTCCTTCTGATGCTTGACTCGGCAAGAGGCGGCAGCCTGTGTGGTTGAGAAGTGGAGCGGGGAGCGACTCCTGTGCTGACCGGAGTGCTGCCTGGGCGAACGCTACAGATTACACCTGCAGTGGGGTAGGGTGCGATCCGGCCTGTGCCGGTGGAGTCGAGTATATTTGGCCTGGAATCGTCCCCTGGTATGGAGAGGGAAGACACATGAGGGCTCCTACAGGACGCATATGAGTACTGCCTCCCTGAGCTGTGGGTGAGCACACACGCCCCCGCGCCGGTGATGAGGCACTTGCCGCAGTGAGTGGGGACAGGCAAGAGAGTGAAGCTGCCTAGACCCCCTGGGCGACCGATAACCACCTGGTGGGACCGCTGTTTGGTGCACATCTTCTGGGGGCAGTCACTTTACAGGCCCCCCTCCGGCTTTTCCTTTTCCCTCCTCCAGGGGTGGAACCTGGGGCTTGATGTCTTCTTGGATGACCTCTTGGGAGCTGAGACGGTATTCTGAGGTTACGTTGTTGTGATGACGTGAGTGTTAGCTGGCTGTGGCGGAGGGCTGAGACTGAGGCTGAGGCACTTATGGGCCTGTATCATCTCTAACCAGGCACTGACCTGGGATTGCTCCTTTGCTAACTGATAGGCGGACCTGCTGCTTGGGGTCGCTGGGAGTGGACTGTGGGTGCTGTGCATACTCTCCATGACAAGATTGTTCCCTACCCTGCCTCAGTATTTGCGCAAACAAACTTGTGAGGTGCCTGGCTGTGGCGCACGGAGCCCTAGTGACCCTGGTTGGATAACTGAGTGGTGGAGCCCGGGGACACTGGCCTCTGCGGCAAACCCTCCTGGAGAGCAACGCTTGCGTTCCTCCACAAGTGCTGCAAATGGGGAAACCTTGCGGGAAGCAGGCGGGCCCGCCCCAGGAATTGGAGGAAACTGCAACTGACGCAGTTGAGGTTGGCGGCGCAGGAGACCAACCGGACATTCCCATTCACCAACAATTTGCTAAGATCCTAGAGGATATCGCCGACACACAGGAGACCCTGCACTAGGACATCAGTACGGTGGCGATGGGCCTGGGGTTGTTGACAGCTGAACACGCTAAGCTCTCAGAGAGGGAGGTACAAACCGAACAATCCTTGGGAACGCTTACTCCTGCACATCAGGCCCTCGCTGCTCAGGTTGGGGACTTGACCATTAGAGTTGCGACCTTATAGAGGCGGGCAGAAGACGTGGAAGGACGCAACAGAAAAAATAATGTGAGGGTCCTTGGGCTTCCGGAAGGAGTGGAAGGGGCAGACATGGTCCGGTATCTGGAGAAACGGCTCCGAGAGGTAGTAGCGCCGGAGGGACTCTCCCAATTCTACACCTTGGAGCAGGCACACCGGGTGCCAGCGAGGCCTCCGGCTCCTGGAAAACCACTGCGTGCAGTGGTAGCCAGATTGCTTCACTTCCGGGACAGGGACCTGCTCTTGCAGAGAGCGCGTACAGCGGGTCCCTATATGGTGAACAACAACAAAGTGTCCTTATTTCCGGATTACACCATGGAAGTCCAGAGGCACCGTGCCTCCTTTCTGGAGGTGAAGCACGCACTACGTGATGAAGGGATCCAGTATGCCTTGATGTTCCCGGCTAGACTTAAAATAATGCTGGATGGCAAAACTAATTTTTGCGAAGACCCTAAGTTGTGGTACTGAAAATTCTGGACTCGTGTAATAAACTATGTCGTAGCATGACGATTTTTATATCAAAAGACCGAGAATGGCTAGTACACTATGTACAAGCATTTTCGTCATATTCGAGTGACGATTTCACCTCGAAATCGTCATTTTCGTCCTGAAACCTTGGCTTCCATTTTGTGTACGGCAGCCATTTTGTGGGTTGCCCTCACATAGGCTTATAATACAGCTAAATTCGATTCCAAAGGACACGTACACCTTAATTGACTTTTCTCTGACCTGGGCAAGCTGCAACATTGCCCCAGGCCGAACCTGTTTGGTCAGTTCCTCTCCCAGTGGCCGAGCGAGATAGCATCAAAGCACAACATGCCATAAACCTTTTCATCGCACACACACCCTGCCTATCTTACTTCCATCTGTTCCTGTTCCTGCCTCCACAAGCTATTTATGACATGGGCTGTGATCTTACTGTTTTGGGTTTATCCGGCCTTGTCAGCTAGAGAATGTATGCATTATATGGACATTGTTTATGGCCTGGACTTATCTTGAAAGTGGGTTTGTCATCTACAGTGCTTTGTGTGCACGTCCTGGGAATGACCAACAATAATGTACTTCAAAGAGAAAATGTGTGCCTAGGGCATAATAAATGGTATAAAAGGTCTGTGCTGAGACCATTCAGTAGGCTGCCTTATTCAGTTGCTTTAGGTGTGACTGGGCGACGTAGCCTCACAATTAATTGTAATAAAGATGTCTTTTCATATTTCAGATTCTCTGTTGATTTCTTTGCTGCTTTTGAATGGACTACTTATTGGTAAGACCCCTGAGAAGGAGTTTGAGGATTTCTAGTACTCCAAATGGCGCGACCAACGATGGGCCTCATCAAGAAGTGACTATCTCGAGGAGTAATCTTGTCAGAGGACAGAAATCTACTGGGGCAGGCAAGACAGAAATCTACTAAAAGAGGTACTCTGTGCACAGAGGTTCTGGGGGATTCTTTGTCTCTGTGGCCCAGTATATTTTTGATTTTTCTGACTTAAACTCTCCAAAAGATGTCACTCCTGATTGAGGAACCTTTTTGGCATAAGTGTTTTTTTTTTTTTTAAAAGAGACTGTTAGTGCAGTTAGAACTTGACAGTTAGAATTTTGATAATATTTTGATTAGTAAAAGTAAGAGTTAAGCATAAGTGGGTCGCTCCCAGTCATTTGTTCTTTGCTTCCTTAGCCTGGTTCTTAGTTTGATTTGTCCTTAGTTTTATTTTGAATATTGCAATTTTCAAAAACCGAGGGTCTTGTATATTTACGAGTGTATCGATAGGGATAGCCCCTTGAAGTTTGAAGCTAGATTAGTGAGCTATAAGATGCCTGATCTTAGCGAATTTGGAGATTTGTGTTGGCCAACTTTGTATACGTTTGGATTAGCCGGCTTCCCCTAAAGGGGATATCTAATAGGTTTAGATTTATAAAACATATTTCTTCTTTGGTGATTTTGTATCCCCAGGGAATTAAAAGATGACATAATACGTGTTTCTTGTGAATATGACTTAGCTAGTATTTACAAATGGCTTTATTTTCGTCCTGAGTGTCGATTTGTGGGTTCAATGTGTGTTTCAATGTCTATGTGGTTTTTCTCATTAGTGTAACTTCAGTAATAGCTACAGCACTGTATTGTGTGTCCAGAGTGTTTAAATCTTTTCTCTTTATGTCTGCAATGAGCTCAAGGTTTTTGTAGGTTTCTTGATGTTTTCAGTCTGTTAAGTAAAATGTCAGATTAATTAATATCAAGTAGACATTAAATAACACTCCAGCAATTTTCTATGTCACATGCCAAAATTCGCTATGTGTTGCTATTTAATTTACAGACTAAGCAAAAACGCATATGTGCAAACTGTTAAATGCTTAAAATAGATACGTTAATTCACATTCACTAGGAATACGAAGGGCCTCAAAAATAATTGTGCCTTTGGTAGCAAAACGAATTTGTAGCGTTTTTTAAAGGCAAACACTTCAGCTAAAGTAAATTTTTTTCATGCTAGATTTAAATGCATCTTTTTGCACGTGCATTTTTAAAACTTGAAATGTCTGTTTTCAGTAAAACTAAAAGCGTGCTCAGGTTTCAGCACTCTTTCAGGTTTTCAGCCTTTCCTGCCTTAAGGCAGCAGATGTTGTTTTTCGAAGGCCATAAATAGCATTGGAACGTTTATTTAGGCCCAGGACTTAGCACAGTTGGATTTTTACCATTTCAGAATAGTGTTTTAGAGGGTTGCAAAAATAAGGTTCATCACTTTGTATCACTGGAAGACATCCAAATGGGGTTTTCTTCTCTTTAAGCAATTCTTTTAAAGTATATTTTTGGTTCTTTTGTTAAATACTGATTGCCCTTTAAAAATGGCGCGAAAAATGTCATGTTTTAAGTTAGGCTTTTTGCGCATAGGCGCATAAATGAATGCATCTAAAAATGACAGGCAAGGGATGCAGCTTACCTTTATATGTGGAGTTATCATAAAAATAGATAATTGGTTTCATTGAACGAAAAATGATTAATTATGGAAAAATTATTTGAGAAAAAAATAAATGCTTTTTAAAATCGTTTTTTGATATTTATAAAGCTTAATACTCATACTATGACCTCCCAGTATTAAAATTTGATTTAAGTTATGTGTTACGGTGTAATTAGGTAATTTGCATGTTGGTTTTCACTTGGCGCAGGCGTAAAAAGCAAATTTTTCCAAGGATTTACATGAGACATGACTAATGTCTTGTCCTGTAACGTGTAAATAACATCCTGAGGATGATTAATATGTAAAACAATTATAGGATATTTATTTTTAAGTGCCCCAAAGATAAAAGTCGAAATTGAGTTAAATGGTTTTTTAACACAGATTCTTGTCATTTACCATAGTAAAAGTGTCTCTGGCTTCAGTAAATGCATACATTTGGGTATAATACAAACTTGTGGGTTGTTATTGAGGTTGTTTTTCATAGCTCGGTGAGCCAATGTGCCCGGTGCAGAGGTTTGTGTTTAATATCAGGGTTGAAGGTTCTAAATTTAGCGGGCCCATTTCAGACGTTCATCAATGTTAGGTTGCTAAAATGAGTATCATTGTATAGGGTGGTAGCAAACATTTGTTCTAAAAACTGGTATGTGTGAACCCTTCACAGTAAATGTAGTAGGCCTTCTGTCTCTGTCATGTTGGCATTGTGAGCTTTTAAATTCGAGCCTTGTCTCTGTGAAATACAAAATAACCTTGCTAAACAGGCCCCTGAAAGGTAGAATTTCTGGTTTAAAGTTAAAGACTTAATTCCAAAGAGAAATATAAAAAAAGGTTTCTTGAAAGGTTTCTTTAAAAGTCCCAACATCATGACATTTGTATTTCTGCTCTAAAAAACGAAAACGAAGTGTTGCATTACGTCTTAGACAAAAAAAATAGGATGCAGCCTTTTACTAATATTTTGAAGCCTACATGAATAAGTAAGAACGATTTGCAAATTAAGAAGTTTTTAGGTGTCAGGGAAAGGATTTTACATCTAAAAGTTAAAAAGGCTTCATGTTGCAAGGTGACTGACAAGATGGTAACAGTTAAGTAATGGAAATTTATCTTTGTGTTTGTTAATGTGTATCATGTTTTGTCTTCTGCTTAAAAGTTACAATTGATGTCTGTATTATCTGTACATATTGTATATGTCTCTCTTTTGTGTGCTGTGTATTTTTTTTCCTTTTCGCTTCTGCTCACAGATCATTCATGGATTGCTCTGGGGGCTCTTAAGCATAACAAGACACGTGGGTTTGGTTGGTTGAAATGAGATGTTTTTTTTGCGCAACTCCTTTGAAAAGAAATGTCCATGCGTTTTTCATGTTTGTGTATTTTGTTCTATCATGAATTGTTCTTACTGGTTCTGTGTGTCCGAAAGTTGTTTTGACAGCAGATACCCACTATTGGTGATCTACTGTCAAAAAGGAGGGTATCCTTACACGGTATTATACGTCACCGCTCATTTATATATGCTCGTTTAACAGCGAGTATATCTGATGGCTTGACGTCCGTTTTGTGCGTTTTTGCATGTTTTATGTTGTATGTTGCTGCTTAAAAAAGTATTACAAATTCACCCGTGTCGTTATCAGGGACATGTATGACGATACGTGTCGCTGTCAACAGTTGGGTAAAATTTTCGCTGATACTAAAATTCACAGATATGATTTTTTTTCTCATATTGTGAACCAGACAGACAACACTTCACCAGTGTATGTCAAATTTGGCTATAAGTATTGAAGAAAAATAAACAGCAAATTGTGTTATTTGTAGTCACGATACTGCCCTTTCCTGTAAGGAAACAGGCAGCCCTAAAATTATATATCCTGATTGGACATAAGGATAAATTATAGATACGTGACTCTTTTACATGGTGACCTAATTTCTATTTCACATTAGTCAGTTTTATTCTGCTTCCTAAGTGGCCTTCCTATGGCTCTGGACCGTAAAAGAAACAAGGTTTCATTTTTACTGAAGAAGGAACTGTAACATTAGTTGTGTCACATGCCTGACTATCACTCAAGTGCATCAGGCCTAGTTATTGGAGATTTTAGCTGTGTCCTATTCTCTTTTCCGTATTCCTTTCACCAGTCAGCTTTTATTATTATCAGTGTATTGTTCAGGTTCGCATTTTCAGATTGCAGTAATGTACCATGGACCCCCATTTTATGTATAATTCCCTGTTGCATAACTAGACTGGTTTCTAAGAATTTTCTTTAGGCCTATTCTGATGTTTTTCCAGTCTGACTGTTAGGACTGTTAGGACTGATTAACTGACTCAATACTATACTAAGATAAACTTTCCACCTCAATAGGAGACACATTAGTTTTTTTTTTTAATTGAATGCCTATTCTAAAATTGGTTTTTAGTTTCTTTTTACTGCTTTAATTTTTGATTGACCAGATGTATTATAAATAATGGAAATACCAGGACTCTCTAGTTCTTGTCTTTTGTTTCCACATCTTGATAATTAGCTTTTGTATTGCATAGTCCCACCTGATGCACAAATATTATGATAATATGTATGTGATCCCGCTTTTGAGATGTTCTAGATGAGGAATTTAGGAACACCTATGTGTATCATTGAGATAAAATGTGTTTGCCCCATAAGACATGCCACTATGTGTGAGGACATCCATTCAGATAGAATTCCCATGTCGCTATGATGATGAAGGATATGCTCTCACACGGAAACCCAATTGAAGAGACTAGAGCACTGTTTTGCCTATTGCCTTTGTTTTTGTATTGCCTTCGAGAATGACAGTGTATTCCAACACAGAATTGTCCCATGGCGTGTGGCCACTCCTTTGAAGATCGCAGGCCACCTGCTTGCAGTCCCCTTGTTGTACAATGAACTGTTTAAAGGCACCGCACTTGCTTCATCAGAAGGCGTTCAACATCAAGAAGAAGGAGCTGGTTTTGCCACAGTCCCTTGAGATTTCAGTGCAAAAGAGCGCCTGTTATGTGCTGGTTAACCTCTGACAGTGTGCAGTCCCTTGAGCCCCCTGGCCTGAGTTTTGGCCACGCACCCCTTTTTTTCCCTTGCTTCAACGGAAGTGCAGTGCACCGGAGGATCCAAGAGCGGCAAAAGGCACTCCATTCTGGTGCCCATGAAAGAGCAGCCTGAGCGTCCTCTGACACTGAATGATGAGTGTTGGAGTCTGAGAATGGTCCCGGGTCTGCACGAGATGATCTGTGCCCATTGACCAATGAAGCGCACAATATCTGTAGTGTCTGCCGCAGAGGAGAGATACGGTGCACTGCCTTGAGACATTGAGACTTTTTGAATGAGCTATGAGTGTTTGCCAGGAGGGCACTCCAACAGATACTGCAACATCAGAGCATGGGAGGCCTGAATCCAAAGGCCCATGCAACAACCGGAGCAGACTTGATTGGACAATAGAAGCTTGCCAGAGAGGCTTTTTGAACAGACTCTGGGCATAGTTGGTTTCACAAGAGGTTTCCGTGTGATTGTATAGACTAAGTGTTAGGAGAATGATTTTATTGTTCAACTGGCATTATTTTAAGTAGTATTCGGTTTAGAAAAAGCAGAATAAAGTCCATTTCCTGTGGAAGAGTATCCCCTTTTCACCTCAGAGCATTAATGAGGGTCACCACTGTTTCACTTGAACATATAATAAATTACAGAAAATGCATAGGAAAACCTACAATGTTACTAGATAATTTAAGGATCTACCTTTTGCTTAGGGTTGTGAAAAATTATGTCATTTGTAATAGCGGTCACTACTTTGTCTATATGTTCTTAATGACGTGTTTTCTAGTGTTTTTTTAAACATGGCATTGTCTTTTATGGGTGGGATTGTTTTTGCTGCCCAATTCACATCTGCACCCACCTCCCAACCTATGTCTCTTCCTACTTCTACTTCTTTGCATTCTTTCCAGATTTTACCTGAACATGGA
Organism: Lissotriton helveticus; assembly: GCF_964261635.1. Taxonomy (NCBI): domain Eukaryota; kingdom Metazoa; phylum Chordata; class Amphibia; order Caudata; family Salamandridae; genus Lissotriton; species Lissotriton helveticus. Next base: position 1,777,708,493 of record NC_136065.1, read on the forward strand.
CTAGTTAGGAGGTCAGAGTTTACTGATAATTCCTTTTGTACAGTTTCTGCATCGACACCAGTTAGTAGTGAACATCACTAATTGTTGGGTGTGTAGTCTTATACCACATACTACAGATAGAGGCGTTCCCTATTTGGTCCTGCCATATATGGCCTTTGTGCTACTGCGTGTGTAAGGAGACCTGTCCCGAGAGAGTCGCTAAGTAATAGGATTATGCTTCAGCAACATCTTGATGATTTGATAAATATAGACCTGGACTCAGACTAGCGTGAGTATAGGTTATTGCCTATGTAAGGGCAAAAGGAGCGTCTGTGGTACTGAAAATTCTGGACTCGTGTAATAAACTTTGTCGTAGCATGACGATTTTTATATCAAAAGACCGAGAATGGCTAGTACACTATGTACAAGCATTTTCGTCATATTCGAGTGACGATTTCACCTCAAAATCGTCTTTTTCGTCCTGAAACCTTGGCTTCCATTTTGTGTACGGCAGCCATTTTGTGGGTTGCCCTCACATAGGCTTATAATACAGCTAAATTCGATTCCAGAGGACACGTACACCTTAATTGACTTTTCTCTAACCTGGGCAAGCTGCAACATTGCCCCAGGACGAACCTGTTTGGTCAGTTCCTCTCCCAGTGGCCGAGCGAGATAGCATCAAGGCACAACATGCCATAAACCTTTTCATCGCACACACACCCTGCCTATCTTACTTCCATCTGTTCCTGTTCATGCCTCCATAAGCTATTTATGACATGGGCTGTGATCTTACTGTTTTGGGTTTATCCGGCCTTGTCAGCTAGAGAATGTATGCATTATGTGGACATTGTTTATGGCCTGGACTTATCTTGAAAGTGGGTTTGTCATCTACAGTGCTTTGTGTGCACGTCATGGGAATGACCAACAATAATGTACTTCAAAGAGAAAATGTGTGCCTAGGGCATAATAAATGGTATAAAAGGTCTGTGCTGAGACCATTCAGTAGGCTGCCTCATTCAGTTGCTTTAGGAGTGACTGGGCGACGTAGCCTCACAATTAATTGTAATAAAGATGACTTTTCATATTTCAGATTCTCTGTTGATTTCTTTGCTGCTTTTGAATGGACTACTTATTAGTAAGACCCCTGAGAAGGAGTTTGAGGATTTCTAGTACTCCAAAGTCCGCCTGAGACTGGGTTGAGGCCTATAGAACTAAAGGGAATTCTAAACTGAGCACGGAGCTTCGGCCCGAACAGCCAACCCAGAGGAAACGACTGCGGAGACGTCTGAAACGTAAGACTACAACTAGGCCGAGTCCTTCTTGGACGGCACAGGAGAGAGCAGAAGCGATAAAAGCTGTGTCCGTCATGATGCGTAGCAGGGACACCTCCCTGGACAGAGAATCGGAGGCAAAATATGGAACTGAGAACTCTGAGTCGGATGGCTCCCCAGTCGATAATGGCTCAATGCCGGTAGTGACCCCCCAAACGGCAGATGAACTTATGTGATTGGTGATGCGTCTTTCTTTCTATCCTCCAGGGTATGGCGATGTTAGCAGAGGGCTTGGTGTAACTCTGGTTGGGCGCATCTGGGGCGGGGTTGGAACAGGCCTTCAGGCTGTGAAGTCTACCTCCTTCTTACACTATTGAACACTTTGAACGAGAAGACCACGCTCCCCTTTAGGCGCTGGTGCCTGTAATCTGGTGCCTTAACTATCTGTTGTGGGTAAATGTTATGCAGTAATACTGTGAGTTTGGGCAGCTGACAGCTGTCAGAATGCTTGTGGGTTGGGGAGTTTTATGGTTGGGATTGTTGTTGTACACCAGAGGATCTAGCTTGCTTTCGCGGGTGGGTGGGGTGGTGGCGAGAGGTTTTCATGTATAATAATGCTGAACAGCTGGTAGAATACAGATTCTTAACGTGGAATATCAGGGGTATGGGTTCCTCCTTGAAGCGATATCAGATGCAGAATTATATCAAACATAGGGGCGCGCACGTGGTCCTCCTCCAAGAGACACACCTTACCGAGGTAGAAGTCATCAGTCTCAGACGTAGGTGGAGGGGACAGCTGTTTGCGACCGCTTAGTCAGCCTTTGCAAGAGGAGTGTTAATATGGATCCGCCCAAGGGTTCCATTTTCCCTTACTAGGAAAATAATTGACACATATGGGATGTTTGTGATAATCTCAGGTAGGTTGAATAGGAGGGAGATCTCAATGTGTTGTGTGTATGCCCCTAACCGGGAGCAGCATCCCGTCCTTGAACGTTTATCTGGTAAACTGGCTGGAATCTCCAATGGTAACTTGGTGGTGGGGGGAGACTTCAATTGTGTGTATGATGTAGGGTGGAATAGATCGACCCCCCCGCTGAAGGGTAATTTAGCCGCTAATATGGAACAGGGCCTTAGGAGCTGGGTGACGGGGTGGGATTTGTTGGATACTTGCAGAATTCACACCGCAGAGAATATTCTTATTATTCGCACTTGTATGACTTGCACACCAGGTTGGACATGTTCTTCTGCTCAGCTGCATTGTAGGATATGTTAATGGGAGCTGAACACTTGGGTAGCTAAAATAATAATTTTAAATGATGGACACGAGGATTATGGGTTTAAACATAGTATTTATTTGAGCATAAGAATAATTGTTACTTACCTGTAAACAGGTGGTTCTCCAGTATTGGTGTGTTTCATAGATTCACATGCTTGAATATTCCCCGTCGTCGGAGTGGGAGTCCCACGGTAAATAAAATAGCAATAATATGCTAAATATATATATAAACATATATACATATATATAATCAGAATAAAAAACCTGAAATATGTATTAGAAAAGGCATAAACTGCCTACCCAAAATTCTACATAGAAATGCATGGGGAAGGAAAAGAGCATATGCAGCCTATCCTTGTCATTATGTTAGTCCAAACTGCAGCCAATCAGGCGACAGCAGCCCTCTAGAACCTTGTCCTCAGAGCTCAGCACCTCAGATTTTCGTAGCACAAGAGTGACCAAAGAGTCTATGAGGAGAAGAGAGCCTCTGATGGGAGGAGGGAGGGTCACATGTGAATCTATGAAAGACACCAATACTGGAGAACCACCTCTTTACAGGTAAGTAACAATTGATCTTCTCCAGTATTGGGGTGTCTTTCATAGATTCACATGCTTGAATATAGAATAGATAGCAGTCAGTACCAAGGAAAGTTTCCATAATCACAATGCATAACAAAAAGACTGAAAATGTATGTGTATGGGGCACATATATATATATATACATATATATATATATATATATATATATATATATATATATATATATATATATATATATACATATATACATATATATATATATATATATATATATATATATATATATATATACACATATATATATATATATATAACAGTCAATAAGCATTTGGAAACTAATAGGAGGAGGGTAGAACAGAGGCTCACCTTATTGAAAAAGATTACGAAGCACAGCTTGTCCTACTGCGGTATCCCCTTCATTCATGGCACCCAGACAGTAGTGTTTCGTGAACGTGTGCCTGCTAGACCACGTTCATTAATGTGGAAATCTGAAGGTACTTTCGGAAGAAAAGTAGGTTTAGTGCGTAACAGCACACAATCCGATTGAAACTGTAGAAATGGTGGTTTGATGGTAAATGCATGAAGGTCACTTACTCGACGCGACGACGTCAAAGCAAGAAGAAGAGCCACCTTCCAGGTGACGTACTTCAGGTCAGCTCTATGTATTGGTTCAAATGGTGCAGTCATTAATTGTGCCAACACAATGTTAAGGCGCCATGCAGGAGGAGGGCGCCTAATTGGTGGAAATTTACAAAATAGTCCTTTGAAAAATTGCCGTATGATCCTAGATGAACAGAGAGAGGTGGAGCCATCGTGGCGAAAGCGTGAAATCGCCGCCAGAAAAACTTTTAAATTCGCATGAGACAATCCTGACTGAGCCAATTGGTAGAAGAAAGGGAGGAGCTTAGCAGGCGTCGCACGCAAGGGATGAACACCGGCAGCAGAACACCAATGGCAGAAGCGCTTCCATTTCAACTTGTACGTTTTTATAGTTGACGGAGCTGTAGTGTAGTTCCTATTATCCCAATAGGCTCTGCGCATTGGAATAATATCTTCAATAGTATAGACGTAGGACAGAGGTTAACTAGGTCTTCTACTGATGATATTAGACTTAAAGTTTAGTGTTTGCCAGCTAGCTCAGAGTTCACTAGAAACTTTCTCGAATAGACAAGGAGGAGTTTAACCTCCCTGGATAGACAAGAAGGGATTTAGTTTCTGACAACCATAGAACATGACAACTTTGCTCTCCCCTAATCAAGAGTATATCTCTAGAGTCGTGTGAAAACAAAAGACAACGTATTTTACTCAGTCAGTTCAGTGCATTCTTAGTTTCACCAGATTGTAGAGAAAAGGAAGAGACGGGCGTGTTCAATAAAAAGATGTTATTTATTGATCAGTCTCTTTTCTCATACAAGAGAAATGAATTGCTATTATTGCAATATTTATAGTTAAGTAAAGTGCATACAGTAATAACGATCTGGGGCTTTTGGGGATCTGGGGCTTTTGGGTTCGATCAGTTTTCTGACTGATGTAGTAAAAGGTTAGATCTTTAAATCTAGACAATAATGGCTTCTACAACCGTTGAGGTAATCCCATCGGCGGGGACTGGGGAAGCAATGGGACTGGAAGAACCAAAGAAGATGACAAGAGAAGACTGGCGAAAAAAGAAAGAACTAGAATAACAGAGGAAGCTCGGAAATGCCCCAGCTGAGGTAGATGAAGAAGGAAAAGACATCAATCCCCACATTCCTCAGTACATTTCCTCTGTCCCGTGGTATATCGATCCTTCAAAAAGACCAACCTTGAAGCACCAGAGACCGCAAGAAGAGAGGCAGAGGGAGTTCACCTATTTAGGGGAATGGTATAAGAGAGGGGTCCAAGAGGCTGCCATCCCAACAAAATACCGTGAAGGTGCATGTCAAAACTGCGGAGCTATGACGCACAAAAAGAAAGACTGCTTTGAGAGGCCTAGGAAAGTTGGGGCCAAATTCACTGGAACAAATATCGCACCAGATGAGCACTCTCAGCCACAGCTAATGTTTGACTATGATGGAAAGAGAGATCGCTGGAATGGCTATCACCCTGAGGAACACATGAAGATTGTGGAAGAGTATTCCAAAGTGGACCTGGCCAAGCGTACACTGAAAGCTCAGAAACTACAAGAGGAGTTGGCTTCCGGAAAGCTAGTGGAGCAAGCGAACTCTTCCAAGAAGCACTGGGGAGAAGACGACTTGAATTCACAGGATAGGGATCACAACAGCGAGGATGAAGATGAAGACAAGTATGCCGATGACATTGACATGCCTGGGCAGAATTTCGACTCAAAGAGGCGCACCACTGTCCGGAATCTTCGTATCAGAGAAGATATTGCTAAATACTTGAGGAATTTGGATCCAAACTCTGCTTACTATGATCCTAAGACGAGAGCTATGAGAGAGAACCCATACGCCAATGCTGGCACAAACCCAGATGAGGTCAGCTATACTGGAGATAACTTTGTCCGTTATTCTGGTGCAACGATTTCTATGGCACAAACACAGTTATTTGCCTGGGAAGCCTATGAGAAAGGATCAGAAGTTCACTTACAGGCTGATCCCACCAAACTGGAGGTATTATATAAATCCTTCAAAGTGAAAAAGGAGAATTTCAAGGAGCAGCAGAAGGAGACCATCCTAGATAAGTATGGTGGAGAAGAACATTTGAATGCTCCCCCAGCTGAGCTGTTATTGGCTCAGACAGAAGACTATGTAGAGTATTCAAAACATGGAACAGTCATTAAGGGACAAGAAAAGGCCATTGCTCGTTCTAAATATGAGGAAGATGTTCTTATCAACAACCACACATGTATATGGGGCTCGTATTGGAAAGATTTCCGGTGGGGCTATAGCTGCTGCCACTCTTTTGTCAAGTTTTCCTACTGTACTGGAGAAGCTGGAAAAGAAATCGCTGGTACCGATATTTGTGAACTAGAAGATGAGCCTGTAGCAGATGAGATAATGACCAAGCCAAAAACTCTTGTGGAGATGCATCTGGACAAACTGAACGAAGATAAGAAGAAGAAAAAGAAGAAGAAGAAGAAGCACAAGAAGAGCACAGATTCGGACAGTGACAATGAAGAGCGCATCAAGCGAGAGAAATTGAAAAAGGCTCTGAACGCTGAGGAGGCCCGACTTAAGCACGTGCAAGAGCTCCTTCAAATAGATGAGCGGAAGAGGGCATACAACAGCATATATGAGTCCAAAGAGCCCACTGAGGAGGAGATGGAGGCATATCGAATGAAACGTCCAAGACCGGATGATCCTATGGCATCCTTTTTGGGGCAGTAAATCAACATCACAAACACATCCTTGAACATTTGAACTGATGCCCCAATGTATATAATCACATTCCCCAAACTATACTGTCGTTTCCCAGACTATGACGTACTTCTGTCGTTCAAAAAACCTTGAGACTTGACCCTTTACTTTCTCTCACAACTATGACTGTTTTGTCACTTGCTGAAAACCGATTTTCTTCTTGTTATATCATCCAAAGCAGGACTGCTTAAGTAAATAATAAAGACCATTCGTGCTACATAAAAAAAAATTAAAAAAAAGTGCATACAGTAATAACAGAATTATAAAATAATACTGTAAAAGCATTGATATGGTTTCTTAGCCATATGATACTAAAATGGATAAAATAGATACATACATATATACATTGACTAATCGTACTCAACTGGTGCTTCTAACTACGCCTACCCCAATGTACCTGACCTAAGCCTAATACGTGGGCGGGAGTAGATAAGTAGCAGTTTAAGTTAAGTTTGCTTTGCCAAGGGTCTGCTTCAGGAATTCTCTGCAAGGGGTTATTCAGTTCAGTACCTGGGATTTAGAAGGCTGGAGGGCTGGTATCTCTATCTCAGGGCTTGATATCCCAGCTGCCTGCAAGGGCGGCTGGAAGCGCCGGAGCTGGATTTCTCGGCAGGAGAAAAGGCAGCGTCTCTCTCTCAGCGCGTCAGAAAGGAGGGGCAGCGTCTGTGGGCTTCGCTGTCAGCTGGGCTCCTCGGCAAGTCTTGCTGCTCCAATCTTGTCACCACCTCGTGTGTTTGCTTAAGGCAATGTCGGTATTATTTATACCTGAAAGGTGCCGAGATTGACGTAAGGATGGACATAAATACGTCAATAAGGATGTCATACGAACTGGTCGTTCGCACATTCTTTACTGAAGTTCTCGGTTAAATCAAAACAATGGCTGCGGGGATTTCCCAGGTCGTGGTAGGTTTGATTTGTTTTGAGAACACCGTATGCCTATTAGGGGGCTGGAGAAATAGTGCTTGCCTAATGAGATGGCATGCGCTATGACCTAATCAGATAACGGGTTTCTGTGCCGTTGTATGGCTAATCAGATAACGGGTTTTTGTGCAGTTGAATGGCTGCTAGTTAATTATTAACCAGACAAGGGTCAGAAATAGGGGGATCGATACAGTACCCATAGTAAATACATCACACCCACTCCACGTAATCTATGTCCATATTTACAAATCTAGGCATAGTAAACAAAACTAGTAGTGCATGTGTATACCGAACCACCCCAAAATACAATCAATGCATTTTGAAAATTGGAAATGCGAAATACACGAAAAGATGAGTATAGTTACTATATGCACTTCAAGTAGTATAATAATGCTAAATCTAATACGCATATTTTCAATCAGCATGAACGAAATGCGGAAATTACACATGAAATGGCTCTTAATACAGAAGAAAAATTCGAGACCATCTCATCACAAAAATCATAAATACTTGTGAACATGCTAGAGGGTAGCTAATGTCTCTAGAGTAGCTAAAAATAAAAATTTTGTTCTCTAAGAATAGTTTTACTTTAAGCAGAAGATAAGTGTCCCAAAAAATCGTAAATATTTTTGGAAATGGAAGGGGAAAAAAAATGTCTCGCTCTCCGTAAAAACTGGTGAGAAAATTTCTTATTGCTTTATTTTCAAAGTTGAAGGCCAAATTCAGGGTGTAGGGAACGCCGTGTGCTAGTTTGCTCAAAGTCATTCTTTCTGCTCTGGTGAAAACATCATATTGTTGAGACTTTCGAAAAAACTGTCAACTGCTTCTTGCAAAAGTTCCACTAACTCGGAAAAATTAATTAACATGCATTCATGAGCATGATTGCCTTCATTGATGTTTCGATCAGCATAGCTGACAGAAGGTGGTACCTGATTGATGCTGCTTTCATCTTGTACTTCACTACTCTTCAATCGTAGTGGTGAAGTCTCCACGAATGCCGTCATCAGGATTGGTAGCCGCTGGGGACAGTACAATGCATGAGCCGTTACCGGACCCAACAAAGTCTCTGCGTCCATTGGCACATCCGATTGTAGTGTCAGACAGGTGTCCAACACGCATTCTTCGCCGCATAGCAAGCACCTTAATACAGGCATAACACAACTTTGCCACATCGGTCTAAATGAAAGAAACCAAGTCATGTTCAGGTCTCTAAGCCGGGCTATTCCAAGGACTTTAGTTATGCGGTCCCTGTAGCGTATGGCTAGGATCGTTTCTTCCATTGTCGCTGGTGTCTTGTCTGTGACGTGGTTTGCCATAGCGAAGTAACAGGATCAAAAATAGGATGCCTGCCACTAGTCCCAAAAGGAGAGGAAGTCCGCCAAAGATGGAATGGACAAAATCAGGAAAAATACCCAGAATGGCTTTGAATGGGGTTAAAGCTCCCGAAAACACTGTCTTAAATACACTCGAGATTCCACTTGTATCAGAAATATTTAAGATTTCGCTCAGTATTTCTGCGAAATGTATGGGGGAATTGGTTGATAACAGTGAATGAATCTCAGCAGTTGTCCTTGCAACTTGGAGATCATACGTTTCTTTTGATGACGTTAACTGGGTTGGCGTCTGTAGGAGCACAGTCTTCATTCTGCTTAAAGTATCAATTCGAATAGAAGAAATTTTCAAACTGGGCCATAACCTTGCCTCCCTGTCTCGAGCATCGTTTGGGAACAATACACGTTCACAGCACATGACCTTCGTAGTCACGGTTATGAGATAAGGTTTTCCGGGCAGCAGACTGCAACATCTGCGATCTACAATTAGAATGTAACTCCCGTTCGAGAGTCTCCTAAAGAATGGTTCTATTTGTGTTGCAGGTGTGCCTAGCTGGTGACATGAAAGGTTATTTGTAGTCCCTTCACAGGCTCCATGCAAACTAATACCCTGACACAGAAGTGTACCGCTTAGTGATCTTGCACAATTATTGCCACTAAGAAACACATTCTGGCCTTTATTACTAACATATGTGTGTGTATAGGGCAGGTTCCATGTTGACTTAATGTACCCTTTACCCAACCTTTCATACTGGCCTGCCTGTATATATTTTTGGCAGTATTGAAACTGGAAAGTTGTTATCGGAATATTTATTATCCCATGTATTATCCATTCAATGACAGGTCGTTCTGACATTGTCAATGGTAATCTCTCAAGTTTTTCAATGCTCAGAATTGTATAGTCAGCACCCTTCTGTGCCAAACTGATTTGTTTATCAGTAAGGTTAAAGATATTAAATAGTGACGTTGTGTTGATTAAACGCCAAGGCACATAGCCTGAACGCAGATTTTGTAACGTCCAGCCAAGTTGTACAATAGAACGCAATTGGTACTGACCGTGTTGTAACATCAGTAAGTCTTGCGATATTATATCGATTGCTGAAGACACAATACTGTCCAGTGAATATATTCTGGAGGACAGAGTCATTAACCCATTGTCCACAACAGAAAGTGATTTTTCCAAATTAATATGGTCAATTTCCCGTATTTTTTCTGCTGTCTCAATTTGAGTTACTTTCCAAGCTTCATTGTAAGCTGCATATATAGAGGCCGCTATGAAACGTTTTTGACGCTGTTTGCGTGGTCCCATAATGAAATCACGCAAGTCAGCACCCTCTTGAAGTAAAGTTAGGTGTTGCTTAATTTCTGCCAGTGTGGATGTTTGTAGCCATTGAAGGCAGAGCTTGCCCACACTGTAAGTAGTTACTATCCCTGGATGTTGTCTTTGGGAATATCTAGGGTCTGGCCTGGTCAATTTGAACCCCTGTATTTTGTTCAGGAATCTGTCTTGACAGTTATTTGTGTCTGTGGGCCAGATCAACCATTGTTTCCAATCAGGATGTGTTCTGTTTTGGTTTAAAATATGGTTCACGTCTATCTCAACATGTATAGAGCTATTACTGTTCGTTGTTGGCTTTGGAATAGACGGTTTGTTTAAGTCTTTGATTTTGGCTAAGCCAAGACAGGTAGTTTGTTGAATAGTGTCATTCAAAAATATAATTTGTTCTGGGATCATGCAGGCTCTGAACAATGATTCTATACCTTGTACTTGCCAATCTTTTGTACCCCAAACAGTTTTTGTTTCAATGTTATTGTTCCAGAAATCAAAACCAAATGTATTCATTTGCTCAAAAAATGAATCTGAATATATCAATTTCGTGTTTGTAAGCATGGTCTTCATACCTGTCTTATTCGACAATTTGAAATAAAATGTTTCTGCATTACTTGTGTTAAACCCTGAAAAATATGAATATTTATCATAAAATGTTTTAGAACTACCCTTTGGAGGAGTAGCACAATGTTCCCATTGATTATAATTTAAAACATTTCTAGGTTGTGCAGATTTATGGAGATAATGGTTACCATAGTGGTTGTAGCAGAACATTTGATCAGAATTAGACGAACCCTGCAAATAATCATGTTCTGTAAATTTAGCAGACATTACTAGGTCAGACATCATATCATTAATACTTTCAAAGTCCCAATCATCAGCAAATGTGCTTGGTTTTACAAAGTCACTTAACGAGATCTTAAATTGATGTGGATACTTCAGGATTTCAACCGGGCCATAGATTTCATAATCAGTATTGTCCCATGCTACACCGCCTGGTATAGGATTGGCTGTGAAGTTTACTGAAGAAAGTTCTCTTTTCTTGACGTGTGAAGATGTGTGTGGTTTAAGGACCAAGTTGATTTTCTGGCTTGCTGTGTCCATTTTAGCATATTTTCCCTCAATGAAATGTCCCAAGCATAGTACCATGATGAGCCAAAGTATGAGGACAAATGCACCTAATGTCACCCAAATTTCAATCCATGGAGAAGTCAGATAGGTTCCCTTTAGTTGATGAAAAAGTTCCTTTGCTTTGTCTTTAAAAGTTTTTGTTGATTGCTGTACTTCTGGTTCACTTGGATCTTCAGAAAAATCATTGAAGTTGATGAAGTAGCCGGATGCCGTTCTGTCAATTGTTCCAATTGCTTCTGGATTACTTTTTGCTTTTGGCTTTTGCTTTGTTTCATTAGAAAAGTCTGTAGTTACATCATCGTAGGTCGATGTTTCTTGATGAAAAGCTTTGATTTGCGTTTTAAGAGGTTTAAGTTCCATTGCTTCCTTGCATAGTCCTTGTTGTTTCACTGTAGATTGTTCAAATGTGATCAGTCTTTCAGTTTGAACCTCTGTTGATGTAGCAAACTTTGGTGTTCTGCTACTTCTTGGGAGTCCACTTGGCCTACTATTTGTTATCGGCCACATGATTGTGGTTTAACCAGGTCGATGGATATGACTCGGTTCTCCTTTTTACCAGCAAGGGGCGGTAGTACTACTGATCTTGTCCCGTTGATAGACAAGACAGGAACTGCTTTTCTGTAAGAAGGCCCAAATTCATTCTTTACCGCGATCTTCTCTCTGACCAGATCCCCGACTTTCGGAATCCAGAAAGGCCTTGCTGGGACAGGTGGTTTATCTTCAGTGGTTGTTGGCTGCTGTTTCAACTTTATGTTGCTCAGGTCTTTTCTTGTTTCATTTAAGTCCTGTAAAATAGCCAAGCGATCTTTGATATCAAAGCATTTTTCTTTTACCACCGAAGTCTGACTATCTAAGTCCTGGATTAACATTCTATTCCCAAACAATAGTTCGTACGGACTGAGTCCTTTCAGAGAATTTCTTGGCAGGTTATTTAGACTACGTTGGACCTAATACCTTTGCTGTTATAGATTGCTTTATGCCTTGGTTTTTTCTTTACACCATCCCGTTTCCCTCAGGAAGGAAGTGAGAAGAGTCCCGCAATGCAATGTTCATTCTGGCCAGGCACCCCCCATAAGCTGTTTTAGAGCTAAAGGAAAGATTTTGGTCAGAACGTAACATGCTTCTAGCGTATATGCCATTATAGACTCGCAAATCTTTGTATAACAGTTCCGACGTCAGCGGAAAGTTGGGGTCTACATTATAAGTGAAGATAGTCTCTACATGTTAATATGACGCATTATTCATACTGGGGTTTTTTTTATTTTTTTTATTTGATACATTCTGGAGTGAAACGCCATTGTATTAAACCGTTTCTCTCGCCACTGCGATCTCTGTTGCAGTCTGGGCAGTTTTTTTACAAAAATGTGATGATGCAGGCTCATGCCTGGCCACCAGTACACTGATTGTAATTCTTCCAGAGAATCTTTTAGCTTAAGGTGTCTGAGACCCTCACCCATATGTGCGTCTGCTATTAACAAGCCTCTCCTGTCCGTGTTTGGAATTACTCTATCCCCCACTCCAGGGATTTGAGCAAAAGGGACTGAGTTTGCATCGATTATGTATGTATAATTGAGTGGGTAATTGATCGGTAGCGCTGAGCAGTCGCCTTTTGATGACGTTTTTACTGCCAGCACAGTTTCACCGTCAATGTATTTTACTGCACGCTTTTTTGTAGCTACGGAAGCCGATTTAGTTGCTACCGCTGTGGCTGTCTCAGCCAATGATTTCCCTGCAACGTGAACGCCATCACGCTGATGACTCAGTGAATGTATCACGTGAGTTTTTGGTAGTTCTTTCTGTAAATGAACTACTTGTTCCCAAAGCACTTTTTGCTTTATTGTTGCACCTGTGTCATCTTTGTAACCGTTTTGAATCCATTTCTGTAAATCGTTATTGTATGATTTGACGCAGTAATACGAATCGCACACTATAAGTGTCGGGAAATCGCGATCGGCATTATCTAGCGCCATTTTTAACGCTATTATTTCAGTTTGTTGTTCTGAATTATTTTCCACTGAGTGTGTTTTTGTAAATAGAGGTCTCAATTTACCTCCGCGCCACACTTCTTTTACAATTTCGCATGTGGCGTTGTAAGCCAGCTCTCCCCAAACTGAGGGTTGAGCATGACCGTCTGTATATATTACACAGGCGTACTGTCGTAAAGGCAGAATGTCGATTGGCAGAGGGTATTCTCTCTCATATTCTAGATATTTTAATTCTTTCATTTCCGGGTCAAAATAGTATTTTACTTTGTCTGTAGCAACAGAATTTACCCATTGTATCCATTCTGGATTCAGTGCCGCTGTCGGTAAATTACATGGAGTTGTTAATGCCTCAAAAGCTGATTCTGCTGTTCTGACCGTAACCTGTCTACCGTCTGCTTGGTATTTTTCTTTTGCTACAGCTGTTTGAACCGCATGAACAATGTTTTCCTTAATGCTGAACCTTTTTTCAGCTTCTGTGTACAAATGTGATTTGTATGCAATTGGTACCTTCTCTCCTTCATTAGAGGTCAGGTATGTGAATCCGCATCTTCCTGGGATGACTCGGATCACAAGATTGCGTGTGTTGTCACGTGTTTGTAATTTTGTTTTAACTAACATATCTGTTTGTAAAGATCTAAAAATTTCTGTGTGTTTTTGAGTCCAATTGATTCTTTTAAAATCTGGTTTTATAAGATCATAGAGAGGTTTAACTCTCTCTGCATAATCTATAATGTAAGTTCTTCCGAAATTTAGGAAACCTAGAATTGATTGTAAGTTTTTTAGTGTTCTAGGTGCTTGGATTACAGCACATTTCTCTAGGAAATTGTCAGCCAGGCTTTTGCCTTCACTTGATAGTTCATATCCTAAAAACAGGACAGTTAGATGGGCAATTCTTGACTTTTTAAAGTTGAATTTGTAACCCTCTGCTGCGAACCCAAGTATTATGGTGTTCACTCTCTTCAAGTGAGTATCCAAGTCATCATCTGTTAGATAGAGGTCATCGACATAAGATAATGCCTCATCATCATATATTTGTAGTAACTCTGTTACTCTTGCTGAGAATAATCCTGGGCTGTTCTTGAACCCCTGGGGCAAACGACAGAAATTCTTTTGCGCGCCATTTATTGAGAACGCGGTCAAATATCTGCTCTCTGGTGCTATATTTTGACAGAAGAATCCATTAGAGATGTCTAATGTTGTTTTGTATTTTTTGCGCACTATGTTATTCATTAGTGCAGCACTATGCGAGTTTTGTACTGCAAAGGTTTTGCAACATGAGTTAAGGTGTCTGTAGTCCAAAACAAGACGATATGAATTGTCTGGTTTGGAGACAGGAAACAAAGGATTATTCATTTGTGAGGTGTACGTTTCAATCACCCCCTGGTATTCAAGTTGATCTAGGATCTCTTTTACCCTTTTTTTGCTTCTTGCTTAATTGGGTACTGCCTCTGTGCAGTAGGTTGTGATTTTAACTGGATTTTGTGAGGAGGAGAGTCCTCATCCCATCCCACATGGTTTTTATATAATGCAGGAGCTTGTGCTACTGCCCACTTTCTTGCAAGTGTATATTTTTTATGAATTGGAATTTGATTTGAGAAGGCAGGCATAATTATTTCTTCGCCATGAGGGCACTCCCTGACAAACTCTGGTGGCCAATCTCTTTCAGCTAGAAGGATGTCATAGCCCTTGGAGAGATTATCCCAAAAGAGACCCCTTATTTTCCTAGTCTTATCCCCCTCTATACGCAATGTTATTTCATATATTTTATGAGGTTTGCTAACTCTGGTATCTGCAGTTTCCACCTGAATGTATTCATTTGTGTCCACTGTCTCCAGATGATTCATAAGGATCTTGCGAGCTATGCTCACTTCTGCTGCGCTGTCTAGCATTGTCTGAGCCCATTCTCCGTTTTTCAGCTGTGTCCTCAGTATTCTCGGCATGGTTGATTACTTTAATACTGGCTACCTTCTTTTTTGAAAACTGTAATTTTTTATTTTGATGAGCAGGTTCCTTGTCTTTGGACTTGACGTGCTCTTCCCTGTGTTCTGACCGTCCTCTTCTTTCTGATTTCTGCGAGGAAGTCTGAAAAGATTGAGAGGGACGTGTATCAATATCTTGATATCTATCAGGTTTTTTTAGATTATTCCTATTTCTAAGGTTGTATTTTTTCTCAGAGGGCTCCCTTTGGGGAGACTTGTGTCCTTGGTCCGGAGATCTTTCACTCCGCCGAGGAGACCTTCCTCTGGACTGGAATCTTTTTTCTTTAGGAGTGGATTGTTTATTTCCATCCCAGCTCTTTTTTTGAGTGTTTAGATTATTTTTAATAAATACCTTTTCTGGATTTTCAATAAGTTGGGGTTTCACCGGTTTTCCACCCAAACTATCTCTTCCTAATTCTTCATAGGATTTTTCTATGATTCTGGCAATTTCAAATGGTTGGTCTGCTATATCTGTCTCTTTCAACCTCTGGCGGATCGCCACATTTGCCGCTTCTCCCTTTATATTGGCTAATAATATTGCCGAGACCTGCTTGAAGTCTTTTAGTAATTTCATACCAAGAGTTAAAGCAGGTTCTGGACCGTATTCATCTTGAATTTGTTTTAGCACATCTGGTATTACTGACATGGATGGAACACCATGTGTTTTTGTGTAAATGGAAGCAAAGACTGTACCCCAAGTGTCACAGTCCTCCACATGTGGTGCGATTCCCATTGGAAGACAGATAGTCAGAATCCTGTGTTTCTCAACCGGGGTGGTATCTGGAAATACCGCCTCTATTTGAGTGATTTTTTGTGCTAACCAGAATGGAATTTGTTCCCGTTTTGCGGGTACTTTACCTAGACAGGACTGTATGTTCTGTGGTGTAATTTTATTTGTGTTCCCCTGATGAGGGATCAGCTGTGGAATTTTAATAGCTGGTTGGACTGTTGAAGTCCGCATTACATATTGGACTAATTGTCTATGTATTTTAATTAATTGTTTTAGCTGTGCTAAAAGATCTGGTGCAGACATTTCTTCAATGTCTGGATGTGGTGTGTATCCGGATAGGACCGCCCACGTTGCTCCTGGTCTACCTAGTGGACCGAGCCTGGTGATGTGATTATTATGTTTTAGGGCGCCATTAAACCAGAGCAGGTGCTCTTGGTATTTGAGTGGTATTTCCACCTCCTCGAAAGGAGTGTACTCATTAGGAGGTTCCTCTATTTTGTAATAGTGGAAGTCCTTTGTTACAGCGTTTCCTGCTGGAAAGTTTATCCATGAATAGAATACCTCTGTCTGCCGATATTCATGTACCTCAATTACGAATATGACTGTACCACCTCTCGGTGTCAGCCCATTTTCTATAAGTTTTAAAGTTATAGATTTTCTTATGTTGACCGGGATGAGTATTGCATCCGGGTCTTGCTGTAGGAGACTATTGTCAGCCGCTAGGAGTTGAGCTGCTATTCTAGCTGTCTCCCTTTCTTCTTCAGTTTCTGACATTCTACTGTCAAGAAGGTTATTTTGTTTATTTGCAGATCAGGTTTCTATGGAAACAAAGATTAGATGCACAATATTTTGGAACAGTGTATCCTTCAACGTTGAATAAACCAAGAACCATACATAGGAGTCTCCTCCTACTAAGTTTGGCGGATTTAACCTTTCACCCACTCCAGACGTCTTTGGAGTATTATGGGAAAAAAGGGGTCTGTGTGAAAAAGCACGACTGAGTTACTCTAATTTCTTACGTTAGATTTATCGCCTATCCAAACCGTTGGGCGCCATGTAGTGTAGTTCCTATTATCCCAATAGGCTCTGCGCATTGGAATAATATCTTCAATAGTATAGACGTAGGACAGAGGTTAACTAGGTCTTCTACTGATGATATTAGACTTAAAGTTTAGTGTTTGCCAGCTAGCTCAGAGTTCACTAGAAACTTTCTCGAATAGACAAGGAGGAGTTTAACCTCCCTGGATAGACAAGAAGGGATTTAGTTTCTGACAACCATAGAACATGACAACTTTGCTCTCCCCTAATCAAGAGTATATCTCTAGAGTCGTGTGAAAACAAAAGACAACTTATTTTACTCAGTCAGTTCAGTGCATTCTTAGTTTCACCAGATTGTAGAGAAAAGGAAGAGACGGGCGTGTTCAATAAAAAGATGTTATTTATTGATCAGTCTCTTTTCTCATACAAGAGAAATGAATCGCTATTATTGCAATACTTATAGTTAAGTAAAGTGCATACAGTAATAACAGAATTATAAAATAATACTGTAAAAGCATTGATATGGTTTCTTAGCCATATGATACTAAAATGGATAAAATAGATACATACATATATACATTGACTAATCGTACTCAACTGGTGCTTCTAACTACGCCTACCCCAATGTACCTGACCTAAGCCTAATACGTGGGCGGGAGTAGATAAGTAGCAGTTTAAGTTAAGTTTGCTTTGCCAAGGGTCTGCTTCAGGAATTCTCTGCAAGGGGTTATTCAGTTCAGTACCTGGGATTTAGAAGGCTGGAGGGCTGGTATCTCTATCTCAGGGCTTGATATCCCAGCTGCCTGCAAGGGCGGCTGGAAGCGCCGGAGCTGGATTTCTCGGCAGGAGAAAAGGCAGCGTCTCTCTCTTAGCGCGTCAGAAAGGAGGGGCAGCGTCTGTGGGCTTCGCTGTCAGCTGGGCTCCTCGGCAAGTCTCGCTGCTCCAATCTTGTCACCACCTCGTGTGTTTGCTTAAGGCAATGTCGGTATTATTTATACCTGAAAGGTGCCAAGATTGACGTAAGGATGGACATAAATACGTCAATAAGGATGTCATACGAACTGGTCGTTCGCACATTCTTTACTGAAGTTCTCGGTTAAATCAAAACAATGGCTGCGGGGATTTCCCAGGTCGTGGTAGGTTTGATTTGTTTTGAGAACACCGTATGCCTATTAGGGGGCTGGAGAAATAGTGCTTGCCTAATGAGATGGCATGCGCTATGACCTAATCAGATAACGGGTTTCTGTGCCGTTGTATGGCTAATCAGATAACGGGTTTTTGTGCAGTTGAATGGCTGCTAGTTAATTATTAACCAGACAAGGGTCAGAAATAGGGGGATCGATACAGTACCCATAGTAAATACATCACAGAGCTCTGGCTTGAGCAAGGATGTCTCGACATTCTTGAGGAATGGTCAGATGCGCAAATTCACAGTGTTCAGGTTCCAGGGTGATAAGCTCAGAGAAGAGGGGTCCGGATGGTAAATTAGACCCTGTCCATGGAAACAAGATCCATCCGAGGATGTAGAAGGATGGGTTCGCACTGAGACAGAAGGAGCAACTCCGGAGACCATGCCTGTCGTGGCCACCTGGGAGCAATGAGAAGGATGTGGCAGGGTTCTCTCCGTATCTTTCAAAGCACCCGAGGCACTAGAGGGATTTGAGGAAAGGCATATGCAAACAGATTTGACCAGTTCATCAAAAGGGCATTGCCTTGTGACCCTTTGTGGGGATGCCAACTTGCGTAAGCTGGGCATTTCCGGTTCTCCGGTGTAGCAAAGAGATCTAGTGTTGGGCGACCCCAGCGGCGAAAGATCATGTCGAGGGTTGGTTGATGTAATTCCCACTCGTGAGTTGATGATCGGGATCTGCTCAGGGAATCCGTCAGGAGGTTGGACAACCCTGGGAGATGAACTGCGGTGATCGTGATTTGGTGCTTGAGCGACCAGTCCCAAATTGCCTGTGCCGGGCGAGACAGCGCCGGAGATTTCGTTCCGCCCTGCTTGTTTATGTAGTGCATGCAGGTTGTGTTGTCTGTTTGTATAAGGACAGACTCTCCTTGCAGCACGGGGTGAAAAGACTTGAGAGCTAGGAAAATGGCCATGAGCTCCAATTTGTTGATGTGCCAGGTTTTCTGATGTACCGACCACTTTCCCTTTATGGACAGGTCCTGGAGGTGCGTACCCCATCCCTCCAGAGATGCATCTGTTGTGAGCGTAAGATCTGGAGTGTCTGATAGGAACGACATCCCTGCTGCAAGATGCAATGGCTGTGTCCACCATTGGAGCGCTGCTCTCATGCGGGTCGTGATAGAAATCAGATCGTTGAAGGATCCGGTGACTTGACGCCACTGCCCGTCCAATTCCTCTTGAATAGGACGTGTCCGTAGTCTGCAATGTGGGATGAGTGCAATGCACGATGATGCCATCCCTAGAAATGACTTCAGCAGTCGAACTGAAACGCACTGTTTTGACAGTAGAAGAAACACTAGACGAAGGATCCTTTGTTGACGTTCCAGGGATACAAATGCCTTCGCTAGCGTGGTGTCTAACATGGCCCCTAGGAAATCCTTGCAAGTGGCAGGGCGCAATTGGGATTTTTCCAGGTTGAGAGACAGACCCAAGGAGCGAAACACCCTCTGACACAGGGAGGTATGGCGCAGCAGTTGCGAGCGGGACTGCGACTTCAGAAGGCAATCGTCGAGATATGGGAATATCTGGACACCTTGGAGGCTAAGAAAAGCCATGACCGGAGACAATATTTTGGTAAAGACTCGAGGGGCGGAGCGGAGGCCAAATGACAGTACCTTGAACTGAAAATGTTTTGCCCCACCTGGAATCGTAGGAACCTCCGATGACTTGGAAGTATTGGGACATGAAAGTAGGCACCCCTGAGGTCGACCGTAGCCATGAAATCTTCGACTGAGAGCAAACGCAAGATGTCTGTAAGCGCTAGCATGCGGAAGGATTGATTCTTGAGATATTGATTGAGCTCTCTCAAGTGCAAAATTGGTCGCCATTCTCCGTTCTTCTTGACGATCAGGAAAATACGGGAATAAAACCCCTTCCCCCTTTGAGACTTTGGCACTACCTCAACTGCACCCTTTTGTATCAGAAGGCGAACCTGATGGAAAAGTTCCGTGAGGTGCGGAGGAGGTGGTCCGGAAGGTGGAGTCGGAGGAGGGATTTCGACGAATTCGAAGGCATGGCTGTTTTTTACAATGTCCAGAACCCAACGGTCCGTGGTGATGGTGGACCATTGAGGACCATTGAGAACCAAACAGAGAGATTCGACCTCCAATTGGTAGGGTCAAAGGCAAGTCATTGTCTCTTATTGGAAGATCCTCTATAGGCGGACTTCCCTCTGTAGTTCTTGGTTGGTTGTTGGCGAGACGACTGTTGTCGATTATAGGAGTAACGTTGGGTGTTTTGATTATAGGGGCGATACTGATTGCTTCCTCCACGAAAATTAGAGTTGGTGCCTCGTCCTCGAGCACCCCGAAAGGGCTGCTTCTCAAATTGCAGAGTTCCCAAGGCACGTGCTGTTTCCGTGTCCTTTTTAATGGACTGCAGTGCCTCATCAATGTGTGCCCCAAAAAGTGATTCGCCATCATACGGCATATCAAGAATCTTTGCTTGAACTTCCTGACGGAAGGAGGTGGAGCGCAACCAGCCTTGTCTTCGTAAGCACTTTATTGGAGTGTGACTTTGTACACCTGTCATTTATGATGCCATACTAATGTTATATATGATTTTTGATTAATTCCGGCTAGGCTCCCCTGGGAAGCGATTTTCAATTGTTGAAAGCAATTTACGATTGGATTGTCACTTGACCTACCCACACCTTCCCAAACACTGCACTACCCCCTTCCCCTTCACTGTACAGTGGGCACTGCTAAGATGTGTATTAATAATGTATATGTATATACACCCTAAAAATGAAAAAATACAGTGAAAAACGTATTTACACTATCTGAATAAACAATAGTGTTCCATAAGTAATTTGGTTAAAGAATTTTTATTGAATTTAAATTAATCCCAATAGGTCTGGGACCACTCTCTTTATAACACATAACTACCCAGGTCCCGTGACTACCGGGTTGACCCTCTTACTGTACTCCTTGTCTTCGTAAGACAGCAGCTCCCGCAAGCTGTCGGAACCCAGTACAGGCCACATCAACTGCATAATCAAACAGTTCTTCTGAAGTTCTTTCGCCTTCCTGGAGAAGTTGCAACGCCTCCGTCTTGGAAGCATCCGGAAGCATAGCCACATAAGGTGCCATGTCTGCCCATATCTGGCGGTCGTAACGACCCAAAATGGCCATGGCATTAGCCGCCCTCACTGTGGTGGATGACATCGTGAAGAACTTGCGGCCTATCGCATCAAGGCGACGGCCTTCACGGTCTGGTGGCGCTGTGATCGTGGATGCAGGATTCCGGGATCCTCGCTGGGCTGCCTGTGTAACAACCGAATCCGGTTACGGTTGCCCAATGAGGCTAGCTTGTATTCCTACAGGCGCCTTATACTTCTTTCCCAATCTTGGCAATTGGGCAGGCAAGGAATTTTGTGTTTTCATCAATTTTCCACCTTCAGCCCAGATGAAATCAATAATAGGCACAGTATGAATCTGCTTGAATGGCTGACTTTTAAAATCATAGAGGAAACAATCCCCCTCTCTTTGGACTCGTGGCAGTTTAAAACATTGAGCCACTCTGTCCATGAGCTGATGGAAACTTGCAATATCAACTGGAGGAGAATCCCCTTGCG
Source organism: Lissotriton helveticus (assembly GCF_964261635.1). NCBI lineage: Eukaryota > Metazoa > Chordata > Amphibia > Caudata > Salamandridae > Lissotriton > Lissotriton helveticus. Next base: position 1,777,730,126 of record NC_136065.1, read on the forward strand.
GCACTTGAGATGGGGACGGTGTCTGAGCCCGATAGTCATCCCACTCCGCCATATCATCATCAGCATCCACATCCGTTACCTCCCCATCTTCCCGATCAGGTGGGTTCTCCTCCTTCTCATCCTGATACAAAGTAGTGTGTATTTGAATGGATGTATGCCTCTGAGTAACTTCAGGTGACTGAGACACGAATGGAGCAGCTGACGGTTCTGCCGTAGGCGTTAAGACGGAAGGAACAACAGATACTTGTGGCGATGGAGGGAAACGTCTGTTATAGTCGTCTAACATGTTCTGTAGGTTAGAGATGAGCGACAAAGGCAACGTCGCAGTAGGAATTTGAACAGGCATCTGTTCGTCTTGGCCATATTGTTCCTCCTCATCATTGCTGAATTCTTGGCATTTAATAATTAAATCCGATGGACTTTGAGCGTTAGTGAAAGACTCATGCACATCCACTTCAGACTCCTGGTCTGAGTCTGTAGCAAACAAAGGTGAGGGAGGCAGTGTATCACCAGGAAGTGCGAGTTGCGCACTTGGAACCTTAAGACTCTCTTTTGCGGTGGAAGACAGTGGTAGCAAAGGAAGAGAGACAAATGCAGATGGCATCGAAGTCACTGTTTGCACAGCTGGAGACTCCATCGTCGACGGCATTGATCCCGCCGTAGTCAGCATCGATGACGGGGAAGACTTCTTGGATTTGGTCGCCGTCGAATACGTCGTCGACGGTGAATTCGTCGACACGGCAGCCGTCGACGGTGACGCCGTCGACGTTAATGGAGTCGTCGACGGAACTTTCGTCGACGTAGCCGTTGACGGGACCGGCGTCGATGGAGCCGTCGACAGGACCTTCGTTGACGTAGCCGTCGACAGGACCTTCGTTGACGTAGCCGTCGACGGGACCTTCGTCGACGGTAAAGGCTTCTTCTTCGTCGACGGGGCCGCAGTCGACGGAACACTCGTCGACGGAACACTCGTCGTCGAGGGCGTCGACGAAGCTATCATCTTCACACTCTTCGTCGAATTTTCTTCATCGACAACGACGAAATAGGAATGACTGACGACACACTCTTAGAACTGAGGATCACCTTTATCGTCGACGACGTCGACGGAAAAGCTGTAGACAACCCAGAAGCCGTGTCGTCGTGACCGTTGTCGTCAAGGTACTAGAGACAGCCAATCTCGCCGACGGGACAGTCGTTGACACTGTCGTCGACGGAGCAACAGTTTTCTTCACAGAAAAACCTGTGGAAATTGCAGCAGAAGCCTGAGAGCCAGGTCTCGTGGGCCCAGAAGTAGGAGGAAGAGGTGAAGACACCGCAGGGGCCAAAGAAAGAGTCATTTTCTTCTTTTTTAAGAATGGAGAAGGCAACTCCTGCACACTACTTCTTTTTGAGGCTGCGTGGGAATGGCCAGACATGAGGCTTTCAGCATCAGAAAGAACATGCTCCTTATCTTTAAGTCTCTGAAGCCAGAGGAGTAAACAGCCTTCCCTATCTTTCAAAGTCTTAGTGGAGAAAGTTCTACAGAACTTACAACTTCCCACTGAGCTGAGCTCTGAGGAGAAGGTTCTAGAGGGCTGCTGTCGCCTGATTGGCTGCAGTTTGGACTAACATAATGACAAGGATAGGCTGCATACGGTCTTTTCCTTCCCCATGCATTCCTATGTAGAATTTTGGGTAGGCAGTTTATGCCTTTTCTAATACATATTTCGGGTTTTTTCTTCTGATTATATATATATGTATATATGTTTATATATATATTTAGCATATTATTGCTATTTTATTTACCGTGGGACTCCCACTCCGACGTCGGGGAATATTCAAGCATGTGAATCTATGAAAGACAACCCAATACTGGAGAAATAACATGCAGCTCATTACGGGTAAAGCCTGGGACAAATGACACAAGCTGGGTTCTGGGCCATCACAAGACTCTAGCCCAAGATTCCATCAGTCAGCATTGGCCAAGATGCCACACATCCCCTATCGTTAACACATTTACAATTAAACAAAGATGTAAAATAAATTACACAAATGAACTATCATTAAAGATATTACAAGTTTGCAAAAAAAAAACGATAGAATAGCATGACAAAAATTATATGCAATTAATAGCATAAGTAGTAGTCAGAATGAACAATAGTTACTTACCTGTAATCTGTGGTTCTCCAGTATTGGTGTCTTTCATAGATTCACATGCCTGAATCATTCCCCGTCGTCGGAGTAGGAGTCCCACGGTATATAAAAAAGCAATAAAATGCCTGTAATAACCAAAAAACCTTGGTAATAACCAACCAGGAAGTAAAGTAGCCCTAGCTACAGGAGCAAAAAGCTCCCACACTCATGACTATTCTAGTCATTATGTTAGACCAAACTGCAGCCAATCAGGCGACAGCACCCACCAGAATGTTCTCCCCAGAGGCTCAGGCTCTCAGATTTTCTCGCACAGGAGTGGAACAAACATAATGTTGCCTGAGGGAGCCTCTGGGGGGAGGTGGGCGGGTTGCATGTGAATCTATGAAAGACACCAATACTGGAGAACCACAGATTACAGGTAAGTAACTATTGTTCTTCTCCCGTATTTGGGGTGTCTTTCATAGATTCACATGCCTGAATCAGAATAGATAGCAGTACACAAAGAATAAATGCTCATAGACGCTAACAGTATATAATATACATGCACAATGGTAAAATGCAAAGAAACATGGTAAAACGTCTATAAAGAGCATAGAGGAGGCGGGAGAACAGAGGCTCACCTTATTGGAAAAGATTGCGAAGAACTGCTCTTCCCACCGAAGCATCTGCATCACTAGCTGAGTCCAAACAGTAGTGTCTCGTGAACGTGTGCCTGCTGGACCACGTTGCAGCTCTACAGATGTGTAGAAGAGGCACCCCAGCAAACAGGGCAGTGGAAGAGGAAACTGCCCTTGTAGAATGCGCTCTTGGTAAGGCCTGTAATGGTCTTCCTGCCTGTTGATGACAGAGTGCGATTGCCGACGAGACCCATCTGGCGATAGTCTGTTTAGACACTGCGCAGCCTTGGCGCAGTCTGCCATAGGCCACAAACAACTGATCTGTCTTGCGTAATGTTGATGTCCTTGAAAGGTAAAACTTAAGGCACCTCTTGATGTCCAAAGAGTGCAAGGCTCGTTCAGCCGGTGTTTGTGGATTTGGAAAAAATGTCTTGAGGATTATAGGTTCATTCAAATGAAAGTCTGAAGGGACCTTGGGCATGTACCTTGGGTTGGTACGCAGTGTCACCGAATCAGAGGTAAATTGCAGAAAAGGAGATTTAGACGTGAAAGCCTGAATGTCACTGACCCTTCTTGTGGATGTTAAAGCCAATAATAAGGAGACTTTCCAAGAAATGAATTTCAGGTCAACTCTATGTATCGGCTCAAAGGGATGACGCATGAGTTGGGTTAGGACCACATTCAAATGCCAAGCCGGCGGCGGTCGTCGAATAGGTGGAAACATGCGAAATAGACCCTTGAAAAATTGCTGGATTATTCTTGATGAAAATAGAGAGTTCGATCCGTCCTGACGGAAACGAGAAATAGCTGCCAGGAACACCTTTAGGGTTGAATGCGCTAAACCTGATCTCGCTAGATGCAGGAAGAAAGGTAGTATTTGCTCTGGTCTAGCCCGCAAAGGATGCAGATCCACAGTCTGGCACCAGGCACAAAAACGCTTCCACTTAAGTTTGTAGGTCTTGATGGTCGATGGTGCTCTGGCGTTAGCCAATACCTCTTGACAATCCTGAGGAATGCCTAAGTGGGCGAATTCATTGTGTTGAGGAGCCAAGCTGACAATTTCAGCGAAGCTGGGTCCGGATGGTACACTTTGCCTTCCTGAACTGTGAGGAGATTCGGTATTCGAGGCAGTTGTATTGGTTCGCACTCCGAGAGGAGGAGAAGCTCCGTGAACCAATACTGCCGGGGCCACCTCGGAGCAATCAGGAGTAGACGACATGGTTGGCTCTTCATCTTCCTGATGACCCTGGGAATCAACGGAATTGGCGGAAAGGCGTATGCAAATATTCGACACCAATTCATCGAAAGGGCATCCCCGCACGAGTCCTTGTGGGGAATCCAGCTTGCAAAGTGTTGGCATTTCCGGTTCTGGGCTGTTGCAAATAAATCCAGGTCGGGATGACCCCATTCTTGGAAGACCTGATCCAGGGAAGGTTGATGCAATTCCCATTCGTGAGTGCTCCCTGCGGACCTGCTGAGCGAATCCGCAAGGACATTGGCAACCCCTGGAACATGGATCGCTGACAGGATGATGTTGTGATCCAGAGCCCAATGCCAAATCTCCTGCGCCTGACGGGACAACCGGGCTGATCTTGTGCCCCCCTGTTTGTTCAGGTAATGCATGCTTGTTGTGTTGTCCGTACGTATCAACACTGTAGAGCCCTCCAAGATCATCTGAAAGGACTTCAGAGCGAGGAAAATGGCTCTTAGTTCCAGTAGATTTATGTGCCACTTCCTTTGCTGGATGTTCCATTTGCCACTGACTGTCATTCCCTGGAGGTGGGCGCCCCAGCCTTCCAGGGAAGCATCCGTGGTCACGATGAATCTGGGCCCTTCTGTCAGGAATGAGCATCCCACCTGTAGGTTGCGATCTTGCCCCCACCACTGGATAGACTTTTTCATCCGAGGAGTTAAGTTGACGATGTCCTCGAAGGAACCTGTGATTTGCACCCACTGACGACTGAGCTCCTCCTGCAAAGGTCTCATGTGCAGGCGACAGTTGGGGGTGAGAGGGATACATGACGAGAGCATCCCGAGGAAAGACTTGAATTTGCGAACAGAAACGCACCTTTTTCCCAGCAGAGATGAGGACATCTTGCGGATCTTCACTTGCCTTTCTTTTGATATGAACACCTGGGCGAGTCTTGTGTCCAGCGTGGCTCCCAGGAAAGACTTTTTCTGAGATGGAGAGAGGTGGGACTTTTTGAAGTTCACTGAAAACCCCAGGCTCTGGAGTAGTGAAAGACATCTCTGAACGTGAGTTCTTGCAAGGTCGATGGAACTGGCCTTGATAAGGCAGTCGTCCAAATATGGATAAATTTGAACTCCCTCTAGCCTCAGTCGAGCAGCCACCGGGGCTAACATCTTTGTGAAAACCCTGGGGGCTGAACGTAGACCAAAGGGGAGTACTTTGAACTGAAAGTCCCTGCCAGCCACTCTGAACCGCAAGAACTTCCGATGCCTGGGAAAAATGGGCACGTGGAAGTATGCATCCTGAAGGTCGAGTGTTGCCATGTGATCTCCAACTGAGAGAAACTGGAGGATCTCCTGAAGCGTCAGCATTCTGAAAGATAATTTTTTAAGGTACTTGTTGAGGGCACGCAGGTCGAGGATGGGGCGCCATTCCCCCGACTTCTTGCGGATCAGGAAGAACCTTGAATAAAAACCTGTTCCCTTCTGATGTTGAGGTACCCTTTCTATTGCTCCTTTCCGAATCATAGAGTGAATTTGGGAAAACAGCTCCTTGAGGTGAGCTGGGGGTGGTCCTCTTGGGGGAGAATTTGGAGGGGCTTTGACAAATTCGAGAATATGACCTCTGGAAACCACGTCCAGGACCCATCTGTCTGTGGTAATCTTGGACCAATTTGAATAAAAACTGGATATTCTTCCTCCAATTTGCTTCAGGTTGGGACAAAGTGGTGGCAGGATGTGAGTCTCACTTGTTCTTATTGTCTCTTCCTCGATAAGAGGTTTTACCTCTTGGTAGTGAGTAATTATTCCTCCTCTGGCCATATGTTTGTTGCCGATATGGCTGGTATCTCTGGTTGCTCTGGGTGTTACTGTAGGAGCGCTGCTGTGAATAATTTCCTCTGTTTGTGAAATTGCCTCTTCCTCTTGCGCCACGAAAGGAAGATTTTCGAAATTGGAGAGACCCTAGCGACCGTGCTGTCTCCGTGTCCTTCTTTATGGCCTGTAAGGCCTCATCCACATGCTGACCAAAGAGGAACTCTCCATCATAGGCCATGTCCACGATCTTAGTCTGGACCTCCGATCGAAAGGATGTAGCCTTCAACCAGCCCTGCCTTCGGAGAACAGCTGCTCCTGCCAGCTGTTGAAAACCTGTGGCTGCAACATCCACTGCAGCATCAATTATCTCCGAGGAAACACTCTCGCCCTCTAACAGGATCTTCTTCGCTTCAGACCTATCCGGTTCTGTAAGTTTCTCGATGAAAGGCGATATGTCGGACCACATCTGCCTATCATATCTTCCAAGTATTGCCAACGAATTTGCGGCTCGGACTGTGGTTGCTGCAATGGTTGACACCTTCTTCCCTATTGAGTCAAGACGTTTTCCGTCCTTATCAGGGGGAACAGAGACCTGTGCAGCTGGGTTTCTGGCCCTCCTTTGTGCCGCTTGGGTAACTACAGACTCAGTTTTAGCCTGACCAATGAGGCATGTAGGTGATAAAGCAGGTGCTCTATATTTCGTATCCACCCTAGGTAGTACTGCTGGCAGAGAATTGGGTGTTTTCATTATCTTCAAACCTTCTTTCCATATGAAGTCAATTATGGGAATTGACCAACTTTGTCTTTGGGGCAAGTCTTTAAAATCATACAAGAAACATTCGTCTTGTTTAGCCTCCATAGTGATAAGGAACCTCTTAGTAGCTCTATCCATAATCTTATGGAAGCTGGCAATGTCCACCGGTGGAGACTCCGCTGAAGGTGTGGCTGCTGGAGAAGGGGTTTGAGCCTGATAATCATCATACTCCGACGATTCTGATTTGTCGTCTAATTCACCATCTTCCCGTTCGTCTTCTGACGAAATGTCCCCTTCTATTTGCTGGGAAGGTATAGGAGAAGTAGGTAGTGCAGGCCGAGCTTCTTCAACTGACGTTTGAGGAATAGATTGTTGAAGCCCTAAAGTTGCCGTGGATGGTCTAGGCCTCGGCGTTGAGAAACGAGATTCACCTGATTCGGAAGGTGGAAATCTGCGATAATAATCGCTCAACATATACTGGAGGTTTTGAAACAATTCTGTAGGCATTTGCATGCCCGGTGTAGACCCAGTCTGCCGACTAGTGCGTTCTTGTAATTGTTCACCTTCCTCTTCCTCTTGATCTAGGTCCTGTACCTTAATGAGCAAGTCTGAAGGGCTCCTTGCGGCATGGAAATTATCATCCTCGTAGGATTCTTCCTCTTCAGAATCCAACAATTTCTCTGGAAGTTTCAGTGGAGACAAAGTTGTGGAAGTGGAACCACGTTTTTGTAGGAGTGAAGCAGTGGTCGCCGGTGATGGCAAAGATATTGAGGATGCTCCTGCAGACCATACTTGCATTGTCATACACGTTGACAGTGGAGGCGTCGACGGAACCACCGGTGAGGATGACAAGCCTGCCTCCCCTTGCACCGTGAGATCCGTCATCGACGGTGCGCCCGTCGACGGTACTGGCTGCATGGACGATGAAGTCGTCAACAGGGATGTTTTCTTCTTCGTCGACGAGGAGGTCGTCGACGGATGTATCACTTTCTTCGTCGACGGTAAAGTCGTCGACGAACATCGTCGACGGTAACTTCGTCGACGAGGAGGTCGTCGACGGTAACTTCGTCGATGAGGAGGTCGTCGACGGTAACTTCGTCGACGAGGAGGTCGTCGACCGTAACTTCGTCGACAAGGGCGTCGCCGACGGTATCTTCGTCGTCGACGAGGACGTCGATGGTATCTTCGTCGACGGGGACGCCGTCGACGATAGGGTCTTCTTCGTCGACGAGTGAGTAGACGTCGAAGAGCCCGTCGACGGTACCTTTCTGCTTCCCGTCGACGGTGGAGCGTCGACGATCGATGGGACTAACTTCGTCGACGAGATGGGTCTGACCTGTACATGAACCAATGTCGACGGTGAGAAGGCTGAAGACATCACCATAGATGATTTTGGTGAGGAGAAAGTCACTGTAGAGGTGGAAGAAGTGACCACATGAAGAGACGGCGACGATGAGGCTGCTCTTGAGTCTGTCCTGGTCAGAGGTGGAATATTAGTTGAAACTTTAGGACCAGGCGCTTTGGAAACTGAAGACCTTTCAGTTTTTCCTGAGGGCGTAGATGTCACAGGAGGAGACACCTTTTTGGAAGTAGTTGGCAAACCAGAATCCTGAGAGGATTGGGCCTTCTTCAAAGCTTTTGCCCTAGGAGAAGCCAAGTCTGCCTCATTTTTCCTTTTTCTTGAGGAGACAGAAGAACCTGAGGCAATGCTCCCTACCTCAGAAAGAGGGGCGTCCTTGTCCTTTATCCTCTGGAGCCACAGGAGAAGACAACCTTCCCTGTCTCTGAGGGTCTTCTGAGGGAAGGTTCTGCAGATCTTACATTCCTTTGCCTCATGATCCGGATACAGACAGTATATACATTTCTTGTGAGGATCCTCCTTAAACAGCCTCAACTTCCCACAGGAATCACAAGCCCTAAAAAGGGATTTAGAAGTAGACATTCTTTGAAGGTGTAAAAACCAACCAAAGTAAGTGAAAACTGAGCAGAGCTCAGGGAGACTCCCTTCACACGACGTGCGGTAGAAAATCTGAGAGCCTGAGCCTCTGGGGAGAACATTTTGGTGGGTGCTGTCGCCTGATTGGCTGCAGTTTGGTCTAACATAATGACTAGAATAGTCATGAGTGTGGGAGCTTTTTGCTCCTGTAGCTAGGGCTACTTTACTTCCTGGTTGGTTGTTACCAAGGTTTTTTGGTTATTACAGGCATTTTATTGCTTTTTTATATACCGTGGGACTCCTACTCCGACGACGGGGAATGATTCAGGCATGTGAATCTATGAAAGACACCCCAAATACTGGAGAATAAATAATACCATCAAGAACAGTGTGTTCAACATGGGACATGAACACATGGTTTACATTTATAGATCATGACATGACAATCTTTACACCAGATAGGTTTGGATTTCAATCTTGAAGCAGATGTTTTATTTGACTCCTCAGTGCTTTGTTGTTTAATCCCTTGATCCAGAAGATGTATCTAAATTAGGGCATAAACACTTAGGCACTTTAACAACCTTGCTCATGCTCCACACATTACCATCAGACAACTCTACTACTTGGTGCCCAACTCTGACTATTTCCATGGGAGCAGAAAACTTGGATTCTCCAGATTTTATCAATCTTCCCTTCTTCACACGAACCCATTCCTCAATATGGAATTGAAGCTCGGAACTCATATGTGTTTGAGATTAAATTTGATTTTCATTAGATGGCCACCTTTAGATTGATCAACTTTGTTTCTCATCTCCATCATCCACGTCTGGTTCAAATCACATACAGCCTTCCTACCCCTCATTTTCTCAAATGGAGAAATATCACCTGCCGTTCTGGGAGTAACTCTATAATTCCACATTAGATCTTTGAGTGCTTGAGAACAATTTTTCCCATTGGCTAAAGCCAATTGTACACCTTCCTTCAAAACTCTTATCCACCTTTCTACAATTCCATTACTTTGTGGATAATATACAGATGTTCGTAAATGACTAATGCCATGTTTATCCAAGTAATCCTTCATTTCAGTTGACCGTAACTGCACACCATTGTCAGTAACCAAAGATTTAGGAAATCCTTCCTTTTCAAATACTGCATTTAAAAATTTAATTACTGTGTGTGAATCAACGTGATGAACTAATTTTATTTTCTGGCCACTGGGATAATTGATCAATAAGAACAATAACATACATTGGACTTTTGGATAAACATATTGGACCAGCAATGTCGAGAGATACTCTCTCCCATACTATTTCTGGTCTAGAAACCAGAGCTTTCTCATAATTGATAACTTTTTGTGATTTATCACTAATGGCACACTCAACACAAGATCTAACGTTAGACTCAATAGACCTGTCAATGGCTGGCCAACAAAATTCAGACCGTAATCTGTTTTTCATACTAGACATGCCAGGATGTCCTACGTGAGCCATGACTAACACTTGTTCCCTCAAATCCTTGGGTACCACCAACTGTCCACCACGAAGTAACACATCATCTATCACTGAAAATTCATTGGCAACATAGAAATAGGGTAACAATTCTTTATCCATATCTTTCTTAAATGGCCATTGAGTACGGTTATATTTGATGAGCTCTTGGATTTCCTCATCATTCATGCAGGCACTCTTCCATTCATCTTGTTTGATGCACCCATTTGACACCACATAAATGGATACAATTCTCTCCATGTCCTCATCAGTCACAGACAGGTCACAATCGAGATAAGCAATCCGATTAAATTTTCCTGGCACTTGGAATGTATTCTACATTGAAATGAAAATCTTGCAATTTGTACTGCCCTCTGGCAATCCTTGGAGTTGCTTTTCCACAACCTTTGGTAGTAAATAACTCCACCAATGGACGATGATCTGTCCTCACCTTAAATGGGGTATCATATACATATTTACAAAAGTATTCTATGCACCACCAGCATGCAAGTGTTTCTTTTTCCAACGTTGAATATTTAACTTCTGCATCTCTAAGTAGTCTTGATGCAAAAGCAATGGTGGCAAGTTTTCCATTCTGATTCTGCGTCAAAATCGCACCAATACCAACATTGCTGGCATCAGTCACAATGATAGAACTACAGCGCGTGTCAAAGGTTGCTAGAGCAGAAGTGGAGGATAATTCTTTTTTAAGATTTGTAAACTCTGTTGGCACAATCCTTACACCAAACAAATTTTTGATTTTTTTTCATTAAGTTTCTCATGTGGTTGGTCTTATTTGAAAACAAAGGAATGAACTTGGCATAATATTCAGCCAGATACAAAAAAGATCTGAGCTAATCTTTAGATTGAGGTTCTGGAGCACCTTTAAGTGCGTTTACTAAGTTCTGTTTAGGTGATATTCCTTTACAACTTAAATTATGCCTTGAGTAATCCACAGAGCTCATTTCAAATTTACATTTTTCTTTGGTTAATGTCATTCCAAAGTTTTGCAAAATATTAAGAACCTAACACAAAGTCTCAGCATGTTCTTGCTTATTGTTGCCAAAAACCAATATGTCATCCTGAAAATATAAAGTATTTTTAACATCTTTAAACAATTTATGCATAACTCTCTGAAATACTGCAGAGGCAGGTATCAGACCAAACGACATCCTCTTATATCTAAAAGCTCCTTCAGGAGTTTTAAAAGAGGTGTAAGGTTTGCTATCCTCATGCAAAGCAATTTGATAAGCATTGGATAAATCCAATGTCGAAAATGTTGTGGCCCCCTTTAAGGCAGAAAACATCTCATTTATATTTGGCAATGGGTGCCGATCCACCCACACACACTCATTTAAATATTTTAGATCACCACATACTCTAATTTTTCCATTGGGCTTGTGAACGACTACGACTGGAGATAACCATTCGGATGATTCAATCTCTTCAATTATGTCTTGTTTACATAATCTGTCCAATTCTTCTTTTAGAGATTGTCTTATGGATAAAGGAACATTCCTAACTTTGTGAACTTTGGGTATAGTATTTTGTTTAAAAATTATTTCGTGAACAAAATTCTTCAATAAACCAAGTTCTGATGAGAATACAATTGGAAATAATTTCTCCCATTCAGTCATTTTATCATCATCAACCTGAGCTATAAAATCGCTGTATCCTAAAACCTGTTTAGGATGATTCGGATATACAGTAATGAGAAGATCCCTTTGCTGTGGCCATCCTAACAAACAAGAACCTTCTTTGGCAAACCCTCCTGGAGAGCAGCGCTTGCGTTCCTCCACAAGTGCTGCAAATGGGGAAACCTTGCGGGAAGCAGGCGGGCCCGCCTCAGGAATTGGAGGAAACTGCAACTGACGCAGTTGAGGTTGACGGCGCAGTAGACCAACCGGACATTCCCATTCACCAACAATTTGCTAAGATCCTAGAGGATATCGCCGACACACAGGAGACCCTGCACTAGGACATCAGTACGGTAGCGATGGGCCTGGGGTTGTTGACAGCTGAACACGCTAAGCTCTCAGAGAGGGAGGTACAAACCAAACAATCCTTGGGAACGCTTACTCCTGCACATCAGGCCCTCGCTGCTCAGGTTGGGGACTTGACCATTAGAGTTGCGACCTTAGAGAGGCGGGCAAAAGACGCGGAAGGACGCAACAGAAGAAATAATGTGAGGGTCCTTGGGCTTCCGGAAGGAGTGGAAGGGGCAGACATGGTCCGGTATCTGGAGAAATGGCTCCGAGAGGTAGTAGCGCCAGAGGGACTCTCCCAATTCTACACCTTGGAGCAGGCACACCGGGTGCCAGCGAGGCCTCCGGCTCCTGGAAAACCACCGCGTGCAGTTGTAGCCAGATTGCCTCACTTCCGGGACAGGGACCTGCTCTTGCAGAGAGAGCGTACAGCGGGTCCCTATATGGTCGACAACAACAAAGTGTCCTTATTTCCGGATTACACCATGGAAGTCCAGAGGCACCGTACCTCCTTTCTGGAGGTGAAGCAGGCACTACGTGATGAAGGGATCCAGTATGCCTTGATGTTCCCGGCTAGACTTAAAATAATGCTGGATGGCAAAACTAATTTTTGCGAAGACCCCAAGTCCGCCTGAGACTGGGTTGCGGCCTATAGAACTAAAGGGAAATCTAAACTGAGCACGAAGCGTCGGCCCGAACAGCCAACCCAGAGGAAACGACTGCGGAGATGTCAGAAACGTAAGACTACAACTAGGCCGAGTCCTTCTTGGACGGCACGGGAGAGAGCAGAAGCGCTAAAAGCTGTGTCCGTCATGATGCGTAGCAGGGACACCTCCCTGGACAGAGAATCGGAGGCAAAATATGGAACTGAGAACTCTGAGTCGGATGGCTCCCCAGTCGATAGTGGCTCAATGCCGGTAGTGATCCCCCCAAACGGCAGATGAACTTATGTGATTGGTGATGTGTCTTTCTTTCTATCATACAGGGTATGACGATGTTAGCGGAGGGCTTGGTGTAACTCTGGTTGGGTGCATCTGGGGCAGGGTTGGAACAGGCCTTCAGACTGTGAAGTCTACCTCCTTCTTGCATTATTGAACACTTTGAACGAGAAGACCACTTTCCCCTTTAGGCGCTGGTGCCTGTAACCTTGTGCCTTAACTATCTGTTGTGGGTAAATGTTATGCAGTAATACTGTGAGTTTGGGCAGCTGACAGCTGTCAGAATGCTTGTGGGTTGGGGAGTTTTATGGTTGGGATTGTTGTTGTACACCAGAGGATCTAGCTTGCTTACGCGGGTGGGTGGGGTGGTGGCGAGAGGTTTTCATGTATAATAATGCTGAACAGCTGGTAGAATACAGATTCTTAACGTGGAATATCAGGGGTATGGGTTCCTCCTTGAAGCGATATCAGATGCAGAATTATATCAGACATAGGGGCGCGCACGTGGTCCTCCTCCAAGAGACACACCTTACCGAGGTAGAAGTCATCAGTCTCAGACGTAGGTAGAGGGGACAGCTGTTTGCGACCGCTTAGTCAGCCTTTCCAAGAGGAGTGTTAATATGGATCCGCCCAAGGGTTCCATTTTCCCTTACTAGGAAAATAATTGACACAGATGGGATGTTGTGATAATCTCAGGGACGTTGGCTAGGAGGGAGATCTCAATGTGTTGTGTGTATGCCCTTAACCGGGAGCAGCATCCCTTCCTTGAACTTTTATCTGGTAAACTGGCTGGAATCTTCAAATGGTAACTTGGTGGTGGGGGGAGACTTCAATTGTGTGTATGATGTAGGGTGGAATAGATCGCCCCCCCCCCCCGCTGAAGGGTACTTTAGCCGCTAATATGGAAAAGGGCCTTAGGAGCTGGGAGACGGGGGTGGGATTTGTTGGATACTTTGAGATTGCAGAATTCACACCGCAGAGAATATTCTTATTATTCGCACTTGTATGACTTGCACACCAGGTTGGACATGTTCTTCTGCTCAGCTGCATTGTAGGATATGTTAATGGGAGCTGAACACTTGGGTAGCTAAAATAATAATTTTAAATGATGGACACAAGGATTATGGGTTTAAACATAGTATTTATTTGAGCATAAGAACAATTGTTACTTGCCTGTAAACAGGTGGTTCTCCAGTATTGGTGTCTTTCATAGATTCACATGCTTGAATATTCCCCGTCGTCGGAGTGGGAGTCCCACGGTAAATAAAATAGCACTAATATGCTAAATATATATATAAACATATATACATATATATATATATATATATATATAATCAGAAGAAAAAACCTGAAATATGTATTAGAAAAGGCATAAACTGCCTACCCAAAATTCTACATAGGAATGCATGGGGAAGGAAAAGAGCATATGCAGCCTATCCTTGTCATTATGTTAGTCCAAACTGCAGCCAATCCGGCGACAGCAGCCCTCTAGAATGAATATGCTACTTACCAGTATGCATCTGTTCTTGGCATGTAGGGCTGCTGACATTCATATCTATAGCATAGATCGCCGCCTAGTGTTGGGTCCGGATGATTGCACATTGTTGTCCTGGAAGAGTCTTCGAAGTATCACGAGATAGGTGGCTCCTCCCCTGGACTACAGTGCGCATGGGCATCGACTCCATCCCCAGATTGTTTTTAGCCATTGTGGCAAAGATGGAGTGTAATAGTGTAAGCGATGGCCATGCTAAGAGTAAGTGTTAAAAAGTCTGCAGCCGCTACAGGCGCCGGGGAGGAGGGCGGGCGATATGAATGTCAGCAGCCCTACATGCCAAGAACAGATGCATACTGGTAAGTAGCATATTCAGTTCGAGGCATGTGGGCTGCTGAATTCATATCTATAGCATAGAATACATAGCAGTCCCTCCATTAACGGCGGCCGCCTGTGCCAGCTGCAGAAGTCTGAAAACGTGTTTTAAGAACAGCCTGCCCTACAGCTGCTTGGAGTGCACATCTACACAGTAATGTTTAGTAAATGTGTGTGGTGTAGACCATGTGGCTGCTCTACAAATATCTTCCAAAGGGATATTACCAAGGAAAGCCATAGAGGCCCCCAACTTTCAGGTGGAGTGGGCTCTTGGAGGGACCGTTAAAGTGCGCTTAGCCTTGTGATAGCAAATCTGAATGCACTTAACGATCCACCTGGCTATACCTGCTGTGGAAATGGGGTTGCCTTTGTGCTGGGCTGAGAAGGCAATAAAGAGTTGTTGTGTTTTCCTAAAGTCTTTGGTCCTATCGATGTAGTACATCAAGGCTCGTTTGACATCAAGAGTGTGGAGCATTCTTTCGGCAACTGTTTCTGGGTTTTGAAAGAATGCGGGCAGTTCAATGTTCTGATTGACATGGAACTGCGAAACCACTTTAGGAAGGAATTTAGGGTTAGTGCGCAGCACCACCCTGTTGGAGTGAATTTGAATGAATGGCTCTTGTACAGTGAGCGCCTGTAGCTCACTAACACGTCGCAGAGACGTAATGGCAATGAGAAAAGCCACTTTCCATGTCAAGAACTGAATCTCACATGAATGTAGAGGCTCAAAAGGTGGGCCCATCAACCTGGTGAGGACCACATTGAGGTTCCATACAGGAGCCGGCGGGGTCCTGGGAGGGATGACCCGCTTCAGGCCTTCTAGGAAGGCTTTAATGGCAGGCACTCTGAAGACGGAGAGATGCTGCCTGTTCTGGAGATAAGCCGCTATGGCGGATAAGTGTATCCTGATGGAAGCGTATGCTAGATTGCATTTGTAAAGATGTAACAAATAGCAGATGATGTTGGGAGTGGATGCATCTAGCGGGTTGATGTTGTGTGTAGCACAGTAAATGACAAACCGCTTCCATTTTGCTGCATAGCAGGCTCTGGTGGTGGGCTTTCTTGCCTCCCGTATGATATCCATGCATTCAGGAGGCAAGTCAAGGTAGCCAAACTCTAAGACTTCAGGAGCCAGATCGCCAGGTTGAGCTGTTGCGGATCTGGATGCTGAATGTCGCCGTGGCTCTGCGTCAAAAGCTGGGACGTGAGGTGCAGCCTTTGATGCGGTACCACGGAGAGTTCCAGAAACGTGGTGTACCATGGCTGGCGTGCCCACGTTGGAGCAACCAGGATGAGAGTCATCGAGTGTTGCTTTAGCTTTCTTGCCACCAGCGGTATGAGAGGTGCTGGGGGAAAAGCGTACGCAAATCTGCCTGACCAGTTCATCCATATCGCATTGCCTTGCGACTGTGGGTGAGGGAACCTGGCGGCAAAGCTTTGGCATTTTGCGTTTTCCCTTGTGGCGAACAGGTCTATCTGTGGATGACCCCACTTCTGGAAGTAGGGGCGGAGTACTGATGGATGTATCTCCCACTCGTGCATCTGGTGGCTGTACCTGCTGAGCAGGTCCGCCATCTGATTGTCTGTGCCTGGGAGGTGTTCCGCCATGAGGAAGATGTTCCTTTGAATGGCCCACTTCCACATGCTCTGAGCCAGATGAGACAACTGTGGAGAGTGTGTACCTCCCTGCTTCTGGATGTTGTACATGGCTGTCATGTTGTCCGTCCGGATCAACACGACCTTGTTGCACAGATGTACTTTGAATGCTTTCAGTGCCATGAAGATTGCCATCAGTTCTAGGTAGTTGATGTGCATCTTCTTTTGCTGTATTGTCCATAGTCCCTGCACTGTGTAGTGGAGTACATGAGCTCCCCATCCCTGGAGAGACGCGTCCGCCGTCAGGATGATCTGTGGGACAGGCTCTTGGAACGGTCGGCCCTTGCAAAGGTTGTGTGGATTCCACCAATGCAGAGAGTTGTATGCCCGACCGGTGACCAACACTAGGTCTTTCAACTGTCCCTGAGCCTGATTCCACTGATGCGCTAAGCATTCCTGGAGCGGACGCATATGTAACCTCGCGTGCGGGACTATGAAAATGCAGGAGGCCATCATGCCTATCAACTGCATGAACACTCTCGCAGGAAGCGAGTGTTGCGGTTGGAACTGTTGGATTAGCGACTGGATGTTGTTGATCCGCGCTGAAGTTGGCTGAGCCGTGGCTGCCAGAGTATTGATTGTTGCACCTAGATATTGCCGCACATGGGCTGGCTGAAGGTGCGACTTTGGATAGTTCAGGGAGAACCCCAGACTGTGAAGAAGGTGAATGGTGTGGGACATGTCGGCGACGCACTGCTGGGCCGACTTTGCCTGAACCAGCAAGTCGTCCAGATAAGGGTAGACATGGATGTGTTGTCTCCTGAGGTGCGCCGCCACTGTCGCTAGACATTTGGTGAACACTCTGGGGGCCGTGGTCACTCCGAAAGGAAGGACCTTGAATTGATAATGCCGATTTTGAATGGTGAATCTGAGGTATTTTTTGTGTGATGGATGGAGTGGAATGTGGAAGTAAGCATCCTTGAGGTCCAAGGTTGCGAGGAAGTCTTTCTGATTGAGGAGCGGAAGAACCTGCTGCAGCGTTAGCATGTGGAAGTGTTCTGAGAGAATGTACTGGTTTAGGGGCCTGAGGTCCAGAATAGGCCTGAGGGACCCGTCCTTCTTTGGGATTAAGAAGTACAGGGAGTACACCCCTGTGCCTTCCTCCTCCACTGGCACGAGCTCTATAGCGCCCTTTTGCAGCATGACGAGAACCTCCTGCTGCAATAAGTGCAAATGCTCTGTGGACATAGGACGGTGTTTTGGTGGTATGTTGGGTGGAGTGGATGTGAGCTCCAAACAATAACCGCACTGGATACGTTTCCTGACCCACCTGTCTGTGGTGATGGTTTTCCAGACTGGCAGGAACTGCTGGAGTCTCCCCCCGACAGGTGTGGAATGGTCGGGGGCAGTGACAGGGCGTCACTGTTTGTTGGAGGCGGAGGAACGGAGTTGTTGTTGCCCTTGCCTCTGCCCTTGGCGTTGTTGCCCCGATAACCTCCTCTATTTTGTTTAGGGTAAGAGGATTGCGCCCCACCTTTATTGAATTGTGTTTGCTGGGACATTTGGCCTCTGGAAACACCCCTATTGCCTGAGCGACGAAAAGTGCTCCCCCTAAACTGTTGGGATTGGAGAGCTCCCATGGACTTGGCAGTCTTGGTATCCTTTTTTATTTTTTCCAAGGTGGTATCCATCTCAGGACTAAATAATCTGTCAGGGTTAACTGGCTGGTTGAGGATGGTAGTTTGGATCTCAGGCTTAAATCCAGAGATTCTGAGTCATGCTTGTCGTCTTAACATCACACTGGTGTTAATTGCCCTGGCTGCAGTATCGGCAACGTCCAGTGCACACTTAATTGAAGCGTTGGAGATGAGCTTCCCTTCCTGGATAAGCATCTCCGCAGCCTCCTTATATTGGTCTGGGAGATGTTGCAACAGGGTCTCTAGTGTGTCGTAGTGTGCCCTGTCGTAGCGTGCCAAGAGCGCCTGCGTGTTAGAGATACGCCATATATTGGCCGCCTGAGCTGCTACTCTCTTTCCCAATGCTTCTAGCACTTTGGACTCTTTGTCCGGGGTAGGAGCTTCACCAGTGGTTTGCGAATTCGCCCTCTTTCGGGCATTAGAAACGACCAGGGAGTCCAATGGCAACTGGCCCTTGATGTAGGTGGGATCGCCAGGTGCCGGCCGGTATTTCTTTTCAATTCTAGGGTTGACCACCCTTGCCCGTGTGGGCTCTTTGAAAATGTCCGCAGCATGTTTGAGGACCCCTTTCAGCATTGGGAGGGTTTTCACAGTCTTTTCACCTGTTGAAAAAGTGTCAAAGAGGAAGTCCACCTCCAAAGGGTCAGCATGGAGTTCAACGTCGTGGTTCTTAGCCGCCCTTTCAATCAAGGCATTGAATGCAGCAGAATCCTCAGTGGGAGACGTTTTGATATTGTATATCTGAGGGTCGAGGGCGGGTTGCTGATCTCCCTGGTCACCTGTGTCCACCCATGCGTCCTGTTGTGCATCAGGATCTGTGTGGGCCGGGAAGCTGTATTCCTCATCTTGATCCCCAGCATCCTCGGCATCGGAATAAGTTGGCGAGGGTGTGGCAACTCTTTGAGTCCGAGGAGTCAGTGGTTCGACCAAGACCGGTGAATCAGAAGCAGGCCTTTTGCGCTTCAAAGGAATGGTATACGACTCCAAAGGTGTCGTCGCCGTAATTTTCCGCTTGTAAAGCGTAAGCTTCCCAGTGTCGGCATCGATGAAACGTTCCGACTGTTCCTCCAGTAATGGTGGTCGATGCGTCAAGCCCCCAGCCGGGAGAGTAGGCGTCGACCCCACAGCACTGTGCGTTTTCGCTTCGGGCGCCGCCCGTGGTGCGAAGGCCTTCGATGCCACCTTCGGCGGCAACGTGAAGAGGAGTGGCGTCGATGACTTGGAGGTGGGGACCGACTGCTTCGGTGCGGAAGGCGTTTTGGGGTCTTACGCCGAGGCCTTGTCCCTGATACGCTTGAGGGAGTCCGAGACCTGCTTCGTGAAGGAAGCGGACGGCTTCGCCGATACGACAGACGACCCCGGTCCAGTAACGTGGGAATACTCGATCGTCGATGACTTTGGCTGGTCGGTCCGAGGCTTGCCCGTGTTGGTGTCCTGGGCAACCGCTTTAGGGGCACCAACCTTTGGCTCGATGCCCTTGCCAGTCTTCGGCTCGACGCCCTTTGCGGCCTTTGGTGCCGCTCCCTTGCTTGGCTCCGGCTCGACGCCCGATCGGGACTTCGGCTCGACGCCCTTGCTTGACGGAGTCTGGACGGCCTTTTTGGGCTTCATCTCGACGCCTTTAGTCTGCTTCGGCTGGACAGATTTCACCGACTTTGCCGGGTCGACAGGCTTCTTCGGCTTGGGCTGTCCCGACACCTCGGAGGACGAGGTTGTCGACGGTGGATCAGAAGGTTTCCGTTTCGATTGTGCCTGAACCACTGTAGGTTGTGCGGACACCGAAGGTTTCACTTTCGGTTTCGATTTCTTTAATGGCGGCTCCGTCGAAGTGTCCGTAGCCGGGCGGCGGGGCCGTGGATTTTGGTAGAAGGTCTTGGGTAAGGCCGATAGGCGATCCCTCGACCTGAGCCTTTGTAAGTGTTCGAACGGGGCATAGCTCGTCCTCTGAGCTATCTTCCATGGCCCCATAGGCCTCATCGTCGTCTCCTACCTCGTCGACGACTTCTTGTACGGGTAGGCCTTCGACATCCACTTGATAGTCGTAGTCGACTTCTTCCGCTGGAGGTGAAATCTGCAGTTGAACGTCATGTTCGTCTGCTTCCTCGCTGTCGAAGATGTCCACTGGTGCTGGGGCCGACTGCCGGGCCTCCATGCGCGCCACGCACCGAAGCCGAATCGTTTTCTTCGAACGAAACCTGGAACAAGCCATACAGTTGGCTTCATCGTGGTCCGGCGACAGGCACTTGTTGCACACCGGGTGGACGTCGATGTGTGGGTACTTCGATCCGCACACGGGACACTTCTTGAACGGGCTCCGTTCCATGTCGCGTCGTCGAGGGTCTTGCTGCGTAGACTGGGCCTCGAGCTCCAAAGAGTCACGCGACTCCCTGGATGTTGAACTCGGAAGGCGAGTCCGAACAGAACCGGGCACCGAACGCAAACAATACCGACGATATAGAGACAAAAAGGCCTTTTGGCCTCGAGAATATTGTCGATTCCGAACTGAGAGAACGAAAGTACATCCGAACCCAATGGAGGAAAAAAACAATCTGGGGATGGAGTCGATGCCCATGCGCACTGTCGTCCAGGGGAGGAGCCACCTATCTCGTGATACTTCGAAGACTCTTCCAGGACAACAATGTGCAATCATCCGGACCCAACACTAGGCGGCGATCTATGCTATAGATATGAATTCAGCAGCCCACATGCCTCGAACCCTTCTCCTCAGAGCTCAGCACCTCAGATTTTTGTAGCACAAGAGTGACCAAAGAGTCTATGAGGAGAAGAGAGCCTCTGAGGGGAGGAGGGAGGGTCGCATGTGAATCTATGAAAGACACCAATACTGGAGAACCACCTGTTTACAGGTAAGTAACAATTGTTCTTCTCCAGTATTGGGGTGTCTTTCATAGATTCACATGCTTGAATATAGAATAGATAGCAGTCAGTACCAAGGAAAGTTTCCATAATCACAATGCATAACAAAAAGACTGAAAATGTATGTGTATGGGGCACATATATATATATATATATCTATAACAGTCAATAAGCATTTGGAAACTAATAGGAGGAGGGTAGAACAGAGGCTCACCTTATTGAAAAAGATTACGAAGCACAGCTTGTCCTACTGCGGTATCCCCTTCATTCATGGCACCCAGACAGTAGTGTTTCGTGAACGTGTGCCTGCTGTAACACGTGGCTGCTCTGCAGATCTGATGCAGCGGGACACCGGCAAACAGTGCAGTACAGGACGCCATTGATCTTGTAGAATGGGCCCTCACCAAAACTTGCAAAGGTTTCCCTGCCTTTTGATGGCAGAAAGCAATAGCCGAAGACACCCAGCGGGCTATCGTAGGTGTAGTAACGGGCCGTCCGTTGTGAAAACGCCCATAAGCTACGAAGAGCTGGTCAGATTTGCGGAACTGGGCCGTTCTGCTGATGTAGAACTTCAAGCACCGTTTGATGTCTAAAGAGTGCAAGCGTTGTTCCGCAGGAGACTGCGGGTTGGCAAAGAAAGACTTCAGAATAACAGGTTCATTAATGTGGAAATCTGAAGGTACTTTCGGAAGAAAAGTAGGTTTAGTGCGTAACAGCACACAATCCGATTGAAACTGTAGAAATGGTGGTTTGATGGTAAATGCATGAAGGTCACTTACTCGATGCGACGACGTCAAAGCAAGAAGAATAGCCACCTTCCAGGTGACGTACTTGAGGTCAGCTCTATGTATTGGTTCAAACGGTGCAGTCATTAATTGTGGCAACACAATGTTAGGGCGCCATGCAGGAGGAGGGCGCCTAATTGGTGGAAATTTACGAAATAGTCCTTTGAAAAATTGGCGTATGATCCTAGATGAACAGAGAGAGGTGGAACCATCGTGGCGAAAGCGTGAAATCGCCGCCAGAAAAACTTTTAAATTCGCATGAGACAATCCTGACTGAGCCAATTGGTAGAAGAAAGGGAGGAGCTGAGCAGGCGTCGCACGCAAGGGATGAACACCGGCAGCAGAACACCAATGGCAGAAGCGCTTCCATTTCAACTTGTAAGTTTTTATAGTTGACGGAGCTCTGGCTTGAGTAAGGATGTCTCGACATTCTTGAGGAATGGTCAGATGCGCAAATTCACAGTGTTCAGGTTCCAGGGTGATAAGCTCAGAGAAGAGGGGTCCGGATGGTAAACTAGATCCCTGTCCATGGAAAGAAGATCCATCCGAGGATGTAGAAGGATGGGTTCGCACTGAGACAGAAGGAGCAACTCCGAGAACCATGCCTGTCGTGGCCACCTGGGAGCAATGAGAAGGATGTGGCAGGGTTCTCTCCGTATCTTCCAAAGCACCCGAGGCACTAGAGGAATTTGAGGAAAGGCGTAAGCAATCAGATTTGACCAGTTCATGAAAAGGGCATTGCCTTGTGACCCTTTGTGGGGATGCCAACTTGCATAAGCTGGGCATTTCCGGTTCTCCGGTGTTGCAAAGAGATCTTGTGTTGGGCGACCCCAGCGGCGAAAGATCATGTCGAGGGTTGGTTGATGTAATTCCCACTCGTGGGTTGATGATCGGGATCTGCTCAGGGAATCCGCCAGGAGGTTGGACAACCCTGGGAGATGAACTGCGGTGATCGTGATTTGGTACTTGAGCGACCAGTCCCAAATTGCCTGTGCCAGGCGAGACAGCGCCGGAGATTTCGTTCCGCCCTGCTTGTTTATGTAGTGCATGCAGGTTGTGTTGTCTGTGTGTATAAGGACAGACTCTCCTTGCAGCACAGGGTGAAAAGACTTGAGAGCTAGGAAAATGGCTATGAGCTCCAATTTGTTGATGTGCCAGGTTTTCTGATGTACCGACCACTTTCCCTTTATGGACAGGTCCTGGAGGTGAGCACCCCATCCCTCCAGAGATGCATCTGTTGTGAGCGTAAGATCTGGAGTGTCTGATAGGAACGACATCCCTGCTGCAAGATGCAATGGCTGTGTCCACCATTGGAGCGCTGCTCTCATGCGGGTCGTGATAGAAATCAGATCGTTGAAGGATCCGGTGACTTGACGCCACTGCCCGTCCAATTCCTCTTGAATAGGACGTGTCCGTAGTCTGCAATGTGGGATGAGTACGATACACGATGATGCCATCCCTAGAAATGACTTCAGCAGTCGAACTGAAACGCACTGTTTTGACAGTAGAAGAAACACTAGACGAAGGATCCTTTGTTGACGTTCCAGGGATACAAATGCCTTCGCTAGCGTGGTGTCTAACATGGCCCCTAGGAAATCCTTGCAAGTGGCAGGGCGCAATTGGGATTTTTCCAGGTTGAGAGACAGACCCAAGGAGCGCAACACCCTCTGACACAGGGAGGTATGGCGCAGCAGTTGTGAGCAGGACTGCGACTTCAGAAGGCAATCGTCGAGATATGGGAATATCTGGACACCTTGGAGGCGAAGAAAAGCCATGACCGGAGCCAATATTTTGGTAAAGACTCGAGGGGCGGAGCGGAGGCCAAATGGCAGTACCTTGAACTGGAAATGTTGTTGCCCCACCTGGAATCGTAGGAACCTCCGATGACATGGAAGTATTGGGACATGAAAGTAGGCATCCCTGAGGTCGACCGTAGTCATGAAATCTCCGACTGAGAGCAAACGCAAGATGTCTGTAAGCGTTAGCATGCGGAAGGATTGATTCTTGAGATATTGATTGCGCGCTCTCAAGTCCAAAATTGGTCGCCATTCTCCGTTCTTCTTGACGATCAGGAAAAAACGGGAATAAAACCCCTTCCCCCTTTGAGACTTTGGCACTACCTCAACTGCACCCTTTTGAATCAGAAGGCGAACCTGATGGAAAAGTTCCGTGAGGTGCGGAGGAGGTGGTCCGGAAGGTGGAGTCGGAGGAGGGATTTCGACGAATTCGAAGGCATGGCCGTTTTTTACAATGTCCAGAACCCAACGGTCCGTGGTGATGGAGGACCATTGAGAACCAAACAGAGAGATTCGACCTCCAATTGGTAGGGTCAAAGGCAAGTCATTGTCTCTTATTGGAAGATCCTCTATAGGCGGACTTCCCTCTGTAGTTCTTGGTTGGTTGTTGGCGAGACGACTGTTGTCGATTATAGGAGTAACGTTGGGTGTTTTGATTATAGGGGCGATACTGATTGCTTCCTCCACGAAAATTAGAGTTGGTGCCTTGTCCTCGAGCACCCCGAAAGGGCTGCTTCTTAAATTGCAGAGTTCCCAAGGCACGTGCTGTTTCCGTGTCCTTTTTAATGGACTGCAGTGCCTCATCAATGTGTGCCCCAAAAAGTGATTCACCATCATACGGCATATCAAGAATCTTTGCTTGAACTTCCTGACGGAAGGAGGTGGAGCGCAACCAGCCTTGTCTTCGTAAGACAGCAGCTCCCGCAAGCTGTCGGAACCCAGTGCAGGCCACATCAACTGCACAATCAATCAGTTCTTCGGATGTTCTTTCGCCTTCCTGGAGAAGTTGCAACGCCTCCGTCTTGGAAGCATCCGGAAGCATAGCCACATAAGGTGCCATGTCTGCCGATATCTGGCGGTCGTAACGACCCAAAATGGCCATGGCATTAGCCGCCCTCACTGTGGTGGATGACATCGTGGAGAATTTGCGGCCTATCGCATCAAGGCGACGGCCTTCGCGGTCTGGTGGCGCTGTGATCGTGGATGCAGGATTCCGGGATCCTCGCTGGGCTGCCTGTGTAACAACCGAATCCGGTTTCTGTTGCCCAATGAGGCAAGCTTGTATTCCTACAGGCGCCTTATACTTCTTTTCCAATCTTGGCAATTGGGCAGGCAAGGAATTTTGTGTTTTCATCAATTTTTCACCTTCAGCCCAGATTATATCAATAATAGGCACAGTATGAATCTGCTTGAATGGCTGACTTTTAAAATCATAGAGCAAACAATCCTCCTCTCTTTGGACTCGTGGCAGTTTAAAACGTTGAGCCACTCTGTCCATGAGCTGATGGAAACTTGCAATATCAACTGGAGGAGAATCCCCTTGCGGCACTTGAGATGGGGACGGTGTCTGAGCCCGATAGTCATCCCACTCCGCCATATTATCATCAGCATCCACATCCGTTACCTCCCCATCTTCTCGATCAGGTGGGTTCTCCTCCTCCTCATCCTGATACAAAATAGTGTGTATTTGAATGGATGTATGCCTCTGAGTAACTTCAGGTGACTGAGACACGAATGGAGCAGCTGACGGTTCCGCCATAGGCGTTAAGACGGAAGGAACAACAGATATTTGTGGCGATGGAGGGAAACGTCTGTTATAGTCGTCTAACATGTTCTGTAGGTTAGAGATGAGCGACAAAGGCAACGTCGCAGTAGGAATTTGAACAGGCATCTGTTCGTCTTGGCCATATTGTTCCTCCTCATCATTGCTGAATTCTTGGCATTTAATAATTAAATCCGATGGACTTTGAGCGTCAGTGAAAGACTCATGCACATCCACTTCAGACTCCTGGTCTGAGTCTGTAGCAAACAAAGGTGAGGGAGGCAGTGTATCACCAGGAAGTGCGAGTTGCGCACTTGGAACCTTAAGACTCTCTTTTGCGGTGGAAGACAGTGGTAGCAAAGGAAGAGAGACAAATGCAGATGGCATCGAAGTCACTGTTTGCACAGCTGGAGACTCCATCGTCGACGGCATTGATCCCGCCGTAGTCAGCATCGATGACGAGTTAGACTTCTTGGATTTGGTCGCCGTCGAATACGTCGTCGACGGTGAATTCGTCGACACGGCAGCCGTCGACGGTGACGCCGTCGACGGTAATGGAGTCGTCGACGGAACCTTCGTCGACGTAGCCGTCGACGGGACTTTCGTCGACGTAGCCGCCGACAGGACCTTCGTTGACGTAGACGTCGACAGGACCTTCGTTGACGTAGACGTCGACAGGACCTTCGTTGACGTAGCCATCGACGGGACCTTCGTCGACGGTAAAGGCTTCTTCTTCGTCGACGGGGCCGCAGTCGACAGAACACTCGTCGACGGAACACTCGTCGTCGAGGGCGTCGACGAAGCTATCATCTTCACACTCTTCGTCGACGATGATTTACCCGTCGACGGAATAGGAATGACTGACGACACACTCTTAGAACTGAGGATCACCTTCATCGTCGACGACGTCGACGAAAAAGCTGTAGACGACCCAGAAGCCAGCGTCGTCGTCAAGGTACTAGAGACAGCCAATCTCGCCGACGGGACAGTCGTAGACACTGTCGTCGACGGAGCAACAGTTTTCTTCACAGAAAAACCTGTGGAAATTGCAGCAGAAGCCTGAGAGCCAGGTCTCGTGGGCCCAGAAGTAGGAGGAAGAGGTGAAGACACCGCAGGGGCCAAAGAAAGAGTCATTTTCTTCTTTTTTAAGACTGGAGAAGGAAACTCCTGCACACTACTTCTTTTTGAGGCTGCGTGGGAATGGCCAGACATGAGGCTTTCAGCATCAGAAAGAACATGCTCCTTATCTTTAAGTCTCTGAAGCCAGAGGAGTAAACGGCCTTCCCTATCTTTCAAAGTCTTAGTGGAGAAAGTTCTACAGAACTTACAACTTCCCACTTCATGGTCCGGGTATAAACAGTGAATGACTGTGTGGATCCTCTGAATAAAGTCTAAGCTTTCCACATGAAGAACAAGCTCTGAAGAGGGACTTCTTACTTGAAGACATGATGAAACACCAGGCAAAAAGCAGAAGAGTAGAGAAAACTAAGCAGAGCTCAGGCACACAACGTGCGGTAGGAAATCTGAGGTGCTGAGCTCTGAGGAGAAGGTTCTAGAGGGCTGCTGTCGCCTGATTGGCTGCAGTTTGGACTAACATAATGACAAGGATAGGCTGCATATGGTCTTTTCCTTCCCCATGCATTCCTAAGTAGAATTTTGGGTAGGCAGTTTATGCCTTTTCTAATACATATTTCAGGTTTTTTCTTCTGATTATATATATATTTAGCATATTATTGCTATTTTATTTACCGTGGGACTCCCACTCCGACGACGGGGAATATTCAAGCATGTGAATCTATGAAAGACACCCCAATACTGGAGAAATAACATGCAGCTCATTACGGGTAAAGCCTGGGACAAATGACACAAGCTGGGATCTGGGCCATAACAAGATTCTAGCCCGAGATTCCATCAGTCAGCATTGGCCAAGATGCCACACATCCCCTATCGTTAACACATTTACAATTAAACTAAGATGTAAAATAAATTACACAAATGAACTATCATTAAAGATATGACAAGTTTGCAAAAAAACCCCGATAGAATAGCATGACAAAAATTATATGCAATTAATAGCATAATTAATAGTCAGAATTAAATAATACCATCAAGAACAGTGTGTTCAACATGGGACATGAACACATGGTTTACATTTATAGATCATGACATGACAATCTTTACACCAGATAGGTTTGGATTTCAATCTTGAAGCAGATGTTTAATTTGACTCCTCACTGCTTTGTTGTTTAATCAAAACATCCCTTGATCCAGAGGATGTATCGAAATTAGGGCATAAACACTTAGGCACTTTAACAACCTTGCTCATGCTCCACACATCACCATCAGACAACTCTACTACTTGGTGCCCAACTCTGACTATTTCCATGGGAGCAGAAAACTTGGATTCTCCAGATTTTATTAATCTTCCCTTCTTCACACGAACCCATTCCTCAATATGGAATTGAAGCTCGGAACTCATATGTGTTTGAGATGAAATTTGATTTTCATTAGATGGCCACCTTTAGATTGATCAACTTTGTTTCTCATCTCCATCATCCAAGTCTGGTTCAAATCACATACAGCCTTCCTACCCCTCATTTTCTCAAATGGAGAAATATCACCTGCCATTCTGGGAGTAATTCTATAATTCCACATTAGATCTTTGAGTGCTCGAGAACAATTTTTCCCATTGGCTAAAGCCAATTGTACACCTTCCTTCAAAACTCTTATCCACCTTTCTACAATTCCATTACTTTGTGGATAATATACAGATGTTCGTAATTGACTAATGCCATGTTTATCCAAGTAATCCTTCATTTCAGTTGACCGTAACTGCACACCATTATCAGTAACCAAATATTTAGGAAATCCTTCCTTTTCAAATACTGCATTTAAAAATGTAATTACTGTGTGTGAATCAACGTGATGAACTAATTTTATTTCTGGCCACTGGGATAATTGATCAATAAGAACAATAACATACATTGGACTTTTGGATAAACATATTGAACCAGCAATGTCGAGAGATACTCTCTCCCATACTTTTTCTGGTCTAGAAACCAGAGCTTTCTCATAATTGATAACTTTTTGTGATTTATCACTAATGGCACACTCAACACTAGATCTAACTTTAGACTCAATAGACCTGTCAATGGCTGGCCAACAAAATTCAGACCGTAATCTGTTTTTCATACTAGACATGCCAGGATGTCCTACGTGAGCCATGACTAACAATTGTTCCCTCCAATCCTTGGGTACCACCAACTGTCCACCACGAAGTAACACATCATCTATTACTGAAAATTCATTGGCAACATAGAAATAGGGTAACAATTCTTTATCCATATCTTTCTTAAATGGCCATTGAGTACGGTTATATTTGATGACTTCTTGGATTTCCTCATCATTCATGCAGGCACTCTTCCATGCATCTTGTTTGATGCACCCATTTGACACCACATAAATGGATACAATTCTCTCCATGTCCTCATCAGTCACAGACAGGTCACAATCGAGATAAGCAATCCGATTACATTTTCCTGGCACCTGGAATGTATTCTATATTGAAATGAAAATCTTGCAATTTGTACTGCCATCTGGCAATCCTTGGTGTTGCTTTTCCACAACCTTTGGTAGTAAATAACTCCACCAATGGATGATGATCTGTCCTCACCTTAAATGGGGTATCATATACATATTTACAAAAGTATTCTATGCACCACCAGCATGCAAGTGTTTCTTTTTCCAACGTTGAATATTTGACTTCCGCATCTCTAAGTAGTCTTGATGCAAAAGCAATGGTGGCAAGTTTTCCATTCTGATTCTGCATCAAAATCGCACCAATACCAACATTGCTGGCATCAGTAACAATGATAGAACTACAGCGCGTGTCAAAGGTTGCTAGAGCAGAAGTGGAGGATAATTCTTTTTTAAGATTTGTAAAGTCTGTTGGCACAATCCTTACACCAAACAAATTTTTGATTTTTTTTCATCAAGTTTCTCATGTGGTTGGTTTTATTTGAAAACAAAGGAATGAACTTGGCATCTTTAGATTGAGGTTCTGGAGCACCTTTAAGTGTGTTTACTAAGTTCTGTTTAGGTGATATTCCTTTACAACTTAAACTATGGCCTGAGTAATCCACAGAGTTCATTTCAAATTTACATTTTTCTTTGGTTAATGTCATTCCAAAGTTTTGCAAAATATTAAGAACCTAACACAAAGTCTCAGCATGTTCTTGCTTATTGTTGCCGAAAACCAATATGTCATTCTGAAAATATAAAGTATTTTTAACATCTTTAAACAATTTATGCATAACTCTCTGAAATACTGCAGAGGCAGGTATCAGACCAAACGACATCCTCTTATATCTAAAAGCTCCTTCAGGAGTTTTAAAAGAGGTGTAAGGTTTGCTATCCTCATGCAAAGCAATTTGATAAGCATTGGATAAATCCAATGTCGAAAATGTTGTGGCCCCCTTTAAGGCAGAAAACATCTCATTTATATTTGGCAATGGGTGCCGATCCACCCACACACACTCATTTAAATATTTTAGATCACCACATACTCTAATTTTTCCATTGGGCTTGTGAACGACTACGACTGGAGATAACCATTCGGATGATTCAATCTCTTCAATTATGTCTTGTTTACATAATCTGTCCAATTCTTCTTTTAGAGCTTGTCTTATGGATAAAGGAACATTCCTAACTTTGTGAACTTTGGGTATAGTATTTTGTTTCAAAATTATTTCGTGAACAAAATTCTTCAATAAACCAAGTTCTGATGAGAATACAATTGGAAATAATTTCTCCCATTCAGTCATTTTATCATCATCAACCTGAGCTATAAAATCGCTGTATCCTAAAACCTTTTTAGGATGATTCAGATATAAAGTAATGAGAAGATCCCTTTGCTGTGGCCATCCTAACAAACAAGAACCTTCTTTGGCAAACCCTACTGGAGAGCAGCGCTTGCGTTCCTCCACAAGTGCTGCAAATGGGGAAACCTTGCGGGAAGCAGGCGGGCCCGCCCCAGGAATTGGAGGAAACTGCAACTGACGCAGTTGAGGTTGACGGCGCAGGAGACCAACCGTACATTCCCATTCACCAACAATTTGCTAAGATCCTAGAGGATATCGCAGACACACAGGAGACCCTGCACTTGGACATCAGTACGGTGGCGATGGGCCTGGGGTTGTTGACAGCTGAACACGCTAAGCTCTCAGAGAGGGAGGTACAAACCGAACAATCCTTGGGAACGCTTACTCCTGCACATCAGGCCCTCGCTGCTCAGGTTGGGGACTTGACCATTAGAGTTGCGACCTTAGACAGGCGGGCAGAAGACGCGGAAGGACGCAACAGAAGAAATAATGTGAGGGTCCTTGGGCTTCCGGAAGGAGTGGAAGGGGCAGACATGGTCCGGTATCTGCAGAAATGGCTCCGAGAGGTAGTAGCGCCGGAGGGACTCTCCCAATTCTACACCTTGGAGCAGGCACACCGGGTGCCAGCGAGGCCTCCGGCTCCTGGAAAACCACTGTGTGCAGTGGTAGCCAGATTGCTTCACTTCCGGGACAGGGACCTGCTCTTGCAGAGAGCGCGTACAGCGGGTCCCTATATGGTCGACAACAACAAAGTGTTCTTATTTCCGGATTACACCATGGAAGTCCAGAGGCACCGTACCTCCTTTCTGGAGGTGAAGCAGGCACTACGTGATGAAGGGATCCAGTATGCCTTGATGTTCCCGGCTAGACTTAAAATAATGCTGGATGGCAAAACTAATTTTTGCGAAGACCCCAAGTCCGCCTGAGACTGGGTTGAGGCCTATAGAACTAAAGGGAACTCTAAACTGAGCACGGAGCGTCGGCCCGAACAGCCAACCCAGAGGAAACGACTGCGGAGACTTCAGAAACATAAGACTACAACTAGGCCGAGTCCTTCTTGGACGGCACGGGAGAGAGCAGAAGCGCTAAAAGCTGTGTCCGTCATGATGCGTAGCAGGGACACCTCCCTGGACAGAGAATCGGAGGCAAAATATGGAACTGAGAACTCCGAGTCGGATGGCTCCCCAGTAGATAGTGGCTCAATGCCGGTAGTGACCCCCCAAACGGCAGATGAACTTATGTGATTGGTGATGTGTCTTTCTTTCTATCCTACAGGGTATGGCGATGTTAGCGGAGGGCTTGTTGTAACTCTGGTTGGGCGCATCTGGGGCGGGGTTGGAACAGGCCTTCAGGCTGTGAAGTCTACCTCCTTCTTGCACTATTGAACACTTTGAACGAGAAGACCACGCTCCCCTTTAGGCGCTGGTGCCTGTAACCTGATGCCTTAACTATCTGTTGTGGGTAAATGTTATGCAGTAATACTGTGAGTTTGGGCAGCTGACAGCTGTCAGAATGCTTGTGGGTTGGGGAGTTTTATGGTTGGGATTGTTGTTGTACACCAGAGGATCTAGCTTGCTTTCGCGTTGGCGAGAGGTTTTCATGTATAATAATGCTGAACAGCTGGTAGAATACAGATTCTTAACGTGGAATATCAGGGGTATGGGTTCCTCCTTGAAGCGATATCAGATGCAGAATTATATCAGACATAGGGGCGCGCAGGTGGTCCTCCTCCAAGAGACACACCTTACCGAGGAAGAAGTCATCAGTCTCAGACGTAGGTGGAGGGGACAGCTGTTTGCGACCGCTTAGTCAGCCTTTGCAAGAGGAGTGTTAATATGGATCCGCGCAAGGGTTCCATTTTCCCTTACTAGGAAAATAATTGACACAGATGGGATGTTTGTGATAATCTCAGGTACGTTGAATAGGAGGGAGATCTCAATGTGTTGTGTGTATGCCCCTAACCGGGAGCAGCTCCCCTTCCTTGAACGTTTATCTGGTAAACTGGCTGGAATCTCCAATGGTAACTTGGTGGTGGGGGGAGACTTCAATTGTGTGTATGATGTAGGGAGGAATAGATCGACCCCCCCCGCTGGAGGGTACTTTAGCCGCTAATATGGAAAAGGGCCTTAGGGGCTGGGTGACGGGGTGGGATTTGTTGGATACTTGGAGATTGCAGAATTCACACCGCAGAGAATATTCTTATTATTCGCACTTGTATGACTTGCACACCAGGTTGGACATGTTCTTCTGCTCAGCTGCATTGTAGGATATGTTAATGGGAGCTGAACACTTGGGTAGCTAAAATAATAATTTTAAATGACGGACACAAGGATTATGGGTTTAAACATAGTATTTATTTGAGCATAAGAACAATTGTTACTTACCTGTAAACAGGTGGTTCTCCAGTATTGGTGTCTTTCATAGATTCAAATGCTTGAATATTCCCCGTCGTCGGAGTGGGAGTCCCACGCTAAATAAAATAGCAATAACATGCTAAATATATATATAAACATATATACATATATATATATATAATCAGAAGAAAAAACCTGAAATATGTATTAGAAAAGGCATAACCTGCCTACCCAAAATTCTACATAGGAATGCATGGGGAAGGAAAAGAGCATATGCAGCCTATCCTGGTCATTATGTTGGTCCAAACTGCAGCCAATCAGGCGACAGCAGCCCTCTAAAACCTTCTCCTCAGAGCTCAGCACCTCAGATTTTCGTAGCACAAGAGTGACCAAAGAGTCTATGAGGAGAAGAGAGCCTCTGAGGGGAGGAGGGAGGGTCGCATGTGAATCTATGAAAGACACCAATACTGGAGAACCACCTGTTTACAGGTAAGTAACAATTGTTCTTCTCCAGTATTGGGGTGTCTTTCATAGATTCACATGCTTGAATATAGAATAGATAGCAGTCAGTACCAAGGAAAGTTTCCATAATCACAATGCATAACAAAAAGACTGAAAATGTATGTGTATGGGGCACATATATATATATATATATCTATAACAGTCAATAAGCATTTGGAAACTAATAGGAGGAGGGTAGAACAGAGGCTCACCTTATTGAAAAAGATTACGAAGCACAGCTTGTCCTACTGCGGTATCCCCTTCATTCATGGCACCCAGACAGTAGTGTTTCGTGAACGTGTGCCTGCTGGACCACGTGGCTGCTCTGCAGATCTGATGCAGCGGGACACCGGCAAACAGTGCAGTAGAGGACGCCATTGATCTTGTAGAATGGGCCCTCACCGAAGCTTGCAAAGGTTTGCCTGCCTTTTGATGGCAGAAAGCAATAGCCGAAGACACCCAGCGGGCTATCGTAGGTGTAGTAACGGGCCGTCCGTTGTGAAAACGCCCATAAGCTACGAAGAGCTGGTCAGATTTGCGGAACTGGGCCGTTCTGCTGATGTAGAACTTCAAGCACCGTTTAATGTCTAAGGAGTGCAAGCGTTGTTCCGCAGGAGACTGCGGGTTGGCAAAGAAAGACTTCAGAATAACAGGTTCATTAATGTGGAAATCTGAATGTACTTTCGGAAGAAAAGTAGGTTTAGTGCGTAACAGCATACAATCCGATTGAAACTGTAGAAATGGTGGTTTGATGGTAAATGCATGAAGGTCACTTACTCGACGCGACGACGTCAAAGCAAGAAGAAGAGCCACCTTCCAGGTGACGTACTTGAGGTCAGCTCTATGTATTGGTTCAAACGGTGCAGTCATTAATTGTGCCAACACAATGTTAAGGCGCCATGCAGGAGGAGGGCGCCTAATTGGTGGAAATTTACGAAATAGTCCTTTGAAAAATTGGCGTATGATCCTAGATGAACAGAGAGAGGTGGAGCCATCGTGGCGAAAGCATGAAATCGCCGCCAGAAAAACTTTTAAATTCGCATGAGACAATCCTGACTGAGCCAATTGGTAGAAGAAAGGGAGGAGCTGAGCAGGCGTCGCACGCAAGGGATGAACACCGGCAGCAGAACACCAATGGCAGAAGCGCTTCCATTTCAACTTGTAAGTTTTTATAGTTGATGGAGCTCTGGCTTGAGCAAGGATGTCTCGACATTCTTGAGGAATGGTCAGATGCGCAAATTCACAGTGTTCAGGTTCCAGGGTGATCAGCTCAGAGAAGAGGGGTCCGGATGGTAAACTAGACCCCTGTCCATGGAAAGAAGATCCATCCGAGGATGTAGAAGGATGGGTTCGCACTGAGACAGAAGGAGCAACTCCGAGAACCATGCCTGTCGTGGCCACCTGGGAGCAATGAGAAGGATGTGGCAGGGTTCTCTCCGTATCTTCCAAAGCACCCGAGGCACTAGAGGGATTTGAGGAAAGGCGTAAGCAATCAGATTTGACCAGTTCATCAAAAGGGCAGAACACTAGAACAGGGGTATCGGGCCAAAAGAACTGCACTTTATCCTATGTATTGTGGTCCAGTAGATCAATTGTGGGTGCTGTTGACCTGAAGTCAAATACCCCTAGACTTCCGACAATTTCACAACATCATAATGGTACAGCACCCCACACAATATAACTTTCACAATAACATTAAATACAGTGTTATAAAGAAATGCTGCAGTAGGACTTGAGGTTCTTTTCTTGCTTTTATTAACAATCTTCCAGTTTAAAAAAGAAACGTAGCCAACGCGTTTCGTCCATAGGACTTCTTCAGGGCGAAAGGTATTCCTACGTGTTTTTTCAGAGTTTTCATTCAGAACCTTTTTTATTAAACGTTTTCAGATACAGCTGTGAGTATCATTAGTGGCCTTATTATTTGTGGCTGTTGCATAGAATCAGTTTCTATTACAATTTTTTTAATTTTCTGAGCATCAACAAAAAGTGCAGGGCATGAGTTGCCTTGTTGTGAAGGATAGCAGTCAAATCCTTCAGTGTGTCATGATTATAGGGCCAATGAGGACATATATATTCGCTGTCCACACCCCATCAGTTTTCGAACACAAGCCGCGTCTACCGTCTCCCTCGATCACACTGAAGGATTTGACTGCTATCCTTCACAACAAGGCAACTCATGCCCTCCACTTTTTGTTGATGCTCAGAAAATTAAAAAAATTGTAATAGAAAGTGATTCTATGCAACAGCCACAAATAATAAGGCCACTAATGATACTCACAGCTGTATCTGAAAACGTTTAATAAAAAAGAGTTCATCAAAAGGGCATTGCCTTGTGACCCTTTGTGGGGATGCCAACTTGCGTAAGCTGGGCATTTCCGGTTCTCCGGTGTTGCAAAGAGATCTAGTGTTGGGCGACCCCAGCGGCGAAAGATCATGTCGAGGGTTGGTTGATGTAATTCCCACTCGTGGGTTGATGATCGGGATCTGCTCAGGGAATCCGCCAGGAGGTTGGACAACCCTGGGAGATGAACTGCGGTGATCGTGATTTGGTGCTTGAGCGACCAGTCCCAAATTGCCTGTGCCAGGCGAGACAGCGCCGGAGATTTCGCTCCGCCCTGCTTGTTTATGTAGTGCATGCAGGTTGTGTTGTCTGTTTGTATAAGGACAGACTCTCCTTGCAGCACAGGGTGAAAAGACTTGAGAGCTAGGAAAATGGCTATGAGCTCCAATTTGTTGATGTGCCAGGTTTTCTGATGTACCGACCACTTTCCCTTTATGGACAGGTCCTGGAGGTGTGCACCCCATCCCTCCAGAGATGCATCTGTTGTGAGCGTAAGCTCTGGAGTGTCGGATAGGAACGACATCCCTGCTGCAAGATGCAATGGCTGTGTCCACCATTGGAGCGCTGCTCTCATGCGGGTCGTGATAGAAATCAGATCGTTGAAGGATCCGGTGACTTGACGCCACTGCCCGTCCAATTCCTCTTGAATAGGACGTGTCCGCAGTCTGCAATGTGGGATGAGTGCGATACACGATGATGCCATCCCTAGAAATGACTTCAGCAGTCGAACTGAAACGCACTGTTTTGACAGTAGAAGAAACACTAGACGAAGGATCCTTTGTTGACGTTCCAGGGATACAAATGCCTTCGCTAGCGTGGTGTCTAACGTGGCCCCTAGGAAATACTTGCAAGTGGCAGGGCGCAATTGGGATTTTTCCAGGTTGAGAGACAGACCCAAGGAGCGAAACACCCTCTGACACAGGGAGGTATGGCGCAGCAGTTGTGAGCAGTACTGCGACTTCAGAAGGCAATCGTCGAGATATGGGAATATCTGGACACCTTGGAGGCGAAGAAAAGCCATGACCGGAGCCAATATTTTGGTAAAGACTCGAGGGGCGGAGCGGAGGCCAAATGGCAGTACCTTGAACTGGAAATGTTGTTGCTCCACCTGGAATCGTAGGAACCTCCGATGACTTGGAAGTATTGGGACATGAAAGTAGGCGTCCCTGAGGTCGACCGTAGCCATGAAATCTCTGACTGAGAGCAAACGCAAGATGTCGGTAAGCGTTAGCATGCGGAAGGATTGATTCTTGAGATATTGATTGCGCGCTCTCAAGTCCAAAATTGGTCGCCATTCTCCGTTCTTCTTGACGATCAGGAAAAAATGGGAATAAAACCCCTTCCCCCTATGAGACTTTGGCACTACCTCAACTGCACCCTTTTGAATCAGAAGGCGAACCTGATGGAAAAGTTCCGTGAGGTGCGGAGGAGGTGGTCCGGAAGGTGGAGTCGGAGGAGGGATTTCGACGAATTCGAAGGCATGGCCGTTTTTTACAATGTCCAGAACCCAACGGTCCGTGGTGATGGAGGACCATTGAGAACCAAACAGAGAGATTCGACCTCCAATTGGTAGGGTCAAAGGCAAGTCATTGTCTCTTATTGGAAGATCCTCTATAGGCGGACTTCCCTCTGTAGTTCTTGGTTGGTTGTTGGCGAGACGACTGTTGTCGATTATAGGAGTAACGTTGGGTGTTTTGATTATAGGGGCGATACCGATTGCTTCCTCCACGAAAATTAGAGTTGGTGCCTCGTCCTCGAGCACCCCGAAAGGGCTGCTTCTTAAATTGCAGAGTTCCCAAGGCACGCGCTGTTTCCGTGTCCTTTTTAATGGACTGCAGTGCCTCATCAATGTGTGCCCCAAAAAGTGATTCGCCATCATACGACATATCAAGAATCTTTGCTTGGACTTCCTGATGGAAGGAGGTGGAGCGCAACCAGCCTTGTCTTCGTATGACAGCAGCTCCCGCAAGCTGTCGGAACCCAGTGCAGGCCACATCAACTGCACAATCAATCAGTTCTTTGGATGTTCTTTCGCCTTCCTGGAGAAGTTGCAACGCCTCCGTCTTGGAAGCATCCGGAAGCATAGCCACATAAGGTGCCATGTCTGCCCATATCTGGAGGTCGTAACGACCCAAAATAGCCATAGCATTAGCCGCCCTCACTGTGGTGGATGACATCGTGGAGAATTTGCGGCCTATCGCATCAAGGCGACGGCCTTCACGGTCTGGTGGCGCTGTGATCGTGGATGCAGGATTCCGGGATCCTCGCTGGGCTGCCTGTGTAACAACTGAATCCGGTTTCGGTTGCCCAATGAGGCAAGCTTGTATTCCTACAGGCGCTTTATACTTCTTTTCCAATCTTGGCAATTGGGCAGGCAAGGAATTTTGTGTTTTCATCAATTTTACACCTTCAGCCCAGATGAAATCAATAATAGGCACAGTATGAATCTGCTTGAATGGCTGACTTTTAAAATCATAGAGGAAACAATCCTCCTCTCTTTGGACTCGTGGCAGTTTAAAACGTTGAGCCACTCTGTGCATGAGCTGATGGAAACTTGTAATATCAACTGGAGGAGAATCCCCTTGCGGCCCTTGAGATGGGGACGGTGTCTGAGCCCGATAGTCATCCCACTCCGCCATATTATCATCAGCATCCACATCCGTTACCTCCCCATCTTCTCGATCAGGTGGGTTCTCCTCCTCCTCATCCTGATACAAAGTAGTGTGTATTTGAATGGATGTATGCCTCTGAGTAACTTCAGGTGACTGAGACACGAATGGAGCAGCTGACGGTTCCGCCGTAGGCGTTAAGACGGAAGGAACAACAGATACTTGTGGCGATGGAGGGAAACGTCTGTTTTTTTTTTGGTTTTTTTTGTAAATATGTTTTTATTGCAGGAAACAAATATAATCACATTATTGGCACCTGGAAAATGATCTAAAGCAATGTCGACGTTAGTGGTATAATCTCTATACACGGCCATTCAGCCCACAACCCGGGGGTAGGGCGGCGTGTGCCACTAGTGTGCAATGAATATCCCCGCGTTCTGACAGGGTATAACAGGTGAGAAAAAGAAGTTTCTTCTGCTTTTCCAAACAACCCAAATGAAACACCCTCCCCTCCCTACCCAGTCCTACCCCCCAGAGGAGTGAATTGTCAGTCTCGATGGTACAGCATTCTAATGCTTGATGGAGGCGAATGGCGCTCCTTTTCCTCTATTCCCCCTCCCACCACCCCTCTCGTCATCGGCAGTACATCATATGGTCGAATAGTATGTGATAAGAGACTTCTCAGTGGGTAAAACTCACCAATAGCATGTTATTGCGATCTAGGCCGCTCCTCATCGGCACTATCTGAGTCAGTATGTGTGTTATGGTCGCGCAGGGCCTGCACCAATGTCTCCCATGCTTGCGCCGCCTCCAGAGCTCGCTCATCCCGTCGTCGTCTCGCCTGTTGGTATCTCAACGTGCTCTCACTCCCCGTCCACTTGAGAAGTTCATTGCGCCACTTAGTGCCTGTTGGACCAGCCCGCGCCTTCGAATGTCTGGTGATTTCTCGTTTGGCCAGGAGCAACCCTAAATCGATGAATTTACTAGTAATCTTATTTTTAGGGGTATGTGGAAACCAATGTAGAATCCCCACAGCTGCATCTATCTGCAACGATCTTCCAGTCACTTCGGACAACGTGTCTCCCACAAACAACCAGTAGGAGGTCAGCATAGAACAGGACCATAGCATGTGAAAAAGGTCCGCTCCGGCTGTCCTACACCTAGGGCAGGCTGCCGTATCCAGGTAGAAAGATTTCTGTAGTTTCTCCGGGGTCAAACAGGCTCGATGTAATATATAGAAGTGGACCAGTTGGAATCGGGCACTGCGCGTGCCCTTCCAGGCTCGTCGCAACAGCTGGGCCCATGCGGTCTCCGGGATTTCCTTCCCTATGTCAATTTCCCATCGGGTCGTAAGAACCGCTAGGGGGGTCAGTCTCTCAGCGATCATCCTGGAATATAAGCATGTCACTGCTTTAACCGTTCCCGCGGACATTATAACGTACTGACACGCCTCCGACAGCTGTGGTTCCTCATGACCAGTTTTCCAGTGTGCCTGGAGTGCTCTTGTGACCGCCGCGTGGAGCAAAAAATCGCCTCGAG
The DNA here is from genome assembly GCF_964261635.1 of Lissotriton helveticus. Classification (NCBI taxonomy): domain Eukaryota; kingdom Metazoa; phylum Chordata; class Amphibia; order Caudata; family Salamandridae; genus Lissotriton; species Lissotriton helveticus. Next base: position 1,777,769,583 of record NC_136065.1, read on the forward strand.
GGACGTCGTAGCGGTCCAGAAGCGCCTGGAAGGGCAGCAACGCCCCGTTCTCATAGAGGTCACCCAGGGTCTGTACACCCACCTCCTCCCAAACTCCCAGTCGAGACCAGTCGCCGCCATGGGGCAATGCAGTGAGCATTTCCAGCGGGATCTCCGGGGCATAAGGTTGTGGCCTTCCCAGTTTGCGATGCACTCGGTTCCAACACGAGCGTATGGTGCGTTCCTCCTGGGTGAGGTCCCTCAATTCGAGCCTCTGTTGCAGCGCAATATATGATAAGACATGTCTGGGTATGCCACTGCCCCGTGACTCTTCTGGGCCCCGAAACTCACGCGCCACCTCCTGGGTATAGGTCTGTAGCTGGGCAGCCAAATAGTACGTCTCAAAGTCAGGCGCCGCTAGCCCCCCCTCCGCCTTGGGTCTCAATAAAGTCCTGAGTGCCAGAGGGAAACGTCTGTTATAGTCGTTTAACATGTTCTGTAGGTTAGAGATGAGCGACAAAGGCAACGTCGCAGTAGGAATTTGAACAGGCATCTGTTCGTCTTGGCCATATTATTCCTCCTCATCATTGCTGAATTCTTGGCATTTAATAATTAAATCCGATGGACTTTGAGCTTCAGTGAAAGACTCATGCACATCCAACTTCAGACTCCTGGTCTGAGTCTGTAGCAAACAAAGGTGAGGGAGGCAGTGTATCACCAGAAAGAGTCATTTTCATCTTTTTTAAGAATGGAGAAGGCAACTCCTGCACACTACTTCTTTTTGAGGCTGCGTGGGAATGGCCAGACATGAGGCTTTCAGCATCAGAAAGAACATGCTCCTTATCTTTAAGTCTCTGAAGACAGAGGAGTAAACGGCCTTCCCTATCTTTCAAAGTCTTAGTGGAGAAAGTTCTACAGAACTTACAACTTCCCACTTCATGGTCCGGGTATAAACAGTAAATACACTTACTGTGTGGATCCTCTGAATAAAGTCTAAGCTTTCCACATGAAGAACAAGCTCTGAAGAGGGACTTCTTACTTGAAGACATGATGAAATACCAGGCAAAAAGCAGAAGAGTAGAGAAAACTGAGCAGATCTCAGGCACACAAAGTGCGGTAGAAAATCTGAGGTGCTGAGCTCTGAGGAGAAGGTTCTAGAGGGCTGCTGTCGCCTGATTGGCTGCAGTTTGGACTAACATAATGACAAGGATAGGCTGCATATGGTCTTTTCCTTCCCCATGCATTCCTAAGTAGAATTTTGGGTAGGCAGTAGTTTATGCCTTTTCTAATACATATTTCAGGTTTTTTCTTCTAATTATATATATATTTAGCATATTATTGCTATTTTATTTACCGTGGCACTCCCACTCCGACGACAGGGAATATTCAAGCATGTGAATCTATGAAAGACACCCCAATACTGGAGAAATAACATGCAGCTCATTACGGGTAAAGCCTGGGACAAATGACACAAGCTGGGATCTGGGCCATCACAAGATTCTAGCCCGAGATTCCATCAGTCAGCATTGGCCAAGATGCCACACATCCCCTATCGTTAACACATTTACAATTAAACAAAGATGTAAAATAAATTACACAAATGAACTATCATTAAAGATATGACAAGTTTGCAAAAAAAAACAATAGAATAGCATGACAAAAATTATATGCAATTAATAGCATAATTAGTAGTCAGAATTAAATAATACCATCAAGAACAGTGTGTTCAACATGGGACATGAACACATGGTTTACATTTATAGATCATGACAGGACAATCTTTACACCAGATAGGTTTGGATTTCAATCTTGAAGCAGATGTTTTATTTGACTCCTCACTGCTTTGTTGTTTAATCAAAACATCCCTTGATCCAGAGGATGTATGTAAATTAGGGCATAAACACTTAGGCACTTTAACAACTTTGCTCATGCTCCACACATTACCATCAGACAACTCTACTACTTGGTGCACAACTCTGACTATTTCCATGGGAGCAGAAAACTTGGATTCTCCAGATTTTATTAATCTTCCCTTCTTCACACGAACCCATTCCTCAATATGGAATTGAAGCTCGGAACTCATATGTGTTTGAGATGAAATTTGATTTTCATTAGATGGCCACCTTTAGATTGATCACCTTTGTTTCTCATCTCCATCATCCACGTCTGGTTCAAATCACATACAGCCTTCCTACCCCTCATTTTCTCAAATGGAGAAATATCACCTGCCGTTCTGGGAGTAACTCTATAATTCCACATTAGATCTTTGAGTGCTTGAGAACAATTTTTCCCATTGGCTAAAGCCAATTGTACACCTTCCTTCAAAACTCTTATCCACCTTTCTACAATTCCATTACTTTGTGGATAATATACAGATGTTCGTAATTGACTAATGCCATGTTTATCCAAGTAATCCTTCATTTCAGTTGACCGTAACTGCACACCATTATCAGTAACCAAAGATTTAGGAAATCCTTCCTTTTCAAATACTGCATTTAAAAATGGTATTACTGTGTGTGAATCAACGTGATTAACTAATTTTATTTCTGGCCACTGGGATAATTGATCAATAAGAACAAAAACATACATTGGACTTTTGGATAAACATATTGAACCAGCAATGTCGAGAGATACTCTCTCCCATACTTTTTCTGGTCTAGAAACCAGAGCTTTCTCATAATTGATAACTTCTTGTGAGTTATCACTAATGGCACACTCAACACAAGATCTAACTTTAGACTCAATAGACCTGTCAATGGCTGGCCAACAAAATTCAGACCGTAATCTGTTTTTCATACTAGAAATGCCAGGATGTCCTACGTGAGCCATGACTAACACTTGTTCCCTCAAATCCTTGGGTACCACCAACTGTTCACCACGAAGCAACACATCATCTATTACTGAAAATTCATTGGCAACATAGAAATAGGGTAACAATTCTTTATCCATATCTTTCTTAAATGGCCATTGAGTACGGTTATATTTGATGACTTCTTGGATTTCCTCATCATTCATGCAGGCACTCTTCCATTCATCTTGTTTGATGCACCCATTTGACACCACATAAATGGATACAATTCTCTCCATGTCCTCATCAGTCACAGACAGGTCACAATCGAGATAAGCAATCCGATTAAATTTTCCTGGCACCTGGAATGTATTCTACATTGAAATGAAAATCTTGCAATTTGTACTGCCATCTGGCAATCCTTGGTGTTGCTTTTCCACAACCTTTGGTAGTAAATGCCTCCACCAATGGACGATGATCTGTCCTCACCTTAAATTGGGTATCATATACATATTTGGAAAAGTATTCTATGCACCACCAGCATGCAAGTGTTTCTTTTTCCAACGTTGAATATTTAACTTCTGCATCTCTAAGTAGTCTTGATGCAAAAGCAATGGTGGCAAGTTTTCCATTCTGATTCTGCGTCAAAATCGCACCAATACCAACATTGCTGGCATCACTCACAATGATAGAACTACAGCGCGTGTCAAAGGTTGCTAGAGCAGAAGTGGAGGATAATTCTTTTTTAAGATTTGTAAACTCTGTTGGCACAATCCTTACACCAAACAAATTTTTGATTTTTTTTCATCAAGTTTCTCATGTGGTTGGTCTTATTTGAAAACAAAGGAATGAACTTGGCATAATATTCAGCCAGATACAAAAAAGATCTGAGCTAATCTTTAGATTGAGGTTCTGGAGCACCTTTAAGTGCGTTTACTAAGTTCTGTTTAGGTGATATTCCTTTACAACTTAAATTATGCCCGGAGTAATCCACAGAGTTCATTTCAAATTTACATTTTTCTTTGGTTAATGTCATTCCAAAGTTTTGCAAAATATTAAGAACCTAACACAAAGTCTCAGCATGTTCTTGCTTATTGTTGCCGAAAACCAATATGTCATCCTGAAAATATAAAGTATTTTTAACATCTTTAAATAATTTATGCATAACTCTCTGAAATACTGCAGAGGCAGGTATCAGACCAAACGGCATCCTCTTATATCTAAAAGCTCCTTCAGGAGTTTTAAAAGAGGTGTAAGGTTTGCTATCCTCATGCAAAGCAATTTGATAAGCATTGGATAAATCCAATGTCGAAAATGTTGTGGCCCCCTTTAAGGCAGAAAACATCTCATTTATATTTGGCAATGGGTGCCGATCCACCCACACACACTCATTTAAATATTTTAGATCACCACATACTCTAATTTTTCCATTGGGCTTGTGAACGACTACGACTGGAGATAACCATTCGGATGATTCAGTCTCTTCAATTATGTCTTGTTTACATAATCTGTCCAATTCTTCTTTTAGAGCTTGTCTTATGGATAAAGGAACATTCCTAACTTTGTGAACTTTGGGTATAGTATTTTGTTTCAAAATTATTTCGTGAACAAAATTCTTCAATAAACCAAGTTCTGATGAGAATACAATTGGAAATAATTTCTCCCATTCAGTCATTTTATCATCATCAACCTCAGCTATAAAATCGCTGTATCCTAAAACCTGTTTAGGATGATTTTTGCTGTGGCCATCCTAACAAACAAGAACCTTCTTTGGCAACATACACATTAGCTGAAATGCTCTTACCTTTAAAATTTATTTTAGCAACAAAATATCCCAAAACATCAATGGGCCTGTTACCATAACCAACCAATCTTATGTCAGATGGCAAAAGTTGTATATTGGGAAATTTCTCAAGATATTGATCACCAATTAGAGTATGACGAGCACCAGAATCAGCCATGTCTTCTATGTCTACACCATCAATATTGATAACACAAAATGGAGAATCTTTTTTTTTAATCGTTAACTTCATAAATGCACAGTATCAGTTCTTCATCTATATCATCAGGATCTTGAGTTATTTCCTTTACATAAGCAGGTTTATTTGTAAATCTGTTCTTGTTCCTACACATTCTGGAATAGTGACCTTTATTTCTACAATATCTACACATCTGTCCAATAGCTGGGCAAGATTTGTCTTTAGCTAAATGACCCGGTATTCCACATTTAAAACACCGCACGGCCACCAGCTGCTGCGTGTGCCCCTCTGCTCTGCTGTGCCTTACTGCCTCGGCGCCGGCCTCGCGGCCGCCTTGCGTCTCCCCTTGTGTTTTGCCCCAGCTGTTTTTGCCGTAATTTGTGCTTGTTTTTTGTGATATTTTATTTTGCTCTGCTAACGTTTTTTTCCTCCTGTTCTCGATCTGTTTCCCCCCCATCTGTGCCTGTAGTATTATTATTGTTTGTTCACTCAGCTCCTTCCCCTTTTCCTGCCGTCCTCGCCGCGCTCCCTCCCCGCTTCCCGCCACCGCCAGTTGCCCCGCCCCTTTCTCTTCTGTTCCCTCCCCGCTCCCGCCTCCCAGCTGCTCCGCCCACCCGCGCACTTGGCCTTATATGGCGACCATGCGACGCAGGTGAGTGTGACCCACTTGTGGGACACCCCCGCGCCGCACGGCCACCAGCTGCTGCGTGTGCCCCTCTGCTCTGCTGTGCCTTACTGCCTCGGCGCCGGCCTCGCGGCCGCCTTGCGTCTCCCCTTGTGTTTTGCCCCAGCTGTTTTTGCCGTAATTTGTGCTTGTTTTTTGTGATATTTTATTTTGCTCTGCTAACGTTTTTTTCCTCCTGTTCTCGATCTGTTTCCCCCCCCATCTGTGCCTGTAGTATTATTATTGTTTGTTCACTCAGCTCCTTCCCCTTTTCCCGCCGTCCTCGCCGCGCTCCCTCCCCGCTTCCCGCCACCGCCAGTTGCCCCGCCCCTTTCTCTTCTGTTCCCTCCCCGCTCCCGCCTCCCAGCTGCTCCGTCCACCCGCGCACTTCGCCTTATATGGCGACCGTGCGAACGCGCAGCATTGACGCGCAGCGGGCGCGCCGATTGTGCGCCGAAGGCGCGCCAAAGGTAAGCCCGTCTGCGCCCGTCCGCGCCTGGACCGCGCCCAGTGCCAGGACCCCTGGCCCCCACCGACGGAAGCCGACCCGACGAACCTACAACGCCGCCGATCTCATCGCACTCAACACCGGCCGCATCCCAGGATGTCATCGAGCCGCCCCGAAGCACACCCACGGACCCTTCAGCTGCCACGCCTGCAAGTTCACCTGCATCCGGACCTACCCTGCACCCGCCAAGCCGAACACCAGCAGCAACCACCTCAAGTGCATCCTGCTCAACACCCGCTCCGTCCACAGACACGCCGTAGAACTCTGGAACCTCCTCGACACCACCGCCCCTGACGTTGCCTTCCTCACCGAGACCTGGATGAACGCCTCCTCAGCCCCAGACATCGCCATCGCCATCCCAGAGGGCTACAAGATCATCCGGAGGGACCGCACCGCCAACCAGACGGGAGGAGGCATCGCCATCATCCACAGGGACACCATCCGCATCACGACCAACACCGACGACACCCTAACCACCGCTGAACACCTGCACTTCCAGATCCACACCGACCCAAAGACCACCCTCAGAGGCACCCTGATCTACCGACCCCCGGGACCACGCACACGATTCAGCGAGGACATCGCCGACTTCGTCAGCCCGCATGCCCTCCCCTCCGCCGACTATATCCTCCTGGGGGACCTCAACTTCCACCTGGAGAACAACAGCGACCGCAACACCATCAGCCTGCTCGACAACCTCGCCAACCTCGGACTCAAGCAACTGGTGACCTCCCCCACCCACCTCGCCGGACACACACTCGACGCCGTCTTCTCATCCAGCAAAGACCTTCAGCCACGCAACAGGACTCCACTGGACGGACCACAGCTGCGTCCACTTCACCTTCAAAAGAACGACGATCCACCACCACCAGCAACAGGTTGCCCGAAGAAGCTGGAACAAGATCACAGCCGACCAGCTCACCGCTTCCCTGAGCCAGCACCCTCCCGCCAGCTCAGCGAACCCCAGCCAGGCCGCCGACAACCTCACGAAGTGGATCAACAACTGCGCAGACGAACTCGCCCCTCTGAGAACCCCACCCAGCAGACCCTGCAGCAGAAAAACACCATGGTTCACCGACGAACTCAAGAGCTCCAAGAAGAACTGTCGAGCCCTCGAGAAAGTCTGGAGAAGGGAACCAACTACGGACAACATGACCACCCTCAAGCGCGCCACCCGGAAACACCACCAACTGATCCGCGCCACCAAGAAAAATACATACAAGGACCGGCTGGACAACAACGCACACAACTGCAAGGAACTCTTCAACATCGTGAAAGAGCTCTCCAACCCCAACGCCGGAAACAATGACATCACCCCGTCGCAAGACCTCTGCAACTCCCTCGCGTCCTACTTCCACAACAAGATCGCGGACATACACAACAGCTTCAGCAACCAACCAACGCAAGCCACAACTGCAACAACGCCACCCACCACCACCCTCCGCACCTGGACTCCGATCAGCACCGAAGACACCATCCGCACAATGAACTCCATCCACTCCGGATCTCCGACTGACCCCTGCCCTCACCACGTCTTCAACAAGGCCGACGCTGTCATCGCACCCCACCTGCGGGACATCATCAACACCTCCTTCGACACCGCCACCTTCCCTGAGAGCTGGAAGCACGCCGAACTCAGCGCTCTTCTCGAAAAACCCACAGCAGACCCCACCGACCTCAAGAACTACCGTCCCATCTCGCTCCTCCCGTTCCCGGCCAAAGTCATCGAGAAGACCGTCAACAAACAGCTGGCCGCCTTCCTCGAGACGAATGGATCCCTCGACCCCTCACAGTCTGCCTTCCGAGCGAACCACAGCACCGAGACCGCCCTCATCGCTGCCACCGATGACATACGAACTCTGATGGACAACGGAGAAACAGCGGCCCTCATCCTCCTGGACCTCTCCGCGGCTTTCGACACTGTCTGCCACCGCACCCTAGTACAGCGCCTCGGCAACATCGGAATCCAGGACAAGGCACTGGAATGGATCACCTCCTTCCTCGACGGAAGAACACAGAGAGTCCGCCTACCACCGTACAAGTCAGAGGCCACCAAAGTCATCTGCGGCGTCCCCCAGGGATCCTCACTGAGCCCCACCCTCTTCAACATCTACATGAGCCCCCTCGCGGCCATCGCACGCCAACACAACCTCAACATAATCTCCTACGCCGACGACACCCAGCTGATCCTCTCCCTGACCAACGACCCCACCACCGCCAGAGCCAACCTGCACGAAGGGATGAGAGATGTAGCCGAATGGATGACGACCAGCCGCCTGAAACTGAACTCGGACAAGACGGAGGTCCTCATCCTGGGCTCCTCGCCCTCCGCCTGGGACGACTCCTGGTGGCCCCCCGCCCTGGGCACCGCACCCAAACCGACGGACCACGCACGCAACCTGGGCTCCATCCTGGACTCCTCCCTCTCCATGACCAGACAAGTAAACGCCGTCTCCTCGTCTTGCTTCAACATCCTGCGCATGCTACGTAAGATCTTCCGGTGGATCCCCACCGAGACGAGGAAGACGGTCACCCAGGCCCTCGTCACTAGCCGACTGGACTACGGCAACGCCCTCTACGCCGGAACCACCGCCAAGCTCCAGAAGAGACTCCAGCGGATCCAGAATGCCTCGGCCAGACTCATCCTCGACATCCCCCGACGCAGCCACATCTCCGGACACCTGAGAGATCTGCACTGGCTCCCGGTCAACAAGAGAATCACCTTCCGTCTCCTCACCCACGCGCACAAAGCCCTACACGACCAAGGCCCGAGCTACCTCAACAACCGGATCAACTTCTACACTCCCAAGCGCCTCCTCAGATCAACCAGCCACGCCCTCGCCGCCGTCCCCCGCATCCGAAGAGCGACAACAGGAGGAAGATCCTTCTCCTACCTGGCTGCCAAGACCTGGAACTCACTCCCGACCGACCTGCGCCTGACCCAAGACCACCTCTCCTTCAGGAAGAAGCTCAAGACCTGGCTGTTCGAGCAGTAACGGCACCCCCCCCATCCCAGCGCCTTGAGACCCTACGGGTGAGTAGTGCGCTCTATAAATGACTTGATTGATTGATTGATTTCTTTTCGCATCTTGAATATTAAACTTTTATCTCTCTTTACTACCGTCACTATCTTTTGATGATTTATCATCTGATTTAACATCACTAGTTTTTTTCTTTACAACTTGTACTTCAGAAGTAGGTTCTGCAGCTAACTCGTTCATTCCTAATTTCATTTCTTCAAATCTATGACTAATGTCAATAGCTTTCTCTAAAGTAAGATCTTTCGCAGCTAGTAACTTTTCTTGTAATTGAGTCGCCAATCTTGTGTACTAATTGATCTCGTAGCATTTGATCTTGAAAATCACCATACTTACATTTTGCAGCCAGAATTCTTAGAACATATAGAAATTAATCAACAGAGCTTTACTTAAAAATGTATGTCTTGAAACTACTTCATTAACTTTTTTAATATATAATGTGTCTGATTGAGAAATGCCCATGTCATACACATCTATATCCTCATCATCTTCATTAAGAAGAACAGGTGGTAGAAGACTTAAGACACCTCTTCCTTCTACGCCTAAAGAATGTCTAAGTATAGGAAGTTTGCGTTTATCAGTATAATCTTCACCTCCAATAGCCTCTAAAAATGCTTCAAACCCATCTTTCCACTGTTTACATTCTAACACAGGATCACCTAGATTAGGTAAGAAAGATAATGGTGCAACAATACCATCCAGAGTAAATACTAATGTACTTTAATATGTTGTATTGTAAATGCTTATGTAATATAGTATGTTGTAGAAGTAGAAATATATATATATATATATATATATATATATATATATATATATATATATATATATAGTTATTGGGTGTCTGCAAATACAAAATAGAAAAAAAAATGATATTAGTTGGTGCAACAATACCATCCATAGTAAATACTAATGTACTTTAGTATGTTGTATTGTAAATGCTAATGTAATATAGTATTTTGTAGAAATATATATATTGTTATTGGGTGTCTGCAAATAGAAAATAGAAAAGAAAATTGATATTATTAGTTCAACTACAATTAAATATGCAGACTGAAGTTGATGTGTAAAACACCACAAAGGTAAACTATATTAAGAATCAAAACTACTACAAGCTTTTCATTCATGTATGAATGGCTTCCAATGTCCTTAGGGCTCGTTTCAGAGACAGGTAGACCTTGTACTGTAAATAAAATCAGAAAACGTAGGAACCAATCCTGTGCTTTCACATGAAGCTTGAGCCAATCGTGTGCTTTCACATGTAGCTTGCGCAGTGTAAGTATCTCTCTATCCAATCGTGAAGTGCGAGAAAAAGTCGAAGATGTTGAAGATGACGTTAATTAAAACTTGAAATAAACAGAGTTGCGCTGAAGAATTTCAGAAAGTGTATGAAAACCAGGTAAGTGCTCAAATATCAGCGCACACACGCAGTTGTAAGGTTCAAACGCTCGAGCTTTAACGCATTCATTCAAGGCTCGGTAGACGCAGGCAGTTTTTCAACCACTCATGCTTCATCGCATGCATGAAGAGTACGATATGCGCTCGAGCCAGCGTGCGTGCACAGCGCGCATAAATACAATTGCTGTATCGGTTGAAGCGCGCTCTCACTAAGTCACGTCAATGCCAAAATAAATCAATTGATTCAAAAGTAATTACAACTGGAACAAATGCCACGCTCCTTTTTACCAACGGCGTGGGTCTGCCTCCTGGGTGAATCGTCGCGTTCAGCCTGACACAACGATAACGGAGAGGTTTAAATGCCGAATTCCTTCACAAAAACTGTGAATCCGTTACAACAGTCCACCTCTTCTTCCCAAGAAAACGAAGACTCATTTCTTTGTGTACGTCGTATTTGAAATACGAACAACACACCTCTTGATCTGCCGCAAAGTATTCTCGTCGGCAGCGTTCCATGCTTTTCGGGTGATTTGCCCCGATTGTCGCCAATATAATAATCCTTTAATGATGGATACGAGGATTATGGGTTTAAACGTAGTATTTATTTGAGCATAAATAACATGCAGCTCATTACGGGAAAAGCCTGGGCCAACTGACACAAGCTGGAATCTGGGCCATTACAAGATTCTAGCCCGAGATTCCATCAGTCAGCATTGGCCAAGATGCCACAGTAGGTCTTTGTCGGATCATAGTCCCCTGCGCATGCGATTTACGCCCACACTCGAGAAGACCCCCATCCCCTTGTGGAGATTAGACTCAGGGCTATTGAAGGACAATGGTTTCCGGCAAATATTGTCGGCAGAGCTGGTGCACTATTTCACGGAGAATCAGGGGACAGCCAGCTCCCTGTTGATAGAATGGGAAGCGTTCAAGGTGGTGGTGCGGGTACACTGTTTGGGACAGAAGGTGGGACTTAGGCGGATGGTGACCCAGGAATTGGAGGACTTGGAAAAACAAATGTTGACCCTAGATAGAGAGATTGCGGGTGGGTCTTGATTGCAGAGCAAGTTGGCAGACGTGAAAAGCCTATGTAACACTACATGGGACAGGCTGCGGGCATTTGACCTCAAAACCTATCGATCACACCAACATATGGAAGGTGGTAAGGCTGGTTGATTGCTGGCATAGCTGATTAAGCCAGAAGGCAGAGGTACGCCTATTCCCAGTGTAACATTTGGTCAACACCAGATCCTTTCCTCCCCCAAGGCTATCAACACTGCGTTTCGAACATATTACGAGACGCTGTATAGGTTGCCGAGAGTGACTCTGGAAGAGAACTTACTTCTTCATCTTGAGGGCTTGGAGCTGACAAGTTTAGAGCGCAAGTATGGAGACGCGTTGGCGCTCCCAGTTAAAGCGGGAGAAATTAGAGCGGCAATCAGAGATATGGCTAGAGGGAACATACCGGTACCTGATGGCCTCTCTGGTCGAGTTTTACACTATTTTCATGGATATTCTCACCCCAAAATTAGAACAGGTGTACGCCATTGCATTTCAGGAACAGCGTCTACCGCCTACACTTAGAGAGGCATTGGTAATCCCGCTGCCGAAGACCAAAAACATACATGCTCATTTGACTGAGTTTCGACCATTATCCCTGTTGAACATGGATTTTAAGATTCTGAGTAAGGCGCTGGCGATGAGGCTTTTGCCCCACATGAAGCGTCTGGTTCATGGCATGGTCCACGTCAGGCAATCTTCGGCGGCTTCATCACTTCATGTTTCACCCCGACATAGGGAATTTCCCTGATGTTGTAGTGGTAGCAATAGATTTAGAAAAAGCGTTTGCTTCGTTGCGCTGGGAGTTTCTACTAGCAGTGAAGGGTAAGATGCAGCTGGGGGAGGGGTGGGAGAAGTGGATTCGCCTATGGTCCCTGTGCGTACTGGTCACGTAATATCGATATTCATAGAGGCACTCGACAGGGGTGTCCTCTGTCACCCCTGATTTTCGCACTAGCGATGGAACCACTAGCGGCACGATTTTGACAGGAAGGGTGTGGGCTGGGTATCACTTTTGATGGGGCCGAACACATAATATCGCTTTATGCTAATGATGTGTATATATATATATATATCTGCGGGATCGCCTCAATGGGATACATACTGTGATACGCATACTTGATGACTTTGCAGAACAATCGGGTCTGCGCATGAACAGGCAGAAGACTTCTGTGTTCCCACTGCGGCCTGCGCTTCCGGGGACACAGAATTTCCCACCTGGCCTAGAATGGACGCCTGTCTCCTTTAGACACCTGGGGATACGGATTCATCATTCTCAGACTGATCTTTTTGAAGGCAATCTGGGGGGGCCCTGAGATCCCTTCGGACGAACGTGGCCTTCTGGTGGACGCTCAAATTCCCGGTCATGGCCAAGATAGCGCTGTCCAAAATGGTCATGCTGCCACGTCTTTTGTATTATTTTGTCAACCTGCCTGTTGTGGTGCCCAACAATGGTTCAAGACTCTTTTTTTTTTTTTTAAAACAGATTTTATTGACTGCGAACGAAGCACATGTTATGCAATGCTCTGCCATCCAGAGACAACTGCCATAATCAAGTCCCCAATATCAATTTCAGTCATTTTTATGTAGTGAAGCATAGTTACAAACAGAATAGCACAATTAGGAAACCCCCTCCCCTCCTCCACCCACCCTCAAGACCCACCCCCCCCCCCCGCGCGCGCGCCGTTGCCTGCTCTACCAGTAACATGCCTAGCAAGAGAATGTACTCCATACACACCAAAGCGCCATCATTGTCCTCATGGCTATCAATCTGTCAAGGGGGCTGGAGGGCATTGTCTTCTCAGGCGGCGGATCAAGTCCAGGATAGTCCGCCCACCTTTTCCAAATTTTGTAGTGCTTTCGAGGGCAGCCCTTAGCAAGGAATTTTGGTTGTTCCATCCCCATACAGAAGTCCATCCCACGCTTCCAGGCCAGAAGCGATGGTGCTCGGGGCGCCTTCCATGACTGTGCAATATCTCTCTTTGCCAGCGTTAGACCCAGTAAAAGCAAGTGGCGCTTATACCTATTGCCCCCTACCCCAGCCATGAAGTGTAACAGGGCCAGCTTAGGCTCTCTCTGCAGCACCCAGGCCAGAGCCTCATTTAGACATTGGAACACGCCATCCCAGAATCTCCGTAGAGCCCTACATTCCCAGACCGTGTGCAGCAGCGTCCCTACCCCAGTCCCGCACCGAAGACAGTCGGGAGATGCTGCCAAGCCCGCCCTCCACAAGCGCTGTCTAGTATAATACGTGCGGTGCAGGTATCGGAATTGGATTAGGTGCAGGCGCGTGGATATTGCCGCCCCTCTGGCCCCTCCAGTGCCTCCACCCAGTCTTCCTCGTCTAATTCCCCTATGTCCTGTTCCCATGCATTATTAAGCCGCTGCAGGTCTGAGGAGCAGTGTCGCACAAGAGTCTGGTATATGCGTGACAGTTTTTTATCTGGCAGCTCCCCCATAAAGATTTTAGCTTCTAGCGGACTAAACTCAGGGAGGCGTTCCAAATGGTTCAAGACTCTTGATAGGATATTGCGAGATTTGGTGTGAGATGGTGGCAGGAATAGGGTGTCGCTGCAGACCATGCGGCTCCCGTTGGCGAACGGGGGGCTGGGGCCCCGGATTTCGAGGGTTACTATCTGGCGGCCCAGCTCCAGTGGTTTGCTAGATGGTTGGATGGGAGAGACCTATCTACGTCATTGCTTTCCCCAGAGGCTCTATGCATATTACTGATCACTAGATTGCTTAACCGTCGCCAGAAACTCACTACTGTGGGGGCCTTGCTTATTGTGGCGGTGGCCTGTTGGGATAGATGTGCAGCACGTTCTAAGGAGACGTTGTGCTATGCACCCACCATACCAATCACAGGTGTCCCTCAGGCAGGAAGAGGTCCACCCCTTACTGGCAGGCAACTGGCGGGATGAGAGGAGGTGGGTATACAGACAGTTGGGGACTGTTACAGAGATGGTGAACTGTTGCCACTGTCCGAGTTTTTAGAGTGTCATGAACTCCCGCCAGGACACTTTTTAAACTACCACAAAATTTGGGAGGCAATAACAGAGCTTTGGGGCGTAGCAGAGAATGAACCACGCACTCATCCTGCCTTACAGGCGTTGCTGACGCTGGGCTCAGCAGGACACTTAGTGAAATGGTTGTACCTGGCAATATGGGATCTAACACTTCCTTCCTTCCCTACCTGGCTTGTTGGAACGATGGGAAGTCGCGTTAAATAGACAATTGACTGAGAAGGAGTGGGAAAGGATCTTGGGTGGTCAAAAAAAGGTATTTCGAAATGCAGCTTTTAAATTAATACAATTTAATATTCTACATAGAACATACCTTACCCCACATAGGTTAAACATGGTATATTGCAGCTAGGATCAGGCCTGCGCCAGATGCTCTAAAATGGACGCAGATTTTGACCATATGCTCTGGTCCTGTGGGCAGCTGGTAGGTTACTGGTCTACTGCTGTAGATACGCTTTATAGGTTCTTCTCTAGATCCTTGGCGTGCTCCCCAGAGGTTTGTCTACTGGGATTATTCCCGAAACCTAAGCCGCAAAAATTGGGGCACAGGTTTCTAGATCTGCTCTAATCCTGGCTAGGAGACGGATAGCTCTTGGGTGGAAATCACAGCGTGCCCCACTAGTAAGGACCTGGAAGGAAGACGTTACCCGTTGGGTCAGTGCGGAGGAACGAGCCCTGTTAAGAGACGATAGGGTTACGAAACAACGTAAACCGCTGGCAGAACCCTGGGCAGGTAAGGTGAGAATGTGGTAACAGAGACACGCGCCGGAGCCAACCCAGACCCCCTCTTCTGCCGACTCTGAGGGATAGCTCCAGATGCTCCATTAGTATTAAGATCCTGTGTCTCTTTCTTTCCTTCTTTCTTCCGTTTTCCTCTCCTACCACCCCTGCAGACTTTTGATTGGACGTTTTGAACTACAGTCACAGGCTTGGGTGAGCGACCTCTGGTGGTTTGGGTTTAGAAGTTGTTATAGGTTCGTTTATTCTGATTTTTCTATGGAACTGGTACACTGTTGTGTTCATATTATTTGATTATTAATTGCAGAAGAATGTACTGTAGATAACAAGGACATGTCTATGGGCAACCAGTAGGGGAGAACCGTTTGACATAATAGATACTCACTTACCCCCCACGGGAATGGAGCTATCATATAATTTGATTATTATAAAAAAGCTGATATCTACTGGGAATTACATAGTGCAGTAGTACTGTATTGATGAGCAGTATTGAGTCTGAGCATATACAATGTTTTGATGGAAAGGCGGGTATTGTTATTTTCGTGACTTTCTGATTGTATTGATTTCATTTTCAATTTGAACATAAGTATAAATGCGAGTAAAAATATATATAAAAAAAGAAATTATTGTACTTGGCTAAAAGGCAGATAGGGTTAATGGCAGGGATGTGGAATTCATATACCCCGACGCCCAGGACATATTGTTTGGGGTCTAGGGCAACAAGTTTTCATGTGTAGTTTGCCCTTGGGACAAGTAGGCCCAACTCCTTGCGGCACAAACCCTTTGGCTGCCAGTTTGCAGTATCACATTCAGGATCAGGGAAGGGCATGGTCTGCAGCTAAGGTATTTTTGCCCATATGTTAATGCTGTTCAAACTTGTATTTATGGTTCATTAATTGAAAGCCTTTATTATAAGGGTGAGCACTCTAAGTAAATGTCGTAAGCTTCAACTGCACTACTGACAGTAGTTCCAGTATAAAAATGTGCCCACAAGTTTTTAAAGTTTATCCATCTGAGGCTATGTATAATGCTCTCAGACTGCTCTCTGATTTGAAGCAAATATTTGCTGAAGATTGATGATTCTTTGCTTTCAAAATAAAATGTTCATAAAAAAATAAGCTTATGAGAAACAAAAATAAACTAGCACTGGCAAAGCTAGTAGGTCTGACATTAGTGGTCAGCTTTTTTAGTTTTGTCAATGTGTGACTTGTTTTGGCATGGTTTTTGTAAAACCTTATTGGTGTGGGAGCTTCCGGGCCCTCACCATTTTAACAAACAGTGGAAAAAGCGAAAATTGCTTTTTGCTCTAAAAAAGCACACACTGCCACAGCAGTGGACACTTTGGAGAACAGATTACTAGCATGTGGGCAGAAAATAGAGGAATACACATTCCCTTGGATTTGATTAAAACAGTGATTTTACAGTGTCCTATTTGCCAGCATGCCCAACACAGATCAGTCCCACAGATAGTGAGAGGTCAGCTAGGGAGAGGAAAGTTACCAGCGCAGATTTAGCAGATGGACTACATTGGACGGTTGCCATTGAGTAGAGGATGTCAGTATGTGTGCACAGCTGTGGATACATACTCTGGATATTTGATAGCTTTTCCATGTAAACGTGCTACTCAGGGGAATACAATGAAGACTCTTGATTTGTTGATTTTGTATTACGGAATTCCATTGCAGATTCAAACGGACAATAGGAGCCATTTCAAAGGAAGATTGGTGCAGGATTATTGTGTACAACACAATATTGAGTGGATTTTTCACATCCCGTATTATCCACTGGCTGCAGGTTTGATTGAGAGAATGAATGGGCGGTTAAACGACCAACTTAAAAAGTTGTACGACGGTTCGTTAAAGAACTGGAGTGATTATTTGAGTGAAGCCCTGCAGGTGTTGAACAACAGACCTTTGGCAAATGCAGAAACACCTTGAATGCGAATGTTGACCCCGGCTTTGCAGATTCAGCCCCATGTGGCTACCAATACTATCCTATACTAGGAGACAGTTCCTGGAGCTTTGGCTCCGTATAGAGCTACACCGGAGGCTGCTGGTCTTGATTTATATGCTTTGCAAAAATATACTTTGAAGCCCAGAGATGTTACACTCATTGGAACAGGAGTGGGAATTAAGGTACCCTCAGAGCATTTTGGTTTGACTGCCCCTCGATCTGAATTGGCTTTAAAGGGCATCCATGTGCTGGGAGGTGTGATTGATGCTGATTATCAAGGAGAAATAAAAGTCATCCTACTTAATAGTGGAGATGCGGACTTGCCTATTCAATCTGGACACCGTGTTGCGCAATTGGTGATCATGCCAGTATAAGGAGGGATATCCTCCTTCCTCACCTTAAGTGGGGAAGGAGTGTTTGGCTCAACTGAAAATCCAGGAGCCAAGGTGTGGGTACAGTCACCCAATAGACCCCCCGAAAAGGCTGACATAATTGCAACTGGAAAGGATAATGTGATTTCAGTGATGAAACCTGGAAAAGAGAAATGGGAACATGTACCAGCTGACAAATGTTATTTGCGAGCATGAGTAGTACCTGTTTTTGTTTCCGTTCATTTAGCTCACTGCATGGAATGTCTGTGTCCCCTTTGCACTCGTTGGACTCCTTTTGGACGCATGCGTCTGGAGGCGGGGAGGACGAGAGGCTCCTTATTGCGAAGTGGCCAGCAGACCACGCAGACTGACAACACTTCTGACTCAGAAAACTAATGTGTGGGAGCATTTGGCTAAGACGGTGCTTAACAGTTCTTATTTCTGCTTGTTTAACATGCGCAGCACTATGGATGTTGTCTCGACGGGCCTTGTAACTGTGCTTACCCCTGCAGAAGTTTTGTTACAGACGTTTAACATCACTAATTTGGATGAGGCAGTGAGATCACATTTATCACTATATGAATAATGTAAGTTTTGCCCGAAAGCCACAGAGAATGATAGCAAAACGATGACCCAGCTTTTAACCTATAATATCACTGAAGGTGATGTCTGTTATAACATAACTTGTAATCCAGCTTTAATTGGAAAGTGTACCCAAATTCGACTTAACAGGAGTTCATCATCTTTGTCTTGGCAAGAAAAGGTTTTATGCCAGAATTGAAGAGACAACGCTTGTGCTAATGTGCAAAACACAATGGTGTGTAAAAATATAGTGACTACTGCTAGTCAAATCAAATCAAAGTACTTTATTCGGTTTTCATTGTTTGCAAAACCATAAAAGTACAGTTTGGTAAAAATTTCGTTTAGCATTACAAAAAGAGAAAATGTTCATATTTTAAAAATGATTATAAAAAACTTATGTTCAAAAGCTTCATTGTGAATGATAGGAACGTATTAATTTAAAATAAACATAGATTAGGTATTTACAATACAATTAATTACAGTCCTAGACAGTTAATATTTTCAATACAATTACTGGGTATTCTAGACAAGAGGGTGGAGCTCTATTCCAAGTTTTGTCTATGCCGTACAATGAATTTGAAACATTTGATTACGACCCTTATTAACCATTCCTTCTCCAAGAACTGTAGGAATAGCATTGCGGATCGGCACCTCCTGATTCCTGTGTGTTTTAGTACCAGAGTGATCCAGGCCTTTCTGGGTTCACTATAAAATTTACAAAATAAAATAGTGTGCATGGTAGTCTGAATGGAAAGGGCGTCGCATGGACAGGGTGGTAAAGCTATTGACCAGTCATTTCTTTTTGGGAGGGTGACCAGTCGATAGAAAAAATTTAATCTGAACCGGATCAACAAAAATCTCTCATAACTGGTGGTACTGATCGTTAGATAAGGTTGGATAGACAAGGTGGTCTGTATAGCCAGACTATGCACAGTTGATGGTTTGGTGGCTTCTTTGGCCAGTCTCAGGTCTTCTAAATGTGTTAAACACTGTATCTGGAATGCTTTTCTGTGTTTCTGGGATTAGAGTGGGGGTGTTATAATATTTCTCCAAACCTATGTCGTACAGGAAAGCTTTAATATAACGCAACCAACTTATGTTATTAGCATTTTCCAGGGAGATGCAGTCCATAATAAACCCTTGGGAAAAGGTGGTTCTATCTGCTAGTCATTTTAGGCATGTCAAATTGCCTGTAGGGTGGTTGTTCTCCTGCGGTAATGTAACCTATACCTACATTCCAGCCAACATTACAGGTGGACCATGTGCCTTCACTAGATTAAGTTTAATGATGTTCCTGTTAAATCCGTCATCGCATGTCCGGACTGTACATGAGGCAGTCCCGCTGAATGAACATTGTACATCTGAATTATTTTTATTATCGAAATCTGAATATGTTAGCTTAACAGCTTCAATACTAGGAATTCCAGGCTTAGCAATTTCAATTCCTGAGCTGTTAGTGAATTAGCGTGTCTTATGATCAAAAATATCAACCATACATCGATTTCTTTGACAGCAATTTTGTTAGACGTGCGAGGTGCACAAAAAGCTATTTTACAAAATAGAGCTGCAATTGAGTACCTGCTTTTGAAACATGATCATGGATGTTCGGATTTAGAGGGGATGTGTTGTTTTAACCTTTCTGATCATTCTAAATCAATCCAATCCCACATTGATTCTTTGCATAAATTAGCTAAGGAGGTCAAGCAAGATGTCCAAAGAGGATGATGGGATTGGTTATTTGGATGGTACCTGATTTTGGTAAACTTCACTCTGTTCTAGGCTATATAGCAGTAGCCTTATGTATTTTAGTTTGTTTATGCTGCTGTATTCAATGTATACCTAGTCTTTTATCTATGTTCCGTCCCTGAGTTGCTGAGTTTTGACCACTATGTTATAGTGGTCATTGGTCCAGGGATGGTTTATGTTGAATATTTACTGTGTTCTTTTTTGCTGTTATATTCCTGATGTAGGTTGATGGTTTTAGTCGATGGTCATGGGATGGCATGTACTAACTGGGCCACTCGTGTGGTCGAGTACCCCATGATGACCGTCGACTACCACCATCTTAGACTGATTTTAGTCTGTTATTTTATTTTAGCCATAATGAAGAATGATATTGCTTGCCAAGTGAGAATAGTTATGAAGTAGGGCAGTGTCCCTTTCTTTTATCGACTTTGACATAGTCTTCTGTCAATCTTGTTCTTTACTTTATCTTGCTTTACCGCAGTGCTTGTTATTGGCTTTGACGATCTCATGTTACCTTGCGTACTAATTTGGTTCTGCTCTAGCTTCTATACGTGCATGACAGCGCTTGCAGGACTGACTCCATTTTCTTGACTGTCTCCATTTTCTGAGCTTTGCAAGGTGGGGAGGGCATGTTATGCTCCTCATTTGTTTTTCGCACCTCACAGACCAGAGCAAACGGTATGTTATCAAAGGAAAGTACAAACTACGCCTCGAAACCAAAACAAAGGAGCTTGGCCAGCTTCTGTCTTGACCTTAATGCGAACTGGAACGTACCAGCCCGGTTAACTCTGATGAGAAGGGGCAAGGCTTTCTAGAAGTTTCGCTTCATGATTAAATTGTATTAAAGCAAGGGGCCTCCGGGGGCTAGATGGAAGTTCACCACATAATAGACGTATTGCTCTGAATTGGTGGGAACTTTGTGCCTTGACTGAGCTCTCGCCTGGCTGCAGTACCGGACTCCCCTCAGCTTGGTTGGCGAGAGATGACTTGGAGGAATCAGTCGGTGAGGCGTTCCTAACCACGCTCTTTGCTATTTTCTTTCTACTCTTTCCATTATTTCTCATTATTACATGTATATATTGCATTTTATTTTTGATAGCTTATTTTAATTATCCTATTGTTACTTGGGAGTCTGCCATGACTAATGCATTCGGCCTGCCCTTTGTGAAGTAGTGTATGAATTAAAGTCATGTGTGTTATATTCAATATGTTTGGATTGGTATTATTATCTCTCCTTGGGGGAGCGCTGAGTTTTGCCTCGGCCTGAGGGAGTAGTGTGGCTAAGATCTGTCCTTTTGGTGAAAAGCAGATTTCAGAACAGCTACACTGGGCGCATCTTCATCTTGAAGTGAAAAAAGGGGGCCAGTATTCTATATTTTGTGCAATTTTTGTATTGTTTTAAGACACAGAAAAATCCCCTTCACAAAACTCCTTTTTTCATGATAGATATGAAAGGAGAGGACAGAATAGCTCCATAAACTGCCAATATAGGTCTTAAAATAGAAGCTGTGCCTTTACAAATGCAGAGACCACCAGTATCCCATCATGCACAGCTAGTGGCAGTTACTTCCGTTCTTTTTGATGGCGATGAGACGTGAATGCATGTTTCATGTGATGGATCCCTCTGTCTATTCCACGGGGAGGAGGGTGGAGTACTTGTGACTTATCATGGAAATAACCCTACGAGAGAACTGGAGTTACATGTAAGAAACTGTTCTTTCTCTCGTAGGTGATTTCCATGTATAGTCATAAGCACTTGAAAAGACTAGCAAGCCCATCCCTATAGAATGCTGTGGAGGAGACAGAGAAAAATAATGCATATTTAAGCAAATAGTTTCCTAAGCGAAGCCAGCCCTACTTGAGCATCTGCCTTGCTATCCGAGTCCAGGCAGTAGTGTTCAGTGAAGGTATGAACTGATTTCCAGGTTGCTGCTTTGCAGATCTCTGCAATGGGTATATTACGGAGCAAAGTCACAGGGGCTGCCTTTCCTCTGATAAAATGAACTATAGGCTTAGTAGCCAGAGATTTATTAGCTTTTTGGTAACAGAGTAAGCTGCAGGAAACAATCCATCTAGAGATGGACTACTTAGAAGTTGCTAGACCTGTACGGAGAGAACCATAATTTACAAAAAAACAGGTCAGATCTACATAGATCCTTAGTTTTATTCAAATATAATTAAAAAACCTGTCTAACATCCAGGAAATGAAGAGGTTTCTCCATTGGAGTAGATGGATGCTGGAAAAAGGTAGGTAAAGACATTGTCTGATTTACATGGAAATTCGAAACCACCTTAGAAAGGAATTTTGGATGAGTCTCATGACTACCTTACATGCATCAAACACTGTGTGCGGCTCTTGACAGCAAAGTGCCTTGATTTCACTAACCCTGTGGGTCGATGTAAAGCCACAAGGAAAGCCGTCTTCAAATACAGACGCTGTAAAGACGCCTTATGTATGGGTTCAAAAGGTTCCTGCATAAGACGAGAGAGAACCACATTAAGCTCCCAAGAAGGAGAAGGACTTCTAATGGGAGGAAAACCGTCTTCAAACCCTCAAGGAAATCTCTGATGAATTCTGAAAAAGGAAGTTTGTGAAGGGCATTTCCTGTAGGCAGTTAGGGCTGTCAAATGAATCCTAATGGAAGATGATTGAAGGCCAGATTTCGCCAGATGGAGCAAATATGGAAGGATGACATCTTCCTGGCAAGAGGTAGGATCCTCATTCTTCGATGAACACCAAATACAGAATCTCTTCCATTTGTAAGCGGAACATATGGAAGGCCGCAATGCTTCCCTGAGGATGTCTATGCATTTCCGAGATAAGTTCAAGAGTCCAAACTGCACTAGCTCAGAGGAGAGATTGGGGTGCACCATCAGGCCTCTGAACTTTTTTAGTAGATCTGGTTTGCATGGAAGCCTGAGATGTAGATGTATAGACCGGTGAAGGAGGTCAGTGAACCACCATTTGTGTGGCCACTCCAGGGCTATGATTATCATTTTGGCCCGTGACTGTGACAGCTTGATGAGGACTGCCGGGATTAGGGGAAATGGAGGAAAGACGTAGAGAAATCTGTCTGACCAGTTGATCTACAGGGCATTCCCCAGGGTTCCCGGTTGGTAGTACCTCAACACAAAGCTTTGGCATTTGACGTTTTCTGCGGTGATGAACAAGTCGACCTCCGGAGTACCTCATCTTCCGAAGATATCAAGGACCGCACATGGTTTCCCTGGATGAGCCTGCTGAGAACATCGGCCTGAGCATTTTGAACACCTGGGAGGTGAGTTGCTGTTCTGGTCAGGTTTCTGGCCAGAAGCCACTTCCAGATCGCCCGGGCTTCCCGAGATAATGTTCTGGACCTCGAGCCTCCCTGCTTGTTGAGGGAGTACATTGTTGTCGTATTGTCTGTCTGGACAAGCAGGAAGTTGGAGCGGAGTGATGACTGAAAGGCTTTCAGCGCCAGATGAACTGCTCGTAGCTCTAGTCGACTGATGTGGTAAGTGGATTCTCTGCATGACCATTTGCACTGAATTTGAAGTTGGCCTGTGTAGGCTCCCCATCCTTGATGAGAGGCATCTGTGACTATGGTCTGAACAGGTATCTCCTTTTGAAAAGGGATCCCTCGTAGGAGATTGGCGGGATAGCACCACCATTTGATGGACCGGAGGGCATGCTGAGACAATCGAATCTTGTCTTCCCAATCTCCTGTTTGCTGGTCCCATTGATCTTCCAGGCATTCCTGCAGGGGTCTCATGTGGAGGAGTGCATTCGGTGTGAGGAATATACAGGAAGCAATCAAGCCCAGGAGCAAGGAGACCTTCCACACGGTTTGGTGAGGCACTGCCATGAAAGCCTCAGCCTTCCGAAGGATTGATAAGCATCTCTCCTCCGAAGGACACACCCTTGCCATAAGAGTATTGATAGATGCTCCCACATATTGCAGACACTGTACAGGGATTGAGGTTGACTTTGCCTGAATGACATGAGTCCCAACTGGAGGAGAAGATCGGCGGTTCAACTGAAGTGCCGTTGAGCCTCCTGAGATGTAGATGCCTTGATTAGCCAATCCTCTAGATAGGGATAGACGAACACTTTGTGTTTCCTCAGATGTGCGGCTACCACCGCCATGGAGAAAGTTCTGGGTGCTGACCTCAGGCCAAATGGAAGTACACAGTACTGATAGTGGCTGTTACCCACTGCAAACCTCAAGAACTTGCAATGCTGCCTTATGATGGGAATGTGGAAGTATGCGTCTTGAAGGTCGATTGTGCATAACCCATCCCCTAAATGTAGCGGAGGGTAATTTTGGTGCAATGCTAGCATAGAGAACCTTTCTCTGTGAATCCGCTAGTTGGCCGTCCTTGGGTCGAGAATGGCCTTGAACTCGTTCTTGTCTTTCTTCTTGACAAGAAAGACTTTTGAGTATAGCCCTGTGCCTCGGTATAAAGGAGGAACGGGCTCCACTGCCTGTTTCTGTAAGACAATGTTCGCCTGTTGGAATCTGGATTGTTTCGGAGGTATTGGCGGTGGAGGGCTGATGAATCTCAGAGAATATCTATTGCAAACAATATTCAGCATCCAATTGTCTTGCATGATTTTTTGCCACACCGCCAGGTAATGTTGGATGCTTCCCCTAATGGATCGGGTAACAGAAGAGGGGGAAGACAGGATTCAGGGTTTTGACCCTGCTGGCATCTTGCCTCCTTGAGCAAGTTGCTGTCCTGATCTTCCGATTGCTTGTCATTTCTGATAAGGCTGGTAGGAGCGTTTGGTACTGTTGTTGCGTGCCTGACTGGTGGCCCTGATACCACAGAGGGGCTTGAACCCTCTGTGTAGAATAGCTGTGTTGAAAAGATTTACGTTGCTCCTTAGGTCTTTCCAGGCCAAAAGCTTTTAGCGTCTCTAATTCTGCCTTCATCCTGACCTTTTCCTCATCTGCGTGAGTGCCAAAAAGAGTTGGATCTGAAAACGGGAGATTCAGGATGAGCTGCTGTGATTCAGGTTTAAGCGACGTAAGGCGCAGCCATAGTGCCGCCGAAGTACCACACCGTGGCAATACCCATGTACAGCAAGATGAGATGTGCCCGCTGCTGCGCTGACTTGATTCAAAACCATAAGACCTTATGTCAAGATTTCATCAAAGTCCTCTCTATTGCCTCTAGGGAGGTAGTCCGCAAACTGTTGGAGTGATTTCCACAGCTATCATGGTAGTCGCTGCTTCGTTGCAGACGTTCCTTCCTACTGAATCTATTTTTCGGCTCTCTTTATCTGGTGGCACTGGAGAGATTGGAGCCGTGACATGTTGCTTTTTTAACACCACCACAAAAACAGAATCCGGAGATGGGTCCATCCGTAGGAAAGTAGGGTCCTGCTCTGGAGGCCGGTATTTCTTTTGAAGCCTGGATGGAGCTGATTTAATTAAAGAGGGTGTCAGAAAAAGTTCCATAGCTGGTTCTAAGAAGCCCGGCACCAGAGGAAGAAAGGGACGTGAAGCTTGTTTTTGCTGAAGAGTCTCAAATATTATGGCAGTTGTTGGTGTAGGAGTGGACACTGGTTAGTTTAATTTGGAAGCACCACGTACTAGAACTTCTTGAAAAGTCGATATGTCATCAACTGGTGAAACCTGAAAGTGTAGAAGTATATCTTCCTGTGCTTGAAGAGAAGGTGTCCCTGTTATGTCTGGAATGAGTCCTTCCTCTGTGATGCCAATGACTTGAATGAGTGTTGTGTGCTTCTGATTTGAAACAATAGGACACACACCTAAACACAGTCCTCATGAGAGGAGGCAAATGCACTGCTGCACCTTTAAATCCCAAACGTAAAACAGCACTCCCACAAGACGAGGCAACAAAATAAGACCAAGCACTATCTTAAGGCGAGGCAAGAAAACACATTTAGGTGCATTTAAAGTGATACACACAGATCTATTAATCCAATACTTTGAAAAGGAAGGCAAAATATATTGTTTAATGCATACTCCCAAATATCAAGTAACTTGGGCACAAAACCAGAATAACATGTAGCATATATACATGGAGCAGAGAAACTTAGAGATTATGTACATGAAGTAAGAAGAATACATCACCGAACAAGTATTTATCATTCCGCCAACTTGACCGGAGGAGCCCTTGTCAGCCCAGGTGGGAGCTCGATCGGGACTCTCAAAAGTTCCATTTTCTTGTGACGACACGTCTGCCCCACAAGCGAGCTCCCAACTGGGTGCCAAGATCCCTGGCCTTTAATACCTTTACTCAACTTGAGGCAAAGGTTCTAGAAACCTAGCCCCCTTTCTTCTGTTACGAAAAACCAAGCGGACCGTACTGGTCTGTATCAAGGTCAAGACAGAAGCTGGCCAGGCCCCTGTATTTTGACTCCGAGACAGAGCTGTACATTCCACACATTTCTCTGGCAACAACAATTTCTGCCCTGAAAGGTACCAAGCATGCATCGCACACAACGTGTTCCAGTTCACTCTGCTCAGTGAGGAGCGAAAACAAGTGAAGAGCAAAAACATCCTGTAATCCCGCGAGCGGGACTCCTAAAATGGTTGTGGTGGCTTACCTGGGAGACAAGGTGTCTGTCTCTCCAGCGGGGCGGGCATCGGCCACGGGACTCCTACCACGACCCAGGAGGGCCATGGCTATAGGTAAGTACCGCTCCTCCGTTATTTCGCCATAGGGAGGTGGTGGGGGCTGTAAAATTGCACCAGAGCACTTCATGTAATGAAGCACACAACACAACCACCAGGGTGTCTCAGTGGTGGTCTACGTAGGAGTCCCTGAAGCATTTCTTCTTGTATTCTACTGTACTGTTTTATTTTTGAGGGTAAAATATACTTCCATCCCTCAGCGCCTGCTCATTGAGTGAAGGAGAAGAAAAAAGCAAGTCCTGCTATATCCTGAAGGGAGAAAGAAGCACACAGAGGAAGACTACTTTCCATATCTGTGAACTTTCCAATCGAACCTCAGGTTTTCTTTTTTTTTGTTTTGTTGTTTGGTGAAACATACCACAGAATAAAACAACTACTAGTACAACAAAACTTCATTTTTTGTGTGTGTGTACCTCTTCTTATCACACTGAGGAATTAGACATACTCGCCCCACTTTGCAGAAAATGTAGTCTGTTACACAAAATGGAGTCCGTTATACAAACTAGAGTCAGTTACACAAAATGGAGTCAATGGTCAATATATCATTCATAATAGCGCTACAATGAGTAGAGGAGTGTCTACGACTGAGACCGATGCCTCGTGTGAGACCTCGACCGTGGTCTTTGTGGTGGTTGTGGTGGTGGTGGTGGAGGAGGTGGAGGCGGGGCAGGAGAAGGCGGTGCCGGAAGTCTTGGTTCCACATCTGGCAGCATAGACTGCTGAGAGGGGAAGCGTTGGAGAGGGAACATTCCTAGAGGGAGAAAAGGTCCGGGAATACTCTGAATCCGATGTGTATATCAGCCTTCTCTTTTTCCGCGCCTTCTGAAGCCTTGAGAAGCTGACAAAGTCCCTGAAGAGAATCCTCCTGTCCCCCTCGACGTCGATCTACATGTCAAAGGCAACTTTCAACGTCACCTCGAAGGAGGGTCTCGTCTCGACATCGATCGACGACCTCTCAGCGTCAACCAACGGTGGGAGTGCGTCGGCGATCGACTGTGGTGTCTCAACATCGATTCGACTGTGGTGTCTCGACGTCAAGTGACTGTGATGGCGACCTGCGAGATGTTACCATCTACGGTGGGCTTCCTGACGCCGACCAGGGTGTCCTCGTCGTCGGCTTAGCAATCAACATCGAAGATCTTCTCAATGTGGAAAGTCAACGTCGTTTTGACCCTGAGCCCTGGGTAGGCGGCTAACAGGTCCGCGCTGTACCTCCTCTCGACATCATCATTTTCAAGGTCGACTAAGACCAACGCCGTTTTTCAGCCCTTCATCTGCAGGGGAGCCCCCCATAGCTGAAGACAGAGTCCTGGTAGAGGACTGACCCTCTCCTCGCTATGAAGTCCCACCTGAAGACTGGGCATGCTGTTTTCGTCATGCTTCTGCTCTTTGAAGTTGAATCTCCTCTCTGGCATGCAGAGTGCACTTGTAGAAAAATTTACAGATGGAACAGGAGTCAGGAACAGGAGTAGCAGGAAGACATAGTATACACCCTCTGCGAGGATCAATCTTGGCCTTCTCCCTACCACAGTCTGGAGACTTATCAAAAAGAGCTTGCATTTTTGAGTGAAACTGAAAATATTCCTGTCAGTAAAAGACAAAAAATGTAGGGAAAGACCAAAGAGGTCGAATGCAGTAGGTATTTTTTCAATTCAGAAGTGAATTTTGAAGAAAAAAGAAATAAATTGGTAGAGCTCAATGCTCCAGGGTCCTGATAGCAGGAGCTGGAAAAAAGAACGGAAGTAACTGCCACTAGCTGTGCAAGATGGGATATGGGTGGTATCTCTATTCTTAAAAGCACAGCTTCTATTTTGAGACATATAATGAAGCCTTTCGGGCTATTCTGTCCTCTCCTTTCATCTCTATCATGAAAAAAAGAGTTTTGTGAAGGGGATTCTTCTGTGTGTTAAAACACTACAAAAATTGCACAAAATATAGTATACTGGCCCCCTTTTTCTCTTCAAGATGAAGATGCTGCCAGTGTAGCCTATGTATTTAGGCTGCATTATTGTCTTTCTATCTTGCAAGTG
This sequence comes from Lissotriton helveticus, assembly GCF_964261635.1. NCBI lineage: Eukaryota > Metazoa > Chordata > Amphibia > Caudata > Salamandridae > Lissotriton > Lissotriton helveticus. The sequence continues at coordinate 1,777,798,083 of NC_136065.1, forward strand.
TCTTTGCAGGCTTTCCTGAAGAAAGGCGAAAAATACCCACTTAAGAAGATATATCTAAAGAAGTGCTCCAGAGTCCCTCGCATATGGGTTATTCATGGATTATTCAAGTGCTTATGACTGTACATGGAAATTTCAAAGAGAGAACAGGGGTTGAGGTTATTCCTATAATGGCAGCCTATTGGTTAATAATGTCGCATATTACCTTTCTGTTCTGTGTAACTTTTCAAATGAAAACTAAATGTAAGCTGGCCCTTTTTTACCCTCTCTATAGGCTGCATATATATATATATATACAAGTAAAGTACTACGTACAGGATTGCTACACACACACACAAATATATATAGGGAGGAGCGGTGGAGGCGAAACCTCCGCAAACAGGTGTGTGAACAGCATTTTGTAGTACATTAGTGCTACAAAACCCTACAAATCGCAGTATTTGGATAGGACTATCCCTTTTTTGACAACCAAACCCCTAATACACTGATTAAAAGCACTCACCATGATTTGATCACTATACACAGCTAAATATGTTGGGGTTTTTTAAAAACACTTTTACTTTTTATTTACAGTTTTCCTCAACGCGATTACCAATTTTAGGCAACACTCCGCTTTTGAGATTTCTCCATTCTGCAATCTGAGAATAATGCCAGTCAATCAAATAACTTTAATTCGGCCATTGTGGCCTTAAAAGTAGCACTTACAAATTATAAAAGACAAGCATACTAAAAACCATCAAACTGAAATAACAGTCCTTACTAGCATATACATTTTCATTCTTGTGATCAAGTTTTCATAAGAGACCAAAGAGGGAAAAAGAGAGACCACAGAGATGCATATGCCTTCGGTATAATAGGCAACCAATCTTCTCATAAAACACATTACAAAATGAACAAGGTCTATCTGGCAACCTCCCCCCTTCTGGATTCATTTTCCTGGACTTTTAAAGTGCAAGAGAATAATGCATCATAACTGCATCCATCAGTAAAAACCTGTACCACATTTGCTGTATCACTATAAAATTCCTGGAATAATACCATTAACTTTGTGCACAGGTATATTGAAGCATTCATCACAACAAGCCTTAAGTTTTACTTCTAGAAACTGATGCACTTTTTTGTGAGCTCTACGCTACTCACACAATACATCTACGAAGCATTAATTTAGACTTACCTCCTCTCTCCGCGAAGTTCAAACTTAATCCTAATGTCATTCTGTAAAAACAAAAAAAACAAAAAACACATTTAAAAACATAATTTTCTGCACCATTTTGTTCTAGAAAAAGAAATGCATGAGTTGGCCTATAACCAATAAAAACAGTTCTTAATCTATTGGATTTGTGTAGCACATTTACTCAAAAGCTGTACATAAAACCATGATAGCAGAATTGAATAAAAATGGCAAAAGGTTACAGTGCATGGTGCTGTTAAAACCTAATAAGCAATTTACTGCACTGGACAGATAGTATAATCTAACACGGAGAAGAAAGGAATGGTTTTTGATCTCTGGTGCTAAGTGGGAAGAGAGGATGGAAGACTGATGTGATTAACACATGCTCGTCTTCACATATTGATATACTGCTTGCACTGAGTATTCAATTAATGGTGGTAACCGTCACTGCCAGAAAGGTACTGGGTACTTCTGAAATAGGTCCACATACATAGGATGCAATAAAGAAAAAATACATATTTTGACTTTAATTCAAATCTTTTTAACTTTAGCTCAACATTAGAATGTTGGGAACTCCACTGAAGACAATGAAGCGGCTCAGGGATAATAATGTCCAGTGTAAGCCTTCTGCTTCGGCATTCCAATGTTTGTCCTTCGGTTTCTCCCTTTTAAATGTAAAACATTCCACCCTAAGTGAGTAAAAAGGTTTAACAGCAGTATATCCCTTCAAACTTGGGAAAAATAGCTTGTCAAAGGCTCTCTACCTCATTATAGGACCTCGCCTGCGGCTCTTGCCTGTAAATCAGGGCCTTTAACAATCGGTATAGCCTACACCATTGGCTTTCAGGCTGCATTAGATTAGGACAATCTTATCTATGCTAACAATAAAGAGATGCTACTTTGAGAGAGACTCATGGTATTGTTCAAAGAATACATGACTTCTCCATATGCAAATGCAAAAACAACAGTTGATGGACAGAATGCAGAACAATGTCATACATTCACCCCAGTTCAGAGATCTGGGCCTACATCCGTTGTTTTTTTGCTCACCATGCCATTCCAGTTTGAACCCAGCCATATGCAAATCAGTCTTGACCCTGTGCCCCATGGGAACAGTCCAGCCCGAACTGCCAAGCCAGGTCCTCCCTGGACTGGAAACAAGCAACCAAGGACCGGTTTCGGGCCACTGGATTCAAGCAAGCTGAAGACGGCTGAAATGCCAGAAACCGGTCCTCGGAAGCTTGTTTCCGGTCCAGGGAAGGCATGGCTTGGCAGTTCGGGCTGGACTGTTCCCATGAGGCACAGGGTCAGACTGATTTGCATATGGCCATGTCTGAACTGGGGTGGCAGAGTGGGCTATAGAACGGTGATGGATTAAACCCAGATCTGTTGACTGGGTGTGAGTGTTTGATTTGGTTCAGATGCTCCGTCCATCACCACCCCCTTTTGTACCACTTTGTTCTCCATATGCAAGGCCACAAGTGAATAAACAAAAGCAATTCAGCGGAATGGATAAAAACAGTTATTTATTATTACCAATAGTTCTCCAGCATTGGTATCATTCACAGATGTACATTTATGGGGGGGTGGTGGCTATTACAAGGAGCACTTAGGAGTGTGGCAGACAGGAACTCCTCCCCCCACATGGTTAATTAAAGGATATTTGCACTTCTAATGGTCATACAAGGGTGCCAGCCCTTCTCTACTGGTCGCTATGAGCCCAAACGGGGGTGCAACTTGATTGGGTTTCGAGAACGATGGGCCACGGAGATGGGCCTGGCGATCACAGATGGTGACTGGAAGAATGCCCTTCAATAGGCTCCTCCCAGATCCCGGAATGCCTGGTTTAAATTAATTCAGTGCCATTACCTCCATAGGGTATGTCACACCCCGAAACAGATTAATATTATGTTTCCTGTGGCTCATGCGACCTATCCAAGATGTCTAGCTGAGGGGGCTGATTTTTACAACATGGTGTGGGATTGCATTACTCTCTCGAACTTTTTGCCTACAGTGCTAAATCTTATTAATGGTACCACAGGAATAAGCCTCAGTCGATTGCCAGCAGTGTGACTACTGGGACTCTTTCCAAAACCTAGAGCTAAGCTAATCACAGCCAGATTCACAGATTTGGCATTTATACTAGCTCAACAGCAAATCTCTATGTTTTGTGGTCTCCTACTGGCCCTACCCCTTTCGGATGGAAGCTAGAATTGTTTAAATGCAGGGAGATGAATAACAAGCATTGGCATAGCCAATAAGTCTCGCCTTTGAGACCTTATAAATGTTTAGCCATGCAACACTTGATGTTGTTGCACCGAGGATATTGTGCTGGATAACTGAACACATATAAGGTCCCAAAGGCGAGACCTATTGGCTATGCCAATGCTTGTTTTTCATTGTTGCCAGATGCCACAATCTGTTGCATGATTTGCAGATTTCAACAAATTAGTTTCTACCAATAGTAAACGAAATATGGTGCTTGTATGTTAATGCAATAGCACACTCTTAGTAAAAGTTAACTGGTGACTCTTCAGTTTTTGACTGCTGTATTGAGGTGTTCTACTGGTAAGAAAAACATTTATTACCGAGAATATTAACGTCCCCAGTTGATTGACGGGGAAGAGTGTTTGTTTGACAAAAAAATTACATATTTAAATAGAATACAAACGGTAAATAATTCTGCCTTTGTCTTCAACATATTTTCTTCCATTTGGCATGTATATTACTGTAGCATCAATGACACTTTTCTGAGCAGCAGTTATTTCAAGACGAGAATTCAAAACCAAAACACCTCAAACATTTTACTTTTTAAAGAAACTTTTTTAAGGTCTAATGTATTCAGTCTTACATTGCCCTACAGCAAGGCAATTTAAAAGGTGCTTCTGAAGCCCCAAGTATTCAATAGGCGATTCAAATTATAGCATTTTATTACAGGCCAATAAAAATTGTGCAAATTAATATAAAAAACACGAGCACAATGTAGATAGCATGCTACTTTGTAGTGACAGTTTAAACATATGTTAATCGATCGGGGAAAGACGAGTACTATGGTCACTCATCCCAGCAGACCATTTTAACACAGGAGTCTTTAAAAGTTGTAATCATGGTCTATGATGTACAACAGCTACATAGAGCCAAGTGATCCAATAAGGCGGCACGAGTGATTTACAAAAGAGAAAGTTTGTGGCTCCTGGCAATTCACCAACAAACTTCGCTACCCTCCTGAACCAGCTCATGCAGTCGCCAACACGCACTTTCTGAAGCTGCTTCTACGAGGCCTTTCACTTACGATGCCATCTACTGCACAGACGCAGCTTTCCATACTTGTTATAGCCAGGGACACAGGGTTGAAGTGACCATTCCCAGCCCATCCCACAATTTACACATACAAAACGTTTTTTAAGGAACAGTGGTCGTTGGCAAGTGACAACATACACACGTTGCCTGCATGCGAGACCTAATAAGCAGCACAAGTAAATGAAGCAATGCCGTTTTCAAAGAGACACAAATGGACTTATAGTTCTGCAGGCAGCATTCAAATCCCTGAAGCAAAGTTGCTAGCGAAATTGATGGGTGCCTATAATAAAGAGTGGGGGAGGATGTTATGTGTTTAGAGGGGAAGGCAGGGTACTCTCTTTTGAGTTCAGAATTACATATATATTAATATTTGGTTTGTGAAAAACGAAGGTAACCGTAATAGGTGAGATAAGGCTAAACAAAATATTATTGCCAGCTATAGAACGCCGCAGGAAGAGCCTTTAAAACAGCAGAATAGATTGCATGCACAAGGTGCTTACTCGAAGCAATTTACGGATCAGAAGCATGTAAGCCACCGGTACGTAGTAAAATATAGAGCAGTTTAAGTAAGTTTGCAAAGGTTAACTGTACGCCATACACAGCAGGGCGAGAGACCGAGTGGACCTCCAGTCATTAGAGCGCAGTAGGATGATTTATTGTGGAGCACAAGATAAGAGGCACAAACAAACCTCGGTCAGCCCGCCCACTCGCTAGCAGCACGTGACAAGACGGGTCAAGATACGCCATACTTAACTGAGATCACCCGGGCTCTTTGGAGGCAGTGGGGGAAGAACAGCCATCCATGGAATGAAGGGAAGCAAGGGAAGAGCTAGCATGTCCCCAGAAAGAACTAAATTAAGGAGCGGGGAGATCACAACTGCATGCTGAACTATAGAAACAGAAAGAGGACACGTCCTCAAACTCACCGTCAGACACTCTACAGATGGATAGTTACGCTAAACCGGAACACCGTTAATGTTTTGCAGCTTCTGCAACACCAACCGGAAAGATCCAATAGCGAACAGATTCCTCCCTCTTGCACCGAAAAGTGAAAGCATGTGCAGCGCCAAAAGTGAAAGCAGATGCAGCGTCGCGCGCGGCGCCAAAGGTGAAAGCAGATGTCACTGGTATACTCTGTCTGTGTTTGGGAAGTGGGAATGGCATTTGTAAATTTCCCTTAAAAGAAACACGAATTTCAGTGGTTGTTTGTTCTTTTGTATTAAAATTTAAAAGTGAATTAGTAAAGCCTGTATAACAAGCAATGGCCGCGCGCGAGGAACAGAGCCCGGGAGTTGTGTGTGCGCACACGCTAAAAGAAACGGGAGTGGTGCGCGTGAAAGAAGGAGAGGCATAGCTGTGCACGTTGCATGTGCTTGTTCCCGTAACAGCAAGCTGGTGGCCGGCAAAAGCCTGTGGGTAGCACTTTTGAAACCTGGTTACTTAATGTCTCGCCAGAGCAGCGCATGCTATGGCTCGGGCGAGGCATAAAAACTATTACTTACTTTTACCAATGGTTCTCTAGCATTATTATCATTCATAGATGTGCATGTACGGGGCAGTGGTGGCTATTTCACAGAGCACCTGGGAGTGCAGTAGATAGGAACCCCCCTAACATGGTTATTTAAAGAACATTTGCACTTCTAATGCCTGTACAAGGGTGATGGCCCTTCTCTACAAGTCACTACGAGCACAAACCGTATGCAACTTGACTGGGTTTCGAGAACAATAGGTCACAGACATGGGCCTGGTGATCACAGATGGTGACTGGAAGAATGCTCTCTAATACATCCCTCCCAGTGGCGGCTCCTCCATTAATGCAGAGAAGCGCCGCCCCACTGCTTTTCACAGTGAAAAAAAAGGTAAAATAAAATTTGATCCTGCTGCAGCGTCTTGGTGGAGCAGGCGGATCTGCTCTGCTCTCAAAGCAGGGGGAGGAGTGGTGAGCACAATGTAAGTGCGCAGGAATGTTTGCCCGACCCTCTCGGGCCGGCAAACATTCAAGCACTTTGTACATTCTCTGCCAAGGCTGCATTACAGCTTGGGTGGAGAACATGCCCATGCTCTCATTCCCTGGCTAAGCGCTGAGCCACTGCGCTCAGACCAATCACAACGCTGCATTAAAGCGTTTTGATTGGCTATGGGGAGCCCCGGTGCTTCCCGTTTGCAGAGAAGAAGCCAGGAAGAGGACGGAGGAGAGGTGGTGGCCGGCCGGCAGGTAAGTGATTTTTTTTAACCCCCTTCCTCCACCTCAACCCTCTCCCCTCCTCACGGCCGCTTCCCCGGTGCAACTGCCACTGACCCATCCTACATCCTCGAATGCCTGGTTTAAATTAATTTTTTAAGACTATTACCTCCATAGGGTATGTCTCACCCCCAAACAGATTAATATTATGTTTCCTCGGGCTCACGTGAGCTGTCCAAGATGTCTAGCTGAGGGGGCTGATTTGCACCACATGTGTGGGATTGTACAACTCTTTTGAGCTACAGTGCTAAATCTTATTAGTGATTCCACCTGTAAGGAGCCTTAGTCAATTGCCAGCAGTGAGACTACGGAGACTGTTTCCAAAACCCAGCGCTAAGCTAATCACAGCCAGATTCACAGATTTGGCATTTATACTAGCTCACCAGCAAATCTGTATGTGTTGGTGGTCTCCTACTGGCCCTACCCCTAACGGATGGAAGCTAGAATTGTCTAAATGCAGGGGAATGAATAAAAACTATTACTTACTTTTACCAATGGTTCTCCAGCATTAGTATCATTCATAAATGTACATGTATGGGGCAGTGGGGCCTATTTCACAGAGCACCTGTGAGTGCAGTAGACAGGAACCGCCCGAACATGGTTATTTAAAGAACATTTACACTTCTAATGGTTGTACAAGGGTGATAGCCCTTCTCTACAAGTCACTACGAGCACAAACCATGTGCAACTTGACTGGGTTTCGAGAACGATAGGTCACAGACATGGACCTGGTGATCACAGATGGTGGCTGGAAGAATGCTCTCCAATACACCCCTCCCAGTGGCACCTCCTCCACTAATGCAGAGAAGCGCTGCCGCACTGCTTTTCACAGTGAAAAAAAAGGAAAAATAAAATAACTTGACGTTATCATTTTATTTGATCCTGCTGCAGCGTCTTGGTGGAGCAGGCGGATATGCTCTGCTCTCAGAGCAGGGGGAGGAGTGGTGAGCACTATGTAAGTGTGCATGAATGTTTGCCCGACCCTCTAGGGCAGGCTGAACATTCATGCACTTTGCACATTCTCTGCCAAGGCTGCATTACAGCTTGGGTGGAGAACATGCCCAGGCTCCCATTCCCTGGCTGAGCGCCAGGCCACTGCGCTCAGACCAATCACAATACTGCATTAAAGCGCTGTGATTGGCTATGGGGAGCCCGGGTGCTTCCCGTTTGCAGAGAAGAAGCCAGGAAGAGGACGGAGGCGAGGCCTTGGCCGGCCGGCAGGTACGTGATTTTTTTAAACCCCTTCCTCTCCCTCAACCCTCTGCCCTCCCCACGGCTGCTTCCCAGATGCAACTGCCACTGACCCATCCTACATCCTGGAATGCCTGGTTTAAATTAATTTAGGACTATTACCTCCATAGGGTATGTCTCACCCCCAAACAGATTAATATTATGTTTCCTCGGGCTCACATGAGCTGTCCAAGATGTCTAGCTGAGGGGGCTGATTTTCACCACATGGTGTGGGATTGCACAACTCTTTTGAGCTACAGTGCTAAATCTTATTAATGATTCCACCTGTAAGGAGCCTTAGTCAATTGCCATAAGTGTGACTACGGAGACTCTTTCCAAAACTTAGCACTAAGCTAATCACTGCCAGATTCACAGATTTGGCATTTATACTAGCTCACCAGCAAATCTCTATGTTTTGGAGGAAGCAACACGAGCATGAACAACGTTGAAAGGCGATCCTACAGGACTGGGCGTGATGGGAGACTGTTCTCTCGGTCAGATGGGGGCATCACTGAGGCGTGATGGCCCCACGCATTCCCGAGATAATGGGCTGCCTCACTTGCCCTGCTCCTTTCCGAATTACAAGGGGTGCAACGAGAGGGGCCCTGTACTTCAGATTGCCCTCACCAGGCGTTAGAACTAGGGGTACCTGTGTTTGTGCATTTATTTCAGTGGACCTTTATTTTACATTTTACTGTACTTTGTAGTTTTGTTTTTCTTTTTTCCTTCTAGTTACATCTACCCATTACCACAGATTACGTTGTGCTTCCATGACATACTAACGTGGATGCATGTTTCACTTCTATCCTCCTGATCATACAGCTCACTGTTCAGGATAGCTATGTTTTTATTTATTCTGGGAATTGTTCAGTTTGAGATGTCACATCCTCTATTGTAGTGTACTTCTACACAAACTGTACTGGTTCTTCAAAATTGTTGTCCATTATATCAGAAACCTAATAAAATATGATGCAAAAAAAAGTATATTTACATGGTAGAAATACTTCCCAGGGTCGTGGTGGGAAGGGAACCTCTGTAAGGATAAGTTACTTACCTGTAATCCTAGTTCTCTTCCAGGGGTATCCCCATCAATGTAATAAGCACTGAATATTCCTGCCCATGTGCGGGAACCCCGGAAATAATATAAAAATTATATATGGAAATCACATATATACAGCTCTACATATATGTATATACATATATCATTTTTCCTCATACCAATGCAGCTCCCAATAGGAGGCTAAACAATGTAATTACACACATAAAGACTGTATTTGCCAATAAATAAAAACACAAGAGGGCAAGTAGCACTTGAACTCTGTTTTTTAATGAGCAAAGTACTCTTAAAGAGTAAAACTGCAAATACGTGAGACATTGTTAGCCTACAGGCTGCATTGCAAACCAATAGCTTAGAAAGTATTTTCAGCAAAAACTGGCACCATGCCTTTAAGGAAGCCATGACCCCTAGCTTCCCATCATGCCTCAGGGGTGACAGTTAGGTCAGTTGTTCTTTGCATACACCTTAAATTGGAGGGCACAAGGAAATCCTTTAACACTTTAGAAACATCTCATTTACCTGGGGAGGCGGGTGGTTTGCTTATGACTTTGATGAGGGTACCCCTGGAAGAGAACTAGGATTACAGGTAAGTAACTTATCCTTCTCTTCCAGGGGATCCTCATCAATAGTCATAACCACTAATAGAATAGCAAGCCCATCAACCACCTGCAGGCAAATGAGAACAAAGTGACCCAACAAAAAATAACAGCCGAAATCAGCTTTTGAACAGATTCCGCAAGGAGGCCTGGCCTACTTGGGTGTCTGCTCTGGTGTCTGACTCCAGACAGTAGTGACTCGTAAATGTATGGACAGACCTCCAAGTTGCCGCCTTACAGATTTCAGACATGGGCACATTACGAAAAAAAGCAGTAGTAGCCACTTTTTCCCTGGTAGAATGCACTTTGGAAGTAAACCCCAGGGGCTTCTGCGCTAATTGATAAGCAAGCTTGATACATGAAACTATCCACCAGTGCACCTGGAGATGGAAAGCTTTGAAGCTGCCAAACCAGTTCTGATCGACCCATAGTTAACAAATAGTTGATCCGATTTTCTTATAGACCTGGAACGATCCCGGTAGAATTTTAAAACCCTTTTCAGGTCCAGAGAATGCAAAGCCGTCTCAGCTGGAGTGGAGGGATTGGGAAAAAAGGTGGGTAGAGAGATGGTCTGATTCACATGAAAATCTGACACCATCTTTGGAAGGAAAGAGGGGTGCATCCTCAACACAACCCTGTTAAGATGGAAGACTGTATAAGGTTTTTAGAGCAGAGAGCCTGTATTTTTCTCACTCTGCGAGCTGACGTGGTCGCTACCAAGAAAGCTGCCTTCCAAGAAAGATGCTGTAAGGTTGCTTTGTGTATGGGTTCACATTTTGATAGCACCTGGTTTAGCTCCCAGGGTGGTGAAGGAGGCCGGACTGGAGGGTAGACCTTCTTTAAACCCTGCAAAAAATCCTTAACAGCCTGCAACTGGAAGAAGGAAGGTTGAGAAGGTGAACGTCAATATGCAGTTATCGCTGCTAAATGCATCTTAATGGAAGAAAACCTCAACCCTGCTTTCACCAGATAAAGTAGGTAAGGAAGGATGACCTCTTCCTGACCCTTTGTTGGATTACAATTGTTTTGCATACACCACATGTAAAACTGTTTCTACTTGCATGCACACGAATGCCTCGTGGACGGTCTTCTTGCTTCCTTCAAGATGGACATGCAGTCCTGCGGTAATCCTAGGTGGCCATACTGGAAGACCTCAGGAGCCATGCTGCCAAGTTCAGAGAGGGAAGGTCGGGGTGATAAATCCTCCGGTTCATCTTGGACAGCAGGTCCGGTCTGCACGGCAGCTTCTTGTGAGGGCACTCTGATAGGTGCAGAAGGTCCGGGTACCACCATTGTCTCGGCCGGTCCGGGGCAATTAGTATCATCCTCGTGCTCGAATGGGACAGCTTGGTCACCACCTTCGGGATCAGCGGAAGGGGTGGAAAGGCGTACACAAATGCCCTAGACCAGTCTATCAAAAGGGCATTCCCTTTCGATCCTGGTTGATAGAACCGTGAGGCGAAGGCTCGGCCTTTGGTATTTTCGTCGTCCGCGAAGAGGTCGATGGTGGGACGACCCCATGACTGGAAGATGTCTTTGACGACCTCGTAGTTGAGAACCCAGTCTTCTCTGTCTTCGAAGTGACGGCTGAGCGCATCCGCTCTCAGGTTCTGTTCTCCCGGCAGGTGGACTGCTGTGACTGACAGATTCCGAGCCTGGAGCCAATGCCAGAGTGTTTGAGCCTCCAGAGAAAGTGTGCGTGAGCGAGTTCCTCCTTGTTTGTTCAGGTAGTACATGGTGGTGGTGTTGTCCATCTGTACTAATACTGAGGTTACCTGAATCGAGGGGAGGAAAGCTTTAAAGGCTAGGCGAACTGCTCTCAGTTCTAACATGTTGATGTGGTAGGATCGCTCTTATGGAGTCCACAGTCCTGTCTGGAAAGGTCACATATGGGCCCCCCAACCCTGCAGCGAGGCGTCCATGATCAGTGTCTGAGCAGGCGGAGATTGATGGAAAGGAATTCCGACTTGCATATTTTGTTTTCTCATCCACCAAGGTATGGACGCTCACGCTGCGTTTGATAGACTTATTTTTTCGTCCCGGCGAGCTGTGTGCTGGTCCCACTTGTCCTCCAGATCCTGCTGAAGAGGATGTATTCGTAGTCTGGCATTGGGAACCAGGAAGATGCAGGATGCCACCTACCCTAGCAGGGAGGCAATCCGATGCGCAGGCAGTTTTCTGTTGTGACGGAAACAGCTGGCATTTCTGTATGAGGGAACACGATCTCTCCGCAGAAGCAAACACTTTTCCTACCACGGAGTTTAGCAGAGCTCCTAAGAAATGTATTTTCTGTGTTGGCTGTGAAGTTGACTTGGCGAAATTCACATGCAGGTGACAGCTCGAGACAGCTCAAGAAATGACTCCTCACACTGTCTGGGGAAACCTGTCAACAGCCAGTCGTCCAAGTACGGGTACACGAAGACGCCCCTGCGGCGCAGCGCGGCTGCCACCACCGCCATGCACTTTGTGAACACTCTGGGGACTGACTTCAACCTGAAGGGTAGAACTTTGAACCGGTAATGAGCAGATCCCACCAGGAATCGCAGGTATGGTCTGTGATGTTGATTGATCGGGACGTGAAAGTATGCATCTTGCAGATCCAGCGAACACATCCAATCTCCCTGTCTGAGATGTGGATATATTTGATGGAAGGCCAACATGCAAAACTTCTCCTTTCTGATGGATAGTTTGAGTGTCCGCAAGTCCAGAATTGGTCGGTATTCTGCTTTTTGTCCCTTTTTCTTTACCAAGAAGTATCTTGAGTAAACCCCTGCCCCTCTTTGAGATATTGGCAACCTCTTGATGACTGACTTTCTGAGAATGGTGGCAGCCTCTTTCTGCAGGAGTTTTAACTGGTGACACCATGGTGGAACTGGAGGGATTGTTTGTTTGTTTGTTTGTGACATTTATAGAGCGCACTGTTACCTTACGGTGTCCTGGCGCCATACTGATAGCTCCCAAACTATATCCCCGGAACTAGTTTACAAAAAGCCACGTTTTTAGCTTTCTCCGAAAGGTCATCAACTCGGGGCACAATTGGAGAGCCACAGGAAGAGCGTTCCAGGCCACCGCCGCCCCTCGGCTAAAGCTCCTGCCTCCCCAACAAACTTTCCTGATGCGTGGGGTCTTGATCAGTCCCAAGTTGGCTGACCTCAATAGTCTACCTGGTTTATACAGGGGAAAATGTTGTCCCAGGAATGCCGGACCTATACCATGTGTCGCCTTATAGACAAAACACATGCTTTTGAATAGGATCCGCTTCCTTACTGGCAACCAATGTAGTTTCACCAGTTCATGGGAGATGGATGCGAACTTAGGCAGGCCTGTGAGTAGGCGTGCTGCTGCATTCTGCAGTATCTGTAATTTGTCGAGTATTCCCTGCTGGGCTTCTAGGAGCAAACTGTTGCAGTAATCCAATCGTGAGAGCACCAAGGCCGTCACAACTGTTTTTTTGCATTCCCCCGGAAGGAACGGAAGGACCTTCCGGAGGATTTTCAATGTCCAATGGATAGAAGAAGCCAAGGCATTTACCTGGGGTCCATAGGAGAGTCTATCATCTATGACGACCAGCAGGTTCTTAACCTTATTGACTAGAACGGGAAGGCTCCCCATCTCTTCTGGCCACCAACTCGGGCCCCAAAAATTGACCGTAGAGCCAAACAGTATCACTTCGGTTTTAGCCGAATTGAGTTTTAAACAATTTCCGGCCATCCAATTGTTCACAGCCTTCATGCACTCCTGGAACTTGCTGGCCACATCAGTCTCCCTCCCAGGTAGCAGTGACACCACAATCTTTGTGTCATCTGTGTACGATGTAAGTTCGAACCCATGGGAGCGGATGACTGGGGCCAGGGAGGAGACATAGACATTGAACAAGGTAGGGCTAAGTGAGGAACTCTGAGGAACCCCAAATGATGGTTGGAAGGGTTTCGACTCAAAGTCCCCTAGCGCAACTACCTGGACCCTGTTAGTCAAGAAGGATCTCAAAATGTCTAAAGCCTTCCCCTGGACACCACATTCTTCCAGCCGGTCCACCAAGATGGTATGGTGGACCGTATCAAAGGCCGCCAACAAATCCAGCATAACCAGGGCCGCCCGACCTCCGGAGTCCATCATCTTCCTGACCTCTTCTGTTGACTTGATCAGAGCGGACTCCGTACTGTGGCCTGGTCTAAACCCATGCTGTGAGATGTCTAGCCCCTGAGTGGTTCCTAAATGTGCACTGAGCCGGTTATTCATGATCCTTTCTATGATCTTGGCCGGCAAAGGTAGTCTTGAGATTGGCCGATAACTGTTTGGGTCCGAGATGTGCAAGGTGGGCTTTTTTAGTAGCGGCTTGATGGAAGCCCGCTTCCAGCTCGATGGGGAAATCCCCCATCTCGAATAGCTGATTGAATAGTCCGGCTAGGGCATTAGCTATAGGGGTTGCTGCTAGCTTTGCAACTGTTACTGGGCAGGGATCATAAGGTGATCCAGATTTTAAACTCAGCAAGTGTCTCTTAATCTCGTCCCCTTCCACTGGGACGAAGTCTAGCAGTTTAGAGCGCTGGGTGACTATTGTCTGGCTCCCCGATCTGGATGCCTGCAGATTCTGTGCCACCGGCGCTTCTAACGATGCAAAGATCTTTTCCACTTTGCTCGAGAAGAACTGAGCCAGACTCTCACAGAGTTCCTGGCTTGGAGGCGTGACAGCTACTTTAGGTGTGGCCAAACTTGTTACTGTATGAAATAGTTCCTTGGACGAGTTTTTAGCCCCACGAATGCAATCTGAGAAGTAGGCCTCCTTAAGTTGTCTTATTCTCTCTTTATATTTTCCCTGACTGGACCTATATATCTTTTTGTCGGCTACGCTGTAATTTTTGCGCCATTTTCGTTGTAGCTTTTTACACTCGCATTTTAGCTCCCTGAGTTCCTCTGTAAACCAGGGGGCTGATGGAGCCGTTCGAGTAGGAAGCCAGCTTTTAGGTGGAGCCAGTTTGACACAGGCCTGATCAATCCAGTTGGCAAACATATGGGCGGCCTCCTCTGATCCCGCAGGCAGGGGCACCATGGAGGATGCCAACAGTTCCCTGAAGACCTTCCCCTCTATTTTAGACCAGCTTCTGCTGACCTTAGGTTCCCTCTTATTTCGACTTGCCCTTTGTACTGCCGCATCTTGAATACTAAACCATACCACCTCATGGCCTGACCAGGTTTAGGTTTATTTATTGTACAGTTAATAAAAACTCACAATTTTGAAACGTACAAATTTAAAAGGTCAATATTTTCTTTAAAACAAGTAAGGTGCAATAGCTCAAGTGTTAAAAAGTATAAAAGTCTCAGCTTAGGTTGCATAAGAATCAGTGGGGTTTTCGTGGCCTTGATGCTTTCAAATTCGAAGACCATGATAGCCAGGGGTGTTTGCTCTGTTATTGTTTATCTTTTGCTTGAGAAGACCCTCTGGATTTTTCGTTCAGTCTTGTGGCCACTATATCAAAGAATTTTGTTGTTCTGCAGTTTAGCTGAGTTTCATCGGGATTAAAACAGAGCAACACGGCCTGCCTGCAGCTCGTTATGCCCTTCTGGTTCCATAAAGCCCGAAACAAGGAGCGCCTTATGTCCCGGAGGTTTGTGCAGATACAGATAATGTGTATGAGGTCCTCTTTCGCAGAAAGACAGAGGCGGCATTGATTTGCGGGATTCTCCCTTGTCCATGGAGCCAGGTGCGGAGCTATAGGAATTCTGCCCATGCGCATATTAAGGAACTTATTTTTTTGTCTTCTGTGTGAGGCCTGTCATTAGGTACTCTTGTGGTTTTAGAGCGCTGTAACCATTCAACACGACCCATCCGTGAGCTCTCTTAGCTAGGGTGGCTTTGTCCTCAATTGATGAGACCATCTTGGTGACTTTTGACACCACTTTTTTGAAGGTGCCAAGATCAGTTGCCGACTCCCATAAGTCTGCAAGTCCTAAGACCTTCAGTGATTCCATTAAGTATGTCCTTGCAGGTGAGTTGTCTCTGATGGTTAGTTCGGTCCAGAGGTGGGCGTTTAAGGATCCGCGGTCGGCATCTCTGATTTTCCGCCAGCTTTTTAGATATGCGCCTCTTCTCTCCACCGCTTGTTTCTGGAGGCCGAATTCGAGGCGAATTTGTGCGGGTGATGAGTTGGTGGGGAGATGAAATATTGCCCTGTATGCTCGACTGATGGTTTTATCTAGTGTTGTTGCATCTTTGCCTCTCATGGATTCGCTGCCATAGGTAAGCATGGGCTGTAGGCGAGCTCTTAATACCTGTAGGAGAGGGCCCAGTGACCGATCAGGAAGTGCTTTCTGCAGAGGCTTTATCGACAGGTAGAATGTCGTGCCCTTTCGACGAATGTCCTCTAGTTGTTGTTTGAAGGAACCATTGCCGTCTATTGTGACTCCTAGGTATTTATAAGACGCTACCTGGTCTAACCTCTGTCCGTCCAGGAACCATGCGGGTTTCCGTTTTTTGTGATAGTTTATTGTCATTACTTTTGTTTTGTTTAAGTTAATTGTTAATGAGTTGGTTTTTGAAAATGTGTTGGTTTTGTCAAGGAGATGTTGGAGACCGACGGGGGATCGACTGATGAGGACTAGGTCGTCTGCATAGAGGAGGTTTGAGAGGGAGATGTTACCTAGTCTTGGGGCATGGGATTTAACTGTCTCCAGTTCGCCAGGGAGGTCTGCAAGATAGAGGTTGAACATCATGGGGGCTAGCACACAGCCCTGTTTCAGGCCTTTACTGGTCTTGATTTGTCTCGAGACGTGCGAGCCAGAACCCAGTTTGATCCTGACCCAGGTGTCGGTGTATAGCATTACCAGCTGCTGTAAGAGTGGGCCTGGGATTCCCCATCTGTCCAGCTTCCACCAGAGTTTTTGCCGATCTACGTGGTCGAACGCAGCACTGTAGTCTATAAAGCACGTGAAGAGAGAGCTCTTGGAAGCTTTTGCTGCGTCGGACAAAAGAGTTAGCGCCATGATATTTGTCGAGGTGCCCTGGCCGCTGCGGAATTCAGTTTGGGTTGCTGGGATGATGTTATTTGCTGTTGCCCAAGATATTAATTCCTCCAAAATTAGGCCCGCGTAGTATTTTGCCTCTGTGTCGATTAGGGCTATAAGGCGGTAGCTACTTGGGTCGCTCCTGGCTCCCTTTTTGTAAATTGGGCTTATTATCGAGCCTCTCCAGGATGTTGGTATGGTTGCTGTTTCTCTTATTGCGTGGAATACTGGTGTCAGGGTGTTGCACCAGAAGTCAGGGTCTTGCTTATATAGTATGGGCGGTATCCCGTTGGGACCGGGGGCCCCCTCAAGTTTGCCCTTTAGAATTAGTTTTCTTAAGCTGTCCGGTGTGTCCTGGGATGAATTCTCTTCTCGAAGTGCGGTTGGGTCGAGTGTTGGTAATAGGCATTTAGCCTCAGTTGGGTTTTGGTCCTCGGTTGGTTTCCACCTGAGGGCTTGGATCTTGTTGTGGGAAAATATGCCAAGGTTGTCGGGGCTCTGGTACACTGCGTCTGACCTGTCTCCCCCTGTTGGCTCGACCGTTGCTGGGTTGGCTTTATTGAAGTGAGTTGATAGGTAGGTAGCCCAGTCAGATTCGGATATGTTGGAGTTAATGCCTTTGTGACGTGGTTGTTGGAGGCTGTGAATGATCTTCCAGAAGCCGGAACTATTCTTCTGTTTGGAGTTGTGAAGGATTTTTACCCAGAGGTCCTCGTTTAGTTGCCTTTTTCTTTCCCAGGTCTTCTTTTTTAGCAGTGCTTTTAGCTTGCGGAGATTCTTTTGGGTGTCCTCAATGTTGGGGTGTTTTCGGAGTTCTTTGAGAGTCTTTTTTATTTCTCGCTTTGTTTTTTGTCTCTGCAGTTGTTATTTTGCCGTGTGTGATCCTGGTGATGTTGTTGCCTTTTTGAGTTTTTATCTCTGTTGCGTGTTTGGCTCCTAATTCCGTTACGAAGTCTACCCAGGCGTCAAGGGGGTTATTGTTTGAGCTGGATGTCTGGTGTATAATTATTTTAGCGCTATTTAGAAGTTTCTCAGGCTCGGTGGGCTTGCATCTTATTCTTCTGTAGTTGGTGGTGTGTTCTGTGACGATGTATCTTTTTGCAGCTGCTTCGTTCACGCAGGTCAGCCCAAGATTGGTTTCTAACGGCAGATGGTCACTTTGGGTGCTGTCTCCTATCTTGAACGAGCTTATTTTCTCGTACATTGGAAGTGATACAAGCATGAAGTCAAGGTGTGAAAAAGTGCTTGATGAAAAATATGTTGGTGCTGGAGGGATGTCCTCAATGAATCGTCCGTTGAGCACTCTTAGGTTTAATTGCTCAAGATCCTGTACTAACTGGGTTGAGGTTTTGGTTTGTTTGTTTCGTGGGGGGAAAAATTGGCTTGGGATTTTCCAGATGGTGTCCATTTCCTTTGTCATTTCGTCCATGGTTTTGTCCCCGAAGAGGTTGAGGTTAAAATCTCCTGCCACAAGTATGTTCTCCACATCCCCCTCGACCATGAGCCTTGTCAGTTCTTTGACAAGTTCCCTTGACCCAGATTGCTTGTGCTTCGGGTGGATGTATGTGTTTATGACATATAGCTGTTGGATGACCTGTTCGTTTTTGACTGTGAGTGATATGAACTGTATTTCATTTGGTGGGGTGATGTTTACTCTTTTTACTTCCGTTGCACCAGTGGTGGTTATTGAGGTGAGTATTGCAAGTCCCCCTGAGCTTCGGCCATATTGAGAACCTCTGGTTGCCGGATGAGTCAGAGTTGTGTAGCCTTGTAAAGGAATATCGTTTAGTTCCCATGTTTCCTGGAGGAGGATCAGGTCAAAACTATTTAAGTAATTTAATGTGTCTGGGTCCTCCAATTTGTCTGAAAGGCCATTAATGTTCCAACTGCATATTTTGATTTTGGTGGAGGGGGTCGTAGGGTCGGGTGGTAAGAGTGGCACTTTTTGTCAGTTGGGGTCACCTCCAGGTATGGTGCGAGTAATTATTAGACTGCATGTTGCTGATTGCTGAGTGGTGGGGTTATGAGAAAACGATGAATATTTATCCAACCCTGGGGAGTAGCTAAGTGCTCCTTTCAGTATTGATTTGGCCAGATGGGTGCGTTCTTGTATCCTTTCTTCAAGGAGCAGAGTGGGGTAGGCTGGCTTTTTTCCTGCTTCGAGCTTAATTCCCCACTGTGAGAATGTAGGAGATTCGTTCATGATTAAATTTGCTACCTCCCTTGATGACCATATGGTCTTTGTTGTTTTGTTTCCTTGTGGGTGGGGGGCTGGTTGGAATTCAAGTGATAGCATGTCGGTGGTTTTTATGTTTTTTAATTTCTCTATTGAATTAATTAGCTTTAAAATGTTGCGATAAATTCGGGAATGAATAAGATTATGTCCGAGTCCCTTTCCCCAAGGGGAGGTGTTTGCTGGTGCATTTGTTGCTTGGTATGGATATTCCCATATGGGTTGTGGATGTGCGAAGTTGTTGTTCCGCTATTGGATGTCACCTCCTCCGATTTCTCCTTCGACTGGCTGCTTACTGAGTGAGCAACATGTCACCTCCTCCGATTTCTCCTTCGACTGGCTGCTTACTGAGTGAGCAACACTTGTTGATCGGCGGTTCTTTGTTGTTTCGTTGGTACTGGTCTCATTTTTGTTGCAGATGCATTTGTCTGAGAGATCTTTTGATATTACTTCAGTTTGGATTGGTTTGGGATCCTCTCTGGATTGTCTACTTGCTTCCAAGGTTAGTTGAATTGTTGCTGCTTGACAGGCCCATTGCCCCTTTTGTTCCTGTTCTGGTGGCTTTCTGGTTGCCAGATTGAGTGTTTGGTCGGCGGGGTTCTGCTCTAAGTAGAGACTAGGGGCCTCTTTTAAGAGTGTATAGGATCCTGTCCCTGCTACTGTTAGCGTCTTTGTTTGCGGTGTGTTTGTCGGTGATAGTGGGAGATTTGTAAGTTCTCATTGATGCTTTCTGTCACCTGGCAGCTTCTTTCCTCTCGGTGTGATAAGATGACTGTGCTCTTCTCTGCTTTCCGGTTCTGTTGTTTTCTTATTCCGGCCCTTTCTTTTTTGCTTTCGTCGGGCCCGGGCGTTCGGTGGGCTCTCCAGTAACTCGATTTGTCCACTTTTGGGGTTGTTCTGAGGGGGTTCTTCAGGTAAGCTTGTAGTGGGTGGGGGCTGACACCACTGCATGCTTGTTTTTATTTTGTGTGGGTCTTTGCTGCTTCCTGGTGCCCCTTTGATGTGAGGGGTGTCGGGCCTTCCCTCTGTTGATAGATGTTTTGTTGTGGTTGAATCTGTTTCAGTCTTATCGTGCCTTTCAATCGTTGGGGGAGGCTTTATGATATTTGTTTTTATGTCCTCCAGAAGATTTCCCAACATCATGGGTATGGATGATAGTTTATCGATAATTGGCGAGCAGATGCAGTTGGTTCTTTCAATTTGAATTAAGTTAGCTGACTCCTGTCCTCTTTTGATTAGGCCGTTAAGGTCAGCTAGTTTTCTGTCGATCCCCATGGTGGCCTCTGCTAGGCTTTGTAAGACTGTCAGTTGTAGGTCAAGCTTATCCGATTGATACTGAAGTGCCGTTGAGGATAGCTGTATTGTATTGAGTAGGGTTGCCCAGAAGGAATTAAGGGGATCTCCGGTCCCTTCTGTGGCCAGATGGGAGCTTTCTTCGCTGATTCCGTTGGTAGGTCCTGTTGCGTTATACGCTGCCACTAGCTCACTCCATTCTTGGGATACCAGGAAGGTCATATCCCTATCTGGGGAGCTTTGATCCCCTCTTGCAATAATTGGTGACGAATTTGCAGGGTCAGGTTTTGATCCCGGTGAGTCAGGAGCCTCAGTGTGGCTTTGAGTTTTTTGTTCTTGTTTTGGATGGGCATTAGGTACTTGGGGGGATGCTGGTTCTTGATTTGTTATTGCTTCTGCCACCCCTTGCTGTATGTGTAAGGAGGGTTTGGTTGGAAATGGATGTTTTTTGTTACTATGAGGCCCCGGGGGCCCTTCTAGCTCTGGGGGGTGTTTCCTTGGTGTGTCCTCCTTTGGTGCGGGACTTGTTTGGTTTGTTCTCTCATTGCGTCCATCAATGGTTCCCTCGATTGGTTCCTCTGATAAGGGGGCTTGGCCGTTGGTGCCTTCTAGTGGCTCTTGCCTTCTGGTTTCTTTTGGCCCGTTGTCCCCTACGCCTGCTTCGCCTCCGACATCTTCCGCTCTTTCCCTTGGGGTCGGTGCCTTGTGTATTTCTGCTACTATGTGGCTTTTGGTTTGTGGCAAAGCGTTGTTTGCTTTAGCGGGTTGTAGTGGAGGTTGGAGGCCTGTGATGGAGTCATTTGAGGAGAAGATGACATTTCCTGGATTTTTTAGAAAGGCAAATTGTGTGTAAATTTTCGGCTGAAAGTTGTGTTTTGTTTCCGTTTGCTGTCCCACTGCATTGATTAATTGGTGGGTGTTTTTCCTTTTGTTGCTTCTGGGTTGTTCTGGAAGCAGGGTTGGGCTGTGATTGATGTCCTTATCGGATTGCAGTCCACCGGTTTGCGAACCGTCGGTTGAGCTGGTATTGGTTTCTTTGGGGCTGCTTTCCGGCAGGGTTATGTCACTTATTATTTTGTCTTTTTCTTTGTTGCTGTTAGTAGCTCGCTTGTTTTTTTCCAGTGACGCTGAACTCGCGGTTGTGTTGTTTCTTTTTCGTTTGGCTGATTGCTTTATTGGAGGTCTTCGTTCTCTACCCGACCTCATGGTGATCCGATGAGTTCCTGGGGGTCTAGAAGTCTCACAGTCTTGCAGTGTCTTCGTGCCTCCGTGTCTTTGTCACCGAGACTGTGCTGCTGCTGCTACTGAGGATCCCCGTTTAGGTGCTTATTGGCACTGCGTTGATTTGCGGTTGGTTGCAGCGACTCGGGCACTCCCTCCTTGCCACTCCGCAGCAGCTTCCGGGCAGAGACTTGCTTGCTATAGGTGGGCTGTTAGTGTGGTGTGGTGTGAGCAGTAAGCTGTGGTCTTTCACCCTCTCCTGCGACCACCGCACTGCTACGTTTGCTCAGCCTCGGGGAAGTGGGGGAGGGGGGCGGGAGGGGGGCTATTGCCGGGAGTCTACCACCGGGAGCCTCAGCCTCCTACCTAACGTCACCTCGCCCCACTCTCCACTCTTCTATCGCTGACGTCTCTCACTTACTGCTGGGTGTCTAAGCTGGCAGTGATCTAGTCTCTTCAGTAATTCACCCGCCAGCCGTCAGAACACCAGTAGGGATTAGTTAGGAATCAATTGATCAGTTAATTGTTTCGGACTTTATGTGGACGAGTGTGGGAGAAGAGTGGGATTAAGAGTAAGGGTAGGGTTTTCACGTACTCACTCTCACCGCCGTAGTCACTCTCACCACTCTCACCACCATCAGTGGTCGTCAAGGTCGGATCCTGGTTGTTGCCAGCAATCCCGTAGAGCGCCAAGATGTTCTCACAGCCGCCCGCCTTCACTCGCGGGCAGGTGGGTTGTGTCCCGTATGCCGGGACCAGGGCTGGCTGGAGCAGTCTGGAACAAGAGGGCGGTTGCGTCCCGGCGTGTTGGAGCAAAGCCGTAGCCCCGCGTTTGTCCTGCTGTTGCTCCGTGATGCCTTTGCCCCCCTTTCCCGGAATGCTCGGCACTCAGCAGTCAGGTAGTCGGCTTGGCGCTTCGCGATTGACACTTGGCGGTTTTGAAGTCCTCTGCGCACGAAACTGGCTGCCTGGTAGATAGCGGCGGTGGAGGCGCGTCCTGCTCGCCCTGCTCACTGCTTCAGACTGCTCAGACCACTCCTCTCCTCTCCTCTGGCTCTCTGCTGCGCTCACTCACTCTGTTGCTTCCTGGCTCAGCTTGATGCTTCACGTGTCTTGAGCTGTCTCGTGTCTCCAGCTGTGCAGCTGTGCAAGGGAGGCTGAGGCGGAAGGCGAGGCGGGCCCGCTGGGCTGGGCTGCGCTGGACTGCAGGGCTATGGGCTGCGGGCTGCAGCTTCTCAATCCCCCTGCTCGCGCCGCCGCCTACTCCTCCACCGCTTGCTGCTTGCTGCTTCTTTCTTTCTGCAGGCAGCCGGACCGACAGCCTGAGGATGCTCCGGGTACACCGTGCGGTGGTGCGCGTGGTGGGGTTCCGTGTGCCTTGCTCCGAGAACCGGGTGCCGGGGTCATGAGTTTTTGGCGACTCCTGTGCGGCTCTCCCTCTCAGGCGTCTGGTTTTCCGCTGCCCCTCCTCGGTCTCGGACCTCGGTCTCGGCACCAACGCAAATTCACCGGCCAGCTCCGCGCACGCCGCAGCCCTCTCCCGAACTCTATGCTCTCCACTGTGCTCCGTGCTGTGCTGTGCTCAATAGCGCCACCACCAAAGAGGACTGAGAGGCCTGACCAGGGTATGGGCTCTGACCGGGAGAATTGCAAGTCTGGGTGACTCGTGAAAATCCCATCCAAGGTATGTCCTGCTTTATGAGTGGGCCCTATGACCACCTGCATTAGACCCAGCCCTTCCATTAGTTCTTTTAATGCCACTGTGTCACTGTCCTGACTGGACTCCAGATGGAAATTAAAATCCCCGAGGACAGTGTAGGCCTTGGTGCATAATGCTTCCTCTAAAAAGTTACCCACTGCCCCCAGAAACCTAGTGCCTGGAGGTCTGTATATAAGGCATCCCTTAAAAGATTGATGGTCCGATAAGATTAGGTTAAATGCTAGGGCCTCACAGGAGTCCGACACTATAGGGAGGAAGCTGCCTTTAATGGAAGAGTGATAAATAATCGCGAGACCTCCTCTTTTTTTCGGTCTATCTAGTATATAACTCAGATAGTCCGCAGGGATTGAGAGGGACGGTGATGAAAACGTAGCGAGTACGCATTTTGCAGCGTAGCTAGCACCCACCGATCCTTTGTGATAGCTCGCCACTCATCGAGATGACTTGGGATACTTCCCCTCACTGGAGTGGTGAACGGCGACGGGGGAAGTGAGTACTCATTGCTTTAACGGAGTTGTTGCCTTGATGCCGGTTTCCTCCTCCTCTGGAGGGACGTCTGCCCCGATGCTGCGATCTTTGCTGGCCTTCCTGATCCTGATTTTTCTGCCAATAAGGGGCTTGAACCCTCTGTTGGTAGGATCGCTGATTTTAAGGGCTGAATCGCTTACGGAATTCCTTTTTCTTTTCAAGGCCCACATCCTTCAGCGTGTCCAGTTCTGTTTTCATCCATGCCATCTCTTCATCCGTGTGAGCCCCGAACAAAGAGGAACCGGAGAACGGAAGATTGAGGATCCGTGACTGCCCATCTGGCTTGAGCGCTGTCAGTCTTAGCCAAGATGTTCTTCTTGCGCATACCCCATGAGCATAAGCATGTGCCGAAAGGGTAGCTTCATCCGCCGCAGCACTGATGACCTGGTTAGGCACCTGACTGCCCTCGGTTAGGATTTCTTCAAAATCCTTGCGATCTTGCTGTGGCAACTTTTCAGTGAATCTCTATAGTGAGTCCCACGGAGATCTGTTGTAGCGGCCCAGGAGCACCGCTGCGTTGGAGACCTTCAACGTGGAGGCCGAAGTGCCACAAACTTTCATTCCCCAGGAATCCTGCATCTTACTCTCCTTGTCTGGTGGGACAGTGGAGGAGGATGCAACCGCATGGGTCTTCTTTGCCGCAGCAATTATGAGGGTCAGCTCTGAGGAAGAGCAGATCGTCCTCTGGTGAACTGTACTTTTTTAAGATTCTCGCTGGAGCAGTCTTAACACTCGCTGGCATGAGAAAGATGTCCATCACTGGCTCTATGAGGCCTGGTACCAAGGGAAGCAGAGGTTTAGATGCTGCTCTTTGGTGTAGAGTCTCAAAAATCACAGAGGATTGGCTTTAACAAGTTGGCATAGGAATACCCAGCTTTACAGCCCCTCTGCCAAGAATGTCCTGAAAAGTGTAGACGTTGTCCACTGGAGAGACCCTCGATGGTGGACTGTCGGTCAAAGTCGGTGAGTAGTGTCTATGGGATGTATTACTGGAAGAAGAGGACGGAGTAGGGGATCTGTGTGCTCTCCTCCTGCTTCTTGATCTAGACCTCCTCCTGTGTGAGTGCACAGGGGTGCGGCTGTGAGCTCTGGCTCTTGAAGGAGATCGCTCTTTAGCCGCTGCTTGAATTAAACGAGCCAACGGAGATCTGTGCTGAGGGCTCGAGTAATGCTGCTTTGCTGTGACCTTGTCAGTAGCCCAGTGATGCAAAGACCTGTACCATCGTGGTGACAAAGGGATGGAAGGCAATCTGCGCCTCTCTCTTCCCTTAGGAGACTGTGCAGGAGGAGTGAGGTTGACGTCTTCATGTGCTGACCTTTTTGGGGAATCTTGGTGACCCCCTGACACTGGACTGCTGGACGTCGAGAGCACCACCTCCGGGGATCTGGACGTTGACCCTCGGTGAAAACTGGGAGAGCCTGAAGGTGACGAGGAAAGGCTCACTGGAGGGGAGGCGTCTCCAGAAGGGCGCTTTGACGTTGATCTGGAGTGTCTGTGCACCGATTGCCGCCTCAACGGAGACGTATGCCTCGATGTTGACTTTCTTCTCTTAGAAGGAGGACTTGATCCTACAGCAGAACGTCCTCTCGACGTCGAGCGTCTCTCCGATGCCAATGCGGTGTCATGCTACGACGTTGTCTGCACCCTCTCAGAAGATTGCTGCCTTGACGTCGACCGGCGTTGGGCTGCGGGCGATGGAGATCTCTGTCTCGACGTCGAAGATCCATGTACTGATCTGGGTGGTGGTGTCTGTTTCGACGTCGATGAACGATGGAACGAAGTCGAAGAGCCTTGTCCTGACGTCTGCTTCGACGCCGAAGGAGGTGTCCTGTGTCTCGACACCAAAGATCGTTGGATTGATCTCGGCGGAGACATGTGCCTTGACGTCGAGCGCCGATGATGAGGCGACAACAGAGTGTTATGTCTCGATGTCGATCGTCGATGATGAGACGATGACGGAGTGATGTGCTTTGACGTCGATCGCCGTTGATGATGCGACGAGGGAGTGCTGTGCCTCAAAGTCGATCGCCGATATGCCGATGGAGTGATCTGCCTCGACGTCGAATGCCCAACCGGCGCCGACGGAGAGCGCCGCCTGGTTGACGTTAACGGGGGACCTGTTACCTTCGTCGACGATGATTTTGTTGTCGATTGAAGATGCGTCGGCATCACCGAAGTCTTCGACGCCGATTTCTTCGTTGCCGACAGCTTCGACATCAATCTTGATGCCGACGGAGAACAGGTCATGACTTTTCCTCTCGACGTCTAGCAAGTTCTCTTCTTCTGCTGTCTCACAGGAGCCCTACCTCTTTTAGAGAGGCCATAAAGACGAATCCTATCCCTGTCCTTGATGGTCCTTCTTGACAACTTCTTACAATGGTGGCAGTTGTCAGAAGAGTGTGTCTCAGGGAGGCAGAGAATACACACAGGATGTGTATCTGTTCTGGCCTTCGTCTTGCCACAGGAAGGGCAAGGGTCGAATAAAGAAGGCATTTTGAACAAAAAATAAACGTTTTCTGGCGCACAAAAAAGGTGCTACTTGCACTATAAGACCAAAAGACGTTGAGTGAAAGTAGAAAAACTAGAATTCTATCAAATATTTTTGACAGAAAGTCAAAAAAAGCAAGAGCTGAAAATCCAGGGTCCTGACTGAAGGAGCCGGAAAGAACAACTGGCCTAACTGTCACCCCTGAGGCATGTTGGGAAGCTAGGGGTCATGACTGCCTTAAAGGCACGGTGCCAGTTTTTGTTCAAAATGCTTTCATTTTCTATGCTATTGGTTTGCAATGCAGCCAGTAGGCTACAATGTCTAACTTATTTTCAGTTCTACTCTTTATGAGTACTTTGCTCATTAAAAAACAGAGTTCAAGTGCTACTTTCCCTCTTGTGTTTTTTATATATTCAGTCTTTATGTGTGTAATTACATTGTTTAGCCTCCTATTGGGAGCTGCATTGGCATGAGAAAAAATTATATATGTATATGCATATATGTAGAGCTGTATATATGTGATTTCCATATATAATTTTAATATTATTTCCGGGGTCCCCACACATGGGCGGGAATATTCAGTGCTTATGACTATTGATGAGGATCCCCTGGAAGAGAAATAATGTTAACATGTGTACAAATTCACTCAAAAACATTGAAAGAGCTTTATGAAGTTTAGCCACCTTATTTTATGACTCAATCCTTAGCCCATGAGATAAATAAGTGACTCAATACTCCACACTCTCTCAGAAGCTCAACTGCTCAGATTTTTCAAGCATGTAACATAATATCAGGAGTCTCTGAAAGGAACGAAAAAGGATAGCATGTGAATCTATGAAAGATACCAGCAGGAGAACTGTGGATACAGGTCTGTAACTTTTTTCTTCTCCAGTATTGGAGCAAGCTTGAATTATGAATAGCAAATAAGTTTGTATTAAAAAAAAGACAGAGGGGAGAGGCTCTTTTTAATTAAACCAATTGCTTAGCACCATCTGTCCAATCACGGCCTAGACCTGGACAGGGCAGTGAGGCAGCAGTACTTCATTTAGGGGTACGAACCAGGTTACAGCTTTACTGACTACTATAAAGTGCACTCTTGTGAAAAGTGAATCTGTAGCAGCCATGCCCTTAGTAGAATGAACATCTACATTGTTTCTCAGCGGTGTACAAGCTCTGGAGAAGGAAATGCATGAAGATATCACTCAAGAGATGGCCTGTAGAAAAATGGGGTCAGATTGTCTTTTGCACACTTTCTCTGAACACATAATCGGTCGGCCTGCCTGCTGTTGCATAAATGGAGTCTTTGGCTCAGCTCTTCAAGGTTTATTTTCACACCCACATGTGACACAAGTGAACTTCGTTAAATGCACCAGCGTTGAATGTGGAAGACAGGTTATTGTAGCCCCGCACAACCCCACCCAGTACATAAATGAGGTGGCGGCAATGATTTTCGGGTACCAACAGGGAGCAAAAGTAATCCAAACGATTGTTCATTAATGATTTACACACCCAAGATCACTAGAAACAGAATATGTATTTCAATATATTTATTTTCAAATATCCATTTTACAATAATGGGAGCGAGTGCACATAATATTGGGAACATCACAGAAGATAATAAGCAGCTAGGCTTTTCAGTAACAGTGAAAACAGGTAATATCACAATTTATGGCCCGTAACACCCTCACTGTGCTATCTCTAACCGCTATGCTAGTTCTAGCAGATGAATAAACAATAGACCTGAGTTTCGGAGGTTGTGCACATATCTGGTTATCAGAGTTGGCTGTCTGTTTGGAATAGCTGGCCAGCTATTTTGAAAACAAGGCCAAGAGCGAGGAAATTGCGTCTACTCAACAACTCAATCCTGGCACCAGTTCATGAGGACAGAATGGAATGCTTTGCAGAGCCTTGTAGAGTCTTGCTGGAGGCTTCTTCTGTCGGGATGGAACCTTGAGCTGTGCTGATCAGGATCTGAGATCTGTGTCTGTGACCTTGGTAACAATTCACAAGTGGTCAAGGTGCAGTCCGTTTATATTGTATGTTATCTAAGATGGAATCTGCAATGACACATTAGGAATGTTTGATATAGCCAATGAGCATCAAGATGCTAGTCTAAGACGCATTCCTTTAAACATACAAGGTAAAAGTATGACAATTCAGACTACACTATTTTGACTATTGTCTTTGTTGACCTTGAAATTGATATAGACCACTTGTTCCAGACTGATGTTGCATCAGGTGTTTTGTTGATCTCTATATCTAAATGACTTGACACTTTCACAGTTCTCGGAAAGATCAGCACAGACGACAACTGCATCAAAAGCAGACTTTTAAAACATGTTTTTAATCAGACATTTCCAAGTGCCTCATGGACACAAAGCATTACCTATGCTCCCAGCTACATTACCATAGTCATAACATTTTTGGGAGAAGGCTAGGCTTTTAAAGCTGAAAAAAAGAAAAAGAAAACGGAACATGAAACTAAACATTCAGTCAACTTCTTCAACTGCCCTAAGCAAATATGTAAGTGATACATGTACTCAGTGTTGTGCTCCAGCATTTTCTAAGCTGGGCAAATATGTCTCAATAAAGGGTTGGGGGGCTGGGTGGTGCCAGGCATAGTTAGCATTGTGCAGTATTCAGGTGCATCCCCCCTGAATTCCCAGATCCAGGTGATATCTTCTGTATATGCAACCTAATCGTAGACTTATTTGTTTTGCGCTCTCAATGTCCCCACCATTAAGAAGCTATCTACTGCTTTCTGCCATTGATCCGCTAGTGGCTTCTTACACATCCCTTTCTATTCCTTTCGGCATATGGCAGTTCCCTCCTCCAGCGCCCACTTTTCCACAACTGTCTCCCATCTGCTATGTGGTGGGCCCTCTGGTGACTTCCAATGTCTGGCTATGTCTCTACAAGCTATGCCCAAGACTAGCTTAAGGAATCTGTTGCCAGCCTTTTTGATCGCCTGCCTACGGTGTAGCCTAAGCAGGCAAAGGTCCACGCAATACAAAGCCTGCCTATTTAGGGTTCGTTCCTGTTCAGAGGTAACCTGCTTCCAGAACTGGATGATTACCGGAAATGTCCAGATCATGTGGGCAAAGTCTACATCCACAACAACAAATAGTATCTGGGGGTCATAGAGTAAGTCAGTAAGTCAAACAAGAAGGACCACTATACCAAAGACATGCAAAACAGTATCACTAAAAGGTAATAGTAAGTGAAATGGCCAAGTCAAGGCTCAAGAGTATATGGAGAAAAATATTGTTCCCATCAGAAGCCACACTGTACTGCCCTTATTGTCATCATTTGGGTTCTCCTTACCCAGGAGACACGACGGCCGGTAGGTAGTTACCGTGACTGTGATGTGAGGACAGAACAGAAAGGTATGATAGTGGCTAATGAAAAAAGCAGTGTCTGGTGATTGGAGTGAAAAAGTGAAGGATGGGAACAATATTTTTCTCCATATACTCTTGAGCCTTGACTTGGCCATTTCACTTACTATTACCTTTTAGTGATACTGTTTTGCATGTCTTACTCTATGACCCCCAGATACTATTTGTTGTTGTGTATTGAGTTCGGGGCTTGTATCTGGCTGGTCGATAAACTTGCCCTTAGACCTTCCCTAATTGTTTGTTGAACGTGTTACTAACCCAAAGTCTACATCCACCATGTGACATCTGAGGTACCTAATGTCTTTGGTATGCAGCATTGTGTTCAAACAATGTGGTGTGAGATATGTGGTGCGTAGGTAGTAAAATTAAGTATATTTAAAATGGGTATTCCAGTAAACGGTGTGAGTATATTTACATACCCTATGCCACTCCTTCCCTGCGAATTCCTGGAATGGTTCCCCACGCGTAATGAGCCTTCAGCAGGCATCTACTGTCATGGTCATGATCATCTTATATAGCCAGGAGGTCAAGTGTATGCAACTCCAAAAGTCAGGATCATCTGAAGTAGGTCATGCTAGGGAGTTTCTGGGAAAAGTGCCCCAACAGCCAGCACACCACTCTAAACAAAGGCCCAAATGTCAGGAACTGCGTGCCCAAAAGTCAGCGATCAGGTACTCCAGAGTCCGAAGGTCCCCTCCGCTTAACAGTCCACAGTTACCAGGTGTGCTGCACTTCAATTCTCCATCTGTCTCGCCATGAAGTACCCTAATCCTGTCCCTCAGTCCTCAATATACAAATCGCATTGGTGAAAGCAGGCAGCCGGTGCGTTCCAGTATGAATAGGATCAGGTCTGATATGCAGCGTCCCATGAGCACCCTCGCATGACGTTTCGGGTAAAGCAGAGAAACCCATTTATTAGACCTGTCGCCAAGCGCAGGACCACTCTTAGGTAATCCCAGTAAAGGGTATCAAATGCCTTCTGTATATCCTTTGAGAGCACTGCTAGATCTAACCAAGGCTCTCTCCACTGTTGAAAAAGACCTTGCACCACCTCCGAGTGAAGACGCCATTCGTGATCCATCATGCACCTGCGGCTGAGTTCGTCCGCCATGGCATTCAGCAAACATGCCAGGTGTGGAACCACCAGGGATTTGCCCTGACATTCCAGCCATGTCCAGAGGCGGAGGGCCTCTTGACATAGGGTTCACAACCCCATCCCGCCTTGTTTGTTACAGTACCACATGACGGTGATGTTGTCCATGAACACCTGCACTATTCTTCACTAAACAGAGGGAAGGAAAGCTTTGGGTGCAAGATGAATCGCCAGAAGCTCCAGAAGGTTGATGTGGAGCCCGGACTCTGCAGGAGACCAGAGGCCTCTGATCGCCGCCTCCCCTATGTGGCCGTCCCATCCCAGAATTGATGCTTCGGTCACCACTGTAAACTCTGGTTGGGGAAGGGAGAGGGATCTCCCGTCGACCCAATCCTGGTTCGATAGCTACCACTGCAATTGGTGTGCAGTGCCCTCCGAGATCTAGACGCAATCAGACAGGTTCCCCTGATGCGGTGCTCACTGGGACTTCAGGTCCCACTGCAGAGCCCGCATATGCCATCTGTAACTGGAGGGTCATCCTGACCAAAACCCGGGCTAGGGGCTGAAAGATCGGATTCATAGCCTGACTATCCCTGACTCACTGTTCGGGAGAATAGACCAGAAACTGCGTCGTGTCCAGAACCGCACCGAAGAAGAGGAGCTTCTGAGAGGGAGTCAGGTGCCACTTCGGCACGTTGATGGAGAATCCCAGCGAATGCAGGAAGTCGGCTGAAGTCTGGAGGTGGGAGACGACAGCCTGGGTGAAAATGCTCATTGCCTACAGTGAACTGCAAATAATGCTGGTGGGCAGGCAGGACGGGGATGTGAAAATAGGTGTCCTGCAAGTCCAACGCTACCATCTAGTCTCCAGGGTCGAGGGCAGACAGGACCTGAGCTAGCGTCAACATTTTAAACTTCTCCTTCCGGAGGAAGCGATTGACGTTCCTGAGATCCAAGATAGGACGCAGGCCTTCGTACTTCTTGGGCACCAGAAAGTAGTCGGAGGAGCAACCCCAACCTACTTCTGGAGCAGGAACTCGCTCAATGGCTCCCTTGGTCAAGAAAGCCATAACTTCCTGTTGGAGAAAGGCCAGATGATCCTCCAACATGCCATGGTATGGATGTGGCATGTCTGGGGTGGGGGGGGGGCTGTCGGGAGTCTCAAAGGGGAGGGAGTAGCCCCTTTGGACTGGGAGGTGACGTGGAATCCTGCCACCCACTGGTGATTGGTGACCTGGAAGGTCAGACTAGGAGGGTTTGAGGCTGCTGCAGAGGGGTCGGTGGAGGACAGGCCCACTCTCTGGCCCCCAGACCCACGACGGAAGGATTTGGCCGTAGTCTGTGAGTCCTTGAAGCGCTCTAGTGTGCTGTCTGCCTTGTCTGTCTGCCTTGTCGCCGAACAGGCGACAGCCATCAAAGGGCATGTCCATATGGGTAGCTTGGACCTCCCCAGAAAAGCCAGTCACTCTCAGCCAGGCGTACCGACGTTGAAATCGGCGGTGTCTAGTCCCCAGCATATGGTACACTTTGCTGCGTCTCTCCACTCAGAAACTACATGGGAGAGTACGGCCCGGGCCTCCTCCGGTCACTGGGGCAGCACCTGCGCCACCGTATCCCACACAGAGTGGGGGTAACGGCCCAACAAACATGCAGTGTTTAGCGACCGCAGTCCCAAGATGGAGGAAGAAAACATCTTCTTCCCAAGATAGTCCAGCTTTTTGGACTCCCTTTCAGGTGGTACATTAGACAATGCGCCTTTGGATGTGGAGGCTTGGACCACCAAGCTCTCAGGGGTGGGGTGTTGGGAGAGGAAAGTGAGGTCACCCGGGGCCGGGCGGTGTCGTCGGGCAATCATCCTATCCACAGGAGCCCCTATGTTGGGCCTGGACCAGTAGCCCAAAAGGATGTCGGTTAGGGCTTCATTGAATGGTGGCAGGGGCTCTGAAGAGCTTGTTGCCGCCTGAAGCACCTCTTTCAGGAGTTTAGCCCTGACTACCACCGTAGGTAGCTCAAGGTTGAGAGCCTCGGCCGCCCTACGCGACACCACTGCGTAAGAAGCTGCCTCCTCAGTAGCCACGGTAAGAGGAGACAACATGCCAAGGTCTGGGGAAGTATCTAGACCACTAGCTTCCCCCAGTTCCTCTCTCCAGTCCGGGTCATACTCCAACTGTTCAGTTAGAGGGACTCCAGACCTCTCCCAGTCCTCCCCACTGTAAACTGGTTGCCAATCTGACCTGATTGGAGCACCAGGGTAGAACTAGGCCACAAAGTTACCCATCGACGCAGTAACCGGCGTCGTTTGACGTCGGTCCAGCTCAGTGTCCAGTTCAGGTCGGAGGCCGGGGTCGACGCCGGCTGGGGACAAAACCGGCATCGACTTCAGACGTGGTGCAGGTGTCGACCCTTTGTATTTCAACAAACGCTATACCTCTGACACCATAGATCACGATAAATTTTCGGCCACAAAAGTCCCTTTTATTTACTCTGTGCTTGTATTGTTATTTTTTCTTTTTTCTTCAAAAACTTGTTGTTATTTAAGTATCCCTTCACCTTATACATAACAAAATGTCTTCAATATTTCAAAATAGACATAACATTTATAAAAAACATATACACAATACATGACTCACTAGACATACTTTTGCTCGTTAGACATCAGTACACATAAATACATTCAGGTATTCCTATATATTGTATGGTTTTTCATTTACTTTAATGCTATGTTTTTAATGCTACTTTCCATTCTTTTGTCGAGCCTGAGGAGGGCGTTCTTGGTGTTTTTGAGTATGATGTTGTTGGCCTCTGGGTGTTTATTGGCTGTGAGTAGGGCTAAGGGATCGAGACCTTTTAGGATTACTCTCTCTAGTGTCAGCCATACTGGCGTGTAGTCTTGCTCTGGCGAGAGCCAGTGTATCCCTTGTTTGGCTAGGCATGCTGTCGGGAATGTTTTGAAGTTGGTGAGGTTAAGTCCCCCTAAGTTTTTGTTTAGTTTTAAGTTCTGTAGGCTTATCCTGGGTTTCTTGTCTCTCCAGAGGAATTTATTTGTCAGGATATCCAGCTGTTTGTGGAAGAACTCTGTGGTTATGATTTGGAGCATACTGAGCATGTAGTTAACCATGGGTGTTAGCATCATTTTATTTTTTACTCCACCCTGCCCATCAGCTGATAAACTTTGGTGACCATGAGTCCAGTTTCTCTTTCAGTTTGTTTAGTATTATTTTTTCGTTGTCGTCGAGTGTTGTCTTGAGGTCCCTACCGAAGTATAGACCCAGCTATTTCAGGATTTTTTTCTGCCAAGCCAACCCTGAATCTCCTAAAACTGCCCTAGTTAGGTGCACGTTCAGAGGTTTGCATTCAGACTTGTCCTTGTTGAGTTTATAGCCCGAAACCTGTGCGTATTCCTCAATGGTGGTCATTAGGGCTGCTATCGAGGGGCCAGGGTTCTCTGTTGTAATGAGTATGTCATCTGCGTATGCAGCTAGTTTAACCGTATTCCCCATGATTGGGATTCCTTTTATCTCAGTGTTATTTTTGATCATGGAGAGTAGTAGTTCCAGGGCAAGTAGGAAAAGTGCAGGGGAAAGTGGGCATCCTTGTATCGTACCTCTTCCCAGGTAGCGGTTCAGAGGTGCCGCCGTTGACTACCATGCGAGCTCAGTTCGTTATAGAGCGCCATCACCATCCTTCTATAGTTTTCTCCTAGACCGAATTTTTGCATGCATTGGTCAAGGAAAGGCCATGACACTCTGTCAAAAGCCTTCTCGGCGTCGAGTGCGATCATGACTGCTGGGTCATTGTTGGTGGAGGCGTGGTTTATTAAGTGGCATAGGAGTCTCGTATTATCTTGGGACATCCTGTTTTTGAGAAAACCCACCTGAGAGTTGTGGATTAGGTTTGGGAGCTGTGCGTTAAGTCTCTCCGCTAGGACGTTTGCATAGATCTTGCAGTCATCGTTAAATAGGGAAATGGGACGGTAGTTTTAAGGATGTTGTGGGTCTTTTCCCTCTTTTGGGATGACTATTATGTTGGCCTCTGCCATTGAGCTTGTCATTTTCCCCTTTTGGATACAGTGCGTGAAGACCTCTACCATTGTGGGCTTGATTAGGCGGAGGAAGTGCTTATAGGACCCTGCTGTGTACCCGTGCGGACCAGGTGCTTTGTTATCCTTGAGGGCTGCTACAGCTTTCTCTATTTTTGCCCCAGTTATGTCTTGTTCTAGCGATGATCTTTGGTCCTCCGACAGCTTGGGTAGGGTTAGCTTGTCTAGGAGACTGGCTCCTCCGTCGGCTTTAAGGCTTTTGTCTTCCTTGTAAAGGCACTCATAGAAGTCCTTAAAGACCTTGAGGATTTCTTTGTTTGACGTTTGCGAATTCTTATTAGTGTCTGTTATAGCAGCAATCGTGTGTTGCCTCTGCTTGCTTTTGAGGTATGAGGCTAGTGCGTTCTCTGCTTTGTTCGCTGTACATAGGTTTATCGCTTTATATTTGTTTATCCACGTACCCGCCCTCTCACTTAAAATCTTGTTGAGTTCATATTTTTTCCTAGTTAGGTCTGTGGGGGTGTTCTTGTCTGCTAGGTTGGCACTATGGCCCCTTTCCAGGTCTTTAATCTGCACTTCGAGTTCTAATACTTTTTTATTTCTTTATTTGTTCATTCTGGACTTGATGCTGAGTATTTTGCCCCTAACTGTGGCCTTCATGGCGTCCCAAAGGGTGTCTCTGTCCGTGTCCGGTTTATCATTGAATTCTAGATATTCTTTAATGGTCTCCTCTATTTCGGCTATATTAGCAGGGTTTTTAAGGATGTCGCTATTGAGTCTCCACCTGCGGCTTGGGTGCTCGTTATGTTGCCCACTAAGTGTTAGACTAATATGCGAATGGTCTGATATTGTTCTCGGGCGGTTTCTGTTTGTTCTATAAGGTGTGTGTGCGAGGCTGACATGAGGATGTAATCGATCCTGCTATATGAGTTATGTGGATGCGAGTAGAAGGTGTAGTCCCTTGCGTCTGGGTGTTGGAGTCTCCAGGGGTCTCTAAGTTGGAGTTTGGTGCACAGATTCTTCAGGGTGTTCTGCCCCTGAGAACAGTGGCTGATTCTTTGCGGGTGCCTGTCTGTAGCCTGGTCTAGTGCCTGGTATAGTACCTGGTTGAGGTCACCAGCTACAATCAGGAGGTCATCTTGGGTGAGCTTACCCAGTCTGTTCTCTACCTCTCCCCAAAATACATTGTCCTCTGTGTTGGGCCCATAAATATTGGCAACGTGGATCATCTCCTTCCTACTTTTGAGGCTGGTTATTAGGATTCTCCCTTCCTCGTCGGCGTAGCTCTCATGTAGTGTAAGTCTGGCTTTCTTGTTTATCAGTGTTATAACTCCTCTCTTTTTGTGCACTGCTGGCGAGCAAAGTGATTGCCGTATCCAGTTTGCCCTCAGCCGTTGTGCGTCCTCTGCTGACAGTTTCGTTTCTTGGATCACGCACACATCGCTCTTTAGTTTGGTTAGGTACTTTATCACTTTCCTTCTCTTGACCGGGTGGTTGAGCCCTTTAACATTTAATGACACTACTTTGATGGTTGAGAGTAGCTGATTTTGCGTTGGGCGTGTCATCCCTTAAAATAAGTGTCGCTCGTTAGTTGGGTGCCCTTGTGAGTGACCCGCTGCCCTGCGTATGTCCTCAG
Organism: Lissotriton helveticus; assembly: GCF_964261635.1. Classification (NCBI taxonomy): domain Eukaryota; kingdom Metazoa; phylum Chordata; class Amphibia; order Caudata; family Salamandridae; genus Lissotriton; species Lissotriton helveticus. The sequence goes on from NC_136065.1 coordinate 1,777,834,325, forward strand.
CCCCTCCTTCGTCATTGCCTTCCCGTGGTGCATGCATGGTCGCGCTGGATTGCTTAGTATTCGTTTGCATCTGTCCCTGAAGAAGGAGGAGAATATAGAGCAAGAGAAGGAAAAAGGAAAGAAGGAAAGCATAGAAACCAAAGAAAACTGTACTTGGGGATCCCCCCAACCCCCCCCGGCCCCCCACCCTACCTTCCCTCCTCCCCCAAATGATTGCTATATGAGCGTGCGACAGCAAGGTTCCCTCCCTCCCCTCTCCCCTGAGGGATGCGGTGAGCTTAGTCCCAGAGCCTCTTTAGAGGTGTCCCTTTTTTGGCACAGGTTATTGTTGCTGGGGGTTTCCTTTGTCGCCTTTGTCACCGCTTGGCATTAACAAACCCTTGACCCCACTTGGCAATAACAAAACCGGGGAGCTCAAAAGCACTTAAAGGATATGTAAAAGTTCCTGCACTCCAGACGTTCCCTTTGACCGCGGGTCATCGCGGTGCGTATGCTTGGTTGAGGTAGTTGTTGTGTCTTGAGGTGGATCGGTTAGCTTAGTCCGAGTACTGGTTGGTCGTGCGCTTGCTCTGTTTGGCGTGATTGGCCTCAGGGCCAGTTCTCCCTTGCCGTTAGTTGTCCTCATCCCCTCCAGTCTCCGTGTTATCTGGTGGTGCTCTCCTTTTTGTCGTTCCTGAGCTTTGGGCTTCCATGACTTCTGGTGCTGGGTCTTGCAGGTACCTTCTCAGCTCGCTAAGGTCATCAAAAACCAGTGTTCGCCGTTTGTCTATGATCCTCAGTCTTGCTGGACCCGCAAAGCTGAATGTGATATAATATTTCCGCAAACGCTCCCTTAGTGCCAGGAATCCCTTCCTGGTCTCCAGTGTTTGTCTTGAGAAGTCTTGCGTAATTATTATTTTGTTGCCGTTCCATCTCAGGTTCGGGTTTTTCCGTGCAACTGCAATGATCGCCTCTGTTTGATTTGATCTTAGAGGCTTGCAGATGATTGGACGTGGGCCGCGACCTTGTTGCGGTTTAACTGCTGGCACTCTGTACGCTTTGTCTACCTCAAATTGCCTGTCAAACTTGATTCCTGTCAGTAGTGGTATTAGTACTTCAATTAGGGATATGCAGGATCCAGGTTTGTCTTCTTCCCCTTCGGGAATCTCCAGCAGTCTTATGTTCCCTCTTCTGTTGCGGTCGTCTTGTTCAGCTAGCTGTTTCTGGAGGGTGCTGGAGGCCTTGGCGATGGAATGCAGAGATTTATTTGACTGGGCATTGTCATCCTCTATGTCACTGATACGCTTTTCTGCAGCGTCTATCCTGCTGCTGGCACAAATATGAATAATCTCGACGCGCGTTTCGGCGACCAGCGCCTTCTTCAGGGCAAGCCACGGGATAACCTAAATCATAAACAACAATACATTCTCCATTAAAAAACATAACAAGATTACAAATCATTCAATGATTCATAATGAATTAACCCCAATAACATTAAAATACATATTACAACGTAAAGTTAAATGAGCACAGAAATTCACATTTTCAAGCTCATGGTTATCTATGAGCTAGACTTGTCGAATAAATAGGCTTTTTTGACTAATTCTCTTTAATTAAGATGTATCACTTTACGTTGTAATATGTATTTTAATGTTATTGGAGTTAATTCATTATGAATCATTGAATGGTTTGTGATCTTGTTATGTTTTTTAATGGAGAATGTATTGTTGTTTATGATTTAGGTTATCCTGTGGCTTGTCCTAAAGAAGGCGCTGGTCGCCGAAACACGCGTCGAGATTATTCATATTTGTGCCACATATAATTATTATCTATATGGTGTTTTTTTCTTTCTCATTTGTTTATAAATTGTTCTTTTTATCTGTTTTTGTATATGTACTGTATGTCCCTAGTGGGATTCTTTGATATGATTAAATGGTTGTTTTTAATTGGTTTTATGAATATACTGCTGTTGTGTTAATAAAACTGTAATGTGATATCTTTGAGAATGGTCTTTAGCCTTTACATTATTTCTTAAGACAAGCAATTGCGAGTGCCTAGGTAGATATTTACATGTGCGATTTTTCTCTGACCTAGGAATTGCAAATTTACTTTTGCTCAGGGGGCCTTTGTTTTATTCACCATAGTTTGCCATCTTGACCTGCCTTCGTTGCGAAGCCTCTTCTGGCTAGGTAGCTATGTAGTCTTCTGTCCTTCTGCTGTTTGGGTAGGGCCTTGGATGTATCTCCCCCTGGTTCTGGCTGCCCTCTGCCTGTGATTTGGCGGTCTAGTCTGTATCTGCTTGGCTCCCGGATGGACCTTGTCCTGGTCTTTGCTCCTGCCAGCTCCGCACTTGTGTCTTCACTCTCTGTTCCGATGTACCGTCTACCGCCAGCTAGCACACAGCATTTGTCTCCTCTGGCCACTTCCTACGGCCGTGCTACGCTCTGTTAGCGCTCCTCGTTGTTTGATGAGAGGACGAGATCACGCTGCGGCACTTGCGGGTATCCCTGTGCGGTTTGTGGCCGCAGTCGGGTCAATAGTCTTGCCGTTCCCAGTTCTCAGGTTTGTCTGTGATGACCTGGCAGCTCGGGCCGGCTAGGGATCTATTATGCCCTGCTTATGTCCTGAACGACTTGTGCCTTCTCTTGCTGCTGGTCTTAACGGTCTGGCTGCGGTTAGCACTGGCGTTTTATTGCACAACGGGCGTTAATATATAGGAGATATGGTGGTACTTAGACGGTTTTCTCTTAGTTGCTGTTGCCGTCGGCTGCAGGGGTCACGTGTTAGGGCAAGGTGGTGGCTCCCGCCCGGGTCCAACAGTTCGCTTCATCCTCGTTTCTTTTTATCGCGCTGCCCCCTTTATACCGCTGGAGACCCCTGTTTCCCTTGAGCGCCTCTCCTTGCTCCTCACTTGTCCCCTCTGTGGTCCCCCGCTCTTCTCAGCCTCTGCCGCAGCCTCAGCCACTGCCTTTGTCGGTGGGCCGTAGTGGGGGTGTGGCTATGGTACAAAATGGCGGCCTCCAGCAGCGCGCTTTGGGTTTCTTTCCTGGCTGCGATGTCTGTGATGCGGCCGCCTCCTCTCTCAACCTATCGGGCCTTGCTTGGCAGCTTACTTGTGGTATGTCACAGCCGGGGGGGTTTTAAATGTCTCAGTGCCGTTTCGTGACCCTTAGCCTGCGGAGTCGCCTCTTCCCTTTTCCCCGCTCGGCACTTCCTATGCCGCTATTTGTGGCTCCCCTTCGGTGGTCACAAGATCGGCGGCCTCAAGATGTTCCCCTTTTGACCCCCTCTGCGGCACCAGTGGCTATTTGTTGGCTCCCCTGCTCTCTCCACGCCGCTGTCGACCGGCGAGTGTGGGGTGTGGTTCCGGCGAAGATGGCGGCCCCCAGCCGCGCACTTTCGGTTTCGTCCTTGCCTGCCCCGTTCTTTGTGAGATCGCCACCTCCCTTCTCTTGACCGTACGTCACTTACTTGGCAGGTAATTGCTGGGTGTGGCGGCCGGAGGGATTGGGGGACCACCGTGCACGACTCACGCTTCTTCTGCGGTCACTCGCTGTATAACGGTCCACCAGCTTATCTTACTCCGCTTTCTTGTTGTTTCTGGGTGCCATTTTGCTGAGCCCTCGCCTGAATTTCCCTCTGTGCGAACAAGCCGGCAAATTCCTTCGATGTTTTGCCGGGGGGGGGGATTCCATGCTTTTAGCATGTGCCCCAGGTGTTCCGACATCTTTGGGTCCTCTTTAAGTTCCGGTCGGTGCTCGTTTTGCTGACCTAGGCGCCCGTCCTCATTGCCGTCCAAGCCACACGTTTTGTCAATTTACTAAAAGCTAGTAAAGACTGTCTGGATCTAATCTCAACTGTGAGGGAATTCCAAAGTTTTGCTGTGGCAACGATGAACGCTTGTCACCCCATGATGCGGTTTTAGTGCGTGGGACCTTAAGCAGATGTGCTGTAGAAAAGCGTAGGGCCCGGTTAGGGATGTAAGCATCTAGAGCCTTGTTGAGAAACAAAGGTCCAGAGTTGCAGGAGGCTTTGTAAGCAATGCACAGGGCCTTAAACATTATGCGATTCCTAACAGGGTGCCAGTGGTACTGTTGAATGACATGGGAGATAGGCTTGTATTTAGGAGTTCCTGATAGCATTCTGGCTGCTGAGTTCTGGACTAATTGGAGTTTGTGGATTACCTTACTTTGGGCATTCATAAGAAGACCATTACAATAGTCAATGGTGGACATGAATATGGCACTTACTAATGTTTTTCCCACATTCAGGGGTAGAAATTGTGGAAGCTTTTTTATCATTCGTAACTTATGGAATGATGATGAAACCACAGAGTTGGCGTGGGGAACGAAGGACAGCCTGTCGTCAAATATGACACCCAAATTCCTGACCTTGGTAACTGGGTGTGGTAAGGGACCCAATGAGGAAGGCCACCAGGAGGAGGACTAGATGGGTGACAATTTGCCAAATGTCATTACCTCTGTTTTCTCAGAGTTCAACTTAAGGCAATTGTTGGCCATCCAGCTGCTGATGGCCAGCATGCCATTCTGAAAGTTGGTTTCTACTTTATCACCATCATAGTGTACAGTGAGCACCAGTTGCGTATCATCGGCATAAGATGTGAGGCCCATGCTGTGTGCTATGATGACTATAGCTAAGTCCGACGCATAGATGTTAAAGAGTGTCGGACTTAAGGATGATACTTGCGGAACACAACACGGGAGGGCCAATTGGGCGGAATGAAAAGTGCCGAGATTTACCGATTGTGTACGATTGGTGAGAAAAGAGGTCAGCAGGGCTCCAGCTGTGTGTTGGATACCTATTTTTGTGACACGGTCGATCAAGATGGCGTGATCGACCGTGTCAAAAGCTGCTGAGAGATCCAGCAGTATAAGGACAGCCGTCCCTCCCTGATCGAGGATAATCCTGATGTCTTCCGATGCTTTAATAAGGGCTGTTTCAGTTCCGTGGCCCTTACGGAAGCCAAATTGAGTATCATCCAAGAGTTGGTGATCTTCAATATACTTAGATAGCTGGATGTTCATCACTTTTTCAAAACTTTGGCCGGAAAAGGCAGACTAGCTATGGGTCTATAATTCTTGGTTTCATTCGGATCCAGATTTTTTTTTTAACAAAGGTTTGATTTTGTTTTTTTTTCCAAATCCTGGGGTATAGGCCTGATGTAAACATTGCATTACAGATGTTGGATAGGGTCGGTGCAACTAGGTCAGCAACTGGTTTAAGTAAGGCTGGGGGGCAGGGGTCGGTGGCGGAGCCTGACTAAATGGTGGAGATTAAATTTGAGATCTGGTCAGGTGTGGTACTGTCAAATTGCAAAAGGTAGGGAGAATATTCAGTAGTGCCAAGGTTTGAGGGCTGGTCATCAATTTTAGTCTGAGACAAAAAGTTAGTGTAAATATCATTCACCTTTTCAAAGAAGTAGTTAGCCAGGGAGTCGCATAATGCCTGTGAGGGAGCTGGGTTACAGATCGATGTTTGTCCTGATAGTTTGGCGACTACCTGGTAGAGCTGTTTATTGAAGTCTTGCGCGGATTCAATCTGTGCGATATAATATTTACTTTTCTCCTGCGCGATCAGCAATTTATATTTAGGAAGTGCTTCTTTATAGAGGATTTTTTCATGATTGTTGTAATTTTTTACGCCACTGTCTCTTATAGTTAGCTTCTGTCTTCAGAGGATATTAAGCCTGCACTTGGGGCTCATTTGTTATGGGAAAGACATGTAGAACTGAATTTTTATCCCACCTGCATGATTTCAGTACAGGGATGGAGCCTATATTAAAAGTACACTTGCCAAACATGTCAATGTTATTAACTCATTACCATGAGGGGTAGCACTTTATTAAGACTGGAGGCCAGTCATCCTCTACAACAAATTATGCAAAAAACATGATGTCACAAACATCAGATTCATTCGGACAGAATTATTTTTGTTTCTTAAATTTTGTGTGGTATGCACACTTTATTTTGTTTATAGTCTAGTTAAATTTACCACCAGATGTTCTTTTATTGATTCTAGTGAACTGCTGCACTTCTGCTGTGATGCCCTGAAGCTCTATTTATGGATTGATTGCATGTATGGTATGTATTGCATATATGCATATGTTGTGCACATTCGGCAGGGGCTAGTCCTGTTGTGTGATCTACTGTGTAAGTCACCTATAGACTAATACTACTAAATTTAGTAAGCATGTTACTTGTGGAAGTGTAAAAATGTGTATGCCAGCACGTGGTGTAAACCCAGCCAATACCAGAGAGATAATTCTGTCATTCTTTAGCAAAACCCTATTAACATTTTGTGGTGTATGGGGCAGATGACCACTAAACCATGTCTGGTGTTCATAAACTCACAAAAGAGACTTCTAGGTCTCAATAGTGTGCCTACGTAACAACAAATTGTGCAGGTCTGTATGCCTAAAAGCTCCTACTGTTGGGAACTATATAATCAAACTCCACATATAAGTGTAAATATTTTCAAGAGGAATGCAGCAAATGCATTTCAAAGAGGTGTGCATTTACCTTCTCTTCCGGTTAGGAACACTTCTAGCAGAGAAATGTGCATGTTCCCTCAAATAACCTCCTATAGCAATAGAAGCTACTTGTGCAATGTTTGCAAACTGATTCAATAAACATGAGATTCATACTGAGAAGTCCGATGGAGAATATCATTTTGGGCCAGATGTACGAAGCAAGCATTTTACGACTCGCAAATTGCATCGTTTTGCGACTCGCAATTTGCGAGTCGCAAAATGCAATGTACAACAGTGTCTCAGACACTGTTTGCGATTCCCAATGGGGTCGCAAATTGCATACCTCATCAATATTCATGAGGAAAGCTCCAATTGCGACCTCATTGGGAATGGCTAGCACCCACAGGGATGGTGGCCTGCTGGGGTCAGCAGGCCACCATGTCTGTGATTGCTTTTTCAATAAAGCAGTTTTTTTATTTTTTAAATGCATCCCTTTTCCTTTAAGGAAAACAGGATGCATTTAAAAAAGAAAAATGAAACTTTTCAGCTTCATATTTTAAGGGTAGGCAGTGGTCCCCAGGACCATTGCCTGCTCTTAAAAAATATGTTCGCACCCATCCACAAAAAGGAAGGGGTCCCCTGGGGTCACCTTCCTGTTTGTGAATGGTTTACCACGCTTTTGAAAAGGGTGGTAAACTGCGAGTGTTTTGCAACTGCAAATGCGGTCGCAAAACAATGGTACATGCTATTTCCACTCGCTATTAGGAAGGGAAGCCCTTGGCGATCCCCTTCCTAATAGCGAGTCACAAACGATATTTTGCGAGTCGCTAATAGGTTAGCGACTCGCAAAATATGGTTTGTACATGGGGCTGACCCTTTTTGCGGTCGCAAACGGGGCCGAATTTCTGTTTGTGACCGCAAAAAACAGTCGTACATCTGCCCTAACAAACCTATGTTAAATAGTGTTCCCTATTTAACAAATAGGAGGTAACACCAGGTCCCGACATCCATTTTTAAGAGTAAAATTGGTCTTTTGAGTGCGCAATGAGAAACCAGTACTAAGTCAAGAAAATCCAGACACGCCACATTGAGCACCAAAGTTGTGTAAACTGAGATTTTGGCCCTGCTCCTCAGGTTTGTTTTCACAGCCATGGGTAACATGAGTGACCTAAGTTAAATGCCCCAGTGCTGAACGTGAAAGACAGGTAATTTGTGGCCCCATAGAACCCCACCCAGTACATAATTGAGGTGGTGTCAATGTTTTTGGGTTACTAAGAGGGAAAAGTGCTAATCCAAACGATCATTGATTAATGATTTACACTAGAAATGGAATATGCAGTTCAACACATTTATTTTAAAATAGTTATTTGAAATCGATGGGATCTATTGACCATAATAGTGACATCACAGAAGATAAAATGCAGCTTAACTATTCGAAAACAGTGAAAAATCACAACATCCTAGTTTACAGCCCTTAACACCCTCACTTTGCTATCTCTAAGTGCTATGCTAGTTCTAGCAGATGAATAAATAACGGATCTGCATTCGGTGGGTGGCGCGCATACTTGCACAACCGGGTTTGTTGTCTGTTTGGAATAGCTTGACAACTATTTTGAGCACAAGGCCAAGAACTAGGACGTTGGGTCTAAGCAAGAACACAACCCTGGCTTCAGTTTGTGAAGGCAGAATTGAAATGCTTCACAGAGCCTCGGAGAGTCTTGCTGGAGGCCTCTTCAGTGGAGATGGAATCTGGTGCTGTTCTCATCTGGATCCGAGTCTGTGTGTGACTTGGGTTAAGTATCTCTCATGACTAGTGGTCAAGTGGAAGTCTTTTTATACTTCATCTTATCTAAGATGGAATTTGCTACATTTAAGAATGCATGATATAACCAAATAAGCATAAAGAAGCCAGTCCAGTTTAAGATACATTCCTTTAAACATATAGGGTAAAAGTAAGACAATTCAGAATAAACAATTTTGACTATTATTCTGTGTTTGACTTTGAAATTGAGACAACAGGGCACTTTGTCCAGATTGACATTTATACTGTGTTCTGTTGATGTCAATATCTAAATGACTTGAAACTTTTACAATTCTTGAAAAGGTACGCACAGGCAACATCTGCGTCAAAGGAAGACATGTTGAGGATTCTGCACAAATACAGAAAATGGAGCTTTGGCCGACTTAAAATGGAGTCGGGCCTTATAGTCTTTATGTCATAATGACATGCAGGATTAATGATGATTCGCCCCCGTTTTCTTAATATATTGCAAAACATTACTATTCACCTCCCGGCATCCAAAATTTCTAAACAACTGGCTGAGTACGCTACCCAGATGGAAAACCCACTCTTCCTCCCGACAGGGGACTTAAATCAAGATCTATTTGGCTCACCTGAAGGAGAGGAAGTACTGGCCTTGAATAGAATTTATAATATTCCACTGCAAAGCAACCCACCAGACAGGAAAAAACATCGCAATAGCCGTTTTCTGCACGACCTAGAACACCTAAATCTTCAGGCACTGAATGGAAGATTTCCGACAGACTCTCCACCAGTAAAATCCTTCTATTCAACTACAAGTTCCATTCTGGACTATACTTTTGTAAGCCTTGCGCTATTTCCACATATCTCGAGATTCAGAATGGGTGACAAGGGCGACAGCGACCACCGCCCTCAGGAATGCCACATAACATCAAACATGCCGAACCTAATCAGGCCAGATATAACAATGGGGCCGATCCATTTACTGAATCAAAAAAGGATCAAATGCACGCCAGCAAACTCGATCGCCAATGCCGAAGCGGCACTCCAACTGTTCGACACTCAATTATCAACTGCAGCTGGGCATATCACCTTCTGGAATCACTTCACGGTTACACTGCTAAAAAAAACTTGCAGTCACTGTCAATCCAAAAGACAACCATCGCAAAGAGAGCAGCAAGAACAATTTAAAGAAGGAACAGAGAGTAAAACTAAAGGAACTAAAAAGATCAGTAAACTTAACGCTACGGAAGCTAAGAACAGCCCCTAACAACATTAGCCTACGAGTAGAATTGAAACACCATAGGGCAGCGCTCAAACAAATTAAATGGAGCTTCAAGAGAGATGGGGAGAATGAGCTCTGGACTAAACTTCTTTATGATATAAATACCAACAATAGTGCCCGCTTCTCGCAAACAGTGAATGGGATCATGCACCCGCTGCACAAAGAAATAGGATCTCACATCACTGAAGAGATCTGGGTCAAATATCTCTCAAGCCACTTCAACAAGCACACAGAGCAACCAGGAGCTCACATGAGGATTAATAAGCTCATAGAGATCAACTGTGAAAAGTACACAGTAGAATTACAGGGCCAAGCCTCTTTAGGCACAAACATCAACCTCCCAGAGACTTTGAGAATACAGCAAATAGCTTTAATCAAAAAACAGATAGCCAAATGCAAGAAAGAAGGTGCCCCAGGACCAAACGGTATCCCACCCGCCCTCTATAAAGCAAAGAACAAAGAGTGGGCGGACATCATGTAACCTTTATTCATGGACGTCAAGCTACTAAACAGAATCCCAGAATTCTGGAGGGGGTTGACGATTGTTCCTATATATAAAAAAGGAGATAAGGCTGACCCAAACAATTACCGCTTAGTAGCCCTTCTTGACAACGAGGCGAAATACTTTGCCGGTACCATATTAGAGGAGATCGTACTCTGGGCTGAGTCTAATCTGATTATACCACTGAATCAGACTGGCTTTCGAAAAAACAGCAACAAACATCCTTGCTATTTCACTAATCATCGACGCAGCAAAATCTTTCAATCTCCTGCTTCACTTATGCTATATCGACTTCAGTGCAGCATGCGATAACATCGAGAGAGGTAGACTATGGGGGAAACTGGCGCAATGGGGTCTACCGTAGCCGACCCTAAACATGCTGATGCTCCTCCACACATACACCTGGGTGCAGGTGAAACTAGGCAGCGGCACACACCTGTCCTCGAAAGTACGAACTACTAAAGGACTCAAACAAGGGTGTGTGCTTGCGCCAATTCTGTTTAACCTCTTTATGGCGGATCTGCAGAGAATGTTCGATTCGATGTAACTCCCACTCACCGAGGATAGGGAAAACTCTGAGCAATCTTCTGTATGCAGACGACGTAGTACTACTTAGCCACACCTACACTGGTCTTCAACGCCTTCTGACCGTAATGGAAAAATACGCCATGGAAAACAACCTAAAAATAAACCTAAGCAAAACACGCACAATGTCAATTAACAGCAATAAAAAACAACAGAAGAGCTGTTCTCTTGGCGGTCTAAAAATTGAGCCAGCCGGCGTGTACAAATATCTGGGAGTCATCTTCGATAAAGAAGGTGCTTTCATGCCCCAGACACAGGAAATAAGAAGGAGAGGTTCATCGATTGCTCTGACAATGAAAAATCTGGCAACTCAATTGATGGGTCCGACTCTGACTCCGTTCCTGAAAGTAATCAAGGCAAAGCTGCTTCCCTCGAATACCTACGGCAGCGAGGCTATGCGGGGAAGAGACTCCAAAGACCTGGACAGCATACAGGTTATAGCTTACAAGACAATGTTCTCGCTCCCACCATATACATCTCCGGCTCAAATAAGACTGGAATTTGGCCTGCAAAAGCAAGATCTAGCCAGGAACGGGGAATACATCATTTGCTTGCATAAACTCAGAAGCGCCTCCTCAAATACACTAAACTCTCTGCTATGGCAGGATATACAGAGTAGGGATGCTTCTGAGGCAAGAATTTATCTTCAAGCAGCATTGGAAGCCACCAAACTCTCAGAGCTCTGGGCCACACAACTTGGACATAGCACTTTCAAAAAACTAGTCTGGAAAAATGTCAAATCACTCTCCTTACTGGAGGATAAGGCACTATTTTCAAAAAGATCGCACGCATGGATGACCCTAAACTCTTACAAATCACCAACACCACAAACATACTTCAATCAGGGTTATCCAAAAGCCACAAAAATGAACTTTTAAAAATACAGACTAGGGATCTTGCCAAGTACAGAGCATCAACCGCCATGGCTCAGGAAAGATGGGAAAGAAACCTGCACGCTATGCAACTTAAAGAATGGTGACATTCTTTATTTAATCTGCCCATGCACAGAACTGCAACAAGCACGCCAACTGCTCCTTAAAGATCAATTCAAGCAAAAAGAGATTAGTACTAGAAGGCAAGCGGTGCTCGCCTGCCTGAATCCGTCAAACATCAAATTAAACTGCAGACTGGTGAAATTTCTCCAAACGGCCGAGCGAAGAGCGCTAAGTCAGCTGATACTGGGGGACAACGCCACAGACTTATGTCGATAAGCAACTGGCCACCAGCACCCAAAGGGCACAACTAGCGCACATGTCCGTCCAGCACCAGAGGGTAATTTTTGAGAAACGCAAAAATGCTAGGGGCAAAAACAGCACATGGGCGAACAAGATGGGAACAATTCGAAATATGAGCACCTGCAATGTTTTCCACTCAGTGTAAAAAGAGTGCTCAATAGTCTCATTGAATTACTTCTGTGTAAATCTCCTAAAATGTTATGATCTATTTTAATGGTTTTAAACAATGATGTTTAAGAATTTTTGTAATACACACTGCAAAGGTTTGAATTAACTATGCATAATAAACTAACCTTCAAACTTCAAACCTCCCGGCAGTTAGTTCCGAGAGCTGGACGGCGTCCTCACCCGGTTCCTCTGGGGAGGGGCGAGATCACGTTTATGTCTGACGCACTGTCGTATTCCCCCCTTTGATGGAGGTATGGGGGTCACCAATCTCCACCTCTACTACCTGGCCACGAAACTTATTGTAATCCATGATTGGTATGCGGACGGCTGGTCCGACCCTGCATACCGCGTAGAACTCAGCACGTCGGACTTCCCGAGGATCCAGGCATTTCTGTATGGTAGCCCGGTGCCACAAGTCCTACCCTCGGTTACCAAGACGGTGTTCCTGGCCTGGCGTACGGCTCTCCGCCACGTGCGGTGGGATCGGAAACTGACTCGACAGACGCCACTTTGGCACGGGTCCTGGATGCAGGAGGTTTCGTCCCTGCAGGGATTCCGGTGCTGGGACCTCATTGGAGTCTCAGTGCTCGGGGATGTCTGGATGGGGGACCACATTCGCTCCTTTGCGGATTTACAACAGCGCCACGCCCTTCCACACTCCCAACACTATAAATACCTACAACTTAGACATGCCCTTCATGCATATGTCTCACCACCAGTGGAGAAGCGTGGCTCAGTGGTTAGAGGCGGCAGACCCGGAAGCTGAGATCGACCGTGGACCAGGGTTCGATTCCCCGCCTCAGCGGGTCTCGGGCTCAAAAATTCCACGGACTCGACAATTCTCGCTCTGGTGCCTACTCAACTCACGGGGTCACACTCTGCGACTCTGGGCAATAGCTTGCTTAATCTCCACTACGGCCCCTCGCGGCGGGATGCCTGGCTTTCACCTTGTGGACACCCTGCTGGGGTTTCTCACAGGGGAATACCAGGACGGGTTCCCTAAGCAAGCGCCGGGACGCTCACGGGCAGCTGTGCGCTTTACAAGTCCAGCACATTTACATTTACATTTACATTTACCACCTGTCTCCCTTCCAGAGTTCAGCCCGCTGGAAGCTCAAGTAATGATGGGGAATCTGGGGAGGGGGGTGGGGTGGTGGTGTCCCGTATCTACCGGTCCCTGGTGAACAATGGTCCTGCTTCCCTAGATCGGCTCAGGGCTCGGTGGGAGGGATGGCTGGGCCCCCTGGACGAAGCGGACTGGAGGGATGCCCTTATGGCGCCCAAAACCCTGATCCCATCCTCGAAGTTGCGCCTAATCCAACTTTATTACCGCCATGCGGCATATCTCACCCCGACACGTCTATTCCAGGCCCGGCTGAGATCCTCCCCGGCGTACAAGCGCTGTGCTTATGCCTCAGCTGATTTTTATCACATGGTATGGTGCTGTCCAGTGCTGGCGCCCTTTGGGGGGGGGGGGATGGAGTGAGAGCTCACGCAGGCCCTGGGGTGGGAGGTTCACCATGATCTGCGGCGCACGCTGCTGGGGGTGTTTGATGGTCTGGATGGCTCTAGGGCGGACAAGCGCCTGCTGGGGACAGGCGTGGCGGTCGCCAAGAGGGATATAGCGGCACACTGGTCCCAGGCTAAGGCGCCCTCTGTAAAGGGCTGGAGTAGAGGGGTGGATTGGTGTGGGATCCAGGAGGAGGCCCTATTCGAAGCCCGGGGTTGCCCCGACCTATTTAATAAAGTGTGGGGCAAATGGTTCAATATGCTTCCACCTTGATGGTCTACCTCTATATGTTTTCCTCTGTGTACAACTGTATCTACCATACGGACTGTCGGGCTATGCCCTGAAGGACCGCCCCCCCTTTTTTTGTTCTCTGTCACCTGTGTGTAAAGTTATGGTTTTTCCTGGTAACTAATGAACTGCAACCAATGAATTTGTATGTTGTGAAATGTTTTCAATAAAATTGATTATCAAAAGAAAAATGACATGCAGGATTGTGCCAAGACAAACAAGCTGTACAGGCTAACTAAAATGGAAAATAGCTAAAATGGAACATCTACTGTGCTGTGGCACAGGGAGTGAAAAGTGTCGGGAAGTGGGTCCCTCCCCTCATGCCTGCACACTGGGTGGGTGCACTGTTTGGGGCTATGATTGCGGCAGACTAGCAAAGGACAACTGGGAGATTCTTGGGCCCCTAAAAAACATTAAAATCCTGAATGGGTGTCTGAATACACACCGTTATAGAGGTGGCAAAGATTCCCCTCACCCAAGGCTCACACAAACATGACAGCCAAATACAGAGAGAGTTGGATTGCTGGGGTTTGATTAACCCCGGCAACTAATAATTGAAACGCAACATTGGACTGGCAAGTTGCTTGTAAAACCCAAAGCTCAAAGCCATAAAATCATTTAACATTAAGAAGATGCTTGGGGCCCAGCAACAATCAGCGCAGATCCCAAGTGTCAAAGGAACAAGTAACAACTTCAGACCTAATACCCAAACTGGTCCCAAAGGAAAACTTAGAAGTCCCAGCCATGAAGGTGGATATTCCCCTGTTAATTGAGGAGTTTAGGAACGTTAATGTCCTACTTGTGACAAGACTTTACAAAAGCACTGACAGATGTGGACCATTAGATTTAGAAAGTTGAACACTGAGTGGATCAGTTGGAAGTGGCCATGGTGGAAGGAGTCTACAAAAGAGATAAGCTAGAGATAAGAGTACTAGAAGTGGAAAAACAAGATCAGGCACTACTGGAAAGGGTTGATGACAGGGAGAGCCTATCCCATCAGAACAGTATACACATCAGAGGGATAGCAGAGTGTGAGAGGGATGGGCGGAAAAAGAAGCTAGGAGGTCTTTTGCGTGGATCTATTTTGGCGTATGTATTCAATCTTGGTGTACAAGGGGGTGGCCAGCGACATGGCGGTGTAGGACGTGCTTCTGCTCGGCTCCCGGTGTCCTGTACAAATCCGACGTCCTAACACTGCCGAATACTTCCAAAAACTGGAAAACCGGGGACCGGAGCAGTTCCGACACCCTTGCAGCCCAGGCCCCCTGAAAATCCTGTCGGCTGTGGGCTGTGATCGGCGCCGGGGGAAAACTTTGGCTGGTGCGGCCGTCCTTCTACAAGATGGCGGCCGGGTCTGCCTCTCCGACTTGAGTGTGACTCTAACCGGGCCTCGGAGTCCTCGGCTTTGGGGGTCCTCGTACCCTCGGGACCTGAGTCGGAGCCCGGCCGGCGGAGAGGCGACCCCCGCGCCTCTCCTCCCCTCCTCCCCCTCCCGGTAACTGCTGTGCGGGGAGCCGGGGCTGCGGGTGCCTGCAGAAGCTGAAGGAGGCTCCGACGGAGATCTGCCGCCTGGCCGGGGCCTTGAGGCGGAGCGTGCGAGGACTGCGGGGAAGCAGCCGTAAGGAGGACCTGCGGGACCGGCAGACTGGGAGAGGCAGAGAGCCGGTAATACCCAGGGGCTCCGACTGTGCAATCCCTCCCCCGGGGCCGGTGCCTGGCTCCCCAGCTCTGTTGCCGCCAACCCTGGTGGGGCCTACGCATGGCTGACAAGGGCCCCGCCTGCGCTGAAGACCACCCATAGCGAAGAGCCCTGGTAACGGACTGCTGCCAGCCATTGCATCGCCTTTACTGGTCGGTGAGTGAACAGGTGCCCTCCCCCCCATTCCTCCGCCACCACAGACGAGAGGCGGGTTGTGGCCCCTGCTCGAGTCAATTGGGGCCTACATCCTGAGCCGCTGCTGGCTGCCCACGAGCATCGGGGGGGAGCCGCGCAGGAGAAGAAGAGGCCTCGACCATCTAGGGCGACCCTGGACTGCAACATATACGGGTCTGGTCCGCGATAGTGCCTGCTGCCTCTAGAGTCCCGACCCTGAATGACTGTGCCCCTTGAGGAGAGGCCCGTGCCGTGAAGCGCGGCTGGGAACGTCTGGGGTTCCCGCCAGGTTGGCCAACCGCCTTGGGTGTGTGGGGATCGATCCTTTTGGGCTCCCACGAACAGTATTCCTTGAGGGCCACCCAACGCTGCTGACCACGTGAGGGGAGACCCACTATCGGTGGCAGGTCGAAGAAGGTGGAACGGCCCACGGCTGGTGCGACACGGACTCACAGATACGATCCTGGGCCCCCCCCTTTACCTCGACTCCAGGGCTGTGCTTTGCCTGCGGGGCCCACTGATCTAAGGGTGATTGGGGCGAGCTTCCCTTCCCCTCCACCCCTCTTTTTACTATCTGCCCACACCGGGCAGCTCTCTGACCACGACAGAGAGACGACATGGGGAAAAGAGATCCAGCGACGAGGCCGGCCAGACAGGAAACCATCGACAGCTATGCCACGACGCGGACGCAGAAGGAGGCGACCCCGGTGGCACTCGGCACGCGCACTGACACTGCCATACTTAGGGAGGTGATCCAGGCCTCTAGGACAGATATACAAGACTCTAGAGCGGCGCTGGAGACTAAAATAGGTGAGGTGGGTTCTGAGGTCCTCTTGCTGCGCCAAGACTTCCGAAATTTAACTGAGAGGGTGACTGCAACGGAGACCAGACTTGGCGAGGCGGAAGACTCTCTTACCACTCTCCGGAAAGATATGGCGGAGCTACAGGTGTCACACAGGCAGCTGCTGTGGAGGGTGGATGATGCCGAAAACAGGGCGAGGCGCAACAACTTACGCTTTGTGGGCTTTAGAGAGGGCATCGAGAAGTATGATGTAGCGGCCTTCTTACATACCTGGCTGACGTCGACGTTTCCACAGGCCCACTTCTCGAACTGCTTTGTCCTTGAAAGAGCACACAGGGCCCTGCTCATGAAACCTCCGGAGGGGGCACGACCGCGACCGATCATTGCACGCTTCCCTAATTTTGCGGACAGGGATCTCATCCTGAGAGAGGCCAGAAAAAAAGGGGAACTTAGACTGGAAAATACAAATATCATGATCTTCCCGGACTATAGCCAGGATGTACAGAAACAACGCCGCTCTTATGATTCAGTTAAGGCAAAACTGCGAGATCTGCATATATCCTACATGCTGCTCTTTCCGGCAAAATTGAAAGTGATGTACAAAGGCAGATCCCACTTCTTCATTCGTCCTGAAGAGGCCTGGCAGTGGTTAGAAGAGCGGCCCCTGCTCCGTGAAGCGGAGGAAGAGGGTCGCAGGATCCGCTCCGAAATGGTGGCAGCCAACTTCCGGAGAAGCCCGCCCAGGGCACGAGGGCCCCAGATTCCGAGAATGAAAAGGTACTCGCACTCACTGCCCTGTCCGGAGCGCCCCGCGACATGCAGGGGGAAACAGGGCCGGAATGCGTCTGTAGAGGAGATTCCGATGCCGGGGTCCAGGTTCAGTTGCCTGGCACACCATACTGGCGAAGAGGTGGAGAACATGGGAAATGAACATTTGTCTGACGTGGAGGATTCGACGGACCACTCACCACACCCTTTAGTCAAAGCAATCTGAGAGATGGAACAAGGAGCGACTGGGGGAGCAGACGAGCACGACATGGAAACGCAAGATTCCCATTCCTGAGGAAGTGCGGAACTGATATCCGAAACAGCAGTACATCGTTGCTGAGGGCACGCAAGTTACAATAACTACTCTTTGTGTGTTGACTGATACCATTGTTACTTGGTTGCTTTGTTGACACCTTTAGTGGCCCTCGTGGCAAGGGTACCCCGTCCCGCTGTTAGCTGGACAGTCGAGTCCCGAGGGACCTGATAGAAGCCACGGCTGGAGCCCTAGCGTCAATTTAGTTGGGGTTGTTAGTGGGAGGGCAACAGACCTTTACCACCTGAAAGTCCAGTGCTTCATTGATTGCATGCATGGGATGGCCGAGAGGAGAAGGTGGGGAGGGGGAGGGGGGTTGGGGATGTTCGAACAGTTTTTTGGTGGGGCAGTTGGGGGGGGAGGGAAAGGGACACAGTTAGTTGACTACAGTCATGTACTTGGATGCGACATACTACACTCTTACACCAGGGACCGCCCACATTGTCTTGATGATACCCCAGAATGGCAAGTGCACTAGCAACACATCCTGCTGACCACTGGAGACTCAATGTCCTGACTTGGAATGTAAGGTTAAAAGAGGACTAGTAAACGCCTACCTTAAAAGAATAGGACCAGATATAACTTTCCTACAAGAAACACACCTTAAGGGTTCTAACTGCTCCTTCATAGCCAGGGGACGCTATAAAGTCCTGGCACATGCGGGATACACAACGGAGGGGTAGCAATCATTATAAATAACACCTCCCCGTTCTGTACCACGCACACTTGGGTAGACCCACAGGGGACCTGTGTAGGGGTTCAAGGGACATGGCGCAGACGCACATACACGCTGATGTCAGTCTATGCACCCCCCAAAATTACAGGCCACCACACTTAAGACATTGGCCAACATACTTCTCGACTCTGCTGACACCATTCAAATAGTAGGCGGAGACTTCAATGATGTGATGGATAGAAAGATGGACCGATCTGGGGTGCCACCCACGAGGGAAACCCAGACCCCACTGGCTCAGATGGTTACCACTATAGGCCTCACTGATGTCTGGAGATGGTTGCACCCGGGCCAATTGACCTACTCCTTTTACTCGGCCGCACATAAGGTATTCTCACGGCTGGATTACATATTCATGTCCAGACAGGACTTGACCGTAGATGCTGCTGCAGAGTACAGGGCGAGAGGAATCTCTGACCACTCGTCGCTACTGGTGAGGGTGGGCCAGAACCGAGGGGCGGCAGGGGCTACCTGGCGACTTGACGCTTGGGACCCTAAAAATCCAGCTGTCCTGAGAGGCGTGCGGGCTGATGTACGGGTGTACATAGCCGAAAATGAGGGATCGGTTGACTCAGAGGTAACCCTTTGGGAAGCCTTGAAACCTGTAATGAGAGACAGAATACTGAATAGACTAGGAGAGGAAAAGAAAAAACTCCAGGGGGCAGTGGCGACAGTTGAACGGGCCATAATAGACTTAGAGAGAGAGCATCTGAATACAAGAAGCCCCGCTACCCTACGGAAATTGGTGGATACACAGCGCCAATACAGGGAACTAGTGACTGATGAGGCTAAGACTCAAAACCTGGCCACCCTCCACCGCCTGTACGACGTAGGAGACAAATCGGGCAAGCTCCTAGCGTGGCTCAGCAGGAAGGAACGGGCGGCGAGATGGGTGGAATGTGTTAGGGATGCGGAAGGCAAGCTCGCCAACACAGATACACACATTGCCGAGACTTTCGCTGCCCACTACGAGCGCTTTTACACCGCCAGAGGCTCCTGCGAAACTGCTCTTCAATATATGAGACCGACCGAGCTTCCCTCGTTAGACCCTGAGGCCCTTAAGACGTTTGAGGCTGACATCACGGTAGAGGATATCTGGAAAGATACCGGGACCAAATGGTTTCCCGGCAGAATTTTTCAAGTGCACGGCGGACATCCTGGCTCCCCACTTGAGAAACCTCTTCTTAGGAGCGTATCAGGAGGGGAAGCTCCACACTGACCTCTCCACGACGACAATCGTCCCAATTTATAAAGAGGGCAAACCACGGGAAGACTGCGCGTCCTACAGACCCATATCCCTCCTAAATACTGAGGTAAAACTCCTTGCGACTGTCTTGGCACTACAAGTACGATCGGTGATCCCGGACCGGATACACTTAGATCAGACCGGCTTCCTACCGGACAGGGAGACTAAGTTAAACCTTAGACGCACCCATAACTGGCTGCAGGAGGTGAGGGATAGAGAGCCACCGCACTGGTTTCTCTCCCTCGATGCAGAGAAAGCTTTTGACGCGGTCCACTGGCCGTTTCTGGAGGGAGTCCTACAAAAATTTGGTTTTGGCCCTAAATTTCAGACTTGGGTTTGGCTCCTCTATAGCGCGCCATGAGCTAGAGTGAGGGTTAATGGGAGTCTGTCTCGGGAATTCCAGATCCAGAGAGGGACACGACAGGGCTGCCCTCTGTCGCCCCTCCTATTCACACTCACCATTGAGATCCTAGCAGCCAGGGTTCGGCAAAACCCGGTGATCACCGGATTCAAAAGATCCGATACGGAAATTGCTCAGGAGAAGTTGTCCCTTTATGCGGATGATGTCCTCCTGTACATCACCAACCCGGAAACCACTGTTCCAGAGCTCTTCCTAGAGCTGGAACGCTATGGTAAGCACTCTGGTTATAAAATAAACTGGCATAAATCAATCCTATACGACCCTAGGGGCAGTAACCGTTGGACGACGCTGCCACAACAATTAATTACGACAACAGGGGGTTTTCAATACCTAGGGATTTACATCACCCTTGATAGGAAGCTCTCGCTTCAGAAAAATATAGAGAGGGTCACGCTGAACTCCACCGCTGACATGGAGCGATGGAGACGCCTACCACTTACTCTCTTAGGTAGAGCGGCCATGTACAAAATGATTATTCTCTCCAAATATCTGTATGCCCTACAGAATGAATACTATTTCCTCCCAGAGACGCTGCTGCGTAAAATCCATTCGGATCTTCGGGCCTTTCTCTGGCTAGGTAAACAACCTAGAATAGCTTTGACCACTCTCCAAAGGCACCAATATAGCGTAGGAATTTCGCTCCCGAACCTAGAAGCCTACTACTGGGCGGAACACATGACCCCAATTAATGAATGGCTACATGCACAGGCAGACCACCCCACATATGACTTAGAACGACATAAATTGTCCTCACACAATTTACTGCACTACCTATACGGAGGCTCCGCACGACAATCACTGCTTCCAGCGACTCTTATTCCATTACGTGCATGGAACAAGGCCACGAAACGCACAGGTTGGGATAAGACACCCACCCGGCAGACGCCACTATGGCACTGCGTGTGGCTAACTGAACTTCATAAACTCAAGGGATTTCAACGATGGGATGACATCGGAATCTCCACTATCGGTGAGGTGATCGCTAAGGGGGAACTGAAATCCTTTCAGGTTCTGAAGGCAGAGTTTGGGCTCCAACACTCACAGATCTTCAGGTATACCCAACTGCGCCATGCCTGGAGGGCACAAAAAATACACTTGTCAGGGCTTCCAGAATATGCACCATTGGAGGGGAGGCTTTAACAAGGACAGATTCAGGGGAAAGCGGTCTCACTCACCTACAAAACCTTAACCAACAATATGCTAGGGGATCTGGCGAGGCTTAGAAATACTTGGGAGGGGGAGGTGGGAGCACTTGATGACCTGGATTGGGACATGGTGTTAATGCATCCCCGAGAGGTGGCGATTAAGTCCAGACTCCGTCTCATTTAATACAATGTGTTACACAGAACCTATTATGACAGGGTACGACTCCATAAAATGGGAAAAATAGAGGACACTAGATGCCTTCGATGTCACGGGGCAGACGGAGATTTTTATCACATAATATGGACATGTGGGATAATTCAAACCTATTGGAATCGCATCTTTTTTGAACTAGAGGAGATATTAGAGGTCCCACTTCCACAGGAGCCCAAGCTGGCTTTATTGAGGATGACTAACGACGTGGACCTACCACGCCCTCTCCTAATTTTCCTGGTTCTAGCCCTAGTGGTGGCCAAAAGAGACATAGCGAGACGATGGGGGTCACCCACTCCCCCGGAATTGGAGGAGTGGAGAAGAGGGCTGGACGTATACATGGCTGCCGAGAGAGTAACCTATAAATCTAGAGGGTGCCCCAGGAAGTTTCGAAAGGTTTGGTCCAGGTGGAGACGCTATCATGGCCTGGATGGAGGGTTGGGAGAGAGTTGAGCTTCTTATTAGTCTACAAGTTCACATGGGTGACGGAGGGAGGGCTTGGGAAGGGACGTTGAGAGATACCTGTTCATCGAACAGATTTATTTTGTACCTATATGATGTGACTCGTAACAGCAAATTACGATTGTGGGGGGGCGGGAGTGGGCATAGAGGGATGAATGTTGCTAATTGCATGACTGTACTGTTCAGCTATGAACAAAATGCAAATAAAAATATATATATATTTTTTTTTTTAAATCTTGGTGTACAAATCACAAAATAAAACACAGGAAGGTCTTGTGGGTTTTGGGTTCCGACTGTCGCTGATCTTCCTCTGCCGGCTTTCCTCTGCTCCCAATGGGTGGTGTTGACAGTCCCCCGGGTAGCGTGTAAAAAGAAAAAACAGAGGCGGTAAATGTATTTGTCATGGGTTGTGGTTTGTAGATAGGTACCGTCACCAGGGAGGTAGGGACACCGGGTGTACTTCAAAAAAGGTAGTGCAGGGAAGTGAGGGATGGAACAAAGCTTCTCAATGTGAGGAAACAATACTGTTCAACACAAAACGGTAAAGAGCCATTCAGAGTCAGGAATCACTGTTTGTTTACGATAGAACTACCAGCACGGTATGTAACTGTTACCACGCAACTTTTAGCACGAAATACTTTTACAACGAAACTATTACCACGCAGGACCCTTTACCACGAATACCTTTACAACGCATTACACTACAACGCAGATACTATTACAACGCATACCGTTACAACGTAAGTATAGGTAAGTTTATGTTTTTTAAAAACATTTATTAGGGGTATTGGGTTTGGGTTTTGGGGTACAGGGGTATTCTTAGGTTTCAGGGTTGGGTTTGGGTTTTGGGGTACAGGGGTATTTTTAGGTTTCAGGGTTGGGTTTGGGTTTTGGGGTAAAGGGGTATTTTTAGGTTTCAGGGTTGGGTTTGGGTTTTGGGGTACAGGGGTATTTTTAGGTTTCAGGGCTGGGTTTGGGTTTTGGGGTAAAGGGGTATTTTTAGGTTTCAGGGTTGGGTTTGGGTTTTGGGGTACAGGGGCATTTTTAGGTTTCAGGGTTGGGTTTGTGTTTTGGGGTACAGGGGTATTTTTAGGTTTCAGGGTTAGGTTTGGGTTTTGGGGGACAGGGGTATTTTTAGGTTTCAGGACTGGGTTTCGGTTTTGGGGTACAGGGGTATTTTTAGGTTTCAGGGTTGGGTTGGGTTTTGAGGTACAAGGGTATTTTTAGGTTTCAGGGCTGGGTTTGGGTTTTGGGGTACAGGGGTATTTTTAGGTTTCAGGGTTGGGTTTGGGTTTTGGGGTACAGGGGTATTTTTAGGTTTCAGGGCCGGGTTTGGGTTTTGGGGTACAGGGGTATTTTTAGGTTTTAGGGATGGGTTTGGGTTTTGGGGTACAGGGGTATTTTTAGGTTTCAGGACTGGGTTTGGGTTTTGGGGTACAGGGGTATTTTTAGGTTTCAGGGTTTGGTTTGTGTTTTGGGGTACAGGGGTATTTTTAATATATATATAATTACAAATTAATAAATAAAAATTAATATAATTAATTAAAATATTTAATATTAAAATAATAATTTATTAATTTACATTTTTTTTATTAATAATTACATTATTTTAACATATTATATACTTACCTACACTTACGTTGTAATGGTATGCGTTGTAATAGTACCTGCGTTGTAGTGTATTGCGTTGTAAAGGTATTCGTGGTAAAGTGTCCTGCGTTGTAAAAATTGCGTGGTAATGGTCTGCGTGCTAAAAGTATGCATGGTATCAACATATATCCACCAGCACGCTCCTTCCTTCAGGACACGAGCTCTCACCGTCTAACTTAGGAATTATGCTTCATGCAAGGTGTCGGGGATAGCACTCTTTAGTTTATGCCCGTGGTAATTAACAAGGGTCCACAAGACGGGGCCGCAAAAGATAAACGCCGCTATGTACAACAAGTCAGGGCTTTCAAAAGAAAAGTGTCGTCATGCGTGCCCCCCCTTCAAAAACACATATGTAACGTTCCCCTTGTACCCGTCCTCCCGCTACGGTGAACTTCCACCCCCACCCCATGCCTGCTTCACGTACAGCGGATGCCGTAACTCTCCAGAGTTACGGCAGCATACAGGCGTCCTCCGGATCATCCACCATTCCTCCGACCAGACCTCCGCTTCTCTCCCGTGGTGATGTCGTCCTCTTCTCTTTCCTGGACGGCGCTACTCTCGGGCCGGTCCTTGTTCGGTCCGGTCTTCTTTCGGGGCAGGTTTTCCTCCTTCACGTTCAGAGTGTCCTCCTTCTCGTCCATGGCGTCTTCCGGGTTCTCTCTGTCTTGCGCCAGGGTCGCCCTTCTATCCCCGCAAGTCGTTTCCCATTAGCTGATAGTCTGCAGGGAAGAGGAGTCCGGGTTAGTTAACCCATCCCTGTCCCGGCCGCCAAGTCTGGAAAGCTCCGGTGAGGACCTATCACGGGGGTAAAGGTGGGCTTATCTTCACATCCCCCTTCCCTAACTTTCTTGCTAGCAAGAAAAGGTTCGAGCGGGTATCTGGATAGGTAATCAGCATTGGTTTCCTCTTTCTCTTTCCGATGTTGTGTCCGGAAACTGTATGGTTGGAGTGCTAAGAACCATCTTAATATCCTGTCATTGTGTCCTTTGTTTTTAGCAAGCCACTCAAGCATGGCTTGATCTGTATATAGGGTGAATTCACGGCCTTCTAGGTAATATCTAAGGGTTTCCACTGCCCATTTGATGGCTAGAGCCTTCTTTTCGATTACAGCGAACCTCTTCTCTCGTGGGAACAGTTTTCGACTGATAAACAATATAGGTCTTTCCTGCCCTTAGGAATCAATTTGGGACAATACTGCTCACAAACCAGCGTCAGAGGAGTCTGTTTGTAACACAAAAGGCTTAGTATAATCTGGACTGAGTAGGACTGGTCGGGAAGTGAGGGCCTGTTTTAACTTCCTAAAGGCTTTTTCAAGGGCGGGAGAGGGCTGGCTCAACTCTTGTTCTGCCTTGGACTCCTTTTTTAATAGATCTGTCAGGGGTGAGGCCAACTGTGAGAAATTGGGTATGAACCTTCTATAATACCCTAAAACCCAAAGGAAAGCCCTTAAATCCCTTTTTGTTTCAGGAAAAGGAATAGAGGTGATAGCTGCTATCTTCTCTTCCTGCGGTTTTATATACCCCTCTCCTAGAAGGTATCCTAAATATTTCACTGAGCGAGCGTCTAATTTGCTTTTGGCCGGATTGACGGTTAGCCCACTGCTTTTTAATGCTTGTACAACTTTGTAAGGTGAGATAGATGTTCTTCCCATGATGAACTATGGATAACTATGTCGTCAGTGTATGCTGCGGCAAATTCAGCATAGGGTCGCAACACCTTTTTCATTAATCTTTGAAAAGTTGTTGGGGCCCCATGCAGACCGAAAGGCATTACTGTGAAGTGATATAACCCACTAGGAGTGGAGAACGCCGTTTTTTCCCCCGATCTTGGGGTTTTAATGGTACCTGCCAATACCCCTTACATAAGTCTAAGGTACTGATGTACTTTGCTGTGCCAAGTCGATCTACCATTTCATCGACTCTCGGGAGGGGATAGGAATCGAATTGAGAAATTTTGTTAACCTCCCGAAAGTCGATGCAGAATCTGATGGAGCCATCAGGCTTGGGCACTAATACTATGGGCGAGTTCCACTCACTGTTAGAGGGTTCAATTATACCCATGTGTAACATGTTTTGCACTTCCTGTTCTACAGCTTGCCTCGTGATTCAGGAATACGATATGGTCTTAGTTTCACCTTCTTGCCCGTTGGAGTGTTGATGGCATGTTCTATCAGGGTGGTCTTCCCAGGCTCAAGGGAAAAGACTTTTGAGAGGGGTTTTAACCTGGCCTCTAATTCCTGTCTTTGTTTATTTGGAAGATCACCATCGATACTTTGATGGAATAAACAGGAAGAGGCTGAAGTCCCTAACAAAACAGAAGCGGCTCCTCTCATTTTTTAAGCAAATTGATATGATATATCTGGGTATGTGTTTTTCTTTTTGGGTCCAACTCTAGCCAGTAAGTCACTGGAGTGACCTTTTCTACAACCCGATAGGGTCCCTGCCACTGTCCCAATAACTTGTGGTCGGAAGAAGGTATCATCAGTAGAACAAAATCGTTTACTTCTAGACTTCGTTCTTTAGCCTTTTTGTCATATTGGGCTGCTTGAGCAACTTGGGCCTGTTCCATGTAGGTCTTAACTTTGCTACGAATCTGACCCAGATGGGTTTTTAAGTTCATAACGTACACTGGGAGGGGTTTTACTCCCTCTGGCTCTTCTTCCCACTCTTCTTTGAGCATATCCAGCAATGTGAGTGGCTGGCGTCCGTATAACAAATCAAAGGGAGAGTACCCTGTACTTTTCTGGGTTTTGCACCTAATGGCAAAGAGGGCCAGAGGAAGCATATCCTCCCACCTACGGGCCTCGAGATCTAGCAACTTCTTTAAGGTGGTCTTTAGTGTAGCATTATATCATTCAACCAACCCATCAGTCTGTGGGCGGTAAGCTGCTGTTCTGATTTGTTTGATGTTTAATATAAGACAGGCTTGTTTTAAGAGGCGGGAAATAAATGGAGTTCCTTGGTCAGTGATAATCTCTTTTGGAAACCCCACCCTAGAGAATATATTGATCATGGCCTTGGCAATTTGAACAGCATTAGGTTGGCGCAAGGCTACTGCTTCGGGAAAACGGGTGGCTCAATCCACCAACACCATGACAAATCAACATCCACTGCGAGATGGAAGTAAGGGACCTATAATGTCCATTCCCACCCTCGAGAAAGGTCCTTGAATAAGGGGCAAAGGATGTAAGGGAACCTTCGGGGGTAAACTCCTGCTATTTGTTTGGCATGGGGGCATTCCTTACAGTACTGACGTACCTGTCGGTAAATACCAGGCCAGTAGAATTTCTCTAATATGGCTTTTTCGGTTTTCTCTTCGCCGAAATGTCACCCCAATAGGTGACTATGTGCTAAGAATAACACCTTCTCTCTGTACTGTTGGGGCACCAATAGCTGATGTGGCATATTCCTCCCCCCTACCCTATACGGTAATCCCTTTTTAGTAAAAAATTGTGGACCTACTTGATTTGGATCTTCCTCGTCTGTGGCTTTATTCCAAGCCTCTCGTAGGGTGGGATCATTTCTTTGGGCAGAATAAAATCCTCAATCATATTGCCAAATGGGTGGTTCGGTCTTACAAGTGAAAGCTACTCTGCTCCAGTCTCTTTTTTCTCGTTTTTTCTGTTTTCCACTCTTCTTCTGCTTGCCTTCGGGAAACCATGGTTCAGGTTCTTGTGAAAAGGGACTAGTGCTCCTCCACTCTTCCCCCTCCGTCCATGTCTCTCTTACTAGTTTTGACATGTGGGGGTAGTCATTCCCTAATACTAGGATTTCCGGGAGTTTGGGAACAAGACCTACCCGCATTGGATGGGCAGCTATGGCGGGGTCATGTTGTATCTGAATCTCAGCAGAGGGATACGTTTGGACATCCCCATGAACACATTGGATGTCCACCTGACCCATGGGTTACGGGATGCCTCCGGGTATAGCTTGAGGTTGTATAACGCTTTGTAAGCAACCGGTGTCTATTAGGGCCTGTCGTCTTTCACCATCAACTAAAACCTCCCTGTGATAGGGACAACTCGAACCAGAGGGACTACAATAGTAGGTTCAAGTAAGACCAACCTCCATGGGTTCCTCTTTCTGGGGGCATACTCTGGCTATGTGCCCAAAAGCCCCACAATTATAGCACTGTGGTCCTGGCGAAGGTGTGGCCTTGATGGGTGGAGGTATAGGGCTGGGTAAAAGGGTGACGGTTTCTGATTTAACAGAGGGTTGTTTGTTTGGTCGGATAGGAGTGTTCACTGGTCGGATAGGAGTGTTCCCTGGTCGCTTCCAATTATGCTCATCTCGTCCTTTTTGCAGTTCTTGCGCTCTATAAAAGGCACTGGCTACCTCAATAGCCCTTTCTAGAGTCAGACCTGTATGCTGGCGTACCCATTTCTTTATGTGGGGATACAGGAAACTCAAATATTGCTCCAAATAGATCTTTTCTGTGATCTCTTCTTTGGTTGCTATTTGGGTTTTGAGCCATATGTAAATGTAAATGTAAATGTACATGTATTTATATAGCGCAAATCACCGACACGGTATCTAAGCGCTTGCTTAGGGAACCCGTCCTGGTATTCCCCTGTGAGAAACCCCGGCAGGGTGTCCACAAGGTGAAAGCCAGGCATCCCGCCACGAGGGGCCGTAGTGGAGATTAAGCAAGCTATTGCCCAGAGTCGCAGAGTGTGAACCCATGAGTCGAGTAGGCACCGGAGCGAGAATTATCGAGTCTGTGGAATTTTGAGCCCGAGACCCGCCGAGGCGGGGAATCGAACCCTGGTCCACGGTCGATCTCAGCTTCCGGGTCTGCCGCCTCTAACCACTGAGCCACGCTTCTCCACATATGTCTGTCATATCTCTAATACGATAAGCCAAAGCCCTGGTAGTTTCCTGTGGCCCTTCCCTGAGCGTTCAGCGTGTCTTCCTCTTCGTCCGTGGCGTCTTCCGGGTTCTCTCCTTCTCGCGCAAGTCGTTTCCCATTGGCTGATAGTCTGCAGGGAAGAGGAGTCCGGGTTAGTTAACCCTTCCCTGTCCCGGCCACCGGATGGCAAGTCTGGAAAGCTCCGGTGAGGACCTATCATGGGGGTAAAGGTGGCCTCATCCTCACACAGAGACAATGCACAGACTAGGATTCGGAGGAATACTTTCAAGATCTGTTTAAAGCCTTCCTTCACAAATATGATGAATCAACTCAGACAGAACCACAGAGTTCAGCATCTACCACACTAGGAAATAAACACCTGATGTGTTAACCCAGGCTCGATGTTTAAGGTCAAGGAAGTAAGCATAAATGTGCCCCGAAAGATTGACCTAATACAATTCTTGTTTCAGGATCTCTCAGCCCTAAACCTGGTGAAACGATGATCACTCAAGATAGTTACCGATCATCTGAAGGCTAAAGAAATTCCAGACAAATGGGATCCTCCTTCGGGTTACAGTTCGTGCTTAAGGGGAAGGCCATGTCAGTCTCAACTAGAGAAGAAGCTATTAGTTTTATAAACTTGCTCCCAGAGCAGGGTAAAATGGTCGTAATTCACACTGGACCAAGACCAACCTGGCAGAGACAGCAATCTCAACCAACTAGAGGGGACAAGAGAAAGAAAATGAATAGAAGTCGCGAAGAGGACCCCCAAAACAACAAAGCAGATTCTCACTCCCCATTGGTGAGCCCAACAGAATGGACAACTAGCAGCACTACAGACCCATACTAGTGCAGGAACTACAACGTGAGTCACCATGAACTAAAATGAATAAGATCCTTGTATCACAGGACAATGATAGTTGGGCTGGGGCACTGTAAAGCACAGAAAATCTGTCAGGTGAACCAAAGTAACAAATTACTTACCTTCATTACGCCTTTTCTGGTAGAGGATTTATTTATCCGAAGATTCCTCACTTTGTGAATTTCCGCATGCATCAAACTGGGTCTGGAAACCTTTGTAGCATTTACCTTGTGCGTCAGTAGCTGGTGTCATACATCGCTGTGTCAAGTCCATCCGGCCCCAGATGCAACATTGGAGCCACTATATCTGCTCAACCCCCATGCACTAATGTCAGTTTCTTTACAATATTCGCCGGCGGATGCTGAGACATTGAAATCAGAATATGGCAGTACACAGAATTCTAGATTGGGATGTCATTAATGGCCTGTATAAATCCCTTTCACAGAACAGGGAAGAGTGTGGGGCAGTGAGCAAATTGATGTTAGGTAGTCTGTGACTTCTGTTCTCCTGATAGATATTTCTAACTGCAGATTTCTTACCTTGTGAGTAGATAGCAAAGCAGTACCTCCCTAAGTGGTGTTTTTTTTTGGAATGGCTCAGACCAGGTAATCATGCAGAACGGATCTGGCAAAATGTAAGGAGGGACAACCATGTAGCAGTCTTGTACATGTTTACAATTGGTGCATCATGCACTAGCACAGTTGAAGCAGCCTTCTCTCTCGTGGAATAAGCATGCAAGCCTTCTGGGTGTTGCTTCTTGGCCAGCCCATAACAGATTTGTATGCATAACGCAATCTATAGGGAGAGGATTCTCTTTTGGACAACTTTGCTTTTCTTAGTTCCAGAGAAACCAACAAACAGTTACTCTCCTTTTGGTATTCTCTGGTCTGATCATCATAGAAGCTAAAGGCCTTCTTAGGGTCGAGACTATATAGACGCTCTTCTTCTCTGGAAGGATGAGGCAATGCAGAGAAAGTCAGTAAGGTGAGTGACTGCACTATGTGGAAGGGTGTGGCTACCTTAGGCAGGAATGCTGTTTTTATCTGGAGTACTAATTTCTTCTGAAAGAAAAATGTGTCTAGTAGCACCACAGATAATGCTTGGAGTTCACTCAGTGGCCTGGCCGACATTATGGCAATGAAGAATTCCATCTAGATTGTTAGTAGGTGAAGAGGGCAACTGTGCATTAGTTCGAAGGGAGTGCACATTAGGTAAGCAAGTATCAAATTATGGTCCTGAAGCATCACAAACAGTGTTTGTTGGAATATGTGGCTCAATCACTTTAAAAAAAACAACACACAGGCGATTTAAAAAAGGATGACTGATCCGGTAAAACTAAGACGGCTCCAAGGTAATCTTTAACCATCAATGCTGCAATGCCTTGCTGGTCTAAAGAAAAAGAAAGAAATGCGTTACTTACCTGTAACTGCAGTTATCCAGTATTGGTGTCTTTCATAGATTCACATGCCTGAATCATTCCCCGTCGTCGAGACGGGAGCCTCCGGTATATAAAAAAGTAATGTCCTAGAGACATACATAGAAAAGAATAGGCCTAAGGGTCTCACCTTAGTAGCCTATCCACGTCCTTTTTGCAGGAAGGACCAAACAGAGCAGGCTCCAAGGGTCCCACCTTGGTGGCCTATCTGGGTCTTTTTGTAAAAAGGACCAAATAAAGAAAAACAGCCAATCAGCTACTACCCCCTTCTAGAACCTTCCTGCCAGGAGCCCAAGTCTCTCAGATTTTCGTACGCACCAAGCTAGTTAGGCGTAAGCTCATTAGAGAGAAAGGTGAGCCCTGCCAGGGGAGGCGGGAGGGTGCATGTGAATCTATGAAAGACACCAATACTGGATAACTGCAGTTACAGGTAAGTAACGCATTTCTTATCCAGTATTTGGGTGTCTTTCATAGATTCACATGCCTGAATCAGAGTAGCGAGCAATACATTATGCACATTCCGTATGGAACATCATGTATGAGTATGTAGATAATAATATCACGTGACTATAAAGCACAAAATGCAATGGCATATAAATACAGTCAGAGAATGTGCATACCAGTAAAGGATGGAGGGATGTAGGAAGGCTCACCTCACTGGAATAGATGGTGAAGCACTGCTCGGCCCACTGCTGCATCCTTCATCAGCTCAGTATCCAGGCAGTAGTGCCTGGTGAAGGTGTGCGGGGACTTCCAGGTCGCCGCTCTGCAGATGTCCAGTATCGGCACTCCGGCGAACAGTGCCGCAGACGTGGACATGGCTCTCGTCGAATGAGCTTTGGCTCGTGAGTCTAAAGGACGTCCGGCCTTGTCGTGACAAAAGGTTATCGCAGAAGAGATCCATCTTGAGATACTCGGCTTTGTCAGGGGCATGCCTAGCCGTGGTCTACTAAAGGCAATAAAGAGTTGGGATGACTTCCGGAAGTGTTGTGTCTTGTCAATGTAGAATTTAAGACATCTCTTCAGATCTAGTGAATGCAGTGTTCTCTCGGCTGCAGTGGTAGGATTTGGGAAGAATGATCTGAGCACCACTGGTTCGTTAAGGTGGAAGTCCGAGTGGACTTTTGGAATGAAACGAGGGTTAGTCCGCAGAATGACTCTGTCTTCCCTGAATTGCAGAAAGGGATCTTGAATGGAGAGAGCCTGCAACTCACTGACCCTTCTGGCAGAGGTTAACGCCAGGAGGAGGGCCGTTTTCCAAGAGAGGAACTTGATCTCCGCCTTATGGATGGGTTCGAAGGGATGCTTCATTAGTTGATGAAGAACCACATTGAGGTGCCACGAAGGAGGAATTGGTCGTGGTCGTGGAAAGGATCTGAATAGGCCTTTTAAGAATTGTTTGAGGAGTCTGTCCGCCCACAGAGATGGGCCCTTAGACGTCCTTGTGAACCTTGAAATCGCCGCTAGATGTACTTTGATGGATGCATGCGCAAGGCCTGATTGCGCAAGATGCAATAAGTATGGCAGCAGCTGCTGTGGAGTGGCATGGAAGGGGTGCAAACCATGATCCACACACCAGAAACAGAATCGCTTCCATTTTAGTGAGTAGGTTTTGTTAGTGCTGTCAGCTCTAGCTTTCGCAAGGACATCTCTGCACTCCTGCGGGATGTTCAGGTGGCTGAATTTGCGGTATTCAGGAGCCAGGCTGACAACTTCAGAGAGCTCAGATTCGGGTGGAGGACCTGCCCTTGGGACATCGTGATCAGGGCTGGAAACTGCTGCAGGCGAAAAGGGGGCCGGGCAGAGAGGCGATGAAGCTCCGTGAACCAGTGCTGCCTCGGCCAAGACGGAGCAATCAGGATCAGAGTGCAGGGTTCTGATTTCATCTTCCTGATAACCCTGGGTATCAGTGGGAATGGCGGAAAGGCGTACGCAAATACGTTGCGCCATGCGATGGAAAATGCATTCCCGAGGGTTCCTGAGTGGTGATGCCTGCTTGCGAAGCTTGGGCATTTGGCGTTCTCCCTGGTGGCGAAAAGGTCTATTTTCGGAGTGCCCCACTCCTCGAAGATACGGTCCAGCACCTCCATGTCCAGTTCCCATTCGTGGGAAGGAGATCTCTCCCTGCTCAGTGCGTCCGCCTTCAACGTTATTCCATGCTGCAGAAGCCAGTTCCAGATTCTTTGCGATTCTCGAGATAACGAGATCGAACGCGTCCCCCCCTGTTTGTTCAGGTAGTGCATCGTCGTGGTGTTGTCCGTCCTGACGAGCACTGGGGAGTGTTGAATGCGTGGTAGAAACGCCTGTAGAGCCAGGAAGACCGCTCTTAACTCCAACAGATTGATATGGAGCTTGGTTTCCTGTGTCGTCCATTTGCCGTTGATCTGGAGTTCCTGGAGGACTGCTCCCCAACCTTCCAGGGATGAGTCCGTAGTTATTACATGTGGTTCTGCTGGGAGCAGGAACGGCAGACCCTTTGACAGATGGTTGAGTGATGTCCACCATTGCAAGTGGTTGATAATGGGTCGAGGGACTCGTATGCGATCCTCGAAAGAACCTGTGGCTTGCGTCCATTGCTTTGTCAGTTCCTCTTGGAGTGGACGCATTTTCAGGCGGCAGTGGGGAATGAGCAATATGCATGAAGACATCATGCCGAGGAGGGACTTGAACGTGCGGACCGGTAGAGTCCTCCTCGAAGAGTTTGACCTTTCTCTCCTGAGAGGGGAAAGCCTTGACACGCTCTGTGTCCAGAGTCGCTCCAAGGAACGATGACCTTGGTGGGTTCCAGAGTCGACTTCTCGGTGTTGAGGGTCAGACCCAGGCGGTGGAAAATATCCAGACAGGCGCTGGAGGATGAGGCTGCGGCGGCCGCTGTCGGTGCCTTCACCAACCAGTCGTCCAGGTATGGAAACACCTGATGGCCTTGCTGACGAAGGAATGCTGCCACGGGTGATAGGCATTTGGTAAATATCCTCGGGGCAGATTTGAGGCCAAATGGAAGGACACGAAATTGGTAGTGTTGTCCTGCCACCGCAAACCTGAGGAACTTCCTGTGCCCTTTGAGAATAGGTATATGGTAGTAGGCGTCCTGAAGGTCTAAGGACGTCATGAAGTCCCCTTTCTCCAGAAGACCAAGGATTTCTTGCAGAGTCACCATACGGAACGATTGTTTCTTTAGGAACACGTTGAGTGCCCTGAGGTCCAGGATTGGCCGCCACTTATTTCCTTTTTGGTGGATTAGGAAGAAGTGAGAGTAAAAGCCTTGTCCCTTGCGGGCCCGTGGAACTCTCTCTATCGCTCCCTTCTTTAGCATGGAAGCAATTTCCTGAAGAAGTAATCGTAGGTGCCTGTGGGATCGATGTCGAGGTGGTGTCGTTGGGGGAATTGAGGTGAATTCTAGGGAATGTCCAAATCGAATGAGTTGGAGTACCCACCGATCCGTCGTTATAGTTTGCCAATTTTGTAGGAAGTATGACAGCTTTCCTCCAAGTCGTAAAGAATGTAGTGGTGGAGGGGCTGGCCGGGGAGACAAGTCATTGTCTGTTGCCCGCAGGTCGTTTTTAGCCCTTCCCTCGGTAATTGGATTTGCCGTAGGAAGACTGGCGTCCCTGTTGTGTTTGCCTCTGTTGAAATTGCGGCTTGGACTGTGAATATGAGTAGGAAGACCGATTTTGATAGGAACCTCTGTACGCAGGTTGTCCTCTTCCCCTGTTGCCACGAAAGGACTGGGTCCGGAATTGTAGAGTACCCAGAGCCTTGGCGGTGTCCGTGTCCTTTTTAATGGTGGTGAGGGCTGCGTCGATCTGTTCACCAAAGAGGTGCTGGCCATCGTAAGGCATATCTAATATCCTGGTTTGCACCTCCTGGCGGAAAGTGGTGGCCTTGAGCCAACCCTGTCGTCTCAGGACTGCAGCCCCTGCCAGTTGCCGGAAACCAGTCATGGCGGCATCAATGGCACAGTCGATGAGCTCTGAAGCAGAGGTCTGGCCTTCTAAGAGAAGTGAATGTGCTTCCTCTCTGAGATCCTCCGGCAGATTCGAAAGATAGGGCGCAATGTCCGCCCAGAGTTGGCGATTGTAACGGCCCAATAGTGCAATCGAATTAGCCACTTTCACCGTCATGGCCGACGTGGTAGTGAAGCGTTTGCCAACGGCATCCAGTTTCCTGCCCTCCTTGTCAGGTGGCGTCAACAGAGGCGAGGCTGGATTTCGTGAGTTCTTCTGCGCCGCTTGAGTCACCACGGAATCTGCCTTGGGGTGACCTGTCAGGCATGCTGGTGCCGATGAGGTGGCCTTGTACTTTTTTATCAAGTCTGGGCACTACCACCTGTATAGAAGCAGGAGTTTGCATGAGTTGTTTGCCCTGCTTCCATATAAAGTCAATGATAGGGATTGACCTTGTGGACTTCTTAGTGGGCTCCTTGAAATCGTAAAGGAAGCATTCAGTTTCCGGAGTTTCCATGGACATATGGAACCTCTTGGCAGCCCGCTCAATGATGTTGTGGAATCCACCGATGTCTGCGGGTGGAGACTCCGAGGTCTGTGGATCCGGAGAGGCTGGAGAATGTGCCACATAGTCCTGGTCCGCATCCGGGTCCGACTGGTCGTCATCGACTTCACCTTCCTCCTGTTCCCTCTCCTCTTCGTCAGAGGAGGGAACGTCCTGAATTGGTACCTGTGTCTTTTCAATGACCAGGGGAGCTGGCTTATGGCGAGACGAAGGAGCTGGAGCCTGTGCTGCTGGAAGTGCAGGCGCAGAGTGTTTCTCCGGGAACCTTTCCTTATAATCCTTTATGAGGAATTGCAGGTCTGAGACAATGGATGCGGGGAGACACACCATAGGAGTAACCTGTGTCTGGGTTGGAGGTTGGACCGGTTGTTGTACAAGGTCTTCCTCCTCTTCCGGCTCCTCGTCTGTAGTTTGGCATTTCAGTACCAGGTCAGATGGACTAGTAGCCTGCGTAAAGGAGTCCTCGTCCGACTCCTGACCCTGCAATAGACAGGCCGGAGGTAGTTGTTGTACCCTACCGGGCGACGTCTGAAGTGGCGTAATAGGCCGTTTAGTAATTTTCACCGTGACATGGCTCACTTGCGGTGGAAAGGCATCCATGGCGTGTGACAAGAGTGCAGACTCCTTCCACGGTCCTGAAGACATCGACGCTGGAATCGCCAGTGCCGTGGCAGGTATTTTCTCCGACGGTAAGCTACTCGTCCGCGACGGTGGTTGCGACGACGGTGTCTTCATCGGCGTAATTTTCGTCAACGGCAATGTCCCCGCCGTCGACGGCGTACCCGTCGTCGACGGCTTTCCCACCGTCGACGGGATGTTTCTCGTCGACGAGGTAGACTTCGTCGACGGCGTTGTTTTCGTCGACGGTGTCTTTGACGATGGTCTCGTCGTCGACGACGATATCTTCGTCGTCGATGGAGTGACCGGGATGGTCGACGGCATAGGTCTACTCGCCGACGATGAAGGCGTCGTCCTCGTCGTCGAGGAGGAAGCCGACGATGCCGTCGTCGTCGACACTGTCGTCGTCGAGACAGTTTTCTGTGCTGAATGAACCATCGACACTGTCGTCGTCGTCGGGACCAGCGGCTGCTTCCTGGGGACAGGAAGGTCCTTGCCAGACACGGATGGCTTGCCCTCTGAGGACTTTTTAGAAGTCTTCATAGGAGGGGTGTCTGTGGGGTTAGGGAAAGAAACCCTTGGCCTCTTCAAGGAAAAATGCGACGCTCCAGACACACTCTCACCTTCCGACACCAAGTCATCAGTCTTGGTCTTGAGTCTGTTGAGCCATAGTAGAAGTCGACCTTCTCGGTCCTTGAGGGTCTTGTTGGAGAAGGTCCGACATATTTTGCAGTCCTTTGCCTGATGGTGAGGGTAGAGGCAGTATAAACATGTTTCATGTTTATCCTCGATATGAAGTCTTTTCTTGCTGCAGTTGGAACAGGCCCGGAAAAGACCCTTCTTCTGGCTATCAGACATAACTTTATAAGACAATTAAAAGCGGTTTGAGAAGAAAATAGAAATTCCTGAGGAGAACTCAGGTGGAGACTCCCTAGCACAACGTGCGGTAGAAAATCTGAGAGACTTGGGCTCCTGGCAGGAAGGTTCTAGAAGGGGGTAGTAGCTGATTGGCTGTTTTTCTTTATTTGGTCCTTTTTACAAAAGGACCCAGATAGGCCACCAAGGTGGGACCCTTGGGGCCTGCTCTGTTTGGTCCTTCCTGCAAAAGGACGTGGATAGGCTACTAAGGTGAGACCCTTGGGCCTATTCTTTTCTATGTATGTCTCTAGGGCATTACTTTTTTATATACCGGAGGCTCCGGTCTCGACGACGGGGAATGATTCAGGCATGTGAATCTATGAAAACACCCAAATACTGGATAACAGAAGAACTTCTGATAACTGAATTCAGGGGATGGACGTCTTAGGAGACACACCCGACAGCAAACTGTCTGCTAGGATGACACTGTTCACTTCAGGTAGTTATTGGAGGGGGGAAATGGAAAAGGTTCAGATGTGGTTCTGTTCAGTTCTTAATTTCAGCCAGTGGTTTCTGGTGCTCAGCACCGGTACTTAATTTGTTTCCATTGCTCTGCACCGGCATTTAACTGGTTTCCATTGCTCGGCACCGGCACTCAACTGCAAACACCACACTTAGTCTGTCA
Source organism: Lissotriton helveticus (assembly GCF_964261635.1). Lineage (NCBI taxonomy): Eukaryota > Metazoa > Chordata > Amphibia > Caudata > Salamandridae > Lissotriton > Lissotriton helveticus. The sequence continues at coordinate 1,777,871,568 of NC_136065.1, forward strand.
CATGGTTGCGCTGCTTATCTAATTTAGAGATTAGCAGAACAGTTGTTTATGAATACAATATACATTAAAAATTACTACTACGTGCCTCCCCATTCCTTTAGCTTTGGGGACCTGGAATAATCTGAACTGTCGCACTTGCGGGAGAGAGAGATGGTTAGTAGTCGTTTTGGCAGTGATGATAGGGGCGATAGGTGGTGCAAGCTGCAGTGGCCTCCTGGTCAGGGCCCTAGCACTTACTGTTTTACAAATTAAGCATGGGTTCTGTTGCAGGAAATGCAACTCAAGTCCTTAGACACTTTCTGAGTAAGATGCTGATACTACTCCATCCAGGTCTACTCCACTGCTCCATTTAAGGTCAGAAGCGTTAATATACTAATAGGAACAGGAATCCCATCCTACGAGGAATTCTCATTTAGAATTGTATAATTGTATTGATTTTAGGATACAACATTTTTCGCCTACGTCCAATGACCGGCGAGGTGACAGTAAGGGCGGATAATAAGGGACAGGGAGCATAGGACAGGGTCCAACGCAGGGAGAGAAAACAAAACAGTTCATGTTCATTCATAATAGTATCATTAGATTCTGTCTTCACCCACTCTTATTAATACCTTGATTGTTAGCCTGGGTGTTGGAAGTGAGGCGCAGAACACGTAGGTATATTGGACAGGTGAGTTCAGGGAATATGGTGGATAATTGTTTCATGCACGGTCCCCAGGTTTTCTCAAATTTTGGTAAGGTGTGGTTTATTTATAACTGCTTTTAGCTTTTACATGCCCAGCAAGTCCCATAGCTTAAGTAGCCAATCTGTGTGTGTTGGGATAATATCTGTGCCCCATTTTTATAGCGCCTTTCCAACAGAAGACTGAAGTGGGTAAGTTTTGATATTGGCCAATCCCAGTAAAATATAACTGGGGAAGCGGGGTAGTTGGTGCCAAATATCTGATCAACATCCGCTAGTACGTCCATCCAGTAACGGTGAAGCTTGGGACAGTGCCATTGCAGGTGAGAGAGTGGACCTGAGTGACTGCAATGGCACAAGCATTTGTCATCCCTCCCTCTCTGCCAATAGGCTAAGGGGGGCTGGTGTATAATACCAATAGTGGACAGTTTTAAGCAGTGTTTCCTTACCAGAAGCGCTACTGGCTGATGTGAAGGAGCGCTGTATAAGGTCTGTTCACTCCTTGTCCGTGAATTGGCATTCACATTCGGTCTCCCATCTTTTCTTGGCAGGTAAGCTTAAGGGATTATCTAAGGTGTTTAGGAATGTATATATTTCTGACAGCAAGCGACGGTCACCTCCCCCGTCTGGACAGGAGCCATGGTTCGAATAGGGTTTGCTACCTACTTGCAGGGGGCCTTATTGACGGAAATGTTACCCAGTGCAATGTAACACCAATGCTTAGAGTCCGGCAGCCCAAAGACCGTTTGTACCCTCATAAAACCCAGCAGGCCCTGTACATAATAAAGATCATCAATGCGTATGCAATTAGCTTCTTGCCAGCGGGAAGTCCGGGTTTTCCATGATTGGGGTAAGGGGAGAAATCGGGGTTGAGAGTTGTTTGAGAGAACAAGTCTTATCTCAAACTCCTATTCTGGCCCTTACCACCGGGGAAATATATACTCCCGGCGGGCGATTTCTACGTCGGAGACATGGTATTTTCCATACGTGTATTTCGGCTACTGCCTGATCTCGAAAACACCAGTTCTTCTCTGAGAGTGGGCGTTGCCACTCCATGAAGCACAATTGAGCGGCCTGGTAGTAACGTCCTAGTGTGGGATGCCCAGCCCACCCTTGGCCACCGGAGTTATGCGCGAACTCTGGCCATTCTGGCACGCTTATCGCCCCAGATGAAGGACTCTATGGTGGTTTGTAGCTTTTTTATCATGGAGATGGGTGGTGTAGTGGCATCCCCTGCATGAGGTATAGGATTTTGGGTAGGAGAGACATCTTTACTGCTGCTATTCGTCCTAACCAAGGGATGGGGCCCATGCCAGGACTGTATGGGAGATCACACTGTACTCAGTAAGTTGAAGTAGTTGTGCGACACCGATTTGTCGATGATCGGTAGTATGCATATGCCCAAGTATGGGATTCCCTGTGAGGCCCACACGAAAGGAAATTCTGACTTCACCAAATGTTGTGAGTTCCTCTAGTAGTGGAGGCAGTGACTATCAAGGCTTGGTGATAGCTAGCAACACATCATTGGCATATAAGGCTATCTTGTGGGATTGCGACCCCCTCACCCCATCCAGACCCATTCAATGAGCGGGTGCCTTAGAATGCATTCCACTAATGGTTCCATGCATAATACGAACAGGAGTGGGGAGAGTGGACATCCCTGCCATGTTCCTCTAGAGATAGGGAAGGCGAGATTAACTAGGACCATCGCCAGCGGGTTTGTATAACTGGCCCAGATCAATTTCCGGAAACAAGGACCCAGACCTAAAGCCTCTAAAACCACCCACAAGAATGGCCAGTGTACCTGGTCGAACGCCTTTTCAGCAGCTATCAACAGGAATAAAGTGGATTTCTGAGACTGCTGGGTCTTATCTAGCAGGTGGAATAGGAGATTGGTGTTGTTCCTGGACGGGTATAAACCTGGATTGGTAAGATCAACCAGTCCAGGCATATATTGCCCTAATCTATATGCCAATATCCCTGTAAAAATCTTAGCACCTACATTGAGAAGGGATATGGGATGATAGGACACACAGAGCAGGAGATCCTTCCCTGGCTTCGGAAGGACAGTAATGATCGCGGTACGCATGGAATCTGTAAGCACCCCCAAAGAGCTAAAGGAATTGTATAGCTGGACCAGTACAGGGGACAACAGAGCAGCGTATTGCTTATAAAAGCAAGCTATGTACCCATCCTGTTTGGGGTCTTGTCCAACTTGAGCCTTCCTATCGCCTCCCGAACCTCCTGCTCAGTTATGTCGGCCTCTAATGGTGCTGCAGTAGGTGCCAGTAGTGTTGCCAGTAGAGTCTGTTCTATGTAGGTGGAGCAGTCTCTGGTTGATCATTTCTCTGCTCCATACAGCTGAGCGTAGAATTTGCCAAACTCAGCGGCAATGTCCTCATCTTGTGTTTTAGGTTTCTGATATTGATCTATCAGGCCCTGTATGCGGTGTTAGTGTATCTGAGTGTGCAATCTATGGGCCCACATGAGTATGGGACCCCCTCTAGTTTTACTTTGTTGGTCGGGGAAAGAGGGGAAACAATATAACATCAAAGACACAAAACTTCCCTCACGACCTTCTAATTTTTACAATCACAACGTTACTCCTTTTAATAAAATTTATCAACACAAGGTGGAAATTTTTCTCATTTAGAATATTTAATTATTTTATATTTTTGTTTTTTTGTTATTTCTTACTATTATTCTTATTCAATTTGAAACATTATTTTACAAGAAATATACATACTTCAGCATTAGAAAACTTAATGTACAGATACCAAACAGAGAAAGCAAAAACTAATACATATTTACCAAAATACCATACACACACTTTCATACACTCCACATTCATGCTTAATTCTGTATCGGAGGAATCACAAGTTGTTGTGTGATAAGTACGCAAGGTCGACGCGTTTCGGTGGAATGAGACCACCTTCCTCAGGACCTCTTAGCAGAATCCCCAATCTTTCCCAAGAAAATTATATGCTCTGTATGGATATCTGTAATAATAAAATAGCATTGAATACAGTAATTACTATATATCCATTTCATATTATTTCATGTTTCTAACATATACTCTATCATTTCTACAGCAATAACAATTAAAAACACACCCTGTGAAGAATTCATAACATGATTATTCCTGTTTTCAATATATTTCTTTGTAACTTTTGTCAGATTGCTTCACTAAACAGCAATACCAGCACAACTGTCATAACTCGAGTGTTAATCATTGATTTTTCCGCACCAAAAGTCCAAAGAGCACCATGGATATATAGAATATATAAGTGAATAACGAGGTGATAAAGAGAAGAGAAGAGGATAGGAGGACACTATTTCAAAAAGAACTAATTAGAAAAAACATTTCATTAACGTATTTGTATTTCACAGGTTATGTATTAATCTTACCCTGATTAATCTGTGAGGACTCACCACTTCTGTTTGAACTTCATATATTGTCAAGGTGAGTACTGTAGGGTATACCTATGACATTCTGTAAAGAGTGAATACTGCTTTAGGAAATCTGCTCTAAGTTTCAAAACTTCGTTTCTATTTACAAACCCTACTACACGCTTACCTACGTGGACTTATTCCTAGGTAAACCACTCTGGAAAGTAGAGAAGGAATGCGTTACTTACCTGTAACAGCAGTTATCCAGTATTGGTGTCTTTCATAGATTCACATGCCTGAATCATTCCCCGTCGTCGAGATGGGAGCCCCGGTAATATAAAAGTAATGTCCTATAGACATACATAGAGAAAAGTAGGCCTAAAGGCCTTGCCTTAGTAGCCTATCTATGTCCTTTTGTAAAAAGGACCAAATTCCTGAAGGTAGCCAATCAGCTACCACCTCCCTCTAGAACCTTCCTGCCAGGAGCCTCAGTCTCTCAGATTTTCGTACGCACCAAGCTAGGTAGACGTAGTGAATGTTCTGGAGTGAGAGATGAGTACTTCCTGGGGAGGTGGGAGGGTTGCATGTGAATCTATGAAAGACACCAATACTGGATAACTGCTGTTACAGGTAAGTAACGCATTCCTTATCCAGTATTATGGGTGTCTTTCATAGATTCACATGCCTGAATCAGAATAGCAAGCAATACATTATGCACATTTGCGATGGAACATAAGAATTAGTCTGAGATAAAACATATCATACGACTATATACCATCAGTAACACAAGTAATAAGTAATAAATGTGCATGCCATTGCAGGACGGTGGGAAGAAGGAAGGCTCATCTCAGTGGAATAGATGGCGAAGTACAGCCTGGCCCACGGCTGCATCCTGCAACAGTTCTGTATCCAGGCAGTAGTGCCTGGTAAATGTATGCGGCGATTTCCAGGTCGCTGCTCTGCAAATGTCCAGAATCGGTACTCCAGCGAATAGTGCTGCCGATGTGGACACAGCTCTTGTGGAATGCGCTCGGACTGTGGAATGTAATGGACGTCCGGCTTTGTCATGGCAAAAGGTAATTGCCGCTTGTGAGAAGTTGGCCTGATGTGCAGTGCTCACTATTCTAGTGATCACTATATATCAGTCCAAACAACCCTTATTGATGATTGGTTGTAAGTCAACCTTATAGACCAGCTATCCTAGTAGCATGGATACGAGCAGTCTAAGGCTAAGACTCTAGAGGGCGTGTTAAGCCAGCTGTTTTACCATCACATTACCCCTTGACCACCCAGTGAAAGGACACCACACAAGTTGTTATGAAAATAAACAGTGTATTTATTTATAACAAGACTACCCTGGCTCTTTATGAGACAGGGAGCTAAGCACACAACAAAACTCTTATAAAAATACTTTAAGTCGCACAATTTACACAAATGCCCGAGGGGCACGAAAAACCATATACTCTAAAAGTGGAATGCGAATTACTAGCAGGTAAGTAACGATTCTCAGAGGCTTTAGAAACGCTAGGCCTACGATACTGAACACTCAGGTTAGGAGCAGGAGGCCTAGGGACACCACGTGCAGAGTGGGAACTCTCACGCGTAAGGCGGGAAAAAGCCTATGGAAGCTAGAACTCACAAAGTTACTGTTCTCGGGCGAACCCGACTAGGTAGGTCGAAAACGACAGTGGATCTGGACCCTTGGATAGTGAGGCTATGCTGGGGCACCGAAATGCCGAAGTTACCTAGCCCAGGGGCTGCGGCTGCATAGGTCTGAAAAGACGTCGGGATTCCTCGTTGACGAACCAGGAGCCTGAAGAAGAAGTTGCTGGCAGGCGGCCAGTGAAGAAAAGTTCGAAGAGATCCAAGCCTGGATCAGGGAAGAAGAAAACCTGAAAGCAGAGGGGACCAAGTTCTTAAATCACTAGCCAGTGATTAAGTGGGCACCAGGATGGCACCGGGCGAAGTCACCGCAGTCAGGTGAGTGGGCGCTGCTGGGCTCTGTAGTCTCACGGACCAGGAGGCGTTGTCGGCGACCAGGATGGAGGTACGAGCTGTCCCACGATGGATGATGCTCTCGACGTCGCTGGACCCAGGATTGGGGCAACAAGTCTTGGCAAATTCAAGCCCACGCGGTGGACCTAAAATGGCGTCTGGAGTGGACCAGGAGGGTCCGGGGTGCTCCTCTTCTGGAAGGGAGCAAGGGCCAGTCTGGAGCAACCAGACCAGCAGCAGTGATGTCGTCGGGTGTCGTTAAGTAGGCCACAAGCCAGCGGGCTAGTAGCCAAACAACGCGGTGAGCAGCAAAAAGCAGAAGGGCCCCACGCAGATCGTGGAGATGCTGGGAGGCTGATCTTCGGTGCTGGAGCTGCTCAGGGTCGGGGCTTCTCGGTCCCCAAAGCACTCACCAGAGGATGCCTCGGCGGTCGTGCTGGAAAGAAGTCGTGCAGTCTTGAAGATGGCCGGTCCCTCGAGGTCTCGTCGCACCCACGGTTCTCAGCTTGGCTGTAGAGGTGGGTAGAGGTCAGAGGTGCCAGGGAAGCCGGTTCTCGTCGAGCTGGGCAGTTGGATTCCGGAGGAAGGACTTGCAGCAGACCGCAGTGTTCTTAAGATGGTGCCTGCGGATGCAGGGTGACTACTCCTTAGCCACAAGGGAGAATCTTGAAGAAGAAATCTTGATGTCCTTTCGTAGAAAGTCGTGTCTTGATTCCAAAGATGATCTAATTTGGAAGGGGGCCTGCTCCTACCTTTATCTGAGAAAAGGGGGCTGGCACGCGACTAAGTCCTGCCCTATGGGTGGGACCAGGAGGGGGGTGGTTACACCCCTCTCCTTTGGCGGGCTTTCCCCAGGCCAGGGGCTGGAGTGCCCCTGGAACTGGTTTCAGCCGGCCTATGCACAGTGAGCACCGGGGTGCCACTTGCAGTCACCTTCCTCTGTAGCCCTGCCTACCTGGAATACACAAAACCCTGTCTGGGACGGTGCTGGCACCGCCCCTGGCAGGAAACCCTTTGTCCTTGCCTCCTGCTCTGGGAGGACTCCCAGCAGCAGGAGGGCAGACTTGTGTCTCGGTGGCAGCATCCATTTTGTGGATGCTAAGGCTCTGTCTGACTTTAACCGGGGTTACAGGTTACATACATGTCGTGTCCCTCTAGAAGGGTGGAATGCTAACCCCGTCGCCAGAATTGGCGAGGGGTTAGTATTCCAAATCGTATGACACCTTACTCGACATGTTTTGATAAAGCGATACCAGAGTTGGCATATAACCGCGAGGATTATAATGCACTTAAGAGTATATGGTATGCGATATCATGGAAACGGCTAAGGGATGGATCCCGAAAGCCGCAGACAGGCTCAGCTCATGCCAGAGCACCATCTCACACGATTCCAAGCACTCTGCCTTCAGGATTGTTAAGGCCTGCCATAGGAGTGACTGATAGGAGATCTGTGTGTCCATTTTAGGGTTAGATATAGGTATACTATATCTAAAGCAAAGGGTGGGTACACCACCTTGCCCCAGCTGTCGTGCAGCCAGTTGTGTCAGTTTAGTTAGTCAGTCCAGGGGTGGCATAATACATGCTTCAGCCCCTGGGAGACTTCTGGGTACACCTCAGCCCTGGGTACAGGGACTTGGAGAGGGCCCAGTGCCAATTCAGTACCTGAGTACAATTTGGATAGAGAGAACAGCTAGGCTGTGGGTCTGATTAGCAGGCCCACAGCCAGGGAAAGTCGTAAACCAGTGCAGCAAAAAGCACAAATCTGGGTGATCATAGGATTGCAGACCCTACTCTCCTACACCGCTGATATCCATCGGGAAATGCTTTGCTTAGAGAGTGGCATGCCTTTTCTAGGTCTGCTGAAGGCAATGAAAAGTTGATTTGTTTTTCTGAAATGTTTCGTTTTGTCCAGATAAAATTTTAGACATCTCTTGAGGTCTAAAGAATGGAGGGATTTTTCAGCCACAGTACTGGGGTTTGGGAAGAATGAGCGAAGTACAAGTGGTTCATTGAGATGGAAGTCCGAGGGGACTTTCGGAATGAAGCGAGGATTAGTTCTTAAAATGACTCTGTCCTCTCTGAATTGCATGAAAGGATCTTGTATAGAAAGCGCTTGTAGTTCACTGACCCTCCTTGCTGATGTTAAGGCCAAAAGAAGAGCAGTTTTCCAAGATATGTATTTGAGATCAGCCCTATGTATGGGCTCAAATGGATGTTTCATCAATTGGTTGAGTACTATATTAAGGTGCCATGTTGGTGGTACACGTCTTGGCCTTGGAAAAGATCTATATAGTCCTTTAAGAAATTGCTTTATCAGCCTGTTGGACCATAGTGAGGGACCTCTCGAAGTTCTTGTAAAGCGTGAGATTGCCGCTAGATGAACTCTAATGGAGGCATGTGCAAGCCCTGTTTGCGCCAGATGTAGTAAATACGGAAGTATTTGCTCCGGCGTGATTCTGAAAGGATGGATATTGTTGTCTGAGCACCAAATACAAAAGCGTTTCCATTTCAAGGAATAAGTTTTGTTTGTACTGACAGCCCTTGCTTTGGCTAGGACCTCCTTGCACTCCTGCGGGATGTTTAGGTGACAGAATTCTCTGTACTCAGGAGCCATGCTGATAATCTGAGAGATTTCAGATTCGGGTGGAGTACTTGGCCTCTGGACATTGAGAGAAGAGTTTGGTGTTGACGTAGTTGGATCGATGGTCGAACAGACAGGCGACGTAGGTCCGTGAACCAATGTTGTCTCGGCCAGTATGGGGCAATGAGAATCAAGGTGCAGTGTTCCATTTTCATTTTCCGAATGACTCTGGTTATTAGGGGAAATGGCGGAAATGCGTACGCAAACACGTTACGCCATGCGATGGAAAATGCATTTCCTAGTGACCTCGGTTGGGGATGCCAGCTTGCGAAGCTGTGGCATTTGGCGTTCTCCCTGGTGGCAAAGAGGTCTATGTGTGGTGTTCCCCATGCCGAGAAGATGTCGTTGAGAACTTGTTGGTCCAGTTCCCATTCGTGGGACAGTGACCGCTGTCTGCTGAGAGCGTCTGCTATTACGTTGTCTTTTCCTGGGACATATTCCGCTGTCAATGTAATGTTGTTGAGCAGTAGCCAGTTCCAGATTTTTTGCGATTCTCGAGACAGTGTCAGAGAATGCGTCCCTCCCTGCTTGTTCAAGTAGTGCATTGTGGTTGTGTTGTCCGTACGCACAAGCACTGCTGAGTTTTTGATGCGAGGGAGGAATGCTTGGAGAGAGTGAAGAACTGCTCTCAGTTCTAGGAGGTTGATATGTAGGGTTTTTTCCCTGTCCGTCCATTTGCCACTGATTTGCAGATCCTGAAGAACTGCACCCCATCCCTCCAGAGAAGCGTCTGTTGTTCTGACGTGTGGAGTTGCTGGTATCAAGAACGTTAGACCTTTGGATAAGTTCTTGTTCATCGTCCACCACAGCAAGGCCATGGTTATTTGTCGAGTGATGACTATGTGATCCTCGAAAGAGCCTGTACATTGGATCCACTGTTTGTTCAGAGCCTCCTGAAGTCGACAGTGAGGGATTAGCAGAATGCAAGAAGACATCATCCCTAGAAGGGATTTGAAAGTTCGGACTTTGATGGACTTTTTGGAAGACACTGTGGTAGCCAGAGCCATCATTTTGTGTTTTCTTTCTTGAGATGGGAAGGCATTGGATGAAATGGTGTTTAGAGTTGTCCCCAGGAATGTTATAATTCTGGTGGGTTGCAAGGTTGATTTCTCGTAGTTGAGAGTTAAACCTAGGAGCTGGAAAATATCGAGGCAGGCGGTTGAAGACAGCTGTGCATCTGTGAGAGATGGTGCTTTCACCAGCCAGTCGTCTAGGTAGGGGAAGACCTGGTGATTCTGCTGTCTTAGAAAAGCTGCCACTGGAGCCAGGCATTTCGTAAAAATGCGTGGTGCTGATTTGAGGCCAAATGGTAGGACACAGAATTGGTAGTGTTGACCTGCCACCTCGAAGCGAAGAAATTTTTTGTGGCGATGGTGTATTGGGATATGGTAATATGCGTCTTGCAGGTCCAAAGACGTCATATAGTCTCCCTCTTCTAAGGATCCTAAGATTTCCTGGATTGTCACCATTCGAAACGATTGGCTCTTTAGGAAGACATTGAGTGCCCTGAGATCGAGAATGGGCCTCCATTTCTTCTTTTTCTGCTGAATTAAGAAGAAGCGGGAATAAAATCCCTTCCCTTTCTGGGCGGATGGAACTCGTTCTATTGCTCCCTTCTTCAGCATGGAAGAGATTTCTTGTAGGAGCAAGCGAAGGCGCTTGTGTGGAAGTTTGCGAGGAGGAGTTAACGGTGGGATTGAGTTGAATTCCAATGTGTGACCATGCTGGATTAATTGGAGAACCCACCGATCCGTCGTTATTGATCTCCAGTTGTGGAGGAAATGTGTCAATTTTCCTCCAATCTTGAGAGGACACGACGGTGTGGGGAGTGTCTGCTGAAATAGTTCATTGTCGTCCGCCGGTCGTTCTCTTCTGGGATTTACCCCTGAAGTTCGCTCTCCCGTAGGAGGTCTGACGACCTTGTTGTTGCTGTCGCTGCTGATATTGTGAGCGATTTTGGTTGTAGGAGTAAGAGGATCTTCCTTGATAGGATCCTCTGTATGTTGGTTGACCTCGTCCTCTGTTCCCACGAAAGGACTGAGTTTTAAATTGTAAAGTCCCGAGAGCTCTTGCAGTGTCCGTGTCTTTTTTTTTTTTATTTTTTTTTTTTTTAAACCTTTATTGTGCAGATATAGCTAACAAATACGGGCCTACAACCCAACGGGCCGGCCACCACACTGTAATAGCACATAGACCAGGAGAAAAACCCAGCAGGTCTCCGATAGTACAAACGCAACAAAGCAAGGCATAAAGCCACAGGGAAACCACAGTGAATAGGAAAAGTGAAGGTTAATTTTATAATACAATAGGGTGAGTAGCAGGAACATTGCAGTTATTAAGGTCCAAAAGTCCGTGGCGGGGCGTCAGCAGGCATTGAAACAAACACAGCGAGTTTAAAAAAAAAGGGAACAGCTACAGTACAGCGAGGGCGAGACGTGGGTCCCACATCAGCAAACAATACCATCCACTGCCCAACGCCCACCCGTTACTACAAAATACGCATCAATACATAAAAGGAAGTCAGGATTGCAATACAAAGCCATCCGCTACATCGACCCAGGGAATGAGAGAAGAAAGGGAAAAAGGGGAAAAGAACATCAGGAAAAAGGGTTGAAAAAACAGGGAGAGGAGGACGCGGCCCCGCAGCATGTGCCCCATGGCAAGTAAAGCATACGAAAAAGGGGCAGCCCATAGAACCAAAGGAAACAGGAGTAATGGATGCGCAATGAACATCGGTAACAGGGAGGCCGCAGGCCCACACTGGCAAAAAACCACCCCATGAGGCCTACATGCAGACGCGGCGTCCAGAAAAAGAATACACAAGAGCCATAGAACCAAGAACAAAAGAAAAACAAAAAGACAGCCCCCCCCCCCCACCCACCCCACCCTGCACCCCTGCAGAAGGCTATGGCCTACCCCCCCGGCAGCGTGCCTGTCGCCCTAACCGGAAACCCGAAATATAGAAGAGGCAAAAAGTAAGAGAGAAACCACGTAGGCAAAAAGAGAGGAAGGGGAAGGAAGGAAAAAACTATCGGGAGAGGAGACACAGAATCAAAACTATCAGCCCCCAACCCTCCCGTCCAAGCACATTCAGAGCCCACTAGAAGATGAGGTCATTTCAAAAAAAGAAACAGGCACCAGGAATATGAAGAGGAATCAATCACACAGGTAGAGCCACTGGGCGGTCATCTGGCCACTCCACAAAGTAATAGTCCGGCGGTACAAGTACATCTCAACCCTGTCCTCGTCTGTCCAGTGCCATAGGCACAGAGTGCACAAAGAACCAGTACATGAGGGGCCAGAGGTAAAAAGCAAGGATTCCAAATGTCAAGCCACTACACAAAGCATAACGGCTGCGGACCAGATGAGCAAGAAAGGGCGACAACAGCAGCAGGCAACTCAAGCGCGGCTCCGCGGGCAAAGGGGAAAACATCGCCCTGGTGAAAAAGGCACAGGATCTCCACTCGGCAGGCCGAAGCAAAAAATCACCGGGAGACCCGGCGAGACAGATCCGGACGGATCTCGGCTGGTGGCCCTCCAATGCATCCACCACAGGGAGGAACTCCGGACAATACGAGGCAGCAGGCATCCGTACGTCCAAACAACCGGTGGCCTTAGGATTTTCAATGTCCAGGAAAGGCATCGCGGCACCCTGAAGCGGCGAAGCCATACACGCAGGGGACGGCACAACGAGCCCGGAACAAAGGCCACCAGCCAGCCCAGTGACAGGCACAGTCATGGAAGCACGCCAGGAACACAGGGCGGCAAAGACTTCGCCAACTGTAGGCTCACCTTTACGGTATTCAGCAAACGTGCCGTGCGGCGAGCCGATGTCGCCGTCCCCAACGAGGCATAGATGCAGGGAGCGGGCCGCCATCTTTGCAGCCTGGCGCGGCCGCGGCAATCTCCGACCCCAATCCGGCCACCAACGGAGCTAGATAGGATCAAGCCGTCGACAAGCAAAGGACCCCCCAGGGCAGAAAGGCGGGCCACCAGAATATTGAGGCAGCCGGCGCCACCTACCCTTGGGCGCCGCCCGCCGAGACCGGGCGGAGGGTTTTAAGATGGCCGGACAGGAGAACAAAGGGGAGACGAGTCGTCCATACGGTCAACCCCCGTCCGTGGAAGGCAGCGCTCCACCACCAGGTCCCCGGACAGCCAGACCAGGCCCGGTCAGTCGCCACCGGTTCAACCGCACAGTGGCCGCTCCGGCCGACCCCGCTCCTCCACCAAGGGGTCAGCCCCGGCGATCCGCCCCGCCTGGGCGCCGCAGACGAGTCCAGGCCTGCCCGCCCCGGAGGCCGCGAAGCGAACAGGGGCGCAGCTCAGGATCCACGGCACGTAGGATCATCCGGAGCAGACGGTAAGTGCCAGCAAACCATCATAAGTCCATATTCCATCAAGAAAGACTTCTCGGGGCAGGATAAGGTGCAGGATATACAGTTCAGGCAGGAAGGTTGACGGAGCCGAGCTACAACGCGGCCATCACGGTCGCGAGCTTGGCTCCTCCCCCGTCCGTGTCTTTCTTGATCGTCTTGACGGAAGGACGTTGCTTTGAGCCATCCTTGTCTGCGCAAGACAGCTGCGCCTGCTAGCTGTCTAAAGCCTGTCATGGCGACATCCACAGCTGAATCAATGATCTCCGATGCGGACATCTGTCCTTCTTTAAGGAGGGACTGGACTTCATCTTTTAAATCTTCCGGTATATCTGTTAGATACGGAACTATATCTTCCCATAATTGTCTATTGTATCTGCCTAGCAGAGCAATGGCGTTGGCCACCTTTACAGTCATGGCAGACGTTGTGGAGAATCGTTTGCCGATGCCATCTAATTTTCTGCCTTCTTTGTCTGGTGGTGCGGAGAGTGGCGAGGATGGATTTCTGGAATTCTTTTGAGCGGCTTGGGTGACTACTGAGTCAGGCTTGGGATGCGTATTAAGGCAAGTAGGTGCAGATGTTGGTGCCTTATACTTTTTATCAAGTCTCGGCACCACTATAGATACAGAAGCAGGCGTTTGCATGAGTTGCTGACCCTGTTCCCAGATGTAATCTATTATGGGAATTGACCTCGCCGATTTCTTTATAGGATCTTTAAAGTCATAAAGAAAACAATCGGTTTCCTTTGATTCCATGGTCATGTGGAATCTAATGGCCGCTCTCTCAATTAAATTGTGGAATCCGCCGATATCCACTGGTGGAGAGTCTGAAGTGTTGGGTTCCGGCGTGGCTGGTGAATGAGCGACGTAATCCTCTCCGTCTCTGTTTTGGGAGAGGTCGTCTCTAACCTCTCCTTCTTCAGGAACATCTTCTTCTTCGTCAGAAGATTGAATGTTATGCACCGCTTCACTGTCCTGCGTCATAACCAAAGGTGGTGGTCGTGATCTAGGGGAGTGGTGCGGTCTGGATGACTCGTGAGGCTTCTCTTTGGACGAGGCTGCTGGTGATTCTGGGAATCGTTTCTTGTAGTCTGTGATCAAGAATTGCAAGTCAGAGACTATTTCAGCCGGCAGGCATATCATCGGAGTGACTCGAGTATGTTCCTGTATCTGCGTACTTTCTTCCGTAAAGATGACATCATCTCCGTCATCGTCAGTACTCTGGCATTTGACATTGAGATCTGATGGACTTGTAGCTTGTTCGAAGTGGTCATCATCAGATTCATCAGTTTGAAATAAGCAGGCTGGAGGTAGTTTTTGAACCCTACTGGGTGATGTCAATGCTGGTGTAATGGGCAGTTTGGTAATCATTTTAGATGGTATCAACTCCGCTTTTTTCCATGGTGTCGACGATGTCGTCGTCGACGATGAGGTCGTCGACGGTGTCGTCGACGGTAATGAAGATGGTTTGTCTGGCGTCGACGAGACTTTCGTCGTCGTCGCTGTCGTCGGCGATGTGATCGTCGATGGTGTGGTCGTCGTCGTCGACGGTAACCTCGCCGTCGAAGATGTTCTCGTCGACGATGTACTTTTAGTCGTCGACGGTACCTTCGTCGTCGGTGGTGACTTCTGCGTCGACGGTACTCTCGTCGACGACACACCGGATGTCGACGGAATCTTCGTCGACGGTGAAGGCGTCGTCAACTTTTGTTTTATCGTCGTCGACGGTGATGTCGACGAAGCTTTAACAAATGACTGCTGCTTTTTTATCAATACAATTGACGACAGTGGCTTACCCATCGTCGACGATTGGGTGGTCGTCGTCGTGGAAGCAAAGGCGGACGACGCCATCGTCGTCGAAACTGTCGTCGTCGACGTGGAGACTAATGTCGTTTTTCTTGAAGAAAACGTCGACGAAGACTGCGATGGCTTTTTGAAAGTTGCTGGTTCCTTCCCAGACGTGTCTGATCTTACCTCCGAAGACTTAGAAGTAGTCTTTTTGTGAGGGACGTCTGAATGGCCTTTTCAAAGACAGTTTTGAAGAAACTGAAGCCATTTCACTGCCCTCCGAGGACAGCACATCATCATCTCTGGTTTTAAGTCTGTTTAACCAGAGGAGCAGTCTTCCTTCTCTATCCTTGAGAGTTTTGGTAGAGAAAGTTCTACAAATCCTACATTCCTTGACAGAATGATCTGGATAAAGACAGTAGAGACAAGTCTCATGTTTGTCATCAATGTGCAGTCTCTTCTTGCCACAAGAGGAACAGGCTCTAAATAGTCCTTTCTTCCGTTGTTCAGCCATAGTTGAGGTGAATAATCCAAGGTTTTAATGGAAAAAATGAGAAATTCAAGAAACCTGAGGAGAGCTCAGGTGGGGACTCCCTAGCACAACGTGCGGTAGAAAATCTGAGAGACTGAGGCTCCTGGCAGGAAGGTTCTAGAGGGAGGTGGTAACTGATTGGCTACCTTCAGGAATTTGGTCCTTTTTACAAAAGGACATAGATAGGCTACTAAGGCAAGGCCTTTAGGACTACTTTTCTCTATGTATGTCTATAGGACATTACTTTTATATTACAGGGGCTCCCATCTCGACGACGGGGAATGATTCAGGCATGTGAATCTATGAAAGACACCCATAATACTGGATAACTGTCGCCTTTTGTTTGTATAGATTACTCGAATAAATGCGTTTCTGTAAGAAATATAAAAGGAAGATGTTGCTAGAACTAGTCAGCTACACCACCGTGATTACATTACTAGTTAAAGAGGGAGACTGACCTTTTGCATAGATGAATCGCCATTTATATTTTGTTCATTTGTGTTTTTCTGATCTTTTCGATGTTCTCACTAAGTCTGTAGCAGTCCACTAATATTTTGAAGACTGAAAACGAGATAACAAGCACGCATTACTTAGAATGCATTTCGTTTCTATTCGTTATGGTGTAATCGTTTTTAAATAGCAGCTGATTTATATTGTCCCAGTCCTATAATTTAAGTTGGACGCAATATAATCGTGATAATGCAACTACATTTTAATGTGGCCCCTAAATTATATCTGAACTTAGTATATACATCTGAAAACATGGCATCGGATTCACTCATAACAGGAAGCCACATGTTGTAATATTAAAACTACACGTGAATTGAGACAGTTAAGCTTGCGCGATCTACGGAAAATGGTTCATATCTTCACAGCAAATTATGTGCCAACACGTTTTAATAGTGGGTCCTGAAATAGATTTTCTATTCAAATGTACGCATTTCAAAAAGAGCCCCAGAAAACACGGCAAAGCGCATACCATTTCTCGATCTCAGCGTTCAAACGATATAATTTAGGGGCCACATTAAAATGTAGTTGCATTATCACGATTATATTGCGTCCAACTTAAATTATAGGACTGGGACAATATAAATCAGCTGCTATTTAAAAACGATTACACCATAACGAATAGAAACGAAATGCATTCTAAGTAAAGCGTGCTTGTTATCTCGTTTTCAGTCTTCAAAATATTAGTGAACTGCTACAGACTTAGTGAGAACATCGAAAAGATCAGAAAAACACAAATGAACAAAATATAAATGGCGATTCATCTATGCAAAAGGTTAGTCTCCCTCTTTAACTAGTAATGTAATCACGGTGGTGTAGCTGACTAGTCCTAGCAACATCTTCCTTTTATATTTCTTACAGAAACGCATTTATACGAGTAATCTATACAAACAAAAGTTCTCTACTTTCCAGAGTGGTTTACCTAGGAATAAGTCCACGTAGGTAAGCGTGTAGTAGGGTTTGTAAATAGAAACGAAGTTTTGAAACTTAGAGCAGATTTCCTAAAGCAGTATTCACTCTTTACAGAATGTCATAGGTATACCCTACAGTACTCACCTTGTCAATATATGAAGTTCAAACAGAAGTGGTGAGTCCTCACAGATTAATCAGGGTAAGATTAATACATAACCTGTGAAATACAAATACGTTAATGAAATGTTTTTTCTAATTAGTTCTTTTTGAAATAGTGTCCTCCTATCCTCTTCTCTTCTCTTTATCACCTCGTTATTCACTAATATATTCTAAATATCCATGGTGCTCTTTGGACTTTTGGTGCGGAAAAATCAATGATTAACACTCGAGTTATGACAGTTGTGCTGGTATTGCTGTTTAGTGAAGCAATCTGACAAAAGTTACAAAGAAATATATTGAAAACAGGAATAATCATGTTATGAATTCTTCACAGGGTGTGTTTTTAATTGTTATTGCTGTAGAAATGATAGAGTATATGTTAGAAACATGAAATAATATGAAATGGATATATAGTAATTACTGTATTCAATGCTATTTTATTATTACAAGTATCCATACAGAGCATATAATTTTCTTGGGAAAGATTGGGGATTCTGCTAAGAGGTCCTGAGGAAGGTGGTCTCATTCCACCGAAACGCGTCGACCTTGCGTACTTATCACACAACAACTTGTGATTCCTCCGATACAGAATTAAGCATGAATGTGGAGTGTATGAAAGTGTGTGTATGATATTTTGGTAAATATGTATTAGTTTTTGCTTTCTCTGTTTGGTATCTGTACATTAAGTTTTCTAATGCTGAAGTATGTATATTTCTTGTAAAATAATGTTTCAAATTGAATAAGAATAATACTAAGAAATAACAAAAAAACTAAAATATAAAATAATAAAATATTCTAAATGAGAAAAATTTCCACCTTGTGTTGATAAATTTTATTAAAAGGAGTAACGTTGTGATTGTAAAAATTAGAAGGTCGTGAGGGAAGTTTTGTGTCTTCAATCTATGGGCCCATTAACTTCCCAGCCTTATATCCCCCTGCATAATATTTCTGTCTCGTGTGGAGTTAGGCATGTTCTGCTGAATCCATGTCAAGGGCCTTGAGATGCTTCTGGGCAATAGTCAGCTGTTGTCTGGCTCCACGTGAACCTGTCCGTCTGTGTGCCTCCTCCAACTCCCTCACCTTTGTCTCAAACCCTGCACGTTTCACCTTGCGCTCCCTGTTGAGCCGCGGCGCTATGGCAATATATGTCCCCCTCACTACTGTTTTGAGAGTGTCCCATAATGTCACTATTACTGTGTGTGGGGTGTCATTAATCGCAAGGTAATCTGAGATGGTACTTACCACTTCTTTAAATGCTGGGTCATAGGATAGCATTTTAGGGTTAAGGCACCACATTTTGTATTCCTGGTTACAGGCTTGGAGGCGCAGTATAAGTTGAATGGGGGCCTGATCCAAGATGGAGGCTACCTCGATGTCTGTTTGTGTCACCATTGGAAGTTGCGATGCAGAAATTAAAAAGTAATCGATTCAGGCAAAAGACTGATGTGCAGCCGAGAAAAATGTGTAAGACTGTGTGGAAGAGTGGAATGTCCTCCAGACATTCACCAGCCCTGCATCTGCTAGCCAGCGGGTTCCCTGTGGGGTGAATGTTCTGGTAGACCCCGCCCTTTGAGGCGACCGATCCAAGGAGGCATCAGACATCAAATTAAAGTCACCCCTATCACTATTTTTACATCGGGCGTAGTGAGAATAGTACTGATTGCTTGACGTATAACGGGCCAATGGTGATCATTGGGTGAGTAGATGCATGCTACTGTAAAAGTGTAGTTATAGAGGGATATACACAGTGATAGCATATGGCCTGATATTTTGGAGTGTGTTTGGAGGACTCGTCCATAGAAATGGGTGGCAACAAGATTGGCAACACCTGCCTTCTTCCCCGGCCCAGTTGACCAGAACTTAAAATCAAACCATTTGGATCGCATTCGACCCCAGTCTTTTTTCAAGAGGTGAGTCACCTGTAAGAGAAATATATCACAGCGGGCGGCCCGAGTTGAGCTAATAATGCTATTCTCTTAGGTGGTAAGTTTAGACCCCTCACATTCAGGCTAATTATCCGCACCAAGTAGCGGTATAGTTACCGGCAGCTACATGAGTCCCGGTTGGAACATTCAGCGTTCCTTCACCCTTCAGGCGTGTTGAGGTGTAACAGTGTGGCAAATTGTAGAGCATGGTGATATATAACAACTGTGTAAACATTAAATTGACTCAGCTTGTAACATCAGTAAGGAAATATTTAAAATCGTTAGGGAATTCACTTCCCCCCTTGCTTCAAACCCTAAATTTTCTCCCTCTGAACTCTGGGTCAATCAGCTGGCCAGCTTTTTTTACAATAAAATTCTTAACATCCAGGCATCTTTTCCGCCCACCGCTTCTGCCATTGATTTTGGCCCCCTTTCATCTACTATGAACATTCCACAGGACATCCATACTCTGTCAGTTTTTCCTCCTCTGTCGTTGGAGGTTTCGCTTTATTTGCTTCAAAAACTGAAATCCGGCTCTCCCTCTGACCCTTGCCCCGCAAAAATCCTTTCCAAAATGGCCCTTGTTCTCAATCCTCTGATCAATCCTCTTCTCAATGCCTCCTTCACCTCAGGCGAGGTCCCAAAGGCCTGGAAAAAGGCTCATGTCATCCCTCTTATAAAAAAATCTAATTTGAACCCTTTAGAACACTCCAATTACAGGCCAATATCTCTGCTTCCTGCCCTTGCCAAACTCGCAGAAAAACATGTACATTCCACCTTATCAAAATTTTTAGAAGCCCATGACATTCTGCATCAGACGCAGTCAGGTTTTCGCTCCAACCTCAGTACAGAAACAGCACTACTGGAGGTAACTGAGACTATAAAGGAAGTGACAGATCGCGGAGGGAAGGCAATGCTGGTATTACTCGATCTCTCAGCGGCCTTTGACACCGTCCCTCACAACCGGCTCCTTTTCAGACTCCATGAGATCGGAATCAGAGGGACGGTGTTCAATTGGCTTAAGTCCTTCCTCTCCGAGTGCCAACAAATGATCTGGTCACCACCTTTTTCAGCAACTGTTCCATCTCTTGATGTGGGAGTGCCACAGGGATCAGTTTTAAGTCCCACTTTATTTAACGTTTACCTCTCCCCTCTGGCTGAATTAGTGGAGACCTTTGGCGCGCGTATTGTGTCCTATGCGGACGATAAGAACTCTGATTTCGCAGGTGACTCTATCAAAAACTGTTTAGAGGCGGTCTTCTCCTGGTTTCAGCTGAATCAGGTCAAATGCAATTCAGACAAGTCTGAAATTCTATTTTTTGGCTGCTCCCCTGACATCCAATGGAAATCTTGGTGGCCGGCAGATATGCACCCTCCTTCTTCCCCCACTGATATCGCTAAGAATCTGGGTGTTAAATTTGACAATGGTCTTACCTTTAAACCCCAGATTCTCGCCCTAGTAGGCCAATGTTTTGGCGTACTACGTATACTCAGGAAATTCCTCCCTCTCTTGTCACAGGCTCATAGGAGAATCACTGTACAAGCTATGATTGGATCCAGGCTCGACTACGCCAACGTGCTTTATTTAGGTCTCCCAGAGTACCTCCTATCTCGCTTACAGACTGTTCAAAATTCTGCCGCAAGGGCCATTTTTGGCCTAAGCCGCAGATTCCACACCTCGTCCCTCCTTGATGCACTGCACTGGCTCCCGGTGAGGAAACGTATCATCTTCAAGACTTTGACCTTGACCTTTAAATCCTTGCACGGTACTGGTGCAGTCTATCTCAGGAAACATGTTCAGTTCTACCATCCTGCTAGATCGTTACGTTCAGCCAATCAAGCCCTAGCTGTTGTTCCATCTGTAAAGCACTCGCGCATTGGAGGTCGTTCTTACAGAGCCTGTGCCCCGCAGCTTTGGAATAAGCTCCCCCTCTCACTGAGAAAAGCTGATAATCTCCTGTCTTTCAGGAAAACCCTTAAGACCTGGCTTTTCAGCCTTTAGTGCGCTTGGTCTCTGCTCTGTCTCTCTCTACAGATCTGTACAGCGCCGGGACACTCTGCCCGAGTAGCCGTGCGCTATATAAATCGCCAATAACATAACATAACATAACATAACATTAAAACAAGGGAAATATGAGCACCAAGTGGTGCGAAACTTCCAATTTTGTAGGGGGGGGGGTCCATGTCTTTGGTCACTCATGACAGTTTTCAAAGGAGTGTAGGAACTACAGTAGCATCTGCCGCTGCCAGCTAATACGCAGCTAATTGGAGGCGTACCTGGAAGCATCCCCTTGGGCTCAGCAGGACCCAGCGAAGCGCAAGCCTCGCCATCTCTATAATGTTCAACATTCTGTGACCAACCTCTTTCCCATCTCAGATCTCAAACTGACACTGGTCACTCTACTTTTCTTTCAGGGGATCGGGCTTTCTCCTTGAGTTGTTGCAGTAATGCTGATCTTTCTCTGATGCTTTCCATCTTCGTCTGTTTGCTTAGTTGCTGCGTGGTCGATTCTGGAGCGCCTCTGGCAGCAGGGCTCCCGCGGGAACACCCAAGAGCTTGTTTGATGCGAAATAGCCGCTTGTTCCCGTTCTAACCCGAGGAACACCACCGCCTCGGGCGAGGCGATGTGCAGTCCACATGAGTTTCTCCATTCCAGACAGAGACTAGACGGAAGTAGTGTCCCCATCTGTATTGCATCCCCTTGTCTCTCAAAAACTCTGTGACTGGCCTCATATTACACGCCTTCTCTGCTGGGAAATAATGGACAAATCTTGGAACAGGCAGACCTTGTTCCCTTCAAAGGAGGATCCCACACGGCATTCATTATGAGCTCCTTTTTAGGGCTCGCTGCGAAAAGCGCGCGAAAGCGCGCTCTCGCTGAGAGCACTATAGCTGTCGGCTCAGCCGACAACGAGGGGAGACAAGAGCTGGCCACGTGCAGCATTTTCCAATAGGATTAGGTCGCGCGCGTGAGCTTGTACATTAGAAAGCATGGGTGAAAGAACCGGATCGCGACGCGCGCCTCGTGAACAGTTCACGTGACTGACTTTGGAATGCAGGGGGAGTCTGCAGAGGAGCGCGCGGCGCTGTTCACGAGGCGCGCGCGCTGATAAACAGGCTGGCTGCAGGCTTTATTAAACAAGGAGAGACTCTTTAACTACAATAAAAGTGGAACTCACGTCACAGACAGCTTCATCCACACGGAGGCGGCCCGGTGGCAATGCCATATTTTTATAAAAATCATGATTAGTACAAGTGTTTCCTTGCCTGTCCCTCTCACAACCTTACCGTTTAGCATAGTGAGCCGAGGCTCAGGAGAACAAGGTGATGACCCAGGATCACACACCCTGGCCAACAGGGGAGCCGGGACTAGAATTTACACCCTCTGCTTCTGCAACCAAATTATGACGGCTCCTCGGTAACAGTGTACACAGGCTTCGCAGCAGAGGGCGCAGTATATGGTGGGGGTTAAAACAGACCGCGCTAGTCACTTTATGACTGAACCAGTTTCTCCATATTGTATTATAAAGGCACCCCCGTTCAGGAAGCATGGACCCGTCTAGACCATGAAATAAACGTGCACACTGCAGGATTCTCACATTTGGCGCACTGTGTATCACGAGGCTCTCACCTGTGGTGACAAACAGCAGCCGCTCTGGTAGCCAGTGTGTCAATGCGCCTGCATCACCATCGATGCACCCGAGGTCGGCAGTGTGGGCCCGGTGCAGCTGCACCTTCCGAGCCCAATGCATCGCTCTCTGTCCCACTGTGTGATTACCACTCAGAAGTACCAATATTTACCTTTTATTTGGAGTTCGAGAAATCTTCTTTTGATTGAAATAAAAACATCTTCTTAAATTACAACCGATAGCCCTTAAAGGCTGAATATATATTTCCATTAAAAGTGTGCCGCTACAGTGTAATGTCATTGGTTTATCAGTTTGTGTTTCCGATATTAAAAACCCTGAAAACAAACTAAGTTGCCTGTAGGCAAGTAGAAATCATTTATAGTCCTTTAACGTTGATGCTTGGAAGATGCAGTCAGTCTCGCAGCGATTCCAACATCTCACTGCAACATTCACCCAACCCACTGAGCTAAGGGATGGCACGCAAACGTTTAACCGCGAATGCCACTGTATTTGGGGCTGCGGGGGCACGTATGGTTGCGCAGAAGTGTCAGAAGTGGGGGTACACCCCAGAATATACTCTGAAAAATAACCAGTACAAAAGTAAACCCCAACAAATGCGCACAAAAAAATGCTAAAGTCAAAGGCAACAGAAACTACTTGTATTTTATTGATGTGATATAGTTACAGCTCACAGTGTCCTTACAACATTGAAACAAGCATTTTTTGACTTATAGTTACCAAAATCCTCGGGTGCAGAAGTAACATTAAGGCACCATTTTACTCCCATCATCAAGTCATTATAACATTGCCACCTTGCCTTTGCTTTAACCCATCACACACAACCACACACACAACCACACACACACACACACACACACAACCACACACACAACCACACCGTCAGTGCACACTATCACCAGGCGCAGACCCCATCAGTCGTCAGTGCATGCTTTCACCAGGCACAAACACCACCAGCCATCAGTGCGCGCTTTCACCAGGCGCACACACACACCACCAGCCGTCAGCGCACGCTACCACCAGGCACACTCACACACACCACCAGCCATCAGTGCACGCTTTCACCAGGCACACAGACACCACCAGCCGTCAGTGCACGCTTTCACCAGGCACACTCACACACACCACCGGCCGTCAGTGCACGCTTTTTACCAGGCACACACCAACAGCCATTAGTGCAAGCTTTCAACAGGCACACACACCAACAGCCATCAGTGTACGCTTTCACCAGGCACACACACCACCAGCTGTCAGTGCACCCTTTCTCCAGGCACACACACCACCAGCCGTCAGTGCACACTTACACCAGGCACACACACACCACCAGCCGTCAGTGCACGCTTTCACCAGGCACACTCACACACACACCACCGGCTGTCAGTGCACGCTTTTTACCAGGCACACACCAACAGCCATCAATGCAAGCTTCCACCAGGCACACACACCAACAGCCATCAGTGCATGCTTTCACCAGGCACACACACCACCAGCCGTCCGTGCACGCTTTCTCCAGGCACACACACCTCCAAACATCAGTGCACAATTTCTACAGGCACACACACCACCAGCCATCAGTGCACACATCAATTGTTAACACATCCACAATTAACTATTGTA
The DNA here is from genome assembly GCF_964261635.1 of Lissotriton helveticus. Taxonomy (NCBI): domain Eukaryota; kingdom Metazoa; phylum Chordata; class Amphibia; order Caudata; family Salamandridae; genus Lissotriton; species Lissotriton helveticus. The sequence continues at coordinate 1,777,895,740 of NC_136065.1, forward strand.
GCAATCGCAGTATGGCGCACTTTACTTTTAAACATATTCATCTATAGCGCAGCAAGCCACCATTGCTACAAAAATAAATACACTTTTTTTGGCCTACAATTTATCGACTTTTGTTGCAATTGGTGTTGCAATATTTAGCAATGCCAATAGCTCAAACTTAATTAACACGAGACCTATTGCATTGCAAATGCTTGTTTCAGTAGTCATGGAGGCATGTGAGAATGTCTTGTGGGGAGCCGGGCGCCGGAAAAGAACAACCCGCCCTATGCGTACGGCCCAGAGGGCGATCCTTCCTCTCCAGCTCCGTAACCATATGGCAGAACAATCGTAGGACCTACTCCTCCAGGCGGCCAGCATCGGTCTGTAACAGGATGCACTTAATTCGGATGTTGGACCTGCGGGACCTGTTTTCCACGTCCTCCAGATGATAGTTGAGGTAAGCATTGCGGTCTTGAAGTTCTAGGATCACTCTGTAGCACTCCTCCAGCTCTTCTTCTCTGGCATCACCAGACTGTTCCACAGAGTCTACTCGGTGTTCCGCAAAGTCTAGTCGGTGTTCCAGTTTGCTTATCTCGTTTCGTAAATCCTTGACCTCTTTAGTCACCTCTGTCCTCAGGGTCGCTATATCATCTTGCAGCTTGCTGAAGGCGGCTTCTAAGAATCCGCGTGTGATAGAGGCCTCCTCGTTTGCATCTTGTCTTTCAAGACCAGAGGTGGCATGACTTTGGAGAAGCCAGGCCTGGGGCTGGCCCCGCCCACTTGGTGGAACCCTTGGTGAGGAGGTCTTTAACGGTGGTGTCCTTTTTTGCTGGTTGAGGTCATTGTAACTGGCATCTCTTCTCAGGTGTGTTCCTGGTTGCTTCTGTCCTCGCTTCCAGCAATCCGACAGATCTCCCAGCTTACCCTCCAGTATGGCACTAGGGGTCAAAGCTGTGTAAATTCCCTTCAGTCACTAATCTGGTGTTACCTTGTCCAGGGCCTTTGATAACCAGGAGTGAGAAGGGAGGGGGCTCCCAGGTAATCTGTTCCTGTTGCTGCTGCCCTCCTTTCATGTGACCTCAATACTGTCCAGTGCCTCTTAACTTCTAAGCGGTGGTGGGCTAGGGTGTGCTCTTCTGTGATGTGTCCATTTGGGCCTGCAGCGTCCCCTCGATTAGAGCTCCCAGCCCGGTAGCGCGTTGGCATGAGGAACTCCAGTTCAGCTAGTGTTCCCCTATAGAGGGTCTGGTAAGCCAGTCTCGTCAGGTATCATCACTAGGGGTCGTGGCCAAATAAAGAAGTATGCCTTCATTGTTTGTGCCCTATAATGCAGGGCTTCCGCCTGATCGACCGGGCTCTCTCGCCTCCTAGCAGCTGTCCGGTGTGTGAATAGTCTATTGACCAGGGGGCCCCACCAAAAGACTGCTTTGCAAGACATGGGAGCCGACACACAATTATCCTGCTCTCCCTCACGTAGGCTCTCTCTGCTCTACCAGCATGCGGACACCCGCCGATATCGAGTATGGTCCCAGCCTATGTCTACAGAAGTGCTGCCCGGCCGCCATCTTGTGTTCAGGCCGGCCCGGGGGGGCTGATGCTGCAGTAATCGGCTGCCGCCGAGCTGTCACCAGGCCACAGGCCCACGCGCTCTTCCAGGTGCCACAAACAGCGGGCGGTCTGCAAGTCTCGTGGATCCCCGGCACAGTTCCAAAGTGGGGGTAGAGGGGAGGGGCAGAACGCAGCACGGCCAGCAGTCTCTCCGCTAGTCTCGCACCCCTACCTCGGCCAATCTGTGGCCGCCCTCACACCTACAGGCATCCGCTGTGTCCCCAGCTGTGCCCCGGAGCGCCTGTGGGCCTCTGGATCTTCTTTCTTTTCCAGTCCCGGTCAAGGCCACCCAGCAGCCATCTTGCAGCCCGGCCAGCACGGGTGTCGGGTTCATGCCAGGTTTGTTTCGCCTCTCTGTTGCTTTAGGTCTGGGCTTCAAGGTCGTGGATCAGCACCTCGAGCTGCCCCCACACCTTGTGCCGGCACCACCGAACGGCTAGCCCGTGTGTCGGTGTCTGTGCGGCGGAGCTCCGTAAGGGTGCTACTGAATGGGTGCCATCTTGGACACGCCCCCCAGGAATTTTCATTTAAAGAGAAGGAGGGCAGGGTGGTGGAGTGGAGTCCTTGGACACTTGTACTTGATAATGTCAGTCTTCCGTCCCAACAACAGTAAAGACATTTTTTATTGCCTGCCATTTCCAATGATAACCATTTATCGGACTAGTAATTGGATACTAGAAGGTCATTTCACTGTGGCTCTTGAGCTCGGTATTGACAGATGCCCGAACAGTGGCAAAACATAGCTGTCCATCTCTCACTGGTGGAGGGTAAACCCGACTTGAATTTGATACACATATAGTGTTCCCATGTGAGAGAGACTACGCTTTTTACTCGCAGGTCTTCTTTGAGAATCAATTATTTTTCATATCTTTCCAACACTCAAGACTCAGTAATGAACACAACTTCTAGTCTACAAATACTATCTGACCACGTCACCAGTTACAATGACATTAGCGTTAATCCCATTAAATGCAACCCTATGACTTTGGAGAATGGACAAAACCGCATTGTGAGATCCAGTACTAAGATCTAACATTCATAAGGCCTTAACAAACTATCTGAAAGACAGTGAGACAGCCTGAATTACCTGGGCTGTGATTGCAGACAGAGATAAGGCTTTCATGAGAAGGGAATTAATTAAGCAAAAGACTACCAACGAGATGAGTCATTAGAGACAGAGCAAAAAGACAGGAACTAAACGAACATACAGAGAACCATGCCAATTTATAAATTACTAAATGTCCAGCAAATCCACTACAACATGAGCAAAAGGTCAATAAACTGCTGGCTTGGAAATAAAAACTACACTTGGCAAGAAACTAAATCTTATGCTATAGAACAAATAAACAGGATTATTGTTTTGGGTGGGTGACTACCTACCTCAAGGAATTATCACAACTCTTCTATGGGTGAACCCTCAAAGTCAATAAGTAGACCTGAGTTCAACCACCTGGTAGTTATGGCACATAGCTGACAGTCTTAACTCATGGCAATGTGTAAAATATTTATGCTGTACCAGAAAAGTAATTAAATTCAAAACAATAAAAATCTTTAACCTCATTGGAAAGTTAGAGTAAACTTTAATAAACAAATTAACAACAAAATGCCAAACATTTTAAGCAGGATTTGAGCCAAAAAAGCACAAAGCAGCAATGATATTCAATGATTGCGGTAGACCAGGACCTACGCGCAATGTGCGGTTATCCTCGATGGAGCATTGATCGAATACACCGACCAAGTTCATCCTGGTCTAAGATTTTACCTTCTGATGTAGTACTTTGAATTCCAATCCACCGCATAATTAAACTACTAAAGGGCCCTAGGACAACAAGGGCAGCTCTTAGAAACTCACAGGGTGTAAGGCAGAGGCCAACAGCAGGGTCCAGTACAGGTCAGTTGCCACCAACAGTAGTTTACACTTCCAAGAATAGGTCTCTTGTAGTTTGCTGTATCCTTGTAGCTTGAACAGGATGAAAGCCTAATGACCCTTGGACTCAATTCTTTGTCTTGGATAGAAAAAGGAGCAGGCCCTCTCAGTTAACAGACAGCAGGTCAAGAGCTCTTATCTCCTGCAGGTCGAGGACATTTTCTGAAGGTGTTGCTTGGAGGTGCCACATTTATGCCTGGCAGTAGATAGTAGGTGACCATAACCAATAGGGTAAATGTTCCTGGGCCAACCCTATCCCCTCTGGGCACTTTCAAGATGGAGAAAGTATTCAGCTACACTAAACCTGGGCTGTGAGGGCAGTGTGTGTGTTTGTGTGTGGAGGGTACTATGGTAATACTAGTATCCTCCCACACCTAATTCTAAAATCTAGTTTGGGGCAGCCATTGTACCTACAGACAGAAGTCTGGTAGGACAAAAGCAGAGTCCTTTAGCAACCAGGCAATGGATCCACAAGAATTGTCGGGGCATACCTTTTTCTGCCCTTTTAAGTGAGGCTCAGGTGTTATTGTGAAACCAGCAGACCTGTCACGCAGGATTTGACACTGTACACCCTGCATATTTGTTCGGATTCAGAGGAGCCATCTTTGGCCATTCAGGTCAGTCTACTGTTTGCTACTGGAAGGCATTTCACCTCTATGCAAAGCTATTTGCTGGAGAGAAGCCAGACAGCCAATTCAAATGAATCTCCAGGAACTTCATCCAGGGAAAAGGTAGCTTTCTAAAAGTTACTTTTCTTTAATAAACATCAGAAATCTGACTTTACCATTAAATTGGGTTTGTTATAACAAATTTTTAAAAAGCTATTTAATTTTATTTTATCGATCAACAGATTTGTATTGAGTTTTATGCCATGAGAATAAAGAACATTGTAAGACACACTTGGCTTATTCAAGAAAATTACATAATGGGATTGCAAGGCATTAGCATTCAGTCAATACACCACATCATTACAATTCAGAAGCGACAGTAGCACCCCCACCCTTATGCAGTACCATGGAGTTATTGGCCCAACCACTTCCTCTATACTCGGCCATGTTTAAGGGGGCAACCCCTGGCCTCACAGACCAGTTTCGCAGCAGCGCACACCAATCCACCCCGGGCACCATGGCGGAAGAGTGGGACGTGAAGGGGACCTCCATCAGACAGAACTATCTCGTTTAGCGACCATAAGGTCAGTCCCTCTAAGTCAGCCCTCATACCCACAAGGACACCTAGTAGAAGCATGAGGGTAGAGAGGGGGACCTTCCATCCCAGCACCTCGGTTGACTCTCCTACCACTGCAAACCAGAACCTTTGAATTAGAGACACAACCAAACCACATGATAAAAATCAGCATGAGCAGCACCACACCAAAGGCATGAGGGTTTGTGAAGTAGTCCCGCCCGGTGGAGCAGAGCTGGAGAGAGACAGGTACTATATAAGTTGTATGTTTAGACCAGGCGTAACTTGGAAGACGTTGTGATCATCCTCCGCACCATCAGTGCGATATGCCAATATTCAACCTCAAGAGGCCCCAGCCATGCCTCCCATCAGCTCATGAGGTGGTCTAGGGTGCCTGCTGTATTAATGATCAAGGTTTGGTACATTAATGAGACTCCCCCTTTGCCCAAATCACACATCAAAAGTTTAGCCTTTAGTGGACTTAACTATGGGAGTGAGTCAATTTGAGAGAGATGCGACTGAAGTGCATGTCTCAGTTGAATGTATTTATAAAACTGTGCATATGTGGTTTGAAGTTCCTGATATGAGTGCATATGTGTCCCGACCAGACGTCTCCAGGGTGCAAGATCCCAGTAAGGTCCCTTAGTCCAAAACCCTGTAAATACGCTACCTCTCTCAACCAGGTACCATGCCAGTGTTACACATTCATCGCAAAGACATCAGAGGCGAGTAAGAAAGCGTTAGTGTGCCAGTGGAGAATGTTCTTATTACCTATGTTGTGTTCCTTCCAGAGTCATTCAGGAGTTGTATTCTCAGTTGATGACTTGGTGGGAGGAGACTGTCTGAGAGACTGATCTACAATACCCATGATTCCTGCTGAACCGGAAGTATAAAAGCAGCTTCCGGGTTCAGCATGCTGCAGATTATTCTTGTCGGATCTCTGAAGCAGAGCTGCTGTGCGTTTGATTGGTGCACTGCACCCTTTCCCACAAGAAGACTCCGATACAAAGTTTGGATTGTTGAAACGATGGCTGAGACAAGGTTACTCTCTAATCACCGCTAGGCTTTGTCCATTTAAACATAGCGGACATTTATTTCAGTGTTGGGAAGGTGTTAAAAAATTTATTTATTTTTTGTCCTCATTTGCCACCTTGGTTTTGCTTTTATGATGAAATCCAATGGTATACAAGCGGAGTGCTGTCTCAGATTGAAATATTTGGCAGGGCTTAGCTTGTCCAACTGTACTCTACCCTCAGCTCATCCAACTTCAACCATTTGTAGGCATCAAACAAAAACCAGTGAAAGGTGGAGAATCTTGCCACACTCGTGCCAGGCCCCGGATTTAGTTTTAGTGGCTTAATCATAGGACCCGGGAAAAAAAAAAAAAAAAACAGATGCTAATGTGCCCACACTAATAGGTGCCAAAACGCTCTTTTGTTCGAATTGCCGGCCCTTCCCAGATCTAGCTTGGAGACAGCCAATATGGAAGTGAACCAATCTTCTATTGTAGGGGGTAGAGAGTCTTTCCATGTCTTACATATCTCCCTTCTGGCCAGTAAAATTAGATAGAAGACCAGCTTCTTCTCCAGACTCTGAACACCATCCAGGATACCAAAGATGACAAGTGGGAGATCAATAACAATGTTCAAGTTCAAGGACGATGACAGGGTTTTACTTATTGCTTCCCAAAATGCGGTCAGGGAGGAACACTCAAAAAACATATGGCAGTCCGAAGCGGCCGCTAAACCACACTTAGGGCATGCCACCACGCTACCCAAAGAGAACTTTGATAGCCTTAGAGGGGAATAATAGGCTCTATGCATGGAAAAGATGTGGTTTCTTCGAAGCCAAGATGGTTTCACAACCTCCCACAAGATTTCACAAGATGAGGTCCAGAGTTCTTGCAAATTGCTGTCTCCCATAGAGGAAGACCAAAGCTCGTCAGGAAGTGAAAAAAACCCTCTCTTTCTTCTATGATCAGTTTGTATCATGTTGAGATTTCTTTTTTGGCAGGAGATTTATCAACCAAAAGGGATATTAACTGGCTATGCCCACCTAGGGGAAGTTTGGTTCCACGGGTTGGCCTGGAGCTATGTGCATGGGACCAGCTAGATATTTGTATGTACTTAAACCTGGCAAAGTTAGGGCCTATAATGTTTCTCAGGTATTCCCATGAAAATAATTCACCCTCCAAAAATAAATCACCCCATACAGCCAACCCAGCTTCCTTAATCGGGGCCACCAGACAATCATTCAACCAATCTGGGCTTTCTGGGAGGTCCCAAAGCGGGGTCCGACTGCCGTAATACCCTATTTTAATCGCCTTGATTAGCTGGGCCCACATTTTAGCCATTCCCTGTAGGATCTTCAGCTTAATCTTTTTTTAAAATTTCGGGTCTCCAAATTTAAACAAGAACCCCGATTGGCTGACACCTTCTCCTGTAAGGAGGGTGGAATACAAAGACCCCACCCCGTGCTCAGATGGGTTTTTTTAAGAGCATTCTGGCATGGGACAGTTGGAATGCCCAGGCATAGGTCTGAAAATCTGGGGCTGCGATTTCCCCCTTATCTCTACGCCTCCTAAGCTTCTTCCAAGATATCCTTGCAAGACGCTTATTCCAAATAAAAGAATTAATGTCAGACTGCAATTTATTAATTAATACAGGATCAAAGTATAACGGGATAGTGTTAAAAAGAAAAGAAACCTTAGGTAAAACGGACATCTTAAATAAATTGGACCTACCTAAAAAAGATAAAGGAAGATGTGCCCATGACTGTAACAATTTACGGCACTCCTTAGCCACAGCATCAAAGTTTATCTTGGCGATCTGATTAATATCCTTGACAATGTTAACCCCCAGATACCTCATCTTATTGCCGTGGGATATTAAGGTATCTGTTGGAATCTGATCTACGTTCCACATCATCATCTCCGTCTTTGACGCATTAATCTCATACCCGGAGATTTCACCAAACTCCGAGGCTGCTTTAAGGACAGCTGGGAGTGCAGTTTGTACCTCTGATGTATATACCAAGATGTCATCGGCGTACAGGGCCACCTTCCTCTCCCACCCCTTATACTCGAATGGTAAGATGTTCTTATTATCTCTTAAACTCTGGGCAAATGGTTCGATATAAAGATCGAACAAAAGCGGGGAGAGAGGACAGCCCTGCCTTGTACCCCTCGAGATGTTCAATGGTTCAGTCAAGGCACCATTTACCAGGACACGAGCGCTAGGATTCTGATATATAAGATCAATTGCCCGCCTCATTCCCCTTCCCACATTGAACTTGGCCAAGGCCTCCGACAGGTAGACCCAGTTCACCCTGTCAAAGGCCTTGGTTGCATCCAAAGTGAGGATCGCCAGAGGAAGGGAACCCAGCCCAGCCATATCAATCGCCCCCACTAAATCATAAGTTAGTTCGTAAAGGTGACGCCCCTTCACAAAACCCTTCTGATCGAAATGAAGGATTTCAGGGGCCACCAATGCTAATCTTTTAGCAGGTATTGTGGTAAAGATTTTATAATCCACATTCAGGATCGATATGGGTCTATATGAACCGCATGACGTAGGGGGTTTTCCGGGTTTTAGTATCAATGTTATAGACGCACTGTCCCAGGATGCCGGCGGGCTAATACCATCCAATAAGATTTGATTAAATAAAACGGTCAAAAAAGAGATCAATTCTTGCTCTAGTGCTCTATAGATCTCGGCTGGTAGACCATCGGGCCCAGCCGCCTTTCCCTTTTTAGCAGTTTGGATGGCCATGCTGACTTCCCCTTCTGAGATCTTACTATCCAGGGATTCACTCTGTTCTCTTGATAGAGCTGGAAGGGTGATTTGATTCAGCCACTCCCTGATAAGACCCGGTTCTACTCTTTTATCCTCCTGATATATATCCTGGAAGAAATCTCTGAAAGCCTTTCTTATGTCCAAGTCCAAAGATATTGGGACATCATTGATCTTAATCAGGTCTATGTTGTTACGTGCTTGATCCGATTTGGCTTTCCATGCCAATAGCTTCCCTGCGCCTTCACCATATTCAAAATGAGCGATCTTGCTAGCATCCCATCTTTCTTGAACCTGCTGGTTTAAAACTGAGCTTAATTTAGCCTTTAAAGAGAGTAACTCATTGTTGAGGCATGTCAAAAGGTCTGACTGGGACGTTTGAGAAGCCAAGTTGGTATCGATTTCGCTCTGAGTTCTAACTATATCAGCCTCTATAGAGGCCACGGCTATCCTGTACTCCTTCCGTCTGTAAGATACCTTTGATGTAATAAGGCCTCGTAAAAATGCTTTTAGGGAATCCCAGACCACACCATTATTGTCCAAAAACATTTTTGAGTTGAAGTATTTGCCGGTGTTATTCCTAAGACAATTCACGGTTCGGTGAGTATTCTTCACCTTGCCCGGATAACTTGTTCGTATCTGAAATCTTTGGTATTTGAGGGGAGTAAAACAGTTGTGAATTGTACCAAAGAAAACACCAAACAACAGTGTGAAAGGATCAAGTCTTCCCTGCAATATTTTGATAGACTTTCATTGTATCGATTTCGTTACTGTGATAAAAAAACAGTCCTAGGGAACTTATGAACTTTACAAAAGGAAGTTGCGGCTCTGAACATGAATAATCACGGATTCCTTGATTGCCATGACACAAATCTGTTACCCATTAGAAAATGTATTAGTTCTTTCGTATTCTCTTTTCGATATCCTAGCAGGGCCTCATTTGAGTCCTGGTTGGTTCAATCCCTCCGAGTCTTGTCTTCTTGTTCAATTTGGTAGGTATTCAAGATTATGGGAATGGAGAGGGAAATCTACCAGTACACGTTTAGGTAGATTAATTGTATTTTTACTTAACAGTATTACTCTGAGGAAGGAAGATAGTGGAGTACTTGGACTCTTGTCCTTGGACACAAGGTTATCCAGGGCTTTCTTTTGCAGGAAAAAAATACATATATACTAGTTGAGAAGAATTTTGATGATCTTTAATCATTCAACAAATATATATATCTATATATATATATACATATATATATATATATATATATATATATATATATATATATATATATATATATATATATATATATATATATATATATATATATATATAAAACAAGTTCATACGTTATGTTTTACAGCTCTCCTTCCCTGCAGTTCCCTGCCCTTCCTTCCCTCACTGGATCACCTGAATAATCTGTGCTATTATAGCAATCGGATTTAAGGCAAACAAGAGGTGGACCACTTTGAGCAGCGAGCCGATCCCGAGGGGCTTGATTATTGAGCCTCAACAACCAGAGTGGTGTTCGCTGTGTGAGTTTGGTGTCCCAGCGGGTGTGCCCTAAAGCTGCCCTCCATGCTTGTAGGGCATATTTGGTCACTGAGGGTGTGGCGTTAGGAACGGAACAACCATACAAAATAGACAGAAGTTTGGGGAATCTCATAAGGTTTAGCTTCAGATGATATGTATGATCTGCCCATTCCCCATTAAACCAATCATGGATAATCTGGAGGTGTGAAGTTAAGAGATACAGATAGAGGTTGGCCATACCCAATCTGCCGTCGTAGGGGCCCTGCTGTCAATGTGTAAATGCAAGGCGAGCGCTAGGACCGTTCCATTGAAAGGACATCGTAACTCTATCCAGGGTCTGGAAACAGTTCCACGGAATGAGGAGTGGCAGGTTTTGAAAGATGTAATGAAAACGAGGTAGAATCATCATTTTATATCGGGTGATGCATCACATTACATTTAGCAAGAGGGATTGCCATCTAACCAAGTCAGCTTTAACTTTCTGTGTAAGGGGTTCTATGTTGAGAGACCAGGCAAGCTCGAGGTGCAGTGTGACCAAGATGCCCAGGTATTTGAAGCCAGTCAAAGCAGTCTTGGGAGGAGGCCACAGGCACCAGTATCAATGTAGACGGGTTTACCCTAAGAACCGAAGTCACACCAAAGCAATCTAAAAGGTGGGGACAGAAAGCCCCCTTCTATACGCGGTACAGCAAGTAAAGCAGGACATCGTTCGTGTACAAGGCTATGTGATCTTCATCAGTGCTCCATTTCCATCCATGGGTCTGGGCATCTACTCAGGTGAGTTGGGTCAGAGGCTCAATTGCAAGCGCAAAAAGGAGTGGGGATAGGGAATAATCCTGCCTGGTTCCTCGGCCTATGGGGAAAGGGTGAAAGAGGATTCCATTAATGTTAACTCTTGAGGTCAGATTGGAATATAGTGCTCCGACCATGCCGCTAAAGCGAGGGCCGAACCCGGTTCCTGCCAACAACCAGCTGGAATAGCCCCAGTCCACAGTGTAAAAAGCCTTTTCAAAATCTATAAAAAGCAAGGCCAAATCCGGGAATAAGAGATGGTAGTGGGCCAGGGCCAGGCCCCCGGGAATTTAACTAAGGCAGTGTTGTGTGTCGGCATGAAACCACACTGATCGGAATGTATCAATGTGGAGAGGACCTGCTTGAGTCAGGCAGCCAGTAGGATCGCAAAGATCTTCTTCCCCGTTGATTAGGGATATCGGGGGATAGTCAGCACATGAAGTAAATGGAGGTTTTGTGATCACCACAATCGTGGCAGTAACCAGCTCTGTGGGAAAGGCACCCAGTTCCCCAACCTCCTTATAAAGGGCAAGGAGTTGTGGGGTCAGAATGTCTCGGAGTGGCAGGTAATTTCCGCTGGGACACTGTCGGGACTGGGAGTTATCCCAGGTGCCACTGCTGATAATGTAGCCTATACTTCTTCAACCGAAAATGGTTTGTCTAGGGTTCTAGCGTCGGACCGAGAAAAGCAAGGCAAGGGAACGTCATAAAGGAATCGAGCGGAGAAGGTCTCTTCAAGATGGGTCTGTGTATAAGTTATGATAGTAACAGGTAAATGCATGTGTAATCTCAGGGGGAGATTCAAAGGAGGCACTGAGTTCATCGATGATCTCTGGCACAATCCTATTCTCGTGATGGTGGGAGGCCTATTTAATTATTTTAATAATTTTTTAAGAAGGTCCTATTCCCAAGGCGCAGTATTAGTATTTTAGTCTGTACTAGGTTTTGGGTGGTAGTCATTGTAAGGCTATGTTAACATTACATTTCTACTTTTAAATAAAATGCACCCAGGTTTCAATTTACTGTTGAATTGTATGAGAACGTTAACCAACAAAGCTAATGACCAGCATGTTAACTAAAGCGGTAGCCGAGGGCCGAGAACCGGCAGTGTTATTTTTTCACACGACAGGGTGAAGTCAAAATATATTAAAACAAGTTCCGAAGTGCTGTTTCAAAATGTAAGAATTCATGCAGAGTTCAGCTGCTCTGGCTCCGGGTGAATGCTCTAGTTTCATCACAGCCCCGGGTACAAATATCAGAGGCACTCATTGTTAAAAATTCAACTTTAACAGACACTTCATAATATTGTCCAGTATTAATGAGGAAGGTGCCCACTAGGGAGAACACAGCTCTAATGTACATTTCATCTTGTTTGAAAGTACAAAGGAGAGCATTAGTGGGGTGGGGGTGTTTGCATACATTACAGAGAGCGGAGGGGTATTGGGGGTTTAAAATCGCTATGGAGAGCAGATGGGGATGTTTAAAAACATATCCGAGAACGGGAGGGTGGTTGGGGTTTAAAACAAAGAGGGAGATGGGAGGGTTGAACACACATCGGAGAGTGGGAGGGGGTTGGTCACTTTATGCAATAACCACAGTTGTGCACAATTACACACAATACATTTCCAAAGGAAGGAAAAAGCAGGTAGAAAAGCAATGCAATTCAGTTGTTAATGTGGTTAACCCTTTAGAAATCGGAAGGTTCAGGCTAATGTCCAAAATGCCACAGCCAAGTTCTCTGTAGCAACAGGGGTCTCTGTAGCAGGCGCGGTACGAAGACAAGGGGTAACCTTCAAAAGTAAAGCAAAGGGGGACTTGCAGGCAAGTCTGAAGGCTCTCATGGTAGAGTAGGGTCGCAAGGGCCGTTAGGGAACAGCTGGATTGAAAATGCACCGGCCGGACGGGTGCAGGGAAGATGTATGGCTGGGCAACGGCGTAAAGAAGCACCTCGCGGTCAGGAGTTGGCACCTTGTAGGGATGATTCTGGGGCTGCCGGGCAACTGCTGAGGTGAGTCACCAGAGTCCTGAAGTCCCTCGTCGGGTGCTGGTTGGCTGTAAAGTTGGAGTTCACCTGGACTCTGCCTTGTAAGTTTTTGCAGCAAGGGGTCTAGTACCCCAGGTGCTGGTGCCTTGCAGCTCTGGTGGGTTCTGGGGCCTCAAAACTTGGTGCTGCGGCCGGGCTCACCCTCCAGAGCAAATGTACCTTCAAAAGGCACTTGGAGATGTCGATCAAGCTGGAGAGCTCGAAGACGCTGGGCCAGACTTTGCAGTTTTTGAAGACTTGCAGCTGCATTGAGATACTACCTCTATCTGGAAGGAGTTCTTTGGCAATTTGCGAAGTGGTGGGGACCCTCTGAGATTTGTGGAGGCCACACAGCGACAAGACCAGCTGGAGGATGGTGATTGTCGAGTTCTATGGTGGCAGGCAGGAGTTTGCGCCCCTTGACCCCCACGAGGTCTGCAGATCTGGGATCCAACAGTGTTTCTTCATTCGTCTTCTTGTCTTCTTGGAATCTAAGTTCAGGATCTGTGGACGCCACCTAAATAATACATTTTGGGGCATTTACAAAGGAGTGACAGATAGTGGCCAATGAGCCCCTTACCCGCAGTGTCTACTCCCTCTATTATGCCCACCTCCTGTCGGAGTGGGACCTAACCATTATTGGAGAAGTTCCATCATCTTCAAGATTGTGCACAATGAAAAATGTGCTTCACCTTCGCTCCAGCACCTGAGGGATGAAGTTGGCAGAGTCTGGCACACTTCCTATTCTTTCAAAGTTTTCCGGCTTGTCTTTTTGCCAGAAGACGATGAGGACAGAAAGGAGGCCTAATCCTATCAGGAGAGGCTGGGGTCGCGTTCCAAAGGCAGCCAGGCTTTTGAAGATTCCTGCCACAGATGGCTCTTCCTGACTGGGAGAAGGTGTGAACCGGCAGCAGTTACTTCAGATTTTTAAACAGTGGGGAACCTCAAATCTGGATCCGTTTGCAACTCTTCTAAACAAGAAACGCAAAATGTGCACAAGCAGGTTCCTTCAGAAAAAGTATTGGGGAAATGCATTTCGATTAGCCTGGATAGGGATGTCCGCTTATGCGTTTCCTTCTTTTTCTCTCAATCCCACAGTTATTCGATAAAAGAAGCAAGAACCATGCCGCTTCATTCTAATAGCTCCAGTGTGGCCAAGGCAATATTGTCACACAGAGCTTCTTCTCCTATCAAAATGCCTGCACATTTCGTTCAAACCTTTGGAGAACCTCATTTGCATGAACCACGGTCAAATTGCCCATCAATCGCTCAGTTGATGAACTTGAGCTTGGCTCCTTACGACAGTGAGTGCAGATTGCTGAATATTCCACATGAATATAAATGCATTCTTGAGCAGTCCCATGCGAATGCTACAAGTAAATCCTCCAAGGGAAATGGAAGATTCTGCTATTGGTGTGTCAATAATAATCTACCTCCCTTTAAGTCTGCTCCTGAACAGTTGCTACCTCACCTACTTCATCTAGCGAAGTCAGGCCTAGCACATACTTCGATTACAGTTCACTGGGCGTCAATTTCAAGGTTTCGTAGACAGAGGGCAAAAGTCTCTAAATGGTCTCATAGACTAAGGAATTCATAAAAGGTCTTTTCAGAGTCTTTCCTCCTTTGAAGATTCAACAAGTGACCTAGCAGTTAAATAGAGTTCTATCACAGCTCATGAAAAGTCTGTTTGAGTCTATACATAAGGAAGACATAAAATATATGTCTGGGAAGATAACCCTTCTCTCAGCCCTCACTCCAGCAAGGCAATTAAGCAAAATTCAAGCCTTTCCGGTTGATGAACCTTTCTGAAAGTCACATCGTTCCATTTCAATGAACCAATTGTGTTGACAATATGTTTTTTTAAAACCATTCATCCAGCGCTGAGAGGAGCCCTGCATTCTCTGGATGTCAGACAAAGTTCAAAGTTTTATATAGACAGAACTAAGACTTTTAGGAAATCCTACAAGGTTCTAATATCATTTGCTCTGGCTAAAAGAGGTTACGCTTTGTCACAGAGCAATATTGCTCGTTTGGTTTCTGCATCTATTGCTTTTTCACATGACAAAGTAGGAAGACTATTGTCAGCAAAGGTTATGGCGCATTCTACAAGAAAAGTGGACACGTTCACAGCCCTGTTCGCTGGAGTTTTGCTACCAGACATTTGCAGAGCAGCAACATGGGCTGATGTTCATACCTTCACCAAACATTATTGTTTGGAGTCTTCATGGAAGGCTGAAGCCGCAGTTCGGCAAGCAGTGTTACGTTGCATCTTTCAGTATGGTAAAGAAATCTTAGTATTTCTTACTATCAGATTTTACAATGTCGTAAAAGTTTTATGTTTGAAATAATACAAGTTTGTCTTTTCTCTTGATAGTTGACTTCTTACATTGTAGTTATTTATGTATTTAAGAGTGGTTTTCAATATCAAAAGAAGAAGGGGGATGGGGAACCTGATAAGAGGTCCATTGCCCTTGCCCCAATGAGTCAGTTAAATAATCCTAGAGGGTCACAGTTCCTATATTATGTATTGACAGGTTTCTGTGTCCATTGTATCAGTCTGATGGGCATATCCTTCATAGGACTTCTTGCGAAATGAAGGAGTTTTCAAACAGTACATGGTATTCAGCATCATCGTACAACTTTTTATAACCCACAAGGCAATGGCATTACAGAAAGGATGAATCGCATGATCAAGGGAACTGTACAGTTGGCCATGCAGAGTGGTACTGATGGGTCTGTAGCGATCCAGGAAGCTCTTTGGGCACATTGCACCACGGTCAACAAGGGACTCAACAGATCTCCGTTTGAAGTTATGAGGGTACGCAAGGCAAGAACTAAATGTGTTCCAGGATGGTTGGAACGCAGTGAGCAACTGAGAGTACCTTGGAAAGGTGTAAAGTCTCGAAGATTCAAAGAGGTGACTGGGTGAAGGTCAAAGATGGCCGCATTGCCAGAGGTCTATTCAAGTTTAGTAGTCTGTTCGAGGTCAAGGAAGTGTGTGCTGTGTTGGAGAATGGAAGCAAGTGGAACAGACATAAGTAGCTTTGCATCAGAAAGGGAGGCAAATATGGTAAATCGGTGGTGGTTAGTAGTAGTATGCTGGCAGGAGAGGGAGTACCTAGATCCAAGGACAGAAGAGGACAAGGGATTGATGGTGCTAGTTATGTCGGAGGAGCACTGGAGGGTGAGAGAAGGGATCGTGGTGTTCAGAGAGAATAAAAGACTCCTGCATATATGCAGGATTATGTGATGGGATTACCTTGAGTCTTACACGCTGTATTTTTGGTTGATCTTTATTTGTATGCTTTATTCTATCATCCCTATTCTAATTTGCTTTCATTTTTTTCCTGTGCATTTCTCCGAATGCCTATGAGGAAATGCTCATGTTTACATTTTGTTAAGTTATCAATGTTTGCATGTATTTACATTTCTATCTCTTATTGTTATTGATAGAACAGGACCTTATTTCCAATGTTCAGTTAGAATGTTTGAAATGAAGGCAGTTTATGCGGAGGCTGGCGATGGGAGGAAAAGTCACACTTCAGTGGGCTGAATTAAAATACGTCTAAAGGCTTCATGAGTGTGATCTAACTTCATTAACCACATGTACGGAGCACATTACTAGATTTAAGGTTATTGGAGATGGATACCTTTTTGTCAGTTACAACTCTGTTCATTTTTAGTGCACTCTCTACGACACCGACCCCCCCCCCCACACACACACATCCCTTGCTCTCCTTCCCAACCTGCACAGGGTTCTGCCTTGTTGCCTGTTTTATTTGTTTTTTCTTACAAAAAGAAATATGTTTCCCCTTTTCAGAATTATGCCACTATATCGCTGCACTTTCCAAAACTACATATCGACTCTACATACCCATCCCAGAGTTTTAAGAGTAGAAGCTCACATCCACTTATTGAATGTGCCAGTTTCCAATGTAACAGAAGAAATAATGTTGTAGGATGTTACTGTCTATGACGTGGAACAGCAGTTTATTGCCATCATTTCAAGGTGTGTCCACTACTCAAACTGTTCATTAAAAGCTTTATGAAAGCCTATAGATGTTCATCCGATTCAACATTGTGTCATTAGTGAAAGCCAGTTTCTTTTTCACTGTAGTTTTCTTTAATTGGCATTGCTTCATCGAGTGCTTGCAGTAACTGATATGGTTTTCTTTTACCCTGATTTTGACTGCACTACATTGGCCAAATGAAGTGCTTATGAAATACTGCAGAACACCTGCACAGGTGTGACTATCATCTGATGAGAGTCCGTTTAATCAGACTGGCAGAATACAAGGTGATCCTGGTGGTACAACAAGATGACAAGCAAAATGGTGTACAAGTTCTGGGTAGACAAGCTGGCGCATTACCCCAACATCAGATTTTAATTTCAATAATAACCCAGACACTGCGGAGAATACCCTTTCGGAGTGGCTGACACACTCCCTTGACTCTCTCATTCCTGCCAGGTGGTCTCAGAGCTGTAATGCCCTGTCCAGCCCATGGTACAATTGACAATTGACAACCTGGCCTCAATTCGGAAAAGCTGTAAAAGGCTGATACAGGCATGGAGGCGAGACTTTGACCCTATCCTGAAAATTGTGCAGCTATAAAGAACTATCATAGAGCCATCCACAAGGAAAGACCTGCTTAGTATGCCAATGAGATCAGACTTAGCAGCAATCCTGCAAAACGTTTCTTTTCTTTGCTCAAGGACCTTAAATCCTCAGGGCAACCAGAAGCCACCCCCTCCTTCTTCCAATCAGCAGCACGAGAGTCTCTCGGCCTTCTTTATCAAGAAGGTCAAGGACATTTATAAAACTTTGCCCCACACTGAGGTTACGGCCAACCCCTCCCTGCGGTCCTGCGATGCCCAGGCACTCTCTGTTTTCCCGGCGCTCGCTCAAGAAACGATGCGCACGATTTGTAATAAATTGAAATCAGGATCCCCTGCAGATACTCTCAAGCCTGATCTAATCCAGAAATGTTTACCGCAACTTCTCTCCCTCTTTTGTAAAATCATCAATCTATCTCTGTCTTCCCACTTCATGGAAGCATGCCAGGGTCCCTCTGTTAAAGAAGCCCACGCTGGATGCCTCCAAACCAGAGAGCTACCGCCCTATCTTCCTACTCCCGCTGGTCTCCAAGATCACCCAAGCCCACATTAATACCACCCTTACAAAGTTTTTAGAAGACAACCACCTGCTGGACCCATCCCAGAACGGTTTCTGGCCTCGTCATAGCACTGAGTCCGCCCTTCTGGCTGTAGCGGAACATCTGAGGGGCACGTTAGATGTGGGTCGCACCTCAGCTTTAATTTTATTGGATCGGAGTGCTGCGTTCAACACTGTGTACCACCGGATTCTGCTGCAGTGCATGGAGGACATCGGTGTTGGCGGTTCTGCCCTGGGCTGGCTCACTTCCTTCCTAGCTGGGCGTACCTTCCAGGTGCCTGTCCATCCCTTCTGCTCCGAGGTACATGCTGTCCACCAAGGAGTTCCGCAGGGTTCGGCTTTAAGCCCGACCCTTTTTCACTTCTATATCCAACCTCTAGCAGCAGTGGCCAGGAACAGAGGATTCGCTGTGGTATCTTACACATATGACACACCGCTGGTGGTGGCCTCATCTGACAACTCTGGGCAGGGTGCACTCAGGTTTAAGGAACATTTAACAGCCATCGCAGATCGGATGACGGCCAATTGTCTCCAACTCAATGGCAATAAATCGGAGATCCTGGTGGTGGGCAAAGACATCCATCTGTGGAGTGACCTCTGGTGGCCACCCTCTCTGCGCCCTCTGCTGGCTCCTAAACCGGCAGTATAAAATCTAGGAGTCTAGATAGACTCCGCTCTTTCTTTTCAAACCCAGACACTAAGGTATGTTTCGGGCTCCTATATAGGCTCACACCTTTGCTGGGTTTCTTCGACTCTACCACCCGTCAGGTGATCATTCAGGACACAGTTCTCTCTAGACTGGGCTGTGTGAGCTCCCTATATATCGGGGCCAATAGGTCAGAAATACTGAGTCTACAAAGGCCACAAAATGCGGCAGCCCAGCTCTCCTTTATCTGCCGAGAATCCGTTACATCGCTAGTTCCATCCGCAAACTACACTGGCTGCCAGTGGTTAAACGTATTCAATTTTAGACTCTAAGTATCGCCCTCAGAATCATGTTTCTCCAATCTCCCGCTATTCTGGCTAACCTCATGGCACCCTACAGACCCAACCGCTAGTTACGCTCCATGGACCAGAACCTGGCTGTTGTTCCCCGGTTTAAGAGAGTACGGGCCGGAGGACGCTCCTTTCACGTTTGTGCTCCTAAGCTTTGAAACTCCTTCCCAGCACATATCAGAAATATGAAAAATCATTCTTTCTTCCGTAAAGCCATTAAAACGAACCTCTTCCCCACATAACTTCCTTCGGTGTGTTTTTTGGTTTGCTTATGACAGTTGCATTATAGCGTGGGGCAGCTGCGAGCTCTATAAAACCCCTTAACATCTCGGCTTTCCATTGGATGACGGGTTTTTTATCTTCTCGCTCTCAGACCGTCATTCTTGGCCTGTATCGTTCGGCGTCTATGGAATGGACTAAGGGAGTGCCCCATGGCTCCTATCTGAGTCCTAATTTGTTTAATATCTATGTGGCTCCCTTGGTCAACCTCCTTAGACGTGTGGGTTCATTCCCATCTCTTACGCCGACGACACACAGCTGCTTTTTCCCTTTGATAAATTTACTCCATCGGTACAGGCGACCTTCTCCTCTGGCATGAGAGCTATTTAAAACTGGATGAAGAGAAACTTCCTCCAATGTAATGTTGGGAAGACAGAGATTTTGCTCTTCGGAGAGGCCCCCCTATTATGGACTCCGGAATGGTGGCCAGTTGATCTTGGTGTTCCCCCTGCTCCAAAATCCCTTGTTAAGGACTTAGGCATTCGCCTGGATCAGGCCCTTACTCTGAAGGAGCATGCTGCTCAGACAGTTTTCCACACACTGGGCTTACTATGTGAAGTCTTTCCCTTGCTTCCCGATTCAACGCGGAAGACCCTGACTCAGGCGCTTATATTAAGTCTGTAATCACAATTCAAAGAGCAGGGGACATGGAGCTGCTTGGAAAAGGTCCTGTACCGATGCTCCAAAGAACAGTATAAATACAAAGGGAGGTACTAGTTCCTGGAAAGGATGGGGTACAGCCTGTTATGGTTGCACACGTAGGTGTCTCCAGAAGAGAATGAGAGTGTGAGTGGAGGAAGTGATACTCCTTTCTGTTGTGCCCTCACACACCCTTGTGAGTGTACAGCATCATCATTGGGCACTGCTCCTCGTGGGGGTGGCGCTGCAGTCCCTCACGGGCGCTCGTGGAGGGCACTTTGATGGAGATCTTTTAGGAGGTGCCGCAGTTGTGCATGTGGGTATGTGGGGCCTAGTGGTGTGAGTGGTGTTGATAAAATAACCAGTTGATGCCCAAACGTATTTATTGAAGGGTCCAAATGGTTAGGCTAAAAATATCTGCACGGGGATGGAGATGCTAGTTCTGCAAATACAGTGGGAATTGGAACAAATGAATACCCACTACTCTCAACCCGTGTGTGAGAAGTACTATTGTGTCTAATTGTGAGGGGTCGACATGTTTCGCGCTATGCTATGGTCCCTAGTGGATCCCAGACAGTTTCATCAGGACCGTGAGGAAAAAATAAATAAAAGGGAGAAATAGGGAAAGCGGCACCCTATAATCCTCCCATACCTGCAATGAGGAATGGTTGCTTTGTATCAGACACACAGATTACTTGTGTGTTACTCGTGCAAACATAATGGAGACACAAAAGGGGGGGGGGAGGAAAAATCAAAGGAAAAAAAGGGGGAGAGATATCAATAATGGGGCGGTTAAATATCACCTCCAATGAACAGGAACTACCATACTGGTTAGTGGTACTACATACTCAGAGCGTGATTAAAATCCACTGTTGTGAGGTGAGAGACAGATCATGGTCGAAACGCTCTGTACCTTCTGTTATGTCACAAAATCGTGGTTCTGTCGGTTACTCGTGCTGGCTGGTGTGCAGTGATACGGTGTAAGACCTGGCTGCAGACCGGCCACCTTGGGTCATACCGGTTCATATAATCGGTATCTTATGCTTCTACCCCGAACCGGTCCTCACCATACAGTAACTACCGCATAGCCACCACCACCTGATACCGGCTATTTTTATTTTTATTTTAATCTCTTCCTCTCTAGTTTATCTGGACTTACCTGTAAACTACAGCTGAGAGGGACCTCTCAGTAGACTGGCTATATATCCAGTTCAGTCTATTATAACTATATACAACTTTGGTTGTACCAACTGCTCCACTCCTGGCATGTTCACCCATGTGCTCATAATTGTGGCCATGATAGTTACGGCCACATTTTGTTTTTTGGTTTTCCTGCTTCCACGTATTGTGTAAGACTGTTACCGATTATATGAACCGGTATGACCCAAGGCGGCCGGTCTGCAGCCAGGTCTTACACCGTATCACAGCACACCAGCCAGCACGAGTAACTGACAGAACCACGATTCTGTGACATAAAAGAAGGTACAGAGTATTACGACCATGATCTGTCTTTCACATCACAACAGTGGATTTTAATTACGTTCTGAGTATGTAGCTTCACTAACCAGTATGGTAGTACTTGTTCATTGGAGGTGATATTTAACCTCCCCATTATTGATATCTCTCTCCCTTTTGTTTCCTCCCCCCCCCTTCTGTGTCTCCATTAGGTTTGCACGAGTAACACACGAATAATCCGTGTGTCTGATACAAAGCAACCATTCCTCATTGTAGGTATAGGAGGATTATAGGGTGCCTCTTTCCCTATTTCTCCCTTTTATTTATTTTTTCCTCTCGGTCCTGATGAAGCGCTCTGGGATCCACTAGGGACCATAGCATAGCGCAAAACATGTCGACCCCTCACAATTAGACATGATAGTACACCACTCACACCACTAGGCCCCACATACTCACATGCACAACTGCGGCACCTCCTAAAAGATCTCCATCAAAGTGCCCTCCACGAGCGCCCGTGAGGGACTGCAGCGCCACCCCCACGAGGAGCAGTGCCCAATGATGATGCTGTACACTCGCAAGGGTGTGTGAGGGCACAACAGACAGGAGTATCACTTCCTCCACTCACACTCTCATTCTCTTCTGGAGACACCTACATGTGCAACCATAAAAGGCTGTACCCCATCCTTTCCAGGAACTAGTACCTCCCTTTGTATTTATACTTATATAAAGTCACCTGGACTACTGCAATGGCCTGTTGGTTTCTGCTAATGAGTCCTTGCAAAGCAGATTGCAGGTAGTCCAGAATACTGCAGCAAGATTGGTCCTCAATGTCCCTCCTAGGACTGCCTCCCGCCCTGTTCTTTGTCAGCTTCACTGGCTTCCAATGCGCGAACGGGTGAAGGTCAAAGTCTGCTGCAACATCCATAAGGCTTTATTTAACCTCGGCTCGCCTATCTTTCCGAAAAATGTATACCGTATCTGCCTTCTAGGTCCCTTAGCTCGGGATCTAAGTCTCCTCTCGTGGTTCCCCGAGTTAGGAAAGCCAGACTGGGTGGGAAGGCTCTTTCCCACCTTGGTCCCCTCTATTGGAATAAACTACCTCTACACCCGAGACAATGTTCTGACCACCTACAATTTAGAAAACAGCTTAGGACTACTCTTTTCTGTCTTTGATGTTGTTGTATGGCTTCACTTCTTGTTGCCCGTCCAAAGCACAGAGATACCCCTTTGGGGGTCGATTCAGGCACTATATAAACAAATAAATACATTAAAAATAAACATAAATAAATAAACATAACATAACTTTTAAATGAAGTTTTTATGGAAGGTTTTGGAATAGTTTACTTACTGCAAATCCTCACGCTGCTGGACTGAAGTGCAGACGTTAAAGCATCTTTTCGCAGAAAGAAATCTGCTTTACAGAACGCTAGATGCCCCACTCTCATTCTTCATATAGAGAGATTTAAAAGTAGCAGCTGAAGGCCAATGGCTTTGGATTCACGGAGTCCACTCATTATCAACAGATGAAGGATATTCCTCAAATACTATGAATTACCAACTTATTACATCACAATGAACTTGTTTTGATGAAGCATTTATTGCTGTACACATCACATTAGACTATTCAATGGAATCAATTTTATTGACCTCATAAGGATGGAGGAATTAGTTGGGCTTCAAATGTGCGATATGTGATTTGCACACATATAGGTAGAACAGGTATCTTATGTCACACAACTGTAATTATCTTTTATGCTGCAAAAATTGTGCATGTAATATTAATGTTCTGGGCATATTCATTTTCATTGCGGAAGACGTCTTCAGTTACACACTGATTGATGCACAAGATGCACAAATATCCACATTTGCATTATGGCTTTAACTCATTCAATTCTTGAAAAAACCTTACCTGGTTATTGGACTTGGGATTTGCTTTGGTTTTCATGCCATCAGTACCAGGCAGTCGGTGTCGTCGACCCATCTGAAGGGCTACCAAGTCCTTCATGATTGAATCCAAAGCTTCCTGTTCGTCTACAGCAACAAAATGTTTATAACAATCAATATTCAAAAGGAGTATGCCATTCCCACACAACTGTTTTGCCCAAAAAAATAAGGATTAATTTACTACTCTGCCTTCTCTTTCACTACCATCAATGGCAACTCAGGCCTTGAAACATCAGAAAAATGTTACTAGATCTGCAGGTCTAGTGACCTGAATAATCTACTAGACCTAACTTTAATATAATTGCACAATTATTGCAAACATATTGAATTCAATACATACTCCATACATACAGATGTCTTCTACTATTGGCTTGAAATATTGTTCACCACATATTAGATCATTCCTCAGTAGCATTTTATCCTCATGTCTTTTCAATAGTTTATATGTGGCCTTTTGATTGTTTGCAATGCATGGAGAACTTTTTTTAATGGAAAAGCAGACTCTCACACATTTAATTATCTATCTCATTCATGGATTGAAGCATGTTTTTGCTTTTCACCACAGAAGAATTTTTATAATCTGCCTATGCTATCAGTGCACTAGGAGCCATGAGTTTTTGCACAACCCAAAGATATAAAAAGCCGGCCCTCCTTTTACTTGGAGCACCATGAGAGGCAACCAACTTAGGACCATGAAAGCTGCAGTTTTACTATACAGCCAAGAGATTTTCCCTAAGGAGAATACAATTGCCTGATAATTGCTTCACTATGGGTCAGATGTAGGTAATTCTGAAATACGATTTCTTAATGGCGAATTTTACTGATTCGCTATTAAGGAATCGGTATTTCGTATGTAGTTAAAGATTCGGTAAAAAATACTGATTCCTTAATATTCCTTATTACCGAATCGGTAATTGAGATTCGGTAATAAGGAATACCTACCCATTCATTTCTATGGGCTTGGAGGCCCATAGGAATGAATGTGAAGACATTCACTATTAGCGATTCGGTATTACCGAATCGCTAATAGCGGGAGAACTTCCAAGGGTGCCAGGGTGTCAAAAGGACACCCTGTTGCACCCCTGAAATGTGCATGTGTGCATATGTGGCGCACATACATGCCCTAAGGGCATGAATATGTGCCACATGGCACTTAACAAAAAACAAAAAAGTGTATCGGTATTACCAATTCCTTAAATGCAAGAGCAATAAGGAATCAGCATTTACTGATTCCTTATTTACCAATTTCTTACCTACATTAGGAATGGCTAAATACCGGTCGGTAACGCTGAAATTTACAGAATTTCGGCGTTACCGACTGGTATTTAGCCACCTACATCTGGCCCTATATAGCTAAACAGATGTAGAATACAATGAAGATGGAAAGCGTCAATAGTTCTATACTACCAATAGAGGTCCTCACATAGGAGTGCAATGGTGATGGAAAACTGCAGTTGTGCTATACTAACAATTGAGGTCCTCACAGAACATTACGATGGGGATGGAGATCTGTAGTTGTGCTATTGTACCAATAGAGATCTTCACAGAAGAGCGTAATGGAGATGGAAAGTTTGTTGCACTATACTACCAACAGAGCCTCACAGAATAGTACAATGATGGCATAGCCCTTCCTGGTTATCTACTTAAACTTTCAAGAGAGCGCGATGCAAAAGGCAAGCAACATTGATATCTTGAGAAAATACATAAAGCACTGCTTCACACCAAGTTCCTCGTTTTCCTCAAACAACTGCAATAAATAAACATATTAACTACTACTAGATCACAGTTGCCATGAACTGACGTCTACCAATAAACGTTTCCTTTCTTTTTAGGAATTAAGGTGTGCACTCCAATAGAGAATGGCAACTACAGAACTACTCCAGGATTACTTAAATATCCGGGAATAGTGCAAGAGCTGAAAAGCTTCTGGATTTCCTAAAGTTGTTACTAGAGGTCCCTCTCAAGACAAATACCATTGTTTGAATGTCAGTCACAAACCTGAGGGTATATGGCTTCAACCAAAACACTTGCTTGCTTATACACTCTTGCCACTCTATTGCCTTGTGCTAATTTTTCTAACGGAGAAATAAATATTCCAGAGCTGACAGATAGTGTTAACATTGCAACTATCGAAAATACATACAAAAGGACTAGCAGTCACTGTGGAGTAGAAGTGTTGCAACAGTATAATTCATGGTGAACTATTTGTCTATCATAAAACTTAAGAAGTGTGGCTTTAACTTATACATTTTGCAGATACACTCAATAACAATATTGAAATATGCCAAAGTTAATTGATAATTATGAGTCAACATTGCAACTTACAATGTCTTGAGTATTACGGAAGTAGTTTATGACATTTTACTAAACACAGGGACTGGCAGTCACTAGAGACTACAGGTATCTACAAAATTTAATTTGGGGAAGACGATATGTCAATCACAAAGCTGATGGGATGTGGCTTCAACCTACACATTTTCATGTACATATTTGGTACTTTATTTTGTGGAAGAATAAAAAAATATATCAAAGCTGGTTGATATTGGTGAGTCAACATTGCACGGTGGAGTGTTTTGGAAATAGTTCACGACACCCTACTATACATATGGACTAGCAATCACTTGGGAATACAAGCGTCTAAAGATTAATTCATATACAACAATTTTTTAGGTGAATGGTTCACTAACCTATATTTTGTGCTGCGGTGGGAGGTTATCTTATTTGAGCAACATCTGAACATACAAATGGCAAAAGAGTTACTGAGAGCCTCTGTATATGTAAGCATTTTTGTATGATATTTTGTGGAAAACATGGAGCTGAGGAAACAGCTAAAATAGTCTTTAGATCAGACCTAAACAATACCTATGATCATATGCTAGTCAAATTAAAACCATTTTGACAATCCAATATATTTAATGAATTGATAACTTCTATAGCACAAAATGTAAACCAGATCATACCCTGCAACCAAAATCTGAATTTACATTTGAAAATGGATATCACGTATTCCAAAAGAGTCCGAATATTTAACAAGCATTTACAATGCAATGGTTTCGCCTTTGGAAAAGTTAGAGCTAATGGCATTGTAAATGACAAAATTTGTATTTATGTGTTGGTTTTGAAAACAGATAAATAAATGGCATTGTCGTTTACATTGCCATTAGCTAAATCTCTCACAAATGTGAGACCTATTGCATTTGCACCCACACATACACACAGAGCCACACACACACACACACAAAGGCACACACACAGAGCCAGCCGCACACACAGAGCCAGCCACACACACACACAGAGCCAGCCACACACACACAGAGCCAGCCACACACACACAGAGCCAGCCACACACACACAGAGCCAGCCACACACACACACACACACACACAGAGCCAGCCGCACACACACACACAGAGCCAGCCGCACACACACACACACACACACGCACACGCACACACACACACACACACACACACACACACACACACACACACAGAGCCAGACTGTTTTGAAAAATTTGAGGAGCACTGGGGAATTCCGCAACATTTTGAGTTGAAGTCACTTATCATGGCATGTTTTCATGTTATTTTGCTCCTTGCTGGTGCCAGCGAAAGAGACTCAACCTGATTTAGAGTTGGGCAGTCACTGAAAATCCCTTGATTAAGCACCAAACTGGTCCGGTGTTTTGATGGAAGATGCAGAGACATTAAAATAGACCCTTACCGTACCTCTCATCTTGCATGCTTAGAAATACACATACACGCACAAAGACGGATGCGCATGTAAACACAAACGCACACATAAACAAGCATTTACACACGGGCTCACGGACAGCGGGAGGGGGGACGGGCACACGGACAGCGGGAGGGGGGGGGACGGGCACACAGAGAGCCGGGAGGGGGGGCGGGCTCACGGACAGCGGGAGGGGGGCGGGAACGGGAGTAAAATATGCGGCTGCAAAAAAAAAAAAGTAAACGCCCACCGAATTTACCAAATCGACGAGGTTTGTGACCAGTAAATGTATACGTACAGCTGGCCCATAGTGAATGGAAGACACTAGTAATTGTTTTCCTTTTTTCTGTTTAAATGTGTAGCATGGACTTCTGAAAAGGCAAAATATGCATGCTCATGGTGTACTTTTACCACATATTTAAGCACAAATATATTTAACCATAGGATAAAATCCCAAAACATGGCCATATAAGGTTGAGAAGAAGCATACGTAATTATTACCTATAAATTCAGATTCTCAGGTGAGGCTCCAGAGTTATGAATATCCCTAACCTTCGCTTTAAGACTAGACCACTCGTTCAACCACCATAAGGTGCCTGAAGAATCACCTTCTACAGAAATGCCTTTGCTTCTCTCCTCTAGTCTCATGTGACACTAACAGGACTTGAAACTGAAATAGGCAATTTGATTACTGATCCCAAATGATGCTTTAAAATTCTTTGATCCATGACAATCTAAGCTCCGGAAATGCTGATTAATTAATAACGTAAGTCCAAATCTATGCGAATGTTGCAAAAATCATGATGTCAGCCAACAAAATCCCTACTGAGTTCTTTTGTCTGAACACTAATTGTCAGCAAGGATGGCTTCTATTATTGCCAGTTCCATGCATTATGTAGGCTCTCAGATGATTGTTATAGATGTGAATATTAGCTCCTGAAAGGCTACTTAGACGATGATGTAAACTCATAAACCATTAAATGAAAATGCTGTCAGGCTCTCTAACCCCTCCTTCTTCATGCTGATATGAGATATTAACAGAATATACACATTTAGTTCAGTAATATTTCTCTATTGCAAGTAAAAGTGAGCAGTAGAAATAGAAAGCTTGTGGAAAGGTTAATATAGAAAAAAGGGACATGGGGATATGAAAAACAGTAAATAGGACAAAGTGATATAAATGTGACGTTCGAAATAGATGTAAGAGAGAGGGCTAGTGCTGGGGAGCATACATTTAGGAGTAGCAAAAGATAATGAGTTTGAGGAAATTAGAGACAAGAAATAGATGTAATAGTGATATAAAGACCAGAGGGAGTGTCGCAAAGGATTAATAGGAAAAGTGATGAAAGATAGACGAGAGGGTGCAGGGAAAAGTGCAAAGGAGTGAGTGGCAGAAAGAGGGATCTAACAAGAAAGACAGGAAGAGGATTTGTGAAGAGGCTGATAGCCGGAGTGGGATGTCAGGAGGACTGCGGTACGCCTTTGCCCTTGATGAATGAAGCTTACTTACTTGAGTTTTACATTTAAAATATACATTTATTTTCCCTTATTGATTTTTAATAAATTCTCCTGACGGAGCCAAGGAAGTGGATCTATTATTCTGCAAGTAGATGGTATAAATAAGACATAGATCAAGGGAAAGTTCTAATCTCCAAGCGCTACTCAGGTCCACCAACAGCAGGCAACAGAAACTGCAAATGTTACACAATTAACATCACGTTGACTCGTGGCAACACTGTCAAACACACACATGAAGCTACACACCCACTCGTCGCACATGCAACCATACACACACATTGCTGCATGTTAACTCTCACACATACACATACAGCAAACACCAGCAGTCTCATGCCCACCTGGTGCACCATCTAAATACAATTTTCAATAAAAATTACTGAATTAAAAAAAACTATCAATCACACACACATGGTCACACGTCCATTCATTAGACAACTGTCCCTCACACACAATCACATATTCACTCTCAGACATACTGTTAGAAACACAAACGCACACAATCACACATAGAAGCAACCACAAATCCACTTGTCATAAAAAACTTCCCATACACATACACAGCCATTCGTCCACACATACATGCTGACAGAGACACCACACACCCACCCACACACACACACACACACACATACACACATACGTACAGATAATTGAAGGAAACATGCAAAACTGGCCAAGCATTGGGATGGATGGCAAGATATGGCTCTCACATACACAATGCATTTTTTGAACAGGGCAAAACCGTGGCAAACCCGGTGCAAATGGTTTTACCCTCCACAAAATGGCTTATGAATGTTCAAAGCAGAGGCGTGGGATGGGGCTTGAAATATATCACACTCGCTAATAAAAGTAAACGGGGGTGCACTCACAGGAAGGGCATTGCGCTCGATAAGGGCAGCGCCTCTAATAAAACAAATAAGTGATTCTGAACTGTAATTAATTCACAAGCCATCCGGGGTGAATCCTCGCGAAGTGGGGGCGAGATAAAATGCAGTGTAATCCGTAACTGAATACACTACACTGCAAGATACGGGCACCGA
Organism: Lissotriton helveticus; assembly: GCF_964261635.1. NCBI lineage: Eukaryota > Metazoa > Chordata > Amphibia > Caudata > Salamandridae > Lissotriton > Lissotriton helveticus. The sequence continues at coordinate 1,777,925,341 of NC_136065.1, forward strand.
TCAAAGCAAATGCCATTTACGGAGAATTGTGTAGGATTCTTTACAGAACGCAGCATAGACCGGGGGGGCGCATACATACACGCCGAGCACAGTAAGGGGTTTAGAGACGAACGTCGTGCAACTACGGCCCCCCAAAAGCAAACATTCTGATGCAAAACACGCACGGATAAGCCCTTGGTAGACAGTGGCGGCTGGGTATAAAGGCACACTAATCATCCTATGCAGGGGGAACAAATAGGTGCAACGGTGCAGCAGAAATGCAAAAGGAAGGAATTATTTACGTACAAACGAAATGATCCTAGTGCATAGTCAAACGATGCAGCCTGAGCTGGTTTGTTTAAGCAACCCTTTTCAATGGTCCCAGCTGCCTCCCTGTCGCAGCCATTGTTTGCAGCAGGGCACACGGACAGCGGGAGGGGGGCGGGAACGGGCACACGGACAGCGGGAGGGGGGGGGGCGAAAACCAGATTAAAAAAACATATTTAAAAATGCCGCTTACCTGCGAGGAAAGAAATCGCGCAGCCCACCGCATCCTGGCAACTTCAGTCTCGCAGCCCACTCCTGCAAAGGACACTTTGAAACTGACCAAAACAGGACGAGAAAAAAAAAAAAATAACATCCGCCCACCGCCGCAACGACACACGAAAATGGGCGGGATGAGTAAAAATCGTGGGAACGCCAACGAATCTGCTCGGGGAATGAGTGACGCATCTCTGTTCCAATGGCTAGCCTCCATTTATGGAGCTAGCCAATGGGACAGAGAGGCGGAATGAAGCCCCATACTTGTTAGGTTTCGACCTGGCCGTAGCACGCAGTGCTCCGCCCAGGCGAAAACTTTTGTTAACAGTATGGATGTTCTTCCCGCCTCTGTTTCCCATTGGCTAGCTTCATAAATGGAGGCTAGCCATTGGAACAGAGATCTGTCCGTCAATTGCGGAGCAGATTCGGGGGCGTTCCGGCCATTTTTACTCATCCTGCCCCTTTGGACACGTCAGTGCGGCGCTGGGCGGGATTTATTTTTCTGTTCGTCGAGGTTTATTTTCGTCATTCCGCGTCCGACCGCCGCCGGAGGAAGTCCAGGTCCAGGTGAGTGCTTTCCGTGTGTTCCCGCACCCCCCTCCCGCTGTCCGTCTTCCCGTTCCTGCCCCCCCCTGCTGTTCGTGTCCCCGTTCCCGCCCCCCTCCCGCTGTCCGTGTGCCTGCCCGCCCCCTCCCGCTGTCCGTGTGCCTGCCCGCCCCCCTCCCGCTGTCCGTGTGCCTCCCGCTAGATTTTTTTTGTCCCAATGATTTTTCTTTGCATTCTGGGACTCGTAGTCCCTGAGGCGGAGGTCTAACCCACATCGAGGCCAAATTTGGTTTCACAACTTCACTTCACAACCTGGAAGTGGACCTTGGCACACACCATTAGCAGAGTAGTATTCTCGATTCAGTTGCTCATATCGCAAAAGAAATGAGCAGGAAATTATAAGTGAAGGGAAACACATTTCTCGGATCTTATCAGTACTAGGAAAGATTCACATTTAGTAAAGTCTTCCATTTTGCCCGTTCTTCTATATTTGAAAACACCAACGATCTCACCCGCTGTCTACACATGAGGGATCCCGAGTGTGTGCGTGTGTGACTGCTCCAGTGTGTGCGTGCATGTGACTGCTCCAGAGTGTGTGTGTGTGACTGCTCCTGGGTGTGTGTGTGTGTGTGTGTGTGTGACTGCTCCAGGGTGTGTGTGTATGTGACTGCTCCAGAGTGTGTGTGTGTGTGTGTGTGTGACTGCTCCTGGGTGTGTGTGTGTGTGTGTGTGACTGCTCCAGGGTGTGTGTGTATGTGAGTGCTCCAGAGTGTGTGTGTGTGTGTGACTGCTCCAGAGTGTGTGTGTATGTGACTGCTCCAGAGTGTGTGTGTGTGTTCCTGCCCCCCCCGCTGTTCGTGTCCCCGTTCTCGCCCCCCTCCCGCTGTCTGTGTGCCTGCCCGCCCCCCTCCCGCTGTCCGTGTGCCTCCCGCTGTCCGTGTGCCTCCCGCTAGGTTGTACCTTTTTTATTTTGCTTCTTTATCATTTCATTTATCTTAGGAGTCCTTATTCTGTGTTTTGTGTCAGTGAACGCCCTCTTTGGTATTGGCTGGAGCCATTAGAAGGCTAGTTGTAGACATTAGCTATCTGTGTTAATTGCTTGTTAGATGAGGTCTCAGTGAGATATCTTCAAGGGCTGAAAGGTTTAATTTCTTACGGTGCCTGTAGGTGACATAGTTTCGTGTCACTTCTGCTGGGGCTTTTCAAGTTGCAAAGTTGTTATGTAAAGAGAAGATGTGATGTCACACCAGATTAAGTTCATGTTTCTTCTTGTTGTGATTAATCCCGGCATGCCAAAGATTACGTGTGGGTCAAGCCACATACAAATTTTCTTGCCACGTCAGTATCGTCATACCAAATGTTTGTTGCCTAAGACAGAGACAGATGTTGCTTATTGTTGGTTCTGGGATGAAATTAATTAAGGCTTCTTTGAAGGCTCCGTTGTTTGAGGATATTATGTATCGCAAAAGAAATGAGCAGGAAATTATATTTCACGGATCTTATCATTACTAGGAAAGATTCACATTTAGTAAAGTCTTCCATTTTGCCTTCTATATTTGAAAACACCAACGATCTCACCCGCTGTCTACACATGAGGGATCCCGAGTGTGTGCGTGTGTGACTGCTCCAGTGTGTGCGTGTGTGACTGCTCCAGTGTGTGCGTGCATGCATGTGACTGCTCCAGAGTGTGTGTGTGTGTGACTGCTCCTGGGTGTGTGTGTGTGTGTGTGACTGCTCCAGGGTGTGTGTGTGTGTGTGACTGCTCCAGAGTGTGTGTGTGTGTATGTGACTGCTCCAGAGTGTGTGTGTGTGTGTATGTGACTGCTCCAGAGTGTGTGTATGTGACTGCTCCAGAGTGTGTGTGTTTGTATGTGACTGCTCCAGTGTGTGTGTGTGTGCGTATGTGACTGCTCCAGTGTGTGCGTGCATGTGACTGCTCCAGAGTGTGTGTGTGTGTGTGTGTGACTGCTCCAGAGTGTGTGTGTGTGTGTGTGTGACTGCTCCTGGGTGTGTGTGTGTGTGTGTGTGTGTGTGTGTGTGTGACTGCTCCAGGGTGTGTGTGTATGTGACTGCTCCAGAGTGTGCCTGTGTGTATGTGACTGCTCCAGAGTGTGTGTGTGTATGTGACTGCTCCAGAGTGTGTGTATGTGACTGCTCCAGAGTGTGTGTGTGTGTATGTGACTGCTCCAGTGTGTGTGTGTGTGTAACTGCTCCAGTGTGTGTGTGTGCGTGACTGCTCCAGTGGGTGTGTGTGTGTGACTGCTCCAGTGGGTGTGTGTATGTGACTGCTCTGGTTGTGTGTGTGGGGGGGGCTCTGGGTGTGTGGGGGGCTCTGGGTGTGTGTGGCTGGCTCTGGGTGTGTGTGGCTGGCTCTGGGTGTGTGTGGCTGGCTCTGGGTGTGTGTGTGTGTCTCTGGGTGTGTGTGTGTGGGTGGTAGTAATTGTTGTCTGCTGAGCTCGTCCGTAGGGTACAATAGTTCTCACATTTGCGAGAGATTAAGCTATTGGCAATGTAAATGACAATGCCATTTATTTATCTGTTTTCAAAACCAACACATAAATACAAATTTTGTCATTTACAATGCCAATAGCTCTAACTTCTCCAAAGGCGAAACCGTTGCATTGTAAATGCTTGTTTACAAAAGTTTTCGCCTGCGCGAAATTGGTTGCGCAGTAAACGCCAGGCGAAACCTAAAAATGGGTCCAAGAACAAAGAAAGACCTAGAAACATTAACTTTCTGATGATTTTGGTACTCTTAGTTGTTGCTCGTCCTTGGTAACCGGTTGGGAATTATCCGTTATGCAGACAGGACTGCAAAAAAACGATTCTTGAAAGAGAGTGGTTTCGGAGTGCACTTGGTCTTAGCCTCTATGCAAGAGCTTCGCCATCTGCCACACTCAATTCCTACTAGTACCTTTAGTGTGTGATGGTGGCACAGCATATGATGACTGATGATGTGGCGAGTGGGTCTTGAGAAGGGATTAAACAAGAACTAAGAGCCCCAAACACATTCCATAGATGATTTTTCCTACACGGTAATTCAATTTCAATCAACTGGAAAATGTGTGAAGCTGGGAAATGTATGTGGAGTAGCCTATGTTACGGCCATAGAAGGGTGCAATTGGGGACCTGCCTATGGACCCATCAATGCTCCCATTATTCTTGGCGAATGGGAAAAATGTCTTAAAGGATCTTGACCTCCTCTGATGTCAAAGGATTTATAAATGCAGGAGCCTTTCTACCAGGTAATAATGACGTCACCTGCTGCACCTCCGCATGTAAGACCACCACATTTGATACATATATTAAAAAGTCTGAAAGAGTTTGGCCTTTCAACTTAATACCTGAAAATCGTTCAAACATCTAGACTGTGTAATGTCCCTTGAATTGATGAGGCACGGGTCTAGGCTGAAAGACAGGAAAGTTAATGTATTGGTTTAAAAGAAATCTATAGAAACATTTGGAATAAAGAAAGAAATCGTTTGCACAACAACATTGCCATTGTGGAAGCCAGTAAGGTTCTTTGAAAAGGCCTGAACGTAGTCAATCCTTCGTGCAGAGGTGAACACTACAATTGAAACCAGTCTTCTATGCCACAAGAGGACCCATGCTGAAAAGGTTTATGCCTCAGCTAATACAAAACTATAACCAACACCAAATTGAGGAGCAGGAAAATTAACAAGTGGAGAAAGCCATGAAAGTAACACTGCACCACTGTATTTGCTAAGGAAAATATCTCAGCAGGCTTATTCAAGTGTACTATAAAAGCGGAAAGTTAATACTTAACGCAATCTACTCTGACACATGTAGAGGCAAAAAAGAATATAAAAGACAGAACATCACCAAAAGCACCGTAAAAACATCTTAGCCATTTGATTCTCCATTATTTCCAAGTGGAACCAGGCCCTCATGTTAAGCAATGAGATAAAGGGGCGAGGAACTCAACATCCCTATTGTATAAGAGGGTCCAGGACGTGGGCAAGTCATTGAAAATTGTTTTCCAAGAGGAGAAAATCGCACTAGACAAACTTGGCCTCTCCCGATCTGGTCAGTCACTTGAGTCTGGTAAGAATAGAGACTCTTGCCAAATCCCAAACCATATCATTGCACCCACTTGCCCAAAAAGAACTATATCAGTAAAGGAACTAAATATAATGTACTTAAACACCCGATCTGCCGTCAAGAATAAGTGAAAACTGTCCAACCTACTGGACACTGGTTCACCCGATATACTGTTCATGACAGAAGCATGGCTGACAGAAGAATCTACCCCCGACATCCTAGCTGCACTCCCAGAAAACTACGATCTCCTATGACCAAATAGAACGACACGTAGAAGGAGGCGGGGGGATTTGGCTGCCACCATAAAAAAGGGACTATCCACCAATAATGTCTCTCCACTAGAGATAGAGCTAGTGGACAGCTTAGTTTTTAGGCTAGACTTTCCAGACAGTACCATGATATGTGTACTTGTGTACAGACCTCCCATAGCTATGCCAAACGTTCCCAAAACTTTTGCAAATTGTATTGCATCTTTGAACATCGATTTCTCCAAAGTCCTAGTCATTGGTGATTTAAATTACTGGGCTAATGAAGAAACAGGAGGAAATAGTGCCAGGGAATTGACCGGCGCCTTACAAAGTTTGAATCTAACACACATATTTAAGCCCCCACACACATTAAAGGTCACACTCTCGACCAAGCATGGTCTATCAATCTCACCCTTCAAAGCCTAGAAATACAACCCTCTTTATGGTCCGACCATTACTTAATCAGGTTCACAGTAGGCGATATCTCTATACCAAAAACGACACTCTGTCAAAAAGGTCCCATCTAGAAACTGATATCACATTAATTTGAAATCATTATGTGACATCTTAAAATTTAAGCCTCCTGAAAGCAAGGATAATGTTGATAACCTGGAGAGAGAAATTGCAGACTGGCAAAGGAAGGCTATTGACTCTCATGCCCCCCTAAAAACTAAAACGTCACGCATTAGGGGGCATATGAAGCACCCAAATTGTTCACGGAAGATCTAAAATCTACAAACACGCTATTATGGAGGCAAACCCAACAAGGTGTTAAACTCAACCAAAAAAAGCAAAGACATTTTCAACACAGTACGTGAATTATCTAAACCCGATCATGTAACCCCACCTATCCCCGCCACGCAGAAACTATGCAATGACTGAAGTAATTTCTTCATTGAAATGTTTTTTTTTAACTCAGGAATCCATATATACCAAACATAAGAAGGTGGAAAATTGGTCTGCACATACTAACAATGACACCATGACCACTCGCCCATGTATAGGCCAAGATCAACTCTTGGAATACCTAAACAAAATAAAATCAGGCTCCCCAAACGATGTCTGTCCACCTGAAATACAAAAATCAATCCATCTTTAAAGCATTTCCAGAGACCATTCTCTCTCTTCTGAATTTTCCTTAACCCAAGGGATAGTTACACAAGTCTTTAAAGAAGCAGTGATTATTCCAAGGAGTCGACCCCCCAGAGCTGAACAACTATAGGCCAACATCCCGCCTCCCCTTCTTGGCAAAGTATTGGAGACACATATAGCTCCTGAGTCCATTATTCTATCCGTCATGGATGACTTTAAGGGAAAGGCTGATGCAGACAGCACTCAAGCCTGGATTCTCCTGGAACTGTCTGCAGCTTCCAATACTGTCAACCATGACTTCTTGGTGGACAGCATTGCTGCAGCAGGTCTCAGTGGTACTGCCCTGAATTGGTTTCAATCATTTCTTGCGGATAGGAAACAGTCAGTTTGGCTCTCTCTGTATAAAACTGGCACTGTAAACTTGAAATGTGGAGTACATCCTTATCCCCGCATCTCTTTAATATATATATATATCTTCCCTCTCATTGTCACGCTTTGTCAGATGGGAGTTCAAATCTACAACTAAGCGGACGATACATAGCTGGGCTTCCCCATAAACGAATCTACATATTCCAAGGAATTCCTCAAAATTTAAATGTTATTCATCATGAACTGGATTAACAAAAATCAACTAAAACTTAATGCAGAACAAACTGAAATCATCATTCCCAACAACAAATTTCAGCATTGGTCCCCCGCCTAGTGAGCTAGGCTCCCCTCTTCCCCCACCCGCACTAAAAAATTTGATAAAAAGCTTAGGCATAGACATTGATTCAGATCTGAACATGAACACACAGATTGGAGCGGTCACCTCCGCCTGCTTCTTTCAACTACAGATATTGAGGAAAATCCAAAGATTGTTTAGCAGAGAGGCGTGCATCCAAATCATCATCTCCTTGATCCTATCAAAAATCGATTATGCCAACTCAATTTACCTAGGCCTTCAGCACAACCAGATACATCGTCTGCGGCTAATGCAAAACCAGGCAGCCAGAATAATATAACAAGGCAGACAATGTCACATTAAACCACTGCTAAAAGAGCTGCACTGGCTCCCAGTGGAGCAGCACTCCCATGTTTAAAACCAGCTGTATCCTATTTAACACCATCAATGCTACAGCAATTTCCCCTCAGCGCTGGCACTGATTGATTCCCATTGTTCATGACGAGCTGAGCTCGTCATGAGCACACGAGCAGTGTACTGTATGACGAGCTGAGCTCGTCATGAGCATGGAAGGGGTTAAAGCTTTAAACAGGACTGACCCAAATTACTTACCCTCAAAAATCCATAAGTACACCCCCCACTGCACCTTAAGATCCATGCACATGAACTTATTAGAGGTACCAGACTTTAGATGCAAACAAACAGGAGGGTCACGTTTCTCAATATTAGGACCTAAATTCTGGAATGCTCTGCCACCCCCATTGAGGCTAACGTCAGACCTCCTTCGCTTTAGGAAGATGCTGAAGACCTGGCTCTTCACCCAAGCTTATAGTTAGATCTGGACCTTCTAACTCGTAACTCCTAATTGAAAGGAAAAATTCTAGCACCAAGAAACCGGTTGGTGAACGAGCGCTCTACATGTTCTAATTAACATAACATAACATTTGGTGAGGCCAAAATAATGCTACCAGAATTGTTGGAAATGTAGGTTCTCTCAAAATTTATTTAAGTCTAATGTATTGGCATAAAACACAGTAGGAAAGTCTATAGGATCCCCTGAGGACTTTTTCCCCACACCCAGACATGATGGCTACAGTACGATAATGTAAATATGCCATTTGACATTTATATGCATATCAGCGACAGCACAACAGTTTTTTGACAGGACTAGATGCAAATATTATGCATAGTTTTTCTTCTTTAATTCAACTTAGAAGCTATCAACAATACCTTAAAATTAATCAAAAAAATGTCAACACTACAAACATCAAAGCCATTGTTCTAGTCTTTGTGCCCTATTAGCTGTGCCAATTGTTGTTAGCCACATTGCACAGCATCCTCAAAGCTGTTCGGCATGGCTAAACTAAAACAAAATGTAAAAAAAACTTTTACGCAGCAGCCTGGGTCATTTTATAGGAGAACGCACCACATAAGCACATGATTACAATATGACGCAGCCCCTAATTATATATATTTTTTTTTTAAACAAAACAAACAAAAGTGAATTTGAAATTTCTTAAAAGTGAGCAGGGGGAGCAGATGCACACAAGGCGCTCTGCCGACGAGAAGCGGGAGTATAGGGTGACACATAGGAGCCATGTGGGCTCTGGCCCGGTCGGATTGAGAGGCACGACACACAATCTGTGTTGCCTGGCAGTGCCTACAACTGGAATCAGACACCCTACAGCGCACACACCCTTGCCTTCTGTGCGACTCGGCGGAGGGGTCTGCCTGCGGCGTCCCTGGCAGCCCGGCCGGGGGCAACGCAACGCCTGAGCCCCTGGCTTTGCGGCCTAGCGCCTAGAACACCCACCGGCTTGTTCCTGGCCCGGCCCGGCCCAAACCCCACACACAGCGGACCTAGAGAGGCGAGGTGAGGCGACGGAGTGGCAGGGTTCAAGACTGCCGGACTGCAGCAGAGGGCCGCAGACGGGGCGGCAGAGATCAGGCAGCGGCGGGCGTGAAAACGGAGCCCGTGGCTTAGCGGCCTGCCCGGAAGAGACGCACGTGGCCTTGCCGGACTGGCACCCCGCGGGCGCACAGGGCGGCACTCCTCATAGCACGCCGGTCCAAGTAACAAAAGGCGAGTGGCTGGAGGAGGAACCAAAGGAGTCAGGGACGAGCCACGGGACCCAGAACGGACATCCGAGAGACTGGGGCCTAGACCTAAACGGATACCTCCCTTTGCCTGGGACCCGGTCCAACGGTCGGGGAGGTGAGGAGAGCGGGGGAGGTGGTGTCCCCGTGCACCCCCTGCGACGCCTGAGGGCATACGGGAAGGCGACCCTGGGAAGCTCCTCTGGGCACCACCTTTCATCTCGGCGCGGGCAACTCCTGAGGCCCAGTCCGAACTGCTAAAAGGGGTACCTGCCCAGATTCTCCCCGCCATAGCGGCGACCGCACCAGCCCGTGAGCACTGTCACTCCGGGGGCTCTGGGAGCCGGGGGAGAGACAGGCCTTTGAGGAACCTAGCCGAGGCTGTGATAGCCGGGAAGCGCCCAGAAGCTGTGTACACAGGTGGGGAGACAACGAGCCATGCACTTTCCCCTGTCTGGCAGAAAGTGAAAGCGACACTGAGGAGTTGGAGACGGTAAACCATGGCCAACGTTGGACGCCGAGGCGGACGCACCATCATAGAAATGTTGGCTAAGGGCGCTCCTAAAGGGGAGAAGAGCCCCTCATCCACACCACAGGCAGCGAAGAGTGGGACCCCGGGGTCGGGGGAAGAAGAGATGCACATCACGAAATCATTCCTGGAAACTGTATTCAATTCCCTAAGGGAGGACTTCCAAGCGCTAAAACAAGATATGGCCGGGGAGTACCGCGAGTTAAGGCGAGATGTAGATGGGCTGGGCGAACGGGTGGCAGCGGTGGAAGAAACGACACAAGCCAGGAGAGAGGAGATCGACCAGCTGCAGCAAGAAGTTATCCACCTGAAAGAGCAACAGGTAGACCTCCAGGCACATGCGGAGGACCTCGAGAATCGTTCTCGGAGGAACAACATCAGGGTCCGAGGCGTTCCATCCAACACAGAAGGGGACAATACCACGAGCTTCTTACAGGGGATGTTCAGGGACATCCTGGGAGAACCTAACGACTTTCCCATTCGCATAGACAGAGCACACAGGGTGGGTGTTGCACGACAGGCCCCTGCTCCGCCACCCGACATACTGGCCTTTCTGCCCGACTACCCTTTGAAAGAGAGGATTTTACAAGCAGCACGCCAGAAACAGCCCTTAAGCCACCAAGGGCACCAGGTGGCATTATATCAGGACCTCTCAGCCATCACCCTACACAAAAGGAAGGCCTTTCGAACTGCTACGTCGTTCCTCAGAGAAAAAGGAATTCCCTACTCATGGGGCCACCCCTTTAGACTGATATTTAAATGGAATGGGACTCTGCACCAACTTTGATCATTGCAGGACACATGTGACCTACTGGGTATTGACCCTCCCGAGGAGCCCCAGCCACTGGAGAGTGCCCTACGATCCTCACAAGAGAAGTCACCACTTTCCTCACAGGATGGGTGACAACGAGTACGCCGTAGACGATCAACTAAGGCCGCCCTGTAGCCGGACCCCGCCACGATGCCACAGGAGCAGGCATCGGTCATTCAGGAGGTGTCCAAGGACACAGCGACACGCCACTGACCACACAAGGGCGGGGGTTATGATTGCATCATGCTTCAGCGGGTCTGACGGGGGAGCGGGCAGGGGGCCGATCGGGTCGCCACAACCACTTGCTCCTTCATGGGTTACTGCCACAGGCCGGAACGGAGGGCTGACCGGCCTGGGACTATGGACTGCTTACGGGAATTTTCTGTTGGGGTTAGGGAGGGCCCGGGAGGGGTGAGACGGTGGAGTGGGATGGGGGAAGGGCAGAGGAAGGGGGAGGAGGGGGCTTGTTGGGTAAGGTGGTGGGGGTTCCAGGTCCATGAGTGCTTGTATGTGTGCGGTAGAAGGGGGTTCCTGTTGTTTGATCGGTGGTGCTGGAGGGGCGGCCCTTGGCAGAATATTCAGCTCCTCGGGGCTAGGTATGCCACAGGAGCATTGCAGAGCTGGGACACAGAAGGTACAGGATTAGTGTTTAACTATGCCAGCGGCTGAATTACGTCTTCTCACTTTAAATGTCCGGGGCCTCAACAACCCCGTGAAGCGGAGGGCAGTTCTATCGTTTCTAGAGAACTCAAAAGCTGATATTTGTCTTCTCCAGGAAACGCACTTATTATCCAAAGATTGTCATAGGATGAAATCACGCAGCTTTCCATTCCAATTCTTTTCCTCAGGCCCCACTAAGACGGCGGGGGTGGCGATACTAGTGGCCCAGCACTTCAGGGGGAAGGTGTTAGAGAAGGTAGCCGAGATACGAGGGAGACTGCTCTCCTATAGTTTTTCCCTGGGGGAAGTTCCCTTAACAGTTTGCTCTGTTTATGCACCTAACGAGGGTCAGGAGCAGTTTTTCCACCAGGCGCTTAGTGAGGCGGCTGCGACACCTCATAGGCACGTCTTGGTTGGGGGGGGGGGCCTAAACCTGGTGTTCGATAACTTACTGGATAGATTGGGGCAGCGCTCCACACAAGCAGGAGCCTTATCAGGAGGGGGGTTGGCCAGACTGGAGGAGTTGGGGATGGTGGATCTCTGGCGCAGCTTTCACCCGGGAGTCAGGGAATATTCATATTACTCCCATAAAACCTATGCGCGGCTGGACTACTTTTTATCTTCCACATCCCTTAAGGCGCTTGCGACAGAAGTAGAGATGGGGGCTGTGGCGCTCTCAGACCATGCACCGCTCTCTGTGGTGTTTTCCTTCCCACCGGTGACTACGGCTGCAAGTTGTTGGAGGTTGCGTGACACGCTGCTCCACCGTAAGGACACTGTAGAGAAAATCAAAGGGGCCATTACAGATTATTTATCACATAACCACACCTCAGACACCTCCTTGGCCACACAATGGGCGGCGCTGAAGGCGAGGCGAATTTATCGCGGTCTCAACGGCGGAAAACACAGAGGGCCCGCAAATGCGAAGAGCTCACGTTAGGGACACCAGAACTGGAACAGATGCACCAAAGAACTGGCGCGCCTCGGGTATGGAAGCAGCTTCGCCTGGCACAACAGCAGCTGGCTGCACTGGATCAGGATAGGGCGGAATTTGCGGCCCTGAGAGTACGGCACATGTACTACACTGGGGGGGGACAGGTGCGGGCGCCTGTTGGGGCGTGCGCTCCGGGAATCTCAACAACGACACATGGTACAGGAGATTGCCACACGGGGCGGGGACCGGGCTACCGAAGACGGTGACATAGCAAAGGGCTTTAGCGACTTCTATACCTCCCTCTATGCAGGGGCGCGGCTTGACCCCACCGACGGCAAAGCTTTCCTAGAGTCCGTTCATCTCCCTGCTTTGTCAAAAGACCATCTCCTGGACAGCAAGATCCGTCCCGAGGAGGTGATATCGGCGATCTCGCGTTTTAAATTGGGGAAGGTTCCGGGGTCGGAAGGTTTTACGGCAATTTTTTACAAAACGTTCTGTCCTCAGATAGCACCGTTACTGACTGCCCTATTTAAATCGTTTGCGGAGACCGGCGCAATCCCACGTGACTTATTAGACACTACCATATTGGTCATCCCTACACCGGGGAAGGATCGCACGCAGTGTGGAGCCTGTCGCCCCATTTCCCTCCCTAATGTCGATCTCAAACTCTATACTAGAATCCTGGCAGCGAGGCTGGCTCCACTCATGCAGGGGCTGATTGAACCTGACCAGGCAGGGTTTATTCCAGAGCGTCAAACTGCCGACAATACCAAGAGGGCCCTGCACTTGATAGAGAAGGCTATGCGGACATCAGGGGAATACACGATGCTCGCGATCGACGCCGAAAAAGCGTTTGATCGGGTCCATTGGCCATATTTGGAGCAAGTCCTGACTAAGGCGGAGATAGGAGTGAAGTTTCGAACCTGGGTCCTGAATTGTTACACCTTTTCCACGGCGACAGTACGAGTCAACGGGTGCTCCTCACCCTGTTTTCCCATTGAGCGGGGGACTCGGCAGGAGTGCCCATTGTCGCCTCTGCTATTTGCGCTCTATATGGAGCCGTTGGTGCAGGCAATTCGAGCGGACCAGAGAGTGAGGGAGATTAAGTATGGTGCATACGTGCACAAGATCAGCTTATATGCGGACGATGTCCTCCTTTCCCTGGCCTCCCCTAGTGATTCTCTGCCGGCCTGTGTAGAGATTCTGGAAAAGTTTGCTGGTGCGGCGGGCTTTAAAGTTAACATGATGAAATCGGTGGCGTTGGACCTCTCACTCGAGGGGCACACCAGAGCCGACCTGCAGGAGCGCTTCCCCTTCCGCTGGGCGTCGGAGGCTATCCCGTACCTGGGGATTCAATTGGCGGCCACATTGCGGGACACGGTACGTATCAATCACGCCAGGCTTCGTCAGACACTCCGTACGGAATTAGGCAGATGGAGATACCTCCCGCTTTCTTGGCTGGGTAGAGTAGCTGCAATAAAAATGACCATTCTTCCGCAAATCCTGTACATATTCCGCGCCATTCCGCTTCGTCCCCCCGAGGGTTGGATCCGCCAAACACAGTCAGAGCTCGCCCAGTTCATTTGGAACAGTAAGCGTCCAAGAATGAAGCTTAGGTTGGCAATGTTGCCGCCGGAGAAGGGAGGCCTAGGTCTGCCTGACCTGATGCTCTATTATCAGGCGGCCCAACTCCGGACCCTGGTGGAGGGGAGCAGGTGGGAGTCAAAAAAATATTGGCTCTTTCAGGATCAGTCAGTGGCGGGCCACCCGTTACAGGAGGTTCCTTTCCTCCGTAGACAGCACCAACCTCCCAACCTGTATGCCTCGTTTATCACGAGAGTCCCGTTGGATGTATGAGACCAGACCAGCACGAAACACGACTTGATGAAATTTCCGTCGCCCCTTACGCCGTTGTTGGAGAACCCGGATTTTGGGCCTGGACGAGACATCCTGGCTTTCGCCAGGTGGCGCCCAGCGGGGTGTAGATTTCTGTTCCACTTATATACAGGGGAGGGAGTGGCACCCTTCGAGAATTTGAGACGGGAGTAAGGCTTGCCAGAAACAGAACGGCTTCGATATCTGCAGGTGCGTCACTGGACACTCTAATGCCCAAGTCAGGGAAGGGGCAGATCGGAAGCTCAGTCCTTATGAATATTAGCTAATTACGGGGAAGGCGGATAAACGGCTCATATCGGACTTATATCGCATGCTACTAGATCGGTACTCACGTGTTTATAACTCAGGAAGGGCCCGCTGGGAGAGGGAGCTGGGGCGGGTGTTAAGCACCAAGGAATGGGAGGGCATCTACTACCGAGCTCGGCACTCCGCCTATCATATGGGGTTGACAGACACCTTCACTAAATTGGTGACATACTGGTACTACACGCCTGAGTGGTTGCACGAGATGGATCACACAAGGGAGGTCTCCTGCTGGCGGGGATCTTGTTTGTATCTTGTTTTTGGGTTTTCTTCTGAACATAGGCTCGTTCATGCACCACTGTCAGGCGTGGAGGGAGCTTCGTAGGTTAACTGGGCTCAATAGATGTTCTTGTCGCTGTGCTTCCTTTCCATTTTCCTATGTATTGCATGCCTTGCGACTTATGAGAGGTCCTAATGTCTATATGTGAGCTGTTTTTTCAATAAAAAGATTTAATACTAAAACATTTATACAGGTCCTGAAGCACATCATGTGGATGTCACGGGAAAGGGCTGGGTAAAAGTTGAGGGTAAACGTACAAAAGTATAGGGACGGATTTAATCCAGCAGGAAGTAACAGCTCGCAGGAGAGCGAGGACAGTCTGAGGAGTCCTGCGGCACGTTAATTAACTGACTCATGTGGACAGTGCAAGTAGATAGTGAAACAGCTAAGGGAGAGGAGTTGGCCTAACGGCTAGGGCGGTCGAGCTTGAACCAGGGGAACCAGGATCGAGTCTCGGCAATGACGCTGAACATCCTGTGATTCTGGGCAAATCACTTAATCTCCCCGTGCCTACCGAAAATGAATGTGTTCTCATGTAACGCAACCGGTGCTATGTAAGGCGCTCTGATACCCAAAACCGGGTCAAGTTCGCGCTATATAAAACTCTGTAAAATAAAAATAAAACATTTTTAAAAACTGAGATTGCTGGAAATCACATGCTTTCACCTTACACAAAAGAAACAAATAGTTCCCTGATATTTAGCACAGATTACAGGCAAACACACACAGTACAGAGTAAATGTTCTATGGGAGGGCCAAACACAAGCTTAAAAAGCTGGCACATGAATACGAAGCAGGAAAATGAGTGTCCAGGGAAGCCATCCAATGGTAAGAAATGGGCAGACTCAAAGCCCCTCTATGTTCATGGTAAGCCACAAATGCCTATTAACAGGCTCTACCTAAAATTTTAAGAGTTCCTTGCATCCAATCAGAATCACCCTCTCCAGTACATAAACACACTGAGGATGCCTCACCTCCTCTTTCTTCGCAGCTCAGCAACCAGATGGTAAGTATTACTTCCATCATGGTTTTATGTAGTGAACAATTCATATTGATAGGGCAATGTATTGTTGTGCATTGTTATAAATATGTTTTGTTTTAATTGGCATTGCTTCCATTGTGCTCTTTGGCTTGTTAAAATAGTGTCACGCATCAGGAGGGGAACCAGACACTTGTGCCCACTCTCCCCTCTCCTATTCGCTCTCACAATAGAGCCTTTGGCTTCTTTCATACTGGCTGATGAGCGGACTCAGGGATGGAGCTGGCATGGTTCCCATGATGACCGGATTGCCCTGTATGCGGATGATGTCCTGCTCTTTCTGGCTGACCCAGCCCAATCTGGACCGAGATCCCTCCAGATCCTCCAATCCTTCTGGGGAGGGTTGGGCCTACGTCTAAACTTGACTAAATCTCATATAGTGCCCCTTCATGCCTCGCGAGAATTTGGGTGGCCCTTCTCCCGGAGCTGACCTGATCCAGCCCAATGCTCAAACGTACAAAAGACGACCTTCAGCACTGGCAACCCCTTCCACTCAACCCCCTTGGTAGGATCACCCTGTTCAAAATTATGGTTCTGCCCCATCTCCTATATGTTCTCCGGAATCTCCCGCTTCATCTGCCCTGTAGTTCGCTCCGTGGGCTGGACTGAATGACCACGACTTTCCTCTGGGGTGGCACGAGGATGCGGCTGGCCCTCACGCACTGCCAACGAACCACATACGATGGTGGTATGGGGATGACAAACCCCATTCTGTACTACCTGGCCACCCGCCTATTGGTGATCCATGACTGGTTCAATGGTGGATGGCCGTATCCGGCCTACTGGCATAAACTAGGAAGCCTCGGATTCTCCCAGATTCAGGCCATATTATACAGGGCTCCAATTCCTCACACTTTGCCCGCAGTCACCCGAACGGCCCTCCTCGCGTGGCAGTCTGCATTGCGACAGACTCAATGGGATGCCAACATTACAAAACAGACACCCCTCTGGGATGGCACTTGGCTGGGGCAGGTTGGGTCATTAGAGGGCTTTCAGAAATGGGACCTGATTGGTATCACCCACTGGGGAGATGTGTGGAATGGTGAGCATGTGTTCTCCTTCCAACAGCTGCAGCAAATATATTCCCTAAAATACTTCCAATTGCGGAATTCTCTTGCCCTCCACATTCCTGACCACAAGGCAGTCTCAGAGTTCAGTCCAATTGAAGGTAAGCTCCTCATGGGGAATCTGGAGAAAGGGGGAATATCCCAAATCTACTGATCCCTGATAAACAACACCCCGCCCACGCTAGACTCCCTTAGGACCCGCTGGGAACAATGGCTTGGTCCTTTAGAGGAGGAAGACTGGAGAGATGCACTAATGGCCCCTCGTGTACTAACTGTATCGCCCAGGCTCCGCCTCATTCAAATTTACTATCTTCACTTAGAGGCTACACAAAGCGGGCTTCATCCTGTTCCCAAAATGCCCACGGTGTGAGGCAGAACCAGCTGACTTACCATATGGTCTCTTGCGGAGCCATCCTTTCCAAATATGGGCGTCAATTGCAACTGAACTGAGTGACATACTGGGCTGGATGGTTCCCCTTAGTCCTCTTGCTCTTCTCCTGGGGGTGATGGATGGGCTGGATGGTAACCATACTGACACGTTTCTCCTGGTGGCGGCCATTCTAGTGGGCAAAAGAGACATTGCAGCAGTGTGGAAAGACTCAGCTGTTACAAAATGGGGCAAGGGAGTGGACTAGTGTGCCATCCAAGAAAAAACTGTGTATGAGGCAAGAGGCTGTCCGGCTAAACACGGCCGAATATGGGGCAAATGGCTCGGCTTGCTGGACTGACCTGCCACGGGTGATGGTTGGGCGGATCTGCGGGCAATCTAGATCTCCATTGCTGCGCCTGACGGGGAAATGCTCCATGAATGTACCGAAATGTCTTATATGTCGCAGTGATGCTCTGTTCTTTTTGTGGAGTATGAAAATCAATGAATTGTTTATCCAAAAAAAAAAAAAGATGGTGTCACAACTGAGAATTTCTTAACCTCTCACTATGGAGAGGATAACTTTTCATCACTGCTTGGTGCATTGCCACAACCAACTGGTCTTCACATGGTGCTGAAGAAATCCCCAATTAGATCGGGTGCATGACTGCGAATGTCAGCATTGAGTGGCCCGACCCCAGAACTTGCTTGAATGCGTCGCGTGGTTCAGCACTGCAGTGAGGTGCTGCCTTGCCCCACCACTGAAGTATGCCTTCTCTGGCGACGAACTTGCATGGTTGTGTCAGAGGACTGTGGAGACCAATGGAAAGGTTTTCTGGACTACCGCTCTTCAGCTCCAAGCTCTTAATCTCGAGAAGAAATCTCATTGGCTCAATATTTAACGGTGTCTCACACTTGCACCTAAGATGTCAAACAACAACAGTAAGTGAAGATTTCTAAAAGACAGATGTTTTATTAAGGACAAAGAGAGGTTATCGCACAAGAGGTGCTTGTGATTTTGTGCAACACTGACTAGTCAAAAAATAACTAAATATCCCCTAAAACAGATACTGATGAGGGATGAAATATTGAGAAGGTAGATGAGGAAGGCCTCCAGATGGAACAAGGCATTTCTAAGGCTGAAGATACCTCAATGTGCAAAGCAGTCTAAAAGACCCTAAAGTCCTGGGTTCACAATTAGAGATGATGGCAGCTCGTCTGCTTCAACTCCTCCACTTGATGGAAAAGCTAGTTATGAGGATGATCCTCCCCAGGGGTAGGGGGCGGTGGGAGGAACCCCCTGAACACAGTAAAGCAAAGAACAAAAGACCCTCTAGGGCAACCTGGCCCGTTTTGACATTTTAGAGAGGACTCCGTGAAGAACATCCACGAGTAGTCAGCACAATGAGAATGAACCATGTGGTTTTTGCAATCAGACTACCTAAAAAGTTGTACTCCACAAGGGAGTAGTACCATCTCTCCACCCACAGTATGGAAAAGGGTATGGCATTCGAGAATTCTCTCAGATGCGTCGGAAGACAAAGCCAGGCCCATCAGATAATGAACACTAGATCTTGACAAGAAGAAGGCACAATAGGATTACCATTGGAGATATACACCGTCTGATACATGTGAGCCGGGCGACCTTTTCCACTCAGGGTCTTTGGAGAGGACACTGACTTTAAAGGTGGCCTTATGCATACGTGGCAAGATTCACAAACGTTTGTATAAGGAAGTTAGGGCCAACAATTGGGCGACGTGCCCAGGGTCTTCCCTAGGGAAATTGTGGTAGACACACTAGAAAAAGACACCAGAATTAATATATTTTTAGCTAAATATAGCAGAAATCATAATACAAAAAAGAAGACAAAAAAAAGAGAGAGATTAATTGATCCTGGTAGCCTGCCAAGGCAAACTACAGATGCCTTGATTATTACATTAGATGTGGCAAAGGCTTCAAGTAATATGATCAAACTTGACATCTAGTGCAGCTGAGCGCAGAGCACACACTGCTTGTTCGGCAATGCAACTCTGCCCTGTCCACAGAGTCAAGCTCGTACCACTTAATCAGAGTGGATTCATTGGGAGACTTAGCCCCATCTCAGGTGGGCCTGGTAGCACCGGCATGGCTCTTCAGTGACATTTTTGAACTCATAAATTCCAAAGGCACCTTTACCTCTCTGAATACGGCTTGGGTTTCTATTTTAAAAAAGTGCTCAACCCAGATGTTTTTGCAAGGACTGGCTAAGACATGAGTTGCTTGGTCAGTCACCCAATATTCTTACGAGGGACAGAGAAACCGGAGAGGATCCCCATGTAAGTACGAGAACCTTTTTGGAGTCTTTTCTATTAATCAAATTCAAGAGAGGGCAGGGAGACGGGAGAAATCAGAGCAAATCAAAAGCCTCACACCAACGGATTTTTCAGCATAATTCTTTTTTTTGGGGGGGAGACTGACTGGTGATCAATCTACATAAATTCAATGAATGTGTGGTATACCAACATTCCATAATGAAGAGGATTCAGTGCCTCAGAGATATCCTAAGGACTGGGTTTGGCGGGTGCAGTTGTATTTAAAAGACACCTCTCTAACAGTCATGATTTACAGCTCCCACCGCAGGTTCTTTCAAATTGCACAGAAGGGACGAATCTACAACTTTGCAGAGCTTCCTTTTGGCTTCTCCTCAGCACTATGGTGCTTCACAAAACCAGTTGTGGGCTTCCAGAGAGCCAGAGAGGAGCTTCTAGTAGTTTACCTCACCCAAATGCTTCTGATTAAATAATTCAGGCTTCAGAGACACTTAGAGTGGACAACACATCTTTGGGGAGACTTACAAACTTGGAGGGGGGAAGCGAGGAGGCCCCCACTGCAGCCGCCACCGCCAGGAGTCAATCTTTGCTGCCCACAGCGCCGCCACCCCGGGACTACATCTCCCGGCAGCGCTGCATTCTGACATCACGAGAGCGCCAAGAGGCGCCTTAAAGCAGCGCTCTGCTCGGCAGAGCGCGGGGAGACTTACAAACTTGGAGGGGGAAGCGAGGAGGCCCCCACTGCAGCCGCCACCGCCAGGAGTCAATCTTTGCTGCCCACAGCCCCGCCGCCCCGGGACTACATCTCCCGGCAGCCTCAGCGGCGGCGCTGCATTCTGACATCACGAGAGCGCCAGGAGGTGCCTTAAAGCAGCGCTCTGCTCGGCGGAGCGCGGGGAGACTTACAAACTTGGAGGGGGGAAGCGAGGAGGCCCCCACTGCAGCCGCCACCGCCAGGAGTCAATCTTTGCTGCCCACAGCGCCGCCGCCCCGTGACTACATCTCCCGGCAGCCTCAGCGGCGGCGCTGCATTCTGACATCACGAGAGCGCCAGGAGGCGCCTTAAAGCAGCGCTCTGCTCGGCGGTGCGCGGGGAGACTTACAAACTTGGAGGGGGGTAGCGAGGAGGCCCCCACTGCAGCCGCCACGAGTCAATCTTTGCTGCCCACAGCGCCGCCGCCCCGGGACTACATCTCCCGGCAGCCTCGGCGGCGGCGCTGCATTCTGACATCACGAGAGCGCCAGGAGGCGCCTTAAAGCAGCGCTCTGCTCGGCGGAGCGCGGGGAGACTTACAAACTTGGAGGGGGGAAGCAAGGAGGCCCCCACTGCAGCCGCCACCGCCAGGAGTCAATCTTTGCTGCCCACAGCGCCGCCGCCCCGGGACTACATCTCCCGGCAGCCTCAGCGGCGGCGCTGCATTCTGACATCACGAGAGCGCCAGGAGGCGCCTTAAAGCAGCGCTCTGCTCGGCGGAGCGCGGGGAGACTTACAAACTTGGAGGGGGGAAGCGAGGAGGCCCCCACCGCCAGGAGTCAATCTTTGCTGCCCACAGCGCCGCCGCCCCGGGACTACATCTCCAGGCAGCCTCAGCGGCGGCGCTGCATTCTGACATCACGAGAGCGCCAGGAGGCGCCTTAAAGCAGCGCTCTGCTCGGCGGAGCGCGGGGAGACTTACAAACTTGGAGGGGGGAAGCGAGGAGGCCCCCACTGCAGCCGCCACGAGTCAATCTTTGCTGCCCACAGCGCCAGGAGGCACCTTAAAGCAGCGCTCTGCTCCGCTTCACGGGACGCTGGGCGAAGCCCAGGCTAAGGGCGGGCCCTCTGTGGCCCTCAGAGGACCTGAGGAGGACGGGACGGGCCACCCCATTTGACTCTATCACAGGAGGAGGTATTGTGATGCTTCAATTGTATTGACTATATTGACTTTTCTGCCGTTTCCATCAATATTATAGACACTATGTCAATTTGGGAAGAGCTCAACGCCCTGTGTGGCACAAAGTACGTCCCTGATGTCATAACCTCCCCTACTGTGGGCACTAACTGTGTTATTTCCAATGGCTTCCCACAGGACCTAGCATCACCTGTAAATAAAGACCAAAATCAAGCAAACGCTTCGCCCCTGGATCTCATTATTAGAGGGAAGCACGACAGCGAAATTGACACTGGGAACTATGCAAGTACACAAAATCTGTGCACCAGCCCAACTTCATCTCCCTCTAAATTAACAACATCAATGGAGGTCACGGCCGCGGCCAAATTAGACGACCCTGTCTTGTCACCCCAATTGACTATATTAACCCAAATTGAGCAACTGTTGTTAGCCGTCATCTCACCCTTGGTTTTAAAAATCAACGACTTGGGGGACAGGCGATTAGCATCGAGGAAGTAATCAAAAAGTATCCTCCTCCAAATAATAAAATGGCTACACCCGCCTGCCCAAACCCTCCCACCGCCCCTGAAAAGCATAACTCTGGTATTTGTAAGAATGGTGAAACTCAAATACAGCCCCCATGTATACCTACCCCAATAGGCCACAAAGTAACTTTAAAACCTGCGTTACAAACTCATACAGTGGTTAGACCAGCTCCGGTAAGAATGCCATGTATCAACTTACCTCCTGAAGCCGCCCCATATGTGTCGGTCCTCTCTGGGGTCCCTGCCCTCAGCCAGGGAACACACGAATCACAGAAGGACCTACTAAACAAGGTCATTTTCTGGCTACAAAACAATAGACCTTTGCCACCTGAGCTAGATGGTGGCATCCTGAATGTCAGGAGGGTGGGGTGGTTAGGCACGCTGCCCAAAGACATCGCTGGGGACCTGGTGCTAATTAAATTTAAAAATAGGAATATCGTCCCCTATTTACGATTTTGCCCCCCCCAAAGAGAGACATGGCACTATTCGCATTTGGGATTTGCACGATTTTTACCCGAGCCCTCCACATATCCCGATACACAGACTACCGGTAAAGGAATACTATTCCTGGGGAAGGGAACCTCGTCTCTATAGTGCAACCAACCTTTTAGCCCCCAACGGTTTTGAACTTTTGTCCAAAAATTGTATTTTTAAAACCCCACCACTAAGAGGCCACTCACAAGTTTGAGCTAAACTGACAGGGTAGGAAGTAACTGATAAGTATTTTACTGATAGAGGCTTGCTTAATGTTCTTCCCCGGCTCCACAGTATGTATGTATGTCTTTTTTAGAGCTGTTTTATTGAAAATGAAATCTATGCAAATTGATTAGCTGATTCGATATATTTATTTAATCTTGTTTTATTAATTTTGTAATGAAATGTTACGGTGTTTATGTAATTTTATGGTGTTTATTTATGTATTGTTGATGCTTTTATGATTTTAAACTAAAATCGAAAAGCTTAACTGACTGTCACATCTTTCTCTGAGGCGGGGTTTCATACTGAATGAGGAAAAGTCAGAGCTGACGCTCAAATAGTCCATGACATTCTTGAGAGTCATGAGAGACTTACGAGCAGCCACCTCACCAACATAACATTGTAGTGCAGTTCCTATATTCCCAATAGGCTCTGCGTATTGGAATACTAAATCCTATTACATAGGACTTAGGTCAACTAGGTCTCTATCAAATATACTAAACTTTAATTGTGAGTGCCAGCTAGCTCAGAGGTCACTAGAAACTTTCTCGAATTCACAAGAAGGGATTAGTTTCTGACAACAGCATAAACTTGACAACTTTGTCTCCTCAAGAATAAAACGTATCTTCAGAGTCATGGAAACAATATACAAGTATTTCACTCAATCGTGCATGCTTTGTTTCTACAGAGTTTGCAGACAAATAGTGAGACAAGCGTTTTCAATAAAAAGGTTTATTGAACAGTCTTCTTTCTCATGCAAGAGAAGTGAACTGCTACAATCGTTAGGCAGACTGCAAAGTACAATGCGTACAGCGAAAATAGTGTTATAAAATAATACTGTAAGAGCATTATATGGTTTCTAAGCCATATAAAATACATACATAAATACACAGGCTAAAATACTCAACTGGTGCTTCTAAAATACGCCCAACCCAATGTACCTAACCTAAGTCTGGTACAGGAGAAGTAGTAAGTATTGTCTTTTGCATAGGTTTAGTTTTGCCAAGAATCTACCAAACGTTTCTCTACGTTCTAGTCAGCTCCATACCTTAGAATGAAGGAGGTCTGGTATCTCTGTATCAGGACTCAATTTCCCAACACCCCGCAAGGGGAGTCAGAAACACTGGAGCTGGATTTCTCAGCAGAGGGGGGGGAGATTCCTGATCAGTGCGTCAGCTGGAGAGTCGGCTTCCTTTGGCACTTGCTGTAGCGAGCTGCGTCAGGCAAGTAGGTCGTCAAACTGCTCTGAACCACTGTGCTTTGCCATAGCAAGTGAAGGTATATTTATACCTTGAAGGTGTTTAGGAATGCCATGTTTGACGTAAAGTCGGGCATATGAACGTCATGAATGAACCCCTGGGGAATAGTTGTTCATTGTAAAACTAACTGAGTTCTTGGAGAAATCAAGCAAGGGGAATCCCCTAACGTCTTAAGCTGGTTTTCCAAGAAATCTTTGTGATGTTTGGTGAACGGATGGAAGTAGCCATGCCTGTATTTGGGTAGCATGGGCTATGCCTAAATGAAATGAATGAAATGAAATAGGATTTATAAAGCGCATGGCTGCCCGGGAGCATCCCAGCGCTGGAGTACAGAGGACAACTAAGGATAACTGGGGGGAACACAGGCTTTTTACGGGTCCTGTGGGAACAGGAACGTTTTCAAGAGCCTCCAGTCTGGCCCTTCCTGACTCTTTGTGCTGTAGCCAGATTACCGTGAGCAGAGCGCAGAGTCCTGGTGGCCTTGTAGGGGTGGACCAGGTTTCCAAGGATAGGGGGCCCCTTGCCCTGAAGGGATTTATGGGTGATGCACAAGGACTTAAATTTAATCCTTTCCCCGATTGGCAACCAGTGGAGGGCTTTGAGTGCAGGTTTGGCCGAAGATCTCCGGGGAGTACCTATAAGCAGCCTGGCCGCCGAGTTCTGAAGGATATTAATAGTTGATTCTGGGGCGGCCAAAAAAAGGGCATTGCTATAGTCTAATCTGGACAGGATTAGACCTTGAATAAGCAACTTCCTGGATTGTGCCGGTAGTAAGGGAAGGATCTTACGGGCTGAGCGAAGTAAGCCCACACAGGTGCCAGCAGTCTTCTTTGCTTGTGTCCTGAAGGAGAGGTCCTGCTCAAGCCACACCCCTAAGCTTTTAAGTTCATTCTTCAATGCGGGGAGATCCCCCAAACACGAGGGCCAGATGGAGATAGGAAGAGATGTTATTTGCTGGCCTAAAAGCATAAGTTCTGTCTTTGTGCCGTTCAATTTAAGTCGGGACCACACATCCATGCGGGGATTTCAGAGAGGCAGCTATGCAGGTTTTCCGTACTACCCTTTTCTAGGGAAAGCGAGACGACAAGCTGGGTGTCGTCTGCGTACGTAATAACCTTAATCCCAAAGGGGGTAACCACATCCTCCAGGGGGGCCATATAAATGTTAAACAAAGTAGGGCTCAGTGATGAGCCCTGAGGAACCCCACACTGGAGGGGGATTGGAGTGTCGCCAGTGCCGGCAAACGTCCATTTTGCCACAGGGAAGTCTCCTAAGTTAATGTGCCCCACCATCCCATACGCCGTAAGGCCTGCCTCCAGATCTGAAACACTACATGGGTGGCCTGTGGCAACTTCTTCCGCAGCTGGGCCGAGTATAGGATGGTATGTAGAGTATCAGACCCCATAAGGTGCCTCTCCAGAGCATACGCAGGGTCCCCCCTGTTCCTATACCACCATTCGTTCAGGACCAGGAGTTGGGATGCCTGGTAGTACGACAGGATGTCGGATGTTGCCAACCCTCCATAGTACGTCGACAAGAAGCAGGTGCTCAGTGCCACCCGTACAGCGCCTTTCGCCCATAGAAACTGTCCCAACGCCGAGTCCACCTGTCGGAACCAATAGGGTGTAATCGGGTAGGGGTGGTTCAGTAGTTGGTAGAGTGGACGCAGGAGGGCTACCATCTTAAAAATGATCCCACCCATGCTCCAGAGGCCACATTCCAGTATTGGAGAGTGAGTCCCCCCGCCCGCAGGGGATCACACTGGCTACTATTCAGGAAGATGCAGTGGTGGTCTCGCTAGATGCCACAATGACGTTCAATATGCTAGAATGGTCATCGAATGGCGGTCCGCAAGAAGTTTGGCTTCAGCCCGAACTTTATGGATTGGGTGAAGCTCCTCTATACAGACGCACTGGCCCAAGTGATAGTTAATAATAAGATCTCCGAGACGTTCTCCCTTGGCATTGGAACTCGACAGGGCTGCCCACTCCCACCCTTACTCTTCGCTCTTTCTCTCGAGCCTTTGGCGGCCTGGATTCGGCAGGACCCCTCTATCAGGAGACTAAAGTGGGTGGAGGGGTGGGAAGACCGTATCTCCCTGTGCGCAGACGACATCCTTTTATATCTCGCCTCTCCCCAGAAATTACTGCGAGTAGTTCTTCATATTTTCACCAGTTTTGGGAGAAACTCTGGTTATAGAATAAACTGGGGCAAGTCGCTGCTATATGTTCTACATGGAAGCCCTCCCTCTCTGCCACGACACTGCCGAATGTTAGCCGCCTCAGAAGGATTTAAATACTTGCCCATTTTTATCACAGCCGATGTCAAACATCCTTATGCCCCTATTCCTCCTTCGCCCACTACAAAGATTCAGACGCGATGCCGCGACCTGGAAGATGCTGCCGCTGTCATTATTGAGACGCACAGCACTTTTCAAAATGATGACCCTCCCATGCTTCCTATACCCCCTGCAGATCTACCCCGACCTGGTCCAGATCAGGTTCTTTAACAAAACTGAAAGCACTCTGAGGGATCTATTATGGGAAGGTAGACCGTGAATAGCACTACAAAAACTCACACTTGGATGGTACGAAGGGGGCATAGGACTCCCCGACATCAAAAAATACTATTGGGCGGCCCATTTAGCGGCCGTAAACCACTGCACCTATCATATTGGGGATGACCCTGGCTACAGAATGGACAGGTGGCTACTCCTAGAGGGTAACTTTAGCAGACCACTTTATTTCCAGACCCAACAGGTACTCCCTAACAGGACCCACAGAGCACTCCGTACAGCTCTGGCACATGATTAACCGGAAATTAGGTTGGGCTGAGAAACTCACACTTGCCACCCCACTGTGGGACGGTGAACAACTGGGCTCCCTTGGGAGGTCAAAAGGTTTGACATATGGGATTTAATTGGATTGTCATGCATCAGGGACCTCTGGGGAGCAGATGGGGTGTTTACATTCGCCTCACTTCAACTGACACATGAACTAGCAGATTCAGAGTAGTTCAGGTATATCCAAGTTAAGACACACCCTTCAAGCTAATTTCCCCATAGGGTCATCCCCACTGGAGTCCTCACCCCTCGAAGACATACTACTGCATGGATAACTACCAGATAAGGCCATCTCCCCCACGTACAAAAAACTCAAACAATACACCGGACCCCCTCATCTCATTGAGGGAATGATGGGGAAGGGATGGGCTACAACTAGATGATGAGGAATGGCAGGAGGCAGTGTCATCCCCCTGGGAAGTTGCTATTTCATCTAGACTGCGTCTGGTGTAACGAGAAATTCTACACAGAACATAGATCTCTGGTTCCAGACTGATGCACAAGGGGTTATGTAGGAGACAGTGCAGACTTGAGGGCTCCTTCATGCATATCATATGGGAGTGCGAGTTGATTCAGGAGTACTGGAGAAAGGTACACGAGAGCATGAGTACTGTGTGGGGTGTATTGATTTGTCGGGAAGTCAAGCAGTGCCTTTTAAACATGTAGGAGCCCACAGGCCTTAGCAGCAGGGGCAAACTATGGGCAACTTTGGGACAAATGGTGGCAAAAAGGAATATTGCCCAGTTATGGGGAGCAACAGTGCTGCTTACACTGGGAGCCTGGAAAGCAGACATGGACTGGAGTATACTTAGGGAGAACACTGTATGTGTTGCATGCAGCTGCCCCCAAAAATGGTTGGCCGTCTGGGATTAATGGAATGTATATCGTGGTAATATTTGTGAGCCTCCTCCTCTCCCCCCCCCCGTGATGAACCATTATCGCCTTGACCCTAATGCTATTGATGGACTCATTTCAGCTGTGTGTACCGTGATCTGACATGTTTCGAATTCGTTATCAGAACTGTGATGTTGCAATTAATTTTTAATGTATTGTGGAGACCTTTCTCGTTAATAAAAACAGAAGACAAAAAAAAAGAGAAAGAGACACACTTACGAGGCTCACTGTGTACATTTCTAGACAGGGGGCTTACAAAACAATTTGGTTAAAGTATGCCTGGTAGTAGATTGCGTGGTGAAGGTGTTTCATATGGGAGTGAATGTAAATGTGTGGTAGTGGTATGCATTGTTAAATCTTCAATGTAAAAACTTGTGTGGTGAATGAAGGCATGGTAATGTCATATAACAAACATTAGTGCATGCAGGATTTACAACCGGCTCTAGAGGAGTGGAAAACAACCCCCTTTATGGCAGTTAAATCTTGGATAAACCCTGGCCGGACATACTTGGTGTTTAAAGGGGTATGGGACGGAGAGAGATGTAACCCTGGTCAGGGTCTATGCCCCTCAGAGATTTCAAAAACACACTCTGGATAGAGAAGACGAAATATTGTTAGTCAAGCTCCTCCATGAATATTATAGGGGGAGACTTCAACAATGTGATTAGTCATAGTGTGTATCGCTCTGGCCTGGCCCCAGCACAACAGAGGGAACCACCATTGGCAAGGTTTGTTAACACCTTGGGGCTATCACACCTTTGGCACCTCCGACATCCGTCGAATTGAAAATCCTCCTACTTCTCAGGTACTCACAGAGTATTCTCCAGGCTGGACTCCATCTTTGGAAGAGATAGGTGAGGTAGAATGAGAGGATTTTTTGGCCAGGGGGCTTTAGGACCATTCACTACACTGGCTAACACTCGGAACACATACTCGCAAATCAAGGATGGGATGGAAACTGAACGCCTGGGAATTAAGGGATGAGACAGTGGCTTGTGAAGGTAGGGTGGGCATAGAAATATACTTTAACGAGAATAATGATTCAGTGCCGTCGGCTGTCACACTGTGGGAGGCTTACAAAAGGGTGCTGAGAGATAGGACGTAAACACCATAGCATACAAAAAAAGTGAGAGGTGAGGGAAATGGAATCACTGGAGAGAAAGCTAATAGAACTAGATGGACAACCTGGAGCGGAGACAGATCCCTCCTTTATGCGACAGATAACGATTACCCGCAAGGACTACCATTCCCTGGTGCAAAACAAAGCAAAAACCCAGATCGTTTAGACGCAACACCACTGATATGACGCAGGTGAAAAAGCTGAGTGACTGCTTGCATGTTTGAAAAGAAAAGAGGCAGAGGCACACTGATACACACCATATGGAGTGCAAATAATGAGTTTTACACCACCACTCAAGACTTGGCCAACAAATTTGCACTATACCATGCAGACTATTACCGGACTAGTCCACTAGTAGACACACCCCAAATAGTAAACTACTTGGAGGGAGTGACCCACCCTGTAGCTAGATGATCATTTGGCCATGGAGAAGGACGTGTTCCTCCCGGAGTTACAGGCGGCCATTAGCAAACAAAAAACAGGGAAACCCCAGGTCCCAACAGGATCCTGTGGTAAATAAATAATTAAATACCGGTACTATTTTTGAATACATTAATAATTACAGATAGCTCAATAAATAAGAGGCAGGATCCGAGGAATCTGAGTCGAACGGGCTTTATTCAGGCAAAAGGGAAGGGACAGGATCGGGACAGCCTGAAATAAAATAGAGAGGCAGCTGCAACGTTTCATCAACAGTACAAGGTATATATAGTAAAACATTAGAATTACATTGCATACAGTAGGCGTAACTAGTGACAAATGTAAGATAAGAACACATGGGCGTGAAAAGAAGGCGTGCACAGGGCGTGCACGTAGACATGTGATGAGAACGTCACAGAAGTGTCATGAATGGGCGGAAACATGGAGGGGGCTACCTGAGCAGCTGGGACCTTTAACCTAGTGGTGCGCGCAAACGGGCCATGACGTGTTACCGGGGAGAACTGGGGGCTCTGACTTCTGTACTAGAAGAGGAGACGAAAGTCTGCGGTGTCAGGACGACATGTACCTATAGCATATCTGGTATCTGGTGTTTGGAGTACATGTTGATAGAATCTAGAAGTTATCAGGGCAAAGGCTACCGGACACTAAGACTGGTGCATGCATATATTCTACATGTATTGCTTGTGCTATGTATCTTCTATGAATATTAATACCGTAATTCTCTTGCATGGAGACAGGAAGACTAGCCTATAGCTGAAGCTGTTTATGCGGTTCGTTAGCTTAGGAATGTGAAGACGGAGAGCTGAACTGATAACTAGAGGCATAACATATTCTTGGCAGACAGGCAGGCAGAGCCAGGCCGGGCACCGCGCTGCGCGGCAGGGAGTAAGTGAAGGGTCAGGGATGCAGGTGGGGGCTGCATCGCTCCTCGGAGTGGGTTCAGGAGACTGGAGCTTGAATCTGGTGTCCGGGCCCTTTGAGGCCTAGAAACGGGGACAATTCAATGAATTAACGTGCACACTGTAAAACGTGGCAACATAGGCCTAATACTCATTGCTTTCACGAGAACTGGATACTGGCATACTAGAGTTGGACATAACTATAATTGCGTCTTTAATCGATCATAGGGGGATACATGCATATCGATCATGCACATATAACATAGGATGGGGAACACGTAGGCACATATAACAAGGCAAAATTCAATTTTCCTCATTCCCTCCTTGTGCCCTACGTTTCCATCAGGAAACATCAATATTCATGATACCATCTATCTGTTCATATAGCATAATTTGCTCATCTCGAATTGTCTTGGAACGGGACTTAGGACTAGGAATACAAGAGGTAGCACACAAGCCGCAAATCGCAGGGCCACATTGTAAACATAGGCAGCAACTGAATATGGTCATTACTGCTATACCTAGAAATGACAATACTTTCCATCCCCAGGCAGATATTATACTCCAGAGCCAACCGGACCATGTCCAGGTGCCTGGATTCTGGTGTAACTGATGGGCAATTTTATGAAGTCTGGTTATAGCTGAATAAACAGACGGTGCGTTATTAGGAATGAAAATGCAGCAACTAGATCCGATGACTCTACAAGCTCCTCCCCTATCGGCCAGTATGACGTCAAGGACGAGACGATTTTGGAGCACAACAAATCTCATAGCAGATTGCTCTTCAGTTAAGTTACCTAGAGCGGAAGTAGTCTCATTCACTACTGCTTCAAGGGTTCTGGTTAGCCTACGTATTAACTTACTATTCTGGACAGGACCTATGAAGAAAAAGAAACCTTTATTGAAATCTGTATACTGTTCTAAGGCAGTTTCAGTTTGATCGACAATTGGGGACTCAGTCTCCCTTCTATGTCTACTGTGTACTAGATGTGTGTTTCTGTGATAATCAGATGGGGCTAGGAAAACTGGTGGCAGTAGGAAGGCAATGTAACATGTTCCATCCCAATCGAGGGGCAGACGAACATATGCGGTCTGACCACATACAAAATAAGAATGACGTGAGGCTTTGAAAATAGATTTCCCACTGTCACTATACTCGACCATAGTAGTACAATCACTATGACCTACATGTGCGGAACCATTCTTTCTGACACATAATTCACCTTTAACGGGTAGAACTGAAATAGCAGGCAAATCTGGAGTAGTCTCGGACTGAACATTCAAAACCATGAAATTCGAGGAATAATTACCTAGATCATATACTTCATTTTCTAGATCTAACCCTGTTCTATGGGAAAGACCTTCCTTGTCTGGGAAACATGTTCTGTTCAAAAGGGACCTATCATTTGAGGATGACGTTAACGTGGACCATGCTCCACACGAACCATTGTGTGAAAACGGATAAGGAAAGAGTGGCAGAACTCCCTTCGGTGTCTGGAAAGGGGGGAGTCGACCACACACCCAACAATTAGTAGCATTGCTGGTCTGGTGTGAATAGTGTAACATTCGGATAAACGTATTATTGCGCATGGCAAGACGATAGGATAACTCGTGAGGAGGCAGGTCACTAAAAGTGTGCTCTACTGTAACATTAGAAAACATATGTACATGTGAAATAGGAAAACATAAATGTAAGGCATAACTTATGCAGGTAACCATAAGACTCAGAAATATCAGAAAAAACAGAGTAACAATACATCTACTTCGAAGATTCTTTTGATAACGTATTCTCTTAGAGTTTTGACTAACTCTCTCACTGTGTGGGTCTATCTCATACATGTCAGGAACCTGTCTAACCGTTTCACCCGAGAGGGACTTAGACAATTAAACTGGCTGACTTACTAGACCTTAGTTTATCTTTATACTCCTGCTGCGGAGTTTTCTCTAACAGGGGAAGTTTAGATTCAATGTCTGGGCAGTCCTTGAGAACGGGGCAGTCCTTGAGAAATGTCTTTGGTTTGAGTCCATGGAATCTCTTTACATGACTGGAATGCAACCACCCCTTCCTTCCTTCGATCTTCACGGCGGTCCTTGTTGTGAGTAGGACAAGTCGGGGCTCCGTCCAGCGGGGCTCCAGCGGACTTGAACGATCAAAATTACGAATCAAAACGAGGTCGCCTGGTATGACCTCATGCGGTTTCACTTCGGTGTTGTCTGGAAAAGCAGCGGCAACCTGTGAACGACAAGATTGTAGTGCAGACATCAAGGAGGCCAAGTAATCTGTCAGCATATTACTGTCAACATCAGTTATTTTACGTGGTCTAGGTGTACCCCACATGTTTGGGGGACGACCGAACACTACCTCGAAAGGGGACAGACCTGAACGGGAGTGAGCGACCATTCTCATATAGAAAAGGGCGACTGGCAGTGCTACCATCCAATCTACACCTTTCTCTGCGCATACTTTGGCGATTCGGATTTTCAGAGTCTGGTTATGTCTCTCTACGAGACCGGCTGCTTCAGGATGTCGTACACAGTGGAACTTCCACTGGTACCCTAACAGAAGGGATACTTGTTTCATGAGCTCGGATGAGAATGGCTGGCCGTTATCTGAATACACGACCCTAGGCAATCCATAGCGGGGGAAAAACTCACGAACCAACTGCCTGGCAGTGGTCGCAGCTGTGTAATCTGGGACTGGATATGCTTCTGTCCACCTGGACAAAGCGCATACAACTACGAGGACATACTTGAAACCTCGACATCGCTCCATCTGAATATAATCCATCTGGAGGACTTCAAAAGGGTGGTCAGGAGGATGGAACCCACCTTGTTCCACCGGGACACCTTTACCTGGATTGAACTGACAACAGATCATGCAGGTACGCACTTTTTGCTTGGCTGCTGCTCGTAAATGCTTGTTAAACCAGAGGTTCTGAATACTGTCTAACATGGCTTTTTCTCCTAAGTGTGCTGGACTATGTGCGGTGTTAATAATGACTTGAACCATAGAGTCGGGGAGAAACCATGTGGCTTTTCCCTTCGTCAACCATCCTTGATCTGTCTGGACCCCTCCTTGTTCGGACCATTTCTTGATTTCATCGGGAGTGGCATGTGACTGTATATCTATTACGTCTTGTGTAGGGTCCTTAACTGTCATACAAGTAGTCTGATCTGGAATATCTGTCTGTGTCGGGTTAACTGAAATGTCTAGAGTCTGAGCTGTATGCTTGGCTGTTCGATCTGCTAGATCGTTACCCTGGGAAATGATGTCAGTGACTTTCGTATGTGCCTTGCACTTCATGATAGCGATAGCTGTCGGTAAATGTATTGCATCTAACAGAGCTTGAATGAGGGGGCCATGCTGAATCTTGGTTCCATGAGAAGTCATAAAACCTCTTTCTTGCCAGAGTACTCCAAAGTCGTGTACGACTCCGAATGCATAACGGGAATCTGTGTATATATTTACTTTCAGGTTCTTAGCTCGTATGCAGGCTTGGGTCAGAGCGACGAGCTCTGCTGCTTGAGCAGACAGGGTGTCAATACGATGTGTTTCTATAACTTCAGTGTCAGTAGTCACTGCATACGCGGCTACTAGTTCTCCTGTACTTGTTCTCATACATGAACCATCCACATAAAGTGTCAGGTCAGGATCAGGGAATGCAATATCTGTCAAGTCTTGTCTTGGCTTTGTCATGGTGTTAACAACTTCCACACAGTCATGTGTGGCAGGATTTGAAGTAACTGAAGGTAACAGTGTAGCGGGATTTAAAATGTTGCAGCGTCTGATTTCTATGTGTGGTTGGAACAGTGTCAGTTCATAACCTGTTAAACGTGCAATTGTCAAGTGCTGAGTCTGTGTTCGGTTTAAAAGAACTTCCACTGAATGTGGAACTTGTACTGTCAGGGAGTGTCCTAACACTATGGAATCACTTTGTCTGATAGCTAGAGCTGTGGCTGCAACTGACTTAAGGCACGCAGGCAGAGCCTGGGCCACTGGATCTAATGTGCTAGAAAAATAAGCACAAGGCTTGTATTGTCCTGCTTGATCTTGTGTGAGAACAGATAATGCAGTACCATCACGTTCAGTGACAAAAAGTGTAAAAAGCTTACTGTAGTTCGGTGTTGCTAGAACAGGTGCATTACATAAAGCTTTCTTTAACTCATTGAAAACAAATGTATGTTCTTGGGTCCAAGGGAGGACAGTCGATACGGCTGCCTCCTGTGTCGTTAACTGTATCAGTGGCTTGGCTAGAAATGCGTACTGAGGAATCCATTGTCTGCAGTAAGAAGTGAGGCCGATAAAAGCTCGTACCTCCTTTTGAGTCTTGGGCTGTGGAAGATGTGCTATTAACTGGATACGGTCAGATGTCAACTGCCTACCCCTCTTGGACAGTAAGTGTCCTAGGTAGACCACTTGCTGGACACAGAATTGCAATTTGGACGGGGACACCTTGTGCCCCATCTCGGCCAGGAAATATAAGACTGTAAGTGACGCACGTTCGCAGTCACGTTCAGAACGGGCTGTGATCAATAGATCATCGACATACTGGAGCAGGGCAGTGTCAGTTGGCATGTGAATATTGTCTAGTTGTCTTTTAAGTGCTTGACTGTAAATGCTAGGACTTTCTGTGAAACCTTGAGGAGCTCGTGTGAATTTATAGCTTCTTCCATTTAAACAGAAACCGAAAAGGAACTGGCTGTCTGGATGAATGGGGACACTAAAGAATGCGTTCTTGAGATCGATAACTGTGAAGAACGTGGCTTCGGAATCAATGGCTGTCAATAGGGAAGAAATATCTGGAACCACTGGGTACTGGGGTATGATACCTTTATTAAGTTCTCGAAGGTCAATCACTAATCGATAAACTGGAGGTGCATTGGGATCAGTACGTTTCAGAATCGGAATGATAGGAGAATTACATACATTGGAGTCAGTTTCTACAACTACTCCTTGAGCAATAAGCTCGTCAATAATTTTGGATAAGGCTGTTACAGCCTCAGGTGGCAATTTGTACTGTCGGATTCGTGGTAATACAACACCTTTCTTCAGGGTAACACGATGGGGTGTGATGTGCATACAACCTACATCAGTTGGACCTTGCGCCCATAAATGCTGTGGTACATTCAATAATCTTGGATCAAAATCACGTAATACATAATGACCTTTAAAATCTCTCAAAAACAGTCGCACCCCTTCTGGGGAGCAGCATATTACTGCCCCTAATTCTTTCAGGGTCCTAATGCCTAATAGGTTTTCTGGACATGATTTCGTGAGTAACAAGTCTGTAGTTCGGGACAATGGACCAACTTCTAGAGTAACTGGTTTCGATATTTCATTAACAATAGGCTTTCCTGAAAATCCAAGGGAAACATTTCTAGAGCCTGAGAGTGGAGCCCCTGGAACCTCGTCATGACTGATGGTAGTCCTACTTGCCCCTGTATCAATCAGAAACTTTCTGTCTTTCCCTAATACTTGACTGTGCACATAGGGACCCTCTTGATCTACAGGAATCTCGATGAGAGGCAAGCCAACCTCCCTCTCTAGGCTGTTTCATGAATACGGCTGATAATCTGGATACTCTGACTGTGCATACTGGTACATCTGCTGTGTAACGTGTTGGGTTGCAGCTATAGGCTGCAGTACTGTAACTGTCTGTTGTGCGTTCTGCGGTAGCTGGGAAGTCTGTGAAACTTGTTCTTGTCTAGGCGGACGTGGTCTTTCTTTCGTTTTACCAGTAGCTATGTTGTGTTTCAGAACTGCACATTCGTTTATATAATGACCTGGCTGTTTACAGTAATTGCAGGTCCCTTTAACGGGAGATGCAGGATGACTGGCTTGATTCGTACCCCTCTTCTGACTGTCTTGCGGAACAGACTGTGCAACTAACACTTTCATTTTCGTGTCTTTCATACGTCTCCTTTCGTGTTCCTGCCCCTCCCTGATTCTGTTCTGGTGGTACTGTAGCATCTGGAGCATCTGTGACGGAGTATTAGCTTGCCAGGTACTTTCGACTTTCAGTACTCGATTTTTAACTTGTGGACTTGAATTCTCGACTAGCTTGGTAACAAAAAGATGGGGATACGATTCACTACTTGTTTTCAGACCACTATTAATAATGAAACATTTCTCAAATCTAGAATAGAAATCACTAGTATCTTCATCTTGTTTCTGTTTACAGGCTGAGATGGCATCCCAGTCTTCCTTTTTCGTGGCTAGTAATCTTGGCAAAACTTGTATCAATAACTCGGGCAAAGCTTTAGCTTTGTCCCCAAGACCGGTACCTGGGACTCGTGTGTTATCTTCAGTCTCTAATGCGGTCCAATCTATCTTTTTCTCTC
Source organism: Lissotriton helveticus (assembly GCF_964261635.1). NCBI lineage: Eukaryota > Metazoa > Chordata > Amphibia > Caudata > Salamandridae > Lissotriton > Lissotriton helveticus. Next base: position 1,777,961,674 of record NC_136065.1, read on the forward strand.
CCACCTCCCATTCTTTTTCTTTGAGTTTTTCATATATGCCCGCAGGCAACAGGACCTTTAACATTTTAATGATATCAGGATACGTGTATTCTCCCATACGGAGCATGTCCTTTAATTCACGGTGGAACCCTGCTGGATCTTTATCGTGACAAGGTATTAACTTTTTCATTTCAAGAAGTTCTATTTTCGTGATAGGGGTGTATACAAATACTCGTTCTAGATCACCCCCCTCTCCCTTAACTGGATGTACTTCTCGCAACGGATTCTGTCTGTCTATGTAGAATGATTTTCTTTCTGGGGGTGGAACGGGAACAAAATGTGGATTCAGAAACGTTCTGTATTTGTGGCGCTGTTCTAGTATAACACTAATTAAATCGGTACCTAGACCTTTCCATCTGTTTAGGAGTAACTCGTTCAGTACATCATGTAGAGGACCTGGATCAGAATGCTGACCCTCATACAATGTAATGAGGTGTTGGATCATATATGTACCCACCAGATGCTGCTCGGCTGGGGGCAGTTTCAGAAACGTTTGGGCCACTATTTCATCTGGAAACGTGGTGGAATCACTAGTCCATCGGACTGCTGATCGGGCTGGTTCTTGTTCATGCATGGTACTAGGCTCACTATAACCTATTCGTGATTTCAGAATTTGGTCGGTGGCCTGGAATACTTGTTCAAGAGAACACTGTTCTGGTACTGGAGGAGGAAAAACTTTCTTGTAATCTAGGCGTGAATGTCGGTCGGAAAGTCTAGTTCTACCTACATACGCTATTCTGGAGGGATTCTCGCTGTCTACCTCTTCACTTGAAGAGTCATTCTCTTTCTCGGTTGCTCTTTTTGCTTCTTCTTTCTGGTGTATACTTATAATTTCCTTACGAATTTTCTTGTACATACTTTCTACACTACCTTGTGTCTTGTGTTTTCCCTCGGCTATATTGTCACTCCACTTAGTCAGACCTTTCATCTCGTCTTTATCTTTATCAGGATAATCTTGCTCTCTTATTAAACAGTTAATCAAGAACTGTAAAATCATATGTTGAGTCTCGACTTTTCTGTGTGCCATAGCTTCGTGAATACTCCCTGGATTCTCTCCTGTACGGACAAAACAATATATTCTGTCTAGATGTTCCTTCATGTCGGGCAGGGTGACCAGAAAGTTGGCAACCCGTCTTAAACGTACTGAATATAATACCATGTGATCTTCGCCTGGGACTGGATCATATATACAGTCGGTAAGAAGTCTCTTGAGGTCTGCGTATGTAGCTAGTTTTGGCGTACGCTGTAACGCTGCGTCTCGCGACGTCAGTCGTCTTACTTGAGGCGGGGTGATAGGAGCACCTCCTCCCACTGCTCCTGAACTAGAATCGTCAGTTAATACTGTACGGGCTGGCAGAGTGACTGGCAAAGCGGGTACATTTACTGTGGGCTGGTCCGGGGGCACTGGCACATTAACTTGACCCCCGGGACCAGTGGCTGGAGGAACAGGAATTACATTATTTACAGGATGCTGCGGGTGAACGGGCGGAATATGATTTGCATATTCTGGGACTGTGTCGTCCAAGTAGGACGAGAGAAAAATTTCAGCTGCGGTCGGTTTATGACGTAGCTTAATCGGGACCAATGGTGGCGGTAAATTACAGGGTGCTTCCGGGGTTGCCTTCGGCAAGCCCTCGGCAAGAAGGGGATACATACCTTTAATAAGGGCATTTCTCTGTCTGTCTGACTGTTCTGCTCTAACTCGTTCACCTTCTTCAATTAATTCCCTTTCTTGGGCTTTTTCTGCGGATTCCCTACTTAACTCTGCTTTCCTGAATTCTTTTTCGGTTCTTTTATGAGATTCTTTGCGCCATAACTCGATGGCATCTTTCTGGGACTGTCTGGCTTTCTTTTTCCATAATGCTTCTTCTACTCGCATGATGCACTCGGCATCCCATGTACCTGATACAGGCCATCTATATTTCTCTTCAAGATCTTTCGTGTAATCCGCCCATAAGTCTAGATATAATATGGCATCTAAGCCATGCTTGTGATACATGAAATGTCCAGGACTGTCCCTAGGAGGGACAGGAACTGCTTCTTCGAGTAACCCTTTTCTGGTTTTTATCTGACCTAATTTCGAGAACAGAGGCATGACTGAATTTATACTTGGAACACAATACACAATAATCACAGTAATGAAATGGCAAACAAATCACTCATACCACGACATAGAAATACATTAATGACAGTTTGAACAGAATACTACCTGATACACTGAAAACATAGTACTTGAATTTCTCGAGAACGGACTTACTAGAATTACTGGATGCACTGCTAAAACAGTACAGAACATACCGGTCTCATAAAGAGACACGTCATACCGTATCCACCTAGGTGGACACGTCGGACTGGATCTGTGTACCCAAACCCATCGGACCAGGAACAAACTAATGATCCTGTCTAGATACTTCCCCCGCAACGGTACTCACCGGGAAGCAGAAACTGGAAGGCCTCGGACTGGACTGGACTGCTACGACGTCGGACTACGAACTTCGGATTTCGGACCTCAGAAACAGGTGGGCCTCCGGATACCTCGGACCTTGCTCTCTCGGCTTGGGCTCTGGTCGGGACGAACCGCATTCCACACCGCCTCGTCTGGATGCCGGACCGCAGTCTCCGTCTCCTCCGTGGGCCTGAGGGAGACTTGAAGCAGAAATATCTGCACGTGCACGGTAGAGTTCCGTCACGGCTGCAGAGGGTCAGGGGGCCTGCGTTACATCGCCAGCGCGTGGGGAAAGGGCACGTCCCTGTTCGGGCGCCATTTCTGTGGTAAATAAATAATTAAATACCGGTACTATTTTTGAATACATTAATAATAACAGATAGCTCAATAAATAAGAGGCAGGATCCGAGGAATCTGAGTCGAACGGGCTTTATTCAGGCAAAAGGGAAGGGACAGGATCGGGACAGCCTGAAATAAAATAGAGAGGCAGCTGCAACGTTTCATCAACAGTACAAGGTATATATAGTAAAACATTAGAATTACATTGCATACAGTAGGCGTAACTAGTGACAAACGTAAGATAAGAACACATGGGCGTGAAAAGAAGTCGTGCACAGGGCGTGCACGTAGACATGTGATGAGAACGTCACAGAAGTGTCATGAATGGGCGGAAACATGGAGGGGGCTACCTGAGCAGCTGGGACCTTTAACCTAGTGGTGCGCGCAAACGGGCCATGACGTGTTACCGGGGAGAACTGGGGGCTCTGACTTCTGTACTAGAAGAGGAGACGAAAGTCTGCGGTGTCAGGACGACATGTACCTATAGCATATCTGGTATCTGGTGTTTGGAGTACATGTTGATAGAATCTAGAAGTTATCAGGGCAAAGGCTACTGGACACTAAGACTGGTGCATGCATATATTCTACATGTATTGCTTGTGCTATGTATCTTCTATGAATATTAATACCGTAATTCTCTTGCATGGAGACAGGAAGACTAGACTATAGCTGAAGCTGTTTATGCGGTTCGTTAGCTTAGGAATGTGAAGACGGAGAGCTGAACTGATAACTAGAGGCATAACATATTCTTGGCAGACAGGCAGGCAGAGCCAGGCCGGGCACCGCGCTGCGCGGCAGGGAGTAAGTGAAGGGTCAGGGATGCAGGTGGGGGCTGCATCGCTCCTCGGAGTGGGTTCAGGAGACTGGAGCTTGAATCTGGTGTCCGGGCCCTTTGAGGCCTAGAAACGGGGACAATTCAATGAATTAACGTGCACACTGTAAAACGTGGCAACATAGGCCTAATACTCATTGCTTTCACGAGAACTGGATACTGGCATACTAGAGTTGGACATAACTATAATTGCGTCTTTAATCGATCATAGGGGGATACATGCATATCGATCATGCACATATAACATAGGATGGGGAACACGTAGGCACATATAACAAGGCAAAATTCAATTTTCCTCAATCCCGGCAGAGTGTTTTTAAGAGAAATGCAGCGATTCTATGTCCCCACTTTCTTAAAATGTCTATAGAGGCCAAGGAAGAAGGGATCCTCTTGAGAGATCTCTGCAGCCCCACACTAGTGGTAATTCATAAAGCTGCAAAGCCTGCAACAAACTGTACTTCTTACTGACCAATATTGCGTTTGAGTACCGAGATGAAGATCCTAGCAACGATACCAGTTGCACGGTTACTACCAGTGATCAATTCCCTAATCCACAACGACCAAAGAGGTCGACCAGATTTAACTTTCTCAGGATTTATAAAGGTTAGAGTCAACACACACCAGGGATGATCCTCATATATTGTTGTCTCTCGGTGCCAAAAAGGCATTTAATGCCGTCCACTGGCCCTTTCTAACACAAACCCTGAAGAGATTTGGGTTTTGGACCCAGGTTTTTGGCCTGGGTAGAACTGCTCTAAAATAACACAGTAGCTAAGGTATGGGTAAACGAGGTGACACCAGGGAAATTCCCAATCAGGAGGGGACTCAGACAGGGTTGTTCCTCATCCCCTTGCTGTTTGCCGTCACACTAGAACCGCTGGCGTGTGTGGATCGGACACACCCGGACGTCACAGGCTTCCGAATTGTGGAAGAAGAGATAGAGGAAGAACGGATTTCATTATACGCAGATTCCATACTATTATATGTCACTCGCCCCAACGTAACCATAATGAGTATATTTACAACATTCGAGCACTATGGCAAGCATATAGGCTGCAAAACAAACTGGGATAGGCCTAGGTTTTACCCAACGGGGTCACCTTGAGGCACGAGATCTCTCTAAGCATCTACTCATTGATCAGCAGGGGTTCCAATACTTGGGCTCTTTGTGACCTCGGATAGGGGCACAAGTCCTGACAGGAATATATGGAGAGTACTGACAGACTTCCACACAGATGTGGAAAGATGGCACTCTTTTCCCCCAACAATGCTAGGAAGGGCTGCTCTGTACAAAATGGTAACTCTTCCCAAGCTCCACTACATTCTCCAAAATACATATCATGTGATCCCAGAGGAGTTATTCATTGGAGTAGAAAATGGGGTCCGGGCGCTCTTATGGTATGAGCGACACCAGAGAGTGGCACTGCGGATGCTAAAATGCAATCAATATAATGGGCAATAGCACTCCCAGACATACAGGTGTTTTATTGGGCTGCTCACTTAATAGCTTTTAACGACTGGGGATACACACCGAGTGACCACCCCACTTATACGCTAGAAAGATCACAATTCTAGTCCATCTCATATTTACATTATCTCTATAGAGAGAAGGGCTCTATACAGTTGCTGCCAGCAACTCGGTTGATCCTAGAAGCCTGGAAAAGGGTGAAGAGGAGGATGGGATGGGAGGTAAAAGTTACCCACGAGACCCCCCTGTAGGTTGGAACATGCCTGAGAGAAACTGGGAAGTTGAAAAGGTTCAGAAAGTGAGATTCCATCGGGATCTCCAGGCTGGAGGATCTCCAGGCTGGAGGATCTCCTGGAGGAAGGAACCCTGAATACCTTCAGTTCCCTCCAGCGTGAATAGCAACCCTGAAGACTGGGTGAGATAGAGGACAAAATCGGTTTCCTGGACTTATAATACAATTAATAATAATATGCCCAACTCCTTAACCAAGCTGAAGGGTAGAAGGAGCAGTGAGTTGAGCCATAATGCACCCAAGAGAAGTTGCTAATAGATCCCGGTTAAGGTTAATTCAATAACATTTTTTACATAGGACATATTATGACAGGGCCTGTCTACATAAACTTGGCGTGGCAGAGTCTCCAAGGTTTTTGCGATGAGGGGCAGAAACTGGGTTGTGCCTACATACCCTATGGGACGGTCCCAAGATACGATCATATTGGACCATTAAATTAGAAGAGCTGACCGCAATACTGGGGGAAACCATCCTGATAGACCTGAAATATGTCCAACTAGGTATACCAACTGAGATAGACGTCCCGAGAGCTAAACTCCTCTTCAGTAATCTGGCCCTTGTGGAGCCAAAAGAAACTTGGCCCAAAACTGGGGAGCCGCCGAACTGCTAACCTTCTGGGAGTGGAGAACATAAATGGACCTTTACATGGCCACCGAAAATGTCACCTATAAGGCCAGGGCGTGCCCTAAGAATCTCCACAAGATATGGGGTCATTGACAAACATAATGTGGTATAGACATGGGAGTAAACGAGGCAAACCCCATTCAATGCTTTTCCCATGACTCATAACAGAATACCGTTTCACATGCTATCTTAATGTATGCCTACTGCGTATATGCTGATAATGTGCAGTATTACTGTAGAATCTGAACCACAGCACCTTCATTCCAATGTACCTGTGATTTCTAATGTGCTGTTGAGCACTATGTATTGTTTGCAACGAAACCAAAATCATATTAAAAAATAAAAATTATTATTCTTCAATCCCTTCAGATGTTGTTGTGGTCCTGTGAGTCTGTTACTGATGTCACTTTTTCACTAGAATGTACCTCAGGCTCCTACTTTTTTCTGTAAGTTACCATTGGACGATTTGCTAGCTTATGTCCTATGACAGGGTCACTCGTTAGTCTTCCAGTTTTTGATTATGATGTTTCTAATCTTGTTGGATTCCAAGTTATGTGTCAAAATTACCCTAGGTGTGTTGTTAGCTATTTCCTGATCGTTCTTGGTAACTGGATCAGTCAGGGTTTGTTCTCTTGTAACTGTCTTTGCTTTGTTCATAGGTCTTTTGAGTACCCAATTTGGATAACCTCTTTCGCTAAATCTTTCCATTTTATCAGTACTCTATGCCTGGTATGCTTCATCAGTGCTACAGTTTCTTCTTGCCCTCAGCAGTTCCTCATAGGCGATACTCCATTTAAGGGTATCCGGGTGGCTGTTGAGGGCATGGATTAAACTGTTCCCCGCTGTCACCTTTCTATGTAGTTTGGTATTAAGTGTTTTGTTCTTGACCTCTACTAGAACGTCTAGAAATTCAATAGATTTGTCTGATCGTTGTGTATGTCAATTTCAAATTGAAATTGTTCTCGTTCAGCTTCTTAATGAGGTTTGCAGCACTTTCTTCACTTCCTTTCTTTCAGGCTGCCATTTTTACAAGCTACATTGATGTTATCTTTCCCGTTGTCCATTTTCTATGTCGTCATTCCATTATGTATAGAGGTGGTTGACATTTTGACAGGTGTGTGAGCAAGGAGACGTGGTTCTCTGAAACGTGAAATTGGTGATTAAATCTTTGCGGACAAACCATCCCTGAGTGAGCGTCTACTTCGTTCCTCAATTATATTATGTCCGGTGGGCTTCGCCGGCGTCACGCTCCAGCTGCCATGGACGAGAGAAGGGAGGTAGAAGCAAACATTTGAATATATTCATATTTATGTTGTTGACACATCATGTGATCAAGCCTCTTTGAGAGGCGAAACGCGTCTCGACAGATTGCTGGCACGATTTTGCACTAATAAAGCACTAAAGGATTAGCACTTAAACGGTGGTTTCGCTCTACGTTATTTGGTCTCCAGGAACAGGGGGCATGGTGAATGGCGTTTTTATATATATATATATATATATATATATATATATATATATATATATATATATATATATATATATATATATATATATATATATAAAACCTACTTATATTTAAGACCTAATTTCCATAGTAAAAGTGTTTTTTCTTTTGCCAATATCTTTGGCGTTGTTAGATGAATGTTGGTGAAATTTTCAAAACAAATTGTTTGCTCAGGTCAGCTCCAGTCTTGAAAGTTTCGGGAGGATTCGTCGAGCGGGAGCCGAGAAAAAAGGGGGTTCCAAAACGCGTTTTCTCCATGTTCATTTCTATAGCAAACTTTAGACAAAGCTACAGCCGAACTGCTGAACGGAATTACACCAAAGTTGGAAAAAAGGTAGGTCTTGGTTCAGAAAGCGTTTTGTTTTAAAATGGTGTAAATCCGTTCAGTAGTTCCTGAGAAATTCAAAAATGAAAAGATATCAAAATCTGGTGACCGAGGAAGATTCGCGAACCCTCCCGATCACAAGCTTCATTCTGATTGGCTGTTAAAACTCCAAACCAAGAAGTGTTGGCAGCCATCATGTGACACGTTAAAACCGAGTCACAAGAAAAAAGGGAATAAAATGATTAACAAAAAGAAAAGGGGGCAGGGTAAAAACACCATGACCCCCTAGGACAGGGACCCCCAGGGCCTCAAAAAGCATTTTTTTTTAAACTGCAGAAATCGCACTGGGTGCGCGAATCCCACAGAGAAAATTTTAAAAAACAAAGCGTGGGTGCCCATGCTTCATTTTAATAGGCCCCTGGTGGGTCAGGTCCCGGGGGCAATCCCAATTTATGTAGCTTCACCTCCCCAAGGCTTGATGAAAAATATGAGTGAGGGGGGCTACTCCCTCCTACCCTGCCCCGGGGACCACCACCTCCCTGGGGCATCTATTTGCTTATGTGGGTGGGGCCTCGTGCCCCCCCCCCAAGCGCTGGGCACCCCCACCTCCCCAGGGCTTAAATAGAAATAAAGAAGTGACCCGGGGACCAGCACCTCCCCGGGGTATTCAGTAAATTAAATACGGGGCTCTGTAGCAGACCCCCGGAGACCACCACCTCCCCAGGGCTTTAAATCTAGTGGAGGAGGGCCGCACAGCCCCCCTCATGGAGCCCTCAATAAACCTGGGGACCATCACCACCCAGGGCTGGCTCCAGCAATGTCCCAGAGTGCCCACCCATGGGACATTGCAGTTTGCAGTGGCTGGGCGGGAGCATTGCTCGCGTCCTGTCATTGCAAACTCTACTTTGCACAAAGCAAAGCAGAATTGCTTTTGGAGCGAGCTGCAGGTCAGCAGCTCCCCTTGTCCAAAAGCAATACCAGCTCCCACAGGAGGAGGGGAGCCGACTGGGACCGCGGGGCATTGGGGTTCCATCTGCGGTCCCCAACATTAGGCAAGGCCCTGGGGAATTGGGTCTCCGGGGCCAGAATTCCGCGATTTCTTTTTTTAAAAAGCCGGCATCTCGCCAGAGGCCCAGCCCACTCCCAGCATCACTGTGCAAACGCACCTCCTGGCATGTTCTGGGTTGGAGGATTAAGTCCCATAGAGTTTTATGGGTCCTTAGGGGCCAACTAGCCCACCAGGTACCTCCAGTAAGCCCCACACAGTCGGATTGCTGAGAGGTGATCCGAGGCCACGCCCTTTTTTACACCAATCTGTGAACACCCCTCTTAGCGCACGGCTGGTGGGGCGATGAGGTCCTCTTGTGTCCTGAGGACTTCAGGAATAAAGTGGACTTCATCTCCCGAGCAACAGTGCAACAGGAGGCACATTTGCATAGTGGTGTAAAAAGGGGGCGTGGCCGCAGACCACTCTCACAAATCCAGCTGTGTGGGGCTTACTAGTGATAACAGGAGGGCTAGTTGGCCCCCAGGAACCCTCAGGAGGCAAGGGGACTTCATCCCCAACCAAGAGCGTGCCAGGAGATGCATTTGAAGAGTGGTGGAGAAAGGGCGTGGCCTGTGTCCACCTCTCAGCAATCCCACTATCTGGGGCTTACTGGAGGTGTCAGGTAGGCTAGTTATCCCCAAAGGACCCCCAGTATCGAAGGAGACTTTAATCCTCATCCAAACGCGCGCAAGGGAGCGTGTTTGCCGAGTGGTGTGCAAAGGGGGCATGGCCTGCTATGTGAATTTAGCAAACCTGCTGTTCGGGACTTACTGGAGGTAATAGAACGGGTAGTCTACCCCTCCTGCTACCTCCAATAAGTCCTCAGCGCTGGTCGGAGGCCGAGCCCCCTTTCTCCACCACTCTGCAAACACGACTAGTAGTCAAAGAAGCATTTGGAATGTAATGGGTCTCGCAATTTCAATAGTTACGGCGTTGTAAATGTAAAAGTTTTTTTACTAATGTTTTGGGGAGTGGAGTAGATGTACGTTGTGTGTAGTCGAATTATGTGGTATGTTGTGCAGGGAAATTATGTGAATAGAAACTATGTGGTATTTAGTGTATAGGAATTATGGAGAGTGAGATTATGTGTTATGGAGAGAAATAATGTGGTATGGTAGCCTGTGTTGTAGAGTGGTAACCTCAGGTTTAGTCTTTCTCGTTTCCATAGAAGCTAAACAAACTCAATGAGACAACAAGCATTTGCAATGCAATAGGTCTCGCATTAGGAAATTTTGAGCTATTGGTATTGTAAATGACAAATTGGTTATTTCTGTGTTGGTTTTGAAAATAGCGAATTTAATAGCTTTGTCATTTACAATGCCAATAGTTATAACTTTCGCAAATGTGACACGTATAGCATTTGTAATGCAATATGTGTTGTATTTACGTGACTTAGATGTATTGATATTACAAATAACAATGGCTTTTTTTTATAATACTTAAATAAAAGTTATTGTAATTTATAATGGCATGGGTTGCTGGGTTGAAGTAGAGACTTGAACCTGGTTCCCCAGTTCCAAAGTCTGCAGCTATGGCCGTTAAGCCAAATCCTATCCCCTGTGGGAATGGCGCATAGCTGTGATGAAATGAATTAACTGGTCAAAGATAGACAAAAATTAATTAACGGAAAAGATCACAGAAGGAATAAATCATCTAAGATGAGGTGATGTAATTCAAGAAAATAAAAAAAACACACTAGAGGTTCCTGAACAAGGTGTAACCAAGAAAGGGTTACTAGCAAGTATGCGTTTTTAGTTTAGTAGAGCAGATGGGATTTTCAAACACCTATCTTAACCAACTGAACTTAAATGCCTCTCTATGGCTATCAAAAAAAAAGTACATGTAAACAGGATTCCATTGCGTGTTCTTGTAAAAGATTTGAGAGGCAGAGAAAATGTACAATTAGTTTGAAAAAGTGGCAACAGCGCTGCTATATACGAGGCATGAGAACCAGAAAAGAACAGGAGATTGGCACTTGTCACAGGGGTTTCACTCCTATATAAGCCCGCTGAAATAACCCCCCCCCCAGATATAGGAGTCAAAGAGGGTGGCGACCTTCTGGCCTAATGTGGAGCAGGATGGTGGTGGGGTCAAGTCGGCGATGATATATATATATATATATATATAGTAGAGCAAATTGCTCAAGCGCTTCGGGAGGGCTCACCGCTTCATCCGACCCTCCGGTCTGTGTTTGGCTCCTCTGCAATGTTCACAGGTTCCCCTGAATTAAAATTGGGTCCGACGCGTTTCGGGGCCACAAACGCCCCTTCCTCATGGACTGTGCGCAGTTCAACACCATGTTCTCTTCACGCTAGTCAAACGCATCTTAGTTTGAGCAGCTGGCGTCGTCCTCCCTGAGTGGGTGGAGTTTGGCAACACCGGGACTTCTGGTCAACGTAGTCCTGTGAAGTGAAACAAAATAGTAACCTTGAGTAGGTTGGCACGTCTGCACTTTCATTACTGTCATTAAGATCCTTAAGTAGGATGGTAGGGAAGCTGCGGGCATCACGTTATTAATCAAATGGATGTTGCGCTGACAGGCGAGTGTGTTTGATCTCGCCTCAGTCTCTTAGGACAAGATACAAGTTCTGCCATCAGAGTGGAGCTCCTTCCGCGACCGAGGCTGGCCGCCTGAATATAGTAGAGCAAATTGCTCAAGCGCTTCGGGAGGGCTCACCGCTTCATCCGACCCTCCGATCTGTGTTTGGCTCCTCTGCAATGTTCACAGGTTCCCCTGAATTAAAATTGGGTCCGACGCGTTTCGGGGCCACAAACGCCCCTTCCTCATGGACTGTGCGCAGTTCAACACCATGTTCTCTTCACGCTAGTCAAACGCATCTTAGTTTGAGCAACTGGCGTCGTCCTCCCTGAGTGGGTGGAGTTTGGCAACACCGGGACTTCTGGTCAACTAGCGTGAAGAGAACATGGTGTTGAAGCGCTTGAGCAATTTGCTCTACTATATATATATATATATATATATATATATATATATATATATATATATATATATATATATATATATATATATATATATATATATATATATATATATATATATATATATATATATATATATATATATATATATATATATATATATACTTTGGTCGGGAGTGGGGAGGAGAATATGGGACAAATGACCGAGATAGGCAGGAAAGGAAAAAAAATCCGATTGGGATGCAGCTCTATCTAAAAGGGTAATTACTGTACAGTACCGCCTTTTCGGTCCCATTACAGGAGAACAGTCCGAGGACTCAAAAATGATACAGCCAATAAGATAGCAATGCAGCCACTAACATCGATTGCTCCTAAAAGGTGGACAGCATCTCCAAGCCATGAGCAGGTGTTCCGTGAGCAGAGTAACTATTCCCGACTCGATATTCAAAGGCATGGTGGTAGGCGAAAGACGACGAAACTCCCTAACAATGCAAGGATTATAAAGTAACGGTAGAAACAGACACGGTATTTTTACACAAGTACGTTGACACCATTAATGAAGAATAGAGGTTACAAAACGCAAACACAATAATGTTCACGCAATAAAGAGTTTTATTTTTCCAGTATCTCCTGTTGTAATGTAAGGAGCGAGTCACTGTGTAAATAAACATCTATCACACTGCAGTCTCACAAAACCTCGATCTGCGCCAACACATGCGGTTAAAACAAAGACAAGCACACTGCCCTTGAACAAATAATTGTTACAATGGAAACACTGCAAGGAATCCGAAAAACATGGGCTCAGTTTATTTATAGACGATAGGTCCTGGTAACTGGCCGATTGTATTATCCACAACTCCTTTTCAGACACTTTTTTTTGTTCGAGTAAGCCACCCTATCCCCTTCTTTACGAATCTCGCGCCCATGACCCACACACCGCTCATCGAAGACTTCCCCACGACGTAGCCACTTCGGAACTAAGTAGTAACTAGACCCGGCCGTGCCATACGCCTCTCACGCGAGAAGCAGCGACGTCAGGCGGGTGCACGCACTTCCGCGCAGGCGCAGTGTTTTCTTGGCCGCTTCTCCGGCTCTGCTTGCTGATGGCGTACAAGAGGCGATGGACGGCACTGGAGCCCCTGGCCGCGTCGCCCCCGCCCGCCCGCCGTAGCAGCACTGGAGCCCATGGCCGCGTCGCCCCCGCCACCCTCCCACCCGCCCGCCGTAGCAGCACTGGAGCCCCTGGCCGCATCGCCCCCACCCGCCCGCCCGCCCATCCATCCATTGGGAGCCGGGCAGAAGGAGCCCACAAGAAAACAGGGCAAGAAAAGAGCCCGGTGAGGTAGGGGGGGAGCGTGTGTGTATGCAGTGTGTGTGTGTGTGTGTGCGCGTGTGTGTGTGTATGCGACGGCAGGGGTGGGTTCTCTGTATGTATGGGTGCGTGCATGGGCGCTCGTGTGTGTGTCTTTGTGTATGCGCATGCGTGTGTGGTGTTGGAGCTTCCGAGGCAGGAGGTGGGCACGCCGCCGTGCGCGCCCATGAGGTGAAATCTGCGCTCGTGCCCATCTCGTGTCCACATTCCCAGAAACGGGTGACAATAGTCGTCGAGCAGACCGCAATCAATGCTTTGCATTGATTGCACGTTAGGCTCCACCTAAAAAAGAAGGAACTCCTGAGGAGCACTTCTGGACCTCGTCAGAGGTATGAGCAGGGCCACTGGAATTATGCGACTGTTTGGCTGCACCGACTTTTGCACAATTATACATTTTCGGCATTTGCCACATAATCCATCATCTGCTGCCTAATCTGCACATTTGAAAAAAAAGGCTTCTTTCTAGCTCAAACGGCTCAAACATTACCAAAAATGCAGCCACAAGTGTTACAGGGTGGTGGAAGATCCTTTGCAAACCTAGAATGGTCACCTGTTACTTGCTGCTAAATGTGAGTGTTATATTGGTACTAATAGCATGCAAGCAACTCTTGCTTCTTTCTTTCTGCACCTACCTATGTAGGCATATTTAGAAATTAGCATTTTATAAACTTTAGAAATTCACTGAAAAAAACAGAGGTTTCAGGGATGTTATAGTTAGGAATTCGCAGTTAAAAAACCTTTGAAATTCACTGCAAAAATCATAGGTTTCAGGGACTTTATAGTTAGAAATTAGCATTGAAAATACCTTAGAAATTTTGTGAAAAAAACACAGGTTTCAGGGACGTTATAGTTAATTGAACATTTCACTCGAACAAAACCAGAGAAATTCGGCCGTTATAGTTAGTTGAGCTAACTATAACTTGCGCCCCCGCAATGCACTGCTGATGACGTCACATGTTACATCACTCATGACATGGTCAGTGACATCACTGATGAAAGTGATTACAAACCTGCAGGGAGCCCGGACATTGTGAAAGTTTTATTATTATTATTATTATGAAGTTCAGAGCTAGGGCTCATGGCTGGTGCTATGAGTAGCAATGGAAACTGACATTCTGCAACGTGTGATTCATTTTTAGCAGTCTAACACTGTGAATTGGAGCGAGCATTGAGTTGGTGTCAGTAAATATGGAGAACTGTCTACAGAATCGTGGCAGGTTGGGACACTAGTTTTTAATAAAATTGCAACTTTGCACAGAATTGATAAAATTAGTTGACGGACTGTCATCTTTGAAAATATCTAATTAATTTCTGATAATGTTACCAATTTACTTGCTGCCAAAGATAGATGTGATTTTTAAAACACAATTATCGCGAAAAGTGTGGCTGTCTATATTCAAAATGTAATAACTTTATTTGAACGGCAGCCAATGAGTGCTTGCTTAAGAAAAGGAGGACTATACCTTTAAATGACATAGCCAAGACGTGGTTAGCAACACCGGCGAGCAGCAGTTAAGTATAAAAGTGCAAATGTCATCGTGCATATTCAGGTTGATAAAGGCTGCCAAGACAGCCGGAACGTGTCCCTGTAACATTGAAAATATGCTGCCAAATAAAAGGATTATTACTTACGTGCGCGTACACACACACACACGCGTACACACACACACACACACACACACACACGCGTACACACGCGTACACACACACACACACACACACACACACCCACACACACACACACACACACACACACACACACACACACACACACACACCGACCCCCCCCCCCCCCCCCTTTCCATGCATTTCTGCAGGCAGAAGAGACTATATTTATGAGTGCTCAGAAGTGGAATGTCATTACCAACTGCATATCGAGGAATAGAGTAAACCATAAACAAGATGACACTGCATTATCAGAAACTCAACTGCTTGACCTTGAATATTAATATTGTGAATCTGGGATTCGGGAAGGATGTTGTCGTGAAAGAAACAAAGATCTTGTTAAGGCAGCAACTGCTTAATAAAGTCAGAGTGGCATGGATAGCTTCCAAGACTCACGTACGGTTATGGTATGGAGACAATGCCAGAAAAGCTACTCAATTTGCTTGGAATGGGCAAGGACCAAAAATCGTATGTGGGTGAGGTGAAATGCGTCAAATGTTGGAGGCTCTTGACACTTTCTTGGCAACTATCCCTATAAAATGCTTTTTGCCAATAGAGTGCAGCTCCCTGTAACGAGTGGTACCTAGATTACTAGGTTTGGGTGGAAAGATCAACATTCCAGAGCAGCATCATGCAAATCTGTGACATTTGCTTGCTTGTCCCATTTGTACAGGTGATGACGGCAGTAATGGAAACATTTTTCACTGAGCGCCTCAGGGAAAGAGAGGTCTTCCATTACGTTCCGGATATTAGCGCGCCTGCCTACCGTAAGGTTCAGCCTCCAAGTGACGTCAGGCGGGCGCACGCACACAGTGTTCTTGGGCGCTTACCCGGCTCCGCTTGCTGATGGCGTACAAGAGGCGATGGACGGCACTGGAGTCCCTGGCCGCGTCACCCCCACCCGCCGTAGCAGCACTGGAGCCCCTGGCCGCATCGCGCCCGCCCGCCCATCCATTAGGAGCCGGGCAGAAGGAGCCCACAAGAAAACAGGGCAAGAAAAGAGCCTGGTGAGGTAAGAGGGGGGGGGGGACATGTGTGTATGCAGTGTGTGTGTGTGTGCACGTGTGTGCATGCGACGGCGGGGGTGGGTTCTCTGTATGTATGGGTGCATGCATGGGCGCTCGTGTGTGTATCTCTGGGTATGCGCATGCGTGTTGGAGCTTCCGAGGCAGGAGATGGGCACGGCGCTGTGCGCGCCCACGAGGTGAAATCTGCGCTCGTGCCCATCTCGTGTCCACATTCCCAAAAACGGCTGACAATAGTCGTCGACCAGACAGCAATCAATGCTTCGCATTGAATGCAGGTCGAGCTCGCCCTAAAAAGGCACCATCCTTAAAGCACAACTTTTAATCAGAAAAAAGTCAGATTGGTTATGCAGGCTACATGTACAACAGGAGTTGATATCAAACGGTCCTGTAGCTTTGATTTGGTGTCCTCACAGATTAAAAGTAATGGGGGCTTCAAGTCCTACCACTGTCGCCAGACTGTAGCAGTTTAAATATTGCAGTTCAACCTGTCAAAATAAACACTTATGACAGGTAAAAATCTCACTTTTAAATAGTAATAAGTCAACCCCATATAAGTCATGGTGAACGATACATGGAATTTACAAGTAGGATATGTAGGAATTAAACATGTTCTTACAGAGAAAAAGCCTCCAAAGCTAGTTTCAATGTATTAAGGCCGGATGTTCCATCAGAAAACAATGAGTTACATTATTACCTTTATTATTACAATGAATAATGCTGCTTTTAGTTAGGAAACAGCTATAAGGATAATTAAACAACTATTTTTAATAGATATTAAAAATCCGATTCAATGGTGTTCAGGTGTTTCATAAATGTTAAGGAAAAGATCCTTAAAGCCTCCAAAGACCCATTTGCATTTGCTCTTCTACTTCTTTCAGCCAATAATTAGCATTTGAATAGGTGTGCACGAGTGTGGATTCCTCCCAGAAGCACACAATAGGCTGACTTGAATGCGCAGAGAGGACCCCTCTGAACCTGAGAGAATATGCAAGATGGGGCTATGGGCATCCATTTTGACATTACATTGCCAAATACTGCTTCAATGTCAAATCCTTGACAGGTCTGCTGTGATTTTACATATAACTCGTAGGGCACACTTCAAAGGGCAAAAACAGGATGTCAAGACTATTCTTGGGCATTCACTGTGTGTTTGCAGGAAAACTCTACTTTGTTATAACACACTTCTGTCTCTGGGATTATTGTGTGGACAGCGACTGCCTCAAACTGGATTTTAGTGTTAGATGTAGGAAGATAACTAGGATTACTACAGTACACTTTCCCACACACACCCTCCGCTCTGAGCCCAACAGCACAGACTTACTGTGACATAAACAAGAAAGTGGAGCTGACTGAATAATGCATTTGAAAGCACAAACCAGTAATTGCCTAAGGCGATAAGTTCCTCTAATTCACGCAAGAAACAAGGAAAGTGCCTTAAGTGAGTCGGATCCGTGCGTCAAGTGAAAAAAAAGTAAACACATTAGTAAAGCCCTACTTGGCGAAAAAGCTGTGTCGCTATCCTTCTCAAATACACTGCGACAGTAAGTGCAGCAATTCATTAATATTGGTGGTGGTGTCAAATCCTGTAGAGAACATGAGGAATTCACTTTGTTGGTGCGAGCGACCGAGCGCTGTCACAGGCAGCGCCTCCTCCTCACTTTATTCTTTAGATTTGATTGAAAGCTGTTTTACTGTTGTTCATCAAGGAAGGATTAAATTGCCTCTTGTTTGAAGCACAATATGCTAAATTTGCTTATGCAAAGGGAGGCTCGCGCAGGGGGCGTATCTTGTTTGAGAATGCGAGGGAGGTGAGTTGAGGGTGTCCCAGCAGGCAAAGAATTGTACCCAAGACAAAAGGAACAAGCATGCCACACTCCAATAAAAATACCTTTTGTGCCGTCCTCTACATAACGATGCTAATGTTACTAACAGCCCAGTAAACGCTGAACAAAAAGCAACCAGATTCCTTATTAAAAGTCTTCATACATCACAAAGATGGCATCGGCATGTCGGAATGACGGAAACCAAACACATTCCTAATTAGAAGTCCTCATACGTCACAAAGATGGCGTCGGACTGTCGAAATGGGCCGCAGTTAAAGAGGAAAAGGCGGGAACAAGTAAGCCCAATTAACAAATCACGCTCCAGTGTTTAAAATAAAAGCTGACACACGCCAATCAAAATGAAAGGCGTGGCTTAAATCACCCTTCTTGAACCGTATAGATTGCAAAAGCCCTCGCATGGCGAGAGCAGCACATGCGCTGCTAACGCCAGGCGAGACCTAAAAAGTGATATGAAGCAGCCAGCGTTGACTGACTCCTAGATCGCTTTTTAGCCAGGTTGCAACAGCAGCCCACACTGCTGTGCAATATGTAAAAAAAAAACGGCTGGGAGGAGCAACAGAAGGGAAGTGCGGGGGAGGAGGGTGGGAGCCACAACAATCTGACCCATCCAAAAACTATAATCACTGGCCTAGACGCACTGTACCTGCATCAGATTGTCCACACACCGACACACCGCTGGACATATCCTAGATGTCATTTTTGCTAATACTGAACTTGTTACCTTTCAAACTACAACTCCAGTTACATGGTCAGACCACCACTTGCTTGCTTTCCAACATAAAACAACACTAAGCAACTCACCTAAAACTACCTTATATCCATCCACCTATCGGCCGTGGAACAAACTCAATTTAGAACACTTAGAAACACAACTAACATCAAGGACAAATCTGGAAACAATAAATTCTGTTCAAAATCTATATGAATGGCTACAGGAAGCTTTTGACATCCTGATACCACTCAAAACCACACAACAGAACAAAAAAAAACAAGCATTTACAATGCAACGGTCTCGCCTTTGCAAAAGTTAGAGCTATTGGCATTGTAAATGACAACATTTTTATTTATGTGTTGGTTTTGAAAACAGATAAATAAATGTCATTGTCATTTACAATGCCAATAGCTTAATCTCTCGCAAATGCGAGCCCTATTGGATTTGCAATGCAATAGGTAGCATATTTACACGAGTTTGAGCTATTGACATTGCAAATAACAACGCGTTTTACTTATGTTTCAAAAACACACACACACACACACAGAGCCACATGCAGCCACACACACACACAGAGCCACACACACACAGAGCCACACACACACACACAGAGCCACACACACACACACACACAGAGCCACACACACACACACACAGAGCCACACACACAGAGCCACACACGATCTGGTCGTCATAGGAATAATAAAGTATAGGGTCCTGTAAGGATTGAGACGTCATAGATAAATAAGACTGACGAGTATTATTGTGAATGTGCAGTATTAATGCCTTCGCCTCAAAGCATGCATGGTGCATAACAGTGTACATTCTGCTGTGTGCTCAAGACCAAAGCCCTCATCTCTCAATGCCACTCACGCGGGCCCTCAAGCTTACACCAGTATCCCCATTGCCTTATCCCATTATCAATCATCCTATTTGCCCTATTGCCCCGCAACTCTACATCTTTATCCCCCTAGTTACCTCCTCAATGGCGCACATCAGTACTCGTGCAGATGTGTGCCCGTGCCTAAGATGGAATGTTTATAATCATGTAATGCACATACATGTAAGTACACACCCGTGCTTATTTACAGAGAGAGGGGGTGTGACGCATGGGTAGATTTTTTTTCTCATAAAAGCAGCAGTTTCAAAGCCCAAATTTCACGGGGGTTTCATGTTATTGAGCATGTGACGTAATTGTGATGAACCACAGACGTCATACATGATGCCGACTCTTCGTCACGCCCTTTGAAGTGTCTTGTGCATGACATGTAAAGAAGGTCTGACCCCCTAATGACAGCTGGGGCCCCTGAACTCTGCAGACAGCAGTTCAAAACAGTCGACATCTGTAGTCGAAATATGCTGTTTGTAGTGCCTGGCATGATTACTGAAAGTACACGCTGAAATATCGTATGTGCTGTGTATACAGACAGCAGAACAGTCTTTGCAGGGTTTCACTTTCTGTTTAAAAAAAAAAATTAGTTTTCTTGTTTGGAAAAAAAGCAACTTTCATACTATCGGCGCCCAAATAAACATATCACATAACTGTCTAAAAAGTAAAAACCCTGAAATTCTAATTCGGGGTTGTGGTGAAATGTACAAACGAGTGTGCCTTCAGCCTGTTGGGTTTGTGTCTCTGTCGTTGGAACAGACCCCACATCACCCTGGTGTGTATTCTGTGTGTGTGGGGTGGGGCCGATGTGGTATTTTGCATTTTTAGCTACTGAAAATAGCTTTTTAAACGATCTATAATTATAATAATACTGCCACATTTCTCGTTTATTTAGAGGATATATCGATAAGAGCGCCGATGCATACATCACACACACACACTGTGGCTTTCTGTTATATGTGTCTGCTCTCACCCAAATATTACTGACTCGACAGACATTGGAGGGCTGTGAACAGCACAGAGACAGGTGTTAAAAATATTCACACCTTTGTTCCTGAAACACAAACCTGGGTGGGTGTGACACGTGGCGCAGGAAGAAACATTGTTATTTGTGTTGCTAAGTTTGTATGGAGGGGGTGGGGGGGGCGGTGTGCTGTGAGTTACCCCCACCCACAATGTACTCCAGACTCGGTACACCCTCTTCGATAAACCACAATCTACAGCCAGACATCCATAAACCGCATCATGTGACATTGTACAGCCCCAATCTACAGTCAGGCACATGACATCACATCAATAGAGCCTGTCAGACACCCGGAAACACTACTGCAGGAATGCATAGCCCACAATGTCTAAGTCAGACACCCGGCCTCAGATTGCATGCGTCACACCTGGAAAACATATTGCGTTCCCGTTATGGCGTAGCCCACAGTGGTGCGTCACAGATAACGCAGCCCAGCTGAACTTGAAGATAAGGCGCCTCACCCTGCTAGCGCGTCGCTGCCATGGCAGCTCGGAAAGAGTGCCTTACAGCCTTGTGCTTTTCACAAATGTCACTTTACTTGTGCAGCAAAGCATCGCTCGCTGTTAGACCTACTGCCGAGGTGGCACATGGGAAGGCGCCCCCTGCCAGGAACCTCTAAGAAGTTGGCAGTGAAAAACATTCCCACTAACCTTCCTCGCAGATTAGTGGTTTTCAGCCTGGCCCTCGCCGCAGAGCACCGGTTGAATAAAGCAAGCCGTGAGCAAAAGTGAAAGCGTGGTGGGGCGCGAGAACAGGCGCGCGCGTCTCCTAAAGCGCTCGAGGAGACGCGCACGTTCACAGCGTGTGTCTCCTAAAGCGTGCGAGCAGCCATTGTCTCCTATGTGTTTGGCAAGCTCGTGCACCTCTCCTGTCCCACTTCGCTAGCTACCCGGCGGCTATAAGTCTCTCTTACGCGAGCAGCGCATGCGCTGCATAGGTAGGCGAGACCTAAAAAAGCGCCTTGGAGAAACATAGAAATAAAAGACATAAAACAACAAATTAGAAAGCTACAACGTACCTGTCTCAAAACAAACGCCAAACAAGACAAACTTCACCTACAGAAAATTAACAGATTATACAAATCAGCTATCAAAAAAAGCTAAGAAAAGTTACTATTCAGACAGAAGTCAAAACACTAAATGTGCAAATAAAGAATTCTATATATTACTCAATGAATTTCGCAAACCAAATTGCCTAGAAGGAACTCATCCTGTTACTCAAGATTTCACAGACAAACTGTCAAATCATTACACGGACAAAGCAGACAAGTTGGACTCGTACTTAAAACAGTCACAAAGCACCAGCACTAAACCTTGTACAAACAACAATCCAAGAGTACTCTAACCAAGCCTCTCCGTTCCTTCCAACACATCTCACACAATGAATTTATGCACCTGGTCAAAGCAAGCAGGCCTGCCAGCAGCTCTTCTGACCCCTGCCCACCACAAACTTTCACGACAATTCTTTTAACAACCTCTGCTGCCACTCCAGTAAGAAGAATCATCAACGATTCCTTCACTACCGGAATATTTCCAGAAAAACTAAAAAAATCACCCATACGCCCTTCACTGAAGAAAACAAACTTGGACCCCCTGAACCCTGACAACTACAGACCCATTACAAATGGACCTTTCCTGGGCAAACTGATAGAAAGAGCAGCGTTCGCCCAGATGTCACAATTCATTGAAGAGAATGACATACTTTCGGACTTCCAAACAGGATTCTGTCCACGAAGAGGCACTGAATCTGCTCTCCTTGCCATCTGGGATGACCTGAAGAATACAGTTGACCGCAACGAGGTTGCTGCGCTACTCCTCTTGGACCTCTCAGCTGCCTTTGACACGGTTGACCATGACACTCTGAAACAAAGACTCTATGACTCTCATAGAGGGAACTGCTCTAGACTGGATCGCGTCCTACCTTCGAAACAGAACTAATGTCATCCATACACCACCTTTCTCGTCCAAACCGTACTCCACAAAAGCAGGGGTCCCTCAAGGTTCTATCATCTTGCCCATGCTTTTCAACATCTACATGAAGTCATTACCAGTACTGATCAATAAATTTCACCTCACGTGCTATAACTATGCAGATGACCCTCAAATACTCCTGCAACTGGAATGCCCCAAAGACATTGGAAAATCACCAATTTTCAGCTGTCTCAGAGCTGTGGATGAGTGGATGACTTGGAGCCATCTCAAATTGAATGCTTCAAAAACTGAAATATTCACGGGTGGCAATTGGAAACATTACAACCCGCTTGCCGCATGGCCTAATGAACTGGGATCACCAACTAAAGTATCGAAGGAAGTAAGAAACCTCGGAATGACCATAGACTCCAAGCTGTCGATGAATGCCGAAGTGGACAAATTAGCAAGATCAAGCTTTGTCCCTTTAAAAACCCTGCGACTAATTTTGCCTCATTTGGGATTTCCACACAAGGTCCAAGCTACCATCTTCCTTGTTCTGTCCAAACTCGATTACGCCAATAGCCTCTAACACGGATCACCTTTAACGACCATGAAAACACTACAACGGATTCAGAACTCCGCTGCCAGACTACTCTTGCATATCAAACCGCGAGACCACATCTCACCTGCCTTGAAAGCCCTGCATTGGTTACCGGTTGCCAGAAGATCCACGTTCAAGCTGTTTTGTATCACCCACAAATCAATACATGGAATGGGACCGCTCTTCATCAGGAATAAAATCACGAAACACATTCAACAAAGGAATCTCCGCTCTAAAGGAGCATCTAGCCTCAAAATCCCAAGATACAAGAAAAAAAACATGGGTGGCACATCCTTCTCTGTTCAAGCAGCCAAACTATGGAACTCTTTACCTCCCAACATAAGGTCCACCGACAACCACCTTATCTTCAGAAAACTACTCAAGATTCGGCTCTTCCCCACATAAGCACCAATCGCAAACAGAAATTTGCAGCGTATCCCTCTGTATATAAGCATTTGTTTTTCCTATAGATGTGTACCTATCTTTGTGTATTGCTTTGTATAAACAAGTACAATAATTATGTTGTTGAGAGGGGAATTTTTATTTTTTTAATTAATAATAAATAAATACATAAATAAATAAATAAATAAATAAAATTCATCTTTGGTCTACATGTAAATACTTCCATTGTGCATCTATGTACCTTCCATGTACTTGGATCTGTGTGTCTGTTACTTTTCTCCTGAAAAAGCATATCCAATGCACTACCCTATTTCTCATCCTGTGTCTCTATCAATATCTTTAATCTACATATACTTACCTCCTTTATGTATCTATATACGTTCAATGTACTTATGGATCTATATATTTATCACTTTCTTCTAATTTAGCATTTCCAAAGCACTGCCCTATTTCTCAGCCTTTTCTTCTCTCAATATATCTTCTAGCCCAACCTTCTGACTCATCTCAAACTTCTTTCTACTACTCTTTCCAATGCACTACCCTATCTCTCATCCTATACATCTACCAATATATCCTCTACATCCACTCTCATTTATCCTAAACCCCATACCACTACTATGATCCCCAAAAAACCTCTCGACTCTCTCCTACTCTACCCCTCCTTGCCTCATCTGACACCTTTTTTACTATACCGATCCCCTAAAACAAACCTTTTGAAACTCTTCCCTCTGACTCCTCCCCTTCAAAACTAATTTTTACTCAACCAAAAGCCTCCTCCCACTGCTAAGACCTAAAAAATCTAAGACCTAAAAAAAAATCATCCTTTACTCTTTTATCCCTCAACTATCCTTTTCAATCAAAATTAACAGACTGACATGTTCACTTCTCAAATTCCATATTCAAATATGCTAATTCACCACTAATCTTTTATGGGTTACAGAGTAGTATGCTACTCGCCAATAAAGGGTCTCAACACCCCATCAGGGTTACAAGCACTATATAAATGCAAACCTTTTCCATTTTCTACCCCTCCCCAACCCTTCTCTATCCAAATAACTGACTAACATATCCACTACTAAAATTAATTTCATGTTTCACCATACTCATTCAACACTAGCGTGCTACTTGTGCTTCAAAATCCCATAAGGGGTAGCAAGCGCGTTATAAGTACAAACCTCTTTTCCTCTTCTATCTCGCCAACTACCCAAATAACAGAATAACTGTAGACCGGGCCGGCTGCTCAGGGCCGCCTGGAATAGGGGGGTTTGGGTTTGGATCAGGCCTAACGGTTGGAACAGGTTGCAAACCAGGGAGTAGAAGGACACCAGGTCTTGCAGGTAAAGAGGGTTTTATTGGGATAACACGTTTGGTATTGAGCATCAAAGTTCTCCTGGTTCTAAACGTGAGTCTTTCCCTGGCAAACTGGCTGGGATCCGTTTTTGCAGCGCGGGTGTCCTCTTCCGGTTCTTCGGGTTTCGGGGCTTGTCCTTAAGGTCTGGTCACGGAGGCAGCTCGCCGCTCCGGAGCCCATGTAAAGGAAGCCAACAGAGAGGGCACCGTTAGTTCAATTGCCTTCTGGGGAGTGCACCTTTGGGGCCGTGTGAGGTGAGGCTGGGAGGAGTTCACCAGTGTATAACGTGCAAGTAAACTTCTGTCAGTGACGTGGGGGAAAGGCGTACAGAAGGTGAGGGTTAACCGCGGGGTAAGCAACACAGAAGGAAGGGAAAGACGCGGGATACAAACACGGGTCTATTTACACTAATTACACGCTCTTCCTTCCCGCCCACACTGCCATACGCTGCCGTACCTGGGTCAGCCACGCTCCTCCCCTGGGAGAGTGGCACGGCGGCTCGTGGTGTCGTTGGCCTCCTGGCACTCCGTGGGTCTCTCCTCCTCCTCCGTGATGTTCTTCGGGGTTCCCTCGCTGTCCTTCGTATTCGCCTTCTCCGCTCCGTTCAAACCGCTCTCCGACGCCGCTCCTCGCCTGCTCCTCCTCCGGGGTGATGTCACACACCTCGTACCTTGCTTCCGGGGGTTTATCCAGTCCGGGCCTGGCGACGTATGTAGGGGGAGTGGTCTCCTCCTCCTCCGAGAACGCCCACTTAAAGGCACCAGGTCCCTCATCCCGTTCGTCGAGTCCGGTCTCCCAGGGGTCCGTCTGCAAGGAAGGAGGCACAACAGGGTCATTCCCGGGAGCCCACCACTCCTCGGTAGCACTCCGCCTCGCATCGTTACATTCCACCCCCCCTGGTTTCTCACGATCGGGGAGAACCGGCATGCGGGAGAGGAAATCAGCGTTCCCGTTGTCCCTCCCCTTCCGGTGGACCACTGTAAATGCAAAGGGCTGGAGGAAGAGGAACCACCGAAGTATCCGAGCATTCTGAGTCCTGTTCCTCTGCATCCACTGCAGCGGGGCATGATCAGAGTACAGCGTGAACGCCCTGCCCTCCAGGTAATAACGAAGTTTATCAACAGCCCACCGTATGGCCAAGCACTCCTTCTCAACGGTGGGATACTTCCGTTCCCGGGGGTGGAGTTTACGGCTGATGTACAGTACGGGATGTTCAGCATTGTCCACCCCTATCTGTGACAGAACCGCCCCGATACCAGTCTCCGAAGCATCAGTAGCAAGGGAAAAGGGCCGTCCGAAATCAGGGGGAAGAAGCACTGGACTGGTGGTGATGGCTTTCTTTAAATGAAGGAAGGCAACCCTGGCTTCTTGCGTAGGGGGCAGCGGCAGCGCGTTTCTGACGTTCTTTTGTAGCAGGTTAGTCAGGGGGGTGGCTATGTCTGCGAAGTTATGGATGAACCGTCTATAGTACCCCACCAGGCCCAAGAATGCTCTTAGCTCTCTTTTTGTGGAGGGGAAAGGGGTTTCAGTGATAGCCTTTATCTTCTCCTCTTGGGGTGCTATGACCCCATTCCCCAGCATGAAACCGAGGTATTTCACCTTTGGGAAGGCGGCCCGGGATTTCTTAGCATTGACGTGTAGACGGGCCTCTCCCAGAGAGGACAGCACTGCAGCCAGGTGTTCTAAGTGCTCCTTCCATGACTGACTGAAGATGACAATGTCATCAAGATACACAGAACTATACCTGGTATGCGGAGCCAACACTCTATTCATTAGCCTCTGGAACGTGGCGGGTGCCCCGTGGAGTCCGAAAGGGAGGACGTTGAATTCATATAACCCGTCCTCGGTGGCAAAGGCAGTTTTGTGTCGGTCCCCCTCCCTTAGGGGTACCTGCTAATACCCTTTTGTCAGGTCCAGTGTTGTTATGTATTTTGCGTCCCCTATTCGCTCAATGAGTTCGTCGACCCTAGGTATGGGGAACGCATCGAATGTGGACACTGCGTTTAACGCCCTAAAGTCCATGCAAAAACGGGTAGACCCGTCGGGCTTGGGCACCATGACTATGGGGGATGACCAGCTGCTTTTCGATGGTCTGATGACCTCCAGCTCCAACATGCTCGCGACTTCCCTTCTTACGTCTGCTCTTTTAGCAGCAGGGATGCGATATGCTCTCTGTTTTACTATGCTCCCTGGGGCCGTGTGTATCTCATGTTCAGCTAGGTGAGTGCACCCAGGAGTGTCTGAGAACAAGTGTGAAAAAGAGCGGAGTCCATCCCGTAAGGCCTGCTTCTCCCCTTCAGTGAGTTCTGGATTGATGGGTAGGCTTTCCAGGGTGGACTCGGGTCTCACTTCAGGTAGCACTAGATGGGACGGCTGGGGAACCGATCCTAACCACTTCTTCAGGAGATTTATGTGGAAGGATTGCGTGCGTCTGGGCGACATTCGTATTTTATAAGTCGTGCTGCCGTATTTCTCCAGGACCTGGAACGGTCCCTTCCATTCACTCCGGAACTTCTGCGTGGACGAAGGTAGCAACACCAAAGCCCAGTCCCCTATGTTCAGTTCCCTCCTCCTTTTCCCTTTGTCATAGTATCGCTTTTGGCGGCTCTGGGCCGACTGTAGGTTTGAGTATGCCAGATCTCTCAACTTGCCCAATCTGGACCGCAACTGCTGGGTGTAGTCAAGCAGGGAGCGCTGCTCCTGTGCCTCTTCCCTTTCCCATGCTTCTCTGGTTATTTCTAGGAGGGACCTCGGTTGTCGGCCATACAAAAGCTCGAATGGGGAACATCCTAAGCTGCTCTGGACCTGGGACCTGACTACATACAACGCTAACGGGAGCATTTTGTCCCAGTCCTTGGTCTCTGAGCCCAACAGCTTCTTCAGCGTGGTTTTTAGCGTCCAGTTATATCGTTCCACTAAACCATCCGTTTGGGGGTGGTAAGCGGAAGTGCGGATGTGGGTTAGGTCCAGGGTCTTGCACACCTCTCCCATCATTCGTGACACAAAGGGAGTCCCCTGATCAGTTAGTATTTCGCGGGGGAACCCTACTCTCGAAAACAGTTCCACCAGCTTCTCTGCTACGTTCTTGGTGGTCGGGGTGGTTAGGGGGTATGCCTCGGGGAACCGGGTGGAATAGTCCACTATTACCAAGGCGTAGGTGTGGCCCCTCGTGGTGCGTGGCAAGGGCCCTATGATGTCCATCCCTACTCGTTCCCAGGGATTACCAATGATGGGCAGGGGTTGTAAGGGTACTGCAGGGGGTTTGGTCAGGTTTTTCCTCTGGCACACCTCGCACCGCTGACAGTAGGCCTCTGTCTCTTTATATATGCCGGGCCAATAGAACAGACGCAGGATGTTTTGGGTGGTCTTTTCGGCCCCACTGTGTCCTGCGGTTAGATGTGTATGGGCATAGAACAAGATCTGTTCGCGGAATTCTTTAGGCACCACTAGTTGTCCCTGGTCTCCCTCTTCCCCTTCCCGATAGAGAAGATCGCTTCTGATACGGAAGCGGGGGTAACGTTGCGCTGTGGCCGTTGTTTGTGCTACGTGAGCCGCCTCCCACGCATTTAAGAGGGTAGGGTCGTTGGCTTGGGCGAATTTGAACCCCTTGTCTATGACCCAGGGCTCAGCAGACAAGAAGGCTTCCACCGGATGATTGGCCAACTCCCTTTTAAACAGGGCCAGGAAATGTGGATTATCCACCCCTAGAATCAGTTCCTCAGGCAGAGACGCCACCACGCCCACTCTCACTGTGCAAGGCTCCCCCTCTACTGGTTTGATGGAGATGCGTGCGATGGGATAAGCCTTAACGTCCCCGTGGACGCACCGGATGTGTACCTTATCCTCCCACCCTATCTGGGAAGGAACCAGTAGAGACTCCCGTATGACTGATTGCCTGCACCCGGAATCCAAGAGTGCCTTTACCGGGGCGTGGTTCACCAGTACCCTTACGTAGTATGACGGTCCCATTTCAGCGGTGTACAGCACAGCTTTGGGGATATACCCGACTTCCATGGGTTCCTCGACTGGTTTCTTTCGGGGGCACATTCGGGCTATGTGGCCCCACTCCCCACATTCAAAGCACTGGGGACCCCTCATTGGAGCGACCTCCGCTCTGAATGGTCGTGGCTTTAGGGGTTCGTAGACGGGTTTTTTTTTCTCTGTCTTATGGGGTGGCACCGGTGTCTTTGTGGTTTTCTCTGTCTCCCAGGGAAATGATCTGGGTGCGGCTCTTGTATAGTTGGCCGCCATCTCTATGGCCTGGGCGGCGGTCAGTCCTGGGTGCTGTCTTAACCATCTTTGTGTCCCGTAGGGGAGGGCCTCCATGAATTGCTCAAGCACTATGCTGGTCATGACTTCCTCTTTGCTCCGGTCGTCGGGGCGCAACCATTTCTCCGCTGCCATCTTCAGGCGTAAATACAGGGTTTTGGGGTTTTCCCCTGTAACCCCCTTTTCCTTCCGAAACCTGATGCGGTATGCTTCGGCGTCCATCCCAAGGTGATCCAGTATCACCTCCTTGATGGCGGTATAGGAGGAGGTACCGGCATGGTTTGCAACCTGGTAGGCCGTCTGTGCTTCACCCGTCAACAAGGGTGCGAGAAAGAAGGGCCACTTTTCTTCCGGCCACCCACACGCACGGGCTGCCCTCTCGAAATTAACCAGGAAGGCGTCCGGGTCTTCCCCCGTGACGTACTTCTGTAAGGCTACCCTGGCTGGGTGAGGACCGGCCGGTCTTCGGTCCCCCAAGACCGCGGACCCTGGGGTCTGTACTGCTTTCTGTAGGTTATCCATCTGTTGAGTCATTGTACTGCGGAACAAGGCCCGATCCGCGTCCGCTGTGCTGATTTGTTGGCTAATGGCCCATTCCAGCTTCTGTTGCCCGTCGATAAGGGTTTGTATGACCTGATCCACCATCGTTTCGGTTTCCGAGGGAGTAGATCCCACTTCTGACACCACTGTAGACCGGGCCGGCTGCTCAGGGCCGCCTGGAATAGGGGGGTTTGGGTTTGGATCAGGCCTAACGGTTGGAACAGGTTGCAAACCAGGGAGTAGAAGGACACCAGGTCTTGCAGGTAAAGAGGGTTTTATTGGGATAACACGTTTGGTATTGAGCATCAAAGTTCTCCTGGTTCTAAACGTGAGTCTTTCCCTGGCAAACTGGCTGGGATCCGTTTTTGCAGCGCGGGTGTCCTCTTCCGGTTCTTCGGGTTTCGGGGCTTGTCCTTAAGGTCTGGTCACGGAGGCAGCTCGCCGCTCCGGAGCCCATGTAAAGGAAGCCAACAGAGAGGGCACCGTTAGTTCAATTGCCTTCTGGGGAGTGCACCTTTGGGGCCGTGTGAGGTGAGGCTGGGAGGAGTTCACCAGTGTATAACGTGCAAGTAAACTTCTGTCAGTGACGTGGGGGAAAGGCGTACAGAAGGTGAGGGTTAACCGCGGGGTAAGCAACACAGAAGGAAGGGAAAGACGCGGGATACAAACACGGGTCTATTTACACTAATTACACGCTCTTCCTTCCCGCCCACACTGCCATACGCTGCCGTACCTGGGTCAGCCACGCTCCTCCCCTGGGAGAGTGGCACGGCGGCTCGTGGTGTCGTTGGCCTCCTGGCACTCCGTGGGTCTCTCCTCCTCCTCCGTGATGTTCTTCGGGTTCCCTCGCTGTCCTTCGTATTCGCCTTCTCCGCTCCGTTCAAACCGCTCTCCGACGCCGCTCCTCGCCTGCTCCTCCTCCGGGGTGATGTCACACACCTCGTACCTTGCTTCCGGGGGTTTATCCAGTCCGGGCCTGGCGACGTATGTAGGGGGAGTGGTCTCCTCCTCCTCCAAGAACGCCCACTTAAAGGCACCAGGTCCCTCATCCCGTTCGTCGAGTCCGGTCTCCCAGGGGTCCGTCTGCAAGGAAGGAGGCACAACAGGGTCATTCCCGGGAGCCCACCACTCCTCGGTAGCACTCCGCCTCGCATCGTTACAATAACCTATCCACTACTCAAATGACTTCATATTTTAGTATACTAATTTTCAACACTAATCCTTTATGGGTTCCGGAGTGGCATGCTACTCGCCAGAAAAGCGGTTCAACATCCATCAGGGGTAACAAATGCTATATGAATGTAGACCTTTCTTCCCCCTTCATCTCTCCGCTATCCATCGTACTCCAAATAACTGACTAATATCCACCACTGAAATTACTTTCATATTTCACCATATTAATTCACCACTAATCCTTTACGGGCTTTCTGAATAGCGTGCTTCAACACCCCATCAGGGGTAACAAGCGCTATATAACTACAAACCTTTTGTCCTCCTCTATCCTTCTGCTATCATTCCAAATCCAAATAACTGACTAACCTATCCACCACTTAAAATGTACTTGATTGTTTCTCTATACTAATTCAACACTAGTCCTCTGTGGGTCCCCCAGTAGCGTGCTACTCGCCGAAAAGCGCTTTGACGCCTCGTCAGGGGTAGTAAGTGCTATATAAATGCAATTACAATACAAATAAAGGGTGGGGAAGGCAGTAAAAGATGGGGCTACATCACACAGAGAGGAGGAGAAATAATAGTATATCAATCATAGCGCGAACAGCGGACAAACACTAATTAAGCGGATTCTATCTGTGCTTTCTGCTACACAGAAAGGTAGGTTAGTGACGGGCAGGCAAAATTGGAGGCAGCAAAGAAGGGTGACTCTGAAACAAACAAGAGGTAAGCAATGGGCGAGTTCCAAACCCTTTATTGTTAATAATATATCTCACAAGGCGCACAAATGCAGCGTATGAGCTATCACAGGATCGACCTTAAAATGCAGGTGGGATAGAGGAGAATGTAGATCAAGCATTGGCATAGCCAATAGGTCTCGCCTTTGGGACCGTATAAGTGTTTAGCCAGAGATATAAACTTTGCCCATGTCTTTAAACTGTGCTGTACAGAAGTCTGCAGCATGCTGAAAAGTTATAATAAAGAAGTGTCAGAAGCATTTTTGTTACCGTATTTATGACCAAGAAAGCATTATGTACAACTGAACGACAATATTAAAAAAATATTAACAATAAATAATGTCTTGAGGTTTTTTTTTGTCCTTTCAATGCTGGCAACTTCTATCTGCCTGTCCCAATGGCTGCTTGTTATGGTTTTGTTTTGTTTTGCGGGGGCAGCATAAATAACAGGAGGGTGAAGGTTGGGAAATAGTACCTGTATAACAGTCAGTGAGAGAGTCAGTCAGTCAGAGAGTCAGTTAGTTAATCAGTCAGTCAGTGAGAGAGTTAGTTAGTCAGTCAGAGAGTCAGTCAGTCAGTCAGAGAGTCAGTTGGAGAGTCAGTCAGTCAGGGAGAGAGTGAGAGAGTCAGGGAGAGAGTGAGAGAGTCAGGGAGAGAGTGAGAGTGTCAGGGAGAGAGTGAGAGTGTCAGTCAGTGAGGGAGAGTGAGTTAGTCAGTCAGTGAGAGTCAGTCAGTGAGAGAGTCAGTGAGAGGTAGCGAGTCAGTCAGTGAGTGAGTCAGTCAGTGACTCAGTCAGCGAGAGAGGCAGTTAGTCAGTCAGTGAGAGTTAGTCAGTCAGTGAGACAGAGTGAGAGTCAGTGAGAGGGAGAGGGAGAGTCAGTGAGAGGGAGAGAGTCAGTCAGTGAGAGAGAGAGAGAGAGTCAGTGTGAGAGAGAGAGAGAGAGTCAGTGTGAGAGAGAGAGAGATATAGTTAGGTTGAGAGAGAGAGTTAGTCAGTGAGAGAGAGAGAGAGAGAGAGAGAGAGAGAGAGAGAGAGAGAGAGAGAGAGAGAGAGAGAGAGAGAGAGAGAGAGAGAGTCAGTCAGTGAGAGAGAGAGACAGTGAGAGTGGAATACCTGGGCTGGACTCTCTGGGTCACAAACAAGATATATGGAGCATAACTTAATAATCTCTGTGAGACTTGGAGTCTCATTGTAACTATCCCCAGGCAAACCAGTAATATTGCTCAAGAACCGAAGAAGAAACAAATCCCACTACACCTGGGAAGCAGTGTAGTGCTGTCATATACAGTGGGAAAACCAAGCTACAATTAGAAACGGGTAGTCCACAAATGAATTCCAAAGCGCTATAACTAAAATATAAATATTACATATAGTTAAAAACGAATAAACACAGAATGTACGGAAGCACTTAAAACGCAACAGTTTTCTTGTGTAGTGCGAGCAGTGAAATAAAACGCCTCGAGGTGCCCTGCTGACGTTTCCTTGGCCAAATAAGGGGAAGAGTCACGCAGAGGTCACTGCTCAGATAACAAGCGAAAGCACGTGACCCAGGAGGAATGCAGCTTCCAACTGTGCGCCACTGCTCGCTCCCGAGAGCAAAACGCCGTGTGAGTGAACATTTGCAAAAAAGGTAGGACATGCGCCCGCCTTTAGCCATTTGCAGCCTCCTATTTCAAATTGACACAGCCAACCAAATGCTTGGGGGGAGTCAGACCCACAAAGAAAAGTTTTGAGTGATTACATGAAGCCTCCCATAGAGTAGCACATGTGCGCTGCGCTAGGCTCGACCTAAAAATGGAGGGGAGAGGACTTCAAAAGAGGGTAAAGTAGACAGTAGTTAAGAGCAGAAGAGCGTCAGAGTATGGTCCAGGAGATGGAAGGGAAGGAAGAGGAGGAAAGACCAAAAAAGAGTGGAAGGTGAGGTAAAAAAGAGGGGACAGACAAAGAAGAGAATGAAATCAAATTAAGGAGAGAGGAAAAATAAAGCATGAGAGAGAGAACAGAGTAAAAGGGTGAAAGAGTAGGATACAGAAAGAGGAGAAGTGTAGGAAAGGAAATAATGGACTAGAGATGATGTGTGAGATGGGTGCCTAAGAGGGCAAAATAAGGGTTAAGACGTGAGATGGGGAGGGAGTACAGCTGTATAAAGACGTTGAGCGAGTGGAGGAAGGGAAGAGATGAGCAAAGAAGACAATGAAGAAATTGCAGGGTTAGGAGCGGGTACATATTGTATAAAACCATTGTGAAGGGCCCGGACAATGGTACAATGCTGATGACTGTGTGGCAGGCATTCTTCCAAAGCCTGTTCGCAATCTGCGTAACTATATAAATAACTATGGGCCAGATGTAGGAGAGCAAATACCGGTCGGTAACGGCCGATTTCGGACATTACCGACCGGTATTTAGGAATTGGCATGTAGGGGCCATTATTTTACAGAATCTGTAAATTTACCGATTCGGTAAATTTACCGATTCTGTAAAATACCGAATCGGTAATTTTACTGATTCGGTAAATCCAAATGTAGGTGACACTCCTGAGAGTGTCACAGGCCCTTAAGAGTCGGTATTTTACCACACAATCCTATTGTGTGGTAAAATACCGAATCCAGGTGTGCATGCACATCTGTGCATGCACACTGAGCAATGTGACACACAAGTAATTAACAAAAAGGGGGAGGGAGAGGAAGAAGTGGATTCTGTCTCCCCTAGCAATACGTATAAACAAAGAGAATCCACTAAGATGGTGTCGGTGATCCCTACAGTGGTGGGGAGCAACCAGTGTTGTTTAAATACCCCTCACACACCAACAGGCCCCTTGATGTCATGCTTCATCATCGGGGTCTTCGCAAACCTCTACGGAATGCGGCGTGCTACGACTCACGACTACGTAGGAGCACTGAAGGTGAACTATGTGTCGGTGTGTGTGGAGTGGTTATGTGTGAGTGGTGAGGTGAAAAAGTGATGGTTAAAAGATACCTGGCTCGTTGGGAAAAAACAAAATCTCTTTATTAAGTCCTCGGCTGGTATCATTAAAAAAGTGCAGGTGAGGTTGTTTTTACTGATTATGGTATATCAACCTCGAAAGTGCATTGACATGTTTCGGAGTCGAAGACTCCTTCTTCAGGACGAGGATGTGCACTGGTTATCCTCACCTTACTCACATGTATAAGTAGATGTTAAAGTGTGCTCTACAAAAAATAAATAATGGTGAAATGTACCTATCTGTATTCTAAGGAAAGTTCGTTGAGCCCAATTGGCGTTAATCAGAACCTGTGAATGAACAAAAATTCACATAAAACATAATATCCTATTAGGACAAATGTTTAGAAAAAACTGTGTTGATACACAGGAAGGGTAACGGCGAACCAAAAATAAGGTCCAGGAACCCTGTAAAAAATGGAAAAAAGAAAACATGGACAAACATATAGACAAGGACACGCATTAATTATTACTGAAGGTCGCCATTGGATTCCATAGGGTGAAAGAATCGGAATGAGAATCACACATTATTCAATATATACATTGCTTACTTATAGATAAAGACTAAGTAGCCTCATGAGCCAAAAGCGTGGTATTGGGGGTTCTTTTTTCTGCTCAATGTAGCAACCTGTGGGATGTTAAAGGAACTGAGTTTTAGGATCTCAGATATTAATTCGCAATAGAGATACAGATAATCAAACTCTGCACCACCACACTTACGGTTACAGCATGGCCAGGTAGGCTGTCATCCCCTCAACGCGGCTCCGACAATGTGTCGGTTCGTTCTAAACAAACATCCTTTTATAGTGCCTGAGGATGTTCTAATTGGCACCTAATTGAAAGCGGAATCTGCCCAAAAAAGGACATAGTTCTTAAGTTATGATCCGGTTCTGCGTGCATACGATGGGTGTGTCTGATTAGAAAGGGCATGCGCGAAGAAATGACTTTGTTCGTGAGCGCATGCGCGAAGCGGTAGTGTCTGCAACTCGCGTAAGCGTTCAAAGAGAGATTGTAGACGCTCGCGCATGCGTCGGTGAGAGTACCCCGATCCGAGATTGATTCTCGGGCTATTCCTCAATAAATGAGAAATACATACAGAGCCCAGAGACCTCGGGGATAAAGGTTACTCAGACAAATGGAAAAATGAAAAGTAATGTGGAGTAAGCAAAGTCTCTGATGACCTGACTCAGAAAAAAAGAAAGGGGTTTAATGGGAGTTAGTCGAGGTCAGATTCAATATTCTCAGGGTACAGCCTTTATGATGTTTATCAGGGATTGTGTGACAGTAATTATGGGTTATCATCGCAGTTGGCTCCATGGAATGGAGTCATTTAATCCGGTGGTGTCTGTGCCCAGACGGAACACCCACCTTTGTTCCTTTTCAAAAAGGCCCAAGTCTGAAGGCAGTTGTTTAATCACAGTCCAGTGTATTTCATTTACACAATGTTGTGCCTCCAGGAAATGTGCTGCCATTTTTGTAGTTAGTTTCTTACATCTTACATTGCTTTTGTGCTACTTTATTCTCGTTTTTACAGCGCGTGTTGTCATAGCCACGTATTCCTTGCCACATGGGCAAGTGATGAGGTAGACAACATTCCTGCTGTTGCAATTTGTAAATGCTCGTTGTTCCCATTTGGTGCCATTTTGAAAGGTGAGAGTCAGGCTCTTCTCAGTCAGGTGGCAACTATTACAATTACCACATGGATGGTGTCCATGAAGCCCTTGTAATCTGGTTTGTTGAATCACATTGGTACAGGGTCTGGTATGCACCAGGATGTCTTTCAAATTTCTTCCTCTCCTGTGAGCGAATAAAGGTTTCTCTAGATCTAGAGTACCACTCGTCAGAATCCGCCAATGTTTATTTACCAGCTTTGAGATCTGGTTGGAAACTGAGCTGTACGTTGTTACACAGACTGTTCTGTTTTCTGTCTTTTCTTTCTGAGTGTTATCTTCCAAGAGTGCTTCCCGGTTGTTATTACAAGCCCTTTTCATTGCTTGTTTTATGACTCTATCCGGATACCTTCTCTGTTTCAGTTTTACACTCAGATCTTGGGCTTGGGATTTGTATTTACCCACGTCGCTACAATTGCGGCGCAAGCGTAGGAACTGACCGTATGGTAAATTTTCTCCTAGGTGACGTGGATGGAAACTGTCGTACCTAAGGAGGCAATTCCTAGCTGTGGGTTTAAAATGTGTTTCGGTTTTTAGGTACCCTGCCTCATGGTAGATGTTCAAATCCAGAAACACCAATGATTCATTGGACATTTGGTGGGTAAATTTCAGAAAGGCGTTTTGGTTGTTTATCCACAGCATGAAATCTGCAACCGATTGATCATTCCCTTCCCAGATGACCAAGACGTCATCAATATAACGCCGCCAGGTACGGATTTTGCTCCTGAATGGATTGCTGGGATGGAGAATCTTGGTAGCTTCCAGGTGGTGTACATATAGACCCGCTAAGCTTGGCGCGAATGTGCTTCCCATACTCGTTCCGTAACGTTGCAGGTACAGGGTGCCCTCATACTCAAAAAAGTTCTTGGTGAGTGCTATGGAAATACACTCCATTACTACTCCTCGTGGAGTGTGATAATCCTAAACATATCATAGACATATCCTAAACCTTTATTGAGTACTTGGTTCTGCATGTCTGTTAAAGGCCAAGGAGATATGTTGATGACTAGGTTCCTAAAGAAACCCCTTCCAAGGTCAGTACCAATTCCCTCAGTTTCAATATGGCCCTCCACCAATGGGACCAGTGTACCCACAATGGGGAGAAGACCCCACTACTTTACAACAAAATCAACAGCCTTTTTTATCGTGGGGCCCAGGACCCCGCAGAGGCAAGAACAGGAGGGGGAACAATGTCACCTGGCAGCCGGTGGTCGAGGCAGACCCCAGGGTACACACCAGGAGTATGACAGCGAATCAAGCGTCAACGAGCAAGAGAGGAACCTAGTCATCAACATATCTCCTTGGCCTTTAACAGACATGCAGAACCAAGTACTCAATAAAGGTTTAGGATATGTCCCCACTAACAAACCAGATACTTTTCGCTTACACAAAGAGATTCAGGACTTTGTAAGAACCATCAAGTTGAAAGCATTTTTTTACAATCAGGAACCTACCCAGGAACCATCTGACACGGGCTTAAGGCCAAAGTCATCTTTCACGCCATTGGACAACCAACTTCCAGTTGAAGTCCTGGCTTTTGAGAAGGCCGTTATGCTCGAACTAGGTAAAATGAACACCAACCAAAGAGTATTTCAGAACATGAGCAGACAGGAAAACGAGGCAATTAGAGAACTCTCACTAAACAAACAACTCATCATAAAACCAGCAGACAAAGGCGGTGCAGTGGTAATTCAGACAACCACTGCATACGACCAGGAGTGTAGAAGACTCCTTTCGGATAGGAGAAACTACCAGATTCTTGAAGAGGATCCCACAGAATCCTTACGCATACAAATAGGTGCAATGATTGAAGAAGCCCTTGCCCATAACTGGCTCTCGGAAAAATTGTCTGATTTTCTGACACAAAAAAACCCTCGAAAACCCTATTTTTACACAATACCTAAGGTTCATAAAAACCTACAAAATCCACCTGGTTGCCCCATTGTGTCCGGTATTTCATCTATACTAGAACCATTATCAAAATTCGCTGATGCCTTCCTACGGCCTTTGGTTCAGGCAACGGACACATACCTTAGGGACACAAAAGCAGTTCTCCAGCTATTACAAGATCAACCGTTCAACCCAGACTCTCAAATATTGCTGAGCCTCGATGTGGAGAGCCTTTACACCAGTCTCCCACATGACGAAACCCTCCTAATCATTGAGGAGGTGCTGCATACCAATCAATGGAATTATCACACTCCACGAGGAGTAGTAATGGAGTGTATTTCCATAGCACTCACCAAGAACTTTTTTGAGTATGAGGGCACCCTGTACCTGCAACGTCACGGAACGAGTATGAGAAGCACATTCGCGCCGAGCTTAGCGGGTCTATATGTACACCACCTGGAAGCTACCAAGATTCTCCATCCCAGCAATCCATTCAGGAGCAAAATCCATACCTGGCGGCGTTATATTGATGACGTCTTGGTCATCTGGGAAGGGAATGATCAATCGGTTGCAGATTTCATGCTTTGGATAAACAACCAAAACGCCTTTCTGAAATTTACCCACCAAATGTCCAATGAATCAATGGTGTTTCTGGATTTGAACATCTACCATGAGGCAGGGTACCTAAAAACCAAAACACATTTTAAATCCACAGCTAGGAATTGCCTCCTTAGGTACGACAGTTACCATCCACGTCACCTAAGAGAAAATTTACCATACGGTCAGTTCCTACGCTTACGCCGCAATTGTAGCGACGTGGGTAAATACAAATCCCAAGCCCAAGACCTGAGTGTAAAACTGAAACAGAGAAGGTATCCGGATAGAGTGTTAAAACAAGCAATGAAAAGGGATCGTAATAACAACCGGGAAGCACTCTTGGAAGATAACACTCAGAAAGAAAAGACAGAAAACAGAACAGTCTGTGTAACAACGTACAGCTCAGTTTCCAACCAGATCTCAAAGCTGGTAAATAAACATTGGCGGATTCTGACGAGTGGTACTCTAGATCTAGAGAAACCTTTATTCGCTCACAGGAGAGGAAGAAATTTGAAAGACATCCTGGTGCATACCAGACCCCGTACCAATGTGATTCAACAAACCAGATTACGAGGGCTTCATGGACACCATCCATGTGGTAATTGTAATAGTTGCCACCTGACTGAGAAGAGCCTGACTCTCACTTTTCAAAATGGCACCAAATGGGAACAACAAGCATTTACAAATTGCAACAGCAGGAATGTTGTCTACCTCATCACTTGCCCATGTGGCAAGGAATACGTGGGTATGACAACACGCGCTGTAAAAACGAGAATAAACGAGCACAAAAGCAATGTAAGATGTAAGAAACTAACTACAAAAATGGCAGCACATTTCCTGGAGGCACAACATTGTCTAAATGAAATACACTGGACTGTGATTGAACAACTGCCTTCAGACTTGGGCTTTTTTGAAAAGGAACAAAGGTGGGTGCTCCGTCTGGGCACAGACACCACCGGATTAAATGACTCCATTCCATGGAGCCAACTGCGATAATAACCCATAATTACTGTCACACAATCCCTGATAAACAGCATAAAGGCTTTACCCTGAGAATATTGAATC
This sequence comes from Lissotriton helveticus, assembly GCF_964261635.1. Classification (NCBI taxonomy): domain Eukaryota; kingdom Metazoa; phylum Chordata; class Amphibia; order Caudata; family Salamandridae; genus Lissotriton; species Lissotriton helveticus. The sequence goes on from NC_136065.1 coordinate 1,778,001,244, forward strand.
TGACCTCGACTAACTCCCATTAAACCCCTCTCTTTTTATCTGAGTCAGGTCATCAGAGACTTTGCTTACTCCACATTACTTTTCATTTTCTCATTTGTCTGAGTAACCTTTATCCCCGAGGTCTCTGGGCTCTGTATGTATTTCTCATTTATTGAGGAATAGCCCGAGAATCAATCTCGGATCGGGGTCTTCTCACCGACGCAAGCGCGAGCGTCTACAAACTCTCTTGGAACGCTTACGCGAGTTGCAGACACTACCGCTTCGCGCATGCGCTCACGAACAAAGTCATTTCTTCGCGCATGCCCTTTCTAATCAGACACACCCATCGTATGCACGCAGAACCGGATCATAACTTAAGGACTATGTCTTTTTTTGGGCCGATTCCGCTTTCAATTAGGTGCCAATTAGAACATCCTCAGGCACTATAAAAGGATGTTTGTTTAGAACGAACCGACACATCGTCGGAGCCGCGTTGAGGGGATGACAGCCTACCTGGCCGTGCTGTAACCGTAAGTGTGGTGGTGCAGAGTTTGATTATCTGTATCTCTATTGCGAATTAATATCTGAGATCCTAAAACTCAGTTCCTTTAACATCCCACAGGTTGCTACATTGAGCAGAAAAAGGACCCCCAATACCACGCTTTTGGCTCAAGAGGCTACTTAGTCTTGATCTATAAGTAAGCAATGTATATATTGAATACGTGTGATTCTCATTCCGATTCTTTCACCCTATGGAATCCAATGGCGACCTTCAGTAATAATTAATGTGTGTCCTTGTCTACATGTTTGTCCATGTTTTCTTTTTTCCATTTTTTACAGGGTTCCTGGACCTTATTTTTGGTTCGCCGTTACCCTCCTGTGTATCAACACAGTTTTTTCTAAACATTTGTCCTAATAAGATATTATGTTTTATGTGAATTTTTGTTCATTCACAGGTTCTGATTAACGCCAATTGGGCGCAACGAACTTTCCTTAGAATACAGATAGGTACATTTCACCATTATTTATTTTTTGTAGAGCACGCTTTAACATCTACTTATACATGTGAGTAAGGTGAGGATAACCAGTGCACATCCTCGTCCTGAAGAAGGAGTCTTCGACTCCGAAACATGTCGACGCACTTTCGAGGTTGATATACCATAATCAGTAAAAACAACCTCACCTGCACTTTTTTAATGATACCAGCCGAGGACTTAATAAAGAGATTTTGTTTTTTCCCAACGAGCCAGGTATCTTTTAACCATCACTTTTTCACCTCACCACTCACACATAACCACTCCACACACACCGACACATAGTTCACCTTCAGTGCTCCTACGTAGTCGTGAGTCGTAGCACGCCGCATGTATGTGTGCCACATGTCACACATGCCTTTACTTCGGGTGCTAGAGGGTGTCAAAGTGACACCCCCTGCACCCGTGCAACATTCGGTATTTACCGAATCGGGAAATACCGAATGTTACCGATTCAGTATTTCTATTTTCAAATTTTGCTACATCTCCCTCCTTCATATTTACCGATTCATAAATACCGAATCGGTAAAATTCGGTATTTATGAGTCGGTAAATGTCCCTCACCTACATCTGGCCCTATGTGTATTCACGATCTGTGATCATATTGCTTGAGTAAATTATTGTTAAACAGTAGATGTGAAAAGTAAGCGTGAGTCAATTGGAAGAGAGGCTATTCCTGAAGGAGTAAGCCCTCTCACCACTTTAAACTTCATAGAGTGTTAAAAGCTCGAGGAACATATTTGCAAGAACAAATGCATTTGGAGAACCAAAGCCACAGTTAGAAAAATATAGCACAAGGCTGCAGCTGCTCCTTTGCAAATCAGAACAGAAGGGAGTGTAATCTAGCATGTGATAAATCTGTGACAGAAAAATGTGAGCTGTTTCCCAAATAGTACCATAAGAATTATTTAGTGCTGCAATGAGGAAGTACATACTTTGTAGTTTACAGACATCACTTACGTAGCAAGTCATCCTCACTCAAGAGGCTTCACAGTCTAATTAAGATAAACGCCTGAACCTGTGGCATCGGTCCTTATTTCCTATATTGTATTATAAAGTAATTGCATTTATATACCACTTACTAGCCCTAGAGAGGTGTTGGAGCACTTTACGATGGACAGCATACTGTTACTGAACCCAGGGCAAATATTGTATCAATTGGTTATTGTTGGAATGTCAAGTAAATTCATAAACACTTGGGGTGGAGCCAGATAGGCACCACGGCAGGCACAACTGAGTGAAGCTCAAATTAAGTCAAGATGAGAGATGTTAGCCCTCCTCCTTCACTTTCCAAACATACAGATGAAAATAAATTTCCTATTGCCCACATCTTGATTTTAAAAAAAACAGTCAGCTAACATTTATCTACCTTCTGGCCCGTCGCTGTAGCTGAAGGACACCCAGAATATTAATTCATTTCAAAAACACTAGCAGCAGGGCCAGATGTGCACTACAGTGGCCACAATTAACCGAAGCAAAGTGTTTCATAGATCCTAAGGTGTGGGTGGAGCACAGTTCACAATCTTATGCTGATGATACTTGGACTGAGATTATAAAAACATTAAAACACGAGAAAGCGCACTAATTTGAAACACTAAATCAATTAATGCTCCTAAAATTAACAAGCATTTGCAATGCAATAGGTCTCGCAGTTGTTAGAGTTTGAGCCATTGGCATTGTAAATGGCAATGTCTTTTATTTATGTGTCGGTTTTTAAAACGTTAAATAAAAGGCATTGCCATTTACAATGCCAATAGGTTAAACTCTCGCAATTGCGAGACCTATTGCATTGAAAATGCTTGTTTTTAATGAGAGTTTTATATAGCGCGAACTTGACCTGGATCGGATATCAGAGCACTTTACATAGCACCAGTTGCATTACATGAGGACACATTCATTTCTAGGCACGGGGAGATTAAGTGATTTGCCCAGAATCACAGGATGTTCAGCATCACTGCCGAGACTCAAACCCAGTTCCCCATGTACGAAGTCAAGCGCCCTAGCCCTTAGGCCAACTCCTCTCCCATCCCAGACCCAAGAATGGTAAGTCTAGCTAGAATCCTAACCTCTAAACCCAACAAGAAAATGGAGGCCTGAATATGACATCCGGACACGACCCCTGAACTCTGCACACCTTCGAAAATCATCGGAACCAGCCGGGTCCAAAGCCTGCGTAAAGCTCCGACCCCTCTTGTGCTCACACTCCAGGGTGGGCCGGAGTAACGGATGCACCTACCTCTGTACAAATTTACACGTACGTTTTGAGTACAATCACATACTTTAGTTATTTCAAAGAATTCCAGGAGGACTCTGGTGCGTAAGCAGTTACACCTGTGTGAAAGTGTTAGGCCTGAAGTTACTCATGCGTAAGTGTTCAGCAGGATGGTGTTTGCACATTTGTGTTTCTAACCCTCTACATGGACAGAGGGGGGAAATAGTTCTGCTCATGGAGAACCCCCAGAACCTACTCCCCTATCGATGTTAAAGGAGCCGCCTCCCAAAGGTGGATGGAGATTTACTCCTCCCGCTGACAGAAGTAAATCACCAACTCTCCTAAGGCTGGAGTATGCCACGAGAAAGGTTGTGAATACGCCCGAGTTCACAAGTGAGTGTGCGGTTACCGACGTTTCCACGCTTTCAGGTGTCCAAGGGACCGGATTCATTCCTTTGTGTTGTTATGTGTGTGTAAATCGGTTTACAGGTGTAAATATCCAGTAGTTTTGTTTTTTTAACACAAAACGTGTATTTGCTCTCAAACCACGTCCAATGTGCACCTTTTACACAGCTTAAGCGCCTTTGTGAATTAGGTTGTAAAGACCTAACCATCATTGTAACTCCTAATTTTACACACATGCTAACACCACACTTTGGGCCTTGAACTATCCCTACACCTCACCCTCACTTCAAAAGAAGTTTAAATTGAGTGCACTACGACACTGCTCAATATGCGCCCACAATATGGAATCTGTCAGCCTTTCTTGATGCCTGCGCTGCTGGAAAGACCAGCTCCAGGTTACAGACGACACTCACAGGCGCGGAGTTATTGTAATACTAATATCCACGGTATATTTCGATTATGCTATTTTCCCTGCCTCGGTACAATGCAGGGATGTCACCTTTGGTTTGTGTGTGCACGAGGGTGTGCCCATGTCTTTCATTAGCAAATAAAAACGTTTTGTAATTGACTGATGGTGTGACGCGATCCACACCAGACCGGACTCTCTCTTCGCCGTGACTACCAGGAGGAATAATAAAGACACTCACTGTTAAGGGTAACTACCTCGGGAGGATAACGCGCCGAGCAGGCCCTGCCGGGCGGATTCCCGACAGTGTACAGCGACCTCTGCAGTGAATCCTCCGCCCACTGAGATGCCCAGTGAGTTTGCCTGATGCACTGACACATAGCTGTGGGAAGAGGCGGGTCTCCTGTTTGTGTGAATACTACACACACTCTCTTGGTGACACCGGAAGGACGTCTGTTCATTGGCCACTCACCGCAGTATCTTCGCCAAAGATATGTAAATACTCCTCGTAGCAGGGGGCAATAGACCCTCACCCCTTCTCCTTAGAGGCCGATGCACTTGTTGCAGTCAAGGCATTACTCTCTGGTGGGGGCTTCACATGGGGGTAGAGGGTGAACAACAGACCTGGTCATGCTCCCGGGTGGGGGCGGGGCTTCACGTGGGGATAGAGGGCGCACAACAGGTCAGGTCTTCAGGTAGGGAGGGGGCTTCACATGATGGCAGAGCAGGGCACAAGTCCTTAACAAGTTTTGAATTCGGGAAACCCACTTTCAGAGCTCTAAAAGTGGAAACAATTCACAATTCGGTTTGTTTGCGAAGTTGTAGCTGTGACCCTCAGGGAGGCGCGCTGAGTAGAGCTCGGAGTAACACAGGGAATGCGCTCCACTAAAGCGCAGCAGCCTACCTATGCAACGTGCACCGCCTCGTGAAATGGATCCAAAAAAAACAAGCACCGTTTACTGACCAGCACCGCCTCACCCCCACAACCTCCATCTCCGAGGACTCCCAAAGAAATGACGCCACAAACGCAAAAAAAACAAAAAAGTACGGGGCGGAAACAGGATACTGAATCCCGCCCCTCCAGGACTCCCTGACCTGCCTCATGGCAGCCAAGGCAATATTTCAAGAAATATTGTCGTGATACCGTAAGGCAGGTCATTGAGTCCTCGAGAGGCGGTATCCAGAGCAGACAAATCTGCAAAACAGGAGCTTTTTCCAATGGCAGGCCTCCGTTTCGAGCGGCCTGCCAATGGAAAAAAGGGGCGTGGTTTCATGCCGTATTGAAAACCCCTCCTGACAATATCTCTTTGCCTACTACAGAGCATGCGCTGCTAGCAGGCTTCGACCTAAAAAAGGGAAAAAAACAGACTAGAATAAGTTTTCCTAATGCATTGGGCACTTTCTGGAGTCTAGTTATCTGGTACAGAGGAAGACCAGCATATGGTGTGTTACCACATTCATGCCTTGAAGTTTATTAAGGCGTCCACCACCATATTGAAGTTCCATTGGGCAAAAACAGTAAAACCTTCTTTAAAGTTCTCAAATAGCAGAAAGACAGTTCACTATTTTACAAGGGCATCAAACCGTGGAGCCAAACTTGGTTCTGCATCAAAGAAGTTTCCAAATTTGATCTGAACATTTATAGTCAACACAGAGCAGAAAAACATTGGGGTACCAACTTGTACAAATGGGTTTTCAACACATCTTTCAAGATAAATATTGAAAGCCCATTTGTTTTGAGACTATGAAGTACCATCTACACAGCAGGACCTCAAGCCTCGTCAATGCAAAAATAATCTAGTTTCCCTCTGATCCTAGACACCACCTAAATCTGCAATACGTCACCTTAGAAGTGGAACCGAATGCCAGAATAGTGAAGCAGTTCTACTAGAGATCTAGCATACATTTTCAATAAAAGATGGAAAAACAGGGAACCCTGAAAGACCCCAGACATTTGGCATATAGTAGGGTACTAAATGAAGCACAAAGCAGGGTAAAGGGCAATTGTGAATACATGGATGCAACATTTAGCTACTTGGGTCTAATCGGGATGTCACTTAGTTGCAGTCTGGCATTACATAGACTCCACAGTAACGCAATATCCGCTAACTGGGGCCCTGCATAATGGGGTAGCTGCTGCATCATAACTGAGGGATTCTCACTGGTACTCAGAGCTGTGAAAAGAGTACAACATCTCCGCAGGGAAATAGATAAGTTGCAACTGATAACCTGAGCTGTGCATTTGGAACACATTGAGTGAAAGTATTGGGTACCTGGTACACTGTTCTATACAGAATGATTAATCCTTGTATAGTCTACAATGTTGGTCACATAGCATGGAGCATGTGACCTCATGTTTTGTTTAAATCTGTTTATTAACATTTTGACGTTTCTCCTTTGTTTACATACATTTTGCATAATGATAGAGAACGTTTTAAGATAGTAACACAAACAAGTGATATGGATAGCGGCATTGTACATTAAACACGCATCAAACAAATCGAAGACATTATTCAATCTAATTAAAGAATTAGCAGGATCTAAGTCTACTGCTGATCCCCCTTCTTTGAATAATGCTCAATGTGACGAATTGGCTCAGTTTTTTACAAACAAAATTGAAAGAATCTATGATGATATCTCTAAGCAGCAAGCGGAAGAATTTAATAATACTGCCAATAATAATCAGCAAATACAATCTACGCCAACATATCTCCCTCTAATTTGCTGGCCTGAGATTACGAGCCAAAATTTACAAGAAATTGTTAGGACACTAAAATCTGGCTCCCCGGTAGATCCTCTCCCTGTGTCTATACTCAAGAAACTTGACACTAGGCATTTGTTTTTAATTTGTAAAATTTTAAACCAGTCCCTTGTCTCTGCCACTGTCCCTATATCATGGAAACATGCTAAGGTTACACCTCTATTGAAGAAACCTACGGCTGACCCTAAAGTTCTGGGTAACTTTCGTCCGATCTCTCTGTTATCCGTATTTTCCAAAATTTTGGAAAAACACGTCTATCACCATCTGGCACACTACTTAGAGACAAATGACATCTTTCACTCCTCTCAGTCGGGCTTTCGACCCGGTTACTCAACCGAGACTACCTTGTTGGGGGTCGTAGAACATCTGCGGAGCTTAGTTGATAAGGGACTCACGGCTGCACTGATACTTCTTGATCTCAGTGCAGCATTTGATACCATTTCGCACAGTATCTTGCTTAACTCCCTTTTTGATGTTGGCATACGGGGAATTGCTCTTGAGTGGCTAACCTCTTATTTAGACCAGCGCTCTTTTCAAATTAATTCTAATATAGGCACCTCTGGTGTCTACCAGTCCCCTTATGGTGTCCCTCAGGGCTCGGTGCTTAGCCCCCTGCTTTTTAACTTATATGTTGCCCCTCTTGCCCGTATTGCGGAAAATGAAGGCCTAACTATGTTTAGTTACGCTGACGATTCGCAAATAATTTTCTCTCTGTCCAGCACAAACAAGGACTTACCTTCGCCCCTGAAATCTGGCCTTGCCAAAATCGCAACCTGGATGCGGACCAATCTGTTGAAACTTAACGGAGAAAAAACAGAGGTTTTAATCTTTGGCCCCAACCATGATCTATGGAATGCCTCCCACTGGCCATCCAGCATGGGCCCTCTTCCCATCCCATGTGACCAAGTTCGGAACCTAGGTATAACTATTGATAAAGGACTTACGATGCAGCCTCAAGTTGGAAAACTTACTGCCATGTGTTTTGTAATCCTGAGATGGCTCCGTAAGATCATATGGATGATCCCCGAAGACACTAAGAAATCTGTAGTTAACTCCCTAATAACTTCTAGGCTTGACTACGGGAATGTCCTTTACCTAGGAGCAACCCAAGCTGTAATGAAACGACTGCAGCGTGTACAATATGCTGCGGCCCGTCTATTGCGCAAGTGCCATAGAAGAGAACACATGTCGGAACACGTAAAAACTTTGCATTGGCTTAAAATTGAGAGCAGAGTAAAATTCAAAACTCTCTGTTTCATGCATAAGATAAAATTTGGTTCTGCCCCAAGATACCTAAAATCCCTAGTCCATGTTTATCTTCCCAGTCGGCATCTCAGATCCTCTTCTCAGGGCCTTTTCAACGTGCCTAAAGTCCGGCTTTCCAGAATGGGCGGCAGGTCCTTTTCCTACCTAGGTCCTAGGTTATGGAATTCACTCCCCCTGGAATTGCGCATTGAAACTAATCTCGCTACTTTCCGTAGATCTCTGAAAACTTGGCTGTTCAACCAGTAAACCTGACCTGGCTATTCATCTCCCTCCTTCTTTTCTGCACTCAATCTCTCTACCAGCGCCGGGAAACCCTTTTGGGTAGCTGTAGCGCTTTACAAATCAAATAAATAAATAAAAATAAAAAACAGTTTGCTTGTGGATAACGACCGAGATATGATGGGCAGTTGCATAATAAGGATAGAGTACATGACTTCATTTATGGAACAGTTCTGCAACACGTGTGATTTGGACTCTTCCACATTACGTAAGCAGGCATGTTTAAGTACTATTGAATTTTCAGAGTGAATAAACATGTTAACTGTGAACTATGTCGCACCTAGCCTGTGTAACCATAAACGGTTCTCTAAGCTCTATTTCATGACATGACGACTAGGATGAAAATACCTGGGAAGGTCATGGCTCACTCAGCAAGAGTGGGTGCTTAGTAAGGTTAGTGTGTGGAGCAGTGTGATCTCCGAGGCCTGCAGATATTAGGTGAGAGGATCACTGTGAGTGGCACAGCGGCTGTCTGCGTAGTGTCCCAGGTGCTGGGTAAGGGGTATTAGCGTAGTCCCAATGCCTCTTCTCTGTGTAAGCCGATACTTTCTGCCTGGGCCCAGGCAGTCACCAAACACCCATGCCTTGGATGTGGGTTGTGTGGGAGATTTCCATTTAAGTGAATCGAGACGTATTTGCCAGTAAATGACGTAGGTCGAGAAATCTGTCTGTGGCTCTGTGTTTTTAGGTCTCGCTAGAGGCAGCACATGAGCTGGTCTGGCGAGACATTTAGTAGCTGGCTTTTAAAAGTGCTACTTTTGCCGGGACGAGCACAGCTGCCATCTGACTTTCGCTTAGCGCGCGTGCACTCCCCCACCTCTCCCACTTGTTTATTTCTTGCCGCAAGGCCATTTCCTTTTGATGTTTAGCGTGCGCGCGCGTGCACTCCCCCCACCTCTCCCACCCAGTGCGTCCTCCTCCCCCATTCCGTTCCAAAGCCTCCGAGATCATCTGCGGCATACCCCAGGGATCCTCCCTCAGCCCAACGCTGTTCAACATTTACATGGCCCCGCTCGCACACGTAGCCCGACAGCACAACCTCAACATAATCTCCTACGCCGACGACACTCAGCTGATCCTCTCCCTCACCAAGGACCCCATCATAGCCAAAGCCAGCATCCATGAAGGAGTAAAGGCCCTCGCTGACTGGATGAAGACCAGCCATCTGAAGCTGAACACGGACAAGACGGAGGTCCTCATCCTCAGCTCCAACCCTTCAGCCTGGGACGACTCCTGGTGGCCGACGGCACTGGGGGCAGCTCCGACACCCACCGACCATGCATGCAACCTGGGAGTCATCCTTGACTCAACACTCTCAATGACCAAGCAAGTCAACGCCGTCTCCTCCTCCAGCTTCAACACCCTCCGCATGATCTACAGATTGATTCCGACAGATACAAGAAAGACAGTCACCCAGGCCCTCGTCAGCAGCAGACTCGACTATGGAAACGCCCTCTACGCGGGAGCCCCTACCAAGCTCATCAAACGACTACAACACATCCAAAACGCCTCGGCACGACTGATCCTCGAAGTACCACGCCACGGCCACATCACCCCCCACCTGAGAAACCTGCTCTGGCCCCCCATCAACAAGAGGATAGCCTTCAAGCTCCTCACCCACGCACACAAGGCACTCCACAAGACCGGCCCAGCCTACCTCAACAGACGGCTCTCCTTCAACATCCCCAACCGCCAGCTATGCTCCGTCGACCTCTCACTCGCCACCGTCCAGCGCATCTGAAGAACCACCACCGGTGGGAGATCCTTCTCCCACCTCGCCGCCAAGACATGGAACACCCTCCCACTGAGCCTACGACAGACCCAAGACCTGCTGACCTTCAGGAGGATACTCAAGACCTGGCTGTTCGATCAGTAGCTGCCCCCCCCCCAGCACCTTGAGACCCCCGTGGGTATGTAGTGCGCTTTACAAATGATTGATTGATTGACTTATTTTTTTCCCCTTCAGCGTGCGCCTGTTTACAATGTACGGACGTAACAAAATGTTCACTCTTATACTTGATCAAATTGTAATAAAATTAGTCTGTAATCCTCAACTGTAAACCCTAAAAAATTAGGACAAGTTTTAGGCCACAGAAAGACTGACATCCTTTTTTATCACATAACGGGTCATTTGGTTTCTATTCAGTTTTTCTTTTCTGAGTTGGGTATTGTTTTCTTATACAAAGAACTACAAAGTCTCTGTTTCAAGATGGAGGCCAAGTCTCACACGAAGACTATGTTTACCTTTTTACGATTTTACTGTCTTCTAAACAACTTCACAAATACTATTGGCAGATTCGTCACACGTTGTGTTGTGGCTTCGAGCAGAGCAGGCTTTGGAGGATGCCGGATGCCGCTACCCCTGTCGAGGAGACGCAGGCCCCCTCCTTATCTACAACCCAGTTTGTGGTGTACACCGATAAAGAGTACCGGTGAGCTGCTGCTCAAATCACGGCATAGAAGGCGGGTAATATAGGGCAGTCACGCTTACAGGCTGCCGGACGGCCTCTCGGGAAGAAATGTCTCAAGCCAAAGACACCTGCTACTAGCCCTAGTTACCAAAGGCTGGGACGTGCACCTGCCTTCGCGTCTAGGGCCTGCCATCCTACTAACCACCAGTCTTCGACTCTCAAAGTACTCACTAGTCAAGAGTACCCGTTACTGTCCTGCGACTTACTCACTGCACACATCTGCCCACTGGTTACAGTCTCTTCTACCTCCCTTCCCCCAATTTGACTTTACTAGTTTCCAATACTTTGCTTTAATTCCAACACTACACGCCTACATAATTTTTGCACTAGCTCAACCCTCCCCCCAACGTCACATTACCCAGTGCTCCATTCTCCAACCATTAATATATACCTATGATTTTTGTAGCTCTAACCTTGGCATCCTGTAACTGTGTTTGGATTGTACCACTGCCCATCTTCCCCAACCACATTGAGGTTTCTTCCACGTGCACCATCCATCTCGCCTCATACTGGGAGTGCCCTGTCCTCACCCTGGAGAGCACTCCTTGAACCAGTGTGTGGATGCTACCTACTCATTTGATTTAGGCTCAGACAAGTCTGGAATGAGTATTTCTGGATCAGATCCTGGTGGCACAGGGAGACAAGAACATGGATATAATCTAAACCTTGAAACCAATGCCCTTCCTGGATCTGTTTCGACCAGCCAAGGGAAAAGAAATGCCGGGGCAAGGGTCTGCTCTTTTGTCCCCAGCAGCCGAAGATGAAAATGGTAAAAACAAGAATGCGCCAAAGCGGGTAACTTTCCCCTCAGACGACGACTTTGTTTTTGGTGCTGTGGAACCAAAAGACCCCTGGAGACATGGTAAATACAGTAGTCACTATATATGTTTCTAAATATGATTCATTTATTGGTTTGAAGTTTCAGCTACTGTTTCTGCATCACTTTATACACGTTTGGCTCTGAAACTTGCTTTCCTACCGGGTGCAGTCAAATTTGTGTTTACGTTGTGCTGATATGAGCCTTTGGTAACTGGATTGTAGTAGAATGTCATGCTTTGCGTGGACTCCCAAAAGTTGAGCCTGTGGCACATAACGTTTTTGGTCTGGTCTGAATATGATTATATGCTTGTATAACTGAAAAGGGATTCAGCATGGAGTTGGTCATACCTTTGAATTAGCAAAAAGAAAAAGTGCAAACAGCAGTGATCAAGTTTCGAGTTCACAGACCTTCCATCTACAGATGTGAGTAGTTGCAACATTCTTGCGGCTTTGACATTCCCACCTTTCACAGAGCTCGTTTTCGAAACTTTTATTTTTTTTATCAGGATGAGCATCATGCATCTGTGACAATATCTGAACTGTGCCAATTTTGTAATGCAAAGAACATGTAGTGTCTAATAGAAGAATTGCTAAAACTGACATGCCTCTGAATCGGGTATATTGTAGTGAGGCAGGGTGTTTGTTCTACAAGAGAGGACAGTGGAATAATAACCCCCCGCGCACAACAGTACCTGAAGCCATAGAAGTGTTTGTACGACTGACTTTGGTTCTGTAGTTCACATCTGTACAATGACTTTGTTACCTAGAGTCGCAATTAATCGATCAGCTTCATAGGTAATACAGCGAACAGAGAATTTAAAAGTGCATGAGATAACCAAGGATCTCATGTTTCTGTGGTTGAGATGGCCGTAACAAAGGTGTGTGGTAGAATGAACTTTAAGCTCATCTGTCTCACAACTTGAGGTGTGTGAGCCCGTCGGCGGCTTGTCTTGTGGTCCCGTGGGAATGTCAAGCTTTAACAAGCATTGGCATAGCCACTATGTCTCGCTTTTTTGTCGATGTTGTTGCACCAAGAATATTGTGCTGCATAACTAAATACTTATAAGGTCCCAAAAGCGAGACCTATTGGCTATGCCAATGCTTGTTTATCATGTAGGCGTAAACCCAATAAGCATACCTCCGAGTGTATGGAGTCCAGAGGCATGCCAATAGGTCAGTTCAGCTACTGATGTAATCAGCCCTCCATGTGATATCCCCAGTAATGAGAGCGCTGGCGCATTCGGTGAATATTTTTGGTAATAGAAAAACAACACCTTTATCAACAAGCATTGGATATGCAATAGGTCTCGCCTTTGTTTAAGTGAAAGCCATTTGCTTTGCTAATGGTATTATATTATAGCTTTGTATTATTTTGTGTATGTTTGTGATAGGTTGTGGGTCTATGTTGCTAGAATTGTATTTGTTAGCTGTGTAGTAGTTTAAATCATAGCATTAGTAGGAAAAGAGCAGTGTTTAGGATTAGGGAAGGAGAATGATTAGAAGAATAGCATGAGGGTTAATGAACTATAGTGAGGAGTAGAATACCATGAGGCAGAAGAAAGGGACGGGGGAGAGCAAATAGGGAGAAGGAAGAAAGCGTGGAGGAGCTTAGCGTTATTTTGAATGAAACGTATTTTATTTTCGAAAATTCCCTAGTACTACGTAACTTCTGCTGGAGGCCGGTTTCGTTCCAAACTGTTCACTCCTCCTTTGGCAATTGCATTTTCTGATTACTGCACAGGTCCCACCTCTCACACTGCAGATTTGTCGGGTACGTCCCCCCTCCACAGGTTACACAGGCCCTCAAACACTCACTCAATGACTACACTGATGTCTCCCTCATCTAGCTTTCGCTGCATGTGGTCTCTGAAGATGAACTCCACATAGCGGGGGGGGGGGGGATCGGTCCGGATGCGAGCGATTATAAGGCTTTGGGGAAAATACTTATTGTGACATGAAGTTTGAGGCTGGGAAGGCTGGCTTTGGAGAACGCAGTAGTGTATGTAGACCAGGGAAGGAAGGAGGCTGTAGCAGATAAAAGATAAATACACATTCCAGTACTGAGCTTTATGGCAAAGGCATCATAAACTACACATCCCTTTATCTCCGACCACCTGGCTTCGCTCGGGGGTAGGCGTAACCTGCAGCCCCGTGACTGAAGGAAGGAGGGGGGGAGAGCAGACAGAGTGGGATGGAGGGGAGACAAGACAGTGAAAGCAAGAGCGCTGAGCTGATCCAAAGACCTCCTAGTAAGAGCCCATGAAGGGTTTAGATCTGACAGAGGGGCACTCCCCCCTCGACACGCACCAGCTCCCTTCCCCTGCTGATGATTTTAAGTAAGCTTGATTCGGCTCTTGGCCTTCGCTATAGAGGCATCATGGCCCGGTGGGTGTACAACATGGAAGAGATGGAAACTGTGTCTTTCCTACTCCACGCACGAGTGTAAGAGGGCTATAAAAAAATACTGACTGCGATCATTAACCACAGGTCAGGAAGATGTTAACGTGTTTCCGCGCAGATTAAAGGTGTACGTGTTTTCAAATTCTGACCCCTGAAATTTCTTTACATTTTTTCAGAGCAAACACATAGAATAATACCATATCCGTAGGCAGGTTATACATTACAAAGCACTTTGACTCATTAGATTAAACATCCCTCAGACTAAGAAACATTCGAGAGCAAAAGAGACATTTATGAAACACTTTCAACAGTCATGGAGAGAGATGTGTCTCAGAGATGCCTAACAATGTCAGACATCGAACCTCATAACAGTTTAACAATCACATTGAAATCTCAAAAGTGTTCAGCAATCACAGACAGGCATAATCTCATGGGCGCCCAAAACTCAGGTTATATATTCTGACATATGATCTAATTTTAGTCCCCTTACTCTGCTTAGTGGAAAGTGGCACTGTAGCCCCACCCACCCTATACAGCGTCCTAGCCACCACCGTGCCAGCCATCCATCTAGCTACGACACTCGGTAACCTTCCACCCCAACGTGCCCTTTTCACCCCACGCCGGCGCTCACCTGAAGATGCTGCTGGAGGGGCACTGGTAGTGCTCGGCATGGGCTGGCCAGTAGTGTTCGGGTTGGCTGTGCCAGAACAGCATGGTGATCCATGCAGCGGGCTTCACCGAGCAGGGCTGCTGTTGCGCTGGCAGAGCGGGTGCAGTGTGGTATGCCGGAGTGAAATGCAGTGTGGTTGGTGGAGGGGGCTGCTTAGCGAGCTGATGTTAAAGGAGTTTAATATACTATACTGAGGGCAGAGTGAGGGTGCCAAAGACAGTAAGGTGCAGGGTGACTCGGGCTTGGGTGGTGCACAATGCAGTAAGGTCCATGCGGGTGTGGTACAGTGATGACAGTCCTGAGAAACTAAAGGGATCCTAGACAAGAGGCAGAGGGGAGAGAATGGAATAGGAGGGAGAGATGGATCTAAGACAAGAGAGATAATAGCGAGATAATAAAGAAAGGAGGGGCACAGAGTCTATGCGACAAAATGAATGAGGCAGAGAAATAAGAACAAGCTGTTGGCATTTTGTTGTCAAGGGAGGAATAGAAGTAAAATAAACAAGCATTGGAATTCTTTCCACCTCTGTGTGTGCGAGCACAGAGGGCAGAGAAAAGCAAGGGACACTTCCTGCAACTCCACGATGCATGAACAATGAACAGTGCAACTCTGAGGAGTTTGCTTTTTGATGGGGGGAAGGGGAGGGATGAGCTGGTAGGATTTCCAATAAGGAGCCAAAGTTTCCCGTAAACAGGGCTAGCAGCTCACCCTCCTAAGTCACGACAAACATGGCGTCGGCCTGTCCAGATGGGCTGTCCTAAAAGTGGACAGGGCTGTTAGCAAAAAAAAAAAACAATTTCCAATCACGCGCCAGCATTTAACTTAAACGATGACGCGAGCCAATGGAAAAGAGGGGCGGGGCTTCAAGTCCCCGTCTGCAATCATATCGATCCCAAGAAGCCGTCGCAGAGCGAGCAGCGCATGCGTGCTGCAACGCCAGGCGAGACCTAAAAATGGAGGCTACGATATCTGGTGTCACTGTAATGTTCATTAGATGTAGCAAAATGTCATCGGCATAGAGGGATATATAGTGCAGTGCATCTCCCAGTGTGAATCCCCAGTTGTGACTACAAACTTGCAGTGCCAAAGGCAATGGTTCGATGGCTAGTGAGAATATTATGGGGGAGAGAGAACAGCCCTGGCATGTGCCTCTGGTAATTGGTATAGGTTCAAAGATTAGGACACTAGTCTTTACTCGTGTCAATGGGAGAGTATAAAGGAGTTGAACCATGCAAATAAATCGATACTCAAGGCCACAGGAATGCACAACGTCAAAGAGGAAGGGTCTTCTCCAGGTCCAGTACCATGCAACCCAATTGTGGCCTGATCCAGAATCCTGAAGAATCTATGGAGATTCAGCAAGGTATTACAAGTGTAAACAACCCTGTTCTGATCCGGGTGTAACAATGTCGGCACTAATGGTGCCACATGATCGGCTAGCACCACCTTGGCCGGGATATTGTAGTCCGTGTTTAAGAGGGTTAATGAATGGCCTGCAGGAGCCCAGCGCAGCAGGATCCCTGTATGGGTTGGGGAGACAAAAGTGATGCGTCACGTAGCGAAGCTGGCAGGCATGAAGCCTGAAGTGTGTCGAAGCCTGAAGTGCGTTTTCACAGACAGCCAGTAAATGGGGGGCTAGGAATGGGGCGTAGTTGTGACCTCCTACTCTTTATGGTGCATTGGGCATGCTGTGGAGAGGAGCACAATGACTATCTGTAAGGGAAGCGATAAGCTCACGCCACGTACAAAGGAACAAAATGCACTGACAACTGGCCCTCCATGTTGAGGATCAATCACACTTGATGAGAATGGGTACAGTGAAAACAAGTGCAGACTACAGTGTTACATGTCATTTTCCAAGGCTGTGCAGCTTATGGCATACTCCAAGTGATTGAGGTCATGCAACCTGGTACTCAGAAATGTGGTATAAAGGGCAGCGATACAGCCAGGGATCGTATGACCTAAGCTACGTTCGCAATTCTAAATATTTCTTCAGCTAAAAATGTGTCTGATTTTTCAAATTGGAGTGCCTTTAAAAAAGAAATTACATTAAAATAAGTACTTTGCGTGTGGAGCACGGACCGCCCGGGCCCCTCTGCCGTCTTGGGACGGGCCCGAAGCGTGGGCTCCCGTTGTGAAACTTCTTCCCCTATCATCGCTAGCCTGTGGAGTTTGGGGGCCACTGTAGCTGCCGCAGCCTGGTCACGTGGGCGCAGGACACCTGGGCTCTCTGGGATTGTGGTGGGCCTTGGCGCAGGGGCCTCCGATTGGCACCTTACTGTTCGGCTTTGCCTAGCACCCGTCGCCGTCCCCCCTGCGCCTGGTGCCCCCCGTTCTGGTTTGTTGCCGACCTGCAGCTCTAGTGTACATCCTGAGATCGGGCCTACCGAGAGTCGAACTCATGTGAAGGCAGGCAGCCATTGAGATGACATAGGGTCCTGGACCTCGTGCTGTCGGAGGAGCCGCTGCCCTGGTACGCAAGGGTGGGTCAGGGTTCTGCTGCGTGTTGGTGGGTGGCGAGTCTGGTCCCTCTAGGGGGCCTACTTGGCTGCTCATTGACGGATGTGTAAGCGGCCAGATTAGTCCTGGTGCGGCTTGCGGCCTAGGTGGGTGGATTACCTGAGGGCCGGCCGCGGTATGTCCCCAGCGCCCTACAACGGCTGATGAGTGCCCGGTGGCGCAGGGTCACCTTATCTGGCCAAGTATTGCCTTGGAAGCACACATCATAACATCCCGGCAGCAGTACGATGGGTCAGGACAAAGGAGGCACAAAGCAGAGTACCCTGGACCAATTCACTGCATCTTCCGGAGGGGGTGCTCCACTGGGCCCAGTGCCTGATAACGCGGCCCTGATGGCAGCCATTACAAATGCCAGGGATACATTGGAGGCCAAGATCAGGGCGGTGGGCACCAAAGTCCCGTTCCTGCGACAGGACCTGAGAAAGGCTGTGGACCGCATCACCGAGACGGAGACACGGGTAACATCAGTGGAACATAACGTGCAGACCCTCCAACATCAGGTCAACAAATGGACTGTGATTATTAACGAACTCTCCACTCACGCTGAAGATGCAAAGGGCCGTGCGAGACCCAACAACCACCGCTTCGTGGGCTTTCCACAGGACTGCGAGGGAGGCTCCATGAACCACTTCCTCATCTCCTGGCTTACAGACCTCGTGCCAGCAGATGAACTCGCATCCTCTTTTGTGGTCCAAAGGGCCCATCGGGCGCTCAAGAGGAATCCACCACGCGGAGAAAACCTGCGACCTGTCATAGCCAAGGTACTAAATTATGCGGATAGGGATGCGGTGCTGCAATACGCCAGGTTGAACAAAGATAAGATAATTTAGGACTCCAGACCCATCATGATTTTCCCAGATGACACCCGTCTGGTGCAACAGCAAAGGCAATCCTTCACAGCTGCAAAGAGGCGGCTGCGTAACCTCAATATCTCCTACATGCTATTATATCCTGCTAGACTTTGAGTGGTCTTTAACTCCCCAAAAATTTTTTTTATACGCCTGAAACAGTCTTCGTCTGGGCTAACAAGAGGGTCCACTTGAAGCCACACTCTCCGCTGGAATCGTACTTCTCAATGGGCTCGCAGCGGAACAGACCACGCAGGACTAAGTCCAAACGACGTCATAGCTCTGGTTCAGACCGTCGCTCTTCTAGCCCAGATCTAGCAACCTGATACAGTTGTAATCACTGATGCTTTGGATGTGTGATTATATATGCTTGCAGGCTGGACACTTCCTGAATGTTTGCTCTAGGTTGGGGTAGTTGCACTACACGGTGGTTGATCTGTGAGGTCACTAACCCCCGCAGTTCATGTTCTCCAGGGAGGGTGGGATCCATTGGGGGGGGTCTCTGGGATCTGGGGTTGGGGTCCTGGGTTACTCCTCACCCCAACAGATGCTCCTTGTTTCTGGCAGTATTGGGTGGAGGGTCATGGGGGGGTAATGTGGTTCGGTTTTTAGTTGTTTACATATGCAGACACTTTCCTCATTCCCCGCTCGGCATATCACCTCGTTTAGATTTAGACTAAACCCATGGCTTCTCAAGCACAGGTCTCCTATCTAGACGAACTGACGGTGGTAACGTTGAACGTAGGAGGACTCCTTAATAAAGTCAAGCAAGGGGCCATTTTACGACAAGCTAAATGGTACAGAGCCGACATTTTGCTCCTGCAGGAAAACATCTCCTCGGCACTAAGACCCCTTGTCTGGAGCGATACGGTTTCCGCCAGGTAGATCATGCAGGCTTCACCAGGGGCTCCTGTGGGACTGCCATCCTAGTCCATGGTTGTGTTCCCTTTCTTCACCAGCAACATTGGCTGGAACCCGGGGGCAGGTATGTCTTCCTGACAGGTGGGCACACTTTATGGTGAGCCCATCACATTTGGTAGTGTGTATGCTCCTCCGCCCCTCGGGCCACGTTTACAGATACCCTGACTAGACTGTGGGGCGACCTACCTGATGGCCTGTCCCTCAAGGGTGGGGACTGGAATGATACTATGGCACCACTGGACAGGAGACCGAGCTCAGGTGCTCCAGCCCCACTTAGCCCTTACAAATTGTCCTAGCTGGCGGAGACCTTCGGCTGGGTTGGGTTGATATTTGGAGAGAATATCATCCGGCCAAGTTAGGATTTACAGATCTCTCTGTGGTGCATGGCTCGGTATCCCACCTGGACTATTTGTTCACTCCCCGGAATTATATTCGTAGATTTTCCCAGGCCGGGCACCTCCTGAGAGGGTTGTCAGATCACTCCCCGGTCTCTGTGAAGCTCCTCTCGGGAGCTCAACAGCCCCGCTCAGATAGAGGATGTTTCCGTGGTGCCTGCATATCCCCGAATATCAGGAACGCCTCCATGCAGCGATCCAAGAGTATGTGATGCTCAACACTGACTCCGCTCACTCCAAAGCGACCCTATGGGAAACTCTGAAACCCACCATTAGAGGAGTGGACATCAGTTATAGGACCCATGAGAAACAAACTTCCGCACAGGGAGTGGACCTAGAGACCCAGTGCGCCTCCCTGGAGGCACAATACAAGACGAGCCCACCCAGAATATCCTAAGTAATGTAGCCCTAGCACAACAACAGCTAAATCGCCACCTTACTGAGGAAGCGAAAGAAATATGGCTGGCATCCCAATATCGAATTTATCAGTGGGGGACAAATCCTGCAAAAGGTTGCATAGACTGTCAGGCACGACAAGCCCCGGCCATGGTCCCAGCTATTAGGAGTAGGGATGGTGACCTATATACTTCTTCGCTCGCCACTTCTCTACACTGTACGCCAGACAGGAGCTGATCTCGGGCGACAGCATCGCGGAGTTCCTGTGGGATATTCCTCCCCAGCAACTCTCTCATCAGATACGAGAACAACTGATGTCCCCATCACGGTTGAAGAGCTGTTGGCTGCGTTGTGTGCTTTGCACCCAGGCCGGGTCCCAGGGCCCAATGGGCTCCCTATGGAATTTCTTTGCTACCATGCAACTACACTGGCCCACACTTGTTGGGCATGATTCATGAGGCCCTAGAGCAACAGGTACTACCCCTCGACTGACGTCAAGCTGAAATAGTACTATTTTTGAAACCCGGCAGCCCACCAGAAGACCCGACCTGATATCGCCCAATATCTCTCATCAACTTTGAATCTAAAGTCCTGGAGAAAGTTCTAGCGGACCGTTTGCTGTCCTGCATTCATCACCAGGTCCACCTGGGCCAGTCTGGCTTTATGCCACACCGGGCCATCGGGCATAATATTCGCCGCGTTCATAATGCTATGGCCAAGGCCTCAGAACTGTCCGCCATAGACAAGGCCTATGACTCAGTCAGTTGGGAGAACCTATTTCAACTCCTAGAGGTGGTCAATTTAGAGCCACGCTTTTTAGCATACGTACACTTGCGCTATACCGATCCACTGGCCTCAGTCCGTATCGCTGGTTACCGCTCACCTTTCTTTTTTAAAATCGGCAGATGTAGGCGCCAGGGCTACCCGGTCCCCTCTCCTCCACGCCCTCGCGGTTGAGCCTCTTGCGGCATGGGTCGACAGCGACACGGTGCTCAGATGCTTTGATTGGCCTAGACTGCATAGCTTTATATGCAGACGATATATTGTTTTTTATGACAGACCCCTGGATATTTGGTCCACGCATTCTGGAAATCCTTTGTGTCTTCGGACAAAATGCATGGCTTCATACTAACCCTGCTGGATCTGTGTTATTCCCAGTGTGTGGATACCAGGGCAGGACTACGTGGGCCGCTCAATTGAAACATGCTACGGAGGGCTTTCAATATCTGGCTCTGTCCATATCCCCTTGCCCGCAGACTTCATTGGCCCCACAATATCAACCCGCTCCTCGCCAACCTCCGCGAGGAGACCTCTATTAGGTCTTCCCTCCCTCTCTCACTTTATGGCTGGCCTTCACGGTGAAGCATGCAGCTATAGATAGGTCCCCCCTCCTGCGCCTACTCTATGGCACACAGAAACTTTACTTCTTGCCGCATGCATGTCGAACAATGATCAGGTTGTGGCGGTACACCGTCCGACGCATGGGATGGAACGGGCACTTGACAGGCGACACACCTATGGCATGGCAACTACCTACGCCAAGCGGCCCCCTTGACGAGGTTCCGCCAATGGGATTTAATTGGTATCTCCACGCTAGGAGACATCATGCGAGGCACTGTTCTAAAATCTTTCCAACAGCTGCAGGAGGAGTTTCACCTCCATAAAACCCAGTTCTATAAATATCTGCAACTATGCCACGCTTTCACCCCTGCACTTGTAAATCTTGCTGACCTCCCTGACTTCCATCGACTCGAGGGCCGCCTCCTCATGTGCGATATTAGTCCATACAAAATACGACAAATATATCAGACCCTGACAACACACTCCGCCACGACACTACATAAAACGAGGAAGGCTTGGCATGACGATATTCCAGACTTGAAGGATAATGATTGGGAGGAGGTGATTGCTAGTCCACGGGGAGCCGCGGTATCCTCTAGATACAGTCTCATCCAGTTCCAATACTTGCACCGCATATATTATAGCCGCCTCCGGCTCTGGAAGATGGGAGTTATACCATCTCCCAGACGCTTGCGCTGCGAGAGGGAGGAGGGGGCGTTCCTCCACACTGTGTAGAAATGCTCAGCATTACAGCCTTTCTGGCGCGGGGTGTCATCATGCCTTGGGGAGGTGCTGTCCTGCAACTTGCCACTCGACCCCGGCTGATCCTGCGCCATAGTACGGAGGACATAGGAGGGAGCCGATGTAAGCAACACCTATTGTTTTTGGCGCTTACAATTGCTAAGAGGGACATAGCCCAGCAATGGAAGGATACCTCGTCACCAAAGATTGGGAAATGGCGGCAGGTGCTCGATAAGTGTATGGGTGCGGAAATGGCTGTGTTCCAAGTGAGGGGCTGTCCCGTAAAACATAGAAAGATATGGTCTTGGTGGGCTGCCTACCGTGGCATTGATCTTGCCCCTCTTCCTTCACAAGCCCTGAAGAGATGATCTCATGAGACGCTTGTGGGTCCAAATGTACGATATGCCGGTACCTCTTTTTTTTCAGCCTAATGTGGGTATTGAGTGTTGCTTGCCTTTGTCGGGGGTAGGGGGGGTCGTCTGCGTACAGTTCTCAGTTTGTTTTCTTTTGTTTGTAGATAAACTGTACCCGCTGAAATCTCCCATGCTACCTTTACCTTCTATAATTTGTTCTCAAGTCGATAATGTGGGCTTTAGCCCAAGTGGTACTGTGAAAATCTCAATAAAATATGTTATAAAAAAAAAAAAATTACTTCGAACTTACATTTTGTTTAATATTTGTTACTGCGTCGTTCACTTTCTAGAATGTTTTACAGACCTTCACTAACTTACTGCCTATTAGGTTTTTAGGTCGAGCCTGGCGCAGCGTGCATGCGCTACTCTAGGAGAAGTCCTCTTGGAATCACTTCAGACTTTCTGCAAACTCTGTGTGTGGTGTTCGATTTTCCACACATGATATTGGCCTTTGTGTGTTGCTTTAAAAAATGAAGGCACGCAATTGGCCGAAGCCTGATGCATGTCCTACCTTTTCTGAAAATGTTTATTCCCACAGCGTTTAGCTGTCTGGAGCAAGCAGAGGCACGCAGCGTGCCATCTGTTGTGGATCATGTTTCATTTCAAGACCTTGCAGCTTTCCCTACAAGGCACGTCTCCTTAACCCCGGCCAAGAGACAGACCCCACCGCCACAAGAGTGAGCGCTTCTTTTCAAGCACTCACATTCATGACAATAAGATACTAACAAGGCACGTCCCCTCCACCCCGGCCAAGGGACAGACCCCACCTCCACAAGAGTGTGCGCTTCTTTTTCCAGCACTTGCATTTCATCTATGTCAGCACTCTCTTCCTACACCGTTATCTTTGTATTAGTATGTTATTGTCAAGATATTTGCTGTACTCTGTAGTTGGCCTTTATAGTCTCCTCTGTTTCGGTACCATCTTAAAAATTGACCGCACCTTTTAACATCAGCATTTTTTCATCACCGTGGTGCGCCCTTCCTTTCACACCTCTGCGCAGCTGTGGTGCGTGCTACCTTTGACATCTCTGCAAAGTGCACAGCTGTGGTGCGTGCTTCCTTTCCCCACATTGCTTTTCAGACTCGCTCGATCCAGGGGCGTAACACAGGCCCATGCTGAAGGCTTAATTTGAGAAGGCGTCTGCCGGTGCGCACATGGGCACTTAATTATTAGCACTTGCTTTTGGTGCGTGCTTGCTGGCACCGGCTGCTGAATAATACCTCTGCGCAGCTGTGGCGTGTGCAACCTTTCACATACCTGCACAGTGCACAGCTGTGGTGCATGCTTCCTTTCCCCCATTGCACAGTACACAGTTTAAAAAATGACCGTATTTTTTAACATTCGCGTTTTTTCAACACTGTGGTGCGCCCTTCCTTTCACACCTCTGCGCAGCTGTGGTGCGTGCTACCTTAGCTATCTCTGCACGGTACACAGCTGTGGTGGATGCTTCCTTTTCCCTATTGCACAGTACACAGCTTCAAAATGGAACACACCTTTTAACATTCACGTTTTTTATCACCGTGGTGCGTGCTTCATTTCACATCTCTGCGCAGCTGTGGTGTGTGCTACCTTTGACATCTCTGCACAATGCACAGCTGTGGTGCGTGCTTCCTTTCCCCATTGCACAGTACACAGCTGTGGCGAGTGCTTCCTTTCACAACACTGCACAGTGCAGATATGTGGCGTGTGCCTCCTTTCACCCCAGTGCACAGCTGCATGGCATGCTTCCTTTCACCTTATTGCACATTGCACAGCTGTGGTGCGTGCATCCTTTCACCCCACTGCACAACTTAAAAATGTACCGCACCTTTTAACATTCATGTTTTTTCAACACCGTGGTGCGCGCTTCCTTTCACACCTCTGCGCAGCTGTGGTGCGTGCTACTTTTGACATCTCTGCACAGCTGTGATGCGTGCTTCCTTTCCCCCATTGCATAGTACACAGCTTAAAAATGGACCGCACCTTTTAAAATTCGTGTTTTTTCATCACTCAGCACCACCTCAGCATCACTCAGTACCAACTATGTATCATTCAGCATCACATAAGCATCACCTCGGAACCAGCGTACCACCACTTCAGCATCGCCTCAATATCATTCCGGAGCACCTGAGCATCACCTCCACCACTACTCAGAACAACCACTGCATCACTCCACACCACTTCAGTTTGGCATAAAAATTTGACATTTATTAATTCTCCACAAATAACTCTCCACTGCTATCTAATTAAAATACTATTTCCCAACATCCACCCTCCCGTTGTTTATATCCCACACCTAACCATAAAAACTATAACAAAAATTAATTACAACAAGCAAGGAAAAATTGACAGCATTGCATAAACAAATAAACTAGAACACATTTTTTGTATTAATTTTGGTTTTTAGTACAATACTTCAGTTGTATATAATGTTTTTTTCTGTTACAGAAAAGACAGAAAAAGTGACAGAAAAAGTTATAACACTTTTTTAAATATAACTTATAAATTTTAAACATGCTGCACAACATTCACAATGCTCTACAACACATATTAAAAACGTTAACAAAGCCAATAGCTCTGTCTAAACACTTATAACGCCCCAAGGCGAGACCTATTGGCCACCCCTTTCGCCTAGCTTCCTCGCCATCCGTTACCCTGCTCGGCTTCTTCTCTCCTTCTGAATGTGGAAATTCTTCCCAAAATTGCAGAGAACATAATAATGGGGGCTGGCGGAGGGGGTGGAAAAACATACTTACCAAAGAACTGCCAACCATTCAAATTCTAGTCCTCTTTTACCTACAAGCCCCGTTCTTTCTTAATCACTTTCACAATTAAATGAACTATTAGAGATCTGATATATAGTTATTTCAATCAAATTGATTCAGTCCGATAATTCAAAATTTCTGGTTTAATATTTCTGAAGTCCCACTTATATCTTTCAAATTCATCACTAGGTAGTAGGTAACGGCATGGCGCTTACAAAGCGCTACACTAGGCAGAGTCGGTCAGGTGTAACAAGCAGCCTAGTGCCGAGCTCCCTGCAGCGCGGAGTAGTCGGCTCAGGCTTTGGTGATACGACCGCATACTGAAGACTATAAAGAACGTGCAAGGTAGGAAGGACGTTGCGCCATAACAGAAAGATATGTTAGCAGTTTTACATTCACACGTATCAGGAGATGAGAGTGGTTTCCAGTGTTCTATGCACTTTCCGTGCTGCCTAAAGTGATGTCCCATTGCCTAAAGTGCAGTTCTCCGAATTTAAAGTGTTTACTACCCCCATCTGAATTACTCCAACCCAACGTGAAGCGCCGTCTCAAAAGTTTTGCAATCCTGTCTATTGTGGTGGCAGTTTCATAAAGAACTGCCTGCGGGCTCACGCTCCCCCAACATCCAATCCAAAGTGCTGTTTCCTAAGGTGTCGCCCCTTGTGCCGCATGCCCTCTTCTGTCACTCACCCATTGTGTTTGCTGAGCTGTAAATCCTGTGAGTCTCTCTGCAGCCCCTCCGCTGTCACCTCATGGTGTCCCGAAGCCGACAGGAGCGACGGCCCATCTCACAACGCAGAGGACGGCAAACACGGATAAAAACTGTAGACTCCGCTGTTACAGGACAGTTCAATTCTGAAAGAAAGTCTTTTGCAGTGCTGGAGGAGTGTACGATGCACTGACATGCACCTAGTGACGCAGGTAAATAAACGATGCTTCTGCCCCCTCCTAGCGCGCCTCTTCCTGTCACGCGCAGCGCGCTCCCTCGTCTTCCACCGCCGCTCGTGCCCATCGGCTTCTCTAATCTCGGCTGCGCGCTCTGATCTCGAGCGCAGTTGTCACTCAGAATGACGTTGGCGCACGACTAAGCCCCTCCTTCTTGTTAGTAAATATTTCGTCTCGAGATTTCTTTACTGTACAGCTCAGAAACCGGATCGGTGCGGTCGCACAGCGCACTTTCAATTGACGGCCATGTTGCAGTCAGGCAACACATTCCTAAGTGTGGTCTAGAACAGTGGTTCTTAAACTTTTGTCTTCTGTGGCCCGCTCTATATCTTTACTGGAATTTAGGGACCCACACAGTAATTACTGTAAGCTGGACCATGGCCTAAGCAAATTCATTGATTTGAAATGCAGAACATTAGACACATTTACAGAAACGAGTACACAAATTATGAAATGTTTTTATTTACTTCACAAACAAATATAAAACAAAAATCAAAATGTTAATTTACAATTCTTTAGACACCAAACTCGACATTCCAACTTACTCTCAATTGAAAGTCAGCGTTTCTAAATTCAATTGAGGCCATCCATCGTCTATATTATATCCTTTTATAATTCATATGCACAATCTGAGGATACCAACTTTTTACAATTTTTAGCCTCCAATTAAAAATTTGTGAAACAGTTAGGGACATTTAACCCCTTCGGCGCTAATGACAAGGTCAGCTCGTCATGGGCGTAACCTGCGCTACGCAGATGACGAGCTGACCTTGTCACGTAACGCGCGATTTTTGAAATCGCAGCGCGCAGCGGGAAAATCGCAGCGCGCAGTGGGTAAACCGCTAGCGCGCATGCGGTTAAAATATTTCAATTTTACTTGCATTGCAAGCTCTTCGTCGTTGGCATCCTCAATGATGATGCAGGACTCTGCATCGCAGCCTTGTTGCTCCTCGAAACCACCGCTGCGCAACGCATCCTGGACACAGGATCTTGCAACTCTCCGGCAAACTAGGATTTAAGGTACTTTGTACTGTTTTCTTGTGTTGTGCTTTCACTTTCTTTCTGTTTGAAGTGCTGCATAAATACTTTACTCATTGTCTCTAAGTTAAGCCGGACTGCTTTTGTGCCAAGCTGCCAGATGGTTAAGAACAGGTTAATAAGGCGTTTGCTTGTGTTTCACTCTGACTGAGATTGTAGTTGCTGCTTGAGTAGGATTTCAGCCCCTCAACAAGTAACCCAATTTCCAACACACTCTAAATGACAATTTTAATTTAGACATGTAGAAACTATGTGTTGCTACAAGAATGACAGACAAGGAAGGTTTAAACCGTAAAGGTTTATTTTAAGTTATACAGATATCAGGTAATCAGGGGCGGCTGGTGTTCATGGGCGAGTAGGGCGCCGCCCTGCCACCATTGGAGGATTAAAAAAATGTGAGCTGGAACACCGAGCAGCTAGCAATAAATTGTGCTGGCTGCTTGGTGAACAAACATGGGCAAATCTTTGTTTTTCTTTGAGGGGGTGGGGGATTATGGGTCTTGGCTCTGCTGCACATGCTTTTGACTGGGCGAAGATTTCTTCGACCTGGAGCCAGAAAGCGGAGCAGTGACACCACACAGGTGGGCAGGATCTGTGTATCACTAACAGACTACAGCTTTTATTTTGGGCGTTATTCGTAAAGCCCAGGGAGGAGTCAGAAGCTCCCCATTAATTGCAATGGCTGGGGGCAGGCCAGTCCGGCTTCGGGAAAGAGTAGTGGGGTGTGGCAGTTGCCTCTGCCTCTTCCTGGAGAGACCCAGTAACAGTTGTTTATCGAAGTGATTGGTGTGCTGGGATCTGGGAGAGGGGTCGATCCAGCATTTTCCAGTTTATGCCTGCGTCATTACCACGCTGACTTCTGTACTCTGCAGTCACGACTCGGAGTCGGAGCCCAGCACCAGATAACATATCGAGCTCGTAGGATGAGGTAGCTGTGTGTTTGAATATTTTTTTCGGTGTGACTGTGTTGCTCAATTTACCAGGACTTTTGCTTTTCAGCGCGGCGTCATCATTGGCATGTTTAATGACTGTGACGTGACGAGCAGTGACTAAGTAACACAGCTGAGTGTTGTGACCTGACCCTACTAATGGTAGCAGAAGGACAGACTGTATGAAATATAGGACCAGCTACGCAAACTGCAGTACCGTTTATTTAGTGCTCCAGAATAGTTTGATATACCAACAGATACATCAAAATCACTCGAGGCATATCCAGAGACTTGAGTGGAGCTGTTTATTGGTGGGCTTTCGCCTCTTGAAGGATTTCACGCACATACCGGGAGCTCAGGGGGCGCAAGGGCAGAGAAACGCAAGGTAATCTTTGAGAGCACCGTGATGGACCTCGCGCCCGAAGATAAACGAGCTCCATTGAACACTTCCACAGAAAAAAGGAAAGTTGAGAAATACGTTTCATTTTAATTTTCAAACGAGGGACACAGGTTCGGTTTCATGAATGAATTATGGCTGCCAACATAGCTTATTTATCATGTTTTATATATTATTCAGTGTTACACAGGTGGGCTTCGGAGCGCTAAAGGTCGTGCAGGGGGATGCAATGGATATAATGTTGGTATTCTTATCCTGTAGGTAGCGTTGGCATTCTTACCAAAGAGATAAAAACTTTTACAGCAGAAGCACATATTACTGTCAGCTGAGAGATAAGTAGATAATGATATTATACTTACGGATTTTAGTGCCTTAAAACATAATTGTAAGCACAGAGTTGGTTAAGGTAACTTACAGTGAGAGTATGCCGCACTTAGGTTAACAAGGTTGGGACTTCAAAGTGTTTCAAAAGAAGCAAGAGTCCGATGTGACATTTATTTCCATGCGTAAACCAGGGATTTACAATTTAATTCCCAACTGGTTAGCAAATAAAAATTGCATTTGTGTTGCAACCTACATACTAATATGTTGCTGTGCAAAATATCTACACAAGGAAATTAATTAAGAAGGTTTGACACCCTGTAAATGCATGCCAATCCGTGGATGCAGGCCTGCAAGGGACAGTAGATCCCTTACTGTCACTTTAATTGCTTTCCAAAATGCAAAGCGTTTTTTAAAGCATCTCGTCTCCATCGAAGACACAGGCGTTGCAATGTTTACCCTTGGGGAAGACAAGGTGGGAGCAGGAAGTGCTCGACTACTTGCTCACTTGAGGCTGATTCAGGGGACACGTTCCCCTTTGTGTATCAGTTATTACCCTAGCGTATAGATCTCTAATTCATTAAGTTTGTGACCGCAGTTGCAGCCACAAAGTATTGATATATTTATTTCCTAAACATAAATAAGTGAAGGATGCTCCTTTCATGCCCTGTCTTATTTGCGATTCGGAAAGGATTGCAAAACGTGCGCTTAAAACTTTTTCATTCTGCCGTGAGGGGAACGGCTGTGTTATTCCCTCTGCTCACCTTACCTGCACCATTCCAGCGCCGTGAGGGGAAAAGCAGACATTGAGGCATCCACGCCGCCATGTGGGGAACGGCCAGGTGGAGACTCCATTACCCAGGAGGCTCTTTGTGGCGCCGGCAAAGGGCGTCACTGTGGGGCGACTGAGGCCCTCAAGGCAGCTCGGCATCACCGCAGCACGGGACGCGCTTAAAACTTTTTCAATCTGCCGTGAGGGGAACAGCTGTGTTATTCCCTCTGCTCACCATTCCAGCGCCATGAGGGGAACGGCAAGCATCGGGGCATCCACACCGCCGTGAGGGGAACGGCCAGGTGGAGACTCCATTACCCAGGATGCTCTCTTTGGCACCGGCGGAGGGCGTCACTGTGGGGCGACTGAGGCCCTTAAAGGCATTTCAGCATCACCGCAGCGCGGAACGCACTTAAAACTTTTTCATTCTGCCTTGAGGGGAACGGCTGTGTTATTCCCTCTGCTCATCTTACCTGCACCATTCCAGCACCGTGAGGGGAACGGCAAGCATCAGGGTATCCACCCCGCCGTGAGGGGAACAGCCAGGTGGAGACTCAATTACCCAGGAGGCTCTCTGGGGCGCCGGCAAAGGGCGTCACTGTGGGGCGACTGAGGCCCTCAAAGGCAGCTCGGCATCAGCGCAGCGCGGGACGCACGCGGGCGAAGCCCGGGCCCGTCCTTGCCCATCATCGCCAGGAAGAGGCAGGGCAGGGCCACCCCTCTTTCATCTGCTTACAAGGTCCTCCAAAAGGTACTGTTGCCCTTGTGCGTTACTATTAGTGTAGGTGCTGCCTTGTGACTTGTAAATTATGAATGTTCCCTACTCAGATAGACAAAAGAGTGACTAACTCGTTATTATTTTCTTGTTCTTGAAAGACATTTTGGATTAAAGACTCTGTCCTGAGTGCCTGTACTTTTACATTGTATCTCACATTTTATTGATATCTCAATGATTGACAGTTTTTTTATTTTTAGTCGTCAAATAGAACATAAGCACCTAGCACTTTCCGAGATTGCAACAGTGGCTCTGATGAGCATTTTTATAGCTATTTTAAGTAGCTTGTGTCCCAGTTCTGATTTGCATTTTTGTACATTGCTTGTTGCACATTTGTATATTGTACCAAGGAATTAGGCTCCTATAGCAGGTTTGCATTTTAATAGGGGCTGGTGTATTCTCCATAGGGTGTCTTTAGAACAACAAATATGAGTACGCAGAAAATAATTCCGGGGAAAAGTGTGGTCGGTACATTAAATGCCTTCATTTTGAGGGCCGAATCGGCCCTCATACACGAAATACAAATGACAGAATGCAGGTTATCTCTTGACCCACAATCCCCATTAGGTAGACTTTCCCTAATGCCTGCACACCCCGACTCCCTGCCAATAATATCCCAGGATGCCTCCCTAGACAGGTTGAGCCCACCTACAATTGTGCCCTCTGGCATAATGATAAATCCTGGCTCATGCCCTCTTAGGGAACATGAACCCACACCGGCGAAACTAAAGGCGACCACTAGAGGGCAGAAAGCTAAGCTTAAATCAGGTGGCAACAGTAAACCCCCTACCAGGTGGCCAGCCAGCCAACATGGTGGACATGAACTGCTAGAGCTCCGTCCTTAGACCCCTAGTTATCCTGAAAATTCCCCAACAGAGGTGTTTCTTGTGCCCACTCCGTGAGGCGTAGGTGTGGGGGCACAGAGGGGAGCCTGTGGAGCCCAGCAGATCTTGGCTCGAAGCTGCGGTGGCAGAGACTGCTGATCGACTGAGGCAGCGTGGTGGAGAGGCGTGAAACGTGCCCCGGGACCTGACGTCCATTGATGAGACGGAGTGCCGCTGTAGGGAGTCGGGCGCTGCTTTGGGCCCGGGCGTCCTGTGAGCCCAGCTGAGCGGTGCCCCCCCCCCCCCCGGAGGTCCTGCGACCCAGCGCCGCTGGGAGACGAGAGGTGGAGCGCAGCCCGGAAGGTTGGCGGGCAGTGGGCCATGACTGCGGGGCCCGGGCGTGGCCTGTGCCCACGGCCTGGCGGGCGGCGGCAACTGGCTAGGAAACAGGCCAAAGGGCAGGACTGCGCTGGCAGAGGGCGCGGCGGCTCCCGTGGCCCATAGCCGCTGAGGCCTTGTGATCCCTCCTGGGGCCTGAGGCTCGTGAAGACCCGCAGATGGCTGGCCAGTGAAGACGGCGCGGCTGCCAATTCGCCCGGGACTCGGGAGCAGCTACAAGGCGCAACCCCTGCACGGTAAGGAGCGGGACCCGGGGCAGGCATAGAGGAGAGTGTAGCCCTGTGGCAGCGGAGTCCAGAGGCCTCGGCGGTAGGCCCGACAATGGGGTGTTGGGGCCTGAAGAGTGCATGGTGTTGGGCAGCGGTGGTGGCTGGAGGACGGGCTGCCCCTGTATAGGCAGGTTGGAGTGAAGCCTGGGCCTGGGACCTAACGCCTGGCCCGCCCCACATTGTACTGGACCCCTGAGAGTGCATCTGGGACTGGGGCCTGTCACATCGGAGGTTGTGGGGAGCACTGGACCAGGCGGCTGCGGCATTTCGTGGTGTCTGCCCCCACGGCCTGGCCACAGACCGGAGACCTCCTGGCTACCACGGTGGGGAGACATTGAGCTGCGTCAGATACGGTGAGAGTGGGGACCACCCATCACTGGCGACGTCTGTGTTCAGGCTGGCTAGGCACAACGCGGAGACACTGTTGTGTGACTCTTTGGTACGGGTTGCGTATTTAGGGCCTGGCGCACTGGAGCTTGGGCGCCATTTTAGAGCCGGCACCATTTTCTTTTGAGCGACCCACTCCTAGCTCGGGAGGCACAGAGGCTCCAACCGGTTGAGACTGTGTTGCTGAGTTAGATCCGCCCTGTAGCGTTGAGGCCTCTGCTAATTGGAGTCATTGGGGACGAGCAGGTGCAGTCTACGGAGGAGGGGGAGTCGACAAGGAGGCCCCTGGGGAAGGCGAGGGTGACGCGCTCTCCTCGAATTGCGCGGCGAAGACAGGCTATCGTCTGGGGCACCCCCAGAGTCAACGTTGTTTTTCTTGAGGCACGATCCTGACGGTGTTGGCGCTGGGCACAGGTAGGCAATTTCCCCCTGCTGCTGCTGGCGCTATGGCCTGGTCGGTGAAGCGGCTTCTCCCCTAGACCCTCGGGGAGGTACTGGTGCTGGACAGCTGGTGGCCATCAGCATGTGTGGATGCCTACTGCGCAGCAACTGGTGATGGGCAAACTCAGGGATCAATCCCAGCAAAAGCAACAGGCGTCCGATGGGCCAGACTTCTCACACGGACAACAGATCATTAGCATGGGTCCGACGGCGACCCTCGCAGCCAAAATGGACTCTGTGTTGGCAGCGGTGGAGCAAATTGGCACTACGCTGGAGCAAACTAAAGTGTCACTGGAGGCCCGGATCGACAAGGTCACGTCTGACTTAACTCTTCTTCACGCTGACCACCGCAAGCTGTCAGAGTCAGTCACCGAGCAGCGTCAGTCGCTCCAGGAATTACAGCCTGTGGTGCAAAACCATGCTTCAGCGCTCCAAGACATCATAGACAGGGTTCATGTGCTGGAGGATCACATCGAGGATGCGGAAGGGCGCTCCCGGCGCAACAATGTTCGGGTGGTCGGGCTTCCGGAGGGTGAAGAAGGGAAAGACCCAGAGCGGTATGCGGAGAACTGGTTACGGGATCTCCTACCTTCGGGGATGTTGTCCCCGCATTTTGTGGATGAGCTGACAGTGGGGAACAGCCGTGTGATGTTCTTCCCAGACTACACGGCGGCAGTACAGAGAAGGAGGAGCACGTACATGGCTGTGAAGAGGCAACTGAGGGAACTAGAGCTGCCATATTCTCTGTTGTTCCCCTCTCACCGCGTGATCTTGAAGGAGGGGGCCCGCTTCTTTGATGCCCCATCGGACGTCTTGGACTGGCTGGAGGAGACGGGACAGTGGAAAGGAGCACGGCCTGCGGGCTCGGAGTGTGAGCGGCAGGTGCAGCTATCAAGGAGGCGCAGAAGAAGAGGGACCCGCCGAGGCACAGGCCCTGGCCCATTGGCACCCAGCCCAGAGAAAATGAGACTAGAACGACAGGAAACACTTGAAGCAGTCGCAACCTTGGGAGCGGTGAATGGTGTTACCCGACTGGACTCCCAGCTGCACAGTGAACCGGACATAAGTGGCTCGTCATCCCCGTCCACAGTGCTTTCAGAAGATATGACTATGCCAGTGGTGACACCCCAAACAGCTGACCAGCTTATGTGACTGAGCATTAAACTGTGGCGACTATGCAAGAGTCCCTGTCCCTGAATACGTTATTACTTGCTGTATCCTTCCAGAAATATTTATGTAGGCGCTGTTGCAATGTGCTCCCGGCCGAGTGCGAATGCGCTGTTCTGAAATGCTGTATAGCTAAACGCATGGGGGTGTTTCAGCTGGCCCGCAGCCGGAAGGCGCTAAGTAATCCTCACGCACTTGGGCTCCTCTGCTGGTGACTAGCACTGGCCTGGTGTGTTTACATGCCCTAGATTTCCCAAGCACCTCTTGAACGCCCGGGGGTCTGAGATGGGGGCGTAACATGTTACGGTTGTTGGCAGCACACTCACCCAGACAGTCTTGCGCTGGACTGACATCATCTTGTGTGGTGGATCTTGTTGAGGTTTGGACGTATGCCCCCTTGGGGACTCGCCCCGTTTGTTCCACTGTTTGTGGTTGTTTTCATGTTTCAGTTGCGGCACACTGATACCCCTTCCCCTGATGGTGTTCGTAGATTCCCCCCTGCGGTGTTCCCCCGGCCCTGCACGGATGCGACGCGTCCAGGCACATGACACACACGAACATACTAACCTGGAATATCCGCGGCATGCACACCCCGTCACGCCGTTATTCGGTCTTTTCCTACCTGCAGCGGCATGGGGTGGGGATTGCTCTTCTCCAGGAGACACATATGACCCAGACAGAGCTCGACAAACTCCGCTGGCGTTGGAGGAGGCACATTTTTGGTACAACCTTCTCTGCGCATGCGTGTGGCACACTGATTTGGGTGAGGGCGGGTGTCCCTTTCATTTGTAAAGACGTAAAGGTGGACAAAGAGGGAAGGTACTCCCTGGTGCGGGGGCGGTTAAATGGTCAGAAAGTCCTGTTAGGATCCATTTATGCCCGAACTTGGACCAACCCTCCTACCTAGCGAGCTTGAATCAGATCCTTCACCCATATGTCGGTCTCCCCTGGTTGCTTGGAGGGGACTTCAACATGGTGCTGGACGTGCACCTGGACCGCTCTTTCCCTCGCCTCTGAGCTGCAGCGGTGGCGTCTAATGCGCAAGCGTTCAGGGACTGGCTTTCACACTGGGAGGTACATGATCTATGGCGCGTGCAGCACCCCTCTGACAGAGTATACTCCTATTACTCTTCAGTCCATGATTTGCATGTCTGGTTAGAGCGGATAGTGGACACCCAGTCACTGCTCCCGATACTTGCCAAATCGGAGTACCTGGGGAGAACCCATTTCGATCATAATCCCCTATGGTACCAGATTAGTTGGGAGGCGGATCGCCCACCTGTGCCTAAGTGGAGGCTACAGCCTGCCGCGCTTGAGGATGCTGAATTCCATTCATCGCTGGCCCATCATTTGAGACCAATGAAGGGACGGCGAGCAATGCCATGGTGGAATGGGACGCACACAAAGCAGCCATCCGGGGCACTATATGGGAGTGTAGGAGAGTAGGGTCTGCTATCCTATGGTCACCCCAAATATTTGCTTTTTGCTTCACTGGTTTTCGACTACTGAGGCTGTGGGCCTGCTAATCAGACCCCCAGCCTGCTGTTCTCTCTCTAAATTATTAACACATGTGCTATAGGTACATACCACAATTGGAAATGGACTCCTTGTTAGCCCCTGTACCATGCACTATAGGTGCTCAGGGCATAGGTGCCACCAAGGCCTACCAGGGTCTGCAGCATATCTTTTGCCACCCCTGGCTGGTTCTTAAATTTACACAACTGGCTGATCCCTCAGCTGGGGCAAGATGGTGTAATCACCTCTTGCTTAGATATAGTATACCTATATCTAAACCTATATCTGGACACATATAAACCTGTGAGTCACTCCTATGGAAGGCCTTATCAATCCTGGAGGCAGAGTGCGTGGTTTAATGTGAGATGGAGTTCTAGCATGAGCTGAGCCTGTCTACAGCTGTCGGGAACAACTCCCTAAGCTGTTTCAGGATAATGCCATACCATATACTATTAAGTGCATTATAATCCTCGCGGTTATATAGCAACTTTGGTTTGGCTTTATCAAAACATGTCGTGTAAGGTGTCATACAATTTGGAATACTATCCCCTCGCCAGTTCTGGCGACGGGGATAGCATTCCACCCCTCTAGAGGGAGAAGACATGTTACTTTGCTGAAATGCGGTTGATTTTTTAAAAGAGCCTCAGATCCACAAAATGGATGCTTCTGCCACAGACACTAGTCTGACCCCCTGCAGCTGACCGAAACTCAGCCAAGGGGGCCTGGACAAAGGGTTTCCTGTCGCAGGGAGGCGTCACACCACCCCAGACAGGAGATAGTGGATTGTAGCAGGGAGGTTTGAAAGCAACCAGACACTGCATGGGGAGCACAAGGCTGCCCCTTGCATAATCCGGCCAAACCGGTTCTGGCGCACACCAGCCCCAGTCCCAGCGTGGCCTGGATCAAAGGAAAGGGGTGTACCCACCCCCTTCCTGGGTCCCACCCATAGGAGGGGACCTAGCAGGTAATCCAGCCCCCTAGATTGGTATAAGAATGGGAGCAGTGCCAATGCACTTCAGATTATCCTGATGAAACATAAGAAATGAAACTCTGGACCCTTCAACATCCTACTCAACGTAGAAGACTGAAGAATCTCCCTTGTGGTCAAGGAGTGACCACCCTGTGCAAACAGGCACCATCCAGCCATCGATGTCTGCTTTGTTGCAGTTCCTGCCGGAACTCGAGCAACAGAGATCGACGAGATCAAGCTTGCCTGCCTTCTAACAGCCCGATCCACAGTCCCTGCAGAGCTGAGACCCGTGGAGGCGACCGGAAGCGTGGAGCACGCCATCTTGGAAAGACCACGAGACGCTGACCGTGCAGCCCACGAGTGACCCTTGAAGCTGTACACCGGGGTTTGAGAAGCCCCAACCCTGAGCCACTCTTGCACCGAAGTTCAGCCCTCCACACTCGACGAGTGCTGCGTGGGGCCCTTCTGCTTCTTTTGGCTCAACGTGTTGGCTGGTCCCTTGCCAGCTGGCTTGTGGCCCCTGTGCCGACGAAAACCGAAATACGACTTGTGATTCTGGTTGCTCCAGATCTGCACCCACTCCCCTGAAAAGGAGTACCCGCTCTGACCCTCCTGGTCCGAGTGAGAAGCAATCTCCCGGTTCCACGTGGATTGCTTTTGCCAAGTGTTGTTTGCTCCAATCTTGAAGCCGACAGCGCCGACGGTGAGAGCCTTCGTGGAACAGATCGTGACCCGCTCCTGGACGTCACAGATGCCCCAGAGCCCACGTGACAGCGGAGAGAAGCTCCTCGACAACCACCTGATTGCGCCCGACATTGCCTGGTTCCGTCCTGGTTCCACCCTGGTCACTGCTGAGTGACCCAGACTCTGTCCCCTCTGCTTTCAGGTACTTTTCTATCCGAATCCACCCTTGGATCCCACCGGACACTTCTCCTTCCCATCGCCTGCAGCATCTTCAGCTTCAAGCACCCAGAACCTGCG
The DNA here is from genome assembly GCF_964261635.1 of Lissotriton helveticus. NCBI lineage: Eukaryota > Metazoa > Chordata > Amphibia > Caudata > Salamandridae > Lissotriton > Lissotriton helveticus. Next base: position 1,778,038,397 of record NC_136065.1, read on the forward strand.
TGACGAAACCCGACGCCACTTCGACCCTATGCACCCGCTTCCTGTGGGTGAGGTAACATTGCAACGCCGGTGTTCCCACACTGGTACACACCTCTAGCGTCTGTGACTAAAGTTTTGTCCTTCTAGGTTCAGCGGAAGTATCCTTAAACACTGCTTGTTTAACTTTTACGCACCATTGACTTGCATTGGTGCATGCATGTGCTTTAAGGGCTTTTCCCGACTTCAGCACTGCTTGTCCCGACTGCTCCCAGCGATTCCCTAGGCCCTAGGCCTAACCACTGTTCGATTGGTATCTCTTATACCACTTTCTTAGTATATGGTTTGAGTGGCCCCTCGCCCTCATCCATAATTGTGCAACTTTGTATGTTATACTGCGCTTTTGATTTAACGCTTGTGCCCCTTTGTTCATAAAGAATACTGGGGATTATTTTAAGAATAAACACATATATTTTTATAATATATACTTGTGTGGTGTCCTTTCATTTGATATTACAGGACTGTGATTGGTAAAACAGCTCGCTTAACACGACCTCTTGAGTTAAGCCTTTAAGGCTGCTTAGTCTATGCTACCATTAAGATAGCTCGTCTACAAGGTTGACTTACAACCAGACACCATAACGGTTAGCTTGGACTGATACAAGGTGGTTCCAGAATTGGAAACATCATATATCAGGCCAACTTCTCACATTGGTGCGCAGCGGTGCGGATTTGAGCTTGCTGTTGTTTTACCATTGCAATCTTTTTTATCAAATTGAAAGATCACATCAAGTACCCTAGGTACATATAAATCAAAAGCTTAGCATATTAAGTTCTACTGAACTTAGTAGTTGTAGATAAAAGGGATTAGCACACCCTGACTACAACTCACTAGCAAGGTACAGTAGGAAAACACTTAGTGTAGGTAAGTGCACCACTTACACCTCACTAGCAGTCCTGTCTGGCACAGGTGAAGCTCCAAGCTCTCTGCCTGTGACAGTTGACCTTACCAAGGCAACTTCCAGCTATGACAAACTTAGCCATAAAGACTTGATTGCCTTGTGCATTTCAAGAGGGCTAAAAAGGGGCAGAAGTCCCACCAGTCCTTCCCTGATAGCCATTCTAGAACAGGATAACTTAGATAAGGTGAGGGCAGCTCCCTTAGATTCAGGAGATGGAGTGAACCCCCCTGTAACTGATACCACTCCAGAGGAGGAAGAAGAAGAGGAGGAAGAGGAGGAGGATGGTTCAGACTTAGAAGAACCTGAAGAGCAGGATCAGAGGGGTAACCAGGTTATAGTTGCCAGGCTTAACCAGGCCAACTTAAACCTACTGGGGAATGGAGAGGGCCAGCACCTCCCCAGATCCCAAAATATCATTCTCCCAGGCAACAGAAGAGTGAGATCTCCATCAGGGGACTCTCATATTTCTAGTGCCTCAAGAGAATCTCAGAGAGGGATGACTTCCTCTCAGAAGATAGAGCATAGAGCCAGGATGAGGGCTGTCAAACTCCAGATAGAGAGGGAGGAGGTAGCCCTGGCTCAAGCTAGACTTGCTTTGGCAAGAGAGCAGAAATTGTGTGGCTTAGATGCCACGGTTGCAGCATAATTCCTAGAGAGAAAGACAGGAGCTATGATAATAGAAACCTGACAAAAATTGTGCCCCCCTACAAGGAAGGGGGTGACATCCACAAATGGATGACTGCTCTTGAGAGAGCCTGCATGGTACAGCAGGTTCCTCAGGATCAGTGGGCTGCAATTTTATGGTACTCCTTTTCTGAGAAAGGGAGGGATAGGCTCCTCACAGTTAGACCTGAGGATGCCAAAAACTACTCTGTCCTGAAGAGTGCTCTTATTGAAGGGTTTGGCCTAACCACTGAGCAATACAGGTTAATGTTCAGAGACACCCAAAAAGCACAGACTCAGTACTGGACTGATTTTGTTGATTGTGCCACTAAGGCTCTGGAGGGTTGGCTGCAGGGAAGTAAAGTCTCAGACTATACAGGATTGTACAATCTTATAATGAGAGAGCAGATCCCTAATAACTGTCAGAACCAGCTGTTGCATCAATACCTTATTGACTCTGATCTGACCTCTCCCCAAGAATTGGGAAAGAAGGCAGACAAATGGGTCAGAACAAGGATTAAGCAGAAACCCCAGAACTAAGGTGGTGACCAGAAGAAAACAGACCAGAAGGGTGGGAATCAGAAAGATAAAGAAAAGGACCAGAAGTCTTCAGGCCCCCAAACTAGTAATAAGGAGGGTGGTTCCCAAAATGGAAACAAGAAAAAGAAGAATGATGGCCCAAAGAAACCTTGGTGTAATACCTGCAAATCAGTTTCACACTGGGGCAGTGAATGCACCAAGAAAAATCCAGTCCCCACCACTGTAGCTCCTAAAGCACCTGCACCCCCTAGTACAGTTAACAGTGGTGGTACACGACCTAAGGGTATAGTGGGGTTAACCTTGGGTACTGAGATGGAATCTGGCCTAGTCAGAATTCCTACTCAGGCAGTTCTCCTATATGATGTGGACTTAGCTTTGTCCACTACAGTGAGTCCCAGTAACCTGGGCAAATATAGGCAGACGCCTTTGATAAATGAGAAACTGGCTCAGGCCTACAGGGACACATGTGCCAGTGTCACTATGGTGACACCTGACTTTGTGGACCCTGGACAGATTGTACTAGGTGAAAGTTACCTAGTGACCAATGCAAGCAACTCCACTACTTCACATAGTGTGGCTGTTGTGAACTTCTCCTAGGGAGGGGTAGATGGCCTAAAGAAAGTTGTTGTGAGTGCAGACCTCCCAGTAGACTGTCTGTTAGGCAATGATCTTGAAAGCTCAGTTTGGTCAGAAGTGGAGTACAGGACTCATGCAGAAATGCTAGGGATTTCAGCACATGTCCTTGCAGTGACAAGGACTCAGGCTAAGAAGTGCCTTCCTGAACCAGTGGTGGATCTTGGAACAATAGACCAACCACAACCCAAGAGAAGGAGCAAGAGGGTAAAGGCTATGTCTTCCCCCTTGCCCCAGGTTGAGGATCAGATTTCAGAGGAAACTGATTCTGCAGTCCAAGAGGAGACTGTCTCAGAGGAACTTGAGCCTGATCAGGTTGAGTTTCTGGGGACAGGGGGACCCTCAAGGGCAGACCTGGGGCAGGCTCAATTAGATTGCCCTTCACTTGAACCCCTCCGACAGCAAGCTGCTGCTGAGGCTGCAGGGAATGCTCAAGGTGCCCATAAAGTTTATTGGGATGATGGACTCCTTTACTCAGAGGCTAGAGACCCCAAGCCTGGTACCACCAGGAGGTTGGTCATACCTTTGAAGTTTAGGGGTTTCCTTCTCACCTTGGCCCATGATATTCCCCTTGCAGGACACTTAGGCCAGAACAAGACTTGGGACAGGCTTGTTCCTCACTTTCACTGGCCTCATATGTCAGAAAATGTCAAGGAGTTTTGTCGCTCCTGTGTCACTTGCCAAGCCAGTGGTAAGTCAGGTGGCACAACAAAGGCCCCCCTCATACCACTACCTGTGGTGGGGGTACCCTTTGAAAGAGTTGGAATAGATATTGTGGGTCCCATGGATCCTCAAACAGCATCTGGGCACAGATTTATACTGGTGGTAGTGGATCATGCCACCAGGTACCCAGAGGCAATTCCCCTAAGGACCACCACAGCACCTGTGGTGGCAAAAGCCCTCATTGCAGTTTTCTCAAGAGTGGGCTTTCCAAAGGAGGTACTTTCAGACAGAGGTACAAACTTCATGTCTGGATATTTAAAAGCAATGTGGAAGGAGTGTGGAGTAAACTACAAGTTTACCACACCCTATCACCCACAGTGCAATGGGCTTGTGGAGAGATTCAACAAGACCCTCAAGGGAATGATAAAAGGTTTACCAGAGAAGCTCAGGCGGAAATGGGACATCCTTTTACCCTGCTTGCTCTTTGCTTACAGAGAGGTCCCACAGAAGGGGGTTGGCTACAGCCCTTTTGAACTTTTGTTTGGCCACCCTGTGAGGGGTCCACTATGTTTGGTGAAGGAAGGATGGGAGTTACCTCTCAAAAAGCCTAAGCTAGATGTTGTGGACTATGTACTTGGTCTCCGCTCCAGGATGGCTGAGTATATGGAGAGAGCATCCAAAAACCTGGAGGCAAGTCAAGAATTGCAGAAAGCTTGGCATGACCAAAAGGCTGTTCTGGTTGAGTTCCAGCCAGGGCAGAAGGTGTGGGTGTTGGAGCCAGTGGCCCCAGCAGCACTCCAGGACAAATGGACTGGACCCTACCCTATCATTGAGAAAAAGGGAGAAGTCACCTACTTGGTTGACTTTGGAACCCCTAGGAGCCCCCACAGGGTGCTTCATGTAAATCGTTTGAAAGCATTTGTGGACAGGGAGGACATGAGCTTGCTCATGGCCACAGATGGGGAACAGGAGGAAGAGAGTGACCCTCTCCCAGACCTACTTTCCCAGAACCCTGATGATGGTTCAGTTGATGGAGTAGCCTTGGCAGGCAGCCTCACTGATCAGCAACAGATGGACTGCAGACAAGTTTTGCAAGCCCACAGACACTTGTTTTCACTCACACCCAGTCAAACTAACTGGTGCACCCATGAGGTGGACACCGGTGACAGTCTGCCTGTGAAGAATAAGATCTACAGGCAACCTGACCATGTCAGGGATTGTATAAAGGCTGAGGTGCAAAAGATGTTGGAGCTTGGAGTGATTGAGCCATCAGAGAGCCCATGGGCTAGCCCAGTGGTCCTTGTGCCAAAACCTCATACCCAAGATGGAAAGAGAGAAATTAGATTTTGTGTGGACTACAGAGATCTCAGTGCTGTCACTAGGACAGATGCACATCCCATTCCAAGAGCAGATGAGCTCATTGATAAATTGGCTTCTGCCAAGTTTCTGAGCACATTTGATTTGACAGCTGGCTACTGGCAGATCAGACTAGCTGAAGAGTCAAAAGCCAAGACAGCATTCTCTACCCCTAGTGGACATTATCAGTTTGTGGTAATGCCCTTTGGTTTGAAGAATGCACCTGCCACTTTCCAAAGGTTGGTGAACCAAGTCCTTGCTGGGTTGGATGACTTTTGTGCAGCATATCTAGATGATATTGCTGTCTTCAGCTCCACCTGGGAGGATCACCTGATCCACCTGAAGAAAGTTCTGGAGGCGCTGCAAAAGGCAGGCCTGACTATCAAGGCTACCAAGTGCCAGATAGGGCAGAGCAAGGTTGTGTACCTGGGCCACCTAGTAGGTGGGGGTCAGGTTCAGCCACTGGAGAGCAAGATCCAGACCATACAGGACTGGGCTCCTCCAACTACCCAGACACAAGTCAGAGCCTTCTTGGGCCTGACTGGGTATTACAGAAAGTTTGTGAAAAACTATGGTTCCATTGTGACACCATTAAATGACTTGACATCCAAGAAGATGCCAAAAAAGGTTCAGTGGACAGTTAGCTGTCAAAAGGCATTTGATGACCTGAAGAAGGCCACGTGCTCTGCACCTATCCTGAAGAGTCCTGACTACTCCAAACAGTTCATTGTACAGACAGATGCTTCTGAGTTGGGGGTGGGAGCTGTGCTTTCACAACTTAATCAAGATGGTCAAGACCAGCCCATTGCTTTTATTAGCAGAAGGCTGACCCCCAGGGAGAAACGTTGGTCAGCCATTGAGAGGGAGGCCTTTGCTGTGGTTTGGGCCCTAAAGAAGTTGAGGCCATACTTGTTTGGAACTCACTTCCTAGTTCAGACAGACCATAAGCCCCTCTTGTGGCTAAATCAGATGAAGGGTGAAAATCCCAAACTGCTCAGGTGGTCCATTTCCCTACAGGGGATGGACTTTACAGTGGAGCACCGCCCAGGGACTGACCATGGTAATGCAGATGGTCTCTCCAGGTACTTCCACTTAGAACATGAAGACCTATCTGGTCAAGGTTAGTTTAATGTCCCTGCGTTTGGGGGAGGGTTGTGTAGGAGAGTAGGGTCTGCTATCCTATGGTCACCCCAAATTTTTGCTTTTTGCTTCACTGGTTTTCGACTACTGAGGCTGTGGGCCTGCTAATCAGACCCCCAGCCTGCTGTTCTCTCTCTAAATTATTAATACATGTGCTATAGGCACATACCACAATTGGAAATGGACTCCTTGTTAGCCCCTGTACCATGCACTATAGGTGCTCAGGGCATAGGTGCAACCAAGGCCTACCAGGGGCTGCAGCATATCTTTTGCCACCCCTGGCTGGTTCTTAAATTGACACAACTGGCTGATCCCTCAGCTGGGGCAAGATGGTGTAATCACCTCTTGCTTAGATATAGTATACCTATATCTAAACCTATATCTGGACACATATAAACCTGTGAGTCACTCCTATGGAAGGCCTTATCAATCCTGGAGGCAGAGTGCTTGGTTTAATGTGAGATGGAGCTCTAGCATAAGCTGAGCCTGTCTACAGCTGTCGGGAACAACTCCCTAAGCTGTTTCAGGATAATGCCATACCATATACTATTAAGTGCATTATAATCCTCGCGGTTATATAGCAACTTTGGTTTGACTTTATCAAAACATGTCGTGTAAGGTGTCATACGATTTGGAATACTATCCCTCGCCAGTTCTGGCGACGGGGATAGCATTCCACCCCTCTAGAGGGAGAAGACATGTTACTTTGCTGAAATGCGGTTGATTTTTTAAAAGAGCCTCAGATCCACAAAATGGATGCTTCTGCCACAGACACTAGTCTGACCCCCTGCAGCTGACCGAAACTCAGCCAAGGGGGCCTGGACAAAGGGTTTCCTGTCACAGGGAGGTGTCACACCACCCCCGACAGGAGATAGTGGATTGTAGCAGGGAGGTTTGAAAGAAACCAGACACTGCATGGGGAGCACAAGGCTGCCCCTTGCATAATCCGGCCAAACCAGTTCTGGGGCACACCAGCCCCAGTCCCAGCGCGGTCTGGATCAAAGGAAAGGGGTGTACCCACCCCCTTCCTGGGTCCCACCCATAGGAGGGGACCTAGCAGGTAATCCAGCCCCCTAGATTGGTATAAGAATGGGAGCAGTGCCAATGCACTTCAGATTATCCTGAAGAAACATAAGAAACAAAACTCTGGACCCTTCGACATCCTACTCAACGTAGAAGACTGAAGAATCTCCCTTGTGGTCAAGGAGTGACCACCCTGTGCAAACAGGCACCATCCAGCCATCGACGTCTGCTTTGTTGCAGTTCCCGCCGGAACTCGAGCGACAGAGATCGACGAGATTAAGCTTGCCTGCCTTCTAACAGCCCGATCCACAGTCCCTGCAGAGCTGAGACCCGTGGAGGCAACCGGAAGCGTGGGGCACGAGACGCTGACCGTGCAGCCCACGAGTGACCCTCAAAGCTGTACACTGGGGTTTGAGAAGCCCCAACCCTGAGCCACTCTTGCACCGAAGTTCAGCCCTCCACACTCGACGAGTGCTGCGTGGGGCCCTTCTGCTTCGTTTGGCTCAACGCGTTGGCCGGTCCCTTGCCAGCTGGCTTGTGGCCCCTGTGCCGCCGAAAACCGAAATACGACTTGTGATTCTGGTTGCTCCCGATTTGCACCCACTCCCCTGAAAAGGAGTACCCGCTCTGACCCTCCTGGTCCGAGTGAGAAGCAATCTCCCGGTTCCACGTGGATTGCTTTTGCCAAGTGTTGTTTGCTCCAATCTTGAAGCCGACAGTGCCGACGGCGAGAGCCTTCGTGGAACAGATCGTGACCCACTCCTGGACATCGCAGATGCCCCAGAGCCCACGTGACAGTGGAGAGAAGCTCCTCGACAACCACCTGATTGCGCCTGACATTGCCTGGTTCCGTCCTGGTTCCACCCTGGTCACTGCTGAGTGACCCAGACTCTGTCCCCTCTGCTTTCAGGTACTTTTCTATCTGGATCCACCCTTGGATCCCACCGGACACTTCTCCTTCCTATCGCCTGCAGCATCTTCAGCTTCAAGCACCCAGAACCTGCGTGACGAAACCCGACGCCACTTCGACCCTATGCACCCGCTTCCTGTGGGTGAGGTAACATTGCAACGCCGGTGTTATTATTATTATTATTATTAACGAGTTTTGTACCGCGCACGGTTACCCAGAGGCATCCCAGCGCTTATAGAGAATCAGAGCGAGTTGCCTATGTGAAACAGAACAGATTTAGAATTATTCTGGAAATAGATAAGTTTTCAAATGTTTCCTGAACCTGAGCAGGTTTGGTTCAGAGCGTAGTGAGAGTGGGAGGGAGTTCCAGGCGTGTGCAGTATGAATAGAAAAGCTCCTGCCACCTGAACGGGCTCTCCTAATTCTCTTTATCTGAAGGAGGTGTTTATTATTGGAGCGTAAGGCTCTGGTGGGCTTATATGGCTGAATCATGTCCTTCAGAATAGCAGGTCCTTTCCCCTGCATGCTCTTCCCACACTGGTACACACCTCTAGGGTCTGTGACTAAAGTTTTGTCCTTCTAGGTTCAGCGGAAGTATCCTTAAACACTGCTTGTTTAACTTTTACGCACCATTGACTTGCATTGGTGCATGCGTGTGCTTTAAGCACTGCACCCGAATCCCGCGGGCTTTTCCTGACTTCAGCACTGCTTGTCCAGACTGCTCCCAGCGATTCCCTAGGCCCTAGGCCTAACCACTGTTCGATTGGTATCTCTTATACCACTTTCTTAGTATATGGTTTGAGTGACCCCTCGCCCTCATCCATAATTGTGCAACTTTGTATGTTATACTGTGCTTTTGATTTAACGCTTGTGCCCCTTTTTCATAAAGAATACTGGGGATTATTTTAAGAATAAACACATACATTTTTATAATATATACTTGTGTGGTGTCCTTTCATTTGATATTACAGGACTGTGATTGGTAAAACAGCTCGCTTAACACGACTTCTTGAGTTAAGCCTTTAAGGCTGCTTAGTCTATGCTACCATTAAGATAGCTTGCTACAAGGTTGACTTACAACCAGACACCATAAGGGTTAGCTTGGACTGATAAAAGGTGGTTCCAGAATTGGAAACATCATATATCAGGCCAACTTCTCACAGGTGTCACACCACCCCAGACAGGAGATAGTGGATTGTAGCAGGGAGGTTTGAAAGAAACCAGACACTGCATGGGGAGCACAAGGCTGCCCCTTGCATAATCCGGCCAAACCGGTTCCGGTACTTGGAATATACGTAAAACATTTTCCGCTTCCCTGACGCGCTTGGAGACTGAGCTCTTACGATATGAGAGGGAGGGTGAGGGGACGGGTGAGCACTCGCACACACTGAGTGACCTATGCACAAGGCACACAGCTCTCATGGAGCAGTTGAGGTGTCATAACTACGCGGCGCACACGGCTAGAACGCATGCCAAGGCAGATCAGGCCGGCCGGCTCTTAGCCTGGCTGATACAGAGAGATGGGCGTGGAGCCCCGATAGGAGCTTTGTGTACGGTGGAGGGGGAGATGAAGTACACACAGGGCGAAATACATCGTGTCCTGACTGACCACTATAAGCAGCTATACAAAGCCCGTGGCACCGGTCCCAGACAAGCGTTAGAAAGGTTCCTGGATACCGTTACCTTGTCTGTGGCCTCTGAGGAGCACAGGGCTGCGCTTAATGCCCCCCTTACTGGAGGAAGTGGGAGACGCGATTCAGGCTTTGGCGACAGGAAAAACTCCAGGGCCAGATGGCCTGCCCGCTGACTATTATAAGGCGAACCCAGAAACCCTCATGCCCTTACTCCTGCAACTGTATAATACATCTATGGACGAGGGCTCGTTCCCTCCATCCATGCGGGAGGCATTTCTGGTCTCACTGCCCAAGCCGGACAGGGACCCCACAACTCTGGGTTCATACAGGCCACTGGCAATGCTTAACGTGGACTATAAAATCTTCACAAAAACACTTGCAGGAAGGCTAGCGCCGGTGGTCTCTCACTTGATACACTCTGATCAAAATGGGTTTGTGCCCGCAAGATCCACGTTCTTGAATCTTAGGAGATTTTTCAGGCTGGCAGCTCAGGCGACGAGGGAATGGCCCAGGGTGGGGTGCCTGGTAATAGACCTAGAAAAGGCTTTTGACTGCCTCGAGTGGGGTTACCTGTCCACGGTATTAGTTCATTATGAGCTTGACATAGGCTTCCTGCAGGTGGTCGAGCTCCTCTACAAAAATCCGGTGGTCTAGGTGCGGCTGGGCCCCTGAAGCGGTGGTGTTAGGCCGGGGCAACCGGCAGGGATGTCCTCTGTCTCCACTACTGTTTGCGCTGGCTGTGGAGCCCTTGACGGTGGCATTGCGGCAGTCTCTAGGAGACGGAATTCCCTTGGGAGATGCGATCCATCAGGTATCGCTTTATGCCGATGACCTGCTGGTGTTTGTGAGCGACGTGGCATGTATACCGGAACAACTAGCCCCATTGCTGCGTCAATTCGCGGTTGCCTTGGGCCTCCGGGTGAATGCTGGCAAGTCCTGCCTTTATGCGTTTGGCGCTGGGATAGAAGATCCGGGGTACTGTCTCGAAGGCACGAGAGTCCAATGGAAGGCTGACACCTTTAAGTAGCTGGGGATCCAGAACTACAGTCAGCCGGCTGACCTCTTTGATGGCAACCTTGGGCGTGCGGTGACGGCGCTTAGATCCCAGATAAGCTTTTGGTCCACACTCCCGCTGACTACTACGGGCAGAGTGGCTCTTGCCAAAATGGTCATGCTTCCCCGACTCCTGTACTATTTTGTTAATCTACCTCTATTTATCCCAGCCTCTTTCTTTTCGTCGCTTAATGTGGTCCTGCGGGACTTTAGCTGGGCGCCTCTCGGCACCGACTGGCGCTGGTGAAGTTATTTTTGCCAACGGACAGGGGAGGGCTGGCCGCCCCTTGCTTCGAACATTATTAACTGGCTGCGCAACTCCAATGGATCGCCTGATGGTTGGCGGATAGGGGTAGAGACGATACCGCTGCATATGAGCCACCGTACTCTCTGGAGCGTGTAACCAGACTCTTTCATCCTCTGGCGGCGCCTACGAGGCCCACTCCGCTGCTGCTGGCAGTGGCATACAAATGTTTTCGTAGAGCCCTGTTCCTCACATGAAAGATGCTCCCGTATGCGCCTGCTATCCCTCTGGAGGGTTCTCCGGGAGGCGCGGGGGTCCTTACACGCCCCATGCTGGAGCAGTGGAGGGAGGCAGATATCCAGACACTGGGTGACCTCTACCGGATGGAGCGTTAGTGGCATATAAGACGTTGGTCACTGAGGACGGACTCCCCCCTGGGGGTTCTTGCTCCATCGCTCCCTCATGGCGAAGCTGACGGCCAGGTGGGGACACGTGGTGACGGAACCTGAACAGCACTTAACCATGCAGTACCTCCATGTCATGGGGAGGGGCAAACACCTGGTCCGCTGGTTTGCTGCGTCGCTTCGGATCCACACGGGGACCCGTCTTGCCCCACTTAAGGGTAAATGGGAGCGTGATATGGGACGGTCACTATCTGATAAGGAGTGGGAGAGAATCCTTAAAAGTCCGGTGCGCATCCCCAGGGACATGCGCTTTCGCCAGATACAACTTTATGTTGTGCATAGAGCCTACCTCCGCCTGAGCTAATCAATAAGTACTTCCATCGCACAGATGCGTCCTGCCCCAGGTGTGGTGAGATGGATGCGGGCCTCCTTCACCGTTTGTGGAGTTGTCCTGGGCTGGGCACTTACTGGAGTGTGATCAGTGAGCTACTTAGGAAATGCACTGGCCGTATTATACCCTTTGATTGATTGGCCGGAATAAATTTTGCACAACTTCAGGAGACCACCCAAAGACAAGGTGTGGTCCCGTTTCTTAGATCTGGGGATGGTGGTGGCAAAGCGCCCCCTTACGAGGCGCTGGAAGGCGCATGACCCACCAGGGGTACAGGCGTGGCCTTCCTCCCTTCAGGCATGGGCCCGGGCGGAGTGGACAGCCATACGTAGAGAGGAAACTTTGGGGCTCCGCAAGGAACCTATAGCGGAGCGCTGGAAACACATGCATAATTCCTTGCAATTGCCGGTTGGGGTTAACGGTGCGGGTACTGTAGAGGTTCAGTAGGTGCTCTTGGGGGCTGGAGTGTGCCGTGGGCTGTTCTTCTGTCTGGATACTCAGTTAGGTGCTATTGCCAACTCGCTGAGGTCGTGCAGGTGTCAGGTGCAGGCCCAGCTGCGGATGGGGTGCGTGCGCGGGATGGGGGTGGGGGGCCGTGGAATGGGTGGAGGGGTGGTGAGAAAGGGATTAACATGCATATGTGCCCGTGGTTTTTTTGCCGTTGTTGTTTTTGTTTACTTATAGTTGTTATAGAAAAGTCATTTTTGTGCACAGGTCCACGTTGGGGGGATCCACCCTAAAACCCCTTCTAATGTACGAGGCTAAACGTGTGGACAGTCATGGACTAATCTGGAGGTAGCCCGCTCAAGCATTCCACGCTCTTGCCAGCCTTGGGTGATTTTCCTTTACTGTTGAAATGCTGTAAATGTGACACTGTGCCCCTCAATTGTGGTGATATAATGTACACAAATATTCGATTGCGCTGCCCAAGCAGCTGAGATGTAACAGTTGACGTCCTTGCTATTTCATAAAATCTCTAAAATGCTAATAAACAGATTTGACAAAAAAAATAAACAGTGAACCCCCTACCACAAAAAGAAAGACTCGAGGGTGTACAAAATCTAAATCTGCACAGGGAACCCCAGAAGGGACAATAGGACAATATCATATATCCCAGTCATCAGTGATGATAACAAAGGTAATCCCATTCTAATGAAATAGACTACTTCAGGTCATCTTTTTGATAATACTGAGGAGGGCAATTTTTGGAGAAGGTTCTCCACCTTGCTTGAGCCTATGTTCCATAAAATAAGTGTGTCAGATGCAAGGTTGGCTAAGCTAGAGGGATCCATTAGCTGTCACCCCCCCAGCAGTCCCGGTAATGAGCTCACATACAAATACAGACGACTCAGCCAAAAGGGGTAAAAAAAGATGTGGAGGTAGGGGCGAGGGGTGAGTCCACTACAAGGATTCTAGTGAACAGTGAGGGATCAGATAAGATTAGTGCAAATAGCACCAGGGCCAGCAGCCATGACACCAGGATTACCCCATGCCAGCCACCCAGTAGAACAGGATTACCGGGATTGTATAGGGAAAGAGGGACAACGGATAGGATCCACCAACCCTTGGGTCTTCCGGTTATAGATCTTCCACCAGAATCTACCCCATATGTAGTGATACTGGGAAGTGTACCCCCTCTCCGTCCTGGGGTAAAAGAAGACTATGTGCAATTAAGAAACAAACTGACACATTGGTTCTCACATAATACCACCCTGGGCCATCGTGTAGTTAAAAACATTCTAATGGCACTCAGGGTTAGTTGGATAGGGAGTTCAAGTAAACCGGACAGTGATGATTGTGTTATCGTTAATTTTGATAACCCCTTCACTGCTGGACGTATTTTATCAAGGGACATTAGTCTCACTCCTCTAACCGGATCCGTTATAGAGGCTGTACCCCTGGGCTAACCAGCCCCCTAAAGGGAATCGCCGGAACACAATCACAGGGCATGCCAACTAGGAAGCTGGTTAAATAAATAAGTACCCACACAACAGCTCTCGGCTTTAGCCTATTCCGCTTCTGCACTTGATGGGCAGTCTAATAGTACCCATGCACTAGCTCTAGACAATGGATTCGAAGTCTTATCTGGGCTGGAGAATTGTGATTGACTGCGGGCTCCAATATCTCCAGGACCACACTTAGATACACGCCCCCCTCCGCAGACCGTAGGGGAGTTAGCTGTGAGGCAGCCAGTTGCGTGGCACAATCATTTTATTTCTTGGAACATTGCAGGGCTGGCCAGTAAACTCCAAGATCCACAGTGGGTAGGTTATGCGAAACAATACTCTGTAATTTGCCTACAAGAAACATTGTCGGTGGATTGCAACCCCTTTCTTGAAGGCTACAAAGCATTTTTTGTTCCGGCCACTCCTTCAGTGAGCGGAAGATCAAGGGGTGGTTTAGTTACTTATATCTTGGTGGCAATGGGTTGCAAGTTACAGGTGCTCCCAACTACACATCCGGAAATGTTGGCACTGTCAGTCTCGAGGGAAGATACCAGATGGGGAATCTTTAATTTTTACAACTCGGTGGCTAGTCCACACGAGGAGTGTAACAATAACAGCCTGAGAGCTATCCTAAAACAATCGAGGAGTGCCGGACTTTTAAATGTTTTGGTCTCCGGTGATTTCAACATACAACCCTGTGGAAACCCGTTTACTTCCTGCATATCGGAGCTGGGTTGCCCCTGTATGTCGGATTTTCATTTTGAACACCACTCTCAAGGGGAACTGCTGAATAACCTGTTAAACGAACTAGACTTGGTGGTTATGATGTCTCTAACTGACCCATCCACCCTTTTCCTTATACCAACGTTTAAAGGAAATGGAAGAGGATCTTTTATTGATTTTATCCAAATTTCTTCATCGTTGTAATCCTCTTTTAACTCTTTCAACATTTTAGCAAGTGAATTTAGTGACTACAACCCCCAAACAGTTTACCTGTCGGGTCCATTCTTCACAAAAATTGGAGAGGCCCCTAAAAGAGGCATCTTGAAAACGACAGACGGTAAGCGCAGACTAAAGTGGTCCCAGGTATCCCCCAACAGTTTCTACGACAAATTGAGATCCTCTTGGGCCTATGAACTGTCACTATGCACATCCGAGAGGGCCTCCCCCAATGAAATCCTTGGAGCCTACGAGATAATAGTGCAAAAAGTGGGCGACTTATTAAGTCAGAGGTACTGCACCACATGGCCCAAGATGGTTTGACTCCCACTGCTCCAAATCAGCTAAGCGGCTGAGGGAAGCCTTGGCAGCTAAACCAAGAGTACAATCTGAGGTCAGTGAATGCCGCAGGGCCTACAAACTAGCTCTGGCCAAACGAAAGGGCGCCTTGAAGGATGATGCTTGGCAGGAGTTAATTGATTCCAGCATCCTGAGGAATAGTGCAAGGTTCTGGAGTGTCGTGAACGGGCCTCTGTTCAATAAAAAATGGGGGCGGGCCTGGAGGCACACATTACCGAGGAGTTGTGGGTACTCCATTTTAAAACTATGTTTGACTCCCCGCTGGAGCCCACTTTTAGTGAACACCGGAGCAGTGAGGTCGCTGTGATAAGTTTTGACGGGAGTGAAGTCATGAACGGAATCCTGGGGCTTACATCAATAAAACCCCAGGCCTAGATGGGATCCCTCCTGATTTATTCAAGTCAGACCCTTCGTTCTGGACCCCGGTTCTCGCGTCACTTTTTAAGGCTGCTGCAAAAAATGGGTGTCCCCAGTCATGGGCTTTTTCAACCATAGTCCCCGTTTTCAAAAAGGGCGATAGAAGTAGTACCCACTGCTACAGACCAATTTCACTTATTGACTCGGTGGTCAAAGTGGTGGGCAGGGTTCTCTTACAGAGACTAAATACATGGGCAGACGAGAACATAATTATGTCGGATGTCCAGTATGGTTTCCGGCCGGGGCACTCCACTGTTGCCCAGTGCCTCAATTTATATATGGTATTGAGTAAATACACTGTTGCTCGCCCCGGAACCATCCACCTTGCCTTCATGGATCTGTCATCCACCTTTGATTGCGTAAACAGGGCAAAGCTGTGGCAGTCCATGAGGGCAATGGGGGTGGAAGATAGTATTGTTAATTTTCTTGAGGACCTGCACTCATCGACCAAAGCCAATGTCAGATTCTCACAAAATCTGCAGGTAACAAGGGACTTTGAGATCAAGAAGGGAGTCAGGCAAGGCTGCATTTGTGCGCCTTTTTTATTTAATTTTTACATCAATGAACTAGAAAGTGTGCTGTGGGCAACTGGAACTGACTTTCCTTATGTAGGATGGCGGGGTATTCCCGTTTTGCTTTACATGGATGACGCCGTCTTATTATCTAGAACTGAAATGGGTTTACAAACCCTTTTAACTGCATTCTCTGGCTTCATGTCAAAACGGGACTTGGCTATCAACAATTCAAAGTCCTATGTTATGCAAGTGGAGAAACATAGAAAAAACAGTATTCAATTCAGAACTGGCAACGATAATATCCCCCGTGCAAGTGTTTTCTCCTACCTGGGGGTCTTATTTGAGGATCAACTCAAATGGGAGCCCCTAATCCAGAGAAAAAAGGGGATGTGACACGGGTTATTGCAGCTATTTTTAATTTTTCCTCTAAGGTGGGGAAGAAACCCACAGGATCCATGTTACAAGTGTACCAAGCAAAAAGCTTAGCCATAGCAAGCTACGGCTGTGAGATCTGGGGACACTCGGCAATAGAACCCCTCCAGGTAGTGGAAAATGGGTTCTTAAAAAGATTATTATGTGTCCCGAAAGGAACCTCGAACATGGCAGTACATGAAGAGTTGGGGGTCTCATGCGCTGCGCCCCTTGACTTTCTGGTTAAAGTGTTGGCTCAATGATGATTTAACCCTTACTAAATTGATCCTAAAAGAATGTTTGACCTTAGATAACATGAACCGTATTTCCTGGCTCAATTATATTAAAAGAGGATTTGAGTGGATAGGGAGGGGTGATTTATTCTCTAAGCCAGATGTTATTGAGAAAAAGGACGTGGAATTCACCAAGGTACCCTTTTTGAATCGAAGGTGTGAAGACCGAGAGGCAGTAGAGGCCCAGAAACCGAATGTCCGGGCATATCTTCTTCTTAAATCGACGCCCCTAACAGAACCATATCTTATGGGATCCCTGACATCACACGAAAAATTTCTTCTAACAAGGTTCCGTCTGAATCTTTTTCACCTTCTGTTAGCAAGCCCTAAGGGGGCTTCAAGAGGTCAAGTGCTAGCAGCCTGGGGCTGCAACAGCAAGTCTCCTCAGGATCTGCTGCACTTCCTGTTTTTTTGTAGACTGTATGAAGCCCCCAGGAGGCATTTTTTAGTTCCGATTTTAAAGAAATTGAGTTTTAAACAAGTCAGACTAGCACTTATGTATATACAACTGTTGAAGGACGATTGTATTATTTTCATTGTCGGGTTTTTAAAGGCAACGTTGAAATCTAGGCAATTTATGGACAGGTAGAGTCTACCAATCATGAGAAGATTTTATATGATTTCATGTGTAATAATGGAGCATGGGTTTCCCCTTTTTAAATTATGTCAATATAGTATTATTTTCATGTATTGTATTTGTGTAACTTTTATGGGTTTGCATATAAAAACCGAAGAAAGTTTATTGACTGACTGATTGCAAAACGTTCTTTATGAGCTGGAAAGAAATTTCAAACCTGTTAATGGGCTTCTGTACAGTAAGAAAAGCCCCTCTGCTATCACCTGCGATTTTGCGAATTACAGGTTTTAGGACCACCAAAAGGATTTCGGATTTGTACATTGGGCACAAAGTTCTCTGGAATGTTCTTAATGGTTGGGGTGAATGCATTTGCTGATGAGTGTCATGACTTCCATATGCTTGGTGCATTGTCGAAGGCCTTTATTTCCAACCAATGGATTTAGAGGCAAGGTTTCTCGTGCCTCCGAGGCTCCATGAGCCACCAGTTTCACTTTGGCAAGGCTTATTGAAACAAGTGCTGGCTGCAGACGTTTGTGAGTGAACTGAAGGCAAAGAGACCGTATCCTGGAAGAGTCAGCTCAGCCTTTCATTATTACACTGTTTTTTTTTATATTTCTTTTTATTAAAGCAAGGCATCAAAAAATAAATTAAAAAGCACAGTACAAAGGAAACACTTTCCACATCACATTACATCTTCCAGGGGGTGGGGAACTGGGGTCAAGATCTCGTGGGGGTGGGGGGAATATCAAAAACAGAGTCTCTAGGTGGCACACAGATCTCCCCCCTATACTGGTTCCTAGGCCCCCAAACTGACACCCACTTTCGAGGCCGGCCACTCGCTATGTAAACAGTCTTTTCACGAAACATACACCAATCCAGGTCATCTTTCCATCCCTCTAGGGTAGGAGTCCGCTCGGATCCACACTGCTGAGCAATATTTCTTTTCGCTATCATATAACCAAGTGTTGTCCATTTAGTTTGTGCCAAATTAAGATCAGTGGGCTCCCAAATATTAAGGAGGCATCTCCTCGCCTCCGGCAACACTGCTACCCCCAAAACCGCATGCATAGTGTTGTGGATCTTACCCCAATACTCTACAATATACCAACATTCCCAAAGGATATGGAGGAATGTACCCACAAGACCACACTTCCGTCTGCACAAACCTGTTTCAGATAGCCCCATCCGGACTTGGTGGGGCCCTGTGACATAGACCCTGTGTAATATCTTCAACTGAACAAGCCTCAATCGCTCTGGGATCATGACCTCCTTCGGAGAGGACACAGCCAGTTGCCAGTCCTCATCGTCCAGTTCTATGCCATCTCGCGTCCATTTATCCCTCAGATCCTTAAGGAGATCCGCTCTCTGATTAATTAATTTCTTGTAGATCAGGGAGATAGTTATCTCAGGCAGATGACCATCTCAAATTCTATCCACAAGGGGTGAGGCCTCAGGAAGGTCCGCCTCCACAGCAGAGCCGCCTTCAACGCATGTCGGACCTGCGCATAGCGAAAGTACTCAGTTCTACTCAGATCAAATTCGGTCTGCAGTTCTTCAAATGTTTTAATCCTCCCCTTATCCCAGATGTCACCGATGGTTGAAACCCCTATCAAATCCCACTTGTCAAAACCTCTTGTATTCCAAAGCTTGCCCAACCTTTCCGAATCAAACAGTGGGGTGACTAGTGTCAATCGGTCCCTCCATCCCAAAGAACTTGTGGCGTTGTGCCAGATCCGAACCGCATGCCTAGTTGGCCCTGTCAAGTGCAGTTTCGCTGATTTAGCATACAATGCCCTATTGTAACTACCTCCAGGGAGAAGCCACCTATTTATCGCGTATCCGGGATCCGAGACGGACCCATAAGTACCCAGGTTGATGCATCCAGCTGGGAAGCCCAGTAGTAACGTTTAATGTCGGGGAGGGCAATACCGCCATCATACCATGGAAGCGTCACTTTAGCTAAAGCAATACGGGGTCTACCCTCCCATAATAGACTACACTGTAACCCTTCACACTCTCGGAAATAACTGGCTGGCACAATATCTAACGTATTCTGAAGGGCGTAAAGAAAACAAGGCAAAGACATCATTTTAAAGAGGGCTGCGTGTCGCTCCTTAATCTCTGCTGAAGTACTGGGTTTTTTAAGAACCCAGTGGTGCCAGGGAACACACCCTAAGACTTCGAGTCCTTCCTGTCCCAGACTACAGAAACACAGAGTCTTCTTGGTGAAGTCAAAGATCGAATTTATTGGCTGCAGCCAGTAACAGGTATCCTAGAAGTACAACACGGTGTATATTCCCAGGAGACTGCTCAACTTACAAAGCCAGCCATCCATTTTATACGAAATATTATGCTTTAGGCAAACATTCCTTATTTTACAGTTGACCATTCACATATTTTCACAACAAAGGAAAAGCAGAATCATGATGACAAGCCCATTTTTCAGTTTGCACAGCCCACAATCAATTTCCCAGCAAGGCCCAATACTTTCATCAGATATCGAACGGACCCCTAATAAAATCGGGCACCTCCTCATCGTAAAGTAGGTCATAAAGCAAGAAACAGAGACAGGTGTGTGTAAGATTAGGCATAGTTGTGTGCGATGAAGGGTTTATGGCGTGCGGCACCTTGATCCTAATCCCGGTCGGCCACTGGGAAAGGAACCGGCCGAACAGGTTTGGCTTCGGGCAGTGGAGTCAGCTTGCCCAGGTCACACAAGAGTCAGCTAAAGGTGTACGTGTCCCAAAAGACTCATTTCGGCCCTAGTCATCGGCCTATGTGAGGGCAACCACAAAATGGCTGCCATGCACAAAATGGAACCCGAGGGTTCAGGACGGAATCCCTGATTTAATGGAGATTTCGCCGCTCAAATATGACGAAAATGCTTGCACACCTTACTCTCGTCATTTTCAGTCTGATGTTACCTAAATCGTCAAGATTCGACGACTTTTATAACACAGGTGCAGAATTTTCAGTACCACACTGCAAAGGGGGAAGGAGATTCCTCGCATACCGGATCGCTGGATCCAATTAAATGAAAATCCCCAAATACTTAAAACCGCCCGTATTAATCTGAATCGGACTATTTCGCGGAGGAACCGGAGTGTCCTCCCTAAGAACGAACCGGAGAGATTTCCCCCAGTTTATGGACAGCCCGAGTTTCTACCTAAGGAGGCCAACACATCACAAACAACAATAAGGGACTTTCTAGGTGAGGTCAAATAAAGTAGAATATCGTCTGCATACAAAGAGATGCGGTCCTCCCAGTCAGGGGACCATCGAATACCCCGGATAGAAGGCTCCCAGCGAATACAAGCCGCGAAGGGTTCCAGGGCCAGCGAGAAAAGAAGCGGAGAGAGGGGACAGCCCTGTCGAGTGCCCCATCCGAGACGAAAGGACGCTGAGACCCGATTGTTAACCACTACCTGGGCGAGCGGTTCAGTGTACAACAAACGCACCCAGCGAATGAAGTCGGGCCCAAATCCAAATTTAGCCAGGACTGCCCACAAATACTTCCATTCTACAGTGTCGAAGGCCATTGTTGCATCCATCCAACGAGGCTATTATGACCAGTTCCTGCAGGGTATGAGCACTGGCTATCACGCCATGTAACCTACGTACATTTAGAGCCGTATTTGTTATGTTATGTTATGTTACTGGGGGTTTTGTAAAGCGCTCAGCTGCTCAAAGAGCGTCCCGGCGCTATAGATCCTCACACAAACACCAGCAACTAACATCATACAGCCCTGCGGCACCAAAACCACAGACATCCTACAGAGCAAAGAGATAGGTTTTTAGTCCCTTTCTAAAAGCAAACAAACTGGAGCTCATTCGCAGTGTCAGGGGCAGAGTGTTCCAGAGACGAGGGGCGAGATAGCTAAAAGAGCGGCCTCCACAGCGCGCACGTCGCACTGACGGCACGATGGCATTGGCCTGGGCAGCCGACCTCAAGGGTCTGGATGGTAGGTAGAAATTGACCCTTTTCTGCAAATAACCGGCGCCGAAATTGTGGAGCGCCTTGAAGGCTATAGTTAAAGCCTTAAAAGCGATGCGCTTTCGGATCGGCAGCCAGTGCAGAGTCACAAGGAGGTTGCTCGCTCTGGCTCTTCTAGTAAGGCCAAAGATTGCCCTAGCTGCCGAATTTTGGACTATCTGCAGACGGGTCAACAGATATTCCGGAAGACCCAGGTAGAGGATGTTAGCATAGTCCAGGCGTGATCCTATCAGGGCCTGCACCGTGATCTTCTTGTGCTCCAAAGATAGATATGGCAAAAATTTTCTTAACATCCTTAGTATGGCAAAACACTTCCCCGTCAGGCCAGCAACCTGGGCCGTGAAGGAAAGAGTGTTATCAACCAACATGCCCAGGTTCTTAGCTGTGACAGAATCGCTTGCCGGGGGAAACATGTTTGCAGGCCACCAGTGCCTCCATCTTGAGTCTGCAGGGCAGCCAAAAAACAGTATCTCGGATTTGTCCGAGTTGCATTTGAGGCCGCTTTTCCCAAACCAATCAAACACAAACTCCAAACATTTCCGGATGGCTACTCCGTCGAAATCACAGCCCCTGTCACAAGTGAACAGGAGCTGCGTATCGTCTGCGTAGGACACGACCTGAGCCCCTAACTCCTCCACCCGAGCCGCCAAAGGTGACATAAAGATGTTAAAAAGGGAGGGACTGAGTATGGAGCGCTGCGGGACTCCCACCTCCAGCTGCGTCATAGGGGCGGCCCAGATCGTTTGTCTGCGGTCGGCCAGAAAAGATTGAAACCATTCGAACACCGTTCCCCTCAGGCCAATCTCCCAGAGTCTTATCAGGAGAAGGTCGTGGGGAACGGTGTCAAAAGCCGCCGACAGATCAAGCATGATGAGCAAGGCCTTTCCACCCCTGTCAAGAGTTTCCTTTATAGCCTCCGTCACCTCAAGTAACGCGGTTTCAGTACTCAGGTTAGATCTAAACCCCGACTGAGACTGATGTAGTAAGGAATTAACCTCTAGAAAGCTGGTTAAGGTGGAATGTACATGCTTTTCCGCAATTTTGGCCAAGGCGGGCAACAAGGAGATAGGCCTATAGTTGGAGTGCAATTTGGCATCTGCATTCCGCTTTTTAATAAGGGGGAGAACAAGGGCCTGCTTCCAAGATGAGGGGACTTTTCCCGAACTCAAAGACATGTTAATCATAGGATTGATAATAGGGTTCAGGGCAGGCGCCAAGGTCGCAAGACACTTGGCAGGGCAAGGGTCAAGTGGAGAGCCAGATTTCAGGTTGGTCAATAAGTCAAGCGAAGCCTGAGGCTCTAAAACAGGGAAGCAGTCAAGAATAGGGATGTTAGTGTCTGATACAGGTGAATATAACCATGGATTAAAAGAGCCGTCAGCCACTGAGCCCCGATCTGAGATGTTATGGGCTCCTTGCAAGGCCGACTGGATGGTTCGAATTTTATTAGAAAAAAAAGCCGCAAGCTCCGAAATCCATGGTTCAGAAAAGACAGACGTCGGAGCACAGCAGGAGGGAGAGACAAATTCTTTTACAATCTTAAAGATCTCTTTGCAGGAATTGTCAGCTTCCTCAATCCTTTTAGCTAAAAAGGATTTTTTCACTGCCGTAATCTCCTTCTGATATTCCTTCACTGCTTCTCTATAGGACTGCTTGGCAGATGTATCATACTGCCTCCGCCAGGCTCTCTCCAGCTTCTTGCAGTGCCTTCTCTTACCCGCCAGTGTAATTGTAAACCACGGCGCCGATGCTCTAGCCCGTTCTGACCTGGCCTGGCGAGGTGGTGCCAGAGCTTCAAGACGTGCGGTGAGCCAGTTCTGAAAACACACTACATCGTCCTCTAACCTGCCGCTGAGAATACAAGGATAGATTTCTAAGTCCCGGATAATCATGGCTGGAGTTACTTTATGAAAGGCTCTAGACATACGTGCTGCTTGCCACTGCACGTTGCGATCGGCCATACGGTGATGTACTATCACAAAGTTCGCTAGGAAATGGTCCGACCAGAGGACTGGGGCAAGGGAGGAGAGGGACACTGGCACCGTCGAAAATATTTGATCTAAAGTGTGCCCTTTCTCATGTGTTGGAGCTTGCAAGTGCATATGGAAACCCATCGAAGATGTCATATCCAGGAATTTTTGCACTTCAAGATCCTCCCCCTTCTCCATATGGATGTTAAAGTCTCCTAGGATTAGGCAGTGTTTTGTCCTGAGACTGAGTGTAGAAATAATTGAAAACAAATCCTCAGTAAAAGAGCCGAGAGGGCCAGGGGGTCTATAGAGCAGGATCCCCAGGCAAGATTGATGAGGGGAAAGGGCTAAGGAAAAGGCAAGGGTCTCGCAGTTTGATAGATTTTCCACGGGCAGGATAGTGCAAGGAATGTGCCTCTTAATAACGAGCGCCACTCCACCTCCCCTTCCCTTACTTCTGTCACATCGAAAAATAGCATACGATGAGGGAATAGCAATAGCCAGATCAGGTTCCGATCCCTCACCGAGCCATGTCTCCGTGAGAAAGAGACAGTCGGGGAATAAAGTCCGACTGATCAGGGTGTATCAGTCCGCTAATCACATTAATCAGCCTAATAGAGAGAAGCTTGGCAAGTATTTTGGGCTCCGCGTTCAATAACGAAATAGGCCTATAAGAGGCACAGTTAGTCTTCGGTTTGCCTGACCACCACCGACGCCACCCTCTGATCATAAGGTAGTATCCCCTTCTCACGGGCCTCAAAAAACAAGGAGCAATCTTATCCGGCCTAAGCTTATATAGCTCAATTGGGAGCCCGTTGGGCCCCAGTGCCTTACCCGAGTTCAAGGAGCGTACCGCCAGGGCTATTTCATCAGTTGTAATGGCACTATCCATAAAATTACGGTCCTCCTTGGACAAGCACGGGAGCTGTATATCTCGCAGCAGCGAATGGGAGTCCTCTTCCGGTCGATCCGGGACCGAGGTATACACAGTTTGAAAATATGCCGCAAAGCTATCCATTATTCCCTGGGGATCGGTAAGCCGTGCTCCCTCAGCTGTCTCAAGTTCTGGGACAACACGATCTGCCCTATGCCTTTTGTCCAACCAGGCAATAAGTTTCCCTGCTTTATCTCCGAGGTCATACAGTCAACCCTGCTGCTCCCTACTTAGGGCCTTGGCACTATCAGTGACCAGAGATCTATACTCAAGTTGCTTAAGATTTAGGACGTGCAGTTTAGCACAAGTTACCTCCTGCTCCAATCCTACCTCCAAGCGACCTATCTCAGCCTCTGCTTCAACAACTTCTTTATTCCTTTCCTTTTTCGTTCCAGCTATCAATGTCAGCGCCTGACCCCTGCTGACCGTTTTAAAGGTTTCCCAAAGAGAAACAGAAGAGGACACCAATCCCTCATTTTCCATAAAGTAGTGATCTAGAGCCTTGATAAGATCTTTACCAAATCTGGGGTTACGCATATACCAGGGATTAATAGGGGTAACCCTACCCACTTATCCCAATGCAACATAGAACCGGAACCAGAGTGGGGAATGGTCAGAGATGCCCCTAGCGAGGTGAACCGCCTCAGCAATGTAAGATGCATGGGCCGCGGGCACCAAGTAATAATCTAAACGGGAAAGACTACCATGGGCCCCATAATGAAAGGTGTATTGTCTCTGGTCCAGGTGGAGCAGTCTCCAGCCATCCACCAAACCCATAGGTTCAAGAAAGTCAGGCAGCCATCGCTGAACATGCCCCGTATCCCGCTGAAGGTGTCTATCCATAACTCCAGAAACCACTGCATTGAAATCTCCCCCCAAGATCAGTAGTCCCCTCGGCAGATCCAGCAGAATCTTTCCCAAATCAGCTAAAGTAGTAGCCTGCATGCCCGGGTGGACATACACCGACAATAGGGTGAGGACTTGCCCCTCCCAACGACCCGTCACCCCGACATATCTGCCTCTGTCATCCTCAGAAATAGAATCACTCACAAACGGGAGCGCCTTCCGAGTCAGGATGCCCACCCCCCTGGAACCTGATGTGAATCCCGCATGGGCCACCAACCTGTATCCCATTCTATGCATCGCCTTACATAAATTTGCTACTAAATGTGTTTCCTGGAGCAAGACCACATCAGGCGCATGGAGTTTAAGATACTGAAGTACCACACTACGTTTAATTTTGTCCCCCAGCCCATTCACATTCCAACTCAATACCTTCAGTTCCCTACCCCCCATCGTCATACATGAAGAGGAAGCGACAATCCTCTGACCGTTGCAACACATAAATGCTACGTTTCAACTCGATACCTTGATAAACGAAAACTAAAAACACACCAACTGATTCTAAACAACAAACAAAAACCCACCCCAATATTAACATTCCCAGTGCGCCTCCACCCACCCTGCACCCCTGCTTTTGGCCTCCGCCCAACCCCATACTCTAACTAACCGACTAACTAAAGATAGAAAGGAGGAGAAAGACAGCTCTCAATACCCCCCCGCCCCCATCCCCTCTCAGCTCCAACTTCAGGCCAATATCGCCACACATCTCTGTAGGACCCTATTCTCGCCGGACTCCCCCGTACTCATTTCCACAGGCGACTCCCTCTACTCCCGCTCTGGCTCATTTCCATCCTCTAAACTCCCAGTTATTTCAGTCATCGGCTCGGGCTGCGCAACCAACCAATCTGAGGCAATGTCCGGATTATCAAAAAAACACGTTTTCCCGTTAAGCTCAATCCGCAGTCGGGCCGGGAACATCATGGCATATTTCACACCCTTCTCCCTGAGCCTCTTCTTAATCTCCAAGAATCCCTGGCGCTGTCTCTGCACTGCCTCTGCACTGCTTGTGTGAAATCAGGGAAAAAGGAAAGGCTGGCATTCTCAAACCTAAGAGGACCTCCCGACCTGGAGGCTGCAGGATAGCGTCTCGGTCCCTGAAATTAAGTATCCTCGCAATCAGCGGATGCGGAGGAGCCCCAGGTCTAGGTCTCCCATCCGGGACTCTATGCACCCGCTCGACAGTAAAGAAATTACTCAGCCCCTTGGGCTGAAGGTGGTTAAGGACGAGATCCTCCACAAATAAATCTGGGGCAGGGCCCTCTGCCTTTTACAGGACTCCATCGATCCTAACGTTGTTTCTTCGGGCTCTCCCTTCATATTCATCGAGCTTCTGGTTCGTGAGCTCCCCAGCCACCCTAAGTTCCCGTACCACCCGCTGTAGCTCTGGCACATCGTCCGTCAAACTCGTGGTTTTAATATTCAGGACTTAACCTGCTCACTAGTTTTGGTGAGATCTGCACGGATAAAGTTTACTTCAATAGTCACCGCATCTAACTTGTGATCAAGCGACTCCATTTTCTGTCCTAGGGACGTTTTAACCCCATCTATAGCCGACATCACATCAAGAAGTGTAGGTTCCACCAGATGGCCAGACAGCTCCCTCCCCGATTCCTGCGCCTTCTTCGAGTCTTGTGGGGACCCCATGGGCGTTGTATAGCGGTCCAACTTGTTCGCCTGGACATAGCGAGAACCCTTAGAGGACCGAGCCTGGGACATCTCAGCTTCAGGTTTAGTCGCCATCTATGACTTCCTGACAAGACTGTCAACATCCAGCAATGTGACCACGGCTCCACTGACCTAGTCCACTTCGCCAATTCACCGGTCCCCCCGGCCCCTGCAGCTGCAATGTTCTCCGTCACATTCTGGGCACTGGCCCAACCGCAATGCCACACTCCTCAGTTGACTCTTGCCACCTCCAAGCCCACGGAATCGGCGATATCAGCAGGCCAGTTGATCTGGCTCCCAAACACTTCTTTGACAATCCTCCCTGCACTCACACAGGTGATCAGGAGAAAAGGGGGAGGGGGAACCCGGGCAAACGAGCTTTACTCCTGTTCCACACACAGCCAGGCGGTTACACTCTTAAAGGGCAGCAATTCCGCCGATCTTGCCTCGTTACGCTGCAAGATAGCGTCTTCGGATGCACCACAGTCCTCTTATTCTCGGGGGTCCAGTCCCTCCGCTCACCTCCTCTGCACTGGCTCCTGCTGCGCAGCAAGCACCCGGTCTCCAAAACGCTTGCCCACTCGCTGGGCCCCATGCCCCGGTCCCCAGCCGATTTCCAGCATCTTACCGGCACCAAAACGCACCGATAATCTCCCACTATTGATATGCAGGTAGGCGTCGCCAAGCGGGTATCAGGGCAGGCTATGAGGATTCACCTCTTTTCTCCCGGTCCTAGATCCACAAAGTCCAGCCCCGACCGGCCACTTCCGGTTTCTGCCGCCGCTGTTGTGACACTTGCAGCCGGCCTCACATCCCACTCTAGCCCCGGGCTTCAATAACCTCGGAGGCCCAAGACTGCACGGCACTCTGCTCTGCTCCCCGACCTCCCAGCGGGACCGGAGTTGCACCAGGGGGATGTCGCGGGATCTCCGACAACCGATTTTCGGTTCCGCGACCCAGGATTTAGTCAGGATATGGGGGCGAGGGGTTAGTCTCAACGGAGCTGCTCTCCTACGCGGCCATCTTCGGCGCGCGTTAGGTTCCTCCCTTCATTATTACACTGTTGATTGTTTGAATGCCATTAAATTGAGCAATATAATTGGTGCTGAATGAACAAAAAGTTCATATGAGTGTTTCTGAGTATATGTGTAAGTGTAATAAGAAGCCTATGGCAACAAAAAAAGTATTTGTCATGAACACACCAATTCTATGAAAACCATCTCTGACGACCATATTGTTAATCTCATGTTTATTTGGACTTAGAGCGATTGCTTTGGAAATAATTATTGTATGAAAGTAAACAATAAAAAACACACCACTCAGGCAGTCACTAGGTTGGGCACATTAGTTTGAGAACTGCTACACGCCTAACAGAGGAGGGGGCATGACACTATTTAAGGATTCATAATTATGGGGACCCTGCTGGAATCCGTTTCTAAACTGCAATATACTGATTAGAATACTTGGAACGCGGAGCTACCAGCTCTTCGTCCCCTGTCACATGGGTGATATATTTCGCATACCGACTGAAATCATTCAAAATAAATACGATTTTTTTCGCTTTCCCATGAATCTAACTACTGCGTGGCTGTAAGACTATCCAAGTTCTCAATAAAATTTTAGTCACAGTTTTCAAGTGGCCTGTCTCCCTATTCCATGTTCTCCCATGAGATAAAACACAAGACCAAAACCATATACCTTCACATTTTGTGTCCAATAATGCAGAGCGGGAACAAACATAGGAAATGCAAATACATAACAAAAATCTATGGGTGAACACCTTGAGATGTGCGTGCACTAAGTGCATTGCAAATAGAGAGCTGACATGAAATTTTTTTTAAATTGTGGTAAGGCCTGAGTGTGGCAGAAGCAGATCTGTGGACAAGCCATTGTTAATAAGTTGAAAACAGATCTGTAGGTGTTGCAGACTTCCCCTTCCTGCATGAGGCAGGTAACACATATTACACGTTCCTGCGTTGTAGAACCATTTAGGCATTGGGTGTGGGTGGTCATTTCTAACCCATTTTGAGAGGTAAAAATTAAATAATTTACATTTATTTGCACCAGCCCCTTATGGCCATTCAGGGTGAGGAACATCAAGACCTCGCTGGGTGGAAGAGCACAGTGCCTGCAGTGCTGATATGAACAGTCTCTGATGTGTTACAGGTAGAAAACACTTAGAGGCCTGTTTCCATTGGGTATGTGTGCTTGGCTTGGGGTTCATTTTGCAAGCAGACCAGTTAGAGGATTGGGCACATGTTTGATATATTTCTAAAGTTTTCTTCTCACTTGTGCTTTAAAATGCTATATTTGGACCCCGTGTTTGCAACAATTTGCAATAAATATGTGGTGTAAAAACCACCATTTGAATCCATTTATACCATTTTTCGCGCAACCACTTTCAAAATCCACCAACCGCTCCTGCAGGTAATATAGTCAAAATCACTTAATCAAAAGATCAAAACATAAAGCTCAGTTAAAATACAGGTACAATGAAAGGACTCAGAAAGTTCAGATAAGCAACATTTTGAGTATGAACTAGAAGAGAAATCTGGTATGGATGTGTCTCCTGAAGTGGGTAAGAAAGGGGCATTTCAGCGGGTTTTGCACTTTTACTGAGAGCTATCACACTGCATGCACCATTTGTACTTCTCCTGGCTTGCCTTCCTCCCCTTGTTCAGAGGGATCACATTGCTCACCACTTTCGGCCCTGCAGTTTTCCTCGTATATGAAAACCAACACACGTTTGCAAAATTGTTTACTTTTCCACATGCTGCATGTTACTTTCCTTCTGCAGGCATCCTCCATGGTGAGGGGATGTTCCCTTATATCGCTCACAGGGCTTTCGTTGCTTCACATCTTTCTCGTTTTTGCTGGCGAGTTTGGAATTAGTGACCTGGTTCACGGATTAGATCTTGTTCGGTTTGTAGAGAGTGGCTTCCATATGGGAGGCCCAAGCTTTTCTAGCTCCATTTGTCAGCAAGTACTCATAAATGAAGATGGCTTGGAAGCGCAACTTTATTTGGACTGTTTCCTTCAACACCATCAACCAACAGAAAGTCTAGAAGGAGCTCAATAAATTGAACATGAAGAGCTTAGCATTGCAGTATCAAATTTGTGAGTCTATATCTTTTCCAATTTCAGCAGCAGAATGTACACTGCATGGAAGACCAAGACAGCCTTGCGTCAATGGATACTGCTCTGCGGAGTGAGGCATTCATACCACAAGATGATGTTAGAGCAGATATCTCAGTGTTTGTCTTATCGCACATTGATAGGGAGAATTCTTCACTTGCTGTACTGCCTCCTCCATCAACTCTTCACTGCATTGTTTACCCTCCACTTTTGTACCGTGCTCTGTTGCTTTCCAGCAAGGTTAGCACTATATAAATTCACATACATAATTCCAATGCTCCTATGGAACTAATAACGGTGATCCGGAATGTATGTGGAAGCAGACCATACCATTGCAATCAAGATACCACTTACCACCTGTTAGCAGATTCGCCAGTTTCCACGGGAACGAAGAAGAATCCCACTACCTCCAGGTCACAGAAACAAGAATGTGATAAGGAACACACTCCTGTCCACTGTCTCCTAAAAGTATGAGGGAAAAACCCAAGGAGTGTCCACCACTCTCCTCATACGAGGGGGTCAGCATACAGGAAGAAGTACTTCAGGTGGTGGTCCAGGCTAGGAAAAAGAACAGGAGGCACTATATACAATACACTCTAGACATACAGGTAAATACTCAGAACATTGACATGCGTGGTTGTCGCAAGGAAATTCTTACCCCAAATGAAGTTCGTGATCGCCGTGAAGGTGAGTTCAAATGCTCAAGGAGATATCCAGAAGACCCGAATATCAGGCTAGGAAGGGCAGAACTCACAAAGGACTCACACCCTCACACATACAAAAGAAAAAGGGGAAGGAGTGAGGTGTACCGACCGGCTGTGCAGGGGCAGGGATAGCGGAGCAGTGACACACTCAGGAGGAGAGACACCCGGCCCCGAGGGAGAACCAGGGCGGAGCGCTCACTCTCAGAAGGAAGGATAACAATGAAAAGAAAAGAGGCACTTCCGTTTGCTGCGGGTTTAAGGACTAAAAACATGGGCTGAGCAGACCGCCCGCTAAATGCGTGGGCAAAGGTAGGGTGTAATGCCAGCGCCCGACGGGGAGCTGCAAAGGAAAATGCCGGCACACAGCTATATGAAACTCCAGCCGTGCGCGACGAAAGTAGGGCTAAGAGGAAGGTGCAGGAAACAGGAATCAGGATAATATTGCTACGAAACACCAAAGAGGGAGCAGCGAAACGCTGCGGCAACGCGTTCCAGAATCAGGAAGTAGGAAGGGGGCGTGGTACCGGAACAGTAAGCCAAGCAACGGCTACGTTCCGACGCGCCTCTTTACGTGTGTCAGGGAGAGTCTGAAAATTCCTATCTGCTATGTTGTCAAAAAGTGGTTAGGGATTAGTGGACAATGACGGGACGGGGATTCCAGGACAATAGGCATGTCAAGGTCTTCAATCCAGCCTCAGTCACCGTTTCCTAACAGTACCCCTCTCCAAAGGCCTATTTACAGGACCAGGCTTAGAGGGATGCAGTCTGTGGAATTGTCTGACTAATCTGGCTGCATGAATGTTCTCTGCGGGCTCCCAAGACCTTTCTTCCGGGGGGTATCCTACCCAATCTATGAGGTATTGGAGGATGCCTCGACGTCTCCTGGAATCTAGGATTTTACGCACTTCATATTCTTAATCTCCATTGATATGTAAGGTTGGGGGTGGAACTTCAGGGACAACTGAGGATAGGTACTTTTTAACCAATGAACTGTGGAATACAGGATGTATTTTCATGTGCGGGGGTAACTGCAGTTTCAGAGTGACAGGAGTTATGATTTTCTCAATAGGAAAGGGTCCTATGAATCTGGGCAGGAATTTTCTAGATCCTTCCATTCTAAGGTTTCTAGTGGATAGCCATACCTTCTCTCCTACGGTGTAAATGGGTTCTGTTCTTCTGTGTTTGTCAGCCTGTTTCTTCATGGCTATCTTGGCCTTACCTAGCTCTGTCTTAGCTGTTTCCCATACTTCTTGTATGTGTGCATGGTGTTCTTCTAGCGCCGGCATTACTATATCTTTCTGCTCCAACACAATAGGTATCATTCTAGGGTGTTGTGCATGCAAAAAGAAGAAAGGGGAAATGCCTGTAGCTGAGTGACTAGAATTGTTGTAAGCGAATTCTGCTAAGGGAAGAGCTTGAACCCAAGTAGAGGGAATGGAAGTCAATAAACAACGAAGAAACTGCTCTAGGGTCTGATTGGTCCTTTCTGTTTGACCATCAGTTTGAGGGTGATAAGAGGTGGAAAGTCTGTAATCGATACCCAGAATGGAACACAACCCTCGCCAAAATTTGGAAACAAACTGGGGACCTCTATCTGATATGATGACTGAGGGTAACCCATGTAGTTTTACTATGTGGTCCAAAAAGACAAATGCTAGGTCTTTAGAGGAAGGTAGCTTTTTCAATGAGATGAAATGGGCCATTTTTGACAGAAGATCCACTACTACGTAAATAGTGTTGTACCCTTGGCAGGAGGGAAGGTCAGTCATGAAATCCATGCTTATGGTGTGCCAGGGTGACGGTGGAATGGCTAGGTTTCTTAGTAGCCCTGTAGGCGCGCAATGCGAAGCCTTTTGTCGAGCACATGTGGAGCAGGATTGAACAAATGCGAGAATATCTTTGGACATAGATTCCCACCAGAACCATCTGTGGCATAGTTCATTCGTCTTACGACTGCCAGGATGCCCAGCTAAGGTGCTGCTATGACACCACTCTATGATTTTTTGTTGAAGAGCGGGAGTAGGTACATAAAGTTTATCTTCATGATAATACAATCCTTCTTTGATGGTGTTTAAGGGATTTTGTATCCATTCTGCCGATGGCACGGAGAGGAGATGTTCCTTTATGTCCTCAAGGAGCGTGGTGTCTTTATCTCCCACCTCAAGTATTTTGTTATCAGGAATAATAGGAAGGGGTTGCTCTTTGTCTGTGTCTGTGTCTCTCTCATGTCTTAAACGTGACAAGGCATCGGCCTTTCCCTGCTGCGGCCCTGGTCTATAGGTGATAAGAAAATCATATTCGCTAAAGAAAGACAGCCACCTCATTTGTCTTGGTGTGAGTGCTCTTACTGACTTAAAGAACTGGAGATTTTTGTGATCTGAATAAATGGTGACTACATGGGGGACCCTAGTAAAGGATGTCTCCATTCCTGAAAAGATGATTTGATTGCTAGCAGTTCTCTTTCGCCTATAGTGTAGTTTTTCTCAGCTGGCAATAAGGTTTTCGAAAAATATGCTATGGGATGCATGTGGCCTGTTTCTTTGTCTCTCTGTGAAAGAATTCCACCTACAGCATACTGGGAAGCATCTGCTTCCACGAAGAATGGTTGTGTGTTATCAGCGTGGTAAAGGATAGGAGCCGTGGTGAACTTGTTCTTTAGTGCACAGAAGGCCAGTTCTGCTTCTTCAGACCATACAAACGGCACCCCTTTTTTCAATAGTTTCGTAATCGGAGAGACAGATTCAGAAAAATGATCGATAAATCGCCGATAAAAATTGGCAAAGTCTAAAAAAGACTGGATTTCTTTGATTGAGGTAGGGCTAGACCAAAGAACCAAGGCTTTCACCTTCTTAGGATCCATCTGAATCCGTCCGGCTTGATAATAAAACCTAAGAAGTCAACTTCAGTGGCATGGAAGACACTTTTATCCAACTTGGCAAACAAGTGGTTTTCTTGTAGTTTGTTCAAGATTTTCCGGACATGCTCCACACGATCTTGTTCATTCTGAGAGAATATGAGGATGTCGTCGATATAGACTATGACAAATATATCGATATATTCCCTTAATATGTCATTGATAAAATATTGAAACGCCGCAGGCGCATTACACAGACCGAAGGGCATGACACAATATTCGTAGAGACCCAACTTGGTTCGAAAAGCTGTCTTCCATTCGTCGCCTTGTTTGATACATATTAGATGGTAAGCACCCCTTAGATCTATTTTGGTGAAGATTTTTGCCCCTTTAATTTGATCAAGGAGGATAGGTATGAGAGGAAGCGGGTATTTGTTTTTGATGGTGATCTTATTCAATGCCCTGTAGTCCAGGCATGCCCTGAGCCCACCTTCCTTCTTATCGATAAAAAATAAAGGGGAGGACACAGGAGAGGTAGAGGGCCGAATAAAACCCTTGTTAAGCATGTCGTCCAAATAATCCTTTAGATAATCAGTCTCTGAGGGTGTCAATGCATAAATGCGACTGCAAGGCAGTTCAGCACCGGGTATTAAGTCAATGCGACAGTCGTAGCTTCTGTGAGGAGGTAACTTAGTGGCTTCTTGTTCACTAAAAACTCCCTGGAACTCGATGTATTTGTCAGGTACTCCCATTTCAACCCCAGTCCGAACGGCACAACATAGAGGGTGTTCTTGTTCTCTGGCCTCCTGGTAACAGTGGGACCGGCAATACGGGGATATCAAAGTGACCGTCCTCTTGATCCAATCTTTTAATGGGTTGTGTACCTGTAACCACGGGACCCCCAGAATAGCGCCAACATTCGGGGCATCTATTAAATCGAAAGAAATGCTCTCAGAATGTCCATTGCTAAAGACTATGATCATAGGAGGGGTTTGATAGGTTATCAACCCAGAGGATAACTCAGAACCATCCACAGCCCAAATAGATTCCGGCTGTTCCTTAGTGACAAAGGATAGTCCAAGTTTCTTAGTAGCTAGCTGTAGGTCAAAAAAGTTTCCCGTAGCTCCGGAATCTAATAGAATAGACATGTTATACTGTTCTTGAGCCATATAGGTTAATGTAATGGGTAGAGTGAAATGTTTTACTGGTTTATGCAAGATTAATTTGTTTGAAGAGATCTGCTGGGTTTTTCTGCTTGAAGAATTGATCTCTCTGTTCTCCAAGCTTTCTAGTTTTCCGAACTGGAAATGCTACTAGCTGATACTTTCGGATTTTTGGGACGAACCGGACATTCCTTAGCATAATGTCCCCCTTTTCCACAATACAAGCATAAGTTGAGCTTTCTTCTCTTGTCCTTTTCTTCAGTGGACAAAGGACTTCTTATTCCCCCTATTTGCATGGGTTCTGAGGTGTCTTTTATTATTGGTTTCTCCGGACGTGTCAAGAGGTATCTAGGTGCACTGGTTCGACTCTTTTCCCCTTTTCTCTCATGCAGTCGATGATCCAACTTTACTGCTAAATCAATAAAAGAGGAACAGTCTTCAGGGGGGTTTACAATTTGGGAGAGCAAATCTTTTAATTCATCGCATAAACCGCGGTAAAACACGGAAGTTCTTTTGTCTTCCGGCCAATGTGTTTCTGAAACCAGACGATTAAAACTGGTTATATATGTAATGAGGTCTTTGGATCCCTGTTTAAGGTTTAGCAGGGCATTATCGCTGGCTTGCATGTAGGTGTGTTTGGCGAACAAACTTCTCATTTTCTCTTGAAACAGGGAGAGGTCATATAACAAAGGGTCGTTATTTTGCACCAAGGGTAAAGCCCGTTCAGCTGCATTCCCTGCAAGGTATGATATAATGAAGGCCAGTTTTGCTGAATCATCGGGAAATGCCGCGGCTTTACATAAGAACTGTAGCTGGCATTGATTCATGAATACGTTGTATTTGGTACTATCACCTGATAATCTTTCGGGCATTTCTAGGGGAACCGGACTAGGAGTATGAACTGTGACTTGTACGGGAGGTATAGTCTCTCCGCTAGCCCCTTTGTCAGCATCTGAGGAACCCATAGTAAATCTGGCAGGTTGTATGTAATTCTTGCGTGATTTAGGGATAGTCCCTGTTTCTCTATGTGTCATGTTTTCAGCTGTCCTTAACTGAAGTACCTCTGTTTGCAACCTCTGATTTTCTGCACCTAATCTCCCTACCTCTGACTGAAGGGTTACTAAGGCTGCTGCCAGTTCCTCCATGGTATGGGCCTGGAGGTTAAGCTCAGGAGTACCATGAGTCTGGTCGGGATTCATCTTCGCTCAGGGGAAAGGTATATTCGTGGGCTTGGCTTTCTGTTAGCAGATTCGCCAGTTTCCACGGGAACGAAGAAGAATCCCACTACCTCCAGGACACAGAAACAAGAATGTGATAGGGAACACACTCCTGTCCACTGTCCCCTAAAAGTATGAGGGAAAAACCCAAGGAGTGTCCACCACTCTCCTCATACGAGGGGGTCAGCATACAGGAAGAAGTACTTCAGGTGTTGGTCCAGGCTAGGAAAAAGAACAGGAGGCACTATATACAATACACTCTAGACATACAGGTAAATACTCAGAACATTGACATGCGTGGTTGTCGCAAGGAAATTCTTACCCCAAATGAAGTTCGTGATCTCCGTGAAGGTGAGTTCAAATGCTCAATGAGATATCCAGAAGACCCGAATATCAGGCTAGGAAGGGCAGAACTCACAAAGGACTCACACCCTCACACATACAAAAGAAAAAGGGGAAGGAGTGAGGTGTACCGACTGGCTGTGCAGGGGCAGGGATAGCGGAGCTGTGGTTCTGAAAATCTGGACCCTATTGTTATCCCAATATCGAGGTCCAATACCCGTGTCACAAAATATCAACGTACCATGACGAATTTAGTGTCCGTGAACCGATAATGATTAGGACATCATTCCTATGTATTTGCGTGACAATCGAGGGTAGCCAACACCCCTAAATCGTAGTTTCCGTCCCAATCCCTTAGACTCCATTTTGTGAACGGCATCCATCTTACGTCTTGCCCTCATGTTAAGTCAATTAAAGGTCGAGCTTGATCCAAAAGGACACGTCCACCTTCCCTGACTTCCCCCTGACCTGTCCAAACTGACTCCATTGCCTTAAGCCAAACCTGTTTGGGCGGCTCCCCGCCCAGTGGCCGAATACGATACTATCGACACATAACATTCCACAAACCATTCACCCCATACAGAACATGCTTTCTACAAACATGCACCTGTCCATACTTCTTCTTTATGGCCAGTTTTATGACTGGGTGGTACCTGCCTTTATTGGTGTTTCATCGATATCTGATGGGAGTCCCGGATCTTGCTGGGTAATCTGTCACGAACTGGACATCTAAAATGTGGGTTTGCTTACGTGACGCCGCACTTTGTATTATTACAGAAATATGTTTACAGCCATATCATAAACTCAAGAAATCTTGCTTGAAGCCATTATTTCTGTATAAAAGGAGAAGACTGGTTCTGTAAAAACGAACACGTACAGTCTCCTGAGAATACATGACCCGTGTTTGTCGTGCTTCTAGGACACGTGTTACTTGGTAGCTACCAATAAAAACTTGATCTCTGACTGCGACTAGAAGACTCATTGTTTCTGTGGTCCGGAACAAGGGAGAACTCAGAGGTCTTCGGGTGTTGTCCCCTGACACCACCGGGTTCCTAAAAACCCGGCACCTCAATTGGCGCCCAACTTGGGGCGATATCAAGCGGCGACGGTCCAAGCCAGATGTTCGTGAGGAGCTTCGTGTGAAAATTCCGGAGGACGGCCAGCCACTTCAGCGACCCCTGTATGTCGACGTGGTTCCGAAGGTCTTTGCTGCGAGGTTCCCCGCATCCCGACGGCTACGAAGGACTGCTGCCCTGACTATCGCCTTGTTTTGGACCCAGTGATCCTTGGTAGAGCGAAACGATAGACGAGTCTTCTAGCGACGTCACCGATCTTCAAATACTTCAGTTAAGTATAAGTGGAGCGTCTCCCAGTCCTCAGTTTGTCCTTAGTTTTTGGTATCCTGGAGATACGACTTGATTTGGCACTTGCAAGCCCCAAAGCCGAAGGACTCGTGTTTTCACGAGAAATATCATAATAGATAAACCTTTGAAGTTTGAAGCTAGACTAGTGAGCGAAGATGCCTGGTTTTAGCAGACTTGGAAACTTGTTTTGTCTTGGTTATAATAGGGACTCTCGATTAGAGGATTCGTGTCCGGTTCCTCCAATTGGAACTCCAACGTATGACCTCTATGTAAAACATGGCGTAGGTCCTATCACATATAATGAAGTGTGGATAAAATACACCCGTAAAGATGGTGTTTTAAAATGGCCCCAATATGGTAGTTTCGACTCAGAAATTCTAGATAACCTAGAGGTCAAACTGTTCAAAAAGAAAGCCCGACCGGCGATGTTTGACTCTTTCCGCTTATGGCGTAAAGAGGCCAAACAAAAGGCAATTAAACTAGAAAAGAAGAATAAGAGGGAAAGGGGTATTTCAGTAATACAAGCCGCGATAAAATTTAAAGACAACGAAGAGGATCGAATAAGTGAGCAGTTGCACAGGCAACGTAAAATGGCAATAGATAAATGCTATCCTGTTTTACCATCTCTTCAGCAAGAGACAGTAAAAGAGCGTGAGAAAGATCCATTAATGGCGCATTTGCTGAGTTCGCCACCACCCTATGCGCAAAATGCCACAGCACCTCCGCAACCTTTAGTTGCACCTCTGGTAGCTGTTATACCAGCTCCTCTACAGCACTCACCAGCTACTCTTCAGCTGGCTTCTATTTCTCTAGTGCAGCCTCCTCAAGGCTCACCAGTCACATCTACTTCTCCTACTGTTCCTTCTACAACTTCGCCTAGCGCACCTTCTATTTCTTCCGATACTAGTTCTGCAAACGCTTCTGTTTCTGCTTTGCGTGACTCTGTTCTGACACCAGTTATTCCTCCACTTTCACCTTCCGTCTGGCATAAAACGGCCAGCATTATTACTAACATTCCTTCACCACTTTTTCGGTCGCCTAAAACGACCCCTAATACGGGACTAAGACAGTTACGAAGCCAAATGCCTGATTATCGAGAGAGGGAATGCCTGAATAAGTTAGCACGGAATTGGGCTCTGGATACAGCCAGATATGATGTAGAGTCCGTCATGAACATTTTCCGTCAATGGGATGAACCGACGCAAAGATATGTTTTTGAACAGATGTGTGTTTTTCTGTGTGAGGATTTGGAAGATAATGGTCAAGAGAGCAACTCTCGAGAGTTGTGTAGTATACAATTTAAATTCGGGGAAGGCATGATTGTAGGTCCCGATGTCGACAAAGCAGTTGAGGTATTATTATCATATCGAAGCACAGGTGGTAACTCTGGGTCATCGTCTGAATGTGGTACGTCTAGTAGGAAAAGAGCGAGACAGTACCCCATGAGAGAGGTTCCTCCTGTTTGGAGGGAAGGTGATGCGAATGCTAATCCACCAATTCTGCCCCATTTCCAGCGTGTATGGGTACATGTCCCATGGAAAAGATCGGAAGTATTAGCACTCAAACAGTCACTACCTGACCCTCGTAAGAACCCAACTGGGTATTATAAGGAGTTATCGCAAACTGCAAGCTCATGTATAATGAATTTAGCAGATGTAGACATGTTATTTGGGAACGTTGTTCCACATCCTTTATGGAGCAAGATACGTCATACGGATCACGATCAGGAACTAGGTGACTCATGGGCGAACATTGCGACTACAGATGCTAGACAGGTCGGTGGTTTTAAACCTGAGCCGTTAATAGCTGAACTTCCCGGTAGAATTATAGCGTACATGAAGACAATAATGCCTGAAGTACGCGTAAATTGGGACAAGCTATCAGCATGTAAACAAAAGAAAGATGCGAATGTGTCTGACTTTTTCACGAGATTTGAGGAAACATTCACCGACCACAGTGGCCAAGATATGGCTACCGAGGGTGGCCAAAGATTGTTTGTGGACAAGTTCGTACATAATTTGCTCCCTGAACTATGTAATAAACTAAAAGACTCTGAGAGTGCTTGGGCTGTCTCTACGTCAGCACAGATTTTAGCTACAGCCCAGTACTATGAGAATAGGCGTAAAGACGAGCTAGACAAGGCAGATAAAAAGACGAAAGATTTGAAAACTAAGGTTCTCCTCCAGCAGGCCTATCCGCCTCGCACGGCTAGTCAGCCCGACTATCAACCGCGACAGCAGTATTCGAGGAACGCGCAAGTTAACGAGTTTTCCCACCAGCGTCCTACATATGGCCCGAATCAATGTGCGTATTGCAAAGAAGAGGGTCATTTTAAGGATAATTGTCCGGCTCTTGCGCGACGTTTAAACGGTGGTCAAGGTGTAAGGGGGAGAGGTGTTCAACATGCCCCTAGAGGTAGAGGGCGTGGAAATTTCACTCAGAATACAACTTCTTTTCCGCCTCAGAAGTCCATGAATAGCTTTGACCAACAGAATAATTCATCGTCTAAATCAGCTCAGTACTATGCTGACGACTATTACGCTGAACACGAAAATGAGGGTAACGATTGCTAGGACAGCCATGGACAAAGAGAGGGAGTTGTCTCAGTTCCGGTAGATCAGAATGGACCTTATGTCGAGGTAATAGCCTCAGGAGTGTCAGAGCCATTTCTGCTGGATACTGGTGCCACAAAAAGTTCTATCATGCACTCGAAACTTCCTGGCGCACCTTTGTCTGGCGAAATGAATGTCTCAGTAGGTTTCTCTGGCGCCCCTGTTAGAAACCCGATCTCTAGTCCTATGTCTCTTTCTGTTGGCCCATGCGAATTAGAAGCACCCCTCATTTTGACAACAGGTTGTGGTGAAAATTTGCTAGGTTTGGACTTACTAAAAAGGTTATATGCGACCTTGTACTGTTCTCCCTCGGGAGTACAACTTACTTTAGGCAAGAAGGTCATTTCTTCGATGTATTTATCAAAGGAAAATATTCCAACTGAATTATTGTCACTTCCTGATATACTCTGGGCTAATGGTTCTAATGATGTAGGTCGTTTGGAGATAACACCATATGTCATAACGTTGAAAGCCGACGTTAGGTTGCCACGTATTCCCCAATACAAAATATCTAGCGAATGCGAAAAAGCGTTGTTGAAAATTGTTCATGATTTAATTGATAAAGACGTCATCGAAGAAACGACAGGAAATGTCTGTAACAGTCCGGTTTTGCCCGTCTTAAAACGTACTGATCCTTCACAACCCCCTGTGTATAGGTTCGTGATCGACCTCAGAGAAGTAAACAAGATAGTTATCCCACAGTTTCCAGTCGTCCCCGACATTACTGCTTTATTGACAATGGTTCCAGCTTCAGCAAATTGGTTCTCGGTGATTGACCTGAAGAACGCTTTCTTCAGTATCCCGATTGCCGAGGAGAGTAGAGATATTTTCGGATTTAATTTAGGAGGACGAAGCTTCCGCTTCAAGTGCGCTCCTCAAGGCTACTGCGAAAGCCCATCCATATTCAGTCAGGCCCTGAAAACACAACTAGACACGATTGTTCTACAAAGTGGTTCAACTCTGATTCAGTACGTAGACGATCTGCTGATCGCTGCGGACACTGAAGAAATTTGCAAGAAAGCTACGTTATCATTATTGCATCACTTATGTGACATGAAGCACAAAGTCTCCCTTTCCAAACTACAATTTTGCCGACAAGAAGTAACCTACTTAGGTCACGTCTTGTCGAGGGAAGGAGACTGACACCAGAAAGAATACAGGCAATTGCAGAACTAAGTGCCCCAAGGACACAGAGAGAAGTTCGAGCTTTTTTGGGCATTACATCGTACTGTAGACAATGGATACCGAATTTCTCACTGCTAGCTAAACCCTTGCTGGCACTACTTCGTAAAGATACGCCCAATCCTATGCCCTGGTCTGAAGATTGTCAGACGAGTTTCCACGAGTTGCGTGATGCATTGTGTTCAGCCCCTGTGTTGGGAAACCCCAACTACAGTAAGCCTTTCACATTATATGTCCATGAGAAGGAAGGCTGTGCATTATCAGTCTTAACACAACATTTTGGGAACAGACAGCGCCCATGCGCGTATTTTTCGGCAACTCTGGATCCTGTGGCTAAGGCACTACCAAGTTGTCTGAGGGCTACCGCCGCAGCAGCTGTCTGCATTCGACAATCCGCTGGATTAGTCATGAATAATACTCTGATTGTTATGGTTCCGCACGCAGTAGACATTTTACTAAACAGGACGAAGACACAACACCTTACTAGCGCTCGACTATCCAGTTACGAACTGACGTTGCTAGCAAGCCACATCCACATAAAGAGGTGTGATACACTGAATCCCGCAACGTTATTACCCATTCCGACAGGAACAGACAAGAGT
Organism: Lissotriton helveticus; assembly: GCF_964261635.1. Lineage (NCBI taxonomy): Eukaryota > Metazoa > Chordata > Amphibia > Caudata > Salamandridae > Lissotriton > Lissotriton helveticus. The sequence continues at coordinate 1,778,080,088 of NC_136065.1, forward strand.
GATAAACATGACTGCTGCTTTAGGACAGAAGAAGAGACAAAAGGGAGAGTAGACTTACAGGACACTCCCTTTCCTGAATGCAATGATACTTTATGGGTTGACGGTTCATGTTTCAAGTTACCGAATGGTGATGCGACTGCCACATATGCTGTAACAACATTACACACCATTATAGAGACCGCACGTATTTCCCACAACTCTGCACAAGCTGCGGAAATTATTGCACTTACCAGAGCATGCGTGTTAGCAAAAGGAAAGCGAGTGAATGTGTACACGGACAGCCAATACGCCTTTGGCGTGGCTCACAGTTTTGGGAGATTATGACGTGAACGTGGTTTCCTTACCTCACATGGTGCAAAGATACAACATGGTCAGCTAGTTAATGAGCTCCTTGAGTCACTGACCATGCCACTACAAGTTGCCATTATGAAATGCAGTGCACACAAGAAAATTCAAGACGATATTGGCAGCGGGAATGCATTTGCAGACGAGGTTGCGAAAGAGACCGCAAGGGACACGATGAGTCGAATGTATGTTGCGGGTCCCGCTAGATGTACTGCTGATGTGGGAATGTGTGAGGACACCATTGAAAGCATAAAATGCATACAAGCTGAGGCAACTGAGAATGAGTTGAATGAATGGAGAGAAAGTAAGGGTAGATTGGATGCGAATGGTTGTTGGGTCGAATTATCGGAACACCAGCGATGGCTACTACCTAATGCATACGTACTTGCAGTAGTAACAATGGCTCACGGCATGGCACACATCAGTTCGAAAGGAATATGTAAGCTATTGGCCCCAGTATGGCAGAATAGCAATATCCCAAAATATGCAGAAAATGTGGTCAGAAACTGTATGATATGCCTAAAACACAATCCCGGTAAAGGAACTCCAACTCCAGCTGGTCACTTTGCGCCTCCTACGTATCCGTTCGAGGTTTTGCAGCTCGATTTCATTCACATGGAAAGGTGCAACAATCTAAAGTATGTGCTCGTTGTTGTTTGCGCTTTTTCAAGGTGGGTGGAAGCGTACCCCCTTAAAGACAATACTGCTATGACAACTGCCAAAGCCCTTGTCAAAGAGTTCTTCCCGAGATTCGGTATGCCTAGAATTGTCTGGAGTGATAATGGAAGTGAATTCATAGGACGAGTGATGAAGAGAATGTGTGAGTGTCTAGGCATACACCAGAAATTCCACGCTGCAAATCACCCCCAATCAGCTGGATTAGTAGAGTGCTACAATGGCACTTTGAAACTCAAGCTAGCCAAGATCCAAGCCAGTACAGGTCTTAAATGGCCTGACGCCTTGCCCCTAGCACTCTGGTCAACTAGGATGACCGTCCATTCCAGATTAGGTCTTAGCCCCCACGAGATCGTGTTTGGCCGCCCAGCCAACGTCTGGGGCGTGCCAAGACCGAAGAAACTCCGCGAAATAGAACACCCCGTACTGCTTGATTATTTGTGCGAATTGACAGCTAAATTGCGTGTTTTACACCAACAGGTTCACAGTTCCTCTCCGCCAGCCTCTGACGATCCAGGTCATACAATCAAACCCGGTACGTGGATATTGGTGCGGAATTTCCAGCGCACCAACAACGGACAGCCGAGGTGGACCGGACCATACCTGGTACTTCTTTCCACGAGATCAGCGGTTCGGGTGGACGGCAAAAAGAACTGGGTGCATGGGACCCATTGCAAACGGGTCCCTCTGCCCCTTCCATACGACCGGTGGGTCGATAAAGGACTTGCCGACTCTAAGACTGAATCCGTACCTCGTTTCATCCCTTTCAGCGATGCACGTTTAAAAGAGACTGGTACCGAAAAGGAGAGTGATCGTATTTTGCAAGGACGTGTGTCACCATCTATGCAATTGGACACTACCGAACCTGAGACATTGTTTAAAGACCACACCGTACCTGAGAAGCGACGATACAACCTGAGATCCAGCCCCAGGGACTAATAAAACCTTGATCTAATGTGATTTCCCTTTTCCCCCCAAGAACTATTTTTTATCTTCCAGCTCTCTCGTCCCAGGGAACTAGCTCATTTTTGATTTTCGAACCGCCATCCGGTTCCGCTGCTAGGGTCGCGGTTGAAGTGTAGGGAGTGCAACCAAGGAAGTTTTAGGTCCACGGTTCTGGTTGGTCCGAGGGAGTCACCCCGGACCGAACGGAGCGCGCTCCCTGGCAGAATCAACCTACCACCACGGGCAGCAAGTAGAGGATGGAGTTTCCAAGGGTAGAGAGACCTGTCAAGCTTACGAACTTTGAAAAACAATTGTGTACTATACTGTCCAAGAAAAGATTTTTAATAATATGTGTTCTAATGCTGTGTAGCACTGTGATGCTTTTGATTGGTTATGCTCTATTCGTATTTCAAGTTTCCCTACTCTCAAATGACACTCTGCCGACGTCTTCTCCCACTCTCTCCCCACATTCTTTTCACCCTCTACCTGAACACGAGTCTGCCAGAAGGCTCGAATTTGTAAATAACTCTTTCATCCAACTCCTACACCAACACCAGTCTATAATGAACACATCAAACTGTTGGATATGCGGACTCATGCCGCACACGACGGATAAGGGTATCCCATACTTCATCCTGCCATTTAGTTATTATGGTTCTCTGTGGGCTTTTCAGACCATGTTCCTATTCGCCCTAGAACCATACCCGACCCGTTCCACTGAAAGCGATTCCAGTAACAAGGCACTAATAGCAGGGATAAGAAATATGAGTAGAGAGTTCGACACATATCTGACTATCCCCAAAGATGAACTGACTCCATACACTCGTTGGAACGTAACCAAACATGGCGTTTACCTGATCAAGAGCCAGGCAGCAAAGAAATCCCGCCCAGTTTGGATAGTGCCCCACCGAGGTCACCTATGTTTACAAGGTATTGGTAGAGATCCCACTGCACAGTTAGGAAAGAGCATTTGCACAGAAACATATGTGCTCGCCTCCCGAACTTCCCCTATACTTTTAGCAGCCAAAGGCACGTATTTCGTCTGCCACGACCAAGCCTATACATGGTTACCCCCTGACTTCTCAGGCACGTGCTTCATCTCATTTCTGCTGCCTCCTACCTACACGGCCCGAGCAGATTACCATCGGACAAGGACAGCTAGAGGTGTCGTGAGTAAAGACGACACCGCGGGTCAGGAATTGGCTGACTTCGCAAAAGGTTTTCTGCCATTTTGGGGGCCTATGGTGAACAGCAGGAATATTCGCCAGTTAGCAAGGATAGTTGAATCCGCCGGGACTACAACGGCCGGAGCACTTGGCAATTTGACAACCGAGCTTCAGTCGGATCGACTTATGACCCTTCAGAACCGAATTGCCCTTGATATCATACTCGCCGATCGTGGTGGTGTGTGTAGAGTCATCCAATCCAGTTGTTGCATATTCATCCCTGATAATGCACCGACAGTATACCAGGCCATTTCTAAACTACATGAAATATCTGGTTCCCTTCACGTTGAGAAAGGGGATTGGTCCTTGCTAGGGTGGTTCTGGGGACTGATCGCTGCCTGGGGATGGAAAACGCTAATCTTCATTGGGATGATCTTAACACTTCTGTTTATGTTCTGCCTATGTGTCCAGTGCGCTCCTGCACTCTGTGGCCTCTGTGCTACTTCATGTGTACGGAAGCCTGCGTCAAGGGACGAACTAAGCAACAGGATGATGTTACAGCAGCATCTCCACGAATTTCTTCATACAGATTTGGACTCGGATTAACATGAGTTATTGCCTTACATAAGGGCAAAAGGAGGGTCTGTGGTTCTGAAAATCTGGACCCTATTGTTATCCCAATATCGAGGTCCAATACCCGTGTCACAAAATATCAACGTACCATGACGAATTTAGTGTCCGTGAACCGATAATGATTAGGACATCATTCCTATGTATTTGCGTGACAATCGAGGGTAGCCAACACCCCTAAATCGTAGTTTCCGTCCCAATCCCTTAGACTCCATTTTGTGAACGGCATCCATCTTACGTCTTGCCCTCATGTTAAGTCAATTAAAGGTCGAGCTTGATCCAAAAGGACACGTCCACCTTCCCTGACTTCCCCCTGACCTGTCCAAACTGACTCCATTGCCTTAAGCCAAACCTGTTTGGGCGGCTCCCCGCCCAGTGGCCGAATACGATACTATCGACACATAACATTCCACAAACCATTCACCCCATACAGAACATGCTTTCTACAAACATGCACCTGTCCATACTTCTTCTTTATGGCCAGTTTTATGACTGGGTGGTACCTGCCTTTATTGGTGTTTCATCGATATCTGATGGGAGTCCCGGATCTTGCTGGGTAATCTGTCACGAACTGGACATCTAAAATGTGGGTTTGCTTACGTGACGCCGCACTTTGTATTATTACAGAAATATGTTTACAGCCATATCATAAACTCAAGAATTCTTGCTTGAAGCCATTATTTCTGTATAAAAGGAGAAGACTGGTTCTGTAAAAACGAACACGTACAGTCTCCTGAGAATACATGACCCGTGTTTGTCGTGCTTCTAGGACACGTGTTACTTGGTAGCTACCAATAAAAACTTGATCTCTGACTGCGACTAGAAGACTCATTGTTTCTGTGGTCCGGAACAAGGGAGAACTCAGAGGTCTTCGGGTGTTGTCCCCTGACACCACCGGGTTCCTAAAAACCCGGCACCTCAGAGCAGTGACACACTCAGGAGGAGAGACACCCGGCCCGAGGGAGAACCAGGGCAGAGCGCTCACTCTCAGAAGGAAGGATAACAATGAAAAGAAAAGAGGCACTTCCATTTGCTGCGGGTTTAAGGACTAAAAACACGGGCTGAGCAGAATGCCCGCTAAATGCGTGGGAAAAGGTAGGGTGTAATGCCAGCGCCCGACGGGGAGCTGCGAAGGAAAATGCCGGCACACAGCTATATGAAACTCCAGCCGTGCACGACGAAAGTAGGGCTAAGAGGAAGGTTCAGGAAACAGGAATCAGGATAATATTGCTACGAAACGCCAAAGAGGGAGCAGCGAAATGCTGCGGCAATGCGTTCCAGAATCAGGAAGTAGGAAGGGGGCATGGTACCGGAACAGTAAGCCAAGCAACGGCTACGTTCCGTCGCGCCTCTTTACGTGTGTCAGGGAGAGTCTGAAAATTCCTATCTGCTATGTTGTCAAAAAGTGGTTAGGGATTAGTGGACAATGACGGGACGGGGATTCCAGGACAACACGCATGTCAAGGTCTTCAATCCAGCCTCAGTCACCGTTTCCTAACACCACCCTTCAGTACACATCTCCAATCTGTCTTTGTGGATATTATAGATTGACTGGACTTAGTATTGGAGACTGACATGGTCATGGTTGATTACAAATCTCCTAAATCCAGAAACATATCTCGAAGGTGACATAGGCCAAGAAAACCAGAAGCATGGCCACCATTTAAGTACCCACTTGATGTAGCGATATTGCAAATATGCAAAAAGGTAGAATTAGTCTGGTCGGGCTGAGAGAGAACATAAACATAAACTGCCTGTTGGTGAACAGCCTCATTAAATTGAGGACGGTGAATATTGCATTGACTCTACATATGGTGTGGTATAAACCTATCTCACTAGAAACCCCATTGTGGCAGAGAGATTAGTCCTGATGTCATGTTCCGAGGTGCAGGACGATGTTCCGAGGCGCAGAACGATAACGGCCCGCCACAAACTACACTTCCCGGCATGCAGTGCGTACGCCACGCATGAACGTGAGCGGCGCGCGCATACCGGGAAATAAAGGGCAGAGTCGGACGGCGGTGAGACGCCGATAATTCCGTCTATGCGGTGGCGTTTTCCTGGATTCCGAGGCTGAGCGGTATGAGCGGCTGTGGTTCCCTAGAGCAACAGAACCGTGAGTAATCAGGTGCTGTGCGGTGTGGGGCGTTGGTAGTCTCGATCCCAACGACACACCCACAGCCTGTTTAGTTCCTGGAGTTTCACTCGGAGGAGTGACACTCGGAAGTCCAAGGACTTCAAAGACAGTGTTTTCGTCTAGGGGATTGATGTGTGGTCGTTTTGGAAATAAGGCCATCAGCTTGTTTGAGCCATACTGAGACCCCCTAATAACTTTGTACATATATTGTAAATACGTGCATTCAGGCACAGTGACGATAGGACTCACCGGAACTCTATTGAGCCTCGTTATTGTGAGTCCTCACATGGCACTATCACTTCTACATGTGGGGAGCGCTAACTAAAGAAGAGAGAGTTACAGAGTGAGTTAACTCTGTGAAGCAGCTGCAAAGATTGTCCTGTTATTGGGCAGTGTTCATACTTGTTTTCTTTATCCCGTTCTAAACAGGAGGCAGGAGGGGTAGTGAACGCCAAAGAGGGGAACTGTGATAACACTCATGTAATGACTTACAAGCATTGTTCAGGGTAGGTGTGTAACCACTATAGAGCACAACGCAAGTTTGTTCAAACACTCTGAACCGGAGAGAATTGAATCTTGTTTATATTTGTTTTCACAGTTGGGCACAGTTCTGCACACCCTACCCTACCCCTGTCTCCATTGGATTAAGGCATTGTGTATTTTCCTTTACAGGTAAAGAGTGGGGGAGAGCAGTAGAAGGGTTGTGGGTTGAGAAAAGTAGGACACTGTTGTAGGTCAGGGAGGTAGGGTGTTCTAATAGCGTGTTCTTTGTCGTTACAGATCTCCCTCCCTGCTGTTCCCTTCCTTTCCCGCGCCCCGCTGTATCACCTTAGTTGTTCGTGTTTTATCTCGGAGCGCCGGGGTTGTTCAGTGGGGCCGGGAATAGGACTCTCATCACAGCCCCGAGGAAGAGAAGAGCCGAGCTTGATACCTGATGGCTGCTAAGGTACTCAAATTCAGGTTATGGGATCTTATCGGAATTTCTACATTAAATGGCATATGGGAAACTAGTACTATGAAAACATTCTTAGACTTAAAAAGACCTAAAAAACGAATTCCACTTACACAAATCCCAGTTTTTTAGATTTGTTCAGCTTAGTCAGATACTGCAACAAATACGACCCGAAGTTTAGACCCCTAGGTTATGCTTACAAAAGACCTGGGCCATAGAAGTCTTCCACATTTCAGGTTATACAGGGTTTTCACAAAAATGCAGAAAAAATGCAGCAAGGGTGGCCTAATTATTGTAATTTCAAACTCTTGTTTTGTTACATCTGTCATATGATAACCCTTCTTGGAGAAATCTGCCTGCGCCCATTCTCGCAGCCACAACACCTTCAAGACCTGCTACAACATTTTTAAGGCAGTGAACATGGTAACAAAATTGGAAGAGCTTATAAGACACATAACAGCAATATCAACAGACTGTAGTCTAGAAAGTATATGAATTAAAATACCAGATCCAAAGCATTCCCCTGCTATACTGTCAATATTTGCCACCCTGGGGTAGTCGAACTGTAAAGTGCACATATTAAACCGTGGGTCAATGTATAAGTTGAGCAGATGAAGGATCTCAAATTTCTGTTTACTGATCCTAAAGCCATTCCTGCTAACTTTCCAATCACACTTACAGGCGACTTCAATGACAATTTGCTACTTTCAAATCTAAATAACACCTGCCATCCTATGGGCAATGAATTCTGGAGCACCCATAGAATGAGTCCAGGAGTACTGAATGGAAGATTGTAATTGTTTTATATAGCGCTTACTATCCCTGATGAGGCGTCACAGCGATTTTCGGGGGGTAGCATGTGTCACGAAGAGGATACCTCCGAGCTGGAATCCAAGGAGGAAGAAGTCGAGTGGTGGTGTGTTCCGCATCACATAGACCCTCTTCTGTTTTTACAGTCTGCAAATATGGAAGCCTGGACAGATGACCAAGACCCCCATGAAGATATCAAGTCTGCTGTACACCAACATGTCTTCTTTAAAGGGAGTTGATTACTGTCAGACTCCCATCTGAGAATGCAGTCGTTCCCCACGTGGATAAGAGTCCTGGATCCGGACGAGTCAAGAGGGAGGAAACGCCAGAGAGATCAGCAGCCGAGAAGAAAGAAGATGGGAGACCGGAGTACGAACCGAAGGAGGGTAACCCCCAGAATCTGATAGGAGACCTTAGACAAGAGGAATCGTCCTGGGAAAAGCCAAGAGACCAACAAAGCAGCAAACCATTGTGGCATACCTGCTTCATTGTTTCCTTAGTTACAAATAGGAGTTATATGTTACATCACCTGATATGTGTTCTATGTTACATCACCTGGTGTTATGTATTCCAGAATAGTGAGGAGTCCGTTATCTGTCGGACCTGGTTTCAGGAATACCTATTCCTTGTACCTGCTTGAAATAAACTTATTATGAACCAAGATATATGGAACAGTCATTATTACAATGGCGACAGGACGGGATATAATTCTTCTTTAAGAAACATCGAACCCAGACTGCTCCAGAACATCGTATCAATTAGCAAGTATTTTTTTTTGTCTTTTCAACAAACTTGCTTGTAAACCTATTGAGCAGTATACCTTCAAGCAGAGCGCACTGCTCATTTCTTGTAAGCATAACGTATCAGACCTTATTTTTGGTCTCAGGAGAAGATTTGGTGCAACTAAAGTCCTGGGTGGCGAATAACGTTTGCATTGAAGCTGCAATCTATGCATAGCGGATACTCCTTGTGGACTATGTGAGTAATTTCGCCTTATTTTGAAACCGAAGATTTTCGGCATTGATTTTTTTTGTCTTAAAGACTCACCGGCTGTTGCAGAGGCATCATTTGATTTTGGAGAATGTTCGAGTGCGCGCTGTCCATGTTCTGGCTTGCGTTCCTGTTTCCTTCTGTGGAGTGTTTTCAGTCTTTGATGCTCTGCGTATGCACGATGACGTAATCGCGCTGATATACGTGGCGGCCATTTTGTGGAGCGTCCTTGGCAACCACTGGAATGCTTCAATTTTAACACTGAACTTGCCGGTTTGACAGCGCATGTATTGAAACGCTTCAACTTTAACGTTGAACTTGCCGGTTTGACTGTGCTTGTGCCGATTATCTTCCTGCGAAGATTTCAATCAGTAATTTTTATTTGTGTTACAATAGCTTTATAATAGGCAAACGATCTATATATAAGCATGGCATCGCAATCCACAGGATTAGTTGCACCTGTGCCTTTTCTTCCCCGACCTGGTGAGCCTTCCATTAAATGGATTGACTGGAAGGAATATTTTCTGAATTACGTTGCAGCATTAGAAGAAGAAAATGATGAAGTTTTTACTCCCTCTAGGAAGAAAAAGATGCTATTGCATAATTTAGGTCCAGAAGGTATAAGGATTTATTTACAAATGGAAAAGGAAACAAGCTCAGATGTCAATTCCAATGTATTTCTGGACACTCTTGCTGATTTGGATAGGTATTATCAACCTACTGTTTGTGTAGGAATAAGTTGTTATGAATTCTTCCAGAGGAAGCAAAAGAAATCAGAATCTGTTGAAGATTATGTATCTTCGTTAAAAAAAACTATCAATTAACTGTCAATTTGAGAATCTTCACGACAGTATTATCAGAGATCAGCTTGTAATGCACTGTAGTAATTCGTCAATTCAGGAGAAATTATGGGTGTGCGGGGATTCACCTTTGAATGAGATAATTGCTATCATCAAAAAAGCTGAAATGTCCAAGAGATGTGCGCAGGTTGCTCTAAAAGAAGATGATGATAACAATGCGGTTGCTAATATCCAAGTAAAGGAGAAATCTGAGAGTAAAAAGTACAATGTTCGTAGTAACAAAAAGGATAGTTATAAAGTTAAGAACTATACAGATAATAAGAATGTGTGTTATAGATGCGGTTATTCTGGTCACAATGCTTTTGAGAAAGGGTGTCCTGCCATTAATTCAAAATGTACATATTGCGGTGTTCTTGGGCATTATTCAAAAGTTTGTAGAAGACGTGTTAACAAAAACCAAAAGAAACACGTAAGTTACGTCAATGAGAAAGAGGATATTGACAGTAACAATGAATTAAGCTCGGATGATGAAATACTGTGCGTTTTGGATTTTGATGATATTGATGACGCTGTCTTGAATGTTGGTGCGTCTGGCAAAAAGAAACCTGTATGTGATATTAACATAGGTGGAGTGGTTATCCAAATAGTTGCGGACTTAGGTTCTCCCTATACTATTATTCAGAGAGCTGTTTGGGAGAAAGAGTTTGCAAGGTCATCAATAAGGAGTTAAGACCCTCAGATATTCATCCTTTGACGTACACTGGAGAGAGAATTCCCATGGTAGGGTATGTCGAAGAACTTTTTAAATTCAAGGACAGGTCTACTGTGGGAAATCTGTATGTGGCTGAGAAGGAGCCATCTGTTCTGGGATGGATGGATCAGGGTGAACTGGGGATTATTTTGAATCCAAAAGCGAATGATCAAGTCATGCTCATTGAGGACATGAATAAGGAGTTTATTGAAGATATAACTAAAGAATTTCTTAGGTTGTTTACTGGTGATGTTGGGAAACTTAAAGGGTTTTCCCACAAGATTATCCTAAAGAAAGACAACAAACCTGTGTGTCATATGGCGAGAAATATTCCTTTGAGTATTAGAGATGATGTATTAAAATAATTAGACATTCATGAAAAAAAGGGGATTATTGAGCCAGTGGAAAGTGCCGAATGGTTGGCCCCATTGTTATTGCTCGCAAACCTGACAATCGTCTTCGTTTGTGCATAGATTTAAGAGACCTTAATAAAAACATCGTTATAGATAAATTTCCCCTCCCAAAAAATGATGAATTACTCTCTCAAACTAAGGGTGTGAAGTGGTTCTCGACTTTGGATCTGACGTCCGCTTACCATCAGGTGGAATTACACGAGAGTAGCAGAAGTTTGACGGCCTTTATTACACCTTTTGGGTGTTACAGATTTGTAAGGATGCCTTTCGGTCTCGCTTCTGCTGCTGCTGTGTTCCAACGGTTAATGCACAGGTTATTTAAGGGAATTGATGGCATTACCTATTTTCAGGATGACATATTAATAATGGGACATGACCTGAAAGAGCATGATGATAGATTGAAATTAGTTCTGGAAAAATTGATGGAGAAAGGGTTGACAGCTGAATTAAATTTTTTTTAATTCAGAATGAACTCTGTAACTTATCTCGGTCATCAAGTTAGCAACAAGGGGATTTCTCCTAAAAAGGTTTTGATGGAGGTAATTGAGAAAGCACCCGCTCCTACTTCAAAGGATGACGTGAGATCCTTTTTGGGATTGACCGAGTTTTACTCGAAGTTCATTAAAAAATTTGCTACCAAAACTTACAACTTAAGGCAACTTTTGAAAGTCAAGAATGAATTTAAGTGGAGTGGTGAATTAGAACAAGATTTTCAGAATATAAAAGCTGATATTGCCAGCGCTTTTCCTCTGCAAGCTTTTGACAATTTAGCTCCTAGCATTATAACAACTGATGCAAGTGACAGAGGATTAGGGGCTGTACTCTCACAAATCAATTAACAGGGTAGAGAAATCACTATAGCTTTTTAGTCACGTTTTCTCCATCGGAGGTCAAATACCCTGTCATTGAAAAGGAAATGCTAGCCACGGTGTGGGCTATGACAAAATTCAGGCAATTTGTTTGGGGAACTAAATTTCTTCTACGCACTGATCATAAGCCTTTATTAAAGGTCTTGACTTCTGAGGGGATTTTTAAAGCTACCCCGCGTATAGCGAAAATGAGTTTAAAGTTACTTGATTTCAACTATGAAGTTGAGTATTTGCCTGGGAAGAACAATCAGGTAGCTGATTATTTAAGTAGATGACCCATTCGACAGGATTTTGGGTCTTGTGAGGAAGAAGGTAGTTTCAGTGTAGCTGTAGTTCTTGATGGAACAGAGGCCATATCCAAATTGGAGTGGGACAATGGGCTGCTTCAGGATGAGGTTTTATCCAAAGCCAAAAGTTTTGTTACAAAAGGATGGCTCAACAAAAATGATTTGTTTGGGGACTTAAAAGCTATGTGGGAAATACAAGATGAACTGTCTATCGATGATGATGGTTATTTATGTAGGTGCGAGAGAGTTGTTGTTCCGCTGGCTTTAAGGGATAAGATTTTGAAAATTAATCATGAGGGTCATTTGGGTATATCCAAATTAAAATCGAGAATCAAGTTACTTTATTGGTGGCCTGGTCTAGACAAAGATACAGAGAATTTTGTTAGAAATTGTTCCATTTGCTGTGACTCAGACAAGTCTTTGAAAGCTTTAAGACCCATCCTTGGTTTCAGATCGCTTCCTGATAATCCATGGGAACATTTGTGCATTGACTGGTTGGGTCCCATTGAGGATAATGAGGGGAACAATAAGCATATTTTGGTTGTCATGGATGTTTTCTCGAGATGGCCTGAAGTAGATGTTACAGAAAAGTTTGATGCTAAACATGTTATAAATTTTCTTCAAAGTTTGTTTATCAGGGAGGGTATTCCAAAGGAAATCCTGAGTGACAATGGTCCTCAATTTACTTCTTTAAAATATGTGAATTTTCTTGAAAGGAATGGTATTTGCAAGAAGTACACTCCCATATATAATCCTGCTGGTAATGGTTGTGTTGAGAGATTTAACAGGGTTATAATGGGTAGTATTCAGGCTGCGGTGAATGCCAGTAAGCTTTGGGAAAAGGAGCTTTTAGCCACTTTATGGGCATATAGAATTACACCTACTGGAACTGGATATAGCCCTTTTAGAATTTTATGGGGTAGGGAGCCTTTTTTTGCAAGGATAATGTAGCGTGGAGTTTTAAGAAAATCCATAGCAGATGGTCTCCAGCTCTTGTGAGATCTAATATGAGGAAAATATATGATTCTGGGAAAACTCAGTTTGACAAAATGCACAGTGCCAATGATTTCACTTTAAAAACAGGCGATGTGGTTAAGGTGAGATTGCCCAACAAAGTTAAAAAGGGGTTGAGCAAATATTCGTCCCCTTTACAGGTTGTGTCTCCTTATTCTCGATCGGCCAAACTTAGTGATGGGAACATTTGGCATTACAACAGGATATATGTATATAAGAATACGAATTCGGATGTGAAGGATGTGAAGGATGTCGTTCCCTCATCTTCCTTTTTTTGGATGTGGGATGATGTGATGGACTCTGGTTCTGATGGAACAGCAAATGTAAGTGTCTCTTCTAATACAGTTTGTACGCCATCCTCTAATGCGATGGCGGCACACTCTTCTGCTGATGCTCTTTCTTCTCAAGGGAATGTACAAATTGTTCCCAGCACTACCCGTGCTGGAAGAGTCACAAAAGTTCTGGTCAAATACAGAAGTTATGTTATGTAATTTGTATGTTGTATTAAGAGGGGATTGGGGTGTGTTGTGTATTTAAATTGTTGTTCATTTTCTAGCATGTCGTATTACAAATTTCTTTTATATGGTATACCTGTATATTTTGTACTTTCTTATTTATTCTTAGTTGTTATATAAAGAAGGGAGATGTGGCACACCTGCATCATTGTCTCCTTAGTTACAAATATGAGTTCTATGTTACATCACCTGATATGTGTTCTATGTTACATCACCTGGTGTTATGTATTCCAGAATAGTGAGGAGTCAGTTATCTGTTGGACCTGGTTGCAGGAATACCTATTCCTTGTACCTGCTTGAAATAAACTTGTTATGAACCAAGATATATGGAACAGTCATTATTACAACCATCCAAGGGACTATTCGGGAGGAGAGAGGCGCCACGCATCGCTGGGGAAATCACTGAAACCCCTAGGACCGCCTTACGCAAGACTCCCCCACCCCTTTTTTCACCTATAACACACGAGGTGGTGGACTGCCATACTCTGTGTGATCCCGAACTTTCCCTCCCCCAATAAGAGATAAGTAGTGTGACTGAAAACCTTTATCTGTTCTGTTTCCTTGAGGGGTACCGACCTGCTATCTGACTCCCTCGACGAAGGAAGCCGGACCGACAAACCCGAAGGCCAAAGGTCCAAATATAGGAGCAAAGGAAAACGAAAGAAGGACTTGAAAACTATATATAAATAAAAATAAATATTACAGGAAATTCCCCTATTGGTCCCACCTGGTCATTTCAGTAGATGACAGCATGCTTGTCCAGAACCCAAGAAGGAATAGTGGTGGGTTACGAAAGGAAAGAATATGTGTTAATTTGAGCGATGAACGTGTGAGTCTGTTAGTTTGATTAAAAAGGAAAACGGATGGATAGAAAAGGTCCCGGATGAGTCCAAGGAGAGCTTCATGCAGCTAGTGTTTGTTATATAAAGAAGGGAGATGTGGCACACCTGCATCATTGTCTCCTTAGTTACAAATAGGAGTTCTATGTTACATCACCTGATATGTGTTCTATGTTACATCACCTGGTGTTATGTATTCCAGAATAGTGAGGAGTCAGTTATCTGTTGGACCTGGTTGCAGGAATACCTATTCCTTGTACCTGCTTGAAATAAACTTTTTATGAACCAAGATATATGGAACAGTCATTATTACAACCATCCAAGGGACTATTCGGGAGGAGAGAGGCGCCACGCATCGCTGGGGAAATCACTGAAACCCCTAGGACCGCCTTACGCAAGACTCCCCCACCCCTTTTTTCACCTATAACACACGAGGTGGTGGACTGCCATACTCTGTGTGATCCCGAACTTTCCCTCCCCCAATAAGAGATAAGTAGTGTGACACTCAGTTAGAACTTAAAGCCAACTTCTAACTGCTCTCCTTCAAGAGGAGATTAGTTCTCGAGCTGTAGGGGGTTGGCAACAGATCAATGATGTATCTCAGCTGCTACAAGTACAACTATCTTGCCAAACTGAAAATAAAGGAGCTGACAAAAAATACAATATGTTAGTTTGGGTTGATGAACGATCTTATGATCAATCTCAATGACTGATAATGAGATCTACAAATCTAAGGACAATATAAAATGTGAAAGACTCATCCAACAAATCTAACCTTGGCTACGCAGTTTCTTCTTCCAATTGGATTGAACATATGCCATCTTTATGTGTGGATGCAGAAGTAGCAGGGCTTAGCTCTGGTGCAGAATTCTCCCCAGCCATGTATCAGCCAGTGACACATCAACGTGTGCAAAAGAAAAAAAAAACAATACAGTAGTGAAAAGGGCTTTGACATACAAATACCTTGGAATGAGGCAGCTATGGCCATTGTATCTCTAAATTAGAATAAAAAGTGTCTGCTTTATCATTTGCTTTATGCAGGCTTCTTAAAGTTCTGTCTGGACAATCGCTGCTTCTGTTCTTCAGCGTGGTCAAAATCAAATTTCTTCCATCTCTCGGTTATGGCATTGAGGCATTCCTATGGACATTGACTAGTTGGCTGGATAGAAAACAATGAATGTAATTCATTTAGGATATTGATTCAGCTTCCCAAATCCTCCTCTCGAGTGCAGATTAGGCTGTAAATTTGGTCTCATTAAACAGACACATGCGTGTAATGCCACATTCCTTTGCACTTGGCACTGCATTAGACATGCTCCTAAAGGAAGCATTAAAAAACTCCTATAGGAGGAAATTCAGATGAGCACTACTGCTGACAACATATGTTGCCACACCCAGCTGGTACAGTCTACCAAAACCGTTCATTTACAGAAGTCTGGAATCAATCCCTGGCACTCTTGACCTTTAAAAACATGCAGTTCAAGCAGCTAAGCCGCCTTTTAAAAAATACAAGGGGCAATGGAGAACACTGCCGCACATTACAGCACAGTTTGCCCATTAGCTTTATGGTAACTGCAGTTCAATGTTTGTGTTCACTTGAATATTAGCTGTACTTTTTCACCAGAGTCGTTTAAAAGGCTCCCGTGAGCCAACGAGCAGACAAGCTTACCTGGAATGCACCTGTGTGCCTGTGGAGTGGTACTGTGATGTGACCTGTGAAGACTTGGGCAGCATTTCAGCAACACCAGATAACTTTTCTCTGCTCTCTACTACTTTTGTTCTTTACTGACGAAGGGCTAAACACAGAAACGCATGTCTAGAGATAACAGCACTAACTACACCAAACTTGGTGAAAAACGAAAACAACTTTGAAGTAATCGTAATGGATTTACCAGAATGCAATGGGGTGAACTGTGCTGGGATGAGAGGCAGTGTGTGCCCTCCCCCCTTGTGTTTAAATGGCTCCCATGAGCCAACGAGCTAACAGGATCACCTGAGTTGCATCTGTGTGCCTGTGGAGTGGTACTGTGACCTGTGAAGACTTGGGCAGCATTTCAGCAACCCCAGATGACTTTTCTTTGCTCTCTACTGATGAAGGGCTAAACCCAGAAACACATGTCTATAGATAACAGCACTACCTGCACCAACTTTGGTGAAAAACTACAGCAACTTTGAAGTAAGCATACTGCTTTTACCAGAATGAAATTGTGCGAACTGTGCTGGAATGAGAGGCAGTGTGCTCCCTCCCCTTTGGATCCTTTTAAGAGATGCTGACTTACAGGTCATCCCTTTTCACAGACATGCAAACATTCTGACAACTCCTATCCCAAAAATAATTTGTCTGAATATTTCTTGTTCCAATTGTGCTCTTTCGGAAAGTTCAGCGCCTTGGGCTCAAAATGGGGCTTTTTCTGGGAGATGAATTGCATGAACCTATCTGGACCCAAGTATTGGTTGGAGGTTCTGTAATTGTAAGCAAAAGTATATGACACATATTCTTTGTTGTTGCCCGGCTTTCACTACTGCGCACACATTGTTCCTGAAACTTTCATTCCTTTTTTTAGTTCATTCAGTTTTTATGGAGTTTTAGAAAGATGTACACATGAAAAATATCAAAGAAATTTTACAACGAAGAACAAAAAGGAAGAAAACTGTTCATGCATATTCGCTGAAGCCCAAAATTGCAAAAACATTGTAGGTAATATATGATGTACTTTCTGATGTGGGAGTGTTAAATCAGTATTACGTTAAATTGCTTACACGCCCACATTCTTCTTTATTTTCTGCTTCACTTGGCACATCAGTACATTATGAATATAGCTGCATTTAACAACTAAAACCATTCAAACTGGGTCAACACCACAATAGAAAAATAAGAGCGAGAGAGAAAGGACAGAGGAGCAAGGACCCCATAACTAGCTGAGAACTACGTGTAGTATGTGCATGAATTGAGAGAGTTGACTGCAAAAAAGAGCAGAGTATCACAAATGAGTGATTAGATGATGAACATTAAAGGTTGTATTTTATGAAGCCATTAATCTAATTTATCCTAATATTGTTTTTCTGCACTGGTGAGCTCCTCTTGAATAGGTAAGCCATTTCTCAGATGTGAATGGAAGAATTCAATTGGGAGAGAATGAGTTTCTTTGCAGTGGTTAACATGAGGTCAATTCGTGAAAGGTCTGGGGTTGTTAAGAGAGGGTTTTGAGGAGCCACCTATATGCCAAGTGCTACTGTATAAAAGTTGAGTTTTGTATGTGTATTAAATATGCCCTTTAGATACAAACAAAAATTGACCCTAAATGGGCGAATATGTTTACTAAAACTTGTACTTACCTAATAGTTCCAACATTTATCTGACAATGTCAGACCTATTTGACAGTTTAGCTGGTGTCCAAGATGTTTGGTCAAGTCAGAAAAGCTATCATTGAATAAGTGATGGAATTATCATATTTTTGCAAGTGTTGCTACAGATGGCCAGCCATGTTTCATTAGATAGAGGGGATCTATTTGTGGCATTAAGTACTTTACTCAATTTGGCATGCCCTGGGGCAGCTTGTTATTGTGGTTTGATTTAAACGTTCTGTCATTTTTATGCCAAATGCCCTAATTTTTTCAACTTGTTAAATAGTATAGGTAAATCAGGATTTTTCACCTGCCCGGTTTTAAAAATTCTGTCTTTTAAATGAGGCAATTTGTAAAGATCAATATTGGGGAGAGCATATAATGTCTCTAATTCTGCAAAAGAGATGGTATCTGTCTGGAGATGCTAAGTCTTTGACTAGAGAAACAACACTCTTTATCCAATCTTGTCAGTGGATACTTTTATTGTTGATCTGAAACCGCATATTGTTCCAAAAAGCCTGTGCCCTGGATTTACATATTGGGTTTTTATTTGGTATTGACTTGCAATGGGGCACTTACAAACATGATATATACTTAGCGTGGGCTACCACGATCAGGTTCATAGTTAGGGTGCTCACTATATTAAGTGGGAGTTCCAGGTTTTTATCACTATCCAGCCACGCTAGTTGGGCAAGTGGGGGTCAGAAACCCCCAGTGCCTCTTGTCTAGCTAGAAAGGAAGACTGGTAATTGTACCACTTTGGAAGTTTAGAATCTCCATGTCCGTACTCCTCTCTAAGTTTTTTCAAATTAAAATTCTCTCTTTCCTTACATTCCAGATAAAAGAGGAACAGATGTTATGTAGGGTGGAGAAGAACAATGGTGCGTCTCAGTGGGATCATACTAGAAAGAAAGTTGATAATTCAAGTAAAGATAATTTTTCTTTATAGCACATCATTTGTATTACATTTTAAAACATTTCAATACATTTTTTTAGAGTGTTGTACAAAGCGCGCTCATGACCCAAGGGTATCAGAGCGCTGTACATAGGGTTGAATGAACAAAATGATAGGTATACACAGGTACATCAAAAGTAAAGAGCCGCAATAGGCCGTTGCAACAAATCACATTAAACGCCTGTCTAGTTCCTGTTACCAGTCTTACTGTAGCATTAAGAGTAGTTTTGAGTGGAGCTGTACTCGCTTTGGGTAGACCTGACAGGGTCGCTGTGCCATATTCTATTCTGGAGACACAAGTGATTGTACTGCTAGTTTCAAGTCTGAAGGTGGTAGCAATGGTTTCAATTTCATCAGTAATCTGAGTTGAAATGCCGCAATGTGTGTGGTAGCACAGATGTGAGTTTTCATGTTTAGCACTCTCAAGGAAGATGGCCGCAGAGGGAGAGCTCTGAATGGAAGCTCGTGGGTGTGGTATTAATTTTTGTGAATATCCCTGTAGATACCCCCCCTTCCAACAACATATGCTGCACATACCTATACAGTGTAATGCCCGGAAAGGTCAACAACCCAATCTCCTGAACACACCACGGATGCTCCTGACAGGGTCAGTGTGATAACGGTGCAGGGGCTCCCCTTCCAGATTGTCGGCTGGCCCCAGCGGGAGACAAATGCTCCGCCGCCTCCTGCCATCAAACATTACAGTTTCGAATTTCAAGACATCAATACCATTATAAAACATGTGCTACATTTATACTGAAAACAACTGGAGCACTACTGTGCTCAACCTCCTACAGGGAGAAATAGTGCAAGGTTTTTTTGTATAACCCTCACCCACCAGGGTTATTTATCACTTGGTGGCATACTTCATCATAGGGTTTCTCCCATTCTGCTGCAGAACGGGGCGTGCTACTACCTGTGAGATACACGGGATCACTGAATGGTATACACCAAATGATGGTAAATAGGAGTTGGAGGGGTTTTATTGCGAATTAAAAATACCTGCCGGGTAGGAAAGCTATCCTTTTTTTCGGTCCTCCAGACAACATGATTAAAAAGGGAAGAAATGTAGAAAGTATGTTTGGTTTTAATGACCCTTCTTTCTCCATGGTCTATATGTTTCAAGCCGCCCTTTCCTGTGTCTTTCTTCAGGACCAAGGATTGCACTCCCTAAAACTACTCCTAGTTAGACTATCCACTATCAACAAAGTGTAGCTACTTCACAGACTCGGCATGTTCAAATACACTTTTCACCTACTTGATACTATATTGTGTGATACATATAAAGAGCAAGAATTGTGCTCCATAAGTCGTACGGTGGCAAGACGAGCCTGTTGTCAAACTTGCATAAAGGTCTTGTCTCAGCAAATTAACCTGAGAGCGTGTAGGAAAGTAGGATCTGCTTTTATGATCACCCCCACTTTTTGCCTGATGCTATGCTGTTTCTAACTAGTCTGACTGGGATCCTGCTAATCATTACCCCAGTCTCTGTGCTTTCTCCCCTAAATTGGTATGGTAAGTACTTAGGTACATCCCAGATTAGACACTGGTGTACCCTTATCTGTCCCTAGTATATGGTACTAGGGTACCTATGGCATAGGTACACCATGTGTCCCCCATGGGCTGAAGCATGTATTATACCACCAATGGGAAACCACTCACACTGTAACTAGAGGCCTGACATTGCAGCCTGTGTAAGCAGGTGCTAGCACAACTTACGAAAGATACAGGTTTCCCTATATCTAAGGTCACTGCACTTAAAAATCTAAAAGTCACCCCTAAAGCAGGCCTTTCAAATCTGAAGGCAGGTTAATCAGTTCTAAGTGTGAAGGTGCCCCTGCATGAGCAGGACACCCCTACAACCTTTGGAGTCCATTCTCCTGGGTTGTAAGTGGATCAGCCATTACGATATATAGAGTGGCCATGTGTCATTACGCAATGAACATCTCTAAACTGGCTGTAACGAACCCTATCATCTAGATAGGGCTGCCCCTTGTCGCCCCTTATATATATATTTTTTTTTATTGTTTTAAATTTGATAGAAACCAATGGAATCATGGCATTCAATACAATAATACATAAAATTATTTATCAGATTTCATATACGAAAAAAGGAAAATATCTTAAAGAAAAGACAGCGAAGTTAAATAATACAGCGAAATCTACAATGTAATGGGGCAGAAAATTCAAAAAGAATAGAGAAAAGACCAAACAAAGGAACCTAAACAGAGCATTTCATAATACTACAACATTTTACAATAGGCATAATGAGCATCCTAGCAATTTTATCCATTCCTAAACCGGAGCCCAAATCTTAGAGGCCATCTTCCGCCTCCGCCTAACCTTTAATGAAAATACTGAAAATTCCAAATTATAAATAGCAAGCAACCTAGCTCTCCAATTCATAAATGTCGGTGCTTCAGGGGATAGCCATTGAGAAGTTATACACAGCTGAATCATAGACATAGCTATAAACAAAAAAGCGGAGGCATACCGTGAATTTCTAATTGTCTCTGAGCCTTCATAACCCATTATCACCATCTCTGGGGTCAAGGTACACGGGATATTAAGCGTAGAGTTAATAAAACGCTCAATGTCAGATAAAAAGTTAGACAAGCTCGGGCAAGAATAAAACATATGAATAGCGTCTACTGCAAACAGCCCGCACCTTGCACAGTGATCACCCTTTCTACTGCCCCATTTCGCGATTCTTGCAGGCGTATAAGACAAGTCGAACATTGCCATGTAGCTTTGGGTCCAAAGGCTGCCAGAGACCAAAACCTAACTGGCTAACTCCAATACCGGCCTTAAGTCAATCCCAGTCTTCCCCAATTTACCTTCCCACTTAAGACTTTGTACCCCCAAATCGTCCGGAAGACTGGACAATAAGTACTGGTAGACCATTCCTATTCTGGCTTTCTTTTGAATTAATTCAAATATGACTAATTTATCTAACATTGAGGAAGTTTCATAAAGATGTTTATGCATGAAACTTCGAACCTGAAGATATTTAAAAAAATCATGAATATGCAACTGAAATTTATCCTTCAAAGAAGCAAAACATAATATTCGTCCATCCCCAACTAAATCCACTATAGCCCGCAGACCATGTGCTTGCCATCTATACATTGTCTGATCCTGAAAAATGGATGGTAGGAGTCGGACAGCTTTGAATGGAGTATACATGTTAAGATTGTGAATAGACAATTTCCACCGGATTTTCTGCCAAATTGAAAACATAGCTATGATCACCTTGAATCTGGTTCTCTTAAAATAACTTAGCTCCAAGACCTCCACCAAGATGCCCTTAGCAGCAGTGCCTAAACCAATCTCAAAAATAGTAGGTCAATTGCATAACGGCACCTCAACACTGTCCCCTAACAGTGGCACTCCCAAAGATTGCACCATCACCGACCAGTAGTATAGTACCAAATTGGGTACCGCCCAGCCGCCTCTATCCCTAGGAAGGCACATCCACTTAGCTGCCCTACGGGAACGCCGATACCCCCAAAGAAACCTGTAACAAATCCGATCGGCCTTTGCCAAACTGCTTTGTGAAAGTTCTAAAGGAATTGTCCTGAAAAGATATAAAAACTTCGGGAGTACTAAAATTTTAGGGACATTGCAGCGACCATAAAGGGAGAGATGTAGGTGGTCTAGCCATTCCAACTTGATATTTACTGCATCTACTACCGGAAGGATATTCAAATCTGGAATAGTTGTGACCGCAGCCGTGATCTTAACCCCAAGGTACGTTGCTTCGCTGACGACTGGGGCCTCGGAGTGTAGCATATCTGGCATTTGAACAACCCGAGTTTTTGCCACATTTAGCTTGTACCCCGATACCAAACCAAACTGCTCAGCAGAAGCTTTGAGTACCCGGAATGCAGAAGAAACGTCCGATGTTAACACGACGATATCATCCGCGTAGGCCAGCGCCCGGTACTCTGTATCCCCAACCATTATCGGTGCTATACTCCGTTGCCCTTCAATTTTGCTAAAAAACGGGTCAATGTATAGTGCAAACAGCAAGGGTGAACACGGGCACCCTTGCCTAGTACCCCATCTAATGTTAAAATACCCAGTCTCCTGGCCCGAGTTGCGGAGTGCTGCTTCTGGGAAGGCATGCAATGCCCGAATTGCCTGAATATATTCAGTGCTGAAGCCCTTCCACCGGAGCACGGCCCACAAGAACCCCCAGGAGACCCTGTCAAACACCTTCTCGGCGTCCAACAGGATCACCCCGAGGGGAGAGGCCGTGACCTGAGCCCAGTCCAGTAAGGCAATAACACGCCGGACAACCCGTGTTGACGCAGGGATACCAATGTGGCGATAACCTCAGCTAACCTGGATGCTAATATTTTTGAGAATATTTTGGAATCGCTATTAATAAGGGAAATTGGTGGGGGGCGTGGCCAAGACGGCGAGCATGGCGGACGCAGCTTAAGCGAGCTCCGTCCCGCCGGCACAATATCCTGCAGGACATCCTACGTTGCCCCGACCCTGGGACGCCCAAACGGAGTGGCTGCCTGCCGATAGCAGAGGGGACGCCCCGAAAGCGAATTGGGCGGCCTCGCAGCTTTATTTCTGCCTCTTTCGGCCATACGGAGCCCTGACTGCGGAGCGGCCTGCGCCACGCGCTGAAGCCCGGTGCTGGAGTGACGGGCAGTCCGCCCGGAAGTGCAGTGGCGCCGGGGGCGCTGGAGTGGAGTGTGCCACCCTCGACCAGGGGCACGGTGGGACTGCCGCCGGAGATCTGCCGACCCTGACCATCGATCGGCGCCCGGAGGAGAAGCGACATCGTAGCCCAGGCTACGAACATTGTGGGGTAAGGGGCTGCCGCTTGGCGGGCGGCCTGGTGGGGGAGGGGATGCTCCTGCGGCTGTAGCTGGTCCCGCTCGGCGGTGGTATCGGGCCGCAGGGGCTCAGTGGCCTCGGAGCCTTGGGGGACGGTAGCCTTCCCGTCTCTCTTTCCCCCCCTCCCCCTGACCCCCCCCCCCGTCCAGCGACCTAGCGTCTGTCTCCTCTGAGCCTGGGTGTCAAGGAGGCTGTGGGGTGGGACCCTCCGTTCGGCGGTCACATCGGGCCGCGGAAAGGGGATTTGGCCGAGGAGACCCCCCCGCATGAACTTGGACAATACTTTGCTGACGGCGGGGCCCCGAGGGCGCCTTTGACTCCGCTCCTGGGGGTGAAGTGAGACCTGAGCCGCCTCCAGTGGGCCCTGGGGCAGAGGGAGTGGACCCCTACCGACACGCAGTCGTTGCCACGGTGATCCTGCACTCCGGCCTCACGGTTGGGTGTGTGAAGACAGGGTGCTGATACAAACCCAAGGGATCCTTGGCTGGGTGAGAGTGGGGACGCCGACCCCTACAGACCGCCGGGGGTGCCTTTCCTCGGACTTTGGGTGAACGGCGGAGGTTGACTCTGGGTCCCCGTTTTCCTCACGGCCGGTCATTGTGCCCTGCACGCGACATGACGAGAGGTGGCAACAGCGGTGGCACCACAAAGCAGGGCCCGATGGACAAATTTGCGGGGCCGTGTGGGGGTGCAGGGGCATCCGGAGGTCACCAGGGCTCAGGACCAGATAACGCGGCACTGATGGCGGCGATTACGCAATCAAGGGACATGCTGGATGCGAAAATTGGGGCGGTCGGAGCTGATGTGACCTTACTCCGACAGGACCTGCGCAACGCTGTCGCCCGTATCACTGAAACAGAATCCAGGATCACGGAGGTGGAAGACGACGTAGTGATCCTTAAGAAGAAGGTGGCCGCCATGGAGGGGATCCAAAAGGGACTAGCACTTCAGGTCGAAGATGTGGAAGGACGGGCCAGGAGGAACAATCTGCGCTTTGTGGGCTTTCCGGAGGACAGCGAGAAGGGTAACATGGAGGCCTTTTTGACCCAGTGGCTGTAGGGATGGCTCCCACCGGAGTCCCTTTCGCGCTGCTTTGTCGTAGAGCGGGCGCATCGTGCACTTCTTCCGCAGCCACCAGTGGGGGCTCGCCCCCGATCAGTGATCACCAAATTGCTTAACTACCATGATAGGGACACTATCTTGCGACAAGCTCGCGCCAAAGACCCTCTAATGTACGAGAACCACAAAATCCTGATATTTCCGGACTATACTAAATTGGTACAGCAGCAGAGACAGTCCTTCACTGCAGCGAAAGCGCGCCTACGAGAACTCAAGATTCAGTATGCCCTGCTTTATCCGGCCCGCCTAAGGGTGGTATTCCAGTCTCGCACCCAGTTTTTTAACTCTCCGGAAGAAGTGTTTGAATGGACAGATGAAACGGTGCGTGTTAAGGTGCACACCCCTCCGAGGAGGGGCTCAGATTCGTCGTCCACGACGGGACCCCCGAAGACACCTCGAAGATCGCGCAGTAGGAGCAACTGGAGGTCGCGCTCCCAGAAGCGCCCGCCTCCCTGGGAGGAAACAGCGTAGGATGCGGAGGTGACAGACTCTCAAACCTCGAAGTCATGAGACCTTCTACTACACTGAGCTTGGCTAATTCAACGGACCCAGGGGGTCGATGAAGGACCGTGGTGGCATAAGGAGGACTGATGCTGACTACGGGCATGCCACTTGAACTATTGCTTCACGAATAACTGTTTGTGGGTGGACCATGGGTCGGGAGACGCTCGAGAGAGAGCGGGTCTACTCCCGGAGTTCGTTTCCACGAGTAGGGTGGGGGGTTGTTAGACGCTTGGTGGGTAGTTGGGCGGGATCCATTGGCGTAGTGGGTCTCGGGCCTCCCGTTGGAGGGTCGAGATCGCCTGCACCGCGACAGGTACTTCAATGTTGCTGAGGTATGGGGTGGGGGGTTGGAGGGGGGGTTGTGGGCACAGTTTGGGGCAGGGGTGGGACTGGAGGGTGGTAGGGGGGGCCGGGGGTTCTGGTGGGTGTTGGGGGGGTAGGCATAGCTAGTTTACGCACGGTTTGTACGAGAGCGTGGTTGATCTTATGTGTCTGTGTGTGGCCTCTGATGCCCGACATTTTGAAACTCTGGCCTGTTGATGGCGGCTGACGGTTTAGGGGTGGACCTCCCGCGAGCTTCGCTACGCATTTTGAGCTGGAATGTGAGAGGGATGCTCGACAAAATTAAAAGAGGTGCGGTCTTGCGAATGGGGAAGAAAGAAAAGGCTGATGTGCTGCTCTTGCAAGAGACGCACCTCATGGGCACCAAAACCCTTGGCTTACGTAGATACGGCTATGAACAGGTGTTCCATGCTGGTTTTGTGAGGGGGTCCAGAGGGCTCGCAATTTTGATACACCGTAGGGTATCCTATACTCATGAGACGCAATGGATAGACGCCCATGGCAGATTTGCATTTGTCAAGGGGATGGTGGGGGATGAGCCCATGGTGTTTGGCAGTGTTTATGCTCCACCCCCGCTACAAGAGGCCCTGATAGAACGGCTGTTTGATGTTTGGGCAGAGGTTCCGAATGTGTTGACGATTGTGGGCGGTGACTGGAATGACGTGATGAATGGGAGATTGGATGGCTGTAGGCCGGGAGGGGGCCTGTTAACTGATGCCACTACTAAATTGAGCAGAATGGTGCAGGGGATGGGTTGGATAGACGCTTGGCGGTACCAGCATGCACATAGTCGCGAATTTACTTATGTCTCTGCGGTCCATAAATCCTTTTCTCGACTTGATTACCTCTTCGTCCCTCAGCCCTGGATTGGGAGGGTGGACTCTACTGCCATACTTCCGCGGGGTCTGTCAGACCATTCCCCGATAACGCTAAACCTGCTCTTGGATGGGAGGCGACAACCGTTTAGTTGGCGCCTCTCCACGTGGCACTTGCAGCGTGATGATTATCAGTCGCACATCAGGGAGGCGATAGCACATTACTGGACTGATAATGATGGGCCGGACACCGATGCCGTGACCCTGTGGGAGGCCCTGAAACCAGTGCTCCGTGGCGTGGACATCGCTTGGTGTGCGGCGAACCGTAGGGCCCGCAAAGTGGCCATTGAGGAGGCGGAGAGCCGGGTCCACAGCCAGGAGGCGGAGTGTACCTCGGGGGGGAGCAGTGATGCGGTGGGGCAATTGCTCTGCCTTCAGCAATCGTACGCTTCTTTACTACTGGACGAGGCCCGTCAGCTATGGCTGGCTACGCAGAGTAGAATATATCAGTGGGGGGACAAATCCAGCACGATGCTATACAGACTCTGCCAGGGTACCTTCCAGGCCCAGTCCCTACTGGGACTCCGGGACGAGGCGGGTGACCCTGTGACAACCCCCGAGGTCCTGGCCGCTACCTTTGCACAATACTATGCGACTCAGTATACCCCCCGGGAGGCTCTCTCGGCGGAGGAGGTTGACAGATTCCTAGCGGATCTTCCGCCCCGGACGCTCTCGGATGAGGGTCGTGCTCGGCTTGCACTCCCATTGTCGGCAGAGGAGCTGGGAGAGGCTCTGGGTGAACTGAATACTGGTAAGGCCCCTGGGCCTAACGGCTTCCCATGCGAATTCATGAAAACGTTTCATCTCCAGCTGGGGATGCGCTACAGGAAGGCTCTGGAGGCGGCCAGGGACCGTGGGCGTCTGCCGGCGGACTGGCGACACGCGGAGGTCGTGGTCTTCTGTAAGCCTGGAAGGCCTCCTGACCGCCCCGAATCATACCGACCGATCTCGCTGCTTAATGTCGAAGCGAAAATCTTAGCGAAGGCCTTGGCAAACCGCCTTTTCCCCTACATCACGGACTTGGTCCACCCGGACCAGGCCGGATTTATGCCCCACAGGGCGACGAGACATAATATTAGACACGCGCAGTTAGTGGTGGAGGCGGCGCGGGCGGCGGGAATCCCGGCGGCTCTTCTCTTAGCGGACATAGATAGAGCTTTCGATTCGCTAAGTTGGACATATCTTCGGGCGCTCCTACTCCGTCTCAATTTGGGTCCGCGCTTCCTGTCCTATGTTCATCTACTGTATACAGACCTGACAGCAGCGGTGAGGGTGGCGGGGGCGGTCTCCAGCCCATTCCCTATAGGCCGAGGCACCCGGCAGGGCTGCCCTCTTTCGCCTTATTTGTTTGCCCTGGCAATGGAGCCGCTGGCGGCGTGGGTACGGATGGACGCACAGCTGCGTGGCGTTGAATGGGAGGGGGGTCCGACCGACAGAATCGCGCTCTATGCCGATGATGTTCTTTTCTTCCTTACAGACCTGAATAGATCAGGGCCCAGGGTCCTCGAAATAATGCGAATATTTGGCGAAGTGTCCGGCCTTAACTTGAATGTACAGAAATCGAAGCTATGGGTCCTGGGGAGAAGTGGAGACCTGGGTTCTTGGGCGTCGGCCCTCCAAGAGGCGGCGGGAGGCATTAAATATCTGGGCGTCTTTTTGACGGATGTGCCCGGAGTCTCGTGGTCCCGCAATGTGCTACCCGTGTGGGACAAAATACGGTCTGACATGAAAATATGGTCCAGGATGCCCTTGAACATTTATGGCCGCTCGGCCATATTTAAGATGGTAGCTCTACCCCGTATTCTATATCAACTTCAAAACCATCCATATCCTATTCCACTGCAGTGGTTTAGGTAGGTAAACTCGGCACTGGGTCAGTTCTTGTGGGCTGGGGGGGCAGCAAGGGTGGCACTCCGCACCTGCTTCCTCTCGACCTATTGTGGGGGACTGGCCACGTCCGACGTCCAGTCCTACTATCAAGCGTCACACCTCTTGGTCCTCAATGAGTGGAGGTATGGGGACCGGGACGACCCGAACTATGCCCTGGAGAGATACCCGGCAGTCACCAGAAAGAAGCTCCCGATGGTCACTCAGGTGGTCTTTCGGGTGTGGCATGATGCCCTCCGTCGCATGGGGTGGTGGAATAGGCTGACGGGAGAAACCCCGCTGTGGCACAATGGGAGGTTGCCGGCGCTGGCGTCCCTGCGGGGATTCGATGGCTGGGATGCAATAGGCATTTCGGCGCTGGGCCACATCATGAAGGGCTCGGTCCTTAAGTCCTTTCAAGCTCTACGGGACGAATATGATATGCCCCAATCTCAATTCTTCAGATACTTGCAGCTCCGACATGCCCTGTCCCCCGCATTAGTTGGCTTAACTTCCTTGCCGGAGTTCAGCCCCCTAGAGGCTAAGTTATTCATGGGGGACTTGGAAACTAAGAAAATATCTAACATATATCAAATGCTTGTCACACACTGCTCCCCTTCCCTTGATAAATTGCGGTCTGTCTGGGAGGGAGAGTTAGGGAAATTGGAAGAGGAGGACTGGAGAGAAGCCCTGGAGGCCCCAAGGGGAGCAGCGGTTGCGGTGCGGTTGCGCCTCATTCAATTTAAATACCTGCATAGGGCATACTATACAAGGGAGCGATTGTGGAGGGCGGGGCTGATAGCCTCCCCAGACTGCCTGCGATGTGGATGTTCAGTTGGCTCCTTTCTGCATACGGTGTGGGAGTGTGTGAGACTGCAGAGATTCTGGACAGGTGTGTGGGATTGTCTGGCAGAAGTATTGGGCTGGGATCTCCCCCGCTCACCGAAGTTGGGCCTCCTCCATGTCATGGAACAAGTGGGGGGAAATATATATAAACGTCACCTGCTTCTCCTGGGCCTTACGGTAGCTAAAAGGGACATTGCTCGGGCCTGGAAGGCTCCTAGGGCCCCCTTGGTGGAGGTGTGGAAACGGGGCATGGACTTAACATGGGGCCAGTATTTGAGGCCAGGGATTGCCCCAAAAAACACTTTCAGATCTGGAAGAGATGGGCGGACTACAGAGGCCTGTTGCTGGACCCTCCGGCGCCGCGAGCCAATGACGCAGATCATTTACTTGCTGACTCTGGGTAAACTGGTACACACGTGGATACTGAGCTCACTAGGCTCATCTATATGGACTATGTAGACACCGTGCAGGGTGGGGGGTGGGTACCGGGTGGGGAGTTTTGAGGGTGGGAGTTTGGGGGAATGTTGATTGAATAACTGGATTACGATGATATTTCTATGCACACTGCCTCTCTGACTCTTAGGGAGCGGTGCTTCTTTGTATTCTATCAACTGCAAAACTCTAATAAAATTTTGTTCTGAAAAAAAATAAATAAGGGAAATTGGTCGAAAAGATGATGGACTCAACTCAGGCTTTCCCTTTTTTTAAACAAAACAATTATAGTCTGACGCCATGAGTCGGGAACCATACCTTTCTGTGCAGCCCTAAGAACAATAAGAAGATCCTGTTGAATCTCCCCTAAAAATGTCTTATGAAAACTCCAAAGTAATAAACAACACAAATGCCAATACTGGACTATACTCTCTAAATTTTGTTATAACCCATATGAACAAAACATACCGGTCTGTTTGCTATAACGTCATTAGTTTATTAATTTGTTTGTTTCACTAGTCCGTATCTTTTTACTTTTTTATCATCAGAAAAATTTTTTGTGCATATACAAAATATACAATTAAATACAATCTGTTATAATGACATACACTCTCTATACATATTTACAACTCATCCACTCCAAACCTTTTGGCCAGTGCATTCATCCTGCATTCATACAAACCCATACATACAACATAAATCCATAAGGTGTGGCCCTTTGTCAACAAAAGCGTTTTGCTTGTACAGTTTATGTACCCTAATGTCCGAAGTGGCGGGCCCGGGGTGCCTAGGGACAAAGCATAAGACAGAAATTACTTCCCAAGTCCTGCTGTTGTGTAGCGCCTTTTGGCTCAGAAGAGCCAACTTCGCACTTACCCGGTATCAAACGCGATTAATCCAAACCGGGCTTGAGGATTGCTGCCGGCGGTTGCTTTTTATGCGGTCCTGCAGGCAAAAAGCGGAGCAATCGGTTAGTTCTTTATTGCTATTTAAAAACGCAGGTTTAAATGCAATTTCGCTCTTTCTGCTCCTTACATTGTTCCCCGATGTCTTCTCCATTAAAGATACTACAAGTTTGGCGTTCGGAAGTTACTTCTTCACTTTCTACACTCCTTCCTAGTCACATGATTGCCGTTTTCTTAAAGGGGCAACACCCAGTAAACTCTGTGAATCTTTATTCATACCGAAGGTCCAGAACATTAACACGGAGTCTTTCCATAGTTTTGAAAGTGCAAAAACACTATAAAGGCGTTACTCACACTAGCGTGCCCAATTTTAACTTTTTGATGGATAGCAAAAAACGCCTTAAAAGTTAGTACACCCGCTTTGTGGTCTGTACAGTTCTGGGCAGTCAGTCTGTGAATACACTCTCCAATGGGCAGGATCAAGGTGTACCTGTCCCAATCAAGGCCCAAGCAGTTGAATGTCCGCAGTTTTGTTAGTCAGCGATGCTCAGAGTTTTATGGTGTGGCTTTAAAGATTTCAGAAATCTCATTTAGGCCATTTAGGGCAGTATTGTACTTCATTATTAGCAATGCTTCTCGCTGCCCCAATCTTGACTCTATGTCCCCCCCTCATGGGTCCTGGTCAATTTTTGAGATGATAGTCCAGCGTAAATCCTCCTCTTTGTGCTTCTTCAATAGCCAATGTTGAACCAATGGCGCATTGGGTACTTCTCTCCTTATTCGTGATTTGTGTTGCGTAATTCGCTGCCGTGCTTTCTGTGTGGTTTTACCAATATATAATTTTGGACACGGCACATGATCCCGTATACCACATTCCTAGTCTGGCAATTTGTAAATTTATCATGTCTCCAGTGTATCCCATCAAAACTGAACACTACGCCTTCATCCGTTTGTTCACAGCATGTACAATTCCCACACTTGTGATGTCCAACTATTGGAGGTAGCCCCATCATCCCTCTCAATGTAGGTTTAGTTTCACGGGGTAAGGCTTCCCGCACAACATGATTCGCCACACTCTTTTCTTTGTTAAAAAGCAAAAAGGGGTGGTTCCTGTAAGTCGCAATGGAGGTGTTTAACCAGATGCCAGTTTTGCATTACAATCTTTCGCAGTTGATGTGTACTAGGGCCAAATGTATCAGTCTCTCCGGCATGCAGATCCTAAAGGACTCGTGCTGATGCCGGTGTGCTTCATACAGCCGCCCGGTCATTCCAAAAGTCAGCTCCCTCACGTGGAAGCAAGTCTACCTGCCAGGCTCAAGCCTGAATTCTCCAGACTATAGGACGCTGTCCTATGCCGGCATGCTGATCTTTAAGGACTCGTGCTGGCCATCGGCAGTCATCGCACGGCTACCTAGCTTTTCCTGCCGTGCCCCCGTGCAGATTTATTCCCCAATTGACGATCTATTTAGGTCGCACGTTATCAAGCGTCTCTCCAGCACGCCCCAAGCTAGACAACCCAGTCCTGATGACGATCCTTACTTACGTGGATCGAAACGCCGTCGACTTCACAGCTCATTAACAGGCGTACCTCTCTAATGTGGTTTAAATAATGAAAAGCAATTCTGAATCTGTGATATCACCTTGTCACATGATTTGAGCCACCCACTGTAGATTGTTTGCACTTTGTTCACTGTGCGCCGTCTATGCTGTTCACCCCTTCACTTGCGTCGCCACCCTCACCACAGTCACTTTTGTAGAGCACCAAGTTTTATATGGTTGTCACAAATTGAGTTTATGCAGTGCTGCTTATAACTGTATACTACTGACCATGAATTCATACCATAAAATAAGATGAATGAATATCTTACTTTAAACCAAAGAGTGTTCTCCTATTTCTTTGCCAGCAATGCGATACGCATGCATGTTTAATTGACTGTTAGTTCATCCTATTAGGACATTGTTTTTTGATTACAACCTTCATACCCAGTCCTAATAAGGTATATGGGTCACACTCCTGTAATTTTTACTACTCTCTCCTGTATGCATAACACACCTAATTGCATAGTGTGTACAATTTTGGAGAATAATGCCCACTTTTTAGCATCGTTAAGGCCACAAATATTCCATGAACTTAAAATAAGTTTACCCTGCCCCATCAAAACCACAGAAATCGTTTAACCTCTGCTGTACATTTTCCAAATTTATGAACATGGGAACCATTATGCAACAACATTGATCAAAATTTAGAGCCACCACTGCAATATATTTCCAAAACCAATATGAACGTGAACCCTCTCGACCCCCCCACCCATCCCCATGCTTCCCCCCAAAGACACCCCCTTTTCCCACCCATCCCTTACAACACCCTTATGTGGCAGCAATACCTAGGTCCTTGTGATGGAAAGAGCTGGTTACCCATTCTCCCCCTGGATTCCCTCACCCCCTCAAACATAGTGACTAGGGACTAAGGATAGTTGCATTCAAAAACATTCATAAACCAAAAAAAAGGGATAAAAAGAACATGGGGGTATATACCCCATGCAATCGCCCTTTCCCCATCTCTAGCCATAGGACCCCATAAAGCTAGTAGTACAGACACCTCAGTGAGACTACCCCCCCCCCCTTAGCTATATAGTGCCCAGATACTCCTTGGACTTAATTTCAGACAAGAAAAATCTTGTCTGTCCCTGATAAATGATTTTCAACTTGGAGGGGAAGAGCAAAAAGGCTTGGGCACCCTTTGCCTGGAAAGGAGTTATCAGCTGTCGGAGCTGCCACCTCCACTCAACTGTGGCTGGACAAAAATACGGCCGGACAAAAAAAATCACAACCTTTTCCCCGCCTCTTTCTGTCAGGTCTAGCTAAGTCATATATCTTCTCCCTTGCCAGAAAATTGTTGAGGCATATCAATATTGCTCGAGGTTTGTCCCCTGATGTTCCAGACTTTTGGCTCTGCTTGAAAGGAAATCAATGCGCTCGCAGCACCTTCAGCTGCCAGTCCCACTGCTTTATTTCAGGGAATGCCTCAGCGAACAGCTCAATGACAAATTGCCTCACATCACCTCCTTCGCAACCTTCAGGGACCCCTAGGATGCTAAGATTGCTCCTTCTGGCCCTATTTTCCAAATCAGTCAGCTTCCAGGGAATGTTCTCTTTCTGCGCACCCATCAAATCAATTACACCCTTCTGTACTGCTAGGGCATCCTCTAAATTGGAGATCCTCTCCTCGGCCTCTCCAATTCTTGTTGCGATATCCGTACACATTTTAGCAACTCTGCAAATGGAATTCTGAACTCTGCAGCAAGCCCCCTGTGTACGAACATTCTCCTGACGTGACTCATCACGATGCGCCATGATCGTCTGATAGATAAGTGCCAGTGTAATCTCTCCAGGAGCCAGATCAGACTGTTTAAGGGGCGTGATAGAGCCTGCAGCTATCGTACCCCCCCTGGGCCATGCTGGGCAGAAAAAGAGTTATCGCTAAACGATAGTCCAGGAACTTCGAAACCCTGTCTCACAGGATCCCGAGCATTTAACCCATTAACTTTGTGTACTGTGCGGGGGCCACGGGGGGGATACCTCCTCTCTAAGAACCTCGTTCAGCCACCAATCGCCAGCGTCACTGCCATCATCAGTCCATTCTGGATCGTGCTCATCCTCTTCATCCATAGATGAACCCGTGTGTTCCGATAGGGAAAAAAAATTTATCCCCTTCAAACTCCTTAGAGGATTCATTCCCGTCGACAGCATGGTGAGTAGTTGCTTTGATGGTCTTACACACAGGAATATCAGTCGCTGGGAGAGGAAACACAGAACTTGCAATACTCTCAATTGGAAGGACTACAGCTCCCATAGTTCCATTCACCGGGAGGCTTGACCCAGGTAGCAAGACTCCAGTCCCAAAATCACCTTTGTAGGTACTTAGCACTGGGCAATCAATTCACAATAGACCCCTGTCATAGAGGATGACCTTGCTCAGCCAGAGATACCTCCCAGGGCCCTCCTTTGACAGAAAGCACATCGACGGCTGATATGGACCCAGGTGTAACTAGTGTAACTGTTACTGATGCACCCCCCACTGTTTGTACCCCTTCGGCAGTATTTGCGGGGCCCGAGGATGCTTGTCCGCCTATTCCATCATCAGCAGAAGTTTTAACCTTTGAAGTCATATTTGTGAAAAGAGCCGCCACTGTCTGTTTGCTCTTACCACTTCCTTTGGCAATGGCCCGATTGCAAACCGCACCTCCTTCTCTGAACGCTTCTCTGGACGATCTTACCGGCAAGATGGCGGCCGAGTGCTCGGCTGTGTGAGCTGGCGTCTCTTACCTGGATGAAGCACCCCCTGTAAGGTGTCAGTTACAGGGTACCTCTCCTCAGTGAAAATCAGTGAAATTGGACAAAGCAAGTGGCATGATCAGGATTATTGCGTGCTCACCGACTCCGGAATCCCGCAGCACGTATAGGCTTTGGCGTTCTCCAGTCCTGTATCTGCCGGTGATTCATCAGTGCTCTGCCCTCGGTGTGTGCGACTTCTGGAGGCTTCCGTGCGGCAGTATGGCCCCGAAAATCATATCCAAGTCGGCGGCAGCAAGGGCTCGGTCTGCTGCCACTGCCACGGCCCAAGTGAACAGCCCAGAGGTCTCGGCGGATGCAGGAAAACCCTCAAAGGCAGAGCGGAGTGGAGAAGACGGCCCTTATATTTGCAATGATAAGGTGGCCTCAGACCTTATTATTATATAATATTATTATTATCGAGTTTTATAACGCGCCTGGTTACCCTTGGGCATCCCCGCGCTCATCCAGAAAAAAACACCAAAGCAAGAAGCACAAACATTTAGGCAGGAAACAAATGGGTTTTTAAAAGTTTACGAAACCGCAAAGTGCTCGTTTCCAGGCGCAGATGCAAGGGGAGGGAATTCCACAGTGTAGCCACATTTATGGAAAATCTTCTGCCACCGGTTCTTGCCTTCCTAACCCTTGCAACTTGCAACAGATAAAGATGATCTGAGCGAAGGGCGCGGGAGGGCTTGTAAAGCTGAGCCATCTCCCGCAGGATAGGAGGACCTTTCCCTTGCAAAATTTTTTGGGCCAAACAGAGTGCCTTAAATTTCACCCTCTCCCTGACAGGGAGCCAATGTAGCGCCTTCAATGCGGGGCGAGCTGACTGACGCCTGGGAAGGTCCGTCAGGAGACGGGCCGCAGCATTCTGCACTTGCTGCAGTTTGTTTAAGGTAGCTTCTGGGGCTCCCAGAAACAGAGCATTACTAAAATCCAGCCGTGAGATGATAAGACCCTGGATAAGTAGTCTTCTGGCTGCCACTGGGAGGAGAGGAAGAATCTTACGAGCTGACCGGAGCAGACCGAAACACACGCCAGCGGTCTTTTTTTTTTTTTTTTGAAAACTCTTTATTGTCAGGAAGTCAAAAGACACAGTAACAATAGTGCGTTTAGTTATCATTGTCATATCGATATTAGTTATCATCAAAAGAATTGGAGGCATCAGATCGCATTCTTACATAGTGCGGTTACCCTTCAAATATGGACACAGATGAATCATAAGCTACTAAGACTCACGGCCTTCATTACATCTTCATACCCTACCCATGTTTCATTTTGTGGTTCGCCCGTGTTTGGTACAATAATCTTTTCCTGGCAAAATTAACTTACAGCAAAAAAGAAAAACATTAAAACCCAACTAAAGTCATCACTCAGTAGAGGGCTAGTCCCGTCCATAGTCATTTGTTAGCCATTGCACATGTTCAGCACTACACCAAAGGTAGCACCACATTCCCGCACCACCCCAACATCAACCCGATTTAATATGTATGCCCACCCCTACTAATCCTCCTCCTCTTCTGAGTCCAAGTCCTCATGTTCCGGTAGGGGTTCACACGGTTCTCCCCTGTACTTGTTCCATGACGTCCACACCTTATTCCACTCACGCGGGCAGGCCCGCAGCACGTAAACCGCTCTTTCTTTCACCATGAGGAGGTCTATATTTCTGATCCAGCCAGCTACCGTAGGCAATTCCGGGGCACCCCACTTCTGCGCAATGTCCCTCTTGGCCACTGTCACCGCCAATGTGACCCATAGCTGGCCATACCTGTCCAGGTCATTAGGATCCCAAATGTTCAACAGACATTTACGGGGTTCAGGTAGGACTGAGATTTCAATAGCCTGGGAGATTGTGCGCATAATTTGCTTCCAGAAGTCTTGGACTAGAGGGCAGTCCCATAATGTGTGAAGCAGAGTTCCCTCCTCCCCGCAGCCCCTGAGGCAGAAGGGGTGTGTCGCCCTCTGTATTCTGTGAAGAAGTGTTCTGGTGTAGTAAGTGCGGTGTAATATCTTGAGTTGCACTAACCTGAACCTAGCCGAAATGCCTACTTCTCTTGGTGACGCAAGCGCCACGTTCCACTCTGTATCATCCATGTCGCCTATTTCCCCAACCCATCTCTCTCTAAGTTTCTGTGTGGGGTCTGGCAGGTTGTTGACCAGTTATTTATACGTGAGAGAGGTTGCCCTTTGTTCCATAAAGTCTGTCAACAGCCTGTCCTCCAGTGGCGACGACTCTGGGAGTGTGGTGTCAGGAGGAATTGCCTGTAGGAGTGCATGTCGGATCTGCACATATCTAAATGTTTCAGTGGCGCCCATACCATATTGTTGTTGGAGTTGTGGAAATGTAACCACCGTATCTCTGTCCCAAAGATCCCCCACTACGGAAATCCCAATGTGGTCCCATCGCGCAAAACCCCCACAGGACCTCAAGTTACCCAGCGCTCTCGTGTCCCACAGTGGCGTCAGCTTGGTGATTTTCCCCTTCCAGCCCAACCGAGATTGCGCCGTATGCCATAATGCTGCCGTATGAAACGTCGGTCCGAGTAGGTTCTTAACTTGTGGGAAATTGTATAGCACCGAAAGCATTCCGTCCGTCCCCAGTTGTGACCAATCCGCCTTGTACGCGGGGTCGTCCCGCGGGACGTGGATCCAGTGATTAATTATCTTAAGTTGGGACGCCCAGTAATACAACTGGAGGTTGGGCAACGCGATCCCCCCTTCATACCAGCTTTTCACCAATTTGTCATGCGCTATGCGGGCTGGGCCGTTGCTCCACAGCAAGCTGGATACTAGCGCAGCGACCTGTTTGAAGTAACGCGGTGCCACCACATAGGGGGTATTCTCAAGCACATAGAGAAACCTGGGGAGAGCCATCATCTGATATAGTGCCGCGCGCCCAAGGAGGGTCAGCGGTAGAGTAGCCCAGTATTTAACGTCTGTACGTAGGCGTGCCAGAGGCGGCAGCAAGTTCGCGTTATGAAATTCCGCGGCGTCATTAGTGATGAAAATACCCAGGTATTTAAAGGAGGTGGTCGCTAACTGTAGGGGACAGTCGTCCCTCAGTAGAGGGGCCGGGCCTTTAAGTACGTATATTACTGATTTGGACCAATTCAGGGTGTAACCTGACGCCTTGCCGTGCTCATCACACAGAGCCAACAGGGCAGGGATCCCCTCGTTAGGATTAACCATGTATATCAACATGTCATCCGCATACAGGGAGACTTTATCCTCCCACCCTTCCTCCCAGGTGATGCCCCGAAACAGTGGTGTCGCTCTGAGCAGGATGGCCAACGGCTCTAGTACCAAAGCAAAGAGCAGGGGCGAGAGCGGACACCCTTGTCTAGTTCCGCGCCCCAGCGGGAATGGTGGCCAAATGTGTCCATTCGCAACCACCTGTGCCACTGGTGATGCGTATAACAACCTCACCCATGCAATATATTTCGGGCCTAAGCCCATTCGAGCAAGGACAGCAAACAGATACTCCCACTCCACCAGGTCGAATGCCATTTTGGCGTCTAGGGATAAAATTACAGCCTGGTCTGAAAGAAGATGTGCCCGCGCCAACACCCCATGTATCCTCCGCAGATTCATCGCCATGCTCCTGTGTGGCATGAAACCCGATTGATCGGGGTGTATCAGGGTGTGTAGGTGCTGGGTCAGGCGACTGGCCAGAAGTTTCGCCAGGATCTTCACTTCAACGTTGAGCAAAGAAATGGGTCGGTACGAGGTGCATACAGTCGGCGGTTTGGCTGGTTTAGGAATGGCCACTATTGTGGCCGTGCGCTGGTCAAGAGGGAGTTCCGCCCTCTCCACACTTTCAACATACATATCCAGCAGGGGTTTGGCCAACACGGAGGCTGTCGCCTTATACCATTCTATGGGTAGCCCGTTAGGCCCTAGGGCTTTGCCGGATTGCAGCGCCTGTATTGTCAATTGGATTTCGTCCTCCGTCAGGTCCGAATCCAAGTCTTGTTGTGCTTCCTGTGAAAGCACGGGGATAGCAATGTGTTCGAGCGACGCCATCGCCTCCCGTTCCGTGACGGTCCGCACCGGGGTGTATACCTCCTGATAGTGGCGCGCTAGGGTGCGTACTATTTGTTCAGGGTGTGTCTGTAGCTGGCCGTCATGTGCGTAGAGTCTCTGTATCCCTCTGTTACTACCGCCCCGTTTGTCCAACCAAGCCAGCATCTTCCCAGCCTTGTCACCCACGTCATATATTCTGTGTGTGGTGTTTGCTAGACGCCCCCTAGTAATCATTGTGAGGTGAGTCTGGTGCTGCTGCTGTCGGAGGTGCAGTGTATGCATGGTGTCAGGGGTGGGGTCCGACATGTGGGCGGTGTTTGCGGTGTGGAGTGCCAACTCCAATTTTGCGAGTTCACTTCTGGAGTCACTTTTGTGCCCTGTGATTGCCGCTATGGCTACTCCACGTAGGACTGTTTTATACGCTTCCCAGAGCACCGAGGGCGAGGAAACCGTTCCCACATTTTCGTTAAAGTAGTGTGTTGTGGCCAATTTGAGTTTCTTCCTGATGCCAGGGACCGTCAGATAGTTGGGGTATATCGGATACAGTCTGGCGCGCTTCCTCTCTTTGGTAGTAAGGTGGAGGGACACGGGGGAGTGATCAGATATGCCTCTGGGCAGAATCTCTAGTTTGTCTACCAACCCCACTCCCATCCCTAAAAAGAAAAAGTAATCAATGCGCGAAAGGCTGTTATGTGTAGAGGAGTAATGCGTGTATTGGGTCGCCGTGGGGTTCAACTGACGCCAAACATCTGTGAGGCCCAGTGCGCTCAGAAAACCAGGAAGCGCTGCCGCTCCTCTCGGGCGGTCTCGCATGGGAAAGGTGTCCAGCAAGGGGTCCGTTATTGCATTGAAGTCCCCCCCAATGACCATATCACCCTCGGGGAGGTCAAGGAGAAACTGCCCAAGCGCCAGCAGTGCTGTAGAGTGGAGGGCCGGGGGGATGTACACAGATACTACATTGAGGGGCCTCCCCTCCCATTGTCCAGATAGCGCCGCAAATCGACCCTGATCATCCGTCTTGCGGCTGTCAACCATAAAGGATGAGTTCTTTTTAAGTAGTATCCCAGTGCCCCTGGATCCCGTAGTGAACTCCGCGTGCACTGCCATGGCATAACCACGTCTGTCAAGCGCTTTACATGTAGACCCCGCCAGGTGTGTTTCCTGAAGCATTACCAACTCAGGCCCATAGCGCTTGACGGTTTGCAGGACCAGACCTCTTTTAATTTTGTCCCCCAGCCCTCTAACGTTCCACGTGAGCAGTTTCAGGGGGGGTACCAATGTCATTGCAGGAGCGCCCTCAGCGGGAGCATCTCTTTCCTGTCGGGCCATCTGGATTCGTGACTAGTGTTACTGATGTGTGGCAGTGTGGTGTGTCGCATAAGCAATGACGTGTGCTGGGATTACA
Source organism: Lissotriton helveticus (assembly GCF_964261635.1). Classification (NCBI taxonomy): domain Eukaryota; kingdom Metazoa; phylum Chordata; class Amphibia; order Caudata; family Salamandridae; genus Lissotriton; species Lissotriton helveticus. The sequence continues at coordinate 1,778,120,035 of NC_136065.1, forward strand.
TGAGTGTATGGCCTGCGATAGGACCGTGGTCCACAAGAAATTAGTGATGACTATGAACGAAAACCGTAACATTACAACTTCTCCCCCCCACCCCCTCCCTGCTCCCCTGCACCACGGACGAAAACCCGCCCGCATCCCCAACTTGGCAGAGTGCTTAATCCCATCCCTATCTATCTTACTTGCTCGTGGGGTTGGTGAGTCCCCTACAGGCACCGGCCGATGCCCGCCCTACTCAGCTCCATCAGCTTCAAGGTCCCAAAGGCTGCAATCGTGTTGTCCCCCACGAAGCATATTTAATCAAACCCTGACAGGCTGTCCTGAATCGAGGGGGTCCCTCTCCAGATCAGAGTCCAGTCTCGCGGCTCCTTCCTCGTGTGTGGGGTGACTGGGTTGTTGCTCCGCTGGTCTTCCGTTGCGATGGGTCTGGCGTTCTCTGTGCGGGCGCTGAGGCTGGCCCACCTGTCTCCATCCATCAAGCCATTTTCGCGCCACCTCCGGCGTATCAAAAAACCACGCTTTTCCTTCGGCCACAATCCGCAATTTGGCGGGGAAAAGCATTGAATAAGGCAGGCCTTTGTCACGCAGCGTCTTTTTCACTTCGGTGAACGATTTTCGGCGCCGAGCCACCTCTGCCGTGTAGTCTGGAAAGAATGCCAAAGTCGAGTTCAGAATCTTAACCGGTGGTGAGACCCTCGCTGCTTGCAGAATGGCGTCCCTGTCTCTAAAATTAAATAGCCTAGCTAGTACTGGCCGTGGTGTGGCTCCTTGCTTGGCAGGTCCTCCAGGCACTCTGTGTGCCCTTTCAACAGAGAAAAAGTGCGACAAACCCTTAGGTTGTAACTTGGTTTTGATGAGGTCCTCGACGTATAGATCCATGGCGCCTTTTCCTTCTGATTCCGGAAGGCCTAGGATGCGGACGTTGTTCCTTCGGGAGCGCCCTTCCTGATCGTCCAACTTATCCTGCAGTTGCTTAGTGACTTTCTCCATTCGTTCCATTGCTACTTGCAGGTCCGAGGTGTCCTCAATGAGTGATTTCGTAACTACTTCCACTTGAGACACCCTTTCTGACATTTTCTTAAAGTCCGCCCTCAGCAGATTAACCTCAGAGGAGATTGTGCCCACCGTCGTTTGTACCTCGGTGAGGGTTTTCATGATGTCCTCCAAGGTGACCTTTTTAGTTCCGTCTGTGTCTGGAGGTGCACCTGTGGAGTGGCGCCCGCCACCCTGAGAGTGTCCATGCTGGCTGTATGCAAATTTGTCTAGTTTTGCCTGTGTCGACGTGCTTTTCGCACCCTTGCCTGCCATGGCGTCGTGCTTGTGGATGAGTAGCCCGTTCTCGGCGGCAATGTCAGTGCCACACGTCAATTTGCTGCGCGATCCCCGGTCTACAGGCTGTGTGTACCCGAGTGGGTGTCCCGCTGGTTCCAAGTGCTCGGCCCTACACTCACAGGGTCCAGGCGTGTCCCAGCCGGTCTCCTCGATGGTCAGCTCGCCGGTTCCAGTGCCGTGTGCGTGCGGCCCACCGCGCGTCTACTCCGGCCTCTCGTGTTTACTGCAGTATAACGTGCCTCGGCGCTCCGGTGCGTCGTCGGCGAGTCCCTGGTGGGGATCACCCTGTGTTCTGTGTCGGAGCCCCGTCGTGCATCAGAGCAGCAGCGCTATGGTGCCTCCCAGTGGGCCGGACCCCACTATGGACGCCTCTTCAGAAAGCACCCCCTGCGTCAGGTTCCAAGGGCTCCCCAGTACTCTGGAGTGAGACTCTGAGTTGCGGCGCTGTGAGAGGTCTGCAGGGCCTCCGGCGCATTCCTCCGTACCCCGCAGCGTGAGCGCTGCGGCCGACCGTCAGTTCCACCCAATATGGCGCCGTCCGGGTCCCAGGGCTATGTCCGCCCGCGTAGGTACCTGCTCTGTGTTTGTGTTTGGGCGATGTACGCAGCCAGTCCTAGATGTAATAGCCCCTTTCGCTCTCACGGAGGTCCACGCCGGCTATGCTGAGCGCTGGAGCACTTTATTGTCCGATGATCCGCCTGGGCCGGCCGGAGCCACCGCGCCCAAGCCGAGCAGGACGCACTTCCGCCCGGATCCGCCAGTCACGCCAGGTCGGCGCGGCCAGGCAACCACAGGCCCCAACACGTCGCCGCAGAACGGACAACTTCCCGGCATCCGAAATTCACCGGGATCGGATCAAACAGTGTCGCTCGGGTCCCCGAGCCGATGCCGCTTCTTTGGGCGGGCGATGAGCCGGATAGTTGTACGGATATTTAGCGCGGGCCGCTATGCCTCGAGGAGCTCCCGCTTCAAGCTGCCTCCATGCTCGGCAGTTGGCCACGCCCCCGCCAGCGGTCTTTTTGGCGTGTGTCTTAAAAGAAAGGTCCTGCTCCAGCCATACCCCCAAGCTCTTGATCTCCTTTTTGGGGGTAGGTGCATCTCCCAAGCAGCTGGGCCAACTCCTCGATGACAAGGAGGGGGAGGAGTTCCCTAGCATCATCAATTCCGTCTTTGAGCCGTTAACTTTGAGTGATGAGCTACACATCCAAGTGAAGATGTTAACCAAACACGTGTGCAGCCGGTCGGGTTGATTTGCCGACTGGGGAAGCCCTACTACCAACTGAGTATCATCAGCGTAGCTGATGATCTTAATACCCAGTGGCTGTACTACACTCTCCAGTGGGGCCATATAAATGTTAAATAAAGTAGGGCTCAGCGATGAGCCCTGCGGCACGCCACACTGGAGAGGAATCGATGATGACTTCTCGTGGCCTTCCCATACCTCAAACGTCCGACCTTCCAGAAAGGACGCGAGCCACTTCAAGGCCATCCCGGAGACCCCTACCCCCGACAGCCGTTGGAGTAACACCTGATGGTCTAAGGTGTCAAATGCCGCACTGAGGTCCAGGAGGATCACTGCCACTGATCCCCCTGAATCCAGAATGCTCCTGGCATTCTCCACAACTGCCAGCAGGGCAGTGTCCGTTCCCTGCCCGGGGCGGAAACCCGTTTGAGAGTCACCCAGAAGGGCGTTAGACTCCAAGAAACCCGATAGGCGACTATTCACCAACTTCTCTGCCACCTTACTAAGACCAGGGAGCAGGGAAATAGGCCTAAAGTTAGTGAGGTCACCAGCATCCAAATTGGGCTTCTTCAGAAGGGCCTTGACAACCGCTCCCTTCCAACTAGGGGGCACCACTCCTTGGGTGAGTGATAGGTTTATAAGGTCTGTCACTGGGCCGCCGATGGTAGGGGCTACCTGCTTCAAATATTTCATTGGTGCAGGGTCTTTCGGCGATCCACTCTTCATGGTCGCCAGGACTCCAAGGACTTCTTCCATAGTGACAGGACCGAAAGAGTCCAGCTCCACTGACTGTGCCCTGGACTGAAACCCTGGATTACCACCCAAGGGAGTCTCTTGGGCTGGCTGAGGGAGAGATGCCAAGATGTTATCTATTTTGGTTTTGAAGAAAGAGGCAAGTTCAGAGCATTTCTCACGAGGATTGTCGTAAACGATCTGCGGTTCAGGAGCTTTCAGGAGTTCTTTGATGACCCTGAACGACTCTTTCGAGGAATTAGACGATGAGCCTATTCTCTCCTCGAAGAACTCGGATTTCGCTACCCGGATAGCGGATTTATAGATACTAAGAGCCGCCCGATATTCTCTCCGGCTAGTTTCGCTCCAATCTCTCCTCCACATCCGCTCCAGCGTCTTGCAGCCCTTCCTCAGTGTCCTCAGTTCCGATGTGTACCAGGGCGCAGATCCCACTCTCTTACCCCTGGTGAGAAGTCTTTTCTTGGGGAGGATGGCATCATTCGAGTTAGTCAGCCAGGTGTTAAGCTTCTCATCGGCTACTAACGGATTAGACCCAGGGATAGGCCGGGACGCCTCCAGATGTACCACCCAGGTGTCCGCTGGGAGCCTGGACCAGGCTCTTTCTACAGTGTAAACCCTAGGGGTTAATGCCCCTAAGACTTCAAATTGCCACTGGACCTGCACCAGGAAATGGTCTGTCCAGGGCAATGCCAGAGTGGGTAATGCTTTGAGGCAGTCCACATTAGAGAATATGGGATCAAGCAAATGTCCCTTTCCATGCGCTGCACCCGCGTTAACCAAGTTGATCCCGAATGCTTTAAGATCGTGCTGAAGATCTACTCCCAAAGAGTTGGAGGGGTCGTCAAAATGGATGTTAAGGTCCCCCAGTGCCACAAAGTTGGCGGTAGAGGAGGCGAGAAGCGTAACCGTTTCCAAAAAGGAATTAGAAAAGTTACCCAAGGTCCCAGGGGGACGATAGACAAGAAGGCCGGCCAAGGAAACAGTAGGTGACAAGCGAAGAGAGAACTGACAACTCTCGCAGTCGCTCACCCCTCCATCCTGAGCCCTACAAATTAACGTGTCTCTGTAAAGAATGGCAATTCCTCCTCCCCGCCCCACAGGCCTGTCAAGGTGGAATATGAGAAAGCATGGGGGAAGTGCTCTAACCATATCCGGGCCTGAGCTAGGGGAGATCCACGTCTCTGTTAAAAATAATACATCCAGCTTGTGGTCAAGAATAAGAGAGTTAATTTCTATGGCATGGCTGGGTAAGGATCGACAATTCAGCAAAGCTATTGAAAGCAGGGATTTGTCGGAGGCCGTGTCCCGACCCAGAGTGCAGACTCCACAAGGCAAGAACGGGAGTCCACCCTCATGGGCAAATCTGCATGGAGTAGATTTCAGACACCGCCAGGACATAAGTTCCTCCCTGCTATACTTACTGCAAATATGTGAAGGCTCCAGCGAATCGGCCAAGGAAACCAGCCCTGAGCCCGTCTGGGCCCGGACGGGCACAGACGGGCTGAACTCTAGCGTAACTCCGGCGCCAGTCCGGCGTCCCCGCTGCGCGTAACCGCTGCGCGTCAGCATGGTTGCCTAAGTACTGTCCTACCAAAATAGAGGAAGGACTTGCAGCCACGCTAACACCCACTCACCCAAGATGGCCGCCACAAGTCAGGGGCGAAGGACCCGCAAAGCGCGGTGAAATGCCACGATTAGAGTGCGAGTGTGATGGCAGAGGTGGGGGGGTGCGAGGCCAGGCGAGTAAAAACAGGGGATAAGTGTCTAAAAGAAATGACACGCAAAGACAAAAAACGGGTAAGTTTTAAAAACAGCAGCTGCCACAAACAAGCGCTGCTTGAAAAGTGCTCTCGCTGGAATAGGGCGCGCTGCCACAATTTGCCTGCCTAAGTACTGTCCTACCAAAATAGAGGAAGGACTTGCAGCCACGCTAACACCCACTCACCCAAGATGGCCGCCACAAGTCAGGGGCGAAGGACCCGCAAAGCGCGGTGAAATGCCACGATTAGAGTGCGAGTGTGATGGCAGAGGTGGGGGTGTGCGAGGCCAGGCGAATAAAAACAGGGGATAAGTATCTAAAAGAAATGACACGCAAAGACAAAAAACGGGTAAGTTTTAAAAACAGGAGCTGCCACAAACAAGCGCTGCTTGAAAAGTGCTCTCGCTGGAATAGGGCGCGCTGCCACAATTTGCCTGCCTAAGTACTGTCCTACCAAAATAGAGGAAGGACTTGCAGCCACGCTAACACCCACTCACCCAAGATGGCCGCCACAAGTCAGGGGCGAAGGACCCGCAAAGCGCGGTGAAATGCCACGATTAGAGTGCGAGTGTGATGGCAGAGGTGGGGGTGTGCGAGGCCAGGCGAGTAAAAACAGGGGATAAGTGTCTAAAAGAAATGACACGCAAAGACAAAAAACGGGTACGTTTTAAAAACAGGAGCTGCCACAAACAAGCGCTGCTTGAAAAGTGCTCTCGCTGGAATAGACCTCAGTTTAAATCTTAAGGCTTACGAAATAAAACTTTTAAACAAAGAAGCCACTCATATCAGAGGACATCTGCTTGATCCGATCTTCTCAAATAACAACCAGCTCATAGTCAATCCCCCATTGCCCCTACCATGGTCTGACCATTTTGTGGTTCCATTTTCTTGGGAAATCTGCTCAGAAGAGAGAAGTGCCCCTCGCTCTCGTGTATTACAGAGAGCCTGGCCAAAGCTATCGGTGGAAGAACTGATACGTACCTTAGAACAAACGGCCCCTGTAGTAGAATCAGATCCCCTCTTGGCAGACACAAACTTTCAGAACTGGCTCAATGGCTCCCTGAATGTGGTTCTGCCTCTCAAAATGGTCACTAAAAAAAGCAGTACTTTTAAATCTCCATGGTACACTACAGAACTCCGAGACCTCAGAAAAGCCTGTAAAAAGTCGGAACGCATCTGGAGTAGACACTGGGCAGTTAACAGCAAAGCCTCCTATCAGTCTGCCTTGAGACTTTATAAATCTGCACGGCAGAAAACTAAGGCATCCTTCTTTGAGGAAAAAATTAACCTATCGGTCAACTCCTCAAAGGAAACGTTCAAGATCGTCAAGCAACTTCTTAAAGTCCCTGTTCCGACGATCGCTCAAGAAGATACCGAGACAAGGTGTAACCAGCTAGCGGAGTTCTTTGATGGTAAAATACAAGGAATTCTTGATAGTCTACCACAGACTATCACTATCTTAGGCGTTGATACTTCCCCGCTCCCGACAATTGGCCCCCGGTTGGATGCTTCTAGATGCATTACTAAGGAGGATTTTTGTAAAACGCTATCCTCCCTGAATAGTGGTTCTCCTTCCGACCCGGCGCCTATGTACATCCTCAAACAAATTGCAGGTACCATTGCCCCCCTTGCTACAGAGTTGTTAAACTCCTCATTCACCAACGGGGTAGTGCCCCCGAGCTGGAAGCAAGCCAGAATTAAAACACTCCTAAAGAAACCGGGGCTTGACACTACCGATTTAGCTAATTTTCGCCCGATCTCTTTGTTAACTGGTCTGGGCAAAATCGCTGAAAAGATAGTGAATCAACAGCTCTCAGGATTCTTGGAAAGTAATGGCCTACTGAGCGACTCCCAAACGCGTTTTCGCCCAGGACAGGGCACTGACACAGCCCTCATACTGGTGGCTGAGGAGGCAAGGTGCATCTTAGATTCAGGAGGATCAACGGCTCTGATCCTCCTGGATCTGAGCGCTGCATTTGATACGGTGGACCATGAAATACTAGTCCACCATCTTGCTAGACTGGGCATTGCAGGGTCAGCCCTTAGATGGCTGGAATCCTTTTTGTACAAACGATCTTTCAGGATTTGGGAAAATGGCGTCATGTCTAAATCTACTCCCCTCCAGTGTGGAGTCCCCCAGGGCCCTTCCTTGAGCCCTACCCTGTTTAATGTTTACATGACCCCGCTGGAGGAGGTAGTAGCCCCTTTTGGGATTAAATCCATCACCTACGCAGATGACACACAACTAGTCGTCTCGCTGACGCAGCAAGTGGGATGCTCAGACAACCTCTCGGCTTGCCTAACTGCAATTTACTCCTGGATGACCGGATCAAAGCTCAAACTGAACGGAGCTAAAACCGAGATCATGATCCTGGGCCATCAATTTACATCCTTGCCCATAGATTACTGGCCGCCATGTATGGGTGAGTTGCCCCAGCCTAAGGAGAAAATTAAAAGCTTAGGGGTCTGGTTCGAACCCCAACTAACTTTTAGGACACATGCCCAGAAAGTTGCAGGGGGGTGCTTCGGCCTGCTTCGGGCAGTACGGAAAGTTCTCCCCCTCCTGCCTTTTCAGTCCAGGAAGCTACTAATCCAGGGATTAATCCTATCCAGACTGGATTATAGCAATGCTCTTTTCCTGGCAGCACCGAAAGCCACGATCAACATCTTGCAGCAGGAGCAGAACGCTGCAGCTAAGTTGCTTTTGGGGGCTCCAAGAAGAGCGTCGGCCAAACCATTGCTGAGAGCCCTCCACTGGCTTCCAGTCCATGAACGAATCGCCTTCAAATCATCTTGTATCGTTCATAAGACACTTCAAGGCAAAGGTCCTCCGGCTATGAGAAGCCTGATTCGTCCCTACAGACCCGCTCGGGCCCTCCGATCGGATGGGGATAATCTTGCCATAGTCTCGAGAGTGAGGAAGGCCCGTACAGGAGGCCGCCGCTTTTTTATAAATGCGGCAAAAAACTGGAACGCTCTCCCCAGGGATATCCGGAATGAATATTCCTATCTTAAATTCTGAAAATCACTTAAAACTTTTCTTTTTCCTAAAACCCCTTAAAAATTCCAGATCCATAGAGTTTTCTGTTATCAGTCAGGTAGCGCTGGGACGCTCTAGGGCAGCCATGCGCTTTACAAATCAAATTTCATTTCATTTCATTTCAAATTTCATTTCAATGGCGATGCAACCATTGGCAGCATCACTGAGGGAGCGGCTGAGTGCCTGGGGGATACCATTGGGAAACTCCAACCATGTAGTTTCCCTTTACGCCGACGATACAAAGGTTTATATCCGGCAACCACCTCACTCAGTCCCAATCCTCCTCAAGACGTTACAGAAATTTGGGGAAGTATCTGGTCTCTGAACAAACCAGGAGAAATCCAAATTAGTCCCAGTTGGGAGATTGGCAAAACAATCAAGTGCCCGACTCCTGATGATGGGGCTCCTCTGGACGACCTCGGCTCCCAGATACTTGTGTATCAGGCTGGCACACATACCCGAATCATATTTAGAACTAAATATAGGGAAGGTTGTGGAAGGAGTTCGGGGCTCAATACGCTTCTAGAGGAAACTGCCTTTGTCCCTCATGGGTAGAGTCGTCCACCACAAAGATGATCATCCTTCCTAGATATTTGTATGCATTACAGCATTCATTGTATAGGGTCCCCCGTTGGTCCTTTACAACACTAAATAGCTTACTAATTGACCTGATATGGGGCACCTAATGCAAAGGTATCAGTCTGCTAACACTGGTGAGGACGTGGCAACAGGGTGGAGTGGAAGTACCATAGATGGAATTTTATTATATGGCTACTCAACTACAGCATGTGATTGGGGGCGTGGCTTGGCGCGCAAACGGAATGGCCGCTTGAGTGAGCGGCTCCCGTCTCCTACGCTACTGATCCTGTAGGAATCCTCGCTGTCTGGCGGACTCTCTGGCCCCGCAATAGCGGAAACGGTACCCACCAGCCTCATCCACACTCGGTCCGACTTTGGGCCCGCTGTGAGTCACCCTCGCTGATATATCCTTTCCGGAACTTTCACCGGTGCATTCCCGGATCCCGCCGGGGTGCGGGCATCGGCCTCCGACGCTCACGCGAGGCCGGGGCGGACCACGAGGTACAGGGCCCCAGGCAAGTGCCTGACCGCTGGAACCCGCTGCGCCCTGGTTAACAGTACTGGGCTATGCTGCACGGCCCCCGACTGCGGCGGACATCCTCGTAGAGCTGCTCACACCCTTCTGCTTGCGGACTGGCAGAGGGTGCTGGCTGCCATACCAGCGGCACCGCGACTGGCGGAGGAGAGCGACTACTTGCTAATGGCGGCGGCCGTGCGTGGGAGCGCGGAGGAGACCTGCGCCGGCGGAGCTGCCCACATACTATTGGCGTCCGGACCCACGCAGTGAGTAACGGACCGCATCCTGGGCATCCTGGGCAGTGCTCAGCTGCGGCTGCTAGTATCTGGTGTGCTTGATTGCTGAATGTGGACGCCTCTTCAGTGGACGGCTTGACCTACCTCTGTTGCGGTTTGGCGGAGGCCGGCCGACGCTGCGGCCTAGTCTGCCCCTTCATCCTGCTCAGTTTGGCCGGCTGACTTTCTGCACTGCGTGTACACTCAACGAGGGGCCCTGGAGGTACATAGGCTGACCCGCGATTCTTCAGCCCGTGAGGGTCGTGTGGGCGCTGCGTGACTTGTGGTTCCCCTTCACCCCATCCATACCACACTGCCTGCTGCGGGGGCCACCGGGGACGACCCTCACTGCTCTCTCTGCCCAAGGGGTGGCCGGTGCTTGCCCTGTCGGACCCCACGCCGGTGGCTCACGAGCGGCGCAAGGGCACGATGGTGCGCCAGGAGCACCGACAAGCGAAGCTCAGCTTTGAGAGCGCCAAGAAGAACTCAAAGGCGACTGGAGGGGACCCTGGGCCTAGCGGCGCGGGCTCTGCCGCTGCGTCCTCTCCCACGAACGCGTCTGATCTCCAAGGCCTGTTCCAGGAAATGCGCCAAGGATTTGCCACTGTGGTGGAGAAGGTGGACGGTATCTCATCTAGGCTGGACGCACTAGTTCACAAGGTTGACCAGCATGAGGAGAGAATAGCTGCAACGGAGCACCATATATCGGACACCGATGACCTCACTGCCGCTCACACCTCCCAACTTGCTCGAATGGATAGCCTGCTTAGGGTCATAGCGGCCAAGAATGAGGATTTGGAAGCCCGTAGCAGACGCAACAACATCCGCGTCACGGGCATTCCGGAATCCACGGCTACTGGAAGAATGGAACTTTACATCGAGTCCCTCCTCCGGGCGTCCATAGGGGAAGATGCCTTCTCCTCTCAGTTCATTGTGGAGAGGGCGCACAGATCCCTGGCTCCTGTGCCGCAGCCTGGACTCCCGCCCAGGCCTATCATAGCCCGACTGCTGAACTACCGTGACCGGGATGTCGCCTTAAGAGCTGCCAGATCCAAACGCACCCTGCACTACAATGGAGTCGCTTTCTCTCTCTATCCTGACTTTACCCCTATTGTGCAGGAGGAAAGACGGAAATTTTTGGCAGTCAAGAAAAAATTGAGAGAGGCTCAGATAGACTATGCTTTGCTATATCCGGCCAGGCTAAGGGTGACACACCAGGGTAAACAACGCTTCTTCACGGATCCACATAAGGCTGAAGACTTCCTGAAGCACCATCTCAGAACACAGAGGGAACGGCGAGAGGATCGTGAGGTACCCGAGGAGGACATGCCTCCGGCAGTTAATGAAGATTGACGGACTCCGCCATCCCCATAAGTATCTGTCTTCTACCTGCCTTTCTGTCATTGACTACTAACTGTTGCAGACTTTGGTGCAGATGTAGGTCCAGAGGGCTGGAAGTGACCGAGACCCCAGACGGTTACAGATTTGTAGGAACTGCCCCCACAGTCCCAGCCTCTTCCATGGATGGTTTCGATTGTGAGGCGTTTGGGAATGGGGGCGGCTGTGTGCCTTTGCTGATGTTCCCCCTACGGGAGTACCCCGCTGTTCTATTCAAGTTGTGGGAATTTCTGGGGAGTGGGCGGTGGGAGGGCATGGATTGGAATGGCTACTGGCATGATTGGGATGCAGTGGTGGGTGGTGGGGTGGGGGCTGGTTCGGGGATGGTTGGTTTGTTGAGGGCGACATATGGGCGGCGGTTACCGGTGTTCTGTGCTCTTGTACATAGGATGTTGCAATTTGGGAGTCTGAGATGGCGCAGTGTTTTAGTTAGGCCCTGTCTGGATAATGGCTAACTCTGGGACTACTATACCTTTGCACTGCTTGTCATGGAACGTCCGTGGGCTCAATGATGCTAAAAAATGTAGAAATGTAATTGCATATTTAGATCGCCAACAGGTACAGATTGCTATGTTACAGGAAACGCACTTAGCTCCACAGGGACGATCTACCTTTGGTTGTAAATGGGCTGCTCCTCGATCATTCTCGTCCTACTCCTCATATGCTAGAGGGGTTGTCATCCTGGTTAAACGTAATGTCCCCTTTCAGATGTGTGGGGAATTGGCGGACAAGGAAGGCCGCTATGTAATACTCTGGGGGCGACTGGGCCGCGACACAGTCACGTTGGTTAACTGCTATGCCCCAAATGTTGATGAGCCTTGTTTCTTCACAATACTGTGGGGTAAGATCTTAGATGTTGGATCCCGCCACATCATGTGGGGAGGAGATTTCAATATAGCGCTTGCGCCACACTTAGATAGGGCTGATGGTGCGACAATTTACAAACCCAGATCACGAGAGGCATTGGAGGGGGTGCTCTCGGAGGGCAGTCTACTAGATGCCTGGCGACAGCTACACCCTGGCCGTAGGGAGGGCACACACTTCACATCACAGACTGGTACCTGGGCACGCCTTGATTACTTTTTTCTGACCTGTGTGACAATGCCTGGGGTGAACGCGGTGACCCACCTCCCGCGCACTTATTCAGATCACAGCCCTGTGCTGCTGTCTGTTTTACTGCCGGGATGGGATTACCCTCGGATGCGTTGGCGACTGCAACCTACGGCCCTGCTGGATGAAGTTTTTCGAGTTGAACTGGGGGATGAGATCGCTGCCTTCTTCCCTCGAAACAAGGGCTCTGTTGCCTCCATCGAGACTATCTGGGAGGCGTTCAAAGTCACAATTAGGGGCCACTGCATGTCTAAGAGCTTTGGGGTGTTGCGTGACATACAGCGCACGATTCGGAAGCTTGAGGGTGAGTTGAGGGCGTTGGAGGCGAGAATGGTGGAGGGCGATCACACTGCTGCACACGCTGAGTTCAGGGACAAGCTCACACACTATGAAGATGAGGCGACCAGGGAGACCAGGTTCCGAAATAAACATTGGCAGGCGAGGAAATATTGTGAGGGCGACAGGCCCGGCAAGGCATTGGCTATGTTGACGGGCCCGTCGCGAGTAGGCAATACTGTCGTTGAAGTGGTCAATGGCCAAGGGCATACTGTCAGAGACTCGGACGACTTGCCAGATGCCTTTGTATCCCACTATCGCACCCTATATACCACAGTCACCACTCCTGAAGTCCAGTACGACGATTTTTTCCATGACATAGCCTTATGCTGGTTAAGCGACGTCGACAGGCAATTCCTTGCTGCCCCTTTTGAATTGGAGGAAATAAGGGATGCCATCATGTCACTGCGTAATGGGAAGGCATCTGGCCTGGACGGTCTTCCCGCAGAATTCTACAAAACTTATGTGGATATCATGGCTCCGGTCCTCCGAGAGGTTTTCACGGAGTCCTTTGAGGACGGTATCCTCCCTGGATCCATGCGCGAGGTTGTCATCACCTCGTTGTTGAAACCTGGTAAAGCTCCCACATCCTGTGACTCGTATCGCCCCTTGTCGCTTTTGAATTGCGACGTTAAAATCCTGGCAAAAGTCCTAGCCACTAGGTTATCTCTCCTTATGACTCGGATAATACTACCCGACCAGTCTGGCTTTGTCCCTGGCCGCTCCACTGCGCATAATCTTCGCACCATTTTTTCCCTACTACATACGATTCATCCTGACCTCCCTGTCGCAGCGATTTTTTTGGACGCTTCAAAAGCGTTCGACTCCGTCGAGTGGCCTTATTTGTTTGCTGTTCTGACCCGCATGGGATTCCCCCCCATCTTTATCTCCTGGGTACGTTTATTATATACCCGGCCTACTGCCAGGGTGCTGATCAATGGTCATCTCTCCACGTCGCTCGATATCTCCAGGGGCACGCGGCAAGGATGCCCTTTATCCCCCTTATTATTTGCAATCGCTGTCGAACCCCTGGCTTGCCGGATCCGCCAGCTCCATGGTGAGGGAGCGTTTCGCTGCCTCCAACGCCAAATTGATGTCTCCTTATATGCGGACGACATGACCTTGTTCGTTAAAGACCCAGTGCATAATCTGAACCCTCTACTCAGGGAATTCGTGGTTTTTGGACGTTTGTCGGGGGTTCAGATCAACTGGACGAAATCCCAATTTTTTCCGCTCACGGCTGCTGTACCAGACTTTCCCCTGGATTACCCCCTGGAGCGATGCAGGTCTGATCTTAAATATCTGGGCGTACAGATATCGCGAGACAAGGATGAGATTCTTCGCTCTAATTATGGGGTGGCTGTGACAAAACTCACTACCCTGGTTGACCGCTGGATCACCCTACCCATCTCCATGGTAGGCAGAGCTTCCCTGATCAAAATGGTGGTGCTCCCACGCTTCCTCTATCTTTTTCTTAATATCCCCTTTTACCCGGGAGCCTATTTTTTTCAAGACACTACGATCGGAGCTGTGTCGCCTCTTCTGGGGTGGCAAGGGCCCGCGACTTAAATGGTCACTGTTGATCCTGCCGTACGATAAAGGGGGGTTTGACCTCCCTGACTTCGAGGCCTATTATCTTTGTGCACAGGCACATTATGCGTACCACTGGCTTCGCCCTACTCCCTTTCTGCCTCAGCTGGCGGTTGAGGACTGGATTGCCGCTCCCCTGCCATTGCAGGGTCTACTGCACTGTCAGCCCTCCGCCATTACGACGCCTCACACGTCGGTCACATGCACTGTTGATGCATGGCGACGACTGGCTAAGAGACTGCGTTGTGAACTTTTATACTCTCCCTTGCTGCCACTAACATATCATCCCGAACTCGCACTCCTGCAGGAGAAAGGCTTTCAGTGCCTTTGTGTGGCCCTGAAGGTCGTGTGCTGGGGGGACATGTTTACTGGGGGCCAATTTAAATCCGCTGATGCATTCTTCAAGGAACATGCACGCACCCCTCTTGAGGTGTTTTATTATTTGCGACTCCGCCAAGGCATGCGGGCAATACTCCCTGACTATCCTGCGGAGCCTGTTGTCTCGCCTCCACTTCATTTCCTGCTAACCTCGAGCGATGGTTCGCACTTGGTCTCGGGAATGTACCGCCATATCCGCGCGGATAGCCCGCAGCCTATGGCATCTGCGAGAACGCGATGGGCTGCAGAACTAGCAATCGACATTACTGAGGACCAATGGGTATACTGTTGTACCCTTACAGCTCGTATATCGGCGAGCAGTAGGCTCAAATTAATTCATTACAAATACTTACAGCGCTTGTACTATACCCCTGTAAAAAAAATTAAGTTTCACTTAGCTGACACGGATCGCTGTGACCGCTGCCGCGCAGAACATGCAGACTTTTTGCACCTAGTTTGGGACTGCCCCCCCTTACAGACCTACTGGCAGCAAGTACATGCTGCTCTTGAATCCATGATTGGGTCATCCATACAACCTGACCCCCTGCTCATGCTGTTGGGGCACACACCACATATTCCCTCAATACACAGAAAATTTGTGGACACTGCGCTCCTTCTGGCGAAGAGGCGCGTAGCATGCAGATGGGGGAGTGGCAGGGCTCCCAAGTTCAAAGAATGGATTGCTGATATGACATACAGTCAGGAGCAGCACACGACATTTACTGACCTACTTCCAGTACCCAGTAGGCCGAGAGACATATGGCAGCCCCTGGTAACCTATCTTCTAGCCCGGAATGCTTGTGATGAAACACTACCGGGAGATCCCACTGGTGATGGTGCTGATAGTCTAGCGTAAGGTACCTCAGTCACTCGATCTTATGCCTTGCCTCAGCTATTGTGCCCACTGCATTGTCCATCGAATCTGTATGCTGTGATGCACTCCTACCACCTACATGATGTAATGTTGCTATTACTATTATGTTTCTCCTAATGTTTTTTTTTACCCCCTGACGTATTGTGTATAACCCCAGCGATTGTTCCCTGTGCTTGATTGCCACTGATCTACTCCTGTTTCTGATGTATAACCTGCATATTACTGCATTGTTGTTGCCCAAGCCGTTTAGGGGTAACTCATTGTGCTGAGGTTCCTGACCCCATTTTGATGTTGATTTGTAAACCACAGACTCCGGCCGCTGTAATGTCGCTCTGTATGTACTGTCTTGTTCTTACCTGTTTAAAAAACCTCCAATAAACAGAGTTTCAAAAAAAAAAAAAACTACAGCATGTGATTCACTAGCTAGATGATCAAGACAACTGGGAAAAAAGACTCTTGGTAAGGACACACCGGGAAACGTCTTAGCCAGAGCTTTTGACGCTCGGTGGAGGTGTCCCTAAGGATTGCCCTTACATAATCCATCTTGTAGCAGAAGTGTGGGAGAACACAATACGGACAGTGGTGAAACGTGTGTCATATGCCCCGGATATGCCATTATGGATGGTATAGCCCTTTTGTAAAATAGCCCAATCCATGTCAGTACGGAAATGGAAAGAAGGGGGGTGCCTAACGATGGGAGACCTCTATACCAATGGTCAGTTTTTGTCTGGAGAAAACGCGGAAGCCTCATTTGAGTTGGGCAGAGGGAAGTTCCTACAATACGAAAAGATAGCCCGGGCAGCTAGAGAGATATGGCCGTCCTTCCAGGTAATGCTCTATAAGGCCCAGAGAAGACATTTAATTTCCTACCTTTATCGGGCAATATGTGATGATTTACCAAGGGGAACACTCCCAATCCAGTCGAGATGGGACGAGTCGGTGGGAGACCCCATGACGGAACGGGACTGGGTGAGGATTCATGAAGGGGTCAAAATGGTGAGTCAAGATATACCTGGGCCATTCCTGTGAATGTTCCCGATGTAAAGACCCAGAGGCAGGATTCCTGCATATGGTGTGGACATGTCCATCCCTAACACTGTATTTGACTGACATTTTAAGGAAAATACAAGCGCCACAGGCTGGGAGGTGCCCAAGGACATACGTACAGTACTATTAGGTCAACTACCCACTCCTAAAAATAAGAAACTTAGCAGGAAGTTTGTCCTCTTGGGACTAATATTGGCGAAAAGATGCACCACGATAAGGTGGATAAGCCCTACGCCCGAGGTGAGAAATGTGGTTGAAAGATATGTACGAATTGGCAACGGCAGAGAAGGTTAGAATGAAGCACGTCCGGAAGGACGATAAGCTAGAGGACGATACCAGGGCTTGGACGGCAATGATTACAGATTTGAAACCTCCCGTACTCAGCGAGACAAGTGGGGAATGCATCAGTGACATCTAAGTATAAGGATTTGAGACACCACTTAGACTCCCGAGGACAGAAGCACTACTGACACAGAGGGAATTCAGATGGGGGAGGGAATTATGTTAATGACGTTGGCATGTATAATAACGGTTGAAGATATGGGCAATTGAGAACTTAGGGGCCGATTAGGATCGCGGTTTTCCCGCATCCTCCGGGCCGGCGGAAGCCACCGCCGGCCCGGAGGATGCGGGAAAACCGCTGGGGAGGCACAAAAGACCCACCGCCAAATTAGGATGGCGGTGGGTCTCAAAATCGGTCCGCAGCTTTTCCGCCGCGGTCGCCTTCCGACCGCGGCGGAAAAGCTCTAACATGGCTGGCGGTGTCTATCAGATACCGCCAGCCATATTAGGATTCTCCGCCGTGGAAAGGCATACGGTGAATTCTTTGGGGGCCCGTTGCGGGCCCCCTGGGTGAGTGGGGGTGTGGGGGGTGCACATGGGGGGTACCATAGGTACCCCCCTGCATTTGCGTGCAAGAAGCGGCAGGCACCGCGCGGTGCCTGCCGCTTTGTGCATGCAAATGCTAAGCATGCATATTTAACCTTCCTGCCGCAATGTTAAATATTGAGTATGTGACCGCCAGGCTGGCGGTCACATCCTAATTGCACTGGAGGGACCGCCGCTGCCCCTGTGGACGGTCCCTCCTCCTCTAGGGTGGCGGACGGACGCAGGTCCCGTCCGCCATCCTAATGAGCCCCATAGAGTGCAGTGCATGCAAATTAAAAATATGATTTTACTGATAGACATTATATGGTATTGAAGGAATGGGAGCTGCTACATTGTAGATGGTCTTACGGAAATGCTTTAAACATACATGTGCTATATTGTGTAACAAATGCCAATAAAATGTATTTTTTTAAAAACTAACCCTATCATGTTTGGTATCAAACATGTTGGAATCATACCCCCACACCGTAAATGGTGTGGGAGGTAGGATTCTATGCACTGTAAAGCTCCTCTGGGAGGCCCTCAGTGCTCCCAGTACCAGTCTTTTAAACCCGGACAGCACAACATGGCTGCTGCCGATCGGAGACACGATTCTGCTCTCCTGCTGCTGAGCCAAGCTCGAGCAGGGGAAGGCAGAACAATAAGTATCCTGTCACAGGGAGGTGTCTCCATGTCCTGGGTCATTAATGTTTTTTTTTATCTGTGTACTAATGTATACATTTGGGGGTCTGTCTGTTTTTTGCTTCTAGACTAGATCCCAAATATTGCAGCCTGATATTGCTCTTTCCATTTGTGACTAGCGTTCCTCTGTTTCTCTACGTGACCAAAGGACAATCACCCTAAGTTGTGAGGCCTCATGGATGTCATTTAGGGGTCACCACAGATCACAGCTGCCACCCCTGTCTTGCTCCTTGCGACACCCCTGGCACTGCCTTTGCTACCCCTGGCCTCAGAGATGTTAACATTAGTGCCAAGAACACAGGGCTGCTGCTTCATTCCTTATTATCAGCACGCTTTTCTTTATACTGTTAGCGAATAATGTTCTATTATTCACTAATAATGTAAAAAAAAATGGGCCACACTTATCTGGAACAGGACATTTGGTGGCAGTTGTGGTGAGTAAAAATGTTTTTAGACCTATATTGTCTGTGTGCTTCCAGGTGAGAATGAGTTTGTGTGAGATAAGAGCATCTGTATGTGTGAGCATGTGTCTGTATATGTGTGTGAACAAAAGTGAGTGAGAGTCTTCATTAACAGGTAGTGAGTGAAAATGTGTGCGATTGAGACCCACATTTACTATTGTTTAACACAGGGCAATGCTGTACCAAAGATTCTCTGCTGCCTTGTGTCAAAGGGTAAGAGAAACAATGCACCATATCCTTAGGTTATGGTGCATTGTTTCTCCGTGTACTGGTGCACTTCTGGGAGCCACATGCCAACACACACATCCTTGCTCCATAGTGTAAGGATGTGTGTGTTCTCTAAAGTATAGGTTTGTACTGGAAGAGATTCCTTCCAGTACAAAAACCATTGCTTTAAGGATTTTCCCACTTTGCATGTGTGCTGCATTGTACAGCATCCAGACAAAGTTGGAAAAACGAAGGGAAATTAAGCATTTCTGTTCATTATGCCTGCCTCGAGGAGTCATAAGATTTTGGTGCAGATTGCTCTCTACGAATGTTTGGAGATAGGGATTTACGTTGAAACCTGTGGGTGGTTGCATTGGAACATCCATGCACCACCCATGGAACGCCCACTTGATGCAAAATAATGCAAAGCAGTGTATAGCACAAATCCAACGCAAATCAGGATTGGCTTTGGATAGTAAATCCCATCCTAACACTTTGCACCGGGTCTGTGTCACAGAAGTGTCGCAAACACAGTGCAAAGCGTTAGTAAACCTGGGACTGAGTGTCAGTAAGAATGAGTGTAAGGGGGTGTAAGAAAGTAGGATGTTAGAGTCATGTGACATACCTTACTGGAAAAATCTGGATCAACGGTCATATGATGTCACTTCCTGTGATGTCATTGAGGTCAAAGGGTATGTGACGTCACTTCCGCTACCCCAGGCATATTGGTGCATTGATTCCCATGGGCCTATAATAAGAAACAAAATCTTGAAGCGCTAGACTGTTTGTGAGAGTCATGCTTTCTGACCTTACCATGTGAAGTTTATCACCATTTGTTTAAGGTCCTGAAAGTACTCACTACACACTAAGATTGGCAGTGCTTGGAAAATATATAACATCCTGTCCAAGATTTTGATTTTTAGGGCATAGAGCCTTCTCAACCACAATAGATATATTGAGGACCATCTACAGCAGCTATTGCACAACATATAACGGGGGGAGTTAGTTTTGTATAAGTCCTTAGGGTTTGGAGTTATCTGAACCCTCAAGAATGTAATTGACTTATTGGTCCACTAGATTGGGGTTTGTGGAGTGAGGGTATCCACTTCAGCCTGGGAAAGTATGAGATTTAAAAACTGAGATTTTGTTAAATGTACTTTAATTCCTGCTACAATTTCAAATTGATTTATCGGCTGTTGTATGCTGGGTATGGATGTTCTGGGTTGACTATAATCAGTAATAAGTCATCCGCAAACAATATTATTTTGTTCTCTATCTACCAGAAAGGGATACCTCCAGGTCCCCTCCTTGTTGATTTTCTCTGCCAACGGTTCATTGCTAAGGGCAAAAGCAGTGAAGAGAGAGGGCACTCCTGTTGCGTACCTCTTCAGAGAGGAAGCAGTCCTGATAATCGCCTATTGGCTATAATTTGTGATACTGGCACCGTTATCCAGCCATAAACCATGTCAATAAATGCAAGTACACTCAAGTCCACAGAGAGTTTTACCAAGAAGGACCGGTCCACCCTCTTGAATACTTTTTCTCTACCTAGCGACATCAGACCTGCAGATATATTATTTTTCACTTTTTCAACTAGATTAATTATCCCCCGCAGGTTTTCATGGGTCTGCTTCCACTAAATTAATCTGGATAGGTTAAGATGTAGCAACAGAGGGAGGATGGTTTCTAGCCTTGTCGCTTTTTCAACTAGATTAATTATCCCCCGCAGGTTTTCAGGGGTCTGCTTCCACTAAATTAATCTGGATAGGTTAAAATGTAACGACAGAGGGAGGATGGTTTCTAGCCTTGTCGCTAGTATTTTTGTGTAGTGTTTAGCATCTATTGGTAATAGATCTTTAGGCTGGTAAATATCCAACATTTAGTGCCCTTCCTGTGTTTCGGCAATACTGCTACATGGGCTTCAGTCATTCTTGGACGTATTCTCCCTTCCTGTGCGTATATATTAAAGCACAAGTTACTTACCTTCGGTAACGATATATCTGTAAGAAACAGTAGTTAGTATTAGATTCCTTACCTTAGAATATCCCCAGGCGTCAGACTGGATCCGGAAACTTTTGCGTAGCAGTACCCTTGCGCGTCGGTAGGCGTCGTCTGCGGCTGCGCGTCCGTCGTCGGCGTCGTGGGTGCCGGGATGACGTCGCCGGAGTACTTAGACGCCACCCTCACATGCTGACGTCAGTTCTTATACACAGCTTTTCTGCGCCAGAAAGGCAGAGCCATGATAAAAACCAACACTGGTGCAATGAAACTAGGGCCCTGAAAGGGGATGACCTTAACCCTAGATATCGGTTCGCAGAACGGGGAGGGAGAATGGGTGGGTCGGTAAGGAATCTAATACTAACAACGGTTTCTTACAGATATATCGTTACCGAAGGTAAGTAACTTGTGCATCTGAAAGAAACAGGTTAGTATTAGATTCCTTACCTTAGAATAGATATCTCAGCAATACCAACCCCGGTGGTAGGTCTGCGAACCAATAACTACACCAGAAATTCCTGGAGGACGTAACGGCCAAAGAAGCCATCCCTCCGGACTTGGCTGTCCAGGCAGTAGTGTCTTGCGAACGTGTGCAGCGAGGCCCAAGAAGCTGCCTGACAGATGTCCTGCAAGGGGACTCCCCCACCCAGGGCAGTAGTAACTGCCGTGGCCCGAGTGGAATGGGCCCTCAGCCCAACAGAAGGCTCCTTCTTAGCCAAGGAGTAGCATACCTTGATGCACAAGACGACCCACCGAGAGATGGTCCGCTTGTGCACCGCCCGACCTTCCTTAGCGCCCACGTAACCAACAAAGAGTTGGTCATCCACCCGGAACTGGCAAGTGAGATCCAGATAGAAGGAGAGCGCACATTTTGGGTCCAGACGGTTAAGCCTGGAGAAGTGGAGAAGTGTGGCTCACTGGTTAGAGGAGGCAGACCCGGACGCTGAGATCAGACCCGGGACCAGGGTTCAATTCCCGACGCGGCAGGGTCTTGAGCCCAAAATGTCCACGGACTCGGTAATTCTCGCTTCGGTGCCTACTCGAATCACAGGTTCACACTCTGCAACTCTGGGCAATAGCTTGCTTAATCTCCACTACGGCCCCCGCGGCGGGATGCCTGGCTTTCACCTTGGGGATACCCAGTAGGGGCTATCTCACAGGGAAAAACCAGGACGGGTTCCCAATGCAAAGCGCTTTGAGACCTGGCGGTGATATTGCGCTATATAAAAACCCATCCATCCATCCATCCAAGCCTCTCTTCCTCTTTCGAGGGATGCATAGGCAGAAAGAAGGTGGGCAAGGTGATGGACTGCCCGATGTGGAAGGCTGGGCAGGAAAGAGGGTCTTGTCCGCAACACAACTTTGTCCGTATGGACAGAAAGGAAAGGAGGTTAAGAGGAAAGAGCCTGGAGCTCACTCACTCTCCTGGCAGAGGTGATGGCAACCAGGAAAGCAGTCTTAAGCGTAAGAAGACGGAGAGGGCAGTTATGAAGCAGCTCAAAAGTAGCACATATCAGAAAAGTTAGAACCAGGTTCAAGTCCCACTGGGGCATCACGAAAGGAACAGGGGGGAACATATGAGTGATGCCCTTCAAGAACCTATTTACAATCGGGGACTTGAATAAAGAAGGCTGATCAGGTAGCCTTAAGAAGGCGGAAAGGGCAGAAAGGTAACCCTTGATAGTGCCCAGAGCAGAGCCCTGCTGGGCAAGAGAAAGAAGGAAGGGGTGCAGAGAGAGGATCCACAGCCTTTGCCCTGCACCATGCCACAAATTTGTTCCACCTGCAGGCGTATACCGACTTTATGGAGGGACGCCTGGCTGCCAGAATCACAGTACAAACTTCAGGAGGCAAGTCAAATGGCCTCAACTGTCGCCGCTCAATCTCCAAGCATGGAGGTGGAGACTGGACAGGTTCGGGTGGAGGACCGTCCCCTGCTGCTGCGACAGAAGGTCCTCCTGAAGAGGCAGACGAATCGGGGGATCGAGTACCAGCTAGTGTCAGCATCTTGAACTTCTCCTGCCGGAGGAAGCCGCTGACGTTCCGCAGGTCCAAGATAGGGCGTAGGCCCCCTTTGCCCTTCTTGGGTACCAGAAAGTAGTGGGAGTAACAACCACACCCTTCTTCTGGCCCAGGAACGCGCTCAATGGCCCCCTTGGCCAAGAGGGCCGTAACTTTCTCTCGGAGAAGTGCCAAGTGATCCCCCGACACGCGGTGGTACTGCGGTGGCATGGTTGGAGGGGTCGCCTCGAAGGGGAGGGAGTAGCCCCTTCGGACGATTAGCAGCACCCACCTGTCCGATGTAACAGTGCGCCAGTGGAGGTGGTGATGGCGAACCCTGCCCCCCACTGGCGTCACATGGGCCTGAAAGCTCGGACTAGGAAGGTTTTGAGGCGGATGCTGCAGGGGCAGGTGTGGACTGGCCGTGCTGTTGTCCCCGACCGCCGCCACGGCGGTTTCCACGTAAGCCACCGCGCTGAACGTGTAGGGGCGCCCCTTCCTTGGCCACGAAAGGAGCGAAAGGCAGCCGATGGCTGGCGGGGGCCAAGAGGCCCAAGGACTTGGCCGTAGCCCTCGAGTCCTTAAAGCGCTCAAGCGCATGGTCTGCCTTGGCTCCAAAGAGGCGACGGCCATCAAACGTCATGTCCATAAGAGTTCTGGACATCAGCCGAGAAGTTGGCGGACCTCAACCAGGCGTGGCGACGAATTGCCACCGTCGTTGCCATTGCTCTGCCCAGTGAGTCCGTGGTATCCAGCCCACACCAGATGGAGTACCGTTCCGCATCTTGACCCTCCTCAAGGGCTTGGGTGAGTTTAGTACGGGACCTCCTCCGGACATTGTGGCAGCAAGTCCGCGACCGTGTCCCACAGAGAGTGGGTGTAGCGGCCCAAGAGGCATGCGGTGTTGACTGACCGCAATCCCAAACTCAGGGAGGAGAATTCTTTCTTCCCGTACTACTCATACCTCTTGGATTCCCGATCGGGGGGAGCCGTTGGGAATGCGGTCTGGGAGTTAGAGGCCTGGATGACCAGGCTCTCGGGGGTGGGGTGGGTGGACAGGGTCGCCCGGAGCCGGGCGGTGGCGTCTGGCCACTTTCCTATTGACAGGCTGACCTGTAGCGGGCCTGGACCACGTGCCCAGAAGAACGTCAGATAAGGCCTCATTAAACGGCAGCAGAGGCTCGGCCGAGCTTGCCTGCGGTTTAAGGACCTCAGTGAGGAGGTTAGTCCTCACGGCCGCGACGGGGAGCTCAAGGCTCAAGGCATTGGCAGCCCGCATCAACACCACACTATAAGCAGCCCCCTCCTCCGTAGCCATGGTAAGAGGGGAGACAAAACCAGTGTCTGGCGAGGTGTCCAGACCACTGGCGTCCCCTAGCTCACCTGTCCAGTCCTGATAAGACTGGCACTCCCGTGCCAGAGGGTCTTCAGACCCCTCCCAATCTCCCTCACCACCCATCTCCTGAGACTCAGGACCAAAGGATGGGGCCGGGTCATAGAAGTAGAAATCTCCTAGCAGCATCGGATACGGTGCCGAGCGGCGCCGCTCCGGCGCCGGACCTGAATCGAGGGAGGGATCCGGGACGGCGCCGCCTGAAGGCGGCGCTGGGGGCGGACGCCGGCGAGGTCGTGAGGTTAACCGGCGGCGACCCGGATCCGGAACCGGATCCTGCGGCGCCGAGACCGAAGTCACCGGCGGCGTCGGGACCGAAGCACCCGACGGCATCGGGGCCGAAGCACCCGACCCGCTGGGACTCCCAGTCGGGGCCGTAGAGCCCGAAGGCGCCGCGGAGCCCGACGGAGGAGTGAGCGACCTCATGGCCGTGAGGAAGGCCTCGATCTCCTCCAGCGTCGCGTGCTGCCCAGGGACCATCGGGTATGAAGCAGGCTGCGACGCACGCGGCTCCAGCGCGAGCGGTGTCACCCGAACCCCTGGCCGCGTCGCAAGACACCGGTGATGGGGGTCGGTAACCGACATCAGTCGGTCGCAGTCGGCGCAGGGTTGGAACCCAGGCATCCCTACCGGCACCGTCGGAGTCGTACAGACTTCGAAATAGATCAAAAATGATCAAAAAAGTTTAGTCAAAAATTGACTAAGGGTACCACTTTTTCTGGATCGGCGCTTGCTGGCGTGGAAAAAAGAAGAACTGACGTCAGCGCGCGAGGGCGGCTTCTAAGTACTCCGGCGACGTCATCCCGGCACCCACAATGCCGACGACGGACGCAGAGCCGCAGACGACGCCTACCGACGCGCAAGGGTACTGCTACGCAAAGGTTTCCGGATCCAGTCTGACGCCTGGGGATATTCTAAGGTAAGGAATCTAATACTAACCTGTTTCTTTCAGATATATGTAGTTAGTTGAGTTATTAAGATTTTCAAGAATGGAGCTCTCTAAAGTAGTGCTCCTTTTTTGGGTATTGACTCTAGGCTGGATTTGGTGGGACACAAAGATTACCATCAAGATTCACCTCTGGAGAGACTGTTGGCTAGGGTAGGTTGCCCGGCTTAAAGGGATATGGTGATGCGATCTAAGAAAATAAGTTACATACCTGTAACTGTAGTTCTCCAGTCTTGGAATCTTTCACAGATTCACATGCTTGAATCATTCCCCGTCGTTGAGATGGGAGTCCCCGGTATCTTTAAAAGTAATGTCTTAGTGGGGGCGTGGCTAGGCGGTCTGACATGGCGGAAGCGCCATAGAACAGCTCCCGTAGCCCGCCAAAAATCCTGAATAAATCCTGCCAATAAGAAGTAGCTGCAGCTACACCGACCCTCCGCAGGACTCGGCGAGACCTCAGAGCGCCGCGCCACCTCCATCAAGCTCCTGTTCCTGTCTCTGGGCTGCCGTAGTCGCGGATGGATTGGAGCCAGAGTATTAACCTGGACTTGCCTGGCCTAGGGCAAAACGGGCCTGCTGTCTGTGGACTGCGTGCAGCCTAGATTTTTTGTCGCCTGCGGGTGGTCCCCCCGGGGTCTCTGCTTCAGGCACGGGGTTGCGACTCAGATCCGTGCCTGTGAGCTGGGACCTGGCAGGTGATTCATGACAGAGCTCACCACCATCAATTATTCTGGCCGGGCGGGGCTGTACCCTTCGGATTGCCCAGAAAGATCCCAGAGGCGTGTGCGCCCGCCAGCATACTGGCTTGATTGGCCGTCTGATCGGACAGCGGTGCCCCCCGCCCTTCCCTTCCTGGGACCTGATCATCGAGGCAGCAGTGAATGGGTACAGGAGGAATGATTGGAGACAGGCCTACCTGTCGGCTTAGAGTGCAGCGACTGGGTCATGGTGTGGCCCTGGTGTGCGGCCGTCCCTCCCCCCTTCGCCTGCTGTGTGGGTTTGCTGGATACAGGGATGAGGGGGGGTTACAGTCGGCTGATGCCCGGACTTTTGGTG
This sequence comes from Lissotriton helveticus, assembly GCF_964261635.1. Lineage (NCBI taxonomy): Eukaryota > Metazoa > Chordata > Amphibia > Caudata > Salamandridae > Lissotriton > Lissotriton helveticus. The sequence goes on from NC_136065.1 coordinate 1,778,145,894, forward strand.
GCCGCCTCCGGCCGTGGTGTAATTGCAGCCTGGCTGGGGCCCAAAGCCACTCCTGGATTGGGCCATGCTGCTACTTCTCTGACCTCCCGCTTGGGCTGGGAATGCCCGGAGGCCCTTGTGTCGCCTTGGTGCAGCGGCCATGTGCCTGATGGGGGCTGGGTGCCCCAGGGCTTGCCGGTCATACCGGACCGCGATACCTACGGGGCCAGATCCTGGTGTGGCCTTGGTGCAGGATTATGTGGCCCGCCTTGTGGCGTGTGACATCAGCCTGAGAGAGAGTGCTGACGAATCCAGAAGAGTGTGACTCGGATCCAGGAGCTACGACATACTAGAGACATTCCGGTGAGGGTATGGGCCACCGGCTGTTCCAGGGGGTCTAGTGCACCTACCCTGCTTTTGTGCTGCCCTGGGTGCTACTCCACATACATAGAGCAGGCCGCCCTACTGCCTTTGTGTCCCTGCCGCCTAGCCCCCAACTATGATCCTTTGCCTGATCCAGAGGGACGCCGGAGCATCTTACAGCTGGTGGCGTCGGCCCGGCTACTGCCGGGTCGCCGGGTGCTGGAAACACACATTAGTAAATGTAAATGTCATGGTACTTATAGAGCGCACTGTCACCAGATGGTCACCTTGCGGTGTCGCCTATTCGGCTTCCTGGTGCTGATACTCATACTCCTGGGCACCCCAGGGTGAAGCCAGGCATCCTTAGCGCTGTTGGGGCCGGTGTGGAGGCTAAACAAGCTATTGCCTAGAGTTGCAGCGTGGGGCCCGTGATTAGAATAGGCACCGAGGCGAGAATTAACAGTTCCACGGAAATTGAGCCCGAGACCCCGCCGAGGCGGGAATCAAACCCTGGTCCCTGGCCAGAACTCTGCATCAGGGTCTGCCGCTTTAACCATTGAGCCACACTCCTCCACTAGTTAGTGGGGGTGGAGGATCATCACCTGCGAAGGGGGCCAGGCTAGGCCCTGGTGCGGCTTGTGGGTGTGGAATCCTCGCCCAGTGGCCACCCCTGAGTGCTCAGTGGTGGGATTCGGAGGTGCCTGCTGCATGTCGATGACTTACTGGCCTTCAGCCTGCTGTAGACATTTATTCTGTGGCACTTCTCCTCTGACCTGCACAAAATGGCTAAATATAAACCCTCCTGGGCCTCATCTAAACAATCCACAATAGACAAGTACACTGGTGCTGGAGCCCAGTCATCTGCCCCCGAAAATGCGGTGACTGCTATTCCTGATAATGCTGCGTTGCTGGCGGCTATCACACAGTCCAGAGATGCGCTAGAACCAAAAAACAGCATGTTCTTTCGTCAGGATCTTCGCAACATGGTGCAGAGGATTTCCGAAACTGAGTCTCGGATCTCTACGTCGTTAGATGCAGTAACCACCCTTCAAAAGAAGATGTCCAACTTGGAGTCGCTGATGCTCGGCCTAGCAGCGAGAGTGGAGGACGCAGAGGGCCGCGCTGGAAGGAATAACCTCCGCTTTGTGGGGTTTCCTGAGGGCTGCAAAAATAAAAATACAGTGGATTTTCTAACTAAATGGCTCATGGAATGGCTCCCAGCCGATTCCTTGTCTACATGCTTCATAATTGAGCAGGCACATCGCGCCCTGCAGCAGAAACTGCCTCCTGGGGCATGTCCCCATCCAATTATTGCCCGATTCCGTAACTATAAAAACTGATATGTGATTGTCCAACACGCAAGGCTAAAGGGGCTCCTCACATATGCCTCCCAACCCATCACGATCTTCCCAGACTATACTAAAGTGGTCCAACAGCGCAGACAATCATTCGCTGAGGCAAAAGCCCATCTGCGAGGCCTGAAAATTCAATATACCCTGCTATTTCCAGCTGCCTGTGTGTCTCCTACAAATCACTGACCTATTTCTTCCAGTCACCTGAAGAGGTGACAGCTGGACAGATGAATCGGTTAAACTGAATCCCCATGGTCCCTCTGGAATAGACTCAAACACTTCATCTGGGACCCACACAGGATTAGTGGGAAACAACAACACCGGTTCCGCTCTAGGAGACGATCCCAAAATCACAGCAACTCTCGCAGACATGTAACGGAAGGTCAACAAACCCCTACACCTTCCTAGCAAATGCTGGCAGAATTGTTTGATATGAACACATTAATCTTGATGGCTGGGTTTGAAGACGCTTTATTGTACAACAGATGTTTATTGGGGATCCATTAGCTGCAAGTGGCGGGACACCCGCCATGCCGCGACGGATGCTTCAAAATTCTTGAGGTTTTGTGGAATGGGGGGGCTAATGGGAAGTTTATGTTGTTCTTTAGTGTCACAATCTTTTATCTCATGTATAGAGTCCAATCGTATCATATTATCATATTACCCACATGTTGGTTTCCTTGCACGTCAGATACCCGACATGAAATAAACCCAAACGCAGCGATTGAATATTGTTAGCTGGAATGTCCGTGGCCTGCTGGACAAGATTAAAAGAGGGGCCATACTCCGCCAGGCCAAGCGCTACAACACAGATATCCTAATGGTACAGGAAACTCATTTGCTGGGCAACAAGAAGCTTTGCACTCTTTGGCTTTGTCCAGACCTTTCACTCTGGATTCCAATAGGGGTTCTCGGGAGTAGCAATACTAATCCATCGGAGGGTGCCATTTGTTCATGGTAAGACCTCCAGGGCAGATATATAGTGGCAACGGGCCTTAATCTAGTATGTGTACATGCCACCACACTCTTGTCGTGGAACTTGATGGTGCAAATGACTTCCCTTTGGGCAGAGATACCATAGGGCCTGACGATAGCTGGGGGTGACTGGGGCTGCGGGCTGACATGCATGAGTCTAGACTCCAAATACTAACCCAGGGAGTGGGATGGGTTGATACCTGGCAGAAATTACATCAGACGCAAACAAATACAAATACTTCTCAAGCACTCATGATTTGTTCTCTCGCCTTGACTATATATTATTGTCTGCTCCCCACATCCACAAAATTGAGACAGCCGAGATCTTGCCCAGGGGCTTGTCAGATCATTCTCCAGTTACACTTCTACTGCGTTTGGGCCTGGGGCGCTCCCCGCCCCGTTGGCGCTTCTCGTCATGGCTACTACAGGATGATCATTACCACCAACAGATGTATACCGCCATTACTGAATATTTTTCCCACAATGTTGGTACAGTTGACTCCCCTGGGACTCTTTGGGAGGCCATGAAACCAACACTGAGGGGGATGGACATTGCATTTTGCACTGCACGACGTAGGCAACAATGGGAAAAACTAATCTGCACTGAGGCCCAAATCATTGACCTAGAACAAAGGAGAGGGATGCAGATGGTGGTGTGGTTCGCCATCAGCTCTCCATGACACAATAATTGTACGCTAGTGACCTGTTAGGTGAAGCCAAAACGTATTAGCGTAGCCGGGCTTATCAGGGGGGGGGATAAATCCAGTGCCCTTCTACATCGTCTATGCCAGCAGACGCTCTGACCCGTGATTTTTTTAATTTATTTATTTATTTATTTATTTTCAATCGTGACAGTACTATCGTATACAAGCAGTTAGGTATCGCCTCTCACCACATTTTACAAGCCGAATAGCATATCAATCGAACACAGCCTTTCAGCCCACATCCCGGAGGTTGGGCGGCGTGTAATTCACACCAATCTGTGAAACCCCAGGCGAGGCGTTAATAAACAAACATAACAATTGCTGTCACATTTTCTTCCTTTACTCCTTAGTCAACTAAAGATACCCTACCCATTACCCTACTATCCTGAACCTGTGATGTTGTCTGATGTGCATCCTCTTGGCGCCAACCTAGCTATATACCAACAGGGGAAGCCCTCAATACGGTGACCACTCCCCATGTCCGAGGGGGGACATCCACTCTAGCTCATGACTCAGCTGCGGTCCTGTCCGCAGTAACCTGTGGCTCAGGAGCGCGACTCTCAGCTCCCTCCGCCTCCTCAGTAACAGACGCATCCCTACGCCTTTTGTAATCAAAGTATAGCCCTCAGAAGTTTTTGGGCCTGCTTTTAAGTGGCAAAAGATCACTGTAATTCTCTGATTGCGTGCAGCAGTAGTTCAAATCTCTGTCCCAATGCTCAACCTTAGGAAGGGGGCCTCTCATCCAGCACATTGCCAATCGTCTTTTTGCCAACAGCATACCCATATCGACTATGCGCCTCTGCGCTTTCCGTAGGCCCTTCGAGAATCTCAGCAACGCCAGAGCCGGGCTCGGAGCTATCTCCTCTTCTAAGATTCTGCCCATGGTTATGAACACTTCACTCCAATATTGCTGCACCCCAGGACACTCCCAAGCCAAGTGTAAGAACCCTGCATCTACAGCCCCGCACCTGTCGCATGCCGCACCTGCCCGCAACCCAAACCTGCACAGTCTTTCCGGAGTGTGGTAAACTCTGTTAATGAATTTAAAATGTATTAACCTATGCCTTCCGTTTAGAGAAATACGTCTCGTGCTGGTGCAACAGTAGTGCCACATGTCGTTGTCCACAGCCATATCCAAGTCGCCCTCCCAATCAAGCCTCGCCCTACTATACCCTGTCGCTCTTCTGGTTATGGCCATCCTATAAAGGGCAGAGACTATTTTGTGGGGGGAGTCTGTTTTAATCACGTGTGTGAGTTCTAACAGTTCTGCGGGCTCCTGTAAATCGTCTCCCAGTTGCTCTCGCCATGCCTCTCTGACTCTGTAATATTGAAAGCGTTGGAGTGCCATGGGCACCACTTCTGGGGTATGAATATCAGCCAACGATTTAAGCGTTCCCCCCTCAAACATGTCGCCTGCCGTAGTTATACCCAGAGCATTCAAGGCCGCGACAACCCCTTTGTCAGCACACGGCAGGAGCCAGGCCAACCATTCAATGGGCTTCAGAGGGGAGTACAACACCACCCCAGTATTGTGTTGCAGCAGTACCTGCCAAGCATGTCTGGGAGAGTTCAGAGAGTCTAGCAATCCCGTACGTCTGTCCTCTAGTTAAAAACTTAAGAACAGCAATGGCCTCGGGCGTGAAAAATCTCTCCAGCTGGAGAAACGGAGCGTTCTCCCTGTCATGGATCCAGTTGTGTACATGTGCACCCTGTGCCACTCGGTAATATAATTCGAAGTCCGGAGCCCCAAGTCCTCCGAGGTGGTATGGTAAGACCAGCACACTCCACTGCACCCTAGCTTGCTTTCCCGCCCATGCTAACTTTATCATCAGGGATTTGAGTCGACTGATAAAATGTTTCAGTAGGACCATCAGGATATTGAGGAAAAGGTACAACAATATAGGTAACACTATCATTTTCATTAGTGATATCCTACCTATCAGTGACAGAAGGAGACCCACCCAAACATTCACGTTGTCTTCAAGCCGGGCTATGGCAGTCCCATAGTTCTCACGCATGACAACCTCTGAGTCCGTGTGTAGCTGAATACCCAGGTAGCGCACCGAGTCAGTGGTCCACCGTAAAGGATAATCCATCTCAAACTGCTTCGTAGCCTCAGTTAGGGGAAACGCGATCGATTTACTCCAGTTGACAATTAACCCGGACAGGCCCGCAAACCGCACAATCTCTCTCAAAAGCGGCGCCAGGTTTTGCTCCGGCTCCCGCACGTAGAGTAAGGTGTCGTCCGCGTAGGTCGTAATGACCAAGCGGTAAGTGGGGAAATTCAGCCCGCGATGCCCATGATATTCCCGCAGTGCACAAGCCACAGAGCGTAAAGTGTAGGCGACAATTGGCATCCCTGGCGGGTGCCCCTTCGGATATGGATCGGTTCGGTCACACGGCTCCCAAGCCGAATACGGGCCGTCGGGTCTGCATACAGAAACTCTATCATCTGAAGGAACCCCTGTCCAAGTCCAATTCTGGATAGAACTGCTCTCATAAATGACCATTCCACTGAGTCGAAGGCCTTCTCCATATCTAAAAACACTGCTATCGCCCTGCGCTCCTGTGAGGTGTGCTGCATGGCGCCAAACACCGTTCTCAGATTATATGTAATATTCCTACCCGCCACAAACCCCGCCTGCTCTGGTGCTACCAACTCTGGGGTCAGCAAAGCCAATCTAGTCGCCAGTATTTTTGCATATATTTTCGTGTCGACGTTCAGAAGCGACAACGGCCTGTTAGAGCTACATTCTTCAGGTGGTTTCCCCGGCTTCGGAATGGCCACGATTATAGCCTCTCTCATGGTCGCCGGCATCCCGCCAGCCTCTCTCATGTCAGCAAAGAGGGCAGACAAATGGGGGCGCAGCAGGTCCAAAAAAGTCTTGTAAAAGCGCACTGTGAGGCCATCGGTCCCCGGCGGACCACCAACCTTCATCCCGCCCAAGGCCTCGCGAATCTCATCGTGTTCTATTGGGAGTATTAAGAATTCTCTATGATCATCCGTTAAGAATGGGAGTTTAATATGTTCCAGGTAGTCTAGGATATCTTCCTCGCTACCCGACCCCCGTGAACCATAACGCTACGAGTAGTAATCCCTGACTATCTCCTCCTCCGCTGTCAGCAATTCCCCCTCCTTAGACTTTAAGGCTGTGACCACGACTTTCCGTCTCTGGTGTCTGACTAGGTTAGCCAGAACCGATCCTGGCCTGTCTCTCTCCCCATACGGTCTAGCTGTAGCATATTTCCCTAAATGTTTGATTTCGGTGTCAGCCTCCGTCTGATACTCCGCCATCAACCCCTTAAGCTCTTCGCGGTTGGCGTCTGTGTTGCCGCCCAACAGTCTCTCCTCACAATCGGCCATCTGTCGCTCCAGATATGTCAAACGTTGACGAATAGAGCGAAGGACCCCTGAATGTTTGCTCATAGCCAACCCCGAATATAAACCTTAAAGGCTTCCCAGACAGTAGTGTAACTGTCCACTGACCCAATGTTGATTTCAAAGTATGTCTCTATCGCTTCGTGTAGTTCCTCTCTAAATTGGTCGTCCTGTAGTGAGTATGGCGGGAATCTCCATGTAAATGGGGGACTGACCCGAAATTCTTGGTCCTTACAGACCCTGCTCGAAATTGCTACCAGCTTTGCTGATTACTTCATAGATTTATACACCCGCAGGAGATTCTCCCTGAGGCCACCATTGACCAGTTTCTGGACGATCTGCCCCTGAGGTCCCTGCTGGATTCGGTGCGGGATGACCTGGATGCCCCTGCTACGACTGAGGAAGTTCAGGGTGCTCTCGCGGACATGAGCTCAGGTAAAGCACCGGGCCCGAACAAATTTCCTTATGAGTTCTACAAGAAATACTCATCTCAACTATCAGTGCATTATTTGGCGGCACTTCACCCGGCGGCGAAGGACGGCCCACAGAACTGCATACCTCATATAGACTGATCTCCTTACTCAATGTGGAGGCGAAACTTCTAGCCATAATCATTGTGAACCGCATTGTCCCGCAAATAACATTAGTTCATCCAGATCAAGCGGGCATTATGCCCGGTCGTGCTACCCGACATAATATTATATCTGTCATGAACACAACGCTATTGCCTCTGTGGATTGGGTGAACGAGCCGTCTGCGCTCCTTCTCACTGATATCGACAAGGGCTTCGATTCCCTTAGTTGGACCTACCTCTTTGCATTTCTGAGCCGCCTTAACATCGGCCCTCAACTTATTAAATACATTCACCTCCTATACACCGACTATACCGCCTCGGTGCGGATCACTGACTCAATCTCTCTGCTGTTTCGCATCGGAAGAGGTAACAGGCAGGGATGCCTTCTATATCCCAACCTATTTGCACACGCCATGGAGCCACTCGTGGCGTGGGTAAGAATTGATGCTCAGGTATATGGCTTCAAGTGGAGTGGTCATGGGATGTTTCCGATCATATAGCTTTTTACGCCGCTGACGTATTATTTTTTTTTACGCGCCTGAATAGATCTGCTTCACGCCTACTTCGAACAATGCACATTTTCAGCAGTAGCGGTTTATGCATGAGGGCGTCGGAGCTCCGCCCCCTTTACTTTCACCCCCTGGGTTGACTACTACAAAAGAAAAACCAAATTCAAATAACCAGTAAAAAAAAAAAATTACACACACCTCTTCTTGCTTGGGGCCAGTCCGGGGCTGTTGTTGCTCCGACCATAAGTCATCACGAGTGTCATGTCATGTGACCCTGGCAGCCAAGCCTATGCATTTCGTTTTGGCCCAGAGTCAACTTTGCTGGGCCGACGAGCTCACGGCCCTGAGGCCTGTGTGGTCATCAGCTCGGCATAGACATAGCCTCAGGGAGCGGTCTCCACCCCCTAATAACGTGTGACTAAAGTTAGCCCTGGGCGCTTCAGGCTCAAGCCCCAGGGGCGCAACTAGGTCTTAATTTCGGGGGGGCTAACATGGCAAATGAAGGGGCGTGGCTAATGTTAATCAATGGGGCGGGGCTAAAATGTCAGATAATCAGGATCGATTAATGCTCAGGTCAAGCGGAGAAAACATGCAACCCTAAAATTACCCCCTCGCACCCCAAAACCCATTACCACCCTGAACCCTGAAATCATCCCCCTAGAACCCCAAACCCGCGCTGATCCCTAAAATTACACCTTTACCCCCCAAAACCCATACCCACCCTGAACCCTAAAATTACCTCTGGCACCCCAAAACCCATACCCGCTCTGATCCCTAAAATTACCCCCTGGCACCCCAAAACCCATTACCACTCTGGACCCTAAAATCACCCCCCTGGAGCCCCAAAACTCAAACCCGCGCTGATCCCTAAAATTACACCCTTACCCCCCAAAACCCATACCCACCCTGAACCCTAAAATTACCTCTGGCACCCCAAAACCCATACCCGCTCTGATCCCTAAAATTACACCCTTGCCCCCTCAAATCCATTACCACCCTGAACCCCAAAATTACCCCCCTGGCACCCCAAAACCCATACCCACCCTGAACCCTAAAATTACCCCCTGGCACCCCAAAACCCATTACCACTCTGGACCCCAAAATCACCCCCCTGGAGCCCCAAAACTCACACCCGCGCTGATCCCTAAAATTACACCCTTGCCCCCCAAAACCCATACCCACACTGAACTTTAAAATTACCCCTGGCACCCCAAAACCAGTACCCACGCTGAACATTAAATTCTCCCCTGGCACCCCAAAACCCATACCCACCGGGAACCCTAAAATTGCCCCCTGACACTCGAAAACCCACACCCACCCTGAAACCTAAAATTTCCCCCTCACATTCCTAAAACCCATACCCACCCTGAACCCTAAAATTAACTCCATAGCACCCCAAAACCCTTAACCACCCTAAACCCTAAAATTACCCCCTGGCACCCCAAAACCCATACCCACGTGAACCCTAAAATTGCCCCCTGACACCCGAAAACCACACCAACCTTAAACTCTAAAATTTCCACCCCCTCACACCCTAAAACCCATACCTGCCCTGAACCCTAACAACCCCATGGCCGCCTAAGACCCATTACCACCCTAAACCGTAAAATTACCCCCTGGCACCCCAATTCCCATACCCACCCTGAACCCTAAAATTACCCCTGGAACCCCAAAACCCATGCCCTCCCTGAACCCTAAAATTACACCTGGCACCCCACAACCCATTACCACTCTGACCCCCAAAATTACCCCCGGAACCCTAAAATTACACCCTTGCCCCACAAAACCCATACCCACCCTGAACCCTAAAATTACCCCTGGCACCCCAAAACCCATACCCACGCTGAACCCTAATATTACCCCTGGTTCCCCAAAACCCATACCCACCCTGAAGCCTAAAATTACCCCTGGCACCCCAAAACTCACACCCACCCTGAACCCCTAAATTACCCTCCTGGCCCCCATACCCGTCCTGAACCCTAAAATTACCCCCTGGCACACCAAAACCCATTACTACCCTGAACCCTAAAATTATCCCTGGCACCCTAAAACCCATACCCACTCCGAACCCTACAATTACCCCCTGGCACCCCAATCCGTAACCCATCCTGAACCCTAAAATTACCCACTAGCACCCCAAAAAATGTACACTACAAACTTACACTACACTTGCATATTCGGAGGGGACTCTCCTCTTTAGAGAAAGATCCATGGCCCTGTTCACCATTTATCTGGTGAGCTGCGCTGTGGATGTGAATTCCCTACAAGTGCCCGGACAGCAGGGGGAAAGGGATGTCCAGTGCAGGTGAAGCTTTTCCTTTGTAAATTAATTCCTGCTGGCGTCATAGCCCAGGGTTTGATGTCTGTGCACTAGTATGGAATACACATCCATACAAGTGCACAGACAGCAAACCCTGGGCTATGACACCAGCAGAAATTCCTTTACAAAGGAAAAGCATCACCTTCACTGGCCATCCCTTTCCCCCTGCTGTGTGCATCTTCCCACTCCCACCCCATGCTGAACACATCAAGTGCTTAGGTGAAATCCCTGCCTTTAGGCAATGATATCACCTCGGCGCCAGTAAAGGAAAACAAGAGGTGGGGGCTGGGGGTTTACTTGATACTGTTCAGAGGCTGGCTGGCTCGGGCTGCAGGGCCTTTCAGAATGCATCAATAACAAGCATTGGAAATGCAATAGGTCTCGCATTAGAAAATTTGGAGCTTTGGTTTTGTAAATGACAAAAAAAATGTTATGTGTTGGTCTTGAAAATAGCAAAATTAATTGCTTTGTCATTTACAATGCCAATACTTTTAACTTTTTCAAATGTGACACCTATAGCATTTGTAATGCCACATGTTTTGTATGTACGTGACTTACATGTATTCATATAACAAATACAAATGGCTTTTAATTTTTTTAAATAATTAATAGTTAAATAAAAGTTCTTGTAATTTACACATGATATTGGCATTGTAAATGACAATGCCTTTTATTTATGTTTTAAAAACCAATACATAAATAAAAGGCACTGGCATTTAAAATGCCAAAAGCTCAAACTCTCACAACTGCGAGACCTATTGCATTGCAAATGCTTGTTTATTTTTAAAGCCGACATACAGGTTTCCTCGAAAGTCAGCTCAGGTCTAAAGGAGTTGGTGATGATCAGGGGGCCAGGCCTGCCCAGGCTCGCAGCTGGGTTTGCCACACACAAGTGGAGGAGAAGACATCCCATGCATGCTGCAAGGACTAAGTGAACGAGGCCTTTGGATGAGACTAACAGGCCAAAGCAACGACTTATCTTGAGATTCTGGTACTGAGCAAACATCCGAAACTACAAAACAAATCATTAAAATGTGTCTGAGAATGAAAGCATAACCACTGTTACCTGGAAAAAGGCATGCATGTAAGATGACAACGTAGACAAAATGTAGAAGGCAAAGAGCACGACTGGGCATAGTGAAGAGAATAAGAAAGTGCAGAAAGGAGGTAGAGAGAGAGAAGTGAGGAAAAAGAGAGAATAAAAAAGTCAAATGAGGATAGATGAGAAGTGCAGTGCAGAAATATAGAAGTGAGAGCGCAAAGGCAGAGAGAATGTAAGTGGGATGAGAGTGTAGAGTTCAAGGGAGGGAGATGGAAGGGCAGAGAGAAGAGCGATGGGCAGAGAATAGAGGCAGAAGGTCAGGGGTTGCAAGCAGAAGGATGGGAGATTGAAAGTAATGTCAGAGGTGAGCTGCTGAACAGAGGTGCCTGCGCAGTGAATGTTTGCCAGGAAGCCACCCGCTGGCGTTTCCTTCCACCCAGAAGGGTGTGAAGCACTTGTGTGCTTCCGAGCACAAAAACACACGAACGTTACATGAGACAAGGAATGGGAGGGTTGCAAAGGGCATAGGTCATAGACTCCTGCATTAAACTAGAAAGAGAGTGACAAACGCGTGTGACACGGAAAGATATTTAAATTAAAGAGCATGAAGTTGTAGCTAAGACATGCATGTTAGGGGCAGAACCCCTACATGTAACAAACAGCTCTTTTTATTTTATTTTAGTTTTTTATAGCGCGAGCTAGACTGGAGAGCTGGACCGGAGACGTCGGGTATAAGAGCGCTTTACATGAGCACCAGCTGAAGCCCGGTGAGCCCAATGGGTGTTGCGCACCTGTCAAGCCCTGTATCACCAGGGGCTTCTCATCAGTCAGGGAGTGGAGAGGATGGCACCCTACCCTTTCCCAACACGTCACAGGGAAGTGGGTGCTGCCCTCTGACAAGCTGGGAAAGGGCGTAGTAGAGTCTGCAGGGGGGAAGTCGAGTCTGCGCAGTTTTTCATCAGGACTTTTGAAGCCTAACTGCGCATACTCGAGGTGTCTGCTTCCCGCGCTGCTGGAGCAGGGTTGTGTGAATGGCTGCCATCATTTATTTGCAGCTCCGGTGTTTCAGTGGGAGGCTCTGACCACCCCTTGTCAAGGGGCACCTCTCTTTCCATGGCCTCCCTCACACCTCTTACGTGCACCTTTTTCTCTCCATCCAAGTCCCTTCCCAGGGTCTCCTCCGGCCTCAGACTCCGTGCTCATGAGTGCTGCAGTAAGAAGTCTGACTCCGCAGCTGATGAAATCAGTTTTCTACTTGCGTTAGGGAAAGCCGACAGGGACGCTCCAATAGTTCTTTTCAATTCAACACATTCCCAGCTAGAGGCCGGAGACAAGCAGTCTAACAACTGTGCCGAGGTGGACAAAGAGGGCCAGTTGTCCGTAATCACGTGAGGCAATCCTTCCGCTCAGTGTGACTGTGTTCTCAGTTGCAGATAAACAGTAAAACTTTGTTTTGGTTAGTCCGGCCTTGGTGGTACCTTAATGAGCTGTAATTATCTTCCGGCTTGCATGGCTGGAATCAGGAACCTGACTTCGGCCCTTCAGCGAACTAGCTTCTCCAGAGGGCTCCGAGGGCAAGGTGTATGCAATGGGGAGGCCAGAGTGGTTGCTACATGCCCAGCGCTGTGAGCCGTATGTGTTTGAAGGGATGTGCCTTAATTTTTCGGGGTTTTGGGTGCCTGCCCTTTGCTTGGCCAATGCAGATTGCAGAGTGTTTTTTAACGTAGAATGAAGGTAAGTGCTATGTAGATGCCGTGCTATGCGCATCTGCACGAGAGTACAAGGGTTATGTGACGTGCAAAGCTTCTGCCTTGCTTCCTTTCCTTCCTCCCTTCCAGGCATTGGTCTCTCCTCTGCCTAATGTCCCTCCTTCCTTCCTTTACTCCTTCTGTGCCTCTACCTCACGCTTGTTTCCTTTTCTCCCTCCATGCCTCTCTCTCGCCATTTCTTCCTGCCCCTTCCATACCTCTTCCCCTTGCTTCAATACTCAGTCTCTTTTCGCCCCTCATTTCTTGCTACTTCTGTTTCCTTTATTACCCCTCCTTTCTCTCTGCTCTGTTTCCTTCCAGGTCCACCGCCTCCTTTCGTCGCATGTTCCTGTCGTCCCGTGTACAAGACAAGGCTGCGCTTTTCTCTGTGTTCGGATGGTCCCCCATCAACTAAGGTCAGGCATTGGATGGGAACATATGTCTAGCATTCCAGCTGCTACATTCCGAATTCCAAATGCCCGGGTCACAATTTTACAGATATCTGCAAATTCGTAATGCATTCTCCCCGTACTTAACACAGCAAGTCAACATTCCTATCTTCAATCCCATTGAGGCCAAGATGTTCCTAGGCGAGATGGGTACGCACAAAATGACAGCAGTATATAGTACATTGGTCACTAACAGCCACACTACACTTAATAAAACCAGAGACGGCTGGCATGAAGACCTGGGTCCACTTGATGAAGACAACTGGGTTGAGGCTCTTGAGTCCATGAGTGAGGTGGCCTTCGTCTTATACAATTTAAATATCTCCACCATGTATATGTCACTCGCTACAGGCTTTGGCACGCCGGGATGATTGCATCCCCCCTGTGTCTGCCCTGCGGCATGGCAGAGGGCACTCTCCTTCAGACGGTATGGGAATGTACTGCTTTATCACGTTTTTGGCGTACGGTACTGACTTGTCTCTCCGAGGTGCTGGGTTGGGATATTCCACAGTCACAGCGTTCAACTATGCTTCATATTACGGAGGGAATTGGAGGTAACAGATACAAAAGACATCTGTTGTACCTGGGTCTTACTCTGGCTAAGCGTGACATCGCTAAGGCTTGGAAAACGACTTCTCCGCCATCTGTAGGGGCCTGGAAACTGGGCCTGGACTTTTCCATGGGGCTAGAACTACCAATTTCTAAGGCTCGGGATGTCCCCAGAAACACTCGAAGAAATGGAAGCTGTAGGCTAATTATTGGGGTCTGTATCTTGAACCTATCGCCCCTGCGGTACACAATGAAGATACGCCATAAAGAACTAATGCTGGGTACTAATGTCGTGAATAATTATACCTGTACTCAAATATTACAATTGGAGATTTTGTACGATAACATATAGATGGACTTTGTGGCACTGATGTTTCTAGTTTCCAATGTTTACTTGCATTTAATTCAGATTTTTGCATATTCCTTTTTTTGACAATTGTATATTTTAAAAGATGACATCTTTACCATTGCCATGATACGTATACAATGTGCTGCCCTGGTGTTGCCTGGGCCTTTCGTGTCTGTCAACAATAAAATCTGTTGTGAAAAAGAAAGAAAAAAAGTAATGTCCTAGTAGACATAGAACCTTGTGCCAGATGTACAACCCTTACATTTTGTGACTCACAAATGACGGTGCTTTGCAACTCGCAAAATGCAATGTACAACATTGTCACAGACACTGTTAGCAATTCCCAACCGGCTTGCAAATTGCATGTCTCATCAATATTCATGAAGCAAGCGCAATTTGCGACCCGGTTAGGAATGGCTAGCACTCCCAGGGATGGTGGCCTGCTGGGGTCAGCAGACCACCATGTCTGGAATGCTTTTTAAATAAAGCAGTTAAAAAAAAATGCATTTAAAAAAGAAAAATTTTACGTTTCAGTTTAATTTTTAGGTCTCGCCTGAGCCAGCGCATGCGCGTCTCTGGCGAGACATCTAGTGAGTGGGCTTTAAAAAGCCGACCACAGCTTTTTGTGTGGCATAGAGTGTGCGGTTACACGCACAGTAACGCGCATTCCTTGCATCGCTCGCGGGCAACCTTACAGCGCGCGATCAGGCACCATCTGGCTTTCCTCTCATGGCTCATTAAGCGCATCGCTCACGGGGCATGATCACTTTCACTTTCGTGGCTGCGTCACTTTCACGGCCGCGTGGCCAATGCTTGTCTGACTCAACTTGCTTTAGCTCCCTAGCCCCTCAAATGCTGTGTCTGCACCCTGACTTCTTCTCTGGCTCACTGCCCCCATACGTCATTTCCTGCCATGCCCTCTCTAGCACAACCTTCTCTGCCTTGTAAGATTTATATCTCTCTCATTAACACGTGCCTCTTTCGCCCGTACAAAAGCCGCCTTTGTTGAAAGTCCAACAAGATTAAATCAACAAATTGCTTTTCCTCCTGGGAGCTGCATCACTTTCTATGTGCAACTTCCTCTGTAACTGGCTAGCCCTTTGGATCCAAACACAGGGTCTTTACAATTATTCTTTGGGTAAACAATGACAATTTGCATCACATAGAATCCCATTATTTTTTATCTGTGCCAGAGTCCTCTATTAAATCGATTTCTACTGCTAAGTCTTAAAAATGTAATGGAATGATCCTGTGGCATGTAATACAGAATGCCGGTTGTACATTTCACATACTTATTACGTAACAACATCAGAATTGCCTACATTAACAAAACACATTCTAACAAAATAGATTAGTAAATTATCAAATATAATGTTAAAACCTGTAATAAATCAGTAGCACACCCAATTATCCTGTTATGTAACTCCAGCTGTAAACCATTTAGTTAGGACTTATTTAAAGATGTAATTTCATGGGCACTGCACCATTCTTACAGATTAGGGTTTCAGACAGTAACATTGATTACAGTTGAAATACCTGTTTTCTGTAGTTAATGATTCACCAAATATGACAATAATTGCCACCATTATACAAGGGCCAGCATTAATCAAAGATGAGCAACGGTTATGGAAACTCACCTTATGCTAACCATTACCACCACCATTATGAGATTAAGCACTAGCAGTGTTTTGCACTACCATAAAATGGATACTACCAATATGAATATGATAAGATACACATTTTGTCAGGGTTGCGGACTGCAGACATGAATGCCACTAATAGACCAAGTATTACCACCAAATTGAAAGGGCCAGCATTTTGCTAGGGATGGGACTAGACGCCATTGACATATGTAGCTTCAGAACGAAAACTTGGATAAACTTGGACTCCTTACCTTATCTGCAGGCTAAGTTACCAATCCCTCTCATGGTCACAACCAACAACACCACAGACTTACGCCAGAGAGATGAAAAAGGCACCAAGGGTCTGTGACTGGAGCTATATATTTGCCCTTCAGAATTTTAGAGATCACAATGGCAGAAACCAGAAAGCCAGCTCTTGATACTAGAAATGGTTTGGTCATCTCCAAAGGGCAGGATAGGATCTAGAGCACCATTCGTTACTAGGACAGTTCGAGTGGTGTAAGCACCAGAAACACCATTGCATCACTCATGACTGCATGAAAAGATTGGACTTATTCAGGGAATCCTTCCCAACATCTTCCTAATATTCATTCTCTGTATCCTCTTCTGTGTTTTGATTTAGGTCACAGATGTAGTTTACAGACTTCAAAGAGCCTGTCACCAATATAACTACATTTAGACCAGTTGTGCACTTCACCAAGAATTCAATAGCATTTCACCAAAAATTGGCTATTTACTAGCCCACACTCGCAGAGTATTTAGTAACCCAAGATTTCAGCTTATAGAACAGAGACAAGATGTATTTTACACCAGCAATTTTCAGTAAAATATACAAGGAAACAAACACAAGTTGCCCTTGATGCACAGCAGAGGGAAAATAGATACAATACCGGTGTTGGTATTAGCACGCCAAAGGCATTGTGATACACAGGCACAGCGGGGATCCTAAACACACTAAGGAAGAGGGATATGATAAAATGGATAATTACAGCAGAATTCCCCATCCACACTGACCACAAACTGGATGAAGATCTAATTTCCTGAAGACAATTAATGGACTTCCTCAGGCCTTGTGACAATCGAAATAATTTTAATTAAGATTCCTATCTGCTAAAATAAAAATATAAAATGGCAAGACATCCTATGGTTTACATTTCTAGATGCAATCTCTAATGACATGAAGAACATGAAGAACATATACAAATGATGCTTGTGTGGACTGATGACGTACCGTTCTTTGAAGAAAGGCTTTGTTTAACATTTATGATGAAAGTAAAACAAAAAAAAAGATTGTTTAAAAGAAAGCGAGCTATGCAAGCCTTCTATTTAATGTAACTCTGCAATGACCTCAGCATTTTCAGAAAACAGTGCAGCATTTCAGGGCATGTCTAATTAGACCATTTAGTTACCTATTTAATTGGGGACAATTTAGCCATCTAAACATGATCTCAAATAGGACTGTTGACCAAGAAAGCGGGTAGTCTAACTGGGCACCTGGGGATTACACCATAAATTATCCTCCCATAGCGAGAAATACAAACTCTTAATGCACAATTGGTAACTACAGCCCTGCCTCCAATCTCAACATGCCAACAGTACACTATTTACTTCTTTAGCTATTTATACATAACACTTCCTACAACACATTATAATACATAGAAGACAAAAATCCCTGTATAAAAGAGGTCTCTAATTTCCTTGTTACAGACGACTTGTGACATCTTTGTTAGATGTAATAAAGAAACAATGTAACTCCTGAACTCTCATAAGTTATAACAGTTTACTTCTGAAGTTACAGTTCCTGTTAACAGAGCCACCCATGAGTGTGAAAGACAGGTCATGCAGCATAATTACACCTGCAGTTTAAAAATGAGAACTGGGTTTTCCTTTTGATCTTTTTTTCAAAAAAGGCAACATGTTCATTTTTTCCACACTGCAAGTCTTCACGAGAAAGATAGACTCTGCATGTTTGCACACATTGTGGTACAGCATTTTTTTATCCGACTTGCACTAAACAGATTCTAATATAATTTTGCATAAATTACTAACCGCTCTTTGTGTTTAATTTCGCACTTTCGATTCTGCTGTTAGCCTTCCTGTCTGCAATGAAAATGGAAAAAGCAAAACTCCAAGGCTTTAAGTAAATTGTGGGAAAGGTGGCGGTGTTACCAATTAATATAAAGGTGTTAAAAGGACGTGGTCAGTCACTGCAGAGTTCCATGACCTTACAAAGGAACTCTGCCTTTGGCCTTTTTGTTGCTGTATATGGTCATGGAACAGCTCAGTGATTTGCAATATCCTTTTAATGTACTCTATCCCAAATATAATGTTTCCTGAAACATGAAATTATGTAGCACAACAAACCTACTTTTTGCAAGAGGAAGACAATGTTAAGGGACAGTCCCTCCTGAATAAACATGATCTCCCATAGATCGCACTTCTTAGATTCCAGGTACAGGGAAATCTAACATGCCCCAATGACTGCACCATCAGGTTTACTGGTCTAGATGTTCAAAGTCACATTTCACGCATTGAGAGGCAATCATGCACTGACAAGGTGGAAGCAGGATTACGTGGAGAAGCTAGTTCAAGTTTACTTCCTCTTTTTTCAGAAGAAAACACAGATGACATTCCATTTCTCAGCAGACCGCATCAGGTGAAAGCCTTCCCTTTACTATAACGGGTAGAACAATGCTTACTCCCGTCTTGATTTTGTTTCTTCTAACCAGCATATTAAAACAAGCATTTACACTGCTCTTACGAGCAGTTGTTGAAAACGGAAGGAATCCTGTGTTAACTCAATGCAAACATAGGTACTTCTACAAATCAGAGCACAAATAAGTCACGCCATCCTTTAGCAAAACCTGCCAGTCCCATTACCATATAGTTCTCATGTGTGCTACACATGCCTCTGATAGTGCTTTTTTATATTCATGCCTATGCTTGCTAAATAGTTGCCATTTGAAATGATGTCCTCTGAACACGCCATAACATGCAAGTCAATTTATTCACTTCTGTTTTTTATTTCCTCCATATTATTTCTACTCATGAGAAGATACCAGTACATATGTTTATTATTTACATCCTATCTACCTTAAAAATATTCAGCCAATGGGCTTGAAGGGTAAAAGCTTTTTGGTTAAAACAAATGTCAATATCCTGACATTTGAAAACAACATCTGGAATGAATGAAATGGACTTGAATGAATATTCGTTAACTACAATTTCTACTTACACAATGGAACATCAATCCCTATCAATGGCCCTAACCATTATTCACCTTATGGTAAATGTCAGTGAAGTACACCTCAATAGAGAAGTGGACCACTAGGACCTCTCCTTCTTCCACTGGAATACAATAACATAGGAATTTCTTTATTCATTTTTTCCTTGTGTGGCAATCTCATAACTCACATGGAGGATCAATACTGAGAAGATGTCTAAATATGAGCATACTATTATGAATAACTCTTTGTAGGAAAATGCCTTTTTTTGCATGGTTGCCCCCCCTATTTGCCTGATGATTGATGGTATTTGACTAAGTGTGCACTTGATTCCTGTTAATCAGGTGCCCAGGGCCTGTGTTCTTGCTCTATAACGAATAGTTTCTTACCTGTCGGTGTAGTTTTGCAGCTTGAAGATCTTTCTGGATTCACTATGCTGTGCATATTCCGCAATCTGGTGGTTGGGTCCGGAATCGTAGTCTTCTCTTTTTTTTTTGTAGCCCAGGTGGGCGTCGACGTCCCACCTTTGGTGTACCTTCGGTGACGTCGGCGTGCTTCCGGCGGAAGCTACCACCCTTGGGCGCCATCTTCTGATTCTTTTTTCTGTCTCTTTTTCTTTGTCTTTGTAGTGAATCCATGGCTATGTTTGTTAATCGTTTTTTCAACGTTATTGTTTCCACGTATTTTGTAATTGTTCCAACTTGCTTTCTTTTCCATGTTTTTCCACCCTCTTTTCCAGCCTCATCTTTCTGGCGGAGGCGGGTGGGTTCGCTAGTGAATCCAGAAACATCTTCAAGCTGCAAAACTACACCGACAGGTAAGAAACTATTCGTTTTGCAGCGTGAATCTTTCTGGATTCACTATGCTGTGCATAGATTTTGTAGCGGTTTTCGTTACTTTTGTGGCGGTTGGGTGGAAGATGAGCGTTGGTTGTTAAAAATATGTTGAAGCACTTTTTGTCCTACTTGTGCTTCCTTGTTTATCTGTACATCCACTCAGTAGTGCTTCGTGAAAGTGTGCACTGAAGCCCATGTTGCCGCCAGGCATATATCCTAAATCGGTGTGTTGGCCAGAAAGGCAATTGTTGCTCCTTTCTTCCTGGTGGAGTGGGCTTGTGCCCCTCCTGTTAGCTCCTGGCCAGCTTGCTTGTGGCAGAACTGAATTGTCTGTGCGATGCATCGGGCTATGGTGTTTTTCGTGACTGGTTTGCCCATGTAACTGTTAGCGAAGGACACGAAGAACTGTTTCGTCTTCCTGTGTTCCTTCGTTCTTTCAATGTAGTGCATCACAGCCCTTCTTGCGTCTAGGGTGTGGAGCGACCTCTCAGCGCTTGTAGTGGGGTTTTGGAAGAAGCTAGGGATCTGAATACTCTGATTCATGTGGAACCTTGACACCACCTTTGGCATGAAGTGTGGGTCAGTTCTCATCACGACCCTGTCACTGTGTATCTGGATGTAGGGTTCCTGCAGTGTGAGTGCCTGCAGTTCGCTCACCCTTCGTAGTGAGGTGATTGCCACTAGGAAGGCCGTCTTCATTGTCAACATTTGCAGTGATGCTTTGTGGATGGGTTCGAAAGGTACTTTCATGAGCTCCGTCAGTACCACATTTAGGTTCCAGGCCGGTGGCAGCATTCTCTTTGGCGGCGCTATTCTTTTAGCCCCTTCCAGGAATCTTTTCACGACTTGAGATGTGAAGAAGCTTCTCCCTGTTTCTCCTCTTGTGTATGCCACAATCGCTGCTAGGTGCACTCTCAGTGAGGATGAGCTTAGCTTTGCCTTGATTAGGTGTGTGAGGTACCTTAGCACCGTGGACTCCTTGGTCAGTCTCCTTTGGAGCTGTTTCTTGCAACACCATTGAGTGAATCTTTTCCACTTTTCCCCATAGCACTTGCGTGTGCTGGGCCTTCTCGCCTCTCGCAGCACCCGCAGGGTGCTCTCTGGTAGTTTCAGGTGTGCAAATTCTAAGTCCTCAGGAGCCAGGCTGAGAGGTTGAGGCTCTCTGGCTCTGGGTGTAGAATTCCTCCGTTTTCCATGGGGAGTAGGTCTCTTCTTTTTGAGAACTTGTTGGGGGGCCCCTGCGCCATCTCCATTATCTGAGAATACCACGTCTGTCTGGCCCATTGTGGTGCCACCAGGATGAGCGTCATGTTGCTCTTCATGCATTTGTTGAGAACCCTGGGGATCAATGGTATCGGGGGAAAAGCGTAGGCAATGTTTTTGACCAGCTTATCCATAGGGCATTCCCCTGGGACCGTGCCTCTGGTTGCCTGGATGCAAAGTATTGGCATTTTGCATTCCGGTGTGTTGCAAATAGGTCTATTGTTGGGGTGCCCCACTTCCTGAATAGCCTCTCTGTTTCCTGACTGTTGAGTTCCCACTCGTGGGATGCTGAAGTCTGCCTGCTGAGCCAATCCGCTTCTACATTGTCCTTCCCTGGCAGGTGTATGGCTAGCAGGTCTATTTTTAGTGGTATGGCCCATTTCCAGATCTCCTGTGCCAAGTTTGACAGCGGGAACGATTGAGTTCCCCCCTGTTTGTTTATGTAAAACATCGTTGTGGTGTTGTCTGTTTGTATTAGCACCTTCCGGTTGTGTAGGTGTTTCTGAAAGGCCTTGAGGGCTAGCAACACAGTTTTCAGTTCCAGGTAGTTGATGTGCCTGACTGCATCTGTAGGGCTCCACAGACCCCTCACTCTGAGCCTGTTCATGTGTGCGCCCCACCCCTTCTGGGATGCGTCTGTGGTGATGGTCACTGTTGGGTCCGGTGGTGTTAGAGGTTTCCTTTCTGTTATTCTCTCCTTGGTCCACCACCTTATCTCTTCCTGCACCCTGTGCGTTACAACCACTAGATCCTCCCAACTCCCTGTAGCTTGTGACCATTGTTGTTGCAGCCACTCTTGGAGTGGTCTCATTTGTAGGCGTACATTGGGGACCAGGTGAATGCATGATGCCATCATCCCCAAGATCTTGCTCACAGTCCTCACTGTCAGAGATCGCCCCTTCTGGTAGTGACGTTTCTCCCTCAGTAGGCTGAGCGTTTTCTTTTCGCTCGGTAAGACTCTGCATTGTATGGTGTCGATCTGGGCTCCCAGGAAGATCTTCACTTGCTCTGGTTCCATCGAGCTTTTGCCCCAGTGTATGGAGAAACCCAGGTTTGCTAGCGTTCTTGTCACCTGTTCTGCATGCTCTTTGACTGTCCTGTAGCAGTTTGCCTTCACCAGCCAGTCGTCGAGATAGGGGTAAACGTGTATCCCCTTTCTTCTTAGGTGTGCGGCCACTGCCGCGAGGCATTTGGTGAACACCCTTGGTGCGGACTATAGGCCGAAAGCTAGGGTCGTGAATTGGTAGTGATCCTTGTTACCAGCGCCGAACACCTGCATTTCCAGATCCACACCAACCCGAACACCACCCTCAGAGGCACCCTGATCTACCGACCTCCGGGACCACGCACACAATTCAGCGAAGACATCGCCGACTTCGCCAGCCCGCATGCCCTCCCCTCCGCTGACTACATCCTATTGGGGGACCTCAACTTCCATCTGGAGAACAACAACGACCGCAACACCAACACCCTGCTCGACAACCTCGCCAATCTTGGACTCAAGCAGCTGGTGTCCACCCCCACCCACCTCGCCGGACACACACTCGACGCCGTCTTCTCATCCAGCAAAGACGTCGCCTTCAGCCACGCCACAGAACTCCACTGGACGGACCACAGCTGCGTCCACTTCACCTTCAAGAGAACGACGACCCACCACCACCAGCAACAGGCCGCCCGCAGAAGCTGGAACAAGATCACAGCAGACCAGCTCGCCACCTCCCTGAGCCAGCACCCTCCTGCCAGCTCAGCGAACCCCAGCCAGGCCGCCGACAACCTCACGAAGTGGATCAGCATCTGCGCGGACGAGCTCGCCCCGCTGAGGACCCCACCCAGCAGACCCGGCAGCAAGAAAGCCCCGTGGTTCTCCGACGAACTCAAGAGCTCCAAGAAGAACTGCCGAGCCCTCGAGAAAGTCTGGAGAAGGGAACCTACACCGGACAACAGGACCACCCTCAAACTGGCCACTCGGAAGCACCACCAGCTGATCCGCGCCGCCAAGAAAACTGCATTCAAGGACCGGCTGGACAACAACGCACACAACAGCAAGGAACTCTTCAACATCGTGAAAGAGCTATCCAACCCCAGCGCAGGAAACAACGACATCACCCCATCGCAAGACCTCTGCGACTCCCTCGCTTCCTACTTCCACAACAAGATCGCGGACATACACAACAGCTTCAACAAGCAAACAACGCACACCATGACCGAACAACCACCCCCCACCACCACCCTCCACGCCTGGACCCCGATCAGCACCGAAGACACCATCCGCACGATGAACTTCATCCACTCCGGATCACCGACCGACCCCTGCCCTCACCACGTCTTCAACAAGGCCGACGCTGTCATCGCACCCCACCTGCGAGACATCATCAACACATCCTTCGACACCGCCACCTTCCCTGAGAGCTGGAAGCACGCCGAACTCAGCGCGCTACTCAAGAAACCAACAGCGGACCCCACCGAACTCAAGAACTACCGCCCCATCTCACTCCTCCCGTTTCCAGCCAAAGTCATCGAGAAGACCGTCAACAAGCAGCTGGCCGCCTTCCTCGAGACGAACGGATCCCTCGACCCCTCACAGTCCGGCTTCCGAGCCAATCACAGCACCGAGACCGCCCTCATCGCCGCCACCGATGACATCCGAGCCCTGATGGACAACGGAGAAACAGCGGCCCTCATCCTCCTAGACCTCTCCGCGGCATTCGACACTGTCTGCCACCGCACCCTGGCACAGCGCCTGAGCAACGTCGGAATCCAGGACAAGGCGCTGGAATGGATCATCTCCTTCCTCGACGGAAGAACACAGAGAGTCCGCCTACCACCGTACAAGTCAGAGGCCTCCGAAGTCATCTGCGGCGTCCCTCAAGGATCCTCTCTGAGCCCCACCCTCTTCAACGTCTACATGAGCCCCCTCGCGGCCATCGCACGCCAACACAACCTCAACATAATCTCCTACGCCGACGACACCCAGCTGATCCTCTCCCTGACCAACGACCCCGCCGCCGCCAGAGCCAACCTACACGAAGGGATGAAAGAGGTAGCCGAGTGGATGACGACCAGCCGCCTGAAACTGAACTCGGACCAGACGGAGGTCCTCATCCTGGGCTCTTCACCCTCCGCCTGGGACGACTCCTGGTGGCCTCCCGCCCTGGGCACCGCACCCAAACCGACAGACCATGCACGCAACCTGGGCTTCATCCTGGACTCCTCCCTCTCCATGACCAGGCAAGTCAACAACGTCTCCTCGGCGTGCTTCAACATCCTACGCATGCTACGGAAGATCTTCTGGTGGATCCCCACCGAGACCAGGAAGACCGTCACCCAGGCCCTCGTCACCAGCCGACTGGACTACGGCAACGCCCTCTACGCCGGTACCACCGCCAAGCTCCAGAAGAGACTCCAGCGGATCCAGAACGCCTCAGCACGACTCATCCTCGACATCCCACGACACAGCCACATCTCCGGACATCTGAGAGACCTTCACTGGCTCCCCGTCAACAAAAGAATCACCTTCCGCCTCCTCACCCACGCACACAAAGCCCTACACGACCAAGGCCCGAGCTACCTCAACAGCCGGATCAACTTCTACGCTCCCAAACGCCACCTCCGTTCAGCCAACCACGCCCTCGCCGCCGTCCCCCGCATCCGAAGAGCAACTAAAGGAGGAAGGTCCTTCTCCTACCTGGCTGCCAAGACCTGGAACTCCCTCCCGACCGACCTGCGCCTGACCCAAGACCACCTCTCCTTCAGGAAGAAGCTGAAGACCTGGCTGTTCGAGCAGTAGCGGCACCCCCCCCCTCCCCTAAGCGCCTTGAGACCCTACGGGTAGGTAGCGCACTCTATAAGTGTCACTGATTGATTGATTGATTTACTGTGAACCTTAGCATGTGCTTGTGCTGCCTGTTCATGGGGATGTGCAGGTATGCATCTTTGAGGTCCATGGTGGACAAGAAGTCCCCTGCTTTTATCTGAGGAATGACCTCTTGTAGGGACATCATTTTGAATTTTTGCGTTTTGACGTATTTGTTTAGGAACCGTAGGTCCAGGATGGGTCTTAGGCTTTCGTCCACCTTTGGCACTAGGAAGTAGTTTGAGTACACTCCCATGTTCCTTTCTTTGAAGGGGACCCTTTCAATGGCCGCTTTGAGGAGGAGTTCTTGGGCTTCCTCTTGCAGTAGTTGCAGCTCTCTTCCTGAGTGCTGTCTTTTCTTTGGTTTTCTGTTTGGTGGCCTTTTTTCCAACTCTATGCAGTACCCGAACTGCATAATATTGAGTATCCACTTGTCTGTTGTTATTTTTCTCCACTCCTGGAGAAAAAATCTCAATCTTCCTCCTACCGGAGTTGCATGTTCCTTTGTGTCTTGTCCGTGTAGCCCTCTCCTCTTTGTTTTTCCGTGCTCCTCCCCCGGAGGGTGTTGGTGGTGGAGCACCTTCTCTCGTGTGAAGTCACTTAGAGGGGGGCTGTTCACCGCCTCTTCTTCTCTGGCCCCGTCCATTTCCTCTCGATCGAAAGGACTGGCCCCTGCCTTGGTAGTTCCAGTTTTGCCTCTGCTGCCCCTGGTGGCCTTGGCTGTCACTCTGTTGCCCCTGGTGGAAACCCTGGTGAGAATCTCCTCGCTGGCTTCCACCTCTGCCGTTCAGCCTCCGTGACGGAGTGTCCCTTCTCATTCCTCTGAACTGCAGGGCCCCCATGGACCTTGCCGTCTCGTTGTCCTTCTTCAGTCGGGTGAGTTTATCATCAACTGGGGCTCCGAACAATGTTTCACCGCTGAAGGGTGTGTTCAGGATGTTGTTCTGGACTTCAGGCTTGAATCCTGAGATCCTGAGCCATGCTTGCCTTCTTTCAGTGATGCCTATAGCCATCAGTCTGCTGGATGTTTCTGCCCCGTCCAAGGCTGTCTTTAGGCATGAGTTGGCGATGCTCTTCCCCCTCCTCTACCAGGTGTGCTGCTCTGTCACGGTATTGTTCCGGGAGGTGCTTGAGCAACTGTCCCATCTCCTCCCAGTGCTGGTATTGATGCCTATTCAGGAGGGCGTTGGAATTCGCCATCCGCCAGTGCGTTGCAGCGTTCCTCTCAATCTTCCTGCCAGTTAGATCCATCCTCCTGCTTTCTTTGTCAGGTGGTGGTCCGGACGTTGTTGGCACGTTTGCCCTTTTTCTGGCCGTTGCCGCGATGATAGAATCTGCTGTGACGGAACCCTTGATGTAAGCTGGGTCTTCGGAGGAGAATTTGTACTTTTTCTCGGTCCTCGGCGTTACAGATCTGCATGTTTCAGTTCAGTTCAGTTTAAGGTCCTCTGTGTCGCTTACAAAATACTCAAGGGGTCTCCAGCCATGATTTTGTCCAAACTTCTGGCTCACTACACTCCTGCGCGAGCACCAAGATCTGCTGACTTAGAACTAGCTGTTGTCCCTCGCTTCAAGCGCAGCAGAGCTGGTGGACGTTCCTTTCAAGTCCGCGCAGCTATGCTGTGGAACTCCCTTCCCCCGGCGATTCGCGCCCTTTAGGGACCTGCTTTCATTTCGCCGAGCGGTGAAAACTTTCCTGTTCCCTTAGCCTCTCTCTACTGTGTTTTTATCTCGTTGTGTTGTGCTGCTACCTTGTCGCGGCGCCAGGACGCTCCTTCGCTGGAGCAGCTGTGCGCCTAATAAAAGTGCATAACATAACATAACATGTAGCCGGGTCCTTGAAGGCCTCCTTTCCCTGATCAATGATACTCTTGAGCATGGGCAGGAACTGGCTCCTTGTCTGTATGGGGAGCAATGTCTCGAGCAGGAAGTCTGCTTTTGGCTTCTCCTCTTCCAGCTTAATTCCATAAGCTGTAGCCGCCTTCCTTACCACCTCATTGTATGCCCCAATGTCATCCGGTGGCGAAGGCCTCGAGGGGTATGTTTCCACCACCTCCTCTGGGTTTTCGGCCTCGATGTCCTGCCATTCCTGGTCTTGGGCCGTCGAGGAATCTGAGCCGTAGCTTGACTGCTGTTCCCCGTAATCCCCTTCTGCGTAGTAGAGGTCTTCCTCCTCTACGTGCTCCGAAGGTTCTGGAGTTTTCGGCGACTCTTCGGCGTCGAACTCCTCGAACTCCTGTACCTCAGCGACGGTCGGTGCCGGCTTCGGAGGGATCCTGAAAGTTTTCATCTTTTCGTCGAAGTCCTTCTTTCTCTGAATGATGTTTTCCATTTCGGCCTCGAGCCTCCTTTTCTTTCTTTGCATTTCTGCGGCCTGCTCGTCGTCGAGCGTTTCTGCCGCTCTTTTCGGCGTCGTCGTCGAAGCTTTCCTCGGCTCTTTTTCTTACGACGTCGGAGTCGGAGTCGAAGTCGAAGGCCCTTTTTCGGGGGCTTGCTTCGATGACCTTTGCTTTTTGCTGGTGTTCTGCCTCCGGGAGTCCTTCTCGGAGGATCCGCTGGGCTCTTTTTCGGAGGATGCAGCTTCGGTCGTCGATTTGCTCGGCGCCGGTGCTCCTTTCGAGGCTCTGTGCTCTGACTTTCGAGAGTCTGCCTCAGGTTTTCGAGACCCTGTGGGAGTTTTCGGGGTCGTAGACTCTCCTACCTTATCAGGCGTTTTCTTATCGGTCTCAGCGACCGTGAAGTCATCTGGTCCTTCGGCGATGTTGTCCTCATCGTCGGTGGAGAGGCCAAGTTCGTAAAGCATCGGCGCTTGGCCCTTGTCCTGCATCGTGTAGTGAGCTGTCCTCTGTCTCTCTCGAACTCGGAGTGTCTTCGGCTTGAAGACGGAGCAGGCGTTGCAGTCCCTGCTCTCGTGGTCTATCGGCAGGCAGAGGTTGCAGACTGGATGCTCGTCCTTCTGTGCGAACTTGTGGTGGCAGTTCTTGCAGAATTTAAAGGGCGTCTTGTACATCCCTGCGCTCAGGGGGCCCCCTGTGTGCGCATTCCTCCGAGGACGTCGAAGATTTCGAAGATCTCTCCTTTCTTCGTCGTCTCAGTTCTAAAGGTCCTCTTCTGTCGATGTTCTCAGGTCTTTACCGTAGAATATTTGTTGTATTTTCTCCTTTTCTCCTCCAAAACTTCTGGAGCTTCATGCGACGATCCAGACCCAACGGCGGAAAAAAGAATCTGAAGATGGCGCCCAAGGGTGGTAGCTTCCGCCGGAAGCACGCCGACGTCACCGAAGGTACACCAAATGGTGGGACGTCGACGCCCACCTGGGCTACAAAAAAAAAAAAAAAAAAAGAAGAAAGACTACGATTCCGGACCCAACCACCAGATTGCGGAATATGCACAGCATAGTGAATCCAGAAAGATTCACGCTGCAAAACTATACCTTTGCACCACCAATTGGCACCTCGCTGGCCACATGCAAGTCCCTTGTAAAGAATACCAAGGGTACCAAGGGCAGTGTGACCTGGAAAGTCCTCTAAGGACTGCAGCACATATTGTGCCACCCTTAGAGGCCCTGTACCTTAACACACACACACTGCTCTTGCAGGCTGCGTGTTCTGCTGCAGACAAAGGTGAAGAGTCGACATGGCACACATACTTATGTGCCATGCCTACAACCAAGTATCTATGGTATGTGTAAGACACCCCTCTAGCAAGTGAAGGTACAGGTGCATGAGCCCTGTACCCCTACATTCTCTAAGTCCATTCTTACACATTGTGCGTGTAGTAAAGCCATAAAGAGTATATGGTCTGGGAGTTTGTCATTACAAACTCCACAGCACCATAATGGCTTTACTGAATTCTAGGAAGTTTGGTATCAAACTTCTCAGCTCATTAAACCCATACTGATGCCAGTGTGGGATTTAATGCCAAATCTACTCAGAGGGCATCGTAGAGATGCCCCCTGAAAAATGACCTAACTCTATTGTCCTGGTTGAGTGGCTGCTCACCAGTTGCCACCCCCAGATATGTTTCTGGGCCCATGGTACGAGAGCCTCCTGCTCTCTGGGTCCTGAAAAGAAGCACATCCTAGGCAGAGGTGTCAAGCCTCCTCCCCCAGGATGGGAAGGGTCCATGAAGGGGAAGCTTCAAAGGCTTGCGACCTTTGTGACCTGACCCCGCAACTAGCTCCCATTGGTTCTAATCCTCACTTTGGGAGGGTAAATCGGCGGGAACACTAAGATAGGAGGAGAGTTGTGCCCACTTTTGCCAACCTCACCCCTCAGGTGGGGGAGGCAAGGCCAAGCACAACTCTCAGTCCCCCCCCAGGTAACCCAGCCTGTCTGAGTGAGGCTTATGCCCCCCTCCCATTGGAGGGTGTCATAATAGGGGGTGTACCCACCCCAAGGAAGGGACCCACTGGCCCAACCTGTACCTACCTGAAACGCCCCTAAATGTATTATTTAGAGCCAACCCCAAAACTTCCCTCTTCAGACACGCACGAAGAAGGACCCAGTAGCCATGGAGAAAAAAGCGGAGGACACCAACTCCCTTGGCCCCAGCCCTACTGGCCTGTCCTGACCTTGACCTACTCCAGCAGAATCACGGCGTGTCTTGCAGCCAGCAGCTCCACAGAACCTGGAGGACCTACCCTACCTTCCCTGCAAAGACTGTCTCCTGTGAGCACCGGATTTGCTCAAGAACCAGACTTTGGCTCCAGCCAAATCTGTGAGTGTCAGGTCTCCTACTGACCAAACCCTCACCGTCTGTGTAACAAGTCAGCCACAAACAGTCTCAAGAGATACCCAGAGTTAAAGCCATCACTTGGAAAGAAGCTTGGAGATTAAACAACTCCAAGATGGCCAACAGAGCATGAAAGGTACAGGTCTAGTCTTCCGCTGTATGCTGAACACTCCGTGGAGCGCTCACTGTAAAACACTGATGCACTTCACCTGAGTTGTCAACGGAAGTGCATGCACCTTAGAATCTCTCCCAGCTTAGTTAGTTAGTTAGTCAGGGTATCGTCGAGTTCGTCGGAATATTACCTTGTGTGTCAAATAAATCTGAACTCTATTTCAAGTCTTGACTCCGTTCCGGACACCACTTCGTCGAAGAGGTGTCTCTCCAGAACACATGCTCCGAACTTTCCTCATTAAACACTACCTCCAGAGCCCTGCGCAACAGCCTGAGGGACGTAGATTTCTTCGAGGGATTAGCGTTTGAGGCTTTCAGCGCTTGCGCAATTGGTTCCAGTCAGAAACACTGCTCGACAGAAATATAACGCTGAGAGTCGAGAGAGTAGTGTTCATTCTTCGCATAGACAAATTCCAGGCTGTGGACTTGGCAACGAGACGACGGCAAGAAACAGTATCAAGCTAAGTACAAGTGTAATGCAAATGTAAATAAGTAATAACAAACTAGTTATCATTAACTTTTGAAGCACTGAAGAAAAAAACATAAGGGAAATTAACATCTATCCTCAATGAACTTCAAAAATAGTGCTGGTAACCTGAGGAAGAGAACAAAAAGCAATCGCTGATTAGAATATAGGTATGTATAAATGAGCAGTAGAAATAGCAATAGAGTAGGAAGTAAACAAATAATTTAGTAAATGTTTCCTTTAACTTAATTGTAGTAATTCTTCGTGCAAGAAAGAACGAGTTAAATACAAATTGCAGGATGAATAGAAGACGATAGAAGAGAGGCAAAGGTCTAAGGTTTACTGGTATGTAGGTCAGAGAGAGAGAGAGAGGATTCCCAATTAAAAATTAACGTAGTTTAAAGTGATAAGTATTGTTGTTTTCAGTTTCCAGGGTCTACAGCCAGGAGCACAGCCTGTGAGGCGAGACAAGAAGTTGGAAGCAGATACCACAGACAGTCTCTTTGTCTTCTTTATTATTTTATCCACTCCCCTTTCCCCTCTGGGGAGATTCTGCTCGGTATTTCTTAGTTGTACCGGTAGGTCTCCCGAGTACGGCATTGGGAAAGAGCATCTCTGTTCCTGCGCATGTATTGGAAGCACCACTGACAGTGAGTCTGCACCACCTGCACCAGACGCCCATGGCCCGAGTTCGAGTGGCCCAACACCACAAAGAGGTACCTCCAGCAATCTTGACCTAGGATCTCGTGATCCCTGATCTAGCTCCAGCTTCCGCCGACACCTGCAGCCTCTATCTGGGGGGTCCCCTCGACCGCGATCAGAGCGGGTAGGGAAACAGATTCCTAAAGACACACCTGCTTCAGACGCCCCATGGCCCTGGGTGGCCCAATCGACGGTGTGCAGTTATCCCCTAGCATCCCAATTTACCTCTCCAACTGGTGGTCGCCTCCAGGAATCCTTCTTGCGGGAACCTGCAGTCTTTGTTTCAACCGGAGATCTCCCATTGAAAACAACAGGGTAGCCGACACCAATCCTGCACATGGCAGCCCAAGTGCTGCTGTCGGTGCACCTTGTGTCCTAACTTGGATCCCCTTTGCCCTGAGCTTAACCCTAGGAGCTTTGCTCCCTCAACCCAGTGGCTTGCCCAAGAGTAGCCACCAACCGACAGTCCCCTAGCTCCATAGGCTAAAATTGGGCCATAGCACTGCCCTAGTGCTGCTCAGGGTGCTCTTTCAGTGCATCCTTGACCCTGGGAGAACCCTTGTTCTAATCCCAGAAACTCAACCCTCAAGACTGTTTACTTACCTTCAAACTGATAACCTAATTTTTCTCCATAGGATTGCAATGACTGTTTTTCTCTGAAACCTAAGTAACAGTGTTTTAATGTAAAAGCGTTTCACTTACTTTTGTTTAGAAAATGTCCTAGAGTGATATCTAGGCACATCACACTGAGTAGAAAAAGTAATTTAAAAGTAATCACAAAGTATTCAAAAGTAATCACAAAGTAATTACAACAGTTTTGAAACGTTTACCAACCTCTAGCAAAGCCAACTTCATTCAGCTTGCATTTCTTTATCAACCTGTTTTGAAAAGCACAACTTCACTTATCTGTATGAAATCCTACTTGGTTCTAGAAAATAAAATACAACTAAAGAAGTATTTTTGATACTAACAATTGGTCTGAGTTCAGTCTTTGAGTGTGGTACATCATTTCTTGCCTGACTGTGTACAATAAATGCTTAACACTACCCTCTGATAAAGCCTTACTGCTCGCCCACACTACCACAAATAGAGAGTAAGGTATTATCTATTTTTAACTCTGTAAGCCTTTGGGGATCCACTGGACTCTGTGCACACTATACCTTACTATGGTAGTGTATATACAGAGCCAGCTTCCTACACTCTTGCTAAAAGTTTCTTACAAAAGGAAAAATGTTAATGATGTTACTGACCTTAGGCACCCATGGAGGTACAAATTGGCAGCCTTGTATATAGTATTCATAACCAACTTCATAAATCACTTTCTAGAATCATACCTATGGCATAGAAAGAAGTTCCTGGGAATGGGGAAGTTGATGGGAACACAATTATACTCAGGTCTCCTAGCAAAACCACAGGAAACCAAAAAGGAGCGAAGCTTTCCCAAAAATGCATGCACTGTGCAAAATCACGAAGCGTCCTCGTAGCAACTGGAAGGACAGGGCTCTGAAAGCCAGCAGGCAAGTGGACAGTCGGGGCAGAAGCATAGATTGGGACATATTTCTGTCTGCTCTTACCAACCATAAATTACTACTTTAAAAGGAACGCCAGTATACAACTTAGAATTGCCAGCACTCAGTGAGCCCTCTAAGTTGAATGAAAATTATCCAGATAGTGTTGCTTAAAGTAATTGATTGGACCTAACTTTCACCAGCTCTGCCGGACAGTGTGATGCAGTACACAAAATGAATAGCATTTATTGAGCACCAGTTACAGAGATTGAAAATGCAACCCTGCTTAGATCCATTTCCCTTTGTCCTGCCTGCAGTCTGACTTTGCGGGCCCACTGGGTCATGCAGTTCTAAGTTGTATACAGTTGTTGGTAGTTACCCTAGGAAGGTGTTTCAAACTAGATAAATGTATACTGGGTTTCTGGCCTACATGTTTTACATACGTGAATGAAGCCTAGAAAAGCCCATGTATTGTTTTGGATGAAAGAGATATATGCTGGCAATATGAATTATGAACCAAGCTGTAGCAAAATATCTTGTCGTTTCAAAAAAAGAATAAAACCTTCTGTCATGCAGTAGGACTTTTTGAACTCATTTTATACGGTTAGTCTCTTTTCGATATGAAAAAGTTATACTTTTATTTTTAATGGTGTTAAAACATATTGTATGTTGAATTATACTCAAGGCAGCCCTGTTATATGTCGGGATTCTATGGGACACCCAAATTTAAATGCTGTAGACGTCAGGTACAGGCTACACATATAAAAACATATGCAAGCAAAATTCTTTTTTAGGATTTCTCCTGTTAAGAACAGTGATTGGAAGATCTGTTCAAAGAATTTCAAGTGGATTTTGTCCAATAGCTGAACAAAGTTACTTTGGTATGCTGTTTAGACAGTAGACACGACTGCTTGCGTAGCAATCGCATGACATGATTACTGACAAAAAAAATTACACACAAAGAAAAATCAATACAAATGACATTTGCAATCAAGGCTCAATATGTGGTGGAAAAAAGAAAATGAATCACTTTGTTGTGTCAAATTGTTTCAAGTTTAAAATAGATAGGAAGGACCTAGAGGTCAAAATGTCTTATATATAAATAGTCTCTTGCATTTAATAATTATCTTGTCAGCCAAAAAAGCCATCTCCATTAAACAAGATGACTGCAACAGCGGATTCCCCAGTTGAGGAACATCTTTGAGTTCCCAGGTGTTGGTTCACTTGGTTATCATAGACGGTTATCTTATCTAAGATTGCATTCTCAATATGATTACCAGATGTACTAGGTTGCAAGCAGCACCGAGGCATGCTCCGGACCACTGGTTTCAGCTTACCCCCCCTTCAATACATTTTTACCACAGTAGGAATCGGAAAACATTACGGATGGCCCCTGGATCTATTAACAGCTTTTCACAAAGCAGCTTTTTGTACACACTTGAGGTGACATCAGCCTCACCTGCTGTAAGGATCGAGCAAATACATTAAATGGATTTTTAGAATGAAGGCATGAATAACTGTAGCAAGAAGATTTTTAGTGATCCAGCACTCCATATACGAATTAAGAAAAAATATGTATTTTAATATCCATAGACTTAATTCAATGATGAATGCAGCAATAAAATACATAGAATGTTTTATCACATTATTAATGCATGACTCCCATAGGTGTGCACAAAATACTCCTTTTAAGTTCAATCAGTAATAAATCCAACTTTAGCTCTAGAAATGTATCCAAGCTACTGTAATTGCAATGTACACATGCTGCAGATGTTTCTGCCTTTTCTCTTGCAGAAGGACACTGGTATGTCGCTCATAGGACCTGCGTCTTACTCAATATTATCATAGACATGGATGACATCCTGATGGGCATTGAGAAGTCCAAGAAGGTTGGAGGCGTTCTCCATATCTGTGTCTGACAAAGACACCTTGGTGTTTGGGATGAATTCCAACTCTGTCGAGACTGAGACTAAGCCAAGCAAGTCCAACTTTTCTCTCACCTCCCGAAGCAAAGGAATATCACAAATAAACTGTAGACATAAGAAGAAACAGAAGAAAAATACAATAGTTAAACATTCTGAAAGAAAACATATTAGATCAACTAAACATGCTTCCACAACTAAACTGGAAACTGTTTGGTACTTCTATTTTGTAAATGTATAAGTTCAATTGGTTTCTTTCATGAAGGGGAAGAAATTGGTAAATAAAACACGATACATATTTGAGGCTGAGGCCAGGTGTGCATCTACCTCCCCAACCACCCGACAATAAATAGGAGTCCTTCGCTTCTTGGCTCAAAAAATGTATGCATTTCCCTGTGACACACGAAAATGATCATGCACTGT
This sequence comes from Lissotriton helveticus, assembly GCF_964261635.1. Lineage (NCBI taxonomy): Eukaryota > Metazoa > Chordata > Amphibia > Caudata > Salamandridae > Lissotriton > Lissotriton helveticus. The sequence continues at coordinate 1,778,180,931 of NC_136065.1, forward strand.
TGTGTTCCAATAGCATTCCACAAACTGCCTGTATTTTGCCTCTCAACAACATTTCATTCAACAAAAATAAATTCCACATGTTAGGAGTGGCATGTTTACAACAACACTGAATTCTCTTTGTCTGGAGCACGGGCATGCTCCAACTCCAACTGGAGAAGTGTCTCTGAGCTTCAACCTAGTTGTCCCATTTATAGAATCTGCAAAAAATGTTTACCTTTAGTAAGCACTTAGATCTTGATTCTTAGAAGCGGTCATTTGCATCCATCAAATCCTATTCTACAACTGGAATACTTTCCCACCAGCACTTTGTAGAATGGAGACAGAGGCGACTTGTATAACAGTAGCCTACTCGCTTTGTTCCTCATAGGTTCCTGGCTCACGCCTCCCAAGTCCCAGGAAAACTAGGAACAGTCCACTTCACACCCCTTTGGGGATCTGGTTCGGTCATCTAAATTCCAGTACAGTTTCAACCATACTAGCCCATACCATTCCATCCGTTTATTGAAAAGCCATAACGCTAAAGTCCAGTTCACAGAAATAACTGATGAAACCAGTTACTGAAGTAGGAGCACATAGTCCATGGGTGCCTGTGTCAACAGAAAATCTTGACCACAACTGGCATATGCTTATGTACCCGTAGGTTTCTACGATTGGTGCTGGCCCACATATGCATGTCCCATCGAACAATATCACAATCAATTGAGCCAATCAAATTCTGAACTCAGGGTCCCGGACAAGACTCCGGTAACGGACACCACTTCACCACTGGATTTTTTGAAGCTCCACAAAATTCATCTGAGTGTGGTGCTTGTTGTTTGGATAGTGGGTTTAGGGAATTGGGCTGTGTAATGGGTCTTTAATTTGTATTGGCTACCTGAAAACTCAGCAATGAGGCTTATACCCATAGTTAAATCAGTACAAGATTTGGGTGCAGAGTTCCAGCATGTATATCTTTTGCATAAAAATGAATCCCGTGCAGGGCATACAACTCTTGCATAAGACGAGAGATCAGATCATTTCCAAAGATCCCTGAGACACCCAGAACACAGCCCAGTGGAATAACCCTGGCTATTTGGGCAATGCAAATGTGGAAGAGGAGAGGCGAGGAGACACACAAGCAAAGGCGAATAAAAGAGCAGAGAACAACAGATATTCTTGGAGACACATCTCGATCTGAGGGACAGCCAACCATAGAGCACAGAACAAAAAAAAGCTGACATGCCCAAAAAGAACACACATATGCTTTTACACAAGTACACATACAACATCCATCAGTCACACACACTTCTTTGCAGAGATAAAATCCTTTTCTTGTAAGTAATGAGAAAAATAACAAGATAATCACAGAGGGTCAAATGTTGCTTCCCGAAGTCAGAAAGATGAAATATGATCTGAACTCTCACTTTCAGCACAGTTTTCTCGTCTTCGTCCTCCACCTCTGTGACGTCTTCAGCTCCAGCTTCTATTGCCAACTCCAGTGCTCGGTCCAGCTCAATGGCTTGGTTTGTGCTATTCTCGCCTCTGGCCATAATCACGCCCTTTTTACTGAAGCAGTGCCGTGCCCCATCACACAGCATCCCCCTAAAAGAAAACACAACGCTCTTAGTGAAAAATAAGCTTGCAGGCACAAAGCATGGTCTTTTTTCACAACATTTCAACACGTGTATCAGGACCCAGACCTGTGCTACTCTTCTACACTTCAAAATTCATTTGCAGTAACCTGAAAAACATTAGTGTTTCAGCTTCTTCTTGAACAATCTAATGATGCCTACAGAATAAGGTATCCTAACTAGACATTATAAATCACCACAAGCAAGTGTTATGAGCCATAGGGTAGAGAAGTGACAAGTAACATAATTTTCTTAAGATGCACTTGATGGAGGGAAAATATTAAAATCACAGTAGTATTTTTCCTTCCTTCCTTCCTTTAAAGTCAATAGGTGAATTTAGGAAAACACGTTACAATCTTTAGAAAAATTGACAGCTGCATTTTTCTAATTCACAAGACAAACTGTGCATTTGTATTAGAACTTAACAAATATTAACAATATCAAAGAGTGGATCTGGAATATTGTAGAAGGAATATGGAGTGGTCACAGTATTGTGACCAGAATATCGAGACTAAAATATCGACAGGTAAGAATGTATAGATTTTTTATACCCAACTTCACAACTACATACCTCAATGAAGTATATCTATTTGTTTATGGTACATAGATGTTTGAGTTAAGAACAGTAACCTATAGCTCTCTGTGCTTTTACCTCCTCGATATTTTGGCCACCATATTCTAGACTGCAACCTGCATTTAACCATTAAGAGGTTCAGAACCTAAAGAATGTCTAGACAGAATCATTTTGGGGCAAGCACACAACCTTACTTTAAGTCAATTTACAGTTTAACTTTTTGATGAGCACTCCCTAGCCTAAGTTAAAACTCAACCAGATGTTTTTACTCAGCATTTTTTCATCACTTATGTTATTATCAGTTTTCCTTTCAAATATCTGGTTAAGATAAAACAGCAATAAGATTTAAAATGACCATTCAGAAGAACTTTGCTTGTCAGAATACTGAACACCAAATTGTATATTGTGCTTGCACCTGCTCCAAACACAGTTTGCTCAATTATTATCAATTATCTACTTATGTGCTTTGCAGACAATTTACTTTCACAGACTACGAGTGTCATAAACCAGTAATATGTAGGAACAGTTTGGGGTTTTCCTTAAAAACTGGGACCAGTGTACTCAAATAAGAGGAGTCTCCGGCCTTAGAAAAGAGAGGCCTGAAGAAATATCAGCATTTATTGCAATTCCCCGAGAGTGGGCAGTTAGTAGTACATATGGATTTGGCACCTTGGAGACTATAGCTGAAGCTAAGCAGTGGAGCATTGTACTGGGTCAACGGCAAGATATGGTAAGTAAGTGATTGGAGCGGAAGCTGGCTTCAAAGAGAAGAAATTATGAAGTCTGCTCTTTTCTAAATTCATTTAAATTAATTTTATTTTTTAACTATTTATGACTGTATTCTAAAATGGGCTGTTTGACCAAAAAGGAAATTAATATTAACTACTATGGAATAAAACATTAAAACATTAAAAAGTGACAATAATTCTGCTTGATAGATCTCAGTATGTTTATCACTATGGGGCCGATTCAGATCTAGGTCGGAAAGCCCTCCGACCCAGCAGGATCCGGAGTGTTTTCCGACCGAGCCGGACTCCGCCAGTCCGACCGAGCGAGTACGATGGTGCCGCATGCGTCAGACTCAGTTCGATCGGACTTCCATTGACTCAATGGGAGCTGGTCGTACGAAGCGTACATGAGCTACCATTGACTGAATGGGAACGTCTCGCACAAGGCGGCCCCCTACATTGGGTACGCGTCTGTGCCATCCGCACCGTACATGCCTGTGTTGGGGGTCTCCCCTATGTCCGAGTCGTAAGGCTGTGGGTGACGGGTGGTTCGACGCGGACCCCCAAAGGCAGATTCCCGGACGTTTTGCGAGTCGGAAACTTCTGCTCGATCCGGCTGTCCGACACGTGCATCGCACCGGCTCGTCGGAATTTGCCTCCATTGCACGGCACGGTTTGCTGATGGACGAGGCGTATGGAACGGTTCGGACTTGGAAACAATTTGGTCTGCGATTTTGTGTTTCTTGCATCGTACTTGCTCGCTCATACAGCTGTACGTGTCGGGCGGAGAACACGCGTACGGCTCGTACTTTTTACGGCCGGATCGCGTTTGGAGACCTTCCGAACGAGATTGGAATCGGCCCCTATATGTCTGTTTTGTACACAAAAGGCATTTTTAGCTTGACTTTATCTACATTTTTTGAGAAACCTAGAACCTAATGTGCCAAGTTCCACTCAAGTTTTTAAAAGAGTAAGATTTTAAAAACAGTAACACCTAATTTAGCAAATGAATGCTACAACTATTCACATACAAGATACATAATCAAGTAAAATAGAGGACTTGTAGGATGTTTTGTAGTGTAGTTCCTATATTCCCAATAGGCTCTGCGTATTGGAATAGTGTATCCTGTAGTTTAGACGTAGGACTGAAGTCAACTAGGTCTCTACCGAATATACTAAACTTAATTGTGTGTGTGCCAGCTAGCTCAGAGGTCACTAGAAACGTTCTCGAATAAACAAGAAGAGGTTAGTTTCTGACAACCGCTTAAAACATGACAACTTTGTTTCCCAAGAATAAGAAATATATCTCTAGAGTTGGTAGAAACAATAGATAGTTATTTCACTCACTCACTCACTTCGTTTCACCAGAGGTGCAGAGAAATAGAGAGACGGGCGTTTTCAATAAAAGGTATTTATTGAACAGTCTTCTTTCTCAAACATAAGAAATGAACTGCTACAATCGTAATACTTGCTGTAAAGTACAGAGCATATAATACGAAGAGTATTAGAAAATAGTACTGTAGTACTGTAAAAGTAGGATATGGTTTCTAAGCCATAAGATAGCTAAAATGCATAAAATACATACAGTGATAAATAATGACTAAAAGTACTCAACTGGTGCTTCTAAAATACGCCTACCCCGGTGTACCTAACCTAGGTCTAGTACAAGGGAAGAAGTAAGTAAGGTGTAGCTTAGTTTTAGTATTCTTTGCCATGAATCTAATCCAAGAATTCTCTTAGGGTCTAATCAGCTCCGTACCTTGGTTTTAGAATGTAGGAGGTCTTGTATCTCTCTCTAAGGACTCAATTTCCCATCAACCCGCAAGGGTAGCCTGGAAACACTGGAGCTGGATTTCTCAGCAGGAGAAAGTACAGTGTCTCTCAGTGCGTCAGCTGGAGGCTTCCTTCGGCACTTGCTGCAGCATGGCGCGTCGGGCAAGTAGATAGTCGAACTGCTCCAAACCACCGCGTTTGTTTGGACAAGTGTGGGCCTATCTATACCTTCAAGGTGCCGAGTTTAATATTGGACATAATAACGTCAGAGACTTAATTCTCTGAAAACTCCATGATTTCTTGGATAACTTAATATTCATGCAGGGGGAAGTCCCTGACTGCTGTAGGCGGGTTTTTCCAAGAAATCGTTGTAGAGTTTCGGAACTAGTGGAAATAGCCAAGCCGTATTAGGACTACTTGAGCTATGTCTTAATATGGTTATGATTTCTATGCCTATATAAGGATACGGTATTTTATACCTATATAAGGGCATGAATCGGGAAAATTACACTAGGGTCCTAAAACGTTATACAACAGTTTATCTGAGCCTTGCAATATTTTGCATGATGCCTGGCACAGTATGTCACCTGCACAACTAAGTGAAATAAATAAACATCCTTTTCTTATCTGACAATTACATTGGATCACACTTTTGTAAACTGTAATTCATACCAACAACATCCACTTAAAAGATCCTTGTTAATTTTGTTTGATCCAAACAAGATCGTGAAATAAGTTATCAAATAAGCAATACTCAATTGAAGCCATTTCTACGCTTGTGCAATGATGTTAAAATAAATAAGTATACTTTTCTTTAAATGAAAATCAATTCGGCTTATACACCACTGCATTCTTATTTATAAAGGAGATCACCCCTGTACGTTACCAGTATTTATTTGGCCTGTACCACAAAATATTTGTTTTAACATCTGGCACCCCCTGTGCATCCCTCAATTCAATTACATTTTAAGAAGTTATGTTCAAGTAAGTAATTATTTCTTTCTATATGATAATCAATGAATGTATACATTTTCTAGGATACTGAGCCCGCTGATGTCTTAGGTCACCGGATACTGTTGAGGCGAGGCTTTATAGATTGATTAGGTGAGTTTATATTCCTTGAAGGAGCCAATGTATTATTATGAACTTTGTTCACAAGTTGCACAGTTGGCAACTAGATCACGGAAGCAATTTTTAATAAATAAATATAATGTCAAGGGGAACTATTCCCTTTGAAATAAAGGGTTTCTTTCTTTTAAGTAACCATCAATATGAGAGAGATATGAATGCTAGTATACCCGGCAATTTATGTATATGCTGTAATCCTTTCTTTTCCAGAACACATTTAAGGGTATCTAACCTACAGCAATACTTTTAAGAGGTAGCTAGTTTTTCCACATATACCACGGTGTGTAGGTAGTTTCACATTATATTTATGGTTCTGATGAATTGCCATAGACCCTGTGGGGCTGTCAAGGCAAGAAACATGTTGACCTATTGGAGTAGAGTGCCACTTTGTTCTGATCCATTACGTCAGACATATCCACCTCTCCCTTTTCTTTTAATCAGGTAGGAACCAAAGTTAAATAAATTATATTGGTTACCTGACCTGTTTTAACGTTCTCTCTTCACTTTCTTCACACACACACCTACACTTTCTAGGCCCCTCACTCACACCTCACTAATTGGCAAGGAACAAAAGATCTCCGCCAAAGAGCCCCTCATTAGGAGCCCGTTGGGTATTGCAGCACCAACCCAACGAGGAGCAGGCCCAATGATGAAGCATGACACCTAGCTGCCTGGGTGTGTGAGGGCCCTGGTTCCGAAAGAGGGAATTCATCTCAGGACCCACATTATTGGTTGGAGGTGACGGGTATAACTGTCCTTTCGGTAAGCATTCTCATATATCTCTCACTTTCTTTTCTTCTTGAGCGCTGAGAGACCTGGAGGTGATTCAGCGCTATATAAGTATAAATTAACATTAACATTATGTTAACCCTTGAGGAACAGCATACTCCTTTTTCATGAATTGTAGCTTGGGCCCTGTATGCTGAACCTCCCCAAAAGCCCTATAATCCCTCCCTTTGTTAATGGAATGAATTAGGCTCCAATGTTTCACAATGGTTTTTATGAAATGAAATGAAATGAAATTTATATCGCGCAACTAAGCCCGTAGGCATCAAGGCGCCTTATATATATAGAGCGTTCTATAATACCTTTACAGATTTTCCCTGACCATGAAACTTTATTTATTATTATTATTAGTGAGTTTTATTTCGCGCCTGGTTACCCTTGGGCATCCCCGCGCTCATCCAGAGAGAGACACCATAGCAAGAGACAAAAGCATTAGGCAGGGAACAAATGAGTCTTTAAAAGTTTGCAAAAACGTAAGGTGCTCGTTTCGGAGCGCAGGTACAGCGGAAGCGAATTCCACGATGTTGCCACATTTATGGAAAATCTTCTGCCGCCAGTCCTGGCCTTCCTTACTCTCGCAACTTGCAGCAGATGTTGGTGATCTGAACGAAGGGCACGGGGGGCCTTATAGGATTGAACTATATCCCGTAGGATAGGTGGTCCTTTCCCCTGCAAGATTTTGTGGGCCATACAAAGTGCTTTGAATTTCACCCTCTCTCTAACAGGGAGCCAGTGCAGCGCCTTCAGCGCAGGGCGGGCTGATTGACGCCTGGGAAGGTCCATCAGAAGCCTGGCAGCAGCATTTTGTACTCGCTGCAGTTTGTTAAGGGTTGATTCTGGAGCCCCCAGAAACAACGCATTGCTGAAGTCCAGTCGTGAAATGATAAGCCCCTGGATTAGTAACCTCCTGGAAGCTGTTGGGAGGAGAGGTAAGATCTTCCGGGCTGACCGGAGCAGACTAAAACACACGCCTGGCAACCAGGCAACAGTTGCAAAAAACAATGCTTCGCTTGAGTGAACAATCTGAATTAGTATTTATTTTTGTACAGGGAGATCACTAATATGCATATATAATTATTGAATCAGTTGTCCATCTACATTATCAATGTGGATTCAGTTACAGTCAAACAGGATACGTCTCATTAGGTGCAGATGTCTAAAAATATGTTCAGTAAATTGAGCAAGGATTGAATAAGATGCTGGCTGTATAGGACACAAATATCCTCATCATCCAGTTCTCTGCATTATTTTTGCTTTGTCTCACTCTATCTCCACAACAAGCAGGGAGCTTACCAGTCCCATTTCTGGAGACAGGTATTCATTTGTACTTCGACAACCCATAGAAAACAAACACACACACAAACACCTTACCCATTCCTGTTCATGATGTACTTTATTTCCTGGTGGGCTCTCTTACTGTTGTCAGTGATAGCCTCGATAAGCAGGACAGAGCCTCCAGGGCCTCGTCCCTCATACAATACATAGGAGGAGCTTTTCCCCTTTTCCTGAAAGAGAAGCCAGCATTAGCTAATGTTTAGATCTCAAGGATACAACTTCGAAATGTGGCTGGGTTTAAATTTGTGTATTACCATCACTGTAGCAAACTCATCAGTAGTATACACTACTTGCACAGGGGAACAAGAGGGAAACGGCCACCCATGTTTCCAAGTGTTCTCTATGAACAAGGTTCACAGAAAGAAAAATGCAAAGCTACATCCCGCTCCCGAGCAAAGAGTGAGTTCAATTAATCAAAGAATAAGTCCATAAAGGAGTATTAGCTCAAAATCAGTGTTCTTTATTTTCAAGTTGTCGTCATACTCAGGAGCCACAAGTGTTTCACAGACGGTTCATGTCATGATGTTGATGTAACCAATGTAGCCAACAAGTGTTTCGTCTTGGGTTTATCACCCAATGGCTTCCTCAGGGCAAATGTTAACTTGATAACAGGTTCGTCACTATCCAGGCAAGCCTACACAAATCCCATTCAGCACGGGTCTTAATCTGCTTGTATCCAAAAGTGGAGTATAGGGTAAAGACGTATATCAGTTCGTTGGAGAGTACTCAGTGTGAGCTGGATACTAGGAACAGAGTACTGATTTAAATAATGATGTTAACAGAAAATTAATTTCTGTCAAATGATCTGCATCAAATATTGTTTTTCAAATGATGAAATGACACCTTTATTCCCGGAATCTCATCTCTGTGGGGTTTCCGGTGTTATAAACTATGTTGTCAAAGGGGGTCACTATTTTATTTGAATGTTCATGTTGAGAGTTTGTTATTATATAACTATATTGTAGGACGTATGTGTATGTGTGGGTATGCACTGGTCTGTCTGAACGATTATATGTACTTGTGTTGGTTGCGCATGGTTTATCCATTGCTTCTTTGTTATCATGTATTAACATCTAAACATCTTCCTTTTCTGTGACATATTTAATAATTTTTATATTTTTTATTGGATTTTTTTTGGTTTATGCTGTAGAGGGTCAGTTTCCTGTACGCGTTTACATACATCAGTGACGATTAGCACTTTAACTATATCTATTCAGGCAGGGGAATTTCTCCTTGTTGGCATTACTAGTGTTACTAGCAAAGCCTGCCGATTTTGCACTATCACTGATTACCAGTCAGAAATCAAGGATGATGCAAGAGGCAATCCAAGATGATTTGAAATGTTGGAGTGCATAGAAAACAAGCATTTGCAATGCAATGGGTCTCGCATTAGGAAAGTTTGAGCTATTGGTATTTTAAATGGCAAAGTTTTTATTTATGTGTTTTTTTTTTTAAATAGCTAAATTAATAGCTTTGTCATTTACAATGCCAATAGTTATAACTTTCGCAAATGTGATACCTATAGCATTTGTAATGCAATATGTTTTGTATTTACATAACTTACATGGCATCCCAGAAGCGCAACCGCGCAACGCCGCCGGCCTGCGACCAGGAAGTCAGGCAGGCCGGGCGGGACAACCGGAAACAGGAAGTAGGAGGGCGGGAGCCTACCCCGCCTCCCACGGAAGAGCCGGAAGAGCCGCGATTGTTTGCAGCACCGGAGCAGGCAGGAGCCTACCCTGCGCCCCGGTGCCGAAGAAGGGAGGAAGAGTCCTGCTGCCGGTGAGTGGGGCTTCGCTTTGTGGCTGGCCTGCGAGGGCATGTTTATATATTTATTTATTTATTTATGCAATTTTATATAGCGCGAACTTTACCCGAAGGTGTCAGAGCGCTTTACATAGGACCCAGTTACAACCATAAGGCATGAAGGTTACAATCGGAAGAACAAATTTGCAAAATTGTGTGTGTGTGCGCGCGCGCGCGGCGGGCTGTGTATGTGTGTGAGCGTGCGTGCTGGAGTCTGTGTGTATGCGTGTGTGACTGTGGGGGGGAGGAGGGGGTTGCCTGTCTGGGTGCCTGCGTGTCTGTGTAAGTGTAAGTGCGTGTGCGCGCGTGTGTGTGTGTGTGTGTCTGTCTGTGTGCATGCATGCGCGTTAGGCTGGGAGTATGGGAGGGCGGCGCAGGACGGAACATGCGCGTTCGCGCACACGAATCCAGGAAGAAAAGCTTGTGCACCCTCTTGTCCTCCTTCCCCCCAGACTGATCACTATACGTCTCCAGCTGGACAAATGCATCCTTGCGGATGCATTGCCAGCGAGACCCAAAAATGAGTCAATTTGAGTTTACCGTAGGTTTAATTTCACGTGGTGGGTTATTATTCAAGCATGCCTAACATATCATCAGAAATCGGGAGCAAGATGGTCTTGGCAGTATAACCCATTCTGGAATCGCCCAAACATTCATTGTCACAGATGTGTTGTTTAAGTAGTAGTAGTGAGTTTACGCCGCTTTCAGTGCCTGCCAGAAACAAGCCAGAAGTGTCTCACTGTCACCAGCATCATCTGAAGATTTTCCTCAACGGGAGAGAGATGTGACCAATTTTAATGCAATCAGAGAAAAACTGATCACGAGAGAGGAGTTCATAAGATTGGTAAAACAGTGTAAAAGGTAGTAACTCACATCTTTCGTGAAATCATACAGAGCAGGACCTGTGACGTGTTTGAGAGACTCACCTTTAGGCACTATTCGGTCATTAATTGCAAGTATGCCTACCATGAACCCAGACTTTCTCATGCTTGTGTGGCCACCTCCTGGCCGAGTAGACCTTCCACTCAAAGAGAGCACAATGATACATCCCTCTCTGTCCTTCTTGTAGGTACAGGGATTCCCTGGCACTACACTTGCGCGCTATTTCCTACTTAGCCACAATGCAGCCCCATACCAAAAACAAGCGGCTGCTTCAAGGTCCTCCCTCTATCTCTAGCGACCCCAGTAGCACCCCCTTGGGGTAAAGCTGAATGGGTTTCCCTCAGAACACCCTCCACCCGTCCCCAGCAGCATCTAATAACTGGGCATACACAAACAACATGTAGAAACATTCCCCTCCCCTCGGGACAGCAAGTCCAGCCCAGACCAGGTCTGGTGCCATTTCACCAGAGCTTTTCCTGCATGAAATAGACCTTGCGTTCGTAACTTAGTTTGATGAGATGGAGATAAGCCGAGATCATCAGGACACCAGGTGCCTCTCTCATCGCCTCATTGTCTATGGTCCCTATATACATCTTCTTGTCAATTAAAATCATAAGATGTTGGGGTAGGATGTTATGATAGGAAAATTAGAATGTAGAAAGTGAAGGGGAGATAGGAATGTTCCTACGGTTCTAGCAGTAACGTATATACTTTGCTGCAAGGATGTTATGAGAAGAGGACATATATGGCTGTGCTGTGGCTGCTGAAGGTTACAATAAACCTTTACATTCAACAATTTATATGGAGTACGGCTTCTTACTTCATACTGGTGATGATTTGAAGCTGGAGTCGATATGCCCACCGACCCTCAAGCATTTTGTAACCTTGTGCATATAGCTCACATTTTGGCCATTTGGCCGCTCATTATTAGCATTATTACCCAGTGACCATTTTACCACTCTATCCGGCGTATAATATAGCAAGCAGATCATGCGATGCTGCTGCAATCTCAAATGTACAGGCATGTACAGCCTTGTCTATAGTGTTAAGAGCCTTAGAGCCGTTACCGGTGTCCCCAAAATCCCCTTCCACCTTTCCGCCAATCTATCACAATCGTCGGGTCTCTCAGTGCTTAGCCATTTGTATGCTCTGCTTATCAAAGATTTCGATCCCCCAGCATTAAGAAGACCCCATATCTCAGAGTCGTATGTATTCTCCAACTTTAGTTGTTTCACAAAAAAATCTCGAATCTGATAATTAAAAAGCATGAACCCCGGTAGCTTATATATTTCCTGTAGCCTCTCAAATGAAACAAAACCGTTATAATCATATAGATCTCCCATACAAGTGATTCCACTATTGTCCCATTTCTTTCCAGCCATATCGTGAAATATCTCAGGTAATCCTGGGTTCTGCCAAAGAGGTAGCTCCTTGTGATAGCATGAGATGTTTTTGCTTAGCAAAATTGAACGCCAGATAAAAATTCCGTCTCGTATAGTCTTAAATTTGACCCTTTTAAAATAGTTGGGATCATTAAGTCTATACAGAAACATATGGCTCTCTGACCCCAAAATAAGCTTATGACTAAAGATAGTATTATCTAGATCATGGGTACTCACAAACTTTCTCTCGGGGGCCAAATTTACAATGTGGCTTGTGGCCGAGGGCCGCACTGGTGGGGGCGGGGTCAGTGGGGAAGGGGGCGGGTGTAAAGCAGCAAAACAAAACTGACCATGAGGTTGAACACAGGCCCCTGCAACAGACGCCTTCGTCTACTGAGTCACCAGACCTGGCATACATATCTCTCACACTCACTTACTCACTCACTCACTCACTCTGTCTCTCTCCCTGTCTGTCTGTCTCCCTCCCTCCCTCTCTCTGTCTGTCTCCCTCCCTCTCTCCCTCCCTCCCTCTCTCCCTCTCTGTCTCCCTCCCTCACTGTCTCCCTCCGTCACTGTCTCCCTCCGTCACTGTCTCCCTCCGTCACTGTCTCCCTCCGTCACTGTCTCCCTCCGTCACTGTCTCCCTCCGTCACTGTCTCCCTCCGTCACTGTCTCCCTCCGTCACTGTCTCCCTCCGTCACTGTCTCCCTCCGTCACTGTCTCCTCCTCATGTCTCCTCCTCATGTCTCCTCCTCTGCCTCCATCTATCTATGTCTGTCTGTCTCTGCCCCTATCGGTCTCTGCCCCTATCGGTCTCTGCCTCTGTCAGTCTGTCCCGGTCTCTGCCCCCCATCTGCCGCTGCCCCCATCTGTCTCTGCCCCCATCTGTCTCTGCCCCCATCTGTCTCTGCCCCCATCTGTCTCTGCCTCTATCTACCCCTGCCCCTATCGGTCTCTGCCCCTATCGGTCTCTGCCTCTGTCAGTTTGTCCCGGTCTCTGCCCCTATCTGTCTCTGCCCCTATCTGTCTCTGCCCCTATCTGTCTCTGCCCCTATCTGTCTCTGCCTCTGTCAGTCTGTCCCTGCCTCTATCTGCCCCTGCCTCTATCTGCCCCTGCCTCTATCTGCCCCTGCCTCTATCTGTCTCAGCCCCTATCTGTCTCAGCCCCTATCTGTCTCAGCCTCTATCTGTCTCAGCCTCTATCTGTCTGTCCTTGTCTCTGCCTCTATCTGCTCCTGCCTCTATCTGCCCCTGCCTCTATCTGTCTCAGCCCCTATCTGTCTCTGCCTCTATCTGTCTCTGCCTCTATCTGTCTCTGCCTCTGCCTCTGTCAGTCTGTCCCTGTCTCTGCCTCTATCTGTCTCTGCCTCTATCTGTCTCTGCCTCTGTCAGTCTGTCCCTGTCTCTGCCTCTATCTGTCTCTGCCTCTGTCAGTCTGTCCCTGTCTCTGCCCCTGCCTCTATCTGTCTCAGCCCCTATCTGTCTCAGCCCCTATCTGTCTCAGCCTCTATCTGTCTCAGCCTCTATCTGTCTGTCCTTGTCTCTGCCTCTATCTGCTCCTGCCTCTATCTGCCCCTGCCTCTATCTGTCTCAGCCCCTATCTGTCTCTGCCCCTATCGGTCTCTGCCCCTATCGGTCTCTGCCCCTATCGGTCTCTGCCCCTATCTGTCTCTGCCCCTATCTGTCTCTGCCCCTATCTGTCTCTGCCCCTATCTGTCTCTGCCCCTATCTGTCTCTGCCCCTATCTGTCTCTGCCCCTATCTGTCTCTGCCCCTATCTGTCTCTGCCCCTATCTGTCTCTGCCCCTATCTGTCTCTGCCCCTATCTGTCTCCGCCAGTTTGTCCCGGTCTCTGCCCCTATCGGTCTCTGCCCCTATCGGTCTCTGCCCCTATCGGTCTCTGCCCCTATCGGTCTCTGCCTCTATCGGTCTCTGCCTCTATCGGTCTCTGCCTCTATCGGTCTCTGCCTCTATCGGTCTCTGCCTCTATCTGTCTCTGCCTCTATCTGTCTCTGCCTCTATCTGTCTCTGCCTCTATCTGTCTCTGCCTCTGTCAGTCTGTCCCTGTCTCTGCCTCTATCTGTCTCTGCCTCTGTCAGTCTGTCCCTGTCTCTGCCTCTATCTGCCCCTGCCTCTATCTGCCCCTGCCCCTATCTGCCCCTGCCCCTATCTGCCCCTGCCCCTATCTGCCCCTGCCCCTATCTGCCCCTATCCCTATCTGTCTCTGCCCCTATCTGTCTCTGCCCCTATCTGTCTCTGCCCCTATCTGTCTCTGCCCCTATCTGTCTCTGCCCCTATCTGTCTCTGCCCCTATCTGTCTCTGCCCCTATCTGTCTCTGCCCCTATCTGTCTCTGCCCCTATCTGTCTCTGCCCCTATCTGTCTCTGCCCCTATCTGTCTCTGCCACTCTGCCCCTATCTGCCACTATCTGCACCTGCCTTTATCTTCCCCTGCCTCTATCTATCTCTGCCCCTATCTGTCTCTGCCCACGTCTGTCTATTCCCCTGTTTGTCTCTCGGGCAGTGCACACATACTGTGTGTACACGTCTCCGTCACCAGCCCAGAGACAACCCCCCTCCCCCCCAATGTAAAAGCCCGCTTGTTTTCTTTCAGATTGTGCTGCTTTGTAGGGTTTGTGTCCCACCACTTGGCCTGGGGTTCACAGCTGTCACGACACCCCCGAGCTGTCAGATCAGAGCCCCCTTGGCGCCAATCACCGGAGTACTTCACAGGTCTTTAAAAGACCATTTAATTGTTAATGAGGCCTTGTTGTATTTGACCTCTTCTTAGCACCCCTGCATCTCCACTCTATGCTTGAAATCACCCGGCCCCCATAAATCAACAATCGGCGGTGTGCAGACACTTTACAAAAAATAAATATAACACAGGTACATGTCTGCAAGGTCCGCGGGCCGCACAGGAAGGCTTGCCGGGCCGCGGGCCGTACTAGGAGTACCCGTGATCTAGATTAATAAGGCTGCGTAATCGAATGAAACAGGCTGACCAAAAGTATGCTTTAAAATCGGGGAACTCTAAACCGCCTTGGCTAAAAGGGAGTTTTAGCCGATCTATCGCTCGCCTTGCCTTCCTATAACCCCAAATAAAACTACTGAATACTCCTTCCATTTTTTTGAAGAATGTGTTTGGGACGCGGAGAGGTATGGCTCGAAAAAAAAAAAAGAAAGAAATGTAGGTAGGATTTTCATTTTAATGATATTAACTCTTCTAATTATCCCAATCCGTAGTATATGCCACTTTTTTAAAGACCTACTCGTTTCCTTTAATAATTTCTAGTAAGTTAGAGTTTATATTTGCTCAATCTTTGCTGTTATTTTAACACCTAAATAGCCTGACAATCGGACAGGTGCCGGGTACAGGCCTCTCTGGTTTATGGTTAAGGAGAACTTGTGTCTTTTGACATTTAATTTGTAACCAGATACTAATCTAAACTGTTCCGCCGCTTCCGTTATTATATTTAATGCCTCCCACGGTTCTGTTGAAAAAACCACAATGTCATCTGCGTAGGCGACTACCCTCAGATAGTTTGCCCCTGCTTTAAAATCCCTTATTCGCAAGTAGTTTTACAACGCAAAAATAAAAGGCTCTATGTATAAAGCAAATAATAAGGGTGACAAAGGGCATCCCTGATGGGTGCCACATAGTACCGGAAAGTTAGATGACTGAAGATCTAAATAAGCCAATTTAGCACAGGGCTTTTCATAAAGTGCTTGTATCTGCCATAAAAATTGTCCCTTAATTCCAAAAGCTGTCAACATAGCCCACAGAAATTCCCACCCCACTCGGTCAAACGCTTTTTCTGCGTCTAGTAAAATCATACCGAGTAGGGTGGGGATTAATGCTAGCAAGATCAAATGCGCTTACTGCAGTATTTATATGCGAGGTGGTATCTCTCCCTTGAATAAACCCGTGTTGGTGGGGGAAACTAGGTTGGGCATTATTGGGGCTAAGCGATTGGCCAAAATTTTGGCATATATTTTTGCATCTGCGTTTATCAGTGAAATTGGTCTAAATGACCCACATTCCTCTGCTGGTTTGTCTTTCTTCAGAAAAAATATTATTTTAGTCATATGCCATGAATCAGGCGTTTTCTCTTTAATTCCAATTTCCTTTATCACTTGGCTAAACGGCCCCTTCATAATATCCTTAAATACTTTATAGAATTCTAATGGTATAGCATCTTCTCCCACAGCCTTCCCTGAAGGTAGCCCACGCATTGCTAATTCTATCTCTCTATCTGAAATATTTTCTTCTAATAAATTGGATTCCTCACCCCCCATCTTTTTAACAGGATTATTTTGGATGTAACTGCCAATATCCTCGTGTACGTTGTATTGTAGGAGTATAGAGTGTTCTATAGTAGAGAGCAAATTGTCCTAGAATCTCCTGTGGTTGCTCGTATTTTATGCCATCTATACCCCTTATTTCTTTAATATGAGCCTTAACCCGGTCATCTGCAAACTTAAATGCAAGTATTTTACTTATGCTCTCCCCGAATTCATACTGCGTTACCCTGTTTTTATTATATCTGGCAATACTTTTTTTTCTCCATGTTTTCTTCAGAGCTGATCGTAATTCTATTAGGATAAAATCTAGCTGTTCAATATCCCCTATACCCTTTGTAATGACCTCAGCATGTTGAACCTCCACCTTACGAATCTCAGTTATCGTTATGTTTGCTCTTTTTTTATTTTGTCGCCATATATATTGCTGGGTTAATCCTCTAATAACTGCCTTACAAGTATCCCACACCACTATAGGGGCTGCAGTTCCTATATTTTCCCTGAAAAAAGTCTCCAATTGACCCCTGGCCGAAACCACATACTCCTGATCGGTCAAGAGATATCTAGGAAACGAAAATGGTCTCATGATCCTATTCACGTCTGAGACTTTAATTGTGAGAAGTATGGGGTTATGATCAGATGTCACTTTGGGGCAGATTTCCATATCACTAGACCATACAATAGAGTCAAAAGCCCAGGCCATATCAATGCGGGAGTATAACCTATGTGGGGTGGAATAAAAAGTATGCCCTGGTATGATAGGGTGTAGCACTCTCCAAACATCCCTAAGCCCCTGCAACCGCCCTAATTCCCTTATTGCCGCTCTCGTCTTTCTCATTCTCCGAAAGGCTCCTCGTCGCATTGTATCAATATTGTAATCCAAAATACAATTAAAATCTCCCATCACAACCCTTTCCCCCTCCCAATTTAACATCTCTGTATTTATTATCTCAAAGATAGCAGGTTCATCCGTATTTGGGCCATATACTACACAAAATATATAGCTCCTTCCCATTATCTTCATCTGTGCCATTGCCCACCTACCACCCTTATCTGCATTTGCATTACCCATAACCCCCTCCACACTTTTGTGTCTCAAAATAGCAACCCCTCTGATGGAGGCGCTTTGCGTAGTACACACTACCACCTCATACCCTTGCAGTTTAAGCAATCCGCGATCTTTATATGAAAGATGAGTTTCCGTTCGCATAACAACTTCAGGGTTATACATTTTTAATTCCTCTGCCACCAATTGCCTCTTAGTTTTACTATTCAGTCCGGCCACATTCCATGCTAAATTGCTCCATAAGATAAGATTTAAAAAAAAGCAATCCTAACAGTGCTACCACTCAATCCCTCCATTACAATGACTTCATACCGATATTTTTGCCCTCTCCCTCCCCCCCTCTACACTCCCCCCCCACTAAAATACATCCCACCCCCCCAACTCCTAGAAGGAGGAATCTTCCTCTTCTTTAGGCTGCCGCTGGTTTTGGCAGCAGAGTGAGACTGCGGTCTCCACAGTGGCTCCCGAGACCTATAACAGCCTATAAGTTTTCTCTTTTCTCTTAACTATTTATACTAATACCACGAAAGCTGCAAAAGAAAGGAAAAAATCCATCTCTACCTCGACTGAAACATCATAATACCCAGAGTTATACAGCCCCTGGGTGCTAATCAGATTCTTGACCCCTTTCCTTATCCCCTCCCCTCCTTTTTGCCATCTAGACAATGCCTCCCTTGCCTCAAACTCTGACGTGAAAACATATGCTTGCCCTCCTCGTATTACTTTCAGGCGCGCCGGCTCTTGCAAGTACATCTGTACCCCAGTTAATTTTAGTGGATCGATCAACAATCTAAGCTGCCAACGCCTTTCCATTGTCTCTCAACAAAAATCTGATCTAAAAAAAAATAGAATAAGATTCTACTGATATGGGTACTTTAAGTTTGGCTTTCAATGCCACAGCTTGCCTTAGCAAAAAATTCCCAAAGTTAATAAGAAAGGGTCGAGGATATTTAGTGTCTTGCTTTCGCTGTACTAATGGTAGCCTGTGCGCTCTCCGTATCTGGCAATCCCAGTCCCAGTCCACTAAGTCTGGGAAATCCTTCTGCATTAGATGAACAACAAACTCCCTCTGATCAGTCCCTTCCTGTCCCTCCGGGATTCCAAATAATTTCAGATTATTCCGCCGTTGGCGATTTTCCATGTCTTCAATTTTCAAATGCATTGCGGTCAGTAAGTCCTGATGTTGTTTCACAGTAGCCGATGCTTGTATGGCTACTTCCTCATTATTCGCTACCCTTGTCTGAAGTTCTGCCAAGTCACTGGTGATAGTTCCAACCTTCGAGTTGACTTCTTTCAATGACTGCTGAATATCCTGATTATCGGCTCTAACTTGAGAAAATAGCTCTCTCGTTTCCTCTCTTTGGTCTTTTAGGGACTGTAAGATAAGTGAAAGCAGTGACATCTCTCCTGATGGAGCATCTCCACCTAATGAGTTCCTTCCGGGGTCCGTCTCCCCCACTTCATCTGACATAGATGCAGCACAAACATCTTGCTGGGGTTGGGCCATTTCTAGTGACTCTTTAGGAGTTTCTCCGGGTGATAATCTTAGTGCCCCACAGATGTCATCTACTATCCCTGCGTCCGATAGTCTGAATATCAGGGTTTTAACTCCCCCTTTCGACTGAACCCACCTCCGTATAGGACTTACTGCTTCTGTATTCTTCCCTTGTTTTAACTTTGACTTGCCAGTTGTATGGCTCATGGTAGGCTTTCTTCTAATTTCTTGCACTTCCTTTGGAGTTATAGCTCTAGGGTCTTTCCTTTTATCAACCCGTGGTGTTTGCTTCAGCTTTTGCTTTGATATTGGTTTAGCCCCCCAGGCACTGTGTTAGATCCCCC
Source organism: Lissotriton helveticus (assembly GCF_964261635.1). NCBI lineage: Eukaryota > Metazoa > Chordata > Amphibia > Caudata > Salamandridae > Lissotriton > Lissotriton helveticus. The sequence continues at coordinate 1,778,200,140 of NC_136065.1, forward strand.
GTCGGGTCCTTATCATTCTGAATCTCGTTTCGGCCCTCTGATTGTGCGCCCCGGCCAACCAAAGCAGTGTCAATGATACCGTTAGCTAGAGCACTCTGCTCCGCAATGTTCTCTGCCACATTACCATCCTCTGCTACCGCACTGCCATCATCCGCTTTATCTAAAACATTCTGCCTTAAACCGTCTTCCTCCGCACCACTTTTCACTACATTATCACAAATTTGCTTTTCCCCTGGCGCTATCTCCTGCTGCTGATTATCCTCAAGCCCTAATTGTGTTCCACTCGGGCTCTGCAAGCCAATAGCCGGAGATTGTTCTCTCTCCCCAAATTCACCTTCAGTGCTAAAGCTCCAGTCATGCTCACCAAATTCAGTATTTTCAATATTTTCGATATTTTGATCTCCAGTCTTCAACATTATATTGCAGTGTTGTTTCAAAGTGTTGCTTTTAATAATCTGCAGCCACATTGGCAGTGTTACTTTGTTGCACCGCCTCCACCGCATGAATAACAAAAGAGGCTAATTAATTTCCATCAACTTCCGAGCCTGCTACGGGAGAAAAGAGCCCGGCTGAAGCACTTGATTTCAGTACCGGCCTCCCCAGCTTCCCATTAACTAATTCACCCTTCTGTGCTTCCATGCTTTGCATTCCTTCAATCCCCCTGTCAAGACCTACAAGCAGTCGGCTTGTCGCCCGAGTACTCCTCGTTGTACCCTTCGGCAGAGCCATGTTTTGCAAGCCTCGATGCTCCCCGGTAACTTGCCAGCACGACTCGGCCAGGAGATGCAACCCTAGCCGTAATGATGAATGCCGGGCCGCCAAGCAAACAGCTACTCTGGTGGATGACAGGCGCCTCAATCCCAACACCTGCATCCAGCTGAGGCTCGTCGGAAGCTCGTCTGAACCCGCACTGCTGAAAGAGGGAAAACAAACTGCTCCCACCTCAGGCCAAGATGTGAAAAATGTTTTAAATGACAATGTGTAGAATTATGATATTACTCCTCACAGCACCACAGATTAAGAACCTTTCACTTTATTGAGAGGTTGCAAGGTTCACATGTGCCTATTTCCGAGTTGGTTGAAAAGTAAAGCAGGCACTGGTCAAAGATTACAGGGTAGTGAAAGCTTTTCACGTTCAGTTGCATTGAAACAAGCTGAGATGAAAGAGTACTTTGACCCGAAACTTCATTCCTATGGAAGGATTTCAATTTAAGAGATTGGGCTTTAGTTACAAATCATAGAAAAGTCAAGAAAGACAATCCAAGTTTTCTGTACCAGTCCAAATTGTAAAAGTCACAAAAGGGTCCATTTTATTACAAGGGAAAGGTTGCTGGAATAGAAGACAACTGGTCAAAATGTCTCCCACCCAGGCTGATATCAAAAATAGGACACAGGCAGAGAGCGAATCTGAATGGCAGACTTAGTTGCAACCACAAGAAGTAATGGATAGTCGTGGTGCTGATCTTTAACTACCAGTAACAACTGCCAATAAGGATTCCAGCAATGCATTTTCTCGTTTCTCCGGAGACAAGAGTACCAAGCAAATTTAGAGATTATGTATTCTACTAACATTTTAATTTGTTTTCTTATAAGGGGGAAGGTCTGGTAAGGTGATGTATAAAATGTTGCTATAGGAATGTTAGAATGTACAGAAAGTATAATGTGAAGGGGATATAAGTGGGTTTCCTAAGGTTCAAGCAGTAAACGGTATGTCAGTTGCTGCCAGGACGTTAGGAGAAGAGGATGTATATAGCTATGCTGTGTCACGGACACTGAAGGTTACAATAAACCTTTACATTCTACATTTGATATGGAGTCTGGTTACTTACTTCTGGCGTCCAAAGGGTCAGGGTCACTCACAGCAATAAAGCATAGAAATACAATAAGCCCACTTCAGTTCCGCAGTCATGGCATCTCGGTATTTGACTGTAAACAAGTAAAGGAGATTTTCTTTCCTAATATATTTTTGGAGGCAAACACAGGAAGGTTTGGATCTTTTTATTTTCCAGAGGGGCTAAATCATCAAGATGTCTAACAACACACTAATTGTATTGGGTAGTGCTTGCCAGGACATATGAGTGAATAAAACAGGAGAAAGAATATATGAAGCAATCATAGCCAAAATGCAGCGATGATCAAAACCAGTTATTTCGTTAGATAGGCCAAATATGTTGCTATTCGTCACTATGAAAGAGAAAGCTATCTGGAATGGTTGAAAAGAAAGGAGGATCTCAAGGATGACTGCTATGGTAGACGAGGGGAGGATGCAGAGACAATGGAGTTCGAGATAGGGTTCTTTGTGAGGGATTCTTGATTATGAAAGACTTGGGGAGAGAAGAGGAGACTTATGGAAGTCAGGGCGATAGAAACAGGATGAGAAGGGGTAACCTGATAAAGTGTGATGCTTTTAGATGCAACACAAGTTGTAATTCCACAATCAGTATGGAATAAAGAAAATGTGGCCAATCGTTATGTACAAGTAACAGGATGAAGCTGTGGCAAATATTCCCCATGCGGTTTAAAAAGGATGTGCATGTGAAAAATTACCTTCAAAGTCCAATATACATAAGCCACTCAGACCGTGAATGTAAAGTGGTTTGAAACAAGAGCGAGTACATTTTTATTTTTAGATACAGGCAGTGCTTAAGAGATGCCAACATAGAGATCCTGTTTATTGACAATAATGCATGTATGTGGTTTATCGGAAATGTGTGCAGGTGCGTGTATGTGGAATGATGTTGCGTTTGTGTCTGCAAATTATTTGCTTATATTCTCAGAGAAACATTGATATAATGAGTGTGTGTGTGCCTGTTGCAGATATTTAGTCAAATGTATTTAATGTGTAGATGTTCATTTGCGTTTATCTTGTGTGGGTTGCTGATTATCACTTCTTTGTGTACTTCTGGATACTGATGCTTTGTAGTAAAGTATCCATTTCAAACAAAATATCTGCTTGAATGTACACATATGTATGTGCAGGCTATGTATTCTTCTAATCTATCAAACAATCACACTTTGGAATATGGTTCTAAACTGACCCCAACTAACTATACATCCACTCTAGGCCCCACCACGCTCAACACACAGAAAAACAAGTGTTTAGAAGACAACCAGATGTGAAATGTCTCCAGAGATGTATAGTGAGCAGAAACACCAATTTCTCCACTCAGCATGAGCAAGAGAACTCCCCCTGCTTCATTTACTGCTATTCAGATCTACTTTTTGGAGTTGGGAGAACACACTGATGCCCTGATCAAGTAAAGTTAGTAGACGTCTGGCCTGGTGAGTGCTAATTAAATAGACAGCATCATAGGCATTGCAGAAGATAGTTGGCATCACAACAGCTTTGCAGGTAGCTTCTGTTACAGGCAGTGGAAGGGACCAATGTAGTTATATGTAACAGCGGTCAGGAGCGATCGCAAGCAGAGAAACAGTTGGCTACAGTTAGGTTATTTTTTTATTTCCTATACAGTGCCGTCTAAGGTAACAGGTGCTTACATATAACACAAACACGAACATAATAGTGGTTGCTACGTTTCACTCCTACATACTGGACGTTTTTGGATTAGACAACACTACACTGTTTCACAGTTTTTGAGGTGATTTTATTTTCACTTTCACGTTTTTTGACAAGATACCTTGCCAACATGGCAATTATTGAATATGCAAGGCAGCTAAAGCTTGAAAGGTTGAGGGAATTACTGTTTAATAAAATACAAATAACAGTAAACATGACTTCTTTCTAGATGTGTTTATTGTAACAGAAAAATACCAGGGGAAAATTGAAGGGCAGCTGCCAGTCACATTAAAATAATGATGATTTTTTACATCCAAAACTGAATACAACACAGAAATCCCACAAGTTAAATACGTAATACAGAATTAAAGCAGTATAACGCTATTCTGATCAGCAGAGCAATGGACACTAAAAGCACATTCCATGAACTACATCCACCCCCTTCATGAGAGCACTATGGTACCCTCTGAGCTGTACTCCAAAATGGTGAACAAAACCAAAAGGGTTACTGTGCAGTTGCATTAAAATAAGCCATACATTTACAACTATAAAAGACTACACATAAATTGAACAACAAGCATTCTGGAGTCAGTATCTTACCCCGTGTAAAGTCGATTATGAATCATATTTATTTTAGACCCAGGTAACTGATCCAATGTGCTTTGAAAATCGCTGATTGCAACTATTCTACAAAAATAAAAATGGGATAAAATCTCTCTCACCTATCTACTGTCAAATGATCATTACGCTTGCTCTAGTTTGACTAATGTTACTGGTCCAATGCTAGCAAAACTGCACCTTTATTTTTTAGGTCGAGCCTACCGTGCATGCGCTGCTCTATGGGGAGACTTCTTGTAATCACTCTAAACTTCTTCTTGTGGGTCTGACTCATCCCACATACTGGATTGGCCTTTGCGTGTGGCATTCAATAATGAAAGCACGCAAATGGCCAAAGGCGGGCGCATGGCCCACCTCTTTGTTTACTGGTCACTCCAACTGCGTTTTGCTGTCGGGAGCGAGCATGGTGTGGGCTGCTGAATTCATATCTGTGCATAGATCGCCGCCTAGTGTTGGGTCCGGATGATTGCACATTGTTGTCCTGGAAAAGTCTTCGAAGTATCACGAGATAGGTGGCTCCTCCCTCGGACTACAGTGCGCATGGGCATCATCTCCATCCTCAGATTGTTCTTTTCCAGCATTGGGTTCGGATGTACTTTTGAGCACTCCAAGTTCGGAATCGAAAGAAACTTTTCAAAAAGTCCCACTCCAACATCAAGGAACAGGAGTATACTCACTATACTTCCTATACTTCCTCATTCCGAAAAAGGACGGTTCTCTCAGACCAATATTGGACCTCAGGCCCCTCAACCTGTACATTTTATCAGAGCATTTTCATATGCTCACTCTCCAACAAGTCTTACCACTGCTGCGCCAGGGAGACTTTCTAGCAACTCTAGACCTCAAAGACGCATACTTTCATATACCAATACACCCTGCTCACAGAAAGTATCTAAGGTTTACTATTCAAGGACAGCACTACCAGTTCAAAGTCCTGCCATTCGGTGTAACAACAGCTCCACGGGTGTTCACCAAATGCCTAGCAACAGTGGCGGCACATCTCAGGAGACAACACATTCATGTGTAACCATATCTGGACGATTGGCTAATACACGCGCCATCGGCCCAGCAATGTGCCAGCCACATGTCAAAGACCATTCATCTCTTGCACAGTCTAGGCATCTCGCTAGACAACCCAAAGTCAAACCTGCAACCCTCCCACATCCAACAGTACCTGGGAGCAACAATAGATACACTAGCAGCAAAGGCATATCCAAACGCAGCACGGATCAACGGAATGCAAATGTTAATCCAAAGGTTCAAACCACAACACTCATTGCCAGCTCGAGTGTTTATGCAACTAATCGGCATGATGGCCTCGTGCATCTTCATAGTCCCTCATGCCAGACTACACATGCGCCGCTACAGGAGTGCCTAGCAAGGCAGGGGAACCAGGCTCAGGGACAATTACAGGACCTAGTGTTGGTGACCAGTCGGGCATACAACTCTCTGCATTGGTGGAATCCACAAAACCTTTGCAAAGGACGACTGTTCCAGGAGCCTGTCCCACAAATAGTGAGAACAGCGGACGCATCCCTGCTAGGATGGGGAGCCCATGTCCTGCATTACACAGTCCAGGGACTATGGACTACACAACACAAAAAGATGCACATCAACCTACTAGAGTTGAAGGCGGTCTTTCTAGCCCTAAAAGCGTTCTAGAAACACTGATGCAACAAGACTGTGTTGATCTGGACGGACAAGATGACAGCTATGTATTATATTCAAAAACAGGGAGGAACACACTCTCCACAGCTGTCGCACCTGGCTCAGAGTGTGTGGAAATGGGCCATTCAGAGGAACGTGTTTCTCATGGCAGAACACCTCCCAGGCAAGGACAATCAAATAGCCGACCTGCTCAGCAGGCACAGTCAACAGATGCACGAATGGGAGATTCACCCCAATGTGCTCCAACCATTCTTCCAGCAGTGGGGACAACCGGAGATAGATCTGTTTGCCACAAGCGAAAACGCAAAATGCCAGTACTTTGCCGCCAGGTTCCCACATTCGCAGTCGCAGGGCAATGCGATATGGATGAACTGGTCAGGCAAATTTGCGTACGCTTTTCCCCCAGCTCCATTAATACCGCTAGTGGCACGCAAAATGCGCCAACATTCGCTGACACTAATCCTAGTTGCTCCCACATGGGCAAGGCTACCATGGTACACAACGTTCCTAGAACTGTCAGTGGTGCCTCATCAAAGACTGCGACTCACACCCAGTTTTCTAACTAAGAACCATGGCGAAATCCAACACCAGACCCACAACAGCTGAACCTGGCGATCTGGCTCCTGAAATCCTAGAGTTTGGATACCTGAACTTGCCTCCAGACTGCATGAATATTATCAAAGAGGCAAGAAGACCCACTACCAGGGCATGTTATGCAACTAAGTGGAAACGTTTCGTCATTTACTGCAGTAACAACGATATAAACCCATTAGATGCCTCTACACAAAACATCATTTGCTATCTCTTGCACCTACAATGTTGCAATTTAGCCTACTCATCCATTAGGATACATTTAGCTGCGTTAGCAGCCTATCTCCAAAACAGGCAAAACCTTTCACTGTTTAGAGTGCCAGCAATTAAAGCATTTATGGAGGGACTCAAACAAGTAATTCCACTAAAACACCCACCTTCACCAGTCTGGAATCTAAACATCATTTTAACCAGACTTATGGGACCACCTTTTGAACCACTACACTCATGCGAACTACAATTTCTTACTTGGAAGGTGGCTTTCCTTATTGCCATTACTTCACTTAGAAGAGTTAGTGAGCTGCAAGCCCTAACTATTCAAGAGCCATTCATTCAAGTACATGCAAATAGAGTAGTTCTCAGAACAAACCCTAAATTCATGCCAAAAGTGGAATCGCATTTTCATATCAATCAAACAATAGAACTGCCAGTGTTCTTTCAAAATCCACAGAAAGTAGCTGAAAGGGCCTTGCATACTATAGATGTCAAGAGAGCTCTGCTATACTATATAGATAGAACTAAGGCATTTCGAAAGAAAACAGTTGTTTGTTGCTTTCTCACCGCAACACAGAGGCAACCCTATTTCAAAATCAGGTATAGCCACATGGATCGTTAATTGCATTTAGATATGTTATTTAAAGGCAAAACGCACCTTAACAGTTCCCCCTAGGGCGCATTCTACACGCAAACTAGGGGCATCCATGGCTTTCCTAGGGAATACTCCTTTACACGATATTTGTAGAGCAGCCACACATACATTTACCAAACACTATTGCGTAGATGTACATTCCAAACAGCAAGCTGCTGTAGGACAGGCTGTTCTCAAAACTCTTTTTCAGACTGCTGCAGCTGACACAGGCAGCCACCGCTAGGGGAGATACTGCTATACATTCTATGCACAGATATGAATTCAGCAGCCCACATGCCTCGAACGGAATATGCTACTTACCAGTATGCATCTGTTCTTGGCATGTAGGGTTGCTGACATTCATATCGCCCACCCTCCTCCCCGGTGCCTGTCGCAGCTGTAGCATTCACTCTTTGCATTTATTTTATTTATTTATTTTGAAAGTTTTATATAGCGCGAACAAGATCTTTGCAGATATCAGAGCGCTTTACACAGCCGGGAATACCAACAAGAGAGTGAAATTAAACGTAATAAGTAGTAGGTACGTGAGAGAGCAAAGTAGTACAGGTACATCAATAATGTAAATATTACAGATAAATGTGTGCATAGATAGTCATTAACGTCAATAATACAGGAGAAATACATAGTCATAGAGTTCGAGCAGAATAATACAGATCGATGTAGAGTCTTTACAGATCCACGCTAATAGGTCAAGTGTATTTGGCCATAAGAATAGATTTTACTTCTTTCTTAAAAAGTGTGATGGAGGAGATGAGCCTGATTTCAGGCGGGAGTGAGTTCCAGATCCTGGGTGCCATTCCTGAGAAAGAGCGTTTATAAGTTTTTTCCTTCCGGAATCTTCGAGGTTTTAGCAGAAGATTGTTTGTGCCTCTAGTGTTTCTAGAGCCGCCAGAGATTGACAGCTTCTGAGTGAGGTATCCGGGAGAGCTCAAGTGTAGAGCCTTGTGTGTCATGCAGGCGAATTTCAGATGTATTCTGGCTTCAAAAGGCAGCCAGTCCAGTGATTTCAAGTCAGGGGAGATATGCGAGTGTTTTTTTGATCCAGTGATGAGTCTCGCTGCAGCGTTTAGAGAAGCTCTTAGGGGTGCAGTAGTGGTTAACGGGAGACCGCAGAGGGTGGTGCTGCCGTATTCAATTCGTGGGATTACTAGTGCTTGTACTGCAGTTTGGAAGTCTTTGGCTGGTAGGAAGGGTTTAAGTTTCCTCAGGGTATTGATTTGGAAGTTCGCTCCCTTAGTAGCCTTGCGGATATGATGCTGCATGTTGAGATTGGAGTCGAGATTTATGCCTAGGGATTTCGCTGAATCCACTATGGTGGGTTGGACATTGAGTGCAGTTAACTGTTTAAGCCAGGTTTGAGTGGTAGAGATCTTCGCGGGAGGTGAGATCAGCAGGAATTCTGTTGTCAGAGCATTCAGTTTGAGATGATTATCAGCAAGCCAGGATTGGGTGCTTCTGATCGTTGAGTTCAGGAGTAAGATGTCATTGGGGGATTGTAATTTGAGATATATTTGGGTGTCATCTGCGTACATGTGAAAAAGTACATTGGATGCTTGTAGCAAGGTGGTGAGAGGTTCCATAACTAGGTTGAACAAAGTTGGTGATAGGGAGGATCCTTGGGGGACGCCTAACGAAACAGGTATTGGAGAGGACATCAGGTGGTTACTTTTGAATTTCTGCGACCTGTTGTGTAAAAAGGAGGTAAACCACTTGAGAACAGTCCCAGAAAGACCCATTCTTGTGTTCAAAAGATCGAGTAACTTCTCATGTTTAACAATGTCGAATGCTGAAGAGAGATCAAGAAGGATGAGGAGGCAGGTATCACCTTGATCTAGGATTTGAAGGGCGTCGTCAATTATGTGAGTCATAGCAGTTTCAGTGCTGTGTCCTGCTCGGAAGCCTGATTGATCTGTTTGATCTCCTCAACCCTTATCAATGTGTTTAGTCAGTTGTAGTTGTGTGCATTTTTCCAATAGTTTGGCGAGAGTGGGAATATTGGTGATGGGACGGTTTTTGTTTAGGTCGGATGGGTCGGCAGTAGGTTTCTTTAGCAAAGGTGTGACTTGTCCAACTTTGAGGGAGTCAGGGATGGTTCCTTCTTGGAGCGAGCTGTTGATAATTTTAGTCCAGAGTGGAAGGAGCAGTGGGGTGAAGTCTTTGACAGCGTTAGCAGGGAGGGGATCCGTAAGGTGATTGGAAGGTTTCAAGGTGCTGAGCAGTTTGCCTATTTCTTCTTCGGAGTAGGTTTCAAAGGATGACCATGTTGCATTGTTTTTAGGTTCGGTGGGTGTTATGCAGTTGAGTGTGGTGTGGAGTCTTGCGTCAGTGCGGAGATCATTCTTTATGTTGTCAGTTTTTTGGGTAAAGAAAGCGGCGAAGTCTTCACAGGCGGGTGCTTCGTACAAGGTACTGAGAGGTTGGGGTTGTTCCTTGGCTTGTGTTCTGATTAACTCAAACAGTTTTCTTGGGCGGTTTTTTGCTTGGTCGAGCTGGAGGCTGAAGAAGTTTGCTTTTGAGCGCTTTATTTTCCTGAAGTAGGCGTTTCTCTTTTTCTTCAGGGTTTTCAGGTGCAGTGCAGAGGGAGCTGCCCTCCAGGTGCGTCTGCCATTCGCATGGCTCGTCTATCTTCATTGAGACTCCCATCGTACCATGGATTGGAGATTTTAGTGGAGACTCTTTTTAGCTGCATGGTAGCAGCCTCATTAATTATTGAGGTCATGGTGTTGAGATAGTGGTCAGTCAGGGATTTGACATCCGTAGCGCCCGTAGGCGGGAGTAGGAGGTCGCGGCTGTTCGGGGGTAGGGAGTATGGGTTGAGTTTTTTCAGGTCTCTTTTCCAGACTTTAGGTCTGGAGGATTGAACCGAGTTGAGTTTGACTTTTTCATTGATGTGGAATGTGACAATATGATGGTCTGACCAGTCACAGGGTTGGATAGACTCAAGTTGAATAGCGTCCTCTTTGGCGATGATAAGGTCGAGGATAGAACCTTTCTCGTGGGTCGGGCTGTTGCATAATTGAGTGAGGTCCAGGGCGTTGAGGAAGCTTTTAAGACTATTTACCACCGTATCATTGAGATCATTCCAATGGAGGTTGAAGTGACCAAGGTATATTTGGGTGAGCTGTCGTCCAGCGTTGGTTGAAATCATGTCCATGATTTGTTGGGCGAAGATGAGGTTGTCTCTGGGTGGGTGGTAAATGCCATGAAGAGAACATATGGTTTTGCCATCACTGATGATATCGAGGCAGATGTATTCGTAGGAAGTTGGAGAGGGTAGGGAAGGCGCGGAGACTTTCAGAACAGAAAGGCTGTTCCTGTATATGCATGCGATTCCGCCACCTATCTTGCCAGACCTGTCAAGCCTAATGATGTGGTAGTTGGGAGGAACCAGAATGTCCATTATAGGTGTAGAAGATTCGGTTAGCAAGGTTTCAGTCAGGATGATTAGGTCATGGACATCTCTTACTGTACTATACTCCATCTCTGCCACAATGGCAAAAAACAATCTGAGGATGGAGAGGATGCCCATGCGCATTGTAGTCCGAGGGAGGAGCCACCTATCTCGTGATACTTCGAAGACTCTTCCAGGACAACAATGTACAATCATCCGGACCCAACACTAGGCGGCGATCTATGCACAGATATGAATGTCAGCAGCCCTACATGCCAAGAACAGATGCATACTGGTAAGTAGCATATTCCTTATTCTTCTTTGGACAACTAGTCGTGTAACAGTGACACCTACCATCCGCATGTCTCTGGTCGCTCCTAGCTGATTCACTTGCTCAAGGGCAACTTTCAGGAAACAACAGTGAATATAGTCGGAAAAAAGTGTCAGTTTTCAAGATTGTAATACACCTTTCGAGTCAATATTCCTTTAGAATATACCTGCCAAGAACTCCTTTCACAAGCTGGAAAGAGAAACTGGCGGACAAAATCTACAACGAGGTGGAAGCTCAAATGCCTTCTCCAGCTGGTAACAAGCACTTTAAGTTCTCTATTTTTATTTATTTGCGATGCAGCCTCTTGGATTTTATCAGCATTTTTAGATCGATTTACACAGAACAGTTAAAATACTAGGAAATCTAGTGGTTTCGTATCTGTAACAACCTCTTTGTGCGTGCGCTTTGTGTGCGCTCGTATATGGCAATCGTTAACACGTAGTTGAAAATACCACCATTAGGACACACTCATTGTTTGTTGGCTAAGTCTTCTTTCCTCATCAAACTCCTTACAAAACAAGCCTTTGCAATGCAATAGGTCATTGCTTGTTTTGTTTGCTGCTAATTATCTCCAGAACAGTTTATGTGCATGTGTCTGTTCCTTGTGTATATATGCCACCAGACTGATTTAGGCAGATGACTTCCGATATTCGTAAGCAAAACTGGCTTTGTTTTAGCCCTCCCCAGCCTGAAATCGCCCCTGCTTCAAAAAAGAAGTCCATGGGGGAAAATATGTGGCCCTGATTTTTTAAAATTAAATATACCACTTTCCTGTTGTGAAACACTGGCATGTATGTTTATGTAAGTTTCCTGACGAAGTTTGCACTCCCTGTAACGTGACTAAGGGGGGTTAAATTGCCTGATGCAGAAATCTTAGTGAAACTTGCAACTCACGTGGGCCTTGTCCAGTAAAGTATTTCAGGGCATGGGGTTAATGTGCTGAAAGCAGAGCTCTTGGGGATGGGGGTGGGGTTAATGGGCTGAAAGCAGAGCTCTGTGTATGAGCTTAAGTTTAAATATGTTTAGTCTGTATTTATTATGCTCGGTTAGAGTGGACCCTGGTACAGTCGTAACTGTACCCCCTAGGCGTACACAGGCTGTCTGGCAGAAGCTTGAGATGGCATTGGCGTGAGTCCAGGCAAAGGGCAGCTGCAGTCACTGTCTAATTAGCCTAGCCGAAGATCAAAGTGAAAATACAAAAAGGGCACCCATAAATAAGACAACCTGGCAACACTTTCTTCAGGGCTGCCAAGGGCTTCATGTTATGCCTTACTCCTGACCCAATTTAAAAAATTTTTTTTTTTTTTTAACTCCCAGTCATTTCTTATTGACTAGCTTGTAGTTGCAAGCCTCCCTGTGTAATTCTGAGACTACAAATACCAGAATGCAAAGGAGGGTTTGGTGAAAGTCAGGCCTGATTGGTGTTGTCACACATATTATGGGTCACTTATTAACTTTTCATCTCACTCTCAGGATAATCACTTTATATCCCTCCAAAACCGTTATGCGGCTCTTTCAGGCTTGGAGGGAGTGGATTGACTCTACCATAAGTCCGTTGTATACGACACTGCTGGCAGATTGCCGGCTGTGTCTTCTACAATTACTGAATCAAAGTGTACGCTCGATTCCCTCGAACCCCAGTTAAACTATATTGAGTCCCTGGTTCCTGATGGCCTTGTTGCTTCCTATCCTGGGGATACTATCCTAGCCCATGGGTCAAAGATTACGAGTCCGCATATTGTAAGTCCTGCCCAGAGGGAGGGGGTAACTAACATGGGTAATATGCATCCCTGGAAGTTCGAAGTCCCAACTAGCAACATGCATAACATCAAAAATAGTGTAGACAGGGGACTACTCCCTAACTCCAGTGCTAAAGGTTTAGCCCCAGCTCACAATAATATTAATCTCCTCTCATGGAACATAGCAGGGCTACAAAAAAAGTTGGCCATCCCCGAATGGAACGACTTTATAGACAAATTTAATATCTGTATGTTCCAAGAGACGTGGAGCGTGACCCCAATTTACAAAAATGGGTATGCCACATACTTCATTCCAGCAATTACGGAGGGGAGAGGACGCCCTTCGGGTGGCCTACATGTATGGATTAGCGTGTCACTAAATTGGGCTGTAACCGTCCATAACCTACCCTCAGAGGATATATTATATTTAACTCTTAAAGGTTTGAGTGGAGGTAAAACTTTAGAATTATTTTGCGTATACGCAAGGGGTATCTAGGGTGGCAAATCATCACCGACATTAGAGCTATTGGACTCAACATTAGCTGATATCTCGCCTAGGACACAAGTGATAGTTGGGGGCGATTTTAACTGTACATATGAACCCCTAGCCGATGGCGAGGTATTAGGTCTTAGCGTAGATGATTGGAACCAGGCTATTCCTACCTTATCCCTGGAACCTATTAAGAAATGGACGGCTAGAGCAATTCAAATGAACGCTCTAACGTTGGAACGTAATTTAAGGGCACTGAATGGGAGGACTGTGTCTGACCCTAATGGGGCTATGACATTCAATAGAATAGGTAGACAATCTCAAATTGATTACATATTATTGAATACCCAATCATGGAATAACTTGGTGGATATGGAGGTCGTACAATCACAGGATAGTGATCACAATCCACTCTGTATGGAAATTAATTGGGGACCCGAGAAGGGAATTAGGAGCGGACCACTGATGATCACTAAGGAAGTGACCCCTACAAATTGTAACCGGAAGCTGAAGTGGAGTAGGGTAAAATGTGAAGAGGGTAAACTAAATAACATTAAGGAGCTTGTTGTAGCAGGAACTACAGCCCTTTCACTTTGTGGGCTAGTCCAGCCTAATACTTTAGATCTTACATTGACTGATTCGTATAAGACCATGATGGATAAAATTAGTATGCTTTTCATCATAGGTGATAGTAGGGGACAGATTAGATCTAAACAAAAAACCCCGAATGGCAATCCTTGGTATACGGTTGAGTGTAGGAAAAAAAGGAAATTAATTACAAAATCTATAAAAAGTAAAGTCACTGCTGCAGTAAGATTAGACAGAAAATAGTATGGCAGGGCTATTAAAGTAGCCAAGAGGGAATGGGAGGAGGAACATTGGCAGCAACTTAAGTTAGCTGCCAATGGAAAAGACTCAACTCTATTCTGGAATCTGATCAAGGAATTAGACCGGAGAGGGACAGAGCCAATAACTAATCACATCACTGAATCACAGTGGCACTCCCATTTTGTAAAATTGTATTGTGGAGAAGAAGATCTAGGACCATCAAAGAGGTTACATAATGAATTGAATTCGGAGGCTATAAAACAGATGGAAGTCTTCACCCCTCGGGAAGTGCAGGATGCAATCACAAATATAAAACCAGGCAAGGCTGCCCGGCAGGATGGGTTGCCGGGTGATTTGCTTCTGCATGACCCGGATTTATGGACCAATTTCATAGTCCTTGTAATGAACCTAATTTTGTATGGACACCCCGTACCGGAATCATGGAGGGGTGCGGAGTTTGTTACCATATATAAAAAAGGGGATAGGGAGGACCCTGCCAACTACAGACCTATAAGTCTGATCGATACAATTCAGAAGGTAGTTGGCAGGGTCATCGTGACTAGAATAGAGACATGGATTAATGATAATAATATCTTGACACACTTTCAGGCGGGTTTTAGGCAGAATGTGGGCACGATGGACCAGGTTTTCAGGTTCTGTGCAGTGTACTGGAAGACGGTGTCCATCGCGATGGGCAGCCTATACTTAGCCTTTATAGATCTCAAAACCGCATTCGATGTCATTCCCCGTGACAAGCTTTGGAAGGTTTTGTCGGATATGATGCTTCCCTGTCACCTCTTGCAGATGGTTGTTAGATTCCACGAGGGCAATTATGCCAGAATCCGTTGGGGGAGTCGGGGCCAGTTAACAGAGAGGGTGCCAGTTAGCAGAGGGGTTCGCCAGGGCTGTGTGATGGCCCCGACATTGTTCTCCCTCTTTATCAATGGGGTGGTAGACCATTTGAGGGAGGACCCTGCCGATGCCCCAGTCCTGGCCGGGGAAAAAACACCTACCCTACTCTTTGCGGACGACACCCTCCTGATGTCCAAAACCCCATCGGGTCTGCAGAAACTTCGACTGCTTTAGTTAATTTTGCAATGAACGAGGGCTAACTGTAAATACTGCAAAAACAAAACTGATGGTTTTATCTTCTAAAAAAAAGTAAGGAATATTACCCTTACCCTAAATGGGTCAGTTCTAGAGGTGGTGGAAGAGTTTGACTACCTGGGAGTAAGGCTGAGTAATAATATGAAATGGGACTCCCACGTAGCAAAAATGCTTCTAAACCTAAAAAGGGTCTCCGGAATTATCCTGAGGAACCAACGGTTGTCCATCAGTAGGCCAATAGCTGCAACCCTTGCGGTCTACGAAGGAAAGGCACTGGCCTCTGCGGTCTATGGCTCAGAACTGTGGGGGTGTGAGAATGTAAGGGATTTGACAATAGCCGAGAATAAGTTCGTGAGAGATTTGGTCTCACTTCCTTCATCAACCCCATTGAAACCCCTGTTTATTGACATGGGCAAGCGATCAATTGCCGACAAAGTACGCCTCCACCCTTTACTGTTTTGGGTGCGCCTGAGAAGGACACCTGAGTTATCAAAATATGCCTTGGTATTGGATGAGCTGATTGCCCTGAATGTCTCAAATAAGTTAAAATGGCTAAACAATCTGAGACAGTTGGTTGTGAGCTTAGGAATGGTCGAATTCTGGAACTCCCAGTACCCGCCCAATAAACAAATTGATAAGAAAATATATTGGGAGTGGGTTGGCTCCGAGGAATTAAAAAGTACAAAGTGGGGGCAGTTGACAAACCAATTCCTTGAGCATAAGCCAATGAGGAGGTTAGAGCCCTTTTTGGAATACATACAAATTCCAAGAGACAGATACCTCTTCTTGAAGATGAGATATGGTATACGCCCCCTTAAAAAGTTCATAGAGGGGTGGAAAGGAGTGAGGGACCACGATCTCACTTGCCCTGGCTGCCCATGTAAGAAAGAATCCCTGCCACATTTCCTGTTTGCTTGTAAGGCTTACAAGCTTCCTAGAGCAAGATGGTTGAAACCTGTGTGCAGGGAAATGGGCGTCAGAGATTTTAGCGTTGTGCTGCGTATTTTTTTATCTGATACTACATCACTGTATATTGTTTGTGGGATTGAAAAGTACTTGGCCAGTGCTTGGCTCATTCGGTCTAAATTGTTATGCAATATTCTAAACTAAATGCCTACCCCTTTAGACGATTGAAATTTATAGGAATGCACCTTCTTTGTAACCATTTTTTTTAAATTGTAAATACTTTTTAAAATTTTTTAAGAGATGACGATTGTAATACTTGTAATTTGGTTTTATGTATATTTATGTTCGTACTTTTATGATATGAAATATATCTAATACAGTATTACACACACACACTTTTCATCTCATCTCTCCCACCTGACACTTTCCTTCTCCTACAAACCCTCTCTCTTCCTTTCCATTTTCCTCTACCTTTCTCTCTTCCTCTGTCTTCACATTAATTGACTCGCTTTCTCTCACTGGATTATCTCCCACCAGTCTGTGTCTCACTTTGTTCCCCTACGACCACTTGCATTTCCAATATACCCACTATCATGATGAGTGGCCAGGCCATGTGTTTTCTTTTTCTGGGACTTGTTTTTTTAATTTTCACATTATTACTGTGGCCTGCAAGTCCCAGCATGCGCTGTTGGAGATTTCTGAATCTCTGTATCTTGGCTTAGATGTGTTATACACCTGCCTCTCTCATTCTTTATAATGTGTGTGATCGAACCACCAGCCTCCATTCTCGCTTACAGCTTTCTTTCCACTATATCTCCTACTCTATCGCCCCTACTTTTATTGGTCACTGTGCAGCACCTTCCAAAGCTTCTCTTCCCTTCGCTCCAAGCTTTCTTCCTCATTCGGCTTTTTTGTCCCTCTAATTATCCTGTTGCCCTTTTCCATATTTCTCTCGCTCCCACTTCTCCCTCTGACTTCTCTTCCCTCTCTCTCCTTCTGTCTCACCACTTGTTTCCTTAACTTTTGTAAGTCTCTTTTTTACTCTCCCACCCTTGACCCTCCCACACATCTCCTTTCTCTCTCTTTTTTCTAGCTCGCCCACCAGCCTCTCTCCATTATGAACTTCTCCAACAACCTTCCCCCAGCATTCTGTCCCACCTCTCCCCATAACCCCTCTGCAGTGGTGTCATGCAAAATGATGGGTTACCTGAAGAGTATGGCGAGGGCCCCCAAGACTCATGTATCTTGGAGATTTATTAGGCCCTAGGCTAAACTGTTTTAGGGACCTAAGGTTTCCCACCCCTTGGCCACCCCCATGCGGGTGTTGTAGGCACCTGTTACAACACTGCAACCATTTTCTCCCACCTTTTGGTCTCCATAATCTCATCCCTCTCACTGTCCCACCTTTTTCACTCACCGAGGTCTCTCCGACTTGCTGCTCCTATAAATGTTAACTGAGGCAAGCATCTATTCCTGAATCAGACTGCATGACCCAGTGTGTAGGAATTGTATAGCTCTTCAATCCCTGGTGGCGCAGCACCCAGGATAATATGCTGCATGGCTAAACACTAATACTGTCCCGAAGGCGAGACCGTTTGGCTTTGCCAATGCTTGTTGAACTAAATACTTCTTACTGAGCCAAGAACTCTAAAAGTGGTTTCGGCATAAGCCTAAGAAAGCTACTGAAAAGACTACATGTGTAAAGTGTACTAGAAGGTGATACTGTAAAATAGGTCACTCTAGTATTAGATCAACAGCATGTATTAAATATCTTAATATTTATGGAGACTTGACAGTGTGCATGGTTATATAAAAGTACAACAATACATACATCATGAATCTTAAAAGGGAAGAGAAGAAAGTCAGGGATAGGTAAATCACAGCAGAGTAAGAAAAGAAAATGATCATTCTTACTACACACCGCTCCTTTAATCGCTGCCTCCACTGAAGATTTTGGCATATTCTTGGCTCGACATTGTTCCAAAAGTTGTGACAAACTTACATTAAATTCTGGGTTGGAGCCGCCTTCTGCAAGAAAATGTATACTACAATCAAACAACTGTCGATCTTACAAATATGCAATGTCAGGTCTTGAAAAATCTACTCGCCCACTTGCTATGGCAAGTCAGATTTTATGAGGGTGAGCTGTTTTTAGGGCCTACTGTCCAGTTTTGGTTAGAGAGCTCGAGCTGGCAACAAACAGATGTTCTGTTCATTCAGAAAGGGAATGAGCAATAAAGATGCTATTAAATCTTGTTTTTATCTTCTCGCATTGCTATGCATTCAAAGACAGAGGTCAAATATCAGCTTCTAACTTGCTACAAATTGCTGCTTATTTTATCCTGGAGACTGTTTTTTTTTATTACTCTGACTGCAAAGTTAGAGGATTTTGTAAAGTGAACGGTCTTTCAATTATAGCTAAAGGAAAGGCTGTAGGTGGTCAGTTTTTCTCTAACAGACAGCACGTTTAAATAACTTGTAAATGAACAGTACAAATATTTCAAAATATATCAGCAAATAGGAAAGCAATTTTTTTGTAAATCAGAAGTGTGATGGAAGCAAAGATTTTAAAAGGATCAAAACAAATCAGAACTTTACTTGTTGATGTACAAATGATACATATTTGCAGAAACCCGATTTCCAAACATTATCGTTTGTACACTATTTAGTAAAACTGCATGTAAATGTGAAATGTTGAGGCCATTTTATTGGGAAATGTGCTGACTGTAAATGACAGTGTGCTACCTCATCATGCTTTAGTAATACATGTATTAAAAGGGAGACTTTTTAAACGAGAACTGAAAAAGATTCTGCCTCGCCCTAATGTCAATGCTGTTAGTAAACGAAGAAAACCTCAAGGGTCATGTCTACCCTATGTGAATTAGATTCACAAAATACATGGAGAAAAAGATTAGGCTATTAAACAAAAGAGTTTTTTGTACAGAAGGCATACTGAACTCACATATTTCAAGGTGCTCTTATCTGCGATAATGAAGATAAAGCCGGTTTGATAACACTAAATATTTGCCCAGGATCTCACAATTTGAGATTAGTTTATGGGTCAAGAGCATCACAGTTAGGCAGAGTAAATTATTCAGATCACTCGACTTGCAGGCATGGTAACAGTTGTATGATTTTTAAGGTCTGGTATGTAGGAGAAGAGCAGGTCACAATGGCACTACTGCCTATCTTATACAAACTGTTGGTGGAGTGCTGATCTCAATAAAACTGCTGGCATCTCCATACAACAATTTTTTAACTACAGTCACTTTTATGGTGAACAAAAATCAAACCTAGTATATATATATATATATATATATATATATATATATATATATATATATATATATATATATATATATATCAAGAAGTAGAGGTCAGACCATTGCTTAATTGCGATGGAATCTGAAGTAAACACATAATATAAATCACTTTGAGCCTATGAAAGTCAATGCGCCCTCACTGTAATATCTGGGTTTGCTCTAAACTAATTAGGAAGATGCAAAATATATGTATATTCTAAAGAGTTACGTTTTGTGCATCAAAGGTACTCAACCATGCTCACAATCACATTCCATTAATGGCTTGGTGCCAGTTCATACATTTCTTTAGCACTCGATATCGCTCACACTGCTAAGTAAAATGGTGACTTGTTCAGGTTCAAGTAAGCAGAGCAGGTTTTAGAGCTCACTTATGTGCACACCCCTGTGCTATATCAAAGTTATCAAAAGTAAAGCTTGGATGACTGGGGGATTGGCTCACAGATGTCCTTGTTCCTATTGTGCATCCACGCCTGTAGATTGTTGGATGTGCTAAAATCGTCCAACAACTGTATCACGGTATGCTGAAATATTGACAGAGGTCCCACACATTGTTAAATTAAGGGCTATGATCCCATCTGTGACAAGGATTGTGAAAAGATGGACATACTCTGACTATTTAGTCAGAACGACAGCTCAAGTTAAGGTTGCAGTTCACACACATCCCAAAAGGTAGTCTTCCAGTACATTAACGTTAACAGTCTTGCTGTGCTGGTTGACACGAAGACTTGAATATGTATATATTTTAGATATGGGACTGCTGTTAGAATGCAAAAAGGCATAGAAAGCAGCTATCTATTTGATTACATTGACGCCAAAGCATTAGTCGATCTTTTCTGCCTTGGGTTTTACTGCCCTGGCTTGAGGTTCATAAGGGGATCCACCTGAGTCCACATGTATCCCACACAAGACCTAGTAACGAACTGGAATACCTTTCCTCACATGTAGACAAAATCATTGCTCAACATGGCAGTTGTGATCTGAAAGCAACCTGGGGCTTTCGGTGATATTTTTCCATAAACCTTGACTGACATTACAGTTTTAATGGCACTGTTCTTTAATTCGCTGCATTTGTGCAGCTGGGCCAATAAGGATAATTACAAATATAGAAGACTGCTCAAGACCGATCCTTTTTGGTTAGTACCATATAACAGAAATTTCAAACCCATTTGATTTCTTTTTTTTTCTTCAGAACAATGTAATGAACGTAACGTTATTTAAAAAAAAAAATAAAGTCAAGGTATTTTAAATAAAAATAAATAATGTATCATAAAATGTATCTTTATTTATATATAACTTTTGTAACATTAAATTAAAATAATGCTTGGGGGCATTTTTGGCTGCAGTAACTTTAGAAGTGCAGTTTGTGAATTGCAATGGGCATACTGTTTTGTGTATGGAAATAAGTATTTCCTATTTAACAGCCACTCCCCCTGTTCCTCCCACATTTACTACTATGGGCCCAACTATGATCTCGCTAAGAAAGCCCTCCATACGACTGATCCGGAGGGCTTTCCTAGCAAATTGTACTCTGCGAGTCCGAGCGACTGAGTACTATGCACCTGTATGGTGACGGACTTGGTCGCTCAGACTCCCATTGAACTCTATGGGAGCCTATATACTGAACGCATACACAGGCTCCTATAGCAAAAAGGGGGGAAATGGTACACCCTGTGGCGGGGACCCCGTGGTGCCCTTTACACTGGGCATGCATGGGAAGGGGGGACCCATGGGTACCCCGAGAGATTCAGAAGGCCCGGGGCGAAGGGGGGTCCGCTCAGCACCGTGAAGTCCGATTCCCACAGCCGTTTCGTCTTGCTGAGACAGAGTCGATAACGCTGTCCAAATCGTGCATCATACTTGCTCGTTCGGAAGCCGGCTCCATTGCGCGGCATGATTTGGCTGCGAAACGAGTCGGACTGACAGGATCGGGTTCGGAAACGCTTTGGTCGACGCAGACAAGATCTTCGCATCGTACTTGGTTGTTTGGAACAGGGGATGATTCGGTCGGAAACGCAGGCTCTGAATCAGATTTGCTTGTTCCGGAACCCGGCTGGAGGCCTTCCTAATGAGATCGTACTCAGGCCACGAGTGAGGATGTCTCCATAGAAAAGATAGGAGTAATGGAGATTTCCACTTGTAGGTTTGTGAATTACATTGTGTACTAAGTAAGTAGTATTGCATTGTGTACTAACTACTTTGAATACTACAACATGCAGTTTGTCAATCAGGAACTCAGTGTTCCAGGTAAGACTGAGGGATGGCCCTTAATGCTGCCTGTTTTACTCGCAGCTGCAACATTCACTGACTTAAATTATTTTTAAACGACTTCCTTATAAGATACCCTCTTCTCCCTCTTAACGCCTTCATTCACCACCATGAAAGATCATTAAGCGCTAGCATCCTCCTTCTCTCCAGGACTTGAAAAGATCCATTTGTTTTTAAAATGTACATGGTGTGTTCCCTTAGTAGCTGACTGTTTGATTTTTTTTAAATAAATGAAAAAAATAGTAAATAATGTTACCAATACTTCCTTGTTGAAATAAATGGGTTATTTTAATTAGAGCGCTTGGCGGGCATTACATATTTATTTTCTACATGTACAGTGTTGTTAATAGTATCCTCAGACTGGCCTAAGTGGAATGTAGCCAAGAAGCTTAATATGGGTATACTGAAAATATGGGGTGGGCTGGAAGGTTCTGTTCAGGAATACTACCGGAATATCATAGGCAAAACATTGATATACAATAATATAGTAACCTAAATATCGAGTTCCAAAAGATTGTAAAAGTAAGTATATATAAGTACTTACTTAACTCCACATATCTATTGTGCATATCTAGACTATGTATACATACATCGTCAAGGTATGCAGAGTTAAGAATAGTACATCTATACTTACCTACATATACCGACCTTCACGATATTTTGGTACTTCACCATTTGGTAAATCAATATTTTTGCCTACAATATTCGGAGATATAACCTTCTGTTGAATTAAGTGGCACACTAAGCCTGTTGTGGAGGGTGTGGACGGGTCTGGTTTATCTGCTTGAATATGTATTCATAGTTTTTACCTGTATTCTTATTTTTTTTAAATGCTTTTATTGGCTTTTTAAACTTCCGCAACATAACAAGCAAGCCATCATTTGTCATCATATCCGTCCCACCCGCCAAGCATCTTTAAAAATAATTGCACATTCCCCCTCAACTCAGGCCATCTCTCCACAAGGTTGTTCAAGGCCCCTGCAATAACGTTGAAATATTCCTTCTCATACCGTCCCCGGTGGCTATGAAAGGACCCTCCCCGTGTTTTAGGCTGAAAGACCGCCATCTAAACCATGATAACGCCTCCATTTACCCCAGACCCTACCAAATTTCTTAGGACACCCCCTCGCCTTGTAGGTGACTCTTTCCGCTGCCATGTATAGATCTAGTCAATTCCTCCATTCTCCTAAGCATGGTGGTGCCGCCACCCCCCACTTTCTAGCCACATCTTTCTTGGCTACAACCATGGCCAGACCCAGAAAAATCAATAATGGGCGTGCAAGGTCCACTTCGTTTGTCATGCCCAACAGAACCAGCTTAGGGTCCGACGGCAGGGTAATCTTTTCATTTCCTGACGACATAAGAAATTTGTGGTCCTGAGGAGAACCCCTAAACCAACGGGTTCGAAACGCGGCGACCTGGCCCTAGGTCATGTATAAAATATGCACAAAATTTGTGAATAACTTTTGATTGTATTAGAAAGTTATATAATCTAAGACTAGAGTGTATTATAATTTATTGCTTCATCTCGTTTGCAATCAATTGTTGACATTGGGCTCCTTTGTGTCTGTCCCCTAAGGGGTTTCGGTATGAGTGGCAGAAGGATGAGAGAGGAATGTATGTGAAGGCCTTAGTTGCAAGTGGGTGTGTAGTATATTTGTATATAAGAGAATTATTTGTACAGAATTTGTGGTTATATGTATTTAATTGTTTCTTTATGCACAAAAAACTTTAATCTTCGTAAAAAAGTGATATGATTGGCAAAAAGTGAATAAACCATTGAGTGACGTAATACTAAAAACGGACCGGTATGTTTTGTTCATAAAGGTCGTTGGCAAGTTGGTGAATTTGGTCCAGTATTGGCATTTGTTTTGTTCTTTGGCAGGGTAATCTCCAGCACCTCCCCCAGCTCTCTCAGGACCTCTCCCCAGTAAGTTTGTATTGTGGGGCAGGACCAAATGGTGTGATATAAGTCCCCTCTGCCGTGACCACATCTCAGGCAACTCGGGTTCACCGCTCGTCCCATCCTGTGCATTCTCTCCTTATCGTAATATGTCCTGTGCAGAATGTTGTACTGGGTGAGTCTCAATCGGGATTTGTTTTGCCACCTCTCTCGGGTGCATCAGCACTGTGTTCCAATCTACCTCTTCCATTTCTCCCACATCCTCCTCCCATTTCCTCCTAAGGGTAAGTAATCCATCGGGCATATTATTCATCAGTGTTCTATATGTTAGTGGGACCCCCTTATCTGGGATTTGTTCATGTAGGAGACGGCCTTCTAGTGGCGCATATTCCAGGAGCGTCCCTAGCCGGGATCCCTCTGCCCGCGAGGCATGTCTCAGCTGTGTATATTTAAAGTGTTGAGTGTGGCGTAGTCCGAACTCCGCCTGAAGTGCTTGGAATGATTTCAACTCCCCTCTCGCACTCACATCTCCCAACGTCGATACCCCTATGTCGTCCCACTTCTCAAACCATCTCAGTTTGTTCAGCTCTTTCAACCAGGCACAGTGCCATAGTGGAGTCTGCCTAGTCGGTTTCTTTTCCCAGCCTACTCTTCTGGTCGCCCGATCCCATACTGTCAATGTAAGCCTAGTCGCTGGGAGCAGGTTCCCCTTCCCGTTGCCCCCATATAAATAGTGGGTATACGTGCGGGCGGCCATACCGCTTTTCTCCAGAGCATATGTGGGGTGCTCGGCGGGAGCGTGGAACCAGTCAGTAATCGGAGCCAGGTGTTCTGCCCAGTAGTAGGCCTCTATGTTGGGTAGAGAAATCCCGCCGCTGTATTGATGTCTATTGAGGGTCGCCAGTGCCACTCTAGGCTGCTTACTCAACCAAAGGAATGCTCTCAAATCCGCATTTATTTCCCGGAACACCCTATTTGGTAGAGGGTAGTACTCATTCTGAAATGCGTACAGGATCCTCGGCAGGGTCACCATTTTAAACATGGCTGCCCGGCCCAGGATCGTTAAGTGGAGCAACCGCCACCGTTGTGCATCCTCTACAAAGTTCTGCATTATCCTTTTAATGTTCGTCTCGAATGAGCGGGCCCTATTCACAGTCACGAAAATCCCTAAATATTGGAAGCCCTCACTCGTCATTTACAGCTGTTCTGGCAGCCCCACCCATTGTTCCAGA
Source organism: Lissotriton helveticus (assembly GCF_964261635.1). Lineage (NCBI taxonomy): Eukaryota > Metazoa > Chordata > Amphibia > Caudata > Salamandridae > Lissotriton > Lissotriton helveticus. Next base: position 1,778,224,917 of record NC_136065.1, read on the forward strand.
CCTCGGGGATCATAGATTACCGACTTGTGCCAATTTTTACAGTATCCGGCTCGCGCTCCCTACCTTTCTAGTTCTAGGAACAATGCAGGTATGGTGGTGGCTGGGCGTGTGATATATAGGAGGACATCATCTGCGTATAGGGATATGTTCTCCTCCGTTGCGTCTGCCGGTCCCAGTTGGAATCCCCTAATGTCCACGTTCTGTCTTATCGCCCCCGCCAGTACCTCAATAGTAAGTGCAAATAGTAGTAGGGAAAGAGGACACCCCTGTCGGGTGCCTCTCCTTACCGGAAAATCCCAGGAAAGGACCCCGTTGACCCTGACCCTTGCTCTTGGGTCTGTATATAGCAATTGCACCCACTTCCGAAATTTGGGACCAAACCCAAACCGTATTAGGGCTCCCTCAGGAAAGGCCAATGGACTGCATCGAATGCCTTCTCGGCGTCTAGGGACAAAAACCAGTGTGGATCCCGCCTCCCGCTCACCTCCTGTAACCAAATATGTGTCCGTCTAAGGTTTAGTCTGGTGGCCCTGTCTGGGAGGAAGCCCGTCTGATCCAGGTGTACCAGCCCCGTTATCACCCCTCGTAGTCTAAGGGCTAGGATAGTTGCCAGCAGTTTCACTTCTATGTTTAACAGGGAGATGGGGCGGTACGAGGTGCAGTCCTCTGCTGGCTTACCCTCCTTGTATATTGGAATTATCGTAGCCATGCGGAGATCCGGTGGCAGTTTTCCCTCTTGTACAGCCTCTTCGAAAAATCCCAGCAGATGGCGAGCCAGTAGATCCGATGTGTGTTTAAAGAATTCCGCCGGAAAATCATTTGGGCCCGGGGACTTCCCTGGTCGTAACTTAGCCAGTGCTTCCCTAACATCGTCTATTTTTATATCAGCCTCCAAAACCCCCTGGTCCTCATCCGTCAAGCCTGGAAGGTCGACGTGCGCCATGTACTGTAAAGCATCTTCTGTCGTCCCTAGATCCCTGGCGTCATAGAATGATTTGAAATGTGTGGCAAAGGCCTCTGGTATCAACTCGTTAGCTCGCACCATGTTCCCTCGGGCTCTATCCATCTGGCATCCCTCTCTTTCCTGCTGAGCTATGCCAGTAACCTCCCGGATTTGTCCCCCACGTCATACAAGCGGTGCAGCGTTGCCAGTGCCTGCGTTTTGGCCTCCCCTGTCAAAATCTCTCTATACTGGTGTTGTATATCTGTCAATCTCCTAAAAGTCTCTGACGTTTTGTTACGTTGGTGCTCCCTTTCCAGCTCCAGTATCTTAGCCTCTAGCATCGCGACCTCTTTACGGACCTTCCAGGCCTCTTCCCATAGTCTGTTCTGCACTCTGTCCCGCAGAACAGCCTTAAAGGCCTCCCAAAAGACTACCTTAGATGTGACTGAGCCCTCGTTTTCGGCTATATAGACCTTAATATCGGCCCTAATACCCCTCAGTACCGTAACATTCTGGAGGTCCCAAGCCATCAATGTCCAAGTCTTCCTCTTCCCCCCCCACTTACCCCCCATTGACACTAGGAGCGGGGAATGATCTGAGATCCCCCTTGCTTGGTATACGGCCGTATCCTCAGTCGTCAGGGTATGACGCGCCATGAAGATATAGCCCAGTCTCGAGTACGTCCTATGTGCCCCTGAGAAAAACGAGTATGCCCTATTTTCCGGGTGTAGTCACCTCCATACATCGGTCAAGCCCCAGGTGAACAATGTCTTAGAGAGCACGGTTGGTGTCTGGTCCCTAGATCTATCCCCGTCCTATCCTGCGTCGGGACCATCACATCATTCAAGTCCCCTCCTATCACTTGTAGGGTGTTAAGGAGAATATCTGTTACCCCTTTGAGCGTGGCTCCTTGCAATTTTGGGGGGCATAGACCGAGACCAAAGTGTATTCCTGTCGTTTCCAGGTACCTCTCACCCCCACATAAGTCCCCTGGGGATCACTCCACGTTCGCGTAATTCGGAAGGGCGGGTTCTTTTTACTTAATATGGCTACCCCCCTGGAGCCCGTGGTGAACCCGGCATGCGCTAAAACTTTATATTGGCCTTGTGCTAAAAACCCACATTTGGTACCCTGCAGGTGTGTTTCTTGGAGCATTATTATGTCTGGGCCTATCCGCTTCACGTAGGCATGGACCAGGCCCCTCTTTACCTTACTCCCAAGCCCGTTAACATTCCATGATAACACCCGAAGTCCTGTTCGAGCCTGTGGCCCATCTGTGTGGCTACCTGACATCAATCCCCGAGTTCTGGTGTAGGGTGCTTGGACTCAGTGTTAAATGGGTGTCTGGATCTCCGACATAAATGACCTCTATGACATGCTCGAACGCCCCCTCCCTCCCCCTGTGTCTCCCCAACTGTCCCTGCTCCCCCCTCCCACTCCCCTCCCCCCAATTCACTCCCACCACTCCCCAAAACTGTAAACTCCCAAAACTCCCCCCTCCCCACCTCCCTTCAGTCCCATCATCCACAGAAGTAGGACCGCCGGAGGAGAAGGTCTGTCGCCCTCCCGCGAACCCCCCCCTCTTTAATCTACCACTGCGATCTATACAGCGGGTGTGTATAACAATCCCGCCCAATCAACCTGGAAGATCAAGAGAACATTATATACCCACACAAAACAAAACAATATGTAAAGGGGTTTAACAACTTGCGTGCTCCTTCAACGATAAGCTGCACCCCCAACCGCCTGCTCAGTCCCCGTTCAAGAATGGGAGTCCTGCGTTTCAGTTCTCGGGTCATCCGTCTGACCAGACGCCTCGTTTTCCATTTCACGGATCGCCTCCACCAGAGGATGCACAGAGCGGAGTTCCTCTCCTTCCCCTCCGGATGAGCGGCCCTCAGCGTCCTCTTCTTCCTCCGAGCCTACGTTCCTTTCCAGGCAGCTGAACCTATTGCCCGTCGCTGCTCCCCTTCCAGGCGAGGCTGAGTTTCTTCTCCTTCTCTCTGACGAGCTGTGTCTTGGATAGGGCGTTGTCTGTGCCCTTCTTCTGCTCCTTGGTTTCTTCGGCCTCTGAGACTTCGGCAGTTCCCACCGGGGTCCGCTGTCCACCTGCCTGCCCGACCCCCTGGTACCTTCACCTGAAGCTCTGCGGAAGTGAGAGCGCTCCTCCAGCCACTGCCATGCATCATCTGGGTGGGTGAAGAAATGTGTTTTGACCTCATATCACCTTCAATTTTGCCGGGAAGAGGAGCATGTATGTGATATTCCGGTCCCTCAGTTTCGCTTTCACCGCATCAAAGGAGCACCGCTGTTTTTGGACCTCTTGGCTGTAATCTGGGAATATCATGATGTTCGTATTGTCTAGTCGGATCTCCCCCAGCTTTCTTGCCTCTCGCAGTATCAGGTTGCGGTCTGCAAAATTGAGGAAGCGCGCAATGACTGGTCGTGGCCTCGCTCCCTCTGGTGGCTTTACTAACAGAGCCCTGTGCGCTCATTCGATTATAAAGCAATTTGAGAGCTGTGTCTTCGGGAAAGTTTTCTTCAGCCCCCGTGTGGAGGTAGGTCACCATGTCCGACCCCCTCAATGCCCTCTCTTAAACCTACAAAGCGCAGGTTGTTGCGTCTCGCCCTATTTTCTGCATCGTCCACTTTCCACAGGAGCTGTCAATGAGAGGCCTGGAGTTCCGCCATGTCCTTCCGGAGGGTGGTAATCGAGTCTTCCGCTTCGCCAAGCCGCGTCTCCGCCGTCGTGACCCTCTCCGTGAGATTTCGGAAGTCCTGTCGCAATAATGTCACTTCTGAGCCCACCTCGCCGATCTTCACCTCGAAGGCTGCCCGGGACTCCTGGATGTCGGTACTTGACGCTTGGATTGCCCCCATCAGCAACCCAGTGTCCGAGAGTGCCCCCGGGGCCGAGGGTGCAGCCTCTGACTGCGGCCTGGACATGGCGTAGTTATCCATAGTACCCTGTTTCGAGGTCTTGGCGGCCGGTTCCCTTTTCCCCATGCCCGGCACCTTCGTGGGTCCCCGTCACCTAGGACTTCCTCTCGCACCACTCGTCGTTTCCACCCCGTTTGGCCGTGGGGGGGGCCGTTGTCCTGTGTCCCGTCCATGGAAGCGCCACCCGGCCCTTGCTCTTCACTGCCAGCGGAGACCTCTCTTGCTGCACAGGCCGCCACCTCCTGCTACCCCTCGCTTGCCGTATTCTACCGGGCTCTTCTGGCTCTTCCCCTGCGTTTCCGAGGCCAGCGGCCTGCGCCTTCCGCGGCCACAGGCAGCAGTGCCGCGCTGCCCCACTCGTTCCTTAGCGGGCAGGCCTTCCGTCAGCAGTGCTTTGGCCTTCCCCAAATTCAATCAGCGCCGAGTCTCCGGGTGTTTCAGTGCCCTGGGCTTCTCCCACTGTCTCGGGGTCCCGCGCCTATCTGCCGTGCTGCCCCTGCCCCTATGCGCCAACGGGTGTGCAGGGTTATCCTCCCGGTCTCGCCTGTGTGCGGGGGGGCCGTCCTCACGTAGTTATTCCTGGGAGGCAGGGGCTGATCATCTATGCAGTCTCTGGGCCTACCTCCCCGTATTCCTCAGGGTCTACCCGCCTCCTAGATCAGGCCTTGCAGTATTTTATCAAATCCTCTAATTCACGTCCACCCCATCAATGCACTACTCATAGCTGATTAGATCTTCTAGTCTTGAGAAACCACGTCTTAAAAATACCTTGCCTCAGTGTTGCCACTATCACCCATCCACCAGGCAAAAACAACATTGTTCACTTGTAATTCCTGAAATCTTACTCAATCCTTTTTAAGGGCTGTAAAATAATTTCCCTCATCTGCAACTTCTTTAGCTGGGCAGATTAATCCTTACACTGATAAGTCTCTGATAATAAACGTGGGAAAAAAAATCAAAAAGAACCCAAAGTCCCAAACATCAACCTTCTCCACAAGTCAAAACTGTGCCCTATCTGTTCTTTTCAATCCAAGAAGTCTCGTCTCTGACATTTACAAAACTATACTAAAGAACATGCTTTGTAGCATAGGCTTCTGCTCTTCCTTCACTCGTAATATTTACACGCAACATCCTAGAGTACAGCCTTCAAGCCTCAGGTGCTGGCTTCCATATCTGCATTCACAACGGTCACTGCAACATTGGCCTCAAGTTCAACGAAGTGTCAGATCTTAACTACGACTTGTACTCCAATCTTAAATAAACAGCACCATGTTCTGCCTAATCGTCAGTCAGACAGATTTTCTCGCTAAGAGTTCCAACTAGCAGAGTAAAAGCAATACACAACCAAGCTTTGTATATATTTCAGATTTCATCACTCCCCACAAGAGAAAATTTTGCTCAGCAAATATTACATTTTTAAACTCCTTTGCCCATTAAATCCTCTTCCAATGGTAGTAGAAGATTTGCAGTTAGAGGTACATTTCTCTGGAACACAGTACCTCAAGGCATATAGGACATCTACAAAACTGCTTTATTAGCATCGTTATGTTTTTGCCTATTTTCTTCATCATTTCTCTCCACTAGTTTATTGTGGTATGGGCTTGTGGATCTGTACATGTTGCCGCGTGAGGGTGTGGAATAAGTGGAGCGAGAGTGCTGGTGCAATGTTTACGGATGAACTGTGTGTAGAGCTCTATGTTAGTTGAAGTCTGCATCTGGAGAGTGGAGGTCTGGCTCCAGTGTCTTTGTACCCTTGTACTGAAGATTAAAAGTATTCAACTTATCTGCTTCGTCTGGATCCTTCCTTTCTTACAATGGCGATGAGGGGGAGCATGGCGACACCGGATGCAGATTTTTAATTCTTGTGTTTTCGCTGCACTGGAGATTTTGAGGTGCACATCAGTTGCACGGCGGTTCCCGTGGTGTGCTTCATTTTCGAGATCCTGTGGATGTGCCTCTTGACTATTCGTCTTCCTGCGTTCGTGCGACATCAATCGACGATTTAGATGCTCCACGCAACTATTCAAGGATAACGGCAGTGACGCGTGGTTGCTTTGCAACGCTCGAGGTTGTTGATATTCGACGGAGGAAATCCTCGAGATTGCTTGGCTTAACAAGTTACACGCACGACGCCAAACGTCATTAACGTGGTGGCCATTTCGAATTTCTGGAACTCCTTGTTTACTACTCTGGATATTGAGGATGTCGTGTGGTAGTTCTAATACTACTTTTTACTTAATATTACAATTCCTATTGGAACTAAGTGACTTCAACATCAACTTCCAAGCAGGTATTTCTCCATTGTCATTCAGTGACAGGCACACTTCTGTGGTTGTCTATTCGGTGACAGGCACACCTCATCGCAGAGACTTTAATGACTTATTAAATTATATATATATATATATATATATATATATATATATATATATATATATATATATATATATAAATATATATATATATAAATATATATATATATAAATATATATATATATATATATATATATATATATATATATATATATAATTTAATATATATATATATTTTCTCGCTTAGTGTTAACATGGAAACAATTCAACCTACACCATTTATTTTAGCAGAACGAGGGGAGCCACCGATTGCATGGGCTCTGATCAATGCTGCCTCCTCATTCTCCTCAACCTATCGGCTGCATTTGATACGGTAGATCACAAACTCCTCATCAAAGCCCTGCAAGAGAGGGCGGGCTCGATGAGATAATCCTCAAATGGTTCTCCTCCTTCCTGCACAACCGCTCAAAATCAACAACTTTGAATCGGACCTACACCCAATCAACAGGGGAGTCCCTCAAGGGTCAGTGCTCTCCCCTCAACTATTCAACATCTATATGCAACCCCTCACTACCTTACTCAAAGAAGCCAACATACCCTTCCATCTGTATGCCGATGATAAGCAGATCTACTTAGAAATCTCATCTGCGAAGGACATTCAAAGACTCAATGGCATACTGAAGGAAGTGCAACTTTGGTTGACTAGCAATCACCTAAAACTGAACCCTTGCAAAACTGAACTACTCCTCATATCAAACAAAGTAGAGAACCCCCAAATGGTAGATTGGCTAAAAACTATAGATGTGCTCAAAGGAAACCTCACCCTGGTGGACTCTGTTAAATCACTAGGTATCACGCTAGACCCGAAACTGGACATGACCAGTCATATAAAGAACTCAGCTAAGAGCGCCTTCCTCAACCTAAAGTTATTGAACAAAATGAAACATTTCATCCCACCCTAAGATCTTAAACAAGCCACTCAATCTTTGGTGCTGTCAAGACTAGACTACGGTAATGCAGCCCTCACAGGAATTCCAAAAGGACATCTTGCTCCCCTTAAAACCACTCTCAACGCGGCTGCCAGAATGGTCACTGGACTCAAGAAATACGAACACATCTCACCGGCATTCAGAGAACTCAAATGACTCCCTGTCGAAATGAGGGCTAATTTCAGAACAGCTTGCCTTACTCACAAAGCCCTACACACAGGCAAACCTGAATACCTGGCTGCCAAACTCAAAAAAGCAGGGCAGAACAGAAACCTCAGAAGCTCAAACACCCTTCTACTCATTCCACTGAAAGCTCGTAAACAAAAAACAGCGGCCAGATCATTTGCAGGAAACACGCCAAAATATGGAACTCTATTCTTCCCCACATCAGTACTAACCCCTCCTTTACGAGTTTCAAAAGCCAGCTCAAAATCCTGTTCCCCGATAGATCCCTAGTGAATAGTGATAGTGAATAGTGATAGGAGCTGATGGAGCGCTAAATAATCGACTCCGCACTCGGCCAGACTCTACGCCAGCTAGCCCTTCTCTGGCAAAGTGTCTTCTCAGTTTTTATACTCCGAGATGGTCTCCGTCATTGTATTTGTGTTTTTACATGTCCTATAACTGTTGTAAAGCGCTACGATACCCACCGGTCAGGTCAGCGCTATATAAAACTCCGCAAATATATACTTATGGATTGACATGTTTGAGGCATATGTAGAGGTTCTTGAAGAAGAGGAATGTTCCCAAGAAAGGAAATTATCTCTTCTCAAACATAGATTAGGTGCTGTGGGTCTGAGAGAATTAAAAAATGTACCTATGCTAGACAATGCTGGTGATATTGGGTTATATCAATATGCAATTAAACAAATGCATGAGAGATTTGGCAGGAAAATGAATGTAGTGATGGAACGATTTACATTTTATTCTAGAGCACAGAAAGTAGATGAATCCATTGATCAGTATGTTTCAGCTTTGAGAGGATTAGCAGTTACTTGTGAATTTGATCGTATGACCTATGATCAAGTTTTACGTGACCAAATTTTAATGAGAACAAAGTCTAAAAAAATCCAAGAAAAATTATGGTCATGTGGTAGTATTTCTTTGAAGGCTGCTATTGAGGCTGCTAGGAGTGTTGAGGTTTCTGATCAATGTATACGTGAAGTGAGGAATGAAAAAGTGAAGTGGATAGTGAAAAACGTGGTATCAACCAAATAAGTAATACGAATAAAGATATCAAAAGTAAAAAATAAAGGAGATAGTAGGACAATAAATAGCAATACTAACAAGAAAATTCCTGATCCAAGGAAATTTTTGTGTTATAGATGAAGTTCTAGTAACCATTTAGCTAATTCCAATTGGTGTCCTGCATTGAACAAAATATGCACTATATGCAAGAAGAGAGGTCAATTTAGTAGAGTACGTCATAATGTAAAAACAAGATTAATTTTATTCGAGACGATGTACAGGATGATGATTCGGAGATAGTCGGAGAGATATTTAGCATTCATGATAAACCAGTTGTGGTTACTAGCAAAACTAAGGAATTGCCTTCATGTATTGTGCGCAATGATGGAGTAGAAGTGAATACCATGGTGGATTTTGTGCTTGGTACACAATTATGGGTATGGAGCTAATCAAAGAACTTTGGCTTGGAAGGTTCCTATTAAAACCAGATATTAATCCTGGCAGCTACTCTGGCCAGAAGATTCCTTAAGAAGGGTACATATGGGCAGATGTATGTTTTGGAATAAAATCATGTCGGGCAAGGTTTATGTGGCTAATAAAGGTGCAACCATTTTAGGCTGGCCGCATATTGTTGACTTAGGCATCAAAATTGATCCTAGTTTAGAATGTCCAGTATTTGCTATTGGAAATGGGGAAGAATGTAAAGATTAAAAAAATTGTAATGAGTATTCTACTTTGAAGGAAATGTATTCTGATGTCTTCACTGTTGGTGTAGGCAAAATGATCAATTTTAAACATAAAATTGTGCTACAAGAAGGAGCGTATCACATAAGACAGAAACTCAGAAATGTTCCTATAAATTATCGTGAAAAGTTAAAATATATTCTCCAAAAATTGTGCAAGGATGGAATTATAGAAACAGTGGAGAGTTCGGATTGGGTTTCTCCGGTGGTCATTTTTCTTAAATCCAATGGCGATGTACGTTTATGTGTAGATTTGAGATGCTTAAATGAAGCTATTTGGGTTGATACATTTCCTCTCCCGAATTTACAGGAATTAACATCTTCTGTTGGGGGGCTCTTCGTGGTTTTCCAAAATAGATTTAGGGAGTGCTTATCATCAGATCGAACTAGATGAACAATCCAAGCACTGTACAGCATTTATTACTCCTAAAGGCATGTTTAGATATCGGCGCATGCCGTTTGGATTGGCCAGTCCATCAGCTGTTTTTCAAAGGGAAATGTCAAGAATGTTGCATGAATTGAAGGTGCAAGGGCCTTCCAAGATGACATTTTGATTTTTGGGAATGACAAAGAAATTCATGATAAGCACCTGCATCAGTCTTAAGGGCCCTTAGAGGTCATGGATTAACAGTCAGGAATGATACGTGTATATTTGGTAAACATGAAGTAGAATACCTTGGTCATGTCGTTTCTGAAAATGGAATTCGACCCAAAATTAGCCATGTGGAGGCCATTCTATCTGCTCCAGAACCGAAAAGCAAGGAACAATTGATGTCCTTTTTGGGACTTACAGAATTTTTTTAACGATTTGTTCAGAATTACACATCAAAGGTGGAACCATTGAGAGCGTTGCTCAAGAAAAATTTACCATTTGAGTGGGAACTTCAACAAAAACAATGTTTTGAAAATGTTAAAAGGGAAATTTATGTAATACCATGTTTGAAACCGTTTATGCCATCGGCGGAGTGTGTGATATCTGTAGACGCTTCAGGTTATGGTATTGAAGCTGTATTCTCACAACATTTCAAAAGTGACAAGTGGGTTGTGGCAAATGCTTTGCGAACGTTAACTTCTTCTGAACGGATTTATTCTGTGATTGAAAAATAATTACTTGCTGCTACATGGGCTGCTGAAAGGTTTTGCATGCATGTATGGGGAAGGAAGTTTAAGATTAAGACAGACCATAAGCCGTTGGTCAACATTTTGAAACCTGACGGTGGAAGTAATATGACCCAGAGGTTAGCTCGTTTAGCTTCCCTGGGAGGGAAAATGTAGTCGCTGATGTACTTTCACGGTTGCCTAGTTTAAATGATATTGAAATGGGGGAAATGAGCGAATTTGATGTGGCTTTCACCTTAAAGGATGTACTATCAATTGATGGTGAAGGAGTTAAGGATATCTTATCAGACGAGTCTTGGTTGAGTGAAACGGATAAGGATACAGTATTGAAAGAGTTTGGGAAATATGTCAGGGATGGTGGGCGGAGAGAATCTGCTTTACGTGGAGAGTGTTCAGCATTCTGGAAAATGAAGGAAGAATTGTGTGTCGCAAATGAGATTATTTTAAGAGGGGACAAAATTGTACTTCCAATTGGTTTATGCAAGAACCTTATTGAAAGAGGTCACAAGGGACATGGAGGCATGTCAAGCACTAAAAGAAGAATTAGAGAATATTTTTGGTGGCCTAGTATTGATTCCATGGTGGATCGTTGGGTTAGAGGGAGCAAGGTTTGTGGGGCTAGTGATAAGGTGGCCAAACCCTTGCGTGTGACTTTAACTAGAGTAGAGTTACCCGAGGGGCCATGGCAAAAGCTTGCTATCGAATTTATGGGGCCGTTCACCTCAATGTCATCAATGGATTGTTATGCCATTGTGTTGATTGATTATTATTCTAAGTGGCCAGAAGTAAGGATGGTTAGTAATGTGACCTTGGATGTAGTCATTGTATTTCTGGAAGATGTATTCTCAAGAGAAGGTGTGCCTGAGTCTTTAGTCGCTGACAATGGGTCTCAATTAGTTTCAGACAAAATGCGGGCATTTCTAAAACAGATGGGCATCAGACATATTAGATCATCTCTTTATCATCCCGAAGTAAACAGTAAAGTAGAACGCTTTAACAGAGTTGTCAAGGAAGTGATTCAGTTAGCTTTGGGTGCTGGGTTACCTTGGAGGAAGGCTTTACAGGAAAGACTCATGGCATATCATGTTACTCCCCACTCGGTCACGGGCAAGACACCTTTTGAAGTATTAAGAGGAAGGAAATCTTCCACAGTTTTTTGTTCCTTGGTGGTTGAGGAAAAGGAATGACAATGTGTGTTCTGATGTTGGCAATGAAATCAGATTTAAGGTTAACTCCTTAACTGCTTAGAACGTTCCGTGCCAGGGCGGAAGGTTCTATTGAGCGGGCGGGGCCGCGGCGGCCAACGGACGTGCGCAGCACTACAAAGGTAGTGAATGCGATGGCTGTTGGCCGTCAGAAGCAGCGAAATGGTTAAGCAATGTCAGGAACGATCTGTGCACACAAGTAGTGGAAATGGTAATTGGCCTTCGGTTTGTGTGGGCCAAATGGTTTGTGTAAGGAATCCCAGGATTGTTTTGAAGGGTGAAAGTGTGTGGTCAAGGCCTTTGAAGGTACGGAGAGTTTTTGGCAGTGCTGTTGAGTTGGAGGACGGTAAAAGATGGAATTTTCGTCAGTTGAGTTTCTGCAATGACCGGGATGGTGCACCATGTGTTAGTATGCCGGTTGAAGAAGGATGTAATGGTTATATGTTGGGAAATGAGGGTGGTGAAGGAGGTAGTGGCTGGAATCATAGAGATGATATGGTGTGGCAGGAAATGCTGGTCCTAGTTCTAATGTTGAGTGTCCGAGTTCTGGTGATGGAGCAAGGATTCGCACGTTACGCGACTTGCTTGAACTCATGAACCTCGAATAACTATAATAGATTAACCCAACATGTTTGTCTTACTAATTTCCCTTTATTCTGACATTTTGGGGTGTCCAAGAGACGCTTGCATATGTGTTTATTAACATTAACAACGCTTGTCATTAAAAATGGCTGCTGCTTGGCGGGGTTTTCTTCTGCGCATGCGTTGGTCACACTCACGTGACGGGACGTACTCGCAGTTCTGGTGGGAAATGTTTGCTCATGCGCAATACAGCTAAAATGGCCGCTTTGTGTTCTCATATGCTCCATGCTTGCAAAGCTGCTTTCGCAAAGTTGTTTGTTCCGCATTTACCCTAATGCTATAATTATTATAAAGTAAGGGGTATAGAGTAGCTATTCATGGTATACAGTGTATTCATTTTTTCTGTATTTCTAAATTGTTTTCGCTTACTTTACATGCATCGCATTCTTTGGGGCCTGAGGAACACTCGTGATTCCATATTGAACAGCCTTTCTGCGCATGACAGTCTTCTGCCGGTGGCATTGAACACCTGCCAACCGGAGGTCCCAGCCAAGATGTGCCTGGGAAGATGCACCTTCGCCTAGCAGAAGAAGCTGAACTGTTCTAAATGTATCATAAATCATAGGTGCTCCATTGTAATGTAGAAAGTTAGGTCATGGGAACCCCAAATTCAATAGGCGGTCCCATATTATGAAAATGTAGACTTGTAGAAATGAAATGTGGTTGGTGTGTTGACCTATCCTACTTGGGGACCAATCGAAATTGGGGATTCTTACACTTGCAACATTTGGGGGTGGTACACTGACCCGAAAACAGTATAACTAGCCTAGCTTTAGCTAGAGAAATTGTCCGACTTGTCCGAATAGCTGACCTGTCACTGACCCAACGCACTCAATAGGTGACTGATACAAAGAGCTGCGGAGCACTCTGTCTGAAATTTCCATAGACTCAAGGGTTTTGTTGAGAGACCTTAAGTGCTGGTGGAGCACTTTGCTGGGGAATTCGATAACCCAATCGGGGTTCTGACTGATAGCTGCAGAGAGGGTGGAGCGCAGGCGTTGCTTCCGAACTGCGGGTGCTGGTCTTACCTTGGTGGTCCTGTCCTGATCCTAATCTGGGTTTCCTGTCCTGTTCTGGGGTGTCCATTCTGCACCTGCTGTCCTACTGGCGACTGTCCTTCCTTGGGGTTTCTCCCGTCCTTAACTGACCCGTGGCCAGGGTTGGTCTTCACACCATACTAGGTAAATATAGTGCTGAAAAGTCTACTCTGCACCTTCTATTTTTCTGTCTTTTGCTTCAATAAAGACATACTTTTGCACATATTGATTTTCCATGCTTTTCCGCAAACTATTAAGTGAAGAGTCATACACTAGCATGTTCCTATTTTTTCCCTTCCTTTAAGTACAATTCTCTATACCGTCTATGAAATATAGATGTGTCTTATCTTTACTTTCTTTTTGCTGACTAAATGATGGTCCTGGAATTCTAGCTTGTTCCGTTCTTTGCCTTTCCCATAGTTATATGGTATCCCAGAATTTCTCGAAATATAGACTAAGGTTCTTTTCTACTTTTAGAAACCTACCTTTTCAACTGTGACAATCTAGTATGTTCTTAAATCTTCCACGTCTTTAGTTATTCCCTTTAATTCCAGACTCTGAAATTCCTGATTAGCATGTTCCCTGTTCTTACCTCCCTTTAGACTCATAAATGGTTGGCTTGATTTATTTCTTATATGGATATGTGCTCTTTGTAATCTTGGTTATTGATAGTTTAATTGCTGTAAACCTAATGTTTAATGAATTTGATGAACTTTAGATAAAGGTTTTAAAACTTCTTGTGTTTGTAGTCATTTTATGAGTGCAAAGAGAAATTACAAAAGTGGGTATTTTGTTGTCTGCCTTTCTTTTACAGCTAGCTCCCTGATCCATTGTGGTCATAGGTACCCGTAACAGTGGATTGGTAAGTCTGGTACAGTAGGAATAAATAGGAAGGAACAAGGGATACTGGTAGTAGAGTGTAAGGTCACCTGATTAATAAATAAATGGTGAATTGAAGTTTATGGGCCCGATACGTATATGGTAAAATCGTTGGTTGGGTGACCTGCGCGCTCTATCAGTATTTTTCTGGTAGCAGAGGTGATGGTTAGGGTCTAGTTAAAGTTAGGTAGGACTAGTTAAGATAGGTAGGTAGGTTATATGCTGCTAAAAAGTTTATTTGCTGCTAAAATATTGTTAAATCGTACTGTTTTGAAATTGTTTTGAAATGTTTTAAATTGTTTTTCTTGCTGCTATATTGATATATGTTCTAACAAAACTCGTTAGTAATTGGTATAGGTTTGTCTGGAATCCCCGGGGAATTGAAAAAGCGGGTGGTGAGGAGAATCCACGCCGTGTTGAGGTCATTGGCTCAAGGAAAATTAGTGCATGGTTAGGCACAACTGGAAGCGCTAATTAGGGTTTTCTGAATGTATGTTTGAATAAATGGTAGCGAAGAGTTTGCTGGCAAAACTTCTATTGTGATATAACCTAGTAAGGGTCACACGGAAGGAGTAGCAGGTTCGTCTAAGCTTGATTGGTAGCAAAGGAGTTCGCTAGTGAAACTTTAGACTTAGTATATATCCCGGACAGAGTGGATGAGTCAAAGAAGTAGCAGGTTCTCTAATGCTTGAGTGAAGGGTAGGCAGAAGAGATCTATCCGTTGTATATGAAAAGTAGACAGAAGAGGTTTACTTGCAGTGAAACAAATCTTACCTTTCTAGACACTCGAGTACAGTGGCGAATGTGTTTACGTTGTTAACTAAACAGAGCACTAGCACTTTAAAGGATAGATATCGTAGCGTTTCTTACCTTGTGAGGGAGAGAGTCAGTTGTGGAGCTGCGCTGACGTCAATCAGTGCAGCGCTGGTATTGGTCGAGACAGCGGGCGTGTAGCTGAGGAGGAATTGTGAAGGAGGGGTGAGCACAGAAGCGTGAGAACTTGTCTCGCGAAAAAGGCCGCGCACCCATTGGTTGAATTTATCTGAAATCGTGCATTTAATTGGTTGCACGAAAATAAAAGACGCATTTGGATTGGGAAGTGATTTTGTAAACAAAGTCGCTTGTAGGAAAATTATATGTGGCATACGTATAGGCCAGAAACTAGACCTGATCCAAGACATTTAGGGTTTGAGAAGGATCAGTGGAAAGGACATAATACTAGCATTATGTATGGAAATAAGAGAAAATTGACTCTTGTAAACAAAGTAAAGAATTATTTCAAAAAGGACAAACCTATCAAAACTAGAGAAGGTGTTGTTATTCCGCCACCTAATACTCCAGCATCTTTCATGATGTTTGATAAAGGTTACCACTCGTGTCTATGGTTGGAAAATTGGGTGGAATACACGAAGGATGACGGAATTTTGGCCTTTCCATTAGAAGGTACATTTAATGGCAGGATTCTATTCAATTTGAGAACCCGAATGAATGATTTGCATCCCAGACCCAGATTGACGCAGTACGAAGCCTTAGAGGAATGGGAGATAGAGGCTTTTGAGAGAGACAAACCCCGAATGGATAAAGGGTTGACCAAATGGTATCCTAAAGTAAAGCAAGAAACCCGAGAGAAAAAAATGAAACAATGGAGACAGAACATGATAGTAGAAGGACTGTACCCTATGATGGCCCTAGAGGAACCCGTGGGAGGGAGAAAGACAGAAAAAAAAAAACATTGGGTAACTAGTGGAGATTCAGATGACGATTATTTGGAGGACTTGTTCATGAAGAATCCACCTCCTTATAATGAGGGACCCAGATGCTCAAGTGTAGGGGATACTTGCCCAAGACCCCCTTATCAGGAGGGATCTAGACCAGTAAATGTAAGGGACGGCTGTCAAATACCTCCTTATCAGGAAATGCCGAGACCATTAAGCACAGGAAATTCGTTCATGAAACCTAATTATGATGAGGGACCTAGTATGACGCATCCAACTGCCCCGTCTTATGCCCCAACTTTGACTCCGCAAGTAGTACATGAATCCACCCTGGAAGGAGTACTGCAGGAAAGAGAGCGAGAGGCTATAGCTAAACAAAGAACAGAATTAATTCAGAAAATTTCCCAATTGAATACAAGTCCTGAAGCCTTGACAATTCCAGTAACTATCGGACCAGTGGTTCCATTGTACGGGGATAAACAGGGGTGTTCAAAGACTCCAATTATTACCCAAGCTATAGTGCCGCCGAGAAAAGAGCCCTTAATTGTAGATGACCAAGAAAGTGAATGAGAGTCTGTAATTTCCTTAATGGATTTACCGATAAAAGAACCAGAAAGGGGTTCAAGAAAGAAGAACACTACTTTCAGTACAGGAGAAGTACAGATAGAGTCAGCTTCTGGTACTAGAAGTGCTACCGTAGTGACTCCTGATGAAATTGAGAGATGGAGTCGAGAATTGGAAAAGCAAAATCCCCAGTCGAAACCATTAGATATTTACAAATAAGGAAAAGAATTGGAAGAACTGATGGCAGGAAATGTGGGGTTAGACAGATTAAATACCTTTTCTGAAGAAGAACTGCTGTTTATCTGTAAGAGTATCACCCGTAATACAAGGGTGTTCCATGAGAAATTAACGGACACAGCGGCTAGTATGGGAATAGATATTGCAAAATCAAAAGCATTGCAAAAACCCTACAGAGCAGAGTTTTCAGACAAAGATTTAGAAAATATGAATGTGTCAGGGAAAAAGGTACAGATCAGAGAATTGTTGAACCTGTTGCAAAAGTGGGGAGAATTAGAAAAATGGAAAGCCAGGTGGGCAAAGAAAAAAGAGGAGATCAGATCCAAACAGATGGCTTCCGAGTATGTTTTAAAAGAAGCAGACAAGCCAGAGCAATTATATCCTATGCGAGAGGTGCCAGGTGGAAAGTATGTGCACGTTCCATGGTCCCGACAGGATATTGTGTCCTTTACCAATGACTTTCCGAAATTACGAGAAAAGCCTGTAGAGTGGTACAGACAGGTAGAAAGATTTATGAAAGTACAAAAATGCCTGTGGAAAGATTTAGATGGGTTTTTCGATATTGTAGTTCCTGTAGATTTGTGGACAGAATGTAAAATTGCTATTGATTGGCCTAGTAAAGAATTCCCGAGGGATCCTATCACAGGGGCTCCTTCTGATGACGTAATGAAAAAATACAATCAGGTAATATTGCATCTGAAGGGAAAAGTGCCTGCAAAAGAGACAGATTGGACCCGAATAGATAGAACTACCCAGGATAGAGATGAAACTGTGCATTCCTAATATGAACGACTGTTACAGGTGTTCAAAACATACAGCGGCATAGATAACATTGAGATGAAGGATATGACGCACTTTATTTACAGGTTCGTAACAGGTTTAAGACCCGAAATTTGCCAGTGGATCAAAGACAATAAAATCTGTTGGCAGTCTAAAAAGATTGACGAGGTGTTAAGATACGCCAAGTATTGCGAGGATGAGATGGCTGACAAACTTAAGGCTTTAAAGGAAAAGGTCATGTGGGCACAGGTAAAATTAGCAGAACAACAGGAAGAGCAATTGAGTAAAATGACCAATAATACCCAAAAATCAAGGTTCTTGGGGTGGAGGGAAGCCCAAAGTAAAAATGAGCCGAGAGGAAGCCAAAAAAAAGTTCCCCTGTCACGGGTGCGGACAGATAGGGCACTGGAGAGACGAGGGTCCATACGCACAAAATAGTAACCCCCAAATTAATGATTTAAATCCACAGACGAAGAATGAAAAACCAAGAAAGACCCAGCAACAGGTAAAACCGAATCAGTTGCCCCGAGCACCTAGACCGAATTTTAAGGGCAAAGCACCGCAGGGTGAAGACATTGAGGTGTGGGGAGGAAAAGAGGATAGAAATGCAGCAACTTCACAATTTTTGTTGAATGATACCTTCCTCTGTGATGAACAATACTGACGGTGCCTGAGGGGGGAGGACGAGGAGTGCGTACTTGGCGCCTTCTTGCCGGTAGACCAGTCAGGGCCATACATTGAAGGAAAGGTTGAAGGAAATGATGTCACCTTTCTGTTGGACACTGGGGCTACCCGTTCTACTGTAAGAACAGCAGACGTTCCAAACCTACCCCTCTCGGGAGAAGCAATCCAAGTGGTGGGAGTATCTAATCAATTGATTAGTACCCCAGTTACTGAGCCCATGGAGATTACAATAGGGAACTTCAAAGAAATGCATAGATTTGTAGTCTGTGATTCCAGTCCTGTAAATCTATTGGGACGTGATTTGTTGTGCAAAATGAATTGTACCATCTTTTGCACACCAAATGGCGTCGAAATTCAAACCCCAGACGCAGATGGAATATACAAATTAATGCTAATAAGACCTGACTCAGAAATTAAAAGACTGACCATACAAGACTTACCTGAAGAACTACAGTAGACAGGGAAACCAGAAGTATGGGATTTTACTGGAAAAGATGTAGGATTAATGGCAAATGTAGACCCAATTAAAATAGCCATAAAAGAAGATGCAGTTTACCCAAATACTAAACCATAGAAAATGAGTGCAGAAGTGAAAGCAGGAGTTGCCATTGAAATAAAAAGATTGCTAGAAGCCAACATCATACAAGAAGTGTTGAGTAGTCCTTGTAACTCGCCCATAATCGGAATCAAGAAACCTAGTGGGAAGTACAGGGTAGTGCAGGACCTAAGAAAGGCAAATAAAATTGTTGTTCCTTGCTGTCCTATTGTTCCGAACCCAGCGGTGATCTTGTATCAAATTCCATGGAATGCTGAGTGGTTCACCGTTATTGATTTATGTCACGCATTCTTTTCAATCCCATTGCATCCAGACAGCAAATTTCTATTCTCATTTGAATTCGACAGTCACGTGTTCGTCTGGAATCGCGTCCCTCAGGGGTATACCGAAAGCACCTCAATATTCAATCAAATTCTTAAAAAGTGCCTTGAATCTTTGGTTTTACCTGGAGAATCAGTTTTGGTGCAATATATAGACGACCTCTTGGTGGCGTCTAAAAGTCAGAAAGACTGTGTTGTTGACACCATTGCCTTACTGAACCATTTAGGTGAAGGAGGACACAAAGTATCACCTGACAAACTGCAGTTCTGTACCACTTCAATAAAATATCTGGGGCACCAGATAGAGAAGTGTATCAGGAAAGTTACTTCAGAAAGAATTAGAATAATTCGAAACATGCAATTACCCAATACTCAGAAAGAAATCAGAATGTTCCTTGGAGTTGTAGGATACTGCAGACAATGGATTGTGGGATTTGCAGTCCTAGCAAAACCTTTGATAAAAATGACAAAGAAAGGAGCAAAGGACCCAGTGGAGTGGGATGAGGAAAGCTTGACCGCATTTGCTAAATTACGAGAATGTCTATGTACAGCCCCCGCTTTAGGAATGCCTGATTATTCGAAAGAATTCGCACTGTTTTGTGATACACAAGACAATTGTGCACTGTCAGTCCTAACTCAAGAGCATGGTTTGACTAGACGTCCAGTAGCATACTTCTCTGCTACCTTGGATCCAGTGGCTGCTGGATTACCCGGATGTCTGAAAGCAGTAGCTGCAACTTGCATGAGTCTTGAACAGAGTGAGTCCATCATTATGGGACATCCTGTAACTGTGTATGTTCCACATGCAGTTGTAATCTTACTGACCAGAACTAAAACCCAGTATCTCACAACTAGTCGGCTGACTAAATATGAGAGGATTCTTGTGGGTGCAGCAAAATGTAACCATTACTCGGTGTAACATATTGAACCTAGCTACCATATTACCAGATTCACTAATTGCAGAAGCAAAGGGAGAGGTCGAGCATGATTGCATTGACCTGACTGAGTTTAGTACCAAACCACGTCCAGATATCAAGGAAATGCCCCTGCCTGTAGAAGATTACGAGCGGTTTGTAGATGGCTCCTGTCTGAGACATGAGAATGGAGGCCTAAGTGCTGCCTATGCTGTAGTCACAGTATCACATGCTGTAGAAGCATCCTATCTATTTGGAGTAAAGTCTGCACAAGTAGCCAAATTGATTGCATTAACCAGAGCCTGTAAAGTTGGAAAAAAAAAAGAGTAACCATATATACTGACAGCCAATATGGTTACGGGGTTGTGCATGACTTCGGCCAATTATGGCGGCAAAGAGAGTTCCTGACTTCTTCAGGTACTCCTATCAGAAATGGAAAAGTGGTACAGGAATTACTGGAAGCAATCCAGTTACCAAAAGAATTGGCAGTGGTCAAGTGTGCTGCTCACCAATCTGGCGATGACAATGTGACAGTGGGTAATCGATATGCTGACCAACTAGCCCAACATTCCGCAAGACATCAAATGTCAGTCAATATCAAATTGGGGGGAAACGGAAACAGCTGCCAACTTATGGTGTTTGAGAATGTACAAACATGGGAGGAACTGAAAGATTTACAGAATGCAGCAGGACCAAAGGAGAAGAGAAAATGGAGAAAGTTTGGTTGTCAACAGAGGAACGAGGATGGTGTCATTGTTGGCTCTGATGGTATGACTGTGTTGCCTGACAGCTTGCTTGCTCCTATGGCCAGGTTAATACATGGAGATGCACACATTGGTAGGGATGCCATGGTTCGTGTTTTCAAACAGACATGGTTCAACTCGAAATTCAGGAAAGTAGCAGAGGCACTCTGCCAGAGGTGCTTGACATGTCAGCAATACAATGCTGGGAAGAAAACAGTAGTTGCACTAGGTAAAATTGGGAAAGCAGAAGGTCCTTTTATAAGATTACAAATTGACTTCATTCAGTTACCCCCTTGTAGAGGAATGAGATATGTCCTTGTCATTGTTTGCCTGTTTTCTAAATGGGTAGAAGCTTACCCGGCAAAGAAGAATGATGCCATCACTGTAGCCAAATTGTTATTGAGAGAACTAATACCTAGGTACGGGGTTCCAGTCACAATTGAATCAGACAGAGGTGGGCATTTTCAGAATGAAATAATTGGTCAGATCTGTGAAGCATTCAAAATTACACAAAAACTGCACTGTGCATATCGCCCAGAGGCTTCTGGAGTGGTGGAACAACTGAATGGCACTATCAAGTCGAGACTAGGAAAGATGTGTGAATCTACTGGCATCAACTGGATAGAGGCTTTACCTCTTGTTCTAATGGGAATCAGAAGTATTCCAGACCGAAAAACAGGCCTGAGTCCCCATGACGATTCAAAAAGGGGGTGGTGATGGACAGAGTATCTGAATTAAGCAGAACACTCCTACCCAGTCAAAAGATCAGGGCTTGATCCATCACCGTTTTTTAGATCACTGCACCATCCCAGTTCAGAACCTGGCTACATGCAAATTAGTCTGACCCTGTCCCAGTGCATCATGGGAACAGGGCAGACCAAACTACCAAGCCAATTCTTTACTGGAAAGGAAACAAGCTTCCGGGGACCGGTTTCTGGCATTACAGCCGTCTTCGTCCCGGCTTGCTTGAATCCTGATGGTGCAGTGAGCAAGGGACTCACATCTGAGCATACCCTTCCACACTTGTGGTGGCCAAAACGATTCAAAAAGGGGGTGGTGATGGACAGAGTATCTGAATTAAGCAGAACACTCCTACCCAGTCAAAAGATCAGGGCTTGATCCATCACCGTTTTTTAGATCACTGCACCATCCCAGTTCAGAACCTGGCTACATGCAAATTAGTCTGACCCTGTCCCAGTGCATCATGGGAACAGGGCAGACCAAACTACCAAGCCAATTCTTTACTGGAAAGGAAACAAGCTTCCGGGGACCGGTTTCTGGCATTACAGCCGTCTTCGGCCCGGCTTGCTTGAATCCTGATGGTGCAGTGAGCGAGGGACTGAGTCCCCATGAGATCCTGATGGGAAGAGTAATGCGACAAGCATGGGTACCAGGACATTTCTGATGATTTGGTACTAGAGTACTGCAAGCAACTGGGTGACCAAGTGCGTTCTATCTCTCACCAGATTGGGGAAGACGCTGTCGCCAGTCCAGCAACTACAGCCCATAATTTGAATCCCGGTGATTGGGTGGTCCTAAAGAAACACACCCGTTCAAGTTGCCTTGCACCGAAGTGGGGAAAACCAAGACAAGTGATTCTGGTGACCACAACAGCGGTGAAGTGTGCTGATGTGCCAAAGTGGATCCATGCCAGCATACGAAAAAGGTAACCGAAGACGAAGAAACGGACGCTGAAGGTTGTCCAGCTGAGGGGTCTCCAGACGTTGGTCCTGAAGTAGATGATGACGAACAACCGAGCACCAGTCAAGATGAGTGGATACCTGTAATTGACCTGACATTTGATCCCATAAGAACCAGAAGCCAAGCATACTCAGACAGAGAGTGGGATAGTGAGGAAGAGACAGGAATAGAAAGAGACAATCAGATCATCGAAATCCATGTCAAATCTGAGGAGGAAGAAGAGCATATAGGGACAGAACAGGTTATCGACACACCTCCAAGAACTCCGGAGATTGAAAAGGGACAGATAGGAATCAGGGCGAAAGTTCAAGCGGAAGAAAATCAAAGGTTCGAAGTGCTTGAACAGGATCAGATAGAAATAGACGAATGTGTTCAGGACAAAGAAATTGAAACATCCAAAAGTCGAATCCAGTATACACCTGAACAAGACCAGCTTAGCAACCAGGCAGAAGAAACTGAAGTAAGACCTGGGACTAGTCAGATAGAAAGGGAAAAAGAAGAAGGAGAAGTGCCACAACAGAACGAAAATAAGAGAGCATTAGAAGAAAGCCAAACCACAGTGCCAGTCAAAAGATTCAAGAAAAAGAATAGAGAACCAAGATACATCAAAAGACTGAGACTGAGACTGAAAACAGTAGAAGAAAAACTTGAGCAAAGAAAACAAGGTTCCAGTAAAACTGAGCAAACTGAAGAGAACTCCGAGCGAAGAAGTGCCCGAATAAAAAGATTGAACGAAAAGTATCGGGATCCTGAATGGACCTACCTGGTGTTGGAGGAATTTGAGGATCTTGAGATAAGTGACGAAAGTGATGAAGAATTGACTGCTGACCAGTCTGCCGAAGAAGAAGAACCAACCTGAAGTTGCCCAGTGTAAGCAACCTGTGCAAAGTTACAAAGAGGGGTTGGAAAGCTCCTTTTGAGCGAAATTGTCTGATTCCAATGTGAATGTAAGACCTAGACGCAATTGTTGTAAAACATGCTGCAAAGTATGTGTATGTAGTATAGCTTTAGTATTAATATTATGGATAGGATTAACAATTACTATTCCTTATATGATGCGTAAAGGTACTAATATTGACTCAAAGACTGTGACAAAAGCCACAGAAGAGCCGACACCACAAAGTGTAGAAGGACATGAGAAAGCACTTAGCATTAAGCAAACTAAAATGGACTTAGAAGCACCAGATGAGGAAGGACTACATTATCACGGAATCAAGAACAGGACTCATTTAAACGTATTCGCTAACTTTTTAGTGCATTATGTAGAAACCATGGAAATAGAAGACTGTTATGTTTCCATGAAGCTACCTACTTCTGTAGCTGAGGGAGTGACCTACCATCACTTGCGACTAACATATGGAATTTCCTGTAGTATTTTAGCTAGCTTATTTTACAAAAGAGGACCGTTTCAGTACTATTACTCTAACTCAGACGTGATATTTTCTGAACTTCCTATACGTGGAAATCTGAACCCTGTACATACCAAAAGTGACGCAACACGTTATATGGGAGAATATTTTCTGACTATAGGTACCATAGATCTAGGTGAAGCACATAGAGATAACTTGACCTGTTCATTACATGAACAAGAGAAAATGTTTCTAAACATGGCAGAGAAAAGAAGAGAAAGTTTCCAAAGAAAGGCAAATGATAAAAGGCACAAAACTCCTAAGTGGGATGAAAACATGGGAAGCACCTCAAATGGTGGGGCTAATCCTGCTTTGTTGCTGGATTTCGAAAGAAAGGGGAAACTTTGTCTTCACAGAGAAAAGACTAGTTATTATAATAACATTTTTATTGGTTCCAGTCAATGTGAACATAATTACAAGGTAATTGGAGGATGGGGTTTCAAAAATGGGTCAGAACCTGTGTTTCCCGGAATTTATTACATATGTGGAAACAAGGCTTATTTCAAATTGCCGGATCACTGGTATGGAAGCTGCTATTTCGGAATTGTCTTCCCGAAAATATACCATGTGAATGAAATTGCTGGAAGCAGTGAAAACACTAATGGTTTAGTACGTAGTAGAAGAGAAAGTATAGGTGAAATAGTGGGTAGTATCTTTAGTGCATTGATACCTGCAGTGTGAGTGGTTCTGAACACACACAGAATTTGCAAATTGTCAACAGGTGTGGATCGGTTATCTACTGACACTGCTGGTGGATTTCTGATGATCAATACCGAAATGGTTGCGATCAGATCTATGGTTTTGCAAAACAGACTTGCTCTTGACACCTTATTAGCAAAAGAGGGCGGAGTCTGCCGAATGTTGAAAGCGCAACATTGTTGCACTTACATACCTGACAAAAGTGTGGAACTCAAAAGGTATGTAAGGAACATTACAAATTTGGAAAAGGAACTCAAACCACTGGAGGTTGATAGTGCCTGGAAGAGACTTACTGATGGTCTCTCCGCTGTAGGTCATTGGTTTTCCAATTTAGGTAAAGGTTTTTTGTTTAAGGTACTGATGCCAATTGCAGGAATAGGTTTTATCATATTCCTCATATTTGTCTGTTGCAAATGTCGCAAACACCAAAAGAAATATACTGTGAACAAGAGAGGAGTGAAACGGAATGTGGATGAACTTGAATTAGAGGAACTGAATAATCAGATTTATAAAAGGGTGAAGAATTCTCACCCTAACATAGAAACTAAAGAAAAGTTGAATCGAATGTTGGAAGAGATTGAATTGGGCAATGTGTGAAAAAGTTGGCATCCGATTCCATTGGTTTTGTGATGATCGTAAATATCATCAAAGAGGGGATTGATGGAGCAAGGATTCGCCCGTTACGCGACTTGCTTGAACTCATGAACCTCGAATTACTATAATAGATTAACCCAACATGTTTGTTTTACTAATTTCCCTTTATTCTGACATTTTGGGGTGTCCAAGAGACGCTTGCATATGTGTTTATTAACATTAACAACGCTTGTCATTAAAAATGGCCGCTGCTTGGCGGGGTTTTCTTCTGCGCATGCGTTGGTCACACTCACGTGACGTGACGTACTCGCAGTTCTGGTGGGAAATGTTTGCTCATGCGCAACACAGCTAAAATGGCCGCTTTGTGTTCTCATATGCTCCGTGCTTGCAAAGCTGCTTTCGCAAAGTTGTTTGTTCCGCATTTACCCTAATGCTATAATTATTATAAAGTAAGGGGTATAGAGTAGCTATTCATGGTATACAGTGTATTCATTTTTTCTGTATTTCTAAATTGTTTTTGCTTACTTTACATGCATCGCATTCTTTGGGGCCTGAGGAACACTCGTGATTCCATTTTGACAGCCTTTCTGCGCATGACAGTCTTCTGCCGGTGGCATTGAACACCTGCCAACCGGAGGTCCCAGCCAAGATGTGCCTGGGAAGATGCACCTTCGCCTAGCAGAAGAAGCTGAACTGTTCTAAATGTATCATAATTCATAGATGCTCCATTGTAATGTAGAAAGTTAGGTCATGGGAACCCCAAATTCAACAGGCGGTCCCATATTATGCAAATGTAGACTTGTAGAAATGAAATGTGGTTGGTGTGTTGACCTATCCTACTTGGGGACCAATCGAAATTGGGGATTCTTACACTTGCAACATTTGGGGGGGTGGTACACTGACCCGAAAACAGTATAACTAGCCTAGGTTTTGTAGTGTGTTTATCTAGGGACCTGAATCGATATTTCTATTTTGTGCCCTTGTCCGGTTATAAATCAATAATATCCATACAACGGCATAAAAACCCTATTCATAATTCAGTCGTAGCGCATGCTGTCACATTAAGCAAGACTACTCCTCCAGCCCCCTAGAAAGCACACCGAGTTCTCTAAACAAAACCAAGCCTCCAGCAACCTGGAAATCCTCCTTGCCTTTGTTTTGATTTCGTCCTAGAACTCCTGTAAAGCACTGTAAGAACGGCCAGTTCTTAGTGACATCTTTATTGACGTCTTATGTCCAACCTTACGTCAAACCCGGCACCTTTCAGGTATAAATATACCAACGTTGCCTTAAGCAAACACACGGTGGTGATTCTGGAGCAGCTATCTACTTGCCCGAGAGCCCAGCTGATGCGAGAGCCCACGGACGCTGCCCCTCCCTTTTGACGCGCTGAGAAAGACGCTGTCTTTTCTCCTGCCGAGAAAATCCAGCTCCGGCGTTTCCAGCCTACCCTTGCGGGTGACTGGGATATCGAGTCCTGAGAGAGAGATACCAGCCCTCCTGCTTTCTATTACCCAGGTACTGAACTGACTAAACCCTTACAGAGAATTCTCGAGTCAGATTCTTGGCAAAACAAACTTAACTTAAACTGCGACTTACTTACTCCTTCCCACGTATTAGGCTTAGGTCAGGTACACCGGGGTAGGCGTATTTAGAAGCACCAGTTGAGTACGATTAGTCAATGTATATATGTATGTATATATTTTATCTATTTTAAAGTATCATATGGCTCAGAAACCATATCAATGCTTTTACAGTATTCTTTTATAATCCTACTTTTACTGTACGCACTTTACTTTACCATGAGCATTACAATCGTGGCAATTCATTTCTCTTGTATGAGGAAGAAGACTGCTCAATAAATAACACCTTCTATTGAAAACGCCCGTCTCTCTTTTCTCTGCAATCTGGTGAAACTAAGTACGCACATTTGACTGAGTGAAATAGCTGTCTTTTGTTTTCACACGACTCTAGAGATATACTCTTATTCAGGGAGAGCAAAGTTGTCATGTTTTATGGTTGTCAGAAGCTAATCCCTTCTTGTCTATCCAGGGAGGTTAAACTCCTCCTCGTTTATTCGAGAAAGTTTCTAGTGACCTCTGAGCTAGCTGGCAAACCTTAAGTCTAATATAGTCAGTAGAGACCTAGTTAACCTCAGTCCTACGTCTACACTACTGAATATATTATTCCAATGCGCAGAGCCTATTGGGAATATAGGAACTACACTACATGGCGCCCAACGTTTGGTAAGGTGATAAATCTAACGCAAGACGTTAGAGTAACTCAGTCGTGCTTTTTCACACAGACCCTTTTCCCCGTAAATACTCCAAAAGACGTCTGGAGTGGGTAAAAGGTTAAAATCCGCCGGAACTTAGTAGGAAGAGATTTCTATGTATAGTTTTTGGTTTATTCAACGTTGAAGGATACAGTGTTCCAAAATATTGTGCACCTAATCTTTGTTTCCTAGAAACTTGATCTGCAACAAAACCTTTCTGTTAGTAAAAATGACAGAAAGTGACGACGAAAGGGAGACAGCTAGAATAGCAGCTCGACTCCTAGAGGATGACCCAAGTCTCCTACAAAACGACCCGAATGCCATACTCATTCCGGTCAACATAAGAAAAACTATAACACTTAAACTTATAGAAAATGGACTAACATCGAGAGGTGGTATAGTCGTATTCGTAATTGAGGCACATGAATATCGGCAGACAGAGGTATTCTATTCATGGATAAACTTTCCAGCAGCAAACGCTGTCACACACGAATTCCACTATTACAAAATAGAGGAACCTCCGGAAGAGTACAAGCCTTTCGAGGAGGTGGAAATCCCATTAAAATACCAAGAGCACCTGC
This sequence comes from Lissotriton helveticus, assembly GCF_964261635.1. NCBI lineage: Eukaryota > Metazoa > Chordata > Amphibia > Caudata > Salamandridae > Lissotriton > Lissotriton helveticus. The sequence continues at coordinate 1,778,252,684 of NC_136065.1, forward strand.
TCTGGTTTAAAGGCGCCCTAAAACATAATAATCAGATCACCAGGCTCGGTCCACTAGGTAGACCAGGAGCAACGTGGCCGGTCCTAGCCAGCTACAAACCACATCCTGACATAGAAAAAATGTCAGAACGGGAACTTTTAGCCCAGCTAAAAGTACTAATTAAAATACATAGACAATTGGTCCAATTTGTAATGCGGACTTCAACAGTCCAACCAGCTATTAACATTCCACAGCTGGCCCCTCATTAGGGGAACACAAACAAAATTACACCACAGAACATACAATCATGTCTGGGTAAAGTACCCATAAAACGGGAACAAATTCCATTCTGGTTAGCACAAAAAAATCACTCAAATAGAGGCAGTATTTCCGGATACTACCCCTACTGAGAAACACAGAATTCGGACTGTCTGTCTTCCAATGGGGATTGCACCACATGTGGAGGACTGTGACACTTGGGGCACAGTCTTTGCTTCCATTTACACAAAAACACATGGTGTTCCGTCCATGGCGGTAATACCGGATGTGCTAAGACAGATTCAAAATGAATACGGTCCAGAACCTGCTTTAACTCTGGGTATGAAATTACTAAAAGACTTCAAGCAGGTCTCGGCTATATTATTAGCCAACATAAAAGGAGAAGCAGCATCTGTGGCGATCCGCCAGAAATTGAAAGAAACAGACATAGCAGAACAGCCATTTGAACTTGCCAGAATCATAGAAAAATCCTATGAAGAACTAGGAAGAGATAGTTTGGGTGGGAAACCAGTAAAACCCCAACTAACTGAAAATCCTGAAAAGATATTTATTAAAAATAATCTAAACACACCAAAAAGAGCTGGGATGGAAATAAACAGTCCACTCCCCAAAAAAAAAAAAGATTCCAGTCCAGAGGAAGGTCTCCTCGGCGGAGAGAAAGATCTCCGGACCAAGGACACAAGTCTCCCCAGAGGGAGCCCTCTGAGAAAAGATACAACCTTAGAAATAGGGATAATTTGAAGAAACCTGATAGATATCAAGATATTGATACACGTCCCTCTCGATCTTTTCAGAATTCCTCGAAGAAATCGGAAAGAAGAGGACGGTCAGAACACAGGGACGAGCACGTCAAGTCCAAAGACAAGGAACCAGCTCATCAAAGTAAAAAATTACAATTTCCAAAAAAGAAGGTAGCCAGTATTAAAGTAATCAAACGTGCCGAGGATACTGAGGACACAGCTGAAAAACGGAGAGTGGGCCCAGACAGTGCTAGACAGCGCAGCGGAAGTGAGCATAGCTCGCAAGATCCTGATGAATCATCTGGAGACAGTGGACACGAACGAATACATTCAGGTGGAAACTGCAGATACCAGAGTTAGCAAACCTCATAAAATATACGAGATAACATTATGTATAGAGGGTGATAAGACTAGGAAAATAAGGGGTCTATTTTGGGAAAACCTTTCAAAAGGCTATGACATCCTTTGAGCTGAAAAAGATTGGCCACCAGAGGTTGTCAGGGAATGCCCTCATGGCGAAGAAATGATTATGCCTGCCTTCTCAAATCATATTCCGATTCATAAAAAATATACACTTGCAAGAAAGTGGGCAGTAGCCCAAGCTCCTGCATTATATAAAAATCATGTAGGATGGGATGAGGACTCTCCTCACAAAATCCAGTTAAAATGTCAACCAACTGCACAAAGGCAGTACCCAATTAAGCAAGAAGCTAAAAAACAGGTCAGGGAGATCTTAGATCAACTTGAATACCAGGGGGTGATTGAAACATGCACCTCACAAATGAACAATCCTTGGTTTCCTGTCTCCAAGCCAGACGATTCATACCGTCTATTTTTGGACTACAGACACCTAAACTCATGTTGCAAGACATTTGCAGTACAAAACTCACACAGTGCAGCACTAATAAATAACATCGTGCGCAAAAAATACAAAACAACATTAGACATCTCTAATGGATTCTTTTGTCAAAACATAGCACCTGAAAGCAGCTATTTGACCGCTTTCTCAATAATGGGCTCGCAGTAAAATTTCTGTCGACTCCCACAGGGGTTCAAGAATAGCCCAGGATTATTCTCAGCAAGGGTAACAGAGTTACTACAAATGTATGATGATGAGGCATTATCTTATGTCGATGACATCTATCTAACAGACGATGACTTGGATACTCACTTGAAGAGAGTGAACACCATAATACTTGGGTTCGCAGCAGAGGGTTACAAATTCAACTTTAAAAAGTCACGAATTGCCCATCTAACTGTCCTGTTTTTAGGATATGAATTATCAAGTGAAGGCAAAAGCCTGGCAGACAATTTCTTAGAGAAGTGCGCTGTACTCCAAGCACCAAAAACGCTGAAGAACTTACAATCAATTCTAGGTTTCCTGAATTTCGGAAGAACTTACATTCTAAATTATGCAGAGAGGGTTAACCTCTCTATGAACTAATAAAACCTGATTTTAAACCAATCAATTGGACTCAAAAACACACAGAAATTTTGAGATCATTGCAAACAGACATGTTAGCTAAAACAAAATTGCAAACTCGCGATAACACACGCAACCTTGTAATCCGAGTCATCCCAGGAAGATGCGGATTCACATACCTGACCTCTAATGAGGGAGAAACGGTACCAATAGCTTACAAATCACACTTGTACACAAAAGCTGAAATGAAATTTAGTTCAACGGAAAAAATCCTAACTGCGGTTCAGACGGCTGTAGCAAAAGAAAGAGCCCTTGCCCAAGGTAAAGAATAATAATCGTTACACCAATACCAGCTCTGGAAGCGGTAACAAAAGCAAGCATTCCGAATGCTAAAGCACTACATCCGAGATGGATCCAATGGGTTAATTCTCTTGCTGCAACAGACGTAGTATACGAATTTGATCCTAATTTGAAAACACAAGAATTTCTACAATATGAATATGAATGTCCTCTGCCGACCGAAATCCTGCCTCTAGATCATTACGGCTGTATAATATATACAGACGGATCAGCACAAGCCGCAGTTGGGGGTAAACAAGCTTACAGTGCTGCGTGCGCGATTGTAAAAGGTCGTTGGCACGAGAAGAAATTTAGACCACTGGTCACTAAAACGCAATCTCTAGGAGATTGTACAGCTCAGCGAGCAGAACTACTCGCTTTTAAGATGGCGCTTGAAAATACCGATCGCGAATTCCCCACACTCATAGTGTGCGGTTCATATTACTGCGTTCAGTCTTATAATGAATACTTGCAGAACTGGGTTCAAAACGGTTTTAAAGATGCGAAAGGTGGCACAATCAAGCATAAAACGCTTTGGGAACAAGTGGTTCTTTTACAGAAAGAACTACAAAAGACTCACGTGATATTTACACTGAGTCATCAACGTGATGGCGTTCACGTTGCGGGGAATTCATTGACTGATGAAGCCGCGAAGGCAGCTGTGCAAACGGCTTCCGTTGCTGCTATCACCCGGACAAAAACAAAAATAGACAGCGAGATATTGCAAGCTGTCAGTGCTACAGTAAAAAATGATATAAAATCACTCCCGAAAGGCTTTCCAGTAAAGTACTCATACATAACTGATGCGAATAACGTTCCATTTGCTCGAATCCCTGGAGTGGGGGATAGGGCAATTCCAAACATGGAACATAGGTTAGGACTAATTACAGCGGCACACGAAGGGCTAGCTTCTGCACATGCTGGTGTTTCCGCCACAGTATCATTAATAAAACAGAGATATTGGTGGCCACGCATGAGAAAGCAAACTGGGAAGGGCCCAGAGGTCGGACACAGGCCTGTGATTGTGGAGGTGGCTGGTCGTGGGCAGACAGGGGGACCGGCCGAAAGTGACAGCGGCCCTGAAAAGGACTGGGATAGCGAAGGAGGATCCCGGGGCGCCCCCCCTACAGCTCCTGTACCGTATCTACAGTTCTGACTGCGGACAATTGGAGGTGAGGATTGAACTAGATCTGGCGACAGCCCGGACAAAGGTGGGTGACGGACCCTCCGACCCCAGGGGCACCAGAGCGACCATGAGACCCAAAGGGGGCGTAGTGCCTCAGACCAATAAACTTGATCAATATACAGTGCCCAAAACGCAGACACAGTCCGGAGGGGCGCCGAAGGAGGTCTCGGAGCAGGCGGAACCCTCCCTAAAGTCTATAATGGCGGCAATCCAGACCCTCGGTACCAGCCTCGAAACGAAGATGGACAAAATCACCATCGAGGTGAATCTGCTCCGCACCGACTTGGGGAAGACCACGGATCGCTCGAAAACCAACGAAGTGGATATTAAGGCACTTCAGGAGTCGGAGAAGAAGCTTGAAAGCAGAGTCAGTGAGCTTGTCCACCAACACCGACAGATGGCACTTCGGCTCGACGACCAGGAAGGCAGGGCTCGGAGGAGCAACATACGCGTGGTGGGCGTAGAAGAAGAACTGGAGGGTGACAGCACGGAGCTCTTTCTCGAAGTCTTAATACTCCGCCACCTAAAACCCAAGAGGCTCTCCAAAATATTCACTGTGGAGCGGGCCCACCGAGCCCAGATTCCGAAACCCAAGCCTGGAGCCCCACCGCGAACAATCATCGCCAAAATACTCAATTATCGAGACCAGGATGCGATCCTACAGGCTGCCAGACAACATGGGGACCTGCAGTATGAGGGATCCACAGTAAGGTTCTTCCCTGACTTTACGCTCCAGGTGCAACAGGAGCGGCGCTCCTTCCAGGGGGTTAAGGCGGCACTACGTGATCACGGGGTGCGATACATGATGTTCTTTCCCGCAAAACTGAAGATTGTACATGGCGGCAAGTCCCATTTCTTCACCTCGCCAGCGTCGGTGCAGGAGTGGATTGACACAACGTTGGCAGAGGCCCCTCCCCTTCAAAACAGCGGACGGTGGAGAGACAACGGACAACCGTCACCGGGATCGGCGACGGGGGCAGCTGAGGCTGGTGTGCAGAGCCAACGATCCTGGCGTTCGAGGTCGAACAGTCCCCGCTGGGACTCACCCGGAGATAACACAGCGAGATGAAGCGGCAAGCACTGGACTTGGAAGCGGACGGACAGTAATGTATACTGTGTGACTGTTTGTGTGCATGGGCACTCCGAGGGGACAGAGTGGGCCTGCCCACGGTTTAAGGGACGGGCTTCCCTAGAATACTATTACACCCCTGGCCTGGGGGTCTGACTGACCTGGGACACTGCGGGAGGGCGGCCGGGACGGAGCTGGCCACGTTAATCCCGAGTTAGAAGTTCCTCGGTGTCTCACCGGGGTAGGGTTGGGCGACAGGCGCTCTGCTAATTGGGGTGGTGGGTAGTTTGGAACCCACGGAGCAGGGGCAGGGAGGGGGGGGGTTTGTTTTCACAGAGGTGGGCGGGATGTGGGGGGTCGACATGGGGAGGAGAACGTGGCAACTGTCAGATGTTCAAATTAATGTTTGCACTGTTAGCCCTGTTGGGAGGGGACCCAGGGTGGGCTCTGGAGTCGGAAAGTTTAGCTGCTGGGGGGGATCCGGGGAGGGATGGGTAGTACTGGTTATGTTTTGGTCGTACAGAATTTATGTCCGTGAAAACTTTGCTGGTTCAGGAGTGCTGAGAAGGGGCTGCTGTCAAAGTAATGGTTATGGCTAACAAATGGGAAAAGAGTCTTAAAATATTGAGCTGGAATGTGAATGGTCTTGGGGACAGGCTTAAGCGTACTGTAGTCCTGCAATTCATTAAACGACACCAACCTGACATAGTAATGCTGCAAGAAACTCATTTACTGGGAAACACATGCCAGGCCCTTAACCGGTGGGGTTACACGCTCGCCTCACACTCCGGCTTCACATCAGGCTCAAGAGGGGTGGGAATCCTCATCCGCCGCTCCTTGCCCCTCCATATCGATGGCACTAAAACTGATCCTCAAGGCCGCTTCACAGTGGTCACAGGCAGGTGGGAGGGGTACGTGTTGAACTTGCTCTCGGTGTATGTCCCGCCGGGCTTGCAGGCCTCGGCCTTTGCAGATTTGGGTAAATTGTTACTCACCCTCCCCGAAGGTCAGTTGGTCCTGGGAGGGGATTTCAACTCGGTGGTGTCGGGCACGGTAGATAGACAGCCCTCCAGAACCATACCCCAAGGGCAGCAATGGTTGGCTGAGTTTCTTGAGGCCTTTGGTCTCACGGATGTTTGGCGCCACCTTCACGCCACCTTCACCCCACAGAAAGCCAATTCACCTTCTTCTCCGGGCCACACCACACCTTCTCACGACTCGACTACATCCTCACTGTCCTGCAGCATCACACTTTAGTACGTGAGGCAACACTCCCTCCAAGAGGCATATCGGACCACTCGCCGGTAACGACGCACATTACATTCGGAGAGAGGAGGGAGGGATGCGTGGTGCCGATAAGCCCCTGGCACCTGCGCAATGATGACACTCGGGGGAAAATCGACACCTCTATCACTCATTACTTTGAAGAAAATGAGGATTCCGTGGACTCCCCTGTCACGGTATGGGAGGCGTTTAAAACGGTGGTAAGGGGGGGAAGCGCTGTCCATCATCTCTGGCAAGCGAAGAGAGCAACGCAGTCAAGTCACTACAGCCGAGGCGGAGCTGGCGGAGCTCGAGGCACAAGCACTCGAGACAAAGGGGAGGGCGGCCAGACACAAGTGGCAACTCAAGCTGGCGGAGTACAGAGCACTGGTCTCCCATGAGGCCCAGACAGTAGCTAGACACAAACTTGGTAGACTATACGACCAGGGTGACAAAGCCGGAAAATTAATCGCCTGGCTTGACAAAAAGCAGCAGGCCAAGAAGACTGTGCCGCTAATACATAAGCAATCAGGGGAGATTCTCACTGAGCCGAGGGAAGTGGTGAAGGAATTTGCCAGACATTACAAGCAGGTGGGTGTCTGACCGCCCGGAGGAGGACTCTATGGCCCTCCTCGCCGATATCCGAATGCCATGTCTGTCAGACGAGGAGAGAGACACCATTGATAGCCCACTCACTGTGGCTGAAATACAGCACGCAATGATGGAACTCCGACCCGGGAAAGCGCTGGGCCCTAACGGTCTCCCGATCGAACTGTATAGGATTAAACCTGAGACAATTAGCAAACATCTAAAAGCCATGTTTGATACTAGCAGGAAGGATGGAATACTGCCACGAGACCAGCGCATCGCTACAATTGTGGCTATCCCAAAGGAGGGGAAACCAGTAGAGTCCTGTGCCTCCTATAGGCCGATCTCCCTCCTCAACGCGGAGCCCAAGATACTGGCGAAAGCACTCGCTAATCGGCTTAAACCAATACTTAATACACTGGTACATCCCGACCAGTCAGGCTTTATGCCACACCGAAACACGGCCCTAAACATCAGACGCCTGCACGGGGTGATCGGCCACCGCCATAACTTGAAGGAAGACGCAGTTGTGGTCTCACTGGACGCCACCATGGCGTTTGACACCCTGGAGTGGCCGTATATGTTCGCTGTCTTGCGGAAAATGGGCTTCGGGCCCCATTTTGTGGAGTGGGTTCGTCTCCTCTATACGGAACCCCTGGCACAGGTCCTAGTGAACAATAAGTTGTCGGAAGTCTTTACTTTGGAGCGAGGAACTCGACAGGGCTGCCCCCTCTCTCCTCTCCTGTTTGCCCTCTCCCTTGAACCACTAGCGGCCTGGATCAGACACGACGTCTACCTTCGTGGAATAGAATGGGCGGACGGATGGGAAGACAAAATATCCCTCTATGCGGACGATATCCTCCTCTACCTCTCTAAGCCACGACGGTCAATCCTTGCGGCCCTTGATATTTTTGCAAACTTCGGTCGGAATTCCGGTTTCGGCATCAACTGGAGCAAATCGTGTCTATACGTCCTCAGCGGGGATCCCCCGAAGCTCCCGGACACTTGTCCCATCACAGTTGCTGAGGACGGCTTCAAATACCTGGGAGTGTTCGTATCGAAGGACAAGGCCCTGTCATACGAGCGGAATCTCCTACCTCCCATCCGGCGTCTCCAACGAGAGGCCAAGTCCTGGCAGGGCCTCCTGTTATCGTTACTAGGCCGAGCGGCCTTGTTAAAAATGATGGCGCTGCCCAGGTTCCTCTACGCCCTTCAAAACTATCCGGATAAGGTGCCTAACGCCTACTTTACAGCAATCGAGGCAGCTCAGCGCACCCTCCTGTGGGCGGGAGCCCCGCGTATCGCTCTTTCAAAATTATCACTGGGGTGGTACGATGGTGGCATAGCCCTACCCGACATTCGCAAGTACTACTGGGCGGCTCATCTCACCGCGATAAATCAAGGGACTTACGGGGACGGAAATGATCCGGCCTTTGAGATGGACAGGTGGCAACTCCCGGGGGGGAACTATGAAATAGCTCTATACTCTACCCGGAGCAAACTTCGCCTTACAGGACCGACACAACACTCAGTGCAGATCTGGCACACAGCACAGAAACAATTGGGATGGTCGGGGGTCCTCACCCTGGCTACACCACTCTGGGCGTCCGGCAACCTGGGTCGGACCAAAGGGTTCAGGAAATGGGACCTTATAGGCATCTCCCAAATAAAAGACATCTGGGGACCTGAGGGAGTTCACACATTTACTCAAATGCAGGCCACATATGACTTGTCGCGCACCGAACACTTCAGATACCTACAGGTGCGACACACCCTTCAGACACACATTCCACCTGGCACTACACTGCCACAGAGCTCCCCTCTGGAAGACAGGCTGTTAGACGGGGTCATCCCAGAGCACGCCATATCTCTCACGTACAAAAAGCTGATAAATAATTCCCCTGACCTGCTACTACCCCTGAAAGAGAAATGGATTGCCGATGGGTTGGAAATTGACGAGGAGGAATGGAGGTCTGCTTTGGCCTCCCCTCGTGAGGTGGCCATTTCTGCCCGCCTGCGCCTAGTTCAACTAAAAATCCTACATAGAATTTATATCTCCTGTACGAGGCTGCAACTGATGAGAAAGGGTGGAGATGGACTCTGTCGCAGGGGATGTGGTGTAGCGGGCACCTTCTTTCATACCCTGTGGGGATGCCAGAAAATGCAACAATACTGGGGGAGAGTGGTGCGATGCATGCAGGAGGTATGGGAGGTTGAAATTAGACCTGAGGCCAAGAAATGTCTACTCAACATCTGGGAACCCACTGACCTGTCGCACAGGGGGAAACTGTGGGTGACACTTGGACTGGTAGTGGCAAAAAGAAACATAGCGAGGCTGTGGGGGGACCCTAACCCGCCGAAACTGAAGGACTGGCAAAGTGACATGGACTGGTGCATGCTACAGGAGAAGACAGTATATGTCACGAGAGGATGTCCTCGCAAATGGGTAGAACTTTGGTCCAGATGGAATGAATACAGAGGGAATATATGTGAGCCTCCTCCAACCACGCAATCTAGCTACTTGGACATGTGACATTGGCCATGGCTAACCAAGTCAATGCTATTAAAGACATCTCGTCACTTTGCGCACACCAGCACTGCCCAGAACCAAATAGTTCTGTAACCTGACGACCAAGTTACCGGGGGGTTTGTTTTTGTTAGTTCCTTTCTGGAAGCAGAAGTTATTACTATGGACCTTAATATGTGCATAATATTGCAAATTGTAAAACTTGACCTTCCTCATCCTACACCAGCCTTCTTGATCTCATATCCTTGAACATCGACACGCCGCCGTACCCCCGGGTTGACGGCAAGGGGCTGTGTAATTGTACTGTTAACACTGAATGCTTGATTGTAAGCCGGCCCGATGGGTTGTAAGCAAGGATTGTCAACTGTGATCTAAGCAATAAAGGTCTTTATAAAAAAAATTTTTTTTAAAAATTTAAAAAAACGAGACATAAAGCAATCTATAACGGCAAGGGTATTAGGTTCGGTTGATGGGTGGGTCAAACATTTAACAAGTGTCCAACGTAGTCTTAACAATCTGCCAAGAAATTCTCTAAAAGGTTTCAGTCCGTACGAACTATTGTTCGGGACTAGAATGCATATCCAGGACCTTGATAGTCAGACTTCAGTGGTGAAAGAAAAATGCTTTGATATCAAAGATCGTTTGGCTTAAATGAAAGAAGAAAAGACCTGAGCATCATAAAGTTAAAACAGCAGCCAACAGCCACTGAAGAGAAACCACCTGTCCCAGCAAGGCCTGTCTGGATTCCAAAGATTGGGGATCTAGTCAGAGAGAAAATCGCGGTGATGAAGGAATTTGGGCCTTCTTACAGAAAAGCAGTACCTGTCTTAGCAGTCAACGGAACAAGATCAGTTGTACTACCGCCCCTTGCTGGTAAAAAGGAGAACCGAGTTGTATCAATCTACCTGGTAAAACCACAATCATGTGGCCAATAATAAGTAGTAGGCCCAGTGGACTCCCAAGATGTAGCAAAGCTCCAAAACTTGCTACAATACAAGAGGTTCAAACTGAGAGACTAATCACATTTGATAAACCTACAGTGAATCAAAAAGGACTATGCAACAAAGCCATGGAACTTATGCCTCTTAAAACCCAAATTATAACAGTTCGCCAAGAAATACCTGTCTACGACGATGTAGCCACAGACTATGCTAATGAAACAAAGAAAATCCCAAAAGCAAATAAAAATCCGGAAGCGATTCCAACAATTGACAGAACTGTATCTGGCTACTTCATCAACTTCGATGACCTTTCTGAGGATCAGAGCGAACCTGAAGAACAGCCAACTACAAAAACTTTTAAAGACAAAGCAACAGAACTCTTTCATCAACTCAAAGAAACCTATCTGATTTCTCCATGGATTGAATTTTGGATTGTGTTAGGTGTACTTTTCCTCCTGCTTTGGCTCATCATGATACTTTGTTTGGGAAAATTCATTGAGGGAAAATACAGTACAATGGACACAGCAAGCCAGAACATCAACTTGGTCCTAAAGCCACACAAGTCATCTCACATCGAGAAAAGAGAACTATCATCGGTGAATGTCACAGCCAATCCAATACCCGGTGGGGTAGCTTGGGACAAAACAGATTACGAAATTTATGGCCCGGTAGAACTCTTGAAGTATCCACACCAATTCAAGGTTTCATTAAGTGACTTTGTAAAACCGAATACATTCTCTGATGATTGGGACTTTGAAAGTATTAATGATATGATGTCAGATTTAGTAATGTCAGCAAAATTTACAGACCATGATTACTTACAGGGTTCATCAAATTATGAACAGATGTACTGCTACAATCAGTTTGCACACCATTATTTGCATAAATCTGCTCAACCTAGAAATGTTTTTAATTATAATCAATGGGAACATTGTGCAACTCCACCAAATGGCAGTTTAAAAACATTTTTTGAGAAATTCCCATACTTCTCAGGGTTTAACACAAGTGATGCAGAAACGTTTTATTTCAAAATGTTAAATAAGACAGGAATGAAAACAATGCTGACAAATACTAAATTGATCTATTCAGAAGCATTTTATGAAAAAATGACTACATTTGGTTTCGATTTTTGGAAAAATACCATTGAAACAAAAACCATCTGGGGTACCAAAGATTGGCAGGTCCAAGGTCATTATTTAGAGCCTGCATGATCCCAAAACAAATTATATTCTTGAATGACAATTCAACAGACAACCTGTCTTGGCCTAGCCAAAATTAAAGACTTAAACAAACCGTCTATTCCAAAGCCAACACCTGACAGTAATAGCACTACAGATGTTGAGATAGACGTATCCCATATTTTTAACCAAAACAGAACACATCCTGATTGGAAAAAATGGTTGATCTGGCCCACAGACACAAATAACTCAAGATAGATTCCTGAACAAAATACAGGGCTTCAAATTGACCAGGCCAGACCCTAGATACTCCCAGAGACAACACCCAGGGATAGTTACAACATACAGTGTAGGGAAACTCTGCCTCGAATGGCTACAGAAATCCACACTGACAGAAATTAAGCAACACTTGACTTTACTTAAAGATGGTGCTGACTTGCGCGATTTCATAATGGCACCACGCAAACAGCGTCAAAAACGTTTCATAGCAGCCAGTATATACGCAGCTCACAACAAAGCTTGGAAAGAAACACAAATTGAAACAGCAGAAAAAATACGGGAAATTGACCGTATTAATTTGGAAAAATCACTTTGGAACTATTTTTTTCCTCTTCCCCTGAAAAGCGACATTATTTTTTTTCCCCCCCCCCGATTCCAAAATATTTACCTTTTTTGTGGCACTTGTACTCTGCTTAAAGTAGAACTATTCTTAGAGAACAGAGCTTCTATTTTTAGGAACTCTAGAGACAATATATTACCTCAGCCTCTAGCATATTTACAAATAACTATTTATACGTGATGGAATGGTCTCGCACTTTTTTTCTGTATTAAGAGCCATTTCATGTGTAATTTTCGCATAATCATTCAACTGATATATATATGCATTCCTTTTAATGAATGATTACACTGCTTAAAAAGCGTACAGTATCTATAATCATTTTCATGTATTTCGCATACACCATTTCAAATGCAAAGATGTATTTTGGGGTGGGTTGGTATACACGTGCACCTTTAAAAAATGTTTACTATTGCTTAGTTTTAGTAATGATGGACATTAATTCGTGGAGTGGGTGTAGTGTGTTTATCTAGGGACCTGAATCGATATTTCTATTTTGTGCCCTTGTTATAAATCAATAATATCCATACAACGGCATAAAAACCCTATTCATAATTCAGTCGTAGCGCATGCTGTCACATTAAGCAAGACTACTCCTCCAGCCCCCTAGAAAGCACACCGAGTTCTCTAAACAAAACCAAGCCTCCAGCAACCTGGGAAATCCCCCTTGCCTTTGTTTTGATTTCATCCTAGAACTCCTGTAAAGCACTGTAAGAACGGCCAGTTCTTAGTGACATCTTTATTGACGTCTTATGTCCAACCTTACGTCAAACCCGGCACCTTTCAGGTATAAATATACCAACGTTGCCTTAAGCAAACACACGGTGGTGATTCTGGAGCTGCTATCTACTTGCCCGAGAGCCCAGCTGATGCGAGAGCCCACAGACGCTGCCCCTCCTTTTTGACGCGCTGAGAAAGACGCTGTCTTTTCTCCTGCCGAGAAAATCCAGCTCCGGCGTTTCCAGCCTACCCTTGCGGGTGACTGGGATATCGAGTCCTGAGAGAGAGATACCAGCCCTCCTGCTTTCTATTACCCAGGTACTGAACTGACTAAACCCTTAAAGAGAATTCTTGAGTCAGATTCTTGGCAAAACAAACTTAACCTAAACTGCTACTTACTTACTCCTTACCACGTATTAGGCTTAGGTCAGGTACACCGGGGTAGGCGTATTTAGAAGCACCAGTTGAGTACGATTAGTCAATGTATATATGTATGTATATATTTTATCTATTTTAAAGTATCATATGGCTCAGAAACCATATCAATGCTTTTACAGTATTATTTTATAATCCTTTTACTGTACGCACTTTACTTTACCATGAGCATTACAATCGTGGCAATTCATTTCTCTTGTATGAGGAAGAAGACTGCTCAATAAATAACACCTTTTATTGAAAACGCCCGTCTCTCTTTTCTCTGCAATCTGGTGAAACTAAGTACGCACATTTGACTGAGTGAAATAGCTGTCTTTTGTTTTCACACGACTCTAGAGATATACTCTTATTCAGGGAGAGCAAAGTTGTCATGTTTTATGGTTGTCAGAAGCTAATCCCTTCTTGTCTATCCAGGGAGGGTAAACTCCTCCTCGTTTATTCGAGAAAGTTTCTAGTGACCTCTGAGCTAGCTGAAAAACCTTAAGTCTAATATAGTCAGTAGAGACCTAGTTAACCTCAGTCCTACGTCTACACTACTGAATATAGTATTCCAATGCGCAGAGCCTATTGGGAATATAGGAACTACACTACAGTTTAGCTAGAGAAATTGTCCGACTTGTCCGAATAGCTGACCTGTCACTGACCCAACGCACTCAATAGGTGACTGATACAGAGAGCTGCGGAGCACTCTGTCCGAAATTTCCATAGACTCAAGGGTTTTGTTGAGAGACCTTAAGTGCTGGTGGAGCACTTTGCTGGGGAATTTGATAACCCAATCGGGGTTCTGACTGATAGCTGCAGAGAGGGTGAAGTGTGATGTATTCCTATAGGTTCTGTATCGATCCCCCTATTCCTGACCCTATTCTGGTTAACAAGTTAACTAGCAGCCATCCCATGAGGCAGAAAACCCCCATGATGCAGGAACCGTTATCTGATTAAGCCACACTACGGCACAGGAATGTGTTATCTGATTAGGTCATAACGCTTGCCATCTAATTAGACAAGCGATATTCCTCCAGCTCCTGATAAGGCATACGGAGTTCTCAAAACAAATCAAACCTATGACAGACCTGGGAAAAACCCTGCGGCCATTGTTTTGATTTCACCGAGAACTTCAGCAAAAGAATGTGCTAACGACCAGGTCGTATGACATCCTTATTGACGTATCTATGTCCATCCTTACGTCAATCTCGGCACCTTAAAGGTATAAATATTACCGATATTGCCCTATGCAAACACACGCGGTGGTGACGAGATCGGAGCAGCCAGACTTGCCGAAGCCCAGAGCAGAGCAGACCCCGCTGGCGCAGCCCCGCCTTCCTGACGCGCTGAGAACGAGACGCTGCTTTCTCCTGCCGAGAAATCCAGCTCCGGCGCTTCCGGGTAGCCCTCGCAGGCAGCCTGGAATATCGAGACCAGAGACGAGAGATACCATCCCTCATTCATCCTAGATTCCAGGTACAGAACTGAATAACCCCTTGCAGAGAATTCTTTAGTCAGTCACTTGGCAAAACAAACTTAACTTAAACTGCTACTTTCTATTCCCGCCCACGTATTAGGCTTAGGTCAGGTACATCTGGGGTAGGCGTAGTTAGAAACACCAGTTGAGTACAATTAGTCAAATCTATATGTGTATGTATCTATTTTATCCATTTTAAACCATCATATGGCTTAGAAACCATATCAATGTTTTTACAGTATTATTTTATACTTCTGCTTTTAATGTATGCACTTTACTTAACCATAAGTATTGCAATAATATCGATCCATTTCTCTTGTATGAGAAAAGAGACTGATCAATAAATAACATCTTTTATTGAACACGCCCGTCTCTTCCTTTTCTCTACAATCTGGTGAGACTTGTGGAGAAGTGTGGCTCAGGGGTTAGAGGCAGCAGACCCGGAAGCTGAGATCGGTCCTGGACCAGGGTTCAATTCCCCGCCTCGGCGGGTCTTGGGCTAAAAATTCCACGGACTCGATAATTCTCGCCCCGGTGCCTCCTCGACTCATGGGTTCACACTCTGCGACTCTGGGCAATAGCTTGCTTAATCTCCACAACGGCCCCTCGCGGCGGGATGCCTGACTTTCACCTTGTGGATACCCTGCTATCTCACAGGGGAATATCAGGACGGGTTCCCTAAGCAAGCGCCGGGAAACCCACTGCGGGTAGCTGTGCGCTATATAAGCTCAACTACATTTACATTTACATACAATGCACGTACTGACTGAGTAAAATAAGTCGTCTTTTGTTTTCACACGACTCTAGAGATACACTCGTGATTAGGGGAGAGCAAAGTTGTCATGTTCTATGGTTGTCAGAAACTAAATCCCTTCTTGTCTATCCAGGGAGGTTCAACTCCTCCTTGCCTAGTCGAGAAAGTTTCTAGTGAACTCTGAGCTAGCTGGCAAACCCAAAACTTTAAGTCTAATATCGACAGTAGTAGACCTAGTTAACGTCTGGTCTAGGCCTATACTATTGAAGGTATTATTCCAATGCGCAGAGCCTATTGGGATAATAGGAACTACACTACAGGAGCGCAGGCGTTGCTTCCGACCTGCGGGTGCTGGTCTTACCTTGGTGGTCCTGTCCTGATCCTAATCTGGGTTTCCTGTCCTGTCCTGTCCATTCTGCACCTGCTGTCCTACTGGCGACTGTCCTTCCTTGGGGTTTCTCCCGTCCTTAACTGACCCGTGGCCAGGGTTGGTCTTCACACCATACTAGGTAAATATAGTGCTGAAAAGTCTACTCTGCACCTTCTATTTTTCTGTCTTTTGCTTCAATAAAGACATACTTTTGCACATATTGATTTTCCATGCTTTTCCGCAAACTATTAAGTGAAGAGTCATATACTAGCATGTTCCTATTTTTTCCCTTCCATTAAGTACAATTCTCTATACCTTCTATGAAATATAGATGTGTCTTATCTTTACTTTCTTTTTGCTGACTAAATGATGGTCCTGGAATTCTAGCGTGTTCCGTTCTTTGCCTTTCCCATAGTTATATGGTATCCCAGAATTTCTCGAAATATAGACTAAGGTTCTTTTCTACTTTTAGAAACCTACCTTTTCAACTGTGACAATCTAGTATGTTCTTAAATCTTCCACGTCTTTAGTTATTCCCTTTAATTCCAGACTCTGAAATTCCTGATTAGCATGTTCCCTGTTCTTACCTCCCTTTAGACTCATAAATGGTTGGCTTGATTGATTTCTTATATGGATATGTGCTCTTTGTAATCTTGGTTTTTGATAGTTTAATTGCTGTAAACCTAATGTTTAATGAATTTGATGAACTTTAGATAAAGGTTTTAAAACTTCTTGAGTTTGTGGTCATTTTATGAGTGCAAAGAGAAATTACAAAAGTGGGTATTTTGTTGTCTGCCTTTCTTTTACAGCTAGCTCCCTGATCCATTGTGGTCATAGGTACCCGTAACAGTGGATTGGTAAGTCGGGTACAGTAGGAATAAATAGGAAGGAACAAGGGATACTGGTAGTAGAGTGTAAGGTCACCTGATTAATAAATAAATGTTGAATTGAAGTTTATGGGCCCGATGCGTATATGGTAAAATCGTTGGTTGGGTGACCTGCGCGCTCTATCACTGGTACCATTAATGGTGATGTTTTACGCGGTGGTGGAAGAGCAAGGAGGATGCCTGCTCATCTTGCGGATATCAAATTCAGATAGATTTGGTCGTTTTATTTTTTTGTGTTTTGTGTTTTGTTGTGGGCAATTGCTGAAGGTGTGTGGTATGGGCTCGTGGATCTGTACATGTTACCGCGTGAGGGTGTGGAAGGAGTGGAGCGAGAGTGCTGTGGAATGTTCACGGATGAACTGTGTGTAAAGCTCTATGTTAGTTGAAGCCTGCATCTGGAGGGTGGAGGTCTGGCTCCGGTGTCTTTGTACCCTTGTACTGAAGATTAAAAGTTTTTAACTTACCTATTTTATTTATTTATTTATTTATTTAATGTTTTCTATAGCGCGAACATGACCCAGTGTAGGGTATCAGAGCGCTTTACAGTAGCGTATCATCAAAAAGAGTACATTAGTGGAAAAACCAGAACATAAGAGGACAAAACCAGTCATTACAGAATCACACTTCAGTATAGCATATCAACATATATACAGTCAATATTTGAGTGACCAAGGCACATTTAACTAACAGGATCATCTTTGTACCAACATTGGATAGCGGAGCACTGAATGCAAGTGAGCAATTTATATATAAGTGATCAAATTATAGACAAGCTGTCGTCCAATCAGTCCTATGGGAGAAATTTGCTCATATAGAATGATTTTGCTTCCTTTTTGAAGGTTGCGATGGATGTGATTCTTCTAATGTTTGGTGGGAGTGCATTCCAAATTCTTGGTGCTGCTCCTGAGAATGCTCGGTCATAAGTCTTTTTCTTGCGGAAGCGAGCCGGTTTCAGAAGTAAGTCTGTTTTGCTCCTAGAGGGTCGGTTAACTCCGGAAAGAGTAAGTTTTTGAGCCAGGTAACCTGGAGTATTGTGATGGATTGCATTATGGGTGATGCATGCCAACTTGAAATGAATTCTTGCTTCGAAAGGCAACCAGTTTAGCATTTTCAAGTGAGGGGAGATATGGTTGAATTTTTTGGAACCCGCAATCAGCCTTGTGGCTGCATTAAGACAGGCTTTCAATGGGGCTGTTGTGATTTTGGGGAGCCCTGCCAGGGTAGTGCATCCATATTCAATCCTTGAAATGACCAGTGCTTGAACTGCAGTTTTAAGGTCTGTTTTGTTCAGGAAGGGTTTAAGTTTTCGCAAGTAACTTAAATGGAATCTGGTGTTTTTTGCCATTGTATTGATATGTGTTGACATGTTCAGGTTTTTATCTAGAGTAATTCCCAGTGATTTGGTAGAGTCGACAATCTTTGGAGTACAATTTAGAGCAGTGATAAGGTTGATCCATTCTGTTGTTTTTAATTTGCTTTTCTGCGGTGAAATAAGTAGGAATTCAGTTTTCTGAGGGTTTAGTTTCAGATGATTCTTGGTTAACCATTGGAGGGTTCTTGATAGTGCATGCTTCATTGTCTTTATCTCTTCTGTTGATACAACCTTGATGTACAACTGAGTATCATCTGCATACATGTGGAAAGCAATATTTGCTTTTTGTAATATTTCCGTGAGTGGTTCAACGTATAGATTAAAGAGCGCTGGCATAAGTGTTGATCCCTGTGGAACTCCGATTGTATTATTGGTCGGGCCAGAAAGGGTTTGGTTGACAATGAATTTTTGGGATCTGTTCTCAAGAAAGGAGCTGAACCAGTTGAGTACTGTACCCTCTAGAGGGTACAGTACTCAACTGGTTACCTGCTTCGTCCTTCCTTTCTTACATTCATCACACTGTAAATTGATACTTGACACTCAACTCATCTATTAGGCGTCTTGTGCTTTACAAATGTCTAAAATAAACTTACGAGTCTTTTTCAGATTTTTCGAATCATTGAACTTCTTTGATTCAGTCCTTAAAATCACAACTTTCAGACAAACCTTAAATAGGGCATTGTATTGTATTGGTTGTAAGTGACTTTCCACCCAACCCAAGGAGAACAGCGCGACAATTACCAATTTTAATACAAGTTCAATATTTACATGCTGTGCAAAGGCAACTAATACTCCCAGCTCACACAGAGAGCCAGACACCACCTCGCATATTTCTGTTACTGTTATTTCCCAGGGTAAACAAATTTCAAGGGCACAACCTAGGTTCCAGGCTCACGCCGAGACTCAACCCATGCACGTGATGTATTCCTACCTTTCACTGCAAACTTAATCTTCATCGAAAGCTTAGCGAACATGGTTGCTCTTTCTTCATCTTTTGGCCCCTTGACATGTTTCACCTTCGACCACTTATTGTGTCCTGCAGGGGAGACAGGGGTTGTGTGGATGGAGGCACATGGGGAAAATTCGGAAGAACCCACGATGATAGTTGATCCATGGCAGAACAGGGTGTTGAAGCCACAGATACTGAGAGGTTCCTGCAGTCCTAGGACGGGGGCCAATATTATTCTTCTATATTGTGAGCGAAGCATTCCGATGCCAACAGCAGCAGCCATATTGAACAGAGTTGTTGTTCATTCTGGTAAAAGAACAAGTAATAATCAAGGCCGTCAACAGTAAATCGGAGGGTGTCATTTTATTCACTACTTCGTAGTTATTCCATTAAAAGCTGAAGACCATGCCATGATTTGCAGAGAAATGGCATTGCCTGTGACTACTTAGTCTAATAATACACGCCCAGGTCAAACAGGATTACTTTAGAAGCCATCCCAGAGTCCCAGAGTTGATCATCCAACTACCTTAGAAGTCATTTACACGTCATCAGACATCATCAAGCTCTTGAAGTCATCAGCAAGCTGCAGAAGCTCAGCCTGAGGATTTGAGGATGACTTGAAAATGAGTATCTGAGGACTCTAGTAGGTGTCATTATTGGTGATGATTAACCCCATGGATGCTCAGCATATTCCCCGCTGTGCTGAGAAATCGTAAATGCCATACAACATGACGAGCTGGGCTCGTCATCAGTGTAGCAGCAGGCTACTTCATGACGAGCCCAGCTCGTCATGAGCCTGGAAGGGGTTAAAGGATGACTTGAAAAGGAGTAACTGATGACTATAGTAGGTGTCATTATTCATGATGATTTAAGGAGGACGTGAAAATTAGTATCTGCTGACTTCAGAAGGTGTCATTATTCCTGATGATCTGAGGATGACTTGTAAATGACTCTCCGATAACTTTACAAGATGACATTGTGCCTGATGACTTTGGGGTGATTTGAAAATAAGCATCTGAATACTTCAAAGGTACTATTGTGTTTTCAATAAGATGTTTTTGCGTCTGGTGATTTTAACAAGAATTGTTTGTCTATTTAAAGAGCACGTCCACCACTTTGGTTTCAGTTTTCCAGAAAAATGCAAACTGTTGGATGATTACACAATGAATTGCAGATAAACGTCTGACCTCCTGCAGCTGGGAGCCCCAAAACCCAAACACACCCTGAACCCCAATATTAACCCTTGCACCCCAAAACGCAGATACCCCCTCCTGAGGCATAGCCGGGAGATAGGCCCCTTGACAGTTGTTTTTAAAATCTAAAGAATTACCTGTATGTTTTTAAATTAGGATTGCTCCATTAGACCACTTTGGACCACAGCTGCACTTTGACTAGACTCCCGCGTAGCGGATTTATCGCTGCCGCGGCCCTAGTCTATTTCCAGTGACATCACGGACGGGGACTCCCTGAGGCCACGCCCACTACGGTCGGCCACGCCCCCACCTATCTACGCCTCACACCCCATATAAACATGTGCTATCACCGGACGCGCAGCGGACGAGCGCAGCAGGCGCGCCTAAGGCAAGCCCGTCTGCGCCCGTCCGCGCCGGTTCCGTGCCGAGTGCCGGACATTCTGCCCATTTACCCAACCTTCAATATTCTAAACACGACTTATGCAAACTCGATCAACGCTACTGCGATCAACCGACTAAATCGGATCTTGGGACCATCGATACTCCCCTTACATGTCCCTCCTGTGCCATTCAAATACCAGTCTCTTCACTGACTATCACACAAAACCCACCCAAACCACCCTTTCCCAAAAAATCGCAGCCTGCTGTGAGTAACCTGCTACAGGCCACTTCTTATACCACCGATTACCGGGCCCATACTATGTCTCACAAAAATAGGTCCCTCAAATGCATACTACTCAATGTAAGATCTATGCCCAAACATAAACACGAGATCGAAGCCTTGCTCAACGATCACAGCATTGACCTCATGTTTCTAACAGAAACTTGGGCTTCTCAGACCTCCGGACCCGACTGGAACATCGCCACGCCCATAGGCTACTCCGTCGAAAGCTTGAATCCAACAGGGTCCACCGGGGGAGGTATTGTGATAAACCACCGGTCGCACCTGAAAACAATCATTTGCGCCCAACCAGAATTAGAAGCCGAAGCAATGACCTTTAAGATCAAGGAAAACAATCATCTGATCTTTGAAGGACTGCTAGTTTACCGTCCTCCCGGCCCCAGGACGCCCTTCACCAAAGCTATACACACCTTTCTAGAAACCACCTTTGATACAGCCTCTTATACCATCCTAGGCGACTTCAACTATCATCTAGAGCTAAAAAACGATCCTGACTCAGCCACTCTTATCGATAACTTTCTCAGTTTCGACATGAAACAGTTAATCGATAAACCCACCCACATAGCAGGACACACCCTCGATGGGATTTTCTCGAACTGTCATTCCATCAAAATTGTATCCATCACCCCCATACCCTGGTCGGATCATAATGTCGTCTATTTTAATCTACAATTAAAAAACTTTGTGAAGCAGCGCAGAAGCTACCCGCCCCCTGAAACCTCCCGCCCTTGGAAAAAACTTGAAACCATCCAACTTGCTGAGGCATTGGGAAAGACTCTTCCCGACTTTGACCACGGCAGTAGTGAAGTTTGGATTTCCAACTTGAACAAATGGATTACTGACGCGGTGAACGAGCTGGTCCCACTTGAACCAAAGAAATCCAGCAAACGACTCGTCACTGCTCAATGGTACACGGCCGAGGTAAAAACTGTTAAGATTAAGTGCCGACGCGCAGAACGAAGCTGGCGCTCTGACTACAGCCTCGAGAAAAAACTAGAATACTCAAAAACCTTACAAGAGTACAAATCCATAATAATTCAGGCAAAGGCCGCCTACTTCACAGAAAAAATCCAAAAATCAGCAAATTCTTCCAGGGAACTTTTCAAAACTGTGGCCCATCTAACAAAAACTCCACGAGACACAGTATTCAACCCTGATCAGAGTTTTGTCGATGGAATGGCCACCTTCTTTCAAAAGAAGGTACAATCAGTGTATGATGAACTTAGCTCCACGGTATCCTCCATACCCCACAACAAAGTAGGACCTACCGACATGACTTCCCCCCGCTTTTCCAGATTCTCTGTACTTGAAAAACAGCGAGTACATGACTTACTAACTCAGATGAAATCCGGCTCTCCGCTGGACCCATGCCCCCCCTATGTGCTACATCAAATCCCTGAGGTCATTGCTAATACCTTAACTCCTTTGCTCAATAAAATCATCTCTCTAGGAGAATTCCCAAATAAGTGGAAAATGGCCTGCATTAGGCCTATTCTTAAAAAAGACTCCCTGGATCCTTCTGAATACGAACATTATCGACCCATTTCCTGTCTGCCATTACCATCAAAAATTCTAGAAAAAGCTATAAATCAGGAAATAATGCTGCATGTGGAGGAAAAGAAGCTACTTGATCCATCTCAGCATGGCTTCAGATCACTACATTCCACGGAATCTGCCCTCATCATGGCGACTGAAAAAATTCGCAGAACCATGGACGAAGGTGGACGATCGGCCCTGATACTTTTGGATCTCACAGCGGCCTTCGACACCGTTAATCACGCCGTCCTATTAAAAAGACTTACATCATTAGGCTTCACCGGCTCTGCCCTAGCCCTCATTGCCTCCTTCCTAACCACCCGCACCAATCAAGTGATTTGGAATGGACTGCAATCCACCGAATTCTCTCTCCCAGGCGGTGTTCCACAATGCTCAGCTCTGTCTCCTACTCTTTTTAACCTTTACGTCACCCCCCTAGCGGCCCTGATTAGATCTCACGGACTACAATTGGTGTCGTACGCCGACGACACACAGATTGTTGTGTCCATCTCTCAATCCATTGACGCCACAGCAGAACGATTCAGGAATTGCCTCTCTCAGGTTAAGAATTGGATGAACAACAATTTCCTAAGACTTAATACGGATAAAACCGAAGTTATCGAGTTTGGCAACAAAGCTTCCATGTGGAACGACCTATGGTGGCCCCCTGAAGCAGGTACCTGCCCTCTTCCTGTAGACAAGGTTAGAAACCTTGGCTTCCTATTAGACAAGGAACTCTCCTGTAAAGCCCAGATGAACCAGGTGACTTCAGCCTGTTTTCACAACATCAAATTGATTAGGAAAGTTCTTCCCTATATCCCAGATACACTCAGAAAAACGGTAATGGGAGCCGTGGTGTTATCCCGCATTGACTACTGCAACTCCCTCTACCTGGGAGCAGGAGAAAAACAGCTGTCTAAACTTCAGGCGATCCAAAATGCGGCGGCTAGAGCCTTACTGAACATCCCTAGACGCCACCCCACGTCCAAAGCTATTCGGGAGCTACACTGGCTCCCGGTTAGACGCCGCATTCAATTTAAATCTCTCTGCCTTGTCCACAGATCTATTCACGGCAAGGGACCCGACGACCTCAACAACCTGCTGGCCCGATACATTCCCCCCGCGCATTGAGGTCATCCACCCTCGACCTCATTTGCCAACCCAGAATAAACAGAGCCCGCTGGGGGGGGGGGAAGGTCCTTCTCCTACCAAGCGGCAAAAATCTGGAACTCGCTACCCCCAGCACTCTGTGCCCAAAAATCTAAAACGATTTTTAGAAAAGCCCTAAAAACCTGGCTCTTTGTCTAGACCAATCTGCCCCTCTGCCTCCCTATCATCTGTATCTGTTAGCGCCAAGACGCTGCGGCAATCGTGCGCTCTACAAATATTTTGAAAAAAAAACAACCAATATTAACCCTGGCTCCCCAAAACCCAAACACACCCTGAACCCCAAAATTAACCCTTGCACCCCAAAACACAAACATACCCTAAACCCTAAAATTAACCCTGGCACCCCAAAACCCAAACACACCCTAAACCCTAAAATTAACCCTGAAACCCCAAAAGCCAAACACACCCTGAACCCCCAAATTAACCCTTGCACCCCAAACCCAAACACACCCTAAACCCTAAAATTAACCCTGGCACCCCAAAACCCAAACACACCCTGAACCCCCAAATTAACCCTTGCACCCCAAAACCCAAACACACCCTGAACCCCAATATTAACCCTTGCACCCCAAAACCCAAACACACCCTAAACCATAAAATTAACCCTGGCACCCCAAAACCCAAACACACCCTGAACCCCCAAATTAACCCTTGCACCACAAACCCAAATACACCCTAAACCCTAAAATTAACCCTGGCACCCCAAAACCCAAACACACCCTGAACCCCCAAATTAACCCTTGCACCCCAAACCCAAACACACCCTAAACCCTAAAATTAACCCTGGCACCCCAAAAGCCAAACACACCCTGAACCCCCAAATTAACCCTTGCACACCAAACCCAAACACACCCTAAACCCTAATATTAACCCTTGTACTCTAAAACCCAAACACACCCTACACCCTAACACTAACCCTGGCACCCCAAAACCCAAACACAACCTGAACCCCCAAATTAACCCTTGCACCCCAAAACCCAAACACACCCTGAACCCTCAAATTAACCCTTGCACACCAAACACAAACACACCCTAAACCCTAATATTAACCCTTGTACCCTAAAACCCAAACACACCATAAACCCTAAAATTAACCCTCGCACCCCAAACCTAAACATGCTCTAAACTCTTAAATTACACCTGGCCCCCCAAAACACAAACCCACCCTCAACCCTAAAATGACCATGTACGCCCTGAAATCCAAAAGCCCTACAAACCCCCAAACTTTTTATGAATGCGGAATGCCGGGAGGCGCTGCTGTGATATGATACTTTCTGTACCCCCAGGCTGCACTTCCTTCATAGAGTATTTCCATAAACACATAGTTTAGTGGAATCCGATTGTTAGATTCTTTAAACAACTGCGGACAGACCTGCTCATGGCCCGAGGAATAGGTCTTGCAAAGGAAAACAAGCGTTGTCGTCATGGTGAGTGCCGAATTCACTCCATCACAATACTAAAATACATTTTTAAAAAGCAGTTGCCTCGAACACAATGCCAAAATCACCTACTGTAAACCATCAGTCTGCCGGCTGGCTGGGACTCGAACCGCAGATCCTCAATGCAGAGCAGCTCTCTCACCCTTCTTCCTCTAGCAAAAGCCTACGCACATCCGGGAGCGCCGGAAGTGACGTCATTGTTCTGCGGCAAGAACGAAGACTGCCGTGAGTGCAATTAAAGGGACAGATGGATTGGTATCGGTCTCTTTATTTTTCCAACTCCACTTCCTTCGTCGATTCCAGCGTATACTCAGGTAAGTGCTGCAGCTGTTAAAAAAGAGCAGCATCGATCCTCCGCTCTCGGTCCCAGCTGCTCAATTTCCGTCCCAGACCAGCTTCCTCATTTTTCGGAAAGCACGAGTTTTCATTAAGGGGGCAAATTCATTTTATAATGAATACCTGCGTTGCAATGTGTGTGTATTATGTGTGTTTGATGTTTGTCTGTATCAGCCTGCCTGCTTGTTTAATATGCACCTTTTGTGTTTGAGCATGTGTATTTTTGTGTATGTGTGACGTAGTGCGTGCCTGTGTAAGTTGTGGAAAATTGCAAAAAGCCTAAAAAATGTGTTTTACAGCAAGTTCTTCGCCGTAAGGAAAAATCAATTACTGCCCTGATATTGTAGGTCCCATGTTGGTTCCAAGTGCACCTGCGTGTATTCAAGATTCTCGACCAAATG
Organism: Lissotriton helveticus; assembly: GCF_964261635.1. Classification (NCBI taxonomy): domain Eukaryota; kingdom Metazoa; phylum Chordata; class Amphibia; order Caudata; family Salamandridae; genus Lissotriton; species Lissotriton helveticus. Next base: position 1,778,278,515 of record NC_136065.1, read on the forward strand.
GAACAGTTTTCGATCTACTGAAAAGTTGTCAATCAAAGAAGGCTAAACACATTTATTTATGTGAATATTGTTGAGCATTACTTGTGTCCTTGCAACTTGTAGTGAGCCTTCATTACTAAATGAATGTGTGCTCTATTGTTGAATCCTGGTCACGTTCCCCAAGCTGTGTAGTGTGCAGAGCAGCACATCTTCTAAAACACTGGCAGTTTTCATGGATGCGTTTCAAAGCATAAGGATAAATGCTTCAAATAACTTAGCCGTTGTAATGCTGGTTCTTTATTTTGTTTGCTATTTGTGTAATTGAAAGGCCTGGTTGCCTGTGGTGATTGAGGATTACGCCCTATTTCGGAAACGTAGTCCGACGCATTCCAACATCTTGCAATATCTACTTTCGCAAAAAAAGCTATCATTCTGGTTTCGTTCCATGTGCATGCAATGTTTTTAACTCGTTTGTATATATTATTGAGACAGGGCCAATTACGTATTCCCTGTTTGCGCTAATTTACCTTGACCGCTAAAATCTCTGTAAAAATGAAGCCGGTCTTGTTACATCTGCCACTATCGATCCCAGCCATATATTATCCAGTTACAACCTGACCTACTGCTAAAGTACTGAGGCAGAGGGATCGAGCCCTGAGATAAATCGCATTAATATTTCCTATTTTCTCGCTTTCTCTCTCTCGCCTTCTCTTTCTCTCTCTCTCTTGCCTTCTTTCTCTCTCGCCTTCTCTTTCTCTCTCTCTCTTGCCTTCTTTCTCTCTCTCTCTCTCTCGCCTTCTTTCTCTCTCTCTCTCTCTCGCCTTCTTTCTCTCTCTCTCGCCTTCTTTCTCTCTCTCTCTCGCTTTCTTTCTCTCTCGCTTTCTTTCTCTCTCCGCCTTCTTTCTCTCTCTCTCGCCTTCTTTCTCTCTCTCTCTCGCCTTCTCTCTCTCTCTCGCCTTCTCTTTCTCTCTCTCTCTCGCCTTCTCTTTCTCTCTCTCTCTCTCGCCTTCTCTTTCTCTCTCTCTCTCTCGCCTTCTCTTTCTCTCTCTCTCTCTCGCCTTCTCTTTCTCTCTCTCTCTCTCTCTCTCGCCTTCTCTCTCTCTCTCGCCTTCTGATTGGCCAATCACCGAAGAGAGAGATTTTAAAGCTATGATTCTGTTCCAATCATCTGGTAAGCACAATAAGTAAACCTTTATAATAAGTTTGCAACTGCAGGATAACGGTACAAATTACCAACCTGTTTCAGTAAAACCTACATTTGTGATTAATTAATCCAATAATGGACAGTAAAAATGAACATGTATGTCCCCACATATGCCTTGGATTGCTCTCCAGAGACAAATGTAACACTTATGAAAAGGACTGAAACGTTTAGCTTGTGGCACTACTATAAGGCAGCTAATTTTGGATAAACTATTTTCAGGAGGTTCAAGTTCAGGCTTACAATGTGTACTGTCTATTAAGGAAAACTTACTTACTTGGTTATGGATAGATTGTACATTTGTCCTTTATTATCAATACCTCTTTATTTATATATTATGGCTAGAGCCTGAAGATATATTGCAAGTGGTCAATGTGTTCTTTTCTGTTTTGAAGTTTATATGTAAATATATATTTTTTTCTCTTGCTTTTTTTTAGTGAAGAAACAATGTCTAATGATTCAGGATATTTTTCAAGAGATAATTGCAAGCTATTCTGGCACAACAGAGGGTCTAAAACAGGTGTTACTTCAAAGGGCACTGGAGAAAAAGCAGATGTTAATGGACTGTGGCAATCGGGGAAGCGCTGGTAGACTTAAGAGGGTGTTACGCGAACTACAAGAGGAAGAAATTGCAGAGAAAAGAGGCAAGGACAAAAAAGCCAAGCAGAGTGGACTGGATTATATAAGAGTTGGTAACAAAGCTCATGCTGAAAGCACAACTTCTCAGCCTGGTGATGCAAGTTCGCTTATGAATTTGCAGAAACTTGAAAACCTAGCCCTTTTAGCAGGGATGGCTAGTGTCCTTCATCAAAAATCCACAACTAAAAATGACGCATCAGACCGTGAAAATGAACTTGTCTTGGAGTCCCCGCTTAAATCCAAATATCAAGGACAAAAACATGCCTCCCTTTCACCACGTCATCCTAGAGTAATCAACACTCATTCTGAAAATATAATGGGGCCATTCTGATGTAATCAATAGCCATCCTGAAGCTGTCATAGGATCATCCAGGAATAATCCACACTCATCCAGAAATTGTCATGGGATCATTCCAAAGTAATCCACTTCCATCCTGGAGCGGTTATAGGATCATCCTGGAATAATTGACAGTCATCCTTAAATTAGCTAGAACCCATCCTGGAGTAATTCTCCCTCATCCTGAAGTTGTCAATTAGTATTCGTGGAGTTGTAAAAGGTAATCACTCCCTGCCAGTGGAAATCATCAGAACACCATCCTACTGTAGTTTTTGTGATGAGTCTAGGTTCGTCATCACATTTACATTTTTTGTCCTACAGGCATACTTCAGGATGGCTTGAGATGACTTCCCCAGATAATTGCAGGAATAGCCTGAGTGTTATCATCAGATGAGTCCAGAATGACTCCAGGATGATCTTCCTTTTTGACATGGGCGGACTAAAACAAGTACTTGAATCACATCACAAAGTTAGCCCTCTGTCACACACCGGCCTCTCTTCAGCTACAGACACACGACTAAGGTTCTCTCACTGTCACACACATGTAGGTGTCTCATTACCCAACTTCCATTATATTTTTAACTTTGAGGTTAGCATTCCCCCTTTGTACACATGGGCCTGCGATTTGCATGACGTGGATAAACGGCATATCAAAAAAGACAAAGGTGAAATTGGTAGCCAAACAAGGCATTGGATCGCGTGGCAACAGTCTACTTCCTACGTGTCACAGCACAGCCTGCTTCACTGCCACGCATTGCTATCTGGTATTTAGTCACAAACGAAACTTTCTCGTTGACAGCCACACATACAATGTGCTACTCTTTAGGAGACAGCCACAAACTCGGCTCTCTGTCCCACTGACATCGGGCTGCCTGTCCTGATAATACTATTCACCACAGAGCATGATCACTCATGCATGACCTTAGGCTGCGAAACTGACCTTTGCCTCTAATATAAGCCCTCGCCTACTCTTTAATCCCCCCGTAGAGGAACCCTCGGTGGGAACTCAGCAGTTGAGAGGCGAGGAGATTCACTGTCTTTAATCACCTTGTCTCCTCCGAACAGAAATCAAAATTGGACTACCTAGCTACAGCAATCCTGGCGTTCATCACATGCACACCCGGGCTCACCTCAGGCCGGGTGCTGGAGGAGTGCCGAGGAAATTATCTTCTGGTTTATCGGCGTTTATGTTCCGGTGCAACAGTGTCTAGCTCTCATTAGAGGAATACTCCAATCGGCACCCGTAGCACCGACGCACATCACGTGATCCGCGCGACAGTCCTCCTTTGAATCCCGTTGGTTGCCGGTTTCACTCTGCTGCTGCTCTTGAGCCCGGACGGTGGACGTTAGTTGGAGCTCACGGGCACGATGATTTAGGGCCCGGGGGCAGGAGGGGCGAATGAGCGGAGGTCCTCATGGCTGGGCATCGATGAAGGGAAAGGGAGGAAGGACTGTGGATGGGCTGAATGGGCAGACATGCTTTCTTCCTTTAGGAGCAGGTTGCGAAAGGTATCTGGTTAAAGTTGGGCGTCCGAGAGCACATCATCTCTCGCGGAGCCAAGTACACACCACTGTGCTTTCTGTAATGTTGATACTTCACCCCCAAATGAAGACACTGCGTAGAGGAGTTGTTCCAATAACTTCGTTTATTTGGAATAAGCAATTCTATTCACAAGAGCGCCGAGCGTCTAATTCCTAATCGCTCCGGTCACTTATGGCGCCGTTCAACACTCGCGCATGCACCTACAACCGCTGGCGCATGCGCACCTCAGTTCACGCTCTCGCTCCGGCGTACCGCGTCATCACGCAGGTACCCAGAGCTAGAGCGCAACACTACATATCTCCTCTTTTCCAATAACAATATAAAAGCTATAAGTCACATAGTTCAATAGTCCTCTACTTCAAAGTCTTTAAATCGAGTGGGCCTGACCACCATTCTCCCAGCACGTGTGCGTCTTACCGGTGTAGATTCTTCACGGGTACTTTCACGTGCGGGGCTCATCACCATTCTCTGTGTCCCAGCCTCATCCTCGGTGGGAGTGGTTTTTCTTGTTGTCGGAGATCCTTCCCCACTCGCATTCTCACTCTCTTCTCTCTCTGCTTGCATTTGTCCTTCCTCTTGACTTTCCTCTCCTGCGGTCATCTCTTCTGTGTTACTTGCTTGTCTCTGATCGCATAGGTCATTCTCCTTGCCTATTGGCCATTGCACAATCTTGTTGATTTTTGCCATGCGGTCTTGGGACCACACTTTTCCATTACTGAGTAATGCGGCTCTTCCATACACCTCTTCCACTCGCAGGGGTATGCTGTACTTGCTTTCTCCTTTCCTTCTGGGTGCGGCGAGCTTGACTCTCACCCATTCCCCTCTCTCTAGATCTGGCTCTTTGACATTCCGTCTCTTATTGTAATGTTCGGTGTACACCTTCTGGGCCTTTTCTAGGTTATGCTGAACAACGGCTGGTGACCATTTGCTGGTGATCGTCTTCTCTCTCCAGACCACATTGTCTCTCGTAAAAGGGAGTCTACCCCGCAAAATCTGGAAGGGGCTGTACCCCATCAAGGCAGGGGTGATTCTGTATGCCCACAGCATACTCTGTATTTCTACTTCCCAGTCTCTACCTTGCATTATTGCGGCCTGTATGGATCCCATCAGGACGCGGTTGAACCTTTCTACTTGTCCGTTGCTCGCAGGATGGTATACTGAGGTGTGTTTCGACTTAATGCCGTTCCTTTCCATATATCTGGTCCATTTCTCAGATGTAAATTGCGGGCCATTGTCACTTAGGATCGTCCTTGGTATTCCTTCACATAGAAACACTGAGGTGAGAAATTTTAACACAGCTTCAGAGTCCATTACCTCTTGTACGTCTACCTCCGGCCACTTGGAATATTTATCCACCACAACACATAGGTACTTAGCTGTTCCATGGGTGTCTAACACTGGTCCCAAGATGTCCACCGCAATGTCTTCCCATGGGTTGCGCGGTTGCTCAAACGTGCCCAACGCTGGTCTCAGGGGTTTCAATATTTTGTCCGCTCCCTGGCACTGGCCACACTCTCTCACATGTCTTTCTATTTGAATGTCCATACCTGGCCACCAGTACATTTGTTTCACACGCAGTTTCGTCTTCACGATGCCGAGATGGCCTTCGTGTAGTTGGCTCAGCAGGAGCGGGATTAAGGTCGTGGGGGGCACCACTTTATCACTGCGGTACATAAAGATTCCTGAGTCACTCACTCACAATTCCTCCTGCACTTCATAGAATTTCTTAAGGGTTTCTTTCAGTCTCTTCTTCTCTGGCCAACCCTTGATCAGATAGTGCTTGACTTCTTTCATGTCTCCATCATCCTCATAGGCCTGCGCCCATTCTTGCCTGCTGATTGTTCTTTCCGAGTCCTCCATCACAGCTACCATTTCGTCTCCTCCTGGCTAGGTTTCAGGTGCATCCTCCATTGCTGAGGCACGACTGAGGTAATCAGCTACTTTATTGCGTGTCCCCGGTAAGTACTCAACATCATAGGTGTATTCCAACAGTTTGAGGGTCATTTTGGCTATGCGAGGTGCGGCCGTACCAGGCCCGCTCGAGGTGAGCACCTTGACCAGTGGTTTGTGGTCAGTTTGAAGCGGGTGCCCCACAGGAACTGCCAGAATTTTCCCATGGCCCATGTTACTGCCAGCATCTCCTTTTCAATTACACTGTATTTTTGCTCTGTGGGAGATAACGCTCGGGAGGCGAAGCTAAGGGTTTCCACGGTCTTATCTCGCTCTTGTGCCAGTACAGCTCCTAAACCTCTTTCACTGGCGTCGGTTGTCAGGATTGTACGTCCTGAGGGATCATAGCCATGTAACGGCACCGCTTGACTTATGTTACTCTTCAATTCCTCAAATCACATTGGGCTTCATCATCCCATTGAAACGCCGTCTTATCCCTTATGAGTTGTCTCAGTCTGTGAGTCTTTGTGGCAAAATGTCGGACAAATTTACTATAATACTCGGCCATGCCCAGGAATGATCTCACTTCATCCTTGCTGACTAGTGCCTTGGCTTCACAGATCGCTTTCACGTTTTCCTTCTTCGGGGTAATTCCTTGACTCCCTAACTCATGCCCGAGATAGGTGACTGCTGACATGCCTAGTCTGCACTTTCCCCACTCAGCGGTGAGGCCTTACTCTAACAAAACATTCAACACTTTGGTAAGTTTCCTGTCATGGTCCTCCCGGTCTGTTCCCATAATTAGAATGTCGTCCTGGAAGTATTGGACGCCTTCCACATCTTTGAACAGGCGGTGCATGAGTTTTTGGAAAACAGCCGCCGCTGATGCCAACCCAAAGGGCATACGGCGATACTGGTAACACCCAAAGGGTGTGATGAAGGAGGTGAGCTTCCTGCTCGCTGGGTGCAAGTCTATTTGATGGTATGCAGAGGTGAGGTCAATGGTAAAAAACCATGTCACCTCTCTTGTTTTGGCCAGCATCTCTTCAATCCTCGGCAATGGGAATTTGTTTTGGCCAGCATCTCTTCAATCCTCGGCAATGGGAATTTGTTTTGGCCAGCATCTCTTCAATCCTCGGCAATGGGAATTTCTCTACTATCAGGCATTTGTTGAGTTCGCGAAGGTCCACACACAGACGCACCTTGCCATTGGTTTTTCTGGCTACCACCAGGGGTGCCAACCATTCCGAGCTGTCATTGGGTTCAATTATTCCTTGCTCCTCCAGTCTTTGTAGCTCTTGTTGGACAGCATCCTTAACCGCAATCGGTATGTTTCTGACTTTGTGGGATACAGGACTCGCATTTTCCTTGAGCAGGATCTTGTGTACAAACTTCTCTAGTTTGCCTACTGTGCCTCCGAACACTTTGGGGAAGTCTTGTTTCAATTTCTCCAGGTCTGGCCAACTGCCACCATCCGTCAGTAGTACTTGTTCTTTGCCTCCCGGGTCTAACTTTATTCCAAGGTCTCCCTGATCTCTCCATCCTAGCACTGAGGGTCCTTGCTCCGCGACATACAGCTTGCATACTGCCAATCTCCCTCTAAATTCAAACTTCAGGGCTCTGTACCCTACCATGGGAATCAGGTTGTTTGTGTACGATATCGGTCTTATGTCTGGCGGATCCAATTGTGGGCCGACACTGGGTCTGAACTCTTCTTCCCATACTGATCTTTGTACAATGGAGTATGGTGATCCAGAGTCAATCGCTATCCTGATTTTTACCCTTCCAATTAACATGTCCGCTCGTGGTTTGTCTGAGCGCTTGCCAGATATTTCCAACACTTGTTCTTCAACACATAGCACCATGTCATCGTCCTCCAGATCTTCCTCTGCTGGGTCTCCTGCCGGAGATTGCGCAATGTACTTCAGCATCGACTTCTTCCCTTTCTTGCGACACACTTTATCATAATGGCCGATCAAGCCGCAGAACGTGCACTTGGCGCGAAATGCGGGGCATCGCTTGTCTTGGGCTGTGTGTGCTGTGCTTCCACACCTATAGCACGCGAACCTGCTGTCCGCGGTTTGTCTTCCTGACTGTCCAGGTTTTCCTGACCATCTGGACACATTTCTCCCATCTCCTGGAGCACCTCTTTGCTTGCTTGGGGACTCAGCTTCGTCAATTTTGTTGACCATAATCCTTTGAGCATTCTCCTTTTTTGCTGCCTCGGCGCAAGGTTTTGAGAGTTCCGCTTTCTTTACCATTGTGATCACCTCTTTGAGTGTTGCCTCGCCGTGCGCCCACAATTTATCCTGCACCGATTTGTTGGTGGTGTGCATTACAATTTGATCTTTGATGAAGTCGTCTTGAAGTTGTCCATATTTACAAGTGATCGCTAGTCGTCTCAGTGCTGCGACATAATCGTCTATGGATTCTCCTTCTTGCTTCCTTTGTTGGAAATTGAATCGATCAATGGAGACACACACAGCCGGGCGGTAGTGATTGTCAAGATCTTCCAAGGCATGCTTGAAGACGTCATCGTCTGCTGCTTGCCGTGTCGCAGGTACGATATTTGCGAACACCCTTATCCCTTCAGGGCCAAATTGTGTAGAAGTAACCGTTTTTTTCTCGCGATAGAGAACGCTTCCCCGTTTTCATCTTCTAAGTCTTCTACGTAGTTTTTGAAATATTCCCTCCAATCCTCCCATTTGGGGTTCACCTGGTCTGGGTAGGAATGGAATTGGTGCCATGAGAGATGTCGCTTGGTTGCTCATCTTGGGCACTGCTCTCGGTCCTTCTCCTTGGTTCTCGGGGCTGCCTGGCGCACTGCTGTATTCTCCTTGATCCAACCCTTCTCCCTGGCCCTTGGGGCTGCCTGGTGCGCTGGGACTTCTGTCCTGTGACTTGTTGGGACGTTGTTCTTTTTCATCCCCCGCACCACTGTCTCCTTTCTCTGCCAGGGCCTCAGTGGGGCGTCGTCACCACCTTACCGTGCTGCTCCTAGTGTGCTTCGTGGTTAGGCCCTTGGGCACGTGGTGGGCGTGGTTAGGACATCTGCACTTCTGCCGCGCTCTTTTGTGAATACTGCTGCCTCCTTTCCTTGCGGTGTGCTCTCTTTTAGTGTCCCCGACGATTTCTGACCTTGGTGCGTGGTCTGGGTGTCGCTGTCGCGTTGCTCTATGGTTTTTTGTTTCGGGGATGATGTTAGTGGGGGATCCCACTCCTCGTCGCCACTGTAATGTTGATACTTCACCCCCAAATGAAGACACTGCGTAGAGGAGTTGTTCCAATAACTTCGTTTATTTGGAATAAGCAATTCTATTCACAAGAGCGCCAAGCGTCTAATTCCTAATCGCTCCGGTCGCTTATGGCGCCGTTCAACACTCGCGCATGCGCCTACAACCGCTGGCGCATTCGCACCTCAGTTCACGCTCTCGATCCGGCGTTCCACGTCATCACGCAGGTACCCAGAGCTAGAGCGCGACACTACACTTTCCTTTGTGCCCGTTGGCAGTGAAAGTTTTTGCGCGTCAGTGAGTGAGCAAGGCGCGCCCAGCTTGTGTTAAGCACTTCAGTGAGTGTGCACCGAGTATGCCCAGCATGTACTCGGGGCACAAGTCGCGGGACACCGCAGGTTCACGGCGTCCACCCACTATTTTCACAGGGCGTATGCCCTCCTGCCAAGAAATTTGGGCCCCACAGAAATATGCTGAACTTGTCCCGGTGTAATTTTCAGACACGGGGACACACATTCAGCAGCACCTGTACGTTATCTGCTTTCCATTCCCAGCAGGAAGGTGCAGGCAGCGAGGAAGCTTTTTTTTTCACTTCCAGCCGGGCCGAAGTTAAGGGGCCATCTGGCCTCCTTTTGTTTGAATATCCTGACTGGAGGCAGCCTGGAACATCACACTGAAATGTAAATGCCACGGAGAGAAACAAAGGCACACAGCTTGTTATCTTTTCACAGGTACTTAAGAGAGGCAGCTTACCTTTGTTCAGTCCCTTTATATAATAGAAGCATGCACTATAATGTCAGATGTGTTGATCTGACCCAGTATGTATACAAATAATTCCAATAGCACTATTTTATTTCTGGTATAGCGTTACACAACCCAATGCAGACCTGGGCTCACCTCAGGCCGGGTGCTGGAGGAGTGCCGAGGAAATTATCTTCCGGTTTATCGGCGTTTATGTTCCGGTGCAACAGTGTCTAGCTCTCATTAGAGGAATACTCCAATCGGCACCCGTAGCACCGACGCACATCACGTGATCCGCGCGACAGTCCTCCTTTGAATCCCGTTGGTTGCCGGTTTCACTCTGCTGCTGCTGCTGCTGCTGCTCTTGAGCCCGGACGGTGGACGTTAGTTGGAGCTCACAGGCACGATGATTTGGGGCCCGGGGGCAGGAGGGGCGAATGAGCGGAGGTCCTCATGGCTGGGCATCGATGAAGGGAAAGGGAGGAAGGACTGTGGATGGGCTGAATGGGCAGACATGCTTTCTTCCTTTAGGAGCAGGTTGCGAGAGGTATCGGGTTAAAGTTGGGCGTCCGAGAGCACATCATCTCTCGCGGAGCCAAGTACACACCACTGTGCTTTCTGTAATGTTGATACTTCACCCCCAAATGAAGACACTGCGTAGAGGAGTTGTTCCAATAACTTCGTTTATTTGGAATAAGCAATTCTATTCACAAGAGCGCCGAGCGTCTAATTCCTAATCGCTCCGGTCACTTATGGCGCCGTTCAACACTCGCGCATGCACCTACAACCGCTGGCGCATGCGCACCTCAGTTCACGCTCTCGCTCCGGCGTACCGCGTCATCACGCAGGTACCCAGAGCTAGAGCGCAACACTACATATCTCCTCTTTTCCAATAACAATATAAAAGCTATAAGTCACATAGTTCAATAGTCCTCTACTTCAAAGTCTTTAAATCGAGTGGGCCTGACCACCATTCTCCCAGCACGTGTGCGTCTTACCGGTGTAGATTCTTCACGGGTACTTTCACGTGCGGGGCTCATCACCATTCTCTGTGTCCCAGCCTCATCCTCGGTGGGAGTGGTTTTTCTTGTTGTCGGAGATCCTTCCCCACTCGCATTCTCACTCTCTTCTCTCTCTGCTTGCATTTGTCCTTCCTCTTGACTTTCCTCTCCTGCGGTCATCTCTTCTGTGTTACTTGCTTGTCTCTGATCGCATAGGTCATTCTCCTTGCCTATTGGCCATTGCACAATCTTGTTGATTTTTGCCATGCGGTCTTGGGACCACACTTTTCCATTACTGAGTAATGCGGCTCTTCCATACACCTCTTTCACTCGCAGGGGTATGCTGTACTTGCTTTCTCCTTTCCTTCTGGGTGCGGCGAGCTTGACTCTCACCCATTCCCCTCTCTCTAGATCTGGCTCTTTGACATTCCGTCTCTTATTGTAATGTTTGGTGTACACCTTCTGGGCCTTTTCTAGGTTATGCTGAACAACGGCTGGTGACCATTTGCTGGTGATCGTCTTCTCTCTCCAGACCACATTGTCTCTCGTAAAAGGGAGTCTACCCCGCAAAATCTGGAAGGGGCTGTACCCCATCAAGGCAGGGGTGATTCTGTATGCCCACAGCATACTCTGTATTTCTACTTCCCAGTCTTTACCTTGCATTATTGCGGCCTGTATGGATCCCATCAGGACGCGGTTGAACCTTTCTACTTGTCCGTTGCTCGCAGGATGGTACACTGAGGTGTGTTTCGACTTAATGCCGTTCCTTTCCATATATCTGGTCCATTTCTCAGATGTAAATTGCGGGCCATTGTCACTTAGGATCGTCCTTGGTATCCCTTCACATAGAAACACTGAGGTGAGAAATTTTAACACAGCTTCAGAGTCCATTACCTCTTGTACGTCTACCTCCGGCCACTTGGAATATTTATCCACCACAACACATAGGTACTTAGCTGTTCCTTGGGTGTCTAACACTGGTCCCAAGATGTCCACCGCAATGTCTTCCCATGGGTTGCGCGGTTGCTCAAACGTGCCCAACGCTGGTCTCGGGGGTTTCAATATTTTGTCCGCTCCCTGGCACTGGCCACACTCTCTCACATGTCTTTCTATTTGAATGTCCATACCTGGCCACCAGTACATTTGTTTCACACGCAGTTTCGTCTTCACGATGCCGAGATGGCCTTCGTGTAGTTGGCTCAGCAGGAGCGGGATTAAGGTCGTGGGGGGCACCACTTTATCACTGCGGTACATAAAGATTCCTGAGTCACTCACTGACAATTCCTCCCGCACTTCATAGAATTTCTTAAGGGTTTCTTTCAGTCTCTTCTTCTCTGGCCAACCCTTGATCAGATAGTGCTTGACTTCTTTCATGTCTCCATCATCCTCATAGGCCTGCGCCCATTCTTGCCTGCTGATTGTTCTTTCCGAGTCCTCCATCACAGCTACCATTTCGTCTCCTCCTGGCAAGGTTTCAGGTGCATCCTCCATTGCTGAGGCACGACTGAGGTAATCAGCTACTTTATTGCGTGTCCCCGATAAGTACTCGACATCATAGGTGTATTCCAACAGTTTGAGGGTCATTTTGGCTATGCGAGGTGTGGCCGTACCAGGCCCGCTCGAGGTGAGCACCTTGGCCAGTGGTTTGTGGTCAGTTTGAAGCGGGTGCCCCACAGGAACTGCCAGAATTTTCCCATGGCCCATGTTACTGCCAGCATCTCCTTTTCAATTGCACTGTATTTTTGCTCTGTGGGAGATAACGCTCGGGAGGCGAAGCTAAGGGTTTCCACGGTCTTGTCATCTCGCTCTTGTGCCAGTACAGCTCCTAAACCTCTTTCACTGGCGTCGGTTGTCAGGATTGTACGTCCTGAGGGATCATAGCCATGTAACGGCACCGCTTGACTTATGTTACTCTTCAATTCCTCAAATTCACATTGGGCTTCATCATCCCATTGAAACGCCGTCTTATCCCTTATGAGTTGTCTCAGTCTGTGAGTCTTTGTGGCAAAATGTCGGACAAATTTACTATAATACTCGGCCATGCCCAGGAATGATCTCACTTCATCCTTGCTGACTAGTGCCTTGGCTTCACAGATCGTTTTCACGTTTTCCTTCTTCGGGGTGATTCCTTGACTCCCTATCTCATGCCCGAGATAGGTGACTGCTGACATGCCTAGTCTGCACTTTCCCCACTCAGCGGTGAGGCCTTTCTCTAACAAAACATTCAACACTTTGGTAAGTTTCCTGTCATGGTCCTCCCGGTCTGTTCCCATAATTAGAATGTCGTCCTGGAAGTATTGGACGCCTTCCACATCTTTGAACAGGCGGTGCATGAGTTTTTGGAAAACAGCCGCCGCTGATGCCAACCCAAAGGGCATACGGCGATACTGGTAACACCCAAAGGGTGTGATGAAGGAGGTGAGCTTCCTGCTCGCTGGGTGCAAGTCTATTTGATGGTATGCAGAGGTGAGGTCAATGGTAAAGAACCATGTCACCTCTCTTGTTTTGGCCAGCATCTCTTCAATCCTCGGCAATGGGAATTTGTTTTGGCCAGCATCTCTTCAATCCTCGGCAATGGGAATTTCTCTTCTATCAGGCATTTGTTGAGTTCGCGAAGGTCCACACACAGACGCACCTTGCCATTGGTTTTTCTGGCTACCACCAGGGGTGCCAACCATTCCGAGCTGTCATTGGGTTCAATTATTCCTTGCTCCTCCAGTCTTTGTAGCTCTTGTTGGACAGCATCCTTAACCGCAATCGGTATGTTTCTGACTTTGTGGGATACAGGACTCGCATTTTCCTTGAGCAGGATCTTGTGTACAAACTTCTCTAGTTTGCCTACTGTGCCTCCGAACACTTTGGGGAAGTCTTGTTTCAATTTCTCCAGGTCTGGCCAACTGCCACCATCCGTCAGTAGTACTTGTTCTTTGCCTCCCGGGTCTAACTTTATTCCAAGGTCTCCCTGATCTCTCCATCCTAGCACTGAGGGTCCTTGCTCCGCGACATACAGCTTGCATACTGCCAATCTCCCTCTAAATTCATCCTTCAGGGCTCTGTACCCTACCATGGGAATCAGGTTGTTTGTGTACGATATCGGTCTTATGTCTGGCGGATCCAATTGTGGGCCGACACTGGGTCTGAACTCTTCTTCCCATACTGATCTTTGTACAATGGAGTATGGTGATCCAGAGTCAATCGCTATCCTGATTTTTACCCCTCCAATTAACATGTCCGCTCGTGGTTTGTCTGAGCGCTTGCCAGATATTTCCAACACTTGTTCTTCAACACATAGCACCATGTCATCGTCCTCCAGATCTTCCTCTGCTGGGTCTCCTGCCGGAGATTGCGCAATGTACTTCAGCATCGACTTCTTCCCTTTCTTGCGACACACTTTTTCATAATGGCCTATCAAGCCTCAGAACGTGCACTTGGCGCGAAATGCGGGGCATCGCTTGTCTTGGGCTGTGTGTGCTGTGCTTCCACACCTATAGCACGCGAACCTGCTGTCCGCGGTTTGTCTTCCTGACTGTCCAGGTTTTCCTGACCATCTGGACACATTTCTCCCATCTCCTGGAGCACCTCTTTGCTTGCTTGGGGACTCAGCTTCGTCAATTTTGTTGACCATAATCCTTTGAGCATTCTCCTTTTTTGCTGCCTCGGCGCAAGGTTTTGAGAGTTCCGCTTTCTTTACCATTGTGATCACCTCTTTGAGTGTTGCCTCGCCGTGCGCCCACAATTTATCCTGCACCGATTTGTTGGTGGTGTGCATTACAATTTGATCTTTGATGAAGTCGTCCTTGAAGTTGTCCATATTTACAAGTGATCGCTAGTCGTCTCAGTGCTGCGACATAATCGTCTATGGATTCTCCTTCTTGCTTCCTTTGTTGGAAATTGAATCGATCAATGGAGACACACACACAGCCGGGCGGTAGTGATTGTCAAGATCTTCCAAGGCATGCTTGAAGACGTCATCGTCTGCTGCTTGCCGCGACGCAGGTACGATATTTGCGAACACCCTTATCCCTTCAGGGCCAAATTGTGTAGAAGTAACCGTTTTTTTCTCGCAATAGAGAACGCTTCCCCGTTTTCATCTTCTAAGGCTTCTACGTAGTTTTTGAAATATTCCCTCCAATCCTCCCATTTGGGGTTCACCTGGTCTGGGTAGGAATGGAATTGGTGCCATGAGAGATGTCGCTTGGTTGCTCATCTTGGGCACTGCTCTCGGTCCTTCTCCTTGGTTCTCGGGGCTGCCTGGCGCACTGCTGTATTCTCCTTGATCCGACCCTTCTCCCTGGCCCTTGGGGCTGCCTGGTGCGCTGGGACTTCTGTCCTGTGACTTGTTGGGACGTTGTTTTTTTTCATCCCCCGCACCACTGTCTCCTTTCTCTGCCAGGGCCTCAGCGGGGCGTCGTCACCACCTTACCGTGCTGCTCCTAGTGTGCTTCGTGGTTAGGCCCTTGGGCACGTGGTGGGCGTGGTTAGGACTTCTGCACTTCTGCCGCGCTCTTTTGTGAATTCTGCTGCCTCCTTTCCTTGCGGTGTGCTCTCTTTTAGTGTCCCCGACGATTTCTGACCTTGGTGCGTGGTCTGGGTGTCGCTGTCGCGTTGCTCTGTCGTTTTTTGTTTCGGGGATGATGTTTGTGGGGGATCCCACTCCTCGTCGCCACTGTAATGTTGATACTTCACCCCCAAATGAACACACTGCGTAGAGGAGTTGTTCCAATAACTTCGTTTATTTGGAATAAGCAATTCTATTCACAAGAGCGCCGAGCGTCTAATTCCTAATCGCTCCGGTCGCTTATGGCGCCGTTCAACACTCGCGCATGCGCCTACAACCGCTGGCGCATTTGCACCTCAGTTCACGCTCTCGATCCGGCGTTCCGCGTCATCACGCAGGTACCCAGAGCTAGAGCGCGATACTACACTTTCCTTTGTGCCCGTTGGCAGTGAAAGTTTTTGCTCGTCAGTGAGTGAGCAAGGCGCGCCCAGCTTGTGTTAAGCACTTCAGTGAGTGTGCACCGAGTATGCCCAGCATGTACTCGGGGCACAAGTCGCGGGACAACGCAGGTTCACGGCGTCCACCCACTATTTTCACAGGGCGTATGCCCTCCTGCCAAGAAATTGGGCCCCACAGAAATATGCTGAACTTGTCCCGGTGTAATTTTCAGACACGGGGACACACATTCAGCAGCACCTGTACGTTGTCTGCTTTCCATTCCCAGCAGGAAGGTGCAGGCAGCGAGGAAGCTTTTTTTTCACTTCCAGCCGGGCCGAAGTTAAGGGGCCATCTGGCCTCCTTTTGTTTGAATATCCTGACTGGAGGCAGCCTGGAACATCACACTGAAATGTAAATGCCACGGAGAGAAACAAAGGCACACAGCTTATCATCTTTTCACAGGTACTTAAGAGAGGCAGCTTACCTTTGTTCAGTCCCTTTATATAATAGAAGCATGCACTATAATGTCAGATGTGTTGATCTGACCCAGTATGTATACAAATAATTCCAATAGCACTATTTTATTTCTGGTATAGCGTTACACAACCCAATGCAGGGTGTCCGAGCTCTTTACGTAACATACACATTATACATTGACAGTAAATCATGTTCATGTGTAAATCAATGTACAAGATGAGCTACATGAGACCGGGTTACAAGGTGTAGGAGTCACACGTCCTTCATAGCTCACTGTGCTGTATTACAAAGATTACAATTCATGAACTGCAGGAAACAAAAGGATCTCAGAGTTAAAAGCAGTAACCCACTTTGCTATCTACATAAAATAAAAATCTGTCACCTGCACGTGATGTGCTTTGCAGGAGACACATTAACCTTATACTACTTTGATTCAAATCTGGGACTTCAAAAAAAACAGATCTCTCCAACACATGCGTTAAACTCCACAGTTATCTCACCAGTTTTACTATTCCCTGAGATTTACTGGGCACCTTTACAACAGATGCCTTAACCCAATCAAATATTTTAGAATGTAGACTTTGCAACCAATTAAGCAGACCAGATCTACTAACATGCTTCTCCTTGTTGCCAATTTCTTTGTGTCAGGGTTTAAAACAATTAATGTATTAGTTGAGGCCCAGATTTTGCTTCAGGGTTGCACCACTTTTTTGGCACAACCCGACGCCAAATCTCATTTGTTAAATCTAATAATGCAATTAAATATACTCATGATATACCTGATAAACATGTGTGAGATTTTAATATCTGATGTCACTTCTTGTGGTGTCACTTCCAGTGAGGTAATTTCCTGTAATGTCATATGCAATGTCATTAGTCGTGCATGTGCTGTGATGGCATGTGTCATGATTTCACTTGCATACTGCCTAACCTGGTTAGTCCCCCCACTTCTTTTTTTAGGACTTGTGCCCTGCCCTATAAACAATTCTAAGAGTGAACTTTGTACTTTTTGGGCGATATCTAGTCTCAGGTTTTTAGTCCCTGATCTTGATGAACTTGAAATGATGTATCAAATGGACATATTTGTGCACTAACATAAAGCACTGTGAGTGCATTGGTTGGCAGGCAAGAAGTGTTTGGACTTACGTTTCTTCGCTCTTTTGATAAGTATCTCTTCACTCCACCTTTTGCCTTTCAACCCCCTTGCTTTATATGTTGCATTACATTTTTCTCTTTCATTCTCCCCCACCCTCGCGCCGCACTGCAGCGTCTTACTTCTTCCTTTACTCGTTTTAAGTCTTCCATGTCTCCATATTTCACACTACAGATCATGCTGTCTCCCTCTGCTACCCATAATTTACCTCCTTCTTTTCCTCTCCTTCTCTTTTTGCTTGCTTCTCTTCCAACTCTTTTACATGTGCTTCATCATTCTCTATTCCCAAAGCTTTCTTTCCCCATCTCATTTCTTTGCTGCTGCTTTCTCTTTTCTTCTGCATATCCAATTTTCCTTTCTCTCACCACATTTTTTAGTCCAACTCAGCAAGCCATAGGGATCAAAAAGCTAGAAAACCACTTACTGTCCGAAAGTTCATAAAAAATTGGATGCTGAAAGTTGTGTCCCTAAGTGATATTTAGGAAACCAAAAAAAGCAGAGACCTGTAATGCAATACAATATAATACATCTGTCAAATGAAAGTGAAACAACTTTTAAGTAAAATAAAGCTGTATGTGTTGGATCTTCGTTGCAGAATCTAGAATGTGGAATTTATTCATTGTGTATGTGGAATGTGTATCCTTAAACGGAGCGACAGTTGATGTAAGCCTGCTTCCCTGTCATTCCATATCATAAGAAGTTCTTCAATAAATACCAATTTGAAGAAGTTCTTACCTGACTCCGCATCTTTATATTGGTGACAAGCGGACTGACAGGGTCTCGCGCGTGACTTCGGGCACCTTTGTTACTGGATGCTGCTGCTGTTTTGGTGAGAGCGTTCCTGCTTTCTCAGGTTCTCTTCATTTGGCAAATTTGCACCCTTATGCTGCTGTTTCCATTCCTGCTGATCCCGTTTCCACAAGTGTCCGTCTCATGTTGACAAATATTCTGGTGGACAACTCCTTCTTCCTAGCTTGCTAGTGCCGATTTCTGGAGTTTCCGTTTCTTGTAAGGGCCTCACGGACCTTGCTTGTAGTACGAAGCAGCGATTGCAGTAAGAATTCAGTGATAGGCACACCTTATCTGAACATCAACTCAAAACCCTCAGTAATATCCAAGGGAGGGAACTAGAGGCTACGGGGTCTCTATGGTGAGCTTCCAAATCTACTATGTACACATTGTAGAAGCTCCCCCAAGGTTGTAGTCACTTACATTGCGTTACCATGTCCCTAAAAGCACTATATATATATATATATATATATATATATATATATAGGAGTGCTGGGCATTAAAAAAAATGTGATTGGCTGTCCTCACACACCACCAGGTGTCATGCTTCATTGTAGGCAGCACTCGCTCTCTAAAACCCTGGTTTGATAGAGAGCATGCCTACACCTGACGACAGGGAGGCACTTTTAACAATTTAAGCGGAGGCCCACGGAATTAGTGAATTAAAAACCAATGTAGTACCCCAAATTACATTTAATCGTAGGGTGTATTACTTGGTATTAAAATACTGAAATGTTTGGATTAGGGGAGCTATTACCCCATCACCACTGTTACCGTTGTCAACATGTTTCTGCCTATGGCTCTTATGTTATGTTAGGAAGTATTTATAGAGCGCATCTGTCACTCCGAGGAGCATCATTGCACTATAGTCAATTGGGTTGCGGGCATAACGTAATAGCAGTTGAGAAACCGGATTAAAAGAATTAGATCAGAGCTCTGCATAGTGCATCTGAGGCAGTGAAAATCCAGGTTTTCAAGGACTTCCTAAAGAGGGTTTCTGATTGAATGAAAGGAGGTTACTAGGGAATTGGTTCCACACCTTTGTGCGCAATACTGCTATTGATTTACCTCCTTTGGAGATACATCTGAAGGCTAAAGGGTTTAATACATTTGAGTTGGAAGATCTAAGCGTGTGGCTAGGTACGTAATGAGTCTGTGGCATTCTTCAGAATGAAAGTCGGGCTCCTGGTTTATCAATCTGACATTAGATAGTGCCTCTTTGTTAGTGCGACCTACGCCCACCTCTAACTTAACAGTTCTGAAATACCCCAACGTCGGGTCTTTAATGCCCCATAGGAGGAGGGTTCAGGGACCCCTGTAGTCCCACTTGCCTCAAGGTGCCTCCCTCGCCATACCGTAAAGTACGTCCGCTCCTCTCCATGCCTAGAAGCCTGCCTGCTGTGTAAGGGAAGTGTTCTACCTGCCCACACAGTAGGAGAACTTGTCCAGGAGGAAATTATGGATATATATATATTCATTGGTTTGTGTTGGGTGGGAAGGCTTGTTGGGCAGGGAATTCAGGGGTAAAGAATGGCAGCAGACAGTGGAGCAGGTACTCATGGTCTCTGAATACCAGATATAAATATACACAGTTCAACTACCTTCATACGACATATCCTACACCACACAGAGTGAATGTCATGAAGCAGGTTGGTACTATATGATGACCCCTGCTGTTCTTTACTGGACTCTGATTTTGTGTACATGGTGTGGAGTTGCCCTACTATAGAGTATTTGTAATCTAGGGTGGCGGAGGACATGGAGCACACACTTAACAGGCATGATCTATTTACTATGGGTATATGCTTGTTGGGACTGTATTCACGTAGGCCACAAAAGAAGGTGGGAAACAGATTCCTGGAATCTGTCCCTTGTGGCTTGCAGGGACATAGCACTAAAGTGAGGAGCACCTGAAGGTCCGCCACACTGTAGATGGAGGAGAGTATTAGAGAGTTGGGCAGTAGCAGAGGGAGATGCCTTTCGGACAGAGGAGCTAAGGGAAATCCATAAAAGCCTATGGATGGAAAAGCTGTCAACCTTTGTGGAAGGGGACATCAGGGTATGAATATGAGCTAATCATAAGTGCTACAGGGTGGCCCAGCAGGTGCACTTGGGCTCGCAATCTTGCATACATCAGGTAATGTGTAAGTGACACGTGCTGCAGTATTAGCCACAATCAGTCATTGGATGATGTTGAGGAGTACGGAGTGGGAGGATAATAGATAATGTGTACAGTTACTACTAAGTGGGTGAACTGGGCATGTGAATTTACGGGGAAAGAAAAACAAGCTCAGTTGTTAGAGGTTTAATTGAGAATTCAAGGAAATACAGGACAGAGAAGGTTGGAGCTCATGTACTCTGGAAGCTCAGTTCTGTCATTTATTATAATAAACAATGACAATAAAGCATCCAGGGTACAAGGCAATAGTGACTGCACTTATCTAAAGTTTGGTCTCATGTATTCAAAAGGTCTAGGTGGCAAGAACCTGAAGCCACATACCCCTAAGCTTCCAAAGGTATATACCCCAAATTTTTTACACCTCAACACAATGGTTCAGCACTCTCCACAAAAAACAAAAATTAAACAAACTAAGGTTTTTTAGAATCCGTTCAGTAGGGCTTTAAAAGTTCTTTATTCTTTTTCGTCATGCAAAACGTAGCCAACGCGTTTCGTCCAAAAGGACTTCTTCAGGGCAAGAAGTAGTGAGTCTAACTGATGGTTGTTCTTTCAATCTCTACTTCCAACAATAAGGCGTTCATTGATGGCAACACCTTTAAATTTGCATGTGGATTTTCTCATATGTAAATAATTAATTTGTACAAGATTATCATTTTATTCTTGGAATATATTATCCAACGATACAGTAGATGCCCGGGGATGGCCACCTTACTAATATTTATTGAATGTCCTCCATATATTTGCTTCTGTATTGACAAGAAAACGAGTTCTCACAATAAGGCCGAATTTTGCATCCAGTCTCTGTGGCATATATGATCCCCTTAGATATTGAGCCGTCACCTCGCACCGCGTCGTCGTTTTAGAAAAGAGTACTGGATCGTTGGATAATATATTACAAGAATAAAATTATCATCTTGTACAAATTAATTATTTACATAGGAGAAAATCCACATGCAAATTTAAAGGGGCTGTTATGTTACCCGGTGTTTTGTAGAGCGCTCAGCTACTCAAACAGTGTCCCGGCGCTTTCAGACCTGACAAAAGGCACAGAACAAGGAAAGGAGGTGGAATTATTGGCCGAACAACCACGTTTTGAGATCCTTTCTGAATGATGGCAAGTTCTCAGTCTTCCTTAGAGACAAAGGTAGTGCATTCCAAGATCGGGGCGCCAGATATCTGAAAGAGCGACCCCCAATGCGAGCCCGCTTAATAGTCGGTACCGTAGCCAGCGACAGTGACGCAGAGTGCAGAGCTCTGGACGGCTGGTGCGAGCCAATTCTGTTCCTAAGGTAATAGGCTCCCGAGCCATGCAAGGCCTTGAAAGCTATGGTAAGACCCGTGAAAGCAATATGTTTCCGTATAGGCAACCAATGAAGCGATTTCAAAAGTCCAGTTGCGCAGGCTCTCCGGCTAAGGCCAAAGATTGCTCTCACTGCTGAGTTCTGCACCACCTGTAAACGCGACAGGAGGTACTCAGGGAGGCCAAGGTATAACACGTTTGCATAGTCCAGCCTTGAGCCTATCAAGGCTTGGACCGTAGTCCTTCTGTGCGCAAGGGATAGAAGTGGCAGAAATTTTCTAAGCATTTTTAAAAGGCCAAAGCACTCACCAACCAGTCTCTGAATCTGAGGTTTAAAAGTGAGACAATTGTCCATCTTCAAACCAAGATTCTTAGCAACCGCCGTGTCAGCGGACGGTGGAAACATAGCCGCCGGCCACCAGGACTTCCAGCTAGTATATGGAGGACAACCAAAGAAGAGGACCTCGGATTTGTCAGAGTTACACTTCAGCTGGTTCAGTTGGAACCAGGCAAAGACGGCTCCAAGGCAGCACTTAATGCCATAGTCCATATTCTTCTCTCACGTAAAAAGAAGCTGAGTGTCGGCATATGAGATAATCTGGGCACCATAAGACTCAGCGAGCACTCTCCACAAAAAACAAAAATTAAACAAACAAATAAGGTTTTTTAGAATCCGTTCAGTAGGGCTTTAAAAGTTCTTTATTCTTTTTCGTCATGCAAAACGTAGCCAACGCGTTTCGTCCAAAAGGACTTCTTCAGGGCAAGAAGTAGTGAGTCTGACTGATGATTGTTCTTTCAATCTCAACAATAAGGCGTTCATTGATGGCAGCACCTTTAAATTTGCATGTGGATTTTCTCCTATGTAAATAATTAATTTGTACAAGATGATCATTTTATTCTTGGAATAATGTCCTTAGATTGCAAGTGTTCTCAAGATACCTTGGTGACAATGAGCATTTTGCAAGGAAGCGGAGTTGCAAAAAAGGATAGGAAAGACGGGTAATAAAGAAAATGCAGAAAACACAAACAGTGAGTGATGAAAGGAGATAGAGGCTGTAAAGCAAAGAGAACAACGACCAACAGGTAGAGCAGACAGCAAAAACAATTAAAAGGGGCAGTAATGAAAATGTAAAGAAAAACTTCAGAACCGGCACTTATTGTTTTAATCCAATGTGCAAACTGCAGAGCAATGGCTGCAATCCTTGTGATCTAGTTTAGAGGGTTGATAGGGTGATTGAAGAGAATCATGTAGGCCACAGATTCTACTTCCAGTCAGAATGCTCAGTCGGTAAACAAACCTACTGAAAAGGTGTGTGCATCATATATTTGCCACAGGTTCAAATCATACTGATATGGTTCAGTGGTGGTTTGGTGGACCTTTAGCAACGATCTGCGTATGACGTGTATTGTACATGTTCTAATCCTTGTAAGATAGCTCCCTCCCATTAATTCATTGTCTGTGTAAAGCTGCAGTGATCGCTGGATAAAAATGTTAAACTTTAACTGTCAACAATCTATGCTTTAGAGATCAAATTAAAATATAGGTAACTATCAGATACGGGTGCAGTTTGACCAAATATTTGATGTGCAGTTTCCTGAAGGGGAAAGGCCTATGAAATAATTACAGAATACTTTGCTCTTTGTAGGCACATCTCTGGCCCTGTCCCACACTCCATGACCTCGTCCACAGGGCTCCTTCTTTCCCGTTGCCCTCAAGAGCACATGTTTTACACATTTCCTCCACTGGCTCTTGTACACTAGTATGCAGTTCAGAGGCAAATCAGGGGCTGTATTACACTAAACGTGCATTTTCACTCTTTGCGTCGAGCGTACAAATTAAAAGACGCTCCCGGCGCAAACAATGTAAATGCACCATATTACCATGAATGTACTGCCCCAGGGCAGCCGCGAACTGGCGCTGCTCTGAGAACTGCCCGATCCTGTGAAAAATGGAGCAGCTGCTCTGAAGCCACTCCATGTTTTCACAGTGCAGGCAGTCTCTCGGGGGCTCACTGACAGTACGCCAACTCTGCGCCCGCATCTGTAATACGGCGAGGGCATCCTCTCATTTGCAGGGGGGCATGGCCCCATGCAAATGAGAGGATGCCCTCTTGAGGAAGCGCTGGTGTTGTTTGCGCACCAGCGCTTTCAGTTTTACAGAAGGGGATTCAGAAGCGTCTGCAGCCCCATCTGTAACACCAAAGTGTGCCCTGGGGGTGCGCAAAGCAGGCGCAAACGCCCGTTGCGCCCTGTGGCACTTTCATAATACAGCCCCAGGGCCATTAAGACTGGAACTGTGGTACAGCCTCAAGAGGTCTCTGATGACTTGCTACAGGAGTGCAGGCAAGACACTGAAGAAGTTATTCTGTAAGGAAAACACCTTTCTTATCAAATCATCAGTATTTACCGTAGAGTTGGCAGAACTAGCAGCTTTTGCTTAATGTCATGCATTTCTGTAAGACACTCTTTGTGGCTACTCCTCACTTCACTACAAGCAGATGCTCACCTTAAAATCTTAAACATTGGCAATGTGGATCACAACATACATAATTAGACTCCATGACAGTAAGGACTTGATCACTAGTATGTTCATAGCCCTGAACGTTTTATGGTTTCAAGCACGTTGACAGGCTTGTGATGTTCTACTTATGTTATTATACGCATTGCCCTGAAGCAATGGAAGTCATCAGATATGTGGCTACACACTTGGCTGTATTATCATATACTTATGTAGCAAGCATTGTAATGGGCCTAAATGCTGACTCAATAAAAAAAGTTTTGAAAAAAAAAAATCTTTAACATTTGCTTTTCAGGTTTTGCGCTTTTTGGCCACTATAATGAAGATGAAGAACGATGCGGAGACTTGCTTTGTTAGTCCAACAGCATTAACAATTAACAGGGCCAAAGGGGTTCTCAAACCATCAAAGGAGTGGTTGCAGAACTAAAACATCTCAACACCAGCCTCTGCCAGCTCATCAGGGCAACTGCTTTCAAATAACAATGATTTCTCCCCCCCATTTTCACTTCAATGGGAGCACCTTAACACAACATCTTAAAGAATGGCAAAAACTCATAGATGGGTGCTGACTACTGTAAAAGATGGTTACTGTGGTAAATGCATTCACATGTTAAGGTATCAGGATGCTCTGAGTGTTCTGTGGTTTCCCTGGTTACTGTTGATCCAGCGAAAGGCCAGGATATACTTTTCACACATCAACGAATCATTCAAAATGGGCTCATTTACACATTCAAATTTCCTGACTGTTTCGTTGGAGGTCAAGTTTTATTTTCTTTGATCTGAATTAGTCAAAAACTAACTGATCTTCAAAGATCAACACTCTCCCTTTGGTCAATGGACCATTAGTTGAGTAGTTGATGATGATATTAACAAATTCACTGATTCATCTTATAACTTTTCAATGAAATAATCTCAGACTGAGTAAGATTCAATGGATTTTATCTAATGATTCGATCGAATGAACGCTCATTTCTACAGATTCACAGTGCAAACTCCATCAACTTTCATGGGAGAGAAAAAATCATTTAACAAATACATTTAATTCACAGATACATTCAACAATCCAATACATTGTGTTGCAGAGTCACGAACAAGGTGTCTCTTAATAGCAAACACAAACTCCTGCACTTTAAATTCCTTTGTAGAATGTATTTTACACTCGCTCGGTCACACAGGATAGACCCATCTAGACCGCATCACTGTTGGAAATGCTCAGCTCCTCCTGCGGATTTGTCACACTTGACCTGGACCTGTCCCCGAATAAAACTGTATTGGGAACAGGTACATGCCACACTTGGGGATATGATCGCCCTGTCTCTGGTCCCCACCCCGGAAATTGCACTATTTCTGGATTTGGGACGAGTTGGTTGGCCCTTAACATTTTTGCATTGATCTGACAGTGGGCCTATTATTATTGACGTTATATGTTTTACAAGTGCATCACATTGCATTATTATTGTATGATGGATCATCTAACAATATACCGCTATAATCCTGATTTATTGGTCTTTATGTATTAAAATTGGAAAATAAAGTAAAAAAATAATAATAATCCAATGCATTAGGAGTGGCTAGATGAAGAGACAAAAGGACATAATAAATCATCCATTTGCAAAAGATATGCTAATTTAAGACAGAAATATATTTAGCCAATGGTGAAATCGGAAACGCAACCCTCTGGCCTAAGGACTGGTAGGGGTCACCTGATCAAGAGTCAGGAGGCAAAGACTATAGGACAGGTGCAGGATAGATTTATACTTACTATACTTCTCTAGAACCTGACGCACCGGAGCGCATCCCTCTCTTACACTCTCTTCCTCGATATTCTTCCGCAAATCTTCAATCTAATCAAGTTGTCTCTCAGTATTGAATCTTCCCAGGGAGTTCTTCTCAGAAGCATCAACGACTCTCCTTAGTAGCAGCAGCTTTCATCATCTCACTCTCCAAAAATCATCAACCTCTTCTTAACTTTAAGGTACTTGAATTATACCCTTTAATTTTGCATGTCTCACCCTCAAATGTTACAAATGTCTGTGAATTCTGAACTATGATTGGGCCAGGACAGGGGAGTTGTCATCACCTCATGTGGTCATCCTAAGATTTTTAAACTAATTCTTTGTTTAGCAAACGCTTCCCACTTAATGTATTCACTTTTCATGACTCTTCCTGTTCCCATACATCTCACACAATAGATAGACACATTTTGTATAATTTCTTCAGTTAAGGATATTCTCTCAAGCTCTTGTCCTTGGGTTTTGGCAGGCACCCAATGTCCCAGTCACTGAGTCAATCCGGATCTTCAATGCGCAGACTCAACTTTCATTACGTTTCACCCGCCATCTTTCTTTTCAGCTTAGCATATCAGGCCCAAAACGCTCACTATTAACAAAAGAATCATAAACAGATGTTAATTTCTCAAATATGTTATTATCACTGTTTACCTCCCCCTTCTACTCGATCCCATGCTATTTTCTTCTTTGTTAAGCAAGGCGTTAGTAGCGAAAAACTTCTTATAAGATTCGGGTAAGCATATGCCAGACATGCAGTACTTTGAGACCTACGGTTATCAACTCTTTGTGCATGTGTGAGAGTTTCCTTCTCATATGGTTAACCACATGGTTACTTGCACAAGACAGGTTCGCGAATGTGCAAATCGATTTTCGGGTTTTAAATTTCGTAGCGGATTATTCGTTGTTATTTAAGCAAGCAAAAAAGCCTTTCTCCCCATGTATGAATGTTGCATGTATGTTATTGTAACGATGTAGGAATGTGTAACCCTCGGGAATGGTGGAGTCCTTGCCCTGCTGACCATACATCGCCTCCTTCTTTACAGACTGAATAGTGGAAGGACGGTCTGATCGGCCATGACGACGAGGAAGAACATAGCGGCTCCTTTAACTGGGCGTTTGTATCTGAGGAGGAGGAACCGCCCCCGAAGGACGTCAGCGAGACAAGATTGGTCAAAAGTCGGGAAGTGATGTACGCGGGGTGTGTGATCACCCCGGAGGAGCGGAAGGCGGAAGCAACCACGGAGCAGAGCAGAGGAATCGGAGGAGACGAAGATAGAGACATCCCGAAGGAACATCGCGGAGAAGACGGAGAGGTGGAGACGGGAGGAAAGCCAGGAGGCCCCGTGAACCGCCGTGCCACACTCCCGAGGGAGGAGTGTGGCTGTCACAGGTACGGCAGCGTTGGGCAGCCTGGGTGGGGAGCCGGAGTGCTCGAGTGTAAATAGTGTGTAAAGTCCCGGTCCATCCCTCCCCTCTGTAGTTTTCCCTTCCCTTCCATTTCCCTTTTCCTCCCCGGTACCTCACCTCCAACCGCCCCTTTGTTCACCGCGCACTGTACAAGGATTGAGCACGTTTCACTGGGTCTGCCCTCACATTACCCGGTCCCTCTAGGTGCACCTCCTCTAGAGGACTTGAACTAACAGCCTCCTTCTCTGTTGGTCTCCTGCATGTCACGGAGCCGGCGTTATCCAGAGAGGCGACACACCGAAGCCCTACCAACAGACGGGAGAAGACCACAGCCACGGACCTAAGCGCTTTCTCCCGAGATAGATTGACCCAGCGGAGGCGAAAGACGTTTATGTACAAAAGAACTATAAAAATAAAACCCTCTTTACCCTCACTACCTGGTGTCACGGTCGTCCCTACTCCCACGCCCACAGTTATTTTAAATGTATCTATGATTTCTACTTGTTAGTGTCTGTTAACGAGAGGTTGATCCGAACAAGTTCTTTTTATCAAATCCCCCCTCTGATGGATTAAACCCAGATCAGTTAACTGAGGGTAAGTGCTTGCAATGTTCAACACTCCGTCCATCATCCCCTTTGGTTTTGCTTTGTTCTCCCTAAGTTGGCAGGGTATGCCCAGACGTGGGTCCCTTGCTCACTTTGCCAATGGATTTAAGCTAGCCTGGCTGATGACGGCTGATTAGCCAGAAACCGGTCCCAGGATGCTTCTTTCCAGTGCAGGGAAGACCTGGCTTGGCAGTTCGTGCTGGACTGTTCCCATGACTGGGGGTAAGTGCTTGCAATGTTCAACACTCCGTCCATTATCCCCTATGGTTTTGCTTTGTTTGCCCTAAGTTGGCAGGGTATTCCCAGACGTGGGTTCCTTGCTTTGCCACTGGATTCAAGCTATGGCTGATTAGCCATAAACCAGTCCCAGGACGCTTGTTTCCGGTCCAGGGAAGACGTGGCTTGGCAGTTCGGGCTGGACTGTTCCCATGCGGCACAGGGTCAGACTGATTTGCATATGGCCATGTCTGAACTGGGGTGGCGGAGTGAGCTAAAGAATGATGATGGATTAAACCCAGATCAGTTGACTGGGGGTGAGTGCTTGCTATGTTCAACACTCCGTCCATCATCCCCTTTGGTTATGCTTTGTTCGCCTTAAGTTTGCAGGGTATGCCCAGACGTGGGTCCCTTGCTCACTAGCCTGGCTGATGATGGCTGATTAGCCAGAAACGGGTCCTAGGATGCTTGTTTCCGGTCCAGGAAAGACATGGCTTGGTAGTTCGGGCTGGACTCTTCCCATGCGGCACAGGGTCAGACTGATTTGCATATGATCATGTCTGAACTGGGGTAGCGGAGTGAGCTAAAGAATGATGATGGATTAAACCCAGATCAGTTGACTGGGTGGGTGCTTGCAATGTTCAGATCAGTTGACTGGGGGTGAGTGCTTGCAATGTTCAACACTCCGTTCATCATCCCCTTTGTTTTTGCTTTGTTTGCCCTAAGTTGGCAGGGTATGCCCAGATGTGGGTTCCTAGCTCACTTTGCCACTGGATTCAAGCTTGCCTGGCTGATGACGGCTGATTAGCCAGAAACCAGTACCAGGATGCTTGTTTCCGGTTCAGGGAAGACATGGCCTGGCAGTTCGGGTTGGACTGTTCCCATGCGGCATAAGGTCAGACTGATTTGCATATGGCCATGTCTGAACTGGGGTGGCGGAGTGAGCTAAAGAATGATGATGCATTAATCCCAGATCAGTTGACTGGGGGTGAGTGCTTGCAATGTTCAACACTCCGTCCATCATCCCCTTTGGTTTTGCTTTCTTCGCCCTAAGTTGGCAGGGTATGACCAGACGTGGGTCCCTTGCTCACTTTGCCACTGGATTCAAGTTAGCCTGGCTGATGACGGCTGATTGGCCAGAAACCGGTCCCAGGATGCTTGTTCCTGGTCCCGGGAAGACATGGCTTGGCAGTTCGGGCTGGACTCTTCCCATGTGGCACAGGGTCATACTGATTTGCATATGGCCATGTCTGAACTGGGGTGGTGGAGTGAGCTAAAGAATGATTATGGATCAAACCCAGATCAGTTGACTGGGGGTGAGTGCTTGCAATGTTCAACACTCTGTCCATCATCCTCTTTGGTTTTGCTTTGTTCGCCCTAAGTTGGCAGGGTATGCCCAGACCTGGGTCCCTTGCTCACTTTGCCACTGGATTCAAGCTAGCCTGGGTGGGCGATAAAGCGCTACCGGGGAATTATAGGCCAATTAGCCTAATAGATACAGTCCAAAAGGTGGTAGGGAAACTGACCTTAGAGAAAATAATGGTCTGGATAGACGAAGAAAAAATCCTGTCCCCTTTTCAAGCAGGTTTCCGCAGGTTAACCAGCACCATAGACCAGATTTTCCGCTTTACTTTACTTCATTGGAAGACGGTCTTGCTCGGGAAAGGCAGCCTTTATGCTGCCTTTATAGATCTGCGTGCCGCATTTGATCTGGTACCTCGGGTAAAGCTCTGGGAAGTATTAAGCCAGATGGGCATGCCGCTTGAAACTTTATCCCTCGTTATGAGATTGCACGAGGGTAACCGTGCTAAAATCCAGTGGGGGGGACATGGGCAAGTTACCAAGGACTTTACTGTCGAGCGGGGTGTGCGCCAAGGGTGCGCTATGGCACCCACGCTCTTTTCCTTGTATATCAATGGGGTGGCAGAACGCATGCTGACAGGTGATGTAGATGCCCCGTCATTGGCAGGAGCGAAGATTCCGATCTTACTATTTGCGGACGACACGCTTATTGTCTCTAAAACCCCTAGTGGACTGCAGCGAGCCCTAAAGATCTTTGAGGGATTTTGCACTGACCGTGGGCTAGAAGTCAACGTTATCAAAACAAAACTTATGGTTTTTAACCCGCACCATAGCTTTAAAGGGAACTTTTTTATGGACGGTGGAAAGGTGGAAAAGGTATCGGATTTTGTCTACCTGGGCATCCACGTAGCAAAGGGAGCTACCTGGGGGAAGCATATAGAAATGGCGGCCCTTAAATTTCGCCAAAATGCAGGAGCCATATCCGTGGAGCATAGAAAATCTTTGACAAAGCCGATCCAGTCAGCACTCCAAGTGTATGAGGCAAAAGCCATCAGTTCGGCTCTTTATGGTGCCGAATTATGGGGCTATGAGAATATAGGGTCACTGTCACTTGTTGAAAACAAATTCTTGCGTAATCTTATTGGCGTCCCTAAGAGCACACCGATGAGAACGTTGTGCTATGAATTGGGCAGGAAAGCAGTTTCGGACAGGGCCAGACTGAGACCAATACTATACTGGCGTCGTATTTGGGCCACCGCGGAGCTTGGCATTATGCCCAGGGCTTCCTGGACGTAATTAAAACCAACACATTTCGCAAGATAAGCTGGCTAAAAGAACTGTCCAAAGTCTTAATCAAAATGGGCATAAAGGGACTATGGGAGAATCCCGAGTCGGCCCGGTTCCCTTCCAAAGAAGATCTAAAAGCTTGGTATTGGGAAATGGTTGCCTACCAGAAATGGAATGATGCCGCTCCTTCATCTATGGAGGGTAGATATCTGAAGCGAAAGTTCTCCCCAGGTTGGAACCCTATTGGGATGTGATTACAAAGCCTGGGGACCATAAACTTTATTTCCAGCTCAGAGCAGGGTCTCTTCCAGTAAGATCACTAACGGGCAGATGGGCAGCAACTAATTCCAGTGTTTTCCCGGTTTGCAAGAATGGTGTTGAAACCATTGCCCATCTCCTTTTTGTCTGTAGGGCTTACTCAACCCACCGACGTGTTTGGCTAACAGCAATGTGCAAAATGCTAGGTACAAAGGATAGCAAGGTTGCATTAAGATTAATTTGCACTAGCTCCTTGCCGGTCATCTCAGTAGCGGCTGCAAAATTCTTGGGGTGGGCTTGGGCAATTCGAAGGAAATTCGTACCTTGAACTGTCATTTTATTAAACTGTGATTTTATTGACTCTGTTGAAGTTTTTAAATAGTTTGTCAAAATGCTTTGAATATTGAATTTTAGAAAATATTTCTCCCTTTTTTTTTTTTCCTTTTTTTCTTCTTTTTACATTTGTAATTGTATTGCTAATAATGGAATTTTATTGGAGTTTTTTTAACTTGTTTTGAACGGGACCAAAATGTTTTACAATGTTTTATTGTGCTTTTATGAGTTTTTATCTCGAATAAAGAAAATTTGACTGACTGACTGATTTGCATATGGTCATGTCTGAACTGGGGTAGCGGAGTGAGCTAAAGAATGATGATGGATTAAACCCAGATCAGTTGACTGGGTGTGGGTGCTTGCAATGTTCAGATCAGTTGACTGGGGGTGAGTGCTTGCAATGTTCAACACTCCGTCCATCATCCCCTTTGTTTTTGCTTTGTTTGCCCTAAGTTGGCAGGGTATGCCCAGACGTGGGTCCCTAGCTCACTTTGCCACTGGATTCAAGCTTGCCTGGCTGACGACGGCTGATTAGCCAGAAACCAGTCCCAGGATGCTTGTTTCCAGTTCAGGGAAGACATGGCTTGGCAGTTCGGGCTGGACTGTTCCCATGCGGCATAGGGTCAGACTGATTTGCATATGGCCATGTCTGAACTGGGGTGGCAGAGTCAGCTAAAGAATGATGATGCATTAAACCCAGATCAGTTGACTGGTGGTGAGTGCTTGCAATGTTCAACACTCCGTCCACCATCCCCTTTGGTTTTGCTTTCTTCGCCCTAAGTTGGCAGTGTATGCCCAGACGTGGGTCCCTTGCTCACTTTGCCACTGGATTCAAGCTAGCCTAGCTGATGACGGCTGATTAGCCAGAAACCGGTCCCAGGATGCTTGCTTCCGGTCCAGGGGAGACATGGCTTGGTAGTTCGGGCTGGACTCTTACCATACGGCACAGGGTCATACTGATTTGCATATGTCAATATCTGAACTGGGGTGGCGGAGTGAGCTAAAGAATGATGATGGATCAAACCCAGATCAGTTGACTGGGGGTGAGTGCTCGCAATGTTCAACACTCTCTCCATCATCCCCTCTGGTTTTGCTTTATTCACCCTAAGTTGGCAGGGTATGCCCAGACGTGGGTCCCGTGCTCACTTTGCCACTGGATTCAAGCTAGCCTGGTTGATGACGGCTGATCAGCCAGAAACCGGTCCCAGGATGCTTGTTTCCGGTCCAGGGAAGACATGGCTTGGCAGTTCGGGCTGGACTGTTCCCATGCGGCACAGGGTCAGACTGATTTACATATGGCCATGTCTGAACAGGGGTGGCGGAGTGAGCTAAAGAATGATGATGGATTAAACCCAGATCAGTTGACTGGGGGTGAGTGCTTGCAATGTTCAACACTCCGTTCATCATCCCCTTTGGTTTTGCTTTGTTCGCCCTAAGTTGGCAGGGTATTCCCAGACGTGGGTCCCTTGCTCACTTTGCCACTGGATTCAAGCTAGCCAGGCTGATGACTGCTGATTAACCAGTAACCGGTCCCAGGATGCTTGTTTCCGGTCCAGGGAATACTTGGCTTGGCACTTCAGGCTGGACTGATCCCATGCTGCACAGGGTCAGACTGATTTGCATATGGCCATGTCTGAACTGGGGTGGCGGAGTGAGCTAAAGACTGATGATGGATTAAACCCAGATCAATTGACTGGGGGTGAGGGCTTGCAATGTTCAACACTCCCTCCATCATCCCCTTTGGTTTGGCATTTTAGAACCATCGTAAAATACCCATCATTACTAATTGCCAAGATTAACATTAAATCTTAGTATCTGCATTTGATTTTATATTTTCTTTCTATTCATCCCTTTCATTCTACCATACAGATTGTCTTTCACTTCTTCCAGTTCAATTTCCTCCCATTTTCTTTTTTTCCCATTCATTTGTTCTCCATTTCAATTATTGACTTTGTTTTCATGTGTTCCTTACAACATTTATATTTCATTACTATCATTAGTATCACTAAGGATATTGAAGTCATAGGGATTACTATTTTCCCTAATAAACTATTTCCAAAAGTGGAAAACCAGCTACTTAGTTTTGACAGACCTTTATTAAATTTTTTCCAATGCACCGTCGACCTCCAGTTGGGTCAAATCATTATGAATCTGTGAAATATTCTTGATATATCCCTTAATACCTTTTACTTTTATCTGGGATATATGTACAGCAGTGTTGAATTTTTAACATGCCACAGACTCCACGCTTTTTTGCCAAAAGAACTGCCATACCATCTTGCAGGTAAACTGTTGTGGCGCTTCGGGTTCGCCCTGGCTCCCTGATGTCGGAATTGGCGATACTAAAGTCTCTTCAAATAGACTTACTGACACGGGAACTTTAGGTAGAGC
Organism: Lissotriton helveticus; assembly: GCF_964261635.1. NCBI lineage: Eukaryota > Metazoa > Chordata > Amphibia > Caudata > Salamandridae > Lissotriton > Lissotriton helveticus. The sequence goes on from NC_136065.1 coordinate 1,778,312,020, forward strand.
AGGCTTTATTAATTTGAATGTCCTTTTTTTGTGTATCGTTTTCCTGTAGTATGGTAGGGGGCTCTCGGTCTCCTCCGTATGTCTGTGCTGACGTTTCTCTGCAGCGGTCCGACGGTCGTCCCGGTGTCTTCTGGGACTGGTGGTCCGGGCCTCTTCCTCCACGATGTCGAACAGTCTCTCCGATCCCCAGAAGGAAAAGAGAATATCGCTTTAGTTCGGTGAACCGCCAAAAGGCACAGGGAAGGGAGTGAGGGAACACACGTGCACAAAACAAGCAACTATGGTCCTAAGTGCCGGGGAAGTGAAGGAGGGGTCGTGCACGGTAGTCGTACGGTGCCTTTAAGGTGTTTTAGCCCACTTGAATCCCGCCCAACCTGAAAACCTTGATCGTACCTCTGGTAGCCACACTTCCCTTGAAGTGTGGCTGGGCGAAGCGCCTTCCGGTTGGCCTCCTGGCTTGTTGGGTTTTTCTTCTCGGGATCTTCCTATTCCGCCTCTCCTCTCTCAGTCTCCTACTCCGTCCGTCGCCTCCTGCCTCTGATGGTCTCTCTCCTCCTCGGGACTCCTCTCCGCCTCCTGACTCTTCTCCGCACCTCGTCCGTATCCTCTCCGCTGCTCCCGCCTCTCCTCCTCTCTCGTCGCCTCTGTTCCACGCTCGTCCTCTTCTCTGCCACTCCTTCCGTCACTCTCGCCTCCGGGTGTAACACACACCTGTGTGCTCTCTGGGGCTGCTTTTACCTGGGATACAGGGGCGTGCCAATTGACGTAGTCCTGGTCCAGCTCCGCCCAATTAAAGAAACAGGGATCAGCACTCTCTTCAGGCTCCTTGTCGCCGAGGACATCCGTGTTTCTCCAGGCCCCTGTATGCTGGTTGGAAAGAGGTGAAACAGGTAAGCCTGGTGGATCCGTGTCCTCCCCGTTACACCCCTCCCCCCCTATGATTCACCCGATCGGGGAGAGGAAACCGAGAGAGATAGTCAGCGCTAGCGTTGTCCTTCCCTTTTCTGTGCAGTACTTGGAAGGCAAAAGGTTGTAGAGAAAGGAACCACCGCATCACCCTAGGATTGTTTGAGGCGTTGCGGCTCATCCATTGCAGTGGTGCATGATCGGTATACAACCTGAATGGGTGTCCCTCCAGGTAATACCGCAGTTTGTCTATCGCCCACTTAATGGCCAGGCACTCCTTTTCGATCGTGGGGTACCTCACCTCCCTGGGGAAGAGTTTGCGGCTGATGAATAGGATAGGGTGTTCTGACCCCTTTTCAGATTCTTGTGACAATACTGCCCCTATCCCGAAATCAGATGCGTCCGTGTGGAGGATGAAGGGTTTGGAGAAATCAGGGGAGGAGAGTACTGGGCTGGTTGTGATAATTCCCTTAAGGGTCTTGAAGGCCCTCCACATCTCCGGAGTGGGTTTCAGGAAATCAGTTCTCGGTGTCTGTTTCTTAAGGGTATCCGTGAGTGGGGCTGCTATGTTAGAGAAGGAGGGAATAAATCTGCGATAATACCCCACCAATCCTAAGAAGGCTCGCATGTCCCTAACGTTTGTAGGAAACGGGGTGTCTGCAAGGGCTCGGACCTTCTCTATTTGTGGTTCAATGACCCTATGGCCCAATAGGTACCCCAGGTACTTCACTTTTTGAAACCCGATCCGTGATTTCTTTGAGTTGATGTGTAAGCCCGCGTTGGTTAACTGTAGAAAAATCGTTTCCAGGTGTCGGAGATGGGTCTCCCAGTTGGGGCTGAAAATGATAATATCGTCCAGGTAGACTGAACTGTACTTCTGGTGGTCGCGAAGTACTTCGTTCATCAGCCTTTGGAACGTTGCGGGGGCGCCGTGCAATCCGAAGGGCAGCACTGTGAATTCGTAGAGTCCGTCAGGGGTGGCAAAGGCGGTTTTCTTGCGGTCCTCTTCTCGCAGAGGCACCTGCCAGTACCCCTTCGTGAGGTCAAGGGTACTGATGTACTGGGCTTCTCCTAGCTTCTCGATCAATTCGTCGATTCTAGGGATGGGATACGCATCGAACGATGAGACCGCGTTCAGGGCCCTGAAGTCCATACAGAACCTACTGCTCCTGTCTGGTTTCGGCACCATCACGATTGGTGAGGACCATTCACTTCTGGACGGGCGTATCACTCCAAGTTTGAGCATTTATTTCACCTCTCGGCTTATAGCTTCTCTTTTTGCAGCGGGTATTCGGTAGGGTCGTTGTTTCACGATGGTACCTCTAGGAGTCTCGATTCGATGTTCTGCCAATGTCGTTGACCCGGGCTTGTCCGAAAAGATGGATGAGTAGCGACTCAGGACACTATGAAGTCCTTCTTGTTGTCCCTGGTATAGTTCCTCGTTGATGACGAGATGGTCTAACGTGGTCTCTCTTTTGTTTTCCTTGGTGACATTGGAATAGGCCGAAAGCGGAGGGGTTCCTAGCCACTTCTTCAAAAGATTGATGTGGAATATTTGCGTTTCCCTTCCTGTCATCCGTAGCCGGTAGGTGGTTTTGCCGATGGTTTCTACGACCTGGTAGGGGCCTTGCCACTCTGTGTGAAACCTCTTAGTGTTTGATGGTAGCAACACTAAAGCCCAGTCATTCACTTCAAGTCTTCTCCACTTCTTCCCCTTATTGTAGTGCGTTCTTTGTTTCGTTTGGCTCCTTTCCAGTTGAGAGTAAGCCAATTCTCGTATCTTCCCCAACTGGTTCTTGAGGTTCTGGCTGTATTCCAACAATGATTTTGTGTCTCGGGATGGCTCCGCCTCCCAGTATTCTTTCGTCATCTCTAGGAGACTTCGAGGCTGTCTACCATACAGCATTTCGAATGAAGAGCAGCCGAGGCTGCTCTGGGTTTGTCCTCTAATGACATACAGGGCCAGGGGTAAGAGCACGTCCCAATCTGTTCTGTTGGCTGTGAGCATTTTCTTTAATACACTCTTTAGCGTCCCGTTGTAGCGTTCCACGAGTCCGTCGGTTTGTGGATGATATATTGAAGTCCGGATTTGGTGGAGGTCTAAGAGGAGGCATACTTCCTTCATCACGCGGGACATAAAGGGAGTCCCTTGGTCAGTAAGGACTTCCTTGGGGAAGCCTACCCGGGAGAAGAGTTCCATAAACTTCTCAGTAATGTTTTTTGATGTGGGGGATTTCAAGGGGAAGGCTTCAGGGAATCTGGTGGCGTAATCGACAATAACAAGGGCATATTGGTTTCCCCTCTTCGTCTTTGGGAGGGGTCCAATGAGGTCCATTGCCACCCTCTCAAACGGGGTTCCAATGATGGGCAGGGGCTGCAAAGGAGCGGCCGGAGGTCTGTGTAGATTTTTTCGTTGACATACGTCACAGGTCTGGCAATGTTTCTTAATGTCCCGATACTCCTGGCCAATAGAAATTCCACAGAATGGTCTGTGTGGTCTTTTCGCTGCCTGTGTGACCTGCGAGGAGGTGGGTGTGTGCGTAGAACATTACCTGGTCCCGGAAACACACCGGAACAAGGAGTTGCTTGGGTTCATTTTGCTTCCCTTGTCTGTAGAGGAGCTTGTCTTGTATCACGAAGCGCGGGTACCTGGGGTTTGGGTTATCCTGGTCGGCATGGGCCTGTTCCCATGCGTTGTACAACGAGGAGTCGTTGGCTTGGGCAAATTGGAAACTACGGTCACCCTCCCATGGCTCAGGGGCTATGAGTACCTTTATGGGGCCGGTACACCCTTTGTTAAGAGTTTCAGAGAAGAGGTCTAGGAAGTGGGGATTGTCGGTTCCGATTATAAGTTCTTCGGGGAGGTTGTCTAGAATTCCCACCTTGACCACTATGGCCCACCCCCCTTCCAACTCTAAAGGGATATACGCTATCGGATAACTCTTTATATCCCCATGAACACACTTAATGTGTATGTGGGCGTCGTGCATTACCTGTGGGACACTCACGAACCGTCCCTGTATCACTGATTGTTTGCACCCTGAGTCCTGCAGAGCCTTGACCTGCCTACCGTTCACCAGGACACTCACGTGGTACGCCCCTCCAAGTTCCGCTGAGTACATAACGGCCCGGGGTAGATACCCGACCTCCATCGGCTCTTCTTGGGTCCTCTTCTGGGGGCAGAACCTGCAATATGGCCCCAAGTGCCACAGTCGAAGCATTGAGGGCCTCTGAATGTAGGAACCTCGGGGTTCGGTTGGCTTGGACCAGGAAGACCGGGGGGGGTCGTGGTTTGCGTTCGAGCCGTAGAGGCGTTTTGTGTCCTTTCTCGGGCTCTGTAGGGTGCAGGCGGGGTTGAGCCCGCGCAAACGTAGAGGCCATTTCTATTGCTTGCACAGTGGTTAGGTTAGAGTGTTGCCGTAACCACCGTTGGGTCCCGAAGGGCAGTGCCTCTAGGTATTGCTCAAGGTATATTTTGTCCATTATAGCCTCCTTGGAGCTCTGAGCGGGTGTCAGCCATTTGTCTGCCGCCGCTTTCAACCGGAAGAACAACGTCTTCGGGTTGTCCCCGGGGGCCCCTCTCTCTTTCCGGAATCGGACGCGGTATGCTTCTGCATCAAGTCCCAAGTGATCCAGAATGATGGTCTTTATTTGTCCATACGGGGTCTGCCCATCACCGTTGGCCACTTGGTAGGCAGCCTGAGCTTCCCCGGTTAAGAGCGGAGCGAGAAAGAACGGCCATTTCTCTAAGGGCCATCCACAGGCCAAAGCAACCCTCTCGAAGTTGACGAGGAAGGCGTCTGGATCTTCTCCCGCCGTGTACTTCTGTAGTGAAATACCGGAAGGGGTGGATATCGGCTGCCTCATCTCGCAGACCTGGTTGCCCGCCGGATCGATCGTTATCGGTTGTAAACCCTCCAAGCGTTTCACCACTGTGTCTCGGAAGGTATCCCGGTCTGCTTGGGCTGTGGCTATCTGTTGTTCCACCGCCCAGCCCAACTGCTCTTGCCCTTTGACCAGTCTTTGTAGCAGTTCCTCCATCTTTGTTTCCCAGATGGCTACAGCGTTGCCCGCATTCTCCACCACTTGTGGCGCTTCGGGTTCGCCCTGGCTCCCTGATGTCGGAATTGGCGATACTAAAGTCTCTTCAAATAGACTTACTGACACGGGAACTTTAGGTAGAGCAGGCTTTATTAATTTGAATGTCCTTTTTTTGTGTATCGTTTTCCTGTAGTATGGTAGGGGGCTCTCGGTCTCCTCCGTATGTCTGTGCTGATGTTTCTCTGCACCGGTCCGACGGTTGTCCCGGTGTCTTCTGGGACTGGTGGTCCAGGCCTCTTCCTCCACGATGTCGAACAGTCTCTCCGATCCCCAGAAGGAAAAGAGAATATCGCTTTAGTTCGGTGAACCGCCAAGAGGCACAGGGAAGGGAGTGAGGGAACACACGTGCACAAAACAAGCAACTATGGTCCTAAGTGCCGGGGAAGTGAAGGAGGGGTCGTGCACGGTAGTCGTACGGTGCCTTTACGGGGTTTTAGCCCACTTGAATCCCGCCCAACCTGAAAACCTTGATCGTACCTCTGGTAAAAAGTCCACATTAAAGTCCACATTTGTAAAGCGCACAATCACCCGTAAGGGTCTCTAGGCGCTGGGGGCCGTCGGGAAGATTAAGCGAGCTATTGCCCAGAGTCACATGGTGCTGGGCTAACCTGCCGCCGGAGCCGGGAATCGAACCGTGGTCCCCAGATTCCAGCGTCAGTCGCCCTGGCCGCGGCGCCACACCTCTGTGTGGTAGCCACACTTCCCTTGAAGTGTGGCTGGGCGAAGCGCCTTCCGGTTGGCCTCCTGGCTTGTTGGGTTTTTCTTCTCGGCATCTTCCGATTCCGCCTCTCCTCTCTCCGTCTCCTACTCTGTCCGTCGCCTCCTGCCTCCGATGGTCTCTCTCCTCCTCGGGACTCCTCTCCGCCTCCTGACTCTTCTCCGCACCTCATCCGTATCCTCTCCGCTGCTCCCGCCTCTCCTCCTCTCTCGTCGCCTCTGTTCCACGCTCGTCCTCTTCTCTGCCACTCCTTCCGTCACTCTCGCCTCCGGGTGTAACACACACCTGTGTGCTCTCTGGGGCTGCTTTTACCTGGGATACAGGGGCGTGCCAATTGACGTAGTCATGGTCCAGCTCCGCCCAATTAAAGAAACAGGGCTCAGCACTCTCTTCAGGCTCCTTGTCGCCGAGGACATCCGTGTTTCTCCAGGCCCCTGTATGCTGGTTGGAAAGAGGTGAAACAGGTAAGCCTGGTGGATCCGTGTCCTCCCCGTTACAACTGTAATAGGCATTTTTCCCACATACATAATAGATTCCCGGAAATACAGCATCCGTAACTCCTTTTAGTCCCCATCTCCCATTTATTAGGAAGATATGTTCACATTCACTAGTACCAATGAATACACTGTTATACTCTTTATTCTATGAAGACAGAATTTCCCAATTTTTGCTAAGTCCAGGGACATTGCAGCATGAGCCTCGCCTTTCTTCTATTCCCCTTCCAGAGCAATCCATGGAGGTATATGGGACTTTTGCTCAACTGCTTTCTTTTGAAAATCCTGCCTTCTTTCTTCTACTAAATTCCAAAAATATTTCTATGCGCATATGTTATGTCTATGGGGTTTGTGGTTAAAGATAATTCCCCCATAAACTCTGCATTTCTAGCCCTAAGTACTGGATTCATATTGCTTCTAATGGGAACTTAAAAAAAAGATAAAATCCATATTGCTATAAAAATATTGTAACTTACCAGTAACATTTAATAAACTAGTTACAACACTACAAGTCACACCGTAAGTTAAGGGAAGGTGATGATAAGTCACACCTTCCGAGACAGACTCGGGTAGTTTCATGCAAACATAACAATCCCTCACATCCATTGTTTCCACGTAGTGGTAGCGAAGTTTAGTAAATATACTTAGTGACAAATTACTATCTGGCAGATGCATCAACGTAGCCTTTTGCTATTCCTAAATAGCGATTTTTAAGGAATCACTATTTAGGAATAGCAAAAGCCTATGCATGTAGGAATCGCTATTCAAATAGCGATTTCTAAACATTCCTTTATTCCTTAATTAAGGAATGCTGTACCATTCATTCTTATGGGCCTATAGGCCCTTAGGAATGAATTGGAGATTGCATGAGCAATTTGCGAGTACCAGTATTTACTCGCAAATTGCTAATGCAATTTCAAGGGTGCAGGGGTGTCAAAATGACACCCTGTTGCACCCCTGAAATTGATATCTGCACACATGTTGCACACACACATGCCCCAAGGGCATGTGTGTGCGTAACATGAGCTTTGAAAAATGCACAAAAGTGCTTTTTTCAAAGTTTTAGCAAATTACCATGAAGTCCAACTTCATGGTAATTTGCTCCCCCTATTAGCGAATTCGCTATTTTTTGACTTTCACGCATTGCATTTAAGGAATCTCAATTTGGGATTCCTTACATGCAATCGCAATTTAGAGATTCCTTAAATTGCGATTTTTGCATTTGGGATGATGCATCCCAAATGCAAAAATACCGGGAGCAAAGGGGCAGATTCTGAGAATCTGCCACTTTGCTCCCGGTATTTACTTTGATGCATATGCCTGTACTTGATTTGTCATGATAATACATGCTTTTATCCACTTGGGTTAAGGCTGCAGTAGTAGTCTTCTTATTAATCACAATCACTTTCTCACTTATATTTGTGTTATTCTTATTATTAGTTATCATTTGGACAGGTATTACAAGTGTTATTAACAACCACATCAATATTAATATTGTAATACTACAAAGACAACATTTAGCACATCGTTGTTTTAGGTTATATTTCGGATGTTCAGTCACTTTTACTTCTGCCATTATTAAATTTCTATTGTTAATCCTAATTTTGATTTCTTTCTAATAAGCACGTAAATCCTTTGATCCCACACTTCAAAGCTCTTCTGCCTTTGCCTTTCTTCAGGGTCCTTGTTTAATGTCTTTAAGAGAATTCACCTTTTTTGTAACAAGGAAAAGTCTTTAAGGTGGTCTTAATTCCCTTTCAGTCCCTTCAAAACTACCACTTCTTGGTTCTTCATTTAGATCAAGATTTTTAAAATCTTCAAGGACGATGTAGGTCCACTCTGGAGCTTTATACTTTCTATTTGGAACCTTTACTCTTTTTGATGACCTTAATGATTTTCTTCTTGTTTGTTCTTGTTCTGCCTGACTTGATACCTCATCTACTTGTTCGAATCACTTTTCTGGTCTTCTTCTTAGGATGTATCTCAGTCTTTTCACTCCATTTGGCCAGCAATCTTCTTTTCTAACTCTTTGTCTGTACTGCCCTTTCACCTTCTTCACCTATTTCAAGTGTCATTTTATTTTCTCTTTCATTTTGTTTGGCTTGTTCTGAATTCCCTACCTCCTCTTCTTCGTTTGTTGGTTCCTTTTGATGACTTTCTACTCTCCTTTCTTCTTCTTCTGACTGACTCTGATCTAACTTTTCTCCTGAGACTCTTTCCCTTTTCCTAACTGAGCTGTATTTGAATTTTCATTAATAGTCTTTTTGTTCTAGTAACTGAACCTGCTCCAAATCCCCTGCAAAGAGTTCTTCTTCTATTTCTGGCTGGGCTGAATCTGTGATTTCTGGAACAGATTCTTCTGGATTTTGCTTACTGTTTTCTGGTCTTTCAGATTCAAGCTCTCTTCTGATCTTTACAGCCGTTTCTCCAGCCCCAGTAACTGGTGCCCACTCTTCTTGACTAGTACTTGGTTGTTCATCGTCAATGCGTTCTTCAGAGTCTGGTTTTCTGATATCTTCGACTTTACAACTCTCAGCTTCTGGTTCTTTTCTTTGTTCTACCAGTTGCTGCTTTGGTCGATCAGGTGGACTTGGGACTTTTTGAGTATGGCTTGCATGGATCCAATGCGGAATCCCAGCACACTTTACTGTTGTTGTCGTGGTCTATATGACTTGATGAGGTCCTTTCCACCTGGGTTCCAGGCATGATTTCCTCATATGCTTCTTTATCACATCCCAGTCTCCAGGACACAAATCATGAGTTTGATTTGGCTGTGCGGCGTTTGGATCTTATACAACCTGGTGAGACACAGAACGTACCAGATCAGCCAGTCCTTTGCAATAGTCCAATATTAAATCATCAGTTATATTCATCAATTTGTTTCCAGGTATAAATGCGTGTCTCATTGCTCTTCCCATGAGAATTTCATGAGGGCTCAATCCTGTTCTTCGATCAGCAATACTTCTAAAACTCATCAATAGGGGGGCGTGGCCAAGATGGCGGCGTGAGCAGACGGAAAGCTCCGGAGCTCCCGCCGAAGGCCTGTATAGCACCGGCTTTAGGGCCGCTTTAGCTAACATCGGCCAAAGCTGCTGTGGTGCCCTTGTTCGGGGGGCTCGTGAGCAACTTTTGGAGCAGGTGGTGGTTGCGGCAGAGATGTCCGGTGCCCGAGAGCTAGAGCTAGAGGTGCCCGGCCCGCAGCCTCATTATAGGGGAGGAGCACTGCGGTGGCGCCTAGCTGAGAGACTCTGGAGGGGTGCAGCTGTGGCCCGCTTGACCCGAACGCAGCAGTGTGGGACACTGGAGGCCCGGTGTTGGTTGCGGTGGTTCGGAGGGTTGCGGATTATCGGGAACCCGCGGCCGAGGCCTTCTGTGACAACGGAGGGCAGCGCCCGGGCCGCCATCTTGTGGACACCATAATCCTGGGCCCGTGGAGCCGGGTGTGCAGACCAGCCGGGACATTTCCCTCAGCGAGGAGGACACCGGGAGTGAGACGCCCGGCGATGTTGGTGGAGCCCCGCGATATTGGCGGGACGCGCCGCAGTAGCAGGTGAGCCGTGGGAGGGGCCCCCTGGCTGGCCCTGCCGGAGCCCGGCGGCGGCTGGTGGGAGCGCTGAGACCCGGCGGATTTGCGGTGACAAAGGCGATGCCTCCGCGAGACACTGGGAGTGAGAGGGCCGCTGGTGGAAGAAGCGGAGAGCCCTCCTGCATCGCGGTGGCGAGGGGAGCCCTGTAGCTGGCGGCGGCTGAGGCGCAGCTCTGGTAGGAGCCAGGGGTCACTTGGGAGAAGCACTGGGGACCGCAATCTAGCTTTTTGTTGGGCCCTGGCTTGAGAGGCTTTGAAGCGTGATCTCCCCCCCCCCCCCACCGAGCGCAGAATGGACGGCGCGACATCTGAGGGTCGAGACAGTGGGCCTAAGGAGTCAGAGGGCAACGACGTGGGCCCTGGAGAGAGAACGCCAGCGACAGCAGGCAGGAGGACCGGGGCCTGAAGAGTGCATACGGCAGAGGCCCGCAGTGGACTCTGGGCGTCGGCCTGGGCCCCATTCTTGTGTAAGGGTAACGCACTTGGAGTTGTGAGCTGGGGGCTAGTGCTGTTGGGGACCTGACGGGGGGCCCGGTGAGCGGCGGCATTGCTCTGGCTCCTGAACTGCTGTGCAGGGGACGTGAGCTTGCAGGGACATTGCGGATCTACGGAGGCCTCTACTGTTAAACATGCGAGGACAGGGCGCGACACTCAGCTGGTGTTGAGGAGGCCTGATAGGAGAGCGCGTATCGGACTTTATCGCAGCCTGAGGAGGTGGGCAGGTGCTCCGGCTTGGCTCGCCCACGACGGCCTTGTTTGTGGTGGACGGAGGCCTGGAGGTTCTGTTGGGAGCTGCATCCTCGAGCCTGCTGGAACAGCGCAATGTTTAGAGGGTTCTGGTCTGAGGAGCACGACGGTGCCAGGAGTGGGCGATGTCCACTTCTAGGGTGCACAGAGACAAAATGGTGAAGGATCTCTTTGCTAAGGTTCAAGCGAGTCAGCAACGCCACACCATGGCATCTGCCTCGACACAGGCACCCTCGGAGCTAGAGGCTGGCTCAGAACCTATCACTAAGGCCTTTCTGGAGTCCTTGTTCACGTACTTGCGGGAGAACATCCACACCCTAAAGAAGGAGTTCGCAAGGATGTGGATGGAATCAGGGAACGGGTTGCTGAGCTGGAGACTAAGAGTGATAGCAAGGACACGCAGCTTAACAGCAAGAAATTCTCCGGATTCACGACCAGCAGGTTGATCTTCAGACCCACCTAGAAGATTTGGAGAACCGCTCTCGGCTGCATAATGCTAGAATTCGGAATGTGACGCTGACCGACGAAATGAAGGACCTATTTTGCTTCACAACGGAACTCTTCAACCACAGACTGGGGCGTCCACTGGAGTCGGAGCTGCGCCTCGACAGAGCACACCAGGTTGGGCCCCTGGGGGCTTCCTCGGCACTCCCGCCACATATTCTGGTCTGTGTACAGGACTTTCGCACTAAGGAAGAGATCCTCCAGAAGGCCAAACAGATGCATCCACTAGCATTTCAGGGTCAGTCGCCGGTCCTATTCCAGGACCTCTCGGTTCTCACGTTACAGAAACGCAGACTTTTCAAGCCTGTTACGACCCACCTGCAACAGCGGAATATTTCTTATAGTTGGGGCCACCCGTTCCGTCTGGTACTTTAAACTGGACAATAAACTTTACCAGCTGCGATCAGTGTCAAGGCCTGCCGCTTGGTAGGCATCGATCTGCCTGCCGAAGAGAGCGAGGATGCGAGCCAGGGCACTGCCATGGATGACTCTAAGCCCGAGTGGCGACAAAGGTAGACGGCGACGAGTGAAGAAACCCCCGGTAGCCGTAGGGCCAGCGAGCCGCAGTGGAGGTGGTTGCATCGGACAGAAACCCGTCCCCGACTGGTTGATCTCCGGGACCTGCTCAGGCCGATTGTTTATTTACCATGCTTTTTAGGTCATTGGCGGGAGGGGGGACCTCTGGAAGTGCACTGGACTACCCCGATTCAACATTCTTCCAATCATCTGGGGATGATGGACAATATGGATATGTGTTTCTTGTTTCGTTTTGGGGTTTTCTTTGGGGTGGGGCTGTTGGGGGGAGGGTTTGGCTGTCCCAAGTCCACCGAGCACTGGAGGGAGGGCCCGGTGCTCCGTGCGCGTGTAATTTAGGGAGGCGAGATGTACACGGCCCGTAACATTAGCAGACAGATCTGTCCCCTTGGCATTTCTTGACCCTTAATGTGTAGATGCCGGCTACTGAACTTAAAGTCCTTACGTTAAACGTAAGGGGGTTGAATAACCCGGTAAAGCGCAAGGCAGTCCTCTCCCTACTAGAGCATTCTCAGGCAGATATATGCCTCCTACAGGAGACACATATGTTACAGAAAGATTGCCATCGCCTTAGATCCCGTAGATTCCCAATAAAGTTTTTTTCCTCTGCTGCTACGAAAACCGCAGGTGTCGCAATCCTAGTGGCCCAGAGATTTCGGAGTATGGTGCTGCATAAGGGGGCAGAGATAAAGGGGAAGTTATTGACATATAGATTTTCCTTGGGCACCTCCATGTTCACTATTGGCTCTGTTTCTGCTCCCAATGAGGGTCAGGAGAGATTTTTCCACATAGCTATTACTGAAGCCTCTAGTACGATGGACCGCCATGTTTTGCTGGGGGGATCTTAACCTTGTTTTCGACAACACTTTAGATAGGTCATGCCAGCATACTTCCCAGTCAGGTGCTCTCACCTCGGAAGGGGTAGTCCGCTTGCGCGAGTTAGGTTTAGTGGATCTGTGGCGCCGCTTTTACCCCTGGAGCCGGGAGTACTCCTACTATTCTAACACACACAAAACATATGCTCGCTTGGATTATCTACTAGCTTCCCCCTCGGTGCAAGTGCTCACGACCGCCGTAGAAAATGGGACTGCATCTCTTTCAGATCACGCACCAGTGACCGTCTTCCTCCCCCTTCCATCTGCCACGCACGCGACACGAAGCTGGCGATTACGGGAAACGCTGCTACAACGCATGGAGGCGGTTACACAAATACAGCGAGTTATAGCTGACTATCTCATACAAAATAGTAATGCGGACACCACGCTAGCGACACAATGGGCAGCACTGAAAGCGGTAATACTGGGCGAGCTTATAGCAATCTCGGCGGCTGACAATGTTGAGCATGCGCGTAAGAGGGAGGAACTCGCACAGCAGACACGGGAGTTGGAGAAAATGCACCAGCGAACGGGGGCTCCCCGAGTTTGGAGGCAGCTTAAGGCAGTACGGTAACAGCTGGCAGCAATAGATCAGGACCGGGCAGAACATGCGGCCCTGAGGCTGAAGCACGCATATTACACTGATTGGGATAGGTGTGGGAGTTTGTTAGCTCACAAGTTGCGCGAAGCTCGGCAGCGACAGACTGTGCAGGAGATTCTTCAGCAGAGGGGCGGGCGAGTCACGGAGGATGCTGACATTGCCGCTGCGTTTAGCGAGTTTTATGCCAATCTCTACGCTGGATCCTCTATCGAGGCCTCTGTTGGAGAGTCCTTCCTGGACTCCATTCCCCTTCCAGCTCTCACGAAAGTGCAAGCAGACCACTTAGAGCGTGACATCAGGCCGGAGGAAGTCATCGCAGCTATCTCCCGCCTTAAGCTAGCGAAAATGCCAGGGCCAGATGGCTTTCCGCGAGGTTCTATAAGACGTTCCGTGCACAGGTGGCTCCCCTTCTTACGGCCCTTTTTAACTCTGTCTCAGAACCGGGGGCGATCCCCAAGGACCTCTTGGACGCTACTATTGCGGTCATTCCTAAACCGGGAAAAGATCGCTTGCAATGTGGGGCGTATCGCTCTATATCTCTCCTTAACGTTGATCTCAAATTATAGACGGGTATTCTGGCGGCCCATCTTGCACCTCACATGGGTAGCCTAATCGCCCCAGATCAAGCGGGTTTTATCCCGGTATGCCTAACCTCTGATAATACCAAGAGGGCCCTGCATCTGGAGGAGAAAGCTACGCGTACGCAAGGAGAATTTATGTTGCTAGCAATTGATGCTGAAAAGGCGTTCGATCGGGTCTATTGGCCCTACTTGGAAACAGTTTTAGAGAAGGTGAGGATGGGGGAGAAGTTCCGTACCTACGTCATGAAATGCTATACATTTCCAACTGTGACAGTCCAGGTTAATGGCTGCATTTCCCTCCGGTTTGCTATAGAACGGGGCACAAGGCAGGGGTGCCCACTGTCGCCTCTACTCTTCACTCTATACATTGAGCCGTGGCACAGAGGCTACGACTTAACCCGAGGGTACAGGGAATCAAGTTTGTTGGCTATGTTCACACCATCAGTCTTTACGCTGACGATGTTTTTCTCTCTTTGTCCCACCCGTGAGAGTCGCTGCCTGCATGCCTTGAGGACCTAGAGACTTTTGTGCAAGCTGCCGGCTTTAAGGTTAACAACGCAAGGAGGCGGTTACACAAATACAGCGAGTTATAGCTGACTATCTCATACAAAATAGTAATGCGGACACCACGCTAGCGACAGAATGGGCAGCACTGAAAGCGGTAATACGGGGCGAGCTTATGGCAATCTCGGCGGCTGACAATGTTGAGCGTGCGCGTAAGAGGGAGGAACTTGCACAGCAGACACAGGAGTTGGAGCAAATGCACTAGCGAACAGGGGCTCCCCGAGTTTGAAGGCAGCTTAAGGCAGTACGGCAACAGCTGGCGGCAATAGATCAGGACCGGGCAGAACACGCGGCCCTGAGGCTGAAGCACGCATATTACACTGATGGGGATAGGTGTGGGAGTTTGTTAGCTCACAAGTAGCGCGAAGCTCGGCAGCGACAGACTGTGCAGGAGATTCTTCAGAAGAGGGGCGGGCGAGTCACGGAGGATGCTGACATTGCCGCTGCGTTTAGCGAGTTTTATGCCAATCTCTACGCTGGATCCTCTATCGAGGCCCCTGTTGGAGAGTCCTTCCTCGACTCCATTCCCCTTCCAGCTCTCACGAAAGTGCAAGCAGACCACTTAGAGCGTGACTTCAGGCCGGAGGAAGTCATCGCAGCTATCTCCCGCCTTAAGCTAGCGAAAACGCCAGGGCCAGATGGCTTTCCCGCGAGCTTCTATAAGACGTTCTGTGCACAGGTGGCTCCCCTTCTTACGGCCCTTTTTTACTCTGTCTCAGAACCGGGGGCGATCCCCAAGGTCCTCTTTGATGCTACTATTGCGGTCATTCCTAAACCGGGAAAAGATCGCTTGCAATGTGGGGCGTATCAGCCTATATCTCTCCTTAACGTGGATCTCAATTTATACACGGGTATTCTGGCGGCCCATCTTGCACCTCACATGGGTAGCCTAATCGCCCCAGATCAAGCGGGTTTTATCCGGGTATGCCAAACCTCTGATAATACCAAGAGGGCCCTGCATCTGGTGGAGAAAGCTACACGTACGCAAGGAGAATTTATGTTGCTAGCAATTGATGCTGAAAAGGCGTTCGATCGGGTCCATTGGCCCTACTTGGAAACAGTTTTAGAGAAGGTGAGGATGGGGTAGAAGTTCTGTACCTACGTCATGAAATGCTATAAATTTCCAACTGTGACAGTCCAGGTTAATGGCTGCATTTCCCCCCGGTTTGCTATAGAACGGGGCACAAGGCAGGGGTGCCCACTGTCGCCTCTACTCTTCGCTCTATACATGGAGCCGTGGCACAGAGGCTAAGACTTAACCCGAGGGTACAGGGAATCAAGTTTGTTGGCTATGTTCACACCATCAGTCTTTACCCTGATGATGTTTTTCTCTCTTTGTCCCATCCGAGAGAGTCGCTGCCTGCATGCCTTGAGGACCTAGAGACTTTTGTGCAAGCGGCAGGCTTTAAGGTTAACATGAGCAAGTCCATGGCCCTGGATCTGTCCTTAGAGGGGCCCACGTGGGAGTTTTTGCAGGGATCCATTCCTTTCCAGTGGGCGACTGAGGCGATCCTGTACTTGGGGATCCAGCTGGCTCCCACACTCCCGGCCACGGTTAGCATTAATTATGCTCGGCTGCGTCAGAAAATTAGGCAGGAACTGGGGAGGTGGAAACACTACCCTGTGTCCTGATTGGGTATAGGTAGCGGCGGTAAAGATGACAATCCTCCCACAGATCCTATATTTGTTTCGCACCATCCCCCTGCGGCCACCTGTGGGCTGGATTCAACAGACACAGTCCGAGCTGGCCCAGTTTATTTGGAACGGTAGGAAACCGCGTCTAAAGTTGCGACTGACGACACTTCCTCCGGAGGGAGGGGGGCTTGGCTTCCCAGATCTGTTCCTCTACTTTCAAGCAGCCCAATTGCACCTTCTTGTGGAGTGGAGTAAATGGGACTCTGAAAAGCATTGGCTCTTTCAGGACCAGGCGGTGGCAGGCCGCCCGCTCCAGGAGATTCCCTTTCTTCATAGGCAGCACAGACCCCCCAATCTGTATTCCTCGCATATCACCAGGGTCCCCTTGGAAGTTTGGGACCGCACCAATGTCAGACATGAGTTCACTTCCTTCCCGTCCCCACTTACACCTTTGATGGGTAACCCTGACTTTACCCCAGGAACGGACTCAGTAGCCTATGCGAGATGGTGACCAGCTGGGTGTAGGTTCCTATTCCACTTGTATGCAGAAGAGGGTGTCATGTCCTTTCCTCTTTTCCGGCAGGAATAGGGCCTGCCGGAGTCGGAGAGACTTTGATACTTACAGGCATGACACTGGGCACTTAGCAAACATGTACGTCCTACGGCTGACAGCCTGCTGCTGCCGTATGAGTACTGGCTGATCACACGCAAATCAGACAAAAAACTCATTTCGGACTTATATAGGATGTTACAAGCTAAATACACGCATATTTATAGTGCCGGGAAGGAGCGCTGGGAGAGGGAGCTGGGAAGGTTACTTAGCCATAAGGAATGGGAGGGCATCTATTATAGGGCTTGACACTCTGCATAGCACATGGGACTCACGGACACACTCACTAAGGTTGCAACCTGCTGGTACTATACGCCTGAGCGGCTGCACGCGATTGATCACTCTAGAGAGGCGAAATGCTAGCGAGGGTGTAGTCAGACAGGCACATTAGTAATCTTGTTCTGGGCCTCATCCATCTTCAGGAGTATTGGAAACAAATCATGGATGAAGTCGAAGCACACTTTGACACGGAGATCCCACGATTCCCCTCCTACGTACTGTTAGGCCTGCCGAACCCAGTCACATATCCGCTGCGCTCCCGTAGGGGCCGCCTGATTGCTATTGCTCTGGGCTCCGCCATTCAGAATATCCTTTCCTATTGGCGCTCTACACACGTCCCCACATTTCAGGGCTGGCTCCATCGTTTGTGGCATGTGTTGATTATGGAGAAGCTTTCCCTGACGCTGGCAGGAGAGGGTATTAAGTACGTAGAGCAGCGGTCCTTTCTGTCTCTGCTGGCCTCGGAATTTCGGGAGGTCACCTGCCCTCGCTACCTGCACTTACTGCGTCTATCTGATTTTTTTTGTTAAATCTGTTTATTGGTATTTGTAACTTCAACAATACAAAAGGCACTGCTTTACAATCAGAATTGCTCTTCAGTAATTCACAGGGATTAGGATATCAACAGTGTGACTCATCAGTGGCAGCATGACAGTGCAATTAAAATGTTTTGGAGCAGGGCACCAGTGCCCTGGCGTGCCTGCCGAGTAGAAGTCAGGAGTCAGTTCTTCACCTCTTTGTAAGGAGAAGGGCAAGCATTACATAGGCATCCCATCCCTAAATGGTTAGCATGTGCAGTAGAACCAAACAACTAACTACGACACTATTGTCAGGTTTCATTGCTTTTTGCCCCAGTTCTCAGCCCCCCCCAGCCCTGACCTTCCCCCCCCCACTTCTTCCGCTCCCACCCAGTGGACTCGTGAGGTTCTGTACCTGGCGCTGCATCACTGCTGTGTCGCGCATTACACCTAAGGGCATGCCTGCCATGATGCTGCCTGCTCCCCCGCCCCTCCCGCTTGTGGTGTCAGTTTAGGTCCCCGTTGCCCCTTCCTCCACTGCAGTTCCAGTCTCCAGCATAGTGTGTAGCATGTGTTCCCATCGGCCTGCCATAGGCTCCTTACGGAGACCCCTAGTTTCCTCCCTCCGGATGGCTGTCCATTCCGCGCGAGCCCATGACGAGAATGATAGGATCCACGCCCTTGTGGTGGGTGGGTCCCTCGCCTTCCATCTCTTGGTAAGGAGGCGGACCGCCGTCACCATTCCTAAGTCAAGGAATCTGGACGACGCCTTGTCCCTGGGCGGCCTCTTGAAGTGGTGTAGGAGACACTCAGGCCAATTACAAGGGATGATGCGGCCTGTACTCCGTGTAAGTAGTGCGTGAATGTCCCTCCAGTAGGTGCCAAGGCACGGACAATGCCACAAAACGTGGAGAAGTTCTGCGTTTACTTCCCCCGCATCTGGGGCAAGATGCGTCCGCTCTGTGGAAGTATTTATTGATTAGGTCTGGGGTGAGGTAGGCTCTGTGCACTATGTATACTTGGATTTAGCGGAACCTCGCATTTCTGGGGATGCGGACCGGGCTTTTTAGAATCTTTTCCCATTCTCTGTCTCCGAACGCTCGTCCCATGTCCCTCTCCCATTTCACCCGTAGTGAGGCTAGGTCCTGCTCCATATGTGTCCGTAGGGACGCAGCAAACCATTTGACTAGGTGTCTGCCCCTGCCCATGACGTGTAGATACTGAATCGTCAAATGTTGTACTGGTTCTTCCGCGACATCGCCCCATTTAGCCGCCATGTGCGCCGTTAGGGACCTGTGCATCAGGAAGCCTCCGGGGGGGAGCCCAGCGTCCGCGACCAGCGTCTCGTAGGGTGTCAATACTCCATCCTGGTATAGATCGCCCAGCGTCTGGACGTTCACCGCATGCCATTGCTCTAACATAGAGTGCGTGAGCGCCCCCCCGCCGCCGGGCGAACTCTCCAGGGGTACCGGAGGCGCATAAGGACGCACCCCTCTCGTGAGATACAGTGCCCTGCGGAAGCATTTGAATGCTACCGCCAGCAGTAGTGGGGTGGGGCGCGGTGGCGCTGCCAGTGGGTGAAATAGCGCAGTGATCCGCTCCAGTGTGTACGGTGGGTCAGCTGTAGCGGTATCCTCCCTTCCCCTGTCCGCCAGCCAGCGGGCGACCCATTGGAGCTGTGCCGCTAAGTAGTAGTGTTCAAAGCAGGGAGCCGCTAGTCCGCTCCTCTCCGTGGGCAAAAACAATTTCCCAAGCGCGAGGCGGTGCCGAGATGCACCCCAGACAAAGTCTCTTACAATCCTATTGAGATTAGAGAAGAAGGACGCGGGCAGGAAGAGCGGGAGGTTTGCGAAGTAGTAGAGGAGGCGAGGAAGCATCACCATTTTAGCGAGGGCCACTCTGCCTGTAGGTGGCAGCGGAAATGTAGACCAGAAGCTTATCTGGGCCCTGAGCGCCGTCACTGCTCTGCCCAAGTTCCCGTCTAGCAGGTCTGTCTGCTGGCGGTAAATCTGGATCCCCAGATATTTAAATGTAGTCTCCTGCCAGTAGACTCGTTTGCCGTGGAGACTGTACTCTGGGTCCGCCACGCCCTCCCTGAACGCATAAAGGCACGACTTGCCCGCATTGACTCGGAGCCCCAAGAGGTCGGCGAAACGACTCAGTAGCGCGGCCTGTGAGTCCGGTATGTGGCTCACGTCCCGGACAAAGACCAGTAAGTCATCAGCATACAGCGACACTTGGTGGACCCCGTCGCCCAACGGGATACCATCCGCTAGATGCTGTCTCATGGCCGCGGCTAAGGGCTCAATTGCCAAAGCGAAGAGGAGCGGTGACAGGGGACAACCCTGCCGGGTACCTCTGCCCACCGCCACTGCCTCGGAGACATACGGTCCCATCCGCACACGGACCGTGGGGCTGCTATACAGAAGCCCCACCATCTGCAGGAAATTGTCGTCCAACCCGTACGCCACCAACACTGCCGACAGGTATCCCCACTCCAGGCAGTCAAAAGCTTTTGTTAAGTCTAGCACCAGGCATCCCGCCCTGGGCCAGGCTGATGTTGCCTCCGCAGCTACCCGGAAGTACCTCCTGAGGTTCAGGGATGTGGATCTCGCTGGTACAAAACCATTCTGATCCGGGTGCACTAAATGCGGGACCACCGGTGCCAGTCGCTCTGCAAGGAGCTTGGCGAGCACTTTGTAATCGGTGTTCAGCATCGCCAACGGGCGATAGGAGCCCAAGGACATGGGATCTCTGTCTGGCTTGGGTAGGGACACTAAAAACGCTTTCCTTAGGGAAGGTGGAAGCCGGCTGGCGTCCACTGACGCCCTATACATCCTGAGGAGTTGAGGCGCCAAAATGTCGCTGTGTGCCTTGTAGTATTCAGCCGGGAGGCCGTCCGGCCCCGGCGTCTTACCGGACGCCAGTGCTCGGATTGCGTCCCCCACCTCTTCCAAGGACAGTGGCGCACTGAGGTCCTCATTTTGGCTGTCCGCAATAGTAGGCAGGGTGACCGAATCCAAAAATTCCGCCAGCTCGTGTGCGTGGCCGGTGCTGCGCGACCTGTAGAGCTCCCGTTAGTGGTCCGTCAGCGCCCGGTGAATTTCGCGCTGCGTGTACACTACCGATCCGTCTTGAGATCGGAGGGCGCCAATCGGAGTCATGCGGTCTGCTTTTCGGACCAGCCAAGCTAGCAGGCGGCCAGCCCTGTCCGCCTGTGAGTGTGTTCTGGCCGTGTGGGCCGCGTAGTTATGGCATCTCAGCCGTTCAAGTAGGACCACGTGCTCACCACGAAGCTCCCCCAGTGTAGCGTATGCTCGCCAGCACCCTCTCCCTCTCGTTCGTAGCGCAGGAGCTCATTTTCAATACGGGTCAGGGACTCAGACACCTGCGCGCGGATGTTCCACGTGGCACCCAGGCAATGCCCGCGTATAGACACCTTGTGGGCGTCCCACTCCACCCCCGGATCGCTCGCCGTGCCTTCGTTATCTTCAAAATAAGAAAGGATGGCCGTGCCCAGGGATGACCTGAATTCAGCGTCCTCTAACGCCGCGGGCTGCAGTCGCCAGGTGGGCACCGGGGGTCTATCCGCCTCCCAGTTGAGCTGAAAGCAGATGGGATTGTGGTCTGAGTGTGTCCTTCCTAAGTATTCAGTCTTGGACAGTAGCGGGAGCAGGGACTGGGAACCCACTATGCGGTCCAGGCGAACGTGGAGGCCATGTACAGCCGAATAGTACGAGTATAGTTTGTCCGCAGGATGTTGTGTGCGCCAGAGATCGTGTATGTCCCAGTGTGCTAACCAGGTCCTAAAGGCATGTGCTGTTGATGTCGCTGCCGCTGCGCGCAGGGGTGGGAAGGAGCGGTCTAGGTGCGTGTCCATAACCATGTTAAAGTCGCCACCTAGTAGCCAGGGGAGGCCAGCATATCTCTGGAGGACAGGATTGAGGGACGCCAGGAAAGCGGGTTGGTCTGTGTTGGGGGCATAGATGGAACCCAGTAGTATCTCCTGCCCATTAAGCCTCCCCCTAACGAAAGAGTACCTCCCGTCAGGGTCAATTTGCGAGTCAGTGTATGTAAAGGGGACGCCGGCTCTCACCCATATCAGGGCCCCACGCGCTTGCAAAGAGTAAATCGTGCCATGTATCTGCCCCCTCCAGCGCCTGCGGAGCCTGTCTAGTTCCACCTGGGTCATATGCGTTTCCTGGAGGAGCGCAATCCCCACCCGGTGCCGCTGCATGTAAGCGAATATTGAGTATCTACGCAACGGGGTGTGCATGCCGCGGACATTCCATGTCATGATGTTGGTGTTTGCCATGGCGTGTGTTGTAGTGCAGCCATCTGGGGGGTCGGGGGGTCGACCTGCCGGGCCGGGGTTCGGGCCTGTGCTGGGTGTTCGCTAAGTGTCGTTCCTGAAATATGTGAACTAATGTAAACATGACAACTCAAAGGGCGGTTTCCCAACGGGGCAAACGTCCAAACTTAATAGGTAAGTGCTGTTCAAGACAACGTGCCCTCGATGGGAGTGCGTGTGGGGGGGAAACGCGCGGTCAATAGCTGAACATACTACGCCCACACCCAAGGTCCTTAAACTTGTGGAGGTGTGCATGAAACTATCGATCGGTGGTTCGCGCCCGATCGGCCCAGGGTAGCCCATGGGGTGGTGCACGCTCCGAGCGCCCAGGTCCTCCCCCCCGCCGGACACGGCTAGGCGTCCGCAGTGTGGCAAGCGCCTAGTATCGGGGGGGCCCGCCACCCACATTAGCAACACAACTGACAGGCAATGAAAGGATACAATATGTAGTGCATTTAGTCCGGACAGTACATCTGGCCATTCCCAAGTCCGACCTAATTCACACTATGAAGTCTGCTGTCTAGGGCTTGACCGTAGGCATAACAATGTCATCCGACAGCACCGTGGACGGCGACGACGGCCCGCTGATTTGTGCTCCACTCAGCTGTCCAAGGTCTTGGTCGTTGCCTGTATTCCCAGCACCCAGCGTCGCAACCGCCTCTAGGGCCTCCTACCGCTCCTATCGCATTTTCTCCGGGCTGGGGGCGGCTTGTCCTGAGCCTGCGCTCCTCTGGGTCCCCCTCTTCCTCCGCCGCCTCTTGGAGCGCTGCTCCTGCCAGCCGCCTTCATCTGGGCCTGTCGGTCGCGACCCCGACTACTGTCCTGTTTCCTCCAGCCAGTCCCAAAACTCTGACGGGGCCTCGAAGAATCGCGAACCTTCCTTAGTGATCACTCTCAAGCGAGAGGGGAAGAGCAGCAAATAGGGTAGGCCTAGCTCCCGCAGATGCTTCTTCACTGCCAGGTACGAGCCACGCCTCTTCTGTACTGTCGCCGTGTAGTCCGGGAAGAACAAGACTTGGCTGTTGCCGACTTTCAGGTCTCCCATCTTCCGTGTCTCGCGAAGCACTGCATCGCGGACGCGATAGTTGAGGAGCTTAAATAGGAACGGGCGGGGGCGAGTTCCGGGCCTCTGGGCTTGTGCTGGAACCCTGTGTGCCCTTTCCACTACAAATTGCGGCGATAGCGTCCCATCTGGCAGAAGTGCCCGCAGCCAGTCTGCCACGTAGTGTTCGGGGCTCTTCCCCTCTTCCCCCTCCGGTAGACCCACTACCCGAACGTTGCTGCGCCGGGAGCGCCCTTCCGCATCCTCGGCGCGATCCTCCAACACGTGAACTCTGTCAATGAGGTCCTGCAAAACAGAGGTATGATCGTGCACCACCGGCTGCAGTTCCTGGACTGTTTGGCGTTGCGCGGCAACTGACTCCGACAGTTTGCGATGATCCGCATGTAGCAGCGTGAAGTCAGAGGTGACCTTGTCGAGTCGTGCTTCCAGGGAGGTTTTGGTTTGCACCAGGGTAGTCCCAATGCGCTCCACCGCCACCAAGACCGTGTCCATCTTGGCTGCCAGAGCCGACACAGGCTCCATCTCCAGCGGCTGTTGAACCTGTGGTGTGTCGGGGCCACCCGGGCCCTGTAACTTCGGCTGCGATTTATCTCTCAGTCTACCCATGGCAAGCTGCTGCGCTGTGGGCATCCACTCCCCCGATGATGGACTAGCAGCAGCGGAGCGCACGAACCCACCAGACTCTCTGCGCTCGCCAGGGGGGTCAATGCGGCAACCAGCGTCGATCGGGCCCATGCGCACCCACCTCAGTAAAGCGCGTTGTTGTGCCGTTAGAGGGCGGCTCAGCGTCAGGTCTCAGTTCGCGTGCCACACTCCCAGGAGATATGCAGGCGGTGCTCACAGGCTGCTCGTCACTGTACCCTGCTCAGGGTTTCGCCGCTGCCTCCGCCTGAGCGCCCCGGCGCGGCACACTCTGAGGGGTGTGGTCCGTAAGCGTGGGCCTCATCTCCTGTGGGCGGCTTAGGTGGTTCCCGGCGTGCGTTGGCGCGCTCAGCCGCCCGCCTCGACTGCTTCGCCGCTCCACCCCGGCCTGCAGAACTCCCACCGTGCCTCCGCTGCTCTCAAGTGTCCCACTGTGTGTTGATTGTCACCAAGAGCACGGCGTGTGCCCTGTGCTGTAGACTGCTGCGCGCTGCAGGCATGGATGTCTCACCGGAAGCCCCCCCGCCCTGGGGCAGCAGCGCAGGCAGGCTCCGCCGCTCCGCAGTGGTCACGCTATGCCTGATCTGGCCCGCGACGTCGAGGAACCCAATGCTGTGTCAGCGGGGAGGCGGAGGGGCCTCTCGGTGCACGGGCTCCCAAAATGGCGCCTGAGGACAAAATGTCGCCTCTGCGGCGAAGTCCAATGGCCGTCTCACCTCAGCTTCGACCGCCGACTTGCCGTGTCCCTCAGCTGGTATCGCTGCCCTAGGCACCTCGCAGCTCCCGCTGGTCACTGCTCTGTGTCAGCGCTGACCCGTCTCCCGCAGCTCACCTCAAGTACTGCAGCAGCCTCTCGCACCGGGCCGTCTGCGGGGAAGCGGGACCCTCTCCCTCCGCTGCACGTCCGTGGGGTCCCGTCAGTGGCAAAGCCCGCGCCTACCCAGCGCTCGCCAGTCCACAGCAATGTAGCCGCTCTCCTTCCGGCTCCCTGTGCGGATCGCTCCGGGTCCCTCC
Source organism: Lissotriton helveticus (assembly GCF_964261635.1). NCBI lineage: Eukaryota > Metazoa > Chordata > Amphibia > Caudata > Salamandridae > Lissotriton > Lissotriton helveticus. The sequence continues at coordinate 1,778,336,343 of NC_136065.1, forward strand.
TCCCAGCCTGCCAGCGGCCAAGCGGAGCAATCGGTCACTCGGTCCGCGGTACCTCCACCGAGGGCTTCGTAGTCCGCATCTGTGGTCGGGGTCTCTCCGCTGTTTCCACGATTCCTCCACTGCTACCGCGGTGTCGGAGTCAGGGGCTCTCTTCTCCTCGCCGAGGTCCGGGCGCCTTTCGCGCCCTCGTCGCATTCACCCGCGGCGCTCAGGCAGTGGCGCATTCTCGGCTCTCCGGCCGTGTCCCAGGGTCTTAGACACACCGATGGGGTCCCCAGGCGATCTTGCAACCACTCCGCCTGGCACTGGTGAGCTCAGGTCACTCCATCCAGGGAAATGCAGGATAAGTTGGGGCCTCGCTGGCAGAGCTCTAGCAAGTGGCGTCCGCCATGTTGCCCGGTTGGCCACGCCCCCCCTTACTGCGTCTATCTGATGTGGAACAGCCAAAGACGGGTAAATGGGAATGTGCTCCTGGATGACTTGTGTGGTGGACTTGGAACAAGGGAGGAGGGTGGGATGAAGAGGGTTTGGGTGGGTGTTTGGGGGCTTTGTTTGATTATATTTTCTCCTATATCTAATGTTGATTGTTTGCACATACAGTACGGCCGACATCGGGCCTCTTTCTACAGCGTGGCAAGGCCCTGTCCATTTCTTTTGAGCCTTGGATCTCGCAATGCAATGAGTATTGGGGGCTATGTGGCTACATGTTTTTCACGTATGTGCTATGAGCAGTCAATAAAGAGATTTAATACTAAAACTCATCAATACAATGGGCAAAGCATCAGGCCATTTCAGTAAAGTGGATGCACACACTTTTCCTAACTGGGATTTAATTGTGCCATTGAGCTGTTCGACCACTCCGGAGGCCTCTGGTCGATAGGCACAATGTAACTTCTGCTCAATTTTGAAAGCCTCGCAAATTAGTTTAATTATCTCATTATTAAAATGAGGTCCTCTGTCTGATTCTAAAGTGACTGGAAATCCGAACCTTTGGATAAGCTCTGTTAACAGCAGTTTAGCAACAGTTAGGCTCTCATTTCTTCTTTTTGGATAGGCTTCCACCCATCGAGAAAACAGACAAACAATGACAAGGACATACTTCAACCCATAGCAAGGCGGCAACTCGATGAAGTCTAATTGCAATCTGGTGAATGGTCCTTCTGCTTTCCCAATTTTCCCTCAACTAACCACAGTTTTCCTTCCTGGGTTTTGAAATTGGCAAGTTAAACACCTTTGGCAGAGGCTTTCTGCAACAATCCTTAACTTGGGCTTAAACCACATTTGCCTGAACTGTCTGATCATGGCATCTCTCCCAACGTGTGCAATCCCATGATACACCCTAGCCATTTGTGACAACAAGGTGTCTGGCATTATTGGTCTACCATCTGGACACACCCATACTTCATCATCAGCCCTTCTTGTGCAACCTGTTTTGATCCTTCGTTCCTTCTCTTTCATGACTGCTTCATCCTGTAATTGGCTCATGTGCGGCACATTTGACCACTGCAATTGTAATGCTTCCAATAATTTTTTAACATCTTTGCCATTTCATATAGGAGATCCTGAAGAAATCAGAAATCCCCTTTGTAGCCACAATTGACTAAAATCATGTACAACCCCGAAACCATATTGACTGTCGGTAAATATGGTTATTCTCCATTTCTTCCCAATTTTGCATGCCCTCACCAATGCAAACACCTCAGCAATTTGGGCAGATTTAACTCCTTTTAGACAGGAAGCTTCTATAATTCTTGACACAGTGCATACAGCATAGGCAGACATCAGTTCTCCGTTTTCTCTCCTTAAACATGACCCATCAACAAACAGCACAAAATCTGATTCTTCCAAAGGAATGTCAAGGAGGTCAAGCCCGGGCTTAATACACATCTCTGTCACATCCAGACAATCATGAACCACTTCTTCCTTCACTTCGTCACAATAAAAATCAGGCAACAAGGTTGCTGGATTCACCATGGGACATCATATCACACTCACAAACTCAGCAGCCAGAATTACTCTTTCTTATTTGGTCAGTGGGCTTGGGGTCAAATGTTGAATTTGAGTCCTTGTTAAACAGATCTCAACGGAATGTGGCACATACACCTTACGGGGATGTCCCATCACAATCGATTCACTTTGCTCCAAACTCACACAAGTAGCAGCCACTGCTTTTAAACACCCAGGTAATGCTGCAGCCACGGGGTCATGGGTAGCAGAAAAATATGCTACAGGATGTCGAGACAATCCATGTCTCTGGGTTAACACTGAGAGTGTTCACCCTTCTCTTTCACAGCAAAATAATGCACATTCTTTTGTGTAATCTGGCATTCCTAAGGCTGGGGCCTGACACAAACAACTTTTCAATGTTATGAATGCCTCTTCACTTTCATCATCCCACTCAACCGGATCTGTTATCTCTTTTCGTGTCAACCTTATTAAAGGTTTGGCCAGCAATGAAAATCCACATATCCATTGGCGACAATATCCAACCACTCCCAAAAACATTCGTACTTCTTTCTTAGTTTTAGGCATACTCATTTGTGGAATCACTTTTATTCTCTATGGTGTCACTTTCCTGACTCCCTTCTCTATTTTATGTCCAAGATATTGAACTTCTTGTTTGCAAAATTGTAATTTATCTGGGGATACCTTGTGTCCTCCTTCTGCCAAATGGTTCAGTAAAGCTATTGTATCAGAGGCACAAGCTTCCCTTGTCTTTGATACCACCAATAGGTCATCAATGTACTGAACCAAAACGGAATTTCCTGGCATCACCAATGTCTCTAACCACTTTTTCAAAATTTTATTGAATATCGATGGACTTTCTGCGTACCCCTGAGGAACTCGGCACCATGCCAAACACGATCCTCAAACCGGAAAGCAAAAAGATACAGGCTATCCGGTTTGAAAATAATGTATGACACAAATCAATCACAGTATACCAATGGCTATCTGATAAAGAATGGTGGTTTGGTAGTACAGGACAACAAGGTATCACTATTCTATTAATTTTCCTCAAATCTTGTACTATTCTATATTTTCCAATAGGCTTCCAATAGGCTTCTTGAGTCCCATGATTGGCGAATTACAAGGACTGCCTAATAATTCTTTTAATATTCCTCGTTCAATCATTTGATCATTTACTTGAGCCACTCCTGCCTTCACTTCAGGGCTCATTTTGTATTTTGGGGTATTTGGATATACTGCACCTTCTTTTACCATGACTTTGACAGGGTCTACTTCAGCCATTAGACCAATTTCCTTTTCCGTAAAATCCCATACATCTGATCTAACGGTATCTCTTAGCTCATCAGGCATGTCTCTTTCAGTAAGAAGGTAAAACACCTCATCCACTTCTGTTCCTTATTTAGCTAGCATCATTTTGAATGCTACATCTTCATCCGGTGTTTGGAAGACAGAAGATGGTGCAATTCATTTTGCACTATAAGTCCCTACCTAATAGGTTTACTGGACTTGAATCACAAATCGATGCATATCTCTGAAATTTCCCATATTCACATCTATTGGTTTCATGGTCTGGGTCCTAATCTGCTTATTTGATATTCCTACAACTTGGATAATTTCTCCCGAGAAGGGTAGGTTGGGATTTCTGCTGTTCTCACAGTAGAACGAGTAGCACGAGTGTCCACTAAGAAAGTGATATCATTGCCCTCGACTTCCCCATCAATAAATAGACCTGAATGATCTACCTCTAAAGATGTGCCAAGCACGCACTCCTCCCCCCTTCAGGCACCGTCATTGCGCCATTCCAAATTCATTCGCTTCACTCTGCATCCGAAATTGTTGAACAGTCTGTGTATTCTTACCACTTTCTCCTTGGAATCCGGTGTTCACACTGTATCTCTGCACCTGATCATTCACATTGTTGGGCAAAGGGGCTTGAGGCACCTATAACTGAGGAGTAACTACCTGCTGCTGTTGCTGTTGATTCACAACCACCCCATTCTGCATCAGTGGATTTAAAATGTGATTTTCACCATTATTCTGTTGAAGGTTTCTACACTCATTCTTCCAATGTCCAAGCTTTCCACACCCATGACAAGGATATTTCTTTCTCGCTTCCTCTCTTCTCATTCTTCCTTTTCCTTTACTTTCATTCAAATTTTGACCACTCTGATTCTGTCCATTCATCGGATTATCAATCTGGGAATTTGAATTTGCTTCTTGGCATTCTGCCATCTTGACATGAGCCCACATCATTTTCTCTTTTAACTTTTATGCTTTGCATCAATGTCATCACTGCAGTATTTTGCATACTTCAGAGTGTCATCGATCGACTTGCTTTTCCAACAAAGCATATGCTGCTTAATCATCTGACTTATTTCTGATCTTAAACCATAGACAAATCTAAGTACAAAATGTCTCATATCTTTATCACCGAGTATTACAACAACAGACCTTCTGCAGTGTAACTTCCATTTATCACACTCTTCCGAATTCTATTCCCAGGATTCCCAGGTATCTCTGTACCTGTGCTTCCAGACAACATAAAACTCAACACTAACTCTTTATGTTAAAACATATAGTCAAGTTGTCATAGCAATAGTCAATAGTCAATGATCAATAATCACCAAACTAATCGATAATAACCATCACTCTGCTACCAGAAAAACTGATCCAGCGAAAGGCCAGTATAAACTTTTCACACATCAGCTAATCATTCAAAATGGGCCCATTTACACATTTAAATTTCCTTACTGTTTTGCTGGGGGTCAAGTTTTATTTTATTTGATCTGAATTAGTCAATACCTAACTAATCGTCAAAGATCAACACTCTTCCTTTGGTCAATGGACCATTAGTCGAGTAGTTGATGGTGATATTAACAAATTTACTGATTTATCTTATAACGTTTCAATACAATAATCACAGACTCTGAGTAAGATTCAATGGATTTTATCTAATGATTCAATCGAATGAACCCTCATTTATACAGAGTCACAGTGCAAATTCCATCAACTTTCATGGGAGAGAAAAATGTATTTAACAAATACATTTAATTCACGGATATATTCAACAATCCAATGCATTATGAGTGGATAGAAGAAAAGACAAAAGGACATAATAAATCATACATTTGCAAAGGATATGGAAATATATTTACCCAACGGTGAAACGGGAAACCCAACCCTCTGGCCTAACGACTGGTAGGGGTCACCTGAACAAGAGTCAGGAGACAGGCTATAGGACAGGTGCAGGATAGATTTATACTTACAATACTTCTCTAGAACCAGACGCACCGGAGCGCATCCCTCTCTTTCACTCTCTCCCTCCTTGATATTCTTCCGCAAATCTTCAATCTAATCAGGCTGTCTCTCAGTATTGAATCTTCCCAGTCTGTTCTTCTCAGAAGCCTCAACGACTCCCCTTAGCAGCAGCAGCTCTCATCATCTCTCCCTCCAAAAATCATCAACCTCTAACCTCTTCTTAACTTTAAGTTACTTCAATTATACCCTTCATTTTGCATGTCCCACCCTCAAATGTTGCAAATGTCTGTGAATTCTGAACTATGATTGGGCTAGAACAGGGGAGTTGTCATCATCTCATGTGGTCATTCTAAGATTTATAACTAATTATTTGTTGAGCAAATCCTTCCCACTTAATGTATTCACTTTTCATAACTCTTCCTGTTCTCATACATCTCACACATCTCTTTCTTCAGTTGAGGATATTCTTTCAAGCTCTCGTCCTTGGGTTTTGGCAGGCAACCAATGTCCCGGTCACCGGGTCACTCCGGATCTTCAATGCGCAGACTCAACTTTTATTACGTTTCACCCGCCATCTTTCTTTTCAGCTTAGCATATCAGGCCCAAAACGCTCACTATTAACAAAAGAATCATAAACAGATGTTAATTTCTCGAATATGTTATTATCCCCCTTCTACTCTATGCCATGTTATTTTCTTCTTTGTTAAGCAAGGCGTTAGTAGCGAAAAACTTCTTTTGGTATTCGGGTAAGCATATGCCAGACATGCTGTACTTCGAGACCTACGGTTAGCAACTCTTTGCGCATGTGTGAGTTTTCTTCTCACATGGTTAATCACATGGTTACTTGCACAAGACAGGGTCATGCATGCGCAAATCATTTTTCGGGTCTAAGCTGGATTTCAATTATGTAGCGGATTATTCTTTGTTATTTAAGCAAGCAAAAATGCCTTTCTCCCCATGTATGAATGTTGCATGTATGTTGATTTTCATTTATCTATGATTTCTACTTGTTAGTGTCGTTTAACGATAGGTTGATACAAACCAGTTTCTTTTTATCGAATCCTTGCTCTATCACTGTCATGGTAGTGACATTCGATCTGTGGCAGTTGCTTTTAGCCAGCACAGAGCGGAAGTCACACCCGACTCTTGTTCTTAATAAATATATTTATTTCCCATATGAATGGGTATCAACCCTCTTTACAACATAAATATGGCAAAGAGTAGGTTGCTGGCTCAAAGGAGAGGTCGTAGCATGTACTTATACCTTGGAGAGTACAACGTCTTATTCTACGTTTCAGACAGGTCAGAAGTGATTTTACAGACGCTGTTAAGCCAAAACACATCGGCTGCAGGCTCAGAGGTTATGCGGTAGTGAGCATTACTACTTATCGGCTAGCTGAGGTAAGTACTGCACGGCTTACTGTGTGCGCAGGACACAGAGCATCTGTCTGCGAAGGAATTTGAGAAGGCGGTGACACACGTTCAGCAAGGTCGTAGATATTCAAAGAACCCTTGCTGGTGATGTGTGAGCAGTGCATTAATTAGTGAATAAGGAGGTGCTTGAGGCGACGTGTGGGGCAGGATTTAACTGTTTCCTGAAGATTAATCTTTATAGCATTCAGTATATTGTGGCATATAGTTGCTCTTCTACCGTGAGGCCCAGCTGTCTTTGTGTCTTGGGTGCACCTTCAAGAGTATTGCTTTCAAAACACGCTTCCGCGTGCCCCAGCTGCTGTGTGTCGCTCACATTAACACGACGAAGGAGACTTCTGAGTGCGCCCGTTCGTGAACACAGCTCGTCAAGAGAAATATCACACGCCTTTCTCAATCCCAAGGGCAGATTTATCTCAAGCCATCGCTGTACACACAACTTTGTCACTGTACACGCTTCACCTGGATCAGGAGCTTCGTAAAGACTTGCTTTAATTGAGGAGTATATCCGGGTCAATTAGGAATATTAGAGGGAACTAGTGTACTTTCGAGGCAAGTTAGAAGATTAGAGGAAAGACCCTTATATTTTAGTACAGGCTCTATTACTGTACTGTCCCATTTCCTTCTATGCACGTCTCTATTCACTTGAGTCTATTTTGTATTCTTTTGCAGGGAAATTGTGAGGGTAAGGTAATAACAATATTATTTCATAATGAATGTGTCTTCAATATCACCACAACCACCTTTGTTGTCTCAACCAGATGACCCACCAATCGAATTGGAAGAATAGGTTGGATATTTTTGATAATTATCCAGATGCTTTGGTGGTTTGGCATTTCGAACCAGCCTCAAGAGGGCAATGTTATTGAATGCTTTGGGGAAAGAGGGACTGCACATTTTTAGATAACTACCTGCATTGGAGGGGCAACATGATTTAGATATATATGAAGAGGCACGGAAGAAATTGGAAGTCATTTGTTGAAGAAAGAAATGTAGTGATGAGGAAGCACAAATTCTATACTCGGACTCAACGGACGGGTAAATCCAGAGATGATTTTCTCTAGGTTGAGGGGGTTATCTACAAGGTGTCAGTTTGGTAACTCTAGCTTTGATGGGGAGCCAGTGGAGTGTGCGCAGGTGCTGGGAGATGTGGCAGCATCTTGGCAGGTTGAGGACCAGTCTTGTGGCGGCGTTTTGGATGTTCTGTGGCTTGCGTGTGAGGTTTTTGTTTATTCCGGCATAGAGTACGATGCCATAGTAGAGTATGCTGGAGACCAGGGCGTGCGTGATGGTCTTTCTGTGTTCAAGTGGATCCATTTGAAGGTCTTACATAGGAGATGGAGGGTGTGGAAGCAGAAGGTCGATGCGGAGTTGTTCTGGCAGTCCATTTTGAGTTCTGAGTCCAGGATGATTCCCAGGTTGCGTGCGTGGTCCTTGGGGGTGGGCGGGCTTCCGAGGGCGGATGGCCACCAGGTGTCGTTCCAAGCGTTGGGGTTTGGGCGCATGATGAGTGCTTCCGTTTTGTTGGTGTTTAGTTGTAGGCAGTTGTTCTTCATCCATTTGGCAATGGCTTCTATGCCTTCTCGAAAGTTGTGTCTGGCGGTGTTGGGTTCGTTGGATAGGGAGAGGATGAGGTTGGTCTCGTCTGCGTATGAACTTGACTATTGTAATAGTCTTTACCTTAACCTTGCAATAGGTCCCCAGAAAAGGCTCCAGACTCTGCAAAATGCAGCCGCTTGTTTCCTCTTTAAAATTCCAAAATATGAATCTGCTAGAGAAGCCATTAAGAAAATCCACTGGCTTCCCGTTAGACAACGCTGTAGGTTCAAAGCCTTATGTCTGGCCTATAAAGCTTTGCATGACCAGGGACCTTTATGCTTTATGCTGGTATACTCCAGGAAGGACTCTTTGTTCTTGCCCTGCCAGGAACTTGACAGTCCCCTTATTTCAGGACCACTGCATTGCTCTGGAACAGCTTACCACTGACACTAAAAGCTGCTCCCACCCTGCTCGCCTTTAGAAAGGCTTTAAAGACATGGCTTTTCTCGCAAGCCTAGCAGACACCAAAGCCGAGCAAGTAGCCTCTTTTTCCAACTGATTTGCACCCATACTTGCTTCAGATAGCGACAATACGTCCTCGGGCATGAGTTTGCACTTTACAAATCTCATTTACTTTACACTTCAGAACCTATATATAGGGAGGTCCGGTGAAATTGCGTAGAGACCACAAGCCATTAATGAAGATCTTCTCTCCTGGTGGAGAAAGTAAAGCAGGGGTCTCCAACCAGTAGCTTGTGAGCTACTGTAGCTCGCCAGCTACCACTGAGAAGCTCACCTATGTGCAGCCCAACTTATTAAATTAGAATTTTTTTGCTTGGTTGAATTATTATACATATACATTTTTTACATTATACTACATTATACAGCACTAATAATATTAGTAGCTGTCAATGCGTTTAATTGAACATAAGTATTTGTATTTGGTATTTGGTATTTGTAAGGCACGTAAATCACCCGTAGGCCTCATAGCTCCAGCAGATACTCACGGGAGACAGATGTGTAGCCAGGCAGAGCTAGAAAAGCCAGGTCTTTAGGTTTCTTCTGAACTTCTGGTGATTTGGTTCCAGCCTGATGTGTAGGGGCAGAGTGTTCCAGGTTTCTGGGGCTATTTTATAGAAGGATCTATCGCCATTCCTATCTGTACGGACTTTGGGAACGGTTAGGAGATGCTTGCTGGTGGATCGGAGGGTTCTGGCCCGGTGATAGACCTTCAGCTTTTTTGCTAGGTATTGGGGCCCCTGACCATTGAGGGTATTGTGGACCAGGCAACATAGTTTGAACTTGATGCGGTTTTTTATGGGAAGCCAATGTAATGTCCTCAGACTGGGCGCAGAGGGGGTGCGGGTAGGGAGGTTAAAAATCATCCTGGCCGCGGTGTTCTGCAGGACCTGACGTTTTGTCAGAAGGTCCTCGTTTATAGAGGCGAGTAGTGCATTGCCGTAGTCTAGACGCTTATCATTAGTCCCTGAACTCGGGGCATGCAGGATGAGAGGGGAATCCATTCGAAGATTTTCCTAAGATTGCGCATTAGTCTAAAACAGGTGCGCACTACATTGTTAATATGGTCGGCCATAGAGAGTTTGTGGTCTAATGTTATCCCCAGGTTCCTGGCTGTAGACTGGTGGCCACCAGTCGTCTGTCCAGTCTGTCCAGTGTTTGTGTGCATTGCCAAAAAGCAATATCTCTGTTTTGCCGGCGTTGAGTAACAAATGGTTGTTAGTCATCCAATCCTTTATTGCAAGCATACATTGTTGGAACCTAAATTTGGTGTCAGTGGACTCAGGTCCTAGGGTAATTAGCAGCTGTGTGTCGTCTGCGTAAGACACAGTTTCAAAACCATGTGCTCTGATTACCTTTGCTAGTGGGGACACATATAAATTGAGGAGTGTAGGGCTTAGTATGGATCCGTGGGGGACTCCCTTGTCGATTTCCTGGTTTTTGAAGAGAATGATCTTATTTGGCCCTTAGAGAGCCGTCCAGTCAGTTAGCTCTTGATCCAAAGTAGGGCTGAGCCCTCGACACCAGCCTCAGCTAGGCGTTCTAAGACAATGCTGTGTGAGATGGTGTCAAAGGCAGCCGACAGGTCAAGTAAAATCAGGATGGCGGATTGTCTTGAATCAAGACAAGACAAGCCTTATATTGTCCACGATCTCAAGTAAGGCTGTTTCGGTGCTGTGAAAAGCTCTGAATCCTGATTGGGATGGATCTAACAGCTTGTTACTTTCTAGATGTTTGTCTAATTGGTTATTTATCAAGAATTCCAGGATCTTTCCGAACAGTGGCAGGAGGGAGATTGGGCGATAGTTAAGAATCTGTTTTGAGTCGGCAGTGTTTTTTTTTAAGATAGGTCGGATTATGGCCTCTTTCCAGTGAGAGGGTATGGTAGAGTGGGATAATGATAGGTTAAGGATTTTGGTCGGGTTGGGGAGGAGAGCCGGCGCAATTTTGGAAAGAGTTTGGGAGGAGGGGGATCCAGATTTAATTCTGTTTATCGTAAGGGCTACTTCTTCCTCTGTAAATGTGTGAAATTCCTTAAGAACAGCAGTGTGCGTGGGATAAGACTCGTTGACTGTCTGCTCGGGTAATGTGTCAGTTAGGGTCATGTCAGTTGGTTGGGGAAATAGTTTATGAATGTCGTTCATTTTGTTGGTAAAAAAGGATGAGAGAGAGTTGACCCATTCTTGGGTCTCGGTGAGTGGAGGCTTACATAATGGGTGATTCGTAAATTCCTTAACTATTTGGTATAGTTTCTGTGTGAGTTCGCTGCCTGGTTTATCCTGTTCCCCAGATAGACTTTTTTGGCTAAGGCTATGCCGTCCATATAGAGCCGGTGTGATGTATAGTATGGTTGTCTGTCTATTAAAGTTTTTGTCCATCGCCATTGTTGTGTTCGATTTTAGATTCCAAATGAATTTCCAGATTCATGCCCTTATATAGGTACAATTCGCATTGCCCTTATATAGGCATAGAAATCCTGTCTTAATTTAGGCATAGTCCATGCTACCCAAATATAGGCATGGCTACTTCCATCTGTTCATGTGCATCGCAAGGAGTTCTAGGAAAACCAGACCCTTAAGCCGTTAGGGACTTCCCCCTGCTTGGATATTGATTTCTCCAAGAACTCATCTATTATGCAAGAACATCTATTCCTTAGGGGTTTATTCATGACGTTAATATGCCAGACTTTACCTCAATAATGGCATTCCTAAACACCTTCAAGGTATAAATATACCATCACTTGCTATGGTAAAGCACGGTGTGGTTTGTTGCAGTTCGACTAACTACTTGCACGACGCAGCTCGCTACAGCAAGTGCCGAAGGAAGCCAACTCTCCAGCTGATGCACTGACCAGAAGCGGTCATCCTCCTGACGAGAATCCAGCTCCAGTGTTTCTGACTCCCCTTGCGAGGTGTTGGGAAATCGAGTCCCGAGAAAGAGATACCAACCTCTCTCATTCTAAGGTATGGAGCTGATTAGAACCTAGAGAAACCTTTGGCAATTCTTGGCAAAACTAAACCTAGGCTAAAGACAACACCTACTTCTTCCTTCGTACTAGACCTAGGTTAGGTACACTGGGGCAGACGTATTTTAGAAGCACCAGTTGAGTATTTTAGCCTGTGTTATTTATGTATGTTTTTTTTATATATGTCATAGCAACAGACAATGCTATTAAAGTATTATTTTATATTACTGTTTATGCTGTACGCATTTTACTTCGCATTCTGCCTAACGATTGTTGCAGTTCACCTCTCTTGCATGAGAAAGAAGACTGTTCAATAAACTCCTTTTATTAAAACGCCCATCTCTCTATTTCTGTGCAAACTCTGTAGAAACGAAGCATGCACGATTGACTGAGTGAAATAGTTATCTTTTGTTTCCACGACTCTGAAGATATTGTTCCGGTTCTGGGGAAACAAAGTTGACATGTTTATGCGGTTGTAAGAGACTAATCCCTTCTTGTTTACTCGAGAGAGTTTCTAGTGACCTCTGAATTAGCTGGCACACACAATTAAATTTAGTATACTCGATAGAGACATAGTGACCCGAGTCCTATGTCAAATCCATAGTGTATATTATTCCACTGAATAGTCTATTGGGAATATAGCAACTACACTACATGGCGCCTAACGGTTTGGTAAGGCACTAATTTAACACTACATACTGGAGTAACTCAGTTGTGCTTTTCTCAGAGACCCCTTTTCCGTAATACTCCAATAGACGTCTGGAGTGGGTAAAGGATAATATCCGCCGTAGCTGAGTAGGACGAAAAATCCTATGTATTAGCTTTTTGGTTTGTTCAACGTTGAAGGATACAGTGTTCCAAAATATTGTGCACCTTATCTTTGTTCCCTTGAAACTTGCTCTGCAGTTTTCATTAAACAAAAATGTCCATAAACTGGGATAACCACACCGGAAATGGTGGCGCTGAGGCTGATCCAGCCGATGCAGTTTTAAACTATACAGGTTTCCAAGAAACCGATGAGAATGCTGTATTAATTCCTCAAAATTCAAGGAAAGCCAGCACTATAAAACTTATAAAACATGGCCCAGCAACGAAAGGTGGTAGGGCAGTTTTTGTGATAGAGGCACATGAATATCACCAGACAGAGGTATTCTATTCATGGATAGTCTTCCCAGAAGCAAATCCAGTAACACGCTTGTTTCACTTCTACAAAGAAGATGAACCACCAGAGAAATATATTCCTTTCGAGGATATTGAAATTCCACTTACATACCAGGAGCATGAGCTCCGGTTTAAAGGCGCCCTAAAACATTTAAATCACATTACCAGGCTCGGTCCACTAGGCAGATCAGGAGCGACATGGCCGGTTTTAGCCGGCTATACACCACATCCTGACATAGACGACATGTCAGACGCAGAATTACTAACTCAGCTCAAAGAGTTGATCAGAATTTATAGACAATTAGTTCAATATGTCATGCAGACTCTCACAGTCCAACCTGCAGTAGTTATTCCACAACATACCTCTCACCAGGAGAATACACTAAAAATTACACCACAAACTTTACACTCTGTCATGGGTAAATTACCTGCAAAACGTGAACAAATTCCATTCTGGATAGCTCAAAAAATTACTCAAATCAAAGCAGTATTTCTTAATACTAGCCCTCATGAGAAACACAGAATTCTAACAATCTGTTTGCCAATGGGGAGCGCACCACATCTGAAGGACTGCAACACTTGGGGTACAGTCTTTGCTGCAATATACACTAAAACACATGGTGTTCCGTCCATGGCGGTAATACCAGACATCCTGCAACAGATTCAAAACGAATACGGCGCAGAGCCTGCTTTGAATTTAGGTATGAAACTACTGAAAGTTTTCAAACATGTTTTGACAATAATATTAGCTAATATTAAAGGAGAAGCAGCATCAGTGGCGATCCACCAAAAATTAAGAGAATTTGATGTAACTGAGCAACCACAAGAACTAGCCATAATTATTGAAAAATCCTATGAAGAATTAGGAAGAGACAGTTTGGGTGGGAAACCAGTAAAATTACAACTGTCTGAAAGTCCTGAAAAGGTCTTAAATAAAAACACTCCTACTCCTTCTAAAAAGAAGTGGGAAAATAGCAAACAAACTTCTAAAGAGAAGCGTTCTCATTCCAGAGATAGGTCTCCTCAAAAGGAGCCCTCTGAAAGGAGGTACAACCTCAGGAATAGGGTTAATTTGCGAAAACCTGATAGATATCAAGATACTGATACATGTTCCTCTCGTACCTTTCAGACTTAGTCACAGAAATCTGAAAGAAGAGGACCGTCCGAAAACAAGGAAGAACACGTGAAGTCCAAAGACGATCAACACATTCAGAAAAACAAGAAACCTCAATTTACCAAGAAGAAGGTAGTAGGTTTAAAAATCAGACATACCGAGGATCTTTAGGACACAACTCAAGAACGGAGAATGGGCTCAGACAATGTTGGACAGCCAGTGCAGCAGAAGTCGCAATAGCTCACCAGAACCTAAAGGGTCTTCTGGAGACAGTGGACTTGAATGAAGACATTCAAGTTGAAACGGCAGATACCAGGGTTAGTTCTCAACACAGGTTATATGAAGTAACACTTCAGATGGAGGGACACATACCTAGAAAAGTGAAAGCACTCTTTTGGAAGCAACTTTCTAAGGGTTATGACATTCTTCTAACTGAACAAGACTGGCCACCAGAATTTGTCAGGGAGTGCCCACATGGCGAAGACATCATTATGCCTGCCTTCTCTAACCATATTCCAATACATTTAAAATATACCTATGCCAGGAAATGGGCAGTTACCCAAGTTCCTGCATTATATAAAAATCATGGAGGATGGGATGAGGATTCCCTTCTCCACAAAATCCAGTTAAACAATCAACAAAGTGCACAAAGGCAGTACCCATTTAAGCAAAAAGCTAAAATAAACAGGCCAGGAAGATCTTAGATCAACTTGAATACCAGGGGGTGATTGAAACATGCACCTCATCAATGAACAATCCTTTGTTTCCAGTCTCCAAACCAGACAATACATATCGTCTGGTATTGGATTTCAGACATCTAAATTCTTGTTGCAAAACATTTAATGTGCAGAATGCGCACAGTACAGCATTAATGAATAACATTGTGCATAAAAAATATAAAACCACATTTGATATTTCAAATGGGTATTTTGTCAAAACATTGCACCAGAAAGTAGGTATTTGACTGCTTTCTCAATAATGGGGACACATCGTCACTTCTGTCATCTCCCTCAGGGATTCAAGAATCGTCCTGGCTTATTTTCAGCAAGGGTAACAGAGTTACTACAAATCTATGATGACGAGGCATTGTCATATGTCGATGACATCTATCTGACAGACGATGACTTGGACAGGCACTTGAACAGGGTGAATACCATTATACTTGGATTCGCCTCCGAGAGGTACAAATTCAATTTTAAAAAAATCGATAATTGCCCATCTCAACTTCTTTTTCCTAGGATATGAATTATCAAGTGAAGGCAAAAGCCTGGCAGTGAACTTTTTAGAAAAGTGTGCACTGCTCCAACCTCCTAAAACGCTGAAAAACTAAGTCGATTCTAGGTTTCCTGAATATTGGAAGAACTTACATTCTAAATTACGCAGAAAGGATTAAACCTCTCTACGAATTAATCAAACCTGATTTTAAAACAGTAAATTGGACACAAAAATACACAGAAATTTTGCGTTCACTCCAAACAGACATGTTAGCAACTAAACATTTGCAAACACGCGTAAACACACTCAACTTAGTCAATGCGGATTCACCTACTTAGCTTTTAACAAAGGTGAAAAAGTACCAATAGCTTACAAATCACATTTATACACACAAGCAGAAATAAAATTCACTTCTACAGAAAAAATTCTGATAGCTGTTCAAACTGCTGTAGCAAAAGAGAGAGCCCTCGAACAGGGAAAACGAATTATGGTTGTGACACCTGTACCTGCCTTAGAGGCAGTGACGAAAGCGAGCATTCCTAATGCTAAAGCTTTACATCCGAGATGGATACAATGGGTTAATTCTCTCACTGCAACTTATGTTGAATACGTTTTTGATCCTTATTTGAAAGCACAAGCATTTCTACAAGACGAACAAGAATGTCCTCTGCCTACGTGGGATACCCCAACAGAAAAGCAAGAATGGGAGTGATTCCTAGGATCAACACACATGGGTGCAGAAGGTGGCCACAACGGAAGGGTCTGGAGCACCATCACTATCCACGCCTGGAACACCAGGGAGCATATGGAGGTGGGAGTACCTCAGGGGTCGATTCTGAGCCCCACTCTCTTTAATATCTATATGTCCCCTCTCGCGGCACTGGCAGAGTCTTTCGGTGCCCAGATTGTCTCGTACACCGATGACACTCAGCTTCTTTTCACATGTTGTAGAAACACGGACTTTGATGGCGAGAGCATTAAGAACTGCTTGGGAGCTGTATTTGCCTGGTTTCAACTTAATCAGCTGAAATGCAACTCCGACCAGTCTGAGCTCCTCTTCTTTGGGTGCCCCCCTGACCCTGGTTGGAAGACCTGGTGGCCCGCGGGGATGTATCCCACCTCCACTGACTCCACGGTAGCTAAGAATCTTGGAATCAAGTTGGACAATTGTCTCTCACTGAAACCACAGATTCTTGGTCTGGTCGGGCAGTGTTTCAGGATATTAAAAATGTTAAGGAAATTCCTCCATCTCCTTTCCATTGCCCATAGGAAAACAACGGTGCAAGCCCTGGTTGGATCGAGGTTGGATTACGCAAATGTACTCTACCTTGGCCTGCCGGAACATCTTTTGTCTCGCCTACAGTTAGTGCAGAACTCGGCGGCACGTGCAATCCTCGGCCGCAGGTCTCATGCCACCGCTCTTTTGAAATCCCTTCACTGGCTGCCAATCCGGCAACGCATTAGGTTCAAGGCCCTCACCACTGCGTTTAAAGCCCTTCAAGGCATTGGGGCCATTTATTTGCGGAAGAGAGTTGGCTTTCACCATCCATCCAGAGCCTTACGATCGGCTGCCCTGTCACTGGCCACAGTCCCGGCAATTAGGCGTGCGCGGACCGGGGGCCGGTCCTTTAAATATCTGGCGCCGCGGGCCTGGAATGCTCTGCCACTCGCTCTGAGAAAGAACGAGGACTTAGCATCTTTCAGGAAAGAGCTAAAAACGTGGCTGTTCTGTCTCTAATCTCTCCTCCGCCGCCGGGTTTATGCTATGTTAGGTCTGTCAGCGCCGGGACACTCTGCTTGAGTAGCTGAGCGCTCAATAAAACTCCCGATTAAAAATAAAAAAATAAAATATGAATCGATCTGAACGATACTCAAGGGAAGACGGCAGTGCGGGGAGGGAGGTGGGGTTGTTGTTGTTGTTGAGGCCTTATTGTAGGGAGCAGAGGAGGGGGTATATCTAATGTGCACAGTACATAGCTATGGGGAATACTGGGAACTTACTAGTTGTCATGTACAGAGGGGGCACAATGAGGACATTGACAACGTCAGCAGATCAATGGGTTGTATTGCCCGCTCAAGACCATGTACGCATTATAAAATGCAATAAAGTTTGTTAAAAAAAAGAAGAATGTCCTCTGCCTACTGAAATTCTCCCTCTTGACCAGTTTGAATGTATAACTTATACTGACGGATCAGCTCAACCCGCTACAGAGGGTAAACAAGCCTATAGTGCGGAGTGTGCGATCATTAAAGGTCGTTGGCGCGATGGCAAATTCAGACCAATGGTCACCAAACTTCATTCCTTAGGAGCTTGTACAGCTCAGCGAGCTAAACTACAAGCATTCAAGATGGCACATGAAAATACGGATCGCAAATTCCGCACACTCATAGTGTGCGATTCATATTATTGTGTTCAATCTTACAATGAATACTTGCAAAACTGGCTTCAAAACGGTTTCAAAGATGCAAAAGGTGGCACAATCAAGCATAAAACGCTTTGGGAACAAGTAGTTCAGTTACGAGAAGGACTACAAAACACTCAAGTGATACACACGCTGAGTCTTCAACGTGATGGCGTTCACGTTGAAGGGAATTCATTGGCTGATGAAGTCGTGAAGGCAGCTGTGCAAACGGCTTCCGTAGCTGCAATCACTCGTTCAAAAATGAAAATAGACAGTGAAATAATGCTGTCTGTCAATGCTTCAAGCAAAGACAGTGGTAAAATATTACCTAAAGGGTTTCCACTCAAATACTCATATATAACTGATTCGAACAATGTTCCGTTTGCTCGAACCCCTGGAGTGGGGGGGATAGAGTAATTCCAAACATGGAACATAGATTAGGACTAATCCTAGCAGCACATGGAAGAAGAAGATATCTTTATTGTTCAATTAATTAAAATTGTTACAATATTCTATCAATAAAACAAAAGTTTGGTTAAGAATTCACACAATAATTTAAGAATAAAGTAATTGTTTAAAAAAGATTTAAAATAATAAAAATGACTGTTATGATTATTTACTTAACTGGCAGTAAAATATTATACATAGAATTTAAGAAAGAAAGTTCTTGTCATAGTCTCTCTTTCTCAATGGCCGATTAAGTCCTGTTATAGTTCAGTATACAGTTTCAATTTGGCTCGGTTGGCATCCCTAGTCGGGCCACAATTTGAGGTGTTTTAGTAGAGAAGCACAGGTCGGACACTTCACTGCAACTTTGTAGGCCAAGCAACCTACAAATAGGGAGAATCAAGCGCTGCCTCTCACTGACTAATTTTGGGCAACAGCACAACAAATGGAGCCAGGATTCACGATGGTAATTACAGAGTCGACAAGCCACTGAGTTATCCTGCCGGGCCCAGGTTGAATTAAAATCCGTAATGGGCAAAGCGAGCAGTCTCATGTAAGAGATTCTTCCCCGGGCCAGGACTGTCAAAGCTTGCTCTAGGTAGGGTTGCGGTGTTCCCATGGAGCACTTGAAGGGCTCGCCTCTACTCATGCAGGTGTTTTTGCCACAGTATAATTGTTAAAACAGAGATACTGGTGGCCACGCATGAGAAAACAAACCAGAAACTATGTTTTGGAAAGTGAAATATGCCAAAAGATGAAAGTCTCTACTGTGAAACGTCTTGCACAGACGCCCCTGGTAATTTCAGATAAACCATTAGCTTGCGTTTACCCGGACCACTGCGGTCCCTTACAAAGGGATGGTAACTATAAATATATAGTGGTCACAGTGGATTCGCTCAATCTGTTATAAATGTTTGCGAGTCTTTATCGGCACATACGCAGTCGGCACGCTACATTCTGACCAGGGTCCTGCGTTTAGCTCTCGAGCTTACAAGGAGGCCATGGCCAACTTGGGCGTTGCATCGTGGTATTCTAGTCCATTCGATCCTGAGGGAAATTTGGTTGTGGAGAGAAAAAAACGGGCATAAAGCAATCTATAAAAGCTCGGGTATTAGGTTCGGTGACTGGTGGGTCAAACAACTAATACATTTTACAACGTAGTCTTAACAACTTGCCATGAAGTTCTCTAGGGGGTATCACTCCATATGAGGTCCTTTTTGGGACAAGAATGTTGGTCGCGGACCTTGATTGTCAGACATCAGTGGTGGACCGAAATGAATTTGATATCAAAGATTGTTTGGCTGTTTCACAGGACTTACAAGAAATAAGAACGAAACAAATCAACGTGATCCTGAAGCCAACCACCACTGGGGAAAAACCGACCATCCCAGCAAGGCCTGTCTGGAGCCCAAAGCTTGGTGATCTAGTCAGAGAAAAGATCGCGGACAAGAAGGAATTTGGGCCTTCTTACAGACAACCAGTACCTGTCCTAGCAAACCACGTATCAAGAACAGTATTACTGCCGCCCCTTGCTGGTAAAAAGGAGAACAGGTTCATGTCCATCGACCTGATTAAACTATACTATGTGGCCGATACTAAGCAGTAGGCCAAGTGGACTCTGCCAATGTAGCAGACACACTCCTCTAGCTACAATTCAAGAGGTCAAACTGAGAGACTCGTCACCTTTGAGGAATCTGCAGGAAGAAGGACTATGCAACAAAGCTATGGAACTTGTACCTCTTGAGACCCAAATAACAGTTCGTCAAGAAACACCTGTCCATAATGAAGTAGCTTCAGTCTACAATGAAGTAATAAGTGATCAAGTGGTTCCAGTGATTTCAACGAATCCTTATGCAATCCCAACAATTGACAGAACTACCTCTGGCTATTTCATTAACTTTGATACGTTTTCTGAGGATCCCAGCAAACCTGAAACTATGCCAGCAAAAAGAACTTTCAAAGAACAAGTAGCTGACTTTTTTCATCACCTGGAAAAGACTTATCTGGTTTCACCATGGATTGAATTTTGGATTGTGTTGGGAATATATTTTCTTATACTTTGGTTATAGCTCTGATAATAACACTGGGTATGCTGATAAATGGAAGATATGTCTAAATGGACACAGCAAGTAAGAATGTGAACTTACTCCTCAAGCCTCACAAATCATCCCATCGTGAACAAAGAGACTTGTCATCAGTGAACATCACAACCATGCCTATACCTGGTGGTATAACTTGGGACAAAACAGAATATGACATTTTTGGCCCGTCAGAGCTGTGGAAGATTCCACACTTATTCAAGATTTCATTAAGTGACTTTGTTTCATCTAGTACCTTTTCTGATGATTGGGACTTCGAGGCTGTTAATAATATGATGTCTGACCTAGAAATGTCTGCAGTATTTACAAATCATGAATATTTAGAAGGTTCATCAGACTATGAACACATGTATTGTTATAATCATTATGGACATCATTTCTTGCACAAATCTGCAAATCCTAGAAATGTATTAACGTATAACCAATGGAAACATTGTCCTACGCCACCAAAGGGTAGCTCAAAAACACTTGCAATGAAATTTCCATACTTTTCAGGGTTCAATCTCTCCAATGCTAAATCGTTTTACTTTAAAAATGTAAAGAAAACAGGAATGAAAAGTATGTTGACAAATACCAAACAGATTTATTCTGCAGCCTTTTATGCCCAACAGTCTAAACTAGGTTTCGACTTTTGGAAAGACAAAATTGAGACAAAAACTGTCTGGGGTACAAAAGTTTGGCAGGTTCAGGGTGGAGAAGCTATGTTTAGTGCCTGTATCATCCCTGAGCAAATTATGTTTTTGAATTACACTGTCCAACAGACGTCTTGCCTTGGGTTAGCCAAGATTACAGACGTGAACAATCCATCCATACCTACACCTACACCTGAGAGTGACAACACTTCAGAGGGGGAGGTCCACGTACATACTATTTTGCACCACAACAGAACAGATCCAGATTAGAATAAATGGTTGATCTGGCCCACTGACACAAACAGCTGTTGAGATAGATTCCTGAACAAAACACAGGGTTTCACATTCAATAGGCCAGACCCAAGATATGTTCAAAGACAGCGTCCTGGAATAGTAACAACATACAGTGTAGGGAAGCTCTGCCTTGATTGGCTACAAAGATCTACACATAGGGATGTAAAGCAACACTTATCTTTCCTTAAAGATGGCGCTGATCTTAGGGAATTCTTGCTAGGACCAAGAAAACCGCGCCATAAACGTTTTATATGTGCCGGTATCTATGCTGCTTATAATGAAGCATGGAAGATTACGCAAGCAGAGACTGCAGAAAGAATACAAGTAATTGATCGTATTATTTTAGAGAAAACTCTCTCTGTGCTTGACAATGGGTTAACGACTCTGTCGTCCAGGATATATTCATTGGACAGCATAGTGTCTTCTGCCATAGACATCATGGAACAGGACTTGGTCATGTTGCAACACGGTCAGTTGCAACTACGTTCTATCATGCTATTAGGCTGGACGTTGCAAAACCTTCATTCAGGCTATGTGCCTTGGCGTTTAATCAATACCATGTCACTGTTTTCAGAATTCAATCTTACTGATAAACAGATCAAATTGACACAAAGGGGAGCAGACTATACGGTGCTGAGCATTGAAAAACTGGAAAGATTGCCATTAAAGGTAGCAGAGAAACCAGCTACTGAATGGATAATACATGGAACAATCACTCTGACTGTTACAAGTTTCGATTTTCAGTATTGCCTAAAAACACATACCAGGAGGCACATTTGAAAGGTTGGGTAAAGAATACATCAAGACATCCTGGGAATTAGCGTACCCACACAGATGTTGGAGTGGGATGCGTGAAGTGTTTCTTACCGGAAAAAACAGTGAAAACCCACTAAGCGGTTCTCTCCTTTGTCAGGGTATAAACTTACACACGGGGCCTGAGATGGTTCCTCTAATAATTTATCCTGCCACCTGCAAGGTTCACCAGCTGCAGTGATTGATCCAATTTTTGGACAACTTTCAAATGGAAGCTACCTCATGTTGAACGATCACAGCTGCTGTGGCATGTTGCCAGGTATACCATATCTAGTAACTGTGTCAGCCAGGGTCACTTGCTGTACGCAAGTATTGTTTCCTAAAACCAAGACAGACAGGGAGTCGCCTTTATGGCCTTCACTGAACATCTCTTCTATACGAATTGATACTTTAAGCAGAATGAAAGACATTCTTTTGCAAAAAACTTTGCCACTGACCTCGGCCAAAGAAATCTATGATCTACAAGTCGCAAGGACTTCTGCCAAGATACATGCCCTCTTAACTACAAACTGCCCTGTAGATTTCTCAGAAATGTTAAGTCGTATCTTAAACATGTCTGATACGAGCGGTATTGTACATGTATTTAAGACTGTATTTTCTGGACCTTTTCAAGCAGTCCTAGGAATATTTCCAAACTTCGTACACTCTGTGTTTGGCGGACTGCCCCTCCTTTTGGGACTTGTTGCAGGGATACTATTTTTGCTCCTACTGCTTTGATATGGCAAGCCAATTCACCAACGACACCCAGTTCTCCATGGAGACAACTCTACTGGCGATGAAGTGCCGTGAGCGCATCGTCCACATTTTGGGACTGCCTCGTCTTCGAGAATTAAATACCACATGGTTTCTGTCATACAGACCAATTTGACAAGATTGCATCTTACCTGTTTTGCGCTGCCTGCAATGCGGAGAAGAAGGCGTGTTAGACACATGTCTTACACTCCCATCAGTCATGCCAACGAATGTTGATACTTTGCTTGAACCGGTAACGGCCCACGCTTTGTGTTGTCCTCAGCGGCTACCAATTCTGATGACGGCATTCATTGAGATCTCACAGATGCAAATTGCAACTGCTGAGGTACGAGAGGAAACAGGCGCGCAGTTACCATTCAGTACCAACATTGCTAATGCGATCAATGCTGACGGCGATGCTTCACATCTATGTGCGGTTAATCTTCTAAACGAGGTAATCCAACTTTCGCCTACAATGGTAGACGACTTTTTGTCAACAGACATAGAAGATTTCATGTTTTCCTCCAAGCCTTAACACTGACTTTTGATTTTGGCACACAGTGTTCTGAGAGACTTTGAATTTGACTTACATTTTCCAAAACAAAGTTCTAACTTTGGAACTCTTTTTCCTATGATTATTTTTTTTTCGCCAAATTTGTATTTTTTCATTTTTTAGAACAAGTAATCTGCTTATAGTAGAACTATTCATAGAGAACAAGAATTCATTGAGAAAACTTCCAGAGACAATAAATGACCTTGTCCACATACAAACACTTTTATGTAATCTGACATGAAATGGTTTCAGCATTTTTTTTTCTGTATTTATGAGCCATTTCATAAATGTATATTTTCATGATTCTGAGAAAGTGCCATCTTTCT
Organism: Lissotriton helveticus; assembly: GCF_964261635.1. Taxonomy (NCBI): domain Eukaryota; kingdom Metazoa; phylum Chordata; class Amphibia; order Caudata; family Salamandridae; genus Lissotriton; species Lissotriton helveticus. The sequence goes on from NC_136065.1 coordinate 1,778,359,811, forward strand.
TGCCTTGGTATGCCCCTATTTTGTTCTGAACTGCTGATGTGCTTGACTGAGTGTGCCCTGGGTCCCTGCCATATCAGGTACCCAGGGACTGTGTTCCTTCCCTAAAAAGAAATGCTATGCTGAAACAAAATATTCAATTGGCACCTCTGGCCACCTGTCAGCCCCCAGTAAAATGGTACCCTAGGCACCCAGGGCTTGGTGCCCAGAGGAGACCCCTGAGGGTTGCAGCACTTATTGTGCCACCCTCAGGGGCCCTATACCCCGACACCCACACTCTGCCTTTGCAGGCTGAGTGCCTAAGTACAGAACTAAAACAAGAGTCGACATGGCACCCATCCCTGTGTGCCATGCCCACAGAGCCCACTACCCTGGCATACTTCAGTCACCCCTCTAGCTGGGTGCCCTATGCCAGACGTGAGGGCACAAATGCATGAGCCCTGTGCCCCTACAGTACCTATGGCCATTCCTGGGCACTGTAAGTGCAGTGATGCCATTTAAGAGTATATGGTGCTGGGAGGTTGTCATTACGAACTCCACAGCACCATAATGGCTACACTGAAGACTGACAAGTTTGGTACCAAACTTCTCAGCACATTAAACCCGCACTGATGCCAGTGTGGGATTTAATGTAAAATGCACGAGAGGACATCTTAGAGATGCCCTCCAAAACCCGAATCTACAATCCACGTCTGGGCTGAGTGGCTGCAGAGGCTGCCACACAGCAGACATGTTGCTGGACCCCTGGGTGGAGAGCCCCCTGCTCTCCTGGGCCTGCAACAATGCACATCCTGGGCGAGGTGATGTGTCTCCTAACCCAGGATGGACAGGGGGAAGCTTCAAAGGCATGCCGCCTCTGAGAGCTTCTCCAGACCATTTGCTGTACCCAGCAACTGGTCCCCCACCCATTCTACCCCACTCTAGCGGGAAGACTGGCGGGAAAAACTACATCAGGAAGGATGGTGTGCCAACCTTTGCCAACCCCACCCCTCAGGTGGAGGAGGCGTGGTGAAGCACGACCCCGGGCTCCGGCCATCTTGTAGATGGGGAGCCCTGCCCAATTCCAGCTAGGCTCCTGCCCCCCTCCCACAGGAGAGGAGCAGGCTAGGGGGTGTCCTCACCCCAGGACAGGGACCCATTGGTCCCTGTCCTTGCACTACCTGTGGTACCTACCTGTGCTCCATCATCCCAACTTACCTTTCGAAGTGCTGTTCGCTCCTGGTGAGTCCCCATCCCCGAGTTTGCAGCCTTGGTTCCTCATTCAAGATCCTCATTGGATAACATTGAGCGCCCGACGGCTCAAAAGCAACCTGCACCCAGCCGCCCGAGTGCCGCTGGCCTGGACCTCTTTGCCCTATCCTACTTCCCCCCTTGCCCAGAGTAAGTGACCAGGAGCCCAGCTACCAGAGCCGCGTGGCCTGCTAGCCAGCAGCCACCAACCGAAGGCCCCTTTTACCTCATTGGATAACATTGGGCCTACCTACCTCTGCACCCGGCCGCCCCTGTGCCGCTGGGACTGAACTAACTGTACTCACCTGACCCTGGGGGACCCCTGAGTCTACGCCCAGAACCCTAACTTCACCAACCAAGTACTCACCTGGAACCGATAATTCACTTACCTGCTATTGGACAACATTGACCCATTTTGACTCGAAAATTTTCTAAGTGTGAAGTTTTGAAAACTGAAAATATTCCTATAAAATCAGCCAAAGTCCGAATTCGAAAATACTCACCTGTGATCAGGAGAGAAGCCAGTACTGTACCCTTCAGCCCAGTACTGAACTGCAAAAGTAATCCCTAGCGAGTTTACTAGTAACCTGTGTTTTCTCCATAGGAACCCATTGTCTGCTTTTCTATGAAATTTCTTCTAAGTGCCTACTTTAGAAAACTGCAAATATTCTTTAAAAATCGTACGAAATACTGAAACGCAATTACCTACCTGTTTTGAGTTAAGCCCCCAGTGCTGGCCCTAGGATACTAGTGCTGGGTTATAAAAGTAACGCAATCGTACTTTACCTGTAACCTGAATTTCCTCCAATTGGATAACATTATCAGAATCAACTTGAAAAGTTTCTAAGTGTGAACTTTTAAAACAGCTTTATATTCAGGAAAATTCATCACAGTAACTAAAAGTTTTTTATAATCTGGTTTCAGCTTAGACCCCAGGACTGAATCTAAGACCTAGTCCTGGAACTACCAAATCAATCCATAAAGTAATCAACTGTACTTTCCTATGAAAAACCCATTGAGCTAGAGTGTGTTTCAGAACTGTATTGCTTATTAACCCCATGCGCGCTGCGGGCTTTCCTGCTGTGCGCTGACTTTTTAAAAACCCGCGTATCATGATGAGCTGAGCTCGTCATGAGCGTACGACAGGAGTAACTCATGACGAGCTGAGCTCGTCATGAGCGTGGAAGGGGTTAAATATCCTGTAATCATTGTGTGTACAAACTTATTGCTCCTCTGCAAAGTATTTACATGAGAGTACTCGTACCTCGAAAAGTATATTTTTATAACTGTTGGTTCTAAAAATAAAACAACTATATCTGAAGATATAATAACAATTGGCCTGGAGTTCAGTTCTTGAGTATGTGAAACCTTTTGCTGACTGAGTGTGTACAACAAATGCTTTACACTGTCCTCTGGTACTGCCTTACTGCTCGACCAAGCTACCACTTTGGAGAGTAAGGTCAGTTCTGACTTTAACCTCTGTTATACCTTTGGGGTTTGTGGACTCTATACACACTATAATACCTTAGTGTCCAGTATATAGAGCCACTTTCTCACATTGATTCATTCAGTTAGCATTCAAATATCAAAGAATATGCTTCGAATGAAACATTGCTTTAAATGCGTACAGCACCAATGCTTCTTTTATGTGTACAACCAGTTCGAATGCATTTTATGTATTTTGGGCGGGTTTTTACACTTCATCTGTAGATATGTTTTAGATATGATAATCATGTTTAGAATTTGGTAACGTCGTACATAAGAAAGTGGAGTGGGTGTTGTGTTCGATTTTAGATTCCAAATGAATTTCCCGATTCATGCCCTTATATAGGTACAATACGCATTGCCCTTATATAGGCATAGAAATCCAGTCCTTATTCAGGCATAGTAAAGGCATGGCTACTTCCATCCATTCATCTACGTCACAACGAGTTCTAGGTAAACCAGACCCATAAGCCGTTAGGGACTTCCCCTTGCTTGGATATTGATTTCTCCAAGAACTCATTTATTATGCATGAACATCTATTCCTTAGGGGTTCATTCATGACGTTCATATGCCCGACTTTACGTCAATACTGGCATTCCTAAACGCCTTCAAGGTATAAATATACCTTCACCTGCTATGGCAAAGCACGGTATGGTTCGGTGCAGTTCAACTACATACTTGCACGACGCAGCTCGCTACAGCAAATGCCGAAGGAAGCCAACTCTCCAGCTGATGCACTGACCAGAAGCTGTCATCCTCCTGCTGAATATTCAGCTCCAGTGTTTCTGACCCCTTGCTGGGTGTTGGGAAATCGAGTCCCGAGAAAGAGATACCAACCTGTCTCATTCTAAGGTATGGAGCTGATTAGAACCTAGAGAAACCTTTGGCAATTCTTGGCAAAACTAAATCTATGCTAAAGACAACACCTACTTTTTCCCTCGTTCTAGACCTAGGTTAGGTACACTGGGGTAGGCGTATTTTACAAGCACCAGTTGAGTATTTTAGCCTGTGTTATTTATGTATGTATTTTTATATATGTCATAGCAACAGACAATGCTATTACAGTATTATTTTCTATTACTGTTTACGCTGTACGCATTATACTTTGCATTCTGTCTAACGATTGTAGCAGTTCACCTCTTTTGCATGAGAAAGAAGACTGTTCAATAAACTCCTTTTATTGAAACGCCAGTCTCTCTATTTCTGTGCAAACTCTGTAGAAACGAAGCATGCACGATTGACTGGGGGAAATAGTTATCTATCGTTTCCACGCCTCTGAAGATATTGTTCCGGTTCTAGGGGAAACAAAGTTGTCATGTGTATGTAGTTGTCAGAGGCTAATCCCTTCTTGTTTACTCGAAAAAGTTTCTAGTGACCTCCGAGTTAGCTGGCACACACAAATAAGTTTAGTATACTCTATAGAGACATATTGACCTCAGTCCTATGTCAAATCTATAGTGTATATTATTCCAATGCGCAGAGCCTATTGGGAATATAAGAACTACACTACACCATTTGCATTCGGCTGCCCTGACAGCGAGTTTGGTCGTTTTTAAGTCTGGGGTGGACCAGGGATAGAGTTTGTTAGGACATCTAGTCGGCTTTCTAGGGGCAATGGTATCTAAGGTCGTGGTGATTGTGAGGTCCAGATCGATTACTGCCTTGTTTGGCTCAGTGAACTCAGTAATGTGGGGGGGGGGGATAAAATGAGTGGAAAAGGAATCTAAGCTTATCTTGTTCCAGGGTCTGCTCAATTTCAGTTCTATCCTGGAATGGGGTTCAGTTGGGTTCACGTGGATGTGAAACCTGATTACATGGTGGTCTGACCATAGGATTGGGAGTAGCTGGTCGATCTCTTTATTAGGCGAATTTGTGAATAGGAGATCTAAAGAGTGACCAGCGATGTGAGTGGGGACTGTCACTAGCTGCTTTAGGCCTAGTGTGTTTATGCTGGTGATAAGATCGTTAGTGTGGGGGTCAAGTAATATTTTGGCGTGATAGTTAAAGTCCCCTAATAGAAGAAAGTTGCCAGAGGCTAGAACATGTGGTGCTATCGTCTCTGTAAGTTTGCTGACAAAATGTGCTTTGTTTCCAGGGGGCCTATAGAGAAGGGCGCCACTCCATGACTCCGTAATACTTAATCCCCATCTCTATTGTGAAGGTGCAGATTTCGCCCCAATCCGCTAGATGGGTTTGTATGATATATATTTTAATATTTGCCCTGTGGGCAATTGCAACTCCGGTTTTGGAAAAGGGGGGTGGTGATGGACAGAGTTTCTGAATGATGCAGAATACTCTTACCAAGTCAAGAGATCATGGTTTTAATCCATCACCGTTTTTTAGCTCAATGCACCATCCCAGCTCAGAACCTGACTATATGCAAATTAGTCTGTTCCTGTCCCAGAGCATGCTGGGAACAGGGCAAACCAAACTACCAAGCCAATTCTTATACTGGGAAGGAAACAAGCTTCCGGGGACCGGTTTCTGGCATCACAGCCTTCTTCGGCCCGGCTTGCTTGAATCCTGATGGTGCAATGAGCAAGGGACTCACGTCTGAGCATACCCTCCCACACATAGTGTGGATAAACCGGTTTTGGAAAAGGGGGGTGGTGATGGACAGAGTTTCTGAATGATGCAGAATACTCTTACCAAGTCAAGAGATCATGGTTTTAATCCATCACCGTTTTTTAGCTCAATGCACCATCCCAGCTCAGAACCTGACTATATGCAAATTAGTCTGTTCCTGTCCCAGAGCATGCTGGGAACAGGGCAAACCAAACTACCAAGCCAATTCTTATACTGGGAAGGAAACAAGCTTCCGGGGACCGGTTTCTGGCATCACAGCCTTCTTCGGCCCGGCTTGCTTGAATCCTGATGGTGCAATGAGCAAGGGACTCACGTCTGAGCATACCCTCCCACACATAGTGTGGATAAACCGGTTTTGGAAAAGGGGGGTGGTGATGGACAGAGTTTCTGAATGATGCAGAATACTCTTACCAAGTCAAGAGATCATGGTTTTAATCCATCACCGTTTTTTAGCTCAATGCACCATCCCAGCTCAGAACCTGACTATATGCAAATTAGTCTGTTCCTGTCCCAGAGCATGCTGGGAACAGGGCAAACCAAACTACCAAGCCAATTCTTATACTGGGAAGGAAACAAGCTTCCGGGGACCGGTTTCTGGCATCACAGCCTTCTTCGGCCCGGCTTGCTTGAATCCTGATGGTGCAATGAGCAAGGGACTCACGTCTGAGCATACCCTCCCACACATAGTGTGGATAAACCGGTTTTGGAAAAGGGGGGTGGTGATGGACAGAGTTTCTGAATGATGCAGAATACTCTTACCAAGTCAAGAGATCATGGTTTTAATCCATCACCGTTTTTTAGCTCAATGCACCATCCCAGCTCAGAACCTGACTATATGCAAATTAGTCTGTTCCTGTCCCAGAGCATGCTGGGAACAGGGCAAACCAAACTACCAAGCCAATTCTTATACTGGGAAGGAAACAAGCTTCCGGGGACCGGTTTCTGGCATCACAGCCTTCTTCGGCCCGGCTTGCTTGAATCCTGATGGTGCAATGAGCAAGGGACTCACGTCTGAGCATACCCTCCCACACATAGTGTGGATAAACCGGTATTGGAAAAGGGGGGTGGTGATGGACAGAGTTTCTGAATGATGCAGAATACTCTTGTTCCCTTGCTCATTGCACCATCAGGATTCAAGCAAGCCGGGCCGAAGAAGGCTGTGATGCCAGAAACCGGTCCCCGGAAGCTTGTTTCCTTCCCAGTATAAGAATTGGCTTGGTAGTTTGGTTTGCCCTGTTCCCATCATGCACTGGGACAGGAACAGACTAATTTGCATATAGCCAGGTTCTGAGCTGGGATGGTGCAGTGAGCTAAAAAACGGTGATGGATTAAAACCATGATCTCTTGACTTGGTAAGAGTATTCTGCATCATTCAGAAGCTCTGTCCATCACCACCCCCCTTTTCCAAAATCGTTTTTATCCACACTATGTGTGGGAGGGTATACTCAGACGTGAGTCCCTTGCTCATTGCACCATCAGGATTCAAGCAAGCCGGGCCGAAGAAGGCTGTGATGCCAGAAACCGGTCCCCGGAAGCTTGTTTCCTTCCCAGTATAAGAATTGGCTTGGTAGTTTGGTTTGCCCTGTTCCCATCATGCACTGGGACAGGAACAGACTAATTTGCATATAGCCAGGTTCTGAGCTGGGATGGTGCAGTGAGCTAAAAAACGGTGATGGATTAAAACCATGATCTCTTGACTTGGTAAGAGTATTCTGCATCATTCAGAAGCTCTGTCCATCACCACCCCCCTTTTCCAAAATCGTTTTTATCCACACTATGTGTGGGAGGGTATACTCAGACGTGAGTCCCTTGCTCATTGCACCATCAGGATTCAAGCAAGCCGGGCCGAAGAAGGCTGTGATGCCAGAAACCGGTCCCCGGAAGCTTGTTTCCTTCCCAGTATAAGAATTGGCTTGGTAGTTTGGTTTGCCCTGTTCCCATCATGCACTGGGACAGGAACAGACTAATTTGCATATAGCCAGGTTCTGAGCTGGGATGGTGCAGTGAGCTAAAAAACGGTGATGGATTAAAACCATGATCTCTTGACTTGGTAAGAGTATTCTGCATCATTCAGAAGCTCTGTCCATCACCACCCCCCTTTTCCAAAATCGTTTTTATCCACACTATGTGTGGGAGGGTATACTCAGACGTGAGTCCCTTGCTCATTGCACCATCAGGATTCAAGCAAGCCGGGCCGAAGAAGGCTGTGATGCCAGAAACCGGTCCCCGGAAGCTTGTTTCCTTCCCAGTATAAGAATTGGCTTGGTAGTTTGGTTTGCCCTGTTCCCATCATGCACTGGGACAGGAACAGACTAATTTGCATATAGCCAGGTTCTGAGCTGGGATGGTGCAGTGAGCTAAAAAACGGTGATGGATTAAAACCATGATCTCTTGACTTGGTAAGAGTATTCTGCATCATTCAGAAGCTCTGTCCATCACCACCCCCCTTTTCCAAAATCGTTTTTATCCACACTATGTGTGGGAGGGTATACTCAGACGTGAGTCCCTTGCTCATTGCACCATCAGGATTCAAGCAAGCCGGGCCGAAGAAGGCTGTGATGCCAGAAACCGGTCCCCGGAAGCTTGTTTCCTTCCCAGTATAAGAATTGGCTTGGTAGTTTGGTTTGCCCTGTTCCCATCATGCACTGGGACAGGAACAGACTAATTTGCATATAGCCAGGTTCTGAGCTGGGATGGTGCAGTGAGCTAAAAAACGGTGATGGATTAAAACCATGATCTCTTGACTTGGTAAGAGTATTCTGCATCATTCAGAAGCTCTGTCCATCACCACCCCCCTTTTCCAAAATCGTTTTTATCCACACTATGTGTGGGAGGGTATACTCAGACGTGAGTCCCTTGCTCATTGCACCATCAGGATTCAAGCAAGCCGGGCCGAAGAAGGCTGTGATGCCAGAAACCGGTCCCCGGAAGCTTGTTTCCTTCCCAGTATAAGAATTGGCTTGGTAGTTTGGTTTGCCCTGTTCCCATCATGCACTGGGACAGGAACAGACTAATTTGCATATAGCCAGGTTCTGAGCTGGGATGGTGCAGTGAGCTAAAAAACGGTGATGGATTAAAACCATGATCTCTTGACTTGGTAAGAGTATTCTGCATCATTCAGAAGCTCTGTCCATCACCACCCCCCTTTTCCAAAATCGTTTTTATCCACACTATGTGTGGGAGGGTATACTCAGACGTGAGTCCCTTGCTCATTGCACCATCAGGATTCAAGCAAGCCGGGCCGAAGAAGGCTGTGATGCCAGAAACCGGTCCCCGGAAGCTTGTTTCCTTCCCAGTATAAGAATTGGCTTGGTAGTTTGGTTTGCCCTGTTCCCATCATGCACTGGGACAGGAACAGACTAATTTGCATATAGCCAGGTTCTGAGCTGGGATGGTGCAGTGAGCTAAAAAACGGTGATGGATTAAAACCATGATCTCTTGACTTGGTAAGAGTATTCTGCATCATTCAGAAGCTCTGTCCATCACCACCCCCCTTTTCCAAAATCGTTTTTATCCACACTATGTGTGGGAGGGTATACTCAGACGTGAGTCCCTTGCTCATTGCACCATCAGGATTCAAGCAAGCCGGGCCGAAGAAGGCTGTGATGCCAGAAACCGGTCCCCGGAAGCTTGTTTCCTTCCCAGTATAAGAATTGGCTTGGTAGTTTGGTTTGCCCTGTTCCCATCATGCACTGGGACAGGAACAGACTAATTTGCATATAGCCAGGTTCTGAGCTGGGATGGTGCAGTGAGCTAAAAAACGGTGATGGATTAAAACCATGATCTCTTGACTTGGTAAGAGTATTCTGCATCATTCAGAAGCTCTGTCCATCACCACCCCCCTTTTCCAAAATCGTTTTTATCCACACTATGTGTGGGAGGGTATACTCAGACGTGAGTCCCTTGCTCATTGCACCATCAGGATTCAAGCAAGCCGGGCCGAAGAAGGCTGTGATGCCAGAAACCGGTCCCCGGAAGCTTGTTTCCTTCCCAGTATAAGAATTGGCTTGGTAGTTTGGTTTGCCCTGTTCCCATCATGCACTGGGACAGGAACAGACTAATTTGCATATAGCCAGGTTCTGAGCTGGGATGGTGCAGTGAGCTAAAAAACGGTGATGGATTAAAACCATGATCTCTTGACTTGGTAAGAGTATTCTGCATCATTCAGAAGCTCTGTCCATCACCACCCCCCTTTTCCAAAATCGTTTTTATCCACACTATGTGTGGGAGGGTATACTCAGACGTGAGTCCCTTGCTCATTGCACCATCAGGATTCAAGCAAGCCGGGCCGAAGAAGGCTGTGATGCCAGAAACCGGTCCCCGGAAGCTTGTTTCCTTCCCAGTATAAGAATTGGCTTGGTAGTTTGGTTTGCCCTGTTCCCATCATGCACTGGGACAGGAACAGACTAATTTGCATATAGCCAGGTTCTGAGCTGGGATGGTGCAGTGAGCTAAAAAACGGTGATGGATTAAAACCATGATCTCTTGACTTGGTAAGAGTATTCTGCATCATTCAGAAGCTCTGTCCATCACCACCCCCCTTTTCCAAAATCGTTTTTATCCACACTATGTGTGGGAGGGTATACTCAGACGTGAGTCCCTTGCTCATTGCACCATCAGGATTCAAGCAAGCCGGGCCGAAGAAGGCTGTGATGCCAGAAACCGGTCCCCGGAAGCTTGTTTCCTTCCCAGTATAAGAATTGGCTTGGTAGTTTGGTTTGCCCTGTTCCCATCATGCACTGGGACAGGAACAGACTAATTTGCATATAGCCAGGTTCTGAGCTGGGATGGTGCAGTGAGCTAAAAAACGGTGATGGATTAAAACCATGATCTCTTGACTTGGTAAGAGTATTCTGCATCATTCAGAAGCTCTGTCCATCACCACCCCCCTTTTCCAAAATCGTTTTTATCCACACTATGTGTGGGAGGGTATACTCAGACGTGAGTCCCTTGCTCATTGCACCATCAGGATTCAAGCAAGCCGGGCCGAAGAAGGCTGTGATGCCAGAAACCGGTCCCCGGAAGCTTGTTTCCTTCCCAGTATAAGAATTGGCTTGGTAGTTTGGTTTGCCCTGTTCCCATCATGCACTGGGACAGGAACAGACTAATTTGCATATAGCCAGGTTCTGAGCTGGGATGGTGCAGTGAGCTAAAAAACGGTGATGGATTAAAACCATGATCTCTTGACTTGGTAAGAGTATTCTGCATCATTCAGAAGCTCTGTCCATCACCACCCCCCTTTTCCAAAATCGTTTTTATCCACACTATGTGTGGGAGGGTATACTCAGACGTGAGTCCCTTGCTCATTGCACCATCAGGATTCAAGCAAGCCGGGCCGAAGAAGGCTGTGATGCCAGAAACCGGTCCCCGGAAGCTTGTTTCCTTCCCAGTATAAGAATTGGCTTGGTAGTTTGGTTTGCCCTGTTCCCATCATGCACTGGGACAGGAACAGACTAATTTGCATATAGCCAGGTTCTGAGCTGGGATGGTGCAGTGAGCTAAAAAACGGTGATGGATTAAAACCATGATCTCTTGACTTGGTAAGAGTATTCTGCATCATTCAGAAGCTCTGTCCATCACCACCCCCCTTTTCCAAAATCGTTTTTATCCACACTATGTGTGGGAGGGTATACTCAGACGTGAGTCCCTTGCTCATTGCACCATCAGGATTCAAGCAAGCCGGGCCGAAGAAGGCTGTGATGCCAGAAACCGGTCCCCGGAAGCTTGTTTCCTTCCCAGTATAAGAATTGGCTTGGTAGTTTGGTTTGCCCTGTTCCCATCATGCACTGGGACAGGAACAGACTAATTTGCATATAGCCAGGTTCTGAGCTGGGATGGTGCAGTGAGCTAAAAAACGGTGATGGATTAAAACCATGATCTCTTGACTTGGTAAGAGTATTCTGCATCATTCAGAAGCTCTGTCCATCACCACCCCCCTTTTCCAAAATGGCAATTGCAACTCCCCCTCCTCTTCTGTCAGTCCTGTCTAATCTAAGCATTTTGTAATCAGGGGGAAGGGCTACTGCAATGTCTGGTAGTGACGAATCTTGGAGCCAGGTTTCTGTAACAAAAAATAAGTCTGGTTTTTCTATGTCTAGTAGTGACCAGATTTCTAATGCGTGCTTAGGGAGGGACTGTGCGTTACAGTATAAACAGGTTAAGTGTTTAGGTGTTGGAGGAGTAGACACTGTTTGGGAGCATTTGATGCCACTGTGTGCTTTCATATGTTGCCGACTAGGTCGGGGGAGTTCCTGAGCTGCGTAGTCTTTGGTAAGTGGGGCAAGAGTATTACCAAGTGGGTTGTGGGGAGCTGTGTTTAGGGAGTGGAGCGCCTGGCTAGTGTATTTAAGAATGGCCATTAGGGGTCAGTGAGGTGGAAGTTCTGGGTGAAATTGGGCAGGGTGACTGGCGTCTGGCGATGGTCAGTCACGGACGGGCGCCGACGGGCTTACCTTTGGCACGCCGCTGCGTGCGTCCGCTCGGCACACTTGCTTTTAGGCAGGGAGTGGGCGGGACCACAGCAGTAGTGCGTGGAGCGCTGATCTTGCGTTCCAGGAAGTGGGTATTTCAAAAGAGCAAAGATGGTGATTAGCCCCTCTGTGCCTTCGGCACACGCCGCGATGGACCAGGGGGACACCAGAAACACAAGTGAGCAATAAACAATTTTAAAACACGTAAAAGTTTTTTAAAAATCTGACAAAGTCAGTTCTGCCTGCCCTGAGCAGTCTTGGTGGTGTCTATGGGCTGAGTGCGATCTACTGCGCGCGTCCGCTCAGTGCACTTGCTTTTAGGCAGGGAGTGGGCGGGACCGCAGCAGTAGTGCGTGGAGCGCTGACCTTGCATTCCAGGAAGTGGGTATTTTAAAAGAGCAAAGATGGTGATTAGCCCCCTCCGTGCAATCGGCACACGCCGCGACGTACCAGGGGGACACCAGAAACACAAGTGAGCAATAAACAATTATAAAACACGTAAAAGTTTTTTAAAAATCTGACAAAGTCAGTTCTGCCTGACCTGAGCAGTCGTGGTAGTGTCTATGGGCTGAGTGCGATCTAGCGTTCAGTACAGAAAAGGTTGGAGACCCCTGAGGTAAAGTGTTGGCTAGACATGACAGCTTGGTGGACAAGTTTCAAGAGTACAATTATGGGCAAGGATTTATACCTCGTTAGAAGAATGTGCAAGCAGATTTCCTGTCACGCTTGCCGTTGGACTGGGAACTGGTGGACCAGGAGGAAGTGATGAGGAGTGAAAAAGAGGGTGAAGTGGCATGTGAGGGTGATGTTGCGCACTGGTCTTTGGGTGCTCTGAGTAGTGAGGAGTGGAATGAGGCTGTGTTACAAGATGAAGTGTTAAGAGGGGTGGCTGTGATGGTGTTGAGAGGTGGACGTAGGTAGAGTACCTTGCCGAGGGCATTAAGGACGATGAGCTATCATTAATAGGTGACACGGTTTTAGTGTGAGGTGAAAATATCATACCACCTGTGGGTGTGAGGAGTAAACTATTTTCTGTCGCTCATGAGGGACATCTGGGGCAGACCATGACAAAGAAAAGGATTAGGGCTGAATTTTGTTGGCCAGGAATTGATAAAGATGTGGTCCACTGGGTAGAGAGATGTGCAGAATGCATTGAGTGTGAGAAGAGGTTGACGGTAGGGTGTCAGGTTAACCCTTTTCAGGTGTGGCACATGGTTTGTTGAGATTTTATAGGTCCTATGGATGGATTGGGAGATGCTAAAAGGTTTACATTTGTATTACCTGATGTACATTCAAGATGGTTAGTGGTCAAGTTCATGTCGGAAGTAACAACAGCTTCTACTATTGATGTTCTTTCAGAATTTTTTAAGGATGAAGGTTATCCGAATGTCTTATAACTAACAATGGGACGCAGTTGGTTTCTTGTGAGGTGAAGGAGTTTTCAGGGGCGTGTGGAATGAAACGTTCTCGCACTGCCCTGTACAATCCCCAGGCTAACGACATTGTGGAGAGGACAAACAGGATGGTCAAAGGGGCCTATCAGCTGGTGTTAGCCAACATGTTAAGTGTGGATAGGATTGTTGTTGATCTTGCATGGGCGCATCGCACTACGAAGAACACCATTCTATAAGGCTCAACATTTCTGATGCGTAGTTGGAAGCCTAATACCAGGTTGACTCAGTTTTGGCTGAATAGTTTGTTTGTCAGAGGCTACTGTGAATCATAATAATGTGCGATATAAAATGGTAACAGGTCATTTGGTCAAAATCAAGTCTGGACAAATGGTCAGAGGGTTGAATACATTTCGTGGGCCTTATCAGGTTAGACAAGTTCACAGGTGACACGTGGTGATGATTAATGGTGAGAAGTTTAATTACAGGAGAGTGCCATAGTTTTGTTTGAGAGACAACTTGACCAGATGCTGTGAGAAAGAGTGGGCTCTTCCCTGTGGGAGGGGAGAGCAATGTGGTTCCTTTATCTAGTGCTGGTGAGATGTCTGTTCCAGTTCTGCCCACTTCTGTTCCACCTGTTTCTTCTCAGCTATTCACTTTTTCAACTCCTTTATCTACTTCTGACTCGTCTGTCTTTTCTCCACTGTACATGGAGACATCTACTCATGATAGTGAGATCGTAGGTGCAGAGGGTGCTGATGTAGAAATCAGAGGATTAGGAGAGTTTCATTGTATTTACACGATTATGTTAAGGTTCAGTTTATACTGAGAGATATAAAACATTTGGGAGGTGGGAAGGGTTGGAAATGTAGCTATTTGGTTGTATTGTAAATTTGTTTGTCATATGAAGAGAGGAGACGGTGTAAATGCATTTACATGTCGACATACGGTACCAGGGGCTTGGGGTGTTCTGTAGTTTCCCTGGTTACTGTTAGGGTAGCGACATTCGATCTGTGGCAGTTGCTTTGAGCCAGCACAGAGCAGAAGTCCTGTCCGACTCCTGTTCTTAATGAATATCTTCATTTACCATACAGATGGTTATAGACCCTCTCTACAACAGTTACTCATTGTGTTTCAACACTTACACTGGCTAGTCCACCAAAGCCATCTAAACAATTCTACCTATCTGAAATTTGCAAGGAGACTATGTTGTTAATACAAAAATAAATTAATAGGATCAGTCTCCTTTGTCTGCAGAGCAAAGGCAGCTGCTTAAAATATTGCCTTATTCAGAAAAGAAGCAGAGAACAATTTATGGACAGAATGCTGCACAATAGCAAACATTCACCCCAGTACAGAGATCTGGCCCTAAATCAATAGTTTTGTTTGATCCCCATACCATTTCAGTTCAGACCCAGCTATACACAAATCAGTCTTGACCCTGTTCTCCATGCAAACAGTCCAGCCCAAACAGCATGACCTGGTCCTCCCTGGACCCCCTCATCAGCCAGGCTAGCTTGACTCCAGTGGCCTGGAGAGCACAGTACCCACGTCTGGGCATACCAGTCCCACTCTGGGTGACAAATTCTAAGATAACAATTGATGTACAGAATGTGCACAATGTGAAACATTCACCCCAGTACAGAGATCAAGTCCTAATCTATAGTTTTTGTTGCTCCCCATGCCATTCCAGTTCTCACCCAGCCATATGCAAATCAGTCTTGACCTTGTTCCCCATGGGAACAGTACAGCCCGAACTGCCAAACCAGGTCCTCCCTGTACTGGAAACAAGCATCCTGGGACAGGTTTCGGGCCATCACCCCATATCAGCTAGACTAGCTGGATTCGAGTGGCATGGAAAGAACGGGACCCACGTTTGGGCATATCCGTCCCACTCGGGGTGACAAATGCAAAGAGAACAATTGATGGACAGAATGCTGCACAATGTCGAACATTCACCACAGTACAGAGATCTGGGCCTAAATCTATAATGTTTTTGCTCCCATACAATTCCAGTTCAGACCCACCCATAGGCAGGGTCTTAAATTGGGGTGGCATGGTGAGCAAAAGCACAATGGATTTAACCCAGATCTCTTGACTGGGGCGAATGTTTGATTTGCTCTGCATTCCGTCAATCATCTGTGTGTCTTTTACTTTCTTTCCCCAAGTGCGCCAGGTATGCCCAGACGTGGGTCCCGGGCTCACTGTGCCACTGGATTCAAGCTAGCCTGGCTGATATGGGGTGATGCCCCGAAACTGGTCCCAGGATGTTAGTTTTGGAAACAACCTTTACAACGCAACTTTTACAACGCACTACCATTACAACAAAACTTTTACAACGCAACATCCATTATATCGCATGCCATTACAACACAACCATTACAAGGCATGACACTACAATGCATACCACTACAACGCATGTCATTACAACGCATACCATTACAACGCATAACATTACAACGCAAAGTACCCTTACACTATCCAACACTTACCCTACTGTTGCACCCCCTGGAGTTAGAATAGTAATTTTTACCCCTACACTATCCAACACTTACTCTACTGTTGCCCCCCCCTGGAGTTAGAATAGTAATTTTTACCCCTACACTATCCAACACTTACCCTACTGTTGCACCCCCCTGGAGTTAGAATAGTCATTTTTACCCCCACACTATCCAATACTTACCATACATGCAATGTAATGTTATGTGTTGTAATGGAATGCGTTGTAAAGGTAGTTTTAAAAAATTTGCTGTAATGGCATGCGTTGTAATGGAATGCGTTGTAATGGATGTTGCGTTGTAGAAAATGCGTTGTAAAGGTATGCGTTGTAAAAGTATGTGTTGTAACGTCATACATCTGTTAGTTTGTGATCCAACGAGGACCTGGCTTGGCAGTTCGGGCTGGACTGTTCCCTTGAGGCACAGGGTAAAAACTGATTTGCATATGGCTGGGTCTTAACTGGGGTGGCATGGTGAGCAAAAGAACAATGGATTTAACCCAGATCTCTTGACTGGGGGTGAATGTTTGATTTGCTCTGCATTCCATCCAACATTTGTATTTTTTTCTTTCTTGCTCCATGTGCAACCGGTATGCCCAGACGTGGATCCCGGGCTCACTGTGCCACTGGATTCAAGCTAGCATGGCTGATATAGAGTGATGCCTCAAAACTGGTCCCAGGATGCTTATTTGTGATCCAAGGAGGACATGGCTTGGCAGTTCGGGCTGGACTGTTCCCATAAGGCACAGGGTAAAGACTGATTTGCGTATGGCTGGGTCTAAACTAGGGTGGCATGGTGAGCAAAAGAACAATGGATTTAACCCCGATCTCTAGACTGGGGGTGAATGTTTGATTTGACCTGCATTTCGTCCATCTGTGTGTCTTTTTTTTATTCAGAAAAAGGCCCAAAAAATGAGTTCAGGTCAATCTGAGATTTGCCAAATACAAACAAGTGAATCAAAAGACAGACATTCCATATGTTATCACATCTTCAAATTGTTCACCATTTTGAACAAGGAGATTGGATGTGCACTGTAGACCACATGATGCCTACTCACACATTCCAGTACACAAAAGACAGGGAACTTTTGTGCTAATTGTAATGGGCCATTACCACTTCCCACCATCAGTTCTACCTTTTGTCTGAAGTCCACCCCTTGGACTTTCTCTAAATGCATGGCAGCTCTAGAAGTTCTTCTCCATCTTTAGAACATATTATTCTATTCATATCTAGACGATTGGCTGATAAAAGCCTATGATCTGCAGAACGTGGTGCAAGACTTGCTGACAACAATATCGTAGGTCCAGAAGCCAATGATAACACGTGAAGGTCAAATCATATTTGTAAGCAACAGTAGACACAGCACAAGGAAAAGTGTTCCCTTCAGGTGGAGATAGTACTTTCATCCCAGGAGATGTATCTGCTCCTCTTCAAATCTCCCAATCCAACAGTTCGTCAAATTTCCTTTTTCAATGGACTGCTTCTCTTTCTGTATTTTCTTTGTAACCGAATGCAAGACTGTTCTTGAGACCACTTTAACAATGCTTAGACAATCAGTGGTCTCAATGGAGGGACTCGTGGGATGATACACTTCATCTCTCAATAACAACATAGCATTCGGTCTTGAGGAAGCATAAAAGGAACAAACTTCTACAAAATCTGCAGGGCGAGGTGATCTTTCTGTACAAGGCCTCTTGTTAGAAAAGAAAAGCTGATATCACATTAACTTCTTGGGAATCAAAGTAGGCCGTCTAGTGCTCAATGTCTTCCTGCAACCTATGCTGATGAACATCAACCTCAGTTAGACCGACAACACAATCATGCTTTATTTAAACAAACAAGGAAGAATGAGAGCCAGACCCTTGTTCAGCAAATCTGGTAATGTGCCCTAACCAAGAGTTTGACATTTACAGCAAGCAGCTCACCTGCGAGGGGTGCAACATTACATACCAGAATTCCTCAGTATAATTTCCTAGGAAAAGCAAAAGTGGGTTTTCTAAAGGAGGAAATTCTTTGCAGAAGCAGGTGATCCAACAACTGATCTTTCTGCTACTTTGCTAACATGAACTCCAGGACCACATCCAGGAGATGCTAAGTTAGTCAAGGACATTACTGTATGCCTATTCATCAATTGTAATGATTCCAGCAGTCATCTTTAAACCTCAGAATCCCCAAGCAACGCTGGTCCTCATTGACCACGAGGTGGTACCCAGACTTGCCACAGATGTAATTGAAAGCCACAAGAGGGGGTAGGACGCATGCGCTGAGAGATGTGCTTCTCCGGTGCTTCGACACAGCTCCATTTTTGTGTTTGGGTACGACTGAGATGGGTATGGTGGATCCCGGAAAGGGCAGTCATGAATTCTAGATCCAGTGACTTGTGTTTAGGAGCAATTCTATCTATTGGCTCGCCTTTGCCAAAGATATAAACTAGGAAGTCTGCAAGGCAGGTGGCCACAGCTGACTTCAAGATGCCACCAATTTGGAGTGCAAAATGAGCAGCAGTAACGAAAAGCACGCAAAAACATTGGCAAGAGGTCAGGGACTTTCCTGATCTGATTAAACTGGTGAGCAGAGAAGTAGTCAGCAAGCACACTGCACCAAGTTTCCTGCTGTGGACCAGCACTTCCAGGAGACCTGCCTTGGACTGCCCACGATTGCGATGAAAGGCACTCGAAGGTGCGCCTCTGGCACAAGATATACGATGAAAAAGCTGCTGCTGACCCTGGTGAATAAGTGCAGAGGTGCATTTGAGAGGGCAAAAGTGGTATTCCCTGAGGATCCTACGTACTCAGACTAAATGAACATTGATGAAGGGGATTACATATGCAGGCCAAAGAGCCTTAAATTGAAGCAGATTTTCTTTCGGAAACAAAGTTTACCAGTGTCCAGAGGGAATCTGGAGGGGGTAGGGAGCCCCCCAGAGAGGGACAAGCTACTCAGGGGAAGGTCCTAACTAGGAACACCTAGAGGACACTAAGCTAGTGATGATGGAGGATTGCCTGGAGAACCTCACATCTTACAGGGATGGAACAGAGCGCCACAAAACTGAAACAGAACATTGCTGTGTTAGAGACGCAGAAGCAGATGTGTCAACATGAGAAATATCAGACTGAAACACTTAGAGGAACTGCTCTAACAATCCTGTAAAGAGTGGAGTCTGAGATAGAAAGCTTCAAAAACAGAATGAGATATGATAGCCCTGTTACTTCCTTTATTGAGCGGCAATGCAGACTGAGATATCCATTATATAAATGGAGAGATTTCCCAAAAGAGGAACGGAGGTGACTGCTTGCCATTACTTAATAATGAATCATAATAATGACACAGTTTGAACATAATTAATTTTGCTCCTTCTCCTTGTCTCAACAGAGGAAGTTGAATTGTTTTTGGTCACTTTAGTTTACAAATCATCTCAGGTAAGCGATAGTTTGAAATTATGTACTGTAAAATGTAATGAAGAGTTGACTCAATCAAACAGATTTAATCCTAAAACTACAAAAGAGGCTGCCACGCACAACAAACCTCTTGACCACATTGCAGGGTCAGTTGTTTCACCCAAACGTAACATCCATGAAGGTGGCAGCATGGCTCCTGAAATCAGACAGTATGGTCATATATATTTACCTCAATCATGTATGGACAAATTTAAAGGGAATAAACAACCATCCACAAGGACCTCCGTGGAAAAGATTTTGCTTGTGAGGCTTACAGCAAGTCACAACCCTATCACTTGTCAGGAAGAAGGGATTTGCTGTTTGTCTCATGCCAAGCTGCAATTCTCCTCTACATTTTGTCTTGCAGCTATTATAGCCTACAGAAAAGACCCTCATCAGTCATCCTTTTTCAATAGCCCTGTGATTAAAGACTTTCCGGAAGGAGCAAAGAAAGCTTTTTGTCTTATATAAATGCCCTCACCTCCTTGGGAAGTTTTCCTCCATAAGAATACCTTGACTCAAAAGTTGCAGTCATTCAAAACCTATGGGTCCACGAGTTGAGCTCATTTAGAAGGCTACATTGCAGTACCTGTTTGTGAAAAGCAGCTTGTTTTATTTGCTATGACTTCAGCTCGTAATATTAGTGAGACTCAGCCACTGTCGGCAGTGGAGCCTATGCCATTTTAAACTCTAATAAGGTAGTCACGAGGACCCATCCATCTTTCCTTCTGACTGTACTTTCGGAATTTTATCTCAACTAAACCAGTATTCTCCCAGTTTTAACACACTAATTCTGAGCATCCATTATATTCACTTAAAGTCAGGATGTATTTAATATTTACCTGAACATGGAGGAGGAGCTACGCTAGCAACCAAGATGGCCGCATAAGCTCCCGGCTCCGTCGACCTCCGTCGCTAGCTAAATAATCCTGCTATCTATCCTGATTTTGTGCCCGACCTCCGTGTGGCTGCAGAGTTGCAGATCCTAATGGTGCGTTCCAGAGACTTTTTGCCGGCTTGAATGACGGAGTTACACCGAGCTTCATTTTTCGGCCTAGCTCAGTGTATGAGCCGGGGCCTCGAGTACTGACCCAGCCGGGTTTCAGTTGAATAACATCGGCCGCGGGACTCGGACAGAGTCTGGTCTTTCGAAGTGGAGGTCATCCTTGCCCGATTCTGATGGCGGTCGAGTGGTCTGGTTGGTGATAAAGGAACGGCGACAAAAATCGTCTGTGGCTGTGGGTGGGGGTCCCTTTCCCGGAGACCTTGCACCGCCTCCCGGGTTTAACGGGCTGGGGTCCCCGCTTGCTGCGGTGGAGTAAAAATCGCCGAATCGATAGGTCGCCCTCCGTTGCCGTCCGCCCCGCTCTTGTCTGTTCCCTCGGAGTTGTCCGGACCGCTGGGATAAAACACTTTGTTTGAGATCGAGCATGGGGAGATGGATCGGACGGAAAGTGCTTTGTCACTGAGAACTGTAATGGCCGCCATCGGGGCACTTCACTATCAAGTGGACGCCATCATCCACAAAATGATCGATGTGTTGAGACTAGATGTTTGAGACTGGACTCTGACCCTTTGCCAGCCCTGAAACGAGTTGAGTTTCCCGCAAAGCAGGTCTTAACTGAGGAAGAGGGCCCCGTGAAGATAAAAGAACTGACGCCCTTGATCAACGCTCGAGTAACAACTTGCGAGCTCGAGATTTCTGAAAGCTTCTTACTCCCAACGGTATTGATGCTTGAGATGGGACCACTTGATCTTTCACGTCTGGAGGACTCCTTTACCACTTTCTGGATTGACCTTACATCTTTCTCCCCCCCGTATAGCTTCACTACGTTCACCGAGGAAGCATTATCGAGACTTACTGTCGGTGGGGGAATATTTCAGTGTGATTGATGCATTTCAAGACTTAATATTTTTGACTCGTTCCTGCTGCAATTGTTTGAACCTCCTTCGACACTTTGACTCTCCTGTCAGCACAGTGGTTCTAATAGTGAGAGCTCGCATGAAAGATCGTAAGGGCCAGGGATGAGCTTGACTGTCTGGGTTCGATATTAAGGCTTTAATGGACATGGGATTCTGCTGCCTTTACCGGTGCGGGGGGCTGGGCGTTTGTTATAACTTCCCCTATATAGTTTGCTAGTTATTTCTTATTTTTTAAAAAATAATTTTTTGATCGTAGGTGTCGTTTGCTTTTGGCGGGGGGGGGAGACCGGGAGCATGTATGACAAATTCCTCCTCCACTTTTCCATGTATGGTACTTAATTAGATGGGGCGACAGGCACACTGCTAGTTGGGGTTGGGCGGAAGCCATATGCAGGGGTGCAGGGAGGGGGGAGGGGTGTTCGTTGTATTGTCTTAGTTGTGTTTCTATGTTTCAAACTCCTATTCAAATCCTGGTAGTGGATGCCTTCCCGTGGGGTTATCCTGATTGGTGGGCAGACGGGTCCTAGTGGTGCTAGTGTTGCATTAGACTTTCCACAATGTTTTGTCTTTAATTGCTGCTAATGGATAACGATCGAAGATCCGCTAATTGTTTCTATCGTATTGCCTTCGACAACCACTCGATTTCCTTGTATTTTTAAAATCCTATTTTTAATGAGTAGTGGACTGGTCAATAATGTCGACAAGTTGGATTGATAATTACTGTGTACTGTAAGATCGTACGCCATTTTAACTCGAGATCTGCTTTCTCCGTACGGATTCTCCGTTCATTGCTCACCATTTATCTGTATAAGAATTGATTATTCCGTGATGTAAACTTACTGGTGGACTGAAAGTACAGGATACAGAAATGAGTATGTACTTGAGAAAAAATAGAGCGAGACATGTACAAAAAAGATCAGATTGTGGGTCTTAGATCCATTAGGTTATTGTCTCAGCCTATATGCAAATATATCATGGAGAAAGATAACAGAAGTACTGATAAAACCTCTTTCATGATGACAGGTGCACGGTTACTCTGAAAATCGAAGAATCAGAACCAGCACCATAAGAACAAGGGTGTCATTTTGTTAAAACACCCATGAAAAAGTGTCGCGAATAGGAGCACCTATACGACAATGATGGCACTGAAACTGAAAGATGTCATGAGGAAATAACATCGCAGTAATTTTAAGTAAGTGAACCACCGATTAGATATGAAATAATCAACGGGTGGAAGAAGTGATAAATAACAGTATAGGGCTTATACTCAGAGCACCTCTATACCTTTTTATCAAATACAGGAGGAAGCCTTCGCTGAACACTGTGAAGAAGTGCCAAAAATTAAACAGCGGTCTACCTTCGAATAAGAGTGATTAATATATTCACACTGAAAAGTAAGATTCGCTTGACCTTGTTAGTAGATGCATACAGATTAGAACGAGTGTAGAATATCCACACAACATGACCCATTATTAATTGTTTACATTTATTTTCAGGTTTGTCTGTTTTATTATTGATCTGTCCTCAGGAAGGTGTTTATAAAATCAGAACGAGACACCGAAACGCGTCGACATAAGGACTTCATTTTTACCTATTGTTTTTAATTTGCTGTATATTTGCATAAATACTATGTAGTTTTCACATTGTGATTATATTATGATCATTTGAAACATTGTGAATATTGTGTACAACAATTGTGTTTAGAAAAATTATGAATTGAGGCTACAAGCCTGTTTTTAAATAAACCTGTTTTTAATAAAATCAAGCTAGTATATGCAATTTTGTGTGTTGAGATTATATGTACATAGGGAGTCTTCTAAACTGTCTAACAAGGTCTCGAATATAATCATATTGAATAACACAGGAAGGAATTTTGTTTTGTTACTTGTATTACCCAGTCCTTTCTGGTTTTATGGGAAACTCTCTCTTTTTTGAAAGATTGATTACAGTCCCGGTGACTGGAGAGTTAGTGTAGGGCACTACTATGGATACACTACGTACCTTCAGTTTCTCTGAAGATCAATTTAAAAAGATCATAGGGGGGTACCTCGAAAACTATAAACTCTATGACCCTGTCCAAGAGTGATGATGAAAGGTGGAACAAACTCTGGAATTTAAAGAAAAAAATGATCCGGACAGAGTTACATGCAGAATTTTTAATACAATACTGTAAAAAAGGGTATCATACCTCAAGGGCTGCAGATTAGAAATGAGCCTGGTCTCTTTGTTAAAAATGAAAAATTCAAAGAGAATTGGACACTCATCGCGAATTGATGCAGTCGCGATTGGATGTTACTGATTATTGAAACAGCACAGGAAATCATTATAATTGAAAGGGAGGAAATAGAAACCCTACAGAAACAATTGCATGAGAGTACCACATTAGAGGATGCGAAACGCAAATTAGAAGAAATACAAGAGGACATTAGTGGATACCAAGAGTACATGATAAATAAAAAATCCAATAAATTGAGGAAGGATATAGCTAATTTCCAAACAGAACGGGTCTATCCATATCTACAAAAGAACTATTATGAACAACCAGCCCCTTCTGAGCATAATGGCAGAAACTACCAACAAAATAGGAATAGGTTTTTTAAAAAGAACATAACATTCTCTGACACTTCCTATAATAGCACAGACTCTGAGGGAGATAGGAACACTGATAATATGAACAGGAATGAGTGTAGAGAAGAAATAGCAGGAGGGAGTCGTGACTATCCTGTTTTTTTAGGCCAGCGAAGGCAAAATCGGGGCTTCAGGACCCGGGGGAGGGGACGTCAAGGCAATCATCAGAAGGAAGGTACTATGAGGCGCCCGTATATGAGGACACGCAGTCACAAGGACTGGGAGTAGGGACTATTAACCAAAAAGCCCCAATCATAAATTTATCAGATAAAATCTTGACAGGCGAAGAGATCTCAGTATTAGAAAGAGGATTAGGATTTGCCCCGGTCCCAGGATGCTTGTTTCCGGTCCATGGAAGACATGGCTTGGCAGTTCGGGCTGGACTGTTCCCATAAGCCACAGGGTCAGACTGATTTGCATATAGCCATGTCTGAAATGGGGTGGCTGAGTGGGCTAAAAAATGGTGATGGATTAAACTCAGATCAGTGGACTGGGGGTGAGTGTTTGATTTGCTCAAACGCTCCGTCCATCATCCCCTTTTGTATCGCTTTGTTCGCCCTAAGTGTGGCAGGGTATGCTGAGACGTGTGTCCCTTAATCACTTGGCCACTGGATTCAAGATAGCCTGGCTGATGAGGATTATGAATCCGAAACCGGTCCCAGGATGCTTGTTTCCGGTCCAGGGAAGACATGGCTTGGCAGTTCGGGCTGGACTGTTCCCATAAGGCACAGGGTCAGACTGATTTGCATATAGCCATGTCTGAAATGGGGTGGCTGAGTGGGCTAAAGAATGGTGATGGATTAAACCCAGATCAGTGGACTGGGGGTGAGTGTTTGATTTGCTCAAACGCTCCGTCCATCATCCCCTTTTGTATCGCTTTGTTCGCCCTAAGTGTGGCAGGGTATGCTCAGACGTGTGTCCCTTAATCACTTGGCCACTGGATTCAAGATAGCCTGGCTGATGAGGATTATGAATCCGAAACCGGTCCCAGGATGCTTGTTTCCGGTCCATGGAAGACATGGCTTGGCAGTTCGGGCTGGACTGTTCCCATAAGGCACAGGGTCAGACTGATTTGCATATAGCCATGTCTGAAATGGGGTGGCTGAGTGGGCTAAAGAATGGTGATGGATTAAACCCAGATCAGTGGACTGCGGGTGAGTGTTTGATTTGCTCAAACGCTCCGTCCATCATCCCCTTTTGTATCGCTAGGTTTTGCCCCCAGCACAAAAGGTTGTAGGTTCACTATGGAAAAAGATGTTAGAGACCTCTTTAGAAAAATCAGAATCAAGAGATTCTTTGAGGATAAGGAGAGTAGGCCGTCTATTAATAAGTCAGGTCTCAAACTCCCATCCACTTGGACTCCAAATTTAGGCCTTGTAGGACAGGAGATTGACACATTTGAGAAAGTTATTACGAGCGGTTTGGAGAAATTATTTGAGGAGAAGTTTTGGACAGAAAATAATTTATCCAAAAAAGAGAGGGAGGCACTTATGAATTTATCCAAACAGGACGAGATCACCATTAAACCCGGAGACAAAGGGGGAAGTATAGTTGTTTTAAATACATCAGACTATGACAGAAGGATACACGCACTACTGGATAACAAGTCTCATTATAGAAAATCATGTAGCGAAGAATGGAATAAACTCAAAAAGAAAGTGATGGACCTAGTGACTCATGCAAAAGAAGACAGTATCATCTGTGAAGAAGAATACAGATTTTTAAGTAATGATCACCCTAGGGTACCGGCCCTTTACGGGTTACCAAAGGTACAAAAGAACATGGAAGACCCCCCAATGCGCCCTATGGTCTCTGGAATAGACTCACTAACAGAGCCTTTGAGTAAATATGTGGACCACTTCATACGCCCTCTAGTGGAACAACTACCGTCTTATATTAAAGAAACGACGGATATGATATCAAAGGTGGAGGGTGTAGATTTTAATGAAGATTGTCAATGGTTAGTGTGCTTAGATGTCGAATCTTTGTACACAAATATACCACAGCAGGATACCGTCACAATGATGACTGAGATTCTGAGCGATGAGGAAGGTGATCTCAGTGCCCAGAATACCTTCATCATTGAATGTATTGAAATTATCCTTCAAAATAATTTGTTCCTCTTCAAGAAGGACTGGTACTGCCAGACTAAGGGCACCAGCATGGGAGCCACATGTGCTCCGAGTCTGGCTTGCCTTTATGTAGGTAAATTTGAGGAGAAGCATATCTATAACGAATTGAGCCCCTTCTTTGAGAACATAAAGCGATGGTCTAGATTTATAGACGATGTGTTCTTTATCTGGGAGGGTGAAGAGGAAGACCTAAACAATTTTTTGATTTGGTTAAACTGTGGAGATCCGAACCTTAAATTTACAGCCAGCAGAAGTCAGGTGGCAGTTTACTTTCTGGATATTAAAATCATGGCGAAGGGTGGGAAACTAAGTGTAGATCTATATGTCAAACCATCTGACAGAAACACACTTCTGCACCACACCAGTTACCACCCCAAATGTCAAAAGGATGGGGTCCCCTTTAGTCAGTTCCTTAGAATCAGACGGAACTGTAGTGACAGACGCAGTTTCGAGATCCATGCAGAAACGCTGAGACAAAAACTAACACAACGGGGTTACCCCAAGAGATTAATAAAAGAAGCATATAAAAGGGCGAAATATTTTAATAGGGACAGCCTGTTTGAAGCTAAGGATAACAGCAATAAAGTAGCGCAGGGCATTGTTATGGTGTCTAACTATAACGGAATGAGTTTCAAACTAAAAAATCTGATCAACAAACATTGGTCGATATTGAATAAATCAGGCACCATACCCCTCAAAAAACCCATTTACGCATATAGGCGAAACAAAACTATCAGAAACCATCTGGTACAAACATACAGGGAACCCAAACGTGGCCTCCAAAGTTGTATAACAAATGGAAGCCCGATTAAAGGAAATCTACCTTGTGGAAATTGCACCCACTGTAAAAATATTTTAAAATCTGAAAAAGTTGATCTAAATGGAATCACACACTATATGAACGAGCATGTAAATTGCAGGACTGCAAATGTAGTTTATCTGATTGTCTGCCCTTGTTCCAAGGGGTATATAGGTGGAACAGGACGCGAAATGCGCCTGCGGTTGACTGAGCACCGGTCAGCCCTTAAAAATCAGAAAAAGAATGCACCGCTTGTAGAACATTGGATAAATAATAATCATGGATTTGAAGATTTTAAGTGGTTCATTTTAGAAAGAATAAAAATATCAATGAGAGGTGGCGACATGGAAAAAAAACGCAAACAAAGAGAGCAATTCTTCATGTCGAAATTTAAAACCTACCACCAAGGTTTATCCCCCTGCAGCTGCCGTCTCCTCTCTCAATGCTTTGACGCATTCTAATGCTGACTTCTCACTTAAACACCCCCATTTTACTGTGCTGGGAGACTTTAATCTCCATATTGATAATCCTTCCTGTACAAAAGCCTCTTCTCTGTTGGAAACCTTACAAGGACTTACCTTGCACCAATTAGTTATAGGCCCGACTCACATTGCAGGTCACACATTAGACCTCATCTTTTCTAACCATCCTGGTATATCTGCCCTGTCCCCTTCTCCCTTGACCTGGACTGATCACTTCCTTCTTCCCTTCACCATCACTTCTCCTTCCCTTCCTCCCCCCTCCTCTCTTCACAGAGACAGGGGTCATAAATGGACCAAAGTCACCTGTGAGTCCTTAGAAGCTCGTCTTCAATTTCAACTTAACCAGCTGGAAGACCTCGACAATGAAACCGTAAGATTTAATTCGACCCTTTCCTCGGCTCTTGACTCGGTTGCCCCTCTTGTTCCGTTGTCTTCCTCTAGATCACGTCCCTCCACCCCTTGGTTTTCCCCCCTGCTTCGTGAGGAGAAGAGCAAGTGTAAACAGTTGGAACGCAAATGGAGACAAGATTATGACCCTTCTGCTAAACTGGCCTATAAATCTGCCCGGAACAAATTCCATAAACTGAAACGCTCCACGATGAGAGCTTACTTTTCCAATCTTATTCAACAGGCGCAGAACTCTTCTAAAACTCTTTTTACCATCGTGAAAGACATTGTAAATCCCCCTGCCACGAAAACCCAATGTATCCCTACTCAAGATCTTTGCAACGGACTTTCGAACTTCTTTCAGGACAAAATAATCAAACTCTCTTCCTCCTTTGATACTGCCCCACCTCACCACCTTTCCGATATACCATGTCCCATTCACTGCTCATTTAATTCCTTTAATGAGCTTACCCCTGACCAAGCGTTCTCCCTGCTACATAAAGTCAAGTCCGGTTCCCCTCTGGACCCAGTCCCTGCTAAAGTCATGGGTAATCTTGCCCCTGTTTTAGTAAACCCTTTTCTCTCTATTTGGAACTCCTCCTTGTCTCGCGGTCAATTTCCCTCTATTTGGAAACAAGCCAGGCTAATCCCCATTCTGAAAAAACCCGGCGCAGACCCTGCGCAATTTAGCAACTACCGGCCCATTTCACTCCTGCCTAAACCTGCTAAGGTACTGGAGAAAGTGGTACAGAAACAGTTGGCTCAGTATCTTGCTTCAAATCAGCTGTTACATGATTCCCAGTCCGGCTTTAGAACCGGCTACAGCACTGAGACGGCGCTGCTAGAGGTCTCGGAAATTATCAGGGAATCGGTGGACAGGGGCGAGGAGGCCATGTTGGTCCTCCTCGACCTGTCCGCTGCATTTGCCACTGTATCCCATGACATTCTAGCAACCCGTCTACAACAGCTTGGGATCGGTGGCACAGTGCTGGCTTGGATCAAATCTTTCCTGTCCAATAGGTTTCAGAGGGTTACGATGCACCCATTTGAATCAGAGGACAAACCCCTCCTGTGTGGCGTGCCCCAGGGCTCCGCCCTAAGCCCTTTATTGTTTAACACCTACATGGCCCCTCTTGCCAAGGTAGTAGAATCTGGGGGTGTCAGGGTGGTCTCTTATGCTGATGATACTCAGCTTGTTTTTTCAATTAGAGACCACTCTGATTCCCGTTTTTCCAACTTCAGAAACTGCCTTGGCAATATCTGTACATGGATGTCAGCAAATCACCTTGCTCTTAACACCGACAAAACTGAGGTTCTTTTCTTCAGCCAGAAATCACCTCCCCCTGCAACTCTATGGTGACCCACAGTTTTGAATCCCCCTCTTACGCCAGTACAGGCTGCCCGCAACTTAGGCTTCACATTTGACAACACCTTGTCTGGCAATTCCCAAGTTAACAAAGTTGCGGGGGCTTGTTTTACTAAAATGCGCATGATCAGGAAGATCTTCCCCTACCTCCCTCAATCTTCCCGTAAAACGGTGGTCCAGGCACTTATTACATCACATTTAGACTATGCTAACAGTCTGTATGCAGGTGCCCCCCAATATCTGATTGACCGCCTGCAAATTGTCCAAAACGCCGCAGCTCGGCTCATTGGTAATATTCCTGCCCGTACTTCGGTCAGAGCTTACCGAGATGAGCTTCATTGGCTCCCCATAGCCCGGCGTATCGATTTTAAGATCCTGATTTTGGCATTTCGTGCAATTCATGGAACTGGCCCTTCTTACCTGAGTAAACGCCTTAAAATCTCATCTTCAGTTAGACATCTTAGATCCAACAGCCTTCGTCTACTGATCGTCCCAAGATTCAGGCTTTCCCGTAGCGGCGGCAGAACTTTCACCGTCACAGCTGCCAAGCTCTGGAATAGCCTACCTCTGGATCTCAGGTTCATTGAATCCGAGTCAGTCTTCCGACGTAAACTTAAAACCTGGTTGTTTACTAAAAGGTTATAAAGTTTTTTCAGCATCTCTTATTCCTCTCAGTTGGATTTATACCTGGTACCTTCCTCGGGGGTCATTCAGGTAATCTTAGCGCCGGGACACCTCCGCCGGAGGTAGCCGTGCGCTTTACAAGCTTCAAAATAAATAAATAAATAAAATAAACTAATAGGGAAGAGTGGGAAAGAATAATCAACTGATGTTGAAAATCTGATCTAAGGAAAGCCTGTCTGACTAAAGGTTGACCTTTCTTTGTAGTACCCTAGTGAAGTGTAATCAAGGTAGTTATGTTTAATTAATATATATGAGTTTTGACTTTCCAATTTCCCTATGATTGTATTGTTTAAGTTAAGATCAAATGACTGTCATCTTCTAGGACTGCGAATATACATATGTACCATGCATGATTATTACAGCTATATATGTGCTAATTATGTATATCGTTTTAGTAAGAAATAATGTACTTGTCACACTCTGTGGAATAAATGTATTGGGCATACATAACAGTTTATTTTAAAAGAATGAACATCCAAGTTGATTATTGTTGATTATTATTGGTATATTGTAACGAGATAGGGTCATGTTACTGTGTCCAAACTGTATTACAAACATTATATACACTGTACATGATTACTCGAGTTATAAATGTCACAATGATTTTCTGGGTTTCACTAGAAGAAAATTTATTTATGTACAAACCAGAATACATTCTTCGAATAGGATTAACCCCAACACACCACTTCGCCAAGAATGTAGTTATCGATAAAAATAGCGGAGAAAACGGCGATAATTAATTGTTCTACCAAAGTTACCCACATCACGTAGATTTCGCCTTATAAAACGTCCTTTTATGAGAATAGAATGAACACAAAAACTCGGAGAACTACCAAAATGGTGGCCGCAACGATTAAAATAGCCCTTGCTGCGTGCGCATTCACCTTAACCATGTGATGCGGAAACGCCGCGTTCTAACCTACAGACATCAATAAAATGTACGGGAGGGCCACTAACGAGACACCACCCGATAACAATTATTCAATTTAAAATTTAAGCACAGGGTATATAAAGACGTAGCGAGTGGCCTTCAGTTATACCATCGGTTCACGAAGGATAAGGCTGCAGCGGACGAACGCGTGAAGCGCAAGGTAAGGGCTGACCCTGTATGCCCGGTTTATGATTTAGACGAAACGCCTCCAGGGTGGGACTCTAAAATAGAGCTTAGATTATTAAAGGTAGAAGCTCATTTTTTCCTTAGTGTGGGTTTAATATAATATGACATAATATAAAAATAATCTTGAACTCACAGAAGAATCTAAATAAGAGAAATCTTAAAAACTTACTGGTGGACTGAAAGTACGGGATGCAGAAATGAGTATGTACTTGAGAAAAAATAGAGCGAGACATGTACAAAAAAGATCAGATTGTGGGTCTTAGATCCATTAGGTTATTGTCTCGGCCTATATGCAAATATATCATGGAGAAAGATAACAGAAGTACTGGTAAAACCTCTTTCATGATGACAGGTGCACGGTTACTCTGAAAATTGAAGAATCAGAACCAGCACCATAAGAACAAGGGTGTAATTTTGTTAAAACACCCATGAAAAAGTGTCGCGAATAGGAGCATCTATACGACAATGATGGCACTGAAACTGAAAGATGTCATAAGGAAATAACATCGCAGTAATTTTAAGTAAGTGAACCACCGATAGATATGAAATAATCAACGGGTGGAAGAAGTGATAAATAACAGTATAGGGCTTATACTCAGAGCACCTCTATACCTTTTTATCAAATACAGGAGGAAGCCTTCGCTGAACCCTGTGAAGAAGTACCAAAAGTTAAACAGTGGTCTACCTTCGAATAAGAGTGATTAATATATTCACACTGAAAAGTAAGATTTGCTTGACCTTGTTAGTAGATGCATACAGCTTAGAACGAGTGTAGAATATCCACACAACATGACCCATTATTAATTGTATACATTTATTTTCAGGTTTGTCTGTTTTAATATTGATCTGTCCTGAGGAAGGTGTTTATAAAATCAGAACGAGACACCGAAACGCGTCGACATAAGGACTTTATTTTTAACTATTGTTTTTAATTTGCTGTATATTTGCATAAATACTATGTAGTTTTCACATTGTGATTATATTATGATCATTTGAAACATTGTGAATATTGTGTACAACAATTGTGTTTAGAAAAATTATGAATTGAGGCTACAAGCCTGTTTTTAAATAAACCTGTTTTTAATAAAATCAAGCTAGTATATGCAAATTTGTGTCTTGAGATTATATGTACACAGGGTGTCTTCTAAACTGTCTAACAAGGTCTCGAATATAATCATACTGAATAACACAGGAAGGAATTTTGTTTTGTTACTTGTATTACCCAGTCCTTTCTGGTTTTATGGGAAACTCTCTCTTTTTTGAAAGATTGACAAATTCCTCCTCCACTTTTCCATGTTTGGTACTTAGTTAGATGGGGCGACAGGCACACTGCTAGTTGGGGTTGGGCGGAAGCCATATGTAGGGGTGCAGGGAGGGGGGAGGGGTGTTCGTTGTATTGTCTTAGTTGTGTTTCTATGTTTCAAACTCCTATTCAAATCCTGGTAGTGGATGCCTTCCCGTGGGGTTATACTGATTGGTGGGCAGACGGGTCCTAGTGGTGCTAGTGTTGCATTAGACTTTCCACAATGTTTTGTCTTTAATTGCTGCTAATGGATAACGATCGAAGATCCGCTAATTGTTTCTATCGTATTGCCTTCGACAACCACTCGATTACCTTGTATTTTTAAAATCCTATTTTTAATGAGTAGTGGACTGGTCAATAATGTCGACAAGTTGGATTGATAATTACTGTGTACTGTAAGATCGTACGCCATTTTAACTCGAGATCTGCTTTCACCGTACGGATTCTCCGTTCATTGCTCACCATTTATCTGTATAAGAATTGATTATTCCGTGATGTAAGGCGTCTGTCACTGTACTTTTTGTTATTATTTTTTCACGAATAAAAAGAAATATAAAAAAATAATAATATTTACCTGAACATGACCCAAAGAATTGCAAACATCTAACCAATTGTTTATTAACTATGTTGCCTTACGTACAGGAAGGACCTGTGTACTATAAACAATCTTTTTCTTACTGGATTGTTTCCTGTATTTCCATTTGTTATCAGTTAGACAATAAACTGCTGCCAGGGAACCTCATGGCTCATTCATCTAGAAGAAAAGAGGTGTACGACCAGTCTTAGAAACATTCTGAATTCTTCAGACCTCCTCTCATTTAGAAAGGGGCTGAAAACGTGGCTTTTTTCTCAGTAGTACATTCTATCACGATATCCAGCAGGTAGTGCGTAGTGCCAGGACACCCAGGGTAACCGTGCGCTTTAAACGTTTTATTAACATATCATAACATGTCCTCTGACATGTACGGCATAAACTGCTATGCCATGTCCCATAAAGTGTGTGTATTGCGGGTCAAAAAACAATTGGCATTCAGGAATTTCAATGCCATATTGCCAGCTGAGAAGATTTACTTCCCCCTATCCTCCAGTCATTTAGATTCCCTGTCGGAGTGAGTTGTAGGAAGTGTTCCGCCATCTGGCCTGTGGAGCAGGTGGCTTGTACCATCAATCTCTTAAGAGAAGGGTGCACGGAGAGGCAGGTCAGGTTCCACTAACCCCTAAGTCAAGGGCAGCAAGGATTCTGAAGTAGGAGCTGAAGAAGCAAGTCTTCCATGAGCAAGTTAGTTTTAACATTCACAAAGTTAGCTGAAAATCCCAAACTTCAACCGCCTTTCTAATGACAGAGTGGAGCAACATAATCCTCGGAGTGTGAATAAGTCTATCTACTCCTCCGGCAAAGTGTCAAGTCCACTGGCCTAGGACAGCCCAGGCATACCATAGGGTCTTCCCTATCATCCTCACCATGTGCATAAAGATTCAGGGGATCAGAGGTCAATCTAAAGATGTTGAGGATTCAATGATCGTATATCTCTTCTTTAATTAGTCTATGTGCCTCACCTCCTGAACTCTTCTGAGGAGGGGGCTCCATAGGCGGGGAAGGCCGTACTACATACTCTGAACTCGGCGCTGGTGGGGGATTCAATGGAGGCGTCGGAGGCTTCTGTTGTGGCACGGAGTGCGGAACTGCATAGCTATGAACAGGAGTGGGCCCTGGGATCAAAGGCCCAGCCCCGTAAGGCGCCATAGGCATAAACATGGGAATCCAAAAGTCTCTCCAACCCCCAGTGGAGTTGAGGCCCTTCCAAACATTCTAAACATGGTGCTGAGAAACACCGCATGTTCTGTACCTGGCGTAGGGAATTTCGGGAAGGGTGTTAGGTACGTCAGAAAGTACAGCATTGCTGAAGACGACGCTGATCAATCCAGGGATATGGGCGCTGGAGGAGCCCGCTTCAGGGACAGGTCTGGCTGAGAAACTGAGGAGGAGCCACCAGAGGATGGTCAGGCAGCTCTACCATGACCAACTACGGCCCAGAGTATGAAGATCCTTTTGGTGACCAGGGTCGCCTGAGAGAGTTACCTTGTCCACATTTCTTCTGTTTCCTATGCTTGTTTCTCTTCCATGAAGAGAGCAAAGAGGGAGATCTGGAACACTGCCTCAGCCAGCGATGGCTTCTCCTGTTATCCCAGGTTTGGACCATGAACAATTTGGCCTTGTGCTCCTTTCTTGGCCTTGGGATGCATGCTTTGACAGGAATTGCCAGAGTAAGAAACATGGTCAGACCCCAAGCGCCAAAAACTGATGGTGTGTGGATCGGTAATGTACATCAGTCTCACAGAATTCCTACAGGGCTTGAAGCCTGAACGTTTTGGTCCAGACAAAGTAGTGTGCTAAGGTAATTTTACTGTGAGAAAACTCACAACTCTCAGGAAAGAAGCTCCATCACTGTGTCAAAGGTGCAGAAAAAGTGAACTGGTGTTGTTATGCCAGTGTGGGCATTACAGGGCTTTGGTCATATCCATTTTTGCATTGATACAAGAAAGCACCCCCTACCAGCGACACGAAAGCCTTGAAATTTCTGAATCCAGTCTGACATGTGAGAGAATCTGCAGGTAGAAGAATCCACAGAGACATGTCTGTATGTATACCAGTACGAGTAGGTAGTTATAATTTAGGTAGAAGAATCCATCAGAGATATGTATGTATGTATACCAGTACCAGTAGGTAGTTCTAGCTTGACGAATCTTCACAGAATACGAAAATCACTTCAGATGGTGTCTGGAAAGTTTTGGGGTGATCCAAGAAGCGGGGACCGAGAAAAAGGGGGAGTCCCAAAAGACGTTTACCCCATGCAATTTGAACATGACTACAGGCTCCCCTTACGACCATCAGGTTTTTCCTTTGGGCCTTTTTTCCTTAATTATTGAGACTTTGGTTTTTAAGATAATTTGAAGCAGAAAAAAGTTGAATTTGAGGGCATTGTGATAACCTGAAGTGGGGATTCAAATTGTATTTCTCTGTGTGGGGAATTAATTTCTTAGTGGCCATTGTTGGGACATCAGAAGAGAGCGGTTGGCACTCTAGTAGTCAGCAGCCTGTCAGCTGATCCAGGCTGACGCTATTTAATGTGGCCATGACACGGGCGCACCAAAGGCACACCAAAGGCAAGTCCGTCTGCGCCTGTCTGCGTCCAAACGGGTCCAGGGATGCTGCCCCTATATCCTTAAGTAAGCTTACTTATACTGCTCCTCAAATTCTTGCCCTTCTCCCCATTGTTACAGACGTTTGTCTCCCATTCTCTGATTTAGAGGATAGTGTAGCAGTTAGAAAGTTTCCACTATAAGTTCATGACTACTCCCGTGCACCTAAAGCCTGTGCCCTCTGATAGAGCGCAGGGTCACCTGATCAATTACCATACTCACCTGGGCCCATAATCACTCACACTTTAACCAAGTAACCCTGCTCTAACCAGAGGTATTATACACGGTTTTTAGGACTTAACCTGTACACCTTGACTTACCAATCCTTGTCACTGGTACCTAAAGTCCTAAAGGATCAAAGGGGATTAGAATAATAGGTAGAAAATAACATTTCAATTCATAATAACCACAGACTCGGGCAAAGTTTTAACTTCTTTATCTATGTAAATTCTCAAATGTTATAGGCAATACATAAGGAAGGAGAGCCTTTTTCATTAGGAAAATAACGATAAAAATAATGATGTATAGAAAGGTTACGAAACTTCTTTTAGGCATTGGAACAGAGGAAGGGGAGAGAAAGGGAAACAGACAAACAACATACCCACACTGAATTATATTTACCTAGAATGCTGTGAAGACCAACCCTGTCCACGGGCTGGGACAACAAAACAGGACTTCCCGATAGTTCAGGTGTCAACAGGACAGGACAGGTTCAAATCAGAAACAGGTGAAGACCAAATCAGGATGGATGAGGTCTGAACAGGTACCCCCAGCTAAGTGTGCAACGCCAGCATCACATCCCTCTCTGCGGCTAACAGTCGGACCCCGATTGGGTTATCGAACCTTCTCCCTCAGAACCCCGATTGGGTTATCGATTCCTTTGACAGAGTGCTCAGCCATCACCTCTGCTCCCGAATCTTCTGACAGAGTGCTCTGCCAGAACATCTGCTCTCGATCCCCTGTTGAGTGTGTTGGGTCAGTGACAGGTCAGCTATTCGGACAAGTCGGACAAACTAGCTAGCTAAGCCTATCTTAGTTATACCATTTTCCAGGGCAGTGTACCTCCCCCAATGTTGCGAGTTTGTGTATTCCCTCAATTTGATTGGCCCAAGACGAGGAGAGGTCATCACACCATACCAGTTATGAGATCATCTTCTTCAATATTCTGATTAATATTTTATTTTCCCATGCACTTTTATTCCACCCAACAATGAATGTTCCAATAGTAAATACAATGTTAAACAATTTAGCAATTTGTCTTCCTCTTGGAAGTTCAGCAGGTCAGGTTCCCAGGCACATCTCATTCAAGACTGTCACTGGCACAGGTTCAATGCCATGACTTGAGGATTTTTGGACTCTTGTGCGCAGACTCAAGATTTTTCAAAATGGAGTGCAGCAAGGTTACACCAGGCCCAAATACTAGTAGCAAAGTAAAAAAGAAACAGTTTTAGACCATAGAATAAATGAATGCACTGTACACCACTTATTTCTACTCTATATCCATTATTTTATTTTAACTACTGCGTTAATGTTTTAGGCAGAACAAATACAGTTTAGTAAAAGCAGCAGCAGGTACGTTAATAGGTAATCACATAAAGCAGCCATCTTTAGTTCTAGTGCGCAGAAGCAAGAATTCCCACCAAGCGGAAAAGAACGTCACACCACGTGATGTGGGAGATGCATGCGCAATACAGTTCTCGCGTTGCGGTGGCTATATTAGATCACTCAAGTTACTGTTAGTAAAAGCACATAGGTAAGCTTCCCCTAGATACTAGAAATGTCGTGTGATGCAATAATTAGTAAAACGAAACATGTTTATTAATCCATTGAGTTATTTTGAGAGTTGAATACAAGCAAGTCTCTTTGCGTGCGAAACCTTGCTCCATCAATCCCCTCTTGGATGATATTCTATATCATTTTTTTTTGTAAACAAACTTTATTCATTTTTCCATTTCTCACATGCACAACATTCTCATGTTCTTGTGGATAAAACATGCAGGCGCGCTACCTTGCATCCCTGTGAGATTATAACAAATCATAGACCTGCTCCTTGCTAAATCGTTCACCTCTTCATCTCCTTCTTCGCAAGTGGTATTGTTCATCGGGTGCAGGAGTCATATCCATTCTGACTTGTAGTACAGTCCTGAGGGGCCGATCCATGCTACCCCAGGATTATGCTTACTCTGTCTTCACCAATCCCCCTTACCAGACTACTAAGAACGAAAAAAAAACAATTCCCCCCCCTTCCCTGGTCCCCCCCCCATTATCCCTTCCTCCCCTCTCCCCTCAGACCTGTCGCTCTCCCTTACAGCTCACTTGTTGCACAATATGCATTTCTATCGCTTCATTGAATTCCCTATGGCAGTAATCAATGTCCCATCTAGAGGGATGCTTCCACATCAATCTCCCCACCCACCGTCCGTCTCACCCATTCACCAGTGGTTGTGTTCCCATGTAGTGAAGGGAGTCCCCCACACCCTGGGAGATCAGTCATCGTCATCAGTTGGGTTCTTAAGAAGATCCACCATCGCCACCCAGGCTCTCGCCGTTTCCAATAATCTATCATTGTCAGTTCTCCGGGCCATATGTAGCCAGAGAGTCCCCTCGCAGTCTGCCCACTTTATAAATTCCCACAGCCATCGCGCGTATTGGGGGCAGTGACTGCTTTCCAATGGCTAGTGATTTCCCTTTTAGCTAGGATTAACCCTAAATCCAGGAATTTGCTGGTGGTTTTGCTACGGGTAGTGTGGGGGAACCAGTGTAACAGGCAAACACCTGGAGTTAGCTGCAGCTCCATGTCTGTCACTTCCTTCAGCCTGGTCAGGACCTCCCCCAGAACCCGTGAAGTAGTGGGCAATCCCAGAGCATGTGAAAAAACGCAGCATTTTCCGTTTTGCATCGCGGGCAGGCAGTGTGGGAGCCGAAAAACTCATTGAGTTTGTGAGGAGTGAGGCACGCCCGATGAAACACGTAGAATTGCATTAGCTGGAATCTCGCATTCCGGGAGCATTTCCATGCTCGTTCCAGCAACATCACCCACGGCTTTGCCTCTCTGGGTGTCCCCAGGTCCGCCTCCCATTTAATGCGCTGCCCCTCTAAGGGAGTCCTGGACTCCTGCGTCAATCTCATATACAGGCATGTAAATGCCTTAATCTTACCCGCCGAGGTGACCATGTACTGGCAAAGGAGGAAGGTCTGTGGCTCCTCCATTCCTTTTTTCCAGTGTTGACGCACAGCAGCTGTCTGCGCCGCATGCAAAAGAAAGTCCTGAGCAGGCAGTTCATGTCGCTCCATGAGGTCTTGAAATGGTAAGAGGGTACCATCCTCGTACAGATCCCCAATGGTGGAGATCCCCAGTTCCTCCCATTCTCGCAGTCTCTGCCAATCCCCCCCATGTGGCAACTCCTCACAGAGCCACACTGGAATCTTGGGCACATACGCAGGGCCCGCCTTGTTTCGCCGTAGGGCCCTATTCCAGCATTGCCGCATTACCCATAGATCTCTGGGCACCTATCCTTCGCGCAACGGAAGCTGGAGCAAAATCCCAGTCATGTGGCGAAGTCCCAAATCCCTACCTCTCTGGTCCACCTCTGCTCCCAACTTCCCCGCCATCCACTGCGTGAACCATTGAAATTGGGCCGCGTGATAATATGCCTCGAAATCAGGTGCTGCAAAGCCTCCTTCCTGTCTAGGGCGCATCATAGTATTCAGGGCCACTCTACACCTCCCTGAGCCCCACAGAAAACTCGTAACCATAAAGCTTAATTGGGCAAAATATTTCCCAGGCACCCAAAGTGGTAGTGTACCAAAGTAGTAAAGTAGGCGAGGCTGGTTTATAATTTTTAGCAACGCCATTCGTCCCACAACCGATAGAGTCCCCCAGAAATCAAAATTACTCCTGGTAGTTCTCAGTGCCCGCCCTAGTTTGCCCTCAAATAAATCAGCAGCCTCATGATAAATTCTGACCCCCAAATAAGGCAAACATCTGCCTTCCCAGCGCACATCCAACCCCTCAGGTGGGTCACCGGAATATAAACTTTAAGCCCTGCCGCTTGCCCCAGTCTCGCCAGCAATTCCTGAGCACCCCGTAACTCATCAGTAGCATTGGCAAGGAACATTAACAAATCGTCAGCATATAGAGCAATGTAGTGCATCTGACCCATCCCCTCTAAGCCCCTGTAGTGCCTCCCCGTCCATGCGTGGACCGCCAGAGGTTCCATTGCCAGGGTAAATAGGAGGGGAGACAGCGGGCAGCCCTGTCTCGTCCCCCTGCCCACATCACAAGCCTCAGAAATCACCCCCAACTGTTCGAACCCTGGCTGTCGAGCGATTATACAGAATGTTCGTCCAGGCCACAAATTCTTCACCTAAGCCAAACATCCTAAAAACCTTGAACAGATATGGCCACTCTAAACTATCAAAGGCTTTTTCAATGTCTATCGATAGTACACATGCCTCATCTCCCTCTGCCATCGTCCCGTGTAGCAACTGGCACAGCCTCTGTATGTTCATTGCCATATTCCGGGTAGGAATAAAACCAGCCTAGTCCCCGTGCACCAGAGTTGTCATATGTGCCATTAGGCGACTGGCAAAAACACCGCTCAAGATCTTATAGTCAATATTTAGCATCGTCAGGGGGCGATAGGCTGTGCGGTCCCATTCCGGCTTGCCCGGTTTAAGGAGGGGTATGATCACTGCTTCCTTTGTCGAGCTAGGCAAATATCCATCTTGCTTCGACCGATTGTAAAGGGTCACCGGTTGCGGGGCTAGTAGATCTACATATGTTACATAAAACTCAGATGGTAACCCATCAGTACCCGGCGTTTTGTTCTTGGCCATACGCTTTATGGCTCCCCTGACCTCCCCCAGTTCCACCGGTCGACCCAGGCTCTCCGCGTCCCCGCCTCAATCTGAGGGAGATCTATATCTAGGAAATCCCCTACCTCCAGCTCTCTGAGGTCCAACCTGCTGCGATATAAAGTAGTGTAGTATTCCAGGAACTGCATGTTAATGGCCTGCTGTCCATAGTGTACTGCTCCCCCTTCTTCTCGTATTTCAAGAATCGGTGTACCTCTGCGCGCCCGGTTTGCCAACCAAGCTAGTAGTGCCCCAGATTTATCCCTTTCAGCGTGCGCTCACGCCGCATACGCAAAGCACCTCAGCCTCTCCACTTGCGTCGCCAACTCATCTTTCGCCCTCAACAGCTCCTCTTGTTTATCCTAATGATATTCTATATCATCACAAATTACAGAAACAGATGCCAACTTTCAACACTTTCCCAATTCAATTTCTTCAAACTTCTTGTTTGGTACTTTTTCATTATTCATTTGGAAGTTTTTCATTTTCTTATAAAGATTCCCATTCAACTCTTCAAGCTCAATTTCTTCAAAATTTCTTTTCCTTCTTATTTCTTACCCATGTATACGTCTTTTTAGATTTGCAACATTTACACCAAAGGGTTATCCCTAATACCAGTAGGGCTACTACCGATATTGGCATCAGTATTCTACCAACAATACTTTTACCTACGTTAGAAAACCAACTACCTACAGAGGAGAGACCATTAATTCGTCTCTTCCATGCACTATCAACCTCCAGTGGTTTCAATTCTTCTCTCAAATGTGTAATATTCCTCGCATACTTTTTAATCTCAATACTTTCATCTGGAATGTAAGTGCAACAATGTCGCGTTTTCAGCATTCTACAGACTTCCGCTCTTGCCAATAATATATCAAGAGTACGTCGATTTTGTAAAACCAGTGATCTTACCGCAACTAGTTTAGTATTGATCATTAGAAACCCACTAGCAGTGTCAGTCGATAAGCGATCTATCACTGTTGATTGTTTGCAAATTCTTTGAGTGTTCAGAACCACTCCCACTGAAGATATCAATACACTAAATATGTCACTACAATTTCAGCAAAACCAGCTCTTTTACTACGTGTTAGTCCATTATTTCCTTCATTGCTTCCAGTGATTTTCTTTACATGGTACACCTTTGGGAATACTATTCCAAAATAGGAACTCCCATACCAATAATCAGGTAATTTGAAATATGCCTTCTTCCCACAAATGTAATAGATAACAGGAAACACTGGTTAGGATCCATCTTTAAATCCCCAACCCCCAATTACTTTGACATTATGATCACATTCACTGGAACCAATGAACATATTATTATAGTAATCTGTTTTCTCTCTATGGAGACAGTTTCCCTTTCTTTTCGAAATCCAGCAACATAGCAGCTTGAGTCTTACCATTTGCAGTAAATTCTTTATTTTCAGCTCATTTAGAAATCTTTTTCGTTTCTGTTCAGTAACCTTTTTATGGAAATCCTGTCTCCTTTTTTCTACTAAATTTAAGAATATTTTTTTTCTTGCAACTTACATGTTAGATTATCTTTGTGTGCCTCAGCTATATCTATTGAACCTACTGTTAGAAAATAGTCCCCCATAAAATGTGTAGAGTCTCTAGTACTAGTGATGTGATTTAGACTCCTACGTAAAGGAACTTAAGGGAAAACGACATCAAAGTTTGAGTAATAATACAGCAATCTTCCAGTTCTATAAAATAAACTAGCTAAAATACTACATGATATACCATGTGTTAGAGGTAAGTGATGAAATGTGACCCCCTTCAGCTACCGATGTGGGCAACGTCATGCACACATAACAATCACTGATTTCCATAGCTTCTTCATAATGTACTAAAAGATTAGCGAAAACATTTAAATCTGTTCTATTCTTTGCTTTACTATAGTGTAATTCTGTCTCTTCTGGTGCTTCTAAATCTACATAATCCTGTTTAATGCTATGTCCTTTCTCATGTGTATCTATTTTCTTAGGTGCATCTACTTGATCAGGTACACTAGTGTCATTTTGCATATTTTTGCTCATCAAGTAAGGTATAGCTAATGTCAGTCCAAACCATACTATAACTACTATTACTATACTACATGTGCATATTCTACAGCATGTTTTTAGGCAATTTCTTTTCGGTCTTCCGATAACATTATAATCAGCCATTAGATTAAGGAGACTTAGCCCCTCTTAGTGACCTTCCACAGAATTTAACTTGTGAAATTCTCTTTCAAGTAGGTCTCACTTTTTCGCCAGTCTGATCAATAATCAGTTTGTCACCACTTTCATCACTTATTTCCAAATTTTCAAAGTCTTCAAGGATGACTTAGGTCCATTCAGGGCCTCTGAATGTATTATTTAGTCTTTTCGATCGTGGACTTCTCCTTCTTGGTTTACTGTGGATGGTCCAGCTTGGCTTGATATTTCATTTACTTGTTCTGGTTCTTCATTTATTGTTTTAAGACGAAATTTCAGTTTCTTGGCAAACCCAGGCCACTTGTCTCCTTTCCTGAGTTTCTTAGCTGGTACTGTGCTTTGATTTTCTTCAAATGTTCTTTTATTTTATTTTAGTTGTGGCACAATTTGTTCACTGCTGTCTTCTGAATTCCTCTCTATCTCACTTTGTCTAGGGCTTATTTTTGTCAGTTCTGCCTGGATACATTCTTCAAAACTAATCTGACCTTGTTCAAGAGTTTGCTGAATTTGACTTTTACTTTGTTCACCTTCTTCTTCCTGAACACGTTTTTCTACACCTATCTAATCCTGCTCAGGTCTTTCGATTTCTTGATTGTCTTCTGCCTGAGCCTTCGCCCTAATACCTATCTCTCCCTCCTCAGACTCTGTAGTTCTGATTGATGTTTCGGACATCTGAGTACATTGATCTTGCCTTATCTGATCCTCCTCAGAATTACTATTGGCTTTGATTTCTGTTATCTGAGTGTGTTCTTCTATTCCTAACTCATCCTCACTATCACTCTATATAAGTAGGTTTGACTTCTGGTTCTTACAATTTCTGCAGGTATGTCAACTACTGAATCCATTCATCTTGACTGGTGCTCAGTTGTTCCTCATCAGCTACTTCAGAATCAATTTCTTGGGACCCCTCAGCTGCGCAACCTTCAGCTTCTATTTCATCAGGTTCAGTCACTCTCTTAGTGTGACTGGCATGGATCCAGTTTGGAATTCCCTTGCACTTTACAGCTGTGGTGGTAACCAATATTACTTGATGTGGCTTTCCCCACCTTGGTGCTAGGAAAGATTTGAGTATGTTCTTTTATTACTACCCAGTCACCTGAATTCAGATCATGTGCTGGAGTTGATTGTCTGGCGACAGTGTCTTCCCCAACCTGGTGAGAGGTAGAACGCACTTGGTCAGCCAGTTCTTTGCAGTACTCTAGTACTAAGTCATCAGTTATATTTATCAGCTTGTGTCCTGGACCCATGCCTGCCTCATTGCTCTTCCCATGAGCATCTCATGAGGACTTAAGCCTTTGTTACTGTCTGGAATGCTTCTGAGTCCCATCAGAACAAGAGGTAAAGCATCAGGCCATTCCAATCGGGTAGATTCAAACATCTTTCCCAATCTTGATTTGTTCATGCCATTCAGTTGTTCTACCACTCCAGATGCCTCTGGGCGGTATGCACACTGCAACTTTTGCTCAATTTTGAATGC
Organism: Lissotriton helveticus; assembly: GCF_964261635.1. Taxonomy (NCBI): domain Eukaryota; kingdom Metazoa; phylum Chordata; class Amphibia; order Caudata; family Salamandridae; genus Lissotriton; species Lissotriton helveticus. The sequence goes on from NC_136065.1 coordinate 1,778,403,460, forward strand.
TTCACAGATTAGGCCAATTATTTCATTATTAAAATGAGACTTTGTCAAAAAAGGAGGGATAGTAGGGCTTTTTAAAGAGGTCCAGTAAACGTGCCCTGTCAGGTCATACGAACAATGAGATGGATACTGTTCCTCTAGGAGTCGTGTCTAGAGAATCTAGACGTGGAAGCCAACCACCAACTAGTCAGTGGCGGTGGCTAGGAGCACTGGGAGGAAGAGGGATGTGGGTATCCCGCTTTGGCAGAACTAGGGTCCTCACACACCCAGCAAGCTAGGTGTCATGCTTCATCATTTGGACCTGCTCCTCGTTGGGCCGGCGCTGCAATTCCCAACGGGCACCCGCGAAGGGGCTCTTTATCGGAAATCTTTGGTTCCTTTGCCATATGATGAAGTGGGGGGGTGTGGGCCGAGATGGTGTAGATATGGCGGGGTGCGGTGAGTGCATTAAAAAAGGATGGATATTCCAAATAAATTTTGTTCCGGCTGGTAATCCACCTTATTAAAAAGTTTTGAGTGGCAATACCCTCTAGGAGGGGTGGTCAGTTGACACTATGCTCAACTCTCATGGTCGACATGTTTCTTGCCTCTTGGTTAAAAAATACCTCTTCAGGACCTATATTGTGAAAAAGTGAAAAAAAGGGTGGTATGTATATACATCTACACTAAATGGTGTTGCTCAATGATAACTACCATCCAGGGGCACTACTATTGTTCTTTGCTGTAGTGCCTGTCTGAGGAACTCCCCGCCCCAGCTGATGTCTCAGCTGGGGCGGGGAGTTGCATGGGCGCCTCCAAAGTAGGTGCCTTGTCCTTGGGTGGAACCTCGCTGGATCACCTACCCTCGTAGCCCGCACCAGGAAAGATGATTATTAAAATGACACCCTTGGTCTGATTCAGTCGTTACTGGAAAACCGAAACGTGGTATGAGTTCTCTTAGCAGGAGTTTGGTTACAGTAATGCTATCATTCCTATGGGTAGGATAAGGATAAGCACCCATTTCGAAACCAGGCAGACAATGACAAGGACATATTTCAGTCCTCGACAAGGGGGTAATTGAATAAAATCAATTTGCAGTCTTAAAAATGGACCTTCTGCTTTCCCAATCTTTCCCTGTAACACTACAGTTTTCTTACCAGGATTCATTTGTTGGCAGGTTATGCATCTTTGGCAAAAACTCTCTGCTATATTCCTGAACTTCGCATTAAACCAAGTTTGCCTGAACAATCTAATCATTGCATCTCTGCCTAATTGGGAATCTCCGTGGTACATCCTAGCCATAGGAGCAAGCATACAGTCATGTAACACAGGCCTACCATCCAAATAAACAATGACACCATCCCCAGCTCTTCTCTGACAATCTATCTTTTCCCATTCTTCCTTTTCCTTTTGTTCTGCTTCATTTTGCACATCTCTCACTTCCTCCTACGTTCTCACACCGTCAAGCAACATAAGTTGGCAGCTGTTTCCATGTGCATCAATTTTCTTATTTATTGCCATCTTATGTTTGGCACAATGTTGGGCTAATTGGTCAGCATAGCATATCTGTTACCGGCTGTCACTCTGTCATTTCCCGATTGGTGAGCAGCACACTTGACCACTGCCACTTCTTTTGGCAATTGAATTGCTTCCAACAAATCCCTTACATAATGTCCATTTTTTATAGAAGTGCCTGAAGAAGTCAGAAACTCCCTTTGCATCCAAAGTTGGCCAAAGTCATGCACAACCCCGTAACCATACTAGCTACCAGTGTATATGGTTACTTTTCCAATTTTTCCCAATTTTGCAGGCTCTTGTCAATGCAATTAATTTGGCTACTTGTGCAGACTTGACTCCAGGTAAATAGGCTGCTTCAAATGAACCCCATAAAGTACACACAGCGTAAGCAGCACTCAATCCTCCTCCTCATGTCGCATGCATGAGCCATCTACAAATAACTCATGTTCTGAATGTATTAATGGCTCTTCTCTTATGTCTAGGCGTGGCTTAGTACAGTATTCTGTAAGGTCGATACAATCATGTTCGACTTCTTCCTTTACCTCTTCAAAATGTGAATCAGGTAACAATGTAACAGTACATCTGGCAATGAATGGTCACATTTTCTGCACCTAGAATGATTCGCTCATATTTAGTCAGCCGACTAGGAGTTAGATACTGAGTGCGAGTTTGTGTTAACAAAATCACAACTGCATGTGGGACATACACAGTTACAGGATGTCCCATAATTATAGATTCACTTTTCTCAAGACTCATGCAAGTTGCAGCTACTGCTTTCAGACATCCCGGCAATGCAGATGCTACTGGAGCCAGTGTAGCAGAAAAGTATGCCACAGGACTTTTCATTAGACCGTGTGTGTGGGTCAGAACCAAAAGTGCACAATTGTCTCGTGTATCACAGAAAAGTGCAAAGTCTTTTGAATAGTCAGGCATCCCTAAAGCTGGAGCTGAACACAGACATTCTCGTAATTTCAAGAAAGCAATCGTGCTCTCGTCATCCCATTCTACTGGGTCTTTCGCTCTTTTCTTTGTCTTCTGTATCAAGGGTTTAGCTAGGACTGCAAATCCCACAATCCACTGTCTGCAGTAACCTACGACTTCTGTGTTTGAGGTAGATTCATATTTCTGATTATTTTGATCCTTTCCGAAGTAACTCTCTAATACCTCTCTCTATCTGGTGCCCCAGATATTTCACTGATGTGGTACAGAACTGTAACTTTTCAGGTGACACCTTATGTCCGCCTTCAGCCAAATGATTCAGTAATGCAATGGTATCAACAACACAGTCATTTCGAGCCTTAGACGCCACCAACAGGTCATCTATATACTGCACCAAAACAGACTGTCCGGGCTGTACCAGAGATTCAAGAAATTTTTTCAAAATCTTATTAAAAATCGATGGGCTTTCCGTGTACCCCTGAGGAACACGGTTCCAGACGTAAACATGGTCGTCAAATTTGAACGAGAATAAAAATTTGCTATCTGGATGTAATGAAATGGAGAAAAATGCATGGCACAAATCAATTACAGTGAACCATCCAGCAGCCCATGGTATCTGATACAGAATCACTGCATAATTTGGCACAAATGGACAACATGGAACAACAATTTTATTTATTTTCCGAAGGTCTTGTACGATCCTGTACTTCCCGCTCCCGTACTTCCTGACAATTATAGGGGACTTACATGGACTGCTCAATATTTCTTGTAAAATGCCTTGCTCAACCAAACACTCTATTTCTGTTGCAACACCTGCTTTTATTTCTGGGCTCATTTTGTACTGTTGACTATTTGGGTAAACTGCACCTTCCTTTACTGTCACTGTTATGGGATCAACATTTGCCATTAGTCCTACTTCTTTTCCTGTAAAATCCCATACATCAGGATTTACAGTTTTCTGCAGTTCTCTGGGTAAATCTTCTACAGTCAGCTTTTTGACTTCAGTTTCCTGTTTGGCTAACATTAATTTATAGATTTCGTCTTCGTCTGGGGTTTGAATCTCAACACCACTTGGGGAGCAAAAGATCGTGCAATTCATTTTGCACAACAAGTCTCTGCCTAATAGATTCACATGACTGGAATCACCCACAACAAACTTGTGCATTTCTTTAAAATTCCCTATTTTCACTTCCACAGGTTCTGTGACAGGTGTACTAATTTGTTGATTAGAAATGCCCACTACTTGGATCGCTTCTCCCGAGAGGGGTAGGTTTGGAACGTCTGCTGTTCTCACAGTGGAACGGGTAGCACCAGTATCCAGCAGAAAGGTAACATCCTTTCCCTCAATTGTTGCCTATTGTATGGGCCTTACTGATCTACCGGCAAGGATGCACCAGTATGCATTCCTCGTCCTCCCCTCTCCGGCACCGTCAGAAACTGTCTTCATCAAAGAATGTGTCAAAAGAAATTATGATGTCACTGTGTCTCTCCTACCGCTTCCCTCCCAATTTGTGGTATCCACACTGTATTTTGCTTGACTCCCAGAATCTGGCATAGGTGCAAGTGGTAACTGGTTCTGTATTACCTGTTGCTGTGTTTTCCTTGACACCCCATTCTGCGTCTGTGGATTCAAATTGTCAGTTTGCACATTATTATTCAATACGGCCTTACACTCGTTCTTCCAATGCCCCAGTTTTCCGCACCCATGACATGGAAACTTTTTCTTTGCCTCATCTCTGTTATATTTTCTCCTTGGTTTGCCCCCATTCCCATCTCCTTGACTCTGATTATTTTTCAGCTGATTCAATTAGAGTCCTTGTTGCTCTGCCAATTTTACCTGTGCCCACATTACCTTTTCCTCCAAATTCTTTAGTCTATTATCAATTTTGTCCCCACAGTATTTTGCATACTTGAGAATTTCATCAATTGGTTTAGCCTGCCAGCAAATTTTATGATCTTTAATCATTTGTGAAATTTCTGGCCTTAACACTGACACAAACCGATAAATAAAATGTGTCGTGTCTTTTGTATCAATGTTTTCCAACCCACTGTATTGCTTGAATACTTGTAAAAGACGTTCATAATAGGCCAGTCTATTGTGATTTTACATTCTGTTCATGAATCTTTTAGCAATACTTTTGAAACCTTTACAAATCTTTCGACTTGCCTGTACCACTCTACAGGTTTTTATCTGAGTTTTGGGAAATCATTTGTAAATGATAAAATATCTTGTCGGGACCATGGGACATGTACATATTCTCCTCCGGGTACTTCTCTCATTGGGCACAACCTTTCTACTTTCTCTGGTTCTTTTAATACATATTCAGATGCAGTACTTTTTGCGGGTGCCTCCTCCTTTTTCTTTGTCCATCTAGCTTTCCATCTGTCCATATCACCCCATTTTTACAACAATGATAACAATTCTTTATTCTGTACTTTACATCTTGACACATTCATATTTTCTAAATCTTTGTCTGAAAAATCAGCTCGATAAGGTTTCTGTAACACTTTAGATTTTTTAATGTCTATTCCCATGTCAGATGCCAAATTCATTAACTTCTCATGATGTTTCTGTATTTCGAGTGATACTTCGACATATAAACAACAATTCATCTTCACTGAATGTATTCAATCTTTCTAATCCCACATTTCCAGCAATCATTTCCTCTAATTGAACTCTTAATTAAAAAATATCCAATACTTTCGGTTGTGATTTTGGTTTCTCTATTTCTCGGGACGACCTCTCTATTCTTCTGGGGTAACTACAGTAGCACTCCTTGTACCTGAGGATGTTTCCATCCGTATTTCCCTAGAGCTTCCGGGAGTGTTTTTCCTGTTCGAACCACTTTCTGGTTCCCTTATGGGTAAATCCAGTAGAGAAATTACTGATTCACACTCACTTGCCTGGTCGTCGACTATCAAAGTTTCTTTTCTAGGCTGTACTACAGGTGTATTTAGAACAGGAGTTTTAAGACTAGGCTGCTTATCTCCGTAAAAGGGGACAACAGGACCTATAGTTACTGGAATCGTTAGGGCTTCGGGACTCGTATTTAGTTGGGATGTTTTCTGAATTAACTCACTTTGTTTATTAATTGCTTCTCTTTCTTTTTCTTTAAAACCTTTTCTAATGACGTCTCATGCACAACTTGCGGAATCAAAGGCGGTTTCAAAAACGGTGCACTAGGATTAACTCTAGCTGGTTCTTCATAATAAGGTGGTGGATTTTTAATCAACAAATCTTCTAAATAATCGTCTTCTGAATCACCACTAGTCATTAAATTTCTCGTATTATCTGTACTCTTGCCTCCTGTTGGTTCTTTTAGGGTTAGGACAGGATATAATCCTTCCACTAACATAGACTGTCTCCATTGTATTATTTGCTTATCTCTTGTTTCTCGGGGAAATCTAGGAGAAAACGTACTCTAGTTTCTGTTACTTCTGGGTCTGTCTCGCTCAAAAGCTTCAGTTTCCTATTCCTCTAATTCCTCGTACTGCGTTAATCTAGGTCTGGGATCTAATTCATTCATGCGAGTTATTAAATTGTAAAAAATTCTGCCATTAAAGGTACCATTCTCGGGCAATGCTAATACTCCGTCATCTTTAGTGTACTCCATCCAGTTTTTTAACCACACACAGGTGTGGTAGCCCCTTTCTACCATCATGTATGATGCAGGCGTATTCGGTGGTGGAATAATAATTCCCTCTCTTGTCTTAACTAATCTGTCTTTCTTGAAGAAATTCTTCACCTTTTTGAAAAGCAACATTTCTCTTTTTCCTCCGTACATGATATAAGGTTTTCCTCTTATGTACTGTTCTTGTGCGAAACCTAAATACCTCCTATCGGGTCTGTTTCCTGTTACTGCTGGGTCTAAATGCCACATATAATTTGTACCAACAATTTAAATTTTGAGCTATACTCAATTGTTTACTTAAAGACTTTCTCCAATACCAGAGCTTTTCTTATTTTTAATGACCAATCGACTATTAGAATTCAAATAAATTCAACCAATAGTTGCGTGGCTTCTACCGTGAGACTAGTTCTCACGCTCCTGTACTTCACCCGTCCTTTACAATATTACCTCAGCTACACACCCGCTGTCTCGACCAATACCTGCGCGGCTCTTGGTGACGTCAGCGCAGCACCATGAATGACTCCCTCCTTTGTAAGGTAATACGAAAACTTACTTCCTTTCAGTTTTAAATGCAAAATTAATTAATTAACAACGTAAAAACATTTGCCACTGTGCCTAAGTGATTAATTAAAAAGAAATATAGATTGCATTTACTACGAGTAAATCCCTTCCGTTTACTCTTCACTCACTGCGAGTAGATCTCTTCAGTCTACCCTTCACTCAAACATTAGAGAACCTGTTACTTCCTCGGGCTTACCCTTTCTAGGTGATATAAGGCCAAAGTTTCATCAGCGAACTCCTCTGCTGTCAATCAAGCTCAGAAGATCCTGCTACTCCTTCAGTGTTACCCTTTCTGGGTGATATAACACCAAAGTTTCACCAGCAACCTCCTCTGCTGTCTTTTATTCACACATTTATACAGAAATCCCTAATCAGTGCTTCCTGTCTTACGTGACTTTGCACTTACTTCCTTAGACAAGTGACCTCACTGCAGCGTGGCTTCCATTTACCACCCGCTATTCTGCCCCCGGGGTTTCCAAAACAAACATAAAACAGGTACGAACAAGTTTTGGTAAATACATAAAATCAATACAAAATCAATAATCAATGCATTTCAATTAAGCGACTAACTACCTATCTTAACTAAACCCTATCCACTACTCTGCTACCAAAAGAAAACTGATAGAGAGCGGGGTCACCTGATCAATTACCATACTCACCTGGGCCCATAATCATACACACTCTAACCAGGTAACCCTGCTCTAATCAGAGGTATTATACACGGTTTTTAGGACTTAACCTGTACACCTTGACTTACCAATCCTTGTCACTGGTACCTAAAGTCCTAAAGGATCAAAGGGAGTTAGAATAGGTAGAAAATAACATTTCAATTCATAATAACCACAGACTCTGGAAAAGTTTTAACTTCTTTATCTATGTAAATTTTCAAATGTTATAGACCATACATATGAAAGCAGAGCCTTTTCGATGAGGAAAATAACGATAAAAATAACGATGTATAGAAATGTTACGAAACTCCTTTTAGGCATTGGAACAGAGGAAGGGGAGAGAAAGGGAAACAGACAACAACATACCCACACTGAATTATATTTACATAGAATGGTGTGAAGACCAACCCTGGCCACGGGCTGGGACAACGAAACAGGACTTCCCGATAGTTCAGGTGTCAACAGGACAGGACCGGTTCAAATCAGAAGCAGGTGAAGACCAAATCAGGATGGATGAGATCTGAACAGGTACCCTCAGCTAAGTGTGCAACGCCAGAGTCATACCCCTCTCTGCGGCTAACAGTCGGTTATCAAATCTTCTCCCTCAGAACCCCGATTGGGTTATCGATTCTCCTATCGAACCCCAATTGGGTTATCGAATCTTCTGACAGAGTGCTCGGCCAGCACCTCTGCTCCCGAATCTTCTGACATAGTGCTGTGCCAGCACCTCTGCTCTCGATCTCTTATTGAGTGTGTTAGGTCAGTGACAGGTCAGCTATTCGGACAAGTCGGACAAACTAGCTAGCTAAGCCTACCTTAGTTATTCCATTTTCCAGGGCAGTGTACCACCCCCCAATGTTGCGAGTTTGTGTATTCCCTCAATTTGATTGGTCCAAAGACGAGGAGAGGTCATCACACATTAAAAGTTATGAGATCATCTTCTTCAATATTCTGATTAATGTTCCCACCCAATATTTTTATTTTCCCATGCACTTTTATTCCACCCAACAATGAATGTTCCAATAGTAAATACAATGTTAAACAATTTAGCAATTTGTCTTCCTCTTGGAACGTAAGCAGGTCAGGTTCCCAGGCGCATCTCAGTCAAGACTGTCACTGGCACAGGTTCAATGCCATGACTCAAGGATTTTTGGACTCTTGTGTGCAGACTCAAGATTTTTCAAAATTGAGTGCAGCAAGGTTACACCACGCCCAAAACTGAGCTAGTAGCAGTCAAAAAGAAACAGTTTTAGATAAAAGAATAAATGAATGCACTGTACACCACTTATTTCTACTCTATTCCCATTAGTTTATTTTAACTACTGCGTTAATGTTTTAGGCAGAACAAATACAGTTTAGTAAAAGCAGCAGCAGGTGCATTAATACGTAATCACATGAAGCAGCCATCTTTAGTGCTAGTGCGCAGAAGCAAGAATTCCCATCAAGCTGAAAAGAATGTCACACCACGTGATGTGGGAGACGCATGCGCAGAACAGTTCTCGCGTTGCGGCGGCCATATTAGATCACTCGAGTTACTACTAGTAAAAGCACATAGGTAAGCTTCCCCTAGATACTAGAAATGTTGTGTGATGCAGTTATTAGTAGAACAAAACATGTTTATTGATTCATTAAAAGTTATTTCGGGAGAGTTGAATACAAGCAAGTCTCTTTACGTGCGAAACCTTGCTCCATCACCTCTCTAGTGAACCTATTTGAGCACTGCAAGTCTATCTCTGCCTTGAATTACCATGGTTTTAAGTTTGTCAGTCGATCTATCAAATAGAAACTTTATTCGGTATGTAAAAATCAACCATAAAAGTATACAGGAGAAAAAAAAGCAAGCATAATAAAGCACACAGTTATGTGAAAAATATAAGTAAACAAGCATTGAAAATGCAACAGGCACCACCTTTGTTTAACCCCTTCGCTGCTAGGCCTTTTCCCCCTCCTGTGCTAAGGCTTTTTTTGGTGTTTTGGGGTAGTGCGCGCTTAGGTCCTTGTAACTTTTTGACCACATAAGGGATCCGCGCCAAATTTGCGTCCTTTTCTTCCAACATCATGGGGATTCTAAAGGCGCCCAGGGTTTGTGGATTCCCTTGGAGGGGTCCCAGAAATTAACCAAAATATAGTGTTTTTTTTGTTTTTTTCAGAAAAATGGGAAAAACGGGCTGCAAATGAAAGCCTCTGGCTTTTTCCCTGAAAATGGTATCAAAAAAGGGTTTGTGGGGCTGAATTCTCCATTTTCTCAGCTTTTAGGGAATGACAGTGTTTTGTCAGAGAACCGACATTTTTCACTCAGTTTTGGCATTTTTCTGGGACATAGCCTATTTTTGCTATTTTTAGAGCTTTCCACCTCCTTCCAGTTAATGGTAGAAATGAGTTTGAAAGCAATAATGGATCCTGGAAAGCTTTACATTTTCGAAAAATAGACAAAATTCTGAATTCAGAAAGGGGTCATTTGTCTAAATCCATGAAGGTTTCGTTATAGAAACTAACAGTTAGATATTGGAATATTTGAAAATTTGTTGAAAACAACAGCCTTTTGTCTCAACGTTTTCACCTATAACTTCCTCTAATTTTGACAGCTCTTGGAAAGCAATATACCGTTACATCCGTTAGACCTTCCTGGTTGTGGGGATATATGGGACTTGTAGTTTCACCAAGAACCCGACGAACCCAGATCCAAAAACTGAGCAGCAACTTGCAATGGTATTTTTTCATTTACTGGGTATAGTGCACTTTGTCTTGGAAAATGTACACATGGAATAATCTGTATGAAAGACACCTATGTATGTATGAATTGGGTACAAATTATAGAGTTCAGAAACAGTATATAATTGCACATTTTCAAAGTTGGGAATACTCATACTAGCATGAGAATTATTGGTCATTTTTCATAAAGTTTTTTTTTCTACACAATATCTTTCATTCAAAGGGAGAAATGCAAGAAAGCTCAATTGGTAATAACAGTTGATTTACAAATCTGAATTACCCCAAGTGTCCCGATAAAAACGGTACCTCACTTGTGTGGGTCGGCCTTGTGCCTGCGACAGGAAACGGCGCAAAATGCAACGTGGTCACACCTAAATTTTGCAGTTACAAATTGACCCTTTTTTGGCAAAGTGCCTACCTGTAGTTTTTGCACCCTAGTTCTTCCGGCACCTAGGGAAACCTAGCAAACCTATACATTTTTGAAAAGTAGACACCCAGGGGAATTCAGGATGGGATGACTCGACTGCCTACCACCAGGTTTTGTTACCCAGAATCCCTTGCAAAGCTCAGATTTTGACAAAAAAAACACATTTTCCTCACATTTCTGTGGTGGAAAGTTCTGGAATCTGCGTGGATCAACAAATTTCCACCCACCCAGCGTGCCCCCAGGTCTCCCGAAAAAAATGGTACCTCACTTGTGTGGGTCGGCCTTGTGCCTACGACGGGAAACGGCACAAAATGCAACGTGGTCGCTCCTCAATTTCCCAGTGAAATCTTAAGCTCTTTGGACAAAGAGACTACCTTTTGTTTTTGAGCCGTAGCTCAACCAGCACCTAGGAAAACCTAGCAAACCTATACATTTTTGAAAACTAGACACCCAGGGCAATTCAGGATGGGGTGACTCGTCTGCCTACCCCCAGGTTTTGTTACCCAGAATCCCTTGCAAACATAAATATTTGACCAAAAAAACACATTTTCCTCACATTTCTGTGGTGGAAAGTTCTGGAATCTGCGTGGACCAACAAATTTCCACCCACCCAGCGTGCCCCCAGGTCTCCCGAAAAAAATGGTACCTCACTTGCGTGGGTAGGCATAGTGGCTGCGACATGAAACAGCGCAAAACGCAGCATGGTCGCACCTCAATTTCCCAGTGAAATTTAGCACGATTCGGACAAAAAGACTACCTTTTGTTTTTGCGCCGTAGCTCTGCCAGCACCTAGGGAAACCTAGCAACCCTATACATTTTAGAAAACTAGACACCCAGGGCAATTCAGGATGGGGTGACTCGTCTGCCTACCCCCAGGTTTTGTTACCCAGAATCCCTTTCAAACATAAAAATTTGACCAAAAAAACACATTTTCCTCACATTTCTGTGGTGGAAAGTTCTGGAATCTGCGTGGATCAACAAATTTCCACCCACCCAGCGTGCCCCCAGGTCTCCCGAAAAAAATGGTACCTCACTTGCGTGGGTAGGCATAGTGGCTGCGACATGAAACCGCGCAAAACGCAGCATGGTCGCACCTCAATTTCCCAGTGAAATTTAGCACGATTCGGACAAAAAGACTACCTTTTGTTTTTGCGCCGTAGCTCTGCCAGCACCAAGGGAAACCTAGCAACCCTATACATTTTTGAAAACTAGTCAACCAGGGCAATTCAGGATGGGGTGACTCGTCTGCCTACCCCCAGGTTTTGTTACCCAGAATCCCTTTCAAACAAACAAATTTGACCAAAAGAACACATTTTCCTCACATTTCTGTGGTGGAAAGTTCTGGAATCTGCGTGGATCAACAAATTTCCACCCACCCAGCGTGCCCCCAGGTCTCCCGAAAAAAATTGTACCTCACTTGCGTGGGTAGGCATAGTGGCTGCGACATGAAACAGCGCAAAACGCAGCATGGTCGCATCTCAATTTCCCAGTGAAATTTTGCACGATTTGGACAAAAAGACTACCTTTTGTTTTTGCGCCGTAGCTCTGCCAGCACCTAGGGAAACCTAGCAAACCTATACATTTCTAAAAACTAGACACCCAGGGCAATTCAGGATGGGGTGACTCGTCTGCCTACCCCCAGGTTTTGTTACCCAGAATCCCTTTCAAATAAAAAAATTTGACCAAAAAAACACATTTTCCTCACATTTCTGTGGTGGAAAGTTCTGGAATCTGCGTGGATCAACAAATTTCCATCCATCCAGTGTGCCCCCAGGTCTCCCGAAAAAAATGGTACCTCACTTGCGTGGGTAGGCATAGTGGCTGCGACATGAAACAGCGCAAAACGCAGCATGGTCGCACCTCAATTTCCCAGTGAAATTTAGCACGATTCAGACAAAAAGACTACCTTTTGTTTTTGCGCCGTAGCTCTGCCAGCACCTAGGGAAACCTAGCAAACCTATACATTTCTGAAAACTAGACACCCAGGGCAATTCAGGATGGGGTGACTCGTCTGCCTACCCCCAGGTTTTGTTACCCAGAATCCCTTTCAAACAAAACAATTTGACCAAAAAACACATTTTCCTCACATTTCTGTGGTGGAAAGTTCTGGAATCTGCGTGGATCAACAAATTTCCATCCACCCAGCGTGCCCCCAGGTCTCCCGAAATAAATGGTACCTCACTTGCGTGGGTAGGCATAGTGGCTGCGACATGAAACAGCGCAAAACGCAGCATGGTCGCACCTCAATTTCCCAGTGAAATTTTGCACGATTCGGACAAAAAGACTACCTTTTGTTTTTGCGCCGTAGCTCTGCCAGCACCTAGGGAAACCTAGCAAACCTATACATTTCTGAAAACTAGACACCCAGGGCAATTCAGGATGGGGTGACTCGTCTGCCTACCCCCAGGTTTTGTTACCCAGAATCCCTTACAAACATAAAAATTTGACCAAAAAAACACATTTTCCTCACATTTCTGTGGTGGAAAGTTCTGGAATCTGCGTGGATCAACAAATTTCCACCCACCCAGCGTGCCCCCAGGTCTCCCGAAAAAAATGGTACCTCACTTGCGTGGGTAGGCATAGTGGCTGCGACATGAAACCGCGCAAAACGCAGCATGGTCGCACCTCAATTTCCCAGTGAAATTTAGCACGATTCGGACAAAAAGACTACCTTTTGTTTTTACGCCGTAGCTCTGCCAGCACCTAGGGAAACCTAGCAAACCTATACATTTCTGAAAACTAGACACCCAGGGCAATTCAGGATGGGGTGACTCGTCTGCCTACCCCCAGATTTTGTTACCCAGAATCCCTTACAAACATAAAAATTTGACCAAAAAAACACATTTTCCTCACATTTCTGTGGTGGAAAGTTCTGGAATCTGCGTGGATCAACAAATTTCTACCCACCCAGCGTGCCCCCAGGTCTCCCAAAAAAAATGGTACCTCACTTGCGTGGGTAGGCATAGTGGCTGCGACATGAAACCGCGCAAAACGCAGCATGGTCGCACCTCAATTTCCCAGTGAAATTTAGCACGATTCGGACAAAAAGACTACCTTTTGTTTTTACGCCGTAGCTCTGCCAGCACCTAGGGAAAACTAGCAAACCTATACATTTCTGAAAACTAGACACCCAGGGCAATTCAGGATGGGGTGACTCGTCTGCCTACCCCCAGGTTTTGTTACCCAGAATCCCTTACAAACATAAAAATTTGACCAAAAAACACATTTTCCTCACATTTCTGTGGTGGAAAGTTCTGGAATCTGCGTGGATCAACAAATTTCCACCCACCCAGCGTGCCCCCAGGTCTCCCGAAAACAATGGTACCTCACTTGCGTGGGTAGGCATAGTGGCTGCGACATAAAACAGCGCAAAACGCAGCATGGTCGCACCTCAATTTCCCAGTGAAATTTAGCACGATTCGGACAAAAAGACTACCTTTTGTTTTTGCGCCGTAGCTCTGCCAGCACCTAGGGAAACCTAGCAAACCTATACATTTTTGAAAACTAGACACCCAGGGGAATTCAGGATGGGGTGACTCGTCTGCCTACCCCCAGGTTTTGTTACCCAGAATCCCTTGAAAACATAAAAATGTGACCAAAAAAACACATTTTCCTCACATTTCTGTGGTGGAAAGTTCTGGAATCTGCGTGGATCAACAAATTTCCACTCACCCAGCGTGCCCCCAGGTCTCCCGAAAAAAACGGTACCTCACTTGCGTGGGTAGACATAGTGGCTGCAACAGGAAACGGTTCAAATCGTACGGTGGTGAATTTACATTACCTTATTGCAAAACTACCTTGATTTTGGGGGGGGGGATCTGAATTTGTGGCCCGGGGCTCGGTGGTATTCTTTGCAAAGTAGCAAACCCAAACAGTTCTGAAAACTAGACACCCGGGGGAGTCCAGGGAGGTATGGCATGCATGGGTCCCCCAATGTTTTCCTACCCAGAACTCTCTGCAAACCTTAAAATTAGGTAAAAATTGCACTGTTCCAAACTTTTTGGCGTGGGATCGCCGTGCCGGCAAAAAAGTCGTACCACCCTGCGTTCCCCTTGTTCTCCCGAGTAAAAGGATACCTCACTTGTGTGGGTGCCCCAAAGCAGAACACCCCAAAAATGAATTTTGAAAAAGGTAGTTTTTACTCATATTTACGTTTTACAAATTAAGCACCCCAGCCTAAGTCACTTGCCTTTGGCCCACCCACACAAGTGACGTATCATTTTACTCGGGAGAACAAGGGAAACGCTGGGTGGTAGGACATTTGTTCCGGCAGCGAGATCCCACCCAAAAAAGTATGGAAAAGTTGGTTTTTGGACCAAAATTTCAGGTTTGCAGGGGTTTCTGGGTAGGAAAACATTGGGGGACCCACGCATGCCATACCACCCTGGACTCCCCCGGGTGTCTAGTTCTCAGAACTGTTTGGATTTGGTAGTTTCCAAAGATGCCTGCCAAGCCCCGGGCCAAAAGCTCAGGTGACCCCCTCAAAAAATAAGATTATTTGGCTAAAGGTAATGTTTTCGTCTCCACAGTATGAATTGGGCCTTTTCCTAAAGCAGCCGCTATGCCTACCCACGCAAGTGAGGTACCATTTTTATCGGGAGACCTTGGGGAACGCTGGGTGGGAGGTAATTTGTGTGAGCCCAGTGATGCCACGCTTTCCCACACTAAAACGTGTGAAAAAAATGATTTTTTCTAAGCAAAAAATGAGGTTTGCAAGGGATTCTGGGTAAAGGAACGTTGGAGGATCCACGCAAGCCATACCTCCTTGGAAGCCCCCGGGTGTCTACTTTTCAGAAATGTGTGGGTTTGGTAGGTTTCCCTAGATGGCTGTCTCGCACGGGGCCAAAAACCCGGGTAACCCCTCTTGCAAAAGCTGGTGGACATGAATTCTCCAGCTTTTGCAAGAGGGGCTACCTGGGTTTCTGGCCACGTGCGAGACAGCCATCTAGGGAAACCTACCAAACCCACACATTTCTGAAAAGTAGACACCCGGGGGAGTCCAGGGAGGTATGGCATGCGTGGGTCCCCCAATGTTTTCCTACCCAGAACTCCTTGAAAAAATAAAAATGTGACCAAAAAACACATTTTCCTCACATTTCTGTGGTGGAAAGTTCTGGAATCTGCGTGGATCAACAAATTTCCACCCACCCAGCGTGCCCCCAGGTCTCCCGAAAAAAACGGTACCTCACTTGCGTGGGTAGACATAGTGGCTGCAACAGGAAACGGTTCAAATCGTACGGTGGTGAATTTACATTACCTTATTGCAAAACTACCTTGATTTTGGGGGGGGGGGATCTGAATTTGTGGCCCGGGGCTCGGTGGTATTCTTTGCAAAGTAGCAAACCCAAACAGTTCTGAAAACTAGACACCCGGGGGAGTCCAGGGAGGTATGGCATGCATGGGTCCCCCAATGTTTTCCTACCCAGAACTCTCTGCAAACCTTAAAATTAGGTAAAAATTGCACTTTTCCCAACTTTTTGGCGTGGGATCGCCGTGCCGGCAAAAAAGTCGTACCACCCTGCGTTCCCCTTGTTCTCCCGAGTAAAATGATACCTCACTTGTGTGGGTGCCCCAAAGCAGAACACCCCAAAAATGAATTTTGAAAAAGGTAGTTTTTACTCATATTTACGTTTTACAAATTAAGCACCCCAGCCTAAGTCACTTGCCTTTGGCCCACCCACACAAGTGAGGTATCATTTTACTCGGGAGAACAAGGGAAACGCTGGGTGGTAGGACATTTGTTCCGGCAGCGAGATCCCACCCAAAAAAGTATGGAAAAGTTGGTTTTTGGACCAAAATTTCAGGTTTGCAGGGGTTTCTGGGTAGGAAAACATTGGGGGACCCACGCATGCCATACCACCCTGGACTCCCCCGGGTGTCTAGTTCTCAGAACTGTTTGGGTTTGGTAGTTTCCAAAGATGCCTGCCAAGCCCCGGGCCAAAAACTCAGGTGACCCCCTCAAAAAATAAGATTATTTGGCTAAAGGTAATGTTTTCGTCTCCACAGTATGAATTGGGCCTTTTCCTAAAGCAGCCGCTATGCCTACCCACGCAAGTGAGGTACCATTTTTATCGGGAGACCTTGGGGAACGCTGGGTGGGAGGTAATTTGTGTGAGCCCAGTGATGCCACGCTTTCCCACACTAAAACGTGTGAAAAAAAATGATTTTTTCCAAGCAAAAAATGAGGTTTGCAAGGGATTCTGGGTAAAGGAACGTTGGAGGATCCACGCAAGCCATACCTCCTTGGAAGCCCCCGGGTGTCTACTTTTCAGAAATGTGTGGGTTTGGTAGGTTTCCCTAGATGGCTGTCTCGCACGGGGCCAAAAACCCGGGTAACCCCTCTTGCAAAAGCTGGTGGACATGAATTCTCCAGCTTTTGCAAGAGGGGGGTTACCTGGGTTTCTGGCCCCGTGCGAGACAGCCATCTAGGGAAACCTACCAAACCCACACATTTCTGAAAAGTAGACACCCGGGGGAGTCCAGGGAGGTATGGCATGCGTGGGTCCCCCAATGTTTTCCTACCCAGAACTCCTTGCAAACCTTAATTAGGTAAAAATAGCACTTTTCCAAAAATGTTGCCGTGGGATCGCCGTGCCGGCAAAAATGTCCTACCACCCAGCGTTCCCCTTGTTCTCCCGAGTAAAAGGGTACCTCACCTTAACAGAGTTACTCAAAAGTCAAACATTCAAGCACGGCTATCTATTCCTCAAAGACACACACATACAGGTTGGATTTGGCACGAGGGCGAGTGATGGTTCAGTATATAAAATTTTATTAACAAGATATTTCAAAAAAATGAAATGCTCTGTCAATAAATAAATGCATAAAAACCGAACCAGTGACTCGCAACTCGTGAGCTGTAAAGCCACGACAAGGCACCAACCGTTTTACAGGCCATTCACGCACCTTTCATACCTGATACAAACAAGACCACTGACACCATCTGGAATAAAAGCAACACATTACAACAATCACAATAAGGGACAAGGTACACCCTAATGCAGAAAGAGAAAAAAAACAATTATTACTGCACACCCATCTAATCCGCAAGCACACACACATACTGGTTGGATTTGGCACGAGGGTGAGTGATGATTCAGTACATACAATTGTATACGCAAGTAATTTCACAAAAATGAAATACACTGTGTATAATTGCAAGTATGATAAACTGAACCACTGACTCACAGCTCGTGAGCTGTAAAGCCACGTCAAGGCACCAACCTCTTTACAGGCCATTCATACACCTTTCGTACGTGTGACACATTCAAAACATTCACACCGCCAGCCGCGGACCCATCACATTTCAACACTCACACCAGCAAACAGCGCCATTCAAGGGCCCATCACTTTCACACGCCCACATTTCTGACACTGGAACTACACAAATTGATGGACTGCGTGGAGTGTCACTCAACAAGCAGTGTGTGCAGTGACCAACAGAAAGTAACTACTCACACACCGCCAGCCGAGCGCCAGTCCACCCACACCACCAGCCAAGCACCAGACCATGCACACCGCCAGCCAAACACTCAGCGCACACCACCAGCCAAGCGCCTCTCCACGCACACCGCCAGCCAAGCACCACTCCGTGCACAGACAGCTAAACACCGCTCCACGCACACCCTCCAGCCAAGTACCACTCCACAAACACCACCAGCCAAGCGCCACTCCACACACACTGCCAGCCAAGCACCATTCCACACACACTGCCAGCCAAGCACCACTCCACACACACCGCCAGCCAAGCAGCACTCCACACACACCGCCAGCCAAGCACCACTCCACACACACCGCCAGCCAAGCACCACTCCACACACACCGCCAGCCAAGCACCACTCCACACACACCGCCAGCCAAGCAGCACTCCGTGCACAGACAGCAAAGTAGCACTCCACGCACACCATCAGCCAAACACCACTCCATGCACAGACAGCCAAGTACCACTCCACGAACACCACCAGCCAAGCGCCACTCCACACACACCGCCAGCAAAGCACCACTCCGTGCACAGACAGCCAAGCACCACTCCACACACACCGCCAGCCAAGCACCACTCCACACACACCGCCAGCCAAGCACCACTCCACACACACCGCCAGCCAAGCGCAACTCCACACACACCGCCAGCCAAGCACCAGCCGGCACACACCACAAACACATTTAGAATTCTTTTTTTGAAAATAACACTAAACAAATGGAAATACCTACAAATCAGGTAACACAAATTCTTAAAATAAAAACTTTGCACTAATGCCAATCCTTGAAACAAACTAAAAATGTTTTACAGAATGCAGACCAGGCAATTCACTTTACAGCTCATTCAAACTCCCAATAGTTCTTTTGCGTGTGGTACGATTTAAAACAAGCTGACATACACAATGCAGGCTTAGAAGGACAGTCAGGACAGTATATACGAGACTCCTTCCGCACGCCTCTTCGCCAACAGACTCTGCATCTTCTAGTCGGAAAGTCTCTAGCAGTAGTGGAAGGAATAGATTCAGGAAAGTGGCGATCTTGCAATCTAGCCACTTCCTCCACCACTCCAAATCTAGGAACACTTGCCTGCTGCACAAGTACAAGGCTGCCTATTATAGACTCCTGAAACTTAAGAAAAGTCATCTTCGTCTCAGGACAAGACTTTTGGTACACAACGAAAGCATTAAATGATGCCAAGTGGAACAGATGGATAGCCAACTTCTTGTACCAAACGTAAGCCTTTCGAAGAGCAGCATAAGGTTCCAACCTCTGATCTACTCTGTCAACACCACCCATGAACTTATTGTAAGCTAGAATGCACACAGGTTTGCGCACTTCAGCACCCTGACCCCAAACAGGCACAGGTACAGTACTTTCATCGTGGATAGTGGTCAGCATGTACACATCTCTCTTGTCTGAATACTTCACAGCTAAAAGCTCCCCACATCGCAATGCCGTAGACTGTCCCCGCACAAGCCTTTTGCAAACAAGTTCCTTTGGGAAACCTTTACGGTTACTGCGCATTGTGCCACAAGCAACAGTGCCCACTTTGGCCAACTCCTTGAACAACTGCACACCAGTGTAGAAGTTATCTACATATAAATGATGGCCTTTGTTAAATAATCCTCTACCTAGTTCCCACACAATTTTCTCAGTTACTCCAAAAGTAGAAGGACAACCAGGAGGGTTAATGCGGGACTCCTTACCAGTGTACACCCTGAAATTGTAGACATATCCAGTCTCACTGTCACACAGCATATACAGTTTGATTCCATAGCGTGACCTCTTACTAGGAATGTATTGCCTAAAAACCAAGCGGCCCTTGAACAACACCAAAGACTCATCCACTGCAATTTCTTTACCAGGGACAAAAATCTCAGAAAAACGATCAACAAAGTGATCAAGGACAGGCCGAATTTTAAACAAACGGTCACAATCAGGGTGATCGCGTGACAACGCTAAACTATTATCAGCAAAATGCATCATCCGAAGAAGAAGCGTATACCGATCACGACTTATGACTGCTGGAAATATAGCTGTTACCATCAAGGGACTAGTGGACCAATATGAAGTAATTGATGACTTCCTTATCAAGCCCATCAAAAAAGTTAATCCCAGAAACTTCTTCATCTCTTCAACATTGGTGGGAGTCCACCGGATTGCTCTACAATAGGGCTTAAGGCTGGCACTGTTGGCCCTCAAATATTGTTCTGCATACAAATTGGTTTGCTCAACAATCTCTTGCAAAAACACATCGTCAAAAAACAACTGAAAAAAATTAATTGGTAGAAAATTCTCTGTATTCACTCTACACCCAGGAACACCAGTGAACTCTGGCAATGCCGGCTGCACCAAGCCAGGGGGAACCCAGAGGCCATCCCTATCAACGGGGGGAGCAGCCACCCCAGCCTGCAGCACCGAAACATCTTGCTGCTGTTCTCCAACGGGAAGCCTAACAGCCACAGATACTTCTGGCTGCACAACACCAACAGAAGACGTAGCATCCCCAGAGGGCTCTTCCTGCACTACACCAACGGGAAGCCCAGCAGCCTGAGATGCTTCTTGCTGCACTACACCACCGGGAAACCCAGCAGGCCCAGATGCCTCTTGCCGCTCTACACCAATGGGAAGCCTAACAGCCCCAGATGCCTCTTGCTGCACTACACCAGCAGGAAGACGAAAAGCACCAGATGCCCCTTTGCGCACCACAGCAATGTGAAGCCTTTTGGGTGCAGGCTCCAGCCCACTTGCCTCTTGCCGACGTAAAAAGAAAGGAAACCTTGCAGCCCTAGGCAGCAACACAGGTGCCTCTTGGCCCACTACCGGCAACACAATGTCCTCCTGTACCATAGGCCCTTCATCAGCACTAGAAGAAGAGTCATCATCCGATGATGATGATTCCATGCGAAGAGAAAACTCACTGCCTGAATCTTCTACCGCTTCCTGGGAGTCCGAATCGGACTCAGACTCTGAACCATGGTCCGAGGAAGACTCAAAAAGCAAACCAAGAACCTGCTGAGCAGTAATCCTGCGACTAGCCATTATCCTTACAAAGCAAGAAGACTGCACACACAAGTGAACAACAACCTACACTGTGCAAAGTAAGAAGTAAACAAGGTAAGGCTTTCACTAAAAGATAAATACAATCCAAAACAATTTCACTCTTACAAAATATAGCTACACTCACCAGCACCTACTCTGTTGAGACACAGCGAAAAGAAATGAAATCCCACTAGAAAGAAAAAAAGAAATGACATTAGAAAACAAAGTGCACATCAAACACTAATGCTGAAAAAAAAAACACAGAGCCACACAAACTGCTAGAAGTACAACCTTTTTCAAAAAGACAAACATCAAGGGGAAGTAGTACAAAATACATTCACTTACCAAGCACAAGCAACTACACAAGCTGCAAACAGACACGCAACCTACAACAATCCAAACAGCAAAAGCCTGGAACAAGACAAAAATAGAGAAGAAAAAAAAATTACTACCACATTTCACAAACAATATAACAATTAAAAAAACAACACACAAATTTGCCCCCCAAATTAAAATTCGGCCAGATGGGCCATCAATTAGGGCTTAGACCAAATGAGATTAGATGAGGTTTAACATCAAGACACTGGATAATTTTTTTAATTTTTTTAAAGTGCCTGACCACTTTGGTGCCAGTCAGTCTTTTGCTACTACCAGTACCCATATCACACAGGGGCAGTAAGGACATTCATACACCTTTTGTACGTGTGACACATACAAAACATTCACACCGCCAGCCGCCCATCACTTTCACACGCCCACATATCTGACATAGCAACTACAGAAAATGATGGACTGCGTAGAGTGTCACTCAACTAGCAGTGTGTGTAGTGACCAACAGAAAGTAACTACTCACACACCGCCAGCAGAGTTCCAGTCCACCCACACCACCATCCAAGCACCAGACCATGCACACCGCCAGCCAAACCCCACTCAGCGCACACCGACAGCCAAGTACCACTCCACGCACACCATCCAGCCAAGTACCACTCCCCACACACCGCCAGCCAAACACCACTCCCCACACACCGCCAGCCAAACACCACTCCACACATACCACCAGCCAAGCAGCACTCCGTGCACAGACAGCAAAGTAGCACTCCACGCACACCACCAGCCAAGCGCCACTCAACACACACCTCCAGCCAAGCAGCACTCCGTGCACAGACAGCAAAGTAGCACTCCACGCACACCACCAGCCAAGCGCCACTCCACACACACCGCCAGCCAAGCAGCACTCCGTGCACAGACAGCAAAGTAGCACTCCACGCACACCACCAGCCAAGCGCCACTCAACACACACCTCCAGCCAAGCAGCACTCCGTGCACAGACAGCAAAGTAGCACTCCACGCACACCGCCAGCCAAGCGCCACTCCACACACACCGCCAGCCAAGCAGCACTCCGTGCACAGACAGCAAAGTAGCACTCCACGCACACCACCAGCCAAGCGCCACTCCACACACACCGCCAGCCAAGCAGCACTCCGTGCACAGACAGCAAAGTAGCACTCCACGCACACCACCAGCCAAGCGCCACTCAACACACACCTCCAGCCAAGCAGCACTCCGTGCACAGACAGCAAAGTAGCACTCCACGCACACCACCAGCCAAGCGCCACTCCACACACACCGCCAGCCAAGCAGCACTCCGTGCACAGACAGCAAAGTAGCACTCCACGCACACCACCAGCCAAGCGCCACTCCACACACACCGCCAGCCAAGCAGCACTCCGTGCACAGACAGCAAAGTAGCACTCCACGCACACCACCAGCCAAGCGCCACTCCACACACACCGCCAGCCAAGCAGCACTCCGTGCACAGACAGCAAAGTAGCACTCCACGCACACCACCAGCCAAGCGCCACTCCACACACACCGCCAGCCAAGCAGCACTCCGTGCACAGACAGCAAAGTAGCACTCCACGCACACTAACAGCCAAGCGCCACTCCACACACACCGCCAGCCAAGCACCACTCCGTGCACAGACAGCAAAGTAGCACTCCACGCACACCACCTGCCAAGCGCCACTCCACAAGCACCACCAGCCAAGCACCACTCACCGCCAGCCAAGCACCATCCAGCCAAGCGCCACTCCACACACACCGCCAGCCAAGCGCCACTCCACACACACCGCCAGCCAAGCAGCACTCCGTACACAGACAGCAAAGTAGCACTCCACGCAGACCACCAGCCAAGCGCCACTCCACACACACCGCCAGCCAAGCAGCTCTCCGTGCACACAGCAAAGTAGCACTCCACGCACACCACCAGCCAAGCGCCACTCCACACACACCGCCAGCCAAGCAGCACTCCGTGCACAGACAGCAAAGTAGCACTCCACGCACACCACCAGCCAAGCGCCACTCCACACACACCACCAGCCAAGCAGCACTCTGTGCACAGACAGCAAAGTAGCACTCCACGCACACCACCAGCCAAGCACCACTCCACACACACCGCCAGCCAAGCACCACTCCGTGCACAGACAGCCAAGTACCACTCTACACACACCACCAGCCAAGCGCCACTCCACACACACCGCCAGCCAAGCACCACTCCGTGCATAGATAGCCAAGTACCCCTCCACGCACACCGCCAGCCAAACACCACTCAGCGCACACCGACAGCCAAGTACCACTCCACACACACCACCAGCCAAGCACCGCTCCACGCACACCATCCAGCCAAGTACCACTCCCCACACACACCACCAGCAAACATGCCCAAGGGGTCGCTTCCTAAAAACTTTGTGTTAGTGGCCATTTTCCGCCCCCCCTGGGGGCAAAACGGCAAAAAAAACAGGCCAATTTGCCCCCAGGGTGGACAGAAAAACAAAAACACAATCATGTCCACCTGGAAGCGACCCTTACCCAAGGGGTCGCTTCCCAAAACAAACACATTGCCCCAACAAAAATCCCTGGTTCTAGTGGGTAATTTCTGCCCCCCCTGGGGGCAAAACGGCCGAAAAACGGGCCGATTTCCCCCCAGGGGGGGCAGAAAAACGAAAACATACTCAGACCCCGCCTGGAAGCGACCCTTGCCCAAGGGGTCGCTTCCTAAAAACTAAAATTACATCCCTGGTGTCTAGTGGGCATTTTCTGTCCCCCCTGGGGGCAAAACGGCAAAAAAAAACGGGCCGATTTGCCCCCAGGGGGGACAGAAAAACGTAAACAAAATCAATGGCCGCCATCTTGGCTATAATCAATATCCCTGGTGCTAGTGGGGAATTTATGCCCCCCCTGGGGGCAAAACGGCCGAAAAAACGGGCCGATTTCCCCCCAGGGGGGGCAGAAAAACGAAAACATATTGCCAGCCAGCCTGGAAGCGACCCTTGCCCAAGGGGTCACTTCCTAAAAACTAAAATGATATCCCTGGTGTCTAGTGGGGGCATTTCCGCCGCACAATCGCGACGCTGTGCGCGATCGTGAGGCAGAAATGCCCTGCAAAGAGACATCAGGGGAAAGGAAAATCTCTTTCCTCTCCCCTGATGCCTCTTCGCTGCCCCAAACCCCCGCCGAAGTCCAGAACACCTACCTTCTTCTCCGGCGCTCAGGAAGCAAATGGCTTCCCGAGCGCTGGGAATCCCTGATGATGTCAGCACGCGCTGTGCGCGCTGACGTCATCAGGGATTACCATGGGGGGGGGGCGGGGGCGGCAGCGGAAGCTCTTCCGCTGCCGCCCCCATTGCAAACACGAAGATCAGAGAGCCTCGGAGGGAGCGCCAGCGCTTCCCCCGAGGGTGGGGCTGATGACGAGCTGGCCTTGTCATCCGCGCAGGACAGGTAAGCGCGATGACGAGCCCAGCTCGTCATTAGCCCCGAAGGGGTTAAGGTAAAGCAATTTGCTTTGTGAATGGTATTGTTTTGTATTTGTATATATTAGGGTTTGTTTTTGATATGTTGTTGTTAGAATTGTAGTAGTAGTTGTGTAGTAGTTTAAAGCATACTGCAACTGTTTGGGAGAGAGTATTACTTTGTGCGTGTGTGTGGAGATAATGTGTCTGTGTGTGTTGTGGGAATTGAAGTGGGCAAGGGCATGTATGTGTGAGACTGTGATAGAGACACAAATGTGTGTATGTTGTGAGAGAGGAAAAGAGAGGGACATGGAAAGACTGTGGGGCTTATTTACAAGCAGTATACAAAAAGGGGGACGTAGGGGGGCCTTTTTCCACTCTTCGTAGAGTGGTAGGTCCAGCGTAACAGGGGCCCCAATAGATGTATTAAAAAAATGGGATTACGCTGTTCCTCAGGGTCAGGGAATACAGAGTCCAGAAAGACTGGAACCAACTAAGCCCCGAGTGGGGTCAGTGTTTGGAATCCACATGTTGGATTTTAATGCCCTCACACACCCTTGCAGGTGTCATGCTTCATCATATGGGCTGCTCCTCGTTGGGTTGGTGGTGCAATACCCAACGGGCTCCCTTTAGAAGCGGCACTTTATCGGAGATATTCTATCCAACAACCGTTTGGTGAAGTGCGGGTGTGGGGCCAGAACTGTGTAGATGTGGTGAGATGATCTAAAATAGGGTTGGGAGTACCTAGAAGGACAACGTATATTCTGGGGGTCTTCTACCCTAAATAAAAACAGAGCAGACAAGGCACTGATTAGAGTACAATGTCTTGTGTAGTGGCGTCCTTGTCAGAACGTGTAGGTCCCAACTATCAACGAGTGAGTGAGGGTAAGTGTAATGAAGACACTCTTAGTCCCTCTGGCAATATAGGTTAAACAACAGAATAGTGCCAAAATTTCATTTAAGAAAGAGACAATTGAGCATGGGAAAATCTTATTAGATTTATAGAAAGCCCTCACTCACCAACCTGGTTGGTGACATGCTTCATCATCGGGCCCAACCGGGAGAGGCCGAGTGCTTCCGTTGGTCACACTAGCCAATTTAGAACTGAGATTAGGTCAGGCTCTTGTTTACGTTCCTCGGTGGTGCTAGCGTTTTAAAACAGTGCCCCAAGGGTTGTCATCGTTTAAACCTTGTTTGTGAGTCCCTAGACGGTAGATCCACCTTTGTTCCTTTTCAAAAAGTGTCTGTGCGATGTTTCTCCCAGTGCAAACTTGCTCGATGATGGTCCATTTCAGGTCGTTGGTAGTGTGGTTTTTTTGTAGGAAGTGGTCGCTCAACTTCGTAGTGATTTTCCTACACCTAATGTTGCTTCTATGCTCACATATTCTCTGTTTGATTTTGCGAGTGGTCATGCCGCCGAGGTTTAGCTGATAGGTCCTGATGAATGCCAGGTAAATTACACCATGATGGCAGAAACATGTTGACCCCACCACATGGAAATAGCTGAACAATTTATTCAGATTAATTTCCTACACCTTTGCTTTAATGTGTCTGATTGGCCACTTAATAAAGTTATTTTAGACACAATCTAGACATTTTTAATCACTACACCACACCTTCACAAAAAAACAGCTCCGCAGTAATCTGGCGTTGCAGCACACCGGGGAGGCACTCGGCCTCTCCCGGTGGGGCCCAATGATGAACCATGTCACCAACCAGGTTGGTGAGTGAGGGCTTTCTAAAAATCTAATAAGATTTCCATTGCTCAGTTGTCTCTTTCTTAAATGAAGTTTTGACACTATTCTTTTGTTTAAACCAGAACGTGTAGGTCAACATGTTTCTCGCTTTAAGTTAATTGCACCAGCGATTCTTCAGGACCGAAATGTTAAAACTATCTACACCTATGTTTTAATGCAATCTAATTTAATTCACATTAAAGCTGTCTATTATTTGATGTACCTGGTAGCCTCAGTGGTACTAAAACAGGGGGCCCTCTTTGCCCGGCTGAACTATGTGGTGGATAAAGTGAGCGCAGATTAGGCTGCTCACGGTAGCGGCGGGAGGAGTACTTGCCAAGAGGTTCACCCCGGGGCGCTAAATAGCTTAGCCAATCGTGTCAGAGAGTTGCGTGCAAACGGTACCAGGACAGCCCGTCTTGCGTTATTTAAACAACGATCTCACATTAATATTCTTCCAACTCCTTAATTAAACAATTGCTACTATCGCGTGTAACGCTCGCCAAGCCTCAAGGTCTAAATCAGGCAGTAAAGGGTGTTACATAGAAAGCTGGTCGCGTGTCTATGTGAAATGGTAACGGCCCGTACATACACAATGCTTTAGGCGTGTGTCAGAAAGGTAAAGCTTTACCGAAAGGTTTAGGCGTGCATCGCGTTTGCTAAATACTCACGGTAACAGCAAATCATGCTTAGTTCCAGACCTGCCCTCTCCACTGGATCCGGGAGGTAGCGGGATCAATTGCTACAGATGTTTTTACTTCTCGGCTTCTCACATGATCGGGGGGATGTTAAGCCAAGTCTGGTGTCAGGACAAAGGCAGGGGCAATCTTAAAACGGTGTATAGTAATACAGCTACAGAGGACTAAGCATGGATGTGCAGCTCGTCGTAGTATGCACTAAAGTGTGTGTATATATAGGTGCGAGTGTAATGAGTATATTTTCATAATGCATAATAGGTAGTTGCAAAAAATCTGCCTAGTGGGGAAAACATAAAGGAGGGAGCTGCCCCCTAACACTCAAAGGGTGGCCATAATACAGTGGTGTGTTCGCTGATTAGCGATGTGGATGCACAATGTACATCCTGCTTATACCCTTGGTTATGCCGGTCTCTGGCTTAAATGGAAGGGGACACAGACAGATTAAGTGGTCACTAACTGCATAAAGGGGTCACCGGAGGTTAGTCCAGATTATAATAAAAGGGCTGTGGGGCTGGTTAAATTCTAATGGCACTCCAAGGGATGTTCTCATTCAGCCCCCTGTCGTGTGTGGACAATCGAAGTATCCACCTCTGCTTTTTCGCAAATAGGTTGTTCATGGATACGTTAGGAGCTGCTTCCAGGATTACCAATTTCAAGGAGTCTGGTGAGTGGGTTTTTTCAAGATAGTGGGCACACATTTTGGTATTGTTTCTGCGGCAACGAAAGTTGCTGCGGTGTTCAGAAATACGCAGTTTAATGGGGCGGGTCGTCATTCCCACGTAGTACAGATCACATGGGCATGTGAGTAGGTATATGCAATTTGCTGTGTTGCAGTTAGTGTGAGACCTCATCTCCCACAAGAAGGTATCGTTCAGTGTAATAGTTTTATGTACAGAGGTAAAGGCGCACGCAGTGCAGGTGCCGCATGGATAGTGGCCGGTGACTGCTGGTAGTTGCCAGAGTGTTCCTTGTTGGTTGGTAGCTTTTGCCTTTGGTCTAGTGTGGATGAGCATATCCTTAAGGTTTTGCGAGCGTTTGAACGCAAACCGGGGTGGGTCTAGGTCCAGGGTACCTGTGTTTAGTATGTTCCAGTGTTTTCTTAACACTTTGGTTAACTGGTTTGAAGTAGGTGTGAAGGTTGTTACACAGGTAAGCACCTCAGTGGCAGTCTTGTCTCAGCATTCCAGGAGACTTTCTCTGTTATTGTTGCGTGCTCTCTTCCTGGAGAGGGAGATAATCTTAGGGGGATAGTCTCCGGCAGCCACGTTTTTTGCAAGGGTCTCTGACTCTGATTTATACTCCTCCACTGTACTACAATTTCTTCTCACCCTAAGAAATTGCCAGAACAGCAGGTTTTCTCTAAGCAATCTCGGGTGATGGTTGCCAAAGAGTAGCAAGCTATTGCGGTCAGTGCTTTTTCTGTGCATGGTTAGCCCCCCCCCCTTCCAATTTGATAGTGAGGTCAAGGAAGGCTATCTGGTCGAGAGAGGTTGTAATGGTGAAGTTCAAGTATGGATTGAGGTTGTTGATCCACTTGAAAAAATTGTCATATGTTTCAGAGTTCCCTTTCCAAAAGATCAAGATATCGTCTATGTAACGCTTCCATAACCGTATGTTATCACGGTATGGGTTTGATTCATGATCGATATGGTGTCTCTCGAAGGCCGCCATATAGAGGCTGACCACACTGGGAGCGAAGGTACTTCCCATGGAAGTACCTTGTGTCTGGTGGTAGAGCTGCCCCTTGAACTCAAGAAGTTCTCCGTCAAGGCCAGTGTGGCGCATTCCATGACAAAGCTGGTTGATGTTGGTGATTCCCAGGAGACCGCATTGAGTTAGGACCGGTAGTAATTAAAAATAAACATTGAAACAGTCCCTATCAGCCCCAATACCATTGTCCTGTTCCTAACCAGTAAAACACTGATCGATTTCTGACAATTAATGCAAAAACTGTTAAGGTAATCCATGTTGTTGATTTGGTATATATTTCACTTGTTTTATTTAATTTTGCATTCTCTAAAAATGTTAGCTTTTTTTTAGGATGTTGGTTTCTTTCTTTTTTTTCCAGTGTGGCATGTTACTCTTGTACAATGCTTTATCTTTATACATTACATTCTATACAAAACATGGGTTTGTCTTATTATTTTACAAAAAACTGAATATATTATTAAAAAAGGCAACCTGTCCCTTGTTGAAAATGCTATTTATTTCTTTTTTTTTCTTTTTTTGCAATGGTGACTTTCTTTTTCAAACCCAAAATCTGAATTAGAAGATTAGATTCTAATGAAAAAATGCTATAGAGAATTCTGCGCTCGTCGTCTCGACACTAGTGTCTGCGTGAATCCGAGCTGCGTCAGCGGAGGGGCCTGAAGCCGGACTCAGAGGCCCGAGGGTCTTCATGAATGAAGATGTGAGTGGCTTCTGGGAGGAATAAAGAGACTCTCTGAAATCAGGGCGATGTGCCTGAGAAAAAGAGCCGAGGGACAGGGAGTGCTCCCGCAGCGTTGGGGACAAGGCCAGTCAGAGGATGAAGTGTGAAGGGGGTGTGAGGAAAAGGGGGAAACGTCAAGGGGAGGGGAGGACGTGTGGGATATGGGAGAGGCGGGGGGGTGGAGGGATGAGGTGCGTAATTGAAATAGAGGCGAGAGGACAACGTAGAAACCGGAAAACGCAGAAGGGAGAGGGGGTAGAAATATGAAAGAAAATAGCAAAGAAGGGAATGGAAAAATAGGAATGACAAGCAGGATAGAGGAGTGATGGGGAAGAGGCTAAAATGGATGAGACTAGGGGAATGAAAATAAAGGAAAAAGGCAATTTAGGAACAAAAGTAAGAGGTGGAGGAGTGAAGATGAATAAGTGGAAGCAAGGAAGAAGCAGCGTAGGTGGGAAACGTGGGGATACCGGTTAAAAATGGGAGAGGTGGAAATAGAAGGGAGACAACAACGAGCTAAAGACCTAAAGTAAAATCGAGAAACTGTAGTAATATGAGAGACAGTGGAGTGGAGTAGATCGAGAAGGGGATAGACCAGGTGTGAAATAGAGGGTGTAAGGGAAATAGGCCTGGGGTTCTTTGGAGATAAATAGCACTGGTAGAATGGTCAGTAGGAGAGAAAGGAAAGTAATATAGGGCAAAAGAGAGAAATTTCAATAAGGACAGAAAAAAGAAAAGGACGAAAGAAAAAGAACGTAGTGAGAAAAAATATAGTAGGAGGGAGGAACAATTAGAACGAGTCAGGTCAAGAGGAGATTCCGGCATGAGTTAGAGGAAAAAGAGCGCGAGTGCAGCAAAAAAACTCACACAAAACACGGAAGTAAGAAGGAAAAGGGGAGAAAGGGGACAGGGAGTTTAGAAGGCGTGTTAGAAAGGAAGGTTAAACGAAACAGGACGAGAGACGAAGAGAAAAGAATACAGGAGATGCGAAAAGAAAAACAATAAATACAACGTATGCTATAAAGGAGGAGTGTAAGGCGAAAGTAAGAAGCGGGTCAGCCATTGTTGAAGGCAAACGCGGTAATATGAAACAAGCATTTGCAATGCAATAGGTCTCGCATTAGGAAAGTGGGAGCTATTGGTATTGTAAATGACAATTTTTTAAAATATTTGTTGGCTTTGAAAATACATAAATTAATAGCATTGTTATTCACAAAGCCAATAGCTTACACTTTCCTAATGCAAGTCCTATTGGCTATGGCAATGCATGTTGGCAGCAAGCAAGGACAGTGCTGTTGTGGTGCTGAGTGATGATGTGGTTGGGCTGAGTGATGTGGTGATGTATTAGAGTGATGTGATGGTGTCCCCGAGTGATGTGGTGGTGTCCCCGAGTGATGTGGTGGTGTCCCCGAGTGATGTGGTGGTGTCCCCGAGTGATGTGGTGGTGTTCCTGAGTGATGTGGTGGTGTTCCTGAGTGATGTGATGGTGTATCAGAGTGATGTGGTGGTGTCCCCGAGTGATGTGGTGGTGTCCCCGAGTGATGCGGTGGTGTCCCCGAGTGATGTGGTGGCGTCCCCGAGTGATGTGGTGGCGTCCCCGAGTGATTTGGTGGCGTCCCTGAGTGATGTGGTGGTGTTCCTGAGTGATGTGGTGGTGACCCTGAGTGATGTGGTGGTGTCCCTGAGTGATGTGGTGGTGCCCCTCAGTGGTGCCCCTGAGTGATGTGGTGGTGTCCCTGAGTGATGTGATGGTGTCCCCGAGTGATGTGGTGGTGTCCTCGAGTGATGTGGTGGTGCCCCTCAATGGTGCCCCTGATTAATGTGTTGGTGTCCCCGAGTGATGTGGTCGTGTCCCCGAGTGATGTGGTGGTGTCCCCGAGTGATGTGGTGGTGTCCCCGAGTGATGTGGTGGTGCCCCCGAGTGATGTGGTGGTGCCCCCGAGTGATGTGGTGGTGCCCCCGAGTGATGTGGTGGTGCCCCCGAGTGATGTGGTGGTGTCCCCGAGTGATGTGGTGGTGTCCCCGAGTGATGTGGTGGTGTCCCCGAGAGATGTGGTGGTGTTTCCGATGATGTGGTGGCGTCCCTGAGTGATGTGGTGGTGCCCCTGAGTGATGTGGTGGTGCCCCTGAGTGATGTGGTGGTGTTCCTGAGTGATGTGGTGTTGTCCCTGAGTGATGTGGTGGTGTTCCTGAGTGATGTGGTGGTGTCCCTGAGTGATGTGGTGGTGTCCCTGAGTGATGTGGTGCCTGAGTGATGTGGTGGTGTCCCTGAGTGATGTGGTGGTGCCCCTGAGTGGTGCCCCTGAGTGATGTGGTGGTGTCCCTGAGTGATGTGGTGGTGTCCCTGAGTGATGTGGTGGTGTTCCTGAGTGATGTGGTGGTGTTCCTGAGTGATGTGGTGTGTGAGGGTGAGGGTGTGTGGGGGTATGAGGGGGTGAGTGAGGGTGGGTGAGGGATGTGAGGGTGTGAGGGTGTGAGGGTGTGAGGTTGTGAGGGTGAGTGAGGGTGGGTGGGTGAGGGTGTGAGGGTGAGTGAGGGTGTGTGAGGGTGGGTGAGGGGGTGTGAGGATGAGGGAGGGTGATGGGGTGAGTGTAATGGGGTGAGGGTGAGGGTGTGTGAGGGTGAGGGGGTGTGAGGGTGAGGGGGTGTAAGGGTGAGGGTGAGGGGGTGTAAGGGTGAGGAGGTGTGAGGGTGAGGGTCTGAAGTAAATGGTGGCAGGGCAGACATCATAAGACAGAGAGAAGATACTGCGTGGTGACTGCGTTGGTCAGTTTCAGAATCAGGAGGGGCAGAGTCAGCACAGTCTGCGAGGGATCAACGTGTCTAGAGGCAAAGCATAGCGTATGTAGCATTGCAGCTAGCAAGTCGAGTGTTTTCAAGCTGTGTGTCCCTAGAGAGATGGCAACACAGCAACAGCATTTGAGGAGCAAGGCTACTGTAAACAAGCATGGTAGGCTTTCACTTTCGTCCAGAAACGAGCTCTCTGCATTGCTGTGGCGGGGCGGTGAGCGGGGGAGCGGCAGCCTTTGAAGTCTGATGCCGAGGCACAGACAAATGGTGGTACGTGATGTGCACGTGGGGGGCGGGGGAGTGGCAGCCTTTGAAGTCTGATGCCGAGGCACAGACAAATGGTGGTGTGTTATGTGGCTGGCTCTGTGCACGCGCATAATCACATGAACTGTATGCGATCCGCAGCCGTTTTGGTAGACTGTTCTTTTCCGCTTACTATAATCTCACCGGAGCAATACGCAAGCGCATTGGCTCAGGCGAGACTTAAAAAGTGCTTAGCGGCTAATTAAGAGACACGGTCTCCCGCCGCAAGTAAAAGATCAAATACCGGTGGGCGGGCCAAAAATGGTCAGGGTGGAAACCCTCAATGTAATGATTGCCTCTGGTGCAATCATCACACTGTGTTTTGCATCATCCATGATCTAAAACGACGAGCACGAATCAGAATTGTAGGCGGAGCAGCGTCACGCCAGGCGAGACCTAACAATAACACTCATACATCATTGTGATCATAAAACATACCAAAGTTCCTGTTTAGAAATTCCTATAAGATTACAAAACATCAAAGATTCATCATGGTGTCAATAAGACTATACTTTTGCGTATACTAATTGCCTTTATAATAAAAAGCGCAATATTAAGACAATCCCTCATATTGTTTAACACAAGCAAGTATTTCAGGGCTGCAATATGCGAACCAATGCCTTGTGCAAGCAAAAGGGGTTTTAAGTAATAGCACCTAAAACTTGAATTAAAATCACGGAACAATATAAAGTGCATAGAGCTTTGCTTGCTCCGACCGTTGCATGGTCAGGGAATTGTGTCTGGGGGGCAAGATTTTATAGTGGAAAAGGCAACTAGATGATGGACAATTACCCAATCTGAATCTAATCAGTACAAAACAAGACATAAGTTAAATAACCTTGGCATTCCTCCTTTAAGATAGAATGTAACAATTGCCTTCCCACCTTCCAATTCCATCCGGGCTTCCCAGGTCTAAGTCTTAGAAGTTTCTTTAATAGCCTGTTTAGTAAGTGATACTACCAGTAAAGGGTCGGGCTGAATTGGCATCTTAAATAATTTGATAAAAAGAGAGTTTATATAACTTAACCACGGTATACAAAATGCATTATCCAAAGACAAAATCTAAAATAACTGACTTAGTGAAGCTAGTCTCCTCCTTAAGCCAAATAGAACCAGAGCAAAAAGGGGCAAAGTGTAGCTACATCTATAAGATGTTGTAGCCCTGCCTCTCGATGTATAATCTTTGGAGGCTGAAGTGGGCAGTCATAACAGGCGTTTCAGGGAGTTATTTTCCTCTATCTGGAGGGCCTTGCTATTATGATGGCCCCACACACCGGCCCCATATGTGACAATAGCTACACCCCTGGCCCTGTAGATTGCTATCATATCCTTTATTGGTCGGGTGCCCAGCTTAGATAAAAATCTAAAGATTCCATGGGCACTTCTGTTCATCTTTCCCCTGACTTTTATAATTTCATAGGACCATAGGCCAATACCTGAAACAGTAATTTCCAAGTAACAAAAGGTGTCCACAGTAACTACCGGGGTGTTATCCATAAAGAACGTTCTGCATTTTCTATGCTATGTCACACAAACCATTGTATAGGTTTTACTTTTGTTGGCCACCAGTTTTCTTGCAGTAATAAAATCCCTAAAATAATTCATTAGTTGCTGTAAACCCACCAGGGTCCTTGCCAGCAAAACAGTGTTGTCTGCATACAGAAGCACTGGTGTAGAACGCCCAGCAACTTGTGGGTGGTGGGGGGGGGGAGGGGCGGCGAGGCATCTGCTTGTATTGCTTGTAGTTCCATGTCCCCCACTTAATAAACAGGGAGAATAGTAGGGGGGCAGGACACAACTTTGCCAAATACCATGTTCTACCGCAAAGTTCTAAGTGCATTCATCTTGTAGGCCAAAGCGTACTTTACACAATAGTTTCTCATATAGCTTTGCAAGAAAGCAGATGATTGGTGTGGGCGCCCCCATGGAAAGCAACGTTGTCCAAAGAATAGTATGGTCAACTAAATCTGCTGAAATCTGCAAAGTCAGAGATACAGTCTACCACCCTTAGCACATGTATATTTACCTAATATTAGATGTAAATTCACGCATTGCTCTAATGTCCCGACACCTTTTCAACAACTGTACTGGGCATGTGAGAGACTAGAATGTTCACTTGCCCAATCTTTCATAAGTAGGACATTTCTCATTGCTTTTGCAGAAGAATCTAGAAGCTATATTGGACGATAGTTCTTTGGTTCGGATTTGTTGCCCTTTTTGTAAATTGGTACTATGATAGATGCTCCCCAAGACTGCAGTATCATGGAAGTCGCAGCCATGTTAAAAACTGTAGTTAAGATTGGGCCCTACAGGGTAACAACCACCTTATAGACATTCACTGGTACCCCATCAGGACCTGGGGCTTTGCCCCCTATGCTTTCCTTCAGAGCTGTCAAGACTTCTTCTGTCGTGATGTTAAAGGGAAAAGGTGCCAAAAGGGCTGTTCCTCACTTCCAATAGCCTCTGTCCGTACAGTCAGAAGCTAAATATTTCCATAAAGTGGCAACACAGGCCTCGCATGAGAATGGGATAATAACTCAGGAAGAGAATCGCTCTTTAGGAAAGAGGAGTTGACAGTATCCCAAAATAATTGTTTATCCGCTGTGACTGCGGCCCGAAACAAATTTGACCAGGCCTCCTCTTGAAGCTCTTTTATCCTGGCAAGAAGGACATCTTTATATTTGGATTTAAGTTGTTTAATCAGCAAATTGTCTCTGGGTTGACAATGAAGAGCCAATTCCAGTTCTTTGGAGGCTATTGTACATGCATAGGTAAAGCAACCCCCTACGCTCTCCACCACCCAATTTGCTCGGACGTGTCAAAAGATCACTAATTATGTTGGTGAGGCCAATAAGACTAGAGAGTAGCCGTTCAGAAATAACTTCATCTTCCAGGCAATAAATAATTTCTCTACAACACTTGGAACAGATACCGCACATGACTTGAGTTAGATCAACTCCATCTCACTTAATGGACCCAGTTAGGTCTTACGGGGAAACATTTGTAATTAAACTTGGTGAGACACTGACTGCTTTACCCAAAATGAAACCGTCAATACAGTACAACTATGATGAACTCAGATTCGACTTGGCATCCCTGTGGAGCACCACTTACTTACATTAACTGATATTAAAATGTGG
This sequence comes from Lissotriton helveticus, assembly GCF_964261635.1. Taxonomy (NCBI): domain Eukaryota; kingdom Metazoa; phylum Chordata; class Amphibia; order Caudata; family Salamandridae; genus Lissotriton; species Lissotriton helveticus. Next base: position 1,778,439,304 of record NC_136065.1, read on the forward strand.
TCCGTAACGGATGTGGCGTTCCTTCCTGTTAAGGTAGGTATAGGGGCTCCATTGTTGTCACTGGTGTAGGAGAGTAGGGTCTGCTTCCTATGGTTACCCACACTTTTTGCTGTGGTTCTCTGGTTTTTCGACTTTAGTGTGGCTGTGGGCCGCCCAGTCAGACACACAGCCCAGCTGTTCTCTCTCTAAATTGATATCATGTACTTTAGGTACATACCAGATTGGTTGGGTCACCCTTGTGAGCCCCTGTATAGTGTACCATAGGTACCCAGGGCATAGGTGCACCTTAGGCCTACCAGGGGCTGCAGCATGCATTGTGCCACCCCTGGTTTGCCTTCCAAACTGACACCACAGGTCTGTTCACACAGCCTGGGTAAGGTGGTGTAATCACCCCTTACTTAGATATAACATACCTATATCTATATATCTATATATACATATAGACACATATACACCTATAAGTCACTCCTGTGGCAGGCCTTAACAACCCTGGAGGCAGAGTGCTTGGTTTTATGTGAGAGGGTGCCCTAGCATGAGCTGAGCCCCTCTGCAGCTTTCGGAACCATCTCTTTATAGCTGTTCTTTGATATAGCCATAACATATACTCTTAAGTACATTATATTCCTCGCGGTTAATGCTAACTTTGGTTTGGCTTTATCAAAACATGACGTGTAAGGTGTCAAACACTTTGGAATACTACCCGCGGCGGGAGTAGCATTCCACCCTTCTAGAGGGAGAAGACATATAGTTACTGTTAAACCCGGTTAAAGTTAAACAGAGCCCCGGCATCACAAAATGGATGCTGCTGCCACAGACATGAGTCTGACCTCCTGCTGCTGGACGAAACTCTGGCAGGGAAGGCTTGGACAATAGGTTTCCTGTCCAGGGAGGTGCCAGCACCTCCCCAGACAGGCTTTAGTGTATTGGGGCAGGGAGGGCTGCATTCAGTGAATGCTTTCCAGACACTGCCTGGGGCACACAAGGTGCTCCATGCATACCCCGGTTCAAACCAGTTACTGGGGCACTTAGCTCCAGCTCTGGCGCGAAACAGGACAAACGGAAGGGGGTTCATCACCCCCTGCCCCAGGTCCACCCATAGGAGGGACCTTCCAGGTAGTCCAGCCCACAACCTTAGTAGAAGTATGGGCGCTGTGTCCCTAGGGAATATATGCCGTCACTCCGCTAACAATCACTCCGCATACCATCACCACAAAATTTTTACCACGCAAATAGAATCACTCCGCAATTTATGACAACGCAAACTTTTACCACGACTATACTTTTACCACGCATGCCATTATAACACAAAGGCATGCGTGGTAAAGGTATACTTCTAGTAAAAGTTTTAAAGAAAAGTGAGAGTACCCTGCAAAAAACACTACCCTACACTACACCGACACGACAACACTAGCCACTACCCTACACTACACTAACACTACCCTAAACCCTAAAACACTACCTACACTACACAAACACAACCCTACACTACACTAACACTACCCTAAAACACTATCCTACACTACACAAACACTACCCTACACTACAGCACTACCCTAAAACACTACCCTACACTACACAAACACTACCCTAAGCCCTAAAACACTTCCCTACACTACACAAACACTACCTTACACTACACCCACACCACAACCCGACCCTAAACCACTACCCTACACTACACATACACTACCCTACACTACACAAACACTACCCTAAACCCTAAAACACTACCCTACTTTACACAAACACTACCCTACACTACACCCACACCACAACACTACCCCAACAACACTACCCTACACTACACATACACTATCCTACACTACACAAACATTAGCCTAAACTCTTAAACACTACCCAACACTACACAAACACTACCCTACTGAGGAAAAGTGTTCTTCTGATCGGCATCATTTGTACCAGGACTCCATTGCTTTTTCATTGCCATCTTGTGTCAAACACTTCCACACGTGCCACCTGATCGTTTCTGCTGACGCCTGAGGAAAATCTAACTAACATGACAACAGCCATCTTGCAGCCTGCATTTCTGCCCAGGAACTGTCGCACACCCACCCGCCCCTGCAAAAAACACTAACCTACACAACACAAACACTACCCTACACTACACCGACACGACAACACTAGCCACTACCCTACACTACACTAACACTACTCTAAACCCTAAAACACTACCTACACTACACAAACACAACCCTACACTACACTAACACTACCCTAAAACACTATCCTAAACTACACAAACACTACCCTACACTACAGCACTACCCTACACTACACAAACACTACCCTAAACTCTAAAACACTTCCCTACACTACACAAACACTACCCTACACTACACCCACACCACAACACTACCCTAACCCCTAAAACACTACCCTACACTACACATACACTATCCTACACTACACAAACATTAGCCTAAACTCTAAAACACTACCCAACACTACACAAACACTACCCTACTGAGGAAAAGTGTTCTTCTGATCGGCATCATTTGTACCAGGACTCCATTGCTTTTTCATTGCCATCTTGTGTCAAACACTTCCACACGACCCACCTGGTCGCTTCTGCTGACGCCTGAGGAAAATCTAACTAACATGACAACAGCCATTTTGCAGCCTGCATTTCTGCCCAGGAACTGTCGCACCCCCCCCGTTCTTTGCAGTTCAACTGAAAGCCACGAGACACTCACACCCTGAGTTAATGATCTGTTTTCCATCTCCTGCTCCCAGCCTTGTAAACATCCTTGACACCGTGATCAAATTATCTGGACAATGGTCTGACTGCTGGTCCTTGATCAGGGTGATTAAAAAATAAATTGAAAGACCGGGCTTTGATCAAGGCGATCAAACAATGACTTGAAAGACTGAGCCTTGATCAAGCCGAGTGAATAATGATTTGTGTATCAAGCCTTGACCAGGTCACCATCTACAAACGTCATCTGGATCTGGTTATCCACTGCAAACACTGCCCTGATTGAACAATGAACTAACACCCAAAAAGACTCGGATGAAAAAGTATAAAAGGCTTGTTAGCTGCAGAGTGAAGCAGCAGCCTCCTCTGTCTTGTCTCGGACTAGCTTGGGACTCTGTTCCATAGCCCGGGCTATTGAATAAATCTGGGTTCCTCCTGCAGACGAAGGCTCCTGTGTCTCCTTTTACTAAGTATGGAAGGTATGGAAGACTTGGACGGTTCCCCCGCCGCCTTGACCCAGTAAGTGGGTTGTTCCGGTTCTTCAAATGGCGCCTGAACAGGGACTCTACGAGCACGAAGGTCAGGCCTGGTGGATGTGAGGGGGTACACAGAGAGACTCCGACGGAGGTACCCTACCCGAGGGATTCTTGCAATCCGGTAAGCCGAACGACTTGACCGCTGTTCCTCCGCACCCGGTTTTGGCCACTTGACTGTGTTTTCGCTGGAGTCCCCTAGCAAATAATTTCTGGAACAGGACACAGCCCTACGTCTGCAGAAGAGAACTACCCCTGTAAGGTAAGGGTGGACTGATCACCCACCAAGTCTGTATGATTCTGTTATTGACTTTCGCAAAAGCATGAACGTATGTCAGTGGCTGACCACGCCAGAGAAAATTTACAAAATCAAATGACAAAGTCAGTAGAAATAGGCGATAGGGAGCATGGGGCCCGGGTACAAAAATGTTATCCAGCTCGTGAGGAGAAAGGCAAGGGCCATATGGAAGGGGGGGAAGAAGGTGATTCCTTGCTTGATACCATGCTAAGAAGCCCTCCTGCATATGCCCCAATGTACCCTGCCCTGACACCTCAGACCGCACATGTCCCCCCGCCACAGCCCACTCCTGCCCCCACTACCCCTCTTACTGTTCTCCCTGTCACACCATCCCTCCCGACTTTTCCTATGACACAGACTACGCCCGCTAACCCTGTCCTTGCTGCGGGAACGACTACAAGTGTACATCTGCCCAACCCCTGCGGCTTTACCCCTACACACCCTTTTCCTTTATATACATTTTTTAATTCCCCCCGACTGGCCTCCATGCGCTCTGCAGTCAGCTTTTCGTCCCTTCGAGAAAATGACCTACAGAGGCGACAGTGTGAATGATGGATAAAAAACGGGAATATTTATGCCTTTAAAGAAATATGGTCCACCTTTTCCCAAAGGACGATTATGGAACAGACCACCTGGGATGAATACATGTGTACTCTGGTCATGCAAAGATTTGAGAATGCGCTCATCCACCGGATTAATGGACCTTAGGTCGCAAATAAAAAGAGGCGATGTTCAGGGAGAGGGGATGTTTGGTGCTATGTCTGCTTTAATGGCTTACTGTGATATGACCGCTTTTTCCAACACCCCTCTAGAAACAGCTATGCCAATGAGAGAAGAGGCCCCCTGTCTATGTTAACGCACTTACCGATGCCCAAAATAGTGGCCGAGGGGCTGTTGAAGCACACTGGCGCAGGCTTTGGGTTCATGTTCCTTGGAAAAGGTCAGAAGTAATGCAGTTAAAAGGACAATCACCAGATCCCCGGAATAATCCGGCTGCCTTTTACAGAGAATTAGGTCAGATTATATCTGTAGGTACTCTCGTTCTTAAGGATATAGATTTACTATTTGGTACAGTAGTCCCCACTGAAATTTGGGACAAAATTCGACATACTGACCATGAAGCGGCGTTGGGAGGTAAATGGGCTGACCTAGAGGCTATGGAAGAAGCAAGGGTAGGAGGGACTAAACCAGAAGCTGCCATCCTGACTTTGCCTGATAAAATAATGACTTTTATGAAAACACTTTTGCCGGAAACTGCCATTAACTGGGATAAAATAAAACCTCTCCCCAAGAAATGGGTAAGAAAGCAGACAAAAGGGTCAGAACCAGGGTGAAGCAGGAGGTACAGAACCAAGGGGTGATCAGAAGAAGCAAGACCAAAAGGGTGGGGAGAAAGCAAAAGACCGGAAGTCTTCTCAAGGTCCCCAAAAAGCTTCTAATGGTGGGGGTTCCCAACAATATAAAAAGAACGAAGGCCCAAAGAAACCATGGTGCAAAGTTTGTAAAGTATATACTCAATGCACCAGTGATTGCACCAAGAAGGAGGCAGCTCCAGCCACCATTGCCCCTAAGACAACTGTTCCTCCTAGTTCAGCTCCAAGTGGTGGTTCTCAACAGAAGGGTGTAGTAGGTGAGATGGATTCTAGCCTAGTCAGAATACCAACTCAAGCTGTTTTGATCTGTGATGGGGACATAATTATGTCCTCTACTGTGAGTCCTAATAACTTGGGCAAGTGCAGACAAACTCCTTTAATTAATGATAAAGTGGCACAGGCCTACAGGGACACATGTGCTTGTGTCACAATGGTGACGCCCAGCTTTGTGGACCCTGGACAGATCATACTAGGTGAAAATTACCTAGTGACCAATGCTAGCAATGTCACTACCACTCACAGTATGGCAATTGTTAATTTCTCCTGGGGAGGTGTAACTGGCCTCAAGAAGGTTGTGGTTAGCTCAGACCTTCCTGTAGAATGTTTGCTTGGCAATGACCTGGAGACTTCGCCTGGTCTGAAGTGGAGTATAGGACCCATGCAGAAATGTTAGGAATCTCAGCACATGTCCTTGCTGTGACTAGGTCACAGGTCAGAAATTGCAACACTGAACATTCACTGGATTCTGGAACAATGGACCAGTTGCCTGCCAGGAGGAGAAGCAGTAGGGTTAAGGCAGTGCCTTCCGCCCTGCCTCAGGAAGAGGATCAGCCTTCTGAGGAAGCTGATTGTGAGACCCAGGAAGGAACTGTCCTGGAAGAACTTGAGCCTGATCAGGTTGAGTTTCTTGGGACAGGGGGACCTGTAGTGTAGTTCCTATATTCCCAATAGGCTTTGCGCATTGAAATAGTGTATCCTGTAGTGTAGACCTAGGACTGAAGTTGACTAGGTCTCTACCGAATATACTAGACTTAATTGTGAGTGCCAGCTAGCTCAGAGATCAGTAGAAACTTTCTCGAATACACAAATAGGGATTCATTTCTGATAACCACATAAACATGACAACTTTGTTTCCCAAGAATAAGAAATATATCTCTAGAGACGCGGAAACAATAGATAGTTATTTCACTCAGTCAATCGTGCATGCTTCGTTTCATCAGCGGTGCAGAGAAATAGAGAGATGGCCATTTTAAAAAAAAAGTATTTATTGAACAGTCTTCTGTCTCACGCAGGAGAAATAAACTGCTACAATCGTAATACTGGTTGCAAAGTACAATGCCTACAGTACGAAGGAGTAGTTTCTGTCCTGTAACTCCAGTTCTGTAGTGGGGGTATCTCTGTTATAGTCATAATCTAGTGAATAGTCCCGCCCATGTGCGTGGACCCCGGAGCAATCAAAAATAATCTCTTACAGTGTCGAAAAATGCAGAATTGCACAGACACTTAAGAGAGAATTTAAAGACAGATAATGCAGCCTAAAAGGCTACACTGTCCAGTACTTCAACTAGAAATTCCACCATAAAAATCCACAAAACAGCAAAGCCTGTACAGATTTCCCTTGCTTTCACAGCAAAATCCCTCAGGAATGATAGAGAGAAGAACCTGGACAGACAAGCCCCATAGGCTGCCATTATGTGGCTCAGAACAGGATACTGTGCCTTTAAGAGAACTTTCCAGAACTTCACAGTATCCCAGAATGCCTTGCAGGTCCCAGTAACTTTCAGTTCTTTTTGAAGGCGTAACACGCCAGACCTGTAGCATTCCTTACATGCAAAACTCTCTCTCTCTCTACCGGGGAGGAGGGCGGGCGCTTATGACTATAACAGAGATACCCCCACTACAGAACTGGAGTTACAGGACAGAAACTACTCCTTCTGTAGTAGGGGATCTCTGTGTATAGTCATAATCTAGTGAATAGAATGGCAAGCCCATCCCCACACCAAGCGGCGGTGGAGAAAGAAGAAATAACGCCACTATTGTGCGAACAGATTCCGCAGCGAAGCCTGCCCAACCTGAGCGTCTGCCCTGGCATCAGCGTCCAGGCAGTAATGCTTAGCAAAGGTATGGACCGACTTCCAAGTGGCCGCCTTGCAGATCTCTGCAATGGGAACATTACGAAGCATAGCTGTCGTGGCAGCTTTGCCCCTGGTGGAATGAGCCTTAGGTTTGCCCCCTAAGGTCTTATTAGCTTTGTAGTAACACAATTGTATGCAGGACACAATCCACCTCGAGATGGACTGTTTAGAGGTAGCAAGACCTGTCCTGACCGATCCATAATTGATGAACAATTGGTCTGACCTACGAATATCTTTGGTTTTATCCAGATAAAATTTCAGCACCCTCCTAACATCCAGGGAATGCAAAGACCTTTCCGCTGGAGATGAAGGATTCTGAAAGAACGTAGGTAAAGTTATAGTCTGGTTGATATGAAAATAAAAAATAACCTTGGGAAGAAACTTAGGGTGAGTACGCATAACAACCTTAGCAGCATGAAATACAGTATAAGGTTCTTGGCAACACAAGGCCTGAATTTCACTCACCCTGCGGGCCGATGTAATGGCCACGAGGAACGCCGCCTTCCAGGACAGGTGCTGCAACGAAGCCTTATGAATAGGTTCAAAAGGCTCCTTCATCAACCTGGACAGCACCACATTCAAGTCCCATGAAGGCGAAGGAAGCCTGACAGGAGGGAACACTTTCTTCAAGCCTTCCAGAAAGTCTTTAATCACAGGAATCTGGAAAAAGGAAGTCTGTGAAGGGCATTTCCTGTAGGCAGTCAAGGCAGCCAGATGAACCTTAATGGAATGGACATTAAGGCCAGACTGCGCCAGATGTAGCAGATATGGAAGGATGACATCCTCCTTGCATGTCGTAGGGTCATAGTTCTTAGACTTGCACCAGATGCAAAACCTCTTCCACTTGTAAGCATAAGAAGTCCTAGTGGAAGGTCGCTTAGACTCCTTCAGTATGTCCATACAATCCTCTGGGAGATTCAGATGGCCATATTGCACTATTTCAGGAGCCATGCCGCCAAACTCAAAGACGAGAGGTTGGGGTGCACCATCCGCCCCCCGAACTTCGTGAGAAGGTCCGGCCTGCACGGCAGCTTCATGTGAGGAAGGAGAGACCGGTGAAGCAGGTCCGTGAACCACCACTGTCTGGGCCATTCTGGGGCAATCAGTATCATCCGAGCCCTGGACTAGGACAGCTTGATGAGCACCGTCGGAATCAGGGGAATGGGTGGAAAAGCGTACAGAAAGCTGTTCGACCAGTTGATCCATAACGCGTTCCCCAGCGTCCCCGGCTGGTAGTACCTGGAGGCGAAGTCTCGGCATTTGCTGTTTTCGGCGGTGGCGAACAGATCTACGTCTGGAGTTCCCCCACCTTGCGAAGACTTCTCCTAGTACTTTGTCGTTTATGACCCATTCGTGGTTTTCCTGAGTCAGTCTGCTCAGTTCGTCTGCCTGAACATTCTGCACACCTGGCAGATGGGTGGCTGTTATCGACAGTCCTCAAGCCAGAAGCCAGTGCCAGATCGCCTGCGCCTCCTGCGACAGAGTGCGGGATCTCGAGCCCCCCTGCTTGTTGAGGTAATACATCGTAGTCGTGTTGTCCGTCTGTACAAGCAGAGAGTTGGTCTGAAAAGACGGATGAAAGGCCTTCAGTGCCAAGTGAACAGCTCTGAGTTCTAGGAAATTGATGTGGTACGTGGACTCCGTCGGGGACCACGTCCCTTGAATCTGTAGGTCTCCGGAGTGCGCTCCCCAGCCCTGGAGAGAAGCATCCGTCACGATAGTCTGAGTGGGAATGTCCTTGTGGAAGGGAACCCCTCTGAGGAGATTCTCCGCTGAACACCACCACTTCAGAGACTGAAGAGCATGTAGAGACAGTCGTATCTTGTCGTCCCAAGATCCTCTCCTCTGGTCCCACTGATCCTCTAAGCACTCCTGCAGCGGTCTCATGTGCAGCCGCGCATGTGGTGTCAGGAAGATACAAGAGGCCATCGATCCCAGTAGAGAAGACACCGTCCGCACCGTTGTAGATGGAGCAGTCATAAGAGCCTGAGCCTTCCGAAGGAGTGATAAACGTCTCTCCTCCGAAGGAGACACGCTTGCTGACAAGCGTATCGATGGAGGCTCCCAAGTACTGGATGCACTGGACCGGAGTCGGAACAGACTTGGACATGCTGATGTGCAACCCCAGCTTGTTCAATAGAACGCACGTCTTCTGGAAGTGTGCTTGAGCTTCCGAGAAGGAGGAGGCCTTGATCAACCAATCGTCCAGGTACGGGTAGACAAACACCTTGTTCTTCCTCAGGTGTGCCGCTACCACTGCCATGCACTTCGAGAACGTTCTGGGCGCAGACTTCAGCCCGAACGGAAGTACCGTGTACTGATAGTGATTGGTGCCGACTTGAAATCGCAGGAACTTCCTGTGTTTGCATGCAATGGGCACATGGAAGTATGCATCCTGTAGGTCTATGGCACTTAGCCAGTCTCCCTGTTGCAACTGAGGATATATCTGATGCAACGACAGCATGCAAAACTTTTCTCTGCGAATCCATTTGTTTGCCTGTCGCAAGTCCAGAATGGGCCTGAACTCGTTCTTGTCCTTCTTGCGGACCAGAAAGAACCGGAAGTACAGACCTCTTCCTCTTTGAGACAGAGGTACATCTTCTATCGCCCTTTTCCTTAACAAGATATCGGCCTCCGCCTGGAGCTCGCGCAGCTGATGCTGCGAGCTGACTGGAGGAATCGATGGAGGAGGGCTGGTGAACCGAAGACTGTATCCATTGCAAACAATATTCAGCACCCACTTGTCCTGAGTAATTTTTCTCCACTCTGCCAGAAAAAATTGAACGCTTCCCCCCACCGGAGCGGGTAACGGATGAAGGGGAAGTAACCGCTCAGGGACGAGACCCGGCCGGGCCCTTGTTCGCGGTAGAGGACTGCTGTCCACCTCTACCCCTCTGGCATTTCTGGAAGGGTCTCCGGAACTGCTGCTGCTGTTGTTGCTGCTGCTGTTGTCCCGAAGACTGTCCTCTTCCTTTCCCCTGCGAGCTGAACCGTCGTTGGAACTGGCGGTAGGGTTTCTTGTCTTTGGGCTTTTCCAAGCCCACAGCCGTCAGGGTTTCAGCCTCGGCCTTCATCCGGGCCATTTCGTCGTCTGCATGTTTCCCGAATAGAGTCTCTCCGGAAAACGGCAGATTTGCCACTCGCTGTTGCACCTCAGGCTTGAGTGACGTAAGCCTGAGCCAAGCATGGCGGCGCTGATTGATACCGTGGCAGTAGCCATGTGCGGCCAACAGGGAGATATCCGCCGCGGCGCTGATGGCCTGGTTCGAGACCAGCATCCCTTCCTTGACGATTTCCATGAAGTCCTCTTTCCTGTCACGCGGGACAAGGTCCGCGAACTGTTCCATGAAATCCCACAGCGCACGGTCGTACCGCCCCAGTAACGCCGAGTCGCTGGAAGCCTTCATAGTAGTGGAAGAAGTCCCACACGCCTTCCTTCCAGCCGAATCAATCCAGCGGCTCTCTTTATCCGGAGGCACAGTGGAGGACGGGGAGGTAGAATGTAGCTTCCTGGCCGCCGTCACTATCACTGAATCGGGCACTGGATCCATCCATAAGAAGGCCGGGTCCGAGTCAGGCGCCCTGTACATCTTTAGAAGTCTGGAGGCAGCGGCTTTCACCACTGCTGGCGTAAGAAAAAGCTCTTCCGCAGGCTCAACCAGTCCTGGCACCAACGGCAGTAGAGGGCGAGACAGGTGCTTCTTGTGCAAAGTCTCGAATATCACGGACGTCGTAGGTGTAGGAGCCGTCACCGTCAACTTCGCAGCCCCCCTCAGGAGAACCTCCTGGAACGTACCGATGTTGTCGATCGGAGACACCCTAGTCTCCGGGGAGTCCGACAAAGTAGGCGAATAGGAACGGGTCCTAGAGGTTGTACGGGACCTGGAACTATGCCTCCTATGGCGATGTCTAGATCTAGTGGAGGACCTGTGTCTGCTCCTCGATCTTTCTCTCTGCCTGGAGTGAGACCTCGATCTCCTGGGCCTGGGACGTTCTGCCGGTTTCCCCGGGGCGGATTTCTTGGGCTTGGGCGGTTCCTTAGACTTAGGAGTCTTCTTGGGAGGGGTCGGAAGCCTGGGCAACGAGACCGACCTCGCTGGAACCGGTGGAGGCTTGTCAGGCACAGGGGTCTGTGGTCCTGTTGGAAGCGGAGGCAGCGGAGGTAACGGAGGAGGGGTTGGAGCCCTCGGAGGTGGACCTCTTGGCAACGGAGGCGGAGGTGTAACAGACTTCTTCGGAGTATACACCTCCGAGTACACCGATCCCGGTGACCCGCCATCCTTCCCGGACTGAGGGGAGCCCCCCACAGTCCTAGACCTTGCCTCACGATTCCTCGCCGACGAACGGTGACCAGACGTCGAACGTAGGTCCCTCGACGTCGTGCGCCCCTTCGGCGTCGACCGTCTTCTATACTTCGGCGTCGAACGTCTGCCATGTCTCGACGTTGAACCGGACCATCTCGACGACGATCCCTTGTGTCTCGACGGCGATCTCTTGCGCCTCGGCGGCGACGTCGACTTTGTCCGCCTCGACGTCGACCTCGTCCGCCTCGACGGCGACCTCGACCGCCTCGACGGCAACCTCGACCGCCTCGACGGCAACCTCGACCGCCTCGACGGCAACCTCTTCCGCCTCAACGGCGAACTCTTCTGTCTCGCCGGCAACCTCTTCCGTTTCGACGGCGGTCTCGACGACGAGGATCCCCTCGACGACGATAGTGTCCTGTCCCTCGACGGCGATCGGCGGTGTCGCCTCGACGGCGAGCGCTGACGCCGGGCCCGTTGACGCCGATCACTCGACGTCGACGCCGAAGACGACGACGATGAAATCGTCACGGGGTTCGACGGCGGCCTGTGCAAGTCCCTCGACGTCGACGGGTGACGTTTCCTCGACCCAGAGCCCTGGGGAGACGGGGAGCTGGCCTTGGACCTCCCTCTCGACGTCGTGGTGGGTGCCACCGACCCAGACGGAGAATGGGGACGTTTGCTGGACTTCCTGCCCCTGGGGAGCCCCCCCAGAGGCCTCAGCATGGGCATATGAAGCCCCTCCAGACCCACCTTGCGCCTTCAGCCTTCTTTCCTCGAGTCCCTGAAGCCTGATCTTCATTCTGTCCTTCAGGGTCCTGCCAGAGAAGCCTTGACAGATCTCACACTCCTCTGGGATGTGGGAAGAGGGAAGGCAGAGGATACACACCTCATGGGGGTCTGATTTGGCCTTCTTCCTGGAGCACTCCGGGCATTTGTCAAATAATGCAGGCATATTTGACATCAAAAGGGTGCAAAAAACCAAGAAGAAAGGCACAAAAGTACTTAGAAAGTACCCAAAATCGAATTTAAGTGAAAAAACACCAACAAACCCTTGAAAAGGGAGAGCTCAATGCTCCAGTGTCCTGCTTGCAGGAGCCGGAAAAAAGAACTGGAAGTAACTGGAACCTGCAAGGCATTCTGGGATACTGTGAAGTTCTGGAAAGTTCTCTTAAAGGCACAGTATCCTGTTCTGAGCCACATAATGGCAGCCTATGGGGCTTGTCTGTCCAGGTTCTTCTCTCTATCATTCCTGAGGGATTTTGCTGTGAAAGCAAGGGAAATCTGTACAGGCTTTGCTGTTTTGTGGATTTTTATGGTGGAATTTCTAGTTGAAGTACTGGACAGTGTAGCCTTTTAGGCTGCATTATCTGTCTTTAAATTCTCTCTTAAGTGTCTGTGCAATTCTGCATTTTTCAACACTGTAAGAGATTATTTTTGATTGCTCCGGGGTCCACGCACATGAGCGGGACTATTCACTAGATTATGACTATACACAGAGATCCCCTACTACAGAAGAGTATTATAAAATAATACTGTAAAAGCATGATATGGTTTCTAAGGCATAAAATATATAGAATACATATATTAATAAATAAAGACTAAAAAGTACCCAACTGGTGCTTCTAAAATACGCCTACCCCGGTGTACCTAACCTAGGTCTAGTACAAGGGAAGAAGTAAGTGAGGTGTAGCTTATTTTCAGTATTCTTTTGCCAAGAATCTAATCCAAGAATTCTCTAAGGGTCTAATCAGCTCCGTACCTTGGTTTTAGAATGTAAGAGGTCTGGTATCTCTCTCTCAGGATGGGGGCGCTAGAGGGCGCACTGCGAGATGGCTGACTTCTAAGTCGGCTCCGCCGGACGGGCGCATCTCATCGGAACCCCTGGCCCCAGAACTGTCCCGATCCTCGCGCAAACCGGCGAAATGGATGGCTGACGGGCTCGCCTACACGCTGTGACGGTCCCAGCCGGGACTAAAGCCGCACGCCAGAGAAAACGGCAAGACCACTCGCGGACCGGACCGGCTCCCCAAAATGGCGGACAGCGACCGGGATGTCCTCGAATGAAACCCAGCGATACCGCCGCTGGACGGCCACAGGACGAACCTCCCCCTGGCACGCTAGCAAGGGGCTGCTAGAAACGGCGACTTACAGGTACGAGGTGCCTGCAGACCATGCAGAAATCCCAGCGGACGATGTGCGTTCCACGGCGGCCAAAATGGCGGCGGCGGTGAAACGCAAACTCGAAGACCCTGCGCCAGGCGATACCAGCTCCCAGTATACTGCACTGATGGGCCAAAAGGCGCGGAAACACTTCTATGCGTAGCTACTGCGGCGCATTGGAAGGAGAAGCGACTGGAGGTAAACGGCGCGGAGCGCGCAGGCTGGAAGCTGCTAACCACTGCTGACTGCCGCCCTGAGGGGACATACTAGACCCGCGAGTGCAAGCGCGACTACCTCACACGGCCAGGGAAGAGCGCGGCGAGCGCCCTATACCATCCACACCACCGCAGGACACTCCTACATGGCGCGCGGGGCTGACCTGCACCGCGACTGAGCAATGTGCATGGCCTGATGAGTGGGGCCTTGGCGCGGAGGGCGACTGGAGCACTGCTACGACGTACACGGACAACGGCCAAGCCGGCAGCCCCAACGAGCTCACCAGTCTCCAGCTCAGCTGACCCCCAGGGCACAATGGGCAAGCCGGACAAACAACAGTCAAAGCTGCCCTTCGAAGCAAGGAAGCAAGCGACGAAAACGGGCGCTGCCCACGATGCTGAAGGAGACCAGGCACTAGAGGAAGGATCTGGCATGGAAGCAGTATTGAGGGCTATCCAGCAGAGCCTGCACGACATGAATGGCAAGATGGACAGTGTCGTGGCGCGGGTAGACTCTCTATCTAACACGCTGGAGAAACACGAGGAGAGGCTGACGGAGGCGGAGCGCAGGATATCCTCGATGGAGGATCATTCCAGAGACACCGACAAAACGCACAGCGCCCTTGAGAGGACTCTGGAAACCTTGAAGGCAAAGGTGGAGGACCAGGAAGCGAGGTCCCGCCGCAACAACGTGCGCATTTCGGGCCTGCCGGAATCGACCAACACGGGCAAGATGGAGACGTACGTGGAGGGCCTGCTGAAGGACATCTTTGGGGCTGGCAGCTTCTCTGAGGTCTTCCTGATCGAACGTGCTCACCGCTCTCTGGCCCCCACTCCGAAACCAGGGGCTCCGCCTCGCATAATTATCGCTAGAGTACTCAACTACAGAGACAGGGACACTATACTTCGGCTGGCGAGGGAGAAGGGAGCCATTACACATCAGGGCAACTCGCTGGCGTTCTACCCAGACCACACAATGGCGGTACAACAGGCCAGGAAGGAGTTTGCTCCTGTAAAGAAGAAACTTCGAGAGCTGGATATCGGATACGCGATGCTGTACCCTGCAAAGCTTAAAATTCTGACGGATGGCAAGCCGGTGGTCCTCACGACGGTACAAGCCGCACAGGAATATATAAAGACCCTCATCAAACGTCGGAAACATCAAGAGAATGCGGGCAGAATGAGCGACAATGACTGACGACAGGATGGCGCGCCGAGCGTCTTTTGATCGGACAGCTTCAGCACTGCTGGCGACACACGACGGGCACTGCGAATTGGGTGAAACTTAACGTGATACGCCACGAGACTGGGACTCCCACTGCTGTCGGACTGTGAACGGGAGCTGTACAGGGCGAAAACGCAGTGAGTACTATGTGGTGACTTTAATCTAGTACCTACACAGGAACATTGGGGCCTTCGCTGGCAAAGGACAAGTGGCTAGCACGATAAGCTATGTACGGCCATACTGGAGTGCCCTGAGACACTGACATTGGGGGGATTGGCATCACCCACGAGCGTTCCTGTTCTGTGGGGGGCTGAGAAGAGCGATGATGGTCACTAAATGCCTGCGGGGGATCGGGGGCGGGATGGGGGGGATGGGGTGTAAACATTGTCGATTTAACTAGCATGCAAATTGCGCCCGTCCACATCCACTATGTGGATGGAGATGTGTGCTTCGGGCGGCACCCCCAGGAGGGTGTTCCCCACGAAAAGTTTACTCACAGTTTTGAAGTTCGGGGGGGAATGGCTTTGGCAAAGTTTGGGTGCTGAAGTGGGTGGGGGGGGGATGGGGAAGCGGATTGTGATAACTATGTTTGCTCTGTGTCTGAGAAGCATTGCGACCTCTTTTACTGCCTTCACTGCATTTGTCAGGGATGCGCTGTTTCATAGATGGCCGCACAGACTACGCGACGCACAAAATCACTGTAACGCATGCTAATGGCGCGCCTTGACACGCTTAACTTCATAACATGGAATGTCAGGGGGCTGGGGAACCCAAAAAAGAAAAGGCAAATGTTTGCGTACTTTGACAGGCTTAGGGTCGATGTGGCCTTCCTACAAGAAACTCACATGGCACCCACTTCCACACGCGGGCTGGGCAACAAATGGGCAGAATCCACCACTGGCTCCTACTACTCATCGTACTCCCGCGGCGTCAGCATACTGATAAAAAAAGGGACTCACTTCAAAATCACTGACACGCACACTGACCCAGGAGGGCGCTTTGTAATAGTGGTAGGCGAGACGAGACACCATAAATTGGCACTTGTGAATGTGTATGGCCCGAACATAGATGATGCGGGTTTTTTTGAAAGGCTGTGGCATACTGTGGCGGGTGTTCAAGCGGACAATGTTATCTGGGGAGGGGATTTCAACGTCACGTTAAAGGATGGGCTCGACAGGGCAGCACACACACTGGAACAACATACCAAGGCGAGGGGAATGCTACTTGACGTAATGTCTGACTTACATGTCAGTGACTTGTGGAGGATACTACACCCGGGAGAGCAGGTGGCCACACACGTGAATGCTGCGAACAAGAGCTGGTCCAGACTGGACTTCTGGCTAGCCACACAGGACGTTCTCACCTGGGTGGAACAGATAACGCATCTCCCGAGAACGCTGTCAGATCACAGTCCTGTGCTCCTACGGTTACGAATTCCACACTATGTCCCACCGCCCTACACCTGGCGCTTCAACGCGCAGGCTCTGCGCGACCCGCTTTATGTGGATACAGTCCAAAAAGCGATCACCGACTACTTCGACCTAAACACCCCCACCACGGAGGACCCGTGCCTCCTATGGGAAGCTTTTAAAGCGACTATACGGGGCGTGTGCATTAACACATCTGCTGGTATACTGAAAGACATTCGTCACCAACTTAGTAGGAGGGAGGAGATGCTTAGGGACCTGGAACAGCGCTACACGAACACTGGGGACACAGCACTACTGAGTGACATACAATCCATACTGTTAGAATATAACACGTTTGCTGATGACGAACTCAAATATATATTCAAAAGAACAACGGCCAGACGCTATGGGGAGGGAGGTAGACCGGGCAGGGCCTTGGCGGAAAAGATTTGTTCGGGCAGGGCGCCACAACATATAGCGACCATACGCACTAAACAGGGCACACGCGCACACGACATGCCAACCATTATGGGTGAATTCAGGGAATCCTATGGGGCTCTATATGAGGCCAGAGCACAGGTGCCACGGGAGGAGATACTAGAATACATGGCTGATGTTGAGATTGCCTGGTTGGCGGACGGACACAGGGAATATCTAGCTAGGCCCCTTACGACACAGGAAGTCATCGACACCATCAAAAGACTCCCTAATGGCAAAGCGCCGGGCCCAGACGGCTTCGTCATAGAATTCTATAAAATGTACGCTAGCACGCTGGCACCTCATCTAGTAAATTTGTACGAGGCCGCCCATGAGGCCCAAACCCTACCACCGTCCATGCGCGAGGCGTTGATCATTGCCATTCTGAAACCTGGTAAAGACGAAGAACAGTGCGACTCATACCGCCCTCTTTCATTGATAAACGTTGACACCAAGATCCTAGCCAGCATCCTGGCGGACCGACTGAAGCCATTAATGCCGATGTTAATAAGACCGGACCAGGCGGGTTTCATCCCGGACCGGTCCACTGCGCATAACACTCGCACCCTTTTTGCTCTGGCGCACTACCTGGCACCGGATATCAAAGCGGTAGCTGTCCTACTGGACGCGGCTAAGGCATTCGATACGATTGCCTGGCCGTTCCTACATGCAGTCCTACTCCGGATGGGGTTCCCCCCCTTATTTATCGGCTGGATCACGATGCTGTACTCGGGCCTGACGGCCCGCATACGGGTAAACAAACATCTATCATCACCGATCATCATAGGGCGCGGCACCAGGCAAGGCTGCCCCCTGTCGCCTATGCTGTTTGCCCTTATACTGGAACCGCTGGCGTGTAAAATAAGACAGCATCACCACTACTCCGCTATTCAGCTACCCACACGACCCATACACATCGCCCTGTACGCGGACGACATGGTCTTATACGTAAAAAACCCGGAGTCCAACCTTAACCCCCTAATGCGGGAATACATTAAATTCGGCCAATACTCAGGGCTCCACATTAATTGGAGCAAGTCCCTCGTACTCCCACTGACAGATGGCACCCAGCCCACGCAACTGGATTATCCCATGGAATGGCAGGAGGAACCGACAAAGTACCTAGGCGTCTGGTTTCACAGGGACCCAGAGCTCGTAATCCGCACCAACTATGGGAGGGCTGTCTCTGCATTGGAAGACAAGGTCAAGAGATGGATCGGTCTACCGCTCTCTTTGGCGGACAGGCTTGCCATTGTGAAGATGGTGCTCCTGCCAAAATTCTTATATCTTTTCAATAATATACCTATTAAGCCCCCGGCGGAGGTGTTCCGTAACATTAAATCCCTCATCCTTTCCCTCATCTGGGCGGGTAAACAGGCTAGATTAGACCTGCAGACATTGACGCTCCCATACGCCAAAGGTGGATTCAAGGTGCCGGACATCTACCTGTACTATCAGTGTGCACAGGCGCAATATGCGCATTACTGGTTTCACGAAATTCCCTTTCTGACACACGTGGCTGTGGAACATGGAGATGCTGACCCCATCCCACTAACGAGCATTCTTACACACAAACGCCCCAGGCTACACGACCATGATATAAACCCTGTGAACACCACGATAGATGCATGGAGGACACTTAGCAAGATGGCGCACTGCACACCACTCTATGCACCGACACTCCCATTGGCTCACCACCCGGCACTGTCTGTCACGCAAGAACAGGTGGGGATGGATCTTCTTAAGCGCGCAGGCATAGACACCCTTGGGGATCTGTACAAAGAAGGGCAGTTTGTACAGTTGAACCAACTCACATACATCCAGAACCCAACTCTGTTGTTCAGCTTCAACTATTATAGGCTACAGAGGGCGGTGAAGGAACACTTTGTGTCTTTTCCAGCAGAACCACAAGAGCTCGCACCACTGACACTTGTAATCAACACTCCCTCAGCGGCACACTTGGTGTCCCGATTGTACCGCTGCGCACAATCTAGCAATGGTGGCTCCTCAACAAGAGCCAGGGAGAAATGGCAAACAGCACTGGGGGAAGATCTCACGGAAGCGGACTGGGAGGCCTCCTGCATGCTTACGGGGATGCTGACGCCTAACGGGAATCTTAGGCTGATCCATTATAAGTATTTGCACCAGATGTACCACACCCCTGCACGTCTACACAGATATGGTCTGAGAGACGACTCTAGATGCACTAGGTGCGGGCAGGAACATGCGGATTTCATCCACTTGGCATGGCACTGCGCTGGGATAGCACATTACTGGGACCAGGTGATACGGACACTCAACACTATGCTGGGGGCCCAATTGCCGTGCACTGCCAAAGTCTGTCTCCTGGGATTGGTGCCACACTTGAGGGCAAGACGGCGTAAGCTTTGTGTGATTGCGCTATTGGTGGCGAAGAGACGAATATCCCTGCATTGGAATAGTAAGCGAAAGCCAACAGGGAAGCACTGGCTGGAAGATCTGGCCTATTGTAGAGACACCCTAGTCACGTATGAGGAAGAGCTGCCCATGGGGTCCCGCCCCAGAGACTTCTGGGAGCCATTCCAACAATATCTGACGACAGTGGCGTCTGTAGATATTGAGGGCTGAGCGCCTGGCTGCTAAAGACTTATGACCGCTATGAGCTACACTTGATGGGGCAGTGTGGGGGGAAGAATGCTGTGACACAGTGCTTTGGGTTTCACAGGGGGTTGTTGTTATGTTGTTTGAGATACCCCCCCTAGGTTATGGGGGTTTTCTTTTTGTTTGACAGGAACAGAAAAAGAAAAACTGGAAAATGTAAGACTGATCAGGCGAACCTACCATGCGGTTGCATTGTCGAAACCATCAACTGCACTGCTACTGAACTCACGCCGCCGGACCTATGGTTGTCGGCTGATGGGCTGTGTAATGTTAAGCTGTTCATTTACTCCTGTGTACATTGCAAAGCCGGCCATCTGTGGTTGTAGGCGAGATTGACTGTACAATTCATGTGACAATGCGTAATAAACGTCTTACCCAAAAAAAAAAAAAAAAAAAAAAAAAAAAAAAATCTCTCTCTCAGGACTCGATTTCCCAACAACCCGCAAGGGTAGCTTGGAAACACTGGAGCTGGATTTCTCGGCTGGAGAAAGGACAGCGTCTCTCAGTGCGTCAGCTGGAGGGTCGGCTTCCTTCGGCACTTGCTGCAGCAGGGCGCGTCGGGCAAGTAGATAGTCGAACTGCTCCAAACCACTGTGTGTTTGCCTGGGCAAGTGTGGGCATATTTATACCTTGAAGGTGCCGAGTTTGACGTAAGGTTGGACATAATAACGTCATCAAAGACTTAGATCTGGGAAAACTCCATGAGTTCTTGGATAAATCAATATTCATGCAGGGGGAAGTCCCTGACTGCTGAAGGCGGGTTTTTCCAAGAAATCGTTGTAGATTTTTGGATCTAGGGGAAGTAGCCAAGCCGTATTAGGACTTCTTAAGCTATGGCTTAATATGGTTATGATTTCTATGCCTATATAAGGATACTGTATTTTATACCTATATTTGGGCATAAAATGGGAAAATTACACTAGGGTCCTAAAACACTATACAACACCCACTCCACGTATTATGTCTAGTATTACAAAATCCATAAGCATCTAAAACATAACTTAAGCATGTGTTCACAATCCTACCCAAAATACATTTGATAAGGTTGCACACAAAAAAATGAGCATTTGTATAGTACGCATTTAAAAGCAATAGGCGTCATTTCAAAACATGAATTATGATGGTGGCAAAGCTAACTGAATAATCATGTAATGACATTTATGAAATGGCTCGAAGTTTACAGAAAAAAAATTAGAGACCATTCAATAGCAGATTATGTAAAAACTGTTATTGTTGATTTCAGAGGACAAGGTCAAATACTGTCTCTAGGAAGTGTTGAATTTCTTGTTCTCTAAGAATAGTTCTACTTTAAGCAGATTTACTTTGTGCCCAAAAAAAAAAAAAAAAATTCAAATTCTTTGGGGAAAAAGTCAAAATTAGCCATAGAAAAATAGAGTTCCAAAGTTTTTGGAAGGATTGTTATTAAAAGTAAAGGCCAAATTCAGAGTTAATGGAACGCTGTATGCAGATTTCAAAAGTTATTCTCGGTGTCGGGAGAAAACATCAAATTGTCTAAGCTGGCAAAGAAATCGTCGACCACAGTAGGTGAAAGTGGAACTACTTCATCAAGCAGATCAATTGTGCACAGATGAGAAGCATCGCCGTCAGCGTCAGTTGCCGCGTTAGCAATGTTCATATCAGATGGTAGCTGTGTTCCTGTTATTCCTCGTATCTCACCTCCAGTTGTATTAGCTGGTGAGATCTCAATGAACGCCGTCACCAGAATTGGTAGCCGTTGGGGGCAACACAACACGTGAGCCGTTACCGGACCCAGTAATGCGTCTGCATCCGTTGGCGCAACGATGGCAGTGTTAGAAAAACATCTAACACGCATTCTTCTCCACAAAGCAGGCATCGTAGAACAGGTAAGATGCCATCTTGCCAGATTGGTCTGAACGAAAGAAACCAAGTGGTATTCAGATCTCTTAAACGAGCCAAGTCAAGAATCTGTGGAATCCTGTCACGATACTGCATGGTTAGGAGAGCTTTTTCCATGGTAGTCTGGGTATCGTTGGTGACTGGACTTGCCATATCGGAGCAGAATAAACAAAAATAGAATTCCTGCTACGAGTCCCAAAATGAGAGGCAGGCCGCCGAACACAGAGTGCATGAAATTTGGAAAAATACCGAGGACTGCTTCAAAGGGTGCTAACAGTCCCGAAAAAATAGGTCAAATCTTAAACATGTCAGATACCAGTGGCATTGCACATGTATTTAAGCCTAACATTTCTGCGAAATGTACAGGGCAGTTTGTTGATAATAATGCATGTATCTCTGCAGAAGTCCTTGCAACTTGCAGATCATATGTTTCTCTAGACGAGGTCAGTGGCACAGTTTTTTGCAAAAGAATGGCTTTCATTCTGCTTAAAGTATCAATTCATATAGAAGAGATATTCATTGATGGCCATAACGCCGACTCCCTGTCTGTCTTGCTTTTTGGATACAATACTTGCATACAACAAGTGACCCTGGCTGACACACTAACTAGATACGCTTTTCCTGGCACCATGCCACAACAGCTGTGGTCATTGAGCATAACCTAGCTGCCATTGGAAAGCTGCCTGAAAATTGGATCTATCACTGCTGCTGGTGAACCGTGCAGGTGGCAGGAGAGGTTATTTGAAGAAACCTCGCAGGCTCCGTGTAAATTAATACCTTCACATAAAAGTGTACCGCTTAGTGAGTTTTTACAATTTTTAGTACTAAGAAATACCTCCTTTCCCCGACTCCAACATTTGTTTGTGTATGGTAAATTCCAGGTTGACTTAATGTATCCTTTACCCAACCTTTCATACAGGCCTGCTGGTACATGCTCTAGACAATACTGAAATTGGAAAATCGTCACTGGTATCGTGATGGTGCCATGTATTATCCATTCCACGACTGGTTTCTCAGAAACAGTTAATGGTAATCTTTCCAGTTTTTCAATGCTCAGCACCGTATAGTCTGCTCCTCTTTGTGCCAAAGAGATTTGTTTATCTGTAAGGTTAAAGACAGTAAACAATGACGTAGTGTTGATTAGACGCCATGTCACGTAGCCTGAACGGAGATTTTGTAATGTCCAGCCTAGCACCATTTTAGAACGTAATTGAGACTGGCCATGTTGTAACATTAGCAGATCCTGTTCTATTATGTCAATGGCAGATGATACAATGCTGTCCAAAGAATACATTCTGGAGGACAGAGTCGTTAACCCATTCTCCACTACAGAGAGAGCTTCCTCTAAATTAATATGATCAATTTCTCGCATTTAGCAGAATATATACCGGCATATATGAAACGTTTTTGACGTTGTTTACGGGGCCCTAATAAGAAGTCTCGCAAGTCAACGCCTTCTTTAAGTAAAGTTAAGTGTTGTTTAATTTCTGGAAGTGTGGATTTCTATAGCCACTCAAGGCATAGTTTTCCTACACTGTATGTTGTAACTAATATCCATTGATGTTGTCTCTGGGAATATCTCGGATCTGGCCTGTTCATTTTGAACCCTTCTGTTTTGTTCAGGAATCTATCTTGACAGTTATTCGTGTCTGTTGGACAGATTAACGATTCCTTCCAATCAGGATTAGTTCCGTTTTGTTGTAAAATATAATTTACGTCTACCTCCTCATCTGAAGTTAAATTACTGTCAGGTGTGGCTTTAGGTATGGACGGTTTGTTTAAATCTTTTATCTTAGCTAAGCCAAGACATGATGTTTGTTGAACAGTGTCATTTAAAAATATAATTTGTTCTGGGATAATGCAGGCTCTGCACAAGGCTTCTAAACCCTGCACCTGCCAGTCTTTTGTGCCCCAGACAGTCTTTGTATCGATAGTGTCTTTCCAAAAATTAAAACCTAATGTAGACAGCTGAGCATAAAAGTTCGCAGAATACATTTGCTTAGTATTGGTCAACATGTTTTTCATTCCTGTCTTATTCACATATTTCTAATAAAACGTTTCTGGATTTGTGACATTAAAACCTGAGAAGTATGGAAACTTTTCATAAAATGTTTTTTGAGCTGCCCTTTGGCGGTGATGGACAATGTTCCCATTGATTATAAGTAAAAACATTTCTAGGATTTACAGATTTGTGCAAATAATGGTGACCATAATGATTATAACAATACATTTCTTCATAACTTGATGAACCTTCTAAGTATTCATGTTTTGTGAATTTAGATGACATTTCTAAATCTGTCATCATATTATTCACAGTTTCAAAGTCCCAATCATCAGAAAATGTGCTGGGTGAGACAAAGTCACTCAAAGAAACCTTAAACTGGTGTGGAATCTTCAACAGTTCCACCGGGCCATAAATGTCATAAACAGTTGTGTCCCATGCTACACCACCAGGTATAGGAATGGCTGTGATGTTCACTGATGACAGGTCTCTTCGTTCACGATGAGATGATTTGTAAGGTTGCAGGAGCAAGTTGATGTTCTTACTTGCTGGGTCCATTGTACTGTATTTTCCATCCATCCTTTTTCCCAAACTTAAAAACAAGAATGAGCCAGAGCAGGAGAAAAAGTACACCTAACACAATATAAAATTCAACCCATGGTGAAACCAGATATGTTTTCTCAAGTTGATGAAAAAGTTCTGTTATTTTCTCTTTAAAAAGCTTTTTTGCTGGCGTTGTTTCTGGTTCACTGGGATCCTCAGAGAAGTTATCAAAGTTGATAAAATAGCCAGAGGCAGTTCTGTCAATAGTTGGGATGGCATCCGGATTTTTCGGAATCGCTGGAGCGGTTTCTTCCTTTGTCATATTAGTATAGTCAGAGGCTATATCATTGTAGACAGGCGTTTCTTGACCAACTGTTATTTGGGTTTCAAGAGGTACAAGTTCCATTGCTTTGTTGCATAGTCCTTCTTGTCTTACTGCAGGTTTATCAAAGGTGATAAGTCTTTCAGTTTGAACCTCTTGGATTGTAGCAAGATTTGGTCGTCTGCTACTTCTCGGGAGTCCACTGGGCCTACTACTTATTATCGGCCACATGATGTGGTTTTACCAGGTCGATGGATACGGTTCTGTTCTCCCTTTTACCAGCAAGCGGCGGTAGTAACACTGATCTTGTTCCAAGGATTGCTAAGACAGGTACTGGTTTTGTATAAGAAGGTCCAAATTCCTTCTTCACCGCGATTTTTTCCCTGACTAGATCCCCAATCTTTGGAATCCAGACAGGTCTTGCTGGGACAGGTGGTTTTTCTTCAGTGGTCGTTGGGCTTTGTGATGTGTTACTCAGACTTCTTCTTGTTTCATTTAAGTCCTGTAAAACAGCCAAACATTCTTTGATATCAACGGGTTTCTGTTCCACCACTGAAGTTTGACAATCAAGATCCTGGATGAGCATTCTAGTACCAAATAGTAATTCATATGGGGTGATCCCCCCCAGAGAATTTCTTGGCAGATTATTAAGACTATGTTGGACACTATTAAGATGTTTGACCCACCCGTCACCCAAACCTAATACTCTAGCTGTTATAGATTGCTTTATGTCACGTTTTTTTCTCTCCACTACTGCATTTCCCTCAGGATGGAATGGACTTGAGTACCGCAATGCAACGCCCAAGCTGGCCATGGCCTCTTTGTAAGCTCGAGAGCTAAACGCAGGACCCTGGTCAGAATGTAGCGTGCCGATTGCGTATGTGCCGTTAAAGACACTCAAATATTTTATAACAGTTCTGGTGTCAGCCGAACGCTGGGGCCACATCCAAATGAATCTTGTGGAAGAATCCACTGCGACCATAATATACTTATAGTTGCCATCCCTCTGTAAGGGACTGTAATGACCTACTTCTCTATATGTTTTGGTGCTTCTGTCAGTCACCAGGTCATTACTTACCACATCCCTTCTCAGGTTCCAGAAAGACACCACATTTCACAATACTTACCCAAGAAAGGAATAAACACTGACAACATATAAGACCATTGCTGAGAAGCTCGCAAATAACAAGTCACAACACCTCCCTTTCCGGGAGGGTAAACAACGCATGCTCCTCCTGGCAATGTAATTTAGACATCCCTGATGGGAGGCACTTTCCCTTCCGTATCAACAATTACCCATTAGAGGGGAATCGCCCATCCCTCTGTAAGTACTTGGTAAAAAAGGGTCCCAACCTTCCCTCACAAGGAATACAAACAAATGATATGCTCTAGGGTTTCTTTATTACATGATAATAGGATGACAAAAGAAAGAAATAACTAAACATCACAGTAAACATTAGTAGCAATCATCAACACATACATATACATAGAGCCTGTAAATAAAAGCATAGTTAGATAAAGTTAGATATACATGGAACACCTCACCATAATCTTAGGCGTCTTGTCATCTGAAGAAGGGTCCGTCTCTCTTTCCCTCTCTCTCTGGTTGGGTCCGGACTCTCTGTTGCACAAACACAACTGCACGTCTGCACCGTGATGTATCAGCAGACCGCCAAAACACCAGACCAGCATCTCAGCTCAGCATCTCAGCATCTCTCAGCATCTCAGAAGCTCTCTGCCTCTCAGAAACTCTCCCTCTCTCTCGGACCCCCTTTCTCTAATATAGAATGCAGCTCTCCATCGAAGTTTCTAGCTAACTCCACCCATAGTTCTCACTGGATTCCTGTACCACCTCGTACCAAGAGCACAACAAGCAGCTGGCCAAGCGTTTTGCTCTGACTCGGCACGAAGAGAGCACATTCCACCCGATAAGAACCGGTCCTGTCTGGTTCACTACTGGTGGACAACACATGAAATCTAAAATATAACCTCTCACCCACAGAGGCTCAGAAGATGGCTGCAGTTTAGAATATGGAGTTGCTCAAGCATAGGCCTCTACTACTTGGAAAGCAGAATGATATTAGACCACGTCAAAGCCAATAGGCTAAAGTCATAATTCACCTAACTCAAATAACACTATGCCCTTAATCCCTCAGTATCCACTATGGAGCACCATCACCAACAACACTGCACCTCGACATCCCATACCTTCTGTTCTTTGGCAAGATTATTGTAATGCAAGACCATCCTACATTAAGGCTAAAGTAACATAGCACACTAAAATCAGTACACAATGGTGGTGATCGAGGGTCATCACAGATCATCAGACCACTAAAGTGGCTCATTCACTACAGGGACCACAGTGGTCCAAGTAAACACGTGCTAATGGTTTATCTGAAATTAGAAGGGGCTACTGCGCAGGTCACTTCACTGTAGAAACTTACATTTTTTGGCAGATTTCACATTCTAGAACATAATTTCTAGCTTGTTTCCTCATGCGCGGCCACCAATATCTATGTTTTAATAACGATACTGTGGCGGAAACTCCTGCGTGTGCAGAGGCAAGACCTTTATGTGCTGCTAAGATTAGTCCTAACCTGTGCTCCATGTTTGGGATTGCCCTATCCCCCACTCCAGGGATTCGAGCAAAAGGAACATTACTTGCATCAGTTATACATGAGTACTTCACTGGAAAGCCTTTAGGGAGTGTCTTATCACTGTCTTTTACTGAAGCGTTGACAGCTTGCATTGTTTCGCTGTCTATTTTCGTTTTTGAACGAGTGATTGCAGCTACGGACGCCGTTTGCACAGCTGCCTTCGCGGCCTCATCAGCCAATGTATTCCCTTCAACGTGAACGCCATCACGCTGATGACTCAGTGTATGAATCACGTGAGTCTTTTGTAGTTCTTTTTGCAAAATAACTACTTGTTCCCAAAGCATTTTATGCTAAATTGTGCCACCTTTTGCGTCTTTGAAACCGTTTTGAACCCAGTTCTGCAGATATTCATTGTACGACTGGACGCAGTAATACGAATCGCACACTATGAGTGTGGGGAATTCGCGATCGGTATTTTCAAGCGCCATCTTGTAAGCCTGTAGTTCAGCTCGCTGAGCTGTACAGTCTCCGAGTGATTGAGTTTTAGTGACCATAGGTCGAAATTTACCTTCGCGCCAGCGACCTTTAACAATCGCACACGCAGCACTATAGGCTTCTTTACCCCCAATTGCGGGCTGTGCTGATCTGTCTGTATAGATTATACATCCGTAATGTTCTAGTGGCAGAATTTCGGTCGGCAGAGGACATTCTAGTTCGGATTGTAGAAATTCTTGTGTTTTCAAGTAGGGGTCAAAAACGTATTCAACGTCTGTTGCAGCAAGCAAATTAACCCATTGTATCCATCTTGGATGTAGAGCTTTTGCATTTGGAATGCTTGCCTTTGTTACTGCCCCTAAGGCAGGTACAGGTGTAACAATTTGTATGTGTTTACCCTGTGCGAGGGCTCTCTCCTTTGCTACAGCAGTCTGAACCGCTGTCAGAATCGTTTCTGTTGAAGTGAATTTCATTTCAGCTTGTGTGTACAAATGTGATATGTATGCTATTGGTGCCTTTTCACCTTCGTTAAAGGTTAGGTATGTGAATCCGCATCTCCCTGGGATGATTCAGATCACAAGATTGCGCACGTTGTCGCGTGTCTATAATTGTGTTTTTGCTAACACGTCTGTTTGCCCTGAATGCAAAATTTCAGTGTGTTCTTGAGTCCAATTAGTTGATTTGAAATCAGGTTTTATTAGTTCGTAGAGAGGTCTAACCCTTTCTGCGTAATTTAGAACGTAAGTTCTTCCAAAATTCAGGAAACCTAGAATTGACTAAGTTTTTCAGCGTTTTTGGAGGTTGAAGCAGCGCACATTTCTCTAGAAAGTTGGCTGCCAGGCTTTTGCCTTCACTTGATAACTCGTAACCTAAGAATAGGACGTTGAAGTGGGCAATTCGTGATGTCTTAAAATTGAATTTATACCCTTCAGAATCAAACCCAAGTATTATGGTGTTCACTCTTTTCAAATGCACGTCCAAATCATCGTCTGTGAGATAGATGTCATCAACATATGATAATGCCTCATCATCATACGTTTGTAGTAACTCTGTTACTCTGGCTGAAAATAAACCTGGACTATTCTTGAGTCCCTGGGGGAGACGGCAAAATTGTCGCTGTGTCCCCATGGTGGAGAAAGCGGTCAAATACCTGGTTTCTGGTGCAATGTTTTGACAGAAGAAACCATTAGAAATATCTAATGTGGTTTTATATTTTTTACGCACAATGGTATTCATCAGTGCTGCACTATGTGCATCTTGTATGCAAATGTTTTGCAACAAGTGTGTAGATGTCTGTAGTTCAAAACAAGACGATATGAATTGTCTGGTATGGAGACAGGAAACAAAGGATTGTTCATGGATGAGGTGCATGTTTCAATCACCCCTTGGTATTCAAGTTGATTTAAAATCTCTCTGACCTGTTTTTTAGCTTCCTGTTTTACAGGATATTGCCTTTGCATTGTTGGTTGAGTTTTCAACTGGATTTTATGGTGAGGGGAATCCTCATCATTTCCTACATGATTTTTGTATAATGCTGGGGCCTGGGCTACAGCCCATTTCCTGGCATAGGTGTATTTTTTATGAATTGGAATGTGATTTGAGAAGGGTGGCATAATTATCTCTTGCTTCAGACATTAGTCCCTGAAGAAGGGCAATAGCCCGAAATGCATTGGGCAGATATTTAACAAAAAGAATGATGTTATGCAAATAATAACATGAAACAATAAAAAGAAAACTAGAATCACAAGGAACTTTGTTGAACATTATTTGAAGAAAACAAACAATTAATTCAGAGTGCGTTGAGGAGACGTTACTCCCAATTGGATAATTATCTCTTCGCCATGTGGGCACTACCTGACAAATTCAGGTGGCCAGTCTTGTTCAGCTAGAAGAATGTCATAACCCTTAGATAGCTTCTCCCAAAAGAGTGCCTTTATTTTCCTAGTTATGTCCCCCTCCATCCGGAGTGTTACTTCATATAACTTATGGGGTACACTAACCCTTGTGTCGGCAGTTTCAACTTGAATGCATTCATTCAAGTCCACTGTCTCCAGATGATCCTTCAGGATCTTGCGAGCTATGGTGACCTCTGCTGCGCTGTCTAGCATTGTCTGGACCCACTCCCCGTTCTTGAGTTGTCTCCTCAAGATCCTCGGCATGTCTGATCTTTAGACTTGCTACCTTCTTCTTGGTGAATTGAGTTTTCTTATTTTTTGGAACGTGCTGTTCGTCTTTAAACTTCACGTGTTCTTCTTTTTGTTCTGATCGTCCTCTTCTTTCAGATTTCTGCGAGGAAGTCTGAAAGGTACGAGAGGAACGTGTATCAATATCTTGATATCAATCAGGTTTTCTCAAATGATCCCTATTTCTAAGTTTATATTTCTTTTCAGAGGGCTCCTGTTGAGGAGACCTTCCTCTGGACTGTGAACGCTTCTCTTTAGGAAGTGTCTGTTTGGTGTTTTCCCACTTCTTTTTAGGAGTAGTAAGATTCTGTAGTAGGGGATCTCTGTGTATAGTCATAATCTAGTGAATAGTCCCACCCATGTGCCTGGAACCCAGAGCAATCAAAAATAATCTCTTAAATTGTCAAAACATGCAGAACTGCACAGACACTTAAGAGAGAATTTAAAGACAGAAAATGCAGCCTATATCCACAGGCTACACTGTCCAGTACTTCAACTAGAAATTCCACCAATCAACCACAAACAGCACAGCCTACCCAGGTTCCTCCACAGAGAAAAACCTTGCCTTTAACAGCAAAACCCTCTGGAATGATAGAGAGGAAGAAGTGGACAGACAGCCCCATAGGCTGCCATTATGTGGCTCAGAACAGGATACTGTGCCTTTAAGAGAACTTTACAGAAGTCTCACAGTATCCCAGAATGCACTGCAGGTCCCTTTTATTTTCAGTTCTTTTTTCCGGCTCCTGCTAGCAGGACCCTGGAGCACTGAGCTCTCCCTTTCTAAGGGTTTATTTGGTGATTGTTTCACTTTTATTTGTGTGTTTTCATTTCAAAGTACTTGGTGCTCTCTTCCTTGTGTGTGTTCTGAACACCCTTTTATTTGTCAAAATGCCTGCTTTGTTTGACAAATGCCCAGAGTGTTCGAGGAAGAAGGCTAAGTCGGACCCACACGAGGTGTGTATCATCTGCCTTCCTCATCTCATGTCCCAGAGGAGTGTGACATTTGCCAGGGCTTCTCCAGCAGGACCCTGAGAGATAGGATGAAGATCAGGCTCCAAGGCCTGGAAGACAGAAGACGGAAGGCACAAGGTGGGTCTGGGCAGACGTCCTCTGCCCATGCTGAGGCCTCTGGTGGGCTCCCCAGGGGCAGGAAGACCAGCAAGCGTCCATATTATCCGCCGGCGTCGATTGCACCGACGACGGCGTCGAGAGGGATGACTGCAGTCTGTTCCCCGTCTCCCCAGGGCTCTGGGTCGAAGCGGCGTCGACGCTCGGCGTCGAGGGAACTGAATAGACCGCCGTCGAGATCTCCGGTAACGATTTCATGATTGACGTCGAGAGGTGACCCGGCATCGGCGCTCGCCGTCGAGGCGACACCGCCGTTCGCCGTCGGCGAAGAGGAGAAGGTCGTCGTCGAGGGGATCCTTGACGTCGAGGATGACGTCGAAGTCTCACAGGCGTTCGGCATCGAGGAGACTCTCGTCGTCGAGGCGCAGATGGTCACCGTCGAGGGGG
Source organism: Lissotriton helveticus (assembly GCF_964261635.1). NCBI lineage: Eukaryota > Metazoa > Chordata > Amphibia > Caudata > Salamandridae > Lissotriton > Lissotriton helveticus. The sequence continues at coordinate 1,778,470,327 of NC_136065.1, forward strand.
AGGCGCACGCTGTTGAGGAGGAGGCGTTCACCGTCGAAAAGGAGGTGCTCGCCGTTGAGAAGGAGGCGCTTGCCGTCGAGGGACCGACCAGAAGTCAGTCTAGCCAGCGGCATGTGCGATAGGGGACTCTCCATTGCCTAGGAAGAAGGGAAAGTCACCGGGCTCGGTGTACTCCGAGGTGCATACACCTCCTAAGTCGAGGTCGACCCCACCTCTGCCTCCCTTGCCCAAGGAACCTCCTCCACGGACTCCCGCCCCGCCACCGCTTCCACATCATCCTCAGCCTCAGCCTCAGCCTCAGCCTCATCCTCAGCCTCAGCCTCATCCTCAGCCTCAGCCTCGTCCTCGGCCTCAACCTCAGCCTCAGCCTCAGCCTCTTCCTCGGCTTCCAGCTGGTGGACCGCCCCCGGTTCCTCCGAGGCAGCTTCGCTGCCACGGTTCCAGACTCCACCTAAGGGGACCCCTCAGCCGAGGCCCCCAGTCAGGCCAAGGTCAAAAACTCCTGTGAGGCCTGTGGAGCGGCCGAAGCCAAGGAAATCGGGCTCTCGCTCGGGTCGGAGGGGGAGATCGCGGAGTCGTCACAGGCCGTCAACGAGATCAAGACGACGTCACAGGAGGCGCAGATCACGGTCCCACATGGACTCTTCTGGGACCAGGGACTACTCACCGACTTTGTCGGAATCCCCTGGGACGAGGGTGTCGCCCGTAGACGACATAGTCACATTCCAGGCAGTTCTGCTGAGGGGTGCAGCTAAGTTGGGCATCACGGTGACGGTGCCTACGCCCACGACGTCCGTGATCTTCGAGACGCTCCACAAAAGGCACCTGTCTCGGCCATTGCTGCCTCTAGTACCAGGATTGGTAGAGCCCGCCGAGGAGTTGTTTCTCACTCCTGCGGTGACGAAGGCTGCTCCCTCCAGGCTCCTTAAGAAGTACCGGGCCCCGGATTCTGACCTGGCTTTCTTGCGGATGGATCCGACACGGGACTCCGTCATAGTGACGGCGGCTAGGAAGCAGCATGCCACCACTCCGTCATCTACGGTACCTCCTGATAAGGAGAGCCGCTGGATGGACTCGGCAGGCAGAAAGGTCTGTGGGATGGCATCTACTGCGATGAAGGCGGCTAGTGCCACGGCATTGCTAGGGCGATACGATCGAGCCCTATGGGAGTCCCTCCAGCAGTTCGCTGAGCTCTTTCCTCGAGAGAAGAAAGAGGATTTTCAGGAGATTCTGAAGGAGGGGATGCTGGTGTCAAACCAACTCATCAGCGCAGCGGCTGATGTGTCTCTTCTGGCGGCACATGGGTACTGTCATGGTGTCAACCAGCGACGCCATGCTTGGCTTCGCCTTACATCGCTCAAGCCAGAGGCTCAACAGCGGATGGCCAATCTGCCTTTCTCTGGGGAAACCCTGTTTGGCAAGCATGCGGATGACGAGATGGCCCGCATGAAGGCGGAGGCTGAGAACCTGACGGCTGTCGGGTTGGAGAAGCCCAAGGAGAAGAACACCTACTGCCCATTCCAGAGACGATTTGGGGCGCAGGGTAGAGGGCATGGGCAGTCTTCAGGACAGCTGCAACATCAGCAGCAGCAGTTCCGAAGGCCCTTCCAGAAGCGCCAGAAGGGCAGAGGCGGCCAGCAGTCCGCAGCAGCGAACAAAGGCCCTGCTGGGTCTCGACCCTGAGCGGTTACTTCCCCTACATCCGTTACCCGCTCCGGTGGGGGGAAGCGTTCAATTTTTTCTGGCAGAGTGGAGAAAAATTACTCAGGACAAGTGGGTGCTGAATATTGTTTGCAATGGATACAGTCTTCGGTTCACCAGCCCGCCTCCAGCAATTCCTCCGGTCAGCTTGCGTTTTCAGCTGCGCGAGCTCCAGGCGGAGGCCGATATCCTGTTAAGGAAAAGGGCGATAGAAGACGTACCTCTGTCTCAAAGCGGAAGAGGTCTGTACTCCTGGTTCTTTCTGGTTCGCAAGAAGGACAAGAACGAGCTCAGGCCCACTCTGGATTTGCGACAAGCAAACAAGTGGATTCGCAGAGAGAAATTTCGAATGCTGTCGTTGCATCAGATTTATCCTCAGCTGAAACAGGGAGACTGGCTCTGCGCTATAGACCTACAGGTTGAGTACTTCGATGTGCTCATTGCACACAAACACAGGAAGTTCCTGCGATTCCAAGTCGGCGCCAATCATTATCAGTACACAATACTGCCATTCGGGCTGAAGTCTGCGCCCAGAACATTCTCGAAGTGCATGGCAGTGGTAGCTGCACACCTGAGGAAGAACAAGGTGTTTGTCTACCCGTACCTGGACGATTGGTTGATCAAGGCCTCCTCCTTCTCGGAAGCTCAAGCGCACTTTCGGAAGACGTGCCTTCTCTTGAACAAGCAGGGGTTGCACATCAACATGTCCAAGTCTGTCCCGTCTCCAGTCCAGTGCATACAGTACTTGGGAGCCTCCATCAATACGCTGTCAGCAAGCGTGTCTCCTTCGGAGGAGAGACGATTATCACTCCTTCGGAAGGCTCAGGCTCTTATGACTGCTCCATCTACAACAGTGTCTTCTCTACTGGGGTCGATGGCCTCTTGTATCTTCCTCACGCCACACGCACGGCTGCACATGAGACCATTGCAGGAATGCTTGGAGGATCAGTGAGATCAGAGGAAAGGTTTTTGGGACGACAAGATACGACTTTCTCTGCATGCTCTTCAGTCTCTGAGGTGGTGGTGTTGAGGCGGAGAATCTCCTCAGAGGGGTTCCCTTCCACAAGGACATTCCCACACAGACTATCGTGACGGATGCGTCTTTCCACGGCTGGGGGGCGCACTCCGGAGACTTACAGATACAAGGAACGTGGTCCCCGACGGAGTCCACATATCACATCAATTTCCTGGAACTCAGAGCTGTTCACTTGGCACTGAAGGCCTTTCATCCGTCCTTCCAGACCAACTCTCTGCTTGTACAGATGGACAATACGACCACGATGTATTACCTCAACAAGCAGGGGGGCTCAAGATCGCGCACTCTGTCGCAGGAGGCGCAGGCGATCTGGCACTGGCTTCTAGCCAGAGGACTGACGATAACGGCTACCCATCTGCCAGGTGTGCAGAATGTTCAGGCCGACGCACTGAGCAGACTGATTCAGGAAAACCACGAATGGGTCATAAAAGACGAAGTACTAGGAGAAGTCTTCGCAAGGTGGGGGACTCCAGACGTAGATCTGTTCGCCACCGCCGAAAACAGCAAATGCCAAGACTTTGCCTCCAGGTACTACCAGCAAGGGACGCTGGGGAATGCGTTATGGATCAACTGGTCGAACAGCTTTCTGTACGCTTTCCCACCGATTCCCCTGATTCCGGCGGTGCTCATCAAGCTGACCCAGTCCAGGGCGCGGATGATCCTGATTGCCCCGGAATGGCCCAGGCAGTGGTGGTTCACGGACCTGCTTCACCGGTCTCTCCTTCCTCACATATGGCTGCCGTGCAGGCCGGACCTTCTCACGAAGTTCGGGGGGCAGATGGTGCACCCCAACCTCTCGTCTTTGAGTTTGGCGGCATGGCTCCTGAAATAGTGCAATATGGCCATTTGAATCTACCAGAAGATTGTATGGACATACTGAAGGAGGCTAAGCGACCTTCCACTAGGACTTCCTATGCTTACAAGTGGAAGAGATTTTGCATCTGGTGCAAGTCCAAGAACTATGACCCAACGACGTGTAAGGAAGATGTTATTCTTCCGTATCTTCTACATTTGGCGCAGTCTGGCCTTAATGTCCATTTCATTAAGGTTCATCTCGCTGCGCTGACTGCCTACAGGAAAGGCCCTTCACAGACTTCCTTCTTCCAGATACCTGTGATCAAAGATTTTTTGGAAGGCTTGAAGAAAGTGTTCCCTCCTGTCCGGCTTCCTTCGCCTTCATGGGAATTGAACGTGGTGCTGTCCAGATTGATGAAGGAGCCTTTTGAACCTATTCATAAGGCTTCGTTGCAGCACCTGTCCTGGAAGGCGGTGTTCCTTGTGGCCATTACATCGGCCCGCAGGGTGAGTCAAATTCAGGCGTTGTGTTGCCAAGAACCTTATACTGTATTTCATGCTGCTAAGGTTGTTATGCGTACTCACCCTAAATTTCTTCCAAAGGTTATCTATGGTTTCCATGTTAACCACACCATAACTTTACCTATGTTTTTTCAGAATCCTTTGTCTCCAGCGGAAAGGTCCCTGCTGTGAGAAGTTGGCCTGATATGTAGTGCTCACTATTCTAGTGATCACTGTGTATCATTCCAAACAACCCTTATTGATGATTGGTTGTAAGTCAACCTTATTAGACCAGCTATCCTAGTAGCGTGGACAAGAGCAGTCTTTAGGCTAAACTCTAGAGGGCGTGTTAAGCCAGCTGTTTTACCATCACATATACCCCTTGAACACCAAGTGAAAGGACACCACACAAGTTGTTATGAAAATAAAGGATATTTATTAATAACAAGTCTACCCTGAACTCTTTGAGTCAGGGAGCTAAGCACAATACAAAACTCTTGCGAAAATACTACAAGTTGCACAATTTACACACATGCCCGAGGGGCACGAAAAACCATATACACAAGAAGTGGAATGCGAAATACTAGCAGGTAAGTAACAAGATCCAGAGGCTTCAGGATCGCTAGGACTACACTCAAAACCCTAAGGTTAGGAGCAGGAGGCCTAGGGAGATCGGGTGCAGAGTGTGCACTCTCACGCGGGATGCGGGACAAAGTCTATGGATGCTAGATTTCGTAAAGTTAGTGTTATCGGACGAATCCGACTAGGTAGGCTGAAAACGAAAAAGGATCTGGACACTTAAATAGTGAACCTACATTGGAGCACTGAAATGCTCAAGTTACCTAGCCCAGGGGCTGCGGCTGCATAGGGTTCAAAAGACGTCTGGAATCCTCGTTACAGTCTATGGAGCCTGAAAGAAGAAGTTTCTGGCAGGCGACCAGTGATGAAGTTCGATGGGATCCAAGCCTGGATCGGAGTTGAAGATGACCTGAAAGCAGAGGGGACTCAGTTCTTGATTACTAGCCAGTGATCAGATGGGCACCAGGATGGCACCGGATGAAGTCACCTCGACCAGGTGAGTGGGCGACGCTGGGCTCTGCAGTCTCTCGGACCAGGAGGCGTTGTCGGCGACTAGGATGGAGGTGCGAGCTGTCCCACGCAGGTATCTGCTGTCGGCGCTGCTGGAACCAGGATTGGAGCAACAAGCCTTGGCAAAGGCAAGCCCACGCAGTGGACTCAAGATGGCGTCTGGAGTGGACCAGGAGGGTCCGGGGTGCTCCTCTGTTGGAGGGGGAGCAAGGGCCAGTCTGGAGCAACCAGACCAGCGATGGAAGTGTCGTGGTTCGTCGTCAGGAGGGCCACAAGCCAGCAGGCAAGTAGCCGGACAACGCGGTGAGCAGCAAAGAGCAGAAGGGCCCCACGCAGATCTCGTGGATGCTGGGAGGCTGGACTTCGGTGCTGGAGCTGCTCAGGGTTAGGGCTTCTCAAACCCCAAAGCACTTACTTGAGGGTCTCTCGGAAGTCGTGCTGGTGAAGCGTCGTGCAGGTCTTGAAGATGGCCGGTCCCACGGGTCTCGTCACACCCACGAATCTCAGCGTGGCTGATGATGCAGGTAGAGGTCAGAGATGGCAGGGAATCCGGGTCTCGTCGAGCTGGGCAGTCTTGATCCGGAGGATGGACGTGCAGCAAACCGCAAGAGCTTCGATGGTGCCTGCTGGTGCAGGGTGGCTACTCCTTAGCCACAAGGGAGAGTCTTCAGAAAGGTTCAAGAGTTCTTTCGTGGAAAGTCATCAAGATTCAGAATTATCTAATTTGGGAAGGGGGCCCGCTCCTACCTTTATTCTAAGAAAAGGGGCTGGCACACGACTAGGTCCTGCCCTATGGGTGGGACCAAGAGGGGGGTGGTTACACCCCTCTCCTTTGTCCGGTCTCTCCTCAGCTCAGGGGCTGGGGTGCCCCTGAAACTGGTTTGAGCCGGCCTATGCACAGTGAGCACCGCGGTGCCACTTGCAGTCACCTTCCTTTCTGCCCTGCCTACCTGGGATACACAAAATCCTGTCTGGGATGGTGCTAGCACCGCCCCTGGCAGGAAACCCTTTGTCCAGGCCTCCGTTGCTGGAAGGACTCCCAGCAGCAGGAGGGCAGACTTGTGTCTCGGTGGCAGCATCCATTTTGTGGAGCTGAGGCTATGTCTGACTTTAACCGGGGTTCACAGTTACATACATGTCGTGTCCCTCTAGAAGGGTGGAATGCTACCCCCCTCGCCAGAATTGGCGAGGGGGTAGTATTCCAATTCGTATGACACCTTACTCGACATGTTTTGATAAAGTTATACCAGAGTTAGCATTTGACCGCGAGGTACATAATGCACTTAAGAGTATATGGTATAGCGTTATCATGGAACAGCTATTAGGACTTGGTTCCGCAAGCTGCAACCGGGCTCAGCTCATGCCAGAGCACCATCTCACATAATTCCAAGCACTCTGCCTTCAGGATTGATAAGGCCTGCCATAGGAGTGACTGATAGGAATCTATGTGTCCATTTTAAGATTAGATATAGGTATACTATATCTAAAGCAAAGGGTGATTACACCACCTTGCCCCAGCTGTCGTGCAGCCAGTTGTGTCTGTTTGGGTGGCCAGCCAGGGGTGGCATAATACATGCTTCAGCCCCTGGTAGGCCCTGGGTACACCTATTCCCTGGATACCTAAGGTATACTGTACAGGGACTGGTAAGGTGGCCCAGTACCAATTGGTAAAATGCACCTAAGGTACATGGTTGTAATTTAGAGAGAGAACAGCTAGGCTGTGGGTCTGATTAGCAGGCCCACAGCCAGGGAAAGTCGTAAATCAGTGAAGCAAAAAGCAAAAATCTGGGGTGGCCATGGGATTGCAGACCCCACTCTCCTACACCTGCATTCCCTGGATGTTAGGAGGGTGTTGAAATTTTATCTGGATAAAACCAAGGATATTCATAGGTCAGACCAATTGTTTATCAATTATGGATCAGTCAGGACCGGTCTTGCTACCTCAAAACAATCCATCTCGAGGTGGATTGTGTCCTGTATACAATTGTGTTACCAAAAGGCTAATAAGACCTTAGGGGGTAAACCTAAGGCTCATTCCACAAGGGGGAAAGCTGCCACGACTGCTTTGCTGCGTAATGTTCCAATTGCAGAAATCTGCAAGGCGGCCACTTGGAAGTCGGTCCATACCTTTGCTAAGCATTACTGTCTGGACACTGATGTCAAGGCAGATGCTCAGGTTGGGCAGGCTTCGCTGCGAAATCTGTTATTTCTTTTTTCTCCACCGCCGCTTTGGCGTGGGGATGGGCTTGCCATTCTATTCACTAGATTATGACTATACACAGAGATCCCCCACTACAGAAGGAGTAGTTTCTGTCCTGTAACTCCAGTTCTGTAGTAGGGGTATCTCTGTTATAGTCATAAGCGCCCGCCCCCCCCCCCCCCCGGTGGAGAGAGATATTCATGTAAGAAATGCTACAGGTCTGGCGTGTTACGCCTTCAAAAAGAACTGAAAGTAAAAGGGACCTGCAGTGCATTCTGGGATACTGTGAGACTTCTGGAAAGTTCTCTTAAAGGCACAGTATCCTGTTCTGAGCCACATAATGGCAGCCTATGGGGCTTGTCTGTCCACTTCTTCCTCTCTATCATTCCAGAGGGTTTTGCTGTTAAAGGCAAGGTTTTTCTCTGTGGAGAAACCTGGGCAGGCTGTGCTGTTTGTGGTTGATTGGTGGAATTTCTAGTTGAAGTACTGGACTGTGTAGCCTGTGGATATAGGCTGCATTATCTGTCTTTAAATTCTCTCTTAAGTGTCTGTGCAGTTCTGCATGTTTTGACAACTTAAGAGATTATTTTTGATTGCTCCGGGGTCCACGCACATGGGCGGGACTATGCACTAGATTATGACTATAACAGAGATACCCCTACTACAGAACTGGAGTTACAGGACAGAAACTGCTCCTTATTTTTTAATAAAAACCTTTTCAGGATTTTCAGTTAGTTGAGGTTTTATTGGTTTTCCACCCAAACTATCTCTACCTAGTTCTTCATATGATTTTTCAATAATTCTGGCAAGCTCATATGGTTGCTCAGTAATATCAGTTTCTTTTAGCTTCTGGTGGATCGCCACGAATGCTGCTTCACCTTTAATGTTAGCTAATAGTATAGCTGAGACCTGTTTGAAATCTTTCAGTAATTTCATACCCAGATTTAAGGCCGGTTCTGGACCGTATTCATTTTGAATCTGTCTCAGAACGTCTGATATTACCGCCATAGACGGGACACCATGTGTTTTTGTGTAGATTGACGCAAAGACTGTACCCCAAGTGTCTACATGTGGTGCAATCCCCATTGGTAGACAGATTGTCAGAATTCTGTGTTTCTCATGAGGTGTACTGTCAGGGAATACTGCCTCTATTTGAGTAATTTTCTGGGCTAACCAGAACAGAATTTGTTCCCTTTTTGCGGGCAATTTACAGATTACTGACTGTATAGTCTGTGGTGTAATTTTGTTTGTGTTCCCCTGATGATGGGTGTGCTGTGGAATTCTTAAAGTCAGTTGGACTGTTAAAGTCTGCATGACATATTAAACCAATTGTCTATGTATTTTAATTAGCTGTTTTAGCTGAGCTAATAGTTCTGGACCTGTCATTCTTTCAATGTCAGGATGTGGTGTATAACTAGCTAGTACCGGCCATGTTGCTCCTGATCTACCTAGTGGACCGAGCCTAGTAATGTGATTTTGATGTTGTGGGGCGCCATTAAACCAGAGCTGATGCTCTTGTTAAGTTAGTGGAATTTCAACGTCCTCGAAAGGAACGTATTCCGCTGGAGGTTCTTCTACTTTGTAGTAGTGGAACTCATGTGTTACTGGATTTGCTGCAGGAAACAGAATCCATGAATAGAATACCTTTGTCTGCCGATATTCATGTGCCTCTATAACAAATATTACTTTACCACCTCTCAATGATACTCCATTTTCTATAAGTTTTATGGTAATTGTTTTCCTTATATTTACCGGGATGAGTATAGCATCCGGGTTATTTTGTTGGAAATTTGTGTCTAAAACTACTTGAGCTGCTAGTGCAGCTCACTCCCTTTCGTCGTCACTCTCTGTCATTTTGTTGACCGAAAGTTTGCAGAGCAAGTTTCAAGGAAACAAAGATTAGGGGCTAGATGTAGGTAAATCTAAATTACCGATTCATAAATACCGAATTTTACCGATTCGGTATTTATGAATCGGTAAATTAGATGTAGTTAAAAAATCGGTAATTTTTACCTATTTGGTATTTACCGATTCGGTAAATACCGAATTGGTATTTGCCATTGAACCCTATGGGCCTTGAAGCCCCTAGGAATCAATAGCAAATACCGATTTGGTAATTACCGAATCGGTAAAATTACCGAATTGACATGGGGAACAGGGTGTCACTTTGACACCCTGTTGCACCCCTGTTTCAGGCTTGTGTGCCATGTGACACACATACATGCCCTTAGGGCATGTCTGTGTGCTACATTGCACAGGTGTACATGCACAGATGTGCATGTACACAGGGATTCGTTATTTACCATGTAATAGTATTACATGGTAAATACCGAATCCTAAAAGCCCTGTAGCACTGTTAACAGTGCTACCTACATTTGAAAATACATATTCGGTAATTTTACCGCTCGGTAAATTTACCGAATCGGTAAAATTCACATATTCGGTAAATTTACCGATTCTGTAATTTTACAGAGTCTGTTAAATTAACGATTCGGTAAAATTACCGAATATGTATGTTTTAAACACCCCTACATATCAATGTCCAAATACCGGTCGGAAACGGCCGAAAATCGGTATTTTCGGCCGTTTCCGACCGGTATTGCCCTACCTACATCTGGCCCTAGGTGCACAATATTTTGGAACACTGTATCCTTCAACGTTGAACAAACCAAAAACTAATATAGGATTTTTGTCCTACTCAGTTATGGCGGATATTTTATCCTTTAACCCACTTTTTACAAAGACCAAGGGGTATGTGTGAAAAGCACGACTGAGTTACTCTAGTATCTAGCGTTAGGTTATCGCCTTACCAAACGTTGGGCGCCATGTAGTGTAGTTCCTAAATTCCCAATAGGCTCTGCGCATTGGAATGGTGTATCCTGTAGAGTAGACAAAGGACTGAAGTTGACTAGGTCTCTACCGAATATACTAGACTTAATTGGGAGTGCCAGCTAGCTCAGAGATCACTAGAAACGTTCTCGAATACGCAAGAAGGGAATCGTTTCTGAGAACCGCATAAACATGATAACTTTGTTTCCCAAGAATAAGAAATATATCTCTAGAGTCGCGAGAACAATAGATAGTTATTTCACTCAGTCAATCGTGCATGCTTCGTTTCACCAGAGGTGCAGAGAAATACAGAGACGGGCGTTTTCAATATACAGTATTTATTGAACAGTCTTCTGTCTCATGCAGGAGAAATGAACTGCTACAATCGTAATACTGGTTGCAAAGTACAATGCGTACAGTACGAAGAGTATTATAAAATAATACTGTAAAAGCATGATATGGTTTCTAAGCCATAAAATATATAGAATACATACATTAATAAATAAAGACTAAAAAGTACTCAACTGGTGCTTCTAAAATACGCCTACCCCGGTGTACCTAACCTAGGTCTAGTACAAGGGAAGAAGTAAGTGAGGTGTAGCTTAGTTTCAGTATTCTTTTGCCAAGAATCTAATCCAAGAATTCTCTAAGGGTCTAATCAGCTCGGTACCTTGGTTTTAGAATGTAGGACGTCTGGTATCTCTCTCTCAGGACTCGATTTCCCAGCAACCCACAAGGGTAGCTTGGAAACACTGGAGCTGGATTTCTCGGCTGGAGAAAGGACAGCGTCTCTCAGTGCGTCAGCTGGAGGGTCGGCTTCCTTCGGCACTAGCTGCAGCAGGGCACGTCGAGCAAGTAGATAGTCGAACTGCTCCAAACCATTGTGTGTTTGCCTGGGCAAGTGTGGGCAAATTTATACCTTGAAGGTGCAGAGTTTGACTTAAGGTTGGACATAATAACGTCATCAAAGACTATGGGCCGGTATTTTCGGCCGTTACCGACCGGTATTTACAAAATGGTATGTAGGGCCACATATTTTACAGATTCGGTAAATTTACCGATCGGTAAATTTACCGAATCTGTAAAATACCGAATCGGTATTTTTACCTATTCGATAAATTTGATATGTAGGTGGGACTCTTCTGAGTCCCACAACCCTTACCGAATCTGTATTTTACCATCAAATATATTTGATGGTAAAATACCGATTCCGGTGTGCATGCACATGTGTGCATGCACACCTGTGCCATATGACAGGCAGACCTGCCCTTAGGGCAGGTATGCCTGCCACATGGCACCCGAGCTTCTTTTGGGGGTGCCAGAGGGTGTCAAAGTGACACCCCCTGCACCCTTGTGACATTCGTTATTTACCGAATCGGTAAATACCGAATCGGTAATGCCCATTCATTCCTGTGGGCTGCAAAGCCCATAGGAATGAATGGGCAATACCGGTCGGTATTTACCGAATCGGTAAATACAGATTTTTTACCGATTCGGTAAAAGGAACATCTGGATGTTCCTACATATCCACCCCTTAGATTTACCGATTTTTAATTACCGATTCGGTAAAATCTGTAAATCTATTTTACCTACATCTGGGCCTAAGTTCTTGGAAAACTCCATGAGTTCTTGGATAAATCAATATTCATGCAGGGGGAAGTCCCTGACTGCTGAAGGCGGGTTTTTCCAAGAAATCGCTGTAGATTTTCGGAACTAGTGGAAGTAGCCAAGCCGTATTAGGACTACTTAAGCTATGTCTTAATATGGTTATGATTTCTATGCCTATATAAGGATACAGTATTTTATACCTGTATAAGGGCATGAAACGGTAAAATTACACTAGGGTCCTAAAACACTACACAACAGACCTTCCAGGGCAGATCTGAGGCAGGCGCAGTTGGACTGCCCTTCTCTTGAACCCCTCAGACAGCAAGCTGCTGCTGAGGCTGCAGGGAATGCTCGTGGGACCCATAAAACTTATTGGGATGAAGGGCTCCTGTATTCAGAGGCTAGAGACCCCAAGCCTGGAACTACCAGGAGGTTGGTCATACCTTTGGCATTCAGGGGCTTCCTTTTAACACTAGCCAATGATATTCCCCTTGCAGGACATCTTGGCCAGAACAAGACTTGGGACAGGCTTGTCCCTCACTTTCACTGGCCTCACATGTCAGAAGATACCAAGGAGTTTTGTCGCTCCTGTGTCACCTTCCAAGCCAGTGGCAAATCAGATGTCACCATAAAGGCCCCCCTTTATACCACTACCAGTGGTGGGTGTTCCCTTTGAACGTGTAGGGATTGACATTGTTGGACCAATGAATCCCCAAACAGCCTCTGAGCACAGATTTATTCTGGTGGTAGTGGATCAAGCCACTAGATACCCAGAAGCTATTCCCATTAGGACCACAACAGCACCTGTTGTGGCAAGACCCCTCCTGGGAGTTTTCTCAAGAGTGGGTTTCCCTAAGGAGGTTGTGTCAGACAGAGGTGCAAACGTTATGTCTGGATACCGGACTGCAATGTGGAAGGAGTGTGGGGTGAACTACAAGTTCACCACACCCTATCACCCACAATGCAATGGTCTAGTTGAGAGGTTCAGCAAGACCTTAAAGGGCATGAGTAAGGGTCTCCCTGAAAAGCTCAGGCGGAGATGGGACATCCTGCTGCCCTGCCTTTTGTTTGCTTATAGAGAAGTCCCACAGAAGGGGGTTGGCTACAGCCCTTTTGAACTTTTGTTTGGACATTCTGTAAGGGTACCCCTTTGTCTGGTGAAGGAGGGATGGGAGTTACCTCTAAAAACCTCCCAAGCAAGACATTGTGGACTATGTACTTGGTCTCCGCTCCCAGATGACTGAGTACATGAAAAGGGCATCCAAAAACCTTGAGGCTAGTCGGGAATTGCAAAAGGCCTGCCATGACCAAAAGGCTGTGCTGACTGTTTACCAGCCAGGACAGAAAGTGTGGGTGTTGGAGCCTGTGGCCCCAGCAGCTCTCCAAGACAAGTGGAGTGGACCCCACACTATTGTTGAGCAGAAGGGAGAAGTCACCTATTTGGTTGACCTTAGAACTTCCAGGAGCCCCCACAGGGTGCTTCATGTCAACAGACTGAAACCATCTGTTGACAAGGCAGACATGGGCTTGCTCATGGCTACTGATGAGGGACAGGAGGAAGAGAGTGACCCTCTCCCAGACCTGCTCTCTCAGAACCCTGATGATGGTTCAGTTGATGGTGTAGCCTTGGCAGGCAGCCTCACTGACCAACAGAAGAAGGACTGCAGACAGGTTCTGCAGGCCTACAGACATATGTTTTCACTGACTCCAAGTCAGAGTACTTGGTGCACTCATAAAGTGGACACTGGGGACAGTCTGCCTGTTAAAAGTAAGATTTACAGGCAGCCTGACATGTCAGGGTCTGTATCAGGATAGAGGTCCAAAAGATGTTGGAATTGGGAGTCATTGAACCCTCAGAGAGCCCTTGGGCCACTCCAGTAGTCCTTGTACCTAAACCTCAGACCCAAGATGGTAAGAGAGAGATGAGGTTTTGCATGTTTACAGAGGTCTCAATGCTGTCACTAGGACAGATGCCCATCCAATACCCAGGGCAGATGAGCTCATAGACAGATTGGCATCTGCCAAGTTTTTGAGCACATTTGACCTGACAGCTGGCTACCCGCAGATTAGACTAGCTGATGATGCAAAGCCAAAGACAGCATTTTCAACCCCTGGTGGGCATTATCAGTTTGTGGTGATGCCCTTTGGCCTGGGAAATGCACCTGCCACATTCCAAAGGTTGGTGAACCAAGTCCTCTCAGGTCTGGATTACTACTGTGCAGCTTATCTAGATGATATTGCGGTCTTTAGCTCCACCTGGGAAGATCACCTGATCCACCTGAAGAATGTTTTGGAGGCCCTGCAAAAGTCAGGCCTAACTATCAAGGTTACCAAGTGCCAGATAGGGCAGAGTCAGGTTGTATACCTGGGCCACCTTGTAGGTGGAGGCCAGGTTCAACCATTGCAGAGCAAGATCCAGACCATAATGGACTGGACTGCTCCAACTACCCAGACTCAGGTCAGAGCTTTCTTGGGCCTGACTGGGTATTACAGGAAATTTGTCACGGGGTATGGCTCCATAGTGGCACCCCTTATTGACTTAACTTACAAGAAAATGCCAAAGAAAATTCAGTGGACTGTCAGCTGTCAAAAGGCATTTGATGACCTGAAGCAGGCCATGTGCACTGCACCTATTCTGCAAAGTCCAGACGACTCCAAAGAATTCATTGTTCAAACAGATGCTTCTGAGTTGGGGGTAGGGGCTGTGCTTTCACAACTGAATAAAGATGGTCAAGACCAGCCAGTAGCTTTCATAAGCAAAAGTCTGACCCCTAGAGAGAAACGTTGGTCAGGTATTGAGAGGGAGGCCTTTGCTGTGGTTTGGGCACTGAAGAAGCTGAGGCCATACTTGTTTGGTACTCACTTCAAGCTTCAGACAGACCATAAGCCCCTCTTGTGGCTAAAAGAGATCAAGGGTGAAAATCCCAAATTGCTCAGGTGGTGCATTTCCCTACAGGGTATGGAATTTACAGTGGAACATAGACCTGGGATTAACCATGCCAATGCAGATGGACTCTCCAGATATTTCCACCTAGAACATGAAGACTCAACTGGTCATGGTTAGTTTAATGTCCCTGTGTTTGGAGGGGGGGGTTGTGTAGGAGAGTAGGGTCTGCTTCCTATGGTTACCCCCACTTTTTGCTGTGGTTCCCGTTTTTTTTTTTTACTTTAGTGTGGCTGTGGGCCTGCCAATCAGACCCACAGCCCAGATGTTCTCTCTCAAAATTGATATCATGTACTTTAGGTACATACCAGATTGGTTACTGGGTCAGCCTTATGAGCCCCTGTATAGTGTACCATAGGTACCCAGGGCATAGGTGCACCTTAGGCCTACCAGGGGCTGCAGCATTTATTGTGCCACCCCTGGTTTGCCTTCCAAACTGAAACCACAGGTCTGTTCACACAGCCTGGGTAAGGTGGTGTAATCACCCCTTACTTAGATATAGTATACCTATATCTATATATAAATATAGACACATATACACCTATAAGTCACTCCAATGGCAGGCCTTAACAATCCTGGAGGCAGAGTGCTTGGTTTTATGTGAGAGGGTGCCCTAGCATGAGCTGAGCCCCTCTGCAGCTTTAGGAACCATCTCTTTATAGCTGTTCTATGATATAGCCATACCATATACTCTTAAGTGCATTATAATCCTCACGGTTAATGCTACCTTTGGTTTGGCTTTACCAAAACATGTTATGTAAGGTGTCAAACACTTTGGAATACTACCTCCCCGCCAGTCCTGGTGGCGGGGTTAGCATTCCACCCTTCTAGAGGGAGAAGTAGTTACTGTTAAACCCGGTTAAAGTTAAACAGAGCCCCAGCATCACAAAATGGATGCTGCTGCCACAGACACGAGTCTGACCTGCTGCTGCTGGACGAAACTCCGGCAGGGGAGGCTTGGACAATAGGTTTCCTGTCCAGGGAGGTGCCTGTAAGGTTAATTGGGGAAGAAAAAAATTAACACCTGTGATTGTTCATGGTGTCTGTGTATGCAGCCACAAACATGTTTGGACCCACAGGCATGTGGCATTTGGCACAGTGAGTCACCATCTCAGACAACTTCTGTAAAATACCTAAAGTACGAGTTACTTACCTTTGGTAAGGATGTATCTGGTAGAGACTATTCTAGCCGCAGATTCCTTAACGTAGAATTAACCCCAGGCGTGGGATTAGATCCGGGGGGCCGGCACCATGTTACTCTGCCCGGACGTCATCCGCGTTCGTGACGTCAGCATTCCTTAGTCTATGTGCGTTCCATACTCTGGCACAAAACCTTTTTGAGATATTGTCATAATTATCTTATTATAGTTACATTTTAAAACACAAGTGTCATGCAACAAGCAATAGAGCCACCAGCAGTTTTTGTACCCAACCCTGCATCTCCTGAATTAGATTTGGAAAGGTTGAAAGAAGGGTTTAAAGCATATTTGGATTCTCTTGAAGGAGAGTCATTTACACACAAAAAGAAATATGCCATTCTCAGGCATTGTTTGGGTTCAGAAGGCAGCAACATTCAAAAACATTTTCCAAAGGAAATTATTCTCATAGTTTAAGGTGATGGAGTGGAAGATGAGTATGCCACAGCCACCAAAGCTCTGAATACACATTTCAAAGCTTGCAAAAATGTAACCTTTGAAAGACATACATTCTACAAAAGAACTCAATTACCTGGAGAGGCTGCTTCACGTTATGTTGGAAATGATAAGGTACCAACTTGTTGAAAAGGCAAACCATAGGAAAGTACAGGAAGCCCTTTCTTCCAAACCTGACGTAACATTGCAAAAGCTGTTGGACATCGCCACAAGAATAGAAAGCACAAGTTCATATATGGAACAAAAGACATTGTCGGATGGTAAAGCACAGAATGTCCTAGCTGTCAAAAGCAAATACAAGAAAACAAAGGAACTCCTAGGAAGGTCTGATATGAGAGACTGCAGTAACAGTGCAACAATGAAAACATTAGAGTGCTATAAGTGTGGCAGTACTAATCATCTAGCTCATGCTAGAGTGTGCCCAGCTGCGGACAAAATATGCGTCAAATGTTCAAAGAAGACACTAGTTACTTAATTGTAGACTATGGTTCTCCAGTATTATCTTTCATAGATTCACATGCTTGTATCTTCCCCGTCGTCATGGTGGGAGTCTCACAGTAACAGAATGAACAAAGCAGTATCATAGAGAAAAACTGTATAGAAAATCCCACAGGGGATGGCTTAATTTGGTAACCAGACCTCCTTATTGTTTGGTCCAAAACTCAGCCAATCAGCAACAGGCCCCGACATCACACTCCCCAGCAGAGCTCTCCTACCTCAGATTTCCAGCCCCAAGTGAGAGACATGGATATAGTCAGAGGTAAAAGGTTCTACCTGAGAAACGGGGAGGTGGACGGGCACATGTGAATCTCTGAAAGATAATACTGGAGAACCATAGTGTACAGGTAACTAGTTTCTTCTCCAGTATTGCATCTTTCATAGATTCACATGCTTGTATCAGAGTAGCAAGTAGCACCAAAAAATATCAAAGCGTTTCCAGTATAGAACCCCAGATCTCGGAGCTCTGCTCCCAAAATGTGTGATGTATTATCCATTATACACCATTCAGAATAAATAAATAAATAATCTCTGTAAACTATGAAATTGAAATGCATTCCACATAGAACTATACTAATATAGTGCCTAAAACAAACATTTGTTCATATGTCGTTATATTCATCTATATATCAATATATATACACATGTATATCTGGACAAATAATTATATGGAGCTTGAACATAAAAATACCTTATTGAAATAGACGTTGAAGAACTGCTTGACCCACTGCTGTGTCTTCTTTCCACGCAGTATCTAGACAGTAGTGTCTAGTAAAAGAGTGAATGCTCTTCCAGGTCGGTGCTCTGCAGATGTCTGGCAGTGACACTCCTGCAAACAAGGCCGTTGAGGTTGCCATCTTTCCGGTGGAATGTGCTTGTACCTTGGAGCGCAGGGGTTTCCCGGCCTTTTCATGACATGAGATAATAGCCGATGTAATCCATCTTGAAATACTTGATCTGGATAGTGCCAGACCTTTCCTCTGTCCAGCAAAGGCTATAAACAACTGTTTTGTCTTTCTGAACGATTTCGTTCTGTCGATATAAAACTTTAAACATCTTTTGATGTCTAGAGAGTGCAGGGCTCTCTCTGCTTCTGTTGAGGGATTCCCAAAAAAAGTAGGCAGCACTACCGGTTCATTGAGATGAAATATTGTAGGAACCGTAGGAATTAATTTTGGGTTTGTCCTTAATATCACCTTGTCTGGCCTAAACTGTAGAAAGGGTTCTGCAATTGAGAAAGCTTGGATTTCTCTAACTCTCCTAGCAGACGTGAGAGCCAACAGCAATGCCGTCTTCCACGATATGAACTGTAGGTCTGCTTTATGTATCGGTTCGAATGGAGGCTTCATGAATTGAGATAGTACCGTATTCAGATGCCAAGGGATTGGAGGGTGCTGAATCGGAGGGAATACTCTGAAAAGCCCTTTTATGAACTCTTTGACCACCCTTTGTGACCAGAGCGAAGGTGATTTGGAACTCTTCTATATCTTGCAATTGCTGCCAAGTGTACCTTCAAGTAGGCATGGGAAAGACCTGCTTTAGACAGATGAAGAAGATATGGCAGAATTTGTTCCGGAGAAGCTGAGAAAGGATGCAAAGCCTGAGAAGCACACCATTGGCAAAACCTCTTCCATTTTGCCGTGTATGTTTTGTTTGTGGAAACTGCCCGAGATTGAGACAGTATCTCCCTGCAGTCTTGAGGGATGTTTAGGGATTGGAATTCATGTTCATGAGGTTCCATGCTGATAAGTTCAGCGATGTCGAATTCGGGTGAAGGATTTGTCCTTTGTTCATAGAAATCAAATCCTGTGTTATCGGAAACTGGATCCTGGGGGCTACTGAAAGCTGGAGAAGCTCTGAGAACCATGCTTGCCTCGGCCAAGCAGGAGCTATCAAAATCAAGTGGCATGGCTCAGATCTCATTTTGCCAAGTCCCCTTGATATCAGAGGCAATGGAGGAAACGCGTATGCGAACATTCCTGTCCAACGCAGGTGTAATGCATTACCCCATGATCCCGCCTGCAGGAATCTGCTTGCGAACTGTTTGCATTTTGAGTTGTCCTGGTTTGCGAACAAATCTAACATTGGCGTGCCCCACTGCCGAAACTCAGTTGGAGTTGGCCTGGTTCCCACTCGTGTGACACACTGGTTGTCCTGCTCAGAACATCCGCTCGTGTTGTTTATCCCTTGAATATGTTGTACCTGAATGGAGATGTTGTGAAGTAGGAGCCATCTCGAAATTTCTTGTGCTTGTGTCGAGAGCAGCTTCGATCTTGGTCCTCCTTGTTTCAAGAGGTAAAACATTGTTGTACTGTCTGTTCTTATCACAGTGGAATCGTGAATCCTGGGGAGAAAAGCTTTTAGACCCAAGAAAACCGCTTTTAGTTCCAGCATGTTGCTGTGTAACGGAGCCTCCTGTTTGGACCATTGACCCTGAATCTCGAGGTCCTAGAGATGTGCCCCCCCATCCCTGTAGCGAGGCATCCGATGTCATAACATAACTGTGGCGTTGTGGTTCGAATGTCAGACCTTGTACCAGATGCTTTCTGATCTTCCACCATGACAGAGCTTGTCGTATTTGAGGAGATATGAAGGTCCGATACTCGAATGACCCCTGGTATTGTATCCACTGTTTGTCGAGGAGTTCTTGTAAAGGTCTCATCTGCAGATGGCAATTTGGTACCAATAGGATACAAGAGGACATCATCCCCAACAAAGACTTGAATATTCTCACTGAAGTGTACTCTTGACTCCAGAGTTAACATTTTTAGAATCCGCTCCTCTGATGGATAGGCTTTTCCATACTGATTCGCAGGCCCAGGCGATGAAATAGATCCATGCAGCAGTTTAGAGAGATCTGGACTTCCCTGTAAGATGATCCTTTTACCAGCCAATTGTCCAGATATGGGAAGATTTGGTGCCCTTGTAATCTTAAGTGAGTCGCTAGTGGAGCCATGCATTTTGTAAAGACCCTTGGGGCTGATTTGAGCCCTAAGGGCAACACCTTGAATTGGTAGTGGCGCCCCTCCACTACGAAACGCAGATACTTTCTGTGATTTACATGGATCGGGATATGGAAATAAGCATCCAAGAGATCCAGAGATGCCATGAAATCTTTTTTGCATAGAAGCAAGAGAATCTCTTGAAGTGAGAGCATGCGGAACGGGATTTTCTTGATAAACTGGTTCAAATCTCTCAGATCCAAAACCTGTCTCCATTTTGATGTTTTTTTTTTCCGTATCAGAAAGAAATGTCATCTGAAAGGAAAAGGATTTTACTCACAAGGAACTTCCTCTATAGCCCCCTTCCGTATCAGATAGAATTTCTGCTCTGAGAGCTGGATAATGTTTCTGCTGTCTGAGGACAGGAGGATGATTTGGGGGTATCTGTACAAATTCCAGGGTATGGCCTCGATGAATTATATTTAATACCCATTTGTCTGTCGTTATTGACAGCCAATGTTTCGAGAAGAGAGAGAGATAATGGTCGCTGTCGGGATCTGGACGAATGGAGGGCGCCTTGATGAGGTCACTGCCGTCTATTAGGCTGCTGTGCTTTTCCTCTAGCAGTATTCTTTCCTCTAGATTGCTGATGGTACGAAGCATTTGAGGAACGATATTATTGATTAGAGGGATATTGGCGGTTACCTTGCTGGCTGTATGGTTGATACCTGTTAGACTGGTACGAAGATCTTTGTCCAAATTGTGCTCTAGCTCCTCACCTCTGAAAGGACTGGAACCTGCCCTGTTGGAGAGACCCCAGCGCTCGCGCTGTGTCTGTATCTGCCTTGATTCCCTGGAGGGCATTGTCTATATGTTTGTCAAACAGGTTCTCCCCATCAAAAGGCATGCCAACAATTTTCGCCTGTACCTCAGGCCTAAAAGATGCTGCTTTCAGCCAACCCGGTCTCCTCAGGGCTACTGCTCCCGCCATTTGACGAAACGCCACAAAAGAGATGTCCATGGTAATATCAATAGATTCAGAGGCCGCCTTAGCCCCATCCTGTAAAATAGCTGCAGCCTCCTCTTGTTTATCCTGTGGCGCTAAATCGGACCACATCTGCCTGTTATAACGGCTGATGAGAGCCATAGCATTTGATGCCTTGATGGTAGATGCTGCCATTGCTGCAAACCACTTACCTGCTCCGTCCATTCGCCTTCCCTCCTTATCAGGGGGAGCTACCAATGTGGAAACAGGATGATTTTTAAAGTGTCTCTGTGCTGCCTGCATTACCACCGATTCTGGGCGTGGGTGTCCAATCAAACACGCAGGCGAAGACTCCGGCGCCGGGTATTTCTTTTCAATTTTAGGAACCGAGGCCGCCCCTGATGCTGGTGTTTTCAGGATTTTCAGACCTGCATCCCAATTGTGTTGTATGATTGGGATTGATTTAGTTGACTTCCTGTAATCTTCTTTAAACATCATATAGAAAACATTAGGTTTCCTGTACTGGCATCTGAAGCTCAAATCTTTTAGCTGCTTTCTCCATGATATCATGGAATCCTCCGATGTCTTGAGGAGGAGAGTTCGCTGGGGAAGGGGATGGTGAAGGTGTTGTTGGTAAGACATATTCATCCCATTCTACACCAACTGGTGTGTCATGAAGAAGCTCACCTTCCTCTGGTTGCTCTTCTCCATCACTCCCTGTGAAGTAGTCTCGTATTGTGACAACCGGAGATCTCAATTTTTGCACTGCAGTAGTAGGCTGGGCTACTTGTACTTGTTCAGGTGTGACTGGAGCGATTGCAGCAGGTGCATTAGCTTCCGGAAAACGGCAGTAGTAGTTGATCATGTGACGTAGGTCCGTCACCAGGGAGATAGGCATTGAGATGGATTCTTCCCGCTCACCCGTCTGCTGTTCCTCCTCCTCCTCCTCGTAGTCATATGACTCTTAGAATGACTCATACCTTTTTGATTTTGCTTGAGGGCGATCCTTAAATGAATAGACCTCTTGAACCTCCTGGTCTTCATCCTCATCAGGGTCTTGGCTCTTAATTTGCAGCTGAGAGGGACTGTAAGCCGCTCCTGAAGACTCATCATCTGACTCCTGCATCTCCAGCAAATTTGACGGAGGTAGGGGAGAAATTTTTGTCCATGCTGTAAATTCAGAGGATTTCTTCACCATTGACGAGCCCGTCGACGAGCGGAAAGATCTTCTAGATATCATAGTCTTCGACTTTGGTGATTTAAAAGCAGTCATCGGCGGCGCCGTCAAAACAGAGCTCCTGTCGTCGAGATGCGAATGCTCGTCAACGGAACTGCTATCGACGAGGATGTAACCCGTCCCGTCGATGTAGGCGTCGACGGTGTAGTCTTGGTCACTGCCGTCGACGCCGCAGCCGTAGTCTATCGACAACATCGGGGGGGGGGGGCCAGGCATCCTTAGCGTTGTGGGGGCCGTTGTGGAGATTAAGCAAGCTATTGTCCAGAGTTGCAGAGTGGGAGTCCATGATTGGAATAGGCACCGAGGCGAGAATTATCAGGTCCGTGGAATTTTTGAGCCCAAGACCCGCCGAGTTGGGGAATTGAACCCTGGTCCCGGGCTAGACCTCTGCATCAGGGTCTGCCGCTCTAACCATTGAGCCACACTTCTCCACTTGTACACACAAACACACAGACTCACACACTAATACAGCGATAACTGCAAGTCACACACTTACAGACACATACACCCAGACACAAACCCACACACCATCTCATAGAATGATTTACAAGCCCACACAGCGACTCACACACCCACTCACAGATACAGCAACTCAGAGCCACGATTACTCACACACCCACTCACAGACACTCGCGCAGTCACACCTACACACCTAGAAACACTCACAAACCCATATAGTTGGTCACACAACCATACTGCCACTCAGACTCTCTCGCACGCCAATAGTGAGTCACACACACATACAGATACTTACTCGCGCACACTTACAGCCACATACAGCTACTCTCTTGAACACCCATGCAGCCAATCACACACACACCTGCACACCTATACAGCCACTCACACACCTATAGTCACTCACAGACCCACAGGCAAACCCATTACCACTCCTGCACCCATTCACATACCTACACATTAACACCCAATCACACTCCCACAGTTACATCCCCACTAACACATGCATACATACGCTCATATAAATACTGAGATCCTTAGACTCATTCCCCCATACTGAGTCACACACTCATAGTCACTTATACATTCATTTCCATTTTAGTATAGTAGATGACATTGCAAAACATTTGCTACGGTCTTGTTTAATATTTTATAGCTTCATTCACCTTGGTGAATATAAAAGTAGTCTCCTGTACTATTTTAATTTAATTCATGTGGGGTATGATACATATACAAACACACAATTGCATAAAACACACACTTAGCTCTTTCTTTGACAATATGAGGTGGTTCTAACAAAACCCATTTTTTAAAAAGGTTTTTGTAACTTATTTTTTGGGGTATTTTTTTAGGAACAAAAATGAACTAGGTAGGAAAACAGGTAAGAGAAGGCAAGTTCAAAGAAGCAACTGGCGTCAGTCTCTCAAATAAAATGTAAGGTTAATTGGGGAAGAAAAAAATTAACACCTGTGATTGTTCATGGTGTCTGTGTATGCAGCCACAAACATGTTTGGACCCACAGGCATGTGGCATTTGGCACAGTGAGTCACCATCTCAGACAACTTCTGTAAAATACCTAAAGTACGAGTTACTTACCTTTGGTAAGGATGTATCTGGTAGAGACTATTCTAGCCGCAGATTCCTTAACGTAGAATTAACCCCAGGCGTGAGATTAGATCCGGGGGGCCGGCACCATGTTACTCTGCCCGGACGTCATCCGCGTTCGTGACGTCAGCATTCCTTAGTCTATGTGCGTTCCATACTCTGGCACAAAAATTTTTGAGATATTGTCATAATTATCTTATTATAGTTACATTTTAAAACACAAGTGTCATGCAACAAGCAATAGAGCCACCAGCAGTTTTTGTACCCAACACTGCATCTCCTGAATTAGATTTGGAAAGGTTGAAAGAAGGGTTTAAAGCATATTTGGATTCTCTTGAAGGAGAGTCATTTACACACAAAAAGAAATATGCCATTCTCAGGCATTGTTTGGGTTCAGAAGGCAGCAACATTCAAAAACATTTTCCAAAGGAAATTGTTCTCATAGTTTAAGGTGATGGGGTGGAAGATGAGTATGCCACAGCCACCAAAGCTCTGAATACACATTTCAAAGCTTGCAAAAATGTAACCTTTGAAAGACATACATTCTACAAAAGAACTCAATTACCAGGAGAGGCTGCTTCACGTTATGTTGGAAATGATAAGGTACCAACTTGTTGAAAAGGCAAACCATAGAAAAGTACAGGAAGCCCTTTCTTCCAAGCCTGACGTAACATTGCAAAAGCTGTTGGACATCGCCACAAGAATAGAAAGCACAAGTTCATATATGGAACAAAAGACATTGTCGGATGGTAAAGCACAGAATGTCCTAGCGGTCAAAAGCAAATACAAGAAAACAAAGGAACTCCTAGGAAGGTCTGATATGAGAGACTGCAGTAACAGTGCAACAATGAAAACATTAGAGTGCTATAAGTGTGGCAGTACTAATCATCTAGCTCATGCTAGAGTGTGCCCAGCTGCGGACAAAATATGCGTCAAATGTTCAAAGAAGAAACTAGTTACTTACCTGTAGACTATGGTTCTCCAGTATTATCTTTCATAGATTCACATGCTTGTATCTTCCCCGTCGTCATGGTGGGAGTCTCACAGTAACAGAATGAACAAAGCAGTATCATAGAGAAAAACTGTATAGAAAATCCCATAGGGGATGGCTTAATTTGGTAACCAGACCTCCTTATTGTTTGGTCCAAAACTCAGCCAATCAGCAACAGGCCCCGACATCACACTCCCCAGCAGAGCTCTCCTACCTCAGATTTCCAGCCCCAAGTGAGAGACATGGATATAGCCAGAGGTAAAAGGTTCTACCTGAGAAACGGGGAGGTGTACGGGCACATGTGAATCTCTGAAAGATAATACTGGAGAACCATAGTGTACAGGTAACTAGTTTCTTCTCCAGTATTGCATCTTTCATAGATTCACATGCTTGTAGCAAGTAGCACCAAAAAATATCATAGCGTTTCCGGTATAGAACCCCAGATCTCGGAGCTCTGCTCCCAAAATGTGTGATGTATTATCCATTATACACCATTCAGAATAAATAAATAAATAATCTCTGTAAACTATGAAATTGAAATGCATTCCACATAGAACTATACTAATATAGTGCCTAAAACAAACATTTGTTCATATGTCGTTATATTCATCTATATATCAATATATATACACATGTATATCTGGACAAATAATTATATGGAGCTTGAACATAAAAATACCTTATTGAAATAGACGTTGAAGAACTGCTTGACCCACTGCTGTGTCTTCTTTCCACGCAGTATCTAGACAGTAGTGTCTAGTAAAAGAGTGAATGCTCTTCCAGGTCGGTGCTCTGCAGATGTCTGGCAGTGACACTCCTGCAAACAAGGCCGTTGAGGTTGCCATCTTTCCGGTGGAATGTGCTTGTACCTTGGAGCGCAGGGGTTTCCCGGCCTTTTCATGACATGAGATAATAGCCGATGTAATCCATCTTGAAATACTTGATATGGATAGTGCCAGACCTCTCCTCTGTCCAGCAAAGGCTATAAACAACTGTTTTGTCTTTCTGAACGATTTCGTTCTGTCGATATAAAACTTTAAACATCTTTTGATGTCTAGAGAGTGCAGGGCTCTCTCTGCTTCTGTTGAGGGATTCCCAAAAAAAGTAGGCAGCACTACCGGTTCATTGAGATGAAATATTGTAGGAACCGTAGGAATTAATTTTGGGTTTGTCCTTAATATCACCTTGTCTGGCCTAAACTGTAGAAAGGGTTCTGCAATTGAGAAAGCTTGGATTTCTCTAACTCTCCTAGCAGACGTGAGAGCCAACAGCAATGCCGTCTTCCACGATATGAACTGTAGGTCTGCTTTATGTATCGGTTCGAATGGAGGCTTCATGAATTGAGATAGTACCGTATTCAGATGCCAAGGGATTGGAGGGTGCTGAATCGGAGGGAATACTCTGAAAAGCCCTTTTATGAACTCTTTGCTCACCCTTTGTGACCAGAGCGAAGGTGATTTGGAACTCTTCTATATCTTGCAATTGCTGCCAAGTGTACCTTCAAGGAGGCATGGGAAAGACCTGCTTTAGACAGATGAAGAAGATATGGCAGAATTTGTTCCGGAGAAGCTGAGAAAGGATGCAAAGCCTGAGAAGCACACCATTGGCAAAACCTCTTCCATTTTGCCGTGTATGTTTTGTTTGTGGAAACTGCCCGAGATTGAGACAGTATCTCCCTGCAGTCTTGAGGGATGTTTAGGGATTGGAATTCATGTTCATGAGGTTCCATGCTGATAAGTTCAGCGATGTCGAATTCGGGTGAAGGATTTGTCCTTTGTTCATAGAAATCAAATCCTGTGTTATCGGAAACTGGATCCTGGGGGCTACTGAAAGCTGGAGAAGCTCTGAGAACCATGCTTGCCTCGGCCAAGCAGGAGCTATCAAAATCAAGTGGCATGGCTCAGATCTCATTTTGCCAAGTCCCCTTGATATCAGAGGCAATGGAGGAAACGCGTATGCGAACATTCCTGTCCAACGCAGGTGTAATGCATTACCCCAATGTCCCGCCTGCAGGAATCTGCTTGCGAACTGTTTGCATTTTGAGTTGTCCTGGTTTGCGAACAAATCTAACATTGGCGTGCCCCACTGCCGAAACTCAGTTGGAGTTGGCCTGGTTCCCACTCGTGTGACACACTGGTTGTCCTGCTCAGAACATCCGCTCGTGTTGTTTATCCCTTGAATATGTTGTACCTGAATGGAGATGTTGTGAAGTAGGAGCCATCTCGAAATTTCTTGTGCTTGTGTCGAGAGCAGCTTCGATCTTGGTCCTCCTTGTTTCAAGAGGTAAAACATTGTTGTACTGTCTGTTCTTATCACAGTGGAATCGTGAATCCTGGGGAGAAAAGCTTTTAGACCCAAGAAAACCGCTTTTAGTTCCAGCATGTTGCTGTGTAACGGAGCCTCCTGTTTGGACCATTGACCCTGAATCTCGAGGTCCTAGAGATGTGCCCCCCCATCCCTGTAGCGAGGCATCCGATGTCATAACATAACTGTGGCGTTGTGGTTCGAATGTCAGACCTTGTACCAGATGCTTTCTGATCTTCCACCATGACAAAGCTTGTCATATTTGAGGAGATATGAAGGTCCGATCCTCGAATGACCCCTGGTATTGTATCCACTGTTTGTCGAGGAGTTCTTGTAAAGGTCTCATCTGCAGATGGCAATTTGGTACCTATAGGATACAGGAGGACATCATCCCCAACAAAGACTTGAATATTCTCACTGAAGTGTACTCTTTTGACTCCAGAGTTAACATTTTTCGAATCCGCTCCTCTGATGGGTAGGCTTTTCCATACTGATTCGCAGGCCCAGGCGATGAAATAGATCCATGCAGCAGTTTAGAGAGATCTGGACTTCCCTGTAAGATGATCCTTTTACCAGCCAATTGTCCAGATATGGGAAGATTTGGTGCCCTTGTAATCTTAAGTGAGTCGCTAGTGGAGCCATGCATTTTGTAAAGACCCTTGGGGCTGATTTGAGCCCTAAGGGCAACACCTTGAATTGGTAGTGGCGCCCCTCCACTACGAAACGCAGATACTTTCTGTGATTTACATGGATCGGGATATGGAAATAAGCATCCAAGAGATCCAGAGATGCCATGAAATCTTTTTTGCATAGAAGCAAGAGAATCTCTTGAAGTGAGAGCATGCGGAACAGGATTTTCTTGATAAACTGGTTCAAATCTCTCAGATCCAAAACCTGTCTCCATTTTGATGTTTGTTTTTTCCGTATCAGAAAGAAATGTCATCTGAAAGGAAAAGGATTTTACTCACAAGGAACTTCCTCTATAGCCCCCTTCCGTATCAGATAGAATTTCTGCTCTGAGAGCTGGATAATGTTTCTGCTGTCTGAGGACAGGAGGATGATTTGGGGGTATCTGTACAAATTCCAGGGTATGGCCTCGATGAATTATATTTAATACCCATTTGTCTGTCGTTATTGACAGCCAATGTTTTGAGAAGAGAGAGAGATAATGGTCGCTGTCGGGATCTGGACGAATGGAGGGCGCCTTGATGAGGTCACTGCCGTCTATTAGGCTGCTGTGCTTTTCCTCTAGCAGTATTCTTTCCTCTAGATTGCTGATGGTACGAAGCATTCGAGGAACGATATTATTGATTAGAGGGATATTGGCGGTAACCTTGCTGGCTGTATGGTTGATACCTGTTGGACTGGTACGAAGATCTTTGTCCAAATTGTGCTCTAGCTCCTCACCTCTGAAAGGACTGGAACCTGCCCTGTTGGAGAGACCCCAGCGCTCGCGCTGTGTCTGTATCTGCCTTGATTCCCTGGAGGGCATTGTCTATATGTTTGTCAAACAGGTTCTCCCCATCAAAAGGCATGCCAACAATTTTCGCCTGTACCTCAGGACTAAAAGATGTGGCTTTCAGCCAACCCGGTCTCCTCAGGGCTACTGCTCCTGCCATTTGACGAAACGCCACAAAAGAGATGTCCATGGCAATATCAATAGATTCAGAGGCCGCCTTAGCCCCATCCTGTAAAATAGCTGCAGCCTCCTCTTGTTTATCCTGTGGCGCTAAATCGGACCACATCTGCCTGTTATAACGGCTGATGAGAGCCATAGCATTTGACGCCTTGATGGTAGATGCTGCCATTGCTGCAAACCGCTTACCTGCTCCGTCCATTCGCCTTCCCTCCTTATCAGGGGGAGCTACCGATGTGGAAACAGGATGATTTTTAAAGTGTCTCTGTGCTGCCTGCATTACCACCGATTCTGGGCGTGGGTGTCCAATCAAACACGCAGGCGAAGACTCCGGCGCCGGGTATTTCTTTTCAATTTTAGGAACCGAGGCCGCCCCTGATGCTGGTGTTTTCAGGATTTTCAGACCTGCATCCCAATTGTGTTGTATGATTGGGATTGATTTAGTTGACTTCCTGTAATCTTCTTTAAACATCATATAGAAAACATTAGGTTTCCTGTACTGGCATCTGAAGCTCAAATCTTTTAGCTGCTTTCTCCATGATATCATGGAATCCTCAGATGTCTTGAGGAGGAGAGTTCGCTGGGGAAGGGGATGGTGTAGGTGTTGTTGGTAAGACATATTCATCCCATTCTACACCAACTGGTGTGTCATGAAGAAGCTCACCTTCCTCTGGTTGCTCTTCTCCATCACTCCCTGTGAAGTAGTCTCGTATTGTGACAACCGGAGATCTCAATTTTTGCACTGCAGTAGTAGGCTGGGCTACTGGTACTTGTTCAGGTGTGACTGGAGCGATTGCAGCAGGTGCATTAGCTTCCGGAAAACGGCAGTAGTAGTTGATCATGTGACGTAGGTCCGTCACCAGGGAGATAGGCATTGAGATGGATTCTTCCCGCTCACCCGCCTGCTGTTCCTCCTCGTAGTCATACGACTCTTAGAATGACTCATACCTTTTTGATTTTGCTTGAGGGCGATCCTTAAATGAATAGACCTCTTGAACCTCCTGGTCTTCATCCTCATCAGGGTCTTGGCTCTTAATTTGCAGCTGAGAGGGACTGTAAGCCACTCCTGAAGACTCATCATCTGACTCCTGCATCTCCAGCAAATTTGACGGAGGTAGGGGAGAAATTTTTGGCCATGCTGTAAATTCAGAGGATTTCTTCACCATTGACGAGCCCGTCGACGAGCGGAAAGATCTTATAGATATCATAGTCTTCGACTTTGGTGATTTAAAAGCAGTCATCGGCGGCGCCGTCAAAACAGAGCTCCTGTCGTCGAGATGCGAATGCTCGTCAACGGAACTGCTATCGACGAGGATGTAACCCGTCCTGTCGATGTAGTCGTCGACGGTGTAGTCTTGATCACTGCCGTCAACGCTGCAGCCGTAGTCTATCGACAACATCGTCAACGACGACAATCTCGTCGACATCTTGACAGGAATAGCAGCTGGAGACACCACAGTCTTAGTCGGCGGAGCAGAAGATACTCCCCTTGAAACTGAGGATTTCTTCAGAGGAGTCTGAGGGAGAGACGATGAAGAGGTCTCTTTTCCTTTAGTTTTCTGTTTTTTAGGATCCACAGATTCTTCTGAAGTGGAAGACTTCCTCTTTTTAGAAGATTGGCTCGTGGATTCCTCCTTTGAATCTGAGGTGGCCTTTTTCTTCTGAAGCCACAACAGAAGACTTGCCTCTCTATCTCTCAAAGTTTTAGCAGAAAAGGATCTGCAGTGTTTGCAGTCCTTAGCAACATGCCTGGGGTGGAGGCAATACAGGCAGTCCTTATGTGGATCTTCAGAGAAAAGTCTAGCCTTTCCACAGGATCTGCAGGGCCTGAAAAGCCTCTTTTTAGAGCTTTCAGCCATAGTAAGATACTAGATAAAGCGCAGTACCTTAAATCCCAAAGAAATTCGACAGTTGAAAAAAGGTCAAAAGTTCACTCGGGAACAAACTGAGCAGAGCTCAAGGAGACTCCTCACACGAAGGCGGTTGGAAATCTGAGGTAGGAGAGCTCTGCTGGGGAGTGTGATGTCAGGGCCTGTTGCTGATTGGCTGAGTTTTGGACCAAACAATAAGGAGGTCTGGTTACCAAATTAGGCCATTCCCTATGGGATTTTCTATACAGTTTTTCTCTATGACACTGCTTTGGTCATTCGGTTACCGTGAGACTCCCACTATGACGACAGGGAAGATACAAGCATGTGAATCTATGAAAGATTCAATACTGGAGAAATGTCACTTCGCAAGAGTGCGTAGATCCAGTGGAAAATGTTTATGTAGGAAGGTGCACAATGTGGAATCAACAGCTGAGGGGGAGACTTCATCGAGCGAAGAGGATCAAATATTCACCATCTTGGACATGGAACATTCAGAGAATAAATGTGGTGTTAATTCCCCTTGGATGAGGAGACCATTGGGTCTTTCAACGTGAATGGCGTAGATATCAAAGTTAGCAGCTCTGGGTCCCCTTTTACTTTACTCCTCCATCATCTACCCTCCAACCTCTCGCCTAACGCCACTAAAATCTTCAAACGCAATCTACTCAAGCGACACCCGGACCCTTCTTAGCCGACCTCTACCACAACTCCTCTGAAGGGAAGCCTAAAACTGACCTTATCTTCTACACCACCCACCAAGCCAAATGGAAAAATAACCTAGCCACCCACCTACGAGTTACCAAAGCCACCAACATTCCCCACGGCCAAAGACTAAGTATATCCAAGTCTCCCCCACTCCCAATTAACGCCACCATAACCCTATATAGAAATGGCAAAATCATGGTCCAAGCCAACGACTTCAACCTACACCAATTCAAACTCACCTTCCCTAAGCTGCACAACTCCATCCTGACCCCAGAAAGACCGGACCTACCTAATTCCATAGACTCACCCCCACAAGCAAAATTGCCTTCTATCCCCCTCTCCCACCCCCCAACCACACCTACCACCTCAAAAACCAACCCCCCGCCCCACCCTCCAAGCCCCCCCAAAACATCCTCCCCAATCCCCCTCCTCACACAAACTCGAGCACCCGCCCAACCTATCACAGACCATCGGACGAAACCAGTCTTGCTCTCTCGAGCAATACCCTACACAATCCCTCACACCACCGCTTATTGGAAGACATACGCCTCTCCACTTCTCCTACCCGCCCAACCCACACCCCTAACCTAACCCGCCACCCTGCCCCTCCCCGCCCCGCAACAACATTCAAAACCCGTCGCAACCACAGCCCCAGTCAGTTACGCCTCCCGAACCCACCCCACCCCAATCTCCAGAGACAATGGAATTAATAAACGAGCGCCTCACTCGCATAGAAAAACAACTCAAGTCCCTCCTACCTCTGTCCCCGACTCACCTCTCAACCATAATTGAAAACCTATCCCTACTTCACATCCAATTCAACACTATCACCCATGCCATCAACAAAATCCTTCTCAACACCACTGCGCCCTCCTCCCCCTCCAAACATCCAAGACCCCCTCCCTCTCAAACGCCAGTGAGCCACCCCAACAGCCTAATCTCAGGACGCCCACCTGACGCTCATCCCCTCGCAACTCCCAATCCACCAGACCAAATAGAATGACCCCCTCCCTCTCAAACGCCAGTGAGCCACCCCAACAGCCTAATCTCAGGACGCCCAGCTGGCGCTCCTCCCCCCACAACTCCCAATCCAACAGACCAAAAAGAACGACCCCTGGTATGTCTCCGAGAGAGGCCTTGATTCTTGCTAAAACCTATGACCCCAGAAAAACACTACCCCCCCCTTCGCACATCCAAGTAATCACCGGTATAGGTAGAGACAACCCCCAACCTAGGCCCACAAAACGTCCCCCCCAATGCACAACAAGCCCCCAATCAATCAAAGCATTTGTATAGCGCGCTACTCACGCGGAGGGTCTCAAGGCGCTTGGGGGCGGGTCCGCTACTGCTCGAACAGCCACGTCTTGCGTTGCTTCCTGAAGGAGAGATGGTCTTGGGTCAGGCGGAGGTGGATGGGGAGGGAGTTCCACGTCTTGGCCGCCAGGTAGGAGAAGGATCTTCCTCCCGTTGTGGCTCTTCGGATGCGGGGGGCGGCGGCGAGGGCGTGGCTGGTTGATCGTAGCTGGCGGGTGGGAGTGTAGAAGGTCAGGCGGTCGTTGAGGTATCTGGGGCCTTGGTTGTGGAGAGCTTTGTGTGCGTGGGTGAGGAGTCGAAACGTGATTCTCTTGTTGATGGGGAGCCAGTGCAGGTCTCTCAGGTGTCCGGAGATGTGGCTGTGTCGGGGGATGTCCAGGATGAGTCGTGCTGAGGCGTTCTGCATGAGCTGGAGTCTTTTCTGAAGTTTGGCTGTGGTTCCGGCGTAGAGGGAGATCCGTAGTCCAGTCGGCTGGTGACGAGCGCCTGGGTGACCGTCTTCCTGGTTTCGGTGGGGATTCACCAGAAGATCTTCCGTAGCATGCGTAGGATGTTGAAGCATGACGAGGAGACGGCGTTGACTTGTCTGGTCATCAAGAGGGAGGAGTCCAGGATGAAGCCCAGGTTACGTGCGTGGTCCGTTGGTTTGGGTGCGCTGCCCAGGGCAGGGGGCCACCAGGAGTCGTCCCATGCGGAGGGTGATGATCCCAGGATGAGGACTTCCGTATTATCCGAGTTCAGTTTCAGGCGGCTGTTCATCATCCACTTGGCTACGTCTTTCATCCCTTCATGTAGGTTGGTTCTGGCGGATGCGGGGTCGTTGGTGAGGGAGAGGATCAGCTGGGTGTCGTCGGCGTAGGAGATGATGTGGAGGTTGTGTTGGCGTGCGATGGCCACGAGGGGGCTCATGTAGATGTTGAACAGCGTGGGGCTGAGCGATGATCCTTGTGGTACGCCGCGGATGACTTCGGTGGCTTCTGATCTGAACGGGGGGAGGCAGACTGTCTGGGTTCTTCCGGCGAGGAAGGAGATGATCCACTCCAGTGCTTTCTCCTGGATACCGATGTTGCTGAGGCGCTGCACTAGGGTGTGGTGGCAGACCGTGTCGAACGCTGCGGAGGTCCAGGAGGATGAGTGCCGCTGTTTCCCCGTTGTCGAGCAGGGCTCGGATGTCGTCGGTGGCTGCGATGTGGGCGGTCTCGGTGCGGTGGTTGGCTCTGAAACCGGACTGCGAGTGGTCGAGGGATCCATTCGTCTCGAGGAAGGCGGCCAGCTGTCTGTTGACGGTCTTCTCGATGACTTTGGCAGGAAAAGGAAGGAGCGAGATGGGGCGGTAGTTTTTGAGGTCGGTGGGGTCCGCTGATGGTTTCTTCAGTAGGGCACTGAGTTCGGCATGCTTCCAGCTCTCTGGGAAGGTGGCTGTGTCGAAGGAGGCGTTGATGATGTCCCGGAGATGGGGTGCGACGATGGGGGTGCGACGATGGAGTCGGCCTTGTTGAAGACGTGGTGAGGGCAGGGGTCGGTTGGTGATCCGGAGTGGATGGAGTTCATCGTGCGGATGGTGTCTTCGGTGTTGATCGGGGTCCAGGCGCAGAGGGTGGTGGTGGGGGGCGCTGGTGCGATCGTAGGGTGCGTCGGTTGTGTGCTGAAACTGTTGTGTATATCTGCGATCTTGCTGTGGAAGAACGAGGAGAGCGAGTTGCAGAGGTCTTGCGATAGGGTGATGTCGTTTCCGGCGCTAGGGTTCGAGAGCTCTTTGACGATGTTGAAGAGTTCCTTGCTGTTGTGGGCGTTGTTGTCTAGTCATTCCTTGAATGCGGTTTTCTTGGTGGTGTGGATCAGCTGGTGGTGTTTTCGGGTGGCGTGTTTGAGGGGGGTCATGGTATCTATTGTCGGGTCTCTGCGCCAGGCTTTCTCGAGGGCTCGGCAGTTCTTCTTAGAGCTCTTGAGTTCGTCGGTGAACCAGGATGCTTTCTTGTTGCCGGGTCTGCTGGGAGGGGTCTTCAGTGGAGCGAGGTCGTCTGCGCAGTTGCTGATCCACCTTGTGAGGTTGTTGGCGGCTTGGTTGGGGTTCATTGAGCTGGCGGGAGGGTTCTGACTCAGGGATGTGGCGAGCTGGTCGATGGTGATCTTGTTCCATCTTCTGCGGGGAGCCTGTTGCGGGTGGGGGTGGAGCGTGGTCCTTCTGAAGCTGAAGTGGACGCAGCTGTGGTCTGTCCAGTGGAGTCCGGTGACGTGGCTGAAGGAGATGTCCTTGCTGGCGGAGAAGACGGGGTCAAGCGTGTGGCTGGCGTAGTGGGTGAGGGTGGTCACCAGTTGCTTGAGTCAGAGGTTGGTGAGGTTGTCCAGCAGGGTGGTGGTGTTACGGTTTTTGGTGTTCTCCAGGTGGAAGTTGAGGTCCCCTAGGAGGATGTAGTCAGCGGAGGGGAGGGCGTGCGGGCTGATGAAGTCGGCGATATCTTCGCCGAATTGTGTGCGTGGTCCAGGCGGTCTGTAGATGAGGGTGCCTCTGAGGGTGGTCTTAGGGTCGGTGTGTATCTGCAAGTGCAGGTGTTCGGCGGTTGTGAGGGTGTCGTCGGTGTTGGTCGTGATGCGGATGGTGTTCTTGTGGACGATGGCGATGCCTCCTCCTGTCTGGTTGACGCGGTCCCTCCGGGTGATCTTGTATCCGTCCGCGATGGCGATGTCGGGCGCTGAGGAGGCGTTCATCCAGGTTTCCGTGAGGAAGGCGACGTCTGGAGATGTGGAGTCGAGGAGGTTCCAGAGTTCGACGGCGTGTCTGTGGACGGAGCGGGTGTTGAGCAGGATGCACTTCAGGTGATTGCTGCTGGTGCTCGGCTTGGCGGGTGCGGTGCAGGTCCAGATGCAGGAGAACTTGCAGGATTGGCAGGTGAAGGGTCCGTGGGTGCGTCCTGGGGTGGCTCGGTGGCAGCCGGGGATCCGGCCGTTGTGGAGTGCGTTGAGGGAGGCTGCGTCGTAGGTCTGGCGGGTGGGCTGGCATCTGCGGGGGCCAGCGGTTCTGGCGCTGGGCACGGTCCAGGCGCGGATGGGCGCAGACGGGCTTACCTTTGGCACACAATCGGCGCTCCCGCTGCGCGTACGCGTCGACTCTACCATTGATGGAGAGTGGGGGGGGGGGTGGAGCGAGGGAGGAGCAGCTGGGAGGTGGGAACGGGGTGGCGAATGAGAGAGGGTCCACAGAAAACCAGCAGAAGTGGGGGCGGGGCCGCGGGGGAGCAGCAGCAGGGAGCGGGGTGGACCAGCGGGG
The DNA here is from genome assembly GCF_964261635.1 of Lissotriton helveticus. Taxonomy (NCBI): domain Eukaryota; kingdom Metazoa; phylum Chordata; class Amphibia; order Caudata; family Salamandridae; genus Lissotriton; species Lissotriton helveticus. The sequence continues at coordinate 1,778,505,993 of NC_136065.1, forward strand.
CCAGAAGCGCCAGGGCAGACGGCGGCAACAGGGGGCAAGGCACAAAAGGGCAACAGATCAAAACAGTAAAATTAGGGCAGTACAATCGCAACAAAACAAACAGTACTATCGGGGCAATACTACGGCGAGCACAAGTGGGCAACAGGACAAACAGTACAATTAGGGCAGTGCTAAGGCAACAGAACAAAACAGTACAATTATGGCAGTACTACGGCGATACTACGAACCACAGTGGGGGCACAATCAGGGCAGTGGTACAGCGATTCGAGCGGCAGCAGGGGACCGGGTGACTTCCTGGAGGGGCCACGCGGCGGGTAGAGCGACCGGCACTGACGAGGTCAGGCGGGTCACAGCTCCCCGTCGCACGGCTCCGGCGCAAAGTACTCAGTGGGAGGGAGGAGCAGCTGGGAGGTGGGAGCGGGGTGGCGAATGGGAGAGGGTCGACGGAAACCAGCGGTAGTGGGGGCGGGGCCGTGGGGGAGCAGCGGCAGGGAGCGGGGTGGACCAGCGGGGCCAGAAGCGCTAGGGCAGACGGCGGCAACAGGGGGCAAGGCACAAAAGGGCAACAGATCAAAACAGTACAATTAGGGCAGTACTATGGCAACAAAACAAACAGTACTATCGGGGCAATACTACGGCGAGCACAAGTGGGCAACAGGACAAACAGTACAATTAGGGCAGTGCTAAGGCAACAGAACAAAACAGTACAATTATTGCAGTACTACGGCGATACTACCAACCACAGTGGGGGCACAATCAGGGCAGTGGTACAGCGATTCGAGCGGCGACGGCAGCAGGGACCGGGTGACTTCCTGGAGGGGCCACGCGGCGGGTAGAGCGACCGACCCCCAAGCCCCCCCCCTCTTAAACCCACTCCAACAGCGGCCTGGTAAACTGTATGATTATAAACTGCAGATCCGCAACCAAGCACGCTATTGAGCTGGCTGATGCCATACTGTGTAACAACACTGACATTGCGTTACTCACCGAAACCTGGCTCAAAGAAACATCTTACCCGCTCCTTGACCTCCTAGTCCCCCCCTGGCTTCTCCATCATCAACAAAGACAGGATTGGGGGGAGGAGCCAAGCTCGCGTCCGCGATGGCCGCGTTTTAGCTCGGCTCCGTTCGCTTTCCTTTCTGGAACGTCTATCCTGTGTTTTATCCTGCCCCGGGAAGTATTCTTTGGTAGACTATGGAACTAAGACATTTCGCTGGCACTTACCGTCTGTTCCTCGGTGCCACGGATCCTGAGCTGCGCCCTTGTTCGCTTCGGGACATCCGGAGCGGGCGGGCCTGAAACTCCTCGGCGGCGCCCGGGCGGGGCGGAGCGCTGCAGCCGGCCCTTGGTGGAGGTGTGGGCTCGGTCGGAGAGGCCGATGTGCAATTAGACCGGTGACGGCTCTCCGGGCCTGGACCGGCGATCCTGCGGCCTGGTGTTGAGGCGCTGCCTTCCATGGACGGGGGTTGACCGTGTATGTGGCTCGTCTCCCCTTTGTTCTCCTGTCCGGCCATCTTGAGTCCCTCCGCCCGGACTCGGAGAACGGAGCCGGTGGCGTGGGGGAGCCGGCGACCCTCCTTATCCTGGTGGCCCGCCTTCCTGCTCTGGGGGTGCCTCTGCTTGTGGTCGGCTGTATCCTGTATGACCCCGCTTGTGGCCGGAAGGGGGTTGGAGATTGCCGCGGCCCCGCCGGGCTTTTAAGATGGCGGCCGGCTCCCTGTCTCTCAGCCTGGCCGAGACTGGCGACGCTGGTCCGCCGCATGGCTCGTTTGCTGAATACCGTAAAGGTGAGCCTACGCTCGGCGACATTCTCGCCGCCTTGCGCTCCTGGAGTGCTTCCGTGACCGCACCTATCGCTGGACTGGATGATGATCATTTTGCCGGGCCTGCTGGGCCCCCCCCGATGTGTGCGGCTTCATCGTTGCTGTGTGCCGCTGGGACTTTCCTGGAGGTCGTGGACCCGGCGGCTGCCGCTTGTTTGGGTATACGGATACCCGCTGCTCTCAATCATCATGTGATTTCCCCTGTGCTGGGGGTCCGCCGGCCGGGTCCCGTCCGGACCGGTCTCGTTGGATCTCCCATTCCTTTTTTGCCTCGAATGGCCGAACGAAGATCCTGTGGTTGCTCCGCCGAAACGGCTTTCCTCCTATTGACGGCGGAACTGTGCCTGCATTACCTGTGGTGGTTACCGTCTTTTCCTGTTCATCTGGGTCGAAATCGATATGTCTTGTGTGGATTGACGATTGGACTCCCTGCTATTCGCCTCTAGTTCCTCATGATCTGGTTCCTGGTGTGTTGCATACCTACGGCTTTGGATAGACGAGGACAGGGTTGAGATGAACTTGCCTCGGTGGACTATTATTTTGCGGTATGGTCGGATGATCCGTTTGTGACTGTATGACTATGTTCGATTCTCCTTCATGTTCCTGGAGCTTATCCTTGTAATTACTTTCTTCCCGTGGGCACTGAGTGTGTTCAGACGGGGGGGGTGGGTGCTGCTGGTTTTGATTATGTGGCTCCTCTCCCGTGGTTGTCTCCCTATTTCCCCCTCTTCTTTTTGTCTTTGTGGTTCTTTCTTTACTTTTAACTCTTCTATATTTCGGGTTTCTAGTTAGGGCGACAGGCACGCTGCTGGGGGGTAGGCCATAGCCTTCTGCAGGGGTGCAGGGTGGGGTATGCGGGGTGGGGGGGGGGGTCTGTCATTTTGTTTTTCCCCCTCTTTTCCTTTTTTGGTTCTATGGCTCTTATGTATCCCTTTTTTCGGGACGCGGTGTCTGCATGTGGGCCCCCTGGGGTGTTTTTGCTAGCATGGGCCCTCTGGTCTCCCTGACGTCACGGTTTACTACGCATCTATTACTCCTGTTACCACTGGTTCCCTGTGCCGGTCTATTTTTGAGTGCTTTGTTAGCCATGGGGCGCATGCTGTGATGCCGCGTTCTTTCTTCCCCCCTTTTTCCCGATGTCCTTTTCCTTTTTCCCTTCCCCCCCCTTTTTTTTTCTTCTTCCCTCCCCTGGGTTGTTGTAGCAGAGGGCTCTTGTTTTGTAAGCCTATTTTCCGTTCTCTGTATCATTGTGTGTTCTCGTAGTGGTGGGTGGGCGCTGGGCAGCGGTTACAATTGCTTACTAATGTGGGACTCACGTTCTGCCTTTGTTAAAATGTCACTGTTCTTTTTGAATTTTCCTGTGTTCTGTATTACTGCTTGCTCGCGGCCCGCCACGGCCCTCTGGATTTTAATGATTGCCATCATTCTGCTATACCCCTTCTTCTATTATAAAATCAACCTTCTCTCATCCTGCTCGTGGTGGTTGCTCTGTGGCTTTTCGCCTTTGATTCCCGTTTGGATTACTGTGGTACCCTGCTGGAGCTTCTGTCCTGACTATTGTGCTTCTATAATTGTGGTGGCCGGCCCGACGGGTTGTAGGCCCGTATTTGTGAGCAATTTCTGCACAATAAAGGTTTAAAAAAAAAAAAAACAGACAGGATTGACCAACATGGTGGCGGCATTGCCATTATCCACAAGAACAACATCAACATAACCGAACTCACAACTCACACCTTCTCTACCTTTGAATACCTTAACACCATCATTACACGCCCAAACAACAAATCAACAAAATGCCATCTCATCTACCACCCCCCAGGAAACTCTCCGGCGTTCAGTGACCAATTCTCGGACCTACTAACTTCAGTGCACCCTAGCGACCTCTGACAACATTTTCCTAGGTGACTTCAACCTCCCTTGGAACAATGATAATGACACTGTTATACAGTCCCTAAATGAACTCCTTCTCACAAACGAGCTCACCCAAAACTGCAAGGGTCAAACCCACAACAAGGGCTCTACCCTAGATGCTATCATAGCCAGAAGCGAAACTATAACCATGAATAACATTCTCCCAATCGACTGGTCAGATCACCACATCAGCCTTTTCAGTATCAACTAAACAGTAGCTCCTCCAATCAAGTCTCAAATCACCCACCAATGGTCCAGAAATCTCAAAGACATCCCCCTCCTGGCCCTTCAAGAAACAATAACATTGCTGCTCCCAACCTGCTCAGACAATCTCAACACAGTCGAGCTCACCACTCTGTACAACAAAACAATGACAACTGCCCTTGACCAACTAGCCCCCCCCAAAACTCAAAAGGGTTAGAGACATCCCCTCCCGAGCCTTGTTAAAAAACGACCTCAACTCCGAACGAAGAAAAGTAAGAGTCGCTGAGACTCTGGAGAGGGAACCCATCCACAATCAACCTCTCCCAACTCAGAAAAGCAACAACTACAAAAAACACATAATCAAGGAGAAAGCCACCTTCTTCCGGAACGCACTAGACAAAGCCAAAAACCGCCCCAAAGACATCATCCAGAGACAGACCTCCAAGCCCACCAAGGCTAGCCCCCTGCCTCCAAACTGCAGTGTAACAATCTGGCTAAATTCTTCGATGACAAAATCGCCAAAATTGAGCTCTCCCTAGACCACCAGCCCCAATCCCAACAGAGTTCATCCACACCCCTTATGAAACCTCTCCCATCCCCAACCCACCACCCGCTCACTGAAGCCGAGACTACTCCTCCATCGACCCCCAAACTCACCCCCCACCCTTGCCCCCCATCCCCCCAAGCAATGGAAAGACTTCATCCCCCTCTCCGAAGAGGACATTTCTAATGTGATTGCCAACTCCAAACCCTCCAACCATTTTGCAGACCCATTACCCGCCTCCCTAGCCAAGAACCTCAACCTCACCCTAACCCCTCTGTGGACAAAGATTATCAACAGCTCTCTAAACAATGAACTGATGCCAGACAGCCTCAAATTAGGCCAAGTCACCCCCCTCCTAACAAAAAACCTGAGGCCGACCCTAATGACCTCAAAAATGTTAGGCCCATTACCAACCTCCCTTCCCTAGTCAAAATCCTAGAGAAATCTGTTCTCTCCACCTGGAAGCTAATAACCTACTCGATTCACACCAATCTGGATTCAGAAAAGGTTGCAGCACAGAAACAGCTATACTGAGCATTACAGACGACATTCACAACTCCCTTGACTCCAACAAATGCTGCCTACTTGTCCTCCTCGACCTATCAGCTGCCTTTGACACAGTGGACCACAACCTACTCTTAGACGCCCTTCAAAAACGCGTAGGAGCTGATGGCAATGTCCTAAAATGGTTCTCCTCATTTCTACATAACCGTTCACAACTCATAAAAATCAAAAACTCAATGTCAGACACCTCTCCCTCAAATAGAGGTGTTCCTCAAGGCTCAGTCCTCTCCCCCGCACTCTTCAACATTTACATGGAACCACTCACCGCCATTCTAAAACAAGCAAGCATCGACTATCATCTCTATGCTGACAACACCCAGTTGTACCTCGAAGTCTCTTCCATCAATTACATCCTCCGCCTAAACTCCACTCTCTCTAAAATAGAACATTGGCTAACTCTCAACCACCTCAAACTCAACCAAGAAAAAAACGAAATCCTTGTCTTCTCAAATCACGAGCAACCCGCTCAGATCCAAGAATGGCTAAATCACCTTACCGCTCTAAACTGCAAACTCACTCCAGCAAACTCAGTCAAATCACTAGGGATCTCTCTAGACCCAAGCCTCAACATGAGTTCCCACATCAAATCCACGGCTAAAGGCGCCCTCTACAACCTAAAACTCCTCAACAAAATCAAACCCTTCATACACCCCCACCCCCCAGGACCTAAAAACTGCAACACAATCTCTAGTTCTTTCCAGACTTGACTACGGCAATGCCACTCTAACCGGGTCAGCTAGAACACATACAGCCCCCTTGAGAGCCACCCTAAACGCTGCAACAAGAATGGTCTCAGGGACCAGGAAATTTGACCACATCACCCCTACTCTACAGGCCCTAAAATGGCTACCCATCGAAGCACGCTGCGCCTACAAAACGGCCTGCCTCACACAAAGCCTTGCACACAGGCAAACCGGATTACATCGCCGCCAAACTCACAAAAGCTGGACAAACAAGAAACCTCAGAAGCTCCAACTCACTCCTCCTAATCCCCCCAAAAAGACAAACAAAAAGCCCTCTCCTGCTCTTTCTCTGGGAATGCCCCAAAAATCTGGAACTCTCTCCCCACTAACATCAGGACGAATCCCTCTTTCGCGATCTTCAAGAGGCAACTAAAAGAATTTCTCCTCAACCGCCACCTCTATGCTTCCGGACAATGACTTCGTTACTCTTGGTACCCAATATCCTTGTGATTCCAATTATACTTTATAGCTTATGTTTTCACTTGTATGCTGTGAAGCGCTCTGATACCCCCGGGTCTTGCAAGCGCTATATAAAACTCCAAAAATAAATAAAATTAAAAAAATAAATGAGACTGTTAGGAAGGAATCATTCTCTAACGAGGATTTAAGACAGTCCTCTATACATCCAGTCGGTTATGGTGGAAAAGTCTTAGATGTTATAGGGGAATGTAATACTGATTTTAGGGGGCAGCAGGTCTAGTGGAATTATATTTGTTGGAAGGGATGATGCTTGCATTTTCGGGTGGGAGGACCAAGGTAATCTATCCATCAGGTAATACTGCAGAAGGAATTCTTCCAAGTCAAGGCAGTTAAGGAAGAATCGTGGGAATTAAGGTGTTCGAAAACGAATTAGGGCTGTTTTAAGGTTTTAAACAGAAGTTAAGATTGGCAGAAGGAGCCTAGCCTGTTGTGCACAAGGTCCAAGGTCAGGAGAGTGTATTTGGCATTACAGTCAGTGTTAAAGCACAAATTAGATAAGTTGTGTTCACTTGGTGTTATAGAACCTATCGAGTCCTCGGACTGGGTATCTCATATAGTTTTTTCTAAAAAGGTGAGGGGTGCCATACGCATGTGTGGATTTGCGTGATCTCAATAAGGATATATAGATAGACCAACATCCATTTATTTATTTATTACCCAATATCACACAAATGACATCCACACTCAAGGGTGCCGAATGGTTTAGTTTGTTGGATATGTCATCTGCGTATCACCAGATCAAACTGCATGCTGAATCCAGACATTGCACTGCGCCCATTACTCCGGAGGATGTTTTCCAATTTAAGAGGCATGCCCTTTGGTCTTGTTTCTGCTTTACTGTTTTTCAGAGTAGTGGAGAGCATGTTCAAAGGGATGCCTGGAGTAATGGCTTTTCAGGATGCCGAGTTGGTGAATGGGGCTGAATAGCATCAACAAAATGATATATTGTGTCCGGTGTTGACCTTGTTAAAACAAAGAGGTGTGACTCTTGGAGAATACAAGTGTAGGTTGAATGTACCCACTGTGAACTATTTAGGGTATAAGTTATTATCAGAAGGGGTGCAGCCTAAGTCTAGTTTCATTAAAGCAACTGAAGACGTTTGCACTCCAGGTGAAAATGATCAATTGAGATCTTTTATGGGACTCGTGGAGTTCTATGCCAGGTTTGTTCCCAATTGTGCATTCAAGACATAAAACATGAGAAGTCTCCTTTAAAAAATGTTTAGGTTATGTTGGAATGAGGAGTGCGCCAAGGAGTTTGAACACATTAAACAGGAGGTAGCGCATGCCATTCCTTTTAAGGCATTTAACTATAATCATGACTGATGCTAGTCAGAAGGGTTTAGGTGCTGTACTTATGCAGCACAGGAGGTGGCAAGGACGAAATAATAGCTTTTCCTTCTAGGAGTCTGCGTAGAACTGAGTCTACCTATTCCATGATTGAGCGGGAAGCTCTCGCTTGTTGGTGGGGTATCACTCATTTCAAACATAATTTGCGTGGTTCAAGGTTTCTAGTACATGTCGACCATAAACCATTGGTAAAGTTATTCAACAGGTGGGGAAAAATCAACCCCCAGGATTGCGAAATGGCAATATAGACTTATGTAACACAATTTTAGAGTAGAGTGTGTGCCAGGAGGGAAAAAGCGGTTGGCAGATTGCCTATCTATGTTAACCACTTGTTGTGATGACAGTGTTGAGGTGGGAGACGCAAATGAAGAGTCTGAGTTAGTTTGTAGTGTGGTTAATCAGTCCGAAGGGGCTATAACAGAGCATGAGTGGAGAGAGGCTTATGGGACGGATCAAGAAAATCATGAGTCATAAGCAAGGGATGGTTAGGTGGAAATAATGACCAAGGTCCTGTTAGTAAATATGAACATGTATTTGATGAATTATCGGTTGTAAACGGGTTGTAGCGTTTGTCTCTATTGGTGGTTCTAGAGGCCACAATACGCAAGGTACTTGCATTGGCACATGAAAGCCACATAGGCATGCGTGCCATGAAGAGGGGGATAAGAGAACATATCTGGTGGCCTACTTTAGACAGGCATCTAGAGTATTTTGTGAGGGATTGTATGAATTGTGCTGTTAGCAACAAGTCGCAGGTGACATTTCCCAGTCCAGTAGCTGCTATTGAAGTTCCCAGCAAGCCATGGGTTAAACTGGCAATTGACATCGTAGATCCCATGACTATATCTGGTAATGTACCCGAGTATGGCATAGTCATCACGAACTACTATAGTCGCTGGTCCAAAGTCAAATTTGTGAAAAGATCTAATTCTGCGAGTGTGATAAGTTTCTTAAATCAGTGTTTGCTAGGGAAGGCATGCCTGATGAACTGCTTAGTGACAATGGTTATCGATTTACGTCCATGCAATTTGATGAATTCTTACTACCAATGGGTATTCAGCATGTCAAGACAGTTACCCAAGAAGTAATGGTCTTATTGAGCGATTGAACAGGGTCATAAAAGAGAGGGCTGGTTATAAGGCCTGAAAGTAGGCCCTGCCACCAACCCTTGCTGCGCACGACCAAAGGATGAGTGCAGAAACTGTTAGCCGCCAAACACTGGTTTGGTGCAGGGTCCAACTGTAGACCAGTCTATGACCGACCCATTCTGCATAGCTGGGCATCATGCTCAAGAGGTCAAATGCAGGCAAGATCTTCATTAAGAGATTATTTATGTCACTCCGCTTTCAAAGTGATTAGATTCCTTGAAGTAATGTCGTATGTTATGTTAACTTTTATTTATATAGCGCACGGCTACTCAACAAGAGTGTCCCGGCGCTTTCAGAGGGCGGCTCAGCAGTTAAAAAACATAACAGTAGACAGAAAAGAAAAAGAAAATGGGATAGAAAAAAAAAACAACCTAAAGATTAAAAAGCCAGGTCTTCAGGTTTTTCCTGAACAGGAGCAAACTAGAAATGCTGCGTAAAGCAAGGGGCAACGAGTTCCACAGCTGGGGGGCCTTAAGGCTAAAGGAACGACCCCCAATGCGGGCCTTCCTCACGCGAGGCACCACGGCCATGAACAAAGATTCCGACCGCAGAGAGCGGGCCGGACAGTAGAAGGCCAGTCTGCGCTGCAGATACTTAGCTCTGGAGCCAGAGAGTGCCTTATGCACCAGCATCAATGTTTTGAACATTATCCGCTTTCGGATGGGGAGCCAGTGTAGTGACTGTAGCACCCCAGATGTTCTTGCCCGCCTGTGAAGGCCGAATATGGCGCGAGCCGCAGAGTTCTGCGCCACTTGCAGCCTTTGGATCAGATACTCCGGAAGCCCTAAGTAAAGAGCATTAGCATAGTCCAGTCTAGATCCTATAAGAGCTTGGACAATGATCTTCTTTCCTATGCTCCTCTGTAAGCAGGGGTAGGAACTTCCGGAGCATCTTAAGGATGCCAAAACAGGTGCCCGTCAGACCAAGAATGTGCGATCTGAACGTAAGGCCATTATCGACCTTGACTCCCAGATTTTTAGCAGCCAAAGATGGCTGGGCGGGGGGGGGTACTTATCAACTGGCCACCAATCACGCCATTCCGGTTCCGAGGCGCAGCCAAATAGCAGAACCTCAGATTTACTAGAGTTGGCCTTAAGACCATTCTGCTGGAACCAGTCAAAGACCCTCTTCAAACAACCCCGGATGCTCTCCCCATCAAATGACTGGTCTTTCCTGCAGGTGAAGAGAAGCTGAGGCAGACACCCAAATTGTGGTTTCACTTTTAAATAACAGTGCTTTGACCCAAAGATATTTCTGCTTGTGCATGTTGGTAGTGGATGAGAACCAACTGCCTAAAGATCAATGGGAATGAAACAAAAGTTCTCATGGGCAGACAGTCCTCAGCATGGTCAAATGACTGATGGGCCTCTGCGGTAGGTAGTACCTCAACCCCTTCACACAGGGCAAATATCTAGGTTTTCTGTTGAACGGCAATCTATCACTTTGCACCCAGATCAAGCAGCACTGTAGCTACCGGCTTTGTTATCCTCATAATGTTGAATAAAATGGTTTAATCGTTTTGTAACTACTAGAAAAACTGTAATTTAGTCTTTGGTAATCTCTCATCTGAATAATGGCAATTGCCTATTTCTAGGGTGACCAGACTCTCTCATCAACTGACTGCAAACTGTCAAGAATGCAGCAGTGTGCACTATCCTCAAACTTGTACTTCACCAATCTATCTCTTCCTAGTTTAATTGCTTTTGAACCAGAAGTGTTACCTTTTCAAAGCCATGTATAGGACATCCAGCGTTCCACAATGTAGGCACTCAATCACAAATTAGTTCCCTGCCATCACAAGTGCACCGTGAGATTAGTTGGTACTAACCTGTTGGTAGTACACCTCCTTCATAAAATGTAGAACAGAAGGACACTTTCTTATCTACCAAAGTATTGGAATTGTCTTCCAGCAATCTTTAAAAAACTTCTCATTCATCCTGATTCAACATTGGAGGTCTTTAACAACACATAGGGCCTTCAGCCAGCAGAGCCCTTTCCTAGGTGCCATGATGCCCTTCTTGGGTGTTAGGACGATTCTAAAGCATATAACATAAAATTCAGAAATCGCCAAGTCTGCAGAGGCAATCGGTGTGCGAATGATTTGATTTGAGAGCCGAATACCCTCTTGAACCTGTTCCAAAGACATTTGGAGCCAGATCTATCAAGGGATTGCAATGCTCTTGCGTCATGCAGGCTGTCACAAGGGCGGCACAATCCCCAAGTCAGATTAATCAAGCAATTCAAGGGCACCTTGAATGGCCCTGCGTTGCTTGGTAAATCTATAGTAACGCAAAGCAGTGTAGGTGGCTGCCTTGTGTTACTCTGCACTGGGAAGGCATTCATGGGTGGAGACTGAGTGTGCCTCTGAGGATTGATTGTGTGCAGGAACGAGCCCCTTCCTGCACAAAAACAATCCTGTCTGCAACACAGTCCCCCTTACCATGGCACTAGGCAGCAGATTGAGCACCAGCGCAGGCAGAGAGCAGGAACATGTCATACATTGGTAAATGACACATTCCAGCCCTCCCCTTTTCACACAGCACAGCAAGTTATCTTGCTGCGTTGTGTGAAACCTTGATAATCTGGCCCCTGGTCAATTAACCTTCAGAAGATCTTCAGCAAAACCCTGTAGTGCAGTGGCAGCTGCCACAAAAAGTGGAAGGAACACTGGAGAGGGAGCGTAGGGGTAACAGGGGGTGTTATTAATAATATATATCTATAGAAGAACTTATCTACAGCCGCCAGATGTTTTGCGCCTCGTGGTCCCAGCAGTCACTAGGACAGACTCCCATCCAATCCCTGCGCCGCTCTCATGCTATGAGAGCAGCACTGGGATTGCCCCGAGCGGCTGGAAAGACGCTCCGCTCAGACCAGGAAGTCTATGGGGTTTCTCCAGCCCGGCTGCTCCGAACAGCTGAGACGGCCAGCCAAACACATATGCCTGCAGTTACTGTGGTTGCACAAACTTACTGCCAGCTGCATTAACGCACTTGCTATCCCGGTCAGGTGGAACAGACGACTTCTGGGTAGACATGCTATTTCCTGGCTGCAGAGACCATCACCAACAGATATCTAAGGTCCTAATCAGGCAATTCAGATTTCTTCAAGAGCCTTAAAGTAGAGCCTTTACCAAGTCTCGCTGCTCCCCCAACCAGCATGTTTTGGAATGGTTTATGGTCTATCAGCAATGACCTTCTTGGTGAATAAGTTAAAGTAAATTTAGGAGTTTGAAAAATCTATATTTAAGCTTGAAATAGTGATCGTCCCTTTTTGACACAGAGAGCTATGATCCCTTAGAAGCTTTGCATGTAGGGAAGCAGATGTGAAATTGGCTCAGAGCGTGGAGCGGTCAATGGCATCTTTGTGACAGAAGACATGGAGCAAGGTCTTGGAACCATTAAAGGCTGTGGTAGAAGATTCAAACCCTGAACAGTTCCTGAAGAGTATCCTCAGCTGGGGTCTTCATGGTTGGTGGCAATGGTGTATTTGACCAAGAAAGATATCCAGTTCGAGAATGAGAGACAAGGTCCACTTCAAAATCCTTGATGTTGATCTTTTTGACAGTTGTCAGACAATCTTATTGACAGCAAAAGACTGCGGAATGCTTGGATGTTGAATGACTTGATGGTGAGCAAATTTCACATCAATGAAGCTGGTATCTACCTTTGGCATCATCACCAACTGAGCAGCATATGCAGTCCTTGCAGTGAACAAGTTGGAATGGGGCCATAATTCCATATCTGCATCTTCAACAATGACTTGGATCCTCAGAAATGCTGGCAGGACAGTGGCTCTTCTTCCCTCCATAGGTCTCCCTCCGGGCGATCCCACTGGAGAGAGGATCCCGGTCTTCGTGGAAGGGGACCCTTCCCTGCCCAGATGTTTTCTCTCATCTTCTGCCTTTGTCATCTAGATTGCCTCAAAGGCAAATGCCTTTGATGTATTTGAGGGCAATTTGCACTCCTACTTAGAACGGGAGAGAGGCAAACAGACCACAAACAGATAATGATGGTTGTGTTAATATGGAAAATGATGTATACATTGATGAAAAGCAAATATCATCTATATTAAACATTTCACCCGCTGTGAACTCAACATCAACTTTGGATCGCAAATATGCAGTTACTCGGGCCCTGAGACCTAGGCCCGGGACTTGCTAATTGATAGGTCACAGGTCAGAGGGTGCGTATCAGGTAGGCAAACACTGGGGCAGGAAACTTGATCAAGCCAACAGAAAGGCACAGCAACATTACAATGGACAGTGAAGATTGCCACAATAAAGCACACATGGCTGGAGGGGGTGCGCGCTCCAAAAAATACCATTAAGTCAGACGCCACATGAGTCAGGAACACACAGCTAATCAGTTCCTAACACATGTAGTGATCACACATTCCCAATGCTGGGCATCTGGATACAGTCGCCACTCTGTGTCCACGCAAGGTCAAGCCCCACCAGTAGTAACCATTGACCATTAATTTATGACCTCCAAAGGCAGCAACCAATATGCCTCACCATATACAGTATGAAAAACATTTTATTACCTATAGCATTTTGTTTATAAAGACACCAACCCACTGTAAATTGAGACAGTCCTCAGACGTAGTGCCTGTAACTGTTCTCCCGTCCGAACTGTTTAATTGAACAAACTTTTCCTGTTTTATCAAATACCTCATCTTCTGTGTTTTAAGGAATTCTACTACAAGCAACATTTTGGCAAGCCAGCCAGGAGGATAGGGCCCTCATTCCCCAAATGCAGCCGAAGTAAGGTAACGCCACTTGGACGTATTCACGTTTGCCCAACGAAAAAGGTGCAGACACAACAATTGATTGGAAGTTCTGCTGATTCCCTGGGGAGGAGGTCCGTCCTGAAGCAGCCATCACAGACGGTAAGAGACTGCATCCAAACCTAAAACATAGTCTAAAGCATTTGGAGTATTGCAAACTAGGGAAAAGCATAACAAGATAACCTGGTCCCCCTGCCACTGACAGGGTTTGACATAATACTTATTTTGTTTGTCAGGTGCAAGGCGGAGTTCCAGAGGAAGTCACCTTTGTTCGATAGCTGACACTAGCTAAGGGGAAAATAGTGTATAATGCATATAGCCCTTGACATCTCACAGGAGGCTGGTTTTTATGGCACAGGTATCCTGAATGGGTGGAGTTGACACCTCAGTCTCAGTTTCCCAGTGCTAAAGGGGTTTCTCAACACCTGTAGTATATCAAAGAAGTGTGGGAGGTGCATCTAACTGGACCATGGAAGTTACAGGGCAGAATTGATATAGGGAAAACCACGACCCAGGAAACTGGGTGTAACTCGTCTGTCACCAAGAGGAGCTAGTGATTCCAGAGTTATTACTAAATGGTTTCTATGATTACCACCTTTGCTTAGGAGCAGACAGTGGCAGACTATAAAGGTTCATTTAGGAAAGCATTCCATGCTAGTCTTCTCCTGCTAGAGGCTACAATGTGATGAATGTATGAATTTTGTTTGGCACAGTAATTTTTTCAGTCAACCATTATGGAAATGTATTAATGTATGTGAGGATATTGCATAGATTGTCTTTGAAAAATGTATTGTGAAAATGTGAAATCATGAAGATGCTATTCTAACCTATCGCATAATCACCCTATGTTACAATACTACGTATGCAGCCTTATCTTGTTTTATTGAAATGCTCATAAAAAACTGTTTGATGTAAAAACTAACTAATTAGATCTACAATTCAACAAACTAAACTAAAGAAATGTTATTTGAATTGTATTAGCTAAATAACCACAATTGCCATTCCCCACTAAAGCATATGGAGACTAGGTTCCCCAAACAGATAAAAAGACTTAAGTTTTGCCGAGAGTGGCATTCACACACATTCCCTGGCCTAAGGAGGGAACATTTGACAAAAATATACCTAAACACACTAAAACCCATTTAAAACTGAATATGTAGGACAGAAGAGAGACAAAAGGGAGTTAGTTATATTACATTTGTGAACTATTTTTGAAGACGTTCAAGCAGATAAAGCCACAATGACGAGAGTGAGCAAGGTGTCGGCACCTTCCCCACCATATGCAGGGATAGATGTACTCACACCAGCTCCACATGCATTAGGTTATTCAAACCAGATAATAGCAGAATCAGACTAGCCTCTTCTTCTCTCCCCCCCCCCCCCATTGAAAGGTCAGTGAGGTCTAAGCCTGAGAAATCCAAAAGCAAGCAAGCCCAGACTCCTCCAGCAAAGCCTAAGTTCCTAGGGAAAGTCCCCAAAAGCTCTAATCCCTGTCCACCACACTCGCATGTGACACCACAAAGGCGGGTAAAATACACATTACCACGGGGTCAGGCGAGCGTAGATGAGTGTCAGGGAAGTTTGTGGCGGTTCTCGATAGCGACTCATCAAATTCAGGAGATAAAGATAGCTCCAGTCCCCTGGAACAGAGGACGAGGGTAGGGCTACAGGGTTTACCCAGGTAGTAGAGGACAAGAGTTAATTTGAGTGCGACATAGAAGAGGGGCCGACCAAGAGATAAAGGGACAAGACAGCCTGCTACTTACCCACACGCAATGCAGGAAAAGCAAAATGGCACCAGTGTGTGCACATAAGGGAAGCAGTTGCTCCTCACGGGTGCACAACAAACCCAGAGGGAGGTAATAGCTAAAAGGGAAGGCAAGACCTGTGTATACCCATTTTGAGACACACTAGTAGCTTGAACTGAGGGGAGGAACCAATATCACAATTTGTTTGAGCCAGAGGATATGGCAGTAGTGGAGGATTGCATCAGGCATGAAGGAGGAATCCCTAAGCAGGACTTCCTCTACATGCAGTGATGACTCGCGAGATGGGAAAGCTATGTTGAGGAGAAACCAGTAAAGTAAACTAGCATGAGAGTGTGCACGTTACTATAGAAGGGAGTGGGATCATATACGTGCCATAGACCCAGGGGTTGAGGACAAAGTTACCTTCATTGCTGGATGGGTCTAAGAAAGTGGCTCTGTATCCAGCACTGGTGTATCTCCTATAAACACTTGAAATAATGTGTTTAAGTCATACAGGCGATTTTTAAGGAATACTTGTAAGTTTGGAAAATTGGACACTTGGAAGATTTTCTGGTGAAAACTCCAGTTTCCTCCGTAGGAAACCATTGTCTGGTTAACAGTAAATTACAGTTATAATTACTTTTCAGGTTCAGTACTGGGCTTAAAGATACAGCACTGGGATCTCTCCTGATAACAGGGGAGTAAATCAGAATTAGTTGTTTGGCTGATTTTAGATGAATATTTTAAAGTTTCAAAACTCCACAAGAATTTCCAAGTGAAACCAGTCAATGTTACCCTATGGAAGAAAAGAGAGTCATCGGCTGTTGGGTAAGTACTAGACTGGCAGAGTTAAGGTTCTGGGCATAGACTCAGGGTTCTCCCAGGGTCAGGTAGGTACAGCTGTTACACCTTCAGCAGCACAGGGGCAGCCGGTGCAGATAGAGTAAGCCCAATGTTATCCTATGGAGGATAGGGGGCCTTCGGTTGGTGGCTGCTAGCAGGCAGCCACGCGGCTGTGGGAGCTGAGCTCCTGGTCACTTACACAGGGCAAGTGGGGAAGTAGAGTAGGGTAATTGCTGCACTTCCAGCGGCACTCTGGCGGCTGGGAGCAGGGTGCTTTTGGGCCTTCGGGCACCCAATGTTATTCAATGGGAGACTTGGAAGTTGAACAAAGGCTGCAGGCTCAGGGACAGAGATTCTTCAGGTGCGACCACCACTTCGAGAGGTAAGTTGGGATCTTGGAGCATAGGTAGATAACCAGGAGTTGGGCACAGGGGGCCGTGGGGTGCAGGGGTGTCTTTGGACATCGGGAAAGTTTACCCTCAGCTGGTCGCGGTCCCTTGTTGTGAGGCTGCAGGCGTCGTCAAGGAGGGTCTTTGGGCACTGGACTCCAGGTCACAGTCGCCAGGGGGACGTCCTCAGGGTCTTTGTCCACTCAGGCACAGGCCGGGCTTGGCGGGTGCAGAGTGTGCTGGATTCGCCATTCCTGGCTGGCACCAGGGGTTGTTGCTGTTTGAGCAGAAAGGTACAGCACTGGGGTCTCTCCTGATAACAAGTGGGTACATCGAAATTCATTGAACGGCTGATTTTAGATTCATATTTTAAAGTTTCAAAACTCCACACTTAGAAGAATTTCCAAGTGAAACCAGTCAATGTTACCCTATGGAAGAAAAGTGAGTTATCGGCTTTTGGGTAAGTACTCGACTGGCAGAGTTAAGGTTCTGGGCATAGACTCAGGGGTCTCCCAGGGTCAGGTAGGTACAGTTGTTACACTCTTAGTGGCACAGGGGCAGCCGGGTGCAGAGGTAGTTAGGCCCAATGTTAGCCTATGGGCGGCAGGGGGCCTTTGGTTGGTGGCTGCTGGCAAGCATGCCAAGTGGCTGTGGGAGCTGGGCTCCTGGTCACTTGCTCAGGGCAAACGGGGAAGTAGATTAGGACAAAGGTTTCACTCCCAAGGGCACTCGGGCGGCTGAGTGCAGGGTGCTTTTGAGCAGTCAGGCGCTCAATGTTAATCAATGGAGAACTTAGAAGATGAACAAAGGCTGCAGGCTCGGGGACGGCGATTCTTCAGGAGCGACCAACACTTTGAGGGGTAAGTTGGGATCTTGGAGGATACGTAGGCACCCAGGAGTTGGGAACAGGGGGCCGTGGGGCACCGGGTGCAGGGTTGTCTTTTGACGTCCGGAAATCTTACCCTCTGCAGGTCGCGGTTGGAGGGGTACCTTGTTGTGAGGCTGCAGGCTGCAGGTGCAATCGCTGGGGGGACTGCCCCGGGGTCTTTGTTCACTCAGGCACAGGCCGGGCTTGGCGGGTGCAGAGTGTGCTGGATTCGCCATTCCTGGCTGGCACCAGGGGTTGTTGCTGTTTGAGCAGAACCACTGCTCATGGATGGGAGTCCCAGTCTTTAGATGAGCTAGGCAGCCAGGTTCTCCGGGGTTTTCAAAGTTACTGTCCACAGGAGACGCCAGGGTTTTAGCAGGAGAAGGCTCAAGGATCAACAGGCCGGTAGGGCTGGGGCCAAGTCAGTTGGCGTCGTCCTCTTGTTAGCAGCTGCACTGCAGGTCTTCTTGCTTCTTGTTTCAAAATCGGGATCTGAGGAAGCAAGGTTCAGGGTGCCCCTAAATACTAAACTTAGGGGCGTTACAGGTAGGGCAAGGACAGGGACAGGGACCAATGGGTCCCTGTCCTGGGGTGAGTACACCCACTATCCTGTTCCTCTCCTGTGGGAGGGGGGCAGGGGCCTAGCTCTGATTGGGTAGGGCTCCCCAACCTCAAGATGGCAGGAGCCCGGGGTTGTGCTTCACCTCGCCTCTCCCACCTGAGGGGTGGAGTTGGCACAGGCTGGCACACCACCTTTCCTAACCTAGGGTTTCCTACCTGTATTCCCGCCAGAGTGGGTGTCAGAACTGGTGGGGGCCAGTTACTGAGTACAGCATTTGGCGTGGGGCCGCTCACATAAGACGGCATGCCTTTGAAGCTTCCCCTGCCCATCCGGGGGGAGGAGGCTTGGCACCTCGTCCCAGGATGTGCATTGTTTCAGGCATCCGAGAGCGCCAAGGTCTCCACCCAGGGGTCCAGAAACATGTCTGGTGGTGGCGGCAGACTCTGTAGCCACGCAGTCAGGACACTGGGCGTTGGTTAGGTTTCAGGGGGCATCTCTAAGATGCCCTCTGTAGTGCATTTTACATTAAACCCCACACTGGCATCAGTGTGGTTTAATGTGCTGAGAAGTTTTATATCAAACTTGTCTGTCTTCAGTGTAGCCATTATGGTACTGTGGAGTTCATAATGACAACCTCCCAGCACCATATACTCTTAATGGCATCACTGCACTTACAGAGCCCAGGAATGGCCCTGGGTACTGTAGGGGCACAGGGCTCATGCACCTGTGCCCACATCACTGGCATAGTGCACCCAGCTAGAGGGGTGACTGAGGTATGCCAGGGCACTGTGTTTGTGGGCATGGCACACAGGGATGTGTGCCATGTTGACTCTGTTTAGTTCTGCAACCAGACTCAGCCTGTAAAAAAAAGAAAAGGGGTGTGTGTGTGTGTGTGTGTACACAGGGCCCATAAGGGTGGCACAATATGTGCTGCAGCCCTTAGGGGTCTTCTATGGTTACAATGCCCTGGGTACCAAGTGTACCATTTACCAGGGGCTGGCCTGTGGCCAGAGATGCCAATTGGGTTTAGGTTTCAACACAGTTTTTAGGGGAGGAACACAGGCCCTGGGTACCTGGTTGGCAGGAACCCAGGGCACACTCAGTCAAAGTACATCAGCAATTCAGCATAAAGTGGGGGCATACCACGCAAGAAAGATGGCACTTTCTCACAATGGGGCAGGGAATATGTTTCGAGAAAAAGTCCGCAGGTATCAATCTAGCGATAGGAGACATTAAGAGTTTGCTAAGCAGTCTAATTGGGGCACAGAGTACACAGTGTTCGCCCAAGCTCGCAATCATGCTAATAGATACCCAGCATGGTGGGCCACATTTAACATGCACCGGATCTGGACCACCCAGAGAGAAATGTTTCCTGACAGCCCAGTTGTAGGAGGGCTAATGGCAGAGACCATGAAGCCAGAGGAAAGCATAAACAATTTCCTGACTAGAATAAGGGAAAGACGGGGACAAGAAAATGGACAGTGTGGACAGATACAGGCCCACAAGTCAAATTTTTCTACAATTTTCTTAAGAATGGAATACCCACCAAGATAAAGGGGAGGGTGGATTTAGATACCAAAACCTGGTGGGAGATACAAGCTCACATACCCCACTACCATAAAAAAGCAAGAAAAGGATAGAGAGAAGCAGCAGGCCCAACAAGACATAGCCAAACTAGTTCAACATAAGTTCAAAAAGACTGCCATCGAAGGGGGCTGCGCCTGCCCCAACCGTGCAAATGGCACCAGACACAATGGGGGTCCACTGAAAAACTTTAGAGGGTTGCAAGCAGGCAGTCCAGGAGCACAAACAGGTTATGGTATTAGAGGCTAGGAGGCTAACGCTAGAGAGTGCTACTACTGCCATAGGCAGGGTCACCTGGTAGAGAGGTGCCGGATAAAGGCATACCATAAGTAACAAAAGCAGCAGAGGTTAAAAGGAACATTGCCCAACTAGGAAGGGGGGGGGCGGGTCAACACACCCACCCACACTAGAAGCCCGGGTAAGGAATCTTGACTGGTGCAGGTTTAGAAAGAAGAAAGTACATGTGGTAAGGGGGTGCCCGAAAAAGTGGTCCAATGTATGGAGCCCGTGGAATGCTTATAGAGGAGAAATTTGTACACCACCTCGAAATATCGAACAAGATGACCTAACCAACCCATGATGTCCCCTCTTATGTAATTACTGTTTGTCCCCTCATCCATACTTCTTGCAATGTATAAGTGATTTGGTCCTCTGTATTGTATTATCTAAACCAATGTCTGTTCGATAAAAATATTAATAAATGAATAAAAAAAGCAGCAGAGGTTAGTGAAGCAGGACCACCACAAAACCCCACGAACGTCCCTCATCCGTACCAAGCACAAGGTAATCAGAATGTACCATACACTCAATCGCAAAGGGGGGTCCGCCGGTCACCACACAACCGTAGCAGGGAATCAAGAAATTGGGTGAGCACGTAGCCGTAGCAGCTATAGACTGGGAACCCAGCACAATCGGGATGGGGGCCACAACTCCAGCAAGGAGGGGTGACTGTGTGGGAAGGTAGCACCATCACGCAATCACAGAGCCAAAATACACAGTAAAATAGGCCCCCACAGTAAAGACATGAAAAAAATAATACCAACGACCTAACACAAAGGAGTAAAGAAAAACAACACCCACCTTCCCCATTTTTCAGAACAGAAAGGACTACAGACAGCATTGGGGGTCCAAAAGGTTTTCACTTGCTTCCAGGGATTCAGGGTTGGTGTGGGCTGTGTCGGTCAGGTGTGTGCACTAGGTTGGGCATCAGCAGTGAGTCAGCGGAAGCACAGAATAAACAGGTTGCCTAAAGTGCTTGCTGAAACTAGGCTCCACTCTGCTGCTGCACCCCCCATCCCCGGGTGGAGTTCATCGGCCACACCCCTGGGGCAGGAAGAAAGAACTGTTTTAAAAAGTCAATGCCCAGGTACCACAGCCAATGATCAATGGGACACACAACAATTACCAAGTCAAAAGGTCCCCATTTTCAGGCATCATGCCTACGCTCACCAATTCCTTAATGGCGTGTAGACCCCAACAGCGCCCCTAAATGCTCCAAAAAAGCCTCCAGTGCAATGGAGGCCTCCCTTTCAGTTACAAAAGAAGCCATCCTCGGTGACCGGAACCAATGTCCTTCTCACAGCTAGAATGGTATGCTCCTAAAACTCCACAGGCTCAGTACGCAGGAGTCAAGCCTAGAAGCCTCGGTGTAGGGAAAGCACATCACAGATTTGCCCCGACAGTCAAGTTTTTTTGGTCAGCTGATATTCTGTTTTTTTGGAGGCTCCACTGAACTAGGCTTTATGAGCCTATAGTTAGTTTATAGACCATAGCGCATAGGGGTCACGGTTTCTCCATTGGGGAGTGCAGTCTTCAAACATTCTGTGCCCCTCTGTGATGTAAAATTGTAGTCCTACTCCTATTTTTCTTGTGTCCTCATTTTTTGGGGCTTGGGAAATGTGGTCACCCTCGAGATTTCAGTCGGGGGTTCACTAAACCTTTCACGGTGGGATATGGCCCGAGGAAGCAGGGTTGGGGGAGGGGAGGGAGGGGGACAGCGACAGAGGCTTCCAAGTCTCTACCCTCATTTTAGATGGATCGCAGGGCACTTGGGGTGCATCCCCTTCCAGGATCAATACTGCACTCATGTTGCTTCAACCCTGCAGGCACCAAGGAAACAGTCGTCCCTATCTGCCGACCCCATGGGGGAAGCATATGGGAGAGGGGGAAGAACCACAGAACATCCTTGGGCACTCTCCCTGAGGGGCAAAGGAAACAATGAATGATGCGGCTCAAGGAAAATGCCCAAAACTAAAAGTAAAACCACCCAAAAATCAGCCCAACAGAAAGATTCCAGATAAAAGGAGGCGTCGAGATCAGCAATATTAAGGATCTGAGGCCTGAGGGAGAGCCATGCTACACACCACGTTCCAGGAATAGGGAGATGCACCGGTATAAAAACGAGCCTACGGGGCACACACCATCAACACCAAATTGCAACATTCCCCCTCTTCCTTCATTTCCATGAACATATATCGATACTATACTACACAATGCATAACAAACACAATTGGGGGGAATATAAAAAAGAAGTAGCCCCCAGCAGGAACATAGCCTCAGGAAGGGGCTGCACAGCAGTCACACTCTTAGGTACATACTGGGAAAGACTCCTTTGGCAAAATTAGCGTCACTCCTATTAAAAGACACAATCCCTGTACTCATGAGACACCTCACAAACATACCGATCACTGATCGGACCACTCAGAATGGAAATGTCGAAGGTCCCAAAACCACCCAAGTAGGATGTGGGGGTGTGGAGGGGAATGCTCAACAGCTGATAAATTAAGATCTGTCAAAAGAATAATAATCACCTTCACTCCCCAAACCACTAAAAGAGTTGCTAAACAGGATTTCCCTTCCGATACCTCACTAGATCGTGAATAGTTGGTTGACAGGATTAAAATACAGGGTCTCTGAAACCATTAATAACGGAGCATATTTGACTAGCTGAATTAACAGACAAAGTCCTTTCAAAATAGGTAACAACAAAAAAAACAAGTGTACCAACGCTGATTTCTCGTCAGCCCCATGACTCAAAGGGAAAAAGGACATTATCAAACTTGTGCCAGTGGAAGGAGAATAAACCCACAGGCCCTCAGCAAGGGGTTTGCTTAACACCTTTGTGGCTGCACTGTCCCAGCATACAGTCAAACCTTTGCACTAAATACCGCAAACATTTCTGAGATGGTCAGAAGAAACAGCCACTGGAGGGGCACGGAGAACTCCCAGGGGACACATACCTTGAACTGCACTATCACAACAAACGTTATGTACGATCTGATTACTATGAGTATTTCCACACTTGAGAACTACAGAGGAACTGCAAAGTCAAAAGAAATTGACTAATGGGGAACTACATCGTCTGCATAGGGATCTTCTCATACATCACCTACAATTACACTAAACAAAACACCAGCATCCTACATGCACGGACCAGATTCGGCTCCCTAGCATCAGCCAGGTTATGTTAGGTCTGCTGATTGATCCCACATGCGGATAGGCTATACTTGTCCCAAGAGGAAGCCCCCAAGAAAGAAAAATGCCTAATAATAATATCCACATTTGTAAAGCGCACAATCACCAGTTAGGGTCTCTAGGCGCTGGGGGCCGTCGGGAAGATTAAGCAAGCTTTTGCCCAGTCACATGGTGCTGGGCTAATCTGCTGCCGGTGCCGGGGATCGAACCGTGATCCCCAGATTCCGGAGTCAGTCGCCCTGGCCGCGGCGCCACACCTCTTCCCTCCTAATTGATCTCAAGTAAGTAGGAGAAGGGCCAAGATCCAACCCTAGAACCAACACAGGGTAGTTGTAAACCTAACCCGATATGACACCAACCCAAAAGTGCTATACAATCAATCAATCAGGATTCATAAAGCGCGGCTAATCATCCAATAGGGTATCCAGGTGCTTGCAGGTCCCCGAGGCTTATTTCAACATTAAGGTCTTCAGAGCCATTTGGAATTCCGTAAGTGAGGTGATGGTTGAGAGGTGCGAGGGGAGGCTGTTCCAGGTCTTTGTAGCAATGTGGGAGGAGCGTCTTCCACTTCTGCTTTGGTAGATGCAGGGAATATGGGCAGGTGAAAGGAAGGCAGAGCGTAGTTTTCTCTGTAGTTAACGTAGGCAGGACCTTGGTTGTGTAAAGCCTTGTGTGTGTGGGTGAGCAGCTTGATCTGGCATCTCTTCTGTACGGGGAGCTAGGAGTTTCCTGAGGTGGGGTGGGATGTGGCCGTGGCTGAAGTCAGAAACCTCGGGGTGTGGTTTGATGACAAACTTTCTTTCACTTCCCACACTAAACGTGTGGCTGGCACATGTTTTGGTACTCTGCAGTGTCTCCGACCTATTTTCAAGTTTTTTGATGCGGACACCAGACAGATTATAATCCAAGCTCTGGTTCTTACCAGACAGGACTATGCCAGCTCTCTGTTTTTGGGCCTGAATCAGGCAGAGTTAACCCGCCTCCAGAGGGTCCAAAATGCGGCGGCCAGGATGCTGGTTGGCCTTCCGAAGTTCGTCTCTGCTCGTCGAACTATCCAAGATCTCCATTGGCTACCTGTGGGGCAAAGAATTAAGTTTAAAGCTCTTTGCTTAACTTTTAAAATTCTTAAATTAGCTTCCCCTCCCATTCTTTCGCAGACTATCCTTCATTATGTCCCCTCTAGAGCCCTTCGATCCGCTGGATTAAATCTTGCCATCGTGCCACGCTTCAAAAAAGCTAGAATGGGTGGACGGTCTTTTTCAGTGCTGGCGGCAGCTCTCTGGAACTCTCTGCCTGCCCCTCTCCGTTCCATCCCCGACTTGCTCCCTTTTAGGAAGTACTAAGAACCTTCCTATTTTCTACAGTTTAGTCCCATTTTTTCTGGGTCATCACTACTGTGTTGTGTTACACAATCTCCAAAGCGCCGGGACGCCACTTGGCTGCGGCATCTGTGCGCTATATAACATAACATAACATGTGAATTCATTGGGGATGGCCAAGGAGGAGTCTGGCTGCGGTCTTCTGTATGGTCTGAATTCTCTGTAGGTGGTGTGAGACAATTACTACATAGAGGGCATTGCCGTAGTCCAGTCCTTTGGTGATGGGGGCTTGTATCACGGTGCATCTCGTGTGTAGGGGTAGCTACTTGAAGATCTTGCATGTGCAGAGTGAGGAAGCAGGTGGAAGAGACGGCGTTGATCTGTTATTTCATGGTAAGCTTGTTGTCAATGATGATTCCGAGGTTTCTGGCGTGGTTGGAGGGAGTGGGTGCGGGTCTTAGGTCTGATGGCCACCAGGAGTCATTCCATCTGTTGCTGCTATTGCCAAAAGATCGGTACTGCCGTCTTGTCTTTTCTGTGTTCAGCTGCAGGCAGTTCTTCATCCAGTCGATGACATTTGTCATGCATCTGTGGAAGTTGGTTCTGGTGGTAGTGGGGTAGACTGAGTGAGAGGATGAGTTGGGTGTCATCTGCATTTGAAATTATGTTGCGACTGTGGAATCTAACAATGTTGGCTAGCAGGGTCATATCTGCATTGCAGAGCATGGGGCTGAGGGATGAGCCCTGGGGGACACTGCCGGTGATCTCCTTGCGTTTAGAGGTGAAAAGTGGCAGAGGAATCCTCTGGGTTCTTCCGGTGAGGAAGAAGGTGATCCATCTGAGCACGTTTGCTGATGTGGTGGAGTCTTTCGATCAGTGTGTGGTGCAAAACGGTGTTCAAGGCTGCTGAGGGTATAGAGTAGCTGATTCTGCTCCAGGTGTACCATGAGTTAATAATTGATGATCTTTTCCAATACCTTCGGTGGGAATGGAGCAGGGAGATTGGCAGGTAGTTTTTGAGTTTGCTGGGTTTGGTGGAGGGTTTTTTGAGTAGTAGTTTGATTACTGCGTGTTTCCAAGCATCTGGAAAGCTTGTGGTGGTGATAGAGGTGCTGAGTAGAGTGTCGAGTTCCTGGCTGATCCTTTGGTTTCCGGGGTTGAAGATGTGGTGCAGGCATGGGTCTGTGGGAACTCCTGAGTGGATAGATTGGTGGTGGTCAGTGAGTGGTTCATGTCCGTTGTGGTGGTGGCGTATCTGTCAAGGAAGTCCATATGTGTAGGTTGAGGTTTGACGTTTCTGTATATGGTTGCAATCTTGTCATGGAAGAAGTGGGCAAGGTTGGTGCACAGCTCCTGTGGGGGTTTGATTTTGTTTTTACTGGCAGCCGGGTTGGAGAATTCCTTAACTATGTTGAGAAGTTCTGTGGTGTTGTTGGCGCTGGTTTCCATGCGTGCAGCAAGGGCTGCCTTCTTTGTTGCTCTCAGCAGGCAGTGGTAGAGGTTGAGGGAGGTCTTGAAGCTGTCCTGTCGGAGCTGTCCTTGCTGGTGCGCCATCTCTTCTCCAACTGTTTGCAGTCTCGTTTCACTGTTCAGAGTTCTTGGGTGCAACAGCTGGCCTTTTTGGAGGATTTTCTCTGGATGTTGCTCTTTATTTTGACAATGCTATCTGTGCAATTGATGCAGGAGTTGACCTTTTTCACTTCCTGTTCGAGGTTGGTGGCGGTTAACGGGTTGGAGGTGCTATGGGCATTTGCCCTGCTGGTCTCAGATTTTAGTCTATTTATGGTGGGGGCGTTGGTCATTTTGGGGGCAGCGGTTGGAGATGCTGAAGTAGGCAATGGAGTGATCTGTTCATGTCAGTTCCGTGACATGGCTGTATTTGACACGGTTGCTGAAGGTGAAAATTGGGTCCAGCGTTTGGGTAGGGATGTGGATGATCTGGGTCAAACGAGGCTTCTCATACAGTTAAGGTGTGCGTTTTTGTCGTTCGGACCACTGAAGTGGAAATTTAGGTAGCAGAGGAAGATGTAGTCCTTGAAATCTAAGTCTGTGATTGTGTTGCAGAGCTGGGGCTTGGGCTTGGGCTTGGCGGGGGGGTTCGGTATACGAGGATGCCGCGGTTGGTAGTCTTGTCGTCCGTGTGGAGCTTGAAGTTGAACTGTTCCATTGGGGGCAGGGAGGGGTGGTGTTGTCAGTGGTGGTACACAGTATTGGTCTCTGTGGATGATGGCTTTTCTTCCACCGACTTGTTGGTGCAGTCCTGGGGAGTGTATCCATCCGGGATAGCTGTGGTAATGTAGAGTGTGGATGTGGGGTTGAGCCAGGTCTCAGTGAGGAAGACGATGTCAGATGCGAAGGGGACGAAAAGGCCTCATAATTAAGTGAAATGCTTGCATTGTAAGCGTGTGCTGAGAAGAGCACAAGCAAGTTAGTATTTTTGCCACCAGGTTAAAGGTCCTACCGTGAAGCGTGGGTTGGCACTGTTGCAGTGTTTGTTGCGGCGTCGAGGGTGTAAAGCTCGGTAATGGCGTACCTTCGGGGTGGGAGGGCCAAGGGTCGTGCCGCTCCCTGTGGTCCAGGTGTGGATGGGCACAGATGGGCTTGCATTTGGTGCACCAGCGGGGCGGTCACGCCACGGCCTCCATTAAGTAGGTCCTGGCATGGGAAGGACTTCTGTTGGCGGGAAGAACAGTGAGTGGAAAAAGCCAGTCGAGAAAACCCGGGCAATTGCGGTGTCACTGGTTCAGTTTGGAACATACAGGCACTTGAGGCAACAGGCAAGCTAGGTATCCAGGTGCCTACATCTTCATTGAACCTCCCGATATCCAAAGCAATCTGTACAGGATGCGTTGGAAGGGTACCACATGGCCCTGAGATTTCCTGGAAGAGAGATTTTTGGAGGTAGGCAAACCCCCTCCCCCCCCCCCAAACTCAGTGCACAAATAGGTCCACTCCAGCAACCTCCTGTGGACTGAGAGTGGCTCTTAGTGTGTCCGGGGCAGTCTTCTTAAACAACAAGGGGTCTCCAAACATGGAATTCCTATGAAGGGCCATCCAGCTTCAGGATAAAAAAAAAATGGGAATGGGCTGCATTGGGGAGGGTTTCATGAAAGTATGGCTAAACCATACCAGGAAATATGGGACACATAGGTGGGTGGATACACTTGGTTAGAAGGGAAAGGTCAACCCCTGATTGTACAGAAACTCACACTGTATTCCTTATGTTTCAGAGGAAAAGGAACACTTTCGATAGGCGCGAATGCTTTTCTGCAGAGTGATTTTATATATTCCGAATATGCTATGGGTAATCTCAACACTTATGGATTTTGATTGGCATGCGGTGAGAATGCCTATACTCAGCTGGTTACTGGATGGAGAGGTTTGTGTTTCCTGGTAACAGTGAACACACTGACCATGGTCATTCCTGGAGAAGAGCTAACAGATTTGTACCAGCACCCATTAAATAAAAAGACCCCCTAGCTGCACCAAGCCTGTGAAAGGAGAGCGGTGGACTATTTTGGCTGGGTTTAGTTCAAAGACATTCCAGAAGAATTTAGGCTGTTTACAGAAGCACAGCTGAGGGTAGGGAGGTCAATATCCTTCTTCACCGTGCATACAAAAGCCAATGCCCGCTGGCTCAAGATCACCTGGTGGGAAATGCTCAAAATGGTGATCAGCACTGAATTCGATCAAGAAAGAAATGCGAGCTATACGCTTAATGGTAATGCAGCACAGTCATGTACTGGACTTAATGAAATTAATGGCGGGAGTAGTCTGTGCCAAGATCGGTGCCACCTGCTGCAACTTCATCCCAGGGAATGACACGGACAATGGAACACTGACATGTGCTATCCAAGCACTGCATAATCAAAAAAAAGCATGCATGAAGAGGAAGGTGCCCTTGAACAGGAGTGATTTTTAATTGGTTCTCCTGGCTCCCATGATGGATATCCGTTTTATGTAAATTACTGTTGCCAGTTATGATTGCGTTTCTATTGGTATGCTGGGTTATACAATTAGGGATCAACTGCTGTAAAAACACAGTCCTAAAATTGGGTAGAATGTAAGAAAATAGGAAAGTAGTGGTTGTCAATAGCGATCTTAAAAAATAGGCCCCTAGTATAGTAATTGTCTAAATGCATGTGTCAGGTAGTGTAGTTGAAAACTCAAATAAGGGGAGAATGTTAATAATGAAAATGATACATACATCGATGAAAATGAAATATTGTCTCCAACAGATTTGCCTGCTGTGTACTCTACATCAACCTCGATTCGCAAATAAGCAGTTAGGCAGGCCTGAGACCTAGGCTTTGCTGATTGATAGGTCACAGGTGGGAGGGAGCCAAGCTGGCAGGCAAAAAACACGGCAGGAAACTCTTGATCAATCCTACAGATAGGCGCATGAACATTATAATGGTCAGAGTAGATTGCCCCAATAAAGCACACGTGGCCGGAGGGGGTACACGTGCTCCTTAAAAAAACACCATAAAGTCAGAAGCAACATTCGTTAGGAACACATAGCCAATCAGGTACTAGCACACGAAGTGCTCACACGCACGCTCCCCATGATGGACATCTGGACACATTCACCACTGGCCACACTGTACCCACCCAAGGTCAAGAACTGCATGTAGTAACCTTTGACTCATTTAGGACTCTAAAGGCAGCATCCAAAATACCTCACAATATATGGTATGCCGGAATCTTTTTATTTCATATTGTATATAAGGAAATCAACCCCTGTAAATTGAGACGATCCTCAGACCTAGTGCCTACAATGGTTCTACTGGCAGAACTGTTTAATTAAACAACCTGTTCCTGTTTTACCAAATGCCTCTTGTCTTCTATTTTTTAAGGAATTCTACTTTGAGCAACTGTTGCTTCACTAATTGTGAAGGCATTGGCACACAATTCCCGTTCAAATGACAAAAAAATGGTGGCAACGCTTTCAAAACATATAATGTCAATTAAATGGCAAACATGCAAGTTGACGAAAATTCCACCCAAAATAGGGTGACAAACACACTTAGTGTTTAAAGATACACTCCGCACGATATAGGAACATAAGGAGGCAGGTACCTACTAGTACAGTGTATATGGAAGTTTTTGGCGGTTCTTTTTTCCTTCTGCCTACCAGGCTACCTTTTTTCTCCATTCAACTTTATACGGTTGACCTTTGGGTTTATCTACGTAGCACTGAGAGTATAATATGCTGTTTTAGGAGTAGAATTTTTAATGGGAAGAAAATTAGTCTGCATACACTATACGGGTTGCAACTGCATACGTGCATGTCATACTTCACCTAATTTAAATGTGCATCAGATTCGAATATGTGGATTTGTTGTGTTTTGGGAACCCCTCACAAAGATGGGAATATTCTACGCTCATGACTATCAATGATGATAGTACACAGAACTATGATACAGTACTACCAAATCAATCCAGTAAAGAAATCAGAACTTATCTAGCACACTATCAATTTATTTATATAAATTAAGCAAGAGCCAATCAAATAAGTAGGTCATCTATTCCAACACAAACAATATTTTTAAACGGTTAATGAGAGGTCATGTTACAGCAGAAAGCTCTTAAACTACTCTTAATTGATTTAATAAACCAATGGAAAAGCATAGAGCATAAATGCGAATTGATTTATGTGAATTCCGTGAGCAAGTGCCAGTCAAATCAGGACGTCTGTGGTACTACCGAAAACTGTTAAACACCAATAAAAGCTCACACTAAGAAAAGTGCATACAACGCTATCAATTGCTTTAATTAAATGAAAAGACATAGCATACCACAAATAGATTTATACAAATCCCGACAGCAAGTGTCAGCCAAAGGAGAACTGCCAGGGCTGTGATAACATAAAACAGGTGGTTAAGAAAACAGACAAAAATGCAACGGACAAGCTGCAAAACGAAAGAAAAGTTATAGCTTTGCATTGTTTGACATGTACACATATCTAGGAAAAAAAGGCAAACATGATGCATTAAATGACTGCATGTAACCTATTTAGGTCAACAGACGGTAAAAGAATAAATACATTCAGTGCATGTAACCTATTTAAATCATCAAAAGGTGAAGCTTTTGGTGGAGAACATGCTAGAACTTTAAGTTGAGCTAAATGTATACCACTAATTGGGGCTACTTCTGGTAATGAGAATTAAAAAGCTTTGATGTCACTGTGGCAGATGGTACCTTCAATATTTCGTGCCTCTTCTCCATTATGGAAAATTATGTCTGGGATACATTGGGCATTGTACAAAGGGCTAGCTCTTTTTGTCCCTTCAGTGATAAAAACATGCACATCAGTACTCTTGAGAAGATTTCAGCAACAATAAAATATCTCTGATCTTGGAGGAAGTGGTAAGTGATGGCGCGGTCCTATTCACGGATACAGAAGGGAAGATAGTTATTCATCACTGATGAAAATGCAGTCCATATAACCTTTAAGTGAGGCACAAGAGAAAAGGTCAACAACAAAATTGTTAAATGAAACAATAAAACTGATGTTGGCATTTAAAGTCACCCCAAAACCTCAAAGTAGACTACAAACCCCCTCTATTAGGTTTCCGAAAGTTTTTTTTTCCTTTAAACGTTGACGAACCTTCTCCTTCGGAAGAAATCAAAATCAGTTTGATGAGCGATTTTAGCAGATACTTCCCGAAACATTAACTGAAGAAAGGTATAACTTGCTGTGCCCAAGAGGCAGAACTATCCTCATTTATGAAATTTAGCAACCAAAGTAGTGTTGCCTAAAGAGACACATGAAAAGAGCAGACACACAAAAGTTACCATCCTCAGCAGGAAGAAGGCCCAGATCAAAACCTTTGACTTGGAAGGAAAGCTGACTTCCCTAATAATACGTATTAAAAGCAACAGAAAGCAGTGCCAAATACCCCATTCACTCAACCTGCGGTGAAAACAAACTACTCTTGCCTGTAGTCCTACAGCCATAAGTCCATCCAGTCACTGGTTGAGCAGATGGCGTCCAAATATGGATGGACTGTTTTTTGTGTTTTTTTTTTTAAGTGTCATTATACCAAGGATTCGTATCTTGGCAGCACATAACATTCAAAAGAATATCATAGATAAAGTATCTATTGCCATAAAATTCTGAAGCTTGAAATAGTCAGATTCAATTAGATTTTAAAAAAAAATCCAACAAGGTAAGCTGAACTCAAATATTTGAAAACTGCAGTTAGACTCACTTGATTATTAGGACAGCATATAGGAGGTCACTTTCTAGTCATATGCCCCTAAGGCATCAATGAGGTATAACCAGGAAGATTGCTATGAGAAACAAAATATATCTAAACCACCATTTTCTAGTTCATTAAATACACATTTGGCAATAAACCACAAAATAAACACAAGAATCCTTTAACTTGCATTTCAAAAACATCAGCTTCAATATCTTCATTAAAACAATAACTTTAAAAACAATATAAAAAAAATTGTGAAATATTTGCAAACAGAACACACATCATTTCTGGTCTACCAGGTTATATAATAAATATATACACATTGAAATGCATCAGTACTTTGTAATATATTGTACAACTTTTGCCATTAGAACACAGGTAGTCCATCTACCGGGGGAAAGTCTACATAAAAGGACTCATGCAATGCGGTCTTTAACAATATTATTTCCCATCAGTGTAAGGAATGCATGTCTGGGCAGTTTTAATCATTCTTTGACTACACTGTTACGATTGTACTTGGGAAAGAGGGCGTCCGCTCAAATGCCATTTGTGAATAGGTGCAAGGCTGCTAAATGTAAAGTTTTCAGGTTATCATGACAATGTAATCAATATACCACTTCTGACAAAAGAGGGAAGATTTAGGTTCACTTCAGTGCAGCCACTGAAATAGTTACGACAAACACGGAACATGCTATTTAAAAACGTCAACTTCAACGAAGTCTGTCCCATTTCCTTAAAGTCTCCTAGGATTTCAGATTTTGTTCTATATGAAGGAAAATACAGTTGGGGTGTAGGACATCTGCGCAGGCAACTGAATTCCTATACTTCACACTGATCATTTTGAATGACTTAACAGGTAAATCACTTGTAATCATAGTTAATCACCCATAGAAATGTCAATTAATTCGAATCATAGAAAAATGTCAGGTGTTTAAAAAAAAATGTATAACACACTTATCTAAAGAGGCTTCTTTTAAAGATATCAAATTAAAATGTAAAGAAAATCTAGCGGTACAAGCCTCTGAAACGTTCAGCATTCCTTTTTAAAACAGAAAATGTGAAAGAATTTAAGCAAGTAGGTAGCATAGCGTCAGAGTACAAGACCTCAGTGCCACTCAAAGTCAACCAGGCTAACATTACCTCCAAGGTGTGGCTTAGCCAGTTTTTCTAAGCTTATACTGTGCAGTATGATCTTAAAAACGGACCATCTACTTAATCATTATCCTGGTGTCCAGGGACTTGGGTTGTTTGTTAGTGAATTCTACAGAAAGGCAAAACATTGAAGCCTGAAAATGGTGGATAGTAAAAATGTGCCTAGCCTCTAGTATATGGATTTTGTAGAAAACCGTTGCCTACTTATGGATGTAAGCTATGGGTGGAGTCTAGGTAGAAGTATCAAGCAAATGTATGAAACAAACAGCAGGGAGGTGTGCCACAATTCTCAGCAATGGGGGCATTCTAGTTAAGAGCTGTACAGGATAGTCCTCTTGCTGTCCTAACAGACCTGTTGGTTAACAAGCCACAGTACAGGTCTCAATCAAGTTGGCTACCTATTAACTGGCTGGATGTGGCCATTTCGTCTCTGCTCTCCTTGGTATTGTCTATATAATAATAGACAATCCACGTCATATCACAGATGTGGATGGGTCTTTTTGCATAAGATAATTATTTGGATAAAGGGTAGAAGCAAAATACTTTGATTTACAAATAAATAATATTCAGGAAAGCACAATGGGCTTTCACAGCTACTTTCTTGGAATGGAACAACGTTAAGGTCTCATTACAGCCCAGTACTTGGATCTTGCCAATCCTACTCACTTATTAGATGGTTAGCAGAAAAGCTACTTTCTCTTAAGATACAAAACATTGAAGTTGTGCACGAGTTCAGAAGGAGGTCACACAATCTTTGACAGTACAGCTCCTTAGCAGTTGTGGGGAGAAATTCAGACTGTTGTATCACTGGTACAAAGAAGATGGTAGATTGAGAATTAAGACTACTTTACACCGTGACACTCTGTTAATAAAGCAATACCATTTCCACAGCGTTGATGGTTCTACACAAACATGCAAAGCTGATCTTCTACTTAAATGTATGTAAAGATCTAGTAGAAGGATGCTTTCTATATTTCAGAATGTTCATGCGAGTCTGGTGATACATTTTGAAGGTCCTACTGGGGGGATATTAGTTGTTAAGATCCCAAGCTCAGACTTTGGGCTGTGGTACAGAATTTTACTTTGTGCTCAGGCCAGGACATCTGGTCTTAAAAGCAATTTCCTAGAGCCTGGAAGAGGAAGTCCATGAACCAACATTAGTTAGACAACCTGGGGCAATCTATCATTTCTGCTCTGAACAGCATCTGCGTGATGGCCATCTCTGGCATCTAAGGAGAACAAAAACGTTCATTCTCCTTGCTTTCTCTCTCTCATTCTTTGGGTTTGGTGTTTGCAAAAAGACTAGTATGCTGTCCACATAATTCAAGATCTGATAAAGAGTACTGCATATGACACATTTACAAATGTTCTAATATATCGCTGCTTAACACATGGGAGATACACTGCATTACGGAAGTCTCTAGAATAAATTCATGCTAGGTTGTTTGAAACTCCCTCCAGTGGGCCCTCAATTTATCACTGATTTGCCATTGTATCGTTGGTTTAGTTTAGCACTAGGCGTCCCTTCAACTTGGATAAAAAACATTTCAGAAAGGTCAAGTGCTCTCAACTAAAACCTGCCTAAATGATAAAGTCATTCCTTTCCTATAACGGAGGTTTTTTTTTTTTTTAATGAGGCGACAACGTTTTTGATGGCATACAGCTACGTTTACCTGTGGGTAAGAATACAGAACTACCACCTATACCTAATTGCTGCGCCAGTTCAAGTGCTGACCCACCGATCATCCCCCCCCCCCCCCAAAAAAAAACAACAAGTTAAAGAGAAGGAAGATTCATTAAGTAGCTGGCTGATGATTTTGAGGGAGGACACTACATTTTTTTCAAATGTATTAGTCTCATCTTTGATACTGGTTTGCTTCGTTTGCCATGGATATGCCAAGATGATTCATTTGTACACATTTTGTGCTGGTATAAGATCAGACTTTCAATAGCAAGCTATCTAAATAAATGGAAAAGTCTCCTTTCATTCAGATGTAACAGCACTACGCAATGTCTCTCGAGAATGATTTGAAGTCAGATAGCATGGCATTTAAGGGTTTGTTGCTAACCACAAAGTAGGAAATCTGGTTTGAGTAAACGGCATGTAAAATCTGTTTTATCGATCTATTGCACATTTTCAGACTCCCTGTTGAAGTTCTTGCAAATAAGCTTAAGCGCTCACACCTACCATTTTTAGATATTTATTCAGCTGCTTCTTTGCATTTAGGTCTAAAATGTGCTCAAATTCTTTTTGAATCTTTCTTCTACCCAAGAAAATAACTAGAGGCTTGGTTACTTTCTCCTTTGCCATTATGTTAATGCAAAACTTTCCACAGTCCACGATGTTGGCAGTTGGGTCTTTTGGATGATTTAAACACCAGGTACATCTTCCTTTAAGCAGAAATACAATCAAGTACACTTCTCAATCTGAGAAATAGTGGATCTGTTCTGGAGGATTACATTTTTTTTAATTATCAGGGATTGTCCGTTTTATCTTAGCAGAAATTAATATTTTAATTGCTGGTCCCTAGAAGCCAAAAACTAAATGTATCAGATGCTAAGAGTCAGCTTTGTGGTGCCAAGTGTCAAATATTGCTGATTGTGTGGACTGTTGGATATGAAATATTATTCAGAGTCCTGGCTTTCCTGGTCAGAACTTCCTTAAAAGTGGCAAGATCATTCTCCGGTGACACTATCGATGGAGACCAGGATACTACAACCTCCACGATGATCCAGAGGTTGCTTCCCTTTTTGGACTATCAGGTAGCCTAGAAGTAGTTTGATCCTTTGAAGAATAAAAATCTACTACCCCCTCTCAAGTTGCGTACACTTGTTCTGTGGAAACTTAGTAGCCAGAATAGTATTGAACCTGCTAAAAAAAAATTGAGGTGGAGTCTTTTGAAGATCTTGTGTTGGTATTTGCTTCCTTGGTGGAACAAAATGAGTGACATTTGCTAATCACCTTTTAAAAAGAAGATTAAATCTGCCCCGCAAGTTTTTTTTTTTTTACACCATGCTTTTCAAGCAGAGTGCTTCAAAATCAAACAACTTTACATCAGGAGTGGTTCAAGATTAAACAACTTAGCATGAAATGTTTAAGGAGGTCAAATAATCTGCAGTTATGGCGTTTTTTTAACATACCTGAGAATTTCAAGGTCAAGTAGTAACAAAATCAACATTATTTTCTTCAACTCTTGAGGGTAGGTTAAAGGTGGCCTGTTAATGGTATTTCCTGTAGCAGACTCAGAAAGATTGCTTAGCCTCAAACCACAATCCTTCCACCTCTTTCAAAATTAAATTCTTTTGACAAAATGGTTTGAGAAGACAGAAGGAACAAAGTTGTAAATCCATTTAGGATTTATTTTTTCACAAGACGGGCATTTCACAAACCGCAAAAGCACTGTGAGAAAAACAAAAACCAGGAAAAACAGAGGGGCATCCCACACTAAAAGATGGTGAATCCTTTATTCAAAGACTACTAATTATCCTGATGATATTGCAAAAATGGTAGAGAGAAGAGCCTTCAGGGATCCTCAGTCCACTGAGCAAGTAACAGAGTTGGCTCTCAACTGCCAAATCAGTATCCTTGAGGACGAAACGATAGCTTGGCTGGCTTTAAGTGACAGTAAAGTACTGCATTGTGAAATTGGGTTACTGATCTGTATGCTTTCATTTTTCTTTAAAAAGCTTTGAGGCATAAACTTTTACATTATTCTTTTTAAATTTGAAGATGCCATCTTAAAAAAAGGGTGCCAAAAGAGAGGCATCTGTTTAAAATTTAATAAGAAGTTCGCTCCTGTAAATCATTCCAGAACTCTACACACAGGTAGAACAATTTAACGTTTTCATCATTAACATTAGTGAAGATGTGACAAACAATGACAATTATTTTAAAATATACTTTTGAAAAGGGTCCTATAACAATGAGTTTCATACTGCATGTGATGCTTCCATGAAGCATATGCTTTATAATTACCCCATAGATGTGGAGAAACCTTGAGCACATCACCAAAAGCTGCAGTTACATCAGTGGGGTCCATCAAATAAGCACTGCTTGTTAGGGAGGATCTTATGGACTCTGGAGCATGAGTCATCCGTGAAGAAACAGTTCCAAAATAAAGAGATACAAATGCTTCATTGAGTTCAGATCTACTCCACACAGCTATTTTTATTCCTACAAAGCTTGCTTTTGCTAGTCAGGGAAGCAGGTTTTTGCCAGGATTAGTTGCTGGGGTATACAGCTAAGATGTAAAACAACAGACATGCAGTGTCCATGTGTTCTCTGGGACCGAATCATTCTACAGAGCACACAATCTGCATGAGTATGCCCTCTAGTTTGTTAAAGGACAAACGTTCTCCCTGCAAATTCCTTTACTCCTGAAACAGTGGGCAGAATTCCTTTCTGAATGTTGCATGTGTATCAGTCAACAAATGGCAAAATTTGCTGTATGCTGTAGATATCCGTGGTACTGAGAAACTGCATCTGCGCCTACATGTCGCAGTCAATTATTATTATTATATGAAATTTATAGCGCGCTCAGATTACCCAGGGGCATCCCGGTGCGAAACAGGCCAAGAGGAGAGGCTCAAGTTCAATCATTACTGTGGAAACAAATAGGTCTTCAGAAGTTTCCTAAACAATAGGATCTTGGGCTCTGAACGAATCTTCAGGGGCAAAGAGTTCCACAGAGTCGCCAATTGCACTGAGAAACGCCTGCCCCCAGAGCGAGCTCTCCTTACTCTCGCTGACTGCAGAGGATGTTTTTGGTCAGAGCGCAAAGGACGTGTGGGCTTATAAGGACGGGCCAAGTTAAAAAGGATGGGGGGCCCTTACCATGCAGGATTTTGTGAGCCGTGCATAGCGCTTTAAATTTCACCCGCTCCTTCACGGGGAGCCAGTGAATCGTTTTGAGGGCCGGGGCGGCTGACTGCCTTCTGGGAACATCCATTAAGACTCTCGCGGCTGCATTTTGCACCTGTTGGAGGGTTTTGAAAGACGCTTCGGGAGCACCAAGAAACAGCGCGTTCCCATAGCCGAGCCTCGATAGGATTAAACCACGCATCAAAAGCTGTCAATCAATCTGTCCACTTTGTCTCTTCTAAAGCACACAGTTGTTCTACACTGATTGGACCTAGACATCTTTCTAGAACTCTATTAAAGACTAATTATTGCACATAAAAAAAGGGCTTCAACATCACATCCCCTTTACAATTGAAACACAAAGAACATTACAGCGTTAAACTTTTCCTAGAGCATAGCTGACATCCTTATGAAAGGAGGACAACAGACAGTACAACCTAACGCTGAGTGGGACAGAAAAGGTTTAGATGCAGTTGCAGTGTTGAAGTCCTAAGCCGACCCCTCTTGGCATTCTGTCTACATTTATTTTTAGAAGACACCGAGTAAAATATTATACTAATAAAGGCTCCTTCTCCAAGTTTCTTCCTATTTGATGCCATGCATACACATGGTTCATAATTTTCTTAGTTGAAAATTTCCGGAACTCACCTCAACTTTATTCTAAAAATCAACCTTAATTGTAGCATGCCCTTGCATGGAAGAAATACAGGACTCCAGATACTTAACATTTTTGTGTGCGATCCTCCTCTGGTAGGCTATAGAATAGCTAAGTAGATTAAAAGAAGAACATTCATTATAGGCGCTATTTCTTCTAGTCCCCTTGATGAAAAAGAGGAACAAATTTAAGAATGGCTTATTGCCCTGCCATCCTAAATTACTATGGCAGGTTAATGACTATATTCCAGTTCAGTCTAGAGTCTATCCAAGAAATCTAAAGGTCAGATGCAATATTGGGTCATGAAGTCATTCAGTTATCCAACCATAACGTAATACAATGCCCTGGGTATTTGTATAGCGCTCGGTTTCTCCCGGGAGTGTCAGGCACTCTGCATCTCAGGGACTGACTGACGAATGATCCGAACCTTTAATCCTGATTGAAGAGCCATGTTTTCAATTTCTTACGAAACTGTGCAGTGGCCCACATTTCTAGGGGCAGTTAGTCTCATGCTGACGGTCCTAAAAAGGACCTTCTACCAGCTCTGGATCAGAGAGATTTTGTCCAGAAAGGTAGTGGCTGAAAGACAGCATCTAGTCAGAGCATAGGAAATCATCCTTGCTCTGAAGTACCCCACACCAACTGATAAAGGGCCTTCTGTACCAGTACCAGGGTATTGAAGAGAACCCTCTTCTTAATATGGAGCCAGTGCAAAGCACTCAAATGGGGAGACACGTGTTCTAAATGGTAGACCCAACAGGGTAAGGGCTGCGGTGTTTAGGACCACCTGCAATTTATTGCGGAGATAGTCCAGAAAACCAAGGTAGCCAGCATTGCCGTAGTCAAGCCTATATGTCATTAGGGCCTGTACTACCGGGTTCCTAGCTTCAAAGGAACGAACGTGATGACATTTCCTTAGCACACACAGCAATCCAAAACAAATCCCCACTAATGCGTTACCTGAGGTACAAATAAAAGATGGTAATCAAATGTTATGCCCAGATTCCTTAGTGAGCTAGCTTGGTGACCAAGTGAAGG
Organism: Lissotriton helveticus; assembly: GCF_964261635.1. Taxonomy (NCBI): domain Eukaryota; kingdom Metazoa; phylum Chordata; class Amphibia; order Caudata; family Salamandridae; genus Lissotriton; species Lissotriton helveticus. The sequence goes on from NC_136065.1 coordinate 1,778,545,246, forward strand.
GGCGTCCACCAGCCAAAAGGACTGCCAAGGCTCAATGGCCTTAGTACCAAAGAAAAGTAGCTCTGTCTTTTCATTGCATTTGAGCTGGTAGTTTGTTAGCCACTAAAAAAACTGCAGTCAGACAGGCTCTGGTCTTTTCACTAGGGAACACTTCCTCCCTACCCCAGGAGAACAGTAACTAATTGTCATCAGCATGGAAGATTATTTTTGCTTCAGAGCCTCAGTGAGTAGAACGAGTTCTGCAAGATAGACATTAAATAAGGAAAGGCTCAGAGCAGAGCCCTGCGGCACTCCCAACTCACAGGATTCAGACAAGGGAGGAATCCAAACCTCTTGAAACGAAGCCAGCCAGCTCAGCGCACGACTCCTAATTCCAATGGTTGGCAGCCGGGTCGAGAGTGTGGTGTGGGGGTACCATGTCAAAGTCAGCTGAGAGCTAACCTTATCAGCACCGACTACATCTGCTGAAGTTACACTGGTTCTCCTCAGCAGAGAAGTAATGTAACAAATAAACAAATATGCTTTTTAATGTTAATCAGGAGATTAAGTAGTGACTTTTTAAATAAATGAAAAAGTTTTAAAAAGCTCTTTAGTAAATAAAAAGTTTCAAAAGATTAAGGCCACAAATCCGCCAAGCAAAAAATTGTTTAGAGCAAAAAATGTCAGAAGTGTTTGATGCCAAAAGCAGTTCCCTACGTAACATGCTTAGGCCCTGCAAAGGCTGCATCTTAAATTCCAGAAGTCACCAAAAACGAAGTTATATAGAATGCTGGGACAGTGTAACCTCAAAGGCCACCCTAACAAAACAGGTAAGTCAGCTAAAACTAGGTTTACTTATTTCCTTCTCTTCTCACGAGGTCTGTGGGTGTGAAGGAAGGGACAGGCACAAATGTTGGCACCGCATCATTGGCTGCTCAAAGAAATTCATTCAACCTTCAATTCACAGCGGGCTGCAAGTGCACTCTTTTGGTGCTGCTCTATAAATTCCATAAGATTAAAAAGTTCATGATAGTCGGTTTCCAAGGAATTTGGTAGTTTGGATGGGAAAAAGTAGTCAGTTGTGGATCTAAAGAACACATTCTTGCATTACCCAAATCTGAAATGTCCCTGAAAATTTAGCTGTTCTAGCTGCACAACTTCAGAAACAAAAAAGTGTATGTATGGGTAATTCAAGCAAATACAGTTCCGCAAATTTTCGGATTATACATAGATTTGGTAGGAAAAACACTCCTTTCACCCCGAAACTTGGTTCTTGCTCCAAGTGAAGAATTAGCCATGAATGCTATAAAAGTCACCAGGGGCCTTGAATGCCTAGATTTTGCTTTTTATTCTAAAGCACTGTAATCTAAGAACCATCCTATGTAAGGGAATTAATTGCACCTTCGCCTGATTCATATGCACCATCCATACACATTTGGTGTTCAATATTTAAGTAGTCTTATAGAGTTAGTGCCCTGCATTCTGGAGCAATCACTCACAGGTGTTAAAGGATTCCTCAAAGTAGTATTGCCATTAAGCATGCAGTTACTGTTTCTATTATCTGAAGGGTGCTTCTGGCAATGTGAGCAAGGAAACTTAAAGTGATTTAAAAACTGTGTCCAGTGTTTCTCTCTATTTGCGAAGAAAGCTTCTAAAGCATACAAATTAGTGAGAATAACCACAGTGGAGATTCACTAATCTAGATATCATTTCTTAACAAGTATAGGAAGATGGTACGCAAGGTACCCTGGCAATTTCCCAAACCTCTTTTCATATATAGCCAGCATGCAGCAAAACATTAACCTAACAATTTATTTACGCTTGGTTACGTGCAAGTCAAACTAAATCTAGCAACTGCAGAACCATTCAGCTGTACTTCACATTCACGAAAGCCTCTTCCAAACTACTCAGCAAAGCATCTTTCCCCTGACAAAATATGAAACATCTGCAGCACAGCCAAAGAGGGATTTTTTTTTTTTTTTTTTAACTGTGTCCATCAGCAATGAACAGACTCAAATAATTCCCATTCCACCTTCAATGGCACACCAGAACATCAGTTTTTGTATACGGTAGTGGCACATTTGCATTATAAAACGTGTAAAAAAAAGAAAGAAAAAAAGGAGTTTTAGGTCACCTTCAATTTGAAAGTGGCAAACAGATGCTAAATGTTTTTCCCAATGTATAGAGAAAACTTGGAATAAATAACAATGGACAGAAAAGTCAAATCTTCAACACGATACCTTCAACAGTTACATAAGCTGGCCTATGTAAGTGATGCATGAACCTACACTAAGGAAAATATGTTCTAATGTTTATGATGAATAGTTAAGATCCAATGATTAAGTGCAGGTAACTACAGATTTAAAGTCCATAATTAAGCCTCTATTCGAGACATCACACAACCGTCTATTTTGAATTCATTAGACACTGAAGTAAATTAATAAAATGCACCAACTAGCTAAAAAATTATAATTAGCATCATCAAACTGCTAGGTTATGCATCTATTCTTGACGGAGTATTTCCGGGGGTGAATAGATGGGAAACGTTGCAATTTTAATAATATACACAGTCTGCAAAACGAATAGTAACACTAACGTTCACAAAGAACTAAATAAAACATTTTAATTGAGATTTCAGACTAAAAATAGGTTCCCCAGGGACACAGAGAAGGTCCAAGTTTCACTGCATCAGCTGAGTCTTGTAGTCAGCCCACAGCTCCTTTTGGTGGCGCAAGGTGATGAGAGATACTGGCTCATAAAATCTCAGTTCTGTTGTTGTTCATAGGGGAAATGATGAAGGATATGAGTGTAGAGGGTCGAGAGAATAATAATATGCGCTAGTTCAGCTGCCTGGTTCACTCATGTCACACCCTCAAAATCTCCAAACAGTTGTTGTAGCAGATGGCTATCCAATCAGGCTGGGTAGAGGCCCACTGCACATTGTTAATTTCTCCTTCTGCAGTATAGGCTAGTATCGGGTCTTCAATAGCACGCGGCATCTGTTGAATATCCCATATGAGAGCCTGGTGATCATCCGCTACAAAAGACAGGAAAGATTTGGTTTATAGCCAGTTCTTATTTAGACAACGATTTCTTCAGCATCACTATCTTGTACGCATTCACATAATTACTTGATTAATTCCTCACATTAGAGTGAGCAACCTCGGCAATAAAGATGACTTACAGGAGGGCTGTTTTAAAACGCTACTTACAACTTATCAACTACATGACTTTGCACCTGCAGTTCACTAGCCCAAATCGGTTCACCATTTTAGGCAGATTCTAAGTATTTTATTCCTCTTCTCTGTTGGTGTTTTTATATTCTAAAAAATTAAAATGAACCCTTTCGTAGCACATTTTCGACCAGCTAGCGTTGATCGCAAGAAACGCTCTACAAGTACTAGCAAAACCATAGGTTTACCAAATTTCTCTACCACACACACAATCCAAAAATCATGTGTCAAGGGCGGCAGACTTGCAGAACAGGCAGCAGCGCATGAAAACCTTGCAAAAAAACAGTCAATTTGGCAACAGTAGAACAAGATTGCTTTGACCTTGACCATCTTGGAGTTCTTATATCTGTAGACCTTTAAGTGGGTAAGAATTAGGACAAGGCTATTTGGAAAGTAAAAGGCCAATAGAAAACAACTGTTGTTGAGAACGCATGGTGTAAACACCAATGATATTTCCCCATCTGTAGTAGCATGTACTAGTTCTTTAGGTTATAAGACATACTTGCTTACTAATGATAGTTAGGTGCAGCTGTGTGGACGGAGTGGATAGAATGAGCCGAAGGACAGAGTAAAGTAAATGGATAATGGAGCAAAGTAGAGAGAGTGGTGGGAAAGGGCGAGCGAGAGATGCAGGGGTGGAAGGGTGAATTATTTGTTCGGGGTTGCATAGGATGGGAGCATAACAGACTTGTGGAGCAGGCAAATTAGGGAGCAGACTAGATGGATTGCAGGGATAGATGAGAAGGTCCAGGCCAGGGTGTAGGAATCATGATCAACGGCAGACATTCGACTGGCTCAGGGTTGGAGTTTAGGTTTCAGGTTGGAATCCTATATCCTGTGTATAATCTCCTAGTGCATCCATAGCATCATTAAGGAAAGCAATACGGGATGCACACTGTTCTATAACCGCCCCCCCCTATTCAGGAATCACTTTGCAGGTCCATGAACATGCTACAGTTTGTGTGCACGATTTCCCCCTCACCCCGGTGGGTAAGTTACATCTGTGGTACCAAGGGGTATCATTCAATACTCATCCCGCCGCGCACTCTGGAGGATAGCACAAGCGATCAAAGTCTGCACATGATTTTTAGTCAATCTCTAGCAGATATGCCAGTAAGTAGGCCTTCAGCGGTTGCCAAATATCCTTCAGGCGCACGGCAGGTGGTTGTAATTTGGCATATATGTCACTGGTAATATCACATTATATCAAGTCACGAATCCAGGGCTTCACAGCCGAGACCTGAAAACTACCCCAGTGTAATGAGACCTGTCTTTTGAGCAAGGCAATGGCAGTGAACCATCGCATTCCTTTTTGTAAGGGCTTAACGACACCCAGCAAGGCCATTAGCGGTGTAGTTTGTATCGTAAGTTCTACCATCTAGGACAGCAGTTAAAAGACCTCCCCCAGTATGCCAATATGGGTCCACAGTTCCATGCCAAGTGCGAGAAGCCCGCTTATCTACAGCACATCTGGCACATGTGTGAGGCATGATGTAATCCATTTTGGCCAGAAGATATGGTGTGATATATGTGGTGCAAGTATTTAAGGTGTAATAATTTAGGGCGGTGGTTATTTGACATGTATCGTGTTTGATCGCAGCAACATAGCCATATCTGGTCTGTCAATGGAAATCCCAGGTCTTGTTCCCAGGCCTTACGCGCTTCTGTGGCACTTCTTTAAAGTCATGAAGGAAACATTGCTATTCCACGGACATGGCAGGCTAAATTTCTTGGCAGGCCTTTCCATTAAGGAATGAAAAGGGCATATATCTGATGGATTCAGAGGATCAGGAAGGTGGTTATTTTCCTTTAGAATAATGAAGTAATCGCCATCATTAACACCTCAATTATCTACATGGGGAAGTTTCCTTTTATCCTCGTCCATATCGGAATATACAGAATTAGCCCTATTCATGTTATCCTCTATGTCTTTGGGGATTGGTGAGATGAGGTTCATACACTGGTCTGGGAGATGGGTACCTAGGAGGTTGGGTAGGTGGTGGTGGTGACTATTGGCAAGGCAGTGTTAGTGGCAGAGGGGGCAGGTGGAGGTACAGCCAGTATGTGGGCTGAGGAGGTTGACCCACAGGATGCTGTGGTAGCAATCTTTGGACAACGTCAATCAGTTGTTGCAATGCAGATAAAGTAGACACAGGAACTTGGACTAACTGGTTCCCTACTGTTTGAGGAGGTACATCTGAACATAAATTAGGAAGTATATAATCTTGCTGGTAACTATAATCATAGTCATCCATTCCAGCCTAAAAAAAATGGGTCGTAACGTACATCCTATTGTGGAGAAGTGTGGCTCAATGGTTAGAGCGGCAGACCCTGATGCAGTGGTCTAGCCCGGGACCAGGGTTCAATTCCCCACCTCGGCAGGTCTTGGGCTCAAAATTCCACGGACCTGATAATTCTCTCCTCGGTGCCTATTCCAATCATGGAGTCCCACTCTGCAACTCTGGGCAGTAGCTTGCTTAATCTCCACAACGGCCCCCACAACGCTAAGGATGCCTGTCCTCCACCTTGGGGGTGCCCAGGAGTGGACACCTCACAGGGAAAGCCAGGATGGGTTCCACAGCGGTATTCGTACAAGCGCCTTGAGACCCTTGCGGGTGAGTAGTGCGCTATACAAGTATCAATTTACATTTACATATTGTGCTGGATAACATGCGGTCTGAGATGCAAAGTTACTGGCATTCTCTCCTGATAGGATTCCAGAATTTGGGAAGGTAGCTTTCTGGTCACCTTTACTGGTGGAAAAACAGGTTCAGCAAATATGGTCGAAGATGGCGCCATCGTTGACGGTGTTGGCATCGATGCAGTTGTTCATGTGAATGTTATCTCTGGCAAGCTGGACGTCGAAGGTTTAGCTGTCAACATAGAATAAGCAGTAGCTGATGATTTACGTCAACAAGGTCTTTTTTGAGGTTGTCATCAACAGAGTGCTTTGAGGTTTGTTTTCTCTTAATAGGTTGGTAATCACATGAATGATATATTTGCACAGTTTTTGTGGAAATAGAGCGCTCTCTTCTGGAGTGTTTTCCAGCTCCATGTTTAGATTGAGAAGATGGCTGCACACGCTGTTCCAAATAAACCCAATTCAGAAAACTGTACTAATCTCCTTTCCTGTGCTGCCTTTTTGAAAGTACTCTTGATGGGGTACACATAGCTGCCAAGGTTTCAGATTGCCACGTGTGACACTTTCAGAATTTCAGTGAAATTATGAGTGACATTTCAACGACTATGAGTGACACTTTCTCGTGAGAAAAATCATGCAATGAAGACGAGGACAACTTCTAAATATCAGAAGTTAGTCATTTGAGCAACAAGAAACTCCAAGAAGGTCTTGAAACAGCTGCAGACCACCAGAAATGGAAGGGCGCTGACCCTAATGCTCCCCCCTGTAACCTGATTGTACTGTAAACAAACGCTTAACCATGATATTAAACAAGTCTTTCAGTAGCAGTACTTTATTAAAGTACTGTATACATATGCTGACACGCACAGTTAAATACTAAAATACTTGCCCGATGCTAGATTGTCATTTGCATAAAATAAATATTTGTAAGTGTGAAGGAGTCTCAAGACAGTTCTCTGCTCTAACATTTCAGTGAACTCAAGTGTTACTTTGTCAATACTGGGATTGATCAAGCCCTATCCCCAGCGCCAATACTATTCTAAAGCATTAAAAGAGGCATGGGTGACTCGCTCCTTTATTTAATTTAGAAAGTATCTGGATCTAACAAACATATACAACAGCAGGTTTAAAAAATAAAACAAAAAAACGTAAGGGTAAGAGAGCGATACTTTGCAACAGGCCTTTGTAGAATCAATCTACTAAGAGATTTACAATCTGGTTTTCGTCCTAAAAAAGCCATGCCACGTTGTTGGATTTACCAGACCACTCAAGTCTCCTAACCATAAATAGGGAACTTTATTTCAATCACAAATATTTTTTTCACAGCTTTTTGAGCCTAATCGAATGCAGGCTGGATTTTATAACCACCTACCTCGGGTGCATCAGGGCTGCCTCCCAATCCAGATCCTCTAGGCCCATCTCCTCTCCCCACCTGTATCTCAGCTTAGCCAAGTTATCTGGCATATGATTGTTAAGTGTCTTGTATGTGAGAGAGAGCGAGAGATAGATCCCCTTCTAATGCAGCTCCTCAAATAACAGTTTGCCCTTTAGCAGCGACTATTTGGTTATGTGCAATGCCCAAGTACCTCCACCCGCCAGGCGCGTCTCAGCTGTGCATACTTTAAATATGGATTTTGGTTCATCGAGTATTCTCGTCGAAGGGACGTGAATGGCATCAAATCGCCCTTCTCTAGGAGATCTACTATGTGGGTAATTCCCAGCAAGCCATGCTCCAAATCCCTCGAGTTTTTCCAGCTCGAGCATCAATGCTCCTTCCCAGCTGGGTGTTGCCAGCATTACCCACCCTGCCCAGCCTTTGCATTTTCTGGCCTTCCTTCATGCTTCCAGTGCCACTTGTGTTGCTGGCAGCAGCAGTCTGTCTCCCTTTCCACTGTACAGAAAATAGATGTACGACCCGCTGGCAAACTGCACACGGTCCAACCTGTATGTTGAGTGATCCTGTGGTGCAAACATCCATTTATGGACACCATGTGGGCCGCCTAATAGTAGGCCCTAACGTCAGATTCTAGGGGGTTACAGTGAAGAGTTAGGAGCGCTATCATGGGGTGTCCGTTAACCACAGGAGGGTTCTTAGGTCGCTTCCTAGTTTAGCGAACGTTGTCTCTGGGATCGAGTAGCAAGTATTCTACAAGGCGTAGTTTGGGGAGCGTAATCTTTTTGAAGACATATGCCCTCCCCAGTACAGTAAAGGACAAAGTGCTCCACCTCTCCACTTCTGCCTGAAAAGTCAACACCACCCGCCCCAGATTACTGGACAAACTGCTCCCTATGAGGAGTTACATAGATACCAAGGTATAGAAAACCATCTGTCACCACCTGGAGCATCTGAGGAAGACTAGTTGGGTCTAAAGAGCCATAGGGGTCAAAAGAACAAGTTACTTACCTTCGGTAACGCTTTTTCTGGTAGATACAATATCTGCCTGTGGATTCCTCACTTTGTGAATATCCCCTTGCGCCAGCAACATTCGGAAATTCTTTTCGTAGCTTCGCGCCGACGTGGACTTGGACGTCATAGAGGCTCGACTCCGCTGACGTCACCGACGCCTATAATAGGCCCACGCCGGCGTGATGACATCAGTTCCGCCCTTTTTTCCGTGCCTTCGAGGCACACGGAGGGACCAATGACAGTAGATATATACACAGTATACACAGTACAAATATCAAGGTAACAAGTGTGAAGCAAATGCAACAAAACATTTGAAATAAACAAATACATAATAGAAACTCTGGCATAGAAGAGTGGACAACGGGGAGGCGGGCGGGTCAGTGAGGAATCCACAGGCAGATATTGTATCTACCAGAAAAAGCGCTACCGAAGGTAAGTAACTTGTTCTTCTGATAGATACATCTTCCGTGTGGATTCCTCACCTTGTGAATAGAGTCCCACAGCAGTCCCCACTCCCGGAGGAGGGTGTCCACTCTTCTAGACCAGGAAATCCTGGAGGACAGAGCGTGCAAAGTGACCGTCCCTCCTCACCTCGGAATCCAAGCAGTAATGCTTCGCGAAAGTGTGGAGGGAAGACCAAGTTGCCGCTCTACAAATATCCTCTACAGGCACACCTCTAGCCAATGCTGAGGTCGAAGACTTAGCTCTAGTAGAATGAGCCCTTATACCCTCTGGTGGTTCCTTACCGGCCAAAGAGTAGCAGATCTTAATACAGAGTACGATCCATCTTGACAAAGTCCTCTTATGGACCGCTCTTCCTCTCTTGAAGCCAGCAAAGCCAATGAAGAGCTGGTCATCCACTCGACAGTCTTTAGTTCTGTCCAAGTAAAAAGACACCGCCCTCTTGGGGTCCAGATGGTGTAATCTCTCCTCCTCCTTGGAAGGGTGTGGGGGAGGATAAAAAGTAGGAAGGGTAATGGATTGACCAAGGTGGAAAGGAGTCACCACCTTTGGCAGAAAAGCAGCCCTGGTCCTAAGAACCATCCGATCAACATGAGTGGTCAAGAAAGGGGGCTTGTGACTAAGAGCTTGAAGCTCACTTACCCTTCTTGCCGAGGTTATAGCAACGAGGAAGACCGTTTTGAGAGTAAGAAGCCTCATAGGACATTTGTGAAGAGGCTCAAAGGGAGCACCCATCAAAAAGGTCAATACAAGATTTAAGTCCCACTGAGGCACAATAAAAGGAGTAGGAGGGAACTTATTTGTGAGGCCCTTCAAAAACCTTAAAACCACAGGAGATTTAAAAAATGAAGGCTGGTCAGGCAAACAGATAAAAGCCGACAGCGCTGAAAGATAGCCCTTCACTGTGGCAACAGCAAGCCCCTGTTGCGCCAGAGAAAGGGCAAACTGGAGAACATCAGATAAATGGGCCCTCAAAGGGTCTATAGACTTCTCCCTGCACCAAGTAACACATTTTGACCACCTATAAGAATAGATGGACTTAGTGGTGTCACGCCTGGCTGACAAAATGACATCCACCACATCAGGCGGGAGAGAAAAAGAACTCGGGTTGCCCCGTTCAATCTCCAGGCATGAAGGTGTAGTGTCTGGAGGTGGGGGTGTAGAACCTGCTCCTCCATCTGAGAGAGGAGGTCTGCCCTGTGAGGGAGACGGAGCGGCGGGTGAGAGGAGAGGTGGAGAAGGTCTGAGTACCACACCCTTCATGGCCAATCCGGGGCGATCAATATAACTTGGGCCCGGTCTTGGCGAATTTTCCTCAGAACCCGAGGAATCAAAGGTATGGGAGGAAACGCGTAAAGGAGTTGCAAGTTCCAACTCAACTGAAACGCGTCCCCCAAGGCTCCTTGCATCGGATACTGGAGACTGCAGAATAACAGGCAGTGAGCATTCTCGCGAGTGGCGAACAGGTCCACCCGAGGAGTCCCCCACATCTGAAAGATGTCGTGAACAACCTCCGGGTGAAGCCTCCACTCGTGGTCGGCTGAGAACTGCCAACTGAGACTGTCTGCACGAACGTTCTGAACTCCGGCCAGATGATTTGCCATTAGACAAATCTGATGGTCCTGAACCCAGGACCTCTCTGCAGAGACACTGCGACCCCACTCCTCCCTGCTTGTTGATGTACCACATCGCGGTCGTGTTGTCCGTCAGGACTTGAACCGACTGACCGCGAAGGGAAGGGAGGAAGGCCTTGAGCGCCAGACGAATCGCCCGTAACTCTAGAAGGTTGATGTGAAGCAACCTTTCCTCTGGAGACCAAAGACCCTTGACCTCCAGGTCTCCCAGATGAGCACCCCACCCAAGAGTGGATGCATACGTTATCACTGTGGCCACCGATGGAGGAAGTTGAAAAGGCTTTCCTTGTGACAGATTGCCTTCCACGCTCCACCAAGACAGATCCGCTGCAGCTTCTCTGGAGATCCTCACCGACTCCCTGAGATCTCCGTTGTGCTGATACCACTGCCTGCGGAAGGCACCACTGGAGTGTCCTCATGTGCCAGCGTGCATGGTTGACCAACAGAATGCAAGAAGCCATCAGACCGAGCAGGCGAAGAACCTTCAGGACTGGAACGACCGCTCCATTGTAGAACAAAGGAATCATTTCCTGTATGTCGCGAATCCTTTGAGGAGGAGGGAATGCACGACACACAGTAGTGTCCAGTACCGCACCTATGAACAGGTTGCGCTGTGAGGGCACCAGGTGAGACTTGGGTACATTTATTGAAAAACCCAACCTGTGCAACAACTGAGTTGTCTCCTGCAGATGATGGAGCACCTTCTCCGGCGACTCCGCTTTGATCAGCCAGTCGTCCAGATACGGAAATACATGTATCCCCGACCTCCTGAGATGAGCTGCCACCACTGCCATCACCTTGGTGAAGACTCGAGGTGCAGTAGTAAGACCAAACGGAAGGACCACAAACTGGTAGTGTTGCGACCCAACCGTAAAACGGAGATACTTTCTGTGCGACTTCAAGATGGGAATATGAAAATACGCATCCTGCAAGTCGATTGACACCATCCAGTCTTCTTCCAGCAGCGCTTTAAGAACCTGTGCAAGAGTGAGCATCTTGAACTTTTCCTGCTTCAGGTAAAGGTTCAAGATCCTGAGATCCCGAATTGGCCGAAGTCTGCCATCCTTTTTGGGATCAGGAAATACCGGCAGTAGCAACCCCGACCCCTTTCCTGCTCTGGAACCACCTCTATTGCACCTTTTCGAAATAGTGCCAAGACTTCTTCCTGCAAGAGAAGCAGGTGGTCCTCCTAACAAAAACCCTGGCAAGGAGGGTAATTTGGGGGAAACTCCCGAAAAGGAAGAGCATACCCATTCTCTACAAGATTGAGAACCCAAAGGTCCGATGTTATCAATTCCCAATCTTGTAGAAAATGGGTAAGCCGGCCCCCCACTGGGACCACATGATCCGGAATGGCGGATCTAGGGCTGCTTTGCTGTGTTGGCAGGGGGCTGGGAAGGGGAAGAAGAGGAGGAGGAAGCCTGACGGCCTCTAGGACGGGCTCTTTGCCTGCCCCTGTATGATTTGTACAGCGTATTTTGCTGTTGCTGTGGCTGCTGCTGAGATGGTCTGTAGGAACGAAAGGAAGATCTGCCAAATCCTCTGAAGCGCCTTCCAGTAGTACCCCTGGACTGAAGGCCCAAAGATTTCGCAGTGGCCCTACTGTCTTTAAAACGTTCCAAGGCAGCATCAGCCTTCTTGCCAAACAATCCTGAGCCATCAAAAGGCAAGTCCATCAAAACAGACGGAACATCTGCAGAGAACTCCGATGTTTTAAGCCATGCAGCTCTCCTAGTGGCTACGGAAGAGCCCATAACCCTTGCCACCGAATCCGCAGTGTCCAGTCCACTCTGAATCACCTGCCTCGCAGCTGCCTGAGTGTCCGATATCACCTGCTGAAAATCCTTTCTATCCTCCTCAGGGATTTTCAGAATCAACTGTTTGACAGAATCCATCAAGGCATGGACATACCGTCCCATCAGACAAGTTGCGTTGGTTGAATTTAATGCCATACTGGCTGAGGAGAAGACCTTCTTGGCAGTTTGATCCTGTTTCCTGGATTCTTTATCCCCAGGAACCTGCGGAAAAGCACCAGCAGACCTGAACAGGCAGCCTGCACAACCAAACTCTCAGGCAGGGGGTGTGTTGACAAAAATTCAGGGTCACCAGGTGCAACTCTATACCTCCTCACCACGGTCCTAGAAACTGCAGGAGCAGACAAAGGCTTCTTCCAAACCTCATAGATGGGTTCAGATAACGCATCATTAAAAGGCAACATTGGCTCAATAATAGAGGAGGGTGAATGAAGAACTTCAGTTAGAAGATTTGGTTTATAATCAGCAGTGGGCAGAGTAATATTCAACAAATTTGCCGCCTTTTTGATAACAGTGTGATAAGGTACCACATCCTTTGAAGGCACATTCGACACTGAAGCCAAATCCCACTCAGGAGACAGTTCAAGCCCACTGGCCTCACCCAGGTCCTCAAAAGGATCTTCAGACTCCTGTAACTCTCCTTCCTCCATTTCTGCATAACGATATTGATCTTCCTCCAGAAGTCTCTGGGCTTCTCTCCGTGACCTTTCCTTCACGATAGAAGCCGAAGGATCCGGAATGGACACCGACGGGGTCGGCGTCAAACCCGAATGAGGTCGTTTCACACGAGGTCGAGCAGAATCCTGCCTCGGAGTCGTGGGCACCGGCGTCGATGGAACCGGCGTTGACTGAGTCGGCGTCGTACGCTTCGGCGTCGACGACACAGGTGGTGTCGGAAAATGCCAATGCGGTGGTAGAGCCGGCATGAAGGGCGCAGGAGCATAAGCCTGGGGAACACCCAAGTTGAAAGCCATAGGACCCGTGGGACCAATAGGTGCACCAGACGGGTACATGGCCCTGGAATAAACACCAAACATCGCGTTCAAGAATTGTGATGGATCCGGACCTGGAGCCGGAAATTCTGGATACAGTCCTCCGGGTTGTTCCCGAGGAGGCGGAGTCGACACGACGTCGACCTCTTCATCGAGTCCGGGAACCGGGGTCGACGAACCCGCAGGCACCAGAACCTCGGCCTCACCAGCCCCCTGCTCCTCACCTTCATCCTCCTGACCAGAAAGATTGGATGGATCTGGAGAATGGGCCTGCTTCGGTGACTCGGGCGAATTCGGATGTGAAGCCTCACCAACAGAGTCATGATCCTCCGATGCCAAAATCTCCACTTCCTTATTAAGAAGTTTGACCTGTGACTTCAGTCTCGAACCAGAGTCCTTTTCTGAGTGATGACGTGACTCATGGCTCCTCTTCTTGTGTTTTTTCCTTGAGGACCTTGAAACATGAGCTGAAGACGACTCAGAGCGCGACTTCGATCAAGACCTCGACATCGAGACATCGAAGCTTTTTTAACTTTCTTACTCTTCTGTTTTACCACGAGGAGTTTCGTCTCCCTTTCTCGTAGGGCCTTTGGGGTCATCTTCTTACAACAAGGGCAATCCTCGACGTCATGGTCGGAACTCAGGCACCAGACGCAGCATTCATGTGCGTCGTTAATAGACATTGTCTTGCCACATTCTCCGCAAGCCTTAAAGCCAGTTTTCTTCTACGACATCTCGAAGAAAATAGATACAGTAATAATAGAATAAGAGTAACTAAGTTACTATGAAGCTACAGTACGATCCCAGAAAACCGTTAGCGTCGACGACGCGGAAAAAAGGGAACTGATGTCATCATGCCGGCGTGGGCCTATTATAGGCGTCGGTGATGTCTGCGGAGTCGCGAGCGGTGCCGTGCCTCTATGACGTTCAAGTCCACGTCGGCGCGAAGCTACGAAAAGAATTTCCGAATGTTGCTGGCGCAAGGGGATATTCACAAGGTGAGGAATCCACACGGCAGATGTATCTATCAGAAAAGCACTGACTTGCCCCCAATTAATGTGATAACAGTGGGCCTCATACGAAACGAAAGCCCGGGGTATCACAGGGAAAGTGGCCTCTATGTCAGTAATGTAAAGCAACAGGTCATCTGCATATATAGAGATTTTTTTCCCTCCGTCTTGTCCGTAGTGGAGACTGAACATTAGGAATGGCAGCCAAGGGCTCGATGGTGAGGGCAAACAGGTGGGTGCCCGGTTCTATCGGGAAGGCTGGTGAGAAAAAAACATTCACCTGTACTGCTGCTGCAGGGGCCTGGTACAGTAAGGTAATCCATTGTCTATATTTAGGGACAAAACTACATTTACAAAGCGTCTTGTGAAGGAAGGGCCAGTGGATAGCTTCAAGCACCTTCTCGGCATCAAACACTAGGAATAAGTGGGGTCCTCTGTAGGAAGCAGGCTCTGTATGTGATACATTAAAAATCAGATATAATCTGTAAAGAGTCCAGCGGTTTCCTTATGAGTGGACAGAGTTTGCAATGGAATCTCAAAGTGCTCTGTTAGGGAGTAGCGTGGTCGAGCAGCCTTAGGTTTAACAAATAGCAAGACATTTGCAAATACACACAAAGACTAAGAAATAACCACACGACTCGAGGAGGAGATGCAGACCAATTTATAAAATTAGCAAGTATCTATATATATTTTTAGGCATCAGAGAAAATTCGTTCAGGCAAGTACGTTTTTAAATACAAATTCTTTTCATTTAGAAAAAGTTAACACTAAGAGCAATTTCTGAGTTCAGCAATGTTATCCTATGGAAAGGATAACAAGTTCTGTAAACATGTATAGTACATCAACTTACAGGACCAATATCCAAGAGTCAAGGTGAGCAAGGTCCAGCAGTACACCAAAAGCAGCACGAGGATGGCCTGGTGCAGGGTGCAAATCAGCATCAGGAGCCCAATGCGTTTCAATGGGGATCAGTCACTGTAAAAAGAGGCTTCAGGCTCTGGCTAAGAAGCCGGTTGGGCTGAACCAGAAAGTGGGCTCAGATCTTGCAGGAGGGCTCCTTTGGTCGCTTCCTCTCCTTTGAGGGGAGCCAGATTCGGATTCCAAATGTGGCAGCTTTTTTGAAGCTTGCTGGCCCAAGGAGGCCAATCAGCAGTTAATCCTGTGGGAGGGGGTGTTACACCCTTTTCTAGAGCAGACTTTTGTTTTGGATCTCCTGAGAGCACAGGCTCTCACCCTAGGAGGCTCTCAGGTGGCAGGCTGCCAGAAACCAGTCAGTAAGCACACCAGAGGTTGGTAGGTTTTCAGGGGGCACTTCTAAAGAGCCTTCTGGGTGTATGAATTGATAAATCCAACACTGGCATCAGTGTGGGTTTGCCAATACGAGATGTTTGATACCAAAAATCCCTATTTTCTGTGAAGCCATCATGCAGCTGGGGAACTCGTATTAACCAGTATCCAGGTCGCTTAACCTCTTCAGCGCGGCGCAAATTCGTGCGCTGTGCTGAATGTTCCATTGGGCTTATGGACTCATGACGGAACGGTTCCGTCATGAGCACAGGCCAACCGACGCTCAAGACGGAACCGTTCCGTCATGAGCACCGAAGGGGTTAAAATGGCATCCCTGTCCACTTGCACTAGCAATAATAGGACTGACCAGCACAGGGGCATATTTGCTCTTGCAGGTAATGCCCGGACAAGTAATATTCAGCACCCTGCTTTAGGGCTGTTAAGCCTGCTGTAGGGGCGACTTACAAATAGGACATGCAGTGGCAGGTGACATGGCACACAGGAATGTGTGACATGTTGTGGTTTCCATTTTGTACACACCAAGACATGCAGCCTGCAATCGCAGTCTTGCATGTGCTTGGTGAGGTGTCCCTTAGGGTGGCACAATTTGTGCTGCAGCCCTTAGGGGCTCTCTTTAGTACCTCAGGTCCAAGGTACCACAGCACCATTTACTAGTGACTTCGAGGGTGCTAAAGGATTTGCCAATTGGGGGAACAATTATACAGTTTTGGTAAAGAGCTCTGGAACTGGGACCTGGTTAGCAGTAACCGAGTGCCCAATCAAAATCACATCATTTACCAGGTAAAATGTTGGGTGACCATGTCAAAAAGGGGCATGCCCCTTGTGACCCCTGGCATCAGCAGTGGCAAAATCGGTGCCAGGAACATAAGCAGCTCGTTTTTATTGACTTTGGTAGAGGCTTCACCCATCTTGTTTTTTGTCAATTTATTTTTATTATACTAATAGTGAACAATTTTACATTAAAAATAGCAGAAAAATGACTTTCCCTAGCAGCTGTGGCAAGTTAAAAAATGTTTTAATTGTATGTATGTTGTAGAGTGTGTATGTGTGTGAAGGTGAAAGTGAAGGTCAAAGCGCATGCCACTTCTGCTACCCCATACATTTTGGTGAACTGACGTCCATGACTTTCCTACATCTTCCCTGTGGCTAACCTCCGACATCCATTTATGGAGGCGACAGAGGTAGTCTAGCGAACCTACCAAGCTTAAAGCCCGAATATTATCTGTGAATAAGTGGAACTATTAACGTTAAGAGTCTGGAGGCCAGAATGGTGGCGAGCACTGTCAGTTCGATATTTAATAGGGAATATGGTAGCACACTATGTCCAGCAGAAGTGCGTCTATCATGCGTCTCCTTAAAGAGGCTGAGCATATAGGGGGCACCAGCCTACAGTATCGCTGAAAAAATTGAGCCAGGAGGCCATTTGGCCCCGGCATCTTCCCTGCCTTCAGTTTTGCAATGGACACCTGTACCTCTTCCAACGTGAAATCTTCCAGCGCCAGGAGTTCATCAAATGGCAAAACTTGCAGATCTACAGTCTCCAGATAGCCTGCAATACGGTTTGTGTCTCCCAGCAGGCAGACCTTCTAGAATGAGACGCAAACCCAGGCAAAGGCCTCCACAACAGACTTATCGGACAAGTGAGGAGTCCCAGTCTCATCAATAATACACTGTACCAAGCGTGTCTCTACCTCCTTTTTACTGAGCCAGGCGATCAACTTGCCTGCTTTGTCCCCCACATCGTAAAGACGGTGCTACGTGGCCAGCAGTTGCTGGTCCGTCAGACGGCCTATCCAATAGATTCACATGCTTGAATTAGAGTAGCTAGCCGTCCATAGAACATTGTATTCTGTGTTTATATGAACAAATGCAAGTGTGTGCTTTAAATTGTCAATCTCTAGGGAGAACAGTTTTACCTGAAAAAAACAAAGCACCCCAAACTGATAAATACTCCATGCTTCACGCCTACAATTCTAAATACCATAAAGAATAAACACCTCTCTAGGTAACCGCCATATTATAAACCTCTATATAATGAGAAAAGCACATCAGATAAAATGTACACATTCTTACAGTATGAAGAAAAAGGGGATGAAGGAGAGAGCTCACCTTCATTGGAAAAGGTCCCTCAGAACTGCCCCTCCTAGTGCCACATCATTGTTAGCTGCTGCATCCAAGCAGTAATGCCTGGTGAAGGTGTGTGTACTCTTCCAGGTAGCAGCCCTGCATATATCCTGGATAGGTGCTCCAGCAAACAACGCAGTGGATGCAGTTATTGCTCTTGTTGAGTGAGCACGCACCCGTGCTCCCAGAGGTTTCCCTGCTGCTTGATGGCAATACTGGATTGCACTTGAGATCCATCGAGCAATCACTCTTTTGGAAAGAGTATAGCCCTTTCTGGGCGCACTGAAGGACACAAATAGCTGTGACAATCTGCGAAAAGCTTTTGTTTTTTTGTAGAAATGTTTTTAGACAACGCAGGATATCCAGCGAATGAGGAGCACTTTCCGCTACAGTAATTGGTAGAGGGAAGAACGTCTTAAGGATAAGAGGTTCATTCAAATAAAAGTCTGATGGTACTTTGGGGGATACACTTTGGATAAGTACGAAGGACTATTCAATCCTTTCTAAACTGCAGAAACTGTTCCTGTAGAGTCAGGGTCTGAATCTCCCCAACTCTCCTGGACGATGTCAGCGCAAGAAGAAGAGCCACCTTCCAAGAAAGGAACTTAAAATACGCTCTAGGAATGGGTTTAAATGGATGTTTCATGAGTTGTGATAATACTACATTAAGCTGCCAGAGAGGTGGCAGAGGCTTAACTGGAGGAAAAGTACGAAATAACACTGCCTGGATCATACCTGGCGTGACTGTAAAGACCTCTTCGAAGGAACCTACTGCTTGACGCCATTGCCGATCCAGCTCCTCCTGCAATGGACGCATCCTTAGCCAGCAGAAGGGGATGAGAGGGATGCATGATGACATTGTAACCAGGAGTGACAGCATACTGAAAGTGACTTTCTTTTTGCGAATGCTTGGGACAGTGAAATTAGTCTCTTGTTTCTCAAGAGAAGGGAACACCTGGTTTATTGTGGTGCCCAAAATGGCCCCTGAGAAAGTAATGTTCTTGGAGGGGTGACAAGTCTACTTTTCCTTGTTCAGAGTCAGGCCTAACTCGGCAAACAGTCTTTTACATGCCACCGCGGATGACCGAACAGCTGCGTGTGAAGGTGCTTTGATTAACCAATCGTCCAGGTACAGAAACACCCGATGTCTTTGCTTCCTCAGAAAAGCTGCTACTGGAGCCAGACATTTAGTGAAAATTCTTGGGGCCGACTTGAGGCCAAATGGCAATACCTTGAACTGGTAATGGCTTCCGGCTACAACAAATCGAAGGTACTGCCTGTGGGAGGGATGGATGGGGGTGTGACAATAAGCATCTTGCAAGTCTAAGGTGGTCATAAGATCCCCTGGGTTTAGGAGCAACAGAATGTTCTGAAGGGAGACCATGCGGAAGGACTGCATTTTGAGAGGTGTTTAGAGTTCTCAAATCCAGGATCAGATGCCTTGACATAAGTTCTTGCGAACCAGACAGAAACAGGAATAAAATCCCTCCCCCCTCTGGGAGTTTGGCACCAGGTTCTAGCAAGTGCTCCTTTTCGGAGCATTTTAAGAATCTCCAAACGCATGAGATGTAGGTGTTTTACCTCTTGCCGTCCTGGTGGACTACAAGGAGAGCTATGGAGAAACTCCAATGTATGTCCAAATCGTATTAGATTGAGGACCCATCGTACGTGGTTATTTTTTGCCACTGGAAGACGAAAATAAATTTACCCTCCTAGGGGAACTTCTGGAAAGGTGGCAATAAAAATAGGCGGTGCCTAAAACTCGTCATTGACGTAGTGAGGTGTTCTTTCCCTGATGTCCTGCTCTTCCTCTGGGGGCAGATTTAGAATACGCCCCGGACTGTTGCTGAAGTAATGTTGACGGTATGGCTGGGAAGATGTAGCATACAAGGGAGGGGTATCTATACTGTTGAAATCCTCCCCGGTAGGATGGAAGGCCCCTTCCTCTAAAGGGCTCCTTCCGATACTGGAGCCTTCACTGTGTCAGTATCTTTCTTGATATATTGTAGCGCATTGTCAATGTGCTTGCCAAATAAAGCCTCTCCATCGAATGGAAGGTCAATGAACTTATTTTTGACCTCCGGTCTAAATGAAGTAGCTCGGAGCCATCCTTGATGGCGTAAAATTGCTACACCCCCATCTTTCTGAAAGCCGTAGTTGCGATATCCATCGCACAATCGATCACTTCTGCAGAAGCTCTCTCTCCCTCTTGCATAATCTTCTTCACTTTTGGTTTGCTCTCTTCCGGAAGCTGATCCATATACAGAGCCAGGCCAACTAAACCCCAGTAAGGGAACCCTTCATAGCCCCTTCCCTTCCTCCTTGCCACATACCGGCACCCACAGCGTGTGCAAAAAATCATGTCAACTGGACAACTACTTGATGTGAGGCAAGACAGGTCCGCCGCCCACCTACAAACTAGTACTCCAGCTCCTGTGGGAAAAGAATTAGTGGGAAGAACTTCCTCCACCACCCCGAATAGGAAAGGAAAGAAAAGATCAGTCCCAAATGATCTGATAGATGGATAGTAGGGTGAGTGACAAGCGGCTGGACTCCGACCTGGCCCAATATCCCTCACCCGCCCTGAGCTACCCTCAGCAGCCAGTATAACTGCATCTCCATATTAGGGTAAACACACTTACCAGTAAAGCAGTCATAGTCAGGCTCAGCGACCCCTTTACGCCTCACTGTGCCAGCCCATGCCAGGTGCTCAAGTCAAACAGTGGCACATATGGCCTCTCTTCCCTGGCAAGGAGGACCTAACTACTGGAGGCATCATGCAAGTCATTGTCCACAGGCTAGTATTGAAGGGCTGCTTGGTCTCAAGGTCCAGAGTATCCTCCACCACCTCTGAGCCACTGCTGGCTGATGCAGCCGAAGTGACCGCCTCCACAAGGGCTCTAACTTCCTCCCTCTTCCTTTGACTCTATACTCCCAGCGTCCCATATTGTATTGTACTGTAATTGCATTTATATAGTGCTTACTACCCCTGACAAGGTGTCTAAGCGCTTTTTCGTCAAGTAGCACGCTACTCCGAAACCAATAAAGGATTAGTGGTGAATTAGTATGGTGAAATATGAAAGTAATTTGAATGGTGGATACGTTAGTCTTTTATTTGGAAGTTTGCATTTATATAGGACTTGCTACCCCTGATAAGGTGTTTAAGCGCTTTTCAGTGAGTAGCACGCTACTCCAGAACCCAAACAAGATTAGTGGGAATTAGTTTTGGGAAATATGCAATTAATTTGAGTGGTGGACATGTTAGTCTGTTATTTGGATTGAAAAGGAATAGTGGAGGGATAAAAGAGGGAAGAAATGCGTTACTTACCTGTAACAGCAGTTATCCAGTATTGGTGTCTTTCATAGATTCACATGCCTGAATCATTCCCCGTCGTCGAGACGGGAGCCTCCGGTAAATAAAAAAGTAATGTCCTATAGACATACATAGAGAAAATAGGCCCAAGGGTCTCCCCTTAGTGGCCTTTCCTTGTCCTTATGTAAAAAGGACCAAACTCTTACAGTCAGCCAATCAGCTCCGACCTCCCTCTAGGACCTCCCTGGGAGGAGCCCCAGTCCCTCAGATTTTCATACGCACCCAACTAGGTTGGCGTAATATTGTTAGAGAGGGATGTGAGACCTTCCAGGGGAGGCGGGAGGGTTGCATGTGAATCTATGAAAGACACCAATACTGGATAACTGCTGTTACAGGTAAGTAACGCATTTCTTATCCAGTATTTGGGTGTCTTTCATAGATTCACATGCCTGAATCAGAATAGCTAGCAATCAGATATGCACCTGCGTGATGGAAATGCTCTGTAGTCACAGTAGACAATGCATGTGTCGTCATACAACATGTGGACAGCATAACAGTAACATCACAATAGCAAGGAACGTGCATACCTGGATGGCGGGATGTAGGAAGGCTCACATCACTGAAAGAGATGGCGAAGCACTGCCTGGCCCACTGCCGCATCCTTCTGAAGTTCGATATCCAGGCAGTAATGTCTGGAGAAAGTGTGCGGTGACTTCCAAGTCGCCGCTCTGCAAATGTCCAAGATTGGCACCCCAGCGAACAGTGCTGCGGACGTGGACATCGCCCTGGTGGAGTGAGCAGTAACATGTTCAGTTAAAGGCCGTCCGGCCTTGTCGTGGCAGAATGCAATCGCTGAGGATATCCACCTGGAGATGCTTTGCTTCGTGAGAGGCAGGCCCACTCTTGGTCTGCTGTATGCCACAAACAGCTGTGAAGATTTCCTGAGAGCCTTAGTTTTGTCCAGGTAGAATTTTAGGCACCTCTGAAGGTCCAGAGAATGCAGCGCTCTTTCCGCTGCTGTGGACGGATTTGCAAAGAAGGACCTGAGGACAATTGGCTCGTTGAGATGAAAGTCCGAAGGGACTTTAGGTATGAATTTAGGGTTTGGTCTCAGCACTACCCTGTCTTGTCTGAATTGCATATATGGTTCTTGAATGGACAAAGCTTGCAGCTCGCTAACTCTCCTGGCTGATGTTAGAGCGAGCAAGAGTGCTGTTTTCCAGGAGATGTGTTTGATGGATGCTCGATGAATGGGTTCAAATGGACTTCTCATGAGTTGGTTGAGTACCAGATTCAGTTGCCATGTCGGAGGGACTTTCCGAGGCCTCGGAAAGGATCTGTAGAGTCCCTTCAGGAATTGTTTGACTAGTCTACTGGACCACAGAGAAGGTCCTGTGAAAGTCCTAGTGAATCTAGAGATAGCTGCGAGGTGAACCTTTATGGATGCATGTGCCAGGCCTGACTGTGCTAAATGCAGCAGGTACGGTAGTATTTGTTCAGGGGTGACTGAGAGTGGTCTTAGATCCCGATCCACACACCACATGCAGAACCGTTTCCACTTGAGAGTGTAGGCTTTGTTTGTACTATCCGCTCTCGCTTTCGACAAGATATCCCTGCAGTCCTGCGGGATATTTAGTCCACTGAACTCCCTGTGCTCAGGAGCCAGGCCGACAACTTGAGTGATTGGAGGTTCGGGTGTTGCACCTGACCGTTGGACATTGTTAAGAGGTTCGGGTGCTGCCTCAAACGGATCGGTGACCTGATGGAAAGTCGAAGTAGATCCGAGAACCAGTGTTGTCTCGGCCAGAACGGGGCAATCAGGATTAGGGTA
Organism: Lissotriton helveticus; assembly: GCF_964261635.1. Lineage (NCBI taxonomy): Eukaryota > Metazoa > Chordata > Amphibia > Caudata > Salamandridae > Lissotriton > Lissotriton helveticus. Next base: position 1,778,567,994 of record NC_136065.1, read on the forward strand.
CATGGCTCCGCCTTCATCTTCCTGAGGAGCCTCGGGATCATTGGAAACGGAGGAAAGGCGTACGCAAACGCGCTGGACCATCCGATGGAGAATGCATTCCCCAGAGACCCTTGTTGGGGATGCCAGCTTGCGTAGTGCGGACATTTGGCGTTGTCTTTGGTGGCAAACAGGTCGATGTTCGGGACTCCCCATTGAGAGAAGACGTGTTCCAGGGCGTTGTCGCTCAGCTCCCACTCGTGGGAGAGGGATCTTTGCCTGCTCAGGGCATCCGCGATAGTATTGTCTTTTCCGGGGACATAGTCCGCCTTGAGTTGGATCCCGTGTAACACTAGCCAGTTCCAGATTTTCTGCGATTCGCGTGATAGAGAGAGCGAACGCGTTCCCCCCTGTTTGTTGAGGTAGTGCATCGTCGTGGTGTTGTCCGTTTTGACGAGCACTGGGGAGTTCTGGATGCGTGGCAGGAATGCCTGTAGAGCAAGATAGACCGCCCTCAGCTCCAAGAGATTTATGTGGAGCAGTTTTTCCTGAGGGTCCCACTTGCCGCTGATTCGAAGATCTTGTAGAACGGCGCCCCATCCTTCCAAGGAGGCGTCCGTGGTGACCACCAGAGGTGTCGCCGGAAGGAGAAACGGTAATCCTACATTCAGATTTTTTCGATTCCTCCACCAAGCTAGGCTTGTGGACATTTTTGGTGTGATTTGCACAATGTCCTCGAAAGAGCCAGTGCTTTGGGTCCATTGGGTTGCGAGAGCTTCCTGCAATGGGCGCATCCTGAGTCGGCAGTGAGGGATAAGGAGTATGCACGAAGACATCATTCCCATGAGGGATGTGTAAGTGCGCACTTTGATGTATGTTTTTGTCGCCACAGCCGTGGCCAGAGATAGTATCTTGTCCGCCCTCTCCTTCGAGGGAAAGGCCTTCACGCACTCCGTGTCCAGGACAGCCCCTAGGAAGGTGATCCTTGTCGTAGGGGTGGTGCAGGATTTTTTGAGATTGATGGTTAATCCTAGCCTCTGAAAAAGATTGGTGCAGGCGCAGGAGGATGCTGCCGCGTCCTCGGCTGAGGGTGCTTTCACCAGCCAGTCGTCTAGGTAAGGGAAGACTTGGTGACCCAACTGACGCAGATATGCCGCCACCGGAGCTAGGCACTTCGTGAAGATCCGCGGCGCGGACTTGAGGCCAAATGGTAGGACTCTGAACTGATAATGTCGGCCCGCCACCTCGAACCGCAGGAACTTTCTGTGACGCTTGAGGATGGGGATGTGGTAGTAGGCATCCTGGAGATCTAAGGATGTCATGAAATCTCCTTGTTCGAGAGTGCCCAGGATTTCTTGAATCGTCACCATTCTGAACGATTGGCTCCGTAGGAAGGTATTGAGTGCCCGAAGGTCTAGAATGGGCCTCCACTTGTCCTCTTTCTGTCTTACAAGAAAGAAGTGTGAATAAAACCCCTTCCCCTTCTGGGATGCTGGAACTCGTTCGATTGCTCTTTTTTGTAGCATTATAGCGAGTTCTAGGGTAAGGAGCCGTAGATGTTTGTGCGTCCGCCTTTTGGGAGGTGTGTTGGGAGGCAGGGACGTGAACTCGAGAGAGTGTCCGAATCTTATAATTTGGAGAACCCATCGGTCCGTGGTGATGTGTTGCCAATTGTCGAGGAAATGGGTCAGCTTTCCTCCAATTTGAAAGGATGTAGAGGGTGGTGGGACTGGCTGGAGTAATCGGTCACTGGCGTCCGCCAGCGCCCCTTTTGGAATTCCTGCCCCTGAAGGTAGATCGTCCGTATGAAGATTGACGGGCTTGTTGTTGTTTATGTTGGTACTGATTTTTGTTGGTAGAGGAATACGAGGACCGGTTCTGGTAGGAACCGCGATAAGAGGACTGACCTCTGGATCGGTTTCCTCGAAAGGACTGGTTCCGGGACTGTAACGTGCCTAGCGCCCTTGCAGTGTCGGTGTCCTTCTTGATAGTTTGCAGTGCCTCGTCGATCTTGTCCCCAAAGAGATGCTGGCCGTCGAAGGGCATGTCCAGCACCTTCAATTGTACTTCCCGGCGGAACGACGTCGCCTTCAGCCATCCTTGACGGCGTAGCACAGCCGCTCCGGCTAGTTGACGGAAGCCAGTCATGGCTGCATCTATCGCGCAGTCAATTATTTCCGCCGCCGAAGATTGACCTTCCGACAGGAGGGCCTTGACCTCCCCCTTTACGGCATCAGGCAGTTCCTTCAGGTATGGGGCTATGTCCTCCCAGAGTTGGCGATTGTAGCGCCCCAACAAGGCAATGGAGTTCGCGATCTTGATGGTCATGGCCGACGTGGACGTGAATCTCTTCCCTATCGTGTCCAGCTTCCTGCCTTCCTTGTCCGGAGGAGCGGACAGTGGGGAGGAAGGGTTGCGGGAGTGTTTCTGGGCCGCCTGCGTGACCACCGAGTCAGGTTTTGGGTGCCCGTTGAGGCAAGCCGCCGCCTTAAGTGGGGCTTTATATTTCTTGTCCAGGCGCGGAACAACCGCAGGCACGGAAGCGGGTGTCAGCATCAATTTCTTGCCCTGTTCCCACAAGAACTCTATGATTGGAATAGATTTGGTTGCCTTTTGTGTCTGCTCTTTGAAGTCATGCAGGAAGCAGTCCGTTTCCGTTGATTCCACTACCATATGGAATCTCTTCGCTGCCCGTTCCACAAGTTTGTGGAAGCCTGCTATGTCCACAGGTGGCGAATCCGCCTGTCGCGGTTCAGGTGAAGCCGGGGATGGCGCTACATACTCGTCATCTCCATATTCGTTATCTCCATCCTGGTCCGAGTGGACCGAGTGGACTTCCTGGACCTCTCCTTCCTCCAATTCTTCCTCCTCCTCGTCGTCGTCCGAGGAGTCCATCACCTGAGGCTGGGTCTCACGGTGGGTTTGGGGGTGAGTTTGAGACCGTTTTGGGGCAGACGCTGGTGTATGGTCTACCGGTGTCTGATGACCACTGTCCGCATCCGGGAATCTTTGCTTGTAGTCCTGCACAAGGAACCGCAGGTCATTGACCAGAGTCGCCGGCAGGCATATCATGGGGGTGACCTCCGTGCGGACACTAGTGTGGATGGAGTGTTCCTGAAAAGTTAGGTCCTCCTGCTCTTCATCTGTGCTTTGGCACTTGACGTTGAGGTCCGAGATGGAGGTAGCTGGACCCAAGTGGTCATCCTCTTCGGATTCCTCACTTTGGAAGATGTCGTGAGGTGGTTGCATCTCCACTTTGCTCGGAGACGTGGTTTCCGGGGTAATTTGCGTTTTTCTAGACTTGCTAGACGCAGCATGTGTTCCTGTCGACGTCTAGTGCGTCGACGGCGGTGGCATGAGGGTCGGCATCTCTACTAGTTCGGATTTTTTCCATGGTTCCGATGCCATCTCCGACGACGAGTCTTCCTTCGTCGTCGGCGTCGTCGACGACGACGGTCCCTTAGTCGACAACGATGGTTCCTTCGTCGACGGTTCCTTCGTCGACAGTGTCGTCGTCGACAGTGTCGTCGTCGACAGTGTCGTCGTCGACAGTGTCGTCGTCGACAGTGTCGTCGTCGACAGTGTCGTCGTCGACAGTGTCGTCGTCGACTGTACCTTGGTCGTCGACGACTTCGATGACGATGTTGTCGTCGTCGGTACCTTCGTCGACGGCGAGCCCGCCGTCGACGGTGTCTTCGTCGTCGACGTCTTCGTCGACGTCTGTGAGTTCTTCGACGACGGTGGGCTCGTCAATGACGATGCCGTCGTCGATGGTGTGGTTCTCGTCGTCGACAGGGTCTTCGTCGTCGACGACGATTGCAGTAATATAATAGAGGAAACAGGTCTACCTGATGATGTTGAGGAAGTAGTCGTCGACGCTGAAGGCGATGACGCTGATGTCGTCGACACAGTGGTTGTGACAGAGGTTGTTTTGTGGGTCTGTCTGGTAGACGATGGAGCAGGTCTTTTGAAGGTGTGATCAGCCTGAACAGACACTGAAGATGACGTAGATCTTGCCTCTGAAGACTTTTTTGTCTTCGTAGGAGGAGTGTCTGAGGGGCCCGGGGAAGATACCCTAGGCCTCTTTTTAGAGACTTCTGAGCTTTTGGAAACACTGCTCTCAGAAGATTCAAGATTGTCTCTGACCTTCAGCCTGTCCAGCCAGATGAGAAGGCGTCCTTCCCTGTCTCTCACAGTCTTTTTAGGGAAAGACCTGCAGATCCTGCAGTTGTCCGAGACATGATCTGGGTAAAGGCAGTACAAGCATAACTCATGCTTATCATCCACATGGATCCTCTTCTTCCCACAGGAAGAGCAGGCCCTGAACAGGGCTTTCTTCTGTGACTCCGACATGGAAGAAGTTTGTGGAAAGAAGCCACTTACTGCAAACAGTGTAGTGAAGAATCCTTGAAGGGTTGAGAGCGAGGAATCACTTTTGAAGAAAGTTTAGATGATTATAAGTAATCTTGAGCAGAGCTCAAGCTGGAGACTCCCTAGCACAACGTGCGGTAGAAAATCTGAGGGACTGGGGCTCCTCCCAGGGAGGTCCTAGAGGGAGGTCGGAGCTGATTGGCTGACTAAGAGTTTGGTCCTTTTTACATAAGGACAAGGAAAGGCCACTAAGGGGAGACCCTTGGGCCTATTTTCTCTATGTATGTCTATAGGACATTACTTTTTTATTTACCGGAGGCTCCCGTCTCGACGACGGGGAATGATTCAGGCATGTGAATCTATGAAAGACACCCAAATACTGGATAAAGGTCTAGAAAGTATTTTTTTTTTGCGAGTTCATAGCCATAGGAGGGGATTTGGGAAGAGTAAAATGGGAGGTGGAGGGAAGTTAGTATGGAGAAATATGAAATTAATGCGAGTGGTGGACATGCAAAGTCTATTATTTGGATTGAAATGGAATAATGGAAGGAGGGATAGAAGTGTGAAGGGGAGAATCTAGAAAAAGCTATTTGGGGGTTCATAGTAGTGGCATGGGGTTTGGGATGAATGAGAGATGGAGGTAGAGGATATGTTGCTAGAGGTATTGGGTGAGAAATAGGGTAGTGCATTGGAAAGAGTAGCAGAATGAGGTTTGAGACGAGTCGGAGTTGTAGTAGAAGATATATTGAGAGCAGCATAGGGTGAGAAACAATAGTCCATTGGATATGCTGAATTAGAGACAATTAATAGATACATAAATACATGGAAGTGTATATATATATATATATATATATATATATATATACATATATATATATATATTATATACACACACACACACACACACACACACATCTATATACATCTATCTCTCTATAAACATACAGTTAAGCGCGCTCTCAGGAATATCAAACTGGGGTAGAGTTTGATTTTCCTGGAGCGCGCTGAATTGTAGGTTTACAAATTGAATCGAGACAGTCGGCGTGCGCGCCACTCCCCATGGGTTGATGAAGTCCAGAAGGAGCACCTTTTTTTGTGGAGGGAGACACAGACAGTTAGCTACAGATTAAAGATTTACTTAAAAAACTCCGGCTTTCAAGTGTTGTTGTACTTTAAAAGTAATTTGTTTTTACTTTTTGTAATTCAATAGTGAAGCAATTGTAGATAGTTATGATAAGATTTACTTATTTATGCAGTCACATATACATGTTAAAAACATAATAATTAACTATTAGTAATATGCACATTTGTTAAGCAGAACTAATGAATATCTAGATTGTTAAACCATTAATATACATGTTTATACAAAGCAATAAACATATATAGGTACATATCCAAATATGCTGTATATTTATGTTTGCGTATGGTGGTTATGTGGGGAAGAGGCAGTTCATGAGTATTTTTCTGAAGAGAAGGTGGTTGTCCATGGATCTTATGTTGTGGTATAAAGAGTTCATTATTTTGGCTGCTTGAACATAGGAGGATGTGCCATCCATGTTTTTTTTCTTATACGTTGGGATTTTGAGGTGAGGTGCCACTCTAGAGCGAAGGTTCCTTTGTTGAATGTATTTTGTGATTTTATTCTTGATGTAGAGCGGTCCTATTCTATGTATTGCTATGTGGTCAATACAAAGCAGCTTTAACACGGATCTTCTGGCAACCAGTAACCAATGCAGGGCTTTCAAGGCAGGATAGATGTGGCCTTGTGGCTTTATATGTAATAGTAGTCTGGCAGACTAGTTCTGAATCTGTTGTAGTCTTTGAATCGTCGTTAAAGGCGATCCGCGGTAGAGGCTATTGGAGTAATCAAGTTTGGACAGAAGAGAGATGATTCGGCAGATCACTCAAATCTACCTGGGTGACTTTAATCTCCACTGGAACGATCAGAAAGACACAGTGGTGAATAGTCTGAAATCTTTCCTTAATGCGCTTGACCTCACCCAAATATGCAACAGCCCAACACATGATAAAGGTTCGATACTCGATCTTATCATCGCCAAAGAAGACTCTACCCAAATGGGGTCAATCCAACCCTGTGATTGGTCAGATCACCACATCATCACCTTCTTTATCAATGAAAAAATCAAACCCTCCCCGGCTCAACCCACCAAATGCAAGATCTGGAAAAGGGACATGAAGAATATCAACCCTAACTCCCTACCTCCCCACACCTACAGGCGGCTCCTTCCCCCTGCTGGCGTCTCTGATGTTCAAACATTGACAGACCTCTACCTCGACTCCATGACCTCTATAATCAACGAAGCTGCCCCACTGCAACTAAAGAGAGTCTCCACCAAGAGTTCGAACCCCTGGTATGACGGCAGACTCAACGAAGACAGGCGAGCTATGCGATCGGCTGAGCGCACTTGGAGAACTGATCCCTCATCACTACATCGCAAAAAGCTTAAGAACAAGAGATATGCCTACTTTAGGAAAATGAAGCGTGCGAAATCCGACTTCTTTCGCCTCCAGCTTGACCAAGCGAAAAACCGACCAAGAAAATTGTTCGAACTAGTCAAAAGTCAAACAAAGCCGCAACCCTTACAATCAAACAACCCAACAAGCGATATCCCACACATAAGAAATGATCTCCTCAATGATGTAAGCCAACACCCTGTGCACATCAGAATGTCTAACGCTCAGCCAAAAAACAGCGCATCGTGGGCTTCCTTTGACGTCTACTCAGAAGATGCAATACTCAAACTGCTCGGTACCCTGAAGCCCTCTAATCACCTCACAGACCCCCTGCCTGCTAACGCGGTAAAAGACTTCACCACCATGCTCCTCCACTCTGGACTAAAATCATTAACAGCTCCCTTCAACAAGGTCTCATCCCTGACTCACTCAAGGTGGGGCAAGTCACGCCCATACTCAAGAAACCCACAGCTGACCCGTCTGACCTAAACAATTACCGTCCCATCACAAACATCCCCACCTTGGCCAAACTGCTGGAAAAATGTGTACAGCTTCAACTAACAAAACACATTGACAAGTTTGATCTCCTCAACCCCCATCAATCAGGCTTCCGAGCGAAACAGCACGGAAACGGCCATGACTCACATAATTGATGACGCCACCAAATCCTTGATCGCAATGATTCATGCCTCCTCATCCTCCTCGACCTTTCCTCAGCTTTTGACACGGTCAAACATGAGAACCTCCTTGAGCTGCTAAACACTAGAATGGGTTTATCCGGGACTGTTCTCAAATGGTTCACTTCCTTCCTACATAACCGGTCTCAGAAGTTCAAGATCAACAATGTGTTGTCCTCGCCTGTGCCAGTCGACTTAGGCGTTCCACAAGGATCCTCCCTTTCACCCCCACTGTTCAACCTCATCATGGAACCACTTGCCTCCTTGCTCCAAGCATCCAATGTACACTTCCATATGTATGCCGATGACACCCAACTCTACCTAAAGGTACAATCCCCGGATGATATCAAACTCCTGAACTACACTCTCACAAAGACCCAATCGTGGTTGGCCGACAACCACCTCAAACTAAATGCTCTGAAAACTGAGTTCCTTTTGATAGCACCCCCTGCGAAATCTACCACCACCCAACTTTGGCTCAACCACTTAACAGCACTCAATGTCCGGCCCACCATCGTGGACTCCGCGAAATCATTAGGCATCACACTTGAGGCAATGCTCAACATGCAACAGCACATTAGCAAAGCAACGAAAGGAGCTAATTTCCAAATCAACACATTGAGAAAGTTGAAACCCTTCCTCCCAGCCAAAGACTTCCAAAATGCAGTACAAGCCCTCGTCATCCCCCGCATAGACTATGGAATTGTGACCCTCAGTGGTCTCCCTTTAGCAACAACTGCACCCCTAAGAGCCTCCTTGAACGCTGCCGCGAGACTCATTACGGGCTCAAGAAAACACTCTCATATAACCCCCGACTTGAAATCTCTGAAATGGCTGCCCTTTGAAGCCAGAATACAACTGAAAATTGCTGTGATGACGCACGCGGCTGTACACCACAATGCACCTAACTACCTCACTCAAAAGCTAACTATATCAGGAGGGTCGAGATCCAACAGAAGTTCAAAAAACCTACTCTTGAAACCTCGCAGATTCCGGAAGGAAAAAACATACAAACGCTCCTTCTCAGGAATGGCGCCGAGGATCTGAAACGCACTCCCTCCCGAAACCAGGCTTATCTCCTCCACGGCCTTCTTTAAGAAAGAGGTGAAAGCCATCCTCATGGCTAAGTTCACCTGAACTTTAATGTCTGTTCCTCAGTGACTTTCGTGCCGCTTGGGTATTACTGGTTTCATGTCTGTCTAATGTCAAATAATGTCATATGTTGCATGATCTAGATTTGTTTTTTCCTCGTGTTTGCCACAATTACATGATGGTCAGTCGATCCTTTTATGCTATTCACTAAATATCTATTATTAGACTATTCATGTTAGCCTACTGTATATCGAGGCCCCTTCCCCTTGCTCCCTGTAACTTTTAGATACTTATAGCATTAGTTCTCCTGATTTTTATCGTAGTTATATGTAAGACTCAGTATCTTCTTTTATTTTCGCTTATCTGATTGTTTACTGACATTCTATTAGAACATGACTGCTATCCGATCATGCTACTGAAGTTTATATTGCACCCAATATTATGTTGTGTCACCCTCATGCTATCGTGACCCCCTGTTTCTGTGAAGCGCTCTGATATCTGTAAAGATCTTGTTCGCGCTATATAAAACTCTGAATAAATAAATAAAATAAATAAATGATAGCCTGGACCTTGTGTGGAAATTCCAGATGGGGAAGATTAGTCGCAGAGTTTTCGTAGTAATAATGCTTGATCTTGCAAGTTTGTCCACTTGGGCATTCATTGATCGCTTGGAGTCCATGGTCATTCCGAGGTTCCTTACTTCCTTCAATACTTTAGATGGTGTTCCCATATCATCAGGCCACAACCCTCTTTATGCATCTCCAGCCAGTCCCACACATCCTCCATGCTTGTGAGGAAATGCGGATGTCCCTCATGAAGCACCTTTAACATTGCAGGGTAGAGCAGTAGATACGTTAGACCCATAGCCTTCACTTTCTGCATGGCAACAGTCCCTCCTGCATTTGTACAACTTATTGTTCTGTTACCGTAGATCTTTCCCATTTTACAGAGATTCACCCTGAGGAGATTTGCATCAAGGGAGACAGGGTTGATCTTAGCCTGAACATGTGCCCTGGAAGCCTCAATAGCCAGCAGAATCTGGGCTCTGGTAGGGCCCTAGGGCAGCTGCAAGCTCCCTCTGGTCTCCCCAGTTGAATGCCCCCCAGACCCACTGGCAGTAAACTGGTCCATCTTAGGCAGTTGGGTCCCACGTTGCACCCTGTGCCTGCCCATTTACAATCTGTGATAGGGCACATAAGCAGCCCACAACTCACTGGGCTTGACAGCCAGGAAGAAGCTGTACCTCTCTCTCACCTCCCCTGCCAGTCAATTATCTCAAGTCTTGCACCAGGGTTGTCCCTCCACCCCTCGAGAGATGGCACATCCCAAGCCACTAACTCACAAGGACTGAGTATCTCTGCGTCAGTCCAGTGCGGCAGGTACTATGAGGCCCCTTCTCCGCAGCTTCTCACGTCCAGAGGCTCTCAGTCCAAAGCAGAGGTCTCTCCCCCGCATTAGGTCCCTTGTGTTGCCTTCAGGCAAGGGGGAAGGGGAAAGACGCGCAGCAAGGTAAGGCCCACATGCCCAATCATGGCCAGTCCCCCATGACCCCCACAAAATAGCTTGGTCTGCGGCGGCAGGGGAAAAGTCTGAGGCGCTCCAGGTGCTGTTTCCAAGGCAAGCCCCCTATCTACTCCAAACCAACAGCCCCTTTTTGCTGCCGAAGTCACAGACGCTCTGGGCAATAGCATCCAGGGTGACCGGGGGCCCCAGACAAGCGGTGGTGGGGGACTGGAGTTCAGCAGTGTGATCACTGCCAAATAAAAGACAAAACACATAGGGAACATGAAGGTAGTGCATTGCAGGCTGAAGCCAACATTTGTTCTGCTGCACAATCAGAGAAATGGGGAGGTGGCCAGGGTGGTCGACTGAGCTTGCAAATGGTTCAGCTACTTTTAGAGAAAAACAGGTTTTCAAGCCTGTCAAGATCAATTCTTCTTCAAAGAAACATCAATGTGATGTGTAATTCCAAAAGGGTTTGTGTTTATCCATGCTGCAATTTAACATCTATTACCCATTAGCAAATTTCTGCCGACTATTGCATTACAATGCCACAACTACGCAATACGTGTTATTAGATGACTAACTGCCCAAGGCAAGACCTGAAAGCAAAATCCACATTCATAGCAGTACTCCAGACTTGGGCGAATTTTAATTGGTTAAACTTAAATGCTTCTAAAATGAAGTTCAGTTTGATAGCATCTACAAACAAATCGAGGAAACATCTGCACTAACAGTTACAGATCCTCTCTGACCTTACCTTGTCTATGGATAAACAATTAAAGCTGCTGGTCTTTATACACAGAAATTCTCAGAAAATTACTGAGGGGAAAGCTCCCATTGCTCTTTGACTCGCCTATCAATCTTCCCCAGGAACCTTAAATCACCAAATACAATGACCATATAGTCCGAGACTAAATGAAAGATCTAAAAGCTAGAATTTTTGCAGAATTCACCTGCAGAAGGAGTTACAGGCATCACCATATAACAAATCTTTCTGGCAATAAGGAGGATACAGTGGTTGCTGATAAAGCCAGAGATCAATTATTAAAAAATAAAAGAAGTCCTCCCAAAAACACACCTATTTTTTTTTAATCAACTTTATTTTTCATTTTGCAATAAGAAGAACAAATTGTTGATGATACAGCATATAGGAGCATGATGATGGTGTGATTGGCAATACTTGGTATAGGTGATAGCATCAGAGGTAGAAAAGGCACAGTAGGGATGCATAATCATTCGCAAGTATAACATAGTGAGACTTAAGCATGGGACACACCAATGACACCCAGGCCACTTTTTGCTGGAATCACCTCTCTTGCCTCCCATCATGATTAGGGTAGTCTTCCACATCCGACCCGCTGCCCCCACTCTCAAGCGTATCAAGAGCAGTGTGGGCTCTCCCTCCGCCAACCCAGAAGTGCACAGTTCCCGCCAAATCATCAAGTCGTCCCACAGCTTCTTGTCCCTGCGGATAAGTTTCATATGGACTTCTTCGGCTAGAGACCACTCTCGTACGTCTCTAAGCCAGACCCACACTTCCGAAGCTCTCTGTCCCATCCATGTGATGGCCACCCTGCGCCTAGCTAGCACAAGCATCAGTTGTCCGCTCCTATCTATGTGATCAGATTATGATTAAATATGCAATACAGCAATCTACTAAGTTTGTCGGTTTAACTATTTGACTGCCCCACGAACTGTATGCTTGCTCATGTTAAAACCTTCTACCTTTATATTCCAGAGACTGACAGTCTTCAGTCTTTCAGATAGCAAGTCCAACACGTCTTGCTCTCAAGCATCTTCTGGTCAGTAAGTGAAAAGTGTGACATGAAATATCTCACAATTAGTTAATAAAATATTGCAGACTTAAAGCGTGGCATTTCATAAAATAGCTCCACAAAGGATCATGTTGTGGACAAATACCACAAATCCTCTAATGTATCTCAATTGGGAGTCGTCCTATTTGCTCAGCAGTAAATTTCACTAGAGTAGCAACAAAATCGCCATGAGAGCCCCACCAACTGCCCTCCCCTAGCCTCGTTTTCTCTCCTTACTCTTCCATCAGTCAAATAAGTGATAAAGCCTCAGTTGGAGTAGGGAGAAGTTAGTAGGAGGTTGTGCTTATGCACATCTTGGAGAAATATGCTGCATCTCTAGCACTGTAAGGTTTCTGAGAAACCACTCTCCTACTTCCCCATTCATGGCACCCAGAGGATTGACTGAGAGTGGCAATATGTAACCATTTGCCGAAAATGACCAGCAGCTAGATTTGCTATAGATGTTTCGTTTCCAGTTTTTCAGCCTTGAGGGTGTGCTCCCTATTGGACTGGGTAGGGTGTGGGGTACCAGAGTGCAACATTGCCAGGATTTGCTGCTGCTGCGATCAGACAGTACTTTGGATTCTTGCTCTCTCCCAAAATGAATCGCATTACCAGCAATGAGGCAGTTCTCTTGAGGAGAGTGTACTCCTTGCATACAAATAATTGGTGACATACAAGGGATGTGAATACAGTCAGTTAATATATTACAAAAAGTTAAACATGGAAGCGGCTATAAAATAGTTGAGTGACACATTGATTGGAAACGGCTCTGGGTCTATGAGAGATCACTAAGGTGTTAAAAAAGCTACTGGGGTAATGAAAAAAAAAACCAGACTCCACCCCGAGGAAGCAGAAAGCACTTACAAACTGATATGTGTAAAATTAACTTTGAGCCAATCAGAACATACTAATAGACACCCCTCCCTCCTAAGAAGTGAAGGGAAAGGATTAGCATATTTGTGATTAACTGGATAGCAGAACAGCGGACAAAAAGGTGGAAGAGGATGCACAGGATCGGTCAGTGGTATCAAGACACGGAAAGCGATAGAGGCCAATTTCAGTTGGGTTCATCAGTATCAGACCAAAAATCAGTTATAAAAAAACAACAACAACAAAGGAATGAAAGAGGAACGTGTATACCATACTAGTTCTCGATTTAGCTTCAGAAACAATTAAAGAGACGCTGAATGCAATCTAAGAACGTTTTCTGAAGACTGGGATAAAGGGGAAACTGATACAGCTCACAAAAGTGAGAACTATATTGTGCTGCAGAATGCCTTCTGCATTGTGAAGATACATTATCTAGGAGCATTTTCCCTTGACAAAGGGTAAGGCACATTAAAAGTACCTTTTAGGAAGGCAAACAAATATATAGCAACTGACCAGACTAACTCCACTGTTGCAGTCAGCCCTGGCTCGTACTTAGATGCTGAAAGCACAGGCTTCTAGTTTTATTGCCTTTCAGAGAGTAGGGCTAGGTCCGTCTCCCAGCTTACTCCATGCACTTAACAGGGATGAGGAGTATAGCCTGGGGTACATATCTAGCTTGCTGAGGCATTGTATCTTTACTACTGTTAAAAAGGTGAGGGTGTGTTCTCAACAATGAAACGCCTGTAAAACATATGGTGTGCTGACACCTAAGGAAGGGAACGATGGCACAAACTGGTTACCAAAAAAACACCAACCACTGGTAGTTGTTCCTGAAGTGTAAGGTCAAGTCTAGGCATGACATTATACTTAACTACTATGTCTAGCATTGGCCATGCAAAACATTTATCACAATAGTAAACGATGGTCAAGTAGGTCTGAAAATGTGAATTGGACTTCTTACCTGCAGTACAGATGTGACAGGAAGAATGTGGAGCCCAGGCAATCCCGTTGACACATGCTCTGTGGTTGTTTAATCTAGCAACCGGAGTGCATGGCACTCTAACATCCAAAATCACCACCTCAGAATAAAAAGCAACAGAGTAAAATAACAAAAACAAACACATCAACATTAACATGATCAAAATACCCACAAATCAGTCTACTGCCGATTTTACTAAACCACATCTACAATTTTACAGACATGCAAAAACTCCAATGAAGTTAGCAGCCTTTCACAGATGTGGTGTCTGGATATAATATGATGAAAACTAATATGATGAAAACCTCTATGGAGATCAAGAAATAACAGATTAAATAGAGCAGTAGCTGTCTCTGGTGTTGGGGGGAAGTGGATGGAGGGGTGGAAGTGAAAAATGTAACACCAATAGTCATCACTTAGTGCTAATAGATAACAGACACAATTTACATGTTTATGTATTTGTAGATGTAAACACATATTTGGCCCATTAGCACTTCATAAGGTCAACTCCCCTTTCTAAATAACAGTTTGCTCCTCTCCATCAAGAGTCATGCTGGTACATCCCCACGCTGTATATTAGCAGCAGTGTGTTTCTATGTGAATGTACTTACTTTTCTCGTGCAACATCATATGGTAAGGCAGAGTGACCAACAGGGTGGCCAAGGGCTCCTGTGACTTTGCTCTATTAGGTGAGAACATTTTCAGAGATGTTGGCTTGTCCTGTTGAATATTGGTGCTTTTGGACCCAGGCAATTCAGCAATTTTCCCCGGTTGCCTACTTACGCTTTGACCTTTTGGTTGCTAGAATGGTCAGGGTGGGTAGGGCTGTTTTACCTTGGTGCATGCTTGAGCTGCTCTGGTGTTCAGTATGAGGATGGCGGAGGCAGAACTTTTCACGAGTAGCCTTCACTCAGACCTCAGACTCTCTACTCTTTCTGGGTCCTGGACTCATTTCTGCATCTGCCTATCTAGGCTCCATGATTACCTCTCATTTTCGCAGGGATCCACAGTTCCAATGCTATGATCCTAGCTGGGCCTCTTCAACATTTCACACGCTCTCTTTAATTTAAATAGGCATAACAGTTGAACAAATGACTGTTTCTAAAGGTCTTCCCGTGGTGGTGCTCGTGGCCTTGTACCATTTTGATGTGCCTGTATGAAGCCACAGTGTGTCCTAGATATGAGGTTTCCCTGTCTTAGTCATTTCCTCCAGGAATAATTATCCTTTCCATCGGGTCTGCCTTGAGAGGTTGATATGCATATACTTCGGCTTACCTTTTGTACAGTTTTGTTGTAGGCAGTTCCTTGTTAGCTTTTCGGCCTTGCTGCTCATGACCGGAATGAGTGGTGCTGGGGATCGGGTGGTGTCATTTGGTTCCTGCTGCAGGGCAGCGTATTATTCAGGCCATGGTGGCATTCATGGGAAGGGGTACTGAGGGATGGAGAACAGGGGTTCAGGTGCTTGTACAGTACTTGTCTACCTAGTGTCAGGATATTGGCCCAACGTACAGTCACACTTGTATTTTGTACTTGTTGCATTCTGGGCGGCTGGTATCTCCCCTTAGACTATTGCTCCTTTGTTTCAGCTTCTGGTGGGCCACCTTTTCGATTGGTGCCTTGACCTTCTCGCTCCTGTATCTTATGACCCTTTGAGCTCCAAAACCAACAGTGAGGTACAGATTGTTTAGCATCCCTGTCTCAGGTTGTTTAGTAGCTTTGTCTTACTTCTGGGCGTTCACAGGTATTAGGCGATCCAGACTTCCCGAATGTCCCAGGGTTCTTTAATAACACTAGTGAATTTGGGTTAACGTTCTGATGTCCCATCTCATCAGCCACTGTTGCCTTGGCAATAAGAAGTCAGTCAGGCTAGCTCCATAAGGGGTGATCTCATTTCTGCTGTTTATGTGCTGCCAAACACGAAGCTTCAGGATGATTCTTAATTTTTTTTTAATAAATGATCACTAAATGAAATGTGTGTGTTTTTGTTGCATCAGGTTAAATAAATCTCTTAGGACTTGGTGAAGATTCTCTGAATGTCATACAAGTCCTCATATGAAAAACCATAACATCTTAAAGAGGGTCAATGGTCTTTCACATTTTTGTAACAAAAGAGAGCAGAACTAAAAGATATTTTTTTGAAAGGAAGATAGTAAATTAATTGTCTGTCTCCAGAGAGAGACTCATCCTCAGAGTAAAGAACTGGGATGAGGCAAGCCTAGACTGGTCCATCAAAACCACCTGGTTTACATGGCTTTAAATACGCATTTAAGAAATTGTCACAATGCTGGGCATTTATAATGAGACCATAGTAAATTGCATATCAACTGCATGAACCTATCAGTAATTCTCAAAACGAGTGCCACAATTTGAATACATCAAAGATAAGTGAGTCAGGGCACTTTAGATTACCTTCCTGCCTTGAGAAAAGAACCTGGCAGGTGATTTGCCTGCATGTTTTTATCTTACCTGGAGGATTGGTGAAGACCAGTGGACTTCTCCCTGGTCAATGCAAATACCTGCATGGGGGTAGATTCCATTATGCACCACTCTATTGCCTTCGTTTTATTCAGTTGTAGAGCTATAAAGCGGAAATCTGATGTTCTGATAATACTGGATTCCACAGGACAGTCTATCAAAGAAGACGGATTGCCGATTGAGCTCTTGCAGGAGCTTTCTGGGGTCACCAGTAAATTAGACAGATTAGGAGTGTGTTTAACATTAGGGTTAGCTATTAAATTCTAGCTATATATCAATTGAAGGCAAGGTGTCAAAGAATGGTACTTTTTAATTTGTTGCTAACAAATTGTTTAAGTGGAGCAAAGACTTCCAACCTGATTTATGTATCTAAGGTCGTAGGAAGGTGTCTTGATACACCTCTATGGTGGTCAAATAATTACACCACACTGCAATACTTACCTACAGTGTTTTTTCAGAATATTCCAAGATAACAATGGCTGCAATGAGGGTCAACAATGAAGTTTCTGGGCATTATCTAAATTAGTTTGTATGGCAAGTGGAAGGTAATTGCTAGACACCATTAAATAAGATTAGACATTCTCTTTAATTATCTTTGCTGGACTCTTATCTGCAAGAACCAATTGGGTGGGCTTCAGTAAATCTGTTGGCCTTTTTGTTCCATTATACACTGTGCAAAAAGTGTCTCTACTGCAGTATAGGACTGTTTTATTTACCTGGGATGCAAAAATATTGATATCTAGGAGAGTGATGAGCTTAAGAAAATCAATCCCGATCCAAATAAGATTAGATTTTTTTTTAAAAAATCTATCAGTATTCAAATAGCACGCCTAATCACCCCTGGGGGTATCCATGCGATATGCTGCAGGTATCAGTCGAAAAGCCAGACGTTGAGTACCTTACTTAAGTGTGCCAGCGAGGCGGCAGTGCGGAGGTGGATGGTGTTCCAGGTTTTGGTGGCAAGGCTCCGGAGAGGTGCGGCGAATACATGGTGTCTCAGAGAGGGAGAGGTGTGCGGAGGTTCTGATAGGTTGGTGGAAGATTCGGCAGTGGTTCATGTAGGCTGGTTCTTGGTTGTGGAGGGCTTTGTAGGAGTGGGTCAGGAGCTTGAAATGGCATCTCTTCTGGCCGGTGAGCCAGTAGAGGCATTTTAGGTGCTGGGTGATGTGCGTCCACTTGGGCAGGTTGAGGATCCGCCTGGCTGCTGCATTCTGAATTGTCCGGAGTCTTTGCATGAGTTAAGTGGTGGTGCCTCGATAGTGTGTGTTGGAGTAGTAAAACCAGCTGATGAGGGCCTGCGTCACTGTTTTCCTTGTGCTGATGTAAAGCCATCTGAAGATTTCACGGAGCATGTGGATCATATGGAAGTAGGCTGAAGAGACGGCATTGACATGATAATTCATGGAGAGTTTGCTGTCCATGATGATGCCGAGGTTGCCGGTGTAGTCTTTTGGTGAGGGGGTAGGTCCAAACTTCGCTGGCCTCCAGAAGTTGTTCAAAAGGGCGGGGGTGTCTGCAGAAGATTTTCGTTTTGTCTGTTAATTCGTTAATTAAATGTCTTATCCCGTTATGTCTGGGTGGTCCAAACTTGAACTCTTAGTCAATGACTTGCAGCACCCAACTACGCATGCTTTTACTTTGATGAATACGATGCTGCAGAAAACCCTTGCAATGATAATTTTATGAAGCTATATGAGCACCTATGTGGGATACAGTTCAGTTTATAAGTCGTCATTCTGGATATTTCCTGCATTATGAGCCATATTTGGATGCAAATGGTAGAAAAGATCTTATTGCTCAACCCAGAAAAGCATTATGAAGCAGACAAATGAAACTGCAGTTTGGTCAGTATACTATGTGAAGAGGCTTTGGAGCACAGTCTCCACACCGCTGTGTAGGCTATACAAAAATAATACTTTAGAATCTATATGGCTAGCTATTTTTAAATATCGAATAGTTTCTTACCTGTCGGTGTAGTTTTGCAGCTTGAAGATCTTTCTGGATTCACTATGCTGTGCATATTCCGCAATCTGGTGGTTGGGTCCGGAATCGTAGTCTTTTTTTTTTTTGTCGTAGCCCAGGTGGGCGTCGACGTCCCACCATTTGGTGTACCTTCGGTGACGTCGGCGTGCTTCCGGCGGAAGCTACCACCCTTGGGCGCCATCTTCGGATTCTTTTTTCTGTCTCTTTTCCTTTTTTGTCTTTGTAGTGAATCCATGGCTATGTTTGTTAATCGTTTTTTCAACGTTATTCTTTCCACGTATCTTGTAATCGTTCCAACTTGCTTTCTTTTCTATGTGTTTCCACATTCTTCTCCAGCCTCATCTTTCTGGCAGAGGCGGGTGGGTTCGCTAGTGAATCCAGAAAGATCTTCAAGCTGCAAAACTACACCGACAGGTAAGAAACTATTAGTTTTGCAGCGTGAATCTTTCTGGATTCACTATGCTGTGCATAGATTTTGTAGCGGTTTTCGTTACTTTTGTGGCGGTTGGGTGGAAGATGAGCGTTGGTTGTTGAAAATATGTTGAAGCACTCTTTGCCCTACTTGTGCTTCTTTGTTCATCTGTACATCCACGCAATAGTGCTTAGTGAAAGTGTGCACTGAAGCCCATGTTGCCGCCAGGCATATGTCCTGAATTGGTGTGTTGGCCAGAAAGGCAATTGTTGCTCCTTTCTTCCTGGTGGAGTGGGCCTGTGCCCCTCCGGTTAGCTCCTGTCCAGCTTGTTTGTGGCAGAATTGAATTGCCTGTGCGATCCATCGAGCTATGGTGTTTTTAGTTACTGGTTTGCCCATGTAACTGTTTGCGAAGGACACGAAGAACTGTTTTGTTTTCCTGTGTTCCTTCGTTCTTTCAATGTAGTGCATCACAGCCCTTCTTGCGTCTAGGGTGTGGAGCGACCTCTCAGCGCTTGTGGTGGGATTTTGGAAGAAGCTAGGGATCTGAATACTCTGATTCATGTGGAACCTTGACACCACCTTTGGCATGAAGTGTGGGTCAGTTCTCATCACGACCCTGTCACTGTGTATCTGGATGTAGGGTTCCTGCAGTGTGAGTGCCTGCAGTTCGCTCACCCTTCGTAGCGAGGTGATTGCTACCAGAAAGGCCGTCTTCATTGTTAACATTTGTAGTGGTGCTTTGTGGATGGGTTCGAAAGGTGCTTTCATGAGCTCCGTCAGTACCACATTTAAGTTCCAGGCCGGTGGCGGCATTCTTTTTGGCGGCGCTATTCTTTTAGCTCCTTCCAGGAATCTTTTCACGACTTGGGATGTGAAGAAGCTTCTCCCTGTTTCTCCTCTAGTGTATGCCACAATCGCTGGCAGGTGCACCCTCAGCAAGGATGAGCTTAGCTTAGCCTTAATTAGGTGCGTGAGGTACCTTAGCACCGTGGATTCCTTGGTCAGTTTCCTTTGGAGCGGTTTCTTGCAACACCATTGAGTGAATCTTTTCCATTTTTCCCCATAGCACTTGCGTGTGCTGGGCCTTCTTGCCTCTCGCAGCACCCGCAGGGTGCTCTCTGGTAGTTTTAGGTGTGCGAATTCTAAGTCCTCAGGAGCCAGGCTGAGAGGTTGAGGCTCTCTGGCTCTGGGTGTAGAATTTCTCCGTTTTCCATGGAGAGTAGGTCTCTTCTGTTTGAGAACTTGTGGGGTGGGGCCCCTGCGACATCTCCATTATCTGAGAGAACCAGGTCTGTCTGGCCCATTGTGGTGCCACAAGGATGAGCGTCATGTTGCTCTTCATGCATTTGTTGAGAACCCTGGGGATCAGTGGTATCGGGGCAAAAGCGTAGGCAAATGTTTTTGACCAGCTTATCCATAGGGCATTCCCCTGGGACAGTGCCTCTGGTTGCCTGGATGCAAAGTATTGGCATTTTGCATTCCGGTGTGTTGCAAATAGGTCTATTGTTGGGGTGCCCCATTTCCTGAATAGACTCTCTGTTTCCTGACTGTTGAGTTCCCACTCGTGGGACGCTGAAGTCTGCCTGCTGAGCCAATCCGCTTCTACATTGTCCTTCCCTGGCAGGTGTATGGCTAGCAAGTCTATTTTTAGTGGTATAGCCCATTTCCAGATCTCCTGTGCCAAGTTTGACAGAGGGAACTATTGAGTTCCCCCCGGTTTGTTTATGTAAAACATCGTTGTGGTGTTGTCTGTTTGTATTAGCACCTTCTGGTTGTACAGGTGTTTCTGAAAGGCCTTGAGGGCTAGCAACACAGTTTTCAGTTCCAGGTAGTTGATGTGCCGGACTGCATCTGTAGGGCTCCACAGACCCCTCACTCTGAGCCTGTTCATGTGTGCACCCCACCCCTTCTGGGATGCGTCTGTGGTGATGGTCACTGTTGGGTCCGGTGGTGTTAGAGGTTTCCCTTCTGTTATTCTCACCTTGTCCACCACCTTATCTCTTCCTGCACCCTGTGCGTTACAACCACTAGATCCTCCCAACTTCCTGTAGCTTGTGACCATTGTTGTTGCAGCCACTCTTGGAGTGGTCTCATTTGTAGGCGTACATTGGGGACGAGGTGTATGCATGATGCCATCATCCCCAAGATCTTGCTCACAGTCCTCACTGTCAGAGCTCGCCCCTTCTGGTAGTGACGTTTCTCCCTCAGCAGGCTGAGCGTTCTCTTTTCGCTCGGTAAGACTCTGCATTGGACGGTGTCGATCTGGGCTCCCAGGAAGATCTTCACTTGCTCTGGTTCCATCGAGCATTTTCCCCAGTGTATGGAGAAACCCAGGCTTGCTAGCGTTCTTGTCACCTGTTCTGCATGCTCTTTGCATGTCCTGTAACAGCTTGCCTTTACCAGCCAGTCGTCGAGGTAGGGGTACACGTGTATCCCCATTCTTCTTAGATGTGCGGCCACTGCTGCGAGGCATTTGGTGAACACCCTTGGTGCGGACTTTAGGCCGAACGCCAGGGTCGTGAATTGGTAGTGATCCTCGTTTACTGTGAATCTTCGCATGTGCTTGTGCTGTCTGTTCATGGGGATGTGCAGGTACGCATCTTTGAGGTCTCTGGTAGACAGGAAGTCCCCGGCTTTTATCTGTGGGATGACCTCTTGTAGGGACGTCATTTTGAATTTTTGAGTTTTGACGTATTTGTTCAGGAACCCTAGGTCCAGGATGGGTCTTAGACTTTCGTCCACTTTTGGCACTAGGAAGTAGTTTGAGTACACTCCCTTGTTCCGTTCTTTGAAAGGAACTCGTTCGATGGCCGCTTTGAGGAGGAGTTCTTGGGCTTCCTCTTGCAGTAGTTGCAGCTCTCTTCCCGAGTGCTGTCTTTTCTTTGGTTTTCTGTTTGGTGGCCTCTTTTCCAATTCTATGCAGTATCCGAACTGCATAATATTGAGTATCCACTTGTCTGTTATTTTTCTCCACTCCTGGAGAAAAAATCTTAATCTTCCTCCTACCGGCGTTACATGTTCCTTTGTGTCTTGTCCGTGGAGCCCTCTCCTCTTTGTTTTCCCGTGCTCCTCCCCCGGAGGGTTTGGGTGGTGGAGCACCTTCTCTCGTCTGAATTCACTTGGAGGGGGCTTGTTCACCGCCTCTCCTTCTCTGGCCTCGTCCATTTCCTCTTGACCGAAAGGACTGGCCCCTGCTTTGGTAGTTCCAGCTTTGCCTCTGCTGGCCCTGGTGGCCTTGGTTGTCACTCTGTTGCCCCTGGTGGAAACTCTGGTGAGAATCTCCTCGCTGATTTCCACCTCTGCCGTTCGGCCTCCGTGTGGGAGTGCCCCTTCTCATCCCTCTGAACTGCAGGGCCCCCATGGACCTTGCCGTCTCGTTGTCCTTCAGTTGGGTGAGCTTATCATCAACTGGGGCTCCGAACAGTGTTTCACCGTTGAAGGGTGTGTTCAGGATGTTGTTCTGAACCTCAGCCTTGAATCCTGAGATCCTGAGCCAGGCTTGCCTTCTTTCTGTTATGCCTATAGCCATCAGTCTTGCTGGATGTTTCTGCCCCATCCAAGGCTGTCTTCAGGCACGAATTGCAGATGCTCTTCCCCTCTTCCACAAGGTGTGATGCCCTCTCACGGTATTGTTCCGGGAGGTGCTTGAGCAACTGTCCCATCTCCTCCCAGTGCTGGTATTGATGCCTATTCAGGAGGGCGTTGGAATTCGCCATCCGCCAGTGCGTTGCGGCGTTCCTCTCAATCTTCCTGCCAGTTAGATCCATCCTCCTGCTTTCTTTGTCAGGTGGGGGTCCAGACGTTGTTGGGACGTTTGCCCTTTTCCTGGCCGTTGCAGCGATTATAGAATCTGCTGTGACGGATCCCTTGATGTAAGCTGGGTCTTGGGAGGAGAATTTGTATTTCTTCTCCGTCCTCGGCGTTACTGATCTGCACGTAGCCGGGTCCTTGAAGGCTTCCTTCCCCTGGTCTGTGATACTCTTGAGCATGGGCAGGAACTGGCTTCTTGTCTGTATGGGGAGCAATGTCTCGAGCAGGAAGTCTGCTTCTGGCTTCTCCTCTTCCATCTTAACCCCATAGGCTGCTGCCGCATTTCTTACCACCTCATTGTATGCCCCAATGTCATCCGGTGGTGAAGGCCTCGAGGGGTATGTTTCCACCGCCTCCTCTGGGTTTTCGGGCTCAATGTCCTGCCATTCCTGGTCTTGAGCCGTCGAGGAACCGGAGCCGTAGCTTGACTGCTGTTCCCCGTAATCCCCTTCTGTGTAGTAGAGGTCTTCCTCCTCTTCGTGCTCCGAAGGTTCTGGAGTTTTCGGCGTCTCTTTGATGTCAAACTCCTCGAGCTCCTGTACCTCAGCGACGGTCGTTGCCGGCTTCGAGGGAATCTTGTAACTTCTCATTTTTTCATCGAAATCCTTCCTTCTCTGAAGGATGTTCTCACATTTCGGCCTCGAGCCTCTTTCTCTGCATTTCTGCGGCCTGTTCGTCGTCGAGCGTTTCGGCTGCCCTTTTTGGCGGCGCCGTCGACGTCGAAGCTTTCTTTGGCTCCTTTTCTTTCGACGTCGAAGTGGAAGTCGAGGTCGAAGTCGAAGGCCCTCTTTCGGGTGCTTGCTTCGATGACCTTTGCTTTTCGCTGGTCTTCTGCCTCCGGGAGTCCTTCTCGGAGGATCCGCTGGGCTCTTTTTCGGAGGATGCAGCTTCGGTCGTCGATTTGTTCGGCACCGGTGCTCCTTTCGAGGCTCTGGGCTCAGACTTTAGAGAGTCTGCCTCTGGTTTTCGAGGCCCTGTGGGAGTTTTCGGGGTCGTAGACTCTCCTACCTTATCAGGCGTTTTCTTATCGGTCTCAGCGACCGTGAAGTCATCTGGGCCTTCGGCGAGGTTGTCCTCGTCGTCTGTGGAGAGGCCAAGTTCATAAAGCGTCGGGGCTTGGCCCTTGCCCTGCATCGTGTGATGAGCCGTCCTCTGTCTCTCGAACTCTGAGTGTCTTCGGCTTGAAGACGGAGCAGGCGTTGCAGTCTCTGCTCTCGTGGTCGATAGGTAGGCAGAGGTTGCAGACTGGGTGCTGGTCTTTCTGTGCGAACTTGTGGTGGCAGTTCTTGCAGAATTTAAAGGGCGTCTTGTACATCCCTGCGCTCAGGGGGCCCCCTGTGTGTGCATTCCCCGAAGGACGTTGAAGATTTCGAAATTCTCTCCTTTTCTTCGTCGTCTCTTCTCTAAAAGGTCCACTTCTCCCGATCTTCTCAGGTCTTCTCGGTTGAAGATTTGCAGTATTTTCTCCTTTCCTCCTCCAAAACTTCTGGAGCTTCACGCGACGATCCAGATCCAACGGCGGAAAAAAGAATCTGAAGATGGCGTCCAAGGGTGGTAGCTTCCGCCGGAAGCACGCCGACGTCACCGAAGGTACACCAAATGGTGGGACGTCGACGCACACCTGGGCTACGACAAAAAAAAAAAAAATAAAAAAAAAAAAAGAAGACTACGATTCCGGACCCAACCACCAGATTGCGGAATATGCACAGCATAGTGAATCCAGAAAGATTCACGCTGCAAAAATATATTTTTTAAATGTATTCTAATTAGGACGTGTCCTTGGATCAACAATAAGCAAAATATATCTCATGATGAATTTGCCCAAAAATGAAAAACGCTGCAATCCACATTCACAATAGTTACCATTAGCCATGTTTTTCTGAAAAGGTCTTACCTCCATTCCATCCATGGCCATCGTAGCAAGATAGTTTGGATCCTGTTTATTCCAACAAAGGCGCAGCAACGGGTGGTGCTGAGGATCTTCATATATAATAGTACTATGTTCTAAGTGTCGTAGGTCAAACATGCGCACAGAGCCATCTGCGCCAACAGATGCAAACATGTCCCGTCCACCACCAGCACGGCTGAAGGCTATGTCATATACCTGCCAACAGATAGAACAAGAATTAGGTAAGACATCAAGGGACACCCTCTCACCCCTTTACAATGACCTTTACCAAAATCGAAGTATTCTGCAACAAATATAGGCACCTTTATAAGATGCCCAAACATGAACTCTGCTTCCCACTGACTTTTCAAGAGTGTTTAATCTGGTCTCTAC
Organism: Lissotriton helveticus; assembly: GCF_964261635.1. Lineage (NCBI taxonomy): Eukaryota > Metazoa > Chordata > Amphibia > Caudata > Salamandridae > Lissotriton > Lissotriton helveticus. The sequence goes on from NC_136065.1 coordinate 1,778,592,718, forward strand.
AATTGCAACACCATTTTCCCTTCGATCAACTGATGCGCAGAACATGTATGTTTTTGTGATTGATAATGCACTCATGTAGTTAGGCATATCACCTTTAAATCAGAATTGAAACTATGAACTGCATTCCTTATTATTTGTGATTAGGCCCATGATTTCGAACCTACAGAATGAACAAGCTATTGGGTGGATACTCTATTTTACCATAGATTCCTCCCCTTCAAATACTCCCCCAAGCGCCAGACTCTGATCTAGAAACTTTTATCTAGCAGTGCTCCTGCATGCTGCTAGGCAGAATAGTGTGCTAGGTGCTGGCTCCGTAGCACCCCAGATGTGATAGAGCATAGCTTGGTACAAATGCAGCCCTTGTATGCGGACAATTAAGCCCCCCCCCACCCCTTTCACGACCTCAGACGAAGAACGTGAACAAATGTTGGTACCAGTGTACTAAACACTAACTAGGGACCTTTTTAGATGCTAAAAAGAGGCCACTCCACAGAATGGGGTGGTGGGAAGGCAGAGAGAAAACTGTGGTTAGAGTATTCACCAGAAAGGGCGTTACCAAAGATAAGTAACTTGTTCTATAGATGGATACTTCTAACTGCAGACTCCTCACCTTAGAAAAGATGCCAAAGCAGTACCTCCCCACAGACAGGGCAGGGCCCCTACTAGCGAGAATGATACGAAATGCTTCCCCGTGTGCCCCTATCGTGGAGATAAATGATCAAGCTGGGGTAAAACAAGAGACACAGTTAGACATCAATACTACCTTTCAGGACTATTACACGCATTTATATGGCCCACACCCATCGATGGTGGGCACGACTTTGGAGTCCTTCATGACAGACCTACACATCCCCCAACTTTCTGGTGCACAGAAGGACGATTTTGCACGACCCATCACCACTGCGGAAATCAGACAGGCGATTAAAGTGCTGCCACGGAATAAATCACCTGGTACGGAAGGCCTACCAGCTGAGTTCTACGCAACTTACATTGATATACTAACCCCGCACATACACCAACTATACAAAGACTCGATGGAGTCTAATGCCCTACCCACCACAACCCTACAGGCGTTGATCGTCTCCCTTTTAAAACCCGGCAGGGATGGTTTACAACTGGCTAATTATAGACCATTGTCACTCTTAAACACGGACTACAAAATCCTTAGTAAGATTTTAGCGGCGAGACTGAACCAATATATCCCGGAGCTCATACATGCGGATCAATGTGGCTTCGTACCTGGGCGGAGCACAGCGCTCAACCTGAGGAGACTGAACCAGATAATGCTCCATGAAAATACAAAAACCGGGACGGAAGGGTGTATCTCTCTGGATTTAAAGCAGGCATTCGATTCCTTAAGATGGGACTATATGTTTGCAGCCCTGACAAAATTTGGTATACCATCTAAATACCTGGCATGGGTGAATATATTGTACCGACACCACCGGTGTGCACTAACAAATGTGTATATCGGGACCGTTTACGATAGCACGGGGCACACGGCAGGGCTGCCCATTATCACCCTACTGTTCATACTAGCGTTGGAGCCTTTACTGCTTAAGCTCCGTGCCTCAGCCGCACCACGGGGGATACTATGCAATTCAGCGACACATGTAGTTTCGGCCTATGCGGATGACATATTATAATATAATCAGGGACATAACAGTCCGCCTAAACCCATTGCCTGAAATTTTTTAGTCCTTCCACACGTTGTCAAGCCTAACTATAAACTAAACAAAATCCTACGGATATTATTTTAATGATGTCTGCAGTGCTACCCAACTGCAGTTTCCCCCGCACACGTTCCAGATTGCGCCCAAGACTTTCAAGTACTTAGGGATACAAATATACCGGGATCTGCAAAACACCCTGGATGGTAACCTTGGCAGGGCACTGGTGTCCCTAAAAACACAGATACAATTTTGGAATACGCTTCCACTATCAATTGCGGGTAGGGTAGCGATCACCAAGATGGTGATACTGCCCAGAATGATATACTACTTCACAAACCTCCCGCTACTGGTGCCGAAAGACACCTTTAAATTACTGAACACATTATTGACCGAACTGATATGGGGGATCGGGGAGGTGGCGCATAAGCCTCGCCAAACTCCAATTACCAACGACTCAGGGTGGAATGGGAGTCCCGGATATGACCGCCTATGGCTACGCCTGCCAACTCCAATGGCTGGCCTATTGGCTAGCGGGACGTAATCTACATGAACTAGGTATGACCGCGACTGATAGGGGCCGCGGCATCATACATCGCCTCTTGCTACAACACGAGAAGATACCCAATTCGACTCCACATCTATTGCGACTTGCACTGAAGTGCTGGAGGAAAGCTGTCCTATACAACTCCACATCTATTGCGACTTGCACTCAAGTGCTGGAGGAAAGCTGTCCTATACACGAGTACATCCTCCTCATACGCACCCACGATACCTTTATTAGGGCTCCCCCTCGGAACAGGGACACTGAAGGACCGGGAACTTCGTAAATGGCATAATGCTGGAGTTACGCAAATAGGTGATTTTTTTGCGGAGGGTGCCCTTATGCAACACGAGGCTTTCACACGAATGCACCAGACCCCTACAGCAATGTTCCTACTGCATGCAAGAGTAATACGTTACATCACTAAGAGCTGGACACGAGATGGCACGGAACCCACTGTAAACCCACTACTCACAATGCAATATGAAGATTATTTTTGTAATGTGTAGAATTGACTCAGTATAAGGAGAATTACGCGGACAACCTGTCTAAGTGCACGGGGTTCGGGGGGTTCTTTCTTTTTACGAGTTAGAGCGGAAGTCATGAAAAGAATAATGCAATGCAATGTATCCTCGGTTATATATGATTGGTACTGGAAAGGTTTACTCGCTCAATATGCAGCTGACAACTGTTGAACCGTCTAACGATTATATGCAAACAATAAAAACATTTTTTTTTAAAAAGCAGTACCCCCCCCCCCAGGTGAAAGGTGTGTGAAGAGAACTCATAACAGAAAGTCCTGCATGACTGAGCAGAAATAAATGCTCTTTGTGCCAGCCACTGGTGCTTCGTTAAACATGCATGGACCTTAAAGTCACAGTTTGTCAGATGTCAAGGACCGGGCACTGTGAGCCAACGCAGTGATAGCAGCCTTAGCTCAGAGTGGAAAGGGCTCTCCGATATTAGCCCCAGATCTCTGTACTGGGGTGAATGTATGACATTGTTCTGCATTCTGTCCATCAATAGTTCTTGTGGTATTTGTCACCCCATGCTCAGAGGTGACTCCCGTGCTCTCCATGCCACTGGAATCAAGCTATCCTGGCTGAAGAGGGGTGAAACCCCGAAACCGGTCCTAGGATGCTTGTTTGCAGTCCAGGGAGGACCTGGCTTGGCTGGACTGTTCCCATGAGACACAGGGTCAAGACTGATTTGCATATGGCTGGGTTCAAACTGGAATGGCATGGTGAGCAAAAAAACAATGGATTTAGGCCCAGATCTCTGTACTGGGGTGAATGTATGACATTGTTCTGCATTCTGTCCATCAATAGTTCTTTTTGCACTCGGATATTCCTAAGGCTGCTACTCGGCCAGTGCACAGCAGATCATAATGCAGAAGACAATTCTCTTCTACACAGCTTTCCCTTTCTTTGCCCTGGAAAACCCCCACTAAAGGCTGATCGTCCACCTGGTCTTCCTCAATACGATCAATGTATTGGGGTTTAGCTAATTGAGCCTCTACTTCAAGTGGTGAGGGAGAGCAAAGAACACTAGCAGAATGACAGACTGCCCAAGGGAATCACTACTTTTGACAAGAATGGCTCGAGTCCTCCGCACCAGGTTGTTTGGAAAAAAGGTGGTATATGACTGTTAGATTGATATTGCACGAAGTTCACTCAAGTTGCAAGTTGACGTAATCATGATGAGAAAGAAAGTAGACTGCTCAGAGTCAGGAGATTCAGCATGCAGCTGTGCAAGGGTGTACACATGAGAAATTTCAAGACAAAGTTAAAGTCCAACCAACTGCATAAAGGGTGGGGACAAGTATCAAACCTTTAAATAAAATCTCATCACAACAGGTGATTTAAACACCGTTGTATGGTCCAGTAAATGTAGAAAGGCCGAAAGGGAAGCAAGTAACATTTAATAGCTCCCACTGCAAGAAACTAAAGATGTCGGGCAGCTTTGATTGCAAGGGATCAGTCTTACGAGCACCACAACAGGCCACAAATTTGTCCAAGCGTCTGGCATAAATTAAATTTATGGCACAGTACATGGTGGCACGTACCACATCCACCACCTCAGGTGGTAGTTCAAACACAGTCAATTACCCCGGCTCAATCTCCACACATGTAGGTATAGATTGTACAGATTTGGGTGAAGGCACCTGCCCTGTTGCGTAAAATACTTGCGAAGTGGCAGCATAATTGAAGGACAGTACTCACTCAGATGTTTGAGACTACACTCTCGTGGCCCAGTCCGTGCCAATAGGATGACATGGGCCTGTTATTTTTCATCTGTTTCAGCACTCTAGGCAGGGCCAGGAAGGACAACATGTGCCCTGTGTTTCATTCCCGACAGAATGTATTTTTTTTTTTAAAGCGTGATATTGCAGAAACTCCAATGCAAAAACTGACACTGCACATTTGACAGTGGCCAAAAGAGCTAACCAGTGTCCTCACTACTTTTGGAAGATGCCCCACACTACCAAAGGATGAAAACACCACTCGTGATCAGCCATATGTTGCATGCATAGCTAGTCGGCGCAGGCATTCAGGGACTTTGCCAGGTGGTTTGTGATCAGGGAAATACCTGGTGCCCCAAACAACCCTAGAGGAGTAAAACCTCTTGGCACGAGCCAAGGTCTCCATAGGCCCTGCATGATGCAATGACATATGGGGGTGGTTGTCCTGATAAACCTGCACCAGCCTCCCTTTGATTGAAGGCAAGAAGGCATTTACAGCCAAATGAATGGCCTGCAACTTCAACATATTGGTTCTCGATACAAGCATAGCTTCACATAAAAAGTCCTTTGATCTCCACCTCCTTAGATAGCCTCCCCAGACCAGTAAGGACGCATCAATCACCACACCCAGCTCTGGGTGGGGAAGGGCGGGTAGCCAGCTGCTGAACCAACTCCCTTCGAACAGCCACCACTGTAGATGGTGAGTAGGCTCCTCCATGATCTGGATGGCATCTGTCAGAACTCCTTGATGCTGGGCCCACTGGAACTTTGTCCATTGCACAGCCTGCATGTGCCACCTGGTGTCGCCGACTAGCAGCCTGCAGGAGGCTAATTGGTTGAGACCCTTCAGAGCTGCTCTCACTGTGATCCAAGAGAAAGGTGGAAACATCGGGATCACAGATCAAATGTCATGTATTTACTGCACCGGCTCGAAGGCCCTGAACACAGTGTGCAGGATAGCTTTAATGAATGGAGCCTCCTCGAAAGGGTCAGATGAGACTCTGTATGCAACTATTGCTCGTTAATAGTGAGCCCCAATGACTTTAGAAGGATTGCCATCTTCTGGAGGTGGTTTACGACTGACTGTGGTGAGACAGTCATCAACATACTGGTATCTTCAACCTCCAAAGTTGGGCGGCCACCACTGCTATCTTTCTTCATGAACAGAATCTACCACTAGTGAGGTCGAAGGGGAGCACAGCAAACTGAAAACTCTGCTATCTTAACTTGAACTACAGATGTCTTTGGGACTGCACGACCGGTATGGATAAGTTACCTTACCTGTAATCTTAGTTCTCTTCCAGGGGTATCCTCATCAAAGTCATAAGCACTGAATATTCACACCCATGTGCGGGGACCCCGGAAATAGTAAAAATTACATATGAAAAACATATACATACACACCCACATATATCTCATACCAATGCAGCCCCCATCTAAGAGGCTAAACAATGCAATAACCAATACAAAACTGCTTTTGCAAACACATAATGCATGTATATAAACACAGAGGGCAAGTACCACTTAAACTCTTATTTAGACCTCCTGAAAAACTGCAACAAAAGCAAACATTGTTAGCCTACAGGCTGCATTGTAAACCAATAGCATAGAAAATGAAAGCATTTTCACACAAAACTGGCACTGTGCCTTTAAGGCAGCCATGACCCCTAGCTTCCCATCATGCCTCGGGGGTGACAGTTAGGTCAGTTCTTTGCGTAACCCTGAAGATCAGGTCACAAAGATATCGTTTTACAATGAAGTAATCTCATTTGCCTGGGGAGGAGGTGGGATGCTTATGACTTTGACGAGGATACCCCTGGAAGAGAACTAGGATTACAGGTAAGTACCGTATCCTTCTCTTCCAGGGAATCCTCATCAATAGTCAAACACTGAATAGAATAGCAAGCCTATCTTCCGCCTGCAAGCAAATGAGAGTGAATGACCAAACATACAAACAACAGCAGCAAGCAGCTGTTGAACAGATTCCTCAAGGAGGCCTGACCTACTTGGGTATCTGCTCTGGTGTCAATCTGATCTAGACAGTAGTGCCTTGTATATGTATGGACGGACCTCCAAGATGCCACCTTACGGATCTCAGAGATAGGCATGTTATGAAGGAAAGCAGTCGTAACCGCCTTTCCGCTCGTGGAATGTGCCTTGGCAGCAGGCCCAAGGGGCTTTTGTGCTTATGGATAAGCAAACTTGATGCATGAAACTATCCACCTGGAGATGGATCGCTTTGAGGCTGGAAAACCTGTTCTGATCGACCCATAGTTAACGAATAGTTGATCAGATTTTCTAATCGACTTGGACCAATCCAGACAGAACTTTAAAACTCTTTTTAGGTCCCGTGAGTGCAAAGCCTTCTGTCCATGAGCAGTATTCTTGCATAGAAATCTGCTACTCCTTTTGTAGAGTGTGCCCATCCTCTGGCCAACAGAAGACTTTTTTCTTTCTGATGATAAAGATTCCTGTTTCTGTCATCCATCTTCCAATGCCTTGATTTGATAAAGGCCTATCTTTGTTTGGATGGCAAAAGAAAATTGACTGAACAATGCTTCTGAAGTGTTTCATCTTAGCAAGGTAGACTTTCACACACACCTACCTACATCGCAGGAATGTAGGACTCTCAGCTGCATTAGATGGGGCAGGGAAGAAAGTCTGTAGTATCACAGGGTCATTAGGGTGAAAATGCATTGGTGCCTCCAGCATAAAGGATGATTTTATGAAAAAAACAAATCTTTGGTAACTGAGATATTGTTGTTTGATTGTTAAAACCTTCAACTATACATTCCTTCTTTCAGATCTAAGGGTCATAGTATCAGTATTGTCTGAACCAAACCAAGGCTATGAGAGACTATGAATGATTGGACTTTGACGACTATCCGTGGAACACCAGGAAATGGCTGAAAAGCGTAAGCGGATATCCCAGTGTCTGCTGGCGAAGTAACAGCATTTCTTGTGCTATTGTGTCATGAAGGGATCGAGATTCTGATGTCCCCCTACCGAACTACTCAAGAGCTACCTGGTTGAGTTCCAGTTCATGTCACTTCTCCAAGTCTACTGAGTAAGCCTGCACACTACTTTGTAACATCAGCTACATTTTCCACTTTGAGTGAAATGCTGTTGGGATTTGTCCATGCACGTAGTTATTGGGTGTAGAGAGTGCCTGTGACTTGATCCGTTCTTGCTTGTTGATATAATACATTGAAAATTATGGGCTGTTCTTATAAATAATGACGTCTTATGGATCCTAAGAAGTTATGAGGGTAATCTGCTGCAAATCGCTCTGAACTAGAGTACCTTTATGAGAAGACATTTTGTCTTCGATTTAAAAGTCGCATGCAGACAACGCAATCCCTTCCATGGAGGAGCCCATGGTCATCACAAAAGAGAAAGCAGTGGGTTATTAAGCTCGAGTCATGTTCTTTTCGACTTCCCACCAACAGAGGAAGACTTCACTCTGCTACCTTTACAAGTTCCTCAAGAAGGAGTGTAGCTCATTTTGAAGGGGTCTCATGAGGAGACCGCAATCTGCTACAACAGTGCTGGAATGGGTGAATCTGAAGTCTGTGAATACCATGATATATGCAGGCCCGACAATGGCAATATCAATACATGCAATGTCAACGTATGCCACAACCTGTATACGCATAACAATGTCAATACCCATAAATGCAATATCAATGTATGGCATGATCTATGCCCGCACACCAGTGTCGGTGCCGGCAGTAACGTCAATGTATGCCATAATCTATTCACGCATAACAGTGTTGTTACCAGTACAAACAATATCTATGCACTCCATGATCTAGGCACACATAACTATGCCAATATCAGTAAAGACAATGTTGATATACGCTGTGACAACTGTACACATGATGCTGAGAATGTCGGTAAAAATTATATCGATGACTGCCATATTTTCAGAAGTTCTAATGAACATTGCAGTCAGATTCACCAATTGAGACTTCCCCTTCAAGCCCAGAGCCGGAGATACGTGGTCATGCCTATCGAGTGACAGATCACAGGTGGGTTCTCAATTAACCTAGAGACAAAAGCACCCCCATGGAAAACCCTGATCGATCCCACAGATAGCTAGTTGCATCACAAACCGGTCCAAGGAAATTGGCCCCAATAAAACACGTTTGGCCAAAAGGCACGCATTCCCTCAAGACCACAAAGCTAGATACCAGATGTAGATAGGAATACTCTGCTAATCAGGACACAACCTGCACACCACATTTAGTGATCACGCGCTCTCCACAACATACATACAGACGGACGGACGGGCGCACACACAAGCTCTCCCCCAAGGTTGAGAGCCATCAGTGTCCTTATCAGATGGCCAAACTTGTTAATTTACGACTGGGATGCTTTTTGAAGAATGCAGGATTGTTTATTATGTATATAAATATATATTATACATCAGGAGATGTACATATTGTCAGACGAAACTTGTACAAAAGACTTTTGTCAGATGCACTCTGATGACTCTCCCAGCTGCTGGGTTTCATTAAACCAACTTGTTCCTGTGTAGCCAAACTCCTCGTCTTTTCATTCATAGAAGTTATAAGGACACTCTTACATGCGATCGAAAAGAAAACAAGTTCCTTACCTGTAACTTTTGTTTCCTAGTATTGGTACTTTCATAGATTCCCATGCTTTGTATCATTCCCCGTCGTCGGAATGGGAGCCTCTGTAACATAAAAATACCATAGCAGTAGGTACAAAATAGGAAGAAAGGCCTAGGCCTCATCTCATTTTGTAGCCTATCCGCCTCTTTTTGTAAAAGAGACCAAAAAATTGTAACAACCAATCAGAGTAGCCTCACCCCATATAACCTTCCTGAGAGCCTCAGAGCCTCAGATTTTCATAGCCGTTGTGTAAAAGTAAGTACATTTGCTGAAGGCTGAGCTTTCCCAGGGGAGGCGGGTGGGCGCATGGGAATCTATGAAAGTACCAATACTGGGGAACCAAAGTTACAGGTAAGTAACTTGTTTTTTTGCCCCAGTATTGCACTTTCATAGATTCCCATGCTTTGTATCAGAGTAGCTAGCAGTAAGCCACAAATGCACATTTTGTTACATGCATATCAGCATAACACAGTATAAGCATTATCATCAAATACAAAATGTGCAATTAAGGAAGGAGGGATAGTAGGGAAAGCTCACCGCTCACTGGAATAAATTCCTCAGGACTGCTTAACACTGATGTCGTAGAATGAGCCTTGATCCGTCCTTTCAGCGGCTTCCCTGCCGCCTGATGACAGAACTGAATTGTGCTGGCAATCCATCATGATATCCCCTGCTTTGACAGGGGTAAACCTTTTCTTGGAGCGCCAAAAGCGACAAAAAGTTGCGATGTCTTCCTGAATGCCTTTGTACGTTGAAGATAGAACTTTAAGCATCTTTGGACATCCAAAGTGTGGAGAGACCTCTCCGCCACAGATGAAGGTCGAGGAAAGTAAGACTTCAGCACTATTGGTTCGTTTAGGTGAAAATCCGAAGGGACTTTTGGATTTGTCTGTAAAATCAAAGACTCCTTTTTGAACTGTAAGAAAGGTTCAACAATTGTGAGAGCTTGGACCCTCCTAGCTGTTATCGCTAGAAGAAAAGCAACTTTCCATGACACAAACTTCATGTCAGCTTTATGGATTGGTTCAAAAGGAGCCCTCATGAGATGGGCAAGGACCAGGTTGAGCTGCCAAATCGGAGGAGGAGGTCTCACCGGAGGGAAAGCTCTGAATAGACCCTTCAGGAATTGTTTGATCACCCTCGCGGATTAAAGAGAAGGACCAGAGGTTGTTTGCCTGAACCTAGAGATCGCTGCCAGATGCACCTTAATGGAAGAGTGTTGAAGACCTGATTTTGCCAAAGACAATATGTACGGTAAGATCTTATGAGGAGCCGAAGTAAAAGGATGAAGATTTTCCTTTTGGCACCATGCACAAAAACGCTTCCATTTTGCTCGATAAGTCCTGTTTGTACTAGGAGCCCGAGCTTGAGCTAAAATGTCCTTGCAATCTTGAGGAATATCTAACGCATTGAACTCCCGGTGTTGAGGAGCCAAGCTATCAATTGCAAAGAGCTCGGGTCCGGATGCATTACTTGGCCCTGGGACATCGTCAGCAGGGTAGGAATGGGGCATAGGAGAACCCGTTGACCCCGAGACAGAAGGAGGAGCTCTGTGTACCAAAAGTGGCGGGGCCAAGCCGGGGCTATTAAAATCATGGTGCAGGGTTCCGTCTTGAGTTTCCTTAGTATCCTTGGTATCAAAGGAACCAGGGGAAAGGCGTAAAGAAATGCGCCTGACCAGGCTATCGAAAGGGCATTCCCCAATGACACTCGATGGAGATACCTGCTTGCGTAGAGTTGGCATTTCTCGTTCTCTGGGGTCGCGAACAGGTCTATAAGAGGAGTACCCCAACAAGAGAATATCCTTTCGAGAGTCCACTGATCCAATTCCCATTCGTGGGAGACCGACCTTAGACGGCTCAATGAATCCGCCTCCACATTGTGGGAACCTGGAAGATGTTCTGCAGAGAGACAAATCTGGAGATAAATAGCCCATTCCCAGATCTCTTGAGCTTCCCTTGAAAGACGCTTGCATTTTGTTCCGCCCTGCTTGTTCACATAATGCATGGCCGTCGTGTTGTCTGTACGCACTAGAACCGCAGAACCCTGAATCTTTGGAAGGAAAGCCTGTAGAGCCAGACGAATTGCTCGCAGCTCCAGTAAGTTGAGGTGAAAGGTGCAAAGCTCTGGAGACCAGTGATCGCTCACTTGAAGATCCTGTAATGTCGCTCCCCAGCCTTCCAGAGAGGCGTCTGTGGTTAGAACTAACGGAGAGGGAGGAACCGTGAAGGAGAGACCATCCTCGATATAGTCCACCACCTGACTGCTTTCTTCATGATAGGAGTTTCTTGTCCTCGAAGGACCCCTCTGCTTGACGCCATTGCATGTCCAGTTGTTCCTGCAGGGGACGCATGTGTAGCCTGCAGTGCGGAATCAATGCAATGCAAGATGACATCGACCCCAGAAGAACAAGTTACTTACCTTCGGTAAAGCTTTTTCTGGTGGATACAGTATCTGCCTGTGGATTCCTCACCTTGTGAATATCCCCCTGCGTCAGCAACGTTCGGAAAATTCTTTTGTAGCACGCCGGCGTGGACGACGGCACAGGAGCACGGCATCGCGCGCGACTCTGACTGACGTCACTGACTCCTTATAAGGCCTACCTCGGCGTGATGACATCAGTTCTGCCCTTTTTTCCGTGCCTCCGAGGCACCCGGACGGACCAATGATAGTAGACATATACAATGTACCCAGTACATAATATCCAAAAATACACACACAGTGTGAAGATATTGTATGAAAAACACCATAAATACATACATACATACATATACATATATACACACACCCACACACATTAATGCATTTAAACAGTGTCATAAACTCAGATATATAAGAGTGGACAACGGGGAGGCGGGTGGGCATGTGAGGAATCCACAGGCAGATACTGTATCCACCAGAAAAAGCGTTACCGAAGGTAAATAACTTTTTCTTCTGATGGAAATATCTGCCAGTGGATTCCTCACCTTGTGAATAATTCCCACAGCAGTCCCCACTCCCAGGGGAGAGTGTCCACTCTTCTATACCAGAAAATCTTGAAGGACAGAGCTTGCAAAATGGCCATCCCTCCTCATCTCGCTATCCAAGCGGTAATGCTTTGCAAAAGTGTGGAGGGAGGCCCATGTCGCCGCTCTACAAATGTCTCTACAGGTACACCTCTAGACAAAGCAGATGTTGATGACTTTGCTCTAGTAGAATGAGCCCTTATACCCTCTGGAGGTTCCTTACCAGCCAGGGCATAGCAGATTTTGATGCAGAGTATGATCCATCTTGAGAGTGTGCGCTTGTGCACAGCTCTTCCTTTTTTGCAGCCAGCAAATCCAACAAAGAGCTGGTCATCCACTCGATAGTCTTTTGCCCTATCAAGATAAAAGCTCACCGCTCTTTTGGGGTCCAGACGGTGAAGTCGCTCCTCCTCCTTGGAAGGGTGAGGGGGAGGATAGAAGGTAGGAAGGGTAATGGACTGTCCTAGATGGAAGGGAGTTACCACCTTAGGCAGAAAAGCAGCCCTGGTCCCAAGAACCATTCGTTCAGCATGAATGGTCAAGAACGGGGGCTTTGAACCAAGAGCTTGAAGCTCACTCACCCTCCTTGCCGAGGTAATTGCGACAAGAAAAACAGCCTTAAAAGACAATTCTCAAAAGGACACCTGTGCAGAGGTTCAAACGGAGAACCCATTAAATATGTAAGAACCAGGTTCAAGTCCCATTGAGGCACAATAAAGGGAGTAGGAGGAAACGTGTTTGTTAAACCCTTTAAAAATCTCAATACAACGGGAGATTTAAACAAAGATGGTTGATCCGGTAAACAGAAAAAAGACGATAAAGCTGATAGATATCCCTTTACCGTAGCTACAGCAAAACCTTGCTGTGCCAATGAAAGAGCAAATTGAAGTATTTCTGACAAACGAGCTCTCAAAGGATCAACAGAATTCTCCCCACACCAGGATACAAATTTAGGCCACCTATAAGAATAGATGGACTTGGTGGAGTCACGCCTGGCCGATAGAATGACATCCACCACACCAGGTGGGAGAGAAAAGGAATTCAGGTTGCCCCGTTCAATCTCCAGGCATGAAGGTGTAAGGTCTGGAGGTGGGGGTGTAGAACCTGCCCCTGCGACTGCGAGAGGTCGTCTGCCCCGAGAGGGAGACGGAGCGGAGGGCACGAGGAGAGGTGGAGAAGATCTGTGTACCACACCCTTCTTGGCCAATCCGGGGCGATCAATATAACTCTGGCCCGATCTTGACGTATCTGCCTCAGAACCCGAGGAATCAAGGGTATGGGAGGAAATGCGTAAAGGAGTCGCAAGCCCCAACTCAACTGAAACGCATCCCCCAACGCTCCTTGCATGGGATACTGGAGACTGCAGAATGACTGGCAGTGAGCGTTCTCGTGAGTGGCAAACAGGTCCACCTGAGGAGTTCCCCATGTCTGAAAGACATGACGAACTACCTCTGGATGAAGCCTCCACTCGTGATCGGCTGACAACTGCCGACTGAGACGGTCTGCACGAACGTTCACATCTCCGGCCAGATGATTTGCCACTAGAGAATTCTGATGTTCCTGAACCCAGGACCAGAGACGCAGAGCCTCTCTGCAGAGACACTGCGACCCCACTCCTCCCAGTTTGTTGATATACCACATTGCGGTGGTGTGGTCCGTCAGGACTTGAACCGACCGACCGCGAAGGAAAGGGAGGAAGGCCTTGAGTGCCAGACGTATTGCCCGCAATTCCAAAAGGTTGATGTGAAGAAACCTTTCTTCTGGAGACCAAAGACCATTGACCTCCAGATCCCCCAGATGAGCACCCCACCCTAGAGTGGATGCATCCGTTATCACTGTGGCCACCGACGGACTAGTTTGAAAAGGCTTTCCTTGAGACAGATTGCCTTCCACTCCCCACCAAGACAGATCTGCAGCAGCTTCTCTGGAGATCCTCACTGACTCCCCGAGATCCCCTTGGTGTTGATACCACTGCCTGCGGAGGCACCACTGGAGTGCTCTCATGTGCCAGCGTGCATGGTTGACCAACAGAATGCAAGAAGCCATCAGACCGAGCAGACGAAGGGCCTTCAGGACTGGAACATCCGCTCCATTGTAAAATAAAGGAATAATTTCCTGTATGTCGTGAATCCTTTGAGGTGGAGGGAATGCACGACATACAGTTGTGTCCAGTACCGCACCTATGAACAGGTTACGCTGGGAGGGCCCTAGGTGAGATTTGGGTACATTTATTAAAAAACCCAACCTGTGCAACAACTGAGTGGTCTCTTGCAGATGATGGAGCAGTATCTCTTGAGATTCTGCTTTGATCAGCCAATCGTCCAGATAAGGGAATACTGTAATCTCTGACCTTCTGAGATGTGCAGCCACCACCTTGGTGAAGACTCGAGGCGCAGTAGTAAGATCAAACGGTAGAACCGCAAACTGGTAGTGTTGCGATCCCACCGTGAAGCGGAGATACTTTCTGTGCGACTTCAGAATGGGTATATGGACATAAGCATCCTGCAAGTCGATTGACACCATCCAGTCTTCTTCCATCAGCGCCTGAAGAACCTGCGCAAGAGTGAACATCTTGAACTTCTCCTGCTTTAGGTAAAAGTTCAAGATCCTGAGATCCAGGATTGGACCAAGTCTGCCATCCTTCTTGGGAATCAGGAAATACCAGGAGTAGCATCCCTGACCCCTTTTCTGCTCCGGAACCACCTCTATCGCACCCTTTTTGAACAAAGCTTGTACTTCTTCCTGTAGGAGCAACAGGTGGTCCTCCGAGCCAAAACCTTGGCAAGGCGGGTAATTTGGGGTAATTGCCGAAAAGAAAGAGCATACCCATTCCTTACGAGATAGAGAACTTAAAGATCTGATGTAACCGATTCCCAACCCTGTAGAAAATAAGTAAGCCGACCCCCCACAGGACCCGCATGATCCGGAATGGTGGATCTAGGGCTGCTTTGCTATTGTAGGCGGAGGGTGGGTAGGAGGAGGAAGAGGAGGCTCGACTTCCACGAGAACGACCCCTTTGTCTGCCTCTGTAGGACCTGTGCTGCTTCTGTTGCTGCTGGGTCTGCTTATAGGTACGAAAAGCAGCCCTTCCAAAACCCTTGTATCTTTTGGCGACAGAGCCTCTAGTTTGCAAACTCAAAGATCTTGCTGTTGCTCTGCTATCCTTAAACCTTTCCAAAGCAGCATCAGCTTTCTTTCTGAAAAGGCCTGTGCCATCAAAAGGCAAATCCATCAGAGCAGCCTGGACATCCGCAGAAAACTCGGAAGTCTTTAGACAAGCAGCTCTTCTGGTGGCGATCGAAGACCCCATGATCCTAGTCACTGAATCTGCTGTGTCCATAACACTTTGTATGACCTGCCGAGCTGCAGCCTGCGTGTCAGATAACACTTCATTAAAGTTCTTTTTATCCTCCTCGGGAAGCTTAGGAGATAGCTGTTTCACTGTATCCATCAAAGCATTGATATATCTGCCTAGCAAACAAGTAGCATTTGTCGATTTTAGGGCCATACTGCCTGATGAAAACACTTTTTTTGCATTTTGATCTTGCTTCTTAGAGTCTTTATCTCCAGGAACCTGGGGAAAAGCACCTGTAGATCTTTTTGAGCAAGCAGCCTGAACCACCAAACTCTGGCAAAGGATGTGTGGCTAAGAATTCAGGATCTCCAGGCGCCACTCTGTAGCTCCTTGCCAGTGTCTTTGAAACGGCAGGAGCAGCGAGAGGTTTACTCCATACCTCCAATATGGGATCAGTAAGAGCCTCAGTAAATGGAAGAATTGGCTCAACCACAGAGGATGGAGAACTTCAGTAAGAATGTTCGACTTGTACTCCACAGATGGCAAAATCAAATTTAAGAGTTTTGCAGCCTTCTTAATTACCACATGGTAAGGCGCCACATCCTTAGAAGGAACATCAGATACCGGGGGCAACCCCCATTCTGGTGAAAATTCCAGACCACTTGCATCATGCAACTCTTCAAAATAATCCTCCTGATCCTGAAGCTCGCCTTCTTCAATCTCAGCTTCTCCATAATTTCTTTCCTCCAAAAGGCGCTGCGCTCTACGCATCGACCACTCCATTCGAACAGATGTCGTCGGATCCGGTAACGACTCAGATGGAGTCGGAGCTGGCGTCGAATGAGGAGCTGGAGCCGGAGCCGCCTTCGAATGTGAAGCTGGTACCGGCTTCGAACTTCGATTTGGATCTCAAGGTCGCTCTGGAGCCAGTGAAGCCTTGCACAGAGTCGATGACCACAGAGGCGCCAAGAGAAGCCATGGTGGAGTCTGCGTCGGCATAAACGGCAGGAAAGGAGCCAGAGCGTAAGCCTGCGGCATACCCAGATTATAAGCCAATGGACCCATGGGACCAGCCGGCGCACCAGAGGGGTACATTGCTCTCGCATATACGCCATAAATGGCGTTTAAAAAATGCGAAGGGTCCTGACCAGGACTAGGAAATTGAGGGTACGAACCTACCGGCTGCTCCAGAGGAGGCTGCACCGGATTAGACTCTTCCTGTACCTCTTGTTCCTCGGGATGATGTACCGGAGTCGTCGAGCCCTGAGGAACTTCTTCTCCTTCATGCACCGAAGACTGATACGGATCCGGAGACAGATTCGATTCCGGAGCCGGTGTAGGCTCCCGAGATTGTAAAGGCGTGGCCTCACCTTCAGGATTACGAGCTGGAGAGGGAGATATCATGCCCTTACGAGGTTTTCGCGAAGAGGACTTCTTTTTCGAGTCAGACTCCCTGCTGGAATGATGTCTCGAACTGTGCTTCTTTCTCCTATGCTTCTTTTTTGATGAACCAGAAGCATGACCCGAAGCAGACTTCGATGCTGACCTCGACCGGGACCTCGACTTTGACCGCGAGCATCTCGATCTTGACCTCGAAGGTCTCTTGGTATCCTTACCCTTCATTTTGGCAACAAGAAGTTTTGCCTCTCGTTCCCGAAGAGCCTTTGGGTTCATTTTAAAACAGGATCGACAACCCTTGACGTCGTGATCCAAACCCAGACATCATAGACAGTCACCATGAGGATCGGTAATGGACATCATCCTCCCACATGAATTGCATGGTTTAAATCCTGTCTTCCTCGATGACATCTCGACAGAAGACAGCAACACCAAACAGATACAGAAACCAGAAATCCACAAAAGTAACAAAGTCACTATTCGTACAACAGAATATCCCAAGAAACCGTTAGCGTCGACGACGCGGAAAAAAGGGAACTGATGTCATCACGCCGACGTAGGCCTTATAAGGAGTCAGTGACGTCAGTCGGAGTCATGCGCGATGCCGTGCTCCTGTGACGTCGTCCACGCCGGCGTGCTACAAAAGAATTTTCCGAACGTTGCTGACGCAGGGGGATATTCACAAGGTAAGGACTCCACTGGCAGATGTATCCATCAGAAGGGACTTGTACTGACAGAATCGGTTTACTTTGAAATCGATTGGCAGCAAGAATCAGTTTGTTTTTCCTCTCCTCTGAAGAAAAATCTCTGCAATGAGCAGTATCCAGAATGGCACCCAGAAATCTTGCCGACCAGGACGGAAGAAGAACCGACTTGCTTCTGTTTAGACCCAGACCTAGATGACTGAATAGTTGAATACAATCCTCGACTGCTTTTGAAGCTTCCTGAGAAGAAGGAGATTTTATCAGCCAGGTAGGGAAACACCTGCAGAGACTGCCTTCTGAGAAAAGCTGCCACTGGTGCCAATACCTTTGTAAATATCCGTGGTGCAGATCTTAGTCCGAAAGGTAGGACTGAACTGAAAGTGGCTCTTGGTTACTATAAAGCGAAGATACCTCCTGTCGGCCGGATGAATGGGAACATGAAAATATGCGTCCTCTAGATCTAAAGTTGCCATATAACCGCCAGGATTTAGGAGACACAATATATCCTGGAGAGAAACCATCCGAAAAGAGAGTTTTATGAGATAGGTCTAGAATTGGGCGCCACTTTTCTTCCGTCCTGAGAACCAAGAAAAACCTGGAATAGAATCCTTTCCCTCGTTGGGTCTGAGGAACCGATTCTATCACCCCTTTGATGAGAAGCTGTTGAACTTTGAGACGTAGAAGATTTAGATGTTTCGATTCAGTGGCGTGAGGAGCTCTGGATGGTGGTTCTTGAAACTCTAGTGTGTGGCCGAATTGTACGATGTTGTGCACCCACCGATCCGATGTAATAATTTTTAAGTTGTGGAGGTATTGTGATATCCTGCCCCCCACTGATGTTACTAGAGGGGGAGGAACAGTAGACAGAGCCATGAAGCCGCTATTGACATTTAGGCGTATCTCTCCCCTGACATCCCGGTCATCCTCTTGGTGGTGGACGATAGAAATATGCCGATTGACCTTGGCACTGCGAGTATTGGGGTTTGTATGACGGAGAGGACTGTGAGTAAGAAGAGTAGCGCTGTTAGTTGCCCCCTCTGTACGATGAAAATCCTCCCTCTCTCACCTCTGAAAGGAACTTTGCGGTAATGCAACGTCCCCAAGGACCTTGCCGTGTCCGTGTCCTTCTTGATGTCTTGAAGGGCATCATCTACATGCTTTCCAAAAAGCATTTCTCCGTCATAAGGTAAGTCCAAGATCTTATTTTGAACTTCCTGGCGAAACCAGGTTGCCCGCAGCCAGCCCTGACGCCTTAAAACTGCTGAACCCGCTAGAGCTCGGAAAGCGGTAGTTGCTATGTCCATAGCACAATCTATCACCTCTGAAGATGAACGCTCCCCTTCCACCAGTATCTTTCTGGCCTCATCTTTCGCACTATCCGGAAGTTGGTCAACAAATGGGGATAAATCGCACCACATCTGGCGATCATATCTACCCAAGATAGCAAGAGCATTAGCAGCTCTAACCAGCAGGCTAGCCATAGAAGAGAACCTTTTTCCCACATTGTCCAGACGTCTCCCTTCCTTGTCTGGTGGTGTCGTAAGGGG
This sequence comes from Lissotriton helveticus, assembly GCF_964261635.1. Taxonomy (NCBI): domain Eukaryota; kingdom Metazoa; phylum Chordata; class Amphibia; order Caudata; family Salamandridae; genus Lissotriton; species Lissotriton helveticus. The sequence continues at coordinate 1,778,611,763 of NC_136065.1, forward strand.
CGCCAATGGATTCTTGGACTTACTTTGCGCAGCCTGGGAAATAACTGAGTCCGGCTTCGGGTGACCAGTCAGGCAAGCGAGACTGCTTTCTGGAGCTTTACACTTCTTCTCCAGACGGGGAAGAACAGGGATGACTGTAGCAGGATTCTGCATCACCTTAGTACCTTCCGACCGCACATGTTCAATTATCGGTATTGAACGGATGGATTTTCTTTAAGGCTCTATGAAGTCGTAAAGAAAACAGTCGGATTGCACTGTCGTAATCGGAAGGCAAAATCTCTTGGACGCCCTCTCCATAAGATTATGGAAACATCCAATGTCTGCTGGAGGGGAGGTAGCAGTATCCGGCACTGGTGAAGCTGGATCTTGAACAACATCATTGTCCCAACCTCTATCCGGGTCATGAGGTGGATCTACCTGAAGATCTTCATCAGATGAGACATTATCATCCTGAATAGTCACAACCTCCTGATGGCTTTCTCTTGGTTCCAAAACTCAAGAAACCAGAGGAGTCACTGCAACTGCCGGAGCAGATCGAGAAGGAGGATGCTCTTGCTGGTCCAAGGGTTGTGACGGAAACCTTTTCCTGTAGTCTTGTAGCATCATCTGTAAGTCCGTTATAAGAGAGGACGGCATTGCAACCATATCCCAACACGATTTTTGTGGAGGCCCCTCTTGTTGAACAAAATGGCGTTCTTCTGTATAGTATTCCTCAGAATCCGAATCGTGATATTTTACTTGGAGTTCGGATGGGCTATAAGCATCCCCATAAGGACCATCTTCATCATCATCAGACTCCTCCTCAAGAAGCAAAGTTGGAGGTAAGGGTGTTACACGGCGAGGAGATGTAATCTCTGGAGTGATTTGCTGCCTCTTTATAGAGATGTGGACCCTTTGAATCGTCGACGACCTCGTCGAGTGACTCGTCGTCAACAGAAATGCCGGCAAAATCTTCGTCGACGGAACCGTCAATGGAGAGATGGACCTAGTCGACAGAGGATTGATAGTCGACGGTGTCGTCGACGAGCTCGTCGTCAGACTCATCATAGCTGTCGTCGACGGACAGGTCGTTGACGGAAATGCCGGCGAAATCATAGTCGACGGAACAGTCAACGGAGAGATGGACCTCGCCGGAGGAGGATTGATAGTCGACAGTGTCGTCGACGAGCTCGTCAGAATCATCATAGCTGTCGTCAACGACGTCGTCGCCATCTTCGTCGTCCTTATCGTCGACGAAGATGTAAACACCATCGTCGACGAGCAGGAAACAGGTACCTTAAACGTCGACGAAGATATCAATGCAGCCGCCGTCGACGAAGCTGCCGTCGACGGGCCAGTCGACGGAGCTGTACCTGAACTCAAGTCCTTTTTGGAAGTTGTCGTCAACGTACCAGATGATTTGGTCGTCGGACGTGGTTTCTTGTCCGATCTTCCTTCCTGAGGGGCAGCAGAAGGTTTCTTGAATCCCTTCTCCTTTTCAGATGGCGGAGAAGCAACAGAAAGGCTTTTCTGTACCTTCTTAGATGACTGTGTCTCCTCAGTCTGTCCCAGCCTCTCCTTTACACCTCGGTGAGGAGATTGTTTGGAATTGGGCCTTTCAGACCTATCAGAGGTCTTTTGTAAGGCTTTAACAGGGGGCTCAGTTGAAGGGGAGGACCTACCCCTTTTATTGGATCTTCTGGAGGACGCAGCTGAGGAAGAATCCTCACTGTCAGATGACAAAACCTCCTTGCGTGACTTCATTTTCTGCAACCAAGTCAACAAGCGGCCTTCCCTGTCTCTCAAGGTCTTCGTAGAGAATGTTCTGCAGATTTTACAATCTGTGGCCTTGTGATCTGGGTACAAGCAGTAGATACAGTCTTTATGCGTGAAACAGCCTCTTCTTTGAACAGGTAGCACAAGCTCTAAATAACGCCTTTTTCTTGTCAGACATAGTAAAGTTGAAGAAATGGAAAAAATTCCAAACTGAAGAGAAATCTGAGCAGAGCTCAGTGGAGACTCCCTAAGCACAATGTGCGGTAGAAAATCTGAGATTATGAGGCTCTCTCAGGAAGGTTCTATGGGGTGAGGCTACTCTGATTGGTTGTTACAATTTTTTGGTCTCTTTTACAAAAAGAGGCGGATCGGCTACAAAATGAGATGAGGCCTAGGCCTTTCTTCCTCTTTTGTACCTACTGCTATGGTATTTTTATGTTACCGAGGCTCCCATTACGACGACGGGGAATGATACAAAGCATGGGAATCTATGAAAGTCCAATACTGGGGCAATAATAGTTCTGTGAAAGGAGCACAAGTACTGTGATCCATCTTGAACACAGCCAAATTGTGATTAAAAGTAAAAGCCTTAAGTCGAGGAACCTCTTGAATATTGGAAACGTCCAAAGGAAAACTAGGATAACCAATAAATAATTATCCTTCACCACTGAATCTCCTCTTGATAATTGAGCACTGAACACAACTGTATGATCATCCGCAATATCAGCAGTAGTGCCAATGAAAAAAATATTTGATGAAGGAAGAGAAAGCATTAGCCAAAGAGATTGTGCACAGACGTTGCACCCACTTGGATGTCTACATCCAGATTCCAAGCAAAGGTGTGGACAGAGTTCTAGGCTGCTGCTTTCATAGGACTGAATTTGGGCTACGTCATAGCTTTGCAAAATTGTTGTATATTCTCTTCATGAAGTGGAATTTTGTGCTTACCAGGAAGGTTTTAATAACATGGCGTTTTATCATTGATATTTTGTAAGTTGAGGATTTTCCGATAAGACTAATGAAAAATAGCTATTTTACTTTTCTTAGGTCTTGGGTTCATTCGACAGTAGTACAGGGAGAGGTGTGGCGCTGCAGCGAGGGCAGAAGACGCTGGACGCTTGGGATCACGGTTCGATCCCCGGCTCCGGAGGCAGGGGTCTGCCCAACACCATGTGACTCTGGGCAATAGCTTGTTTTATCTTCTCAACAGCCCCCAGCGCTGAGGTCCCCCTTCGGGGGTGATTCGTGCGCTATACAAGTAATGGATTTACATTTTTATTTACATTTACAACACCCTTCTCATTTACTATGTAAATACTATGTGAAGTCGTAGAAGAAATGGTTTCATACATGAGGAAGGCATAAACTACTTTTGATAAAAGGAATGATGAGTTACCATGCATAGCTTGGTTTCTTTGGGAAACGGCACACAGTTTGTGATCACAATGCCTGAAATTCACTTTCTCTAGGAGTCGACGTAGCAGCAATTCGGAAAGTAGCGTTTCAAAGCAAGTGTTGTAGAGGTATGCTTGGTACAGGAGTACTATAGTAGGGCCCAAAAAGGTATACAGAAAATGATGCTCCTGTGGGGTAGATAAGAATCTCACACTGATGACTTTTAGTAAATCAGTAACCTTTGGCATGGTCCCCCTTGAGGCCTCTCTAACTTGATGACCTGTGTATCTATGCTTGAACAAGTACTTTCGGCAATCAGAATCGTTCTTACATTGCACTTCCTGAACTTGTGACTGTTCAAACTAGTTGTATTGCTAGCAATTCATAAAGGAATTTTAAACACCACATGACAGAATAGGTATTGTACTAGAATTCCAACATAAGGCACCTGAATGTGTAATTTTGGCATGTATTGTTACTTCCAAACAAGTTTAAAGAATGGAAGCGCTGATGTTTGAAAGCGTAGGCAGTCTCATTTAAAACCCGAAAGGTGATTTTCTTCAACTAGTTTACTCAAGGAATTGATTTTGAAATTGTACACATGTGCCAAGTGAAATGCTATAATTATCAGATTTCTCGCTAGTAATCAGTGGTAGGTGGTTTGGGCATGAAAAGAGTCTTTCTACCTTGCCCACCTCCCCATTTCCAGATGTTATGGTGCTTTCAGCTTGTATCAGAATCTAATTGTTTAAGTAGAGTCAAAAGAGTTTAGACAAACTGTACTTTTCTGAACACCAGCGTATTAATTTGGTACCCTTTTGGCAATGTAGGATTTAAATATGATATGGGTACACGTGTGCCTCAAACTCAGATTTTTCTGTCACCACAGTTTGCGATGAAGGTTTTGATGCAACAATTTCTACAAGCAGATTCTTTGGAGAGTTCAAATAAGTGATCGCTATCTGGATTATTCCAGCTTCCTCACATTTAAGTTCCTTCATCCTGTTCCTGAGATTTCAGGTAGAGTACCACCTTTGTTAGGTCGAACGCCATAAAGCTCAGCAAAAAATAAATGTGACATGTAAGTTGGATATAGAAAATATTAAAAGGTGGTGTTGACAATTTTTGGATGAAGATCCTATCAATGAGTTGACAACTGAGGAAGGTGCTCTAGCCAAGGAGCAGAGGGGGTAATAAACTATGACAATCAAAGTAGCTGAAAATTATTTTGGCTTTGTCAACAAAGTGATCGCTTATTATATTTAAGGTATTAAACTAAGTTTGCTGCTAAGAGGGAGGAACAAAATTTAGTTGGGGAGGGTAACATCTCGACGTACAGTAGCCCAGTGTGCTCTGGATCTACCACCATTTTATCCATCAATGTTCCCAAAATCAACTACTTCTTTTTCTTACTGCTTTTTGATTGACGATATGGAGGATACCAGTCCTCACCAGAGGAGTGGGAAAAGGCTACCATATTATTGCTCTGTCTATAAGAGTCTTAGCTTAGAAGATACCTCCACTTAACATCCTTGAATCAAATATGGTGTCAAGCACATAACTGGTTTACCTACTATTGCTCTGCCAAGAGCCCCAAATTGTGAAATTTTAGTCTCCCACACTTCAGTCTTTACCGGATATCTGCAATGTACTCACAGGCAATAGAGCCTCTTGTCATCTCTTTTCGATGTTTAAATTGAACCACTATGCTGCTACTTAAAGTAATGCCACTTTCAGAACACTGAACACTTAACATCTAGAGAATAGAAATATAAAAGAACCGTAAACTTCACCTCTTTATCATGGGCGATAAGCTGAGTCTTCACGTGACCGGATACCAGGTTTACTCTCCCCAAGACCTGCCCAGTCTCAAGCCCCCAGATAGTACAGGTTGTGTCTATACTAGATGTGCCTATAATAAAAGGAAACATGGATTAAAAGCAGCAACAGAGTGCACGAAAACAATAAAAGTGTTTTAGCTGAAAATTTACCAAGGAGATTTGGATCCACTTCGTTCCAGTCAAAGGATGTCAAAGGGGCACAAAAGTCTGAGTTTTTATTGTTGTTAAGGAGGCACTCCAGTCGAGTCTCAGTTTCGCCAACCTTCAAAATAAAATTTTAGAGCACAATATAAAAAAAACCAGTTCATGGTTAAACATAACACTACACAATGTGTGTGCAAATATTCATACCAACAAGAGTGTCTGGTGAATCATGGTCCTCCTCAAAAGGAAAACAATTTTGCCACAAATTACAAAATAAAAGTTAAGATCTGCACATCGAGCAGATATTTACTATTTTCTAAACATAAGTTATTGTTGGAACGAATTTACCTAGCAAAATAAGTGGGGGTGTTTAAATTACAATCAATAAATGATTTGTTTAGAAATAAACCCATAAAGCAATATTATTACAACAACTAGCAATGGCAACAACTCTGGCTTATAACTAAAATAGTTTAGACACATATGCATACTTCGTTTCTCATCCTTGCACTCAGACATCCATTCATCCACCTACTGAAAAAAATATGCAACCACCTAAATTTGGCAGACATACGCTTGCAATACAAAACTTATACATATCAGTGGGCAACTCCCTTGCAACGATATTGCACATAGTGCATTTCCAACTTTCAACATACATGACACGTTAAGAAGCAACATGCCGGTCAGCATGGTGAGAAAAAACAAATGGTACACTATGCACAATCTTGTCGGTCAAACAAAAAGGTATGTAGTTCCTAAGGGAAGGGACGGACGGATCTAAGGGCGGGAGAGCAGGTAAGCGAAGGGACAGGAAGGGGGAGGGTGGAATGATCCAATAAGGAGCAAGGGCCCACATACACTCAGAGGTGTCATGCTTCATTATGCTTCATCCTAGGTCAGCTCCTCGTTTTCAGGAAAATTCGTCTCTATGCATTCTTCCAAGACAAGGCCCCACCTGAAGAAACTGACTCAGGACTACACGCCGCCTTGACCTTCACCCCACCACAGGAATTTTACCGACAACTTCTCACCCTTGAGAAACCAGTCCTTAAAGAGGTGGCATGTTGCGCACCTAGTAAAAAACATATATATTTTTTTTTTTTAACATGTCAAAAGTCGAGACAGGCGATGCGCTCCATTGGCAAATATGAATCTGTGACTATAAAACCAGCGGACATGGGGGGAAGACAGTCATCCTCGCTACCACGGATTACAACCAGGAATGTGAACGACAGTTATCAAATCGGGCACACTACACGCCTATCAGAGAAGATTCCACTGGCAGCCTGACCAAACATCACGTCCATCGTTTTTTCGGCAGAGACCCAGGTGTGGATCGGCAAAAAAGAAGCAACTTTTCTGATCAATAGGAATCCAAAGACAACCTATTTCTACACACTCCAGAAGATCCATAAGGCCACTAGACCACCACCAGGGAGACCTATAGTGTCAGGGATTGGCTCCATTTTGGAACCCCCATCACAGTTTTGTGATTCCTTCCTCCAACCTCTCGTTACCAAGACACCCTCCTTCCTGAAGGACCCGACGGCAGCACTGAACCCCCTTAAAAATCTTGGAGAAGACTCACGTGGACATCCTCATTACCCTTGACAGAGGCATTGTACACCAACATACCCCAGGATGACACCTTGGAGGTAATTAAGAACTACCTCAGGGCAGAGATCTGGTCCTCGGCCACCCCCATTAGTTTCATCATGGAGTGTGCGACCTTGGCCCTCAAGGAAACCTTTTTTCAATTTAAGGACACCCTCTACCACCAGACCCAGGGAACATCGATGGGCAGCACCTTTGCTCCCAGTCTGGCATGTCTTTACATGGCTGACTTCGAGCAAAGGTGCATCTTCCACGATGACAACCCCTTTAAATTGAACATCATTATTTGGCGCAGGTACAGCGATAACCTGATCCTGTGGCAGGGCACGTACGGAGTTTTGAGATTGGATGAATACCCACAATCTTTTCCTCAAATTCAGTAGTAACCTTGCCACATCTAAAATTGCCTTTCTGGACCTTTTGATCACCCTCAAAGACGGCAACTAAAACCTACAAGAAACCCACTGACTGCAAGTCTCCTCAGGAATAACAGCCACCATCCCAAACACGTGCGGGATAACCTCCCCTTTGGGCAATTTCAGTGCCATTAGTGATTACAAGGAGCAGGCATGTGCACTAACCACAGACCTTGTGGCCAGACATTACCCCCAGACTGTGGTGCAAAGGCTTCCAAATGTGCATGCAATAACAGGGAAGGCCTCCTTGAACAATGTGCATGCCCCACCTGTGATACGATCACTTGCGTCACGTCATTTAGTCCCAATTCAAATAAAATACAAAAGGTCAGAAAACATTGACCAATCCTACACACAGGGGAGTTGACACCAGCCGGATGTGGGTAGGTCCCACACATTGCAGCACCTACTTGGTGGTGAGTAAGTGTGCTAACCTCCTCCCCCACCCCAGCCTCCTGCCACCCCCCACCCCCACAATGCTTGCCTATACGACGTGGTCAGATCCCGGGGACCCTCGGTGGCCAGTGTCATACTGCAACATCCCTAGAACGCCTGCACGCAACCCCACTGAGTTTAGCTATGCAATACTACCGCTACCTCATAGTACAGATACGATTGGTGGCCCTTTCGACGCTGTATGAGGCCCGCTAGGTCCCAGGACATTACGTTAACCACTACATACACCACCAGGCTCAGCAGACCAGGTGGGACATCGAGATTATCCCGGCCTTCTTTTCCATAGAACTCAGAACTCAGGCCACGCTAGACCGCCTTCACCGGGAGCGGTCAGCACAACTACGCGCCCCACAGAGTATCGCAGGGAAACGAGCGGTACTGTGGGCCACTGATAGCAGGATTACCTCCATACCCTGGGGTTAGTCATCCGCGATAAATACTGACCTACATTCCCTCAAGGCAATACCGCTCCCTCCTACACAAGAGCACCCTTGCATATGAGGAGCACAACACTAGATGGCCAAGGCATCAGTCTTCCGCCTCGTCGCCAGCTTTTCCTGCCTCGAGCCCCGGAGCCACACTGGGCCAGCTTTGACACACATACCTAGATTCCCATCACACTGTGACCTGATTCCAGCTTTAGGTTCCTGCTGGTGTAAGTCACTGCTTTTCTTCCCCCTCCCTCCAATTAACCTACCCCTACCCACCTACCGCCTCTTCCCTCTCATGACACACGTTGCCCTGAGTTACAAGACAGCGACTCTTGTGGCAACGCACTACACGCGGGTGCCCCTACGCCCACTGACATAGCACAGCCACGTTTTTGGCACTACACTGCGCACTATCAACACAACGCCCACCATTGTGCCTCTGGCATTACTGGGCCACACTACCAGAGATCCCTTCAATTTGGAATCTACCTTCCCACGGGCAACACCCTTCCGCCAGTGTAGCGGTTGGTTTGGACGTTCAGGTAGATGCCCCGCATCACTCCTTATATAGGCGAGTTTCCCCTTTTTCAGTTAGTCTGGCCATGGGGTTACTGTTGCGGCAGTAAGGATCTACTGTTCCCCAACAGGTTGCAACTGTTTTTACCAGTGCGTTTACTGTTGAGAATATACTAGTAACCGGTACGTAAGAACATACTGTATTTTATTTTTCATCCAACTTCACTAGGTGAGTTAGCCAACACTGTGGGCCACCTTGTAGTTCTAGTTTATTCTAGTTTATTGCTCTAATGCTCCGTGCACGCGTGTTCACACCACAGATCTCTGTCCCAACCGTTCACGATGTTGCCTTACCATGTCCTTTGTTCTCCACCTTTCTTCCTTTCCAGGTTCGCTAGAAGGACGTGCCCCCTTGTGCCCTGTCCCGGATTACGCTTGAGTCCAAGATACAGGGACGTTACACCTTTGGATACCCTCAGGTCGTCTCTTGTTTACAGAGTAGATTAGGTTTCTTACCCTGGTCCTGATGAAACGCCACTCATCCATTAGGAGAATATAGATGAGAAACAGGTCTACCTTTTAACCACTTTCACCCCCATCACACACATTGAGCTGCAGCAGGTTTAATTCTCTTAAACAGCCACGACTCTTGTAGTTTGTTTTTAGCCATAACGTCAGTGTCCAACTATCAAAGATTTCCAAGGACACTCATTGCTATTTTTAAAACACTCACACACTTCATCCACTCTACTCACCACATGTCTGCCCCTCCACCCCTTCACACAAGGCCTCCGGCGTGTGATCTCGAAGACCTCCTGCGGGGCCCGTTGGGCATTACAGCGCCAGCCCAACGAGGAGCTGCCCTATGATGAAGCATGACACCTCTCGCCATGTGTGAGGGGCGTTGCCCCTTCCTGTCCCTTTATTTACCTGGTCTCCTGCCTCCCTTTGATCCAGCCTTCCCTTCGGACCGGCACACCTTTCTGTTTGACCTACACGTTGCAGGACCTAGAACTAAAAAGCCTGTGTCCCCTCGTTTGAGTATACACTATGCACAATGCCATTACAAGGTGGCCTCTCAGAAAGCATTGCACTAAGCGGCCATTCTCAAATAAGAAGTATGTCGTTTAACTTGGAATGATAAAACAATGATACACTATGGACAAAAACATTCCAAGATGGCTGCCCATTTTATAAATAGTGGCCAGACAGGAAGCAGCACAATTTAGATGAAAAGCTCTGAACGTGAGTGGCCTGGTATGACAGGCTTGGGAGCTGCAGAACACTATAAAACAAAATGAAAACAAAAAGACTGGCACATCAACACTGTAGGACAATCCTTTTGAGGCGGTTTAAACACAAGATTAGGAAAAATGCAGCTCCTCCTACAGAAATACTACCAATGGCAGAAATGGTCTACTCACTGCCCCATCCAGTGTACGGTCATGGGGAAGAGAGAATGTGAATGATACTCGGGCAGAAGAGGGAAATACTCAAAGCCTGCATAAAATATACAAGTTTGTTTTCATGTTTCAAGGGCCTGGCACACATCTACACCTGCAGGGCCTCATAAGAGGGCTTAGAAGAGGATTATCATAGCAAATCTTTCATCTCCAAGTGACCAACACCACATTCCGTGCTTACTACAGCAATCTGTAAGATTCCATGTAACGAAATGCCTGTCATTAACGAACAAGTTACTTCTTTTGGGTTACACCTCATCTGGTAGAGACTATCTGGCTGCAGATTCCTTACCTTGGAATATTTCCAAGGCGTCAGACTGGATCCGGAATGTTTGAGCAGTATCTCTGCGCACCAGTAGGTGGCATCATTCGGCTCCACACCAGAAGTAGCGTGATCAGTGTCTCTATAGGCGCAACCCCAGTGTGATGCAATTAGCTACTTTTCGAGTCCTTCCCAAGCAAAACTTTGCCTGGCTATGGAGAAAAAGTACAACTAATCTTTAGATAAAGATGCAGAAAAAGGATCAACATTATTGAACGCACACAAATTTGTTCCAACATCAGGCATATACTGTGTTAACTGAGGGAAGCCTGGCTGCCAGAATGACATCTCAACGTCTGAAGGGAAGGTCAAAGACTTAACTGCTGCCGCTGAATCTCCAGGCATGAAGGCAGATTGTGCGCAGGTTTGGGTGCAGGACCCTGCCCTGTTTGCGACAGTAGACCCTCTCTAACCGGAGGACAAATGCTCATGCGAATGTGTTCCGGATACTATACCCTTAGTGCTGAATCCAGGCTACCAGGAATTACTTGGGCCTGATCGTTCCTGATCTTCTTGGAAATTCTGGGCAGGGGTACCATTGGCTTAAAAGCATGCAGAAGACCAGAGCACCACTCGAGATGAAGAGTCTCCGAGCTAGAGCTGCCTTGGACTCTCCAGCGCGCAGAAGCTCTGACATTGGGCATGCTCTGTGGTGGTGAACAGATCTATGCAAGATTCTCTAGAATACCTGAATAGACCTTGCACCGCCTCTGGATAGAGCCGCCATTTGTGATCTGCTAGGCATTGATGGCTCAATTAGTCCGCTATGGTGTTCAGAGAGCCTGCCAGATATTGAACCACCAGGAAAAAACCCAGACATTCCAGCCATGTCCAGAGACCAGAGCCTCTTGACACAGAGTCTTCAACCCTACCCCACCCTGATAGTCGGAACACCATGTGGCGGTAGTGTTGTCCATGAATACCCACACTAGCCTTTCCTTGATGGAAGGAAGAAAGGCTCTCAATGCCAGTCGTATCGCTCTCGGCTCCAGCAGATTTATGTAGAGTTGAGACTATGCCGGAGACCGGAGTCGTCTAATCGCCACCTCCACCAGATGGCCGTCCCAGCCCAGAAGTGACATGCCACTAGTTAGCTCTGATTCGGGGAAAAGAGAGGGTCTGCCGCTGACCCAATTGCAGTTTGCCGCTACCACTGCAGGTCTTTGCAGTGCCCTTCAATGTCTGGGTCAGGTCAGAGTCCCTGATGCTACGCCCACTGGGCCTTCAGGTCCTACTGTAGAACCCACATATACCAATAGGCATATTTTACCAGCATGATGCAGGAGGCCATGAGACCCAGCAGCCTCAGAGTGAACCTCACCGAAATCCAGGATAGAGGCAGAAACATCATAACCATAGCATGAGTATCCCAGACTTGCAGTTCCAGAGGATAGGACCAAAACTGCACTGTATCCAGAACAGCCCAGATGAAAGGGAGAATCTGAGAGGGAGTCATGTGTGACCTTGGCACGTTTATAGTGAACAGATGTATGATGGAACCGCACCTGCTATTCCCACGAAAATCTAAGTAGATATCAGATTAGTGAAAACTATTTATATATATATATATATATATATATATATATATATATATATACACACACACACACACACACATTATATACACACACACAATCACCTTATAAAACCTAAACTCAACCACCCCTAAACACTAAATATACCCTTACTCGCCCTTAAGGACTAAAAATACCCTTACCACCCAATACCCTTATCCACTCCTAAACCCTAAAAACACCCTTACCCATCCCTAAAGAACAAGTTACTTACCTTCGGTAACACTTTTTCTGGTAGATACAATATCTGCCTGTGGATTCCTCACCTTGTGATTCCTCACCTTGTGAATATCCCCCTTGCGTCAGCAACGTTCGGAATTTTTTCTTTGTAGCACGCCGACGACGTCATAGGAGCACGGCTTCGCGCGCGACTCAGTTTGACGTCACCGACTCCTTATCAGGCCCACGCCGGCGTGATGACGTCAGTTCCGCCCTTTTTCCGTGCCTTCGAGGCACACGGACGGACCAACGAAAGCAAATATGCAAATATACCATGTACACAGTACATATAAATCAAAATCAATACAATAGTATAAACCATATATACATAAAGACTAGGTATAACAGAGTGGACAACGGGGAGGCGGGTGGGCATGTGAGGAATCCACAGGCAGATATTGTATCTACCAGAAAAAGCGTTACCGAAGGTAAGTAACTTGTTCTTCTGATAGATACATCTGCCGTGTGGATTCCTCACCTTGTGAATAGAGTCCCACAGCAGTCCCCACTCCCGGAGGAGGGTGTCCACTCTGCTATACCAGGAAATCTTGGAGAACAGAGTGCGCGAAGTGACCGTCCCTCCTCACCTCGGTATCCAAGCAGTAGTGCTTCGCGAAAGTGTGGAGGGAGGCCCAAGTCGCGGCTCTGCAAATATCCTCAACAGGTACACCTCTAGACAAAGCAGAGCAGACTTTGCTCTAGTTGAATGTGCTCTAATACCCTCAGGAGGGTCCTTACCCACAAGGGATTAGCAGATCTTGATGCACAGGATTATCCACCTGGAAAGTGTGCGCTTGTGCACCGCTCTGCCCTTCCGACAGCCAGCAAAACCAACAAACAGCTGGTCGTCCACCCGGAAGTCTTTAGTCCTGTCCAGCTAGAAAGACACCGCCCTCTTGGGGTCCAGACGGTGCAGTCTCTCTTCCTCCTTAGAAGGGTGAGGGGGAGGATAGAAGGTAGGGAGGGTAATGGACTGTCCAAGATGGAAGGGAGTTACCACCTTAGGCAGAAAAGCAGCCCTGGTCCTGAGAACCATCCTTTCAGCATGAATGGTCAGGAATGGGGGCTTGGAACTAAGAGCTTGAAGCTCACTGACCCTCCTTGCCGAGGTGATTGCCACGAGGAAGACCGTTTTAAAAGAAAGAAGCCTCATGGGACACTTGTGCAAAGGTTCGAAAGGAGAACCCATCAAAAAGGTCAGCACAAGATTCAAATCCCAATGAGGAACAACAAACGGAGAAGGGGGGAACATATTAATGAGACCCCTCAAAAATCTTAAGACCACTGGAGACTTAAAAAGAGAGGGCTGATCCGGCAAGCAGAGGAATGCAGAAAAAGCCGAAAGATACCCCTTGACCGTAGCAACCGCAAAACCTTGCTGCGCTAGAGAAAGAGCAAATTGTAAAATGTCAGATAAATGAGCCTTTAAAGGGTCAACATCCCTCTCCCTGCACCAAGAGACACATTTAGACCACCTATACGAATAGATGGACTTAGTGGAGTCACGCCTGGCAGAGAGAATGACATCCACCACATCATGAGGGAGAGAGAAAGAACTCAGGTTGCCCCGTTCAATCTCCAGGCATGAAGGTGTAATGTCTGGAGGTGGGGGTGTAGAACCTGCCCCTCCATCTGAGAGAGGAGGTCTGCCCTGTGAGGGAGACGGAGCGGCGGGGGAGAGGTGGAGAAGGTCTGTGTACCACACCCTTCTTGGCCAATCCGGGGCGATCAATATGACTTGGGCCCGGTCTTGGCGAATTTTCCTCAGAACCCGAGGAATCAAGGGTATGGGAGGAAACGCGTAAAGGAGTTGACTTTTCCAACTCAACTGAAACGCGTCCCCCAAGGCTCCTTGCAATGGATACTGGAGACTGCAGAATGACAGGCAGTGCGCATTCTCGTAAGTGGCGAACAGGTCCACCCGAGGAGTCCCCCACATCTGAAAGATGTCGTGAACCACCTCCGGGTGAAGCCTCCACTCGTGGTCGGCAGAGAACTGCCGACTGAGAGTTGTAGTGTAGTTCCTATCATCCCAATAGGCTCTGCGCATTGGAATAATACCTACAGTAGTAAAGGCCTAGGCCAGACGTTAACTAGGTCTACTACTGTCGATACTAGACTTAAAGTTTTGGGTTTGCCAGCTTAGCTCAGAGTTCACTAGAAACTTTCTCGAATGTTCAAGGAGGACTTAACTTCCCTGATTAGACAAGAAGGGATTTAGTTTCTGACAACCATAGAACATGACAACTTTGCTCTCCCCTAATCAAGAGTAAATCTCGAGAGTCGTGTGAACAAAAGGCAATTTATTTTACTCAGTCAGTACGTGCATTCTTAGTCTCATCAGAATGTAGAGAAAAGGAAGAGACGGGCGTGTTCAATAAAAAGGTGTTATTTATTGATCAGTCTCTTTTCTCATACAAGAGAAATGGATCGATATTATTGCAATACTTATAGCCAAGTAAAGTGCATACATTAAAAGCAATAGTATAAAATAATACTGTAAAAACATTGATATGGTTTCTAAGCCATAAGATGTTTTAAAATGAATAAAATATATTACATACACATATACATTTGACTAAACGTACTCAACTGGTGTTTCTAGATACGCCTACCCCGTGTACCTGACCTAAGCCTAATACGTGGGCGGGAATAGAAAGTTACAGTTTAAGTTAAGTTTGTTTTTGCCAAGTGAATAACTAAAGAATTCTCTGTGAGGGGTTATTCAGTTCTGTACCTGGAAGTTAGGATGAATGAGGAATGGTATCTCTCTCTCTGGTCTCGATATTCCAGGCTGCCTGCGAGGGCTACCCAGAAACGCCGGTGCTGGATTCTCGGCAGGAGAAAGCAGCGCGTCTCTCAGCGCGTCAGGAAGGCAGGGCTGCTGCCAGCGGGGTCTGCTCTGCTCTTGGCTTCGGCAAGTATGGCTGCTCCGTCTCGTCACCAAGCGTGTGTTTGCATAGGGCAAGATCGGTAATATTTATACCTTTAAGGTGCCGAGATTGACGTAAGGATGGACATAGATACGTCAATAAGGATGTCATACGACTTGCTCGTTAGCACATTCTTTTACTGAAGTTCTCTGTGAAATCAAAACAATGGCCGCAGGGTTTTGCCCAGGTTGTCATAGGTTTGATTTGTTATGAGAAATCCGTATGCCTTATCAGGGGCTGGAGGAATATCGCTTGTCTAATTAGATCGCAAGCGTTATGACCTAATCAGATAACACGTTCCTGTGCCGTAGTGTGACTGCGTCAGATAACGGTATCTGCATCATGGGGGTTTTCTGCCTCATGGGCTGACTGCTAGTTAACTTGTTGGTTTGTTTAACTAGAATAGGGTCAGAATAGGGGGATCGATTCAGAACCTATAGGAATACATGACACCCACTCCACGCTAACTATGGACATATTTACTAATCTAGGCATAGTATAACATAGTACAACATACTATAGAGTAGTGTGTATACCTTACCACCCCAAAATACATAAATGCATTTTGAAATTCTTCAAATATACGGAAAATTTGCAGACATATATATTGTATGCACTCAAGCTATGGAATAATGCTAAAGTAATCACGCATTTGTATACATTATTGCTTATTTGGTATATGAGAAATTACACATGAAATGGTTTCTTAAATACAGAAAAAAGTTTCGAGACCATTCCATCACAGAATAAAATATTTGTGAACATACCAGCGGGCAGCTAAAGTCTATAAAGTATCTAAAAATAGAAATCTTAGTTCTTTAGGAATAGTTTCTTACTTTAAGCAGAAGATAAGTGTCCCGAGAAACCGAAAAAATGAATTGGGGCTTCTGAAAGAGTTGCTGTCCGTGAACTGGAGTGAAAAATAGTTCATGTGACTTTATTATTTAAAGTTGAAGGCCGAATTCAGGGAACGCCGTGTGCGAGCTTGCTCAAAAGTCTCTATTTCTGTTCGGGTGAGAACATCATATCATTTAGGCTTTCGAAAAAACTGTCAACAGCTTCCTGGGAAAGTTCCACTAACTCGGAAATAGGTGTAATCATGCATTCTTGTGCATGATTGTCTCCATTGACATTCTGATTCGCATTGCTGACAGAAGGTCGTACCTGTTCGATGCTGCTTTCATCTTGAACTTCACTACCCATCAATCGTAGTGGTGAAGCTTCCACGAATGCCGTCATCAGGATTGGTAGCCTTTGAGGGCAGCACAAAGCATGAACCTTGATCGGGCTCAACAATGTTTCTGCATCCATCGGCGCATCCGATTGTAGCGTCAGACAGGTGTCTAACACGCATTCTTCTCCGCATAGCAGACACCTCAATACAGGTAAAACACATCTTTGCCACATTGGTCGAAATGATAGAAACCAAGTCATGTTCAGGTCTCTAAGCCGGGAGAGTCCCAGGATTTTTGATATCCGGTCCCGGTATCCAATGGCTAGGATTGTTTCTTCTCTTGTCGCCAGAGTTTTGTCTGTGACATGGGTTGCCATAACGAAAAATAAGGACTAAGAATAGGATTCCTGCAATTAGTCCCAAGATCAGGGGAAGTCCGCCAAAAATCGAATGGACGAAATCTGGAAAAATACCCAGTATGGCTTTGAATGGTGTTAATGCCATCGAAAATACTGTCTTAAATACCTTTGAGACCCCATTGGTATCAGAAATATTTAAGATTTCATTCAGGATTTCCGCGAAATGTACGGGGGAATTAGTTGATAATAATGTATGTATCTCTGCAATCGTCCTTGCGACTTGTAGATCATACGTTTCTTTTGATGACGAGAGCCTGGTAGGCGTCTGAAGAAGCACTGTTTTCATTCTGCTTAAAGTATCTATTCGAATAGAAGTAATTTTCAAGTTGGGCCATGCCCTTGCCTCCCTGTCTGGAAAGGAGCTGGGGAACAACGAGCGTCCACAGCACTTGACCTTCGCAGTAGTAGTTACTAGATAAGGAGTCCCGGGCATAAGACTACAACATCTGCGGTCTACAATTAGAATGTAACTCCCATTATAGAGTCTTTGAAAGAATGGTTCTATTTCTGTTGCAGGTGCGCCTTGCTGGTGACATGAAAGGTTGTATGAATTCCCTTCACAGGCTCCATGCAAACTAATTCCGTTACACAGAAGTGTGCCACTTAGTGACATCGCACAATTGTTGCCACTAAGAAACACTTTCTGTCCTTTATTACTGACACATGCATGTGAATAGGGCAGGTTCCATGTTGTTTTAAGGTACCCCTTTCCCAATTTCTCGTACATGCCAGCCTGTATATATTTTTGGCAGTATTGAAACCTGAAGGTTGAGATTGGAATATTTATTATCCCATGTATTATCCATTCACTGACAGGTCGTTCTGACATTGTCACTGGTAATCTTTCGAGTTTCTCAATGCTCAGGATTGTATAATCAGCACCCTTTTGTGCCATACTGATTTGTCTATCAGTAAGGTTAAAGATTTGGAATAGTGACGTTGTGTTGATTAGACGCCAAGGCACATAGCCTGAACGCAGATTTTGTAACGTCCAGCCAAGCTGTATAATAGAACGCAATTGTGACTGACCGTGTTGTAATAACAGTAAGTCTTGCGATAATATATCGATTGCTGAAGACACAATGCTGTCCAAAGAAAAAATTCTGGAGGACAGAGTCATTAACCCATTGTCCACTACAGAAAGTGATTTTTCCAAATTAATACGGTCAATTTCCCGTATTCTCTCTGCTGTTTCAATTTGAGTAACCTTCCAGGCCTCATTGTATGCTGCATATACAGAGGCTGCTATGAAACGCTTTTGACGCTGTTTGCGTGGTCCCATAGTGAAATCACGCAAGTCAGCACCATCAGTAAGTAAAGTTAGGTGTTGCTTAATTTCTGCCAGTGTGGAAGTTTGTAGCCATTGAAGGCATAATTTGCCCACACTGTAGGTGGTTATTATCCCTGGGTGATGTCTTTGAGGATATCTAGTGTCTGCCCTCGTCATTTTGAACCCCTGCGTTTTGTTCAGGAATCTGTCTTGACAGTTATTAGTATCTGTGGGCCAGATCAACCACTGTTTCCAATCAGGATGTGTTCTGTTTTGGTTTAATATATGGTTTACGTCTATCTCTTCATCTGTATCAGAGTTATTGCTAAACATTGTTGGCTTTGGAATAGACGGTTTATTTAAATCTTTGATTTTGGCTAAGCCAAGACAGGTGGTCTGTTGAACAGTGTCATTTAAAAATATCATTTGTTCTGGGATCATGCAGGCTCTAAACAAAGCTTCTATACCCTGTACTTGCCATTCTTTTGTACCCCAAACACTTTTCAATTCAACATTTTTGTCCCAATAATCAAATCCAAAGGTATTCATTTTTTCAAAGAATGAGTCTGAATATAACAATTTTGTGTTGGTTATCATGGTCTTGGTCCCTGTCTTATTTGATAATTTAAAATAAAATGCTTCAGCATTACTTGTGTTAAAACCTGAAAAATATTAATATTTGTCGTAAACGGTTCTTGAGCTCCCTTTTGGAGGTGTTGCACAATGTTCCCATTGATTATAATTTAAAACATTTCTAGGTTGTGCAGATCTATGTAAAAAATGGTTACCATAGTGGTTATAACAGTACATACTATCATAATTGGTAGAACCCTGCAAATAATCATGTTTAGTAAATTTAGCAGACATTACTAAATCAGACATCATATTATTAATGCTTTCGAAGTCCCAATCATCAGCAAATGAGTTTGGTTTTACAAAGTCACTCAAGGAGATCTTAATTTGGTGTGGATATTTCAGGATCTCGACCGGACCATAAATTTCATAGTCAGTGTTGTCCCAGGCTACCCCACCAGGTATCGGATTGGCTGTGAAGTTGGCTGAAGAAAGTTCTCTTTTCTCGACGTGTGAAGGTGTGTGTGGTTTGAGGATCAAGTTGATTTTCTGACTTGCTGTGTCCATTTTTGCATATTTTCCCTCAATGAAGCGTCCCAATGTTAGTATCATGATGAGCCAAAGTATGAGGATAAATGCACCAAAACCCACCCAAAATTCAATCCATGGAGAAATCAGATATGTTTCTTTCAGTTGTTTCAAAAGTTCTGTAGCTTTATCTTTAAAGGTTTTTGATGATGGCTGTGTCTTTGATTCAGTGAAGCCTTCAGAGGAATCATCGAAGTTTATGAAGTAGCCGGAAGCAGTTCTGTCAATTGTTCCAATTGGTTCATTGGTTGCATTTTCACTTGGTACTTCATTATAGATTGGCGTGTCTCTGCTAAATGTTTTTATTTGGGTTTTCAGAGGTCTGAGTTCTATTGCATTGCTGCATAGTCCTTGTTGTTCTTCTGTAGGCGTTTCGAATGTGATGAGCCTCTTCGTAAGAACCTCTGTACTGGTAGCAAACCTTGGTGTTCTGCTACTTATTGGGAGTCCACTTGGCCTACTGTTTGTTATCGGCCACATGTTGTGGTTTTACCAGGTCGATGGATACAACTCGGTTCTCCTTTTTACCAGCAAGTGGCGGTAGTACAACTGATCTTGTCCCGTTGACAGACAAGACAGGAACTGCTTTTCTGTAAGAAGGCCCAAATTCCTTCTTTACCGCGATCTTCTCCCTGACTAGATCCCCGACTTTAGGAATCCAGACAGGTCTTGCTGGGACAGGTGGTGGTTCTTCAGTGGTTGTTGGCTGTTGTTTCAACTTTATGTTGCTCAGGTCTTTTCTTGTTTTGTTTTAAGTCCTGCAAAATAGCCAAACGGTCTTTGATATCAAAGCTTTTTTCTTTCACCACTGAAGTCTGACTGTCAAGGTCAGAGATAATCATCCTAGTTCCGAATAATAATTCGTACGGACTGAATCCCTTCAGAGAATTTCTTGGCAAGTTATTGAGACTACGTTGGACACTTATTAGATGTTTGACCCACCCAGCTCCCGTACCTAATATCCTTTCCGTTATAGATTGCTTTATGCCTTGGTTTTTTCTTTACACCATCCCGTACCCTCAGGAAGGAAGTGAGAAGATTCCCGCTGGGCTATGCTCATTTGGCCATGTTTCCCCCCATGCTTGAGGGCTAGAGTGGAGACAATGGTCAAACATAGCATGCTCTTAGCGTATATGCCATTTAGACTCGCAAATCTTTGTATAACAGTCCGGACGTCAGCCGAGTGCTGGTGATCTACATTATAAGTGGAACTAGCCTGTATAAGTTAATCGCAACCCTTCCTTTTTACTCCTGATTTTTCCTGGAGTAAACCGACGAGGTATTAAACTGTTTCTCTCCCCACTGCGATCTCTGTTGCAGTTTGGGCAGTTTTTTACAAACATGGTGTGACGCAGACTCATGCCTGGCCACCAGTACCGTGATTGTAATTCTTCCAGAGAATCTTTTAGTTTGAGGTGTCTGAGACCCTCGCCCATATGTGCGTCTGCGATTAACAAGTTTCTCCTGTCCATGTTTGGAATCACTCTATCCCCCACTCCAGGGATTCGAGCAAAAGGGACGGAGTTTGCATCGATTATGTATGTATAATTGAGTGGATAGTTGATCGGTAACGCTGAGCAGTCGCCTTTTGATGACGTTTTCACTGCCAGCACTTTCACCGTCAATGTATTTTAATGTACGCTTTTTTCGATCTACGGGAGCGGATTTAGTGGCTGTCTCAGCCAATGAATTCCCTGCAACGTGAACGCCATCACGCTGATGACTCAGTGAGTGTGTCACGTGAGTCTTTGGTAGTTCTTTTTGTAAAAGAGCTATTTGTTCCCAGAGCAGTTTCTGCTTTATTGGTGCATCTGTGTCATCTTTGTAACCGTTTTGAATCCATGTCTGCAAATCCTTGTTATATGATTTGACGCAGTAATATGAATCTGACACTATAAGTGTCGGGAATTCGCGATCCGCATTATCTAGCGCCATTTTCAATGCTATTATTTCTGTTTGTTGTTCAGAATTAGTTTCTACTGAGTGTGTTTTTGTTAATAGAGGTTTTAGTTTACCTCCGCGCCACACTTCTTTTGTAATCTCACATGTGGGGTTGTATGCCTGTTCTCCCCAAACGGGGGGTTGAGCATGTCCATCTGTATAGATTACACAGGCGTAATGTCGTAAAGGCAGAATGTCGATTGGCAGAGGATATGTTTCTTCATATTCTAGATTTTTTAATTCTTCTAGTTCTTAGAAAATTGTCAACCAGGCTATACTTGATAATTCATATCCTACGTACAAGACTGTTAGATGGGCAATTCTGGATTTTTTAAAGTTGAATTTGTAACCCTCTGCTGCGAACCCAAGTATTATGGTGTTCACTCTCTTCAAGTGAGTCTCCAAGTCATCATCTGTTAAGTAAATGTCATCGACATAAGATAATGCTTCATCATCATATAGTTGTAGTAATTCTGTTACTCTCGCTGAGAATACCCCCGGGCTGTTCTTGTACCCCTGGGCTAACCGACAGAATTGTTTTTGAGTGCCATTTATTGAGAATGCAGTTAAATATCTGCTCTCTGGTGCTATGTTTTGACAAAAGAATCCATTAGAGATGTCCAAGGTTGTTTTGTATTTTTTGCGCACTATGTTATTCATTAGTGCAGCACTGTGTGAGTTTTGCACTGCAAAAGTTTTGCAACATGTGTTAAGGTGTCGGTAATCCAAAACTAGACGATATGAATTGTCTGGTTTGGAGACCGGAAACAAAGGGTTGTTCATTTGTGAGGTGCAAGTTTCAATCACCCCCTGGTATTCTAGCTGATCTAGTATTTCATTTACCTGTTTTTTAGCTTCTTGCTTAATTGGGTACTGCCTTTGTGCAGTTGGTTGTGATTTTAACTGGATTTTGTGAGGAGGAGAGTCCTCATCCCATCCTACATGATTTTTATATAAGGCAGGAGCTAAAGCCACTGCCCATTTTCTGGCAAGTGTGTATTTTTTATGAATCGGGATATGATTCGAGAAGGCAGGCATAATTACTTCTTCGCCATGAGGGCACTCCCTAACAAACTCTGGTGGCCAGTCTTTTTCAGCTAGAAGGATATCATAGCCCTTGGAGAGATTATCCCAAAATAGTCCCCTTATTTTCCTAGTCTTATCTCCCTCTATACGCAATGTTATTTCGTATATTTTGTGAGGTTTGCTAACTCTGGTGTCCGCAGTTTCCACTTGAAGATATTCATTCGTGTCCACTGTCTCCAGATGATTCATAAGGACTTTGCGAGCTATGCTCACTTCTGCTGCGCTGTCTAGCATTGTCTGAGCCCACTCTCCGTTTTTCAGTTGTGTCCTCAGTATTCTCGGCATTGTTAACTACCTTGATACTGGCTACCTTCTTTTTTGGAAATTGTAATTTCTTTTTTAGCTGAGCAGGTTCCTTGTCTTTGGACTTGGTGTGCTCTTCTCTTTGTTCTGATCGTCCTCTTCTTTCCGATTTCTGCGAGGAAGTCTGAAAAGATTGAGAGGGACGTGTATCAATGTCTTGATATCTATCAGGCTTTTTTATATTATCCCTATTTCTAAGGTTATATCTTTTCCCAGAGGGGTCACTCTGGGGTGACCTGTTTCTTTGGTTCGGAGATTTCTCTCTTCGCCTAGGAGACCTTCCTCTGGACTGGAATTTCTTTTCTTTAGGATTGGATTGTTTGTTTCCATCCCAGTTCTTTTTTGGTGAATTATTATTAAAAAATATTTTTTCTGGACTTTCAGTCAGTTGTGGTTTTACTGGTATTCCACCTAAACTATCTCTACCTAGTTCCTCATAGGATTTTTCTATGATTCTGGCAATTTCAGCGGGTTGGTCTGCTATATCTGTCTCTTTTAACCTCTGGCGGATCGCCACGTTTGCTGCTTCTCCCTTTATGTTGGCTAATAATATAGCCGAGACCTGCTTGAAGTCTTTTAGTAATTTCATACCAAGAGTTAAAGCGGGTTCAGGACCATATTCATCTTGAATTTGTTTTAGCACATCTGGTATTACCGAAATGGATGGAACACCGTGCGTTTTTGTGTAGATGGAAGCAAAGACTGTACCCCAAGTGTCACAGTCCTCTATGTGTGGTGCGATTCCCATTGGGAGACAGTCAGAATCCTGTGCTTTTCTAGCGGGGTGGTGTCAGGAAACACCGCCTCTATTTGGGTAATTTTCTGTGCCAACCAGAATGGTATTTGTTCCCGTTTAGCCGGTACTTTACCTAGGCAGGATTGGATGTTCTGTGGTGTAATTTTATTTGTGTTCCCCTGGTGAGGGGTCAGCTGTGGAAGTTTAATCGCTGGCTGAATTGTTGATGTCCGCATCACATACTGAACTAATTGTCTATGAATTTTTATTAATTGTTTTAGCTGTGTTAAAAGCTCTGCTGCAGACATCCCATTGATGTCTGGATGTGGTGTGTATCCGGCTAGGACCGGCCACGTTGCTCCTGGTCTACCTAAAGGACCGAGCCTGGTGATGTGATTGTGTTTTAGGGCGCCATCAAATAAGAGCAAATGCTCTTGAAATTTGAGTGGTACTTCCACCTCCTCGAAAGGAGTGTACTCATTAGGAGGTTCCTCTATTTTGTAATAGTGGAAGTACTTTGTTACAGCATTTGCTGCTGGAAAATGTATCCATGAATAGTATACCTCTGTCTGCCGATATTCGTGTGCCTCAATTACGAATATGACTGTGCCACCTCTAGGTGTCAGTCCATTTTCTATAAGTTTCAGGGTTATAGATCTCCTTTTGATGACCGGGATGAGTATTATATCCCCGTCCGCATCTAGTGCTGCAGCATCAGCCGCTGCGAGTTCAGCTGCTAATCTAACTGCCTCTCTTTCTTCATTGTCTGACATTTTACTGTCCTGAAGGTTATTTCTTTTGTTTGCAGATCAGGTTTCTTATGGAAACAAAGATTAGATGCTCAATATTTTGGAACAGTGTATCCTTCAACGTTGACTATACCAAGAACCATACATAGGAGTTCCCTCCTGCGAGGTCTGGCGGATATAACCTTTCACCCACTCCAGACGTCTTTGGAGTATTTGGGAAAAGGGGTCTGAGTGAGAAAGCACGACTGAGTTACTCTAAATGTCTTACGTTAGTTTTATCGCCCTTTCCAAACGCGTTGGGCGCCATGTAGTGTAGTTCCTATCATCCCAATAGGCTCTGCGCATTGGAATAATACCTACAGTAGTAAAGGCCTAGGCCAGACGTTAACTAGGTCTACTACTGTCGATACTAGACTTAAAGTTTTGGGTTTGCCAGCTTAGCTCAGAGTTCACTAGAAACTTTCTCGAATGTTCAAGGAGGACTTAACTTCCCTGATTGGGGGCTCTGAATCCCTGGCTTTCATGCTAAGACTGTCTCCAGGCCAAGCGCTTAAGGGTCTGTTGGTCTACAGGCCTCCTGGCCCGGTGGGTTCCTTTTGGGAGGACCTACAGACAGCTATCTCGGAGTTGGCGTTGTCTGCACAGCATTGTTTGCTGGCAGGCGACTTCAATTTTCATCCTGATGTCACGGACGATCCGGATGGGGCAAGATTGCTGGATATTACATCTCCGCTTGGCCTGACACCGTTTGTGTCGGGGCCTACACATGAGAAAGGGCATACCCTTGATCAAGTGTTTTCCTCTGTCCCTATTGTCGACATTGAAACGTGGCCTGTGCTCTGGTCAGATCATAGGCTGATCGGGTTCTCTGTATTAGAGAATGGGCGGTTCGACACCTGCGCCCCCATGGTACCCAGATCGGCCTCGAGAGCGTTATACAGAGTGACGCCTGCTATGCTAGAGCAGGCGCTCACGGAACATCCTTGTTCTCTCTCGGGGGATCCGGAAAGAGACACGGAGGCCCTGCAGCGATGGCTGACTGAGAGGTTAGATGACCTTGCCCCTAAGGCAACCCCCCGGTCCTCGGCGAAACGGCAATCTGCGCCTTGGTTTACAGAGGCGCTACATGTGGCTCGCAGCCAATGTAAGGTCGCTGAACGGGCCTGGCGCCATCAATATGATGGGGAGGCCAAACTCGTCTATAGGGCGGCGGTGAAGGCCTATCACCGTGATGTTCTTGGTGCCAAGCGGGAATACCTTGCCAGGAGGATCGAGGCGTCGGCAAACTCTTGTAAGGAGATCTTCACGATTGTGAAGGAGTTCACGTCTCCGACTTCTTACTCACCCCCGCCTGTATCACCTGATGTGTGGGCGCGTGATCTTGCCACCTTTTTTACCGACAAGATTAAGGCTATTCAGGCCTCCTTCTCGGAAAGCACGGAGGAGGGTTGCTGTGATCTTGGGGTGGGACTTGGAACATCGGCCATGCATATGGCTATCCTGGAGGACTTTCCACCTGTCTCCAGTGACATGTCCCGGACTTTGTTAGCCAGTCTTAAATCTGGCTCCCCACTTGACCCCTGCCCCGCCAAATTTTTGGCCGGGATGGCGGCAGTGGTGAATCCCCTGGTCAACCCGATCCTCAATGCCTCCTTGAGTACGGGGAGTGTCCCACGCGCCTGGAAAAGGGCGATGGTGATCCCCCTCCTGAAAAAGCCTGGTCTTGATGCCGAGGCTTTGGCCAATTATAGGCCAATTTCACTTCTCCCGGCTCTGGCCAAGATCACCGAGAAACATGTTCATGGCGTCTTGTCGAACTTCCTTGAGGTTAACAATCTGCTCCATCCATCCCAATCCGGTTTCCGTCCGAATTTCAGTACGGAAACAGCGTTGGTGGAGGTCTCTGAGATCATCAGGGAGACCTTGGATGGGGGTGGCAAGGCCATGCTAGTCATGTTGGACCTGTCGGCGACTTTCGACACCGTTCCCCATAAGGCGCTGCTCGCCAGGCTTTATGACATCGGCCTAAGGGGGACGGTGCTCAGATGGTTTACATCTTTCCTGGAGGGCCGCCGCCAGACGGTCTGGGTTTCCCAGAGCTCCGCCGAGATGCCGCCATTGGGTGTTGGGGTTCCACAGGGCTCGGTGTTGAGCCCGACATTATTTAACATCTTTATGTCCCCTCTGGCGGCTGCGGTTGAGGCTTACGGAGCCCAGATCGTGTCCTACGCCGATGACACACAACTCCTCTTCACATGTGAAAAAGATCAGACATTTGATGGGGAGAGAATCCGGGACTGCCTGGGCAGGGTCTTTAGCTGGTTCCAGCAAAACTGTCTGAAGGCCAACTCCAGCAAGTCGGAGGTTCTTTTCTTCGGCTGTGCCTTCGATCCAGAGTGGCGACAGTGGTGGCCGGCCGCCATGTGTCCTCCGGCTCAATCGTCCTTGGTTGCCAAGAACTTGGGTGTTAAGCTTGATAACAAACTTTCTCTGAAAGCGCACATCCTTGGCCTGTCCGGCACCTGTTTCGGCATCCTCAGAATGCTCCGCAAGTTTCTACCCTTATTGTCTGCGGAGCACAGACGGATCACGGTGCAGGCGCTTATCGGATCCAGGCTAGACTACGCTAACGCCCTTTTCCTAGGCCTCCCGGATTATTTGGTTCAGCGCCTGCAGGTGGCACAGAACTCGGCAGCCCGGGCAATCTTTGGTCTGCATAGACGAGCACGGGCTTTGGAGTTGCTGCAGACGCTCCATTGGCTTCCAATCCGGAAGCGGATTGTTTTTAAATCTCTGACGCTGGTGCACAAGGCTCTGTTTGGCTCAGGCGCAGGATACCTGAAGAAAAGACTAGCCTTCTATCGCCCAGCTCGCTCATTGCGTTCAGAATCCCTGTTCACTGCTGTGGTCCCACGCGTGCGGAAGGCCCGTATTGGGGGGCGCTCTTTCAGCCTTAAGGCCTCCCAGCTGTGGAATGTGCTTCCATTGGCACTCCGCAGCACTCCTAACCTGCTTCAATTCAGGAAGAATTTGAAGACTTGGCTTTTTAATCATTCTGTTTAGGTGGCTTTTTCTCTTTTTGGGTTCTGTTTTACCTGTTATGTTGATTTGACACTGTAAGTTGCCTGTGGAAAGCGCCGGGGCACTCTTTTAGAGTAGCCGCGCGCTATAAAAATGCACTCTAACATAACATAACATAACATTAGACAAGAAGGGATTTAGTTTCTGACAACCATAGAACATGACAACTTTGCTCTCCCCTAATCAAGAGTAAATCTCGAGAGTCGTGTGAACAAAAGGCAATTTATTTTACTCAGTCAGTACGTGCATTCTTAGTCTCATCAGAATGTAGAGAAAAGGAAGAGACTGGCGTGTTCAATAAAAAGGTGTTATTTATTGATCAGTCTCTTTTCTCATACAAGAGAAATGGATCGATATTATTGCAATACTTATAGCTAAGTAAAGTGCATACATTAAAAGCAATAGTATAAAATAATACTGTAAAAACATTGATATGGTTTCTAAGCCATAAGATGTTTTAAAATGAATAAAATATATTACATACACATATACATTTGACTAAACGTACTCAACTGGTGTTTCTAGATACGCCTACCCCGTGTACCTGACCTAAGCCTAATACGTGGGCGGGAATAGAAAGTTACAGTTTAAGTTAAGTTTGTTTTTGCCAAGTGAATAACTAAAGAATTCTCTGTGAGGGGTTATTCAGTTCTGTACCTGGAAGTTAGGATGAATGAGGAATGGTATCTCTCTCTCTGGTCTCGATATTCCAGGCTGCCTGCGAGGGCTACCCAGAAACGCCGGTGCTGGATTCTCGGCAGGAGAAAGCAGCGCGTCTCTCAGTGCGTCAGGAAGGCGGGGCTGCTGCCAGCGGGGTCTGCTCTGCTCTTGGCTTCGGCAAGTATGGCTGCTCCGTCTCGTCACCACGCGTGTGTTTGCATAGGGCAAGATCGGTAATATTTATACCTTTAAGGTGCCGAGATTGACGTAAGGATGGACATAGATACGTCAATAAGGATGTCATACGACTTGCTCGTTAGCACATTCTTTTACTGAAGTTCTCTGTGAAATCAAAACAATGGCCGCAGGGTTTTGCCCAGGTTGTCATAGGTTTGATTTGTTATGAGAACTCCGTATGCCTTATCAGGGGCTGGAGGAATATCGCTTGTCTAATTAGATCGCAAGCGTTATGACCTAATCAGATAACACGTTCCTGTGCCGTAGTGTGACTGCGTCAGATAACGGTATCTGCATCATGGGGGTTTTCTGCCTCATGGGCTGACTGCTAGTTAACTTGTTGGTTTGTTTAACTAGAATAGGGTCAGGAATAGGGGGATCGATTCAGAACCTATAGGAATACATGACAGAGTGTCTGCACGAACGTTCAGAACCCCGGCCAGATGATTTGCCATCAGACAAATCTGATGGTCCTGAACCCAGGACCAGAGACGCAGAGCCTCTCTGCAGAGACACTGCGACCCCACTCCTCCCTGCTTGTTGATGTACCACATCGCGGTCGTGTTGTCCGTCAGGACCTGAACCGACTGACCGCGAAGGGAAGGGAGGAAGGCCTTGAGCGCCAAACGTATCGCCCATAATTCCAGAAGGTTGATGTGAAGCAACCTTTCCTCTGGAGACCAAAGACCCTTGACCTCCAGATCCCCCAGATGAGCACCCCACCCGAGAGTGGATGCATCCGTTATCACTGTGGCCACCGATGGAGGCAGTTGAAAAGGCTTCCCTTGTGACAGGTTGCCTTCCATGCCCCACCAAGACAGATCCGCTGCAGCTTCTCTGGAGATCCTCACTGACTCCCTGAGATCTCCGTTGTGTTGATACCACTGCTTGCGGAGGCACCACTAGAGTGCCCTCATGTGCCAGCGTGCATGACTGACCAACAGAATGCAAGAAGCCATCAGACCGAGCAGGCGAAGGACCTTCAGGACTGGAACAACTGCTCCATTGTAGAATAAAGGAATCATCTCCTGTATGTCGCGAATCCTTTGAGGTGGAGGGAATGCACGACATACAGTAGTGTCCAGTACCGCACCTATGAACAGGTTGCGCTGGGAGGGCACCAGGTGAGACTTGAGTACATTTATCGAAAAACCCAACCTGTGCAACAACTGAGTTGTCTCTTGCAGATGATGGAGCACCCTCACCGGCGACTCCGCCTTGATCAGCCAGTCGTCCAGATATGGGAATACAGGAATCCCCGACCTCCTGAGATGTGCTGCCACCACTGCCATCACCTTGGTGAAGACTCGAGGCGCAGTAGTAAGCCCAAACGGAAGGACCGCAAACTGGTAGTGCTGCGACCCCACCGTAAAACGGAGATACCTCCTGTGCGACTTCAGGATGGGAGTGTGTAAATACGCATCCTGCAAGTCGAGCGACACCATCCAGTCTTCTTCCATCAGCGCTTGAAGAACCTGAGCAAGGGTGAGCATTTTGAACTTCTCCTGTTTGAGATAGAGGTTCAAAATCCTGAGGTCCAGGATAGGCCGAAGCCTGCCATCCTTCTTGGGTATCAGGAAATACCGGGAGTAGCACCCCTGACCCCTTTCCTGCTCTGGAACCACCTCTATCGCACCTTTTCGGAACAGAGCCAGGACTTCTTCCTGCAGGAGAAGCAGGTGGTCTTCTGAACAAAAACCTTGGCAAGGAGGGTAATTGGGAGGGAATTCCTGAAAAGGAAGTGCATACCCATTCTCTACGAGATTGAGAACCCAAAGATCTGATGTAACCGATTCCCAATCTCGTAGAAAATGAGTAAGCCGACCCCCTACTGGCCCCACATGATCCAGAATGGTGGATCTAGGGCTGCTTTGCTGATGCGGGTGGGGGTTGGGAATTATTGGAGGAAGTGGAGGAGGAGGAGACTGGACGTCCACGACCACGACCCTTCTGTCTACCTCTATAGGACTTATACAGAGGGTTCTGCTGCTGCTGCGGTTGTTGCTGTGCCTGTCTGAAGGGACGAAAAGAGGATCTCCCAAAGCCTCTAAACTTTCTAGTTGTCGACCCTCTCATCTGGAGACCCAAGGATCTTGCGGTAGCACGGCTATCCTTGAACCTTTCCAGGGCGACATCCGCCTTCTTACCAAAAAGACCAGTTCCTTCAAAAGGCAAGTCCAGCAACGTAGATTGCACATCCGCAGAGAAATCAGAGGATTTCAACCATGCAGCCCTCCTGGACGCAATAGAAGAACCCATAATCCTGGCAACAGAATCAACTTTGTCCATGCCACTCTGAATAACCATACGTGCAGCAGCCTGAGTGTCCGAGACCACCTCATTAAAGTTCTTTCTGTCTTCCTCTGGAAGCTTAGGTGATAACTGCTTCACAGAGTCCATCAACGCATGGACATACCTCCCTAAAAGGCAAGTAGCGTTAGTGGACTTAAGAGCCATGCTCCCTGAAGAGAAAGTCTTCTTAGCAGACTGATCCAATTTTTTTGAGTCTTTGTCCGCTGGAACTTGAGGAAAGGAGCCCGCTGCCCTGTTAGAACATGCCGTCTGCACTACAAGGCTCTCCAGGGATGGGTGCGAAGAGAGAAACTCAGGGTCACCAGGAGCCACCCTGTAGCGCCTTGCAATCGATCTTGAAACCGCAGGAGCAGACAACGGTCTCTTCCAAACCTCCTTTATAGGATCAGATAAGGCATCAGTGAACGGCAAAGTAGGTTCAACTATAGAAGAGGGCGAGTGCAAAACCTCTGTAAGGATGTTGGGCTTGTACTCAACCGTGGGCAGTTTCAAGTTAAGGAGATCTGCAGCCTTCCTAATAACGACGTGATAGGGTGCCACGTCCCTAGAAGGAGCATCAGAAGCAGAAGGTAAACCCCACTCAGGAGAGAGCTCCAGACCACTAGCATCACGCAGGTCTTCAAAGTCATCATCATGATCAAGAAGCTCACCCTCTTCCATATCTGAATCTTCACCACCTTTTTCTTCCAGGAGACGCTGAGCCCTGCGCCTCGACCACTCCAATCGAAGTCGACGGATCCGGTAACGACTCCGACGGAGCCGGATTCGACGTCGAGCGAGGAGCAGGCGGAGGACGAGACTCACGGACAGGTGTGGTACCTCGATCCAAACTACGAGGTCGATCCGGAGTCGGCGAAGCCGCATGCGGAGTCGAAGACCTCGGTGGAGCCGTACCGAGCCAAGGTGTTAGTGGCGCCGGCATAAAAGGCATAAATGGAGCTGGAGCATACGACTGAGGAATGCCCAAATTGTACGACAATGGACCCATGGGACCAACAGGTGCTCCAGCGGGGTACATTGCCCTGGAATACACTCCAAACATCGCATTGAGAAAATGCGAGGGGTCCTGACCAGGACCAGGAAAGGGAGGGTACGAACCTACCGGATGCTCCAAAGGAGGTCGTTCCGACACAGGTTCATTCTGACCTTCTGGATCCACAGGAGCCTCCATCGGAGTCGGAGTTTGAGGAGCTACCTCTTCTTCCTCCTCATGTTCCGAAGAATGTAAAGATACCAGATCCGGTTCCGGAGTCGGGGAACCTCCGACGGACTGAGCAGGAGAAGGAGAAACGAAGTCCTTATGGTGTTTGCGAGACTTCTTCTTCGAATCTGAAGATTCCTTTCCTGAATGATGCCTCGAGCTGTGCTTCCTCCTCTTGTGCTTCTTCTTCGAGGAGCTCGAAGCGTGACCCGAAGCCGACTTTGATCCAGACCTTGATCTCTCCCTGGACCTCGACCTCGCTCTAGATCTCGACCTCGACACCGACCTCGATCGAGACCTTTGCTTCGACTTCGAGCGTGTCGACCTCGAAGATCTCCCAGCATCTCTTCCCTTTACCTTTGCGAGAAGTAGTTTTGCTTCACGCTCACGAAGCGCCTTTGGGTTCATCTTAAAACAAGACCGACAGTTCTTTACGTCGTGGTCTGAACCCAGACACCACAAACAGTCGCCATGTGGGTCGGTGATCGACATCATGCGGGCGCAAGACCCACACTGCTTAAATCCTGTCTTCCTCGACGACATTCTCGATGAAGAAACAAATCGCAAGGAGAAACAGAAACCTTAAGACAATAGCCAGATACTAAGTATCGCAGAAGATCCCGAAAACCGTTAGCGTCAGAGACGCGGAAAAAAGGGAACTGACGTCATCACGCTGGCGTGGGCCTTATAAGGAGTCGGTGACGTCAGACTGAGTCGCGCGCGAAGCCGTGCTCCTATGACGTCGTCCACGTCGGCGTGCTACAAAGAAAAAATTCCGAACGTTGCTGACGCAAGGGGGATATTCACAAGGTGAGGAATCACAAGGTGAGGAATCCACACGGCAGATGTATCTATCAGAACACTAAACACACTCAAACTATCCAATACCTCAACCCACCCTAAACACCGTCCAAAACTTTCAAATAAATGCTTAAAACCCAATACCCCTACCCCCTTAAACCCTACAAATACCCTTACCCACCAAAAGGTCTAAAAATACCCTTAACACCCAATACCCTTAACCACCCCTAAACCCTACAAACCCCTTTACCACCCAATACCCTTATCCACCCTAAAACTACCCATACCACCCCATACCCTTACCCTCCCTTAAATACACTGGTAAAGGCAATGTGTGATAACGTTTGTTTCCCATAGTGAACCCCAGCGAATGCAGGAAGTGCACTCTAGTTAGGAGGTTGTGAGGCCAAACGGCAGCACATCAAATGTATAAAGCTCATGGCCCACCATGAACTGCATGTAGCGTCTGTGGGCAGACAGGACGGAAATATGGAGTAGGCATCCTGCAAGTCTAATGCTACCATACAGTCTTCAGGGTCTAGTGCAGACAGACCCTGACCCAACGTGAGCATCTTGATTTCCTCCTAGTTTAGGAGGAAAGTGAGAGGGCTCAGACCTAAAATGGACAAAGGCTTCTGTCCTTTTTGTACACTAGAAAGTAGAGGAAATAGCAACCACAAACTAGTTCTGATGCTGGCACCCTTGTGATGGCTCCTTTGGCCCACAAAAGCTTGAACGTCCTGGCAGAGCATGGAGAGGGTGGTCTGGGTATGGCGGTGTTTCTAGCAAAAGGACAGAGTAACCCAGCTGAACAATTTGTGTCATTTGTCCGATGCTCTGGACTGCAAACGGGCCAGGTGATGACAGATGCTGCCACCAACTGGGTGCCTGTGATGGTACGAGACCAAACTAAAGTGCCTTTGAGGCTGGAACTCCTGTTGTGTGGCCGACTGGGTGGATCTCTGGACGTGTCCCCCGTGAGGCTTGTGGGAACCGCAACCACAAAAGGATTGGGGAGTCTATTGGCCCTGGTGGCTGGGCAGGAATGTCAGATTGCTAGCCCCTACTTTAGCCACAAAAGGGGAGAAAGGCAGAATGGGGTAGTGGAGAGACCCAAGGACCTGGCAATGGCCAGCTGTCTATAAAGAAATTCAGAGATGAATCTGCCTGGTCGCAGAAAAGACAGGTGCCATTGAAGGGCAGGTCTATAAGGGATGCCTGGACTTGCCCCGAAAAGCCAGCAGATCTCAGACAGTCATGGCATCGGAGTGCCAAGGATGACGCAATCTCTCTGCCTGACAAATTGGTCATATCCAGCCCACAGCGAATGGTGAACTGCGTCTCTGCCATCTGCAATAGCCTGTGACAGTACGGCTCGGCCTCCTCAACGACCATGGGCTGCAATTGCACAACCGAATACAAACCCCGCGAGTGTATGGCCCAAAAGGCATGCAGTGTTCACCGACTGCAGTGGCAGGCTGGAGGAAGAAAACCTCATCTTGCTAAAGGTGTCCAGATTCTTGGATTCCCTAGCCGGTGGTTAAGTAGCCACATTAGGAGGAGAGACCACGCCAGGGTCTGGAGAGGTGTCCAGAACAGTGGCATCTGCCAGTTATCTTCAGTCTCATCAAGTGGGTTGGTATAACTATAAGGATCCTCAGATTCTCCCTAATAATGCTCCTCTCCAGGCCTGACAAAAAAGGAGGCACTGGCTCTGAAGCGTAAGGTCAAGTTCCGGCTTGTGCCGCCGCAGCCAATCTGTCTCCGTATAGGAGTCGGATATAATTATGGGGTCAGCACCGCCATGGGGCGTTGAGAAAGGTGTAAATGGAACAGGTTCCAGTGAAGATTGCGATCTAAGCCAGTGAAGATCCGTATCCAAGGGGCCCAACTGGTGCACCCGCCCAACCCATGGTGCAAGAAGGGATCCCAATGGAGCTGGCCCACTCAAAAAGGAGGTACACCGTGGGGGCGCTCTGACTCCAGGAAGCTCATGGAGGCACTGAGCGGACCCAGAGGTAGGCTCCACGTGGAGCAGGGCCTAGAGCGACGTTCCCACATCGTGTCCGACGATTTGGACTGGTGCAGTGAAGTCTAAAAGCGTCTGTTTTTTTTGGACTTTTTGTGGGACTTACACTGACTTCAAGCGTGATGACCAGCACCTGAAACGATCCCACGAACGGGCCTGTGACCTGAAGCAGCATAGAGGGGCAAGGCGACTACAAGGTTTGGGAGTTGTGGTCTGGCTCCATGCCCCAAAGGCAAACCAGATGGGTGTCATTTACCTCAGTCTGAAGAGGAACCACAGGGCCAAAACTCCACCGGTTTCTTAGGGAACATCCTACCACACAAGGAGACAGAAAGGGCTAAACAAAATGTAACGAAAAGTCAGTCAAAAGTTGACAGAGGGTAGCTCTCTGGATCTGCCTGACTGGCGCAGAAAGAAAAGAACTGATGTCAGTACGCGGAGAGGCACCTATATAGCCACCTTTCACGTCACTTCCAGCTTGGATAATGCTAAGAAACAGAATGACGCCACCTTCCTGTACGCAGAGGTACTGCTTGAAAAATTCCTGGATCCAGTCCGACTCCTGGGGAATAGTCTACGGTAAGGAATCTGGAGCTAGAAGTCTATCAGATACCGTGTAATATCACTTGACCCTTAAAAGTCCATCTTCCTTGAACATACGATTTCCACATTAAGTCAGGACTTCTGCCTTTTTTGTAATTTTTCATTATAAACAGATTAGGCCTATGTCAACAGACATAGCTTGTCCTTATGAACCAATCAGACATATTACTTTTATCACTAGGTTGCCTCTATACAAAACTACAACTGTCGCTATCAAGTCATAAAATTATACATTTCCACAATAGAGCAAGCAAAAGAATATACAACCCCCTCTAAAACAACATAACATTGAATCTCAAAGCCCAAATATACCCCTAATGTTTTCCATGGGTTAACTAACACCAAATGCTGACATGCCCACTCATGGGTGGCACATTGTAAGAAGGACAATGGTGCCATCCAAGAACAGGGGGCGCCAAACTGGGAGTGACCATTTAACACTCGTCTGTTTGAGATGGGTGATTCAGCAATGTTCCTGGTGGGGCTGCAGACTCACAGCTGATCCCCTTTCGGTCCTTGCTTGGCATGCCACGGCAATGTCATTCCAGCCTTGTGCTACTGCCGTAGGTGCCACAATGTGGGCTATACCACCCTGGGGGGTTTGAAAGACCCTAGTTAACAAGGTGGTATGCGTCTTTGCATAATGTGATTCCTTACCAGGGAGTCGGAGGAGTGTTTTCGAATATGAATTTTACACTCCCTACTAGGAAGTGGTTTTCAATGTGAGTTTATCCAAGATGGAGGACGCCATAGACCATGACATTTTCTGTTTCCCTTTCCAAGACGGCTTTTTTTAATAACAGGACAGCCTTGGACTTTGCATTTCCAGTAAAAAGCAGCTAGCCCATTCATCTACTTGCTCCCTAATGCAGCTGTACTATTTTTCGGCACGTAAATAGCCCTACTGGATATATTTGCCTTCTTTTTGCTCCAGCCTTGATCTGAGTCAGTGTGTACCCTTCAGCCCAGTTTGTCCTGTGCTGTCTAGAGCTCCCCGAGCCTCATCTGTTATGCCTTCCATTCTGCCTGGTGAACACTTCAGGCTTAGAGGTTTTAGGCCATAATGCTTTTTCCAACCTCCAGGTCTCGGACAGAACTTTGCGGACAAATGCGCTCAACAAGCTGATGTAATCGGAGAAATATAAGTCCAAGGTCAGAAGAGTTTCATTGCTTTCAGCCCTCAAAGGTATAGCATGAGATGGTAATTTCAGATTTCACGTATCAAAATACCTATTGACAGTGTAAAGACAATACACCCATACACACCTTTTTGGATTAGCATATGCTTTTCACAATAAATTGGTCAGTCCTGTCATTTTTGCTACAGGTTTTATTATAAACAGACAAAACATATTGCACCGATGGCCCTCCACCCGTTCTTCCGAGAGAATTCTCCATCACGGTGGCCAAGGACGGCTTCAAATTTCTAGGTATTTTTGTTACTCCGGATCCCAAACTCTTTTACGAGCATAATCTAAGGGGCCCACTTCAGAGGCTCCACAACGACATTTCCCACTGGCGTGCGTTGCCCCTATCCCTCCCTGGCAGAGCGGCTCTTTTCAAAATGTTAGCACTCCCGCGTTTTT
Organism: Lissotriton helveticus; assembly: GCF_964261635.1. Classification (NCBI taxonomy): domain Eukaryota; kingdom Metazoa; phylum Chordata; class Amphibia; order Caudata; family Salamandridae; genus Lissotriton; species Lissotriton helveticus. The sequence continues at coordinate 1,778,648,195 of NC_136065.1, forward strand.
TGTATGTCCTTCAAAATGTTCCATTCCCAATTGCGGACTCTTTCTTCCGTGCATTGGAGGGTGATTTGCGGCTCCACCTATGGGATGGTAAAGCGCCTCGAATTGCTCTGAATAAACTAACTCAAGGATGGTACGATGGGGGTATCGCCTTGCCAAACATGCGCCTCTATTATTGGGCCTCCCAACTGGTGGCCACCAACTCCTGGATCCATGGATCACCTACCAACCCGGCCTTTCATTTAGAACGCTATCAGATAGGACGAGAGGGGTATTTAGGCGCCCTATATGGCACCAGGCTACCAAGACCCTGGGTTGGTCTGGCGTGTTTACTCAAGCTACCCCGCTCTGGGCCTCACGGAGGCTAGGTTCCCCTTGTCATCTAAAGGGATTTGACATGATAGGCATCTCCGCCCTAGGTGACTTGATTCACAAGGGGAAACTATTGACTTTTTCCGAACTTCAACAGAAGCACGAACTTGCCCAGTCCAAGGCATTCAGGTACCTCCAAATTACACATGCTATCTCTACCAATGTGCCAGACCTCTCCTCCCTTCCGGAGGCCTCTCCCCTAGAAGATAGGCTACTCTCAGAACCACTCCAGACAAAGGCAATATCATGCACGTATCGTAAACTATGCAACAATATGCCCAATTCTTTCCAGGCCCTATGAGACAAGTGGCAGAGAGATGTGGGAGACCTAGACGATGACGACTGGAGATAAGCACTTATGTCCCCCAGGGAAACAGCGATAAACCACCGCTTCAGGCTGATCCAATTGAAAATTTTACATAGAACATATATGTCTGCCCCCCTCCTGGCCAAATTGGGAAGACGCCCGGATGAGATTTGTCTCCGCGGCTGCGGCCTCCCTGGCTCCTTTTACCATGTCCTGTGGGAATGTCCAGTTATCCAACAGTTTTGGGACAGGGCGGTTCGTAAAATGACAGAAGCGGTGGGGAAGCCCGTTCCTCTTTCCCCTAAGGAAGGGATTCTTAATATATGGGGTGCTACAGACCTCACGGAGGTGGAGCTTCAGTGGGTAGCCTTGGGTTTCTTGTTGGTGAAGCGCACAGTGGAGATGCACTGGGGTGCCCCCCAGGGGCCTCTCCTGGTGGGTTGGGTGGCCGAAATGGACAGATGCATGCTGGCTGAAAAATCTGTATTTAAGACCAGAGGGTGCCCCAGGAAGTGGGATAAAAAGTGGGGACACTGGAACGTGTTTAGAGGAGAGATCTGTACCTCCCCCTCTGTGGAAATGACAATGGATAGGGCTGGATCGAGACGGTGTAATGATCTTTAAAGTGCCTTTTTCTGTACATGCCTGATATATTTGATTCTGTATTGCACTGCTTGATTACTGGATGATGACTCTGCTGTTTTTCAATAAAATATTAAATAAAATAAAAAAAACACATTGCACCGGACACAGATTTCCCAAATGAACCATCAACTCAGACATATTAAATAGGAAATAGGAAATCTCACTAGGCAGCCATCAGGAACATTACAAATACATATAACATTTTTATTTTGCAAACAATATACAATCCCTCTCAGAAGGCATAACTAAAAACATCAACAAGCAAATCTACTCTAAGGATTTATCTGAGTGGATAACCAACACAAAAAACACTGCTCATTAAGTTAAGCTGTGAAATTCCATGTCACAAAATACAAACCTTTAACACAGTAGTAGCAATCAACCCTTTTAACACCAATTGGTTTTAATAAATTTATTTCACCATAAGCAGGACAGGCCTGCTACATTTACCATAACGCTTTAGAATAAATAAACAAATTAGACATGTAGAACTGGACAATTTATCCTGATTAACGAAGCAATCCTAAAGCCTTCATCACTTGCTTGTAGGCATAACAATTGAGGCATGCAGTATTGTTCAGATGCCGATAACCATTTGGCATACAGCCATAAAAAAAAATTATATACAAAATTACTATTGGCAAAACAATAGTCAACCTCTCTTAAAAAGTACTAACAGGAATTAGAACATTGGAGTGTTGGGCGCTCCATTGAAGACAATAGAGTGATCCCTGCTTCTACGGGCCGGTAAAGGCCTGCAGAGCAACATTCCAATGTTTTACAAAGGTCTCTCAGAGCTTGAGGGAATTTAAATACCCTCAACCTTCGAGAAGCCTTTTTTTATTTGTTCGAACATTCTGCCCTCTAGTGGCAGAATCTTCGAATAGCCTCATATCCCTTCGTAGCAGGGTTATACCGCCTATTAAAGTCCTGCTCCCTTGTTAAAGTCCCTCGCCTTCGGTTCGGGCCTTTAACGCGGGAGCTGGCCTTTAATAGCCGGTATAACCCTCTACGTCTGGCTATAATGCTAGATTATAACATTGTAAATCTTTAACAGCAAGAGTTGGTCAGAGAGGAAAACCAAAATCAAAACTCTTACCTAGTCCATTAATATGAAAGGATTCATGTAATGCAATACCTGCGTGAGAATGTAACATGGTGGAATACAAATCCACACTTAAAGGCCTAAATGCTCCAACTAATTATTTTCACAATACATAAACCAGGCCTACAGCGCAGTCATAACTTTTCACAGAAAAAGATTAGATCTATTTTTTAACAGACTTTTTCAATGAATCAATTAGGCTTATAGAGAAAAGAATGGTGATGTAGCTATATACGCCACAATCTTCTGTTCCATGTTAATCGGTCCATTTCAGTACCTGCATTCTTTCACAAGCCCTGCTCTACAGCAGAAATGTCTTTAAAAAAAATACTAGATGTGAGCCAACTACTCAAATGTCATCTTGCCAAGACAAAAGACATTGGTAGGCCCAAACGTTTATTAATGAACCATAGGGCTTTTCCTAAAGGTTAATCCACTTTCTACTAGTTAGCATGGATTGGTGGTGGTTCATAGATGTTTTTAGTTGGTGGAGCAATTGGTCTGGTTAATTCCAAACAAGACTGAAATAAATAATAACAGTATGACACTAGTGTGTTCTCTTTTTTTCTGTGAACACAGAAATATAATGGATGTTATATGCAGTTGGTCGGAGCTACACAGTGCACCTTTAAAAACAAACATATGCGTTGTCAGAAAGTAGTCAACCGCTATAATATAAATCCCCTGTATGCACTAGTGATAAAATATATAAAATGAAAAGCCCCATAGAGCAGCTTGCTTCCTTGTCATCCTATGTTGCAGCAACAGTTACTGTGGATAAGGTACGATGGAGCACTTTTGAAAAAATCACACACACACACACACACACATATATATAAATTTTTTTTAAATGAAGTTACCATATGTGCATTTGTAAGGAATGCATTCTCCAGAATGCTTTGCAGAGGAGAGAAAGCACAGCATTGAAATCAGCTGAGAGCAAATACCATTTCATAAAGACAAAAGTTGAAATGTGTTATGGGGCCTTTTAAATATAGCTGAAATAAAGCTGCTTTAAAGTTGCTTTAATGGAACTCCTGAGAGTGCAGCATTATTTCCCTTTGTGAATAATAAAAGTTGGGGTTTGGTCTTTACCCCCAAATGATGCATCAGCAGTCAGAGCGCACCACAGTGACAGGACCATAACATATATTATACTATACACATAATATACACATTTTTTAAACCAGAACACTTTTACAAGAAACTTAATCCCACATGCGTGCTTACCACAGTAACCAATCGGAAGTTATAATATGGCGGCTGCTTAATACGACTGAAAGGCAGCACTCCCCAGATCCATTTCTTTTTAGGGTTATCAATCCAAACCCAAAAATAAAAATTTTTATGATGGTACCATGCAGTGGAGGGAAGAGAAGAGGGGTAACAAGACAGTCATGGCAATGCAGAGGCAGATCATGTGCAACAGGGGCGGGGAAGATAAAGCGTGAAGAGATGCACTAGATAACTCACTGCCGCTAAGTAAAATACATTTAGTTCTAAGATCTGCTCCTAGGAGACGTATACACATGAGTATAAATGGCACTATGTAGCCAGCTTAAAGGAAAATTATCTTTATGAAGATTCAGGTACTTAGTTTTTACTCTCCCTCATTTGGAATTATTTAAATATTGTCTGCAACTTTAAACAAACTGGAAAATACCATCACTGTGACCTCCATGCAAGAAGGTCCTTCCAAATGTGCTAGCTATACCACATTACACGTTCAAAACAGTTGCAGAGAGTTACTGGATACCTATAGTGGATTCTCAGTTTTCATCGAGAAGGCTTATTTTAGGTTTCCTTATAACCTTGGCACTGTTTGACGAATCCCCATTTAACTTCCCAATCAAAAGCAGAATTGGCTAAATCGCATCTGATCGGTTTTGTACACATTCGTCTAAGAGCTCAAAAATTAAAAAGATACAAGCTGGGCCTTGTGGTAGACAAGAGGGATGTGGCTAGACATTGGGGTCAAGCTTGCACGCCAGATCCCTGCTGCCATTGAGCACTTTCCTCAACTGTTGATTAGCTTCACGCACTAGGTGTGCATTCAACCTTTTATTTTGATATAGACATTGGGATGCACCGGAGATGCCCTCCGTGCAAGAATGGAGATGGGGGATTGATCAATACATGGCGGACGAAAATGTGACTTATAGCAGCGTCGGCTGCCCCCGTAAATTTGATAGACTCTGGGGTTGGGGGAGAACCTACTATGGACTGGCATTGGATGATGGAAATGAAAGGGCAATGTCCGGGATTGCCTCTAGTCTATCCGCTTAATTACGACTAATGGGTCGTTCTACGTACAGTGTAATGGTTCTAGGCAATTGTATTAAAGATGGTTGCATGATTTGTATTCTGTAACATGGTAAACCCCTTTTGCCAACAAAAGGCTCCTGGTATATGTGGTACATGACTGCACGCTTCCTACGATTGTTGTATGAACATTAAAATACATAAAATATTAAATAATAAGGTAGGGCATGGGATTGGACAAACAAGTGGTAAGTTACAATTTTAACTTCCATAGAGAACTTGCTCTCCGCTATAGCAAAAAAGTATTTCTGAAATTACACCAATTACTGCAGATCCCCACCGTTCCAGGTAGATCTGCAATTTTTTTTTTTTTTAAATGCATTACTTCTGTTTTGCAAATCTTGAAAATGTTTTTAAAAAAGAAATCAAGTAATCACCGTGCAATTAAGGCATTGTAAAGTTCATGCACTGAGCACCATGAACACCAGGCCTGTGTCCAGAGCCAACAAACGGCTTTCTAATTTGCGTCATTTTCGGTGCGTTTACAATCCTTTTTTTAACAAACCATTGCAAACACAAACCTCGGTAAAGAAACACAGCTCAGATCTGCAGTTCCTTCAAGAAACGAGGCTCCAGCTTTGAGATGCATTTCTTTCAAGCGTTGTTCAAAGCAACAGATCTGAGATTTATTGGTACAGGATTTTATTAGAACATTTGACTAAATAGGGTAAGTCTCTCCACTACGACATGGTGAGCTGACATGCTGTATCAGGAAGGAGTTGCTCACCTCTGCTCTTCTTTCGGGTGCCACTGGCCTGAAGCCCGAGCAAGTAGTGTCCTCTTTTTTGCAAAACAACACAAAGTACTAAAATGAAGAAGATGACCACATATTGGGAGCTTAGGACTTTATTCAGGTAAGTCCCAATCAAGCGACTCCCGCCTCCGCCACCTGCCACCGCTTGGAACTCCACCAGTATTACGTGAATGGCGGATTTCGCAGAGTTCCAGGCACAACATATCCCTCCCTTAAATATTTAACAATAAACAAATTATTACACCATCAAAACGCATTATATAAGAAAAGAGCCTATATGAACAGTAGAGTTGTTAACCTAAACCAATGGAAAATAATGATTAAACATGAAATGGAATAACTCACAGATAGTACCGTGAAGAACACAGTGAGCACGATCTAAAATAATAATCAAATTAACGTACAAAAATTGAGAAGAAAAATGACTAACGACTACCACAAAATACTCATGTAGTGACAAAATCCTTAAATCTGTCTGGTAAACGCCTCGATGATGGCGAACGAAAAGTCTCATATGCTCCACACGCTCTCTTAACTGCCACTCACAAGATTACAGACCAACTTCACGTAATCATCCGGACTACCACCCTGTCCTTGTTCCAAGCACAACCACCACTAGTGCACACTGTATGAGACATCACTTCCACCATTTGTATTGGCAGAGAATACCTTTACTCCCCTTTCATGACATGGATTATTTATTCTCACCTAGCTTTCCCAATTCACTTTCTTCACACCAGACTTGGAATAAACATACTTCGCTTGAATTTTTGCCCTGACATCCACAATATTACAGGAGGGATCCATAGTTTTAGGACCTATACAATTTCTACACAACTTGGACCCAGTAACACATCCTCTGAATAAAGCAAAGGGGGTAACCCCCTTAGACTCAGGGCGTCGTTCAAATGGACCAGAGCATTTATTCCAATGATACCTTCCAATCTAATTTATTGATTAATGCCAACTAATATTTTAGCGTATGGTTGAATTTATCCACCAAGCCATTATTCCCAGAACGGTACTTGTACGAGTGATGCCACACTCTGAAGAATCTAACTATCTCCTCAGAAACCAATTGAGTGCAATTGTCAGTTACAATTTCGCTGGTATACCCTTCCCTGCTGTAAACCTTTTGCAAAACCAATATAACAGTACATGTTCCAGTATTATTCAAAAGAGCCACCGCTGGCCATTTCAACATGTAATCTACCAATACCAGGGAAGCTGCCCATTTATTTTAATAAAGGATGGTTCCTCACCTACAGCGGAGTGTGGCCCTAATTGCTGAGCAATGTTTGGGGAGATATAGACAGATCAGTCTTTCATCCGTAACACCACTCACAAGCAGGATAGATGAATGCGGACCCAAAGTTCTTCGTGCCAAGGTTTTTTCTTTTAATTTAATCACCCTGCATCTTTGCCACCACGCATTTCAGCCCCACCTGGTCCTTGATCATATGACGCTCTGCGTATGTTTAACCAAATATTTAAAGTGCTAGTGCAAATTACAAACAGCTGCTTCCACAATAGACAGTGTAGAAATACTCTCAAACACAAGCATGATGCATAAAAGTTTGCCAGTACATCCGTATCTAATGACTGCATTCTATCAATGAGAGAGTTAAAATTCCCACTCTAAACTAACTGCTTAAATGCAACTGGGGGACATATATATGTAAAATTATGCACAACAGGATCAAAAATATTGCAATTGGCATTTAAAATCTATAAAAACATTAAAATTGTAAAAAAGCTAAAAATGCCAAAATAAATACCACAATAGTATAACTATTTTACCAGATCCTAAATGTTCGAATTAAATTATTGAGTTAAGATTTCTTTGAAGATTACTAGATATGCATGTTTTGCCAGTCAAGTAAAAAGAAACCAGTTGTATATAGGCATAACAATGCTCATGAAAAACTACAGCCCAAGTGGGTAAATCATTGCTTCCTGCCTGTGGTACAGAGCCGACATATTTAAGAAGAACGAAACAGGTTGATCCCTTGAACCAGCCGGTTCAAGAAAAGTGCTACCGTGCATAAAAATGTACCCAGAATAAAAACACCGGAACCATAAATAAGTGCATTGAATTGATAAGGAAAATAGTGCACACTATGCATTCTCATTTTTCTAAAAAAAAAAAAAAAAAAAAAAAAAAAAAAGAAAACTCTATAAGGGCATTTAATTGAGAAACCACAATTCAGAGTCACCATTGACATATGGGGTGACAGAGCCCGTCATCCTAAAGACAAGTGTATAAGTCTTCACTAGCGTTAAGACCCACCGGGGACTTTGTGTAGAGCTCCAGTATGTATCATGTTTCTAAAAGACGGAGCATGCATTCACGGTTTCCACCCCTTCTGAGTGGAGGAACACAATCTATTACAAAGTAACTAAGATGTGAAGGGTTACTTTCATGAACCATATCAAAATGCCTTGCCACAGGGTAGGCTTGGTCCTTATTTGTGATGGCGCGTATGTGCTGGTGGCGAATATGTGCTGGAGTATCCTTTTGTGCACCAGGAGTTTGGTACTCCCAATGTACCTTAAAGCACAAGGACACTCCAGCACATACACGGCATAATCCGTTTTGCAATTGAGTTTTTTGTTGATATATATATAAATTTTTTTTTTTTATTTGCACAGGATGTATTGGCAACCGCCACAAAGATAGCTCAATATATAGATGGATTTACAACATTTGGGAAGAGCACCTTCTCTTTAAATGCTGGCTATATACATTTAAACAAATGTCTTAAAAGTAGCTTGGCTTTAAAATAGCATCAAGAGCACTTTCCCCACAGATGAACAACTTGCCCAATTCTAAAATAGTAGCTGCACTGAAGTCCTATCTATGTATGACCCAAAGATTGTGGCCGCATGAAACGTGTAGATGTGCATCACAGGATCAAAATTAAAGGAGATCCTCTGATGCAAGCTGTAGATAAAGCGGTGATGCCACAAAGAATTACTGGCCCAAGGGTCAGAGAAGCAGCTGCAGCGTGGTTTGGCAAACACACAGCAGCAGCACAAAAGCCAGTGGTCGCAGCAGGACGCGGGGCTGGTTTCCCGCTCGTCAACACTAAAATAAAGGAGATTTATTTTATTTTAAAAGTTTTCTATAGCGCGAACATGATGACCGAGGGTATCAGAGAGCTTTTCAGTTTATACACCAAGAAGGATACAAGAGGTAAAAACAGAACAAAACAAAATTAACTTTCTTGTAGAGTTGGGCACCCTAGGGAGCTTAGGAAGCTAGGACTAAAACAGAGGATTCTTCATCCGTATTGTTTGCTTCCTTGAAAAGGCAGTGGAGGGATTTACAATGTAGTGAACAAGGGAATAGGGGTGTCATGGCACAATACAGCATAACATTTGTAAACGGAAGAAGCGGAGGTCACAAAGGACCAATAGGTCAACAAAACAGAGTTTGTAGACTCAAACTAGCGAGGGTGTCCTCTAGCTCCCTTTCTATGGAAAAAATCTCTTCATCACTAACAATTTAACTTCCTTTTTGAAAAGGACAGTAAAGGGATCAACCTGACCTCAGGGGCAAGGAGTTTCATATCGTCGGGCGATAACCGAGAAGGCTCGATTGTAGGGGTTTTTAATTGAATTGTTGTGGTTTAAGCAGTAAAGTGCTGGCACTTCTAGAGGCTCTCGAACCACCTGAGAGCTCCAGTTTTTGAGCGAGGAACATTGGGGTATTGAAATGAATGGCTTTATGTGCAATACATGCAATTTTTAGTTCTATCCGAGCTTCATATGGGAGCCAGTTCAGAGATATCAGAACTGGCGAGATATGATTGTATCTTTTAGAGCCTGTTAAGAGCCTTGCAGCATAATTGAGGGCAGCCCTGAGAGGAGCAGTCTTCGATCTTAGAAGGAAGCATAGGGTTGCGCTACCATAATCCAGCTTTGAGATCACCAAGGCTTGCACCGCAACCCTTAAGTCAAGTAAAGTGGGAGAAAAGTTTTTTTTTTCCCCTTGAGATGCGGAGTTGGGAGTTCGCTCCTTTGGTGAGAGTACTAATGTGCTTCTGCATGTTCAGACTTGTCTAGCATTATTCCCAAAGAGATTGCGGAATTAACGACGTGCTGTTAAGTGATTCATCCATTGTTCTAGGACTGGAGATTGCTTGGGTGGTGTGCTTAAGAGAATTCTGTATTAAGGGTCTTTAACTTCACATGGTCATGTGTCAACCAGCTTTGTGTTTTCAGTAAGACCGAGTTGAGGGACCTGATGTCCTCAGGAGAGGAGATCTTCAGGTACAGTTGGGTATCATCTGCGCACATGCGATAGTGAATGCTGGATGATTTCAGAATTTCTGTTAAAGGCTCCATGAACAGGTTGAAGAGAGTGGGTGAGAGTGCAGATCCCTGTGGAACCCCCAGCGTGACCGGAGAAGGATGAGATAAGGACTCGCAAGATAAGATGACCACTCGTTGGAAGCTTAAGACTATATTCAAGTCCCCATTAGGCGACCAACGGCTCCTTATTTATTTGAAAAGTTTTATTTAGCGCTGGTAAGACCCAGAGGTATCAGAGCGCTTTACATGAGGAAAGACATTGTTTCAGAATACCCCAATTCCAACTGCAACTCCATAGGCATTCCATGAATGACTTCATGGAGTTCCAGGCACAACAGGTACCCTCCTCCCTGTCTAGCGTGGACCATTGCTATGAGGTCCCCAGCAGGCAGTCACCTCTCCCTATTTGAAAACCAGATTGAGTTAGCATGTCCCCCCTAGCCCACCATGTTCTGATCTCTTCAGCCAACAATAATAGCCCCCAGGAACCAGTCCAGACAACGCCGCCGCTCTCAATGGCATCAGTGCCAGTTTGAAGAGGTAGCAGGCTCATTCACATACTCCCATCGCTGTAAATGATGTGTGAATGACAGGCTGGTGACACCAAAGATCGCTCTTTCAAGGCTACCTTTTAAGCACTGGTGAATTACCCTACATTACACCAACCAGCCCCTACACACATGTTGCGACTCCACTAACTGCTGGAGGGTTTGACCCCCCTGAAAATAGCACCACAGGCCCCAAGGGTGGGGCCTTCCAGTTCAAAGACATCTGGATTAAGGCATTCAGCAGCAGGTGGTTGAGTGCATGGATGGGCCACATGGTCCTGCCCTCCGACCCAAATTCATATGCCCAAAAGGCCACACAGAAGGTTTGGCCAAAGACCTATACACGGTGACGGTTACACAAAAAAAACAAGGGGTCTAAAGTATCAATCTCGGTTAACATAAAATGTCATCAAAAAGAAACAAAAATTTACTTGAAGTCATGGTTTCTATTTCTCATAAGATTGACACCATTTATTTTTTTTAAACAATTCCCGTAAAAAATAGCGGTCAATGTGAATGGAAATTTGCCTAGCATCTTAACGGTAAGTTTCAATTCTATTAAGGACATGGAGGCGAGGATTATGCTCATATTCTCTCTTCGCTTTATTTTAACAAAGTTTACAGCAGCCAAAAATCAAACTTTCCAGAGAAAAAAAACAACAACTCCTATGAGTCATCGGGAGATCCACAACATTGTAGTCCTTTTATAGTGTCCATTGTTAGCCATATAGCCCCTCCGCACTGTCTTTGCCTCCTCTTTCTTCGCGCGAGTTACGCCAAAGGTTCCTCTCACGGATCCTGTTTGGAACCGTTGTTTCCAAAGAAAAATAGGGACAGCGTGAGGAATCATCCCAAAATCCAGCTGAAGGCACAAAGGTCAACATCTTGATAAAGAGGAACTGAAATTCACAATGGCAAATGCCGCAGATAAAAAAAGTACTATTACCAAAACTCTGAACAAATGACTTACCACCATGCCGGAGGGTTCGCCCTACGGCTCTCCAGGCGGGATAATCCTCACCTCCGTGTCCTTAATAGAATTGAAACTTACCATTACGATGATAGGCAAATTTCGATTCTATGTCAGGAACGGAGGTTCAGATTATGCTAGTTTAAAGCTTACTTACCACTAGCTGGGCCATTTCTAATACCGGCTTAAAGTAAAATCTTTTGATGGTAGAGTCTGAGGACCAATCTGCCGCACGCATCAAGTCCTTCAGATGGGGCCCCCCCCCCCCAAGGAAAAAGCTTTTGAGGCCCTGGCCCCCCTTGCTGAATGTGCCCCACACTGGAGCATAAGGTTAGCACCCCACACACGACAGCATCTCTGCTGCGGTCCCGCCCACTTCCTGCTTATTAGCAAGTGCGCCAAGCGGAAATGCTCAGTGGCGTGCCAAAGGCAAGCCCGCCTGCGCCTGTCCGATGCCAGACACCCTGCCCGTTTCAAATCCCACCTTGGCTACCCTGATAGCCGATGGCTATTATACAATATACTAGTCAGGAGCGCCACTCCTTCAACTCTGCGCCTCACCCTCCACAGAGAAACCCCGTATCCTTACAGACCAACCTCTGCTTCCCCGCATACTCGGCAATACTTAAAGGCTCCTAGCTACATCAATCACAGTAAAAGCGGGCCTTCCCTTCACTCACCGACCTTGCCTATACGGCAATGCCCGGTCCCTCCCTAAACACGCACTAGAGATATGGGCGCTACTAGACACTGAAAAGCCAGAAAGGCGCTCAAAGGTCCAAATAGGATCATTTACCTCTATTAACCAGGAAAATGATAAAGGTGTTCCTCAGGGATCAATACTGAGCCCTACGCTCTTTAACCTATATGTATCCCCCCTGGCACAAGTAATCAGAGCACACGGTTTTGAAACCGTGTCCTATGCTGACGACACTCAGCTACTGATCACCTTAGGCCCAGACCCCAGTGATACCAAACTGAGATATCAAAAGTGCATGGTCTCAATACAGGACAGGATGACCAACAACTGTTTGATGCTTAATGCTGGCAAAACAGATATCGTGCTTTTTCGGAAATGCCGACAAACATTGGACAGATGAATGGTAGCCACCGACACTGGGAACTTGCCCCTCTCCCAAGACCTCAGTCAAGAACCTAGGGTGACATCGATAATAGGCTGTCCATGACTGAACATGTCAACAAGATAGTACACACAAGCTTTGGACTGATGCGCAGTCTGAAGAATTTTTTTTAATGGATCCCCCTTCCGTCCCGCATGCCCTTAGTCCAAGACCCAATTATAAGCTGTATGGATTATGGCAATGCTCTGCTGGCCTCCATAAATGATAATTGTGAGAAGTTGACCTGGTATATGATGTTCACTATTCTCGTGAGCACGTTGCACCAGTCCAAACAACTCTTATGGTGATGGTTGTAAAGTCAACCTTATAGACCAGCTATCCTAGTGGTAGCATGGACAAAGCAGTCTTAGGCTAAAACTTCAGAGCATGTGAAGCAAGCCGTTTTACCAATATAACCCCTTGAATACCAGATGAAAGGACACCACAAGGTATATATATATATATATATATATATATATATATATATATATATATATATATATATATATATATATATATATATATATATATATATGGCAAACTGGTGTTGGGCAAAATAAACCTCTGAGAAAACACCAACCATTGGGTCTCGTCTGGTCTGTTACAGATATTGGCTGTTGGCGCTACATACGATATATATATATATATATATATATATATATATATGTGTATTTATTACTAACACAACCCCTCTGCACTCTTTATGAGGTCAGAGTTCGAGATACAGCACAAGTTACTCAATAAGCATACTATAGGTTGCACAAATACAGTTCTGCCCTAGGGGCCTCACAAACAATATACTAAGTAAGTGGTATAAGAACCACTTCAGAAAAGGTGAGTAGGCCTAGGAAGTGGCTGGGGCCACACTGGACAACCAAGGGATTGGAAGTAGTAGACCCACGGGATGCGTGTGCAGTGTCTAAACACACACGCGAGTTACCATAGAGTTTAAATGGGAACGTAAATGTTACAAAGTAATAGATTTCGGACACTTCCAGATGGACTACGGGAAAACACTGATAAACTAGGACACTTTGATAGTTTTTACCCACGGGAGCACCGGAGTACTCGAGTTACCTCACCCAGGGAAGCCGGGTGCATAGGTGTGAAGTTGTGTCGGGTTTCGTCGCAGTTTCCTATGGAGAGCTGCAAGAAAGTGCTGCAGGCAACCAGGAGAAAAGGGTCCGGGTGGATCCAAGGGTGGATCGGAGACGAGAAGAACCTTAAAGCAGAGAGGACAGAGTCTGGGTCACTAGCCAGTGACCAGGAAGGAACCAGGCGATGTCGAGATGCAATCAGGTGAAGAAGTGAAGCTTGTCTCTGCAGCCACGTGGACCAGGAGGCGTAGACGCCGACCAGGAGCTGGATACAGACTGTCCCACGAAGGATCTAGCTGTTGGCGGTGTCGGTATCCGGATTCGACCCAACAAGCCTTGGCAAAGGCAACCAACGCAGGAAGTGAAGATGGGCTTCTGTTCATACCAGCAAGGTCTGGGGCGCTTCTCTTTCACAGGGAAGCTGGAGTAAGACTGGAGCAACCAGGCAAGCGTTGTGGTTTCAAAAGGATGTCTTCAGAGGGGCCACTAGCCAACGGGCTAGCAACAGCGAAGGCGCGTAGAGGAGAAATGCAGGCGCAGGCCCCACACGGCACTCGTGGAGTGTGGAGGGCTGAGCTTCGGTGCAAATACTGCTCGGGTCTGGGGCTTCTCAAACCCCAATGCACAACTTCGAGGGAACCTCAGAAGCTGCACGGTTAGCAAAAAGCAGGTAGTTCAGGATGTCAGGTCCCACGTCGCTCGTGTCCGCCACAGGTCTCAGCTTTGCTGGAGTTGTGGGTCGGAGTCGGAGACGTCTGAGAATCCAGTTCCTGGGTCGCTAAGTCTTCGGGATCCGGCTGGAGCGTCGACAAAGCAAACCAGCAAGTTACTGGTGGTGCCTGTTTGCAAAGGGTAGTCACTCCTTGACCACAAGGGAGATGTCTTCAGTCTTCCAGTCGATGTGGAACGTCGAAGGTCCAAGAGTTCGTGTCAAAGTTTCTTCCAGGATAAAGTCTTTAGACTCAGCTCCTATCTTTATACTAAACTAAGGGGCTGGATTACCTGCTAGGTCCCTCCTATGGGTGGAACCTGGGAAGGGGGTGGTTACACCCCTTTCCCTTTGTCCAGTTTCGCGCCAGAGCTGGGGCTGGAGTGCCCCAGCAACTGGTTTGAACCAGGCTATGCGTGGGTGGAGCACCTTGTGTGCCCCAGGCAGTGTCTCATTTCATTCAACCCACCCTGCCCCAATACACTAAAGCTTGTCTGGGGAGGTGCTCGCACCTCCCAAGGCAGGAAACCTATTGTCCAGGCCTCCCCCTCGGGGGTTTCGTCCAGTAGCAAGAGGTCAGACTCGTGTCTGTGGCAGCAGCATCCATTTTGTGATGCTGAGGCTCTGTTTAACTTTAAACAGGTAAAGCAGTAGCTACATGTCTTCTCCCTCTAGAAAGGTGGAATGCTACCCCCGCCACCAGAACTGGCGGGGGTAGTATTCCAAAGCGCATATGACACCTTACACGACATTTTTGATAAAGCCAAACCAAAGTTAGCATTAACCGAGAGGATTATAATGCACTTAAGAGTATATGGTATGGCTATATCATAGAACAGCTATAAGGACATGGTTCCGAAAGCTGCAGACAAGCTCAGCTCATGCTAGAGCACCCTCTCACATAAAACCAAGCACTCTGCCTTCAGGTTTGTCAAGGCCTGCCATAGGAGTGACTTATAGGTATATATATATATGTGTCCATATATAAGGGTAGATATAGGTATACTAAATCTAAGCAAGGGGTGATTACACAACCTTGCCAAAGCTAAGTGATCAGACTGTGGTGTCAGTTTGGCAGGCCAGCCAGGGGGGGCATAATACATGCTGCAGCCCCTGGTAGGCCTTGGATGCACCTATGCCCTGGGTACCTATGGTACACTATACAGGGGCTCACAAAGGTGACCCAATACCCAATTAGATATGTACCTAAAGTACATGGAGTCCATTTTACAGCGAGAGCAGATAGTTGGCCTGGGATCCTGCTAATCAGGGCCCCAGGCTAAGTCGAAAACCAGCTAAACACTAGGCAAAAAGTTGGGGGTAACCTTAGTCAGATATCCACCTTCCTACAAGAATCTCTTGGCAAAACTTCAGGTTCTGCAAAACACAGTGCCAGAATGGTGCTTGATCTTCCTCCCCGCACCCACTCTGTGCCCAGCGTCAGGACTCTGCTCTGGCTCCCTATAAAGAAACGCATAAAATTCAAGTTATGCTGCCTAGTCCATAAAACCATCAATGGACAAGGACCAACATTTAGAAGAAAAAAAATATCAAAAACCACTGTCCGGTCAGAACCCTCAGATCCACCAACATGCTGCTGCTAACTATTCCCAAAGTTCGCACAGTTAGAAACGGCGAAAGGGCCTTTTCCAAAATAGCCCCTGAAACTTGGAATGACCTGCCCCAACACATTAGGACCGAACCCAACCACCTGAAATTCTGAAGAAACCTAAAAACCTGGCTTTTCTAATCGTCTGACTACTGTCCCAGCTTTTGAGGATCTGCCAGCGCTCCAAGACCTACGGGTGATTTATGCGTTGTACAAATACAAATTGTGTCGATGCCCGCTTCTTGCATGACCCAACGCACCCACCTGGCAATGGTGGTGGGGGGAGAGACAGCCTTGTGGGGCTTCTTTAGGGCAATGAGCAACTAGCGTTCGCACAGAGGACGAAATTCCGGAGTCATTTCTACATATGCCTTGAGGCAGCCCACGACACACAGCTTTGGCATGTCCGGGAACGCCCGGATATGAAATAGTGCGAGTGAGGATTTAGTGCAACGTCCCACCGTGAAAACCACCCCTTCTGGGGAGAACACCCTTGCTGAGATATCCAAGGCTCGCACATCAGAAACTCTCATGCAGGAGACCAAACATAACAGCATCGCCAGCTCAGCTGAGAGCTCTTTCACTGAAAGGTACCGGTACTGCTGCCAGGACAGAAAGAGACTCAGGACCAGATTAACGTCCCATAAAACAGAATAGCGCGGTTCCAGAGGCCAGGAGAGGTGAATGCCTTGCAACAACCTGCATACAAAAGGGTGTTCACCCACCGGAGCCCCCTCCACCGGGGCATGGCCTAAGGAAACCGCCGATCGAATCACATTGATTGTATGGTACGCCAAGCCGTTTGTAGCTAGATCAGCCAAGTTCAAAATTTGAACCGCCAAAATGTTGTCCATTTTTAGAAGGACACATGACTGAACTGTGTCCGTGGTCCAACACTTGATGGCGAAGGACACCACCAGGATCTTCAGACAGTTGATATGAAGAGCTTATTCGTCTAATGATCAGACTCCTCCAGTGGAGAATTCCCCGCAACGGGCGCCCCAACCTGTCCTGCTGGCGGACTCTATGATCAGGTCAGGGGCAGAGCGAAAATTGCGCGGCCGTTCCATGCCTCCATGTGGGCCAGCCACCACTCCATCTTCTCCCTTACTTTCGCATTGAGCGGCACTGACGGGCATAAGACAGACCCTTCCGAAGATGGTAAACCTTCAATCGCTGGAGGGCACGATAGTGCAAGGGCCCCGGGAAAATCGCCTGGATTGAAGAGAAGAGAAGCCCCACCAGCCCGGCGTTTTATCTGAGCGACGTGCACTTTTTGGCCATCGTCTGTCGCAGCTCATGGCGGACCTTGGCCATTTTCCACGACGGGAGGCCCAAGGAAGATTGGACCGAGTCCCGGAGAAAGGTTACTCTTTGTGACGGAACGAGAACCGAATTGGGCTCGTTGATGATGAAACCCAGTCCCTGGAGGAGGTTCACTGCTAGCTGAAGCTGCGTGGACAAGATCTTGGGGTACTGCGCCATAAGGAGGATATCGTCTAAATAGACGACCATGTGAATATCTTGCGCTCTGAGGAACTCCACAGCTGGGTGGAGCACCTCGGTGCTGAGGAACGACAGGAAGGGAGGTAATCTCGTACATCTGGTCGTTCCATCATAACTGTAGAAACAGTCGATGCGGGGGATGTATCGGGACCACCAGATAGGTGTCTTTCAGATCCAGGCGCACCAATAATCAGAAGGAAGTAGGACATCCCGAAGAAGATTAATCCCCTCCATCTTGAAGTGGCGGTATACCAATCATCCGTTGAACTCCCGGAGAATGATAACCGGCTGACGGCCGCCGTCGGACTTGTCCACTAGAAATATATTGCTCAAAAACCTGTTGCGATGCAGGACCAACTGACAAATGGCTCCCTTGCGCTCTTCGTCTACAAGTTCCGCATCGCGAGTTGTGAAGTAAATAGGCCGAGGGTGGAAATGCTGACGAGGGTGGTCGTAGAAGTCTATGCGAAAACCTTGTACGGTTTGTAAGACCCATGCATCAGAGGTAATAGAAAGCCATGCGTTCAGAAAGCCTGCCAACTGACCCCCGATCAGAACGTACCACACGTACTGGTTGAATTTCCGTTCTTGAAGCCTCCACGGCCCCTAAAGTGTTGGCCCCTGGTGGGGTAGAAATTGGTGTAGTTGGTGCTGGTATTATATTGTCCGCAACCGGAGCCATGTCCCTTCTGGGGCTTTTTGAAACATCGAAAGCCAAGCGGCCCCTGCCTCGGCCGGCCCCATGGAAAACCTGCAGGTTGAAAACGCGTTTGATATTTGACTGCGCTTTATCTAGGGATGTAAAGGTCGCTACAAATTTTCCAAGTTCCTTTACAAAGGAGTCCCCGAAAAGGCCCCCCTGTGCCACTGCCCCCTCCTGCGAGGAGGCCACATCCCCAATGTGGGGTCCAGTTTAATCAAAAGGGAACACCAGCGTTGCGTTGACAGGGCACAGTTGGCGTTACCCATGAATATGATGGCCCTCTGAGCCCAGTTGGAAAGCACTACGGGTGATATAATGGAACCTGAAACTTTTGCCTCTTCCGCCATGTCCAAAATCTTGGTCATGGGACTGATGGCGTCAAGAAGTTTATGTTGACAAGAATGCCAAGATTTGTCGATCCCTTTGCGTGGATCTTTCATATATTTGGCTAAAAAAGTGGCCATTTTTTAGTCTAGCTCCGGGGTACAAGCAACCTGATCTTCAAGGGAAGACCTTGGGCATTCCAGCTTTAAGCAGTCACAGGCCTCCTTCTCCAGGGGCTTGCGAAGGCGGCCTGCGACAAACTTAGCCACTTTGTCCCCAGGGGTCCAAGCAGCGTACCGCGGGTGGATGATCTGGTCCAGGTCTAGCATGCCAGAGTCGTCGTCCTGGGTTGAAGTTGAAGGTACCACAGGGCACCAGGGCCGTGATGACCCTTCCCTGTCATCCAAATCCTCCGGGGAGTCCGCGACAGGCTCAGAAGAAGCCGGACCAGGAGTCTCTGGGGGTTCTGGAGCAGCCAAAAGGCACTGCTGGCGCAGTGTTTCCCTTCGCTAAAAACGCACTCTTAAGACGCGCAAAAGCGTCCCTGGCCACCCCCTCAAAACATTACTTATTTGCTAGGGGAGGCTTGTCTCCTGCGGGGGTGGGGTTGTTTGTTCATGAAGCCCTCCCCCACCAACCTGGTTGGTGGCATGCTTCATCATCGGGCCCACCCTGTGACACCGAGTGTGTCCCAGGTGTACTTAGACGCCTGAATACAGCGGAGCAGGTATGTTTCTGAGTGTGCAGTGTAGTGACGTGAAGGTGAAAGTTTAAAATCTATACAGGGATCCCAGTACCAGAGGGTAAATTATATTTTAATAACTGGGTCACTTAGCAATATTTATACCAATAAGTAACATGGTTTAACACATTAAAGAACAGATATAATTTTGCAAGCGCACATATGTGCATTTTACCCTTTTGTGACTTATTAGATATGTCACAATCTTGTACTGGCTCAAATGCTGAAGTGCTCCACAACACTGTTCCAAGAGTAGATCAGCATACTTCTAAGATACCAATATTATTTGACATTACTTACACGCCAAACACGGAGGTAATCTCCACTGGTTGCCAAAAGGTCTGGGTAAACTCCTTTAGTGTCAGGAATCCACATCAGTTTTGTAGTTGGGTATGGATGATCAAAGGTGTTCCTGCAAATAAATTCTGAACTCTCCTCATCAAGTCCAACAAGTTGCACCTGCAGAATAAAGTTGAACAAAATGTTAGTTTTCTCACCTTCCGGTTGAACATTGCCTCACTGCTAAGGAAATGACAGCTTTTTGGCTTTCTACATCAGTGATCTTACGCTATTTCTCTGCATCACTACTGTTTGCCAAACCAACCTTTTTTAATTTTTCGGTTGCTGCTTGCATGTCCTTAGCCACTCTTTTTCTGTAGGGCAAGGTGAGCATTTCAAACCTCTCACTTGGGTTCAGAAGGGAGACCAAGAAACACAAAGCATAGTTTCCTACCCAGTGTTTTAGAGAAGCAGTCAGACCCTGTTAGGTGGAGAACTGAGCACAGGGCACACAGACATACTGGGACCAAATTATGGTGGCTGGAGCAGTTTGCCTCTGCTGTCCGTCCTACCATGGTGCAGCAAAGTGGGTCAAGTACACACTTTTGACCTGGACACCCATGTTAGTTCAGAAGAGATGAAAGTACAGGCTCAGAACTCAAAGAACAGACATGTGAACTTAATGTACAGTCTACTGCTGTTCTTTGTAAAACAAAATAGTTAATACCAGAAAAACTGAGACACTACACACAGTAACTAGGGGTTCAGGTACAGGGTTCTACTAAATAAAACTATGGAGCTCTAGCCAACTCCTATAAACCCCACACCAAGTACAGTGCTCTAAAATAACTAGTAATTAGTACAATACTTTGTTTGAGCACAATTGCTGTTGCTATTGCCCCACGCTTCCATGTCCAGGACTCTTTCCTTAACCCCTTTCCTGCGGCCTGCGATTTTGCGGCAGTGCGGCACTTCCGCAAAATGGGCGGGCCCCGTCGGCAGCACAAGCGAGGTAGTACTGCCGTCAGCCAACGGCCGACAGAAGCAGGCAAGGGGTTAAACTACAGGAATGCAGGAAATCCATTTCTGCTATCTGAGCAATCTATACTCCATCATCTCTCGCGTCATAGAGAGTGAGTGCAATCCAAAATGGGTACTGGGATACTCGCTGTCATATCCACACACACTTAACAGGCACAAAGGATGACAGTGGAAGGGTCCGGGTGTAAGTAGAACTTTACATAAGTAAGACCAGTTCAGTAGCTACTACACCTTAAATATGTACAAATACCAGTGAGCTGCCACCACCACCTTTAGATCAACAACCCAGGAAATGAACAGTAGTCCCTTTTCAAGAAAGAAGTCAAGCTTGGTGCCCACCGCCAGGTTACTGAACAAGTAACAGTCATCATGGATAGGCCTACGCATCAGCATACACATTTGATTAGCGCGTAAGCAGGCCCCTGTAAGTCAGGATACCAGTGCATGAAGAGTTATGTCACCCAAGGCAGGAGCATGCATGAGTTTACCATGCAGGGGAAATTGCTGTTACAAAAGAAGCCCAACAACAGAGCAGTAATCTCCCTCCCAAGTGTAAGAAAGAATCATGGTAACAAAAGTAGCGAGCCTCCTTCTTTGTGCATGTAGGAGGACCAATGATACAACGTGTTTAGGCCCCTCCCAAATGTCTGGGAAAAGCCTAGAAACAAAAAAGATTTGAAGTTCACTTCTAAGTATCATAACTGCAAGCATTGTGCTCCATACTGAAATATTAAAGCTCGGTAACAGAAGGCATTTCACCACTCTTGAGTCTCAGGGAAGCGAGGTAACACAAAGTACTGAGCCTCTGCAAAGTGTTAGAGACAATGGACGTACAATTGAAACTTTCATTCAAAATTCGACCTAGAAGTTACACAAAAGAATGAGTTGCTTACACACACAACGCAGCAGCAGAATATCAGATTTGTAAATCAAAAACACTACACAGATGTTTTTAGTCACTATATAGGATGACACCTGTAAGGGACCACTGAAAATGAAAACACTAAACTTCACTTCTAAGGAACTAGCTAACACATAAAAACAGTCTTGCCCACTACCCAACTGAAATACTTTTAAAGTTGCATATGCAGCTTGTCCAGAAAATTAGAATCGATACAGGGGAAGGAAAAAGGCGACGAGCAGGGTGTTATATCTTCATTACAGTTTGATACCATCCATGGAATGTGGGTACCTCAGTATATATTCTGTGTAATGGAATGCTGTGGTGAGTTAGGCGAACTGAGGTGGATAAGAATTGCGCATGCTTGAGGAAACTAATTAACAAGCATTTACAATGCAACGGTTTCGCCTTTGGAAAAGTTAGAGCGATTGGCAATGTAAAGGACAATGCCATTTATTTATCTGTTTTCAACTTCTTAACAGAAGACTATACAATGTACTATAGCATTCACTAGTTTTACAATGCTTCAACCCAAGTTACCTGCAATGCTAGAGCGCTCAATTGTACCACCAGCTCCTTACGTGACTATCTCACGCAGTCCGGTGTTTTACTTTACATCCTGGAACTTCTAGTCCTGTTTATCGCAATGGCAAAACGTGCACTACAAGTCCCAGATTGCAAAGCAAAAACACAATGAAAGCGCTAATCTTGCATAGAACTGGAAACTTGTGAGTTTTAAACAGCGCCCTGCAGAACTGCCTAGGGTCAGCTAGTGTGTTCTGATTTAATAACGGGAGTCACACAAGATCGCAACACAACAGGGACAATACAATCAGCATATGGAGTGGCTCTGACATCTTAAAATAGGTGTGGTTCCCACTTCAACTAAGCCTGACCCCAATCCTGCCGGAGCCGGATGCATGCACACAATACAATCCCTCAGGGACACAGTAAAAAAATATAAATTTTGGATCCGTTCATTTTGTGCATTCTGAATCTCACAAGCAATTAATTACAAGAGAGAGGAAATCTTTTAGATACCGGTCACAAGTATGAAAGTTCCGTAATGGGAGAGGCAGGAGTACCAGACAAACTACGTAGAGTAAAAAGCAAGGTGTAATAAAAAAGGCAGTCATGGTGATGGGAAGTACTAGGTCATGAGACACATTCCTGAAAGTCTACAGGAAAGGGGATCTCCGAATTTTAACACACCCACGTCTCGGGTGGTTACGCTGAAATAAAAAGATGCTGTGCAGTGACGGATCTAATCTAAGAAACTGACACGCACTGGTGGGAAGCACCAGAGGGTATTTGACATACAGTCAAGCAGTCTGAAAATTAGTGTCTTACTTCTTAATCCAAGTTGGCAAGACATCTTGCACACAACGGACACTGGGTGGCTCAAGTATCTGGCAGGTAAAGCAAGTTGCGGTGTCCTTAATCTAGCAGAAAAAAACAGACTGGGGCATCCAAATGCCCTACGAAAAAGAAGACATTGTATTACTTTTCACAGCAGGCAGTGCAGTATGGTGGTGCACAAAACTGTTAAGTGTTGGAGATTTCCTGGATGCTGCAGGGAGTGTAGAGAAATGAGGTTCCTGGAAGGGAATATCCTGCAGCAGGGGAGTTCCCTGGAACTGTCAGACACTGCAGGCTGGGAAGGTCCCATGGATCTGCGAAGTAATACTGTCTGCACCTGCTGGCCCCTCTTACCTGCGCAAGACCGGGTCTTCCATATCTTGAGCAGAAGGATGATAATAGCCGCCAGGTGAGACAGATCTCCAGTAAGTCTGAAGACGTTCATGATGAGGGGGTTGCTGCGACCAGGGCCCTGGTGAAATAACGCTGACTGACTGCACACCTGGCAATGAAAGGGCCCGGTTCCGTACTGCAGCTGGGGTAGGTCTGAAAATGGCGAGCGACGAGCGACGTGGCCCGGGGACGTGGCCAAACATAGGAAGGTGGAGAGAGGACTCTTGGAGCGCACCGCCCCCTCGGGACGCACAGCAGCATAGCGGACATCTTGAAACGGATCACATTGGCAAAAGCAGTGTCCCAATGAGGTTTCAAGAGTGACTAAATCACCGCATATAACATGTAAACTATGAGGTATTTATGACTAACGTTTGCTGGAGTCAATTTGTTTCAGCATCACTTGACAAGGAAATAACATATGACTATAACTGTATTACTTATCAATATCAAGAAAGCAATACTGTTAGAAAACGGCAATTATTTAAGGAACGAGTAAGTATTAGGAGCGTGTTTTGTTATTGATTAATTATTGATTCTTTGTGTATGTTTTATTTAAATTACCACTTATGCAGACCCTACTTCTGTTTCATAATGGCCACTTTATTACGCAGACCTGTTGTCTGGTTGCCTAGGCATTTACCAAGCGTGCTTTCTTTTCGATCGGAGTTACAGGAGCGGCCATCTTGCACTGTCAAGGATTTTCACAAATATATATTGTTTTAAAAAAATCCCATTTGAAACTTAGTCTTATTTTGATTGTTTGCCAAACACCACATTTAATTAATAGTTTCCAATAGCGGTTTCACAATTAAATTACTATTGTATCCCTTATACTCATTTTGTAATCATCTCGTTAGTATTTTCAATGTTAGCAATCATTATTAGGGCGGGAGTGGACACGGACGGCGGGAGGGGGCGGGAGAGGACACGGACGGCGGGAGGGGGCGGGAGAGGACACGGACGGCGGGAAACGTGCACAGGACAGCGAGGGGGGGGCGGAAAGGCACACGGAGGGGGCGGGAATGGACAGACTTTAAGTGAAAGGGGAGGGAACGGGAAAAAACGTAACTCCGCCCTGGGAAAAAATCTCAGGAACGCCCCCGAATCTGGTCCGGCCTTGACGGACAGATCTCTGTTCCAATGGCTAGCCTCCATTTATGGAGCTAGCCAATGGGACAGGGGGGCGTATTCCATTTTCCTTACTGGAATCAAGAGATTTCTCTGGAGGCGGAGCTAAGAGCTCCGCCCTCCAGCGAAACCTAATAAATCCTTTTTCCTAGAAGGAGAAAAACTGGAATCTGTTAATAGTTTTTGCTATCTAGGAATCACCTTTTCGGGAAATGGGAAATGGATTAATGAACAAAATAGTGTCCTTTTTAAAATGGCCCGGAATACAAACTGTATTTTTAGATTTGCTGCTAAATTAGGGGATCGCAGAATTCGTGAAATGTTAACCCTTTTTAATGCTAGATGCATCTCCTCAGCTATATACGGAGCTGGAATATGGGGGTATGATACACAGTGTACCAAATCTATCCAGGTGAGGGAGAATGTGTTTTTAAAAAGATTAATCAGTGTTCCAGTCACGGCTTCAACTGAGCTAATACACAAGGAATTAGATATGTACTATATCAATGATCTAATTGCCCTTCGTCCTCTATCCTTGTGGCGCTCAATATGGGCGAAAGAGGAAACCAAGTTTACGCAGGACGTAATAACAGATTGTATTAAACTTGATCGCCGTTCGAACATTCCCTGGCTGAAGCATATACATCACTGGTATAAAACTTTATATGGATTGGACATTTATAATGAATTAATAATGGACCCCATTTTATCAAAGCGGGAGCTGAAGGTCTCGTTTATGAAATTTACAGAAGAGACCAGGATGGAAAAATATACTAAACAGAGTACATTCAATTTTTACCAACAATATAATATGAATGTAGGCTTCCAATCTTATTTTGTAGCAGTTAGTATTCCCTCCCATCCATTTGTTTTAACCCGCCTCCGCCTAGGAATTGTGCATCATCTTGTGGCTTTTCCTGAGCCTAAAAAACCTGGAACCTGTGTATGCCCATGTGATGGCAAATCGAAACAGGGCACGTGTCACTTTATGCTGTCTTGTACTTTTTATACTTTTTTAAGGAAATATTACTTGAAACCCATCTTTTTAAAATACAATACGCATCATCTACAAACAGCAATGCCACTAGTGTTTAACCTAGAGTCCCCAGATGTATGCTTTTATGTGGCTACTTATATTTTAAAATGTATCTCTGCAAGAAAATCAATTATTATATGAGTTCCTTTAGCTGCTACATGTACCATGCACTTTAAAATTGATGCTGCTGTATCACGTATTTGTATTTTGCACACATATGTTTGTTGGACTAATTGCTGCCACTATTATATTTCTCATAGGGTTGGCTTATTACATGTATTTTATCATTGTTTTAGTTAATGGTTAGACTATGTGCTGCTATTCGCATATGCACTTTAGAATTGCCAATTTGCACATTTACTAAATCTAGAGACAATATTTAGCACTTTAAATTGCATATTTGTACATAACTAACGGTTGTAGGATTGCCAAAATCTTAAGCCAATAATTGAACGACCCAATGACTATGCTCTATTGATACTGCTAAAATGTCCTATCATGAGCGCTATTATGTAAGATTGTATTTCTTTTATTTCTTTTGGATAGCCTAATTTAGTATTGTGTCAAATTTCTTTTAAATGTATGTTGCTATATGGTTGTATTTCTTTACAAACCGAATAAAGCATCTTTGAATTTGAATTTGACTTTCAAATATACACAGCATCTCATAACATGGCCCTACAATGTAAAATAAACTTTATTCCTGCACCCTGCAGGTGATTAAGTTTCTTTTCTACGTTAACTGCTTCTTCATACAGCAGCATAGTTTGCTGTCACAAAGTCCATATTACAGTGTGCATAGTAATTTCTTAGCAAGTGTCTTCCCTATAGGCCCAAACCAGACAGATAAAACAAATGTTTTATCCCAGTTCTTTCTTGGGCTCAAGAAAAGAGCAGGACTGACTGATTCGTGCTTGCAATAACTAAGCACCGAGCACCCCACTATAAATATCTTCTGCCCTAAGTAGAAAATATTTGTTCAACAAATCTGCCCCATTTTCGCTGACGAACAGAGCAGTGTTAAATGCCCACCGTTAAATTTGGATCTACAACAAACACATCTGTAAATATATCTACATTCATGCACATCTTTGACATGAAGTTGGGGAATGGACTGCTGGAAAGAGGAACTGGGGTACTGAGAAACTAGACAGGCAGTAAGTTCAACGAAATAATGAAAAGTTACTCGAAAGAGCGAATTAAATGAAAGGGTACAAAGAAGGACGTCAGGAGCAGGACAGGAGGTAGGAAAAAATCTAATTTCTTTATAACCATGGCAAAAACTCCACACCGTAATTGTGTACAGACAAACACAAAGAAACACTGATATTACTTTTTTTTAAAGTTTGGAAATACCGAAAAAAAAACACTGAAATGTATAACAAATAGAAACTGAAAACTGGAAAGCATAGTTATAATGTAACATCTGTGAGTCCTGTCTATGCAACAGAAAAACTCATTCATGAAAGATATCATAGCAGTGTGCACCAGATAGCGCACGTTCATATTGTTTAGCAACTACAGCATTCAGTGATCGTTACTGGGTATGAGACAACAGTACATCGAACAGAAGAGCTATACAGTGCGGCACACATGACAAAATATGCAACTCGCTTCTTAGAGAGCAGAGGAAACACACCAATGAGTATGGAGAGACTAAACAATTTTAAAGACAGATGCACAATAACTGGGGGCTAAAGACAAGAATTGTGGAGTCGTGATCTAGGGCTGTCAGTCAGTGGGTCCACAGGTAGGCACATTTGAGAGGTGGAGCGGCTACAAGACTTATATAAATGTTTATTATGTTATTGATGTTACTAAGAAGCCATGAGATTGGATGAGATGAAGGCCTGTAACTAAAAAGACACCGGGCCTTTCGTACCCATGGACTGGGTAAACGTTCAACTTCATTAGGCTGCTTGCTGATCTTGCTGTTTTAAAATGTGTTAGTGTGGATTCCACAGGTTTCAATGTCCCAAGCACTGTGTGGCATTTACTGCAGCTCTCGTTTCCAGACTACTGCAGGAAAGGAGGAGGCACTCAGTTGTAGACCTTCAGTGCATCAACTGATACTATAGGGCTCGCTCAGCTACAGAAACCTTAGCCATTAATCTGGGCGCACCAATGAAAAAGTACCACCAGTGAGTTGGGAGCGCTGATTACAGTCTTATAGAGTTGAGTGCGCGAGGAAGGGTCTGCTCCTGTCAAGCATGATTTGATCTGCACAGACGAGAATTCATGCAAACCTCAACTTTTGAATCACACCCATCATCATCCTCCAGTTGAAAGTAACTGTGGGCCCCTGTTTACCCTCTCTGGACATAACCCTGGCTGTCAATGTGCACAAGCCACATGGCACATTGAGGTTTACCGCATGCATTCTAACATGTCATTGGATGCACCCATTTATTTGCCTAATTAATTATCGGAGCTGCATAAGCAAGTCCATAAATACATGATGTACGGTATCAACAGTACACAATGCGTAAGAAACATTCTGACTGCGCAAGTTAGATTGTCTCCTGGAAAGTAAACAGAGCGAGCCCCTAAGGCACAGACAATTAATGTTCATATATACACATCATATATCCATATTTACAAAAAAGGAGTTCAGGGAGAAAAAAATGGGGCAGTCAGATGTGGTTGCTTTTGGTGTTTAGGTGTGTCGTCACAGGAGTACTGATGGTCAAACGGAAGCTGAGAGAAAGGAAGAGCAGGGAGTATGACAAAGTGGGCAGTCAGATGTGGTTGCTTTTGGTGTTTAGGTGTGTCGTCACAGGAGTACTGATAGTCAAACGGAAGCTGATGGGACACGGGGACCTGAAAGGAATGGATCCCAGTGGTCGGGCCGAGTACATTAAACGTGATGTAGAGCATGGGGTTTAAATCAGCACAGCGAAGGTCACTCAGAGGCACATATCGAATTAACAGATTAGGGGGTGGCAGCAGAGCGAAGGTCACGTAGCGACAGTTAATGGATTGGCACATGCCATAGGGAGGGAATGGACTGTTTTGGTTTACACGGGCCACCTTGCCTTTCGACACTTTTTACGGGCCTCGCCTTATTGCCCACTGACAGCTCTAGCAACCCTTGTTTATTGCCACCAGACATCGTGGCTGTCCACATGCACAAAAAACTCACTCTGGGTGCTCTCGTATACTGCTTACATTCGTTTAAAGTATACATTACACATAAATTAACAGGTCCCCCTCTCTTCTCTCACCAATCTCAGCCTCCAACTCTCCTCCCCCACATACCGCTCTCTACCCCTTTTTATTTTTTTTATTTCACTTTTTACTCTGTAAATATGTGATATATACTTGTCCAAGCCGAATCGCTGGTAAAATGGAATCCTGAGAAAATCTACTATTTGTATACATATGTACATAGAGCTAACTTTAACCACTAGTATATGTAGTAAACCTTTGTACTCACTACCATTCTTATGTGATTCTTAGAGTTTATCCATTTGTATCTCTTCCTTGAGTGACTTTACAACTTGTATATTTGCAATTTTTTTCCCGTTTGTATCTTTTATGTAACTCATGTAATCCTAAATCCTTATGTGTCGCAATTGGTTCTTCTGTAAAGCGCTCTGACACCTTCGGGTAATGTTCGCACTATAGAAAATCGCATTAACTAAATAAATAAATAAATACAACTCTGGCTGTCCATGCAGCAGTGTGTTTACTGCCCACGGGCCTACACGAGTAACCCGACTGGGTCAATTTACTGCCACCCTGGCTAGCCCTGGCGATCGTGTGTACTTCCCCGTGTAAGTGCGGCAGCCGAGAGGCACCGCGCGCAGCCTGTCAGTGAACCCCGACCATTGAAGCTGATGTG
The DNA here is from genome assembly GCF_964261635.1 of Lissotriton helveticus. Classification (NCBI taxonomy): domain Eukaryota; kingdom Metazoa; phylum Chordata; class Amphibia; order Caudata; family Salamandridae; genus Lissotriton; species Lissotriton helveticus. Next base: position 1,778,677,327 of record NC_136065.1, read on the forward strand.
CGTGAGGAGCGTGTGGGGCAACGGAGTCTCACACTCACCGCTCTCGTAGCAGAGCCGGGCCGGACTCGGAGGGCTCGGGCAGAGGTGGAGGAAGCCGTGGGCCGGGAGTCGCGGAGATCGGACACAGCGGTGACGGGCGACGGTACCCGGGGCGGGCGAGGGTCTGGCACCGGACAGGGGACACTCGGGGAGCAGCAGATGATGAGCTCCTGACGACGGTACGAGTCGGGTGGCTCTCGGCTGGGGGATGCCAGCAGAGTGCTGCGCGAGCCGGAATCCAGTCACGCAGAAGCCTGCCCACTTACCAGCAATGCTCCGGTCCTCGCAGGCTCACGGGTGTCTCGAGGCTGGCTGCGGGCAGGGCTCACTCGGACGGACAGGCAGCCTGGGCTCCGGGCCGCAGGTATCTAAAACAACCGCCGCATTCACTTAGAAAAGAGTCAACATCTCGGCTGTGACGTCTCTGGAGTCCGCCCAGCGGCCGGAGGCGGCGCGTGCAGCAGCTAGATTACCGCGCGCCAGGGCCACACACTGTACCTACAGATGCCTCTTTCGCCCCCTCGCCAGTGGTTGGACACGGGCTGTCTCAGAATCCTCAGGGCCAATAAGCGACTGACGGAAGTTCCCACAGCCAAGGTAGCCAATATCAGAATAAAGGGATTCATTCGAGGGCCCCATTTGTTTTTATTAACCTCTATGAACGTTTCGGTTTACAGTTTAACAATCACAAACTCGGGCTGGCTGAGTATATTCCTATTTGCAGGGTGCTCCCGCAATGTAACTGGTGCTCAGGTAAAGCATTCCAATACCTTCGGCTCAAGTTCGCGCTATATAAAACTGCAACAAAAAACAAGTCAGGTCCCGGGCCGGCAGCCAATCAGAGCGCGGCCCGGGAATGACGTCACGGGGGTGTCCCGGGCCGGCAGCCAATCGCAGCGCGGCCCGGGACAAAGGGGCGGGGCTTAAAAAAAGCACCAGAAACGCCCCCGAATCGCGTTTTCGAGAGAAAGCGCGATTGACAGCCTCTGCCTCCCAATGGCTAGCCTCCATTTATGGAGCTAGCCAATGAGAGGCAGAGGCGGTGCCCACATCCCTACTGTAGACAATAGTTTTCGATCTGGGAGTGGCACTTCGTGCCCCTCGCCAGGTCGAAACCTAAAAAAACAGGTGCAGTTTATATGAAATGAACTCACCTAAACTGAGTTTGATCAAATTAAACAACATTTGTGAAGCAAAAATATTGCATGGATTTGATGCAACTTTAAAAGAGCGTCATCTCCACAGAGGAAAGGTATTCAGCGGTGAAGAAAGAAACCCCAGTTGTTTGGAACACTGGAGGCAATTTGTTTTTGGGGATATGCAGTATTAGTAAGGTGCGATTACACACTGCTTGCAAAACTTGACAACCCATGGGTTGATGAATGTCACTTATAGAAACACCCGTTTCTGAGATTAGTTGACTACAATCACACAATATAGTATGCAGCTGGTGTTAAAATAAGGTGGACGATTGCATTACTATACTTGGTTGAAATCCCCATAGATACTTGGGAAGAATTTAATGTTGTATGGATAGAACCGGAAGGTGGGGAAGCATTCACCGAGTAAGAATGGCATACTGCATGTGAAACTGATGAGGATTTGAAAAATGTTAAGCAATGGGTAAAGAATGGTTGGACTGTACAAGTATATTTAAATCAACAGTTATATGGTTTTTGGAGGGGTACAGAATGAGTTTTCAATTGTTGTTTAAGGCGGTTTCACTAAAAGGTTTGAGAAATAGGATTATGAGGGGTCCTCTGGGCATTGTCAAAAGCAAGGAGAGTGAAGGAAGGGTTATTGGTGGCCACAGATGTATGTCGAGATAGATAGCATTGCAAGATAACGTCGTGAATGTAATAGTGTGGATAAGTCAAAGGACACCCTTAAACCTCCTTTATTTCCTATTCCCAGCCCTAATATGGCATTGGAAGTCATTGTTATAGATATTATGGGACCAGTGGTAAGTGAAGATGTAATATGCGTGCACATTCTTGCTGACATGGATTCATTTTCTAAGTGTCCGGAAATAATGTTTGTGGAACGTGCTGATGCTTCAGGTGTGGTTAGATGCAAGGATAGTATTTTTCCAAAAGAGGGCTTACCCTTAAGTTAAGTTTCTTAAGTTTATTTGATTTAGTTTTCAGCTGAGAACAAATATTTAAAAAAAATACAATAAAAATAATTCTAGGAGAGGGCTTACCCAAAAAATAATTACGGACAATGGTGTTCAGTTTGAAGTAGAAGTGGTACAACAATTTTAACAGAGTAATGGTATAACAACTTACTTCAGTTTATCACCCAGAAGGAAACAGCGAAGTGGAGCGATTTAATAGTGTAATTAAGGGAATTTTGAAAACTAACAAGGTGTAGGAAAAAGAACTGGGAAATGAAAAAATTGTATGTTGAGGATCACTCCTACCAATAAGTGATATAGCCCATTTACCATTATGAGAGGGAGTGTTGCATTTACTAACAATAAGAGGAGTTGGTTATCTAGGCCAGGGCTGAAAGTTGTAACTTGATGGTAACTAGAATGACTTAAAGAGCACGAGAGATTTATAAACACGTTTATGACAAAAGGGTATGAACTACAAGTGAACTATTTGGAGGCTGGAAAAAAAATAAACTAGTAAGAACTCGGAAGGGTAAGTGTGAGTTTCCGGCAACATTAGAAATAAGGGAATGTATCCTTAATTCGGATAACCTCGTCGATTGGCGTGTATAGTACGAGTAGAAATTCAAGATGTAGGATGGTGTCAGGCGGTAGTGAGAGGAATGGAAATTGAAGAAAACAAAAAGAAATGTTATAGCTGGATGAAGATGAATTTCGAGATCATGTAGGAGGATGCAGCAGAATAGAGGAGTGTGGAGATAGGGTGGTTGAGGAGCCTGTGCAGGAATGATGAATTCCAAAGCAAATGTGGATGCAAAATTAATGGACCTAGTTATCTGACTATGTTGTACCTTAGGTTATTGAAATCTATTTCTTCAACAAGAGTGAATTATTTCTTGGGTTAGTATTCACATTTAGACAATTGTTATTGGCATCGTTTTTTTAACGTGCTCCTTGGTGTTCGTGCGCATACACTTCGGAAATAAAGAGTAATAAAAAGGAGGAATAAAAAAATGAAATATTGGTGAAAAAGGGAGTGTTATTACAACACCCACACTCGTTCATTAAATAGTTAGATAAAGACCTCCTCCGCAGCACCTCGCTGAACTTACAAATCAAGTTTGAACCCCTAGTTACAACTCTAAATGTCATTATACAGCTCGACGCATCCAGTACAGGAGATGTGTCAGATGGATAGCATCGTATTCAGTAACCACCTCTCCCTTCATCAGAGTCCCCAGAGACCCCGCACCTTGTTGTTGTACTCCTCGACGAAGCTACCCAGAGCCAGCCGGAAGCGCTTGTCTGGACGGACGCTCCAATTCATGGCGTAGACAGTCCACGGCGCCTCATACTTGTAGATTTCCTTCCGTTTCCCGTGCAGGGACATTGTGAGCTCTTAAGCCGCCAACAAGGGCCCTTGATCTCGGAAAGGGCGACTGGGAGGCCTGCTCGGTTGATATCTCTGGGGTGGGGCGACAGACCGACGCGACCTCCAAATGTCGCAAGCACCGTAAGGTCGGGCGACTGTTTGACACACAATGGGGAAGACGGCAGAGACCGTTAAGCGCGTGAATACAGCAGCGGAGATCGAAAACCGAACCACTTGCGCCGGAGCTTCAGTGCGCGGTGACGTAGAGCTCCGAGACTTTCTAGTCACGCGCATGCGTACGGGCAGGTTGGGGCGTTTCCACGGTTACCTGCACCAAGCTGCGGATGTTACCGCAGCCAGCTCTAGGTGTAGGTAAAACTAAACCTGTTGGGTCACGCCCTTCTTTCCACAGGGACTATGTTAGAATTAGCTACACCCAACACGGGGCTCAGTCGGTCCCATTGGCTGTCCTAGTGCAGCGCAGTTTAACACGCCGTGCTACAACCAAAACACAATACGTATACAGTGCGCATGCGAGTCTGCGCAAGTGCGTGAATGGAATCAGCAGGGTTGACAGGGTTCAGATTTAGGAAGAACGTAAATGTTTTTGGAGAGCGCGCGAAACAAGTTTGCAAAAGGAATTCCTGGAACTGAACGAATAATAAGGGGGTGCATGTGGGTGACGGTAATGTCCGGTTACGTACCAGAACATAGCTCCCAAGTTTTCAGATTGCTCATGTGTTACATTTCTATGGTCTCAGTAGACTTATGAGTGACATTAAACTGCCAAATGTGTGACACTTTATTCATTTATTTATTTTGAAGGTTTTATAGAGCGCGAACAAGACCCTTGCGGATATCAGAGCGCTTTACATAAAGTCAGGTTAATTATACAAACAAATAAATGCAGGTAAATCACGTATACATAACATCTTGTGCAAAGGAAAGCAGTAGGGTGCATAACAGGACATACACGTTGACCCTTGGCATAGTAAGGATTACTAGTAAGGGTACGATTGTTCTCAGAATTTCTCTAGTCTATGCTCAGGTGAATTTTGCCATGAGAATCGATGTAACTTCCTTTTTAGGTCGAGGACTCAGTCGCACTGCTGCAAGCAGTGTGGCGGAGCCCGAAGATTTTATGTTTCTTAGAGGGGGCTTGGAACCCGCCCCTCTTCTCCATTGGCTGGCCTAGTAAATGCTGGCCAGTCATTGGAGGAGAGGGGCGTCACTCGGTCCAAGACCCTGTCTTTTTCGGATTCGGGGGCGTGTTTTTAACTTTCTTTCTATTTACTTTCTCTCCTCTTCCCATTGGCTGGAATTTTACATTCCAGCCAATGGGAAGAGGAGAGAACGAAAACACGCCCCCCAATCACGAAAATTGCGGTGGTTTATCCGAGGCATTTCTGCTTTGCCTCGGTGAAACGTGGTGGTGTGGAGCGCTCCTCGGGGAGACCAGTACAAAAGGGGGTGGTGATGGACTGAGCATCTGAACCAATCAAACACTCACACCCAGTCAAAAGATCTGGGTTTAATCCATCACCGTTCTTTAGCTCACTCCGCCACCCCAGTTCAGACATGGCTATATGCAAATCAGTCTGACCCTGTGCCTCATGGAAACAGTCCAGCCCGAACTGCCAAGCCATGCCTTCCCTGGACCGGAAACAAGCTTCCGAGGACAGGTTTCTGGCATTACAGCCGTCTTCAGCCCGGCTTGCTTGAATCCAGTGGCAAAGTGAGCAAGGGACTCATGTCTTAGCATAGCCTGCCACACTTATGGCGGCCAAAAGCAGTACAAAAGGGGGTGGGGATGGACGGAGCATCTGAACCAATCAAACACTCACACCCAGTCAAAAGATCTGGGTTTAATCCATCACCGTTCTTTAGCCCACTCCGCCACCCCAGTTCAGACATGGCTATATGCAAATCAGTCTGTCCCTGTGCCTCATGGGAACAGTCCAGCCCGAACTGCCAAGCCATGCCTTCCCTGGACCGGCAACAAGCTTCCGAGGACCGGTTTCTGGCATTACAGCCGTCTTCAGCCCGGCTTGCTTGAATCCAGTTGCAAAGTGAGCAAGGGACTCACGTCTGAGCATACCCTGCCACACTTATGGCAGCCAAAAGCAGTACAAAAGGGGGTGGTGATGGACGGAGCATCTGAACCAATCAAACACTCACACCCAGTCAAAAGATCTGTGTTTAATCCATCACCGTTCTTTAGCCCACTCCGCCACCCCAGTACAGACATGGCTATATGCAAATCAGTCTGACCCTGTGCCTCATGGGAACAGTCCAGCCCGAACTGCCAAGCCATGCCTTCCCTGGACCGGAAACAAGCTTCCGAGGACCGGTTTCTGGCATTACAGCCGTCTTCAGCCCGGCTTGCTTGAATCCAGTGGCAAAGTGAGCAAGGGACTCACGTCTGAGCATTCCCTGCCACCTTTATGGCGGCCAAAAGCAGTACAAAAGGGGGTGGTGATGGACGGAGCATCTGAACCAATCAAACACTCACACCCAGTCAAAAGATCTGGGTTTAATCCATCACCGTGCTTTAGCCCACTCCGCCACCCCTGTTCAGACATGGCTATATGCAAATCAGTGTGACCCTGTACCACATGGGAACAGTCCAGCCCGAACTGCCAAGCCATGCCTTCCCTGGACCGGAAACAAGCTTCCGAGGACCGGTTTCTGGCGTTACAGCCGTCTTCAGCCCTGCTTGCTTGAATCCAGTGGCAAAGTGAGCAAGGGACTCACGTCTGAGCATACCCTGCCACACTTGTGGCGGCCAAAAGCAGTACAAAAGTGGGTGGTGATGGATGGAGCATCTGAACCAATCAAACACTCACACCCAGTCAAAAGATCTGGGTTTAATCCATCACCGTTCTTTAGCCCACTCCGCCACCCCAGTTCAGACATGGCTATATGCAAATCAGTCTGACCCTGTGCCTCATGGGAACAGTCCAGCTCGAACTGCCAAGCCATGCCTTCCCTGGACCGGAAACAAGCTTCCGAGGACCGTCCATCACCACCCCCTTTTGTACCGCTTTTGGCCGCCATAAGTGTGGCAGGGTATGCTCAGACGTGAGTCCCTTGCTCACTTTGCCACTGGATTCAAGCAAGCCGGGCTGAAGACGGCTGGAATGCCAGAAACCGGTCCTCAGAAGCTTGTTTCCGGTCCAGGGAAGGCATGGCTTGGCAGTTCGGGCTGGACTGTTCCCATGAGGCACAGGGTCAGACTGATTTGCATATAGCCATGTCTGAACTGGGGTGGCAGAGTGGGCTAAAGAACGGTGATGGGTTAAACCCAGATCTTTTGACTGGGTGTGAGTGTTTGATTAATTCAGATGCTCCGTCCATCACCACCCCCTTTTGTACCGCCCTTGGGGAGACCGGCGTGCTGGACCCGCTTCTACAATGCAGGTGAGAGGCCTTTTTCTGCCCCCCTTCCCTCGTTGTGCTTTCTTTCTTGCCCCCTCGTTGTGTGCCCGCTTTCCTGCCCCCTCGTTGTGCTTTGTTTCCCGCCCCCCTCGTTGCGCTTTGTTTCCCGCCCCCCCTCGTTATGCTTTGTTTCCCGCCCGCCCGCTCCTCGTGCTTGGTTGCCCGCCCGCTCCTCGTTGTGCTTTGTTTCCCGACCGCCCCCCCCCCCTCGTTGTGCTTTGTTTCCCGTCCCCCCGTTGTGCTTTGTTTACCGCCCGCCCCCCCTCGTTGTGCTTGGTTGCCCGCCCGCTCCTCGTTGTGCTTGGTTGCCCACCAGGTCACTTTCTCGGGTGGACAGGCACATTTCCTCCTCTGCGCTCCTTGAAGATTCAGCTGCGAGGGCTCCGACCTCCTGCAAATACACCACAAGAAACGCAGCGCATGCAGAAAACACTGGCATCCGACCGTCCCGGCCAGAAAAAAATCCAGCGATGGGCTTAAATTGGAAATATTCCAGCGCTTCCCTCCAGTGAAAGGGTTAACCCGGCAGATATTACCCACAGGAGCCTCGGTGTCCACCTCCCAGCTGCTTGGTCAGCAGGTCTGGGTGCTTAGGCACAGCTGACCTTTAAACCGCAGCCTGGTGTCTTCCAGTGCAGACCCATGCGCTGCACCTGGGGCTACTCCCGGGGAGGGAGGCTCGACCTTTCCTCGAAGTCAGCTGAGCGAGCCTGCAGTGGTCCAGGGTCGGGCGCCCCCGAGTCCAAGGCACTGGCAGGGAGTCGCCCCTCTCTCTGTCCCCTTCATGCAGGGATGCGCTCCGGGTGGTAAACCTGTTTGTGTTTGTGTGTGTTTGCCTGTTTGTTTGCTGCCGGGGTCTGAGCTGTGTGATATGCTGCCTGTCCCTCCTCCTCTTCAGATCTGGATCCACCTACATGAATGAAAACACTGCAGAGAAACACATTGCTGTGACCCGCTCTTACCGTACTCTCCCTACTCCAGGCCTCTCATTAAAACATAAGGCAAAGTAAGTAATTATTAAGCAAGTATGTTGTTTTAATGGCTGAGGAACGTGCTGGAAAGTGCACCTCTCATTTGAGTGAGTCAGGGAGCAAAAGGGTGTTTTTGCCACTAAATCATTCGTTCTTGCTACAAATCTGTGTTTTACTCATCATTGATTTATTTTTGTCATGTCTTTATTGTTTAATACACATTATTTGGGCATTTTTCACAATTTGACTTTCATGGCAGTGTTTAGATGTTTTTCCACACGGATTTGTTTTCTCTAGCTGTGCTTGCTCCCCTGCCCGTGCTTGCTCCCCTGCCCCCTGGCTGTGCTTGCTCCCCTGCCCCCTGGCTGTGCTTGCTCCCCTGCCCCCTAGTTCCCCTGCCCCCTGGCTGTGCTTGCTTTCCTGCACCCTGGCTGTGCTTGCTTCCCTGCACCCTGGCTGTGCTTGCTTCCCTGCCCCCTGGCTGTGCTTGCTCTCCTGCCCCCTGGCTGTGCTTTCTCCCCTGCCCCCTGGCTGTGCTTGCTCCCCTGCCCCCTGGCTGTGCTTGCTCCCCTGCCCCCTGGTTCCCCTGCCCCTTCGCTGTGCTTGCTTCCCTACCCCCTGACTGTGCTTGCTTCCCTGCCCCCTGGCTGTGCTTGCTCCCCTGCCCCCTGGCTGTGCATGCTCCCCTGCCCCCTGGCTGTGCTTGCTTCCCTGCCCCCTGGCTGTGCTTGCTTCCCTGCACCCTGGCTGTGCTTGCTTCCCTGCACCCTCGCTGTGCTTGCTTCCCTGCCCCTGGCTGTTCTTGCTCCCCTGGCTGTGCTTGCTCCCCTGGCTGTGCTTGCTCCCCTTCCCCCTGGCTGTGCTTGCTCCCCTGCCCCCTGGCTGTTCTTGCTCCCCTGGCTGTGCTTGCTCCCCTGCCCCCTGGCTTAGCTTGCTCCCCTGCCCCCTGGCTGTGCTTGCTCCCCTGCCCCCTGGCTGTGCTTGCTCCCCTGCCACCTGGCTGTGCTTGCTCCCTTGCCCCCTGGCTGTGCTTGCTCCCCTGCTCCCTGGCAGTGCTTGCTCCCCTGCCCCCTGGCTGTGCTTGCTCCCCTGCCTCCTCGCTGTGCTTGCTTCCCTGCCCCCTCGCTGTGCATGTGGCTCTGGGTGTGTGTGTGGCTCTGGGTGTGTGTGTGGCTCTGGGTGTGTATGTGGCTCTGTGTGTGTGTGTGGCTCTGTGTTTGTGAGGCTCTGTGTGTGTGTGGGACCCTGTGTGTGTGTGGGGGGGGGGCTCTGTGTGTGTGTGTGGGGGGGGGCTCTGTGTGTGTGGCTCTGTGTGTGTGTGGGGCTCTGTGTGTGTGTGTGGGGGGGCTCTGTGTGTGGGGGGGGGGCTCTGTGTGTGTGGAGAGGCTCTGTGTGTGTGTGTGTGTGGGGCTCTGTGTGTGGGGGCTCTGTGTGTGTGTGTGCGGGGCTCTGTGTGTGTGTGTGTGGGGGGGCCTCTGTGTGTGTGGGGGGCTCTGTGTGTGTGTGGGGCTCTGTGTGTGTGGGGGGGGGCTCTGTGTGTGTGTGTGTGTGTGTGGCTCTGTGTGTGTGTGTGGGGCTCTGTGTGTGGCTCTGTGTGTGTGGGGCTCTGTGTCTGTGGGGCTCTGTGTGGGGGGGCTCTGTGTGTGTGGGGGGCTCTGTGTGTGTGGGGGGGCTCTGTGTGTGTATGTGTGGGGCTCTGTGTGTGTGTGTGGGGGGGCTCTGTGTGTGTGTGTGTGTGGGGCTCTGTGTGTGTCTGTGTGTGGGGCTCTGTGTGTGTGGGGGGCTCTGTGTGTGTGTGTGTGTGGCTCTGTGTGTGTGTGTGGGGCTCTGTGTGTGTGTGGCTCTGTGTGTGTGGGGCTCTGTGTGTGTGGGGGGGGCGCTGTGTGTGTGTGGGGGGGGGGCTCCGTGTGTGTGGGGGGGCTCTGTGTGTGTGTGGGGCTGTGTGTGTGTGTGTGTGGTTCTGTGTGTGTGTGTGGGGCTCTGTGTGTGTGGGGGGCTCTGTGTGTGTGTGGGGGGCTCTGTGTGTGTGTGTGGCTCTGTATGTGTGTGTGGGTGGCTTTGTGTGTGTGGCTCTGTGTGGGTATAAATGCAATAGGTCATGCATTTGCGAGCGATTAACCTATTGGCATTGTAAATGACAATGCCATTTATTTAAGATTAAAAAATAAAATAAAAAAAAACGTCATGAGCAATGCCAATAGCTCTACCTTTAATAATGCAGAGACCATTGCATTTTAAATGCTTGTTGAAAGATGCAGTAGAAGAATTCAGTCTTGTTTCTGGGGGAAGTGTATTCCATATTCTGGGCGCCATCCCAGAGAAGGTTTATTTATATGTTTTCTTCTTGTTGAATCTTTGCGGTTTCAATAGTAGGTTTTCCGCACTTCTTGAAGATCTTATCCCGCCAGAGATCGTCAATTTCTGTGCGAGATATCTGGGTGCATTGTGATGTATGGCCTTATGCGTCATGCACGCTATTTTTAAGTGAATTCTGGCTTCAAGTGGTAGCCAGTTCAAGGCTTTTAAGTCTGGGGAAATGTGGAAACTTCTTTTCGAACCAGTGATGAGTCTCGCTGCAGCATTTATTGAGGCTCTTTGGGGTGCTGTTGTAGCTTTTGGAAGGCCACACAGAGAGACACTTCTGTACTCCACATGAGGGATAAGTAGAGCTTGTACTGCCAGCTTGAAGTCATTGACTGGCAGGAAGGGTTTCAACTTCCTCAGTGTGTTTATCTGGAAGTTTGCTCCCTTTGTTGCGTTGCTAATGTGTTTCTGCATATTGAGGTTGCTGTCAAGAGTTATTCCCAAAGATTTCGCTGAGTCCACAATGGTTGGTTGAACATTGAGTGCAGTAAGATGTTTGATCCAGTCTTGCATTATGGGGACTTTGGTGGGTGGAGCTACAAGAAGGAATTCGTTTTTTAAAGCGTTCAATTTGAGATGGTTTTCTGCCAGCCATATCTGGGTGTTCCTAAGCGGTGTGTTAAGCAATTTAATGTCTTCTAGGGTGTGGATCTTTTTTTTGTTTCACATTTTTTTATTTGGTTTTCATATATCCTCACATTGAGTAAATCGACAAAGGAAAACATTGCATCTCGCAAGTAGATTGATTTTCGACTAGTAGTTGGCAAGAATTCACAACCGAAAGAGAAGGAAAAGCTCTTGTACATGTTTTCATATTTCGGATACAACATAACAATCGCCTTGAGGTTAATTTATGATCGACCCGAGGTAAGGTGAAAGAGCATGCATGAGTCCATGACTGGATACAACAGTGTCTGGGTAAGAGGCCGGCCTCGTTCCTCACTGTGTTCCCTTATGGTGTGTTCTCGCTGGGTGTTGAGTGTTAATGTTTCCAACTAGATGTCGTCGGATGTTAGATCTTCGGTGTGGGGAAGAAACCATGAACTGTGGGTGTGAACTGGGGGTATCTGGTGCATAGCTACTGGTGGAAGACCATTGGCTGAGATCATTGCCTGTGCTGCTATATCGGCCCCCCGGACGGGGACTGTGGATGTCGTGCTGTAAGTAATCTATTGAGATCAATGCCCAATTTGCAGTTTTGTTCGTCTTATGTGCCCCTGTCTGGGCCTGTGTTCTCGTCTGCCCGCCTCTGAGGGGATACCTGTGTGGATTGTGAGGGGAGAGGTGTAAGTGAGGGTTGTTGTGCTGTTTCGTGAGTAAATTGGTGCATCAATTGCGCCCACTCTAGGGAAATGGGGTGTTTTCGTGTTCCTCGCACTTCTTCCTCCCGTAGCAAATCCTCCTCCGCCACGCCCCAATTCTTCATGGCCCCTATCCAAGCTGCCTCTGGGGGTGGGGGCCCTGCTGGGGCCCGCCAGTGCATGGCTATTCCTCTTTTTGCTAAGAGAATGGCTAAGGAAACAAAGCGACATTGCACCTTTTCAGTTTTCTGCCTACGGAACATACCGAGGGCGCTATCTTCCCATGAGGAGAGGGTTAAATTGTTTGTTGTCTCCCAGAGGATATGGTCTACCCGGTCCCAGTATTGGTGCCGAATTGGGCAATCCCAGAACATGTGTTTAAAATCTGCTTCGGGGTGCTGGCATCAGGGGCAGACGAAGTGTGTGTCCGGGTAGAAGCGGTGGAGGCACTTTGGGGTAAGGTACGCTCTATGTAGAATGTTGAATTGGATGTTCCTAAAGCGCGCATTTCTGGAGACTTTCTTGGGATACTCTGGGGCTTTTTTCCATTCTTTATCATTGAATACGCGACCTATTTCATCCTCCCACGTATGTCGGAGTGTGTCTAGGGGGCGGAGGGTCAGTTCCCTAACAGCTTTGTGCAACCAGGTCACTAAGTGTCTGCCCACCCCCATGTGGAGTATGGTATGTATTACAGGGTGCGTAGGGGGCTCTCCCTCATGTGGATCCCAAAAGGGGCCGCTATCGTTTATAAGCTGCCGATGTAGGAGGAACTGCCCTGGGGGAAGGTCGTACAGGTCTGTTAAGCGTGCATATGTCATTAACTGTCCATCCTCAAACAGGGACTCCATTTCCGTAATGGAGGAATCGGTCCATACTTGGAGGGCACGGGCAGTATAATATCTATCAGCATGGGGAAATCCTACCAGCGGAAGTAAGGGCGAGTATGGGCGTTTCCCTTTGGACATGTGGTGTATTTTCAGCATACAGGAGCGTGCTATCGTCACCTGTAAGGGGTATGTGCGGAAGGGTTTGGTGCCCGGGAGAAGCATTTTCCGTATGGCCGGGAGGGGGATCCGTCCCTGGTCTGTGATTGTCTCCCCGTGTACCATTCTGCCGTCCAGTACGACAGCCATTGGAGCTGTGCTGCCAGGAAGTATGCCTCAAAGGATGGTGCTCCCAGTCCTCCTTGCATGGTGGGCAGGTAAAGAGCGGTTAATGCTACCCTGTGTCTTCCCCCACCCCAGGGCAGAGTGGTCAGAAGCTTGTTCAGCTCTGTAAATGCGCCCGTGCCCTGTCCTGGACGTGGAATAACTTGCGTATGTTTAGTGAGGTGTTACTCTTTGGTATGAATCCATTTTGGTCCGGGTGAACTAGTGGCTCCAGGATTTGGGTGTATCTGTCTGCTAGAAGTTTCCCGATTAGTTTACAGTCCGCATTTAGGAGCGTTATGGGCCTGTATGAGGCTGGAAGGGTGGGGTCCCTATGGGGTTTAGGGAATGTCACTATAATGGGTCCCCGAAGTGAACTAGGGCGCTCCTTACTGTGTAGTGCGTCTTCATACAGGGCGACTGCTCTGGGGATGAGGTGAGCGGAGAATGTACTGTAATATTCTAGCGGGAAGCCATCCATTCCCGGGGCTTTGTTATGTGCTAGCTCTCTAATGGCAGTGTCTGGGGGTCCCTGTATTGTTTAGCAGCTCTGTGACTGGTGTAGTGGTTACGTCCTGTCTGGCTATCCACGCCAAGAGCGCACCTGTTCTGTTGCCCTCTTTGTGCGTTCTGACGGCGTAAGCACGAAAATTGTATTTACGCAAGTCTTTCAGTGCTTCCGCGTAGGCGGTTTTGGATGCTGCCAGTCGGTCAGGGGGTGCTCCTATTGCATCTCCTTGTCTCGTCAGTGTTGCCAGCACCTCTTCTGCATCTTTTAATGTTCTTTCAAGTATTTTACAGACTTCTACTATGTGTTGTATACAGTGCCCCCTATCCGCGACCTTGAATGCGTTCCACTCCACCAGTCTAGATTCCGCTCTGCCTGAATTGAGGGCAAAGTGTTCCTGGATATAGTCTCCATGTTCCGGGCGGAACACTTGATCTGTAAGACAGTCACGCGGGAGTCTCCAGGTTGGTATGGAGGGGTGTGGGGGTTTCCACCTAAGGGTCAGCATGTGGGAATTGTGGTCCGAGAGTACCCTACCCAGGTAGTCAGACTGTTGTACCCTCTGGAGTATGGGTGTGGAGCAGAGGAATCTATCTAGGCATAAATGCAGGTTGTGCGGGGCAGAATGGAAGGAGTATAGTCTAACGTCTGGATTTCGTTCTCGCCACGGTTCTACTAAGTGCTAGTGATGCGTCCAGGTTTGATATTGGGTTGTTTGTTTGATTGCCGGGGAGTGCGGTGGTGGGGGGTGGGACCTATCGAGGCGGATATCTAGAACACAATTATAGTCGCCCCCTAGGAGCCAGGGGACTGAGGTGTGGTGAGTGAGTGACCAGTATTGGTCCTGGTCTATATTGGGAGCGTATATGCTAGCCAACAGTATGGACTGGCCCTCCAGTAATCCCTCCATCAGGGCGTATCGACCTTCTTTATCTATGACTCGTGTCTGCTCCTTAACGGGGATTCCGGGCCTAATCCATATAAGTGAACCCCTGGCGAAAGCTGAGTATGCGGTGGAACAGACAATGCCCCGCCATTACTTTTGTAGACGGGTCACTTCAGTTGCTGTTAAGTGAGTCTCTTGTAAGAGGGCTATGTGTGCTTGTTGTCGCTTTATATATGCATAGACGGCATAGCGCTTGTTAGCATGCCCCTAACGTTGAGTGTGATAATTTTTATATCAGTGTTGGGGACTGTGTTAATCATTGCTCTTAATGGGTATAAACGATTTGTGTTTGCGTGGCAACTCGACAGCTCTGTCCAAGACCATCCTCCGTCGGCCGACACATAGCCACGAGCATAGTGTAGTGTTATCCATTTGCTCCGCTGCAGGAAAATAGGGGAAACCTGAAACCGGGGAGAGGGAAAGTTGGATATCTGGGGGATTTCCCAACTAAAGGGACATATTGTCGGAGACGGTATGTCCAAACTGTACTTCATGTACTGTCCTTAAATCGTCTTTACGGGGGGTGGTTGCTTGGGGGCGCCGTTTCCTGGCATCCCGACTGCCCGCTAAATTATGCTAAGGTGTTAGTGCAGAGGTTGCCTCTCTTAGTGGATTGTGCCTGTCTTGGCCTCGAGCAGCCCATCCCGCTGTGTAACTCCAGGGTCTTGACTTGACATCCCGAGCCCTCTTAATCTTTAGGTGCGTGGGAGAGGTCGATTCCTGTTGCACATTGTTGCGACGACTCTTACACCTTGCTTAGATTTAGATCAGCGTATTGTCCATTTGTGGGGTGACGATGGGGGTTCTGACCGAGCCCTCCCGGTCGGAACGTGCGTCGCTTACTTCCTCTTCAGATGTGAACATGTGGGGGGCTTTCTCCATGTCTGAGTTATCCTCTTTCGATCTCCCTGCTGCCGCCGCTTGCAAGGCTTTCCTTCATTCTGCTATTATTTGCTCCAGATCCAGAGAGCGCTGGGTGAGGGAATTTGCATGAGAGCTCAACTGTGTGAGGGTAACCTTCTTTTGCTGATGCCTGCGGTTGCTCGCCGGTCTGCGACTCAGTGTGTTGTTGCGATCATCTGGCCCTGCAATCCACTGGTCGACCCAGTCTCTGGCTTCCGTCGGGTCACTGAAGAAGTGTGTGGCTCCATCATGCAGAATTTTCAAGCGTGCCGGGAAGAGGAGAGCGTATTGTATATTTCTCATCCGAATGACGCGTTTGATCTCCATGAAGGTGGGCCTTTGCTGCTGTACTGCACGCCAGTAGTCCGGGAACAGCATTACATGTTTATCCTCCACCTGAAGCGATCCCTTCTGTCTTGCTGTTCGGAGGATAGCGTCTCAGTCTTGATAATGGAGCAATTTCAGGAGGAAGGGCCGAGGTGGAGAGCCTGGTTGCGGTTTACGGGCTGGTACTCGATGTGCCCTTTCTATGGGGAAATATGGATCAGGTCCGCTATCTGTGTGAATGTCTTAATCCACGCCTCCATATATCTAACTGGGTTGGTTCCTTCCACTCCCTCTGGCAGGTTTAAGATGCGGATATTACTCCTCTGAGGGCGGCCTTCCAAATTGTCTGTTTTGCTTTCCAGGGATCGCACCTTTTGTTGCAGTTCTTGTATCTCTTGATGGTTCTGTATTCTCGGTTCTATGACTTGGATCGCCTTCTCGCCCTGCTTGACCTTGTCCGCGAGTTTCCGGTGGTCGTCCCGGAGGAGATTGAGGTCTGTGGCCAGCTCTCCAAACCTGTTTTCCATCGATACCCTGGAGTGCTCAATTGCTGCAAGCACTTTGTCTAATTTATTGGACATGGATTCGGCATGGGAGGGTTCTCCTTCGAAGTGGATGGTCCCAGATGCTGGGGAGTTCTGCCTCCGATTTGGTGCTTGCTGTATTCCTGTTGCGTGTTGGTGCCCCATCTCTCCTGTGGTTGCGACAGACAGCCTTCTGGGCCTTTCGCCCCGCGCCTCGAGTCCCAGCGCCGAGAGCGAGGGGGGGTTCCAGAGGCGACTTGTTTTCCTTTCTGGGCGTGATGATCGCACTGCACTGCGGGATGCAGCTGAGCCACGACTGACGGGGTCCCACCTCGGCTTTGATCCCCCTAGGCGCTGTCCCTGGGCCCCTCACACTGCGGTGTGTGTGCGAAGTTCTGTCTCCCCCAGCATCGCGGGTGCTGCAGTGTCTCTCGCTGCGCCCCCAGTGAGGCTTGCGGTCGTCGGCGTGGGTGCCTAGCGCAGGCCAGCTGAATGCGGTGCCGCGGGTGGTTCCTGCACCCGCCGGGACGGTGGCGCAGGGTCCCCCCCTGCCGCGGGATTCCATGAATCCACCCGGGACCCGCGGCGCGCTCCCACCTGGAAGTCCCGGTCACCACTGCCACATCCTGCTGCACCCGCCTCCACTGGCCAAGACCGGGTTCTAGGGTGTGGATCTTAAGATATAGTTGTGTATTGTCAGCGTACATGTGATATTGAACGTTAGAAGCCTGTAGCATTTCGGTGAGTGGTTCCATGAACAGGTTAAACAGTATTGGAGATAGAGATGACCCTTGCGGGACTCCCAACGTTACTGGTACGGGTTTGGACAGAGTGTTGTTGACCTTGAATTTTTGCGTCCGGTTATGGAGAAAAGAGGTAAACTAGTTTTACACTGATACTGAAAGACCCATTCTATGTTTCAGAAAATCTAACAAGTTCTTGTGTTGGACCGTATTAAAGGCTGAGGATAGGTCTAGCAGGATTTGTAGGCATGTTCCGTTCTGATCAAGGATTTGAAGCGCATCGTCAATAATGTGTGTCATGGCTGATTCAGTGCTGTGACCTGCTCAGAAGCCTGATTGGTGTTTGTTAAGAAGGTCAAAGTGATCAATATGTTTTGTCAGTTGGTGGTGTACACATTTTTCCAGTAGTTTGGCCAATGTAGGAATGTTGGGAATAGGAAGATAGTTGTTTAGGTCCATAGGGTCGGCTGTGGGTTTCTTTAGGAAGGGTGATACCTGTCCAACTTTGAGAGTGTCCGGGATGTAGCCTTGTTGAAGTGAACTGTTAATGACTTTGGTCCAGAGAGGCAGAAGCCATGGGGTTAAGTCTTTAACAGCGTTTGCGGGGAGAGGATCGGTGAGGTGATTGGCAGGCTTCAGGGCATTAAGAATCTTACATAAAGCTTCTTCAGTGTAAGTAGCAAAGGATGAGCAAGTTGCGTCATTTTTTAAGTCAAACCTTGAGGGGATTTGGTGTGGCGCAGTTGGGAATGAAGGGGAGGTTTTTGTATGATGACCCGAGTGTAAAATTAGGTCATTTAGGAGGTCCTTCTTGATGTTGTCAGTCTTCTGATTAAAGAAGGCAGAGAATTCTTGACATCTAACAAATTAAAAATATCCTCCTCCCTGGAAGATATATAAAACACAGGAAGCAATATTTTCTGTTCGATGTGCATCTTGAATGCCAACTTGGGAAGGAAAGCTATATTATGCTTAAACAAAGCTCCATCCTTCAAAAACAGTAAGATAGGAGGCTTGCAAAACAAGGACCACAACTCCCTAATCCTCTAACCAGAGGTAACTACCACTAAGAATTCCATCTTAAAAGCCAATTATTTTAAATCAACTGAAATAAGGTGTTCAAAAGGAACACCCTGCAGTGCCTTAAGCACTAAACTTAATTGCTTCTAAAACCCATCCAGAAGAAACTGAAGAATAGAAGAGTTTTCACATTGTACCACAGAAATAGATTTGGTCTGGCCACGAGTAAAGATAGTTGCTTGATTTTGAAACTCCACCGAGAGCCGGGCCCCAAACAGAGACAGTAGCCTTCCTGGTGTGGCAGAGGTCCTGCAACCCACCATCCCTCTTCCATACTCATATCCCGATGCCCGACCAGAGAGCTCCGATGACCGCTGCAGCAGCTGGCATGCTTTAGGCCAAGCACGGCCGGGCACAACTGTGGGGCCTTGAGGTGGAATCGAGACCTCAGCTCCGCCCCTCTCTCCAGAGATCATCTCAAGCCGCCGGTAGTCGACGTCCTGCGGCGACCACTCTATGTGAGTTGGACATGATAGGTGGCTCAGGACTCGCTGCCCTTACCTGCAAGAGCAGAGCCACCGCACCACAGAGGTGGAACCGGCGATGGCCCGACCCCGCACACGGTCAGCTTTGAGGCTCTAATGCTGCCCTGCACTGAAGCCCACGGCGGTCGCGAGCCTGCAAGATCCTGGATTAGGGCCCACATGCTGGCATGGCCTGGTGCTGGTAAAGGGGGGTCCATACACATCCCCCACATTTATTGTGCCTTATCACTGCTTCCCTGCATCATTGGCGGAAGGGAACATGGACACAAAGGGCGCGTAGGCGAAAGAGGCAAGGCCTAGCCTGAGCCTAGCACAGCATCACAGCACCTTCCTCAACTCACCCGGGCGGGCAGCGATACATTCACAGCACGGCTGGGGGCCACTGAGCATCCGCCCTTAGCCCTCTAGCCTTTGTACCTCCTGAAGAGCCAGACTGCAGGCGCATTTACCCAGTAAGACTGTGGCAGACACAGGGCTGACTCACTTCCCATCACCTATGGCTCTATAACCTGTGCAAACAAGAGTACACTGGACCCATATACATATGACGTCATGAGGTCGTAGCCAGTGCTTTAAATGGGGAAAAAAAAGTGCAGGTACTCATCAGATCGAGCTGGAGGGCGTGGCAAGGAGATGGGGCTAGAGGCGGGACTAAGGATGGGTCTAATGAAAAACATTTGAAGGGCGCAAGAATTTTTTCGGTTGCGAATTATGGAAAATTGCTTCCCTCCGCAATTTATTATTGATGCCCTTGCATGTATTAAGTTGTACTATCAGGTTTCCCTTTTTGTCAGAGGCACCTGTATATTAAACAAAATATTAAAAGGTGCAGAGACTTATTTTACTGAAAATTAATTAAAAGAAAAAAGACTACATCCTAAAATGCAACTCTGACCCGCATCGGGTGGAAGGAAGCCATCAGTTGTCATGCTAGTGATCCTGGGAGTAGAAAGTTATCTGGGGTCTCACAACTGAGCAATAATATTTCACCCTTTGATTCACTTTCAGATTCTGTGCAACCAAGCAAAACCTAGTCCAAAATTCTGAGGGGCTAGTAAAGGGATGGAGGCACATATATCAGATCAGTTGACTGGGGGTGAGTGTTTGTATTGTCAATGCTCCGTCCATCATCACCTTTGGTTTTTCTTTGTTCGTCCTAAGTTGGCAGGGTATGCTCAGACGTGAGTCCCTTGCTCATTTTGCCACTGGAGTCAAGCAAGCCCGTCTGAAGACGGCTGTAATGCCAGAAACCGGTCCTGGGAAGCTTGATTCCGGTCCAGGGAAGACATGGCTTGGCAGTTCGGGCTGGACCGTGCCCATGAGGCACAGGGTCAGACTGATTTGCATATGGCCATGTCTGAACTGAGGTGGCGGAGTGAGCTAAAGAACGGTGATGGATTAAACCCAGATCAGTTGACTGGGGGTGAGTGTTTGTATTGTCAACGCTCCGTCCATCATCACCTTTTCTCGGCACATATAACCATGTACATATGAGAACGGTGTCACTGATGATGGTTTTCAACAGGCCTGCTGTAGCTACTGTTTCTGATATGGGAGGCACCCTGTACCCACATGTGTCTGATGCTCAAGCTTCCCTTAGGCCTGCTTCTTCTCCTCAAGTCCAAAGCTTGGCTTCCTCCCTTGGGTGCTCTAGGTTCCCTGGTGCTCCCACTCCTACTGTGTGGCTCACTTTTTTCATGAATACCGGATACAGCCAGATGGTGATGACCAGTCTGGTGCACCTCATAGTGCGGTGGAACCCTACAGATTTCTAAGCTGCTGTAGTGGAAATTAGGAGGGGTATTGGGAGGGGCAGACATTTGGCACTATCCGTTCATATCGCTGTACTGCTCACAGCCGGACACTTATGGATGCCTCCACATCATTGTCCTGGAAAGACATACATGCGATTCCTCGGCTAACCATGATCCTTACTTCTTTCGACTTCTCTGCCTGCTCCCTCCTTCCAGTGCGGGGATATGTGTCCTGGCCTGTGGTGGTGTGGGTGGTTCTTAAGCTCCCTGCCTGGCCTGATGGGTCTAGCCCTCTGGCCACATCTGAAATTACATCTACATTATTGGGACAATATTTACAGTAGTCTGTGTACCACTTTGCCAATTCACTAATTTTACATGGATGGAAATCCATTTTCATATTATACTACAAACTAGTGGCACTCTGTGGGTTCAGAACTCCCAAGCTGGAGTGTTGGGTGTGCATCCGGAATAAGGCAGAAAATGAAAGATAAACCACACCTAAAATAGATGGTTTTACTTTATTTAGCTGAAAACTGCAGTTATTTTCTCCAGAAAGTTATGTGAATTTGCATCAATTTGATTTAAAAGGAGGTGAAGGGCTGGCTGTAACTGTCCCTCCCCAAGGCAGACAGCCTTTGACATGCAGAAATAATATACTTCCAGATGTCTGTGTCAGTCGAAGCCCTAGTCCTCACCTACCTGAATGGAGGCAACTATCTGCCCATTAGCCTCCTTAACAATATTCAGACACCTATGAAAGCACCTTAACCACTGTAACACTTCCCATCATGGGCTTGTAGAAGTTGGCCAAATCCACCCACACTGAAGGTATTGTATTGTATTGTAAATGCATTTATATAGCGCTTACTACCCATGACATGGCGTTGAATCACTTTTTCGGCGAGGAGCACGCTACTCCGGAACCCAAGAATGAATAGTGTTGAATTAGTATAGTGAAAATGTGAAAGTAATTTGATATGTGGATAGGTTAGTCAGTTATTTGGATTCAGAAGGATAGCGGAGGGATAGAAGATGGAAAATGATTTGCATTTATATAGAGCTTGTTACCCCTGAAGGGGTGTTGCAGCGCTTTTGTTTGGAGAGTAGCACTTATCGGGTTTAAAGAACAAAGAAATACCAAAAAGTGTGACTGAGCATGTATATGACAGCAAAAAAGCGTACTTGGCAATCTCGAATAGGACTAGTTTCTGAGAAACGCTTGATATCAGACACAAGCATTATGGAAGGAATTTAAAGTGGAACATCATAGAAATGAATGAGAAACATTTTCCAAGCCATGGAATGTCATGTCTTAGTCGTGTTTGAATGCTTATATTGTTAGCTACATTCAGTGTTTTCTGGTAAATGCACATTTTCAACTCCATGCACATTATTCTTCCCCTTCCAGTGTGCCCCAGTAAGGTCTATATTGTAAGTATTTTGATAAATCCATTCTTCCTGCAAGTATGCAATCTGAATTCTTATGATTGTTTGTTGGGCCTTTCATTGTTTAACTTTGTTACAAAAAATGAGTCACATTATGGTAAACTTTATATTAGCTGATAAAAAAAACAAATGACTTAAAAATACCACCCTCCCCTCAAAATTATTTTTCTATCCAGCTGCCACCCCCGCTTTAGATAACACTTTTTTGGATGGCGCGATACTCCCTACCTCTACCCTCTGATGTCCCTAGCCATTACTTACTAGCTTCATGTCCCCTCCGATGCCCCATGTGTCTCTTTACATTTTCTCTTTTTTCAGGTGGTCATGCCACCTTTCATTTTAAATGTCTCCTCGTTCAGACCATCAAATTCCTTCTCTTGCTTTTCTGGGATACCCCTCCCCCACTTAAAATACCAGTCTCTGCCACTGCAGCTGTCGCTCTGTCCTCGCTCAACAGGCCCCTTCCAACGACCTGTGGCATTCTCAAAAGTCTTGGCTTTTTGTTGGGACACCTACCCACCCACGACCGACTCTCATCAGATGATCCTCATCCATAAGGTGCTTTATTTTACACCCTCTGCCCTCCGCCCGCAGTGTTTCTCCACTATATTTTGCTTTCCCCTTTCTTCTTCTACAGATAGCCCCTCGATTTCTTCAGCTCTCTGTGCTTATACCCCTTCACTTCTGAAAGCTCTCCTCAGTAGTCCCCTTTCGCACCCGCCAGCTGCTGTGCTGCTCTCCTTTCCATCTTTTTCGCATAGAAGAAGGGAAAGCCAGAGCAAATTGTGATTTTTAAAGAGCTTCCCTTTCTTCCTGCGCACAGCTTCCTGGGGGTGAGGTCACACTAGAGGCGCAACTCAAGTCAAACTTTGGAGGGGGTAGTGGGGGTGGGGGGGGGGGGCTAGGAAAATATTTCAGGGGGGACGGGCTGATTCTTCAAGCAAATGTCAGAGTGGAGCTGCAGCTGCTCTCTAAGAAAGTTTGAAACATATCAAAACTGTAGTGTCCTGCTGGACACGTTCTAGTCTTTAATAATCTGTAACCCACACTTTACACCCACCCACCACTGGCGTCACGAGTCACGTGACCCAGTTAATAAAAGGGGCCGAGCGCTCGTGCTCGTGGCCAGTTACAGCCCAGTACTACCCTGTGTCTGCGTCAGATATTTGCCGCCATGTGGGCCTTAGGCCCAACACTACACTGGCGACGAGGCGGGTAGCCAACCCCGCACACGCCTGCCGCTCAGTGCTCTGTCCTCCCTCGCGAGGAGGAAATGAGCTGCCACTCGTGACTGCTGGGACGGTTGGGCTCAACCTCGCCACGCGGCCCTCTGCCCGTAAGGAGGGTGACACGGCGCCTGGCTATCGTCCACCAATGGCAGTTATGGCAAGATAAGTGTGTGGACGAACACCCCGCAGCGGCCACCTACACACCGGTGAAAGCGTGAGTCTCCCCACCATGCTTACTGTATGGCCGCCGCCGCGCTCAGGCAATCGCCGCCGCAATTAAAGGGCCTACGACCATCTCCGTACAGCGACCCTGCTACCTCTGAACAAAAGCACCGTTCCGCCAACTGCACACCCTGCGTCTGCTGCACAAGGGATGCGCTGCGACGAACCCAGCTCCACATGCCACGCCACACCCTGCACCGCCTGTCGTTGCCCAGCACTGCGGGACTCACCATAACAGAGAATACTACCCCATCGGAGCCCCCTGAGGGGCGAGGAGTAGGTCCTGCGCTGCTGGAGCTGTGAGGCCCGAAGACTCCGGGACAGAGGTGAGAGCACGCAGCCCTGCCACCTCTCGCCGACCTCAGATCCATCTGCCACAACCTCCGCCAGGGACACAGGAAGAGCGTCAGCAGGACGATGCGCGACTGCACCAAGGCCGCAAAAGAGACTGCCAGTTGAGCGGCCTCCACTTCGGACAAGCAAAATTCATGCCGACCCTAATCCCTGTACCAAGAAGCATCCGCACCGAGGGGGAGCGAGAGTATCCACGATACTCAGGAGCAATGGACATACCCCTGCAATCTGTTTGCAATGCCGGCACAGTCAGGAGCAGTCTGCCATGCTGTGCAAGAATGCGTGAAGTAGCGCAAACACCAACCGGGATCGAGACAATCGGCCTCCCAGCACTGCATGCCCCCTCCCGCACTGCCAGCTCGGATCGAGTGCCGTTTCAATGAGGAGAACCTTTGCCTTGACCTCCGAGGTGCCTGCAGCGCCATCAGGCTAACACGAGCAGCACCGCACCTGCCACAAGAAGCGATAAGAACTAACTGCAAAAGTCACTGTCTCTGCCAACATATTCCCTGAACCAGCAACATCAGCCAGTGTTTCTTTTCCCCGCATGAGCTCCCTGACCCAGGGGGAAGAGGAACAGCCCACCGTGAGGAGCCTGCAGCACCGACCAGTGCCAACAAACAAACGCATCCTCCACCTACCTTCACTGAAGACTCACAGCACACATCGCCAGCAGGAGCTGCACAATCCCTACTTTAAGGAAAACGAGTACCAAGACCAGCGCAACTGGAGTGCTGCACTGCCACCCAATGGCAACCTGTGGTACTGCAGCTACACCACCCCAATACAGTGTGAAGGAACGCCTGCAGTGACAGATGGGAACTTCATCATGCAAGGGAGATCTCGGACCCCTCTTTACAGCAGTACTGACACGGATGGGCCCCACGCCCAGTGGTAAGGCTAACTTGAAAGGAATGCCTAAGCCCACACAAGTGTAAGGAGCAGCTATGTCACCATAGCACCAAGCGAACCACACAGTGTTCCCAGCTCCACACTGTAGCCACAGACAGTCAGTCACTGAACAGAACCCTGCACCAGCACCCAAAGCCCACCAGGGCAAGCCACCACAAATGGCCAGCGCCACCTGCTGCCCCCATCCCGAGGCGCAATCCCCTGAAGGGCTGAAATACCGCCTGGCCAGAGCAGCCAGCCTGCTGTAACCCGAACCAGTCAGCCCAAACAGCACCAGGGATCGAAGGACAGACCCTGACACCGCCACCACGTGGAAGACGGCCTGCTCACACCCAGTGATTGTGACGGACCGCACCGGGCACGGCAAGACGCGCTCCTAGAAAAGAATGCTCATAGAGTGACCCTCTGCACCCTGCATGTGAGGACAGGACAACCAGGACGCCGGTAAAGACAGCAGAGCCCCCAGGCACCTGCCACGCCCAAAGGATCCCAAGCTGTGCCCTCATAAACCAGCATCATACAGGCAAGAGCACCGCCCGCCACTGCAAGGTACTCAAACAGCAACGCCGAAGACAACCCCACTAGCAAGAGTGGACAACCAGCCAAGACAGCAATATCTAAAGGGAACTGCAACAGCGCAAGTAAAGACTGGTGCAGAACAGCACCACCCGTGGCCACTCAACGCCACCACCGACAACGCTGACATCCCGTCATCTGCTCCTCCTGGTGTACAGGCACACCTGTGCGAGCCAGGAAAGCACCCAGAAAATGGAGCGTACTATACCAGGTGCGCACAGAAGGCAGCACCAGTAAACCTGACGCACCAGCAAGCACTCAGGAGACATCTCCACAAAGGAGCACTGCTGAACGCAGGCAGGAAAGCACCCACGTCTCCACCACCCCAGCGAAGCCCCGCAGTAGGCCGAAGACCACCCACGGTGTCCTCCCTCACACTGCCTCAAGACAGAGTCGGCCACGACCCAAGATCGGCAAGAGAGGAGTCGCACACCCTATGTGGCAGGCCGCCACAGCACCGTGTGCTCCAACGAACAGCGACACAAGACCAGACGTCACGTCGCCCAGAAAACAAGGAGCGCCTCACCAAGTGACTAGCCAGCAAAGCACGCCAGAGCAAAAGCAGAAGCCGGCGCCACGGCAGCGCCGCCTCAAGGTCCAAATGCAACTCCCTCGAAGAAAAGAAGAGTGACAGCTCTGTCACCCCAAAGACCGGATGAGCACAGGTGGACTGAACAAGCCAACAAAGGGAGAAGACCGAGGACTCACAGCCAGCCAAGAAGCACACCCTGACACGCCAGACAGCCACCAAGGTGGACCGACGTCCCAGGATACAGCCCCACGGATGAACCAAACATAAGCCGCAGCAAGCGCAGTCCACGTCTCATCCCAACGCTTCCCCAGGCGACCGTCCATCCCCGAGCGTCGGCAGTCTGAGTCAGTTGGCATCCCTGCTCCCGTCCGCAGATGCCAAGGGCGAAGATCAGCACTGAGCGGCCGCCCTCTCACCGCCTCAAGATGGAGTCGGCAGTGGCCCCACAACAGGCAAGAGAGGAACCAACACTCTACGTGTCAAGTCGCCACCTAAGGTCAACATCAACAAAGCGGAGGCACATGGCTGCCAAATCTCCGGACATCCAACACTCCCAGCAAGTCACCAACACCTATCATCCCGAGTCTCTACATGGCTGGCAACCACCGTCACCCCAGCCATCAGCACCTGCGCCAATCAACACCACTGCCAGACTGGCAAGAAGTTCAAGTAAGACGTGGTCCGCGACCAAGGAACCAACGAACTTCGACACCCTTAAGAACCAGAAGTATAACCATTAACAGGAGAAGGTCGCGGCGACTGGTCCAGTCACAGAGTGGAAAAGAAGACAGTGTCCTAGAGCCAGGACAAGACCAGAGGGAAACGGGCAGAGTGCACGCTGCTCGGAGAAGCCTGGTCAGGAGGACAAGAGCAGCGAGATGACCAGACCACGCCGCGAAAAGGAAAACAGAGGAGAAGGGCACGACGCCATCAAGAACAGCAACATCCAGAAAGGTGAGGAGAGGTGTGACAAGTCTGCACACCCACCAGAAGAGAAGGTGACACGCACCCCAACATCGAATACAAGGGCCTACAAGTCCAGGGGAACATCGGTAGCACTAGGTGAAGAACAGTCCTCTCTACCTACAAGTCCTCTGACAACCCGTCGACTGCAGGAATGAACAGGCTGGACCATTGGCAACACCCACCTTTGGGATTGAGCGGAAGTCTGGATGGGGAGAGCGCTCAGACGCCCGGCAGAGGGAGAACTGACCACCCCACACCAGCCCGTGGATATCCAAGGGGCAAAGGCCTCAGGGACACCGGTGGCAGAGGGTCCCGACACGAGAGATGGATCCATCGCCGTCTACCCTGCACGTCCCAGGAAAAGGGGGAACTTGTGCGCAAAGGAAAGAGTCAACAACCACCCTCCAGGCGGAGCTACGGATGCATGGTAGTAATCTCATCGCCTCCTCCATTCACACCGGCTTGTGGAGTTGGAGCAACGCTGCAGAGAACACCCTGCCCAGTGAAAACCTGAAGAAGAGGGCCTCCGGGACATCTCGTGGCAGGAGAACACCCGCGAGAAGGGCGTCCCAGTGAGAAGGATGCCTTTCAACCACTCACTCCTTTGCAATGTGAAGCCAAGCTGCCAACAGTGAAGAAACCCGACGGACTAGTAGAAGACAATCTACATCAAGTCTACCTTCTGGTCATTCTGTTTGGCGTCACCCCAAGATCAAGATCTCGATGGACTGAAGAACACGCTGCCATGGCGCAAGTCCAGAAGAGCACGTCCATCGAGGACCCGGACGTCGAGCCCAAGAGAACGAACGTTTCAGCTGAAAGTTTCCACCGTCGTCATCTAGCAAGCAGCTGAAGAGACTCCTTCTAAAGTTATGAGATTGCATATTTTTGTATTTTTCCTCCCACAGGTTTGGACTTTATTTTGTCTCAACTTTTATTAAAGTTTGGGAGGAATGTAGTGTCCTGCTGGACACGTTCTAGTCTTTAATAATCTGTAACCCACACTTTACACCCACCCACCACTGGCGTCACAAGTCACGTGACCCAGTTAATAAAAGGGGCCGAGCGCTCGTGCTCGTGGCCAGTTACAGCCCAGTACTACCCTGTGTCTGCGTCAGATATTTGCCGCCATGTGGGCCTTAGGCCCAACACTACAAAAACCTTGTTAACAAACAAAAAGATCTTTCAAATACCTGTGAAGTACTCGGGTGCTGTCTCAGCCGGGTCAGCCACACACTACGGGAGCGGGGGGGAGAGGGGGGCTGATGTCTAATGGGCATTGCGCGCCTGGGTCACACATCGCTCTGCCTTGGCGCCATGGCGTTACTGCCCTCCTCGTGAAATCACCAATATGTGAGCATGCGCCGCAGTGTAGAAATGTGATGCATGCTCACATGACTATGTGTGACAGTGAGTACCGGTACTCTATTTGGTAACGGAGAAGTGCCAGTACTCTTGGGAGGAAAAAAAGAAGTGCCGGTACTCAGTCCTGGTGAGTACCGGCCCATTTAAAGCACTGGTCGTAGCGCCCTTCCCTGTCTTAACCGCAAAGACACACCAGATCGGGCATAACCTCCGGCTCTTCTGCCCTTCTACCCGCTACAAAAGGACCTTTCCACTCGTCTTCCAGGGCATCTATCGCCTACAGACCCTCACCCCACGGCCTGTCAGAAAAGAGGGCAATGCCGCAGACCTGGGAATGAATGGGGCAACCAAGTTCTCTGCCTGACCATCCACAGTTTGCTTTATACCTCGACACCAGGAATGCCAGTCAAGGACACTAACAGGCATCTGGGCTGTCACTGCCGCACCACTTGGAGGGGTCGAGTCAGAAAAGGGGACCTCCTCAACACGGCCCCTAAGAGTCCTGGTATAGTTTTTGGTCCTTTCTACATAAGAGCCTGAGCCCTCACAGCAGTCTGGAATGCTGAGGGGTGCTATCCCCTTCTTACACACGCCCCATAGCCCCCAGAGGACATACCAGCGCCACCGACCTACAACCTAGAACCCGGAGACGCTGACCATTAGACACCACCACGACTTCCATTCCGTACTGGGGCCTGAACCGGCAATGCAGAAGAGAGAAGTGGTCCACAACATTCAAGGGCGAATGTCAGCTGACAAGCTCACAGGCAAGTCCGCATGGCAGCTCCTCTTCATGGAAGCTCGTAGACAGCCATACACCATGGCTACAAAGGGGTCTACCCCCAATAGATAACCTACCCCAGCCTCCCGCAACTACTGCCCAGGACAGCACCATTGACCGCATTGTGCAAGAAATCTTGTCAATAGACCGCTGCCTTGAAGGCTTCGCCCTTGACGCAAAAAAAGTTCAATCCCATTGAATGGGGCTACCCATTTGCTGCGATAGAGCGCTTTGGCCTGGGAGACCAATTCATCGCTAAGGTGTGGCTGCTGGATGACTGCCGCAACACCCAGGTTAACTGTGGGGGCTAACTATCTGACCCTTTTTTGATTCAACGGGAAACGTATCAAGGGTGCCCCCTCTCACCACTCCTCTTCCTCATGGAAACCCTGGCCTCTACCATCTGCAACTCTGCCAGCATAGTGGCTATCACACTCCCAACTGGCCACTCCAAGATATATCTCAACACAGACGACGTCCTACTACACACTGACTGATCTCAATCAATCAATCAGGTCATTTATAGAGCGCACTACTCACCCGTAGGGTCTCAAGGCGCTGGTTTGGGGGGGGGGGTGCCGTTACTGCCAGGTCTTGAGCTTCTTCCTGAAGGAGAGGTGGTCTTGGGTCAGGCGCAGGTCGGTTGGGAGTGAGTTCCAGGTCTTGGCGGCCAGGTAGGAGAAGGACCTTCCTCCTGTTGTCGCTCTTCGGATGCGGGGGACGGCGGCGAGGGCGTGGCTGGTTGATCTGAGGAGGCGCTTGGGGGTGTAGAAGTTGATCCGGTTGTTGATGTAGCTCGGGCCTTGGTTGTGTAGGGCTTTGTGTGCGTGGGTGAGGAGACGGAAGGTGATTCTCTTGTTGACCGGGAGCCAATGCAGATCTCTCAGGTGTCCGGAGATGTGGCTGCGTCGGGGGATGTCGAGGATGAGTCTGGCCGAGGCGTTCTGGATCCGCTGGAGTCTCTTCTGGAGCTTGGCGGTGGTTCCGGCGTAGAGGGCGTTGCCGTAGTCCAGTCGGCTGGTGACGAGGGCCTGGGTGACCGTCTTGCTCGTCTCGGTGGGGATCCACCGGAAGATCTTGCGTAGCATGCGCAGGATGTTGAAGCAAGACGAGGAGACGGCGTTTACTTGTCTGGTCATGGAGAGGGAGGAGTCCAGGATGAAGCCCAGGTTGCGTGCGTGTTCCGTCGGTTTGGGTGCGGTGCCCAGGGCGGGGGGCCACCAGGAGTCGTCCCAGGCGGAGGGCGCGGAGCCCAGGATGAGGACCTCCGTCTTGTCCGAGTTCAGTTTCAGGCGGCTGGTCGTCATCCATTCGGCAACCTCTCTCATCCCTTCGTGCAGGTTGGCTCTGGCGGTGGCGGGGTCGTTGGTCAGGGAGAGGATCAGCTGGGTGTCGTCGGCGTAGGAGATTATGTTGAGGTTGTGTTGGCGTGCGATGGCCGCGAGGGGGCTCATGTAGACGTTGAAGAGGGTGGGGCTCAGTGAGGATCCTTGAGGGACGCCGCAGATGACTTTGGTGGCCTCTGACTTGAACGGTGGTAGGCGGACTCTTTGTGTTCTTCCGGCGAGAAAGGAGACGATCCATTCCAGTGCCTTGTCCTGGATTCCGATGTTGCCGAGGCGCTGTATTAGAGTGCGGTGGCAGACAGTGTCGAAAGCCGCGGAGAGGTCCAGGAGGATGAGGGCCGCTGTCTCTCCGTTGTCCATCAGAGTTCGTATGTCATCGGTGGCAGCGATGAGGGCGGTCTCGGTGCTGTGGTTCGCTCGGAAGCCAGACTGTGAGGGGTCGAGGGATCCGTTCGTCTCGAGGAAGGCGGCCAGCTGTTTGTTGACGGTCTTCTCGATGACTTTGGCCGGGAACGGGAGGAGCGAGATGGGACGGTAGTTCTTGAGGTCGGTGGGGTCTGCTGTGGGTTTCTTGAGAAGAGCGCTGAGTTCGGCGTGCTTCCAGCTCTCAGGGAAGGTGGCGGTGTCGAAGGAGGTGTTGATGATGTCCCGCAGGTGGGGTGCGATGACAGCGTCGGCCTTGTTGAAGACGTGGTGAGGGCAGGGGTCAGTCGGAGATCCGGAATGGATGGAGTTCATTGTGCGGATGGTGTCTTCGGTGCTGATTGGAGTCCAGGTGCGGAGGGTGGTGGTGGGTGGCGTTGTTGCGGTTGTGGCTTGCGTTGGTTGGTTGCTGAAGCTGTTGTGTATGTCCGCGATCTTGTTGTGGAAGTAGGATGCAAGGGAGTTGCAGAGGTCCTGCGACGGGGTGATGTCATTGTTTCCGGCGTTGGGGTTGGAGAGCTCCTTCACGATGTTGAAGAGTTCCTTGCTGTCGTGTGCGTTGTTGTCCAGCCGGTCCTTGTATGTATTTTTCTTGGTGGCGCGGATCAGTTGGTGGTGTTTCCGGGTGGCGAGCTTGAGGGTGGTCATGTTGTCCGTCGTTGGTTCCCTTCTCCAGACTTTCTCGAGGGCTCGACAGTTCTTCTTGGAGCTCTTGAGTTCGTCGGTGAACCATGGTGTTTTTCTGCTGCAGGGTCTGCTGGGCGGGGTTCTCAGAGGGGCGAGTTCGTCCGCGCCGTTGTTGATCCACTTCGTGAGGTTGTCGGCGGCCTGGCTGGGGTTCGCTGAGCTGGCGGGGGGGTGCTGGCTCAAGGAGGCGGTGAGCTGGTCGGCTGTGATCTTGTTCCAGCTTCTTCGGGCAACCTGTTGCTGGTGGTGGTGGATCGTCGTTCTTTTGAAGCTGAAGTGGACGCAGCTGTGGTCCGTCCAGTGGAGTCCTGTTGCGTGGCTGAAGGTGACGTCTTTGCTGGATGAGAAGACGGCGTCGAGTGTGTGTCCGGCGAGGTGGGTGGGGGTGGTCACCAGTTGCTTGAGTCCGAGGTTGGCGAGGTTGTCGAGCAGGCTGATGGTGTTGCGGTCGCTGTTGTTCTCCAGGTGGAAGTTGAGGTCCCCCAGGAGGATGTAGTCGGCGGAGGGGAGGGCATGCGGGCTGACGAAGTCGGCGATGTCCTCGCTGAATCGTGTGCGTGGACCCGGGGGTCGGTAGATCAGGGTGCCTCTGAGGGTGGTCTTCGGGTTGGTGTGGATCTGGAAGTGCAGGTGTTCAGCGGTGGTTAGGGTGTCGTTGGTGTGGGTCGTGATGCGGATGGTGTCTCTGTGGATGATGGCGATGCCTCCTCCCGTCTGGTTGGCGGTGCGGTCCCTCCGGATGATCTTGTAGCCCTCCGGGATGGCGATGGCGATGTCTGGGGCTGAGGAGGCGTTCATCCAGGTCTCGGTGAGGAAGGCAACGTCAGGGGCGGTGGTGTCGAGGAGGTTCCAGAGTTCTACGGCGTGTCTGTGGACGGAGCGGGTGTTGAGCAGGATGCACTTGAGGTGGTTGCTGCTGATGTTCGGCTTGGCGAGTGCAGGTGCAGGGTGAGTCCGGATGCAGGTGAATTTGCAGGCGTGGCAGCTGAAGGGTCCGTGGGTGTGCTTCGGGGCGGCTCGATGACATCCTGGGATGCGACCGGTGTTGAGTGCGATGAGATCGGCGGCGGTGTAGGTTCGTCGGGTCGGCTTCCGTCGGTGGGGGCCAGGGGTCCTGGCCCTGGGCGCGGTCCAGGCGCGGACGGGCGCAGACGGGCTTACCTTTGGCGCGCCATCGGCGCACAATCGGCGCGCCCGCTGCGCGTCAACGCTGCGCGTTCGCACGGTCACCATTTAAGGCGAAGTGCGCGGGTGGGCGGAGCAGCTGGGAGGCGGGAGCGGGGAGGGAACAGAATGAAAAAAGGGGCGGGGGCGGCATGGAAGGCGGGAAACACGGGGGAGAGCGGGCAACAACAGCGAGGGCAAAACAAGCACAAATGACGGCAAAAACAACACTCAGGACGGGCAAAAGGCAGCGAGGGAAAAACAGGCACAAATGGCGGCAAAAACAACACTCAGGACGGGCAAAAAGCAGCGAGGGAAAAACAGGCACAAATGGCGGCAAAAACAACACTCAGGACGGGCAAAAGGCAGCGAGGGAAAAACAGGCACAAATGGCGGCAAAAACAACACTCAGGACGGGCAAAAGGCAGCGAGGGAAAAACAGGCACAAATGGCGGCAAAAACAACACTCAGGACGGGCAAAAAGCAGCGAGGGAAAAACAGGCACAAATGGCGGCAAAAACAACACTCAGGACGGGCAAAAAGCAGCGAGGGAAAAACAAGCACAAATGATGGTCCAAACAGACCAGAGCAGCGACGGCAGGGTCAGCCGGAAGCGCGGCTTGGCAGCGAGGCAGAGGGCACAGCAGGGGGGCACACGCAGCAGCTGGTGGCCGTGCGGCGCGGGGGTGTCCCACAAGTGGGTCACACTCACCTGTGTCGCACGGTCGCCTTTTAAGGCCAAGTGCGCGGGTGGGCGGAGCAGCTGGGAGGCGGGAGCGGGGAGGGAACAGAATGAAAAAAGGGGCGGGGGCGGCGTGGAAGGCGGGAAACACGGGGGAGAGCGGGCAACAACAGCGAGGGCAAAAAAAGCACAAATGACGGCAAAAACAACACTCAGGACGGGCAAAAGGCAGCGAGGGAAAAACAGGCACAAATGGCGGCAAAAACAACACTCAGGACGGGCAAAAAGCAGCGAGGGAAAAACAGGCACAAATGGCGGCAAAAACAACACTCAGGACGGGCAAAAGGCAGCGAGGGAAAAACAGGCACAAATGGCGGCAAAAACAACACTCAGGACGGGCAAAAAGCAGCGAGGGAAAAACAGGCACAAATGGTGGCAAAAACAACACTCAGGACGGGCAAAAAGCAGCGAGGGAAAAACAAGCACAAATGATGGTCCAAACAGACCAGAGCAGCGACGGCAGGGTCAGCCGGAAGCGCGGCTTGGCAGCGAGGCAGAGGGCACAGCAGGGGGGCACACGCAGCAGCTGGTGGCCGTGCGGCGCGGGGGTGTCCCACAAGTGGGTCACACTCACCTGTGTCGCACGGTCGCCTTTTAAGGCCAAGTGCGCGGGTGGGCGGAGCAGCTGGGAGGCGGGAGCGGGGAGGGAACAGAATGAAAAAAGGGGCGGGGGCGGCGTGGAAGGCGGGAAACACGGGGGAGAGCGGGCAACAACAGCGAGGGCAAAACAAGCACAAATGACGGCAAAAACAACACTCAGGACGGGCAAAAGGCAGCGAGGGAAAAACAGGCACAAATGGCGGCAAAAACAACACTCAGGACGGGCAAAAAGCAGCGAGGGAAAAACAGGCACAAATGGCGGCAAAAACAACACTCAGGACGGGCAAAAGGCAGCGAGGGAAAAACAGGCACAAATGGCGGCAAAAACAACACTCAGGACGGGCAAAAAGCAGCGAGGGAAAAACAGGCACAAATGGCGGCAAAAACAACACTCAGGACGGGCAAAAAGCAGCGAGGGAAAAACAAGCACAAATGATGGTCCAAACAGACCAGAGCAGCGACGGCAGGGTCAGCCGGAAGCGCGGCTTGGCAGCGAGGCAGAGGGCACAGCAGGGGGGCACACGCAGCAGCTGGTGGCCGTGCGGCGCGGGGGCTGCAACGATCCCTCCCAGCCTTGCTGGGAGTCATCAATGACTTCTCGATACTTTCTAGCTATAAAGTAAACTGGGACAAGAGTGAAACCCTTCCAATCTAGGCTGGTACCACCATACTTGGTTACCCTTTCTACTGGCAACCTTCCCGGAACCCAGACTAGCTGCAACCAGGCTAATGGCGTCGTTCCAGTGGAGGCCTGGGCCTCCCATTGGTGGAACATTACACCCGTGCTCTCCAGCTTTCCCATCTGTCATACATGCTGTCTGACGTGCCGGACCCGCCACACTGGGTCCACATTGAACAGGAATTACTCTCCTCTGGCATGTTCCTTTCTATCCTAAATGGGGCCCGCACCGGCCCACATAACCCCACCCACCTGGTGTTGCACCTTATGCACAAGGTCTGGCAACACGCACACCACCTACTCGGGAGGGACCTACGACAACATGAAAAGGTCCATTGTGGGCAATGCCAGCATACACATCTATGGACAGACTCTGTCCTGGGCTCAATGGAGGGAATGGGTATCCACAGTCTTGACCAGCTCTTACTAAATTGAGGCCTAAAACCAAGTGACTGACTGACAGAGAGAAATTCGGCCTTCACCCGACACAAACTGGCGCTACATGCAATTGCAACATTGCCTGAGAAGTTGTTTGGGCCCTCGCCCGTGGTCCCTACAGCCTTCGCCTGTAGTGTCTTATCTGCACATCTGGAGGAGACACAAAAGGGTGATGTCAGTGCTGTACGGTTCACTTTCATCCCACCTCTTCTCACAGCCTCTCTCACCTGCTAGTCACATATGAAGACGATGAATGGGCAGATATCCTACAGACCCTGGGCAGAGGTACAGGGGAGGCTCGTCTGAAGTTCTGCCTTTTTAGGACATTACACGACTGGCATTGGACCCCGACAAAATTGAACAGAGCAGGTCTCTTCCCACACTCAAACTATTGGATATGGGGGAACACCCTACCCTTCCTTATCTCCTCCTCATACCTCCCCCCTCTCTCCCCCCCATCCCCACCCCCTTTTATCTCTCCCCTATGTAACCACGGACCCCTTATCCTATCCCCCTCAACCTCTCCCTTACCCCGCTAACCCAACTCCTCATCCTCGTCCCTTTTCTCCCTCCCTCCCTTCTCCCCTCCACCTCCATTAACACCCCCTTCCACAATCCCTTCTCCTCCTCCTCCATCCCCCATACATGCATGCAGGACCACAAAATGACATGGCCCACCCCCACTTACCCCGGCGACAACAGACTAGACCCCCGGCCCCACCAATCCAGTCCCCTCACCTTCTTCTTCTTTATCTCTTTCATTGTATCCCCATTCATTACTTCAACAATGTATGGATATACCACTGACTGCAGGATCGGAGAGCATTCCTTTCTCCCTCCCTATTTGCAACTCAACCTTGACCTGTCCTTTGCCCCACACGCTGTCTGCACCACCCGACCCGGGCGCTCTACCTACTCAGTAGTCTCACCCTCCCTCTACACAGGAGATGCCTTTTATTCAGGGTGCTTATTTTTCCCGACCCCCACCCAAAAACCTTTGACACTACAAGCACCGCGGAATGTGTCCCCTGGGGGCAAGCCCCACGCAGTGACACAGCCTTTTCAGTTTCTCTCCTTGCAGGTCACCACCCTACATCATTGGCCCTCGGAATTACTCAAGAGCATTTGTTAGCACCCACAGCAGCTCTTGGACATTGCCTCCTACCACGCCCCCTACGACCACTTCCCCATCTACCACTCCCTTATTGTTATGTATTATCTCATCCTGTTTACTACTATACAAAGTTGTCAAACCTGACTGTTGGATGACGTTTAACCATGCTGTACATTTCTATTCCTTACTTAATAAACAATTGCAACACAAAAAAACAGATAAAAACATAATATAAGAAAATTAACCTCCAATGCTTGGCATAGGATTTTAGCAAGGAGGTACTTCTAAAGCCCTGAATAATCTATACTAAAAGCTGCAGCACCCCATTCTCTGGAGCCCAATCCTCTCAATCTCCAGACCGACACAGCCAGTCTCTGAAGAGGTAGACACCCCATTGACCTGAGAGGGAAGGGAACAACGGAATTCTCCAAGATGGTAGAACCACCAAGCTCCTTAGGAGAGGGAACCAAAGGCACATCGGCCAGAATGGGACCACTACAATGATTTGATTTCCACACTTTTTCTCTGAACTCTCGATAGAAGGCAAGGAATGAGAGGGATAGGTGAGAATGCACACAGAAGCTGAGGGTGAAGATAGAACTTCTAGCCCCCGTGCTTCTGGATCCTGACATTAAGAGAGAAACCTCAGGAGTTGAGTGTCTTTTCTAGAAGCAAACAGGTCTGACCAAGTATCCCAGAACCTGCAACATATCTGGGAGCATAGCAGAAGAGAGAGGGACAGGTCTTGAGGTGAGTGAAGACCCATGCTTAGTCGGTCTGCCACTGAATTGCTCACTCCCCTGCTATGAACCACCTTCAGTGTAAGGAGATGTTTCTCTGCTCAAATCCCAACCCTAAAGGCTACCAGATCTAGAGAGGCAGAACTTGTCTCCCCAGTCTTTTCACATGGAACACTGCAGTAGTGTTGTCCATTCTGATTAATACTTGCTCATTCCAAATGAGAGTCCTGAACTTCAAAAGAGCGTAGTGGATTGCTGATAACTCCTTCCAGTTTAAGGCTTTCACACTGTCCTTTAAAAACCATCTCCCTCAAGCCCCCCTGGTCTGTAAGGTGGCACGCCAGCCTAGTGGACTGGCATCCGCAGCGCAGCAATTCCCTGTGAGAGTTTCAAGGCGCTAGAGCTATTTGCTGCTGCATGGAGGTTTGATCATTCAAACATCCAAGTCTTTAGTTCTCTTCTGAATTGCTGGAGCGTTGGAGCGGTCCTGAGGTGTAGGGGGAGGTTGGCCAAGCCTTGGTTGCCAGGAGCAAGAAGGAGCGTCCTCCGCTGTTGGCTCGACGGATCTGTGGTGTGTCTGCGAGGGAGAGGGAAGCTGATCGAAGGTGTCTGGTCAGTTGGTGGAGAGTCAGGCATTTGTTAATGCATGCTGGATGTACTGTAGTGTAGTTCCTATATTCCCAATAGGCTCTGCGCATTGGAATAACATATCCTACAGATGTGACGTAGGACTTATGTCTACTAGGTCTCTATCGAATGTATTAGACTTAATTGTGAGTGCCAGCTAGCTCAGAGGTCACTAGAAACTTTCTTGAGTTCACAAGAAGGGATTAGTTTCTGACAATGGCATAAACATGACAACTTTGTTTCCCCAAGATAAAACTGACCTTCAGAGTCGTGGAAACAATAGATAGTTATTTTACTCAGTCAATCGTGCATGCTTCGTTTCACCAGAGGTGCAGAGAAAATTGAAAGACGGGCGTTTTCAATAAAAGGATTTATTGAACAGTCTTCTTTCTCAAGCTTAAGAAATGAACTGCTACAATCGTAAAACTGGTTGCAAAATATAATGCATACAGTAAAAAGAGTAGGATAAAATAATACTGTAAGAGCATTGTATGGCTCCGAAACCATTAAAAAATACATACATAAAATATCAGATGCTAAAAGTACTCAACTGGTGCGTCTAAAATACGCCTACCCCGGTGTACCTAACCTAAGCCTGGTACGAGGGAAGAAGTAAGTGAGGTGTAGCATAAATGTAGTATTCTTTGCCAAGAATATGTCCAAGAGTTCTCTAAGGGTCTAATCAGCTCCGTACCTTGATTTGGAATGAAGAAGGTCAAGCTCAGGACTCGATTTCCCAACACCCCACAAGGGGAGCTTGGAAACACTGGAGCTGGATTTCTCGTCAGGAGAAAAGACAGCGTCTCTCTCAGTGCGTCTGCTGGAGGGTCGGCTTTCTTCGGCACTTGCAGTAGCAGGGCGCGTCGGGCAAGTAGATAGTCAAACTGCTCCAAACCACTGTGTGTTTGCTAAGGCAAGTGTGGGCATATTTATACCTTGAAGTTGCCGAGTTTGACGTAAAGGTGGACATAATAACGTCATTAAAGACTCTCAGTTCTTTGAAAACTCCTGGAGTTCTTGGACAAGTCAGTATTCGAGCAAGGGGAAGTCCCTAGCCGCTGAAGCTGAGTTTTCCAAGAAATCGTTGTAGATTTTCGGAACTAGTGGAAGTAGCCCTGCCGTATTTGGACTGCATGAGCTATGTCTAAATATGGTTATGATTCTTATGCCTATATAAGGACATAGTGATTTATACCTATATAAGGACATGAATCGGGAAAATTACAATAGGGTCCTAAAATGTTCCACAACAGTATTCCAGTCACCGATCGAATCCGTGACTGGAAGATACCTATCCCAATCAATAGAGGATGGGCCCCAATACTTCCCCAGATGAATATACAAGGGTCTCATGTGCAGTCTCGTCCATGGGACCAAGAACACACAAAAAGCCATGTGACTCTGAACTCTGAGGTACACTCTTGCTTTCGCTTCCTTCTTGGAGAAAAGAGCAAAGTGTCCCTCATCTCACGGCTCTCCCTGCTGTAAGACAGATCACGTCCAAATCTGACCTAAAATGAGCTCTGTTGAAAATGCTGTCCTGACAATGATCCAGTTTGCTCTTCCGTAGGTTGAACAGACAGCCATGGTTTTGAAGGCAATTGCTCATGACCTCCCAACCTCTCAATGCCTCTTTTACTGAGGGAGCATGGAAAAACCAGTTGTCCAAATAAGGGAAGACACTCCAATCCTGAAGATGTAGGAGCACTACCAGTGGCACTATTATTTTGGTAAACACCCTTGGGGTAGATTTGATGCTCAAGGGTAGTATCTGGAACTGAAAGTGCTTCCACAGAACAATAAACCTGAGATATTGTTGATGAGGTTCTGCAATTGCAATATGAAAATACGCATCTGTTAGATTAATGGTAATCATGAAGGCATTGTCCGGACTCAAATGAATAATCTTCTGTTCAGTCTCCATGTTGAACGGATATCTTTGAATCCACTTGTTGACCCCCTCTTAAGTCTATAACTAATCTGCATTGACCTGAAGGCTTTGGAACCAGGAAGATCCTCAAATACACTCCTTTGCCCCTTTCTGGGGATTCATACCACCACACCCTTTTGAACCAGACTGAGAATTGGCTCCTTCGAACCTGAACACTGTAAATCATTGGGTAGATCTAGCGTAGGAATGATATCCGAGCTAACAGGAGGTTCCAAGAACTCTATTAGGTATTACCTCCAGACCACTTGATTTGGCCAAGCATCTGAAGTAGATTCCTCCCAGGCCAGAAGGAGCAATCTTATCCTGTCTCACGCAGGAAGGAAGGAACTGACACATACTGTACATGCTTAGTGATTTAGAAGACCAGGCCAGATCTTTCCAGGATAACATCCTGGTTTTCACCGAAGACAAAAAAAAGTGCATCTCAGAACTCTGGCAGGTGTCTACAGAAGATTGTCATCAAGTGGATTGGTTTGGGCTGCTGATACATGCAAATTATTTGAATCCCAGATAGATTATTTGGGGCATATTATTTCTTACAAGGGTATGGTGCCAATAAATAGCATAGTAAATGTCCTAAATAAAGCTCCAACGCCCATCAACAAGGAACAGCTGATATCTTTTAATGGACTATCTGAATATTATACAAACTTTGTGCCAAAGTTTGCTTCTACTATGGAAGCCTTCTGAAAGCTACTTAGTAAAGGAGTGGATTTTGTTTGGGGTCAAGGTATTTGATCTCATCAAATTACTAATAAATCAGTCACCATCACTGCAACCTCTTCATGCGGAAAATCCTGCACCCTTACTGTGTGACAAGTGCATATAGCGTGGGTGCCATATTGTCACAAAACACTGGAAATTCAGAATGGATGGTGGCAAATGCTTCCATGACTTTGAGTGAAGCTCAATTCAGGATACTTTATCAAAGAGCGTAAACTTTTAGCCTATCTGTGGATGACAAACCATTTCAGATATTTTGTTTGTGGAATTAAATGTACGCATCAGGGGGGAGGAGCTTGGCGGGCATCCATGATGGCCGCGTGAGCACAGCGCTCTCCGGACCCCCGCCACTCCCGGCATGATATCCTGAACATATCCTGATTTCTTACAAGGGCTAATAAAGAGGAACCTGGGCTGATCCTAATATTGTTTTTGGATTTCGAATTGGACCAGGGGCACCGAAGCTGCGTCGACTCAAACTTTCGGGGCCCGCCTTGGTGGTGCGCCCGGGTCTTGGTGAGGCTCTGTTGCCGTGTCTGAGTTGAACAACAGCGGCAGGGGGACTCGACCAATGGGCCCCCCTATTAACTTTCGGTTTCGATTCTGACTCAGACTACGTCTTCTAGCGGAAGTGTCTGGCCGGTGCTGGGTCCAGCGGCGCGAGGCTACAGTTGCACCCTTTGCCTGCTTCGTGTCCTTCTGGGCCGATTCGCACCTCGACTTGCCCTCGCTGCTGATTTCATCGGCTCCGGCGCCCTGTCTTCCTGCGGCCATTTTCACCAGGTCGCGTGGGTCTTTTGGGGACGCGGTCTCCACTATGACTGGCAGAGGGGACCAAGAGAGGCGAAAAACCAAGACGCCCCTTCGCGGGGGCCCGGTCCAGTCTAATATCATGGACCGGTACACACAATCGAAGGTGTCCCCCAGTGCTACCTTGCCTGGCCCGAGTGCAGTGGGGCACCCTTTGGATGCGGCGGCGGAGCCGTCCCTGCAGGACATCATGGGCGCCATCTCTGGCATGAGAGAAACCATCGGCCAACAGTATGAGGCTCTGGCCCACAAAATCGATACCGTGGCTATTGATGTGAACCTGATTCGGGCCGACTTATCTAAAACCAATGAGAAGGTGAAGTCATTGGACCTCAAGTCATCTAGCCTCACGGCCGACGTCTCGGAGATGCAGACGGAGATCGGCAACCTCAGAAAGGTGAACGATTTCATGACTCAGCGCCTGGAGGATTTTGAAAACAGGGCACGGCGTTGTAACGTGCGTGTGATCGGTGTCCCGGAAAATCCTGATCCGCATTCTGTTGATCTCCTGGTCGAGGACTTGATACAAAACTACCTTTCTCCGTCCGGATTGAGTAAGTTCTTTGTGGTGGAACGTGCCCATCGTGTTCCGGGTGGCCAGGGTAAGCCGGGCGCCCTGCCGAGGCCCATTGTCGCAAAACTTTTTCATTATAGGGATCGAGACGCTATCCTGCAGGCCTCGAGAGTTAAGGGCCCGGTGGCTTTCGAAAATGCCACGGTGAACTTTTACCCGGACTTCTCACAGCTTGTGCAGAGACAGCGCATGGGCTTCCGTGGAGTTAAGAAGCGTCTTCGAGACCTGGGTCTGAGATACGCCATGCTTTTTCCTACCAGGCTACGAGTGGAGTACAAAGAACGGACCCTTTTCTTTGATCGACCTGATTCGGTAAATGACTGGCTGGACTCTCTGCCGGACCGGCCACATCTGACTGATCCCACCGAGCACCCGGGTGGTGCCGAGGGTGGCGTGGAGAGCTGAATTTGTAATCTGGGCCCCTGTTTCCGTATTATTATGTTATCTCTTCCTGGGTTCTGTACTTGAACGCATCTTTTTTCTATGTATTCTCTTCTCCCTTACTTTCTGTCGGGGTGGCGGTGGGACTGAGCCCTTTCCTCCTCCGGGGTCTTTTTGTAGAACGGGGTTTTTTGGGCGACAGGCACACTGCATGTTGGGGTGGCTTCTTTGTCTACTGCAGGGGTGCAG
The DNA here is from genome assembly GCF_964261635.1 of Lissotriton helveticus. Taxonomy (NCBI): domain Eukaryota; kingdom Metazoa; phylum Chordata; class Amphibia; order Caudata; family Salamandridae; genus Lissotriton; species Lissotriton helveticus. Next base: position 1,778,718,983 of record NC_136065.1, read on the forward strand.
GGTGGGGGGTGTTTCCGTGGGTGTTGGGGGGTGGGCTGTTGGGGAGTTTGTAGTTTGTGTTTTGTTTTCTCAAGGCGATTCTATTTTGATGATTGTACTTTCAGTGTCATGCTCATTGGGGGAGGGTTCCTGCATTACTTCGTGGGATGGGGGGTAGCGGGTTGAGGTTTATTTCATGGAATGTCAATGGTCTAGGGGATCGTATTAAGCGGGGGGTGGTGTTGCGCTGCCTGCGACGTTTGTCGCCCGATATTGTTTTTTTGCAGGAGACGCACCTGGTGGGCAATACTTGTCACGCGATGAATAGGTGGGGCTATCGTCTTGTTGCGCACTCAGGGTTTACAACGGGTTCCAGGGGGGTGGGCATCCTGGTCCGGGCTTCCCTTCCCCTCGCGATAGATGATGTGATCCTTGATGATCGGGGGCGCTATGCCGTCCTCGTGGGTCGATGTGAGGGCAAAACCCTCTCCCTGTTTTCCGTCTATGTGCCCCCCGGCTTGCAAGCCTCTACCTTCTCTGATTTGGGCCGAGTTCTGTTGGGCCTCCCTGATGGTGCTCTCTTCATGGCTGGTGACTTTAATTCTGTTCTCTCTGGTCTAAGTGATCGTTACCCCCCTAGGGATACTCCTTCGACCCAATTATGGCTGGGTGGTTTTTTGGATACTTTTGGTTTGGTGGACTGTTGGCGACTTATGCACCCCACTCAACTTCAATATACTTTCCACTCTGGGGCCCACGGGAGTTTGTCTAGACTAGATTACTTCCTCATGCCAGCTGAACAGTCATCGGCTGTCCGCGAGATTAGACACCTCCCCCGGGGCATCTCAGACCATTCTCCGCTCTGGCTCTGGTTTGATGTGGGGGCGGAGGCGGCGGGCCGGGTGGCCCCTATCAACCCTTGGTACCTGACCTCCCCTGAGACCCGTGGTCGATTGATTACGTCCTTGGACAACTACTTTCTGGAGAACGAGGGGTCTGTCTCTTCTGCGGTGTCCCTATGGGAGGCTTTTAAGACTGTGATTCGTGGGCAGGCCCTGTCTCTTATTGCTGAAACCAAAAAGGCAAGGAATCGGGAGGTGGTGGAGCTTGAGATGGAAATACTTGCGATGGAGGCTGACCTGGAATCGAATGTCACTCGTGACAAACTCCATGCCCTGGGTCTGAAGCAATTGGCCTATAAGTCTCTGGTCACAGATGCGGCCAAAACGATGTTTAGAGAGCAACAGGGTCGTCTGTATGATGTCGGAGACAAAGCGGGGAAATTGCTTGCCTGGTTGGACAAGAAGGAGAGGGCGAATTGAGTGGTGCCTGTGATTCAGACTTTGAATGGTGTGAGAGTGACAGACCCGGTTGAAATAGTGGAATGTTTTGCGGACTATTTTCGTGCGGTTTACTCCCCAGTGTCAGAAAGGGATGAAGACGACTCTCGCCTTTTGCTGCGCGACATAGCTTTGCCATGCCTCTCCGATTTGGAGCGGTCCTTTATGGAGGCCCCGTTCTCTACGGACGAAATCGCGACTGCGATTCGCTCTCTCCGTTCGGGCAAGGCTTTGGGCCCGAACGGTTTGCCAATTGAGTTATACAAACTGCGTCCTGATAAGATTGCGCCCTATCTTCGAACAATGTTTTCGGAGTCCCGGGAGCGGGGTGTTCTCCCTTATGACCAGCGCCTGGCTACGATTGTGGTAATTCCTAAAGATGGTAAGCCCCGGGATCTTTGTTCGTCTTATAGACCCATCTCCCTGTTAAATGTTGAGCCTAAGGTTCTTGCCAAACTCTTGGCTACTCGCCTCCTCACGGTCGTTAGTGACTTGATTCATCCGGACCAATCCGGATTTATCCCGCACCGTAACACAGCCCTTAATCTACGTCGCCTCCATGGAGCCATCGCGAGGGCGGGGCTTCTGACGGAGCCGGCCATTTTGGCCTCGTTGGACGCCTCGATGGCCTTCGACACGATAGAGTGGCCCTACCTTTGGGCGGCTCTTGAGAAGTTTGGTTTTGGCCCGGGGTTCATCGGATGGGTGAAGCTACTGTATACCGACCCCCTGGCACAGGTCGTGGTTAATGGTCGAGTGTCGTCTCCCTTTCCCCTTGGTAGGGGGACCAGACAGGGGTGCCCCTTGTCTCCACTACTTTTTGCTCTCGCATTAGAGCCGCTAGCTGCGTGGATTCGCTGGGAGCCTTCCCTCAAGGGTATACGTTGGTCCCCAGATTTTGAGGACCGTGTTTCGCTTTACGCGGACGACATTCTTCTTTATCTTACTTCCCCGCGTAAATCTTTGAATGTCTTATTTGACGTTCTCGCCTCATTTGGTAAGAATTCTGGTTTGATTATAAACTGGGCTAAATCTTGTGTCTATGTTCTTTCGGGTGACCTGCCCCCATTGCCGAATAGATTTCCCATCCAGGTTGTTCAGTCCGGTTTCAAACATTTGTTTTTTTTTATTACATTGGATTCGTCGCTCCGGTTTGAACGTAATCTCCTTCCCCCGCTTCATAGATTGCGGCTGGACGTGGCTCGCTGGCGTAAATTACCTTTGTCACCGCTAGGCAGGGCTGCCCTTTTCAAGATGATGTCCTTACCGCGATTCCTTTACGCACTCCAGAATTCCTATGATGATATCCCCGCTACTTATTTCCGAGAGGTCGAGAGTCTACAAAGGCAACTGATTTGGGACGGGCGCCCACGTATCGCACTTGCGAAGCTCACCATCCCTTGGTATGACGGGGGCATAGCACTTCCTGATATCAAGAGATATTATTGGGCTACTCAACTGTCTGCCATTAACCACTCGATGTACTCCCCGGGTCCGGATCCGGCCTTTGAAATGGACAGACTCCAACTGCCGGGTGGTAACTTTAATAGAGCGCTTTACTCTAGGTCGGCTGGGCTCCACCTTACGGGACCAACTAGGATTGCGGTTAGTGTGTGGCGCGCTGCGAATGTGAGCTTGGGGTGGGATGAACGAGTGACGCTGGCAACTCCGCTTTTTGCATCTGAGCGTCTGGGATGTCTTTGGACAACGAAAGGGTTTGACCGTTGGGACATGATTGGAATCTGTAGAGTGGGTGACGTGTGTGCGAATGGGGCAGTGAAGTCCTTCGAGGCCCTTCGAAATGATTATGACCTGAGTGATAGGGAATTTTTTAGATATTTACAGGTCCGTCATGCCCTCACTTCTGTTCTGACTTCCGGTGCCGCCATCCCTGAGTCCTCCCCCCTCGAGGATCGTATCCTGGATGGCTATCTCCCTGATAGCACTATCTCCTTGATCTATAAGAAGCTGATTCACAATCGCGCTGACTTGCTCGTTCGACTTAGAGAAGCGTGGGTCGGCGACGGGCTGGAATTAGATGATGAGGATTGGCAATCGCGTTATCTTCTCCGAAAGAGGTTGCCATTCCTGCCCGTCTCCGTCTGGTTCAACTCAAGATCCTCCACCGGGTGTATGTTACTGGTCCTCGTTTGGTTGCGATGGGTTTTTCCCCGGATGGCCTATGCAAGCGTGGATGTGGGATGAGTGCTACGTTCCTTCACATTATTTGGGAGTGTCCGAGGGTGGCTGCCTATTGGACTGCGGTGCTTGCGGTGATGGCTGACGTGACTGGAATTGCACTGGTGCCGGAGGCCCGGAGATGCTTGTTGAACGTGTGGGAACCTACCGACTGTTAGGTGGCCCAAACCAGATGGGCGACCCTGGGGTATATGGTTGCGAAGCGGGACATAGCGCAACTTTGGGGCTCCCACAGGCCCCCCACTGTCTCTGTGTGGGAAGAAAACATGGACTGGTCTATGTTCCGCGAAAAGACCGTCTACACAGCTAGGGGCAGACCTAGGGCATGGACGAAGATCTGGTGTCAGTGGAACGCCTATCGCGGAGATATTTGTGCTCCTCCCCTGGTGGAGGGCCCTGATGTTCCCTCATCACCCTAGGTTGATGTTCCTGAAATTTCATGTACTGTCCTTTGGCTTGATTGACCTCCCCGCTGTCTCCCCGCCTTAACTTGTCCTACTGATTATGACTTCGTATTCCTGATTAGTGGGTTTCCCTCCCCTCCAGGGCTGACTCTCTGTGTATTACTCCTCCGCCTTGTTTTTTATGTTTGTCGTTTTGGTGTGTTTTAAAATAAGAAAATTGTCTTATCCTGTTCCATACTGTGGGCGACAATTTGTGTCCAGTTTGTGCCTGACCGCCGGAGTGGCGACCACTGTTTTATACCACATTATGCTTCGTTCTTAGCGGCCAGCCCGTGCGGTTGTGGGCCCATCTCTGTACACATGATTTTGTTGCTCAATAAAAGTTTTTAACCAAAAAAAAAAAAAAAAATGTACGCATCAGACAGACCATAAGCCACTGGTGCATATTTTGTCTTCTGGTGGAGGAAGTAATCCTACTGCTCGCATTGCAAGACTTAGCTCTAAACTGTAAGATTCCAATTTTTATATTGCATTTGTTTCTGGCCATAAGAATCAAACTGCTGATTTTATTTAAAAAAATGCCATGATTAGAGGAGATGGTGGATTTTGAAAATATTGATTGTAGTGTGGTTCCTAGTGTAAGTGATGTTTGCATGATGTGTGACGTAAATCTGGATGACAAGTTATGTCTTATGGAAATATAAAGCTATGGAATATAAATTGGTTACATATATTTGCAGGGCCACATGGTAAAGGTAAATCCATTAAGGATTCTCATAATTTGTTTGCTCAGGTTGCTGCTGAATTAAGTTTTGAAGGATAATTTATATTTCATAATGAAAACGTGGTTTCACTTACAGGCATGCACGAGCAGTTGCTTAGAGTGTGTTATTCTGGTCACCAGGGTATGTCTGAATTGAAAAATCTATGGGGCAGTCATTAGTGGTAGCCAGGAATGTATGGTGATGCTGATCAATGGTTAGATTTTGTCATGTGTATTTTGCCGCTGATAAAAAATGTAAACCTCAAACCTCATCCATGCAAAATATCAAATGGCCCATGTTTGCAGGGCAGAAAGTAGGTTTGGATATTGCCAGTTCTTCCAAAGGTAACATGCACCTCGCAATTGTCCTGGTGGACTAACATTCCAAATGGCCAGATTTCATGTTCACTGAAAGGGTGACTTAGTCGGTGGTCTTACAATTGTTGATAGATTCTTTGATCTAAGAATGTTTTCCAGAAGTCATACTATAATACAATGGAGTTCAGTTTCTGTCATATGAAATGTCAAGGTTCTTACAAATGCATGATATTTAACATATCAAAACAGTCTTATTATGATCGCCACTGTAATGGCCAAGTGGAAAGCTTTAACAGTTATTTGAAGAAGAGAGTACATTTGGCTATGGTTGGTAACATCTCCTTCTTTTTGAATATAAGCAAAAGACTGTGGGCTTACAATATTACTCCCAACACTGTCACAGAAGTGTCTCGTTTTATGTTGTTGAAAGGTAGACCACCAACTTCATAAGTTCGTCATTGGTGATTAAATAATTAATGCATTCAGGTGAGCGCACTGTTATCAAAAACAACGTGTCTATGAAACAAACAACCTCAAAGATAAAACATGATACTGTTCATGACGTTCCATGTTTTACAATATTCGAGGGTGATTACATCAGAATCTGATTACCTGGATGTATGGAGAAAGTAAAAAACAAGTTTTCCAAACTGGTGAAAGTTGTTGCTTATCAAAGTGAGTGCTATCACTCAAGATGGCAAGTATTGCAGCATTAAAAGACTGTTTAAATGTAAAGAAGGTCTTCCATGTTTTCGAGTACCACAATGCAATGATAATTGTGCGAGAGAAAATGGTGATATTGTGGATGGTATGTGTTAGACATGGGGGTCTCTAGTTGGCAGTGGCTGGCCACAGTCCAAGTAGGGAATCTTATGCCTAAGTCAGAGTAAGGGGGCTACACCCTTTGATAACCCCTGCTCAACCCTGTTGTAACGTAGCACGAGCAGCTAGGCTTATCTCAGAGGTAGTGTGTAAAGCATTTATGATCATACACAGTAACACAGTGAAGGACACTACAAAGGGACACCACACAAGTAGTTATAAAAAGTATCTTTATATATAGACTTAACACAAGACCAATAACGGTAAAAAGCCACAATACTGAAAATGGGGGGTACTCTTGAAAAGTTAGAAAAAGAGTTCAGAGTGTTCAAATAGGGGTTCAGTTCAAAGTAGGGGTCTCTGCGACCCTTTTACTTACAAAGTACGTGGATTTTGTAGCAAAACAAGCAAAATGTCGCAAACGAGCTGTATCGATGATTTTCCCCGCGCTAGGCTGGCAATGCGTTGAATCCTTGCTGCAAGGGAGGATGATGCGCCGGTCTGCGGGTGCGTGCGGGACAAAGCGACAGACTTCTTCACGCTAGGCCAGCAATGCGTTGAATCCTTGCCGCAAGGGAGGATGATGCGCTGATCCTGTTGCGTGTGCGATCTTGTTGCGATGAAAGAAAATGGTGCCCCACGAGGGAGCGACGATCCGGGTGCGATGCGTGGAAAATGGCGGACGCATGGCACCCGCTCTGCAATGTCATGATGCAATGATCTCAATGCGATGATCCGGGGTTAGTGAGTGTGAGAAAGTGGCTCTATATGTACTTGACCAAAGTAAGGTGCAGTGTGTATAGAGGTCACCAACCCCAGAGGTATAACAGAGGTTAAAGCCAGGTGTGAACTTACTCTCTAAAGTGGTAGCTTGGTCAAGCAGTAAGGCAGTACCAGAGGACAGTGTAAAGCATTTGTTGTACACACTCAGTCTGCAAAAGGTTTCACACACTCAAAGACTGAACTCCAGGCCAATTGGTTTTATATCAAAGATATAGTTGTTTTATTTTTAGAACCAACAGGTATCAAAATATACTGTTCTCAATATGAGAGGTCTCGGATAACTACTTTGCAGAAAGGCAATAAACTTTGTAAACACCAAAGGTACAGGGGTTGCAATGGGCAACACAATTCTAAACATAATTTAGCATTGAACTCAATGGGTTTTTCTACATAAATACAGCTGATTACTTTGTAGATTACTCTGGTAGGTCCAGGACTGGATCCTAGATTCAGTCCTGGGATCTAAGTTGAAAGCAGTTTAGGTAAAAACGTTTTAGTTATTGCAGTGATTTTTAAGGAATATAAAGCTATTTTAAAAGTTCACACTTTGAAACTTTTCAATGAAAATCTGGCAATGTTATCCAATGGGAGAAAATTCAAGTTGCAGTAACAGTACAATATTGTTACTTTTGTAATCCAGTACTAGGCTCCTAGGTCCAGCACTGTGGTCTCAACTAAAAACATGTAAGTAATTAAGTTTTAGTATTTGGTATGATTTTTAAAGAATATTTTAAGTTTTCAAAAGTAGACAAGAAATTTCACAGAAAAGAACCCAATGGATTCCTATAGAGAAAATTCAAGTTACTAGTAAACCCGGCTAGGATTACTTTTGCGGCACAGTACCGTGCTACAAGATGCAGTACTGGCTTCTCTCCTGATCACAGGTGAGTACTTCGGAATTCGGAATTCGGTTGATTTTATGGGACTATTTTAAGTTTTCAAAACTTCACACTTAAAGATTTTTCGAGTCAAGCCAGTCAATGTTATCCAATGGCAGGTAAGTGAGTTACCGGTTTCCAGGTGAGTACTCGACTGGTGAAGTTAGGGTTCTGGGCATAGACTCAGGGGTCCCCCAGGGTCAGGTAGGTACAGTTAATTCACCCTCAGCGGCACAGGGGCGGCTGGGTGCAGAAGTAGTTAGGCCCAATGTTATCCAATGAGGGGAAGGGGGCCTTCAGTTGGTGGCTGCTGGCTAGCAGGCCACGCTGCTGTGGAAGCTGGGCTCCTGGTCACTTGCTCAGGGCAAATGGGGAAGCAGGATAGGGCAACGGTTGCACTGCCAGAGGCACTCTGACGGCTGGGTGCAGGGTGCTTTTGAGCCGTCGGGCGCTCAATGTTATTCAATGGGAAAGGTAAAAAGGGAACAAAGGCTGCAGACTCGGAGAGATTCTTCAGGTGCGACCACTACTTTGAGAGGTAAGTTGGGATCTTGGAGAAGAAGTAGGTACCCCAAAGGGAGGCACAGGGAGCCGCAGGGCGCCGGGTGCAGGGGTGTCTTTGGGTGTCGGGGAATCTTACCCTCGGCTGGTCGCGGTTGGAGGGGTCCCTGGTTCTGAGGCTGCAGGCGTCATCTGGTTCGTCGAGGAGGGTCTTTGGGCTGTGGTCTTCGGGTCCCAATAGCCGGGGGGACTTCCTCGTGGTCTTGGATCACTCGGGCATGGGTCGGGCTCGGCGGGTGCAGAGTGGGCAGGTCTTGAGCATCCTGGCTGGCAGCTGGGGTGGTTGTTGAAGCAGAGCCTCTGCTTATTGGAGTCCCAGTCTTTAAGAGGGTCAAGGCAGGCAGGTCCTTCAGGTGTCCCAAGGTTGCTGTGTACAGCAGTCACCGGGATTAAGCAGGAGCAGGTTCCAGGATCGACAGGCTGGTAGGGCTGGGGCCAAGTCAGTGGGTGTCGCTCTGTTGTTAGCAGCTGTACGGTGGGTCTTCTTCTTCTTTTCTTTTCGGGATCTGAGGAAGGAAGGTTCAGGGTGCCCCTAAATACTAAATTTAGGGGCGTTACAGGTAGGGCAAGGGCAGGGGTCCCTGTCCTGGGGTGGGTACACCCCCAGGCCTGCTCCTCTCCTGTGGGAAGTGGGCAGGAGCATAGCTGTGATTAGGCAGGGCTCCCCATCTTCACGATGGCAGGAGCCCGTGGTCGTGCTTCACCTCGCCTCTCCCACCTGAGGGGTGGGGTTGGCAAAGGCTGGCACACCCCCCTTCCTGATGTAGGGTTTCCTGCCAGTCTTCCCACCAGAGTGGCGTTAGAACTGGGGTGGGGGAAGTTGCTGAGTACAGCAAATGGTCTGGAGAACCTCACAGAGGCGGCATGCCTTTGAAGCTTCCCCCTGCCCATCCTGGGGAGGAGACCTAGCACCTCGCCCTGTAGTGTAGTTCCAATATTCCCAATAGGCTTTGTGCATTGGAATAACATAAACAATAGTTTAGACGTAGGACTGAGGTCATCTAGGTCCCTATTGAATATGTTAGGCTTAATTAGGTTTGTCAGCTAGCTCAGAGGTCACTAGAAACTTTCTCGCGTGACAGGAAGGGGTTAACTTTCCTGAATAGACAAGAAGGGATTCGTTTCTGACAACCGCATAAACATGACAACTTTGCTCCCCCCAGAATAAGGAGTATATCGCCAGAGTCGCGGAAAACAATAGACAGCTATTTCCCTCAGTCAATCGGGCATGCTTAGTTTCACCAGGAGTGCAGAGAAATAGAGAGACGGGCGTTTTCAATAAAAGTTGTTATTTATTGAGCAGTCGTCTTTCTCGTGCAAGAGAAGTGAATTGCCACAATTGCAATACTTGTCATAAAGTAAAGTGCGTACAGTAAAAGGAGTATTATAGAATAATACTGTAAAAGCATTGATATGGTTTCTGAGCCATATGATACTTAAAACGGATAAAATACATACAATTATAAAAGTTGACTAAACGTGCTCAACTGGTGTTTCTAAAATACGTCTACCCCGGTGTACCTGACCTAAGCCTAATACGTGGGAAGGAGTAAGTGAGTTAAGATAGTTTTGCCAAGAATCTGTATCAAGAATTCTCAAAGGATCTAATCAGCTCCGTACCTTGGTTTATAGAATGAAGGAGGTCTTGTATCTCTTTCTCAGGACTCGATCTCCCAGCACCACGCATGGGTGACTGGAAACACTGGAGCTGGATTTCTCGGCAGGAGAAAAGACAGCGTCTCTCTCAGTGCGTCAATGGGAAGGTCGGCTTCCTTCGGCTCTCGCATCAGCTGGGCGTCGGGCAAGTAGATAGCCGATCTGCTCCAAACCACTGTGTGTTTGCTTAAGGCAAATGCTGGTATATTTATACCTGGAAGGTGCCGAGTTTGACGTAAGGTTGGACACAAGACGTCACTAAGAACTTACAGTTCTTTCTGGACTCCAGGAGTTCCTGGACAAATCAAAACAAAAGCAGGAGGAATTCCCAGGCTGCTGGAGGCTTGGTTTGTTTAAAGAACGCGTTGTACTTTCTAGGAGTCTATGGGAGTAGCCTTGCCGTATTTGGACTGCATTGGCTGTGACTAAATATGGATATGATTCTTATGCCTTTATAAGGATATTATTTGTTATAACCACATAAGGGCATGAATCGGGAATATTTAATTAGGGTCCTGGATACGTTGACAACACCCACTCCACATATAATGTCCATCATTACTAAATACTAAGCAATACTAAACATATAACGATGCATGTGTTTTCCAACCCACTCCAAAATACATAAAATGCATTTGAAATGGTATGTACACAAAAAATGGGTATTATACTGTACGTTTTTCAAGCAGTGGTATCATTCAGATAATGCATATATAAATATCGGCTGAATGAATTGCGAAAATTCATTTATGAAATGGCTCTTGATACAGAAGAGAAGGCCGAGACCATTTCATCACATATTTATACAATACTGTACATGTGCTAGAGGCTAAGTCAAAATATTGTCTCTAGAGTCTCTAAAAATAGAAGCTCTGTTCTCTAAGAATAGTTTTACTTTAGGCAGAGGACCATGTACCAAAAAAAGGTAAATATTTTGGAAATGGAAATGTTTCGTTTTCAGGGGAAAAAAAATAGTTCAGATGTTTTGAGTAGTGTTGTTTATCAAAAAACTGAAGGCCGAATTTAGAGTTCAGGGAACGCTGTGTGCTCGCTTGTTTCAAAAGTTATTCCCATTGTTAGGAGAGAACATTAACTCAGATAGGGTGGCAAAGAATTCATCTACAACAGTAGGTGAGAGTTTGACCAAGTTCGAAAAAGCTGAAATAGTGCATATGTGAGACTCATTGCCATCATCGATGTCTGGATCAGCAATGTTCACAGAAGGTTGTACCTGTGTGGTGCTGCTTTCATCTCGTACTTCACCGCTACCTAATCGTAATGGTGAAGTCTCAACGAATGCCATCATCAGAATAGATAGCCGCTGGGGACAACACGTTGCATGAGCCATTACCGAACCAAGCAAAGTATCGATATCCATTGGTAATGCTGATGGTTGTGTAAGACAGACGTCCAACACGCATTCTTCTACGCGTAGCGGACATCGAAGCAAAGGTAAGATGCAATCTTGCCAGATTGGTCTGAATGAAATAAACCAGGTAGTACTCAGATCTCTTAGCCGGGCAAAGCCGAGGACTTTAGTGATCCGTTCTCGGTATCATATAGCCAGGATCGTTTCTTCCATTGTAGCCTGAGTTTTGTCTGTGGCTTGGCTTGCCACATCGGAGCAGAAGGAACAAAAATAAAATTCCTGCTACGAGTCCCAAAAGAAGAGGCAGGCCGCCGAATACAGAATGCACGAAATTCGGGAAGATGCCCAGAACTGTTTTAAAGGGTGCTAACAGTCCTGAAAAAATTGTCTTAAATACATGTGCGATGCCACTGGTATCAGACATATTTAAGATTTGGCTTAACATTTCTACGAAATGCACGGGGCAATTTGTCGATAATAGGGTATGTATCTATGCCGCTGTCCTTGCAACTTGCAGATCATACGTCTCTTTGGACGAGGTTAAAGGCACAGTTGTCTGTAAAAGAATAGACTTCATTCTGCTTAAAGTATCAATTCGAATAGAAGAGATATTCAGAGAAGGCCATATTGCTGGCTCCTTGTCTGGTTTGCTGTTTGGATACAATACTTGCATACAGCAAATGACCCTGGAAGTAACGCTCACAAGATAGGCTTTTCCTGGCACCATGCAACAACAGCTGTGGCCACTTATTATAACATAGCTGCCGTTGGAAATCTGTCTGAAAAAAGGCTCTATCTGTGCTGCAGGGGTGCCGTGCAGGTGACATGAAAGGTTATTTGATGACCCTTCGCAGGCTCCATGCAAGTTAATACCTTGACACAGAAGTGTACCGCTTAGTGATTTTTTACAGTTATTACCACTAAGAAATACCTCTTTTTTCCCCTTCACTATAACATCTATGTGTATAAGGTAAATTCCAGGTTGACTTGATGTATCCTTTACCCAACCTTTCATACAGGCCTGCTGGTATATACTTTTGGCAATATTGAAACTGAAAAGTTGTTATCGGAATTGTGATTGTACCATGTATTTTCCATTCAATGACAGGTCTCTCTGACATTGTCAATGGTAATCTCTCAAGTTTTTCAATGCTCAGGACCGTATATTCTGCTCCTTTTTGTGCCAACGAGATTTGTTTATCTGTAAGGTTAAAGGTAGAAAATAATGACGTTGTGTTGATTAGACGCCATGGCACGTAGCCTGAACGGAGGTATTGCAACGTCCAGCCTAGCTGTACAATAGAGCGAAATTGGGACTGGCCATGTTGTAACATTAGCAGGTCCTGCTCTATTATATCAATAGCAGATGATACAATGCTGTCCAGTGAATAAATTCTGGAGGACAGAGTCGTTAACCCATTGTCCACTACAGACAGTGATTTTTCCAAATTAATACGATCAATTTCTCGTATTTTTTCAGCAGTTTCAATTTGCGTCACTTTCCAAGCTTCGTTGTAAGCAGCGTATATACCGGCTTATATGAAACGTTGTTGACGCTGTTTGCGAGGTCCCAATATGAAATCTTGCAAGTCAGCACCTTCTTTAAGTAAAGTCAAGTGTTGCTTAATTTCAGGCAGTGTGGATTTCTGTAGCCACTCAAGGCATAGTTTTCCTACACTATATGTTGTAACTATCCCTGGATGTTGTCTCTGGGAATATCTTGGGTCTGGCCTGTTCTGTTTGAACCCCTGTGTTTTGTTCAGGAATCTATCTTGACAGTTATTTGTGTCTGTGGGCCAGATCAACCATTTTTTCCAATCAGGATTTGTTCTGTTTTGGTATAAAATATGGGATACGTCTATCTCCACATCTGTAGTGCTAATACTATCAGGTATGGGCTTCGGAATAGACGGTTTGTTTTAGTATTTTATCTTGGCTAAGCCAAGACAGGTTGTTTGTTGAATGGTGTCATTCAGGAATATTATCTGTTCTGGGATCATGCAGGCTCTGAATAATGATTCTAGACCTTGTACCTGCCAGTCTTTTGTACCCCAGATGGTTTTTGTCTCAATGTTGTTTTTCCAAAATTCAAAACCAAATGTAGACATTTTTTCATAACATTTTTTAGAATAAATCAATTTAGTATTTGTCAACATGTTTTTCATTCCTGTCTTATTTAACATTTTAAAATAAAACGTTTCTGGGTCACTGTTATTAAAACCTGAGAAATATGGGAATTTCTCATAAAATGTTTTCGAACTGCCTTTTGGCGGTGCTGGACAAGGTTCCCATTGGTTATAAGTAAAAACATTTCTAGGATTAGCAGATTTATGCAAATAGTGATGCCCATAATGATTAAAACAGTACATTTCTTCATAGTTTGATGAACCCTGCAAATAATCATGTTCTGTAAATTTTGCTGACATTTGTAAATCTGACATCATATTATTAATATTTTCAAAGTCCCAATCATCAGAGAAAGTACTTGGTGTCACAAAGTCACTTAATGAAACCTTGAACTGGTGTAGATATTTCAAGAGCTCAATCGGGCCATAGATTTCGTAATCAGTTTTGTCCCATGCTACACCACCCGGTATAGTATTGGCTGTGATGTTCACTGATGACAGTTCTCTTTTTTCGATGTGAGAAGATCTGTGAGGCTTTAGGAACAAGATGATTTTCTGACTTGCTGTGTCCATTGTATTATATTTTGCATCAATAAATCTGCCCAAACATAAAACCAAGATGAGCCAAAGTAGGAGGAAAAGTACACCTAACACAATCCATAATTCAATCCATGCTGAAATCAGATATGTTTCTTTGAGTTGATGAAAGAGTTCAGTCATTTTTTCTTTGAAAGTTTTTGTTGCTGGCGTTTCTTCATGTTCGCTTGGATCATCAGAAAAGTCATCGAAATTGATGAAGTAGCCAGATGCAGTTCTGTCAATTGTTGGAATTGCTTCCGGATTTTCATTAGTCTTTGGATCTTTCTTTGTTACATTAGTATAGTCTGAGGCTACATCATTGTAGACAGGTGTTTCTTGACGAACTGTTGCAATTTGGGTTTCAAGAGGCACAAGTTCCATGGCTTTGTTGCATAGTCCTTTTTTATTCACTGCAGGTTTATCAAATGTGATTAGTCTCTCAGTTTGAACCTCTTGTGTTGTAGCAAGATTTGGTCTTCTGCTATTTCTTGGGAGTCCACTGGGCCTACTACTTATTATTGGCCACATGATTGTGGTTTTACCAGGTCGATTGATACAACTCTGTTCTCCTTTTTACCAGCAAGGGGCGGTAGTACTACTGATCTTGTTCCGCTGACAGCTAAGACAGGTACTGCTTTTCTGTAAGAAGGCCCAAATTCCTTCTTCACCGCGATCTTTTCTCTGACTAGATCCCCAATCTTTGGAATCCAGACAGGTCTTGCTGGGACAGGTGGTTTTTCTTCAGTGGCCATTGGCTTTAGCTTTGTGTTACTTAGACTTCTTCTTGTTTCATTTAAGTCCTGTAAAACAGCCAAACGATCTTTGATATCAAAAGTTTTTTGTTTCACCACTGAAGTGTGACTATCAAGATCATGTATGATCATTCTAGTACCAAACAAAAGTTCGTACGGAGTGATACCTCTTAGAGAATTTCTTGGCAGATTATTAAGACTACGTTGGACACTTATTAGATGTTTGACCCACCCGTCACCCGAACCTAATACCCTCGCTGTTATAGATTGCTTTAGGTCACGGTTTTGTCTCTCCACTACCGCATTTCCCTCTGGATGGAATGGACTAGAGTACCGCAATGCAATGCCCATGCTGGTCATGGCCTCTTTGTAAGCTCGAGAGCTAAACGCAGGACCCTGGTCAGAATGTAGCATGCCAATTGCGTATGTGCCGATAAAGACTCGCAAATCTTTTATAACAGTTTTGGCGTCAGCCGAGCGCTGGGGCCACATCCAAATATATCTCGTCTTAATAATTATGGGATCGCATTTCTCCGTCTGGATTTCTGCGTATATAGATAGCCTAATGCTTTCTAATGAAGGTGTCCTGGCAATTGTCTGGTCCGGTTCACAACTGCGATCTCTATTGCAGTTTTGACAACTCATTGCATAATTATAAATTTGCACGCTCATCGCCAGCCACCAGAATTGTGATTGTAATTCTATTAGAGATTTCAAAATCTCTTGGTGCCTCAGACCCATTCCCATGTGTGCTTCTTGAATCAAGTAAGCCCTCCGGTTCGTGTTTGGAATTACTCTATCCCCCACTCCAGGGATTTGAGCAAAAGGAACGGAGTTTGTATCAATTATGTATATATTATTGAGTGGATAGTTGAGAGGTAATGCTGCATAGTCGCCTTTCAATGAGGCTTTTACTGCCAGCATGGTTTCTCCATCTATGTGTTTTTTAGAACGCTTTTTTGTAGCTACGGAAGCCAGTTGAACAGCTGCCGCTTTGGCTCTGTTAGCCAATGAATTCCCTGCAACGTGAACGCCATCACGTTGATGACTAAGTGTATGTATCACGTGAGTCTTTCGTAGTTCTTTCTGTAAAAGAACTACTTGTTCCCATAACTTTTTATGCTTTATTGTGGCACCTGTCTCATCTTTGTAACCGTTTTGAATCCAGGTCTGCATGCTGTTATTGTAAGACCGGATGCAGTAATGTGAATCGCACACTATAAGTGTCGGGAAGTCGCGATTGGCATTTTCAAGCGCCATCTTTAAAGATCTTATTTCAGCTCGCTGAGCTGTACAGTTTCTGAGTGATTCAGTTTTTGTTAATATTGGTCTGAATTTACCTAAGCGCCAGCGACCTTTAACAATCGCGCACACTGCATTGTAAGTTTGTCTTCCCACAACGTAGTGTTGTGCAAATCTGTCTGTGTAGATTACACAGGTGTATCGTTCTAGAGGCAGAATTTCGATCGGCAGAGGATATTCATGTTCGTATTCTAGATCTTCTAGTTTTTTCATTTTTGGATCAAAAGCGTGTGTCACGTCTGTTGCAGCAAGAGAATTTTCCCATTGTTTCCATTTAGGATCTACTGCCACAGCATTTGGAATGCGTGGTCTTGTTACTGCCTCAAGGGCTGATACTGCTGTTGAAACAGATATGCCCTTGCCTTGGGCTAGGGCTCTTTCTTTTGATACAGCAGTTTGAACCGCAGTCAGAATTTTTTCAGTTGAACTAAATTTCATTTCAGCTTGTGTGTACAAGTGTGATTTATAAGCTATTGGTACAGTTTCTCCCTCATTAGAGGTCAGGTATGTGACTCTGCATCTTTCTGGGATGACTCGGATTACAAGGTTGCGTACGTTTACGCGTGTTTGCAGTTTTGTTTTAGCTAACATGTCTGTTTATAATGATCTTAAAATTTCTGTGTGTTTCTGAGTCCAATTGATTGGTTTGAAATCAGGTTTTATTAATTCGTATAGAGGTTTAACCCTCTCTGCATAATTTAGAATGTATGTTCTTCCGAAATTCAGGAAGCCTAGTATTGATTGTAAGTTCTTCAGCGTTTTTGGAGCTTGGAGTACTGCGCACTTCTCTAAGAAGTTGTCTGCTAGGCTTTTGCCTTCGCTTGATAATTCATATCCTAAAAACAGGACAGTTAGGTGGGCAATTCGTGACTTTTTCAAGTTGAATTTGTACCCTTCAGCTGCGAACCCAAGTATTATGGTGTTCACTCTTTTTAAGTGAGTCTCCAGGTCGTCGTCTGTAAGATAGATGTCGTCGACATAAGATAATGCCTCATTATCATACATTTGTAGTAACTCTGTTACCCTTGCTGAGAATAATCCTGGGCTATTCTTTAATCCCTGTGGGAGACGGCAAAGTTGTTTTTGGGCCCCCATTGCTGAGAAAGCGGTCAAATACCTGCTTCCAGGTGCTATATTTTGACAAAAGAAATCATTTGAAATATCTAATGTTGTTTTATACTTTTTGTGCACGATGTTATTCATTAGTGCTGCACTGTGTGAGTTTTGTACTGCAAATGTTTTGCAACAAGAGTTTAGGTGTCTGTAGTCCAAAACTAGACAATATGAATCGTCTGGCTTGGAGACAGGAAACAAGGGATTGTTCATTTGTGAGGTGCATGTTTCAATCACCCCCTGATATTCAAGTTGATCTAAGATCTCCCTGACCTGTTTTTTAGCTTCTTGCTTAACTGGATACTGCCTCTGTGCAGGAGGTTAATTTTTTAACTGAATTTTATGGTGAGGAGAATCCTCATCCCATCCTACATGATTTTTATATAATGCAGGAGCTTGGGCTAATGCCCATTTTCTAGCAAATGTGTATTTTTTATGAATTAGAATATGATTTGAGAAGGCAGGCATAATCATGTCTTCGCCATGTGGGCACTCCCTGACAAACTCTGGTGGCCAGTCAGTCTTTTTCTGCTAGAAGGATATCATAGCCTTTTGATAGGTTATCCCAAAAGAGACCCCTTATTTTCCTAGTTTTGTCCCCCTCTATACGCAATGTTATTTCGTATAATTTATGGGGCACGCTAACTCTGGTGTCTGCAGTTTCCACCTGAATGTATTCATTCGTGTCCACTGTCTCCAGAAGATTAATCAGGATCTTGCGAGCTATGGTCACTTCTGCTGCGCTGTCTAGCATTGTCTGGGCCCACTCTCCGTTTTTCAGTTGTGTCCTCAGAATCCTCGGCATGTTTTATTTTAATACTAGCTACCGTCTTTTTTGGATATTGTAATTTTTTACTTTGATGAGCAGGTTCCTTGTCTTTGGACTTGACGTGCTCTTCTTTGTGTTCTGACCGTTTTCTTCTTTCCGATTTCTGTGAGGAAGTCTGAAAAGATCGAGAGGGACGTGTATCAATATCTTGATATCTATCAGGTTTTCTCAGATTATCCCTTTTTCTAAGGTTATATCTTTTTTCAGAGTGTTCCCTGTGGGGAGACTTGCCTCCTCGTTCTGGAGATCTATCTCTCCGCTGAGGAGACCTTCCTCTGGACAGAAATTGTTTTTCTCTGGGAGTGGTTTGTTTATTACCCTCCCACCTCTTATTTGGAGTATTGAGATTATTTTTAATAAAGGTTTTTTCAGGATTTTCAGTTAGTTGGGGTTTTAGTGGTTTCCCACCCAAACTATCTATACCTAGTTCTTCATAGGATTTTTCTATGATTCTGGCAAGTTCAAACGGTTGTTCTGCTATATCTGTTTCTTTCAATTTCGATCATTTGGAGGGGCTCTGTCTTGGATTTACTTCAGTATTTTGATTATTTGAATGAGAACAACTTTAATGTCACTTTAACATTGAATTATAGCAGCAATAGCATTAGTTTCTTAGATATAGAACTATTTGTGGAAGGTGACAAGATCATGAGCAAACTACATAGAAAAGACACTGCTACCAACTCAATACTTAGAGCAGACAGTGCCCACCCCATTTCATTTACTAAGGGCATTCCCTACGGTGATATGATCAGAATTCGTAGAAACTGTAGTAAAGAGGAGGATTTTCACAAGGAATTGGATGCATTACAATGCAGACTTCAACAGAGGGGCTATAAACATAGTGATCACTCGAAGGCTAGATCAAGGATCATGAAAGTGGATAGAAAAGGGACTTTAGAACAACAAAAAAAGAGGGACAGTAGTAAACAACAACTGGCCTTCGTGACTACCTTTTGTGCTCAGAAGGATCTTATATACAAAGTCTTAGGAAAAAATTGGGACTTACTAGGAGGTGTACCGGGCTTGTCATCACTGATTGGGGACAGACCGAAGGTAGTTTACAAAAGAAGTCCTACCATTAAACAAATGGTGACCTATAATTATCTTGAACCAGTATTGACACGAAACACTGCATGGTTGCCACAATCACCCAAAGGTTTTCACACCTGCGGGTCTTGTAGTGTCTGTGACATGGGAATAAACAAAACATTTTTTTTTTCCTTTAATACAACTTGGAGATTTGTAATCAATGAGTTTATTAATTGTAATAGCAGTGGAGTCGTATATGCCATTATTTGTCATTGCGACAAGGTATATATTGGGAGTACGAAAAGAATGTTGAAGGTTAGAATACAGGAGCACAAACGAGCTATAGTTAATTCTGATAACAAATCCCCCCTTTATCATCATATAAGGGAGGTTCACCCAAATCAGAATAATATAAAATTTCATGGTATACAAAAGATCAGTCCTAGCATAAGAGGTGGCGACTGGGTTCTTAAGCTAAGAGAGCGAAACGAAATGGATCAGCAGATGCAGGTCCGCCAAGGTTGGTTTAAATTGTGAGACAGAATTACATTACTTTCTTTGATTAGATTAATTTTACTCACTACAGGCTCCCTTTATGTAGTAGTGGGTATCAAGGTTCAGATATTAATATCCCATATGGAGTCTCGCGATCAGAACACTGATTCACTTTTTCTTTTCTTTTTTGACGAGGTTTTCTAAAGTGACATTAGATAACTTAATTGTAATATTGTAAGTCCAAGTAAATACTTATTCTAAACCAGTATTGATTTGTATATCCATTTGATATCGTCAGGTTAGATAGTTAATTCGTGTGGTAGGAATATTTTTCATCGCAATATCGTAGTAATTGTGATCATCGTAATAAACAAAATCTTTTCGAATATTTTAAACGTAGTATATGAGATGTCTGGCTCATGATTTATGTCTGGACAATGTTGCATCTTGAACTCCGCCGTATGAGTTGATTTCAATGTTAATATATTTGAACAAATGGTCAGCAATCAACTCAGTCGTAATACAGGTAAAGATGCTTTACCCGGCTTTTTTAACACTGTTTTCGTAACCTACTATTTTGCCGGAGATTAAGCGGCTAGCGGCTTCATATCCGTAGGCTATTGCCGGATACACATTTTTAGCAAAGATAAGTAAAGTTTCTGATTGGTGGTTTGGGCATTTCCGGTTTTGGTGAAACTAGCGGACCACGTTGAAACAGACTCTACACCATAGAAATACTTGATTTTTATTGGCTACTGGGACGTTTTCCGGTTGACTGAAATAACGGAGGGTTTACATGCATCCGATTGGTTGGGACTCGGCGGACCAAATAGAAAACTATATTCTTTCCCGCCACAGAGTCGATTGTGGTTGGTTGACACCGTACATAAATAGTGGACAGGTATCACTCAGCAAATTGCACGACAGGTTTATCACGACCCGCTGTTGTCGGAACCTCATATTGGGCCGTCTTCACAGATATTGATTCTAAAAGGTGAGACTCTAGGAGAACACTAGGACAGATTTGATTTGGTGATTATGCCTTTTAAGATTGAAACTAATAGTGGATGTGATTTCTATTTTATTTAGATTTTTTACGGATGACTGATGATTTACGAAATAATAAGGCATTGAAGGGGGTTCTTACCGCTTTATAAGCTAAGGTGAGAGGTCTACTGAGAATGTTTTTACTTTGAGTTAGGAGACCATAGCAAGAGAGTTTGAATTAATTGTTGGTCGTTTTTTGAATTTGTAGATCGACAATTAGGCCTTTCAAAAAACGGGCGCCACATTATGGTTTAACAAATAGTAGTTACTCTGGCACTTCTCCATACGAATAAGGAATAGGAGAAGAAGATAATTACTTTACAAATAAAGGTGGGATTGGAAAAATGTCTCGCCATGTGTAATAACATGTGTTTTGTGTAATTGTCTTGAAAATATGGATTTCTAATTACTGGCTGTGTTTTCGATTCTGCAGATTGAAACAAAGGTTTCTTCTGATTACCGTTCTTTGATAAACTTCTCTACCCAATTACATGATACATATAAAATTATTTCCCCGAATCAGGTGAGGGTAAAAATTGGTCGAATAGGTAGACTTGATGTCATTTTTTGATTAGATCTGAGTTTATATACTCAACCTATATTTAACATTGAATTTGAAAGGGGAGGTCACATCCATTAAGAGGTTAAGCCTCAGTGATGTACTAGATAATTCAATGATACAGATTTATATTGTCAATCTTTGATTGTAATAAGGGGCCAAAATCCTATAATGTTGTTCTGCATAATTCTTACATATCTGATTGTTCTGAATATTTTTGTGGCTGGTGGGATCTATAGATAAAGTTGATTTAGTGGAATCAGTCACTGATGTTTGATGAATGTTCTTTAACTGAAGAAATGAAACGTTATAATGAGTAGAATGTAAAATGCAGTTTGGCTAAAAATGTTTTTTTGTATTGATGTTGAATTTTGACATATTATTTTGTTACTTTCACAGCCCTGATGATGTCCCAATAGGGATGAAACGCGTAGGCTGTTGTTTGTTCTATAACAAAAACTTTGAAACAACGACTGAAGTTGAAATATTGGATTGATTTGACTTTTTGTGATATATGGACTGCTTTTGTTGGAAACTGAATAACCATTAAGAAATAAATGAATACGGACTTCAACATGGACTGTTAATTAATTATTTGGGTGCTCCTTTCATTGGCATTTCTATTTGTTACATAAGTGTGGTCTAGACGGTGGACCCAGGAAAGAAGAGCATCACCTTTACTTGTAAGGACACTACTAGAACCTCGACCCTACTCAGTAAACTATTCCCTGGTGCATGCGGAGGTTTGCCCTCATCGTCACATCTGTTCATTCTGCTGCGCTGTCTAGCATTGTCTGGGCCCACTCTCCGTTTTTCAGTTGTGTCCTCAGAATCCTCGGCATGTTTTATTTTAATACTAGCTACCTTCTTTTTTGGATATTGTAATTTTTTACTTTGAGCAGGTTCCTTGTCTTTGGACTTGACGTGCTCTTCTTTGTGTTCTGACCGTTTTCTTCTTTCCGATTTCTGTGAGGAAGTCTGAAAAGATCGAGAGGGACGTGTATCAATATCTTGATATCTATCAGGTTTTCTCAGATTATCACTTTTTCTAAGGTTATATATTTTTTCAGAGGGTTCCCTGTGGGGAGACTTGCCTCCTCGTTCTGGAGATCTATCTCTCCGCTGAGGAGACCTTCCTCTGGACTGAAATTGTTTTTCTCTGGGAGGTGTTTGTTTATTACCCTCCCACCTCTTTTTTTGGAGTATTGAGATTATTTTTAATAAAGGTTTTTTCAGGATTTTCAGTTAGTTGGGGTTTTAGTGGTTTCCCACCCAAACTATCTCTACCTAGTTCTTCATAGGATTTTTCTATGATTCTGGCAAGTTCAAACGGTTGTTCTGCTATATCTGTTTCTTTCAATTTCTGGCGGATTGCCACAGAATCTGCTTCTCCTTTTATGTTGGCTAGTAGTATAGCCGAGACTTGCTTGAAGTCTTTCAGTAATTTCATACCTAGAGTTAAAGCAGATTCTGGACTGATTCATTTTGAATCTGTCGTAGCACATCTGGTATAACCGCCATAGACGGAACACCATGTGTTTTTGTGTATATCGAAGCAAAGACTGTGCCCCAAGTGTCACAGTCCTCCACATGTGGTGCGATCCCCATTGGAAGACAGATAGTCAGAATTCTGTGTTTCTCAGTAGGAGTAGTGTCAGGAAATACTGCCTCTATTTGAGTGATTTTTTGAGCTAACCAGAACGGAATTTGTTCCCGTTTTGCTGGTATTTTGCCAATGACTGATTGTATAGTCTGTGGTGTAACTTTATTTGTGTTCCCCTGGTGAGGGGTTTGCTGTGGAATTCTAATTGCTGTTTGGACTGTTGAAGTCCGCATGACATATTGGACCAATTGTCTATGTATTTTAATTAGTTGTTTTAGCTGAGCTAAAAGTTCTCGGTCTGACATTTTTTAAATGTCGGGATGTGGTGTATAGCTGACTAGAACCGGCCATGTGGCTCCTGGTAATGTGATTTTGATGTTTTAGGGCGCCATTAAACCAGAGCATGTGCTCTTGGTATGTTAGTGGAATTTCAACGTCCTCGAAAGGGGCATATTCCTCTGGAGATTCCTCTATTTTGTAATAGTGGAAATTGTGTGTTATTGGATTTGCTTCAGGAAAATGTATCCATGAATAGAATACCTCTGTCTGCCGATATTCATGGGCCTCTACCACAAATATGACTGTACCACCTCTTGATGATACTCCATTTTCTATAATTTAATAGTTATAGTTTTTCTTAAATTTACCGGAATGATTATAGCATTCGGGTCGTCATTTTGGAGACTTGTGTCATCCGCTAGAAGTTGAGCTGCTATTCTAGCTCTCTCCCTTTCATCTTCACTTTCCCCCATTTTACTGATAGAAAGTTTTTCAGAGCAAGTTTCAAGGAAACAAAGATTAGGTGCACAATATTTTGGAACACTGTATCCTTCAACGTTGACTAAACCAACGACTAATACATAGGATTCTCATCCTACTAAGTTCTGGCAGAAATTAACCTTTCACCCACTCCAGACGTCTATTGGAGCTTTTACGGGAAAAAGGGGTCTGTGTGAAAAGCACGACTGAGTTACTCTAGTATCTAGCGTTAGATTATCGCCTTACCAAACGTTGGGCGCCATGTAGTGTAGTTCCTATATTCCCAATAGGCTCTGCGCATTGGAATAACATAAACGATAGTTTAGACGTAGGACTGAGGTCATCTAGGACTCTATTGAATATGTTAGACTTAATTAGGTTTGTCAGCTAGCTCAGAGGTCACTAGAAACTTTCTCGAGTGAACAGGAAGGGGTTAACTTTCCTGAATAGACAAGAAGGGATTAGTTTCTGACAACCGCATAAACATGACAACTTTGCTCCCCCCAGAATAAGGAGTATATCTCCAGAGTCGTGGAAAACAATAGACAGTTATTTCACTCAGTCAATCGTGCATGCTTAGTTTCACCAGGAGTGCAGAGAAATAGAGAGACGGGCGTTTTCAATTAAAGTTGTTATTCAATGAGCAGTCCTCTTTCTCGTACAAGAGAAGTGAATTGCCACAATTGCAATACTTGCCATAAAGTAAAGTGCGTACAGTAAAAGGAGTATTATAAAATAATACTGTAAAAGCATTGATATGGTTTCTGAGCCATATGATACTTAAAACGGATAAAATACATACAATTATAAAAGTTGACTAAACGTGCTCAACCGGTGTTTCTAAAATACGCCTACCCCGGTGTACCTGACCTAAGCCTAATACGTGGGAAGGAGTAAGTGAGTTAAGATAGTTTTGCCAAGATTCTGTTTCAGTAATTCTCTAAGGATCTAATCAGCTCTGTAGCTTGGTTTATAGAATGAAGGAGGTCTTGTATCTCTTTCTCAGGGCTCGATCTCCCAGCACCCAGCAAGGGTGACTGGAAACACTGGAGCTGGATTTCTCGGCAGGAGAAAAGACAGCGTCTCTCTCAGTGCGTCAATGGGAGGGTCGGCTTCCTTCAGCTCTCGCATCAGCTGGGCGTCGGGCCAGTAGATAGCCGATCTGCTCCAAACCACCATGTGTTTGCTTAAGGCAAATGCTGGCATATTTATACCTGGAAGGTGCCGAGTTTGACGTAAGGTTGGACAGAAGACGTCACTAAGAACTTACAGTTCTTTCTGGACTCCAGGAGTTCTTGAACAAATCAAAACAAAAGCAGGGGAAATTCCCGGGCTGCTGGAGGCTTGGTTAGTTTAAAGAACGCTTTGTACTTTCTAGGAGTCTATGGGAGTAGCCTTGCCGTATTTGGACTGCATTGGCTGTGACTAAATATAGATATGATTCTTATGCCTTTATAAGGATATTATTTGTTATAACCACAAGGGCATGAATCCGGAATATTTAATTAGGGTCCTAGATACGTTCACAACAGCCCAGGATGTGCATTGTTGCAGGACCAGGAGAGCGGGGGCTCTCCACCCAGGGGTCCAGTAACATGTCTGCTGTGTGGCAGCCACTGCAGCCACTCAGACCAGACGTGGATTTTAGGTTAGTTTTTCAGGGGGCATCTCTAAGATGCCCTCTGGTGCATTTTACATTATAACCCACACTGGCATCAGTGCGGGTTTAATGTGCTGAGAAGTTTGGTATCAAACTTGTCAGTCTTCAGTGTAGCCATTATGGTGCTGTGGAGTTCATAATGACACCCTCCCAGCACCATATACTCTTAATGGCATCACTGCACTTACAGTGCCCAGGAATGCTCTGGGTACTGTAGGGGCACAGGGCTCATGCACTTGTGCCCACACCACTGGCATAGGGTACTCAGCTAGAGGGGTGACTGAAATGTGCCAGGGCAGTGGGTTCTGGGGCATACCAATGCAAGAAAGATGGAACTGTCTCACAGCGAGCCTTCGAGAAGCCCACAAACGTGCGATGCGATGATCTCTGGGATTAGCGAGCACTTTGTGGCCCACAAGCATGTGATACGATGATCTTTGGTTTGCGAGCCCTCGGCGGCAGCAGTGCGATGATTTTTCTAACGCTCTTCAGCTGCGGCGGCTTGCAAACAGGCGTTAGCGAGGATTTCAGCACTCTCTTCTCCGTAGTAGAACTAGAGGCCCTGGAACTCACAGGAGCCTAACCTGCAGATAGAAATCCTCGCTGGGAGGAATCAGGAGGCTGGTGGGGGAGTCAGATGTGCCTGTGACTCCAGCAGGAGGCTAGCTCTCTTCAAGCCCTTGGGTAATTGCTTATCAAAATAAAAGTCTCCCAAAAGTCCTTTTCCCTCTTCTTCCAAGTCCAAGGAGAACTACTGCAGGCCAATCCAAGAAACAGCACACAAGCACAAGGACAGTCCTCTCCTGCAGATTCCTTCAGTAACACGGACAGAGGTTCCTCTTGACATCCAGAAGCAATACAAAATCAGGGGTTTGGGCACAGATATTTATACCCAAAAGTCTTTGTTCTGAAAAGTCTCTAGTCACTGAACCAAGCCAGAACCAGTTCTGCTCATGCCTGGAGCACTCTGTTTACCAGGCTGCATCCTTCCTTTCAGAAAGAGGGGGTCTGCCATCAGACGCACAGTAGGAGGTGGACCCAGCATTCACTTTGCCAGGCACAGCCCTATTCAGGTCAAGGAACTACCCCTCTCCAGTACTCAATGCAGATCTCTCTATTCAACCCAGGTCCGACTCACCCTGCCTTGCCCCTCTAAACCCAGAAAGCCAATACACATAACAGCAGAGCACACTGGAAGGCTTAGGCAAGAAAATACCTACTTTCTAAAAGTGGTATTTTCAAACAGAGAATGTTAAAACCAACTTCCCTAAAAGATGTATTTTATCATTCTGAGTTCAGACATACTAAACTCAAATTTCTACCATGTTCCCTGAGTCAGATAGGACTATAAGATGTAATAGCCAGTCTGCCCATTCTAGCCTAGGGGGCACAGGTAGCCTTTCAACAGTGAAAAACAAAATGGAGGGTGATTCACTACCAGGACATGCTACACATATCAAGCCTTGTCCTGCCTTACACACACAATGCACCTACCATAGGGGTGACTGACATGATGCTAAGGGAAGCTTCAGGGGCTGGGAAGTGTGGACACTTCACAGCCAAGATGGTAGTTCTAGACTGCAAGCAGACACTGCAGTGGCAGGTCTGAGGAACACTTTACAAGCTTCTTCTGTTGGTGGCGCAAACCAGCGCTGCAGGCCCACCAGCAGCATTTGGGTTACCAGCCCTGGGCACACACAGGCCACACTACTAGGGACTAACAGGTAAACCAAGGAAGCCAATTAGGGATATACCAATCCAGTCATATTTACACAGGGAGCATTTGCGTTGTGGCACTGAATGGCAGTGGCACTGAATGGCAGTGGCACAGAGTCCAGAGCATCTAATACCAGCAAAAACAGAGGAGACAACAGCGAAAAATGGAAGGGAGACCCACGCCAATGGTGCCAGGTCTAACACGTGTTCCACCCAGCTGAAATGTGGGGAGAACTACCCATCTCCTTGGGGTTCTCTTCACTAAGGCGGAAAAATCTGGACAGACCATCAGCATTGTCGTGTTCTGGACCAGGGCTGTGTTCCACCATGAAATCCATACCCTGTAGGGAAATGGACCACCTCAACAACTTGGGATTCTCACCCTCATCTGCATCAGCCATCTGAGGGGCCTGTGGTCTGTCTGAACCCGGAAGTGAGTCCTAAACAGGTATGCTCTCAGCTTCTTCAGTGCCCAGACCACAGCAAATGCCTCACGCTCAATTGCACTCCACCTCTGTTCCCGGGGAAGTAACCTCCTACTGATGAAGGCACCAGGTTGGTCTAGTCCCTCCTCATTGATTTGTGACAGAACAGCCCCCCTCCATGCTCTGAAGCGTCTGTCTGGACAAGAAATTCCTTAGCAAAATTGGGCGCCTGGAGGACGGGTGCTGTACACATGGTAGTCTTTTTTTTAATTTTTTTTATTGTATATGAACATAACAAGCATGTCAGCATTGATCAACACACCCCACTCTTCCGCCCCCCACCCTCCATGATTCATCATTAAAAACAAGTCATTCTCCTCCACCCTAGCTAAACCCCTCCATTTTTGTCCCTGACCTTTCCCTAGTACATCATACTGTCCAGCAACACCCTCCCTCCTGTCCCATGTGAGATACTGCTGTGTCCCTGCAAGCTCAAAGCCCTCCATCCAAACCATGATATCTACGCCATTTGCCCCATACTCTGCCAAACTTTTTAGGGCATCTCCGTGCCTTGTACGTGACCCTTTCAGCTGCCATATATAAGCAGACCCTCCAGGATTTCGCGATTTCGCGGTTTGCCGCGAAATCGGCACTTTTGTAAAAATGCCGCGATTTTTACAAAAGTGCCCGCGAAATCGGCACTTTTGTAGAAATCGCGCCCTTTTTACAAAAGCTAATCCATGCTGCTATATCCTGGGGGGTCTGCTCATTGCATCACTCAATGAGCTATCGTAAATGCAGTTCATCTACTTCTATATCTTTCTTGATAAATAACCGACAGTCAGATCAGGATTGTCAGCCTGGGTAGAGCCTACATTAATTAAATAATTTGAACCTGATTCCAGACAAGGACAGGAGATGGTGGCCTGATTATGTCACCACAGTCTTCATCAATCCAAGTCCTCTATTTTTTGTCACAATTCTCGTTCCTTACCTTCGTCCTTGGTCTGATCTTGATCTCTTGTCTGCCATACTTGTCTTGATAATGTACAGTCCATCGCGGTGGAAGGGACATCCTGCAGTGTCGCGAAGGTGGTGGGCACGACTGAAAGGAAGCAATAAAAGGGCTGTTTCCAAGGGGGTCTCGAGCCTACGTTTAGGACTGTGATCAGGAAGTCCAGGGCCGGGAGTAATGAAGATACCCATGATCAGGCCAATGACAGCTGTGGGAAAGGCTTACTCCTGTATTCTCTGGCAGGATTGCCACACCCTGGTACACAGCATCACTTGACGTCAGTGTTTATGATGCTGGCAAGGAAGAGTAGCAATTGTTTCTGTTAAATCTAACCAAATTATGCCCTAGTAAGATGATGTTTTCCTTTTATTCAGAAGAACCATTGTAAATCACAGGTAGGAGGGGTTTTATGTCTGCTAAAATCTATATGGGTAAAGGCAGAGCAGAGTAGAAAACACCAGATCTTAGCATAATTTTTGCAGTTTTTAAGACCAAACTCTGCCAACCATATTTAAGCGCTTTGCCAATACATTACTTACATGCAGTGCTTCTGTGCATCACATCATACATACAAATTGTATGTATTCCACCACAGAAAGCTGCTTCTCCCAGCAGACAGTGGCATGAAAATACGACTCGCTTTCACATGTACCCGCTCAGAAAATCTAGCAGACTACATCGAAGATTGTTGTCTAATTATATCTATTGCATAGCGCGCTCTGACACCTTCGGGTAAAGTCTGCGCTATATAAAAACGCATAAATAAATAAATAAATGTCTGTACACAGGATATGTCTGTGTGGTGGAATACATACCGTTTGTATATATGATGTGATGCACAGGAAAACTGCGTGTAAGTAATGGCTGCAGTCAAGGGGCATTAGACCTGGATTTTTCAGCGGGTTTATTCCAAGACTTTTTGCTTTTGTGCCTCCTGTTTTTGACCATGTTTGTGTTGGTTTTATTATTCTGGGCACTTTACCACTGCTGATCAGTGCTAAAGTGCATATGCTCTCTGTGTAAATTGTTGTTATGGATTAGTGTTTCCATGACTGGCTTATTTGAATTACCTATAAGTCCCTAATCCACTTCAACAGAATGGGGTAACACAGTCCCCCCCCCCACAGTGGGGGAGGAGGAGCAAGCTCCGGGAGCTAAAGCAAATGAAGAATTGCATTTCCATGGGATAACAGGCTTCACCTGTGGGCTGCTTCCTCTGTTCCATATTCCAGGTTGCCTATTCAAAGTGGAATACTCTGCTAAAACAGTTTCCATTGATTTAAGGCTGAAATGAATGATTATGAGTAAAATAAAGTGCCGCAAAAATGCAGCTAAATTTCCATATTTGTGCCGCTAAATTTCCATATTTGTGCCGCAAAATTTACAAATCCATGCCGCTATATCCTGGGGGGTCTGTAAGTCCATTCCTCTCCTCCATTCCTCCAGCTGTGGCAAAGTGGCTACCCCCCCATCTCCTTGCCACATCTCTCTTGGCAACCAACAAAGCCACTGCTAGGAAAATCAACAATGGGCGGGTCAGGTCTACCTCATTAGTCATGCCTAATAAGACCAGTTTGGGCTCTAGCGGCAGAGTGGTCTCCAGTACCTTCCCCAGTTCCCTCAGGATCTCAACCCAGTAGGTTTGAATTTCCGGGCAGGACCAAATGACGTGGTAGAAATCCCCACCGTCCCGGCCACAGCGCAGGCAGTTCGGGTCTCCAGCCCTTCCCATGTTATGTAGGCACACTCTGTCAAAGTAGGTCCTATGTAGGATATTATATTGGATAAGCTGCAAGCGGGATTTAATGGCTACCTCCCTTGGATGCATCAGAACCTTGTCCCAATCCACCGTATCCATTTCTCCCACACCAGTCTCCCATTTCCTCTTAAGATTCACCAGCCCATCCGGCATATTATTCATCACCGTTCTGTAAGTCAGTGAGACTGCCCTGTTTGGGATCTGCTCCTGCAGAAGTCGTCCCTCCAGCGGTGCATACTCTGAGAGCTTACCTGTTAGAGTCCCCTCCGCCCTCCAGGTGTGTTTCAACTGTGCGTATTTAAAGTATTGCGTGCGGCATAGTCCATATTCTGCCCTTAGGGCCTGGTAAGACTTCAGAGCCCCGTTTTTCATCACATCACCTAGTGTCGATATCCCTATGTCATCCCACCTCTGGACCCCCCGCAGTTTATATAGTTCCCTCAACCAGGCACACCGCCATAGTGGTGTCTGCCTCGTCGGTTTCCGTTCCCAGCCTATATGCCTAGTCTCCCGTTCCCAGATCTCTAGGGTAACCCTAGTGGCGGAAAGCAATCTACCTTTCCCCGCGCCCCCATAGAGATAGTGAGTGATTGTGCGCTACGCCATGCCGTGTCGCTCTAATGCGTAGGTAGGATGCGTGGCTGGGGCATGTATCCAGTCATTAATGGGCGCCAGATGTTCCGCCCAATAATAGTCCTCAATGTTTGGCAGTGAGATGCCACCATTGTATTGATGCCTGTGTAGGGTCGTCAGTGCCACCGGGGGCTGCTTACCCAACCACAGGAAGGCCCTCAGTTCCGCATTGATATCCAGGAACACCCATCGCGGGATGGGGAAGTATTCATTTTGGAATGCATATAAATACCTTGGGAGTGTCATCATTTTAAACATCGTCAGCTCAGTCAAGGGGCCAACATTGTTGCCATACCCCTTGACAAGCCTCCTGTAATAACCCGTGAGACCTAGGAAGGCTCTCTCCTGGGTCTGGGTCCTGGGGGGCTCCCATGCCAGGATGGTTTCAATCTTAGGCTGTAGGGGTGCCACCTGGCCACTCCCAAACTGGTGTCCCAAATACACCACAGAACCCTGCCCAATCTGGCACTTACTGGCCTTGATTGTGAGGCCTGCTCTGTGCAGCCCCATCAACACTTCCCAGAGGTGGCGCAAGTGGTCCTCCCAGGAGGAACTAAACACTGCAATGTCATCCAGGTAGGCTGCACTGAAATCCTCCAGCCCAGCCTACACATGGTTGACCAACCTCTGAAAGGTGGCAGGGGCATTCTTCATTCCAAAGGGCATCACACAGAACTGGTAGTGCTCATCTGGTGTGGAGAATGCTGACCTCTCCTTGGCCCCATCAGTTAAGGCGATCTGCCAGTACCCAGACGTTAGATCAAACGTGCTGAGGTACCGGGCAGCCCCCAACCGATCTATGAGCTCATCAGCTCTGGGGATGGGATGCGCGTTGGTCTTCATGACCGAATTGGGACCTCGGTAGTCCACACAGAATCTGAATTCAGGGATGGCACCAGGCGCGGCAGCTTTTGGTACCAAGACCACGGGGCTGGACCATGGGCTGCTAGAGGACTCAATCACCCCTAGGGCAAATATTTTGGAGACTTCCTCCTTAATGTAGGCCCTGACCCGGTCAGTTACTCGGTAAGCCTTGTGCTTCACAGGAGGACTGTCCCCAGTGTCCAGATCATGAACGCACCACTCAGTGACACCAAGCACCAGGGAAAACAAATCAGAAAATTGCCCCAATAGCTGGTGACAACCTCTCTGCTGCTCCGGGGTCAGTGTGGTGGAGAGGATCACACCCTGCACTGACCCATCATCTCCTGCACACAGGAGGTCAGGAAGAGGCTCACTCTCCTTTTCCATTCCGTCATCTGTGGCAAGAAGCATGCCCACTTCAGACCTTGCAAAGTGGGGCTTCAGGCGATTCACGTGCAGGACCCGCAACGGGCTCCTGGGAGACTGAAAGTCCACCAAGTAGGTAACTGGACTTTTGCGCTCCACCACCTCAAAGGGACCGGTCCACTTATCATGGAGCGCACCAGGCTCTACTGGGGCCAGTACCCAAACCTTCTGACCAGGTTGAAACTCGACCAGAGTGGTGTTCTGGTTGTGCCAGCATTTCATTTCCTCCTGGCTGGCTTCCAGATTTGCCTCAGCAATTTTTCTGAAATGCCGAGTCTGGTTCCTGAAGGCCAAGATGTAATTGAATACATCTTGGGGAGGTTTCCTGGAAGATTGCTCCCAGCCTTCCTTGACCAGACTCAGAGGCCCTCTTACCGGATGGCCATAGAGCAGTTCAAAGGGACTGAACCCTAAGGACTTCTGTGGCACCTCACGGTAGGCAAACAACAAGCATGGCAAGATGACATCCCACTTACGCCTCAGGGGCGCCTCTAGGCCCATAATCATGCCCTTCAAGGTCCGGTTGAACCTTTCAACCAGACCATTTCCTTGGGGGTGGTAAGGAGTGGTGAACTTGTAAGTTACACCACACTCCTTCCACAGAGACTTCATGTACTGGGAGATGAAAATGGTTCCCCTGTCAGACACCACCTCTCTGGGGAATCCCCCGTGGGAGAAAATCCCCATCAGTGCACGTCCCACCACGGGGGCCGTCACGTTCTGAGTGGGATGGCTTCAGGGTATTGGGTGGCACGGTCCACCAGGACCAGAATAAACCTGTTGCCCATGGCTGCCCTGGGATCCAGAGGCCCCACAATGTCAATGCCCACTCGCTCGAATGGGGTACTAACAACTGGAAAGGGCTAGAGTGGGGTCTTGATCTTCCCCCCACTCTTCCCACTTGCCTGGCAAGTCTCACATGTCCTGCAATGAGTGTCTGAACTCTTGCGCATCTGGGGCCAATAAAAGTGGGTGACCAGCCTTTCAAAGGTCTTGAACTGCCCAAGATGTCCTGCCAATAGTATGTCATGAGCCAACCCCAGTAGGAAGACTCTGAAGCATGCGGGCACCACCAGCACATGGGCTGACCCCAGCTCAGCAGCCTTAGGCTCGCTATACAGTCGACCGTTCTCCCAATAAATCAGATGTGAACCAGACTGGTCACCTTCTGGCTGGGCTGGAGCCTGTTGCCGCATACCCTCAAGAGAAGGGCAAACTCTTTGCTGCTCACAAAACTCCTCCCTGGTGGGCCCTCCTTCCTGCTGCCAATGGTGTCAGCTCAGGCAGATCCCCCAGGTTGGCACTCTTCTCCCCGGTAGGCTCGAGGGCACCCCCCTCGGGGTCTGCTCCTTCCTGGGCCGTGGGAACCAAGGGTGCTGGCTTCCCGTGCCCCCTGCCCCTTCTCTCTAAGGCAGGGATCTGGGCCATACTCTCAGGTCCCAGATCCTTCTCAACACCCTCCTTGGATGCCATGGACCTAGTGGTAGAATACGCCCACTCAGGCAGAGCTAACATTTGTAATTGAGCTCTCCTCTCCACCGTAGCCCATGGGGAGTTCTTTAAATCATTGCCCAACAGTCTATAGGCATGGCGGGCCTCACAGGTACCTGAAGAGGTCCTGAGACCCCCCCACTAAAAGGGAACCTGAGCCACCTCACATTGGCTCTCTGACTTGTCTGCTGACGCTACAGGGTAGAATGCATGAGGGACAACCTGCTCTTTGGACACCAACCTGTGTCCCTTATAGCCTCCACTCTATGGCCATTAATGGTCTCTCACTGCCTATACTTCTTAGTGTTTTCAGGCAATGCAGGTTTAGGGACCATCTCAAAGTCTCCTAATGAAACAAGGTTCAATTCTACGAGGTCCCACCCCTCTGGGGGACCCATCTCTTCCTCTCCTAGAGCTACACTAGCAAGCTGGCGGGGTGGTGCACGGGTTGGTGCAGGGTGGCCCCTCAGGGGACACTGGGAATAAAAATACCGGTGGCCCACTTGGCCACACTTATAGCCAGTAAGGGGCCCCCTCTG
Organism: Lissotriton helveticus; assembly: GCF_964261635.1. NCBI lineage: Eukaryota > Metazoa > Chordata > Amphibia > Caudata > Salamandridae > Lissotriton > Lissotriton helveticus. Next base: position 1,778,752,779 of record NC_136065.1, read on the forward strand.
AACAAGCCTACCTGTCGGGGGAATTGACCTCTGTTCTTGGGGAGGCTGGGACACCACTGCATGGTTCCCTTGGGAATTACTTTGGAAACTCCCTTGGTTTACCCCTGTCCCCCCCACTTCTCTGCTGGGGACCCTACCCACCTTTGGCGAAGTCTCCCATCGGACTCTTGCGAACCTGGGTGCTCACCCAGTAGTCCGCCTCCTCAGCAAGCTTCCTAGGGTTAGTTAACTTGCAATCAATCAGGTGCTGGTGTAGCTCAGGAAAACAGTTACTACATAAATGCTCCCATGCAATCAAATCATACAGTTGCTCAAAAGTTTCTACTTTGCTACCTTTTACCCAGCTCTGCAAACAAAAGACACATATTCAACCCACGTGGTTTCCCTCTAACTTCTTGCAGGTCCTAAACCTCTGCCTATACATCTCAGGGGTTAAACCATAGCGGGTCATCAAAGCTTCCTTCATGTGGGCATAAACCATCCTACGTTCCTGGGGCAGGTCCAACAAGGTATCCCTCCCCTCACTAACAAAATGCCCCCACAACCCAGCTCCCCAATCCTTCTCAGGGACCCGGTGGGACACCATAGCTAATTCATATGCTGCAAACCACTGTCCAATATCTTCACTTTTGTGGAAATCCTTAATAACCTCTTGGGGTATAGACACTCTACTCTCAGTATGCACTACAGGTATGCTGCCACCAGAGGGGGAGATCTCTACACTCTTTGCCTTAATCTCCAACTCCCTCAATACTCTCTCGTGTTCAAATTTCATCTTCATTATCTCAACCTCTAACTTCTTGTTCTCTAGGGCACTCTGACCCTCCATCTTGAGCTTAGCCATCTCCATATTATGCCGCCTATCTCTCTTCCTGTCCTCCATCTCTTCTGGAGACACGCCCCTGAGGACACACTAGTGCCCGGGCTGGAAAGTGCTTTACTACCTACCAAATCTACTACTTCCACCTGCTGTTCTCCTGTATTCTCTCCCTCCTCCCCAAGTTCTCCCACATTCTTAGGGTCATCCCTGGCTTCTAGCCAGGTCTTCAGTGCTTTGCAAAGTTCTTCTCTCTTAGTGAGGCCTGTGATAGGGACTGTGAATCTTTTGCAAAAACACTTGAGCTGCATGGCATTGTAGGTATCTAATCTCTTTTCTTCCCAGGCGAGATCCTCCGAAGCATTGGATCAGGGCTTGCCCTTTGTAGAAATAACTAGCGATATCAATCAAAAATATAATCAAAAAATGTCTGTGGTTGCGTTATGGTCTGCACTCACTAGTAGTGTACACTATAATTACTGTATGGGATCATAAATGCAAGTCCGGATCCTCACCGCTGACCACCAGTGTTAGAAATGGGGGTCTCTAGTTGGCAGTGGCTGGCCACAGTCCAAGTAGGGACCCTTCTTCCTAAGAGTAAGGGGGCTACACTTTTGATAACCCCTGCTCAACCCTGTGGAAACATAGCACGAGCAGCTAGGCTTATCTCAGAGGCAGTGTGTAAAGCATTTATGATCATACACAGAAACACAGTGAAGGACACTACAAAGGGACACCACACAAGTAGTTATAAAAAATAAGTATCTTGATATGTAGACTTAAAACAAGACCAATAACGGTAAAAAGCCACAATACTAAAATGGGGGGTACTCTTGAAAAGTTGGAAAAAGAGTTCAAAGTGTTCAAATAGGGGTTCAGTTCAAAGTAGGGGTCTCTACGACCCTTTTATTTACAAAGTACCTGGATTTCGTAGCAAAACAAGCAAAATGTTGCAAACGAGCTGTAGCGATGATTTGCCGCAAGGGAGGATGATGCGCCGGTCTGCGGGTGCATGTGCGTGCGGGACAAAGCAGGAGATTTCTTCACGCTAGACGATTTCAGCACTCTCTTGTAGTGTAGTTCCTATTTTCCCAATAGGCTCTGCGCATTGGAATAGTACCTACAGCAGTAAAGGCCTAGGCCAGACGTTAACTAGGTCTACTACTGTCGATACTAGACTTAATTTTTGGGTTTGCCAGCTAAGCTCAGAGTTCGCTAGAAACTTTCTCGAATGTTCAAGGAAGGATTAACTTCCCTGATTAGACAAGAAGGGATTTAGTTTCTGACAACCATAGAACATGACAACTTTGCTCTCCCCTAATCAAGAGTCAATCTCGAGAGTTGTGTGAGCACAAGGCAATTATTTTACTCAGTCAGTACGTGCATTCTTAGTCTCATCAGAATGTAGAGAAAAGGAAAAGACGGGCGTGTTCAATAAAAGGTGTTATTTATTGATCAGTCTCTTTTCTCGTACAAGAGAAATGGATCGATATTATTGCGATACTTATAGTTAAGTAAAGTGCATACATTAGAAGCAATAGTATAAAATAATACTGTAAAAACATTGATATGGTTTCTGAGCCATATGATGTTTAAAATGATTAAAATATATTTACATACACATATACATTTGACTAAACGTACTCAACTGGTGTTTCTAAATACGCCTACCCCGTGTACCTGACCTAAGTCTAATGCGTGGGCGGGAATAGAAAGTTACAGTTTAAGTTAAGTTTGTTTTTGCCAAGTGAATAACTAAAGAATTCTCTAGGAGGGGTTATTCAGTTCTGTACCTGGAATTTAGGATGAATGAGGAATGGTATCTCTTTCTCTGCTCTCGATATTCCAGGCTGCCTGCGAGGGCTACCCGGAAGCGCCGGTGCTGGGTCTCTCGGCTTGAGATAGCAGCGCGTCTCTCAGCGCGTCAGGAAGGCGGGGCTGCTGCCAGCGGGGTCTGCTTCTGCTCTCGGCTTCGGCAAGTGTGGCTGCTCCGTCTTGTCACCACGCGTGTGTTTTGCATAGGGCAAGATCGGCAATATTTATACCTTAAAGGTGCCGGGATTGACGTAAGGATGGACATAGGTACGTCAATAAAGATGTCATACGACTTGCTCGTTAGCACATTCTTTACTAAAGTTCTCTGTGAAATCAAAACAATGGCCGCACGGATTATCCAGGTTGTCATAGGTTTGATTTGTTATGAGAACGTCGTATGCCTTATCAGGGGCTGGAGGAATATCGCTTGTCTAATTAGATCTCAAGCGTTATGACCTAATCAGATAACACGTTCCTGTGCCGTAGTGTGACTGCGTCAGATAACGGTATCTGCATCATGGGGAATTTCTTGCCTCATGGGCTGACTGTTAGTTAACTAGCTAGGTAGTTTAACCAGAATAGGGTCAGGAATAGGGGGATCGATTCAGAACCTATAGAAATACACGACACCCACTCCACGCTAACTATGGTCATATCTACTAATCTATGCATAGTATAACATAGTACAACATACTATAGAGTATAGTGTATACCTTACCACCCCAAAATACATAAATGCATTTTGAAATTTTCAAATATACTGAAAAATTGCAGTCATATATATCGTATGCACTTAAGCTATGAATCAAATGCAAAAGTAAACACGCATTGTTATGCATTATTGTTTGTTGGTATATGATAAATACACATGAAATGGCTCTTAATATGGCTATACAGAAAAAAAGTCGAAACCATTTCATCACATAAAATATATTGTGAACATACCAGTGGGCAGCTAAAGTCTATATAAAGTCTATAAAGAATCTAAAAAAATAGAAATCTTAGTTCTCTAGGAATAGTTTCTTACTTTAAGCAGAAGATCAGTGTCCCGGGAAAAAATATATAGAAAAATATTTTAGGGGCTTGCTGAAAAAAGTTGCTGTCCGTGAACTGGATTGTAATTGTTCATGTGACTTTATTTTTAAAGTTGAAGGCCGAATTCAGGGAACGCCGTGTGCGAGTTTACTCAAAAGTCTCTATTTCTGTTCCGGAGAGAACATCATATCATTCAGGCTTTCTAAAAAACTGTCAACAGCTTCATGGGAAAGTTCCACTAAGTCGGAAATAGGGGTAACCATGCATTCATGCGCATGATTGTCTCCATTGACATTCTGATTTGCATTGCTGACAGAAGGTCGTACCTGTTCGATGCTGCTTTCATCTTGAACTTCACTACTCTTCAATCGCAGTGGTGAAGATTCCAGGAATGCCGTCATCAGAATTGGCAGCCTTTGAGGGCAGCACAGTGCGTGAACCTTGGTAGGAACCAACAGTGTATCTGCATCCACTGGCGCATCCGATTGTAGCGTCAGACAGGTGTCTAACACGCATTCTTCTCCGCATAGCAGACACCTTAGTACAGGTAAAACACACCTTTGCCACATTGGTCGAAATGATAGAAACCAAGTCATGTTTAGGTCTCTAAGCCGGGAGAGTCCCAGGATTTTTGATATCCGGTCCCGGTATCCAATGGCTAGGATCGTATCTTCCATTGTCGTGAGATTTTGTTCTGTGACATGGGTTGCCATAACGAAAAATAAGGACTAGGAATAGGATTCCTGCAATTAGTCCTAGGATCAGGGGAAGTCCGCCAAAAATCGAATGGACGAAGTCTGGAAAAATACCCAGTATGGCTTTGAATGGTGTTAATGCCATCGAAAATACTGTCTTAAATACCTTTGAGACCCCTGTGGTATCAGAAATATTTAAGATTTCGCTCAGGATTTCCGCGAAATGTACGGGGGAATTGGTTGATAATAATGTATGTATCTCTGCAGTCGTCCTTGCGACTTGTAGATCATACGTTTCTTTAGATGACGTGAGCCTTGTAGGCGTCTGAAGAAGCACTGTTTTCATTCTGCTTAAAGTGTCTATTCGAATAGAAGTAATTTTCAGACCGGGCCATGCCCTTGCCTCCCTGTCTGGAAAGGAGCTGGGGAACAAAGAACGTCCACAGCACTTGACCTTCGCCGTCGTAGTGACGAGATAAGGAGTCCCGGGCATAAGACTACAGCATCTGCGGTCTACAATAAGAATGTAACTCCCATTATAGAGTCTTTGAAAGAATGGTTCTATTTCAGTTGCAGGTGCGCCTTGCTGGTGACATGAAAGGTTGTATGAATTCCCTTCACAGGCTCCGTGCAAACTAATACCGTTACACAGAAGCGTGCCGCTCAGTGACATAGCACAATTGTTGCCACTAAGAAACACTTTCTGTCCTTTGTTACTGACACATGCATGTGAATAGGGCAGGTTCCAAGTTGTTTTAAGGTACCCTTTTCCCAATTTCTCGTACATGCCAGCCTGTATATATTTTTGGCAGTATTGAAACCTGAAGGTTGAGATTGGAATATTTATGATTCCGTGTATTATCCATTCACTGACAGGTCGTTCTGACATTGTCATTGGTAATCTTTCTAGTTTTTCAATGCTCAAGATTGTATAATCAGCACCCTTCTGCGCCATACCGATTTGTCTATCAGTAAGGTTAAAGATTTGGAATAGTGACGTTGTATTGATTAAACGCCAAGGCACATAGCCTGAACGCAGATTTTGTAACGTCCAACCAAGCTGTACAATAGAACGCAATTGTGACTGACCATGTTGTAATAATAGTAAGTCTTGCAATAATATATCGATTGCTGAAGACACAATGCTGTCCAATGAAAAAATTCTGGAGGACAGAGTCATTAACCCATTGTCCACTACAGAAAGTGATTTTTCCAAATTAATACGGTCAATTTCCCGTATTCTTTCTGCTGTCTCAATTTGAGTAACCTTCCAGGCCTCATTGTATGCTGCATATACAGAGGCTGCTATGAAACGCTTATGACGCTGTTTGCGTGGTCCCAGTATGAAATCACGCAAGTCAGCACCATCAGTAAGTAAAGTTAGGTGTTGCTTAATTTCAGGCAGTGTGGAAGTTTGTAGCCATTGAAGGCATAATTTGCCCACACTGTAGGTTGTTATTATCCCTGGGTGATGTCTTTGGGGATATCTAGGGTCTGGCCTGGTCATTTTGAAACCCTGTGTTTTATTCAGGAATCTATCTTGACAGTTATTTGTATCTGTGGGCCAGATCAACCATTGTTTCCAATCAGGATGTGTTCTGTTTTGGTTAAGTATATGGTTTATGTCTATTCCTTCATCTGTATCAGAGTTATTGCTAAACATTGTTGGCTTTGGAATAGATAGGTTATTTAAATCTTTGATTTTTGCTAGGCCAAGACAGGTGGTTTGTTGGACGGTGTCATTTAAAAATATCATTTGTTCTGGGATCATGCAGGCTCTAAACAAAGCTTCTAAACCCTGTACTTGCCATTCTTTTGTACCCCAAACACTTTTCAAATCAACATGTTTGTCCCAATAATCAAATCCAAAAGTATTCATTTTTTCAAAGAAAGAATCCGAATATATCAATTTTGTGTTGGTTATCATGGTTTTCATCCCTGTCTTGTTTGACAATTTGTAATAAAATGTTTCAGCATTAGTTATGTTAAAACCTGAAAAATATGAATATTTGTCATATACGGTTCTAGAGCTCCCTTTTGGAGGTGTAGCACAATGTTCCCATTGATTATAACTTAAAACATTTCTAGGTTGTGCAGATTTATGCAAGAAATGGTTACCATAGTGGTTATAGCAATACATACTATCATAATTTGTAGAACCCTGCAAATAATCATGTTTTGTAAATTTAGCAGACATTACTAAGTCAGACATCATATTGTTAATACTTTCAAAGTCCCAATCATCAGCAAATGAGTTTGGTTTTGCAAAGTCACTCAAAGAGATCTTGATTTGGTGTGGATATTTCAGGATCTCGACCGGACCATAAATTTCATAGTCAGTGTTGTCCCAGGCTACCCCACCAGGTATTGGAATTGCTGTGAAGTTGGCTGAAGAAAGTTCTGAAGAAAGTTCTCGTTTCTCGACGTGTGAAGATGTGTGTGGTTTGAGGACCAAGTTGATGTTCTGACTTGCTGTGTCCATTTTAGCATATTTTCCCTCAATGAAGCGTCCCAAGGTAAATACCATGATGAGCCAAAGTATGAGGATAAATGCACCAAAACCCACCCAAAATTCAATCCATGGAGAAATCAGATATGTTTCTTTTAGTTGTTTCAAAAGTTCCTTCGCTTTGTCTTTAAAGGATTTTGATGATGGCTGTGTCTTTTGTTCGCTGAAACCGTCAGAGGAATCATCGAAGTTGATGAAGTAACCGGATGCAGTTCTGTCAATTGTTCCAATTGGTTCAGGATTTTTGTTTCTTGCATTTTCACTTGGTACTTCTGTATAGATTGGTGTGTCTCTACTAAATGTCTTTATTTGGGTTTTCAGAGGTCTAAGTTCTATTGCATTGTTGCATAGTCCTTGTTGTTCTTCTGTAGGCGTTTCAAATGTGATGAGCCTCTTTGATAGGACCTCTGTACTGGTAGCAAACCTTGGTGTTCTGCTACTTATTGGGAGTCCACTTGGCCTACTGTTTGTTATCGGCCACATGTTGTGGTTTTACCAGGTCGATGGATACAACTCGGTTCTCCTTTGTTCCAGCAAGTGGCGGTAGTACAACTGATCTTGTCCCGTTGACAGACAAGACAGGAACTGCTTTTCTGTAAGAAGGCCCAAATTCCTTCTTTACCGCGATCTTTTCCCTGACTAGATCCCCGACTTTTGGAATCCAGACAGGTCTTGCTGGGACAGGTGGTGATTCTTCAGTGGTTGTTGGCTGTTGTTTCAACTGTATGTTGCTCAGGTCTTTTCTTGTTTTGTTTAAGTCCTGCAAAATAGCCAAACGGTCTTTGACATCAAAGGTTTTTTCTATTACCACTGAAGTCTGACTATCAAGGTCAGAGATCAACATCCTAGTTCCGAATAATAATTCGTACGGACTGAATCCCTTCAGAGAATTTCTTGGCAAGTTATTTAGACTACGTTGGACACTTATTAGATGTTTGACCCACCAAGCTCCCGAACCTAATATCCTTTCTATTATAGATTGCTTTCTGTCTTGGTTTTTTCTTTACACCATCCCATACCCTCAGGAAGGAAGTGAGAAGATTCCCGCTGGGCTGTGCTCATTTGGCCATTCTTTCCCCCCCCAGGCTGGATTGCCTGAGAAAAAGAAAAAAAATGGTCGAACGTAGCATGCTCTTAGCGTATATGCCATTTAGACTCGCAAATCTTGTATAACAGTCCGGACGTCAGCCGAGTGCTGTGGATCTACATTATAAGTGGGAACTAGCCTGTATATGTTAATCGCAAGCCATTCTTTTTAGTGGAGATGTTATCTGCCTTGATACGACGAGGTATTAAACTGCTTCTCTCCCCACTGCGATCTCTGTTGCAGTTTGGGCAGTTTTTTACAAACATGGTGTAGTGCAGGCTCATGCCTGCCCACCAGTACCGTGATTGTAATTCTTCCAGAGAATCTTTTAATTTAAGGTGTCTGTGACCCTCGCCCATGTGTGCGTCTGCGATTAACAAGTTTCTCCTGTCCATGTTTGGAATCACTCTATCCCCCACTCCAGGGATTCGAGCAAAAGGGACGGAGTTTGCATCGATTATGTATGTATAATTGAGTGGATAGTTGATCGGTAACGCTGAGCAGTCGCCTTTTGATGACGTTTTCACCGCCAGCAATGTTTCGCCGTCAATGTATTTTAATGTACGCTTTTTTCGATCTACGGGAGCCGATTTAGTGGCTGCCGCTGCGGCTGTCTCAGCCAATGAATTCCCCACAACGTGAACGCCATCAAGCTGATGACTCAGTGAGTGAGTCACGTGAGTCTTTGGTAGTTCTTTCTTCAAAAGAGCTATTTGTTCCCAGAGAAGTCTCTGCTTTATTGGTGCATCTGTGTCATCTTTGTAACCGTTCTGAATCCATGTCTGCAAATCCTTGTTATATGCTTTGACGCAGAAATATGAATCTGACACTATAAGCGTCGGGAATTCGCGATCCGCATTATCTAGCGCCATTTTCAAAGCTAATATTTCAGTTTGCAGTTCTGAATTAGTTTCTACTGAGTGTGATTTTGTTAATAGAGGTCTTAGTTTACCTCCGTGCCACACTTCTTTTGTAATCTCACATGTGGGATTGTATGCATGTTCTCCCCAAACGGAGGGTTGAGCATGTCCGTCTGTATAGATTACACAGGCGTAATGTCTTAGAGGCAGAATGTCGATTGGCAGAGGATACGTTTTTTCATATTTTAGATTTTTCAATTCTTCTAGTTCTGGATCAAAGAAGTAGTATACTTTGTCCGTTGTGATTGAATTTACCCATTGCAACCAATCTGGATCCAATGTTGTTGTTGGTAAATTACACGGTGTTGTTAATGCCTCGAAGGCTGATTCAGCTGTTCTGACTGTGATATGTCGACCATCAGCTATGTCTTTTTCTCTAGCTATTGCGGTTTGAACTGCTTGAACCATTTTTCCTTTGTTGCTGAATCTCTGTTCAGCTTTTGTGTACAAATGTGATTTGAATGCAATTGGTACCTTTTCTCCCTCATTAGAGGTCAGGTATGTGTATCCGCATTTCCCTGGGATGACTCGGATCACAAGGTTGCGTGTATTATCACGGGTTTCTAATTTTGTTTTAATTAGCATGTCTGTTTGTAAGGATCTCAAAATTTCTGTGTGAGTTTGAGTCCAACTGGATCTTTTAAAGTCTGGTTTAATTAGATCGTAAAGGGGCTTGACCCTTTCTGCGTAATTAGCAATGTAAGTTCTTCCGAAATTTAGGAAGCCTAGAATTGACTGTAGGTTTTTTAGTGTTTTAGGAGCTTGGATTACGGCACATTTCTCTAGGAAATTGTCTGCCAGGCTTTTGCCTTCACTTGATAACTCATATCCTAAGAATAGGACCGTCAGATGGGCAATTCTGGACTTTTTGAAGTTGAATTTGTAACCCTCTGCAGTGAAACCAAGTATTATGGTGTTCACTCTTTTCAAGTGAGTTTCCAAGTCATCATCTGTTAAGTAAATGTCATCGACATAAGATAATGCTTCATCATCATATTGTTGTAGTAATTCTGTTACTCTCGCTGAGAATACCCCCGGGCTATTCTTGTACCCCTGGGCTAACCGACAGAATTGTTTTTGAGTGCCATTTACTGAGAAAGCTGTTAAATATCTGCTCTCTGGTGCTATGTTTTGACAAAAGAATCCGTTGGAGATGTCCAAGGTTGTTTTGTATTTTTTGCGCACTATGTTATTCATTAGTGCAGCACTGTGTGAGTTTTGCACTGCAAAAGTTTTGCAACATGTGTTAAGGTGTCGGTAATCCAAAACTAGACGGTACGAATTGTCTGGTTTGGAGACCGGAAACAAAGGATTGTTCATTTGTGAGGTGCAAGTTTCAATCACCCCTTGGTATTCTAGCTGATCTAGTATTTCATTTACTTGTTTTTTAGCTTCTTGCTTAATTGGGTACTGCCTTTGTGCAGTTGGTTGTGATTTTAACTGGACTTTGTGAGGAGGAGAATCCTCATCCCATCCTACGTGATTTTTATATAAAGCAGGTGCTAAGGCCACTGCCCACTTTCTAGCAAGTGTGTATTTTTTATGAATCGGTATTTGATTCGAGAAGGCAGGCATAATTACTTCTTCGCCATGAGGGCACTCCCTGACAAACTCCGGTGGCCAGTCTTTTTCAGCTAGAAGGATGTCATAGCCCTTGGATAGGTTATCCCAAAATAGTCCCCTTATTTTCCTAGTCTTATCTCCCTCTATACGTAATGTTATCTCGTATATTTTGTGGGGCTTGCTAACTCTGGTATCTGCAGTTTCCACTTGAAGGTATTCATTCGTGTCCACTGTCTCCAGATGATTCATAAGGACTTTGCGAGCTATGCTCACCTCTGCTGCGCTGTCTAGCATTGTCTGGGCCCACTCTCCGTTTTTCAATTGTGTCCTCAGTATTCTCGGCATTGTTAACTACCTTGATACTGGCTACCTTCTTTTTTGGAAATTGTGATTTCTTTTTCAGTTGAGCAGGTTCCTTGTCTTTGGACTTGGCGTGCTCTTCTGATCGTCCTCTTCTTTCCGATTTCTGCGAGGAATTCTGAAAAGATTGAGAGGGACGTGTATCAATGTCTTGATATCTATCAGGTTTTTTAATATTATCCCTATTTCTAAGGTTATATCTATTCCCAGAGGGTTCACTCTGAGGTGACCTTTGTCTCGGGTTTGGAGATTTCTCTCTTCGCCTAGGAGACCTTCCTCTGGACTGGAATTTCTTTTCTTTAGGATTGGATTGTTTGTTCCCATCCCAGTTCTTTTTTGGTGAATTATTATTATTATTAAAAAACATTTTTTCTGGACTTGTAGTCAGTTGCGGTTTTACTGGTATTCCACCTAGACTATCTCTGCCTAGTTCTTCATAGGATTTTTCTATGATTCTGGCAATTTCAGCTGGTTGGTCTGCTATATCTGTCTCTTTTAACCTCTGGCGGATCGCCACGTTTGCTGCTTCACCCTTTATGTTGGCTAGTAATATAGCCGAGACCTGCTTGAAGTCTTTCAGTAATTTCATACCAAGAGTTAAAGCAGGTTCTGGACCATATTCATCTTGAATTTGTTTTAGCACATCTGGTATTACCGAAATGGATGGAACACCGTGCGTTTTTGTGTAGATGGAAGCAAAGACTGTACCCCAAGTGTCACAGTCCTCAATGTGTGGTGCGATTCCCATTGGGAGACATATAGTCAGAATCCTGTGTTTTTCTAGCGGGGTGGTGTCAGGAAACACCGCCTCTATTTGGGTGATTTTCTGTGCCAACCAGAATGGTATCTGTTCCCTTTTAGCTGGAACCTTACCTAGGCAGGATTGGATGTTCTGTGGTGTAATTTTATTTGTGTTCCCCTGGTGAGAGGTCAGCTGTGGTAGTTTAATCGCTGGCTGAATTGTAGAAGTCCGCATTACATACTGAACTAATTGTCTGTGAATTTTTAGTAGTTGTTTTAGCTGTATTAATAGCTCTGGTGCAGTCATCTCGTCGATGTCTGGATGTGGTGTGTATCCGGCTAAGACCGGCCACGTTGCTCCTGGTCTTCCTAAAGGACCGAGCCTTGTAATGTGATTATTATGTTTTAGGGCGCCATCAAATAAGAGCAAATGCTCTTGGAATTTGAGTGGTACTTCCACCTCCTCGAAAGGAGTGTACGTTTCAGGAGGTTCCTCTACTTTGTAATAGTGGAAGTACTTTGTTACAGCATTTGCTGCTGGAAAATGTATCCATGTATAGTATACCTCTGTCTGCCGATATTCGTGTGCCTCAATTACGAATATGACTGTGCCACCTCTAGGTGTCAGTCCATTTTCTATAAGTTTTAAGGTTATAGATCTCCTTTTGGCGACCTGGATGAGTATTATATCCGGGTCTGCTGTTTGCATGGTAGCATCAGCATCTGCTATTTCAGTAGCTAATCTAATTGCCTCTCTTTCTCCATCACTGTCTCCCATTTTACTGACAGGATGGTATTATTTTTTTTTGCAGATCAGGTTTCTTTATGGAAACAGAGATTAGATGCACAATATTCTGGAACTGTTTTATCCTTCAACGTTGACTAGACCAAGAACCATACATAGGAGTTCCCTCCTGCGAGGTTTTGGAGGATATAATAACCTTTCACCCACTCCAGACGTCTTTGGAGTATTTTGGAAAAAGGGGTCTGAGTGAGAAAGCACGACTGAGTTACTCTAAATGTCTTACGTTAGTTTTATCGCCCTTTCCAAACGCGTTGGGCGCCATGTAGTGTAGTTCCTATTTTCCCAATAGGCTCTGCGCATTGGAATAGTACCTACAGCAGTAAAGGCCTAGGCCAGACGTTAACTAGGTCTACTACTGTCGATACTAGACTTAATTTTTGGGTTTGCCAGCTAAGCTCAGAGTTCGCTAGAAACTTTCTCGAATGTTCAAGGAAGGATTAACTTCCCTGATTAGACAAGAAGGGATTTAGTTTCTGACAACCATAGAACATGACAACTTTGCTCTCCCCTAATCAAGAGTCAATCTCGAGAGTCGTGTGAGCACAAGGCAATTATTTTACTCAGTCAGTACGTGCATTCTTAGTCTCATCAGAATGTAGAGAAAAGGAAAAGACGGGCGTGTTCAATAAAAGGTGTTATTTATTGATCAGTCTCTTTTCTCGTACAAGAGAAATGGATCGATATTATTGCGATACTTATAGTTAAGTAAAGTGCATACATTAGAAGCAATAGTATAAAATAATACTGTAAAAACATTGATATGGTTTCTGAGCCATATGATGTTTAAAATGATTAAAATATATTTACATACACATATACATTTGACTAAACGTACTCAACTGGTGTTTCTAAATACGCCTACCCCGTGTACCTGACCTAAGTCTAATGCGTGGGCGGGAATAGAAAGTTACAGTTTAAGTTAAGTTTGTTTTTGCCAAGTGAATAACTAAAAAATTCTCTAGGAGGGGTTATTCAGTTCTGTACCTGGAATTTAGGATGAATGAGGAATGGTATCTCTTTCTCTGCTCTCGATATTCCAGGCTGCCTGCGAGGGCTACCCGGAAGCGCCGGTGCTGGGTCTCTCGGCTTGAGATAGCAGCGCGTCTCTCAGCGCGTCAGGAAGGCGGGGCTGCTGCCAGCGGGGTCTGCTTCTGCTCTCGGCTTCGGCAAGTGTGGCTGCTCCGTCTTGTCACCACGCGTGTGTTTTGCATAGGGCAAGATCGGCAATATTTATACCTTAAAGGTGCCGGGATTGACGTAAGGATGGACATAGGTACGTCAATAAAGATGTCATACGACTTGCTCGTTAGCACATTCTTTACTAAAGTTCTCTGTGAAATCAAAACAATGGCCGCACGGATTATCCAGGTTGTCATAGGTTTGATTTGTTATGAGAACGTCGTATGCCTTATCAGGGGCTGGAGGAATATCGCTTGTCTAATTAGATCTCAAGCGTTATGACCTAATCAGATAACACGTTCCTGTGCCGTAGTGTGACTGCGTCAGATAACGGTATCTGCATCATGGGGAATTTCTTGCCTCATGGGCTGACTGTTAGTTAACTAGCTAGGTAGTTTAACCAGAATAGGGTCAGGAATAGGGGGATCGATTCAGAACCTATAGAAATACACGACACTCTTCTCTGTAGTAGAACTAGAGGCCCTGGAACTCACAGGAGCCTCACCTGCAGATAGAAAACCTCGCTGGGAGGAATCAGGAGGCTGGTGGGGGAGTCAGATGTGCCTTTGACTCCAGCAGTAGGCTAGCTCTCTTCTAGCCCTTGGGTAATTGCATAGTAAAATAAAAGTCTCTCAAAAGTCCTTTTCCTTCTTCTTCCAAGTCCAAGGGGAACTACTGCAGGCCAATCCAAGAAACAGCACACAAGCACAAGGACAGTCCTCTCCTGCAGATTCCTTCAGTATCACGGACAGAGGTTCCTCTTGACATCCAGAAGCAATACAAATCAGGGCGGGGGGCACAGATATTTATACCCCAAAAGTCTTTGTTCTGAAAAGTCTCTAGTCACTGAACCAAGCCAGAACCAGTTCTGCTCAGGCCTGGAGCACTTTGTTTACCAGGCTGCATCCTTCCTTTCAGAAAGAGGGGATCTGCCATCAGACCCACAGTAGGAGGTGGAGCCAGCATCACCTTGCCAGGCACAGCCTTATTCAGGCCAAGGAGCTATCCCTACCCAGAACTCAATGCACCTCTCTCTATTCAACCCAGGTCTGACTCAGCCTGCCTTGCCCCTCTAAACCCAGACAGCCAATAGACATAACAGCAGAGCACACTGGAAAGCTTAGGCAAGAAAATACCAAATTTTTTTAAAATGGTATTTTCAAACACAGAATGTTAAAACCAACCTCACTAAAAGATGTATTTTATCATTCTGAGTTCAGGCATACTACACTCTAATTTCTACCATGTTCCCTGAGTCCGATAGGACTATAAGATGCCAGTCTGCCCATTCTAGCCTAGGGAGCACAGGTAGCCTTGCAGCAGTGAAAAACAAAATGGAAGGTGATTCACTACCAGGACATGCTACACATATCAAGCCTTGTCATACCTTACACACACAATGCACCTACCATAGGGGCGACTTACATGATGCTAAGGGAAGGTTCAGGGGCTGGGAAGTGTGGGCACTTCACAGCCAAGATGGCAGTTCTGGACTGCACGCAGACACTGCAGTGGCAGGCCTGAGGACCACTTTACAAGCTGCTTCTGTGGGTGGCGCAAACCAGCGCTGCAGGCCCACCAGCAGCATTTGAGTTACCAGCCCTGTCATGATCGGTCAAATGGCGCCTACCTGACTACAACTACCAGAATGCAAAGGTAGTGGGAGGAGTTCTGGAGATATACCCCAGCGCAACACCAGGGCGCGCTGTATGTGATTATTTTTCCGAACCTTGTTTGTTTCCTGTATGCGTTCCTCACGAAGGAACTGTTGTTTGGATTATTGGGAGAAGGACCGCTTTTCTGGTGGCAAAGCGTTCCTGAGTTAAGGGACTTTACTTGCAAACCTCCGTAAGGAATAGACCTTTGTTCCTGTCCTTCCTGCTTGCGGCTGCAGCGGGAAAGGACTCATGCGTTCTCGGCGGAGACGCGTTGCTCTGAGCTCGGTGAAGGCGGAAAGAGCTCTGTTACATTTTTTCCGCACTGGTTCCCTTCCCCCTTGTGGCTGCAGCGGGGAAGGGTTTTGGCAGGACGTGTTCTCGGCTGAGACACAGCATACCGGATCCAGGTAACGGCGGACGGATATCATCTGTTGTTCTGCACTCGCTCCATTCCCGCTTGCGGCTGCAGCGGGGAAAGGATTAGTTTGGGATTCAGTGCAGTCACAAACGTTGGACCTGGCATCCTGCCTGCAAAGTTTGAGTACATCTTATTATTGGAAGCAACACGCCGGTAAGCTTCGGAGGAGGTTGGAACTTGTACTTTGTTCTACCTATTTTTTAGTGTTCCGTTTATTTGGGCCCAGCTAGGAATACTTGGTTTGTTTTCTTATCTTGGATGGCCTGTTAGCAGTGACTTGGATTAACAGAAGCCTTGTCCTTCAGTATACTGCAGTAACTTCATTCCTTCCAGTGAAATTTCGGATACTGGGTTACTGGAGAGGGATCTTTATTGTTTCTGGGGCAGCGAGAAAAAGGGTATGTTTGTTTTTAGGAGTTAATGATATTTCATCCCTGAGTACCTGTGAACTGCAACTAATTCTGGGCTTGTCTTTTAGGAAGCCACCACAAAGTAGAGAAGTATCTACTAACTAGAGAGGAAGGGCTTACCTCCTGCTTGATGTGGTAGGTAGAGGTTCATTAGCGAGAATGTATGAGAGTAGTTAGGATTGGATGCTTTAACCTTTGTTTTCTTTTGTCGTTTCAGCTATCTATTCTGTTGCTGCCCCTTCCCTTACCCTTTTCCCTCACTTGATTACCTTCACGCTCTGTGTTGTTGCAATAGTCAGAGTGTGGGGAAGTCAGGAGGTGGACCCCTTTCAGCATCACCCTGATCCCGAGGAGAAGAATCACATACCCAAGAATTATATCCCTGCCGGTCAGGGAGTGCTGAAAGATGACGACACTGGATGATGTTATGCAGGCTTTGTTGGTTGTACAGCAAGAGCTAGTAAATTCCCGGGCTGAAACAGTGGCCCTTAAGGAAAGGGTGGATAGGCAAACCCGAAACCCTTTTGATGCTTCAGGGGGTTCTCCACAGATACAGGTTACAGTGCCTCCTCAGATTCCATTGGCCAGCCCTGAGCGTTATGCAGAGGACCTTCTCAAAATACAGACCTTTTTAACTCAAATAACCTTGCATTTTTCATGCAGACCAGCTTCCTTTCCCAATAACCATTCTAGGGTGGCGTTTGCTATCTCCTACCTTACTGGAGATGCAGCTAATTGGGCGGTTCCCTTGGTTCGTAACGATGATCCCTTGATGACAGACTGGATAGCTTTTCGGAGGGAATTCGAGAGGGTTTTTGATAGACGGGCAGCCACTCTCAGTGCAGATCGCAATTTATTGGGATTGCATCAAGGGAAGAAGGACCTTGTGACTTATATGACCACATTCAATCGCCTGGTAGTAGAAACAGCATGGCCAGAAGAGAAGAGGATGGTGCTATACTACCAGGGGTTGAATGAGGAAATCAAGGATGTTTTGGCCCAAATTGACCTGCAGCCCACTAGCTGTGTTGACCTCGTTAATCTTACTTTAAGGTTAGATCATCGTCTTTCTGTGAGGGGGGGAGAACGCCGGAGGGGTGATAGAATAGGAGGTGGTTTTGAGGTTGTGGGTCCCCCTATTACAAAAGATTCAGGACCAGAAGCTATGGATGTTGGGGCTGTTCGTCCTCCTTTAACTAAGGCGGAAAGAGAAAGCAGACGTGCTCAAGGTTTATGTATGTACTGCGGTAGGAAAGGACACTATGTGCGCGATTGTACTATGAAACCAAGGAAAAGGAGTCCTTATTTCCCGGCAAAAAAGGTAGCTGTTATGTCAGCCGATGATTCATCTGAAGGACACGAAGTGAGTGGCAGATCAGAGAGAGGCGAAACGTGCGTCAAAGAGTGGAGGATACCTTCATTAGAGGGGCTAGATAGGACGGGTTCAGAGTCTCCTGTTTAGTCTATGCTCTTGGGAATGGGTCAGCAACAACATCCGGTACGCACTATGGTGGACTCCGGTGCTACCGGCAATTTCATAGATTATGGCTTAGTGAAGCGTTTGGGGCTTGTGAAAGTGCCCACTCATAGACCCGAAATAGTTTTGGCAGTGGATGGCACCCCTTTGAAATCCGGTCCCATAGTGGAGCATACAGAGTTGTTGGAACTGTCTCTTTGGGGAAAACCTTGGGATCATGTGGAGAACATAGTATTAAACATGATAGAGGCTCCACAATATGAGATTATATTAGGGATGCCATGGTTGTGGCAACACAATCCAACCATGGATTGGAAACAAAAAAAACATCCAGTTTGATTCAGATCATTGTGCATCTCAATGTTTGAAAAGACATTATGACTCACACACACTATCATTGGCTCAGGCTCTCCATGTAGCTACGGCAGCAGAGAAAGAGGTCGTTTTGCCCTCAGAATATCATGAGTATAAGGTTGTGTTTAGTGAAGTAGAGGCAGAGAGGCTCCTACCTCACCGCGACTATGATTGTCGTATAGATTTAGTGGAGGGGGCTAAGATACCGTCATGCCGAGTGTTTGCGTTGTCGGAGTCCGAAACACAACACCTGAAGGCATATCTGGACCATCTCTGTTCTTTGGGGTTTATCCGCCCATCACGCTCTCCAACGGCCTCACCTCTTTTCTTTATTTCGAAAGCAAATGGCGAGTTACGCGCATGTATCGATTTTAGACAGCTGAATAAAATCACAATCAAAAATCGCTATCCTCTTCTGCTCATCCCCGTTCTGCTGGATCAAGTGAAGGAGGCCAACATTTACACACGGTTGGATTTGCGAGGCGCGTACCATTTGGTGTGCATTCGGGCCGGGGATGAGTGGAAGACAGCGTTCAAAACTCGTTTTGGCTTGTTTGAGTACCTTGTAATGCCGTTTGGGCTATGTAATGCCCCGGCGGCATTCCAATATTTTCTCAACGACATCATGAAAGACTACATTGACCAATTCATAGTTATATACATAGAGGACATCCTGATCTACTCGGATACCCCAACTCAACATTTTAGTCAGGTTCTCCTAATACTCAAAAGACTGCAGGAACATAGCTTGTACTGTAAACTCAGTAAGTTTGAGTTTGGGGTCACTGAGGTGGAGTTTTTGGGTGTGATTTTTAGTCCCCAGGGTTTTCGGATGGCTGACAGAAAGGTGGAAGCTGTTAGGGAAGGCCTGTCCCTAGGAGTGTGAGAGATGTCCAATGTTTCCTAGGATTCTCCAATTATTACCGGAGGTTTATCTCACATTTTTCACAGCTAGCCTCTCCAGTAACCCGGTTGTTGAGAAAAGGTGTCTCTTTTTTTTGGACCCCTGAAGCCATGGTATCGTTTAATCAGTTGAAAGAGGCTTTCTGCTCGGCCCCCATATTGAGACACCCTAAATCAGATGTCCGCTTTGTGGTTGAAGCTGATGCCTCGGATGTGGTGATAGGGGCTGTTCTATCGCAAAGAGACAAGCAAACGGGCCAACTGCATCCCATAGAACTTTTGTCTAAAACGGAACCCTGCAGAAGTAAATTATACGGTGGCCGAGAAGGAGCTTCTTGCTGTAAAGAGAGCGTTTCAAGAATGGAGGCACTATCTTTGGGGGGGACAACACCCTGTCACGGTGTATTCAGACCATCGAAACCTTCAGTACATGAAGACGGCCAGACACCTCTCACAAAGGCAAATGCGCTGGATGTTTTTTGCAGAGTATGAATTTACCATCACTTTTCGTCCCGGTACAGAAAACAGAATGGCGGACTCCCTATCTAGACAATCAGACTCTGAAACATCTGTAAAAGGAGAGCCATTATCGATTTTATCACTGGAGATGGTGCTGTGCTCCACGACAGTAGACCACTTTTTTGACACCGTTCGTAACCATTGTTCCTTGGTACAATGGCAGAAGTGGGCCGCAAAGGAAAAACAAAGGTTTCTCAAACATGGTTTGCCGATGCGTGATAACAAACTATACCTCCCCACGCATGCTCTCCGGTTAATGGCTTTCAATTGGTGTCACAACACCATGGTTGCAGGTCATACGGGTCATCAAAAAACTATTCATGCTTTGCAGAGACAGTTTTGGTGGGAGGGCCTGACAAAAGATGTGAAGAACTGGATTGATCAGTGCGAAACCTGTGCTAGGGCGAAAGGGGAACAAACAAAGAGTAAGGGTCTTCTGATGCCGCTTCCTACCCCTTCAAGACCATGGCAGGTGATTAGTATGGACTTTGTTTTAGGGTTACCATTGGACAAGGGCTGTGATGCCATTTTAGTAGTGGTGGATAGCATGACGAAGATGGAACATGTCATCCCTTGTAGGAATCTTTCTACGGCTGCACAAACCGCTCAGTTGCTGCTGACACAGGTGGTTCGATTACATGGTATCCCTAAAGTCATCGTTTCAGACCGAGGCCCATGAATGTAGGTCAATTCTTGCTGCTTTCCCAGCCCATATTAATCGCAACATCATGGATGTTATTGCCTGGAAGACCGCAGCGGGAGGTTTAATAGGGATGTTGTTAAAGAGATACAGTATCTTAGGGAGGATTACCATTTTAACTATTGCTACCCGATCTGCTAGGGATAATGGCAGGTTGATCCATCTTTCTATTTTCTCCTCGAGTGTCGATATAACTCTGCCATAGTTTGTACGAATCACTACTTCTGGATCTCTGTGATACCAAATCCCTAAGTATTTCACCGGATCGGTTTGCCAATCCAATGGATAGTCCGTAATGACAGGTAGTGTTGTGTCAGTGAGGGGGATTATTATGGATTTCGCCCAGTTGATCCGAAGACCTGAGTGTCTGCCGAATTTGACATACTCCTGAAGGAGGGGGTTCAGATTTGGTTCTGGATTCTTTACGTAGAGCAACATGTCGTCTGCGTAAAGTGATATGTGAAGTGGACGCTGAGGGAACTGTATTGCCGAGTAGTGATGTCCCTGGCAGAGCTTGCAGGCCAGTGGTTCCAGTGCGATGGCAAACAAAAGGGGGGACAGTGGACATCACTGTCTGGTGCCTCTTGCTATGGTTATGCTTTCCGACATATATCCGTTGATATGTATTCTGGCAGTTGGGGCGGTGAAGAGCAATTTTATCCATTGACGGAATAGTAGGGGGAATCCCATTCTGGCCAGTATCGCATGTAAATACGTCCATGCTATGGTATCGAAGGCCTTAGCCGCATCCAATAGGACAGCTGCAGCCTTGACAGAGGGGTCGAGGTAGTGTGATAGGGCAAAGAGCGATCTGGTGTTGTGCGACGTGGAGCGTGTGGGTATAAATCCAGATTGATCTGGTAACACCAGTCTCGTCAAGAGGTGTTTCAGTCTGGTAGCTAACACTTTCGACAGTATTTTCGTGTCCACGTTCATGAGGGATAGAGGTCTGTACGAGTCGCATTCCTCTGGATTTTTATCCGGTTTCAGGAAAGCTAGGATTACTGCTTCTCTAAGAGTGTGGGGCAGTATCAACTTCTCATGTGCGTCACCGAGCATCTGCACTATGTATGGTGCCAATTGCGCCGCATACGCCTTGTAAAACTCCCCCGTAAACCCGTCCGGGCCCGGGGCTTTGCCATTAGGCAACAAGTGTATCGTCTCTGTTACTTCCTCCACCGTTATAGGTTGGGATAGGTACTCTCTTTGCCCGTCTGAAAGCCAGGCTAATGCTATGTCATCGCAGTATTGCGCTATGCCTTCCCCTGTGGCAGTATCTTCCCGCTCGTACAATGTCCCATATGTGTGCATGAATGCTTGCAGTATTCCCTGCGTGTCATGTCGCAGGACGCCTTCGGCATCTCGAACTGCCTGCACCCTATGTGGCGGCTTCGGATTGCATATTTTGTTTGCCAGGACGGCTCCTGGCCTGCCTCCCTCTCCGTACTGTTTTGCTGAGGGACGCTTCATCACGTACCGTAGTTCTTCCTCAGCACTTTCCTGGTAGTCTGTGATCGCCTGCCTGATGTCCCCCAACAGTGCCGTATTTTGAGATTGTGCGTAGTCTACTTCCAGGGCTTTAATTTTACGTTCCCGGATTGCCAACAGTTGGCGTATGTCTTTTAAAATTCCCGCCGTGGTGCTTATGCATACCCCCCTGATGGTCGCCTTAAAGGCTTCCCACAGAATTCCGGGGTCCTCCATTGAGGGGCCATTCAGCTCGAAGTATTCTGTTATTGCCTTTGCGATCGTGTGTTTGTGTATCGGGTCTAACAGGGCCTTACTATTGAATCGCCAGCCGAACGGCGGGGGGACATACTGTGGGATTTTAAGAGTGAGCATGACCGGGTTGAATAGATACCGATTTGATAATTAGAAAGGCAGTGTCTAATGCCAGATTGGAATCAGGTGTATCAATGGTTTGCAACCGGAATTAAAGTCTTTCTGTCGCAAACCTCTGAAAAGTTATGAACGCCTTTGTTGGGGTGATACTTATTCAGAAAAGGCAAAAGGTCGCCTTCAGGCCCGTTTGTGAATTTTTGATAACGTTTGTGGGGACCACTCCCAACTCTCAGAGAAACTTACATTTTTTTTTTTTTTTACCAACTCTCAGAGAAACTGAAATTTTTAAAAAATTTTTACATTTTTTTTTTACCAGTAACCTGCTACTTTTAAGGTAAATGGGCTGCTTTAATTAATGAATGTATTTAGAAATATTCACTGACATGGTGGGAGTCTGATTCTTGCAAGCTAACATCTGTGATTGTGGCTAACCAGATTGAATCGCATTTTTCAACTTACCTAGTGAATATTAATTATGTAGGTCTAATTGTGACTCAGTACAAATCCTTATTTTGCAAACTGACCTATTAATATACCTGTCGGTTCACAAAAGAAGTTTCTAGTCACAAAAGACTGATCGGAATTTAAAATAGCTTTTTGCGGCCAGGAGTTGGTACATCTGGCCCTAAAATTGTAAACTGAGATCTATGCAGGGGACAAGTCAGGGAAGGTAGTTTTAGGGTATGCCCCGCCCCATTAGCCTGGGCTTACAGTGGCTTGGAAGTGCTCATCTCATCATCTTGTGCTTCAAAACTGCTGGTAATCCCTGCAGCAAACATTTCCACTTCGTCCAAGTAGGGGACATCCAGAAAAAAAGTAGTTTCCAGTCCAAATTCCCCTACAAACAACTTTTTTAACGCCTCCCCTCCTCGGAAGTATATGAGAGGCAAACTGCTGGAAAATCATCCTGTTTTTCCCTTCTTATGCAGGCATCCAGATACACCCATATTTCAGTCCCTCCTCCCAGGTGTATTGAGTGTGCTCTGTACTCTTTGGATGTTGAGAGGACTGTTAGAGTGTGGTTTCCGCCGACATCAGACTTCCATGATATGGATTCTCTTTTTGTCACTTTTAGGGTTAGGTGCCAGGTTAAAAACCCTTGATTTCGAACTTTAATCACTCCATTAATACAGACATGTCCATGGCAGATGATTTGGCTAGTGTTGGTCTTTAATACCCCTTGTTAGGACGTTCACAAAAGATAAAGATGCCTTTGCTTCTTGGGCTATTCCTTGTGGAGTTTGCATTTTGGTTCTCTGTCGAGCTGCAACTTGAGGATCGCAATAGTTTTGTTAGGCTTTATATTTTGGGCAACGGGACTGTGTTTGACCCATCAGGTTTGAATTATTTGAATGAGTAATGTGTTGCATGTTTGCACTGTTATATGAATAAAGGTTTATTGTTTGTTGCATCTTAAGTGTGTTTCTGGGTATATCAATGCCATTTAATATTGCTTATTAGGACATCATTGGTTATGATGGGGGTGAGGAAGAGGGACAGAAAGGTAATGGTCTTTTTATTTATTTACCACTAATCTTTATTACACTGACCACTCCTCTTCATCATTGGGGTCCTATTTGACTTCCACCCTTCTTGATAGTGGTGTGCATTTATATATTCTTGCTTGTCATTTACAGGGACTTTGTCAAAGAGGCAGACTCCTTTATAAAAACCTCCCAGGAGGGGAGTAATGAAAAAGTTTTTTTAGTGGAATTAGGGCTATATGCAGAGATGGGTGACCACTTTGATTAGTATAATCCGAGCACTGAGTTTCGTAACATAAACCTTTAAAGTGTCTATAATCTGTTTTAATCCTCCAACCCCACTGCTGCATTTTCTAACCCTCTGCAAACTATGTCTGTTATATGAAAGAGCAAAACACCAAGGCTTTAAGCGGTTTGTGGGAAGGCTGAAGGTGTGACCAAGTATTTAGGCTTAAATCTTTTTATTGCATAATAGAAACACAATACAGAAAACATGGACTATTACTGTTCGAAGCGAGTACTGCAGCACAACCCATACAATCACACCGGGTGCTAGGTCCGCCCTCCTAAAATGATGGAGGCTGGTGCGGCATGATGCCAAGAACAACGACAGTAATATAAACAAAGGAAAAAGTAACGACCGCCTTCCCCAACTTCCCCAGTCGCTCCCTCCCCCCCCCCCAAACCCCCCACCCCCCCTCGCCCCTTCCTTCCCCCCTCCCCCCCAGTAGGTCCAGTGCCCCAATCCGTCCTACCCCACTCCTCCACTCCCCCCTTCCCTCCAGCTAGTTCCCCTCAAACCCCCTTCAGGGGGCTGGCACTACAGGGGGTGTCAACCTCAAGAGGCGAAGATATCTTGGACAAGTAAGCTCCCTAAATTCTGTGACCAGCATAGAATGGAACGGCTGCCAGAGGTCCTGAAACTGCTCCACCTCTCCCGCCACCGTGAGCGAGAGCTTCTCCATTCCCAGCACATGCCAAAGTCTATGCAACCAACCCGTGAGGGAGGGGATTGTGGCGGTGCGCCTATGTATGAGGATATTCTGAATCGCAGAGCCCAGCGCAATAGCAATTTGTCGGCCTCTACGGGATTTCAGGGGGTACATTAGCCTATTAGGGAGACCTAATAATACATACGCGGGGAAGCGCGGCAGCTCTATTTCAAAGTGTGTATCTATCTCCGTCAACACCTCCTCCCAGTAGGCCTGCAGCAGCGGACAATCCCACAGGACATGCGTAAGTGTGCCTACTTGGCCACAAGCCCTCCAACAATTACCATCAATATTACGATTCATCTCACGCAGCCTTTCGGGAGTGTAATACCAGTAGGTGGTCACTTTAGTAAATGTTTCTGTGAGCCCCGTGTGATATGCAGAGTGCCGTGCCCGGTATGAAATCTGTTCCCACTCCTTGTGGCTCAGTGTCCTCCCTAACTCCCGTTCCCACCGCTCCCTGCCCGGGTTGTATAAGTGAGAGGAAGGGGGTTGCAAAAACTTGTAGAGGTCAGAGATTAGCTTCGCGTCCAAGGTACGCGACAAAAGCCAGCACTCGTAGGGGAGAATACTCCTGTCCGCCGACTCCCTCACTTGCGGATACAGCGCCCAGTGGCGCGCTTGCAGGTACCGCAGTCTCTCCGTCTCAGGCAACTTGTATACTTGCCTGAAAGTCGAAAAGGGAATAACTCCTTCTGAGTCATACATATGAGATAGAGTCCTGCACCCCGCAGCCCTCCAGTGTGAGAAAGCTCCCGGCTCCATTCCTGGTGTGAAGTCCGGATTCTCGACTAAAGGTGTAAGCGGCGAGGGGAACGTGGTAAGCCCGTGTGCGACGCTCGTGGTGTCCCACACCTTCAGCGGGACCCGCGTGATGAACGACGCATACAGATTGGGAGGCCGGTGAGCCCTGCGCAGGAAGGGCACTTCCTGTAGCGGGCGGCCTGCCACCGCCTGGTCCAGGAAAAGCCAGTGCTTATCCGACTCCCATCTGCTCCATTCTACTAGGTATCGCAATTGCGCAGCCTGGAAGTACTTGCGGAGGTCCGGGATCCCCAGTCCCCCTGCCTCAGGGGCCAGCGTGGGGAGCGTCCTCTTCAATCTAGGCTTACGGCCTTGCCAAATGAAACGCGCAAGATCCGCTTGCGTTTGCTGCAGCCACCTCGGGGGGGGGGCTGGAGCGGTAGAGCCCGGAACAGATAGAGGAGTTGTGGCAGGACAGTCATCTTAACCGCGGCAATCCTGCCAAGCCAAGACAGCGTGCTCTTATTCCAACGCCCCAATTCCTCTCTAATTTTCTTGCCCAATACAGTATAGTTTTCAGTCACCGTGGCAGTCAGGGTGGGTGCCAGTAAAATGCCCAAATAGGGGACAAGTTCGGACGACCATTGCATGGGGAATAGGTTCTGCAGTTCGGTTCTCGTATGTGCGGACAACGAGACATCCAAAGCTACCGACTTCCCAACATTCATTTCAGCAATCTGGACATCCTCCGTGACCACTCCGTCGCCGGAGACCTTAATCTCCTTCACCTGATGTTGTTGGCGTGCCACCCTGAGCCTATTCGCGAGGAGCCGGCCACATCTGTCCCCCCCTGTATAATAGGCATGTCGTAGACGTAAAGCTGCGTACTCCGCCCGGCCCATATCTAGGGCCGACAGGAGTTTCCTCGCCGCCTTGAGTTGCCGCCAGACCCTGGGAGCCCCTGTCCGGCGATGTACCTGCTCTAATTCACGAACCGTCTGCGTGAGTTCGTCCCGTTTAAGTTGCCGTTCTCTGTTCTCTGCTGAGGAGATAGCTATAAATTCCCCGCGGAGAACCACTTTCAGGGCTGCCCATTGTGTTGCACGGGAAGTGTCAGCGTTGCCGTTGTGTTCGAGATAGACACGGATGGCCTCCGTAATGCGTGTCACCACCGTCTGTTTGTGAAACAGGGTGTCCCTGAGGCGCCAAACGCCGCGCAGTGCAGGCATCGGGGGCAAGCTAAAGGTGCCCTCGACCGGAGCGTGATCCGACAAGGAGAGGACTCCTATCTCGGAGGCCGTAGCCATCGCACAGACCGGGCCCGTGACCAAGAGATGGTCCAGCCTCGCGTATGTTTTATGTGCATGTGAATAAAAGGAGTAGTCCCTAGCGGTGGGGTGGAGGTGGCGCCAGAGATCATGAAGATCCAAATCTATTAGTTGCGACTTGCATGCCGCTGAGAGTTCCCCAGTCTGCGGAAACCGCTGAGCCGACCTGTCCAAAGACGAATCAAAAACCACATTAAGGTCCCCGCTTATGATGATATGTCTGTCAGGGGTGGCAGTAACGTCCACCAGGGCCGCACTAAGGAATCGCTCCTGATGTTCATTGGGGCTCTATACGGATCCTATAGTAAACACCATGCTCCCCAGCTTAATCCGATACGCCAGTAGCCTCCCTTTCTGTTGCACAAGTTTGTGCAAGACCTCACCTTTGAATTGCCTCGCTAGGAGTATCGCCACCCCCGCTGTCTTAGTGGTGTGAGAAGAGAAAAATTGTGTCGGGAATTTGTAGGAGCGCAGCCTATGGCAATCGCGGGCTAGCAAATGGGTCTCTTGCAATAGGCAGATATCTGCCTGTGTATTTTCTAATAGGGACAGGATCGCTCTCCTCTTGGTCGGATTATTCATCCCCTTGACATTAAGTGTAACAACCTTAAGGGTCGGCAAAGGCATCGGGACAATTATGGGCACAAGCAGCGGTCTCTCGCCCGCGGGGAGCATAGCAAGAGGACCCTGCACACGTGAGTCCCGGGGAACGGGCACAAGTGTGCCAAGGAGCAGTAGGACCCCGTTGAGACGGAGTAGCACAGGAGCATGTAGTGTGCAAGAGTCCTTTCATGACGGCTAGATTCGGAAATAGCACTGGACCAACCCCCCTGTCTCAGAACCAACCCTTCCACTCCACCCCCACCCCCCCAGATTCCCCCCCCGAATCCCCTCCTCCCCCCGAAACCCCCAAACCAGTCCTTTACAACTAGGACTACAAACCTTGTCTCGATCAACCACTCCACTGCACCCACCCCTCAAACAGCCAAAAAGCAAAACATGAAGGAATAGCCAACCCAATGCCACAGGCGCCCCCCCCACCCCACCCCGCCCCACAACAACCTCGCAAACCTCATAGTCCCAGTCCGGCTCCAGTTGGAACAGGTCTGTGGTGAGTCACTGTAGTGGACGTCCGGCCACCACGTCTCACCGTCGCCCCCCCGTTCCCCAGCTCCCGGTGCAGCCATCAAAACAATGCAAGAAAGGTGATCTCCCCCCGGAATCAACCTAGGCCGCATATCAAGCTGTAAGAGCCACTGCGTTCACCGCCTCCTCCATTCTGGCTCTAACTGTAGGCGAATCTGGCCTGGAGCTCTGTCTCGAGCCCAGTCGCCGCGGGATTTGCTGCCAACCATCCCTAGTCATTCTCCGCCTACGAGGCGATTGCTCCCCCTCCTCCTCCATATCGATGCCCAGCACGGTACACGTGTCTCTGAGAGAGCGAAGTTGATGCAGCGTCCCGTTCCAGCGGAAAATGATGCGGAATGGGTGCCTCCATGAGTATGGAGTTTCTTTGTCCCGCAAGAAATTCGTGGCTATCTTGAACGCTCACCGTTTCCGGAGTGTAATCGCCGAAAGGTCCTGGAAGAGGGCCACTGGATAGTCCCGAAGTTGCAGAGGTTCACGCTTCCTCGCTTCCCGGAGTATACGGTCTTTAAGTGCGTAGTCTGGCAGGAAAGCAAGAATGTCCGGTGGCGGGGCCGGAGGGTTCCGTGCCTGGCCCACCCTGTGGGCCCTATCGATCCGAATCGGAAAGGTCGAGTCTTCCCCCAGAATCTCCCTGAACAGTACCTGGAGAAAGTCTGCCACATCTGCACCTTCTTCCTTGGATGGCACACCACGAACCTGTATGTTGTTGCGCCGGGATCTATTCTCGAGGTCCTCGTTGTGTGCCTGTAGGTCCAGGTGTTGGTCTTGTAGGCGCAGGACCTCCTGCTGCAGGTGAGCAATTTCTTCATCTCTAGAGTGACCAGCCGTCTCCATGGTCGGCACCCGTTCCAAGAGACTGTCCACCTCGCGTCGCACCTCTCGAACCTCCCCCACTACCTCCTGCTTCAGTGTGTGGAAATCCTCACGCAGGGAATTGAAGAGAGTCTCCAAAAAGGATCTAGTGATGGGGACCTCTCCCTCCCCAGGCCCTTGCGTGGCCTTGGACGTGCCTGGTGAAGTGGACCCCCTCTCTCCCTTCTGCTGTCCCCTGCTCAGCATCTCCGGGAGGGTGCGGTCTCCTTTCTTCCCACGCTGCCCTGCCATCGCTATGTACTCCACCGCAGCTGCGGCGCACCTCGTTATACTGCAGCGGCCGTCCTCTCTTGCAGCTGTGGGTTGCCTGCTCCCGGCTCGCCTGAAGTCCCCAACCCCGCGATAGGGGCGCCCGTCGGGGCCGGGAGCCTCGTCACTGGCCTATTCACAAGCCGCGGGTCGCGGAGTATGGAAAAGGCGATCTCCGGCGTGTCTATGTCCTGGTGTCCGGCTCGCAGCCAGCGACTCCGCCCCTCCCGCAGGACCGCAAGGATATCGCCACCGCTGGGGGGTGAGGCGGGGAGGGGGTGGGTGGGGGCAAGGTCAGTGGCCCCCAAACCGTTACGACTACACCCCTTGTCCACCGGGCCCCAGTCTCTCCCTTGGGCGTCAACAGCCGAATCTGGCCCTCGGCCAGCAGTGCCTTTCAGACCAAAGTGTCCCAAGCAGTCCTCGTCGTGCCCCACACTTTGGGCTTCGGGAGGGGGGGGGTGGGGGGAAAGTTCACCCCCACTTCTGGCGCTCACCTCCGCTGATTCCACCCCTCGGCGAGGTCTGCCGGCCCGGGGCCTCTGTCTTCCGTCCCTCCGGGGGCATAGGCCGCAGCACCGGCCTCAAGTAGGTGTCGTCCGCCGGGCCAGGCACCCGTCCGCTCTCAGCCTCGGGGAACAGGTTCCCCCGGTGACGCTTCGTCCAGGGAGGCAGTCCGGTAAGCGACTCCAATGTCCTGCCGGTGGGGCCAACGCCCAGCTTCAGCCGGCCGATTCCTCAGGATCGCCCGGCAGCGACTCCTCGGTGCCGGCCTGCACACGAGGCTGACGCTGACAAGGGCCGCCGCACGTCCGGGAGCAGTTGGTGTAGAGGGCCGACCCCTCCGCTCCTCCGCCAGTCGCACCGCCCGTCAGCTCTACGGAGATAGCTCCGGCGGGGGTACCAAGCAGTCACCGGAGGAAGGCCGCAATCCCTGATCTCGCCGTCTCACCGAGGCCGACGGGACTCCTCCCCTTTCTGATCCGCGCTAGGCCCAGACGCGCCTCCGGGGCATCAATGATTGTTCAGGCCCCCTCGGCAGGCGATTCTGCCGCTGTTTTGATCCGCTGATCGCCGCCAGAAGGGCAGTTGTTCCGGCCCCCACTAGCAGCGCGGGGGGGGGGGGGAGAACACGCCGATTATAGGCACCGGGCTGGCCGGGGTCTGAGGAGCTCGCAGGGAACACGTCCTCTCACTCCGCCATCTTGGCCACGCCCCCCGTGACCAAGTATTTAAAGGAAAAAATGTTCGTTGCAGTATGTTAAAATGATATTGCATGTCTCATTAGAGTGCCATGAACAGCAACAACTTACCCTTCGGTATTGTTCCTGTATACGGTCATGGAACTCTTTAAGTGATTTGCAATAACCTTTCCATTTTGTCATTCTATGGAAATTATTACATATGTGATGTCCCACGATGTCACTCCATGTGATGTCATTGTGCGTGTCTTATGGTAATAAGTCCTCTCTCTATTTTGTTCAGCACATTTGCCCAGGTAATAAGACACACACACCCACATATCCAATTGATATTCCTTATTGGGATCAGAATCTTTGGCCATTCAGGATACATTCAGTTCTCTACAGCAGATTCAGTGACTCACTGAATTGTCTGTTGGGATTAGAATCTTGGACATGATTAGAATCTGGTTGGACTGGGGCCACAATTAGACTCAGGCAGCCCAAAAAAATGGGCCCACATTTGCAGATCGCAGCCTTTTGCAATACACTGCTTGGTTGTGATCAAGGAGCTATTGGATGGCATATATTAGTGGTAATAGACATATTTGTTTATTATAAACACATTTTATTGAAATTGGGAGTACATCCAAGCCTGAGAGGCCGGCATATTGTGATTCCATTAATAATACTTGTTGAGTTTTAACGGGGTTCACCCAAATAAAACGACCTGACCTGGGTTAACACAGCATTATGTTTGAGAATAGGGTCGAGGTAGTTAGAGTATCTATGAATTTTAACATAAAATCCACAACAGAATTTCTTGTTACGTTCATCAAAAGCACATATTTATTATATTGAGTAACACATTCGTCAAATGTTTTTTAGTTCAAAACATAAATGAGAATTTGTGTGTTTACTCCAATTTTGTCATTAGTTTGTGCACACATTAAATGCTTTTCAACTCAAAACATTTGGCTTCTTTCAATTAGTTTGTGCACACATTAAATGCTTTTCAACTCAAAACATTTGGCTTCTTTCATGTGTGATATTTCACAGTGCTCACAGTGAGATAGAAGGAAAGTTTGGTTGGAAGAATGGGGGTGATTGGATAGGTGAGGGATAGGGTAAAGTGTTGTGACAGGCACAATAGCAAAAATTTACAATAGAACCTTTACGGTCTCAGAGAGATCCACAAATTCTCCTATTATCATAGCACAGAGGACATGAATAGTTCATTGATTTCGATCCCACGTGTTTGACGGTATGTAGAAGTCTACGTTTCGACCCCTAAGTGATCAAGGGCTGGTATATCCTCATGTTGGGGTCTTCTTCAGGACAGGAGGTAATGAGCACCTAAGAATAGTAAATACGTTTTATTATACAGGTAGTTATGTGGTAGATTAAGAAACCATAGTAGGTAGCAGTGGGTACCTACTTGAAGGAAGCTCTATGATTGGACCCTCCTTGTGTGGCATCAAACCGCTCTTTAAAATCTGAAAAGAGACAGGCAATCCCTTTATAATAGAGAAATTCCTTGTTCGTGTTTATCCTCGAGGGACTATGATGAGAGAGAGACTCACTCTGAAGTTCTTGGATACTTGATTGTTGCCACGATGCGGTATGTCCACCTGGCGGGGCCGAGGGTCACCACGGTGCGGGATTACAAATCTCCCATGGTAAGTAACTGGCAGAAAGATGGAACAAATCTGATGGTGAGAAAGGGGATTCTGGCTAGGTAGAGGAAAGAGTGTCAGGGGCGCACTAGCTTTGTGGCATGAGAGAATTAAAAACATAATCAACTGTTGTTCTAGATGATAGCAGGCTCGCATGTTGTTACTGTCCGTTAAGCGGGCTACCTGGAGCTGAAGTAGACCGATTGTGAAGACTAATGATGGTCTGAGATATGACAATTAGTTGGACGACAGTGTCCGTGGAGTAAATGGATTTGCCCGTATGGAGCTCGCGGTTCTCGGACCGTGGGTATGCGATTTGAGAAACACTTATGAAAGTCTAGAATATACTGGTCGATCGTGAACAAATATGTACAAGTCCGTCTGGTGAACGGATACGCCCTTAAGGAGCTCTCGATTTATAAACACATGGTGTATAGGAACGCAGCGGTGCTCGGATACAATTACATCAACACAGTGAAGGTCTGTTTTGGTTTCAAGCGTGGGTGGCGGAGTGCTGTGTATGAGCACCGTGAATGACATGATTACGGCAAAACTCGGGGGTATAGAAAAGAGTGCAGTACTAGTAGCTCACGTCTTGGGACAAAAACTATATATTTTTTTAAAATATTTTTATTAACTTTTCTTCAAACATCTTACATCATACAGTGTCGTTGGACCATCATTGCAATAGGTCTATTTTCAGAATGTGAATCAACAGTAAGCTATTCCCCATATCTTGGGACAAAAACTAACCCTGCATTTTAGATAATCTTCATCTGGCTCCTAGGGAAGAGGCCAGGCTCTTACCTCGAGGTTGTCTGCCTGATGACTGTCAAGCAGATTGTACGAGCGTTCAGCATCTATAGCTGAAACTATTGTGAGTGTGGTCTCTGCACGCGGTTCAGCCGCTTCGTGCTTGCAGGGGGCTCGTCACAATGACGGCCAATGAAAGCCCTGGGTGGTTGCCGTGGCGATCACTGCTCAAAGTTGTGGGAAAAAGTTACTCCTGAAGCAGACAGTGTTTAAAATGATAGAGCCTTCAATGTACGAATCGAGCGCGGGCAAAGGTGGGCATTCCATGCCTAAATATTCCCCGGTATCCTGGGGGATTGCAACATTGGCTAAACCATTACGTTCCAAATATCATTGGTTACGGCAAATATATCCGTGCCTGTAGGAAGGGATGAAGGCAGGGTGTCCTGTGATGTTGGTAGTACGGGCCGTAGTCTTTTATATTCGGCAAAGGTACCACTGGGATATTGTATTACTACCCATTGATGCATGCACGATTACACATGACAACCTAGTGTTGTGTACATAATTCCCGCATGGCAAGTTAACATAGTTATTATTAGCAACGGCAACTCGAGCTTTTAACAAAAAATAAACATGCCAATGTTGTTTTATGTACTTTATTCGATAACATTTTATCATAAAAGTATGAACATCTTTCAATCATAAAAACAATCCAATTATACATACAACCAATGTACAAGATAATAAAATACAATAAAAAGAGTATATACAATAAAAACCAAGAGTCCAAAAAGTGCCGCTACAGTATGTTAGGGTGCAGTAATTTGCATAGACCCTCAGTCTTCTAACAGCTTGGTGCGAGTCTGCCAGGCACTGCCCAGGTCCTTTGATACCCCACAGACGATGGCCAAAGACGTAGTGTTAGTTGTTAAAATGTGTTGAGCCATCCTGTGATGTCTAAAACCCAACTCTTTACAGATTGGTTTCAGACATATTCTTCTCACCACCCTATATGCTTTACATGCAAAAAGAAAATGGGCTAATGAATTCGTAGGAGCTGTACACCCTGGGCAGGGAACAGGTGGGTAATCTAACTTTTTCCAACCTGCTGTCGTTTCATTTAACGGGAGGGTCCCGAACCTCAGTTTTAAATAGAGTGTCCTGTCTCGATCTTCCTAACAGGTTTGTGCTCCAGAAACTGCTCGGTAAGGGGCCCCCATTTGGAACTTTGGAACTCCTCCGCCTGCACCCAATCCCAATATATTTTCTTAGTTGTTTGTTTGGGTGGCGGGAACTGGCTGACCCATGTTTCGCTCAACCCTATATTTGAGACAAGCTGTCTCAATTTGCTTATCCACTTGATCTTATTACAGGTGTTCAATTTAATGAGTTCATCAAGGGCAGCCGCATAGTTTGCCAATTCAGGCGTCCTTCTTAAACGTACCCAGAATAATAATGGGCGAAGACAAACTATGTCTTTAATTGAGCGTTTACCCATGTCCTGGTAGAGGGGCTTTAAGGGGGTAGAGACTGGAAGGGAGGCCAGGTCTCTAAGAAACTTATTCTCAGATCTAACCAGGTCAGTGGTATTCTCAAACCCCATAATTCAGACCCATATACTGCCGAGGACAATGCTTTCCCTTCATACCCCACAAGGGCCGGCGCTATTGGTTTACTAGTAGACCCCCGCTGTTCTCTTAAAATTGCTCCTGACACTCATTTGTGGTTGAGAAGCATTTGACCATGTGGGAGTTCCAACTCATCATGTTGTTGACCCTAACTCTCAAATAGTCAAACGACTCAACCACCTCTAGAGGAGTACCATTAAGGGAGATATTATTCCTAAATCTTTTTGAAGGTGACAAGGCCATTAGCTTTGTCTTGGTGGTGTTGATGGTTAGTCCCCTATCCACACAAAACAAGCTAAACCTATCCAGCAGTTTTTGGAGGCCTGCTGGAGTTTTAGACATCAGGAGGGTGTCATCGGCATAGAGCAGGGTGTGTACTTTCTCCCCCGCCAGGACTGGGGCATCGGCTGGGTCCTCTCTCAAATGGTCTACCACCCCATTAACGAAGAGAGAGAACAAAGTCGGGGCCATCACACAGCCCTGGCAAAAACCCCATGTTCACAGCCACCCTCTCTGTCAGCTGTCCCTGCCCCCCCCCCCCCCCATCTGATTTTGGCATAGTTCCCCTCATGAAGTTTCTTAATAAAATCAAGAAAAATGGGGAGACCCAAATCTTGCAGTACCTGCCAAAGTTTATTGCGGGGCACCAGGTCGAAGGTGGTCCTTAGGTCTATAAAGGCCAGATATAAACTGCCTCTCCCGATGGTCACGATTTTCCAGTAAACCGAAAAAAATCTAAATACTTGGTCCATCGTGCCCACCTTCATGCCAATGAGTTGTCTTGTGTTGTTAATGATTATATCCGCAGTCTGTTATATTAGGCAAAGGTACGACTGGGATAGTGTTTTGCTAAACATTCCTACGTACTTGGTTAGATATTACAACCTAATGTAGTGCACATGATTACAGCATGACAGATTGATAGATTTTCTTGTTAATAACGGCAGCCGTCATTTTCATTATGCATTAGGGGAATAATGTGACAATAAATTATTATCCACGTGATACATTGTTGAATGGAGCCAGGGCAAGTTTTACCATAGTCTACATAGCGGCGTAGACCGTTTAAAAAAAAATGCACATGGTCTAGTGTATAGAATAAAAAAGTAAAGTACAATAATACACAGGCACGCCTTATATTTGTCTTACGTAAAATGCACATAGTACAAAATAATGATGGTACCTACGGGTATAACATAGTGTAGTAAATTCAGAATTCAGGAACATAGAATAGTCATAGAGAACATAGCTTTGTTGGAATGTTTCTAGGTTATTACGCTGCCGATAGTGTGTGGTGTATATGTACCTATTCTGTTTCTAGACCTGCCATTTGAGCATATGTGGTCTCCATTTCATTAAGGCCATTGTTTACAGTGTCCAATAGGTGCATCCATTTGCATTCTCTTGTGTTCAGGATGGGGCTGAGATCTCCTCCTCTTGGACCTTTTCCTAAAACGAACCATTTTAAAGATTCAGGCGTGTGGAAGTTTGTATTGAAATGCTCGACCAAAGGGGCTCCAACCGTTTGGCATTGGATGCGACTGCAGTGTTGGAGAATCCGATTTTTACTCTTTGGATGGTTTGTCCTATATAAATTGACCCGCAGGGACAGAGAATAACATAAATCACTCCAGTGGTGTTAAAGTTCGTGTGTGATTTCAAATTGATGGTGTGGTTCTTGTAGATCAGGGTTTTTGTCTCTAGGCACATGCCACATGCCTTGCATCTAGTAAATTTGTAGTGTCCCACTATTTCTGGTAAATTCCACATTGTCTGGATCGTTGGATTGTTCGGTGTTTCAAGCATTGAGTGGACCACATGGTCTCTAATGTTCTTCGCCTTTTTGAATGCGTGCATGGGCGGTTCTGGCATATCGATGTTGTCTGAGATAAGTCCCCTGTATTTGTTGATTGTTCTTTTTATGTCATTACTTTTGGTACACTGCGTTGTCACGCATATCATTCTGTCCTGACTGTTTTGGCGTTCTTTCGGTACTCGGTACAAAGGGGGGAGGGGGATGGTGATGGACAGAGCATCTGAATCAATCAAACACTCACACCCAGTCAAAGGATCTGGGTTTAATCCATCACCGTTCTTTAGCCCACTCTGCCACCCCAGCTCAGACATGGCTATATGCAATCAGTCTGACCCTGTGCCTCATGGGAACAGTCCAGCCCGAACTGCCAAGCCATGTGTTCCCTGGACTGGAAACGAGCTTCCGAGTACTAGCAGAGTTTCTCTGTTGTTAAACCATGCCCTTTTCCTGGCCCCTTTTACGTTTTTTCTCGGGTATCCCCTCGTTATGAGATGGGAGATCAATTCATCAGATTCTCTGAAGAAGTCCTCTGTTAAGGAACAGTTCCTCCGGATCCGGAGGAGCTGGCCAAAGGGTAGATTGTCACGGAGTCCTCTTGTGTGGTGACTGGAATATCTCAGCAACGTATTTCTCTCAGCTGGCTTTCTGTACAAGGTGGTGTAGAGTTGATTATCCTGCACCTTGATGCTAATGTCTAAGAAATCAATGGTTTCTCTACTGTAATGGATAGTGAACTTGATGTCATCCGATTGCGAGTTCAGCCAGGTGAAGAAGGAAGTCAACTCTTGTTCTTCTCCTGTTCATAGGATTAGTACATCGTTGATGTATCTGCGCCATTCAGTGATGCTATTCCTGTACGGATTGGCGGGGGATAGTATACAGCTCTGTTTAAAATCATCCATGAACAGGATTGCCAGATCTGGGGCAAATGCTGCTCCCATCACCACCCCTTTGCTTTGGATGTAGAATTCTTTCTGAAAAACGAAAAAGTTTTTTGTCATTGCTACTTACAGCATTTCTATCAGAAAGTCTGAGGGTACAGTAGTGGGTTGGGGTCTTTTTTGTAGTGCTCTTGTCATTACTTCCAAGGCGGGTATCTGGCAAATGCTCGTATAGAGTGAGACAATGTCCATAGTGACTAGTATCTGTTTACTTCTGTCAAACGGCATTCTGTCTACCAAATTAATCACTTGCATGGTATCCCTCAAGTATGTTGCAGTTTCTTCAGCCAATGGTTTTAGGAAGAGGTCTACATATTTACATGTTGGTTCGAGGAGGGAACCACATCCTGAAATGATAGGACGCCTCGGTGGTTTCAATGCGTTCTTATGTACCTTGGGTAAGGTGTAGATTTTAGGGGTTCTGGGATGGTTGACATTAAGATATTCATACCCCTTCTCGTGATGTCCTGGATCTTCTTTCTGATCTCTTTAGTTGGGTCAACATTGATAGATGTGTAGCTGGTACCATCTCTTAGCTGGGAGTAAATCTCTGATTTGTAGTCTACGACGTCTTGCATGACGATCGCTCCCCCCTTGTCAGCTGGTTTGATGACAATTGATTTTATTCTTCCTCAGGGTGTTCAAGGCTTCACGCTCTCCCTTTGAGATGTTGTGTTTCACATACGGTTGTCTTGCGCAGATTTTCATCACATCCCGTAGTACAACGCTTTCATAAGTCAAAATCCGATGTGAAATGCAATGTGCTGATGGTATGAAAGTCGATGGCGGGCGTAGTCCAGTGAATGATGATGTGGATATTGGAAGGTTGTGCTTGAAAAAGTGTTTCAGCCGGATTTTTCGGAAGAATCTGAATAGTTCGGCTTTGACACTAAAGCGATTGACATAGGAGGTTGGTACAAATGATAGTCCTTTGCTCAGGATACCGATCTCGTCGTCAGAGTTCGTGGGTGGATAGATTAATGATGGGGTTTGTCTTGGTCACCATCTGTAGGTTCTCCTCCTAGTGTTGATCTCGCCGTGGTTCTCCTGCTGGAATCTCACCTGTTTGGGGATTTTCATTGGCCGTCATTGTGAAGAGCCCCCTGCAAGCACACAGCGGCTGCACCGTGTGCAGAGACCACGCCCACAAGCGTTTCAGCTATAGATGCTGAACGCTCGTACAATCTGCTTGACAGTCATCAGGCAGACAACCTCGAGGTAAGAGCCCGGCCTCCTCCCCAGGAGCCGGATGAAGATTATCTAAAATGCAGGGTTAGTTTTTGTCCCAAGATGTGAGTTACTAGTACTGCACTCTTTTCTATACCCCCGAGTTTTGCCGTAATCATGTCATTTACGGTGCTCATACACAGCACTCCGCCACCCACGCTTGAAACCAAAGTAGACAGACCTTCACTGTGTTGATGTAATTGTATCCGAGCACCGCTGCGTTCCTATACACCATGTGTTTATGAATCGCGAGCTCCTTAAATAATTTCCCTATTATAAAGGGATTGCCTGTCTCTTTTCAGATTTTAAAGAGTGGTTTGCTGCCACACAAGGAGGGTCCAATCATAGAGCTTCCTTCAAGTAGGTACCCACTGCTACCTACTATGGTTTCTTAATCTACCACATAACTACCTATATAATAAAACGTATTTACTATTCTTAGGTGCTCATTACCTCCTGTCCTGAAGAAGACCCCAACATGAGGATATACCAGCCCTTGATCACTTAGGGGTCGAAACGTAGACTTCTACATACCGTCAAACACGTGGGATCGAAATCAATGAACTATTCATGTCCTATGTGCTATGATAATAGGAGAATTTGTGGATCTCTCTGAGACCGTAAACGTTCTATTGTAAATATTTGCTATTGTGCCTGTCACAACACCTTTACCCTATCCCTCACCTATCCAATCACCCCCAGTCTTCCAACCAAACTTTCCTTCTATCTCACTGTGAGCACTGTGAAATATCACACATGATAGAAGCCAAATGTTTTGAGTGGAAAAGCATTTAATGTGTGCACAAACTAATGACAATGTACTTTGGAGTACACACAAGATTTCTCATTTATGTTTTGAACTAAAAAACATTTGACGAATGTGTTACTCAATACAATAAATATGTGCTTTTGATGAACATAACAAGAAATTCTGTTGTGGTGGATTTTATGTTAAAATTCATAGATACTCTAACTACCTCGACCCTATTCTCAAACGTAATGCTCCATTAATAATACAACAGACCTCAATGAACTCATAGAACTCTCCCCAATGAACATGTAATAATAGACGTATTTTTTTTCACAACAAATTTTATTAAATTTCCATTGAACATGACGGGCGGAGCCCAGAGCGCACATTATTAATACATTTCGGATTGGAGAATACAGGTTATTTTTAAAATCCAACCAGCCTGCAAAACAACAGGGTCAATAACTGAAAATTGACACAGATTACCACACAGTTCCTTGAACACAGCTTGTATGAATGAGTAAATACTGTAGACAGAGCACCTCATCATGGGTATCCCACTAGTCAGGGAAATGTGTGGGCTTGATTTATGAACGGTCGGTTTGAGGTGGGGGGGAGGCAGTTCAACTCCCCGGTACGTCTCCCATCCAGATTTTCTTATGTTTCTGCAGACAGCACCGTACCTGAAAGACTGTGATCTCTGCCCCCATGCATCTGTCCATGGCTGTTGGACCTGGGGTTACCAGTCTACATAGGGTAGCTTGGCACAGAGAGGGGAAGGCCTATCCCAAAGGCACATGTGTAAAGCTTGCGTCGCACCCTTCAGTAACACAGCATCCCTCCACTAGAAAAGAAAGACACTACACCAGTCTTAGGAAAATACGAGTTGTTTTATAAAATATCTCTTTGTTGTTCAGCAGTTCGTGGTTCAATATATAAAGATAGCTCCAATTTGGTGCGCGTATATACAGGCACCAGTTCAACAGTGCAGACACAACAGTTCTTTTCTTCCCCAATTGAAAGGAGTTCACTACTACATTTTACCCCTTCCAGCAACAGGAAATATTCCACAGTCTTAGTTGCAACAACAAGAAAATATCACTTCTCTATGCAGTAAATTACAGTTGTTCCATACTCTTGGAAATTCAAGGTTTCTATTGAAAGCAGGTTATAGAGTTTCATCACTTACATCCTACTTACAGAAATCCAACAGTGAGCATTAGGTTTTTGCTTATTGTAATCAAGCAGAACATCACTGTTATGAACATAGTACTATATCTTCCTTCTGTCAGCTGGATTTCTACTGTAATAATTAGGGAACAGAACACTCATGGAGACAAGATGTGCCTTATTGACGTTCAGTGCAAGTAATCTCTCCGATTTCTAACAGTTGTAGAGAAGAACAGATGGGTTCTTAACACAGGCAGGTCCCCAAGCTTTTATTAGGGGGGTTCAGTACTTTTTTAGCTCATTCCTTAGTCACCACCCCAACCAGAGAACAGGAGGTATGGACAACCACTGAGCTTTACAGCTCGAACTCCTGGGCCTTTGCCTCACTCCATCCCCAAGACCATGCTGTAGTTAGGATACCCAATGAACAAGGGAGGTCTTATATGATCTCAAAAGCTTGGGGAGGCTTACTTCTTCGCCGGCCGATCCCTGGCGAGTTCACATCGATAACCAAGCCTTCCCTCCAAGTCACGCGACCTCTAGCGGGTCTCACACGACCGGCGAACACCTCAGCTCAGCTCCGCCTCTGTGAAGCCGCCCAGCCTTTTACCAGGCCTGCGCGGAAGTCGGAACAGCGCTCCGCCTCTGTGGAGCCGCCCAGCCTTTTACCAGGCCTGCGCGGAAGTCGGAACAGCGCTCCGCCTCTGTGGAGCCGCCCAGCCCCTTACCAGGCCTGCGCGGAAGTCGGGACGCTACTCCGTCTCCACACGCAAGCTGAGGCGCCAGTCCAACCTCCTCCACCAGTTCCACGCTCCGGGTCTAGAGAGTCGCGGCGCTCCACCGGAGGGGTGCTTCCAGCCCTGCAGAGCCCTCAGCCCTTCACCACCAACGGGAACTAATCACGAGGGCGCTGCCAGCTCCAACCCACAGGCGCAGCGCTCCTTTCACCACCGGGAGCTCCGTAGACGGGAGACAAGTAAGTTGGCAGTTCCTTACTACAGGATTCCGTCGTGGGCGGGACACTTCGGGAAAGCCACGAGTCTGGTCTTGCGGGGCACTGGGGGACAGCAAGTGTAGGTATTTACTTCCCTCACCCGGGTCCGGACTTAACTCAAAGGTCAGCCTCAGTCGCCCTCACCTGGCAATTCCACACCGTCCTCGCCTCGTTTGTCCCACAGGCCTCTCCTGCATCAGGGGACCATAAGTCAAAGTTCTGGCAGGGTCAGGTCAGCAGGTGAGGGATAGCATCGAACAGCAGGGATAGCAGCCCCAAGAGGTTTTCAAACCCCCCACAGCGCGCCAACCTCCTCAGTCCACAGCCTGTACTCCTGTCCTTCAGCTCTCCTCTCCTCACGACACCCCAAAATGGCTGCCCAGCATTCTGCATTATATAAGCTGACCTCAGAATGTCCAGAGGAGTCCAGAAGGTTCTGGAAACCCTCATTCTGTCCTATGGACCTGAATCCTGAGGTAGCCAGATAAGTGGCAGTTGGAAGCCACCATTTTGTGGCTCCTGTGGTTTCAGTCAGAAAAGGCACCTAAGGCAGTGGAAAAAAGACTATAGGGGCAAGGAGCACCTAACCCCTAGGTCAACATCTGAAAAATTCCAGTGGACATCAAAAATGAAAGATTTGAGGGGCAAAAAGGGGACAAAAATAAATAAATAATAGGAGGGACCACCTAAAGGGCTGAGAGGTCTAACAATGGCCATCCTCCACCCGGTATGCAATGTTTACAACAAATTTTTTACCACGCAGTACCATTACAACGCGGTCATTACAACGCATACCATTACAACACATTGCGCTGGGGGGCGCTCTAGGATAGTGAATAGGTTAATTTACTATCCAATAACCTTCCCTAGTGTCCACGGGGACTGAAGTTGGAATAGTAAATTAAACTATTCACTATCCAGCACCCCAAAGCGCTATGCGTGGTAAAAACTGCGTTGTAATGGTATGCGTGGTAAAAGTATGCGTTGTAACGTCATACATCCCCTCCACCCCCCAATATTGTTGGAGAAGTCCCCTTCCACACCTGGGCAATGTCACGTTTGGCAAGTGCGAGCCCTATAAACAGTAGGTGTTGTTTATAGGGGTTCCCGCTAATCCCATCTGTGCTATGGAGCAGGAACAGCTTAGGATCAAATGGGAGATCCCAGGACAAGACCCGTCCCAAACAGGACGAAACCTTATGCCAAAATGGCTGTAATGCCCCACAGTTCCATACCGTGTGACATTTTTTTCTCTTCGCCTCCCCACATCTAAGACAAGTAGGCGACTGAATGACCTCAATCTTCCAGAGGCGGGAATGGTTAAAGTATACTCAGTAGAGGTATTTAAATTGAATCCAATGGTATCACATGGAAATAGTGGCGCCGCTGGGGCTAGCAAGGGCCTCCGTCCAGTCGTCGTCTGTCATGACTGGCAGGTCTGCCACCCAATCCCCTTTGGTTTTGTGCAATGTGGTACAAGTGTGGGTGGTCAATGTTTGGTAGATCTGTCGAATCTTGTGTGACCCAAGGTCACCCATCAGTAAGCGGCCCTCCAGGGGGTGGAATTCTGGTAAGTTGTCCAACAAACGGAACAAGGAAGTCAAAGCATGTCTCAGCTGTAAGTAACTATAAATAAAACTGCATCAGATGCATCTGAAATTTGTTTTGTAATTGTTGAAACGATTTAAGAATGGTAACCTGCATAATATCCCCTAGGGTAGAAATTCCAAGAAGGTCCCATTTATAACAACCGAGAAGTTTGGCGACAGGGCGGCTATATGTACCATGCCACAGCTGTGTCGTCTGTGTCATTCGCTCCACCCAGCCCATGCTACTAACTGAATGTCGCCAGAGCTGGACTACTGTTCTGCTGGCGGGAGGTAGAAAGTCTAGGTACAATTGGCTGTACAAAAGTCTCAGGAGGGGAATCTTTTCCATCGCCATGTGTTCTGATGCATAAGCCGGATCCGTACGTAAGTTATACCACCACTCGTTAATGACCAAAAGATGGGATGCTGCATAATAAGCGTAAATATCGGCCACTGCGATCCCCTCGCAGTATGTCGACTGTGTGCACGTATGTAGTGCTACTCGAATGGCGACCCCCACAAGAACCTGCTCAGGATTGCATTGACCTCAGCGAACCAGGAGTTGGGAATATGGGAAGTTTTGCAACCAGTACCGTATCCGAGGCAGGGAGACCATCTTAAATATTGCCAAATGCCCATATAGAGACAGCGGCAGGTGAAACCATATCGCGTCTCTTCACGTATACTTGAGCACAGTGGATTAATGTTATTAGTCCACGATAACATCAGACAGGGTGAGGTAAAAACTCCCAAATATTTAAAGCCATCCGATGCATGAGACAACTGTACCGCCCAGGCTCCATGCCCCTGATCCCAGCTGACTGGAAATAGCACAGATTTCGAAGGACTGGTGCTTAGGCATGAAGTCTCCCGAAGGCAAAGGCTCTATGGCCAGGGCAAATAACAATGGAAACAGGGGACAACCCCACCGAGTACCGTGGCGTATTAAAAACTGTACCAACCTGTATCCAGCGACCTGTACCGAGGTCGATAATTCCGTGTATATTAACTGGTCACATGCCAAGAAGCGCGGCCCTCGATTAATGGATTTAAGGTGTTGAGACAAGTACGTCCAGCTTAAGGAGTCAAACGCCTTGTCTATATCTGCCAGGAGGATGGAGGCAGGGCGGCCCAGCACCGAGGCCTTCGTGTTAGCATTATGGATACGCCAAATGATATGTCGGGTGGACTAATGTGGCAAAAATCTGGACTGGTCGGGGTGAATTAGGTCATGGATCCATGTGCGGAGGCGGTCTGCGAG
Organism: Lissotriton helveticus; assembly: GCF_964261635.1. Taxonomy (NCBI): domain Eukaryota; kingdom Metazoa; phylum Chordata; class Amphibia; order Caudata; family Salamandridae; genus Lissotriton; species Lissotriton helveticus. Next base: position 1,778,796,395 of record NC_136065.1, read on the forward strand.
GAATTTGCCCAGGAGTTTGGGTTCAAAATTAACAAGGGAGATTGGGCGGTAAAAAGAAGGATCTTTCGGGGGAGTTCATGTTTGGGGAAAACGTAGACGTATTTTAAAGCTTATTGGGCCAGTACTTAAATAGGAAATTAACATTCCAGTTGAAAAAATACATACTTTCGAGACACAAAATTATCAAAAAAACTAGGAACTTTTTTATTTTTTATTATTCATATTTTTTATTATTCATACGTTTGCTGTGGATTGTTTTAATAATTTCCTCCAAGAAACAGGGCATGGCATAGATCTAAACTGCCTTTTACACTCACTCTGAGATTTTAAGGATTTAATTTTTTTACAGTACTTAAGAGAGGCCCTCCAATGCTAAGTGACTGGTGAAAGGTGCCACCGTTCTTTTTTTTCCCACTTGCTGCTAGCATCAGTGCACGTTCCGACCAAAGGAATTCTGCTAGCGTGTAAATGGAAAAATAAAACAAACAGTGCCAATTTCCTCACATACATGCAGTTTTATATTGCACAAACTTGAGCCAGAGGCATTGGAGCACTTAACATGAGCACCATATAACATTAGATAAGGTCATATTATGTTTTAGGCTCATCGAGATTTAGTGATTTGTCCACAATCACAGGCACAATCACAGGCTGGCGCTGCGACATGCACCTGGTTTCCCTGGTGCAAAGTCGGCTAAGATCACAATCTCTCCATGTTGACTGCATTAATTGATATTTGGCAGACAAAGGTGAGGAGCGGCAACTGATTTATACCTGCCTGTTCCATGGAAGGATGGGTTACAAAAATTAACTGAGGAGCTTCCTAGCTGACCCTCACCAACCCCCCACCACCCCTCCAATCCTCTCACCTGCAATCCCTTGCATAGCAAGTTCTAATGGCTTGCCATCAGCAGCTCCTTGAGCTCTCTATTGCACCTGAAGGGAGCCAGGGGGCAGGCACACCCCATGCTGTGATAGATGGAGCAGCCCATTGTCATTCTGCCACTGACAATTAGCTGGCCGACTTTACTTCACTTGTATGGGGTCTCGCTCAGTATATGCACTGAAAGACTGTAACAACAGCCTTTTTTATGTTGTGCACTTGCAGTGGAGTCTCATACGCCTTAATCTCCCTATTATACCAAAAACGAGCCCACTAATTGGCCAGAGGCCCATCAGCCAATGGCCGACTGCCCGCTTGGCCTATCAGCGGCTGCATGTAGGATAGACATGGGTCTCTGCAGTTAGAGATGGTAGCAAGTGAAGGAACATATGGCAAAGGGACAGACGAGTATGTTGCACATCAGGCCAAACTTGGGAGTTGTAACTACTTGAAATACAGTCTTTAATAGGATGTCAGGAGCCAGGGATCAACAGTCACATTATAGTTATTTCACATAAAGTGCACTACTGGAGGAGGAGGAGGTAGTAAGTAACGACTGGCAGATCGCATGTTAAACTTTGTACAGCATCTTCAATCGACAACTGAACTAGCTTAGATCAAAATGGGAAATGAGGCAACATTTGCATACAAGGCACAAATACAGTACAGAATGGAGTTGGTCAAATAGTACATGGAGTTTGGGGGTGGGAGTATTTTGTTTATAAAAAATCGAAAAATACTTACCACCAGTGCACAGGTTGCTTATGATTGGGGCAATAGCCCGAGAAAAAGCAATCACGATTTGAAAAAGTCAACCTGTACATCTTTAACGTACTTATAAATGAAAACACAGACATGCACAAATTAATTGTTCATGTGTTAGCACACTAAAGCCAAACCCGTTGGATTTGTCAATAATAGTTTTAATATGTTTGCCACGTTACTCAAAGTATACCATATGGATGAAGCTTAATTGGTTGCAAGCCTGCTGTAGAAAACTGTGGGTAGAACCGTGATCAGTCCTGCCCCGTCTTTCCTCCTCCATAGTTCAACAAAATGGGTATCACTTTATTGATATAAAATACATTACATCATTCAACATCCTGCAGTATCTGGTATACAATTGAGCAGCTTTACTCACTTTTCTGGTTGTCACTGTACATTGGCTATGTAGCTCAGTGGATTAATGTACTCTGTGTCTAACCTGTTGATCACAAGTTTGAATCTTATATAGGCTTTCTTCATTCTGAGGTTAATAAAATGGGCACTTTTTTAGGTGCTCATTGTATTAACTCATCACTTCAGCAATAGAACGACCATATATATATATATATACATACATACACACACACACACACACACACACACACACACACACACACACATTTATATATATTCACTGAAAAAACCGTAGGTTTCAGGCCTTATATAGTTAGGAATTAGCATTTAAAAAAACCTTACAAATTCACTGAAAAAACCATAGGTTTCAGGCCTTATATAGTTAGGAATTAGCATTTAAAAAACCTTTAAAATTCACTGAAAAAACCATAGGTTTCAGGCCTTATATAATTAGGAATTAGCTTTAAAAAAACCTTTGAAATTCACTCAAAAAACTATAAGTTTTAGGGGTGTTATAGTTAGCTGGACATTTCACTCATACAAAACCATTGAAATTGCTCCTATATAGTTAGTTGTACTAACTATATTTCGCGCACCCGCAATCCACTGCTGATGATGTCACATATTAGATCATTCATGACATGGTCAGTGACATCACTGATGACATCTCAAATGACATCACTGGTGACATCACTGATGACATCATCCAGTGAATGTGGTTTGCTTCGTTATTTAAATATGCATTATATATATAGCAATTTGCATTGAAGAATGAGTGGATATATATAAATAAATATTTGGATGGAGGATTTAGTAGCAGTGTAATTGACTGTTTAATTGACCAATTTATAATGTCTCACTAAATATAGTGGATAGTGACTAAACTGTGTGAATATCTGTATCACTTGGTCAGTTGTTGTGTAAACTGATTCTACAGTTGGTTACTAGCTATGTGAAAGTCTATATTAGTTATTGATTAGTTAACTGAGTATTTGTATGGGAGTGTGAAAGTGTGTGTGGTTTGGTGGGGGGTGTGTGACTGTCCAAAGATGTGTGAATAGTTGATTCAGTAGATATATGAAGTTAAAACTACATGTTCTAACAGTTTGGGTGAGTGAATCTCTTTATGAGTGTGGTGATGAGGAAATATATTTCTCAATGGTACATGTCCAACAAACTAGAAAAATAAAAGGCAGTGTATGTGTCAGTTGTTGTATATAAATAAGTATACATAAGACACAATGATTGTGTGAGTGACTGTATGGATAACTGTATACTTGTAATAATGATTTTATAATTCACTAAGTATGACTTACTATCTAAATGAATAGATGAAGTAGTGTTTGTATAAGTGTTTTGCTAAGTAAATATGTAAGTATGATCCATTGTTTGCATAAGTGAGTAGGATGACTTCATATGTGAATAGGATGTGTGCTGTTGTTTAATGTCGATATAGGTGTATAAGTATTTTTGATAGTGTTCTATTGTTTATTGACAGCATGTATGAGTGAATCTACAGGTAAGTGATTAGATGTGTGTATACATCTATGAATCACTGAGTGGATTTTTAGATACTTGTATTGCTGTGACAATGGATTCAAATATGATACTCTGTATTTTACAAAGAGTGATGAAAATTTTTAATAGTGTATGAAAAGGTGTATGTGATTGTCACGTGGATGATGTCATCAGTGATGTCATCAGTGATGTCATTTGAGATGTCATCAGTGATGTCACTGACCATGTCATGAATTATATATATGTGACATCATCAGCAGTGGATTGCGGGTGCGCAAAATATAGTTAGTACAACTAACTATATAGGAGCAATTTCAATGGTTTTGTATGAGTGAAATGTCCAGCTAACTATAACACCCCTAAAACTTATAGTTTTTTGAGTGAATTTCAAAGGTTTTTTAAAAGCTAATTCCTAACTATATAAGGCCTGAAACTTATGGTTTGTTCAGTGAATTTCAAAGGTTTTTTAAATGCTAATTCCTAACTATATAAGGCCTGAAACCTATGGTTTTTTCAGTGAATTTGCAAGGTTTTTTAAATGCTAATTCCTAACTATATAAGGCCTGAAATCTATGGTTTTTTCAGTGAATTTGCAAGGTTTTTTAAATGCTAATTCCTAACTATATAAGGCCTGAAACCTATGGTTTTTTAAGTGAATTTGCAAGGTTTTTTAAATGCTAATTCCTAACTATATAAGGCCTGAAACCTATGGTTTTTCATTGAATTTCAATGGTTTTTTAAATGACAATTTAAAAATGTATTAATTGTTATTTTTTTTAACTGATTTACTACATTTTTGCAGGCAGGTGTTCAGAGGGCACGCCCCCTTTTTACAACGTTCTGCAGCGCAACCCCTGGCGCGTTTGCAGAGGAGGAGCTAATTCCCCTTGCATACTGGGGGTCCCTGGGGGGCAACTAGCCCACCAGGAGCCTCCAGTATAAGCCAGGGAGCTGCATTACAGAGAGGTGTAATGAGGCCACACCCTTTTTTACACCTCTCTGCAACACAGCCCCCGGGCGTGTTTGCAGAGGGGGAACTAATTCTCCTTGCATACTGCGGGTACCTGGGGGTCAACTAGCCCACCTGGAACCTGCAGTATGCGCCAGGGGGCTGCATTGCAGAGAGGTGTAATGAGGCCACACCCTTTTTTACACCTCTCTGCAGCGCAACCCATGGCGTGTTTGCAGAATAGGAACTAATTCCCCTTGTATACTGGGGGTCCCTGGGGGCCAAGTAGCCCCCCAGGAGCCTCCAGTATGCGCCAAGGGGCTGCGTTGCTTTGCCCAAGGGGCGGCGGTACCCGGGGCAGTATGGGGGGGATTGTGGACCCCCCACACTTCTTTATCACTATGCCGCCGCGATTTGGTCCCCGGGGGGGTAATTTAAAAAAAAACAGACCAGGTTTTAAAAAAAAAAAATGTGGGCCTTTTTTGTCCTTGAGGGACCACCTGGGCAGGCCTAGGGGGTCAGGGTGTATCTACCCTGCCCCCTTTTTGTGTTCTTCACATTTGTTTTTCTGCTTTCTTGTGCCTCGGTCTATCTACACGCACACATATACACATATATATATATGCATATATATGCATTTATATATATGTATGTGTATATATATATATATATATATACACATACATATATAAACATATATAATCTGCATATCTATATAAATACAAATATATATGAATGCATACATATACATATATGCATACATATGCATGTTATTTACATGAAAGTTTGAAAAACACTATTAAAAGCAAAGCTAAAAAGCCACCTCATTACAAACAGAATGGCTTTAACTTAAACGAGGGCGAGATCTGTTGTATTTTCAATGCTTGTTTACTTTGGTTCCATCAAGAAGGCATTCAGATGTGTCACATATTTGCCATAAATTCTGAATGTTAGCACTCTAGTTGCTCATTATATCACTGTAGTAAAGCTACTGCTCACTAGGGAAGTCTGCTGCTGGTATTCAAAGTGCATGTTTCAGTCTGCATGTCAGAATTTTGTTTAATGAAATAGAAGAGGATTTGAGAAGTCACTCAAAATGTGCTCTAATTTTTCTTTCTGAAGCACTAATCATACTTTCTATGGCAAAATGAACCCCCTCATTTTGTTCCTTTTTAAATTAAATGTTTTCAGACTTACAACTTCATTCCAATCAAGATGGCTTCTGGTGTGCCATACTTTTGCCATAAGTAAGACTGTTAGCGCTCTAGTTGTTCTTTAGAACACTCTGGGACATTCTGTCATTGGGCTATACTTGGGCTACATCTGGGTGCTATTTGGGCTACATTTGGGCTCTTTTGTCTCTGGTGGCCATCTTGGGAGACTGCATGTCAGAATTTTTTCATGAAATAGAAGAGGATCAAAAATTAGCTATCATTCGCGCCAAGAATTTTCAATTCTATTAAGGACACGGAGGCGAGGATTATGCTTCTCTTTCATTTACTGTAAACTCACAGCAGCCAATAAACATACAGTTTATCAAAGTTAAACTACATTAACCATCATACTTGGCCCAAGCCACGCCTCCTTAGCCCTACAAGAGCCCTGGTAACAGTCCCAGCTTCCTCTTTCTTTGTACGAACATGCAACATAAGTTCAGTATAAAAGTCTTATCGAAACTCCAACGTGGAATAACCCGGAATCACTTCCAACTTCAGAATATCTCCAACGTGAGATAGTGGGGAACAGCGTTCCAACTGCAATCTTCAATAGAAGAGACGTCACTCCTTTTTCTTGTCAGAACCTAGAACAAAGATAGAGAACCCGTAATGCCTGTATAAACAGAGTCAATCATAACAACGGGTGGGTAAGCATGATCATAACATGACATAGCCGGGTGGGATAATCCTCGCCTCCGTGTCCTTAATAGAATTGAAAATTCTTGGCGCGAATGCTAGCTAATTTTTGATTCTATTACAGGACCGGAGGCTTCAGATTATGCTAGTTTAACGCTGAATCAAATACAACAGAAGAAATATCTCCCACCGGCTTATAGTAGAAATGTTTGAATGTCGACTCAGACGACCAATCAGCACAATGCATAATATCCTGAATATTTGCTCCCAACAAATATGACTTAGAAGCCATAGCACCCCTCACAGAGTGCGCCCCAAATAGTTGAACATCAACACCCGACTCTTTCATGACAAACTTGAGCCATCTGGCAATGGTGGCAGAGGACACCGGTTTAAATGGTTTCTGAACTGCAATTAAAAGCTGCGTAACCCCAGTCGGTCTCAAGGAACGAGTACACTCCTCGTATGCTTTCAAGCATTGGACAACACAGAGTTTAACATTACTATGAAAGGCATTATATTCAATCATCCTAGACATAGTTTTTGTGCGGCCTGTAATAGTAAAGGAAACTCCCTCTGGAGTGAATACTCTACCTGCAAGGTCCAGTGCCCGCACATCCGAAGATCTCCTGCATGATGACAAACATAAAAGCATAGCGAGTTTGGCCGATAACTGCTTCCTAGAAAGCGAGTCATTAGAAGGCCAGCTATCAAGTAGTTTGATGACCAAAGAAACATCCCATAGCCCCGAATACTTGGGTTTGGGAGGATTCGCAACACGAATCCCTTTGAGGAGTTTGCACACAAAGGGGTGAACTCCCACAGGTTTCCCATCAATGTGGGAATGACCCGCAGAAATAGCAGATCGGAAGTTGTTTACCGATCTATAGGCTAAACCGCTGGTCGCCTTTTCAGACAGAAAATTCACGATGTGTGAAAGGCCTGCCCCCACGGGATCCAGGTCCCGTTCCACGCACCAACATAACCATCCCTTCCAGGCTGAAGAATACCTTTTTCTCGTGGAAGGGGCCCAAGCCTGCTTGATGAACTCATTAGCCGTTCCTGAAACTCCAGGCAAGCTCCACTGTTGCCTGAAAGCCTCCATGCCATCAACATTAGACGCTGTGACAGGATCAACGGATGTTGTTCCCGTAGAGGTCCCAGGAGAAGGGACTCTGACCAGGGCAACATCCTGGGAAGGTCGCTGCACATCCCCAACAAGGTCGGGAACCACGGTTGCGATTTCCACAGAGGTGTCACCAAGATCACCTCCGCTTTCTGCTTGAGAATGTATGACGCCACTCGTGGGATGAGAAGAAAGGGGGGAAACGCATAGTTCAACGCCCCCGTCCAGTCCTGTAGAAACGCATCCGTTGCTGCCGCTGCTGGGTCCGGCCTCCAGCTGAAGAACCTGGGCAGCTGGCTGTTGAGCCTGGATGCAAACAAGTCGATCTGGCAAGGACCCCAGAGGTCCTGTAGCCAGTGAAACATCCGGGGAAGCAGCTGCCAATCGCTGTAATCCCTCAGGTGTCTTGAGTTCCAGTCCGCTACCACATTGGACTGTCCCGGTATGTATTCTGCAATAACCGTGATCTGACGGTTGAGGCAGTATTGCCAAAATGCCTTGGCTACCTGTACCAGCATGGACGATCTCGTCCCTCCCAACTTGTTTATATAGCGAACCGCCGAGACGTTGTCCATTCTGAGAAGAATGCAACACGACGTCCGATGCGGTGAGAGAGTTCTGATAGCGAAGGATCCTGCTAGAAGTTCCAAGCAATTTATGTGTAACTCTAGCTCCTGAGGGGACCATCGTCCTCCTGTGGAAACCGCGCCACAGTGCGCTCCCCAGCCCCAACGGCTGGCGTCGGATTCTATGACCACTTCGGGAAGAGAACCAAAAATGGCTCTGCCGTTCCAAGCCTCCACCTGGTGCAACCACCATTGCATTTCGTCCCTTACCTCTTGTGACAACGGCACTAGATCCGAGTATGCTAGCCCTCTCTGGAGGTGCTGTATCTTCAGTCTCTGCAGGGCCCTGTAGTGAAGAGGCCCCGGAAATATCGCCTGTACTGACGACGCCAATAGACCTACTATCCTGGCGACCGTCCTGAGAGATACCATCTGATTGTTGAGAAGAGAACTGATTTCCTTCTTTATATCTTTCAGTTTCGACTTCGGAAGGCTCAACTGAGCTGTCTGTGAGCTGATCACAAACCCTAGAAAGTCTGTCGTTTGTGACAGAATCAGAGCGGATTTTGTCTTATTTATAACAAATCCCAGATTCTGGAGCAACGAAATCGTTGTCTGCAGATGCTGCGACACTAGATCCGGGCTTTGAGCCATGATCAGGATGTCGTCCAGGTAGATTATCAACCGTATGCCTTGTTCCCGAAGGTGGGAGACTACCGGCTTCATCACCTTGGTGAAACACCAAGGAGCCGAGGAAAGCCCGAAAGGAAGGGCCGAGTATTCGAACCATCGTCCGTTCCACTGAAACTGCAGGAATCGGCGATGGGGAGGGTAGATGGGAATAGATAGGTAGGCGTCCTTGAGATCCAAACGGACCAACCAGTCGCCCTGCCGGAGCAGATCTGCCAACAGATGGATGCCCTCCATCTTGAAATGATTGTATACTAGGAAGTAATTGAATTCCCTTAAATTCAACACAAGTCTGTGACCTCCTCCCTTCTTCTGAACTAGGAAGATATTGCTGCAAAACCCGTGCGGATCGTGATCGCACACCGCTATAGCCTGTTTGTGAAGCAATTCTTCTATCTCGTTGTCTATAAAGGCTCTCTCTTGTTGGGAAAAAAGGAGAGTTCTCGGACCTGTCGTCTGTGTAGGAGTATGGTAGAATTCTAGCTGAAAACCCCGTACAGTTTGTAAGACCCACGCATCCTGGGTCAGAAGAGCCCAATTGTGAAAGAAGTGTCTCGTGTGACCCCCCAGTGGAAAGGGAAAACAATCGACTGTGCTCACCTGAAGAGTTCTGGGTGTGAAAGCCTGCTCTGTTGCCACCTCCTTGGAATCTGCCTCTGTGGAATCTGCCTCTCGTGGGGTAGAAAGTACCACCTCTGGTAGAGTCCCAGTCTCCTCGACCTCTACCGAAATCGCCTCTGGGGGGACCTTGGTTGGCGAAGCGGCCTGGCGAGCGTCCCTGACCTCATCCGGCCCTGTTGAAAACCTGTTGGTGGAACACTCGTTTGATTCCAGATTGAGCCTTGTCTAGCGATGTGAAGGTCCCCACATATTTGGAGACGTCCTTCACAAAGCGATCTCCAAACAAGTTACCCTCGGCTAAGGGACCTGGTTCCGCCGATGCCAATTCAGTCAGGTTTGAGTCCATTCGCATAAGTAACGACTTGCGCCGTTCTGTGGATAGCGCGCAATTAGCGTTTCCTAATAAACAGATGGCCCGCTGGGTCCATCCAGCCAGGATATCCGGGTCCACGGGAACGTTGGATTCCTTGGCTTGAAGGGCCATTTCAAGGATCTTTGCCAAAGGGCCTACCACGTCCAGCATTTTATCCTGGCAGCCGCGCCAGGCGCGGTCGATGCCCTTCTTAGGGTCCTTGGCGAACTTTTTCAAAAAGGTTAAAAGGCTAACGTCGATCTCCGGAGTCTCTGCCACTTTGTGGGCAAGGTCAGGTCGAGGGCACTCCGAGCGTAGACGATTACGCACCTCTTTGTCAAAACCTTTTCTGAGGTTTTCCTGCAGGTAATCTGCCACGGCTGTGGCCGGGACCCAGTCAGATGATCTGGGATGGACTATTTCCGTAGGATTGAACGTAAAAGGGGTATTCTTTGCCTTCTTCTTCGGTGGAGCCTCTTCGTCCGTATCTGTGGTATCTGTACCAGTCGTGGTGGTAGTGTCAGTGTCTGCATAATTTTGTTTGCTCTTGGCCTTGGCTCCTGTAGAGTAGCCATGTTCCTGCCCCGATGTTGGTAGGGATTGCAAAGCCTGTTCCTGCCCTGATGCTGGTAGGGATTGGAAAGCACTTGAATGTGGCCATTGGTCACTGCTGCCTGCCTGCGTAGCTAGTGGAGTTTTCTTAGTGGACTTGTCCTTAGTGAAGCCATGCCGTTTTGCAAAATTCTCTAACTGTTTTGTAATAGGCTTAAGAGCCTTCGCCAATGCTTGATGCACAGTAGAAGGCACTGTGCTCTCGACAGTCTTGTTGACTGAGGCCTGCACCGAAGCGTCCAAGGCCTCCACAATTTTATCCTCCACTGCAGCAGCTGGCTGCTCTTCATAGATTTCTTCCCCTGCCTCCTCATCAAAATACACCCAGTCCTCCATCGTAGTACACAGTGGGTAGATACACCACAGAAGCGAGGTAGACACTAGGGGAGTAAGAGGTGGGGTCAGCCCCACTGCACACTAAATACACACTAATGTCCTGTACCAGACCCCCTCAGCAAAGCTGTATAAATATTATTGCAGCCCAGTGGGCGTCAGAGCCGAGTAAATTCTATATATAGAGCGTGTGCACACTCTTAAATAAGGCAACTGTTGATTACAGCCAGTTAGGCGTCTCCTCCACCAGCTCTAACCAAAAAACGCGGTGTAAATCAGTGGGAACGAGCTCAAAAGCGTGTGCAGCCCAACCGAGTCCAAATCCTACTAGGAATAGCCCAATGGACGTGGCTTGGGCTGCACGCGCTTGCCGTGTGGTTCGCGGCTCTGTTTGGGCGATTAGGGAGAGCCCTGCGCCTACCCTCAGGCACCGGAGGAGCCCGGCCGAGGAAACGAGTAACCCGCAGGGTGGGCCGGTACAGGCGCGCAAAGCGCGTGAGACACGGAGCAAGGCTCCAAACACGAGCGCAGCAGCACCCCTAACGCGGCTGTCACCGCCGACCCAGAAGCGGGTCCCAGAGCGCGAAAGCGCGTCGCTCCACTAAAATGCAATCTGCCAAGCAAAATCGTCAAATAAACGGCCAAGCCGCATACAAGCACCAGATTTAAGGTAAAGCAAAGCAATCAAATACAAATGTACACAGAAACTCTTGCCAAGCACTAATAGCAATGTAAGAGTAAGAGTAATGGGAGCATAGCACTTATCTCTTGCTGTGAGCAGCAAAGAAAGAGGAAGCTGGGACTGTTACCAGGGCTCTTGTAGGGCTAAGGAGGCGTGGCTTGGGCCAAGCATGATGGTTAATGTAGTTTAACTTTGATAAACTGTATGTTTATTGGCTGCTGTGAGTTTACAGTAAATGAAAGAGAAGCATAATCTGAAGCCTCCGGTCCTGTAATAGAATTTGAGAAGTCACTCAAAATGTGCCCTAATTTTTCTTTCTGCAGCACTAATCATATGTTCTATGGCAAAATATACCCCCTCATTTTGTTCCTTTTTAAATTAAATGTTTTAAGAGTTACCACTTTATTCCAATCAAGATGGCTTCAGGTGTGCCATACCTTTGTAATAAGTAGGACTGTTAGCGCTCTAGTTGTTCTTTAGAATACTCTGGGAAGCTGCAGTAGAACACAAAGGAATCAACTGACAGTCTCTGTCCTTGTTGGATGTACATGTTTTACTGAGAATGTCAGACTTCATTCTCACATGACTGAGAAAGATAATGTGAATTTACAGAATTAAATATGCTTTCAGTTTAGCTTATAGATCCCCTTCCAAACCACTGTGGGAAAAGCATGAGATAATAGTTTTCTTTCAAACATGATTCATGATATCCCAGCAGAAGGCTTTTTCACATGGTAAAATCACCTTAGAACACACCACAATTCCTAAAATGAGTATGGTACCATCAACAAATGATTTATAATGTAACTAAAGTCCTAAAACCTTCTATTAACTGCAAGCCCTTTGCTTAGCTGAAGCAGTGTAACGCTGTTTGTGGGGCTTGGCGGAGAACGAGTCTGCCAACAGGAAGAACGAAGGAGCACCAGCAGGAGTAGAGCCCCCCCCCGCCGCCACGTTCTAACACCGACGCGGCTGCAGAGCGGGGGGACTCCAACCCCCAGGACCCTTTGCGGGGGCGCGCCGGTGTGACGCGCAAGCAGGCGCCCGGAGGCGAATAAAACAGTGGCGTTCCCGAAGCGCCTTGGGAGCCCTTTGCTTAGCTGAAGGAGTGTAACGCTGTTTGTGGGGCTTGGCGGAGAACGAGTCTGCCAACAGGAAGAACGAAGGAGCACCAGCAGGAGTAGAGCCCCCCCCGCCGCCACGTTCTAACACCGACGCGGCTGCAGAGCGGGGGGACTCCAACCCCCAGGACCCTTTGCGGGGGCGCGCCGGTGTGACGCGCAAGCAGGCGCCCGGAGGCGAATAAAACAGTAACGCCCCCTCCGCGTAGCGGGACGCGCGCGGGACGCCCGGGGCGAAGCCCGGGCAAAGGGCGGGCCCTCTGAGGCCCTCAGAGGTCGAAGTGGTCGGGCGGGCTACCCCACTAACATTTCCCTCGTACGGTCAGTTTCCTTTTTGGTTAATACAATGTGTGACCACAATGTTATTAGTACAACTGCTGATGTACTTACTCAGGACTTAGAGACCTCGGTATCATTAATATCATCCTTTGAGACATTGATAGATACCGCGTTCAATGAGATTGTCGAAACTGAAAGGAGGTTCTCTATGGGTCCAATGAATATTAACAAACAAAATGCTACGAGTAGTTTAAACGCCAACACTCATGTCATTCCGGAAGTTATTGTGATTAAACCATCACATCCTGTTGCTACTGTGCCCATTGTTCTGGATGATGAAAATACTGTTACATACATAGCCTCAGATGTAGCTCCTGACCCCACCCTGTTATTAACATCTACAGAGGCTACTATCAAGGCGACTGAGAACGTTGTAGCGAAGAGAAAGAGGGGCCCTGTAAAACTGTCACATAACAAAAGGAAGCAGCCATTAAGGAGCGTAAACCAACCAACACCACAAAGTATGTGGAATAGGGGGAAGAAACATAAGTTGACTCAACATAATGTATCTGTGCAGGAACAATCTCATCTGGGTGATGTCGTAGTTATAAATAACGAGGACGTAAATTCTATGTCAATTTCCACCCAGACTGATCTCCCCAACATCAACAGTTACCATTCTAAATCAGAGGGGAATCTCATTGAGACCATTGCAGATACTATTTTTAAACAGCTTGAAGGTCAAATGAACAAACAATTTAATAACATTTTTAGAAGACTTGACAAACTGGAAAACTTAATTAAAAATGATGATGCCAAGAGAAAAGGCATTGTGAGCCTGGACAAAATAAGAGTAGAACGTCTGCTAAAGGACTTGGAATCCACCACCCGTGTTCTTACTGGCGGAGATCATGGCAATAATATGGTTAAGGAACCACAGGCTGCTACTATTCTAACACCGTCTACTACATCTGCGGTCACTAAAAGCAAAAGCATAAGAGGTAGTAACCCGCCTGACTCGTCAACTAAATCCCTTTTGCTTCCAAGTAACGTTATCAGTGTTTCTGATTCCTCGATTAAATCTTCTGCTCTTTCTACCGCTGCAAATGGAACATTAATGAAAAACAATAAGAGTAATTTAGCAACATCCACTGGTACAGTGCAGAAGGCCCCCTTGAATTCTAGCCAGCGCTATAATAAGATCTCACATGAGGACACTAGGCCTGTTAAACATCAAGGCCCTGCCTTACATCTTTTACCTGAGGCTTGTCCTTATGTTCTAGTTCTGGCCGGTATCCCACCCCTTAGGGAAGGACAAGGAGAATCGTGGGTCCAATTGCACAACAAGTGTATAGACTGGTTAACAAAGCACAAGGGTGTGGGTTACGATATATCTAAAGAAATCTTATCCACAAGGCGAGTAACCTGGGTTGGTCCTCTTTTCAAAAACATCAATGGGGACTGTATTGTAATTAACTTTAGAAACCCAGGCACTGCAACATTTTTGCTGAATAAAAACTTCACTCGATATGGCATATCCACAGAGGTGACCCCCTTACCGCTAAATTACTTCTATCGTCCTCTACACAAAATGATGCAGCCCCCACCAGTTTTTCCGTTACATAATAGGTTTGCAATATTCAACGATCTGGAAACATTGGATTGACTGCCCTTTATCACCACTGAACCGGTTTCTGTGTGTTCTGCTATCGGCCAGTCAGTGGAAATACTTCCTGAGGCATCTCCGCTAACACCAAAGACTTTTTTACTTGGTACACCATGTGAACAACAGGGGCATACTATAGTAAATCTTGTTTCAGGATCTGATCAGGGCCCTTGTCCGAATCCAGATAACATTTTAAAAATTCTGAGCTGGAATATTGCCGGTTTGAAGGCCAAGATGGATATCGCTTCTTGGAAAGACTGGGTCAACTGTCATGATGTACTAATGTTCCAGGAAACCTGGTGTACCGATGATTTGCTATTTGAGGGGTATAGCTGCCATAATAGGACTGTTTTAGCCCCCCCGTTTGGTCGTCCAAGCGGTGGATTATCTATTTTGATAAAAATTACTGCGGAAGTTAAAGTTGATACACTTCTAACCAATTGTCCTAGCTTCATGGCATTATCTTACACCCAGAGGACAAGGTTATGTCTGATCAATTTCTATAACAATGACTTTTTGTCCCAACCTAATCATAATTTTATTCTTTTATTTGATTTTATCGACGAAATTGTAGATGGACAGAAATACGGGAAATTTGATGGTATCTGCCTAGGAGGGGACTTTAATGCTCATATACATTTAAGAAATCCCCCATGCAAAAGAGGTACAGAACTGTCAAATTTTCTCGCAACTAGAGACCTTGTAAATTGTATGGAATATGTAGGTATGGAAAACACTGCCGCCCCATTTCCCACTTTCATTGGTCATGGGGGCGGGACTACAATTGATTATGTTTTCGTTTCACCTCTAGTCGCTAATGCTCTAACAAAGGCTGAAGTGGTATGTAAAATTTATAGTGACCATTACCCGATTGTCATTCACCTATCACTTGTGAGGGGCAAGTGTTTACGAAATGAAATAGGTGCTAAAAACTTGAAGGTATCAACTGATAAACTGAGGGTAATCTGGAAGGGCGCTGACAATAGGGGAATCCTAGCTGAAACTATTAAAAAACATCCAGTTCTGATCGAAAACTGTCTGAGTTCTGATGACTATGGGGCTAAAATAATTACATCATTCTCAGAACTCTGCTCTGTAATAAAAGGCGAAATCTCCAGACCAGCTTCTAGTAAAGCTGAGGAAACACCTAGATGGTTTGATGCCCTTTGTTCAAAAGCAAACAGGAAGTTGAGAGCTGCCCTAAAAGCCGAACCTAGGGATATACTACAACTAAGACTGCTCAGAGCAGAGTACAAATATACTTTACGTACTAGATCTAATGAACTGCTTAAAACTCACTGGGGTTCCTTGGCACGCTCAGCCGAATTGAAAGATACTGCTGGGTTTTGGAAGGAAGTAAAGGAGATAAGATCTATAGGCTCTAATTTAACGGAAATTAATTGTAACATCACCGGTCCTATCTGGGTTGAACATTTTGCTAAAATCTATGCAACACCAGACAACCCTCCTTTGACTTTACCCCCCCTAAACCCACTTAATATCTCTGTATCTGAGGTTGAGGATGCCATATCAGAAAGTGCTGGAAATAAAGCGCCCGGTCCTGACGGGCTCTCGATTGACCAGTTGAAGTGTGAGCCCGATTTTTGGGCGCCACTATTATGCAATGTTTTTAATAATTTAACAAACGGGCAAATTCCAGAAACATGGTCTTGCAGCACAATCGTTCCCATTTTTAAGAAGGGTGACAGGCTGGATCCGGGGTGTTACCGCCCCATTTCATTAATTGATAACACTTTGAAAGTTTTGGGGCGGGTTATATTTAAAAGGATCAGAACTTGGGCAGATGAGAGTAAGATCCTACATCCCAGCCAGCTTGGTTTCCGTAGTAGCGTTGGAACGGTGGAACAATGCTTAAACCTGAGCCTAATTATGGCAAAATATAACACTGCTAAGAAATCCCCTTTATATTTTGGCTTTATGGATTTGAGTTCTGCTTTTGATTTTGTTAATCGTTCCCGCCTATGGTCCACCCTCCTTGAGTATGGTTTAGACGATCATTTGGTCCACTTTTTAGCTTTTTTACACCGTGATTTAAAAGCATGTGTGCGTATAAATCAATCTGGTGAAGTTTCTGATGACATCAGCATAGGCAGAGGGGTCAGACAAGGGTGTGTGCTGGCTCCCCTCCTGTTTATTTTGTATATTAATAATTTAAGCGGCTCTCTGGGCATTTTAACAAAAGATGTACCTCATGTGAATGGAGTCCCTATACCTACCCTTCTCTACGCTGATGATGCGGTCCTGATGGGCCGCACCCCCAAGGCACTTCGGACTCTAATTTCAGGATTTGTTCTTTTTATGGCCGATCTAGGCCTGACAACTAATTTTAAAAAATCCCTAATCATGAGCTGTGGCCCTAAAAATTATAAAATCGCCGAGATTAAATCAGGGTCAAATGTTTTGAAAAGTACCAGTACTTTCCCCTATCTGGGGTTGTTATTTTCAAATACTGGTTCGTGGCATGCACATGTATCTTATGCTAGGAATAAGTTGGGTAAAACCATAAATTGTGTTATTTCTTTGAGACAACCCAACTACGCAGACGTAATTACACCACTAGTTAAGATCTATCAAACCCAATGCATGCCAACTGGCACCTATGGCGCGGAGGTCTGGGGTTATACAAACTGCTCCCATATCCAAATGGAAGAAAATAGGTTCTGCCGGAAGGTGCTGGGGGGGGGTCATTTGTTCCCCTAACTATGTGTGCCATAACGAATTAAACATCCCATACATAGAGGACTTTGTAAGATCCAGACCAGCACTCTTTTGGCTAAGGATATGGAATAACCCGGCTGCCATCCTGACCCGTGAAATAATTTTAGATTGCCTAAAATGCGACAGGGCATCCTGTATACCATGGTTAAAAGCGGTA
Organism: Lissotriton helveticus; assembly: GCF_964261635.1. Classification (NCBI taxonomy): domain Eukaryota; kingdom Metazoa; phylum Chordata; class Amphibia; order Caudata; family Salamandridae; genus Lissotriton; species Lissotriton helveticus. Next base: position 1,778,813,661 of record NC_136065.1, read on the forward strand.
AAAGATTGCCTTGAAAGTGTAGGGCAGGGTTCTCTGTTTACTACACCAAGTTTAATAAATCGTTCCCATAAGACCATTATTCTTAGGGCACTATATGACTTGTATAGTGAGGAGCGGGAAAGGAAGAACTTGACTAAATGCACTGTTACAAAATATATGGGCTATTCTGAACCCCACATTAAACATCCTGGCCCACCATATAGGTATTTACGTCTGCACCTTGGTAGGTGGAATAGGGGTTTACTGTTTCGTTTCCGAGATGGGAGTATAGTAAACTTACTAAATTTCCCTTTGGGTTACAATAAACATCTAGAAACTCTAAATTGTCCATGTAACCCTAATATGAAACAGAGCCTTATGCATTTCTTGTTCTTTTGTGGTTTTTATAAAAAACTTTCCGCCCATTATTTAATGCCTTATTGTAGAAAACATGAATTGACTAATTTTAAATTAGCCCTGAGGTCTTTTTTACTATTGGGATCAGATGAAGTTATATTCAGGGTGAGCTGCTTTCTTAAAGCTGCTGTCAGATCACGAGTCACTTTAAATATTGAGGCAGAATAATTGCACACTGCATTTCTTTTATGCGTTTTAGAGAATCTTTTAGTTGCATATTTTTAACTTGTGTATAACGCTGTTTTTATTATAATATGAAGGGACAAAATTTGCGTGTAGATATGAAATTGAAATTTGATCATGCTTGACCGTTCTTAGACTTGTTTTCCAGATGTCATTATTGTATCTAATTGTTTTTATTGTATTTTGTATGTACTTTTATGGATGTTTTTATTCCGAATAAAGATCATTTGACTTGACATGAACTGCAATGCTTTTTAATGAGGTGCTATCATGTATATTGGTCCCAAGATGGCTGCCAACACTTCTTGGATGAAGAATTTGAATTTTGAAAACATTTTTTTTTTTTTGCCTTGGGGGTCCTTGTGTGACCCCCTGAGCATGCCTAGGGGGTCAGGGTGCTTCTACCCTGCCCCCTTTTTTAGTTCTACACGTTTGTTTTTCTGCTTTCCTGTGCCTCAGTCTACCGAGGCACAAGATCGCTGCCAACACTTTCTGGTTTGGAGTGTTGACAGACAGTTGACAGCCAATTAGCATTCAGCTCGTGCTGGGAAGGTAAGCTTACAGTAAGCTTACACGTAAGTTGCTATAGATATATATTTTTTCTCTTTTGATTTTCTCAGGAACTACTGGAGGGATTTTCACCAAATATAGAAAAGCCACTTCTGCATACCAGTCCCTACAATTTTGCAAAGTTTGGTGTAATTCCGTTCAGCCGTTCGGGCTGTAGCCATGTCTAATCGTCCTATGGAAATTAACATGGGGAAAACACGTTTTGAGACCCCCCTTTTTTGACGGCCCCCGCTTGACGAATCCCCCCAAAACTTTCAGGGAAGGAGCAAAACTGAGCTGGCCAAAATTTTGGAAAATTGCACGCAATTTCCTCAATTGACGCCAAAGTTATTCCCAATAGAAAGTTGCGGATTGCCTATGGTAATTAGGTCCTAACTATATATACCTACTGGCGATATATATATTCAATATACTCCAGTTCTGAAAAATAATCATCCGGCACTCCGAGAGAAATTTTGGTCACTCGGTCAATTTTATTGTTTTAGACTAAATCACATCAATGCGTTTCAGCAGTCTCACGCTGCCTTGTTCACGATATATATAACATTCCATTCCCAATAAACACACTTCTCAACTGAAGTAGGCACAGACTCCTTCAAGGTGCGTTAAGAATATTTATTGTCTTAATCCATTATATTATTACGTACAATTGCATTGTCCATGAAGAGTTTCGATGGCAACCACACAGCCTTGATCACATGTTGACGTGCTCTTAACCCCTGCACCACGTGAATTGCTTCTTAATAGACATGCAACAGACTATGATGTTTATTATATACCTTCTATCAAAATTTTCTTTCTTATATATAGTTGATATTTTCACCAGTCTCCAACCGTAAATTCTTTTAACCCTTTTGCTGCCAGGCCTTTCACCCTCCTCTGCTAAGCCGCGACAGGAAAAACCCAAAACGCAACATGGACACACCACATTTTTACAGTGAAAACTGCCCCTTTTTTTGCAAAGTGCCTAGCTGTAGATTTTTAACCCTAGCTCTGCTGGCACCTAGGGAAACCTAGCAGACCTATACATTTTTTAAAACTAAACACCTAGAGGATTCCAGGTTAGGGTGACTTGTCTGGCTCTCACCAGGTTCTGTTACCCAGAATCCCTTGCAAACCTCAAACTTTGTAAAAAAAAAAATTTTCCTCACATTCCTGTGGTGGAAAGTTCTGAAACCTGCGTGGATCCACAGAATTCTACCCATTCCGCATTTCACAAAGTCTTCCGATAAAAATGGTACCTCACTTGTGTGTGTAGGCCTAGTGCCCGCAACAGGAAACGTCCCAAAACGCAACGTGGACACACCACATTTTTGCAGTGGAAACTGACCCTTTTTTTGCAAAGTGCCTAGCTGTAGATTTTGAACCCTAGCTCTGCTGGCACCTAGGGAAACCTATTCACTTTTGAAAACTAGACACCCAGTGGACTTGTCTGTCTGTCTCCAGGTTACCCATAATCCCTACAAACTACAAACTTTGTAACAAAAAACACATTTTCCTCAAATTTCTGTGATGGAAAGTTCTGGAATCTGCTGTCAGATCAACAAGCACTCTTACCTGTTGGATGCTTGTTTAGTAGTTTTGCAGAGACGCTATGGGTCGACTTCCCAGCACCCTAACCTATAACCAGTATTGATATGCTCACTAAGGCTGCGTGGCAGGGTTTCGGGTAGGAGGGCCGTATTCTGGACGCTGACGGGTTCCTGTTGTCTACCTGCAAGGCAACAAGGCAATTGTAACTATAGCGTCGTGAATGCAAGGGTTTAAACGATGTGCCCTTCCAATCTGAGAAGTCTCCTACCTGCGATCTAGGAATGTGAGGCGGAGCGTCCTTGTAGTCTCGTGATGGTCTTGTTCAGAGAGGGGGATTTGGCGTAGTTGTCACTAGACGCGGTTGCTGGGAAGTGTATGTGTAAAACTCCTTTCTGTAATTAAGGATAAACAGAATAAGTTACTTATGTTCCAATAACCATTCGCAAATACCTAATACAGTAAAACTACTACACTTACTAATATGACACTCACTTGCAAGTTTCCCCGAAATTATGTTCCATCACGACCTGTGGTAAAAAAAGAATAATGCACAACAAACCTACAACACTAATAAAGTCTTCTACTCAGTGATAGAATCCCAACTCTAATGTTTTTACATCATAGTATTCAAAAATTGATGTTCCAATGTTCTGTGAATTAAAAATGTTAAAAAAAAGTCTTTTAAGTTCAATGTTCAATGTTCCCAAAAGGAAAAGACGCTCCAAAAATTGTCCTAAAGTACCTACATGCCGGGTAGAACTTAGTTCCTGCTTTCTTGCGATGGGCACCTTAGGTTAAAGGAAAGAATTCACTTAGCTTTTTGTTATTTCTCTACCAGGGTCCTGCAACATCTGAAATCCCAACGCGATGTTTGTCTGAAGAACCGGAGTCAGCAGGAAGCCAGAAGGATGCCGCGACAGAGACCAGGTAAGCGTGTTGTCGCCTTGACAACCGGTGGTAGGCTGAGCACCTTCCAGAATGTGGGTTTGGCAATATACAGTTTTGCCACACCGAAGATGGCCGCCGCACGTTGCACGCAACGTAATGTGCGCTTCACTTGTACTCGTCACTTGGTTCCAGTTTGTGCTCCGTGCTAACTGCTGCCGAGTTCCATGCTGCGCATCTCTACACAAACGTAAGTTCATGCAGCATTTTGTTGCAACAAGCAAACACAAAGTAAACACAAATTGAAAGTCTTCTAGTCATACAGTACTATAGTGCTTATACATGAGGACATGATTTCCCTGAGGACCCTTTTTACTTAACAAACATTAAATACACGATTTCTGTGGCATGCTGGTTGCATGGGACAGGGGTGGGTTTCAATCTGGGAAATACGCTCAGAAATTAGCGTGGATATATACTTTGCCCTGGTTTTGCACGAGTGATCAGGACAAACAGGGTTGCAAGAGGCGGTGTCATGATGTCTGCGTGGATACAATTCCAACTACACCGAATGGCCCAAAGTCTTCCGATTCAAATGGTACCTCACTTGTGTGGGTAGGCCTAGGGCCCGCGACAGGAAACGGCCCAAAGGCAACGTGGACACACCACATTTTTACAGTGAAAACTGACCCTTTTTTGCCTAGCTGTAGATTTTGAATACTAGCTCTGCCGGCACCTAGGGATACCTAGTAAACCTATATATTTTTAAAACTAGACACCCAGGGGAATTAAGGACGGGGGGACTTGTCTGGCTCTCACCAGGGTCTGTTACCCAGAATTTATTGCAAACCTCAAACTTTGTAAAAAAACACATTTTCCTCAAATTTCTGTGACGGAAAGTTCTGGAATCTGTGTGGATCCACAGAACTGCAGCCCCCCAGCTTCTCCAAAGTCTCCTGATAAAAAATGGTACCTCACTTGTTTGGGTGGCCAAGTGACCGCAGCAGGGAATGGCCCAAAACATATTGTGGAGACATCACAATTACCTATCACAAAACAACCTGGTTTTACAAGGGGGGTGACCAGGGTTTTTGGCCCAGGGCTCTTCGGACATCTAGGGAAACCTACCAAACCCACACATTTCTGGAGACTAGACACTTGGGGGAGTCCAGCAAGGTAAGGCTTGCATGGATCCCCCCACATTTTCCTACCCAGAATCCCCTGCAAACCTCAAATTTAGCCCAAAAAAATCTCTTTTTTTCTCACATTTCTGTGTGGGAAAGTTGTGGGAAAACTGGGCTGACACAAATATCCTACCACCCAGCGTTCCCCCAGGTCTCCAGATAAAATGGTACCTCACCCGTGTGGGTGGCCCAAGTACCTGCGACAGGCAAAGGCCCAAAATGTATTGAGGAAACATCAAAATTACCTATCACAAAATGACCTGGTTTTGCAATGGGTGTCACCTGAGTTTTGGGCCCCGAGCTCGGTGGCCATCTAGGGAAACTGACTAAACCCATACATTTCTAAAAACTAGACACCTGGGGAGTTCAGGGAGGTAAGGCTTGCATGGACCTCCCAATGTTTTCCTACCGAGAATCCCTGCAAACCTCAATTTTTGCTGAAAAAATCACTTTTTCTCAAATTTCTGTGGGAAAGTTGTGTATCACCGGGCTAACACAAATTTCCTCCCACTTAGCGTTCCCCCAGGTCTCCCAATACCAATAGTACCTCACTCATGTGGGTGGCCCAAGTTTCCACGACAGGCAAGGACCCAAAACGCATTGAGGAGACCTCAATATTACCTATCACAAAACAATCTGGTTTTGCAAGGCGGGTCACCTGGGATTTTGGCCTCGAGCTCAGCGGCCATCTAGGGAAACCTACCAAACCCATATATTTCTGAAAACTAGGCACCTGGGGGAGTCCAGGGATGTCTGGCTCGCATGGACCCCCAACATTTTCTTACCCAGAATCCCCTGCAATCCTCAAATTTAGCCGAGAAAAATCACTTTTTTCTCAAATTTCTGTGTGGGAAAGTTTTAGGATCGAGGAAAAACCAAAGGAAATGATGGACGGAGCGTTGACAATACAAGCACTCACCCCCAGTCAACTGATCTGGGTTTAATCCATCACCGTTCTTTAGCCCACTCTGCCCTTCCCAGTTCAGACATGGCCATATGCAAATCAGTCTGACCCTGTGCCTCATGGGAACAGTCCAGCCCGAACTGCCAAGCCATGCTTTCCCTGGACCGGAAACAAGCTACCGAGCACCGGTTTCTGGCATTTCAGCCTTCTTCATCCCGGCTTGCTTGAATCCAGTGGCAAAGTGAGCAAGGGACTCACGTCGGAGCATACCCTGCCAACTTATGGCGAACAAAGAAAAACCAAAGGAAATGATGGACGGAGCATTGACAATACAAGCACTCACCCCCAGTCAACTGATCTGGGTTTAATCCATCACCGTTCTTTAGCCCACTCTGCCACCCCAGTTCAGACATGGCCATATGCAAATCAGTCTGACCCTGTGCCTCATGGGAACAGTCCAGCCCGAACTGCCAAGCCATGCTTTCCCTGGACCGGAAACAAGCTACCGAGCACCGGTTTCTGGCATTTCAGCCTTCTTCATCCCGGCTTGCTTGAATCCAGGGGCAAAGTGAGCAAGGGACTCACGTCTGAGCATACCCTGCCAACTTATGGCGAACAAAGAAAAACCAAAGGAAATGATGGACGGAGCGTTGACAATACAAGCACTCACCCCCAGTCAACTGATCTGGGTTTAATCCATCACCGTTCTTTAGCCCACTCTGCCACCCCAGTTCAGACATGGCCATATGCAAATCACTCTGACCCTGTGCCTCATGGGAACAGTCCAGCCCGAACTGCCAAGCCATGCTTTCCCCGGACCGGAAACAAGCTACAGAGGACCGGTTTCTGGCATTTCAGCCGTCTTCAGCCCGGCTTGCTTGAATCCAGTGGCAAAGTGAGCAAGGGACTCACGTCTGAGCATACCCTGCCAACTTATGGCAAACAAAGAAAAACCAAAGGAAATGATGGACGGAGCGTTGACAATATAAGCACTCCCCCCCCGAGTCAACTGATCTGGGTTTATTCCATCACCGTTCTTTAGCCCACTCTGCCACCCCAGTTCAGACATGGCCATATGCAAATCAGTCTGACCCTGTGCTTCATGGGAACAGTCCACATTTCTGTGTGGGTAACTTGTGGGAAAACTGTGCTGACACAAATTTCCTACCACACAGCATTCCCCCAGGTCTCCCGATAAAAATGGTACCTCACTCGTGTGAGCGGCCCACGTACCTGCGACAGGCAAAGGCCCCAAAAGAATTGAGGAGACATCAAAATTACCTATCACAAAACAACCTGATTTTGTAAGGTGGGGTCACCTGGGTTTTTGACCGTGGGCTCGGTGGCCATCTAGAGAAACCTACCAAACCCACATATTACTGCAAACTAGACACCCAGGGGAGTCCAGTGAGGTATGCCATATGTGGATCGCCCAACATTTTTCTACCCAGAATCCCCTGCAAACCTCAAACTTTGCTCAAAAAATAACTTTTTTCTCCAATTTCGGTGTGGAAAAGTTGTGGGATCACCGGGCTGACACAAAATTCCAACCACCCAGCGTTCCCCCAGGTCTCCCAATACAAATGGTACCTCACTAATGTGGGTGGCCCAAGTGCCTGCGACAGGCAAAGCCCAAAAAGTATTGAGGAAACATCAAAATTACCTATCACAAAATGACCTGGTTTTGCAATGGGGTCACCTGGGTTTTGGGCCCCGGGCGCGGTGTCGATCTAGGGAAACCTACCAAACCCATATATTTCTGAAAACTAGGAACCCTGGGGAGTCCAGGGATGTATGGCTCGCATGGACCCCCCAACATTTTCCTACCCAGAATCCCCTGCAATCCTCAAATGTAGCCGAAAAAATCACTTTCTTTCTCAAATTTCTGTGTGGGTAAGTTTTGGGATTACCTGGCTGATGCAAATTTCCTACTACCCAGCGTTCCTCCAGGTCTCCGGATAAAAATGATACCACACTTGTGTGGGTGGCCCAAGTACCTGCGACAGGCAAGGGCCCAAAACGTATTGAGGAGACATCACAATTACCTATCACAAAACAACCTGGTTTTGCTAGGGGGGTCACCCGGGTTTTTGGCCCTGGGCTCGGCGGCCATCTAGAGAAACATACCAAACCCACATATTTCTGCAAACTAGACACCGGGGCGAGTCCAGCAAGGTAAGGCGTGCGTGGATCCCCCAAACATTTCCCTACCCAGAATTCTCTGCAAACCTCAAATCTAGCAGAAAAAAAGCACTTTTTTTCTCACATTTCTGTGTGGGTAAGTTGTGGGAAAACTGGGCTGACACAAATTTCCTACCACCCAGTATTTCCCCAGGTCTCCCGAAAAAAATGGTACTTCACTCGTGTGGGCGGCCCAAGTACCTGCGACAGGCAAAGGCCCAAAATGTATTGAGGAGACATCAAAATTACCTATCACAAAACAACCTGATTTTGTAAGGGGGTCACATGGATATTAGGCCCTGGGCCCGGGGGCCATCTAGAGAAATCTAATAAACCCACATATTTCTGCTAACTAGACACCCGGGGGAGTCCAGTTAGGTATGCCATACGTGGAACCCTAACGTTTTCCTACCCAGAATCCCCTGCAAACCTCAAATGTAGCTGAAAAAATAACTTTTTTCTCCAATTTCTGTGTGGGAAAGTTGTGTGATCACCGGGCTGACACAAATTTCCTACCACCCAGCATTCCCCCAGGTCTCCCAATAAAAATGGTACCTCACTCGTGTGGGTGGCCCAAGTACCCGTGACAGGCAAAGCCCAAAAAGTTTTGAGGAAACATCAAAATTACCTATCACAAAATCACCTGGTTTTGCAATGGGAGTCACCTGGGTTTTGGTCCCTGGGCTCGGTGGCCATCTAGGGAAACTGACTAAATCCATACATTTCTAAAATCTAGACACCTAGGGGAGTCCAGTGAGGTAAGGCTTGCGTTGACCCCCCAACGTTTTCCTACCCAGAATCCCTGCAAACTTCGAATTTAACAGAACAAAACACTTTTTCTCAAATTTCTGTGTGGGAAAGTTGTGGGATCCCCGTGCTAACACAAATTTCCTACCACCCAGTGTTCCCCTGGTTCTCCCAATAAAAATGGTACCTCACTCTTGTGGGTGGCCCAAGTTTCCACGAAAAGCAAGGGCCCGAAACGCATTGAGGAGACATAAATACTAACTATCACAAAACGACCTGGTTTTGCACGGCGGGTCACCTGGGATTTTGGCCCCGGGCTTGGCAGCCATCTAGGCAAACCTACCAAACCCATATATTTCTGAAAACTAGGCACCCAGGGGAGTCCAGGGATGTATGTCTTGCATGGATCCCCCAACATTTTCCTACCCAGAATCCCCTGCAAACCTCAAATTTAGCTGAAAAAAATCACTTTTTTCTCAAATTTCTGTGTGGGAAAGTTTTGGGATCACCGGGCTGATGCAAATTTCCTATCACCCAGCTTTCCCTCAGGTCTCCCGATAAAAATGATACCCCACTTGTGTGGGTGGCCCAAGTACCTGCGACAGGCAAGGGCCCAAAACGTATTGAGGAGACATCAAAATTACCTATCACAAAACAACTTGGTTTTGCTAGGGGTGTCACCTGGGCCCGGGCTCAACTGCCATCTAGGGAAACCTATGAAACCCACACATTTCTGAAAACTAGACACCCGGGGGAGTCCAGGCTGGTATGGATTGCATGGATCTCCCAACGTTTTCCTACCGAGAATACCCTGCAGGGATCCACTAGGTAGGGGCACCATTGGAAAGGGGAGATTCTCCCCTTTCCAATTATACCTCTCCTTACATTCTATGTGCTTGGGAGGCTGTGATAATCCCCTGAGCATGTCGGTAATGAAACTGAAATTAGCCTACCGGCTTATTTCAGTTTCTGTGCAATGACGTCAACGCGAAGTGCACGCTGATCGTCATTGCACAGAAACCAGGGGAACAGCCTCGGGAGCTGGCTCCCTAGGCTGTTGGGGGTGAAAGGGAATCCCTCTGCTGCCTGCGCCAGAGGGATTCCCTGTACCATGTGATCGGACATCCGCGGGCCCTCCGACGCACAGGAGCACTGAAGCGTAGGATGCCGTCCGACGCACCGAAGGGGTTAAGTTATAAAAACATTCATCACCTATCGATTTATACATAAATTTGGAAATAATCACTCGATGGAAATGCATTCAAATATACAGAACTCATAATCAAAAAGTTTGTTGATTGCCAAATGCATAAATGTATTATGTTCAATTGCTCTTTTAAAAACAACCACCATCAATCCATATAAATATTTTACTACAAACAGGATTTTTTTGTGTTGCAACTGTCTTCTACTGTAACCATAAATAAAGTGCTATGGGCCCGTTTCCGACCGGTATTTGGCATCTTCAGATGTAGGGGGCCAGATTTTACAGATTCTGTAAATTTACCGAATCGGTAAATTTACAGAATCTGTAAAATACCGAATCGGTATTTTTACCGATTCGGTACCTTCCAGATGTAGGTGGGACTCTTCTGAGTCCCACAGGCCTTTAGGAGTCGGTATTTTACCACCCAATCCAATTGGGTGGTAAAATACCGAATCCAGGTGTGCATGCACATGTGTGCATGCACACCTGTGTCATGTGACACACAGACATGCCCTTAGGGCATGTATGTGTGCCACATGGCACACATGCCTGTATTTGGGGTGCTAGAGGGTGTCAAAGTGACACCCCCTGCACCCTTGCAGGAATCGGTAATTACCAAATCGGTAAATACCGATTCGGTATTCCCCATTGATTCCTATGGGCTTCAAGGCCCATAGGAATCAATGGGGGATACCGATTCGGTATTTACAGAATCGGTAAATACCGAATCTTACAGATTCGGTATTTACAGATTCTGAAATACCTACATCTCCCCCCTCTAATTTACCACTTCTAAAATACCGATTCGGTATTTTAGAAGTGGTAAATTAGATTTACCTACATCGGGCCCTTAGTGCTAGTAAAGTGCAAAAATGTAAAAAATGTCCTCATATCAGGAAATTTAATACCAACAAAATCCTGCATCATTAAGTACTGATATAAGAATACCCAACATATCTCGACCATGGCTGTTGAAGTACTTTGCTGTTTTATAATAACCCCTTACCAATTAATAATATGGCGATCTTTATATTTCAAACTTTCAGAAGAATGGATTTGTATCTTAACTATATTAGTTACTACGTAGCCATCACCCAGGCCTGGTTCCCCCACATTATTGCATTGATGCATGTTTATGATGGTGTACCCCTCATTAAATTTGCCTTGGTTAAATAAAGTTCTAATGCTATTTGTAAAGTGGCATATGCAAGGTTCATAACTAGCAAAATGTTAAACTCCAGCATCACAGACCCGTAAGTTTGTACTTCAATTATAATAATTGTATTAATGCTTTTAAACTGGGCTTCACTTCTTCATCATTCTGATTGACTTTAACTTGTTCTATAAATACTGCTGTAATTTTAAAGTGACTCGTGCATTGAAGAAATTTACAAAGAAAAACATATTAAAAATTCAACATCATTATAGCGAACTCACATTAAACCCCTCTTACTTCCTGTCTGATGTAAAAAGCTAACCATTGATGTATCTAAAACCTCAATCAAATGTATTGTTAAAATGTTGCAATTATTAAAAGTTATGTAAATCCTCACTCATAGTGAGCGAGGATTTATATGTATGTATCTTGCAGTCCAACTCTAAAATAAATTTAGATTCAAGCTGCCTTAGCAGTTTTTCCCTGTTGCCACCTCTTTTAAAACTGAAACTGCTCCTATCACATAATAATTGAGATCCTTTCAATTATTATCATGTACCAGATTGAAGTGCCGTGCAATAGGGTAAGATGGGTCAGAGTTTACAATCGCCCTGAGGAGCTGCAGTATTCTGCTGTGAACCTGTAGTTTAGTGCTGCCAACATATTTTAAACCACATGTGCATTCTAGAACATAAACCGTCAACTCCATTCTACACATATAATGACCCCTGATGTCAATTTGTTTTTCACTGAAGGATGGCTTGTAGTTGGTTCTGTTGACTCCAAATGTGCATGCTATACATGACCTGCATTTAAAAAAATCAATTTTTGGGGGCAACCAATTAGAGCTTTATCCCAATTCAGGGCTACTACTAACCAAAGAGTCTCTCATAGTAGGGGCTTGTCTAAAGGTAAAAATAGGTTTCTTAAGGAGACCATGGCCCAATGTAATGTCCGTAAGTACAACGGCCCACTGTTTATTGACTATTAATCTTATTTGTTTCTCCTGTTTACTATATGTGGCGATGAGTCTTATGTTCTTAATTTCTTCTGGGGCCATGGGGTCGCTCATATTATCTTGATTGACACTGCTTGGGACCTTAAATAAAATGGAATCCCTAGATTTGGAATTAGCTTTTGTTTTTGTTTGATTAATACAATCCAAATCATACCCTCGCTCTAAGATTTTGTCGGTCATTTCTTCCTGACATGCAATCAGATCTTCTTCTGAACTACATATTCTTCGCTCCCTAAGGAATTCCCCAAATGGTAAACTCCTAATTAAATGCCTGGGGTGAAAACTAGACGCATGTAGGATTGAATTTCCCGCTGTTTCCTTTCTGTGTATTTTGGTTTCCAATTTCCCTTCTTTTAAATATAATTGGACATCCAAGCAATCTATAATTTGTCTATTGATCTGAGCCATGAATTCCAAATTCAGTGTGTTATTAGTAGCATTTACAAACAAAATAGCACTTTCCTCTGACCCCCTCCGGACTATAAAAATATCATCTATAAAACACCACCAATTCACCACATGATCTCTGCAAACCTCACTGCATGCTATACTTGTATACAAAGAAGTAATATCCAGATAATGTCCACTTGGCAGGTCATTTCATATATTTTCTTGAGAAAATCTCCCGTATCCTTTAGGTAAGACGGAAGCCTGATCACAAATTCCTGCAAAAAGAAGTCCTTATATTGGGAGATTTTCTCAAAAAGACCTTTCCTTGCCGAAATGATTGGCCATCCTTGTATCGGTGTGATCCCTTTGTGTACCTTGGGGATGAAGTATATAACTGGTAACATCGGAAATTCATTATAAAGAAATGTGAATTCGTCCTTTGTGATCAATCCATCATGCTTCCACTGAGCCAAATCCTCTTTGACTGCTGATTTAACAGCCCTAACTTGTTGGATTGTTGATCTCTTGTAACATCTGAAGTCATCCAGGAGCCAAGTGGCCTATTTAAGATATTCTGCTTTAGACCAAAGCACCACATTGCCATCTTTTTCCGCTTTATTTATAATGATCTCATTGTTGTTGCCTAGTTTCTTCATTCGGTTGTGATATTGCATTTCTTGATGGTTGAATTTCCTATTATTTGTTTTGATTTTAAAGTTGAGCCTTTTCAGTTCATCGATAACACGATCATTGAAGATTGTGACTGTATTCCTATGCATTACTGGCGTAGATGTCGAGATAGATCTGAACTGATCGTGCCTGAAATGTCTATGCCTGCTTTGCTCATTGCTTGTTGTGTAAATATGGTTGCATTATGAAATTCTTCCTCATCGCCAAGCGCTTGCAATACCTTCAGTGCTTCAACATCAGAGGCCTGTTACACATCTTGTTGGAAATCTAACTTTGTACTTTCTTTGAGTGGCTGGTTCATCGCTTTCTTGAGTTTGAACAATTTTGTTAGTTTAAGTTCCCTTGTAAATCTAAACAAGCATTTACAATGCAACGGTTTCGCCTTTGCAAAAGTTAGAGATATTGGCATTGTAAATTACAACATTTTTATTTATATGTTGGTTTTGAAAATAGATAAATAAATGGCATTGTCATTTACAATGCCAATAGCTTAATCTCTCACAATTGCGAGACCTATTGCATTTGCACACACACACACACAGAGCCACATACACAGACACACACACACACAGCCACACACACAGAGCCCCACACACAAATACACACACACACAGAGCCAGACACACACACAGAGCCAGACACACACACAGAGCCAGACACACACACAGAGCCAGAGGAGGTTACTGCTCACCTAAGCTTGTATCTTCACGCAATCTCGTACCCCGATCCAGGCCTGGCAGCGCGACCGCAGCTCCCTCTTGCCTTCAGCTAACAGGTCCAGAGCGCATACTGTACTCCCGCAATCTTCACTCGTACTTGCTGCCACTACAATGTTCTCGCCAGGCACCCCTGCCATTTCAGCATTAATCACACCCGGCACAGGATGGGGGGGGGGATTTCGCAGCCCGCACTTGCAACACTGGTTCCTAGCAGCTCCGGCCACACAGCACAAGTACGGCAGCCGCCATCTTGCCGTCGCAATACGCCTCCGGCTTCAATTTAGTTTACTGGCTCATCAGGGTCGATCGCCCTCCGCTCCAGGGCTCAAAATGGGAGAAGAGCACACAGCAATTGAAAGAGGCGAAGGCAATAATAAGGGATTAACAACAAAGCCAAGCCCAGAGACAGCACATTTTTGTGAAATGAGCACTGGTGATAAATGTATGGGGAGTGTACATGGAAAGGAAGTAGAGTTGTAAAAACGAGATGGTGAGGAATCAAAAACAGAAAAATACTGCATGCAGTCTGTCTCGGACCCAGGCCAGACTGATAGACACTCTATTCCCCAGGGCACAGCCGCAGCACTGCCTGCGCCCGCGATCATGCCACTCGAGTCGCACGCCAACCCCCGAATAGGAAAACAAAAATTTGAGCCGGCTTCCTTTAAAAAAATCTAAACATCGCACAGCGAGCCGGCCTCCCAGGGAGAGGCTCCAAGAGGAATTACCCGCAGCAGCCACCACCGGCGTGGTTTTCGTGACGTCGTCCGGCTGGCGGAGCTGGACCAGGAGGACTGTCGGGAAAGCAAGGGATGTGGTTAGAGGATGCTACGAGGATGGGCTCCAGCGTCCCATGCTACTCATGCCCGCAGTGCGCACAGATCGGGGCCAGCAATGTTGAACTAATACTAATAACGACAAATAAATGTGACTTTTCACTTACACAAAATGACCACTTCCATGGAGATCGACCCGCCCGCCCCAGATCCACGAAAAATGGCGGCTGCATTGCCGAGAAAAAAAACAAAATTACCAACCGCCCACCGCCGCATGACGTTTTCAAGGGGGCGGAAAGGAAAAAAATCGGCGGAACGCCCACCAATCGCCTCGGGAAATGACGGACAGTTCTCTCTTCCAATGGCTAGCCTCCCTTTATGGAGCTAGCCAATGGAACAGAGAGGCGGAACAAAGCCACACAGTGTAAGACATAAGATTTCGCCTGCGCGAAAGGCTGCTGCGCAGCTTTCGACAGGCGCAACCTAAAAAGTCAATTCTAGTTTGGTTGTAGTTGAAATTACTTTCGGGGCAGAACGTGAGGCCTAATGACAACAGTTGTCTCTCTGCTTTAGTTAGTTCTACATCAGTTAAATTAGGGACTGTGTTGTCTGTGGCTTTTACTTTTTCATCCACTTTTTGACTCGTGTTTTCTTGTTTGCATAGGTTCTTGAGTTTTCTCCTCCACTGTCTTCTTTGATTTCTCATCCATTCTGTTTGTGTTGTGGACTCCGGGGGTGTAAGGTTTGTCTGCGATCTTGCCTTAAAAAATCAAGCTCTTTCGCCAGCGTAACATTCACTGCTTCTGTTCCTCGAGTTCCACTTGCTAGCTCCCTTCCATCCTCCGCAGCGTTTCACTCTGAAACGAACTTATTTCGGAGGCTGACGCACCTTCTATTGTGTTCACTTTACTGGCAGCATTGTAACTCACTGTGTTGGAGCTCGTCAGGTGTTGCCTTTTAGAAGTGTCAAATTTTCTAGAAAAAGTAAAGATTTACCCTATTTTGTAATCCTTTTTGTCCCTTGCAAATTTAAACGATTTCCTGGCTTTGATATCTCTTTGCAACTTTCGCTATAAAATCTAGTTGATCCAATCCATCCACTATACCATTAATGTGTTCAATTTCCTTTAATAATGTAACACGGTCAATTTCAGCATATTTGATCAGAAGTATTATGAATCTCATGGAGGCCTCCAGGTTACTCTCTGCCCATTCATTGAGCATTAGCGAGTTTGGGTTCTCGAGACTGGGTGCCAGCATAATGCGCAATCCGCGCAGAGCTCTACCTGCATCTTGATACTTTTCTAGTGAGTATTTCTCCCATCATTTAGTGAACTCCATTTTAATGTTTTCTCTAGTGCCTTTAATAATGACTTGGCATCATTTGTTCCTGTGGTGTTCGCTGGTGCTCCATTCCTTGTATTGATATTAATTTCTGGTAAATCCAAAACCAGTGCTTCCGCCGCAGCTTCCCTTTCCTGCAGCGTGTCTTCCTCGGACATAATTGGACTTATACAAAATAGTCTTAAAGCTCTGGTACTGTAGTCTTTCGCCCTGCGCTAGTTTTTCCGCACACTTCCCCACCTGTCAATTTGTCAAATTGACAGCCCCGTTTTACCGTTGGTATATCGCAGTGTCCCGTGGGTCCTCTGACTTGCAAAACGCTGTCAATCCCAGTGCCCTGGGGTGCTTCACTTTCTGACAGGGGGCTACCATGGCTAATCTCCTTTCTGAAATGCTTAAAATTAGACACGCTGTCGGCTGAATGCCGCATGGCATGTTTTCAGGGAGGGGGTCCTTGGATCAGGAACAGCCGTATCCTGTGCCGATGATATAAAATTCCAAATCCCAATCCCAATGAACACACTTCTCAACTGAAGTAGGCACAGACTCCTTCAAGGTGCTTTAAGAATATTTATTGTCTTAATCCATTATATTATAACGTGCAAATGCATTGTCCATGACGCGTTTCAACCACAACCACATGGCCTTGATCACATGTTCACGCTGAGAATTTTGACGTGCTTTTACCCTTCTGCACCACGTGAATGGCTTCTTAATAGACATCGGCAACAAACTATGATGTTCATTATATACCCTTCTGTCAACATTTTCTTTCTTGTATATAGTTGATATTTTTACCAGTATCCAACCACAAAGTCTTCTAAACGATTAAAACATTCATCACCTACGGATGTATACATACATTTGGAAACAATCACTTGATGGAAATGCATTCAAATATACTGAACTAATAACCAAAACGTTTGCTGCTTACCAAATGTATAAATGTATAATGTTCAATTGCAAAATATTCCACATAAATATTTTACTATAAACAAGATTTTTCCGGTTGCAATAGTCTTCTACTGTAACCATAATAAAGTGCTATGTGCTAATAAAGTGCAAACATGTAAAAAAGTGCTCATATCAGGAAGTCTAATAGCAACAAAATCCTGCATCATTAAATACTGATTTAAGAATACCCAAAATATCTCCGCCATGGTTGACTGAAGTACTTTGCTGTTTTATATTAACTCTTACCAAGTAACAATATGGATATCTCTATACTTCAAACTTTCAGTTGTATGGATTTGTCTCTTAACCATATTAGCTACTATGTAGCCATCAACCAGGCCCGGTTCACCCACAAAAAACTGTGGGCGGAAGCGTGGTCAGGCTTGCCCCATCTTTCCTCCTCCAGAGTTCAACAAAATAGGTATCACTCTATTGATGTTAAATATATTGCATCATTCAACACCACAATGGCCCTGCAGTATGTGGTATGCAATTGAGCAACTTTACTCACCATTTCTGGCTGTCACTGTACATTGGCTATGTAGCTCAGTGGATTAATGTCCTCAGTGTATAACCTGTAGATTACAAGTTTGAATCTTACACAGATTTTCTTAGGCTATCTTCATTCTTAGGTTAATAAAATGGACAATTTTTAGGAGCTAATTGTGGTAATTTATCACTTCAGAAACAGGACTACCATATAATATGTATGTATATATACATATATCTATATATCTATATCTATATATCTATATATATATATATATATACATCTATATCTATATTCACTGAAAAAACCATAGGTTTCAGGAGTTATATAGTTAGGAATTCGTTTTTAAAAAACCTTTGAAATTCACTCAAAAAGCTATAAGTTTTAGTGGTGTTATAGTTAGTTGGACATTTTACTCATACAAAACCAATGAAATTGCTCCTATATAGTTAGTTGTACTAACTATATTTCGCGCACCCGCAATCCACTGCTGATGAAGTCACATATTAGATCATTCATGACATGGTCAGTGACATCACTGATGACATCTCAAATGACATCACTGATGACATCACTGATGACATCAACCCCGCGACTTTAAAACATTTTTTTTTTTTTTTTTTGCCTTGGGGGTCCTTGTGGGACCCCCTGAGCAGGTCTAGGGGGTCAGGGTGCTTCTACCCTGCCCCCTTTTTGAGTTCTACACATTTGTTTTTCTGCTTTCCTGTGCCTCAGTCTACCGAGGCACAAGATGGCTGCCAACAGTTTCTGTTTCGGAGTGTTGACAGACATTGGCAGCCAATCAGAATGCAGCTCGCGCACTAGAGGTACGCGTACGGTACGCGTACGTGCGCGTACCGTAAGCGTACGGGTAAGCTCACGGGTAAGCTTCTATAGATATATATATTTTTTTTAACCTAAATTACTCAAAATCCACAGGAGCGCATATCTTGAGACATAGCAAAGGCACATCGGGCTACCAGTCCCTACAATTTTGCCAAGTTTGGTGGAAAACCATTCAGCCGTTCGGGCTAAAAGTGAGTTTGACCGCCCTATGGAAATTAACTTGGGGAAAACACGTTTTGGGACCCCCTTTTATCTCGGCCCCCGCTTGACGAATCCCCCCCCAAACTTTCAGGGAAGGACCGGAGCGCCGCGTGGCAAAGTTAAGGAAAAATTCAGGAAGATTCCTCAACCGGCGCCAAAGTTATTCCCAATAGAATGTTGCGATTTCCCTATGGAAAACAATCCTAACTATATATACCTATTGGCTATCGCCAGTAGGTAATATATATATATATATATATATATATATATATATTCACTGAAAAAAGGAAAGGATAAAGTGGCATTATAGTTAGTTGAATATGTCAGTCACAACATTAACGATTTGAACTAAAAACAACAACACATTTACCAGTTATAGTTAGCTAACTTGCGCCCCGCCATGCACTGCTTATGACCTAACATATTACATCAGTTATGACATGTACTAAGGGGGTCATTAGGATGGCGGGTGGACTTTGTCCGCCCGCCATCCTATCGGGAAATGGGACCACCCACCATAAGGGCGGGGGTCCCGTGGGGGTCATTAGGATTAGCCCGGCACAGTAGCGGGCACATCCTGCATTCCTGCCATTGTTGCGGGCGGTGCACTCAGCACCGCCCGCCACATTGCCAGGAAGGCATGTTGTGCACTTCCCTGCACAACATGGCAAGCACTGCGCGGTGCCTGCCATGTTGTGCAGGGGGGTAACATAGGTACCCCCCAAGTGCACCCCTCACCCCCCAGAGTCCCTGGGGGCCCGCAACGGGCTCCCACAAGCAATTACCTCATGCCTTTTCAAAAGCATGTTTACGCTCCCAGGATAATATCGTTGCCGCCAGGTCAAGTTGTTGACCGGGCGGAAAAGCGGCAGAAGGTCTTTCCGTCCGCCATGGTCCCCCCCTCCATAGTAATATGGCAGGGGTAAATGGGTGGCAGGCGGGGACGGATCTCGGGTGGATCGCCACCGCCATGTGGGCGGTGTTGATCCGCCCTTAGATCCTAATGGGCCCCTAAGTATTGTAAGCAGCCTTGAGTGTTTGGACAGAATCGTCTCAGCATGACAATTTCCTTTAGCACTTTCAGACCTTGGATATTTGAAGCAAATATTGTCATTTTTTACAACTGTTGCATAGACTATACACTGTTCTTAGTAGGTACTTTTTACTACTGTATGATGTATTTCTCACGAGATTTTCACAATCTACAACAAGTGTGGTATAAAGTAAACTCTCCTGGCTGATGAGGGCTGAAAGCCCGAAACCGGTCCTAGGTTGCTTGTTTCCAGTCCAGGGAGGACCTGGCCTGGCAGGTCGGGCTGGACTGTTCCCATTGGGCAGAGGGTCAAGACTGATTTGCATATGGCTGGGTCCAAACTGGAATGGCATGGTGGGCACAAAAATCGATGTACTTAGGCCCAGATCTCTGTACTGGGGTGAATGTATGACATTGTTCTGCACTCTGTCCATCAATTGTTCTGTTTTGCATTTGTCACCCTGAGTGGGACTGGTATGCCCAGACGTGGGTCCAGTGTTCTCCATGCCACTAGAATCAAGCTATCCTGGCTGATGAGGGCTGAAAGCCTGAAACCGGTCCTGGGATGCTTGTTTCCAGTCCAGGGAGTACCTGTCCTAGGAGTTCGGGCTGGACTTTTTCCATTGGGCGCAGGGTCAAGACTGATTTGCATATGGCTTGGTCCAAACTGGAAAGGCATGGGTAGCAAACAAAACGATGGATTTAGGCCCATATCTCTGTACTGGGGTGAATGTATGACATTGTTCTGCATTCTGTCCATCAATTGTTCTTTTTGCATTTGTCACCCTGAGTGGGACGGGTATGCCCAGACGTTGGCCCCGGGCTCTCCATGCCACTGGAGTCAAGCTATCCTGGCTGATGAGGGTTGAAAGCCCGAAACCGGTCCTAGGATGCTTGTTTCCAATCCAGGGAGGACCTGGCCTGGAAGTTCAGGCTGGACTGTTCCCATTGGGTGCAGGGTCAAGACTGATTTGCATATGGCTGGGTCCAAACTGGAATGGCATGGTGAGCAAGGAAACAAGGGATTTAGGCCCTGATCTCTGTGCTGGGGTGAATGTATTACATTGGTATGCAATCTGTCCATCAATAGTTCTTTTTCATAGAGTAAACTCTCTCCATAAAGTAAACACTATTTACAGTACCCACTTTTCTGCTCATATCAACTTCATTTCTCAATGCAGGTTCGATGACTGTGAGGGTTTTGATACAGATGAAAGCTGTCCATAGTAGGGCATCCATTTTGGAGCAGATGCTGAGTATCTTGCAGAGCTTGGCTTTCTCTGAACAGTTGAATACATATTGAACACCATGTGCAATGAGTATTTCCCATATATCTTGGTTGATTATTAATGTGAACGAGGCTACCTGTGAAGTGTATGGCATAGGGTTAATGTTGCACATGCTTGCTGTGTCTGTGATAGCATTAATGATGCGTCATATTATGCGGAGCTATTTACTTTCAGGACTCCAATGCCCTACTATTTTATAGAGTAATCTGTAAAAGAAGCGTGGATGATTTCATCAGTGATGCCATTAATGGTGTCATTTGAGATGCCATCAGTGATTTCATCAATTATGTCAAAGAACAAGTCATGAGTGATTTTAAACGTGAGTTATAAGCAGTGCATGGCGGGGGTGAAAGTTATAGTTAGCTCTGCTAACTAGAACTGGTGAATTTCAGTTTTTTTGTTCAAAAAGTTAATGTTGTCACTGACATATTCATCTAACTATAACGTCACTTTAACCTTTTGTTTTTCCAGTGAATTTCTAAGGGTTTAAAAAAAGATCTTTGTATTACACCATGACCTAACTATAACATTACTTTAACCTTTTTTTGTTGTCTAGTGCATACTCTACACTACAGCTGCATAGAGGACCACTAGATAATGTCTCCAGTAACCTTGTGTACATGTGTAATTTTGGCAATATTATTGTTCCTCAAGCGTCTTTATAAATAAATCAGAGATAAAATGAATCCACATATAGAGAAGATGACGAGATTACAAAGAGTTGAATCTGCAACATACAACGGTACTTCCTGTTAATTATATGAAGTAAGTGCTTCTTTGTTTGGTGGAGATATCCTTTTATTCCGTTGCATCAAGAAACCAACATCAATGGGAAATGCACTCGGGTCACTTTGGTAAGTTGATCTATCCATCTGCCTGGAAAATGGCGCGAATGCTGTTGCATACTACTAATGTAGAAGGGGCAGGGGCAAACAGGCGGCGCTTGATTTGGGGGCTGTTTCATACTCAGCAGCAATTAACAGAGAGAATCAAGGACTCTGCTCTCAGACCAGGAGAAGACAAGATAGAATCAGCTAGTCTTGGATGTCACTACAGAAGAATCCTCGCTTCAATAATTCAATGATGTATTCACCTCCATCAAGGACTTCAGATAGCTTTTCAATGTTCAATTGTAAAGAAAACACACTGTCCATCAGCCAGGAAATTACGGGAATACTGATGCATACAACTAAGGTGGAAGTGACTGGGCAAAACGTGTGGAGCTTGTAGGAGATTTGGCAACTTTGCATACTCAGCAGCAATTAAGAGAGAGAACTGTGGACTCTGCTCTCAGACCAGGAGATGACTTGTCTTGGACAGTCACTACAGAAGAGGTGTGGTGCAGCGGCCAGGGCAGCTTACTTCAGAGCACAGGGATCATGGTTTGATCCCCGTCGGCAGCTAAGCCCAGCACCTTGTGACTATGGGCAGTAGCTCACTTAATTTCCACGACAGCCCCCAGCGCCTTCAGACCCGTAAGGATGAGTAGTTTGCGCTTTACAAATACGGAGAAAAGATTGCTGTCCAATAAATCAGTGATGCATTCACCTTCATCAAGGATTTCAGATCGTTTTTCAACATGCAATTGTAAAGAAAACACATTGTCCATCAGCATGAAAAATGGCCAGAACACCGTTGTATACTACACACATGGAAGGGGCAGGGCCAAACAGGCAGGGCTTGTAGGTTGAAAACCTACACACTGACAGGATCGCGTGCGCTTATTATGCCGCTGTGAGACTTTTTTGAAAACTGTATCGAGTGCCTTACTTTTATGAAATATTACGTGTTGCCCGAGGAACATAACATATACCATACATTTAAAGCCCTGAAGAAGTCTCTTAATGAGACGAAACGCATTGGCTATGATGAAATCGTTTATGGAAGAAGTTTCTGTTCTGTGAATAATAAAGTGAATTTTGGATCAAGAAATACGCCTACCGAATTTGACACTTCTTTTCCCTATGTGCAACTGTTTTCATGAAATATCAGCTTGAATTTGATTGTGATAAAGAGTATTACTAACTTGCCTACAGAGTGCTGAAACCTTCATTGCTGTTATATTGAATTTGTCGGATTGATTCCTACATTAAGGGGAGTATAGGGGGGAGTACTCCTTGGTTTCGTGCACCATCAAATAAATTAGGAGACACTGAGGTGCCGGGTTTTTAAGAACCCGGTGGTGCCAGGGGATAACACCCGAAGACCTCTGAGTTCTCCCTTGTTCCGGACCACAGAAACATGGAGTCTTCTAGTCACAGTCAGAGATCAAGTTTTATTGGTAGCTACCAAGTAACATGTGTCCTAGAAGCACGACAACGCGGATCGTGTGTTCTCAGGAGACTGTTCGTTTTTACAGAACAAGCCTTCTCCCTATATACAGAAATAATAGCTGCAAGCAAGAATTCTTGAGTTTATGATAAGGCTGTACACATATTTCTACAATAATACAAAGAGCGAAGTCATGTAGGCAAGCCCATATTTTAGACGTCCAATTCGTGATAGATTACCCGGCCAGGCCCGGAACTCCCATCAGATATCGACGAAACCCCAATAAAGAAAGGCACCTCCTAGTCATAAAACTGGCCATAAACAAGGAACGCGGACAGGTGTGTGTGTGTGTGTAGAAAACATGATCTGTACGCGGTGAATGGTTTGTGATATGTTATGCATTGATGCTATCGTATTCGGCCACTGGGCGAGGAGCTGCCCAAACAGGTTTGGCTGGAGGCAAGGGGGTCAGTTGGGACAGGTCAGGGGGGAGTCAGGGAGAGGTGGACGTGTCCTTTTAGATCAAGCTCGACCTTACTCAATTGACTTATCATGAGGGCAAGACACAAGATGGATGCCGTTTACAAAATGGAGTCTGAGGGGTCGGAACGGAAACTACGATTTAGGGGTGTTGGCATTCCTCGATCATGACGCAAATATACAGGGATGATGTCATAATCATTACCGGTCCGTTGACACCAAATTCGTCATGGGATGTTGATATTTTGTGGCACGGGCATTGGATCTCGATACTGGGATGACAGTAGGGTCCAGAATTTCAGAACCACAGACCCTCCTTTTGTCCTCATATAAGGCAATAACTCATGTTAATCTGAGTCCAAATCTGTATTAATGAATTCGTGGAGATGTTGCTGTAGCATCATTCTGTTGCTCAGTTCGTCCCTTGACACAGGCTTCCTTACACATGGGGTAGCACAGAGGCCATATAGTGCAGGAGCGCACTGTACACACAGGCAGAACATAAACAGAAGCGCTAAGATCATCCCAACGAAGATCAGTGTTTTCCATCCCCAGGCAGTGATCAGGCCCCAGAACCACCCTAGAAGGGACCAATCTCCTTTTTCCACGTGAAGGGAACCAGATATTTCGTGTAGTTTGGAGATGGCCTGGTACACTGTCGGTGCATTATCAGGGATGAAAATACAGCAACTAGATTGGATCACTCTGCATACACCACCACGATCGGCGAGTATGATATCTAGGGCAACTCGGTTCTGAAGGGTCATAAGTCGATCCGACTGAAGCTCGGTTGTCAAGTTGTCAAGGGCTCCGGCCGTTGTAATCACGGCGGATTCAACTATCCTCGATAACTGGCGAATATTCCTGCTGTTCACCATAGGCCCCCAAAATGGCAGAAAACCCTTTGCGAAGTCTGCAAATTCCTGACCCGCGGTGTCGTCTTTACTCAGGACACCTCTAGCTGTCCTTGTCCGATGGTAATCTGCTCTGGCCGTGTAGGTGGGAGGCAGCAGAAATGAGATGAAGCATGTACCTGAGAAGTCAGGGGGCAACCATGTGTAGGCTTGGTCGTGGCAGACGAAATACGTGCCTTTGGCTGCTAAGAGTATAGGGGAGGTTCGGGAAGCGAACACATATGTTTCCGTGCATATGCTCTTTCCTAATTGTGCTTTGGGATCCCTACCGATACCTTGTAAACATAAGTGACCTCGGTGGGGTACTATCCAAACTGGGCGGGATTTCTTTGCTGCCTGGCTCTTACTCAGGTAAACCCCATTCTTAGTTATGTTCCAACGACTGTATGGAGTGAGTTCATCTTTGGGGATCGCTAGATATGTGTCGAACTCCCTACTCATATTTCTTATCCCTGCTACTAGTGCCTTGTTACTGGAATCGCTCTCAGTGGAACGGGTCGGGTATGGTTCTAGGGCGAATAGGAACATGGTCTGGAAAGCCCACAGAGAACCATAATAACTGAATGGCAGGATAAAGTATGGGATACCCTTATCAGTTGTGTGTGGCATGAGTCCGCATATCCAACAGTTCGATGTGTTCATTATGGACTGGTGTTGGTGTAGAAGTTGAATGAATGAGTTATTTACAAATTCGAGTCTTCTGGCAGACTCGTGTTCAGGTAGAGGGTGAAAGGAGTGCGGAGAGAGAGTGGGAAGAGGCGTTGGCCGAGTGTCATTTGAAAACAAGGAAACTTGAAATACGAATAGAGCATAACCAGTCAAGAACATCGCTATGCTACATAGCATTAAAACACATATTATCAGGAACCTTCTTTTGGACAGTATTGTGCATAATTGTCTTTCAAAGTTCTTGAATCTGATAGGTCTCTTTACCCTAGGAAACTCCATCCTCTAGTTGCTGCCCGCGGTGGTAGATTGATTCTGCCAGGGAGTGCGCTCTGTTTAGTCCGGGGTAACTCCCTTGGACCAACCAGAACCGTTGACCTAAACGTCCCCAGCTGCACTCCCCAGACTTCAACCGCGACCCTAGCAGCAGAACCGGATGGCGGTTCGAAAATCAAAAATGAGCAAGTTCCCTGAGAGTGAGAGAGCTGAAAAATCAAAAATAGTTCTTGGGGGAAGGGAAATCACATTAATTTGCTTTTTATTAGTCTCTTTGTCTAGACCTTAGATTGTATCGTCGTTTCCCAGGTACGGTGTGGTCTTCAAACAATGTCTCAGGTTCGGTAGTGTCCAACTGCATTGACGGTGGCACAAGTCCTTGTAAAATATGATCACTCTCCTTTTCGGTACCAGTTTCTTTTAAACGTGCATCGCTGAAAGGGATGAAGCGAGGTATGGATTCTGTCTCAGAGTCGGCAAGTCCTTCATTGACCCACCGGTCGTATGGGAGGGGTAGAGGGACCCGTTTACAATGGGTCCCGTGCACCCAGTTCTTTTTGCCTTCCACCCGAACGGCTGATCTCGTGGAAAGAAGTACCAGGTACGGTCCGGTCCACCTCGGCTGTCCGTTGTTTGTGCGCTGGAAATTCCGCACCAAGACCCACGTGCCGGGTTCGATGGAGTGACCTGGATCGTCAGAGGCTGGCGGAGAGGAACTGTGAACCTGTTGGTGTAAAACACGCAATTTAGTTGTTAATTCGCACAAATAGTCAAGCAGTACGGGGTGTTCTATTTCGCTGAATTTCTTTGGCCTTGGCACGCCCCAGACGTTGGCTGGGCGGCCAAACACTATTTCATGGGGGCTAAGTCCTAATCTGGAATGGACGGTCATTCTGGTCGACAGGAGTGCTAGAGGCAAGGCGTCAGGCCATTTAAGACCTGTACTGGCTTGGATCTTGGCTAATTTGAGCTTTAACGTGCCATTGTAGCACTCTACTAATCCAGCCGATTGGGGGTGGTTCGCAGCGTGGAACTTTTGGCGTATGCCTAGACACTCACACACTCTCCTCATCACACGTCCTACGAATTCACTTCCATTATCACTCCAGATCATTCTAGGCATGCCGAATCTAGGGAAGAATTCTTTGACAAGGGTTTTGGCAGTTGACAAGGCGGTATTGTCCTTAAGGGGGTATGCTTCCACCCACCTTGAAAAAGCGCAAACAACAACGAGCACATACTTCAGATTGTTGCACCTCTCCATGTGGATGAAATCGAGCTGCAAAACCTCGAACGGATACGTTGGAGGCGCAAAATGACCAGCTGGAGTTGGTGTTCCCTTACCGGGATTATGTTTTAAACATACCATACAGTTTCTGACCACATTCTCTGCATATTTTGGGATATTACTATTCTGCCATACTGGGGCCAATAGCTTACATATTCCTTTCGAACTGATGTGCGCAAATCCATGAGCTATTGTTACTACTGCAAGTACATAGGCGTTAGGTAATAGCCATCGCTGGTGTTCCGACAATTCGACCCAACAACCATTCGCATCTAACCTACCCTTACTTTCTCTCCATTCATTCACCTCTTTCTCAGTTGCCTAGGCTTGTATAGATTTCACGCTTTCGATGGTGTCCTCACACATTCCCACATCAGTAATCCATCTAGCGGGACCTACAACATACATCCGACTCATTGTGTTCCTTGCAGTCTCTTTCGCAACCTCGTCTGCAAATGCATTCCGGCGGCCAACATCGTCTTGAATCTTTTTGTGTGCACTGCATTTCACAATGGCAACTTGTAGTGGCAAGGTCAGTGACTCGAGGAGCTCATTAACCAGCTGACCATGCTGTATCTTTGCACCATGTGACGTCAGGAATCCACGTTCACGCCACAATCTCCCAAAACTGTGAGCCACACCAAAGGCGTATTGGCTGTCAGTGTACACATTCGCTCGCTTTCCTTTCGCCAACACACATGCTCTTGTAAGTGCAATTAGCTCTGCAGCTTGTGCAGAATTGTGGGAAATGCGCGCGGTCTCCATAATGGTGTGTAATGTTGTTACGGCATAGGCTGCAGTCGTATCACCATTTGGCAACTTGAAACATGAACCATCAACCCATAAAGTATCATTGCATTCAGGAAGGGGAGTGTCCTGTAAGTCTACTCTCCCTTTTGTCTCTTCTTCTGTCCTAAAGCAGCAGTCATGTTTATCAATCTCGTCTGTTTCTGTCGGGATGGGTAGTAGCGTAGCGGGGTTGAGTGTATCACACT
This sequence comes from Lissotriton helveticus, assembly GCF_964261635.1. Classification (NCBI taxonomy): domain Eukaryota; kingdom Metazoa; phylum Chordata; class Amphibia; order Caudata; family Salamandridae; genus Lissotriton; species Lissotriton helveticus. Next base: position 1,778,841,247 of record NC_136065.1, read on the forward strand.
TCTTTATGTGGATGTGACTTGCTAACAGTGTAAGTTCGTAACTGGATAGTCGAGCGCTAGTGAGATGTTGTGTCTTCGTCCTGTTTAGCAAAATGTCTACTGCATGCGGGACCATAACGATCAGAGTATTATTCATGACTAATCCAGCGGACTGTCGAATGCAGACAGCTGCTGCGGCGGTGGCCCTCAGACAACTTGGTAGTGCCTTAGCCACAGGATCTAGAGTTGCCGAAAAATACGCGCATGGGCGCTGTCTGTCCCCAAAGTGTTGTGTTAAGACTGATAATGCACAACCTTCCTTCTCATGGACGTATAATGTAAAAGGCTTACTGTAGTTGGGGTTTCCCAACACAGGAGCCGAACACAATGCATCACGCAACTCGTGGAAACTCGTCTGACAATCTTCAGACCAGGGCATAGGATTGGGCGTGTCTTTACAGAGTAGTGCCAGCAAGGGTTTGGCTAGTAGTGAGAAATTCGGTATCCATTGTCTACAGTACGATGTAATGCCCAAGAAGGCTCGAACCTCTCTCTGTGTCCTTGGGGCACTCAGTTCTGCAATTGCCTGTATTCTTTCTGGTGTCAGTCTCCTTCCCTCCTTCGATAAGATGTGACCTAGGTAGGTTACTTCTTGTCGGCAAAATTGTAGTTTGGAAAGAGAGACTTTGTGCTTCATGTCACATAAGTGACGCAATAATAATAACGTAGCTTTCTTGCAAATCTCTTCAGTGTCTGCAGCGATCAGCAGATCGTCTACATACTGAATCAGCGTTGAACCATCTGGTAGAACAATCGTGTCCAGTTGTGTTTTCAAGGCCTGACTGAATATGGATGGGCTTTCGCAGTAGCCTTGAGGAGCGCACTTGAAGCGGAAGCTTCGTCCTCCTAAATTGAAGCCAAAAATGTCTCTACTCTCCTCAGCAATCGGGATGCTGAAGAAAGCGTTCTTCAGGTCAATCACCGAGAACCAAGCTGCTGAAGCTGGAACCATTGTCAATAAAGCAGTAATGTCGGGGACAACTGGAAACTGTGGGATAACTACCTTGTTCACTTCTCTGAGGTCGATCACGAACCTGTAAACAGGGGGCTGTGAAGGATCGGTACGCTTTAAGACTGGTAAAACTGGACTGTTACAAACATTACCTGTTGTTTCTTCGATGACATTTTTATCGATCAGATCATAAACGATCGTCAACAACGCCTTTTCGCATTCGCTAGATATTTTGTATTGGGGAATACGTGGCAACCTAACGTTGGCTTTCAAAGTTATGACATACGGTGCTATCTCCAAACGACCTACATCATTAGAACCATTAGCCCAAAGTACATCAGGAAGACACGACAATTCAGTCGCAATATTTTCTTTTGACACATACATTGGAGAAATGACTTTCTTACCTAAAGTAAGTTGTACTCCCAAGGGAGAACAGTACAAAGTCGCATATAACCTTTTTAGCAAATCCAAACCTAACAAATTTTCACCGCAACCTGTTGTAAGAATGAGGGGTGCTTCTAATTCGCATGGGCCAACAGAAAGGGATATAGGACTAGAGATCGGGTTTCTAACAGGGGCGCCAGAGAAACCTACTGAGACATTCATTTCGCCAGACAAAGGTGCGCCAGGAAGTTTTGAGTGCATAATAGAACTTTTAGTAGCACCAGTATCCAGCAGAAATGGCTCTGACACTCCTGAGGCAATCACCTCGACATAGGTCCATTCTGATCTACTGGAACTGAAACGACTCCCTCTCTTTGTCCATGGCTGTCCTAGCAATCATTACCCTCATTTTCGTGTTCGGTGTAATAGTCGTCAGCATAGTACTGAGCTGACCTAGACGATGCATTATTCTGTTGGTCAAAGCTGTTCATGGAATTCTGAGGCGGAAAAGAAGTTGTATTCTGGGTGAAATTTCCACGGCTCCTACCTCTAGGGGCATGTTGAACACCTCTTCCCCTTACACCTGAAGCGCCGTTTAAACGTCGCGCAAGAGCCGGACAATTACCTTTAAAGTGACCCTCTTCCTTGCAATACGCACATTGATTCGGGCCATACGGAAGACGCTGATGGGAAAACTCGTTTCCTTGCGCGTTTCTCGAATACTGCTGTTGTGGTTGATAATTGGGCTGACTAGCCATACGAGGCGGATAGGCCTGCTGGAGAAGAACCTTAGTTTTTAAATCTTTCGTCTTTTTGTCTGCCTTATCTAGCTCGTCTTTGCGCCTATTTTCATAGTACTGGGCTGTAGCTAAAATCTGCGCTGACGTAGAGACAGCCCAAGCACTCTCTGAATCTTTTAGTTTAGTACACAGTTCAGGAAGCAAATTATGTACGAATTTGTCTACAAACAATCTTTGACCACCCTCGGTAGCCATATCTTGACCACTATGATCGGTGAAAGTCTCCTCAAATCTCGTGAAAAAGTCAGACACATTCTCATCCTTCTTCTGCTTGCACGCAGATAGCTTGTCCCAGTTTACCCGTAACTCAGGCATTAATGTTTTCATGTACGTGATAATTCTACCGGGAAGTTCGGCTATTAACGGCTCAGGTTTAGAACCACCAATTTGTCTAGCATCTATAGCGGTAATATTAGCCCATGAGTCACCTAGTTCTTGGTCATGGTCCGTATGACGAATTTTACTCCATAAAGGATGTGGAACAACGTTCCCAAACAACATGTCTACATCCGCTAAATTCATTATACATGAGCTTGCAGTTTGCGATAACTCCTTATAATACCCAGTCGGGTTTTTACGGGGATCAGGTAGTGTCTGCTTGAGCGCTAAAACTTCGGATCTTTTCCAGGGGACAGGTACCCATACACGCTGGAAATGTGGCAGAATTGGTGGATTTGCATTCGCATCACCTTCCCTCCAAACCGGAGGAACCTCTCTCATGGGGTACTGTCTCGCTCTTTTCCCACCTGATACGTCGTCTTCGTGCAATGATCTAGAGACGTTTCCCTTACTCCTATAAGAGAGCAATAACTCTATCGCTTTCTCAACATCTGCACCTACAATCATACCTTCATGGAACTTAAAGCGTGTACGCCATAGTTCGTCCATTGTGCATTTGGGATCATTCGTCTCCAAATCTTCGTACAGATATACACACATTTCTTCGAATACGTATCTCTGAGTGGGTGCATTCCATTGACGAAAAACGTCCATAACAGACTGAACATCATATCTAACAGTATCCGCAATCCATTGGCGTGCTAGTTCATTCAGCACTTTTCTTTCCTCGTAATCAGGCAGTTGACTACGTAACTGTCTATGTTCTGTTTTAGGGGTCGTTTTAGGCGACCCAAAGAAAGGTGAAAACAGACTAGTGACGGTACCTGTCACTCTTTGTCTAGTAGAAGGAGAACCTTGCGGAGGGGCAAGTGCATCGGAAAAGACAGGCTGAGGCAAAGAAGAAATCGAGGCCATAGCAGAGGAAGTTGAAACAGTGGCAGACGTAGTATCATAGGGAACAGTTGGAGCTGTAGGCAAAGTGGTAGAAGTAGATGGAGTATGTAGCAAAGATGGCGGCCCTTGAGAAGGCTGCGCCGGAGAAGTAGAAACCAGCTGAAGAGGAGCTGGCGTTCGTGCAAGAGCTGGGTTACGTGCGCCGGGGCGCGGTATAGTAAAATGCTTTGGTGGTGCGGTAGCGTCTAACGCATACGGTGGAGGTGAGCTCAATAATTGGGACATTAACGGATCTTTCTCGGATCTTTCCTCTTGACCTCGTCCCTTATTTGGTAAAATTGGGTAGCATTTATCTACTGCTAGTTTCTTGCTCCTAAGTATTTGTTCGCTTTCTTGCTCTTCCTCGTTATCCCTGTATGCAATGGCAGCTTGCACCATTGACATACCTCTTTTATTCCTTTTTGCTAATTTTATTTCTTTCTGTTTGGCCTCTTTGCGCCATAAGCGAAAAGAGTCAAACATCGCCGGCCGGGCTTTTTTCTTGAACAATTTGACCTCTAGGTTATCTAATATTTCTGAGTCAAAACTACCATATTGGGGCCATTTTAAAACACCATCCTTGCGGGTGTATTTTATCCACACTTGATTATATGTGATGGGACCTACGCCATGCTTCACATAGAGCTCATACGTTGGAGTTCCAATCGGAGGAACCGGACAAGAATCCTCTAATCGGGAGTCCTTACTACAACCAAGACAAAACAAGTTTCCAAGTCTGCTAAAACAAGGCATCTTCGCTCACTCGTTTAGCTTCAAACTTCAAAGGATTATCGATTACGATATTTCTCGTGAAAACACGAGTCCTTCGGCTTTGGGGCTTGCAAGTACCAAATCAAAGCGTATCTCAAGGATACCAAAAACTAAGGATCAAACTAAGGACTGGGAGACGCTCCACTTATACTTAACTGAAGTATTTGAAGATCGGTGACGTCGCTAGAAGACTCGTCTATCGTTTCACTCTACCAAGGATCACTGGGTCCAAAACAAGGCGATAGTCAGGGCAGCAGTCCTTCGTAGCCGTCGGGACGCGGGAAACCTCACAGCAAAGACCTTCGGAACCACGTCGACATACAGGGGTCGCTGAAGTGGCTGGCCGTCCTCTGGAATTTTCACACGAAGCTCCTCACGAACATCTGGCTTGGACAGTTGCCGCTTGATACCGCCCCATGTTGGGCGCCAACTGAGGTGCCGGGTTTTTAAGAACCCGGTGGTGCCAGGGGATAACACCCGAAGACCTCTGAGTTCTCCCTTGTTCCGGACCACAGAAACACGGAGTCTTCTAGTCACAGTCAGAGATCAAGTTTTATTGGTAGCTACCAAGTAACATGTGTCCTAGAAGCACGACAACGCGGATCGTGTGTTCTCAGGAGACTGTTCGTTTTTACAGAACAAGCCTTCTCCTTATATACAGAAATAATAGCTGCAAGCAAGAATTCTTGAGTTTATGATATGGCTGTACACATATTTCTACAATAATACAAAGAGCGAAGTCATGTAGGCAAGCCCATATTTTAGACGTCCAATTCGTGATAGATTACCCGGCCAGGCCCGGAACTCCCATCAGATATCGACGAAACCCCAATAAAGAAAGGCACCTCCTAGTCATAAAACTGGCCATAAACAAGGAACGCGGACAGGTGTGTGTGTGTGTAGAAAACATGATCTGTACGCGGTGAATGGTTTGTGGTATGTTATGCATTGATGCTATCGTATTCGGCCACTGGGCGAGGAGCTGCCCAAACAGGTTTGGCTGGAGGCAAGGGAGTCAGTTGGGACAGGTCAGGGGGGAGTCAGGGAGAGGTGGACGTGTCCTTTTAGATCAAGCTCGACCTTACTCAATTGACTTATCATGAGGGCAAGACACAAGATGGATGCCGTTTACAAAATGGAGTCTGAGGGGTTGGAACGGAAACTACGATTTAGGGGTGTTGGCATTCCTCGATCATGACGCAAATATACAGGGATGATGTCATAATCATTACCGGTCCGTTGACACCAAATTCGTCATGGGATGTTGATATTTTGTGGCACGGGCATTGGATCTCGATACTGGGATGACAGTAGGGTCCAGAATTTCAGAACCACAACACTAGTCATTTGTGGGTGCGGATTCTACTAGCCTCTGCCCTCTGGTCAATTGCTTGTTTAGAGCTTGTAGGTGATTTGGTACCTTTGCTTACTCAGCAACAATTAAAAGGGATAACTGTGGATTCTGCTCTCAGACCAGGAGACAACAAGATTTTGTTTAAAGGGTAGGGGGACCGTGCAGCCTCCTCTCCCATAGACCATCATGGTACGAGGGACCCTATTGCCCTAGGGCCCATAATATTTTTATTTTTTTTTTGAAACTTTTTATTGATTTTATAACACAAACACAAACAACTTGCAAGGAGAGAAGAAAAAGAGACATCAGTATATACAACATTGCAGTACATGGTGGCGGAGCGGGAAGGGCAATACCATAAGCATTTGTTCCATCGAGAAAGAATCTCACAAGGGGGGGGCAGAAGAGACAAATTGCAACCAGTATACAATAGCATGTGAAGGAACCCTCGGGTTACGGGGACGTGGGTGCTACATCTGGGTCAGGAAGAGGAGGGGCACATATATCACCACGGTAAGTGTTCCACTGAGTCCATATCTTCCCCCATTTTCGGGGGGTACCTCGAGAAATATATACCGTTTTTTCTCTGAACATGCACCAGTCCATGTTTTGTTTCCATTTCCGAATCCCGGGCGGGCCCTGAGCGCCCCATAGTTGCGCAATGTCCCGTTTGGCAATCATATTGCCCAAGGTCACCCACCGAAGCTGCGACACGGAGTAATCATTCGGTTCCCATACATTCAGCAGGCATCTCCTAGCTTCCGGCATCGATCGCACCCCCGTAACCTCACTCATCACCTCGTGCACACGGGACCAGAATCGCACTATCTCAGGGCACTCCCAAATGATATGTAAGAAGGTGCCCAGGAGACCGCATCCACGCCGACACAAACCATCCACAGAGAAGCCCATGTGTACCAAACGGGGACCAGTGACATACACTCTATGCAGGATTTTAAGTTGCACAAATCGAAGGCGTGCCTGGATGGCCACCTCCTTAGGGGAGGAAATCGCCGCCTGCCAGTCCTCATCGTCCAGCTCCAGCCCATCACCAGTCCAGACCTCTCTAAGGCGAACCAGGAGATCAGACCTGGAGTTGATTATTTTTTTATAAATAAGCGAAATCGTACTATCAGGAACATGTCCGTCCAGTACCCTGTCTTCAAGCGGGGACGACTCCGGTATCTCCACACCCGAAGGGAAGACCGAGAGCACCGCGTGGCGAACCTGCGCATAGCGAAAAAATTCACGATCGCTCAAAGCGTACTCGGTTTTCAATTCCTCGAACGTCTTCATTCTCCCCTTAGTCCAGACATCATCAATCCTGCTGATACCAATCAAGTCCCACCTATCAAACCCCCGGAACTGCCAAAGTGAGCCAAGTCTATCAGACGCGTACAGGGGGGTGGCACGAGTCAATTTACCAGTCCACCCAAGCGCCATGGAAGCATGTCGCCACACCTGGACGGCAGTCCTGGTGGGGCCCGTCACGTTGCGAGGGGTGATTTTCGAGTAGAGGGCTCTATTGAAGTCGCCCCCCGGTAACAACCATTTGTCCATCTCGAAGGCCGGATTCGGCAAAGGGCCATACATGCAATGATTTATCGCCCCCAGTTGAGACGCCCAATAATAGCGACGGATATCAGGTAAAGCAATTCCACCGTCGTACCACGGGAGCGACAATTTAGCAATGGCGATCCGGGGCCTACCCCCCCACACCAGTTGCCTCTGTAAACTTTCAACCTCACGGAAGTATGTAGCCGGGACGACGTCAAGTGTGTTTTGCAAAGCGTAGAGGAAGCGGGGCAGTGACATCATCTTAAACAATGCCGCTCTACCCAGGGGAGAGAGAGGAAGTTTCCCCCAAGCGACCACATCCGCCCGAAGGCGCTGAAGAGGGGGCAGTAAGTTACGGTCAAACCGCAGTGCAGGGCTCAGCGTGATAAAAATGCCCAGGTATTTAAAGCCATCTTTCACAATCGCGATAGGACAACCACTTGGCAGGAGGGGGGCGGCACCCGACAGGACGTATACACAGGACTTCGACCAGTTGATGACAAGACCCGAGTTTTTGCGGAAGGACGTTAAGACATCAAACAGTACAATGAGGGATTTACGGGGTGATGTAAGATAGAGCAGAATATCATCAGCGTAGAGGGATACACGGTCTTCAAACCCCGAGTTCCACCTAATGCCCTTCAGGGACGGTTCCCACCTCAACCAGGCCGCCAGCGGTTCCAAGGCGAGAGCAAACAACAAGGGGGACAAGGGACAGCCCTGTCGCGTCCCTCTGCTCAGAGCAAAGGGCGCAGAGACCCGACCATTGACCACTACCTGAGCCATGGGACCGGCGTAAAGCAATTTGACCCACCGAACGAACTCCGAACCGAAACCAAACTTAGCAAGAACCGCCCACAAATACGGCCATTCTATTGTGTCAAACGCCATCGTAGCGTCTAAGGACGCCAAGATGGCGGGCTCACGCAGCGTCTCGGCCCGTGCCAGGACGCCATGCAACCTTCGGAGGTTAAGCGCCGTGTTACGATGCGGTATAAAGCCGGATTGATCAGGGTGAACCAGTTCCCCAATAACGGTCGCCAAACGTGTCGCCAGCAACTTGGCCAAGATTTTAGGTTCCGCGTTAATCAACGAGATGGGCCGAAAAGAGGCACAGCGATCCCGAGGTTTACCATCCTTGTGGATGACAACAATAGTGGCCAGTCTCTGGTCTGGCGGGAGAAAACCCACCTCCAAAGACTCAAGAAACATAGAGCGCAGATGAGGAGCTAGCGAATCCGGGCGCAGTTTATATAGCTCAATGGGGAGCCCATTAGGGCCCGAGGCCTTGCCGGATCGGACCGAACGGACAGCAGCGGCAATCTCGTCCACAGTAGGCGGGGCTTCCAGAGCATCTCTATCAATGTCAGACAATCGGGGAAGTGCAATATCACGCAATAGCAAGCAGGAGTCCTGCTCTGACCGATCAGACACCTGGGAGTACACCTCGCGGAAATGATCGGCAAAACATGCAACAATATCAACAGGATCTGTACAACACTCTCCATTCTCCGCAACAATCATAGGGACGACACGACTTGCATTCTCCCTCTTATCCAACCAAGCAAGCAGTTTCCCAGCCTTATCACCCACATCATACAAGCGTCCCTGCTGTTCCCTCCCCATTTCCTTAGCAGCCTCAGTGACCAGAGCTCTGTATTCATGTTGCTTCAACTCCAGTAGATGCAACCCCTCAGCGGTAACCCCAGATTCCAAGCGCTCCTCCAGGGCCGTGACCTCCCCCTCAAGTCGAACCATCTCAGCACGGTTGGCCAACTTCACGCTACCAATCAGTGAGAGGGCCTGGCCACGAATGACCGTCTTGTAAGCTTCCCAAAGTAAACTAGGGGAGGAAACAGAGCCCACATTTTCCTCAAAATAACAATCGTGTGCTTTAACCAGCTCACCCCTGACCCTGGGGTCCTTCAAATACCAGGGGTTGATCGGAGCCACTCGGCCCGCCGAACCCTGCCGTGCATCAACCACCAGCCAAAGAGGAGAATGGTCCGAGATGCCCCGTGCCAGATGTTTAACTTCCCGTATGAGGGATGCATGGGGGAGGGCAGTAATACGTGGTCCAACCTCGAGAGACTACCATGAGCACCAGAATGATAGGTATATTGCAACTGTCCTGGGTGAAGCAACCGCCAGCAATCAGTGAGCCCCAGCGTCTCCAGGAAGTCACTCAACCAAGTCTGGGCCTTCGGCAGTTCCCTGGGAGGGTGACGATCACGCATCCCCGAGACCACTGCATTAAAGTCACCCCCAACCAAAAGCAGACCCTCGGGGAGACCCAGGATAAGTCCACTGAGATCAGCAAATGTGGTGGCCTGGAGGCCCGGGGGCACGTACACAGAAATCAAAATAAGAACCTTCCCCTCCCAGCGCCCCACAATTGCGGCGTATCGTCCCTTATCATCCAGAATGACATCATCTATGGCCAAGGGGAGGGAGGTCCGAACCAGAATGCCCGCCCCCCTAGAGCCCGAAGTGAAACCCGAGTGCGCCACAAGGCGATAACCACGCCTATTCAAAGCGTAGCACTTGTTGCCGAGCAAATGAGTCTCCTGCAGTAAAACGACATCTGGAGTCAAACGTTTCAGCAATTGCAACACCACCCTCCTCTTAATGCCATCCCCCAACCCGTTCACGTTCCAACACAATAACCGAAGTCCCCTACCCCCCATCCCCGTGTTCAGCCCCTCCCCCGCCCCACACCCAAAGCGACCGCAAAAAACAGGAGTGCGCCCTTCCTTCGCCTTGCAAGTAACAAGAAAATTCAAACAAACAACCCAGTTCCCCCAACAATGTCAAAACAACTATACCCCCCACCCCGCGCCCCTGCTGAAGACCAAAAAGCCCCATAAACTTGCAGTGTGCCTGTCGCCCAACCACCCAACTAGTCTACGAAAAGAAAACCCAGGAGGAGAAAGGACCCGTTCACCCCCCACCCACCCCCAAAGAGACTATTACTTCCAAACATTAAGAACAAAACATAGCACAGTTCAAAGCCATCAGGAAGGGTACGGGGTCAAAGTCAACAGCTACTCCTGCTCTGTCGGGCCACCTTCCGCCCGATCCGACTTGCCAGAGTCCTCAAAAGGTTCAGGATCCGTAGGCAGCGTGTCAAGCCAGTCACTCACGACCCCAGGATGGTCGAAGAAAAAAGTACGATCCCTATGTACCACCCGCAAACGGGCCGGAAAGAGCATGGCATACTTCATAGACCTTTCCCGGAGCCTCTTCTTGACCCCTTGGAACCCCAGCCTCTGTTTCTGGACCTGTTGTGTAAAGTCCGGATAGAAGCTGACAGTAGAGTTCTCAAAGGCAATGGGACCAGACTGCCGCGAAGCCTGCAGGATAGCGTCTCTGTCTCGGAAATGAAAGATCCTCGCAATGATGGGTCGAGGGTTCGCACCCGATTTAGGTGTGCCGCCGGGGATCCTATGTGCACGTTCTACAGCGAAGAACTTGCTGAGACCCTTGGGCGCCAAGTGATTCAGCACCAGGTCTTCCACCAATAGGTCCGTCAAGGCAGCGGTCGATGATTCCGGGACCCCAATCAGGCGGATGTTATTGCGCCTGGCACGGCTTTCATAGTCCTCTAGGCGCCCAGAGTAGTAATCATTGGCTTTCCTCAAATTCCCGACTTCAGCCTGTAAGTCAGAGACATCGGTGACCAGGCTAGAGGTTGTAAGATCCAGGGATTTGACCTTTTCGTTTGTCTTCGCCAAGTCCGCCCTGATCAGATTGACATCAATCGCCACCGTATCCAGTTTGAGAGTCAAGGCCTCATATTGTTGCCCCAATGAGGCCTTCATACCAGTGATGGCACCCATGAGATCTCGCAGCGAGGGCTCGTCTTCGATCGACGAGTCCTCCGGCATTGTCGCCGAGGGTTTAGCGACCGCTCCCGGCGATCCCTTAGCTAGAGTGTACCGGTCCATAATATTTGTTTGCAGAGCACTCCCTCGAACGCCCGGTTTAGGCCCACGCTTCCCACTCTCAGGCTTGGTGGCCATCTTGGATCCTGGACCCGTACGGGTCGCCTGTTGACGGGTAAAAATGGTGACTGCGGAGGCAAATGTAGGACCAAAAGGGCGAAGGTGGTGCCAGTCTCAGATCTGGAAGCCGCTACAGATCGGTAGTAGGAGCGGAGAGACCAAGGGTGTAGGAGCGTCCGGCCGTCCACGGAGCCAACAAAGTCAGGTTGAGCTCCGGACAGGAATCGAAACCGAAAGCTATCGCCTGCCCACGCAAGTCTGGCAGTCCGTTGTTGTTCACTTACTGGACGGCAAGCGAGACAAGATAGCGCGGGGCGTCACCCTGGAGCAGGCCAAAGAACTGCGACAGGCTGTAGCTCTGGACCCCGAAGTTTAAAAAAGTTCGCTGAAACAAATAAATGAGCAGTAGAACTGTGCCAATAAACACCCGTCGTCCGAATCAGGATAAATTACAGGATAGTCGATGGAGGTGGCGAGGGTCCGGGAGCCCTGTGCTCACGCGACCATCTTGGGTGCGCGCGAAGCTCCTCCCCCGGGCCCATAATATTTAAAGGTGGGTGACCCTATGTCCATCCAGGGCAGCCACCATACACACGTTGAAGGGTTTCGGGGGGGGGGGAACCTCAGGGTCCCTACGGCCCCAGTGGGACCTGTGCTGCGGGGGCTATTTATGCTACTGCCTACTGGCGGCAGCAATCTGTTGATTTGTTAACATGTCCGCATCAATGAGGGCAGGGAAACAGATCACAAGTCTACTCCCAGCTGGCATGAACATTTTTAAAGCTCCCACCCGCTGGGAGCAGCCTCTGTGTTAGCTCCCATTTGGCAGGAGTTTAAAAAATGACACCACCAGGCGGAGAGCAAGTTTCCCGGCCCACGGCAGTGTAGTTGTAAAAAACTGCAGTGTCCCAGGGGTGGGCTGCCCGAGACAGAGGGGTCATGAATGTCTCAGAAGGAGGGCCACATGGTTCCCTCCTCTTTTTTCAAAGACATGGCCCTGGGGATGTGGTCCTTAGCGCCTTTTAAAGGCTCATGGAGGAGGTCTGTGAGCCCCCCCTTCCCCTTAAAAAATACTGTAGGCCCGGGGGATGAGATCCCAAAGGCCAAATACAGCACAGGGAGGGGGCCGTGTGCACCCTTCCTATGTTAATAAATTGGGCCATAGTCCAACTATGCCTCGGGGAGGGGGAGCGCACCCCTTCCCCTTAATTAAACAATGAAACCCCCCAGGCAGTGGCAAAAATGGCCTTTTTGTGTTTTCAATTCTGGGTCCTCCCTATAAGGCCTAGAGGGGCAGGGTAACCCTACCTTGACCCTTTAATTTTTTTTTCTTCTTTAAAGTTTAGGACATGGGACTAAATCCCGAGTCCTGTAATGGCTGGTAGTAACATTTATCTTATTTTCTGACAGGCAATCAGAATACTCGTTCCCTCAGGTGTTGACTTCGGTAGTGAGACAAAATATCGAAATTAAAATATCGATATACAATAATATCGATGTTTTAATTTCGATGGTATAGAATATCGATGTCCAAAATATCGACAGACAGAATATCGTTTTTTTAAGGTATATATGTTAATAATATCGAAATTTACTAATATCGAAATTTTGTTAAGTGTTATGTATTTTATTGTTGTTTATATGTTTGTTAAATATGTTTTGTAATGTATGTTTGAAAATTAGTAATTTTGTTTACATTTTGTGTTTTAGTATCAGAGCGGGTTGTGGGTTTATAGAGGAATAGGGTGGGAAGTAATTTAATAATAATTAATTAATTTATATATTTTTGTAAATATGTTTAATTATTAATTGGTAATTAATTGATATTAATTAGTTAATTAATTAATATATTTTTGTAAATAATTTTAATTAATAATTAATTGGTAATTAATTGATATTAATTAGTTAATTACATTAATTAGAGTTAATGTTTTAATATACATAATTTTTTGTTATTGTTAATTAATTAATTGGTAATTAAATAATATTAATTAGTAAAATAAATTAATTAGAGTTAATGTGCTACTAAATTTACTTTTTTGTTATTGTTAAGTAATAATTAATTGGTAATTAAATAATATTAATTATTTAATTAAATTAATTAGAGTTAATGTGCTAATATATTTAATTTTTTGTTATTGTTAATAATTAATTGGTAATTAATAATTATTAAGTGATTAAATGATGTGATTTATTTGTGTGTAGTGGGTTGTGTGTTTATAGGGGGATAGGGTGTGATATAATTAAATGAAATTAATTAAAGAGATTGTATTTATCTATTGGTATTTATTGTTAATTAATTAGTAATTAATATGTGTTAATTAGTTCATTTATAATTACATCAATTTAGTAATATTAATTGTTATTAATTGATTAATTGAAATTTATATTAATTGTTTTTTTTGTGTGTGTAGTGTGTTGTGTGTTAAAGGGGGAGTAGTGTGGGAAGTAATTTTTACCCCCATGCTATCAAACGCTTTCCCTACTGTTGCACCCTGTGGAGTGGGAATAGTAATTTAAACCCCTACGCTATCCAAGGCTTTCCCTACTGTTGCACCCTCTGGAGTGGGAATAGTAATTTAAACCCCTACGCTATCCAACGCTTTCCCTACTGTTGCACCCTCTGGATTGGGAATAGTAATTTAAACCCCTACGATATCCAACGCTTTCCCTACTGTTGCACTCTCTGGAGTGGGAATAGTAATTTAAACCCCTACGCTATCCAGCGCTTTCCCTACTGTTGCACCCTCTGGAGTGGGAATAGTAATTTAAACCCCTACGCTATCCAACGCTTTCCCTACTGTTGCACTCTCTGGAGTGGGCATAGTAATTTTTACCCCTACGCTATCCAACGCTTTCCCTACTGTTGCACTCTCTGGAGTGGGAATAGTAATTTTTACCCCTACGCTATCCAACGCTTTCTCTACTGTTGCACCCTCTGGAGTGGGAATAGTAATTTTTACCCCTACGCTATCCAACGCTTTCCCTACTGTTGCACCCTTTGGAGTGGGAATAGTAATTTTTACCCCTACGCTATCCAACGCTTTCCCTACTGTTGCACCCTTTGGAGTGGGAATAGTAATTTTTACCCCTACGCTATCCAACGCTTTCCCTACTGTTGTACTCTCAGGAGTGGGAATAGTAATTTTTACCCCTATGCTATCCAACGCTTTCCCTACTGTTGCAGTCTCTGGAGTGGGAATATTAATTTTTACCCCTACGCTATCCAACGCTTTCCCTACTGTTGCACTCTCTGGAGTGGGAATAGTAATTTTTACCCCTACGCTATCCAACGCTTTTTCTACTGTTGCAATATGTAGAGTAAGTATATATATTAATTTATATGCAGTTTTTAAATTTATTTTACATGTGTATGTATTAGTTATTAATTTTTAATATGTTTTAATGTTTATATTTTTATTGTGCTAAGTTATATGTATTTTAAAATTATTTTTACATTATTATTAATACATTTAAAAAACGATATTTTTAACTTCGATATTTTTGTACTACTATATATTTTTTTCGATATTTTTGTACTTACCTTTATGTAGATAGAACTCCGATATTTTTGATTTCGATATTTTTGTGTCGATATTTTTGTATGTCTATATTCTGTCTGTCGATATTATGTCATAGATTCGTTGACTTCAACAGGAGTGGGGTTGCCCAAGGTAAAAAAGCTCCCTGGGCCAATCAGAACCCTCCATTTCTTAAAGCTGTGTCCAAGTGACTCTTGCGGAGGTCCCTCAAACGTAACCATCCATCTATATAAATGTTTTTGATCCTTAATTTCTCAAAAACTACTGAACGGATTTGAACCAAACCGCACAAAGCGGAATCTGAGGACCACGATGTAGCTTCCTGCCATATTTGATGTACTTCTGATCAGCAGTTTTTGCTGTAGCCCTACCTAAAGAAGTTTATGGAATATGCATAGGGATCTTTTTTTCTTGGCCCCCGTTTGACACATCAGCCCTAAACTTTCCATGCACAAATTAGGCAAAAAAGAGCTCTTTTTTAGAAAGTTTTGTGGAGATTTGTAAAACGGTACCAAAGTTATTAGCTACACAAAAACGCATTTCCTATGCACTGAGGTTGTGTTTGCCAATTTGGTCTATGTTCTCAATGTTCTCAAGTGTTCACGTTTCACTACAGTTAGTAGACTTTGCACAAACTTCATAAACATTAGGAACTTTAAAAAAAGATGTTCGCAAACTTCTATAAATATATCTGTTAGCAGACATGAGTGCTAGATACTTTGCATTATACCACTAAAACTGCTGAGTGAATTTCCACCAAACAAAGAAAAGGCACCATATGGCTGAAAGACCTGTGTGCCATAAATATTTGTTATCCATCCATTCAGCAATTTCACATATTTGTAAAGATTTTTTTTCAATAGTAAATATAATTTTATTGGTGCTTAAAACACTAATTTGGGTCCTCTCATGACCTTTGAACAGTTTAACTGATCTGCATCAAATTTGGCACACTCTTGAAAGGTACCAGCTGGAATGTTTTACCAGACTGTGGTGGATATTCATCAAAGGGAGCCAAAGTTATTAAGGATCCAATTAATCAGATTTACTGTGCAGAGATGAAGCGATGTGTCAGCCATATATTATATGGTTGACATAGATGGTTCTCCAAACTTGACTTAATTGCTGACTATTGTTAGCTGGAACTGTGCAAAAGTTGTCAGTACATCGTGACGTTCTCATGACGTAGACATAAGGGTCTGAGATGATACAAGCAACCAAATTTTGCTGTATCATCATCTTGGAAGTTTTTCAGAATGAGGTACAGGCTAACCCTATCCAGACTTGAGGGCATCCTTAATGTTAGCGTAAACTCTGCAGAGCCTGAAGGATTTTGATCTGACTCTACACCGGTGTAAATGAGACTTTTCGAAAGCAGAGGTGCAGTTTCTATTCATACTTATTTTCAGGTGATGGCATCCCAGAAAGTGTCCGACATAGCGGATGCTGAAGCCAAGCTCTGCAGTGGACGTACGGAGCAAAAAGGGGATGGCAAAATATTGTGGGAGTTTCATCTCCAACTTGGCAAGACTCTCTGCATCCTTGAGAGAACTGACGAAATGGAACATCAAGTGGAGATGGGGAGAAACGCAGCAGTAGGTTTTCTAATTATTTAAAGAATATCTCCTGCCCGACGCAACCATGGAATAGTTCTTCCCACACAAGCAGCATTGAGCTATTTGTATGTGTCAGCCCAGTACGATTAGAAGCTGTCCTGATGCAGGATAAAGGAAGGGAGAGTGGAAACCCATCTCTTTTGCAAGTTGGGCCCTCACAGAGCAAGAACAGAGATACTCCCAAATTGAAAAGGAGGCATTACACACTTTCAGATATACAACTATGGGTGTCATGTCAGGGTGTTCATAGTCACACCACAACGCTCTCCTGCCTTTGTTTACTGGCACAGCTCAACATATGCCCCTTCCATTGAGAATCGTGTACTAAAACTTCAGAATCGATTCATGTTATTGTACAAGCCTCACAGAAGCATCCTGATTGGCTATTTGTTGAAACACCTTGTGAAGAACATAATAAAGGTTGTGAGATGCACTTCAACGTACTCATTATGTCAACAAAAGTTTCACCAAAGTTTAACCTCGTTCAATATTAGGCGTGCATGCCTGGTAAGCGCTCCGTCCAATTGCCCTTAGCAGTATAACAGAACACAAAGGGACCAAAGTGTTGATCCTGTACAAGCAGCACAGGCTTCTTTTTTCTGAATGAATCCAATACTTGCTTCAATCCATTTTATTCATTCATCTGATATGCCAAGATGTTCTCAATAGAAACAGGAGAGGTGGTTGGCAAATGTCACGTTTCCTTTATTGAAAAGCCCAATGCATTTCGGAATTGCTCCCTTCGTCAGGGGCATCGTGACATGCGCTGATATTACATCAGTTTGTGATGCCATCTCATTTGGTGCCACCCCTGTTATTTTTAAAAACTCGCATGGAAGCTTCATCTCATCATGCTCGTGCTTCATACAATGCCTCTGCACGCACCTCCTAAAGCAGAAACAGAAGGCTGGGCTGCTTGTACGGGATCAACACTTTGGTTCCTTTGTGTTCTGTTATTTGTTGAAACACTCCCGGGCAAATTCCCCATACGTGTGGATAAAAATCAGAAGCTGATGATCACATAAGCCCATTGCCCAAGTGGCATGTTTATAGGTTCTGTCACTGGAAAACAGTGTACAAGATACCCACAGACAGAATGCGTGCAGTAAACTAAAGAAGCTGCCGTGACGAACTCTTGGGAAATGTTTCTAGCGAATTCACATGAGAAAGCTGAATAATTGTACCTGCGCACACTCTATAGGGTTCCCAGTGAACTGAGCTCCACTGAGAGTGACATTATACTCAGAGGCAATTGAATGGAAGTCCCAAAGTCCCCTCAGCAACACCTAGTTGAAGGAAAGGCACCATGGTTACTGTCAAGCGAAGGAGTAAAAGAGTAACGTGGCACATATCCTTCTTTAAAAAGTGGAGAGGAACCACCAAGGATGGCATACTAGAATGAGAAACTATCCATGCCCCTGATACAGCTGAATGGGTGGAGTGGGCTGCCCAACCACTGGAGCATCATTTGCTGGGCCCCACCAACACACCCAAAGCAAGATTCCCTCATCAAGAGTTGATGGCACCTGTGCCAAAACTCACCACTCTCACTGGAAGACGTAATGGGGGATACATCTCTGGAGCAAACCATCACAAAGACTGTAGGATTATGCATGATGACCGGAACTGAGGGTGGGACATTGGCCACGTTTATCATGTTCCTAGATCTGAGTCAGGAGGACTTTAATATGCCATCTGGTACCTATATGAAATTTACACACCTGATGCATGACCCTAACAACAGCCGTTTTGAGAAAATATAAATAAAAGTTACCCGAGTTCATGGGCTAACTCAACGTAATAACCAAGTGACAGACATGCATTTGTCATGCCTGTCACGCCCCACAATTACCAAATAAATATAAGGGACAGATGTCTCATCAAAAGCTGGAGTTTAACACCCTCACATCTGGCAGAGCAATAGTACACAGACATACACGTTATGGTACAACAGCATTATTGAGATGCAGTGCAAATTGTACAGGGTAAGTGGGATATGAAAAGGCACTAGGCCACTGTTTTCAGAATACTTTTGTTGACTTCCGTCAGTGGAACAGGGAAAAGGATAATTGCCATTTGAAATACTGCTTTGTCTTCTGCCCAAGTATGACTATCAGTTATTAAGCAGTCTCATTCAGGGAAGCCATTTTCTCTCACTGGACAGCAGGTTTTAAGAGCATGTGTCTTTCTCTTGCTAGGCTAAAATACCTGGCTAAAGGCTTTTCCACTTTCACTCACCTCTGTATTCTCTTCTGTCAGAGATGCTTTGTAGGCCGTGACTGGTTCTCACGTGACATCCATTCTGAGCTTGCTCCAACTTGCTATCCTGTGAGCCAAGTGTGGAAAGGGTTGTATTTGGACCAGATTGTAGAGCTAGATTAGAATGGACCCCAAGGCTCCAGTGGCAAATAATCTCAAACACTTTGGATGGGGCTCAGTAGCTCCTACCTGACGTACAAATAAAAGACTAGCTCCTTCATCCCTTCTGTTATCCCAGAACGCTTTTCTTGATCCGGTAAGTCTTTGATAATTCTAGATGATAGCGCAATTAATTGTAATTTCCTGGCATCCTGGGAACAAGTATCCAGCCGCAGCAATTAAGTATCTATATTGGCTAGCAAGGAACATTTGGAAGCACAAGGAACTTATACTCTAAGAATCCATGATGATGCCACCATTTCAAGCCTCCCGAGAGTCCTGTTAGTTGGTCTTCTTTCCACGTGTACATTTCACATAGTGTATAAGTGGTTGCTGCGATGCGTCACACTAAGCGGCACTCACACTCTGCTTGCACCAGTGACCTCCTCTGTTACAGAAGACTTGAGAACCCAAGAAGTTTGAAGAAATGTGTCTTCATGCCTGCCGGGAATGAACAGGTGAGCACATGCTGCAAATCATGACAGGACTTAGGTCCCAAATTAATTGCCCACCATGTACACCAATGGTGTAGGTATAAAATGTTGGGTGGTGCATGAAGGGTGCAGAAGAACGAAGTATCGTACACAACTAGTTGCATAGTCCTCAATCTGGTTCCAAGCCCTAACAGTTTATACTGGGGCCTGCACGGAAGAGGAAGTGAAATGTTCAGCCCCAAAAGCAAATTGGCTGAGACACCTGGTAGTTTTACCAAACATTTTAGGTGACATTAACAGTTTGGGCCACATATTAGCCAACTGACTTTTTGTTGTTATTTTCCATCATCTTCTTGCTCTTGTAACTGATCTTTCCTGACTACTCATTCAGTGGTTTCTGCTTCTATAATAAACTTCTTTGAAGTATCAGGAAGACGTGAAATTGGTACTTGAGTTATGTTATGTTATGTTAATGATGTTTTCTAAAGCGCATGAATCACCCAGGGGCATCTCCGAAGCTCTTTCAGCTTGATTGTCTCAGCAAAAACATCTCTTTAGAGTTCCTTTTCAAATGAATGTTCTTAGTTATCTCTGCAGATTTCTTATTGAGTTGCTGATAAAAGTTTGTAAATCAAAGGCATCTTTGAAGAGTCTCTATAACATTAGCAATTTAAAGAACAATTGCTGAAACCTTCTACAAGCCAAAGAAAGGCCAAGATACTGAACCTCTTCCTTCTCCAACTCACACTTCTCAGATTTGCAAGACAATGACATTGTTCTTGTCTTCATAACACACAACTCACATGTTCTTGATGTTCTGCAAGAGTCTTAAACAAATTACAATATCATCTAAATTGAACAATACAAACTGTTTCAAAGACATGAGAGAATACCAAATTCATAAAGTGCTGAAAGAAGTGCAAGCACTGCACAGCTCAAATGGCATTACAAGATAGTCAAAATGCCCAAATATGATGCAGAAAGCCATTTCCACTCATCATCCTTCTTTATACACAACAGATGATAAGCATCCTGTAAATCACGTTCAGTTAAGACTCATGCTTCATGGACTGACTCCAAGGTGCCTTTTATAAGAAGCAAAGGATAGATATAATTGATTGTGATCAGTAAATTACAAAGTCAAATTTCTTGGGTGCAAGGAACAAACGTTTCACAACAGATGATGATGAGGATGGCATAATTAAACTATTCTGCAATTTCTCCTTTAAACATGATTTTAAGATCTCATTCTCTTTCCCAGTTAAAACATAAACATGACTAAAAGGAACAACAGCTCCAGGTTCGATTGGCATAGCACAATCAAATTCCCTGTATGGGGGAAGTGAACAAACCTTAGGCTTAGAAAAAAACTGTAGAACTGTAGAACCACATGATAGTGCAGTGGCACTGAAGAAAAGTTAGCCACTCTTAAATTTAATGTGGTGTCTTTTATCTTGTCACTTGGCGGCCCTTAACTTCCAGAAGGACTTCTTGAGATTATTTAAAGGAAGAAGCTAAAAAGGAAGCTACTTAACATTATCTGAACTCTACTAGCAACAAAGGTGCTTCTTAAATGATCACTGGAGCCCAAAAAGTATATGCTCACCTTTTTGCTTTGAGCTCTCACATGATCTACCTGCCAGCTCTTTGGTTGAACCATAGCTAGTGGTTGGCAGGAATGTATTAGCTACTGATTACGAATTAGGGGGTGTGGGAGCGGTCTGCCACGCCCTGACCGCCAGCAAGATTACGAGTTTACTCGTGGTCTGGCAGGCAGTCCTTTGGTGGTCCTATGGCAGTGCTTATTAGAAAGGCAGCACAATAGGAGCCCCAAAACCCGTTCTTGCACGACATGGAAAGAGGGTGCATGCACAGGGGAGCACGCCATGCCCCCCCTGCATGCAGCCCAAAGCCCAGAGGCAAACGGGGGCCCCCTTAGTTTCCCCAACGCCAGGATTTTCATGTCATGAGCACCGCCATGAGAGCACTGGTGTTGAGAAAACACATAATATGCTTGACAGTACTACAGCGGCACTGCCAAGCATGTTGCGCCCTCAGACTGCCGCTCCACCTCCAGGGATCACGGTTCCCTGGCGGTTGCGGCGGTCCCATGGCAGTCCGACCACCAGACTCGTAACACGGCGGTCGAACTGCCGCCGCACCGCCACACCCTGCCACCCTGGGTTTGGCATTCCACAGACTGCCAACCTCATAATCAGGCCCTAAGTCACATTGGATGAGGAATAGTAATAGCTGAACCACAGTCTCGAGTTTTAATTCTTAATATCGATGGCAGAATATTGATGGTACTTAATATCGAAACCATAATATTGTGGCTGCCTTAAGATTGAAGTTTTGAATATTGATAGTTAGTATACATTTTTTCTTTTTTTAACAATTATATTGAAGTATTAAATATATATTTATTTCATATTGTTTTTAATATTGATTTTCTATTTTTGTTAATAATGTGATTTATTTTTATTATTCATTAAACAGTGTTTAATTTTGTGAATTTGGTGTTTTGTTGGGGTATATTTTAATGTTGTTTATTTAACATAACTTATTGTAATTATGTTTTTTAATTATAATGTTTAATGGATATTTGTACGTTATACGCGTTTGGGTAGTATCTGACATTTTCTTTTTTTATAGAAATTGTTTTATTTTCTTTTAAAACAAATATTTCACCCACATCAGCCAGTACGAGTTCCACAATGTAGTATAACAAAAACATGCAGGATAGAGGTTGTTTGGCTGACCACTTCCTGCAGGAGTCTCAACGCATGTGGGCTTCAGCTTGCTATGGGACGACACTTGAAGGAGTGAGCAGGGATAAGGTGTGTGACTCTTGTCTCGGATGTGACCGCGTAGTAACAGAGGTTGCAAACAGCGGTAAAGAGGGGAGGTGGTGGGAGGGAGAGGGGGACATGGTATTGAGCAATTATGCTGGTGTCTTGAGTTGGAGGAAGAGACATCGCTCTAGCTATGGGTGGTGCAGATGAGGGGAAGTTCACTAGTGGGCGGGGTAAGAGGGTGTTTTTCATTGGTTTTGTCGTAGTGGACGGGGACTTGTTTGGGTGGCAAAAGGGGTACCAATGAGGCCCTCTGTGAGGATCCAGGGGTCACTGGGGCTGTATCAACCTCTTCGCCCAGTTGTCGGAAGAGTATATGAAGACCAACCCATTGCAGGGAGATAGGACTACGGTGAATCTGCCGGAGCTCCTCATTATGAAACATCCTCTTTTACCATGCCCCATTAATGCAGGGCGCCCTTCCAGGCTTCTATCAGTGGGTCTACTGGTGAGCGCTAGTGTACGGTAATGGTGCGCTTTGCCAACAGTAATGCAAGGAGGGTAAACCATGTCTGTTTCTTCCTTCTCTTAAAAATGCAGAGGGAGCATGCCTCCCAGGAGCCTGGTGACCTCCCGGAACATGTCATGTATGGAGTACCAGTAATCCTGGAGGGCCGGACACGATCATAGCATATGCATGAGCATGGTGCCCACGGTGCGGCAGCAGGGGCATTTGAACTGCGTGTCTAGGAAGTATTGGTGCAATTGTCTGGGGGTGAGGTATGCCCTGTTTAGTATAAAGAACTGTATGTTTTTAAATTGTGCATTGCGAGAAACTTTCTTCTGGCATTCAAGAGCGCGTTCCCACTCCTTCTTATAGAGGGCCCATCCAAATTCCTCTTCCCATTTTTGGTGAAGGGGGAAGAACCAGGTAGCCATAAGGCCCCGATTGCCCTTATACAGTCAAGTGAGGAGGTGGCGACCTGGCCCCATTGTCATAATGGTATGTAGCCTCCATTAAGGGACTTCACTGGTTTTCAGTGCGTAACTGTATTAAATTCAAGGCATTATGCCTTACCTTTAAAGCCTTGCATGATCTAGGTCCTAGTTACTTCAAGCAGTCCCTTTCCTGGTACATACCCAACAGAGACCTACGATCTAAAAACTCCCTGACGGTCTCCCGTCCCAGTTTTAATAGACTCAAATGGGGAGGCAGGTGCTTTTCCTCCGACGCTCCGGCTCCTCAAAATAGTCTGACTGTAAATATTAAAACAGCTCCCACATTACTGAGTTTTAGGAAACGAACAAAAACCTGGCTTTTTAACCTCTAGTCTCCCTCTGCTCTCACCTATACAACTATTCACAACCAGCGCCAAGACACCCATGGGTATTCAAACACTTTAGAAACATTTTAACATAATATAACATAGAAGTTCCCCTCCAGAGAGGCCCCATACATGTGAAGTATCTGCCGGTGAAGAAGTAACTGTCCCGGCGGTAGTCCCCACTCCTCAGCCAGTTGGGCAAAAGGGAGATGGTCATTTTCTGCAAAGAGGTCCCCCACCTCAAGGAGAGAATGCTCAGTCCAGACCTGTAGGTTCTTCATGGTGTAATAGTTTCGCGTATGGGGCAGGCCGAGGAAGGGCAGGTCGGGAGTGTGTAGTGGGACCCCCTGAGAGAGGTTGTTGTTCCTGGAAATGCACGTCTGTGCCACCGCCACCTGCTAGTACCAGGTGGATGCGGGCGGGTGCAGAGGAGGGAGTCTGGCTCCTTAAAAAAGGAGCGGGGGACCACAAGGAGGTTTGCGAAATGATAGAGGAGGTGTGGTAATGCCACCATTTTCACAAGGGCTAGACTACCTACAGGGGCCAGAGGTAAGGCGCTCCAAAATGTATCTGGGCTCAGATACTCACCAGTGCCCTGTGGAGATTCCCCTAGTAGAGATCGCGAGCAGCGTGGAAAAGGTGTATGCCCAAATAACGGTGTGCCAAAAGTCACGTCTCACGAGATCTGCTCAGAATGGAGCAGGTATATGACTGATTTTTCCCACTGACTAGAAGCCCTGCCACAGAGGCATACTCCACGAATGTGTCCCAAATTGGAGTTAGATATGTCGCTATATATCGCACATAGAGGAGTACAGAGATATTGTGTGAGTCCTGTCTGCCAGTGGGATACCCCAGTCCAGGCCTTCTCTGTGCAGTGCACGGTGAGCGCCTCCATAGTGTACACAAACAGTAATGGGGATAGCGGGCATCCCTGACCAGTCCCCCGGTGCACCGAGAATGGGGCTGAAATAGGGCGGCCCAAGCGCATGTGGGAGACTGAATCGGACTTGAATAACTTTTTAGTGTAGGCCAGGCCCTATCCCCAGGTGGGCTTGTAGAGTAACCAAGAGCCCATCAAAGTTCAATATACAGTTATCACCATAGAGATGGACTTCACACGGCAGTGTGGCAGCCGGCAGTAGCTCCAGGTGTTGAACTCTGTAGAAGAAACCAAGTGAGGGTGTCCGCTGTCTGGGGAGTAAGCATGGGCGGATCTAGCGGATCTCGCGTACGCGAACTTGCGGATTTACGGATTCGCAATCCGCGAAGATCCGCGAACTCTAGCGGATTTGCGGATTTTCCCGTTTTTTGTGTTGGCGCGCGTTCGCGCCGATTTTGGGACAAGTTCGCAATTGCGAACTTACTTTTCGGCTCGCAACGGCCGCGACTATGTTGTTTCAACGTCTGGTTTATCATCACAGGTTCACAGCACCCTCTGTTTCACCCCTGCCACCCTCTGGGACACCCATGCCACCCTCTGGTACATCCTCACTGCCACCCATTAGGTTTATTTATCACTGTAGATTATGGTGGTTGAAAAAAGCAAGCACACCTGCCCTTCTTCAACTGCCATCAATTAATTTGTGTTTCATTAATGTGTCAGTAATTTTGTAAGTTCCAGTCTGGCTAGCACCTGCTTCCTTCCTTATCTGTAATTTGCTTTTTGTTGCAGTGAAATTTGTTTTTCACAGGACCTTTATGGTCTACTTGTAGCTATTCTATGAGCCTGCTGTTTGGGTCATAGCAGGGTCATAGAATAGTTGCAAACTTTGGAGGGGCCCATCAGGAAGCCCTACCTTGAATGTTACTAATGTTAAGTTTGAACTTTTGCACCTGCTCATTGCTTTCAGTTTAGCTAAAATCGTTTTTTTCTGCTATTTCGCGCGTTTTTTGGGGCGCGAATCCGTGCGAGATCGATTTCGGAAGCCGCGAATACGTGCGAATACAAAATTGTTTTTTTTGCGACGTGTATGTTCGCGTGATCTTGCGCGTGTTCGCGAGGCGCTTCTAGCTATACGTTTGCCAAGTTACCCTATCGGTCGTACACGGGCGCGGCCATCTTGTTGGCGTGACGTAATTCCGTTTCCGCCCGCTATGTGTAATCTCGCAAAGTGTGCTGCTCGCTAGTACAATTTCGCGCGTACTCGCAAGGAAAATCTCGCGCGAACTTACCCACGCGGTCGTGAACGGGCGCGGCCATCTTGTTTCTCATTCATTGCTATGGTTCTGGGCATGCTTTCTCTATCCTCTCTCAATCTCTGCCATCCTTTGCTTGTTTGAAGTTTTTTTGATCTAATTTTACTTATTATCTATCCCTCTATTTTTCTAGCTTTATATTTTTGTGTTTTCTGCAGCTTTTAGTTACTTTTAAACTACTTTTTTAAACTCTTTTCTTTTCTTCTTCACTATTCTATTTCTTGTTTATCATTTAACTCTATTTCTGCCCAGACCATGGTAAAGGGAGCCGGGAAGCACCCTGAGAAGGGGAAGGGTCCCGCACCCCGTGCCCGGCTCCCGTGCGGGCGTTTAAGGGGGGAGCAAGTGGTCCCGAGGGAGATCTTCAGCGCGGAGGAAGTGGCGGCACTGATCTTCCATGTCCAGCGCCGCCTCCCCAAGACGATCCTGGGAGGCGGCAAGATCGCGACCGGCTATGGCATCCGGGAGCGTCGCAAGCGGTGGGAGAAGGTGTGCCGGGCCATGTACAAGATCTCTGGGGTCCGGCGCACATATAACCAGGCCACCCACCGCTGGACCGATGTCATGGACCGGGAGCGGGACTTGCTGGACGCGCTCGGCGTAGAGGTCCCCGGGCTTGGTGAGTAGTAGTAGTAGTACATTTACTACTCTGTTTTATCCTGCTCTGTTATTTGCAAATCTTTGTTCTTTACCAAGAGCAATAATGCTGCCGATTACATTGAGGTAAATTATATTTCAAAATCTTCTATGCATTTCAGGTGCACTGCTCTCCTTCTCAGTAGCCTTGCTTGCTACTATGCTTCTTTGTTTTGTATGTTGTGTTCAGAAGCATTTCATTGGCCTGAGAAATTATGTATGAGTGTAGTGTAAAGAAAAGAACTGCGTAATGCTAGACAGTAAGGGTCATATTTTCAATTACCGGCGCATCCCTGCAAAGTAGCAGGGATGCGGCAGTAATTGTGTGCCATGCCACCACCACCCATTGGCCCAAAACGTCACAGAAGCCTTACGCATCTGTGCCGTAAAGGCAGCGCATTGCTGGAGTTGCGTGCCAACGATGGCGCAGCTCCAGCAATGCTCTGGGGTACCCTATCTCCCCAATGCTGCATCAAGCCGTACGTCGGCTTCAAGCGCGCAGGGTTTGAGTCATGCATCATTGTCCTAAAAGTGACTGATTGACATCTTGTAGATTTCCCTCAGCCACTTTTAGGATTCGTTCCTGCGCAGGTACGCCCTCCCTTGCGCCGGAACGCCCCCTGATGGCGCAGGGCTTTACAACGTGATGCATCGCCCATATGCCCATATGTGTTTTTTTTTAATATATACGCCGCACCAACACCATGGCGAGTCTTTTGTTCTGCCGCTGCGTCAGAAAAGGCACGCAACAATGGAGGAAAATGAGCCGCAACTTCCGCAAGGGACTTCTATCAGCCCCAACAGACTGAAGTCCAGTCCTTCCTTTAGACACATGGCTATAAGAAGAAATAGTGGCGGTGGTGGCGGGTGGATTGATAGTTTGAGTATTCACTGATCTGCAAGCAGGATGGACTTTGTCTGTCACGTGTTGCGCACTGCTGCCTGCAGTGCCAGGCCTAGGCAAACCTCTTTAGTAGTCTGTTTATTGAGTTACATAGGAACTTTCTAAGTCAACGTTCCGCAAATCAGGCAATACGAATAACGTAGTATACCACATGAGATAGATCCCGTGGAATAGTTGTCTATCTATTTGCTATTTGTCCAAAATATGTTGTTATTGTTCTTTTGAAATGTTTGATTTGGTTGAAAAATCTCCTCCATGTTTTCTGGTTTTTCTTTCTTTCATGTTGTACATCAGCTCCCCCCAAGGGCAAGAGGACACAGGAGGAGGGTGCTGAGGATGCAGGCCAGGATCGGGCAGGCGAGGGCTCCTTTGCTGGCCCCAGTAAGTTTACATTTTAATAAACAGTACCTATTTTTTCCTAGCGTTCCTCATTCGATTTTTTCTAAATCGTCTTTGATCTTCTTGTAGACTGGATATAAATTCTTATCCTGCCTCGAATATGACTCCCTGTGGTATTACTAGACTATTCTTATTAGTCTGTCTGTGTAGCTAACTAAGATTGGACATTTGGCAATTCCATTGGACTCCCATTATATTCAGCAATACCTCTATGCACTGTCTCCTTACTGACTAGATAGTGTGGCAGAGTCATTCAGCTCCCGAAGTCACCGATTATAGATCCCCAATGATCTCTAGATTATCGTACGCAGGACAAGAGAGTAGTACGGAGTCACAGCACAGTCAAGAAGTGTCAGAGGCACTCATGCTTGCAAAAATTCCAAAACCTTTAGCTCATCCACTCTAGTCTAGAGGAACAAAAACCACAGAGTCTATTTAAGTTTAAAAGCTTTATTAAAAGTAAACACATTTATTAAAATCTACTTTGTCATAAAACTATTTAACTGAAAACGGAAAAGTGGTTAGTGCTGACGATTAATTGGACACATTTCTTGTGGTCGAGCCGAGCTCTCACCTGGTTTGAACTTGATCCTGGTCGTGTTCTTAGGACTCAGGAGTCAAGCTTCTGTCTGTTAGGAGAAAAAGTGGTGCGTGTTAAAAATCAAAAGCAAGCATTCATCAGTTGTGCATAAAAGTGCAGCAAGACAACAGCCTTCCCTGGAAAATGGGACATTTTTACTATGGAGTAGACAGTCACAAATTATTACATTGTATTCTGTTTTTTTAACATTTCTCCTAGACCAAATATTATATAGTAGTGAGTGGTGTATTCTAACATTCTTAAATGTACTTTGTAGGTGTAACATCTGGTGACGGGGCCAGCGCGGAGGTGGCTGTGTTGGACCAGGACTCGGAGGCCTCTGGGGAGGAGGCGGTACAAGAGCCGGCGGACGTTCCTGTGGGGGATCAAACGGTGGTGGCGGAAACAGGTAAGCTATATATTCCTTACTTATTGAGATTGAAGACTGCATAGTGTGCTTTCTGCACGGGTGTATTACAATTACAAATCAACCAGGTAGTAGCCTCCTCGAAATGTACTTCGACTTAGCTGTGAAGTTTTTGGTGAGAAGAATCCCAATAAGTTCTTAGACGAACGTGATGGATGGGATGAACGAAAAGCGAAAGAAGGGTGTAAGTAAGTGGGACGCGAACTTGTATGATGGCTGGCAAAGAAGAACGATATGTGTTTGCTTGGCCCCCGAGGTGGCGGGGAAGGAAAGAATATGGTATGGTGCATGGCTGGGTCAATGATGAAGCAAGGATGGGTGGAAGGACAGCAGCCTGGGTGGGTGAAACAGAAACTGTATGTGTGCGTATACTTTGACTGAATGGATGCCTGGAGCATGGTATTCTCTGACTCTTAGATAGCACATGTGTATCTAGAGAGAGTAGATGGTCGCCAGGTGAAGTAAGTGTTACCTTGAAGAGCATGTACCACCGCACCCGCACGTCCGTTCCAGTGCAGGGAAGGCAAGGAAAAGAAATTGTAAATGTGTCCAATACTACCATGAATAGTAGCAGTACTTTGTATTGCGTTTGCATTCACAGCATATATCTGGTTATTACGGTGGACACTCCGTACCTCTCTTAATAACTTTAGTTTACTTGTAGTACGTCATTCATGTGTGGGTGTATCACTGTTCACTCAATATTAAGCAAAGCACCTAAAGTCATCTCATCTGTCATTAAATACGTCCCATGTGAAGTGATAGATAATCAAATTAGTTAGCTTCTTCATTTTCCTTTTCTAGTACTCATTTGCACTGTAGGGTGAAAGGTAAATTAATTAAGCAGTAGCCCTTGTAACAGAGTATTCTCAGTGCCACCCGTAATAGAAAAGTAATAGCTTCACCACCTGCATGTACTGGACCGGTACAGTAACGCAAGTCTGTCTCACTCATCATGGTGTGCAACTTTTTTTCTCGGGTGCAAGTTCACTGTGCTGTCCATGTCATTCTGCCGGCTTGCATAAGATAACGTACCCATTTCCCTAAACAAGAGAGAAGAAGAAGAATAAGACTGGTGTACTGTCATAGTCGACTGTAATGGAAGTCCATAGTGGTCGTAGAATTAGTTCATTAAACTACCACTACTGTTAGAGCAAGGATGCAGAAGTGGGAGGTTACATAGATACTGTCCTCAATAGTTATGTACTGTGCTTTCAATTTGCTACTTGTACTCTGTGACCCAACTTTCGGCTCAATCACTTTGTGTTATTAATAAGGAGCATTGGTTACAGACTATGTCTTTCTTTCTTCATATAGTTGCTCCTTCCAAATCAACAACAAGGAGGGAGCAGGCTAGATTGGCCCGGCAACGGAGGCTGGAGGCCACAGTCGCCGAATATCGGCGGCTGGTGGCCCTGGAGGAGGAGGAGGAAACGCAGTCGAGCGGGGCAACAACGACATCCTCGACTGTGACCACTGCATCCTCCTCCGTGACTAAGCCAGCGGGACCGAGCCGGGCTAAGAAAGACGACCGCCACCGCCAAGCAACCTAAATACCAGCTGCCCCCCACAGGAGCTGCAAGGACCGCCAACGCCGCCTACGAGTCCGCATGTCCAACCTGGAGCAGGAGGTCCTGAGGTATAAGAACTTGGTTAAGGGCCTCCGCTCCGAGCTTGCCACCCTCCGCAAGGAGTATGATGCCCATGCCGCATCATGCACCAGCACCAGCACCCTCCAGTAGTGGAGTGTCCCTTGCCCTTTTTTATAGACTTTTGGGGGGTGGGATTTGGGAGTTGGGATCGTTTTGGGACGTTTCAGAGACAATCGTTGGGGTTAGGGTGGGTGAGGGAGATTATTTTGTTAGGGCTAAATAAATATATTTTTCAACTTTATCTGACCATACCTGTTTTTTACTGCTTTTCAGTCTGGTGGGTGGGGGGCGGGGGTGTAACAGTAACTTTGTTTTCCTGAACAGTCGTAGGACTTTAGTAGTACAACCGTCAATCTCTTGTCTACTCCGAAATAATACTCCATTATACTACCTCCCACCAAACGCTTATCTTACCTGTAATTTGTGTTAGAAATTAGGGCTAGGCCCAGGGCTGGCTCCAGGTGAAATGGGGATTAACGTTGTCAATCCTGGGCGGGTGACATTTCCTCATTGCGGTGGTACTAGTGGTGTGACACAGTGGCAGTTGCATGCCTATGGAAAAAAAGAAAACGAAACCTTGTTTGTCCTCCTTACTGTAGCATTACAACGGTTACGGTACGATCGAGAAAATAGCAGGTGACAGTACACTAGAACAGTGCCATAATGTAGCCTAACAAATGGTAAAGTATTTGCTTGCAAGTATAACTAGTACTTGCGTTGAATTTATTTGACATTGGCTACTACTACTAGAAGATATAGTACTGAAGCTGAGTAAGTCTAGAAGATATCCTCGTATTCCTTCACCAGCCTGTTGCTGCTATGACCTTATCCTCCCCAGCAAGTGTGTGGAATTATTGATGTCATTTTAGTCAGACATCAAGCAAAACAACACAGCCCGGGGGAAGAGGGTTAGGGTTTGTAAAATGGATGGGAATGGGGTTTCTTTTTGGGTAGGTTTTGTTGAGAGAAGAAAAAAAAAGCAGAGCATGGACAAACAATAATTGAAAATACAGACAATCTTTGGTTACAAACTAAAGGTAAGCACATGCAGTCACACTCATAGAATAAAAGACAACAATGGATACTGTATCTGTATTGCGTAGGTTGTTGGAGTTGTCCTGTTGAATTTGGTAAGTAATAAGCATGCAGCAAACAATTCCTCTTATTGGCGGCACTCCTCCATTCCAGCTGACGCTTCGTCCATCAATGTGGTGACCACTGACAGAAGACACCCTGTCCACTGCCTGCCTGGCGGATGTTGACTGAAACCCGGCCTGTAATTATTGAACGGAAAACAGGAAGTGCTATTACAATACCACTGATAAATAAATAAAAGGTATGTACGCTGTGTGGTGCAAAAAGTCAGACTTTGATTTCCCTAATAGACAGTACAATATTTTTGAAATTGCGTGCTCTGTCTGAGTCACCTTTTTAAGGATCAATAAGTATAGCCAAAATATTATAGCGGATCTTTCCCCTCAAGGTAGGTGTACTACTGTGTTTTAGAACAAAATTTGACCTTGAAAAAAAGGCTGTTCCTTATGGATTTTGTCCAAAACACTTCTATCCGGTATTAGACCTTCCCAGGAATGCCCCAGGCAAGACCCGCCAACCCACCCACAAAAAACCACCCGACAACACCCCCAAACAGCGAAAAAGCTAAATCTCATACTTACAATATCTCTCGGCCTTCGGTCCAAATGCGGTGCTGTTCAGCTAGGTCATCATCATCAATCATCATAACTCCTGTTTTCCACCACGGATTTCCTGAAAAGCAAATGCAATCAAGATTAGACTGTCGCAGCAGTGCTTCGACAGAGACCCCGGCCGCAACCCACCCACGAACAGCAGGAAGCCCCCCAAAACGCTACATTGAGCAAGATGTCAGAAGAAATAGCAAAAAAAAGGCTGTTCCTTATGGATTTTGTCCAAAACACTTCTATCCGGTATTAGACCTTCCCAGGAATGCCCCAGGCAAGACCCGCCGGCGCCAACCCACCCGCAAAAAACCACCCGACAACACCCCCAAACAGCGAAAAAGCTAAATCTTATACTTACAATATCTCTCGGCCTTCGGTCCAAATGCGGCGCTGTTCAGCTAGGTCATCATCATCAATCATCATAACTCCTGTTTTCCACCACGGATTTCCTGAAAAGCAAATGCAATCAAGATTAGACTGTCGCAGCAGTGCTTCGACAGAGACCCCGGCCGCAACCCACCCACGAACAGCAGGAAGCCCCCCAAAACGCTACATTGAGCAAGATGTCAGAAGAAATAGCAAAAAAAAGGCTGTTCCTTATGGATTTTGTCCAAAACACTTCTATCCGGTATTAGACCTTCCCAGGAATGCCCCAGGCAAGACCCGCCGGCGCCAACCCACCCGCAAAAAACCACCCGACAACACCCCCAAACAGCGAAAAAGCTAAATCTCATACTTACAATATCTCTCGGCCTTAGGTCCAAATGCGGCGCTGTTCAGCTAGGTCATCATCATCAATCATCATAACTCCTGTTTTCCACCACGGATTTCCTGAAAAGCAAATGCAATCAAGATTAGACTGTCGCAGCAGTGCTTCGACAGAGACCCCGGCCGCAACCCACCCACGAACAGCAGGAAGCCCCCCAAAACGCTACATTGAGCAAGATGTCAGAAGAAATAGCAAAAAAAAGGCTGTTCCTTATGGATTTTGTCCAAAACACTTCTATCCGGTATTAGACCTTCCCAGGAATGCCCCAGGCAAGACCCGCCGGCGCCAACCCACCCGCAAAAAACCACCCGACAACACCCCCAAACAGCGAAAAAGCTAAATCTCATACTTACAATATCTCTCGGCCTTCGGTCCAAATGCGGCGCTGTTCAGCTAGGTCATCATCATCAATCATCATAACTCCTGTTTTCCACCACGGATTTCCTGAAAAGCAAATGCAATCAAGATTAGACTGTCGCAGCAGTGCTTCGACAGAGACCCCGGCCGCAACCCACCCACGAACAGCAGGAAGCCCCCCAAAACGCTACATTGAGCAAGATGTCAGAAGAAATAGCAAAAAAAAGGCTGTTCCTTATGGATTTTGTCCAAAACACTTCTATCCGGTATTAGACCTTCCCAGGAATGCCCCAGGCAAGACCCGCCGGCGCCAACCCACCCGCAAAAAACCACCCGACAACACCCCCAAACAGCGAAAAAGCTAAATCTCATACTTACAATATCTCTCGGCCTTCGGTCCAAATGCGGCGCTGTTCAGCTAGGTCATCATCATCAATCATCATAACTCCTGTTTTCCACCACGGATTTCCTGAAAAGCAAATGCAATCAAGATTAGACTGTCGCAGCAGTGCTTCGACAGACACCAAAAATTACCCACAAACCCCCGGAACCCCGCCAAAGAGCACCTCAAAGGCAAGCAAGTCAGCAAAAACGGCAAGAAATTTCCACCTCATATTTGGTCCAAAACACTTTTGTCCATTATTAGAGCTTCACAGCAATGGGCCCAAATCCGTCAACTCACCCGCAAAGAAGTACAACACCCCCACAAGTGCTGAGTCTTTCTTCATTGGGCGTAATCCAGCACTCTGCTTGGAGGGAAATCGCAGTCTGGAGGAGGAGGATAGAGGAGCATGTTCTTCGGAACTTGTGAACCTGAGGAATGTAGACTGCGGCACCTTCAAAGCAATAAGCAAACAAGTGAAGACAGTTCTGATGATGGTCTTGTTTTTGGGATTAGGTGATTAAAGTTTGAATTTAATTAACTGTGCAAAACAAAGAAAGAGAGACACAAAGCACACAGGAATAAAAGTGAATAAGGACGAAAAAGAAAGTTCTTGATTGATTGTCTCATTTTCAGGGCTCGGTGTCAGGGAATAAGAACAAGATTTCGTCATCATACTCTGCGAATTCAGGCTGGATGAGGTCAGTGCCACCGAACAGAGAAAAAATCCCCTCATCTACGTTGCTGTCCTCCTCGTCTTCATGCGGCGTGCTTTCTCGTACTTTGTAATCTGGTGGTATGAGGTGCTGATTCATCTTGATCATTGTCAGCCGCTCCACATTTTTGGGCGAGAGGCGGCTCCGTTTGGGAGTTACAATGCCACCAGCAGCACTGAAAACACGTTCAGAAGACACACTTGCGAGTGGGCAAGACAAATAGTTTATAGCCAGGTTGAAGAGCTGTGGCCACAATTGTTTTTTGCCATGCCAATACTGCAATGGCTCATCATTAAGGAAGACCTCTGTTGAGTCATTCAGATAGTCCTGCACCATCGACTCAAGGTCATCAACTGTTCCTCCACTTTGCTTACTTTTTGCTGTGCCTGTGACATTTTTTCGAGAACCATACCCCATCAAACTTAGCCAATCCTCCTCCGCAGCCACTGTTAGTGTTGTCATTGTGTGTGGTGCAGATGATCCAGTTGCCGGTGTCTTTAACGGCTGAGAGGTCACTTGTGCCCCAGCCACAGGTGCAGAAGTGGATTCTTGTGACTGCGGATGGCCTGCTGATGCTGATGCTGATGTACTGGCTTCTCCTTCAATAACCTGCCGTTCTTTTTCAAACCTCTTGGCTGACCAGGCTAACCAATGTTTGTACTTTTGAACATCTGCATCAGCAAAAGGAAAGAATGCTTCGCCTGCCAGCGCCTTTTTGTAGCGTGGATCCAGAATAGTAGCACAAATGTAATGCTGATCTGACTTGATGTTTTGAAGACGTTCATCACCACGTAGGCGATCTAATAAGTTCTCAGACAAAATGAAATGTTTTTTTTTTTTTTCATCTTTTTCAAACTCAGAAGACACCGCCATCAGTTGGTGCTCCAGCATGCACAACAATGGGATAGCTTTTCCCAAATTACAGTCCTCCTGTCTGACTGCACGCGTGAAGAACTCAAAAGGATGAAGCATGTCTGTCAGGCTTTTAACTATGTCCCATTGCGCCGCACTCATCCGCAGGTCCTCCTTCTGAGATGTAGCCTCTGTGAAGAAATAGTGATCGAGTACCGTATACTGCTCATACAGACGCTCAAGCATGTAGAAGGTTGAGTTCCAACGTGTTGCCACATCCTGGATGAGTGCTTTCACTGGCATTCTACGTTGAAGTAGCAGTCTCCGCAGATGCTTCCGGGCCTTAAAAGAATGGCTGAAATGGTTGCACATTTTGCGGCAGGTGGCCATTACCTCGAACGCTGGACTCTGTTTATCACTCAAGAATTTTTGAACTACCAGGTTGATACAGTGCGCCAAACACGGCACTCTGACATGGTCACCCATGAACATGGCCTTAACTACATTGGCGCCATTATCCGTGGAAACATAACCAATCTTGCGTTTTAGGGGGGATAGCATTGTCAAGACCTTTTTGTTAAACTCTTCCAAAAGGTTTTCTGCTGTGTGACTTTTCTCCAAGCCAAACATGGCTAGTGTTGCATGTTTCCGAGCAGCTTTGAAAACTTGGTCCGGGTCAACACCTGCGTTTAGCTTTGCTTTAACACCTGAAAAAGAGACCCAGTGTGCAGTGATGCACATGTAATCATCGCCTGGGCCACTGGTCCACATGTCTGTTGTCAGATGTATTGTGTGAACAGCACTCTTCTGCAAAGCTGCCCCAATCGCCTGCAGCACATCTTCATGTAGTGCTGGAACCGCAACTCTGGCAAAATAGAACCGGCTCGGAACCTTCCATTTAGGGCAGAGC
Organism: Lissotriton helveticus; assembly: GCF_964261635.1. Lineage (NCBI taxonomy): Eukaryota > Metazoa > Chordata > Amphibia > Caudata > Salamandridae > Lissotriton > Lissotriton helveticus. Next base: position 1,778,876,996 of record NC_136065.1, read on the forward strand.
GTTGCCACTAATTCAAGAAAACCTACCGCTTCTACAAAAGAAAAAGGTAGAAGGTCCACAGCTAGCATTTTAGCCAGCTTAGTGTTATACAGACGCGTCAGTGGGTGGTTGCGTTCATATGGCACGTCTGAAGTAAGCATTGTTCTAATGTTGCCCTGGACCAAGCATTTACGGGCTGATAATGACTTCATTGACCCAATTTTGCTCGCTGGTGAACTTTTGTGCGTTGGTGTCTCACTCGCTCCAACACTCTTAGTGTGCCTCACATTGGGTGTGCTGCTGACAGGGGTACTGGGTGTAAGGGAAGTCTTTGACACGTCTTCTTCCTCCTCGTCATCATCAGATGAAACATCAACGTTTCCTTGAATTTGCCCTTTCTTGATCGCATCTAGGTGCGCAAACCATCTGACAGTGTGCTTTCTCTCAAGATGACCTCTCTGGCCGCCGGTACCATAGTTGGTACCTGACTTACCACGACTAACTGCAAGCTTACAAAGGGTACAAATGGCAAACTTTGGATTTTTTGGACAAACAGTAAAGAAGTCCCAAACTGGGGACTTGAAGTGTCTGTGGGACCTGGAGGAGGCGGCGATACTGGTGGTGGTGGTCATGAAGCTAATGCCAGATGAAGTGGAGGATCTGGATTGCCCAACTTTTGTACGTTTTGCACTTTCACCGCCACTAATTAAGGTCGAGGTTGACGGAGGTCTCTTCTTGCCAGTAAGAAATATGGAAGCGGGACGAGTTGGTGTACTACTTAACTCCAATGATTGTGGTGTTTCCACTGCCTCCTCATCGACAACATCATCATCATCATCACGCTGAGCAGCTCTTCGGGCTAGGGTCAAAATGTCTGTTTGCTGCATGCCCGCTGGGGCTGCAGTGACCTTTATGATGACTGGGTCGTCGTTGGCAGAGTCTTCATCAGCAGCAGTATCCGCCACTTCTTGTTGAGCCTCATCATACTCCATAACTCTGAGACTTTGGACGAGCTTCCTTTTACGCTTAACTACCTTTGTTGGATCATGGTGTGCCTCACTCTCAGACGGCTGTGGTGCTGGTTCCCAAGTTTGATCCGTATCATCAGAAGGAGGTGTGCTTGAAGAGGATGTAGACACCACCCTTGATCTCTTCCTTGCTAGGGGTGCGGAAGACAATGAAGGATCATCAGGAGGAGTGGCTTCCTCAAATGATACCTCGCCTTGATTGTCGATTTCCTGATGTGCCCCTACTTCGGGAGGAACAACTATTGTGGGCACTTGTGACCCTCCATGCACCTCTGCTTGCGCATCTCCTTGCGCTGCCTCTCCTTCCACATGTACTTGGGCTTGTACTTGCACATGTGATTGTTGTTGCGGCTGTGGTTGTTCAACACTCGTCAGATGAGCTACAACAACCTGTGTTGATTGAGGGACATTGCTGCTGCTTTCTTGCGATGAGCCAACATCACTGGTCGATGGTGATTGAAGAACTATACTGGCTGCCTCTGCAGCACTCAAGGGCTTGGACTTAAGTTGGCGTGGTGGTGGTGGTGGCACTGAGCCCAATGGAGCGGGGGTGCTGCTGCCAGCTTGGTCCCCAGCAGATCCCGCTGCTGCTGCTGCAGGCATACTTTTTTTTTTACTCCCAAAAAAAGGGGCGGGCGGCACACCAGTGTCCTTGGTAACTTGCTTCTTCTGCTCCTTACTGGCACCTTTCTTGCTAGAGGAGCTACGGGTTACTTTTTTTGGGGCCATCTTCTTCAGAGCAGGTCAGCAGGCAGCAGTTGCACGAGTTGCAGAGGGTTCAGACGTGACGTCGCGTGACGTTATGCTGCACACACCGCTGCAGGACTTCTTCCTGGCACTGGTGGTTCTCTTGAGTCTTCTTGTGCACCTAAAAGCAATGGAAGACAGAGGAACATCAGTTCAGTTATACACCCCAAAAAATCGACAAAACACAGAAAAATGAGCACAATCCCATGCCATCCATGATGTTTACATTGAAGACACCCCACAGAAAGACTAGGGACATGCAAGTATGCAACACTCACTACCCCTGGGCATAATGGATGAAAAGTAGGCAAAATAAGTGCAGGCCTCAGACACTGCCTCTCCTCAAAATGGCCCCTTACACTCCAAGCACATGTTGCCTGTTCCAGCCAGCACTCAAGATGGCCACCACCACCACCCACATGGCCAGTCCACATCAAAAGTACACCCCCAAAAAACAGAAAAACAGCCAGAAATCACCACAATCCAATGCCATCCATGATGTTTACATTAAAGAGAGTGAGACCACACCACAGGCACACTCAGTCCATGCACCACCACCACCCCTGGGCAAGCAAAAGGCCACACCAGCAGCCCCCCAAAAACGACAAAAAACAATAAAATAAGCACAATCCCAGCCCATCCATGGCCTCAATTATGTTTAAATTCAAGAAGACACCCCACAGAAAGACTAGGCCCATGCAACACTCACCACCCCTGGGCAAAGGGCCACACCAGCAGGCCCAAAAAAACGCCAAAAAACAATAAAATCTGCACAATCCCAGCCCATCCATGGCCTCAATGGTGTTTAAATTCAACAAAACAGTTGTATCATGCACCCATAACCAACCCTGGTCCTACTGGATACTGTGGCTACCCACAATATAATTTATTTAATTTTCTGAAAAAGTTCAAAAATTGTACTTGCAGCAACTGTAATGCCCCAAACAAACTTACTTGTGAAAGTTGATTTCTAATCCAAAAGTGATCCAAAGACAGTCAAAAAGGCCTCAAATCCAAATATCCAGCAGCACCCACAAAAAGTAATCCTTCCAGCTCCAGATCCAAATGAAAGTGACCAGGAGATGGACAAAGCACTGGGAGGAGCCTGCTGGACAGGAACAGGAAGTTGGAGACTGTGGGGCACTTCCTTCCTCCCCCCCCCCAAAATGGACTCCTTGCAAAAAAAAAGGCCATGCAAATGTCAACCTGAGGAGTGATTCTGATAAAAATCATAATTTTCTGAAGGTTTATCCTGTTTGCTGGTGATTTTCTTGTGCGAAATTGCAAAATCTCTATTTCGCAAGTGCGAGATTGTTCCTTTCCGCCGCAACTACGTGTTCGCAATTGCGAACTCTCGCGAGGTGTGCTGTGCAAGGTGGCAAGCCGCGAGTACGTATTCGCGGGCGACAAACTCCCGCGGGAACACGCAGCAAGATCTAAAATGGCGCGTCACTCGCAAAGAAAAACAACTCGGCAAACGCTAAAATGACGGAAAGTGAACGCCGTGCACCACGCCGCGCGCCGCAACCAAGCAAAAAATCCGCCGCGAGCGGATTCACGGATTTTCGACAAATTCGCGAGCGTTCGCGGATTGCGAATTTGCCGAAAATCCGAAAAATCCGCGAGCGGAGCGGATTTTACGCCCATGCTTACTGGGGAGTTGCAGTCAGCAGAGGTGGGGGATCGTCAGAGTGGAGGGTTCATTTCATCCTCAGAGGAGAACAGGTGTGGCCCCCTGTCATCGTCCGTGTTCACTGGGTGGTGGGTTTAATTTGCTGCTGCCTGGATGGTCTTCCGATGATCCGCTGTTATCTGTTCCAGCTTGGGAGAGCTGGTGGGCGAGATCCAGGAGGAGGGCTGCGTCGCGGTCCGACCTTTCTTTTTCTCTTCCTCCGACTTCCGCTCCGCTGGACTCGTGGGCCCTACAAGCACTCAGCAAAACCTGTCACCGGTCCACCCCATGCTGCTCCACCCAATCTCAGACTTCCTTAGGATCAGTGAAAAACACTGTGGCCCTGTCAGAAAGTATCTTGAGACGGGCAGGACATAGCAATGAGTTGTGCACTCCTTGTTGTCGAAGATGGTGCTTGACCTCCAGGAAGGAGGAGCGCTCGAGTTGGACACCACTGGTGTAATCTGGAAACAACATAACACCTTGTCCTTCTCTCAAGAGGCCTCGCTGATCTGGCCACTCAGAGTATTGCATCTCTGTCCCTGTCCCAGAGCAGTTTTACCAACATCGGGCACAAAGCGGAGCCCCTTGGGCTCGTTCCAAGGAGTAGAAGCAGTGAGCTCAGAAGCTGGGGTGAACGAGCGAAAGCGGTAGATCCAAAAGGCGAACATTGCTTCTCCCATGGAACGGCCTTCCATATCCTTCGCCTTGTTCTCCAAATGCGCACTATGGACGTTTAGGTCATTAATGCCGGAGCGGTTTTCCTTAGCGAGTGGTTGCAGGACTGTAAGGGTCTTCTCCTCATCCATGACTCTGTCAGCCAGCTTGAGATGGTCATCCTGGAGGAGCGTGAAGTCAGTTGAAAGGGACCAGAAGCAGACCTCCATCCTGATGCAGGAGTGCTCAATGGCCACCAGGACACTATCCAGTTTCTCTGATGTGGCGAGGGGTCGGTCTGCTCTCCTGCGGCAGGGGGCCAGTTGTGTCAAGGTGCAGGCCCATCTGGGCTGGAGGCCAGGCCCCGGATGCTGACCGCAGCCTCCTCATCACGCCGGGGCTGGCCAGGTCTATGCAATAGGTTCCACCGGGAGTAGGGGTGGTGGGCGAGTAAAAGAGTCAGCAGACACTCCCTACAGCCTCCCCAGGCAGGAAGAATTAATCCAGGGCAGTTCTCCCATGGGGAGAGGGGAGCTGTCCATGGTGTCCCTATGAAGACTGGGCAAGGGGCCCAGAGGTGCCACCCTGGGACTGTGCAACGTTGTGGCTGTTCCAATGGGCCTTAAGGTACGCCCTCATCTGACGGCCCAATGGTGCAGTAAGGGGCGATCTGGCGCCCATTACTGGCATGCCCTCAGCCAGGGTCTCACAACAGTGTTGGATTCGCCCTGCAGTGCTGTCTCGGGAGAGGAGGGCACGCGCCTCGATTTTAGCGCCAGTGCACCACTCAGGGGAGGCATGTGGCAATCACACGGTAGGTCGCAGCAGGAGCTTCCAATCAGCTGGACATCAAGCTGGCACCATCAACGCTGCTCGAGTCTTCAGAGATGGGGGTGCGTGGAGGCCAGTGGCGTAACGAAACTTGAGGGGGTCCCCTGCAAAGTACATGGAGGGGTCCCCTCATTAGCCGCATCAGTCAATAGCTCTCAGGCCAGCGACCCACCATACTGCAGGGGATTACCACAGCCATAAAAGAAGGATTGTGGCTCCTCCATTGGTAATTCACCCTTTCATTGGGCGATTTACATACATCAGTAAATACTGCTGCTGCGCCCTCAAGCAAAGTTGCATAACACTGCCTTCAGCTGGCCCACCAAACACATCCTCCTACTGGATCACCCACTTTTAAGCGAAGCCCGCTTAATTGACCACCTCCAAACACAGACCACTGCCTTCGTGCCTGCTACTAACACATCCATTAACTCTCACCCCTACTAAACCCGCAGTTATGCTTTTCCGCCCACCTTTAAAACCACCACTTGGATGTCACTGTGAACCCATGACTGCCGCCCACTGATCCCCTGTCAACCACCGACAGAAAGATTGATGACTGGTCCCCATCTAACCACTGCCTACAAGTAAAGACAGAGCCGGAAGGTAAAGAAACAGCCCATATTATTTTTACAAAGAAGAAATAGACAAACATCCACTTTATACCCCATGGCATAAAAGCCTTAGCGTACACAGCTTGTCCAAATCCATGCCACAGAATTCAGACCTGCTAAGTACCACGTATCTGGTGTTAGACTAACACATTTCAGTGTGGTGATCCGCATCACCGCACTGAAATGCAAAATCACGCATAACAGCCTCCTCGGGTACCAGTGCTGCTAATCAATGCTGGTGTAGTATTATTTGGCCACCGTCTGTTTTCTGCTGCTTCCCCTGTCTCCTAAACGCAATGCAGTAAATTTCATTATGCAGGAAAGCTACCTAATTTGGATAGAGCCATTCAACGGTGTCCAGACCACCAAAAGAGGGTGCTGAGGAGGGAGTCCGTCTCCTTAAAAAAGAAGCGGGGGACCACAAGGAGGTTTGCGAAATGATAGAGGAGGTGTGGTAATGCCACCATTTTCACAAGGGCTAGCCTACTTACGGGGGCCAGAGGTAAGGTGCTCCTGTATTGAATGTCCCTTTTCTATGCCCACAACATTTTTGCGTATTTCCGTAGTGTGTCCATAAAGTTAGGTCTTGCGAGGATTTGTTGCAGGCTCTTACGCGCCTTGCACCAGCAGCCCTACGATGTCAGCCTCTTTGAGTGCGACATCTGCAAGGACTGGTTCCTGACTGGATCTAGGGGCTTGAGAAGGGCACCGGAGCTCTGGAGTGGGTGATGTTGTGATTTGGGATAAGCTTCGCCTCCCTGCAGGGAGCGATATGCAACAACGGCCACTCTGCATGGAGGATCCGGGATCTAAAATTCCAACACGATGACACCACAGCACTAAAGTGCCCAATTTCATTGCTGTTTTGATGTTGGGGGAATGGAAATAACGTTGAGTAAGTATTAAAGGAATAACATGCGGGAGTCTGTTTCCAGGCTAATTCCTATTTGTTTTCTTCGAAACTTTGACATGGCGGTAAAAGCTACTTTAAGCAGCAGACATACTGGAATAAAAAACAAAAACATTAATTGTGATGGTCCCATAACCCCTGTGACATAGGTGTATAGGTAACTCTTACCTGTGTCAGAGCATTCATTTCTTCAGATGCAAGGTAGATATATAGCTGCACTGATTAGGGGTGTCACATTGAGTAATTGCTAAATGCGTGACAATAGTTTCCGAAAGCGTTACTATCCCAGGTGACATTGTATTGATACCGCACAATACACTCTCTGAGTGCATAGACATAACCTCCCCTTCCCTTACTGCCATCAATTCAGGGGCATAACACAGGCCCCCAAAGCCCCTGCAGTGCGGGGGCCCCAAGGTCCAGGGAGCCCCCTTGGCACTGCACTTTGGCCGGAGAGCTCCTGATTGAGCCTGGAAGAGGGCCCCTCAACGTACCGTGCAGGGAGGCTCCCTCCGTTTTCGTTACGCCAGTGCATGAATTATTGCTCCTCGGACGGTTAGCTCCCCCAGTGATCTCTCGTAGTTCCACCTGTTACTGTGGTCAGTCACCTCGCAGTCATCCAACGCCTGCAGTCTTCAATGCTCCTTTTTTGAGTAGAGTCCACCAAGAGGCATGCTCTAACAGTTTACTATATGGCCTCACCCAGCCTCTCAAGTTTGGGCCTCTGCCTGCTGGTCGCAGGCCCGTGAGGCCCATGTTACACACACACACACACACACACAGAAGAGGCCTCAGGTCCCCCTCCGTCCAGCAGGTGTTGTAATAATGCACCTACAGACCTTGCTCCGCAGACGAGCTGATTGCGCTTAGGGTCTAGGTGCCTACCGTGGCGCAGGGAGCTGTGGCCTAACACTAGTCTGGAAGCATCAGAGGCACCACTGCACACACTGCTTCAGGCCCCTCCTCTCACACTCCTGGCTAAATGGATGAAACACTTCGGCCCAGGGCAGTCTAGACCACATAGTCGTAAACATATTAGATCCCAGTCCCCCCCCACCTCAGACAGAAGATCACTGAAGAGGCACTAGAGGGTGGGTCACTGGGTCTTACTGTGATTTTAGCATCCCAGAAATGGACTGATTACTCATAGATGAAAGCAGCTCTTTTTGGAAGGTTTAATCTGACCACAGATTAGCATTCAAAAAACACTTTGCAGCATTTCTACGCAGAGTAACCAGACATTATGGGAGGACTGATTGGACCTTGAATGAACTGCCACTTTTAAAGTGCTGGAGTAAGTGTAACCTGGCGCAGGCAAAACTCTGATTTCTGCAGAAAACATCCTATGTATTTATTTTGTAGAGTTACATTAACATGTAGCTGATGGAAAACAGCTTGGTGCTTGCAAATTTGCAAAGACACCTGGCAGGCTGGTCACCATGAAGGTGCAGAGGAATACAACTCAATTAGAGCACATTTTCACACTGATTCACTCATACATGCCAAGGTTTCAGATTGGTAAGTGTGACGTTTTCATAATTTAACTGTAATAATGGGTGACATTCACGAAGTCTGACTCTGCTCCGTTTTCAGTAGCTTGCTGTTAGCGCACTTTAGTTCAGTGACTTTCTTAGAGTTTCTAGTTGCTCAAATGGGTGTAATTTCTGATATTTATATATTTCCCTCCTCTTCATTGCTTGATTTTGCTCACGAGAAAGTGTCACTCATAGTCGTTGAAATGTCACTCATAATTACACTGAAATTATGAAAATGTCACACCTAGCAATCTGAAACATTGGCAGCTATGCTAATTCTACCACACGGCACATTTGAACATCTCATAACTCCATGCCACACAATTCAACTATAAATAATTTAACCCTACAACATTCCATACAACATAATTACAATTCGAAAAATTAAAAAACACATATTTCCACTTCACTACATACCACATAATTCCATATCACATAATAACATTCCACACAACTTAATACCACTCCAAACCACATAATAACACTCAACACAACACAATTCAACTACACATAATTCCACTTCAACCTATATATTATACTTCACACAACATATTTACACTCAACTCCAAAACACATATGTACACTCCACAAAATAAAACTCTACAACATGCTGCATAATTCCACTCTGCACAATTATACACCATACCAGGCCACATAATTCCACACGTCACACAATTCCACAATTCATCCCCACACAATTCATCACACAACATAATTACACTCCACATAATACCACTCAGCACCACATAATTTACCTCCACATAATTATGCTCTAGTCCATATTGCATAAATACATTTCACATAAATCCAGTCTATGCCACATAGCAACATTCCACATAACTACACTTCACACCATGCCTCATATTACCACTCAACTCAATTTTCGCTCAACACGGCATACTTCCACGTCACACAAATTCAACTCTACACATTTCCATCCCACACCACATAATTCAACAACAAACTACATAATTCAAACCAACAACACAATTACACCACATACATCCAATCTACACCACAAAATTCCACATCATGCTATAATATTTAACAGCCCACCACATAAGTAAACTCCACTACATACCACTCCACAACACAAAATACCGTTCCAGATAATCTCACTCCAAGACACACAATCCCACTCCATGACACACAATCCCACTCCATGACACACAATCCCACTCCACATAATTCCAGTAGACTCAATACCACACAATTACTATCCACATAATTACACTTCATACCATGCCACATTATTTCACTACACAGATCCAATCCACACAACACAATTCCACATTTAACAATTCCAATCCAAACCATATAAGACTTGCATATATGTAAATGCATATATTGCAAAACTATACATTGAAAACCATATACTGCAAATGCTTGTTTACCTTCCAATGCGTACCAGCTGATCCGATTCCTGGTGCTGCAAACCTTCTCCTGCCCCTGTCAACTCTGTGCTGCCTCATCCCTTCTCAGAGGCTGTGCCCTGTTGTGAATGCTCTCTCTGGGGCCCCCACCCTCATCCTTTTTCCCGGCGTATCTTGTGTCTCAGACTGAAGAGAAACAATGTAAGTTGTTACTTTGTTTCTCTTCATACTGCAGCTGTTTTAGAGCAAACCTCTCTCTCACAGCTCTCTACAGATGAGCTGAGAGGGGCCCCTTCACCTACTGAAGGCTGCGGGGGTGTTTGTTACGCCCCTGTGGGAGGCCTCTTCTTCCTCACGGGATCTTCATTTACGGCCCGACTCTGACAGGCCGCACCGCCCCTCAGAGTCACTCCACCTCATCCTGTTGTCACAGCCTGAGGGATGGGGTCGCCATTAAGCTTCTCGTGGCCGGGTGCAAGCTATGGGGTCCACTGCTGGTTGAATGCTCCACAGAGGCGGTTCGATATAGGGAGGCCTATCTCCAGAAATGTCCCCCTGGTTCCCTAGAGACCCACACCATGCCCCGGCCTCCTATGCCACCGCTATGTTGAGCACAGTTGTCACTCTCTGCATGTGTCGGGCCGCTGCGTTGTTCAAGGCCATTCTCCGTGCGGTGGGCTGACTGCGGGCCCTGAAGGGACCACTGGTGTCACGGCACCATCATAAACTGCTGTATTATGGCACAGATGGATGCGGATTGTCAGGCTGGCTAGCGGAGAGATACTGGGTCGCGTCCGGTGTCTTGGCTAGTTTGTTTATATTTGTAATTACATTTGTAAAGATATTTATTTTATCATTTTAATGTTATTTATTTGTTAGGATGTTAGTTTTCATATGGGTGGGTAGTGTTTTAAAATAAAAAAATGAGATTTTTTAAATTTTAAATATTTGTATAAATTTAGTGGCTGATTAATGTTTTTAAATTTGTTATTAATTTAGCAACACAAATGTTTTGCTTAAGAAACTTGATTCTGATTGTAAGACATATTTGAATTAATTGTGTCAAAGTAAAAATGGCACTTTGTGAATTAATTTATTATGTTCATGTTCATTTATATGCAAGATATTACATTAATAATGTATATTTATTTCTATAATTTTTGTAGGATCTATTGTTTTTTATAATATTTTGTTATTTTGTAACTTTAATAGGTAATAAATGTTAAGAATCTTCTGGAACAGCGTAGATTGAAGATCTTTATTAAGTTGAAGGCAAATAAAGACAACACACCAAAAACTCAGGAGCGGTACAGGGCACACGCAGCTGGCAATAACTGTCATTGGAATCAGCTGGCATTCTAGAATGGGGAACGGAGACCTGGTGGGGTGGGGGGGGGACAATTTTAGGGGGAAAGCAAAAATGAATTACAACACAACAATAAATATCAAATTTTCTTATTTTATTTTTATATATATAGATTTCCCTTTTTTTCTTAACATTGATTAGTTTGATTGGGAATAGGAAAATCGAAACCCCTCACAGTGTCACCAGTGTTGCTTTGTTTGGAGTGGTAATAGTAAATCTCAGAGCCCAAGGATTTCCTCCAGTGTTGCTTAGTTTGGAGTGGGAATAGTATGTCTGACTCCTCCAGGGTTCAATGCTTTCCACGATTTTGTTTGTTTGGAGTGAGAACAGTGAATCTTGATTCCCCCTGCCCCCAACATCCAATGCTTTACTCAGTGTTGCTTAGTTAGATGTGGGGAAAATATATTTGTCCACCCCACAAATGCATTTTAAGTTTTAAAGATTTGAATTTATTTACCATTGTTTTATGTGCTGGTAGATTTATATGTAGTTATTTTACATTAAAATCTGTTTAATTTGTATCTCATATTTGAATAAATTGATGTTTATAACAATTAGTTTAATTTTATTAATAGATTTTTGTTTTGTCATTTTTATTATTTTTAATGTAGAAGTTAAATTGTTTTGAATTTAAAGTACATATTTTACTACAAGATGAAAGTATTTAACATATAAAATATATTTGTAAACGTATTGCAATGTTTATAAAATTTGCAATCAATCCTAATTAAATACTTTAAATATTTTGCACTATATTTTAGTTTCTGATATTTTGTTATTTTTTATGTTAATTTTAAACGTCAGTATTATTGTAATTAATATTTTTGCTTTAGGTATTGTTTTAAATTGAGATGTTTTTGTATGGTAATATTGTAAATGGAATATTTTTGTTCTTTTAATTGTAAGCGTAGGATTGTCAATATTAAGGTTGTCTATATTTTGACTGCAGTATTATTTTAGGCCAAAAATGGTTGCTGATGATATTCAGTAGTACAATCTTTTCTTGAACAGTCTGGATGCCGCTCTACGAGGCTCATACTGTTGATTTAGACTATCGTTTTCGCAGTGAATCCATAAGAATTTTGGAGGCCCTCGGTTAAACCTATTTTGGGGCCCTTTTTCTCAACAACTTTGGATTAATGATCCATTTTCAGCTGATACACGTTCATTGATCACACCTTAATAGTTAAGCGATCTTATAAGAAAACAGACACATGATAGGCAATTGCTTATTTAAAATCAGCAGCAGTCCCCTTTAAAATCCCTTTTTTAGGGCGAGCTGGCGTTGGAGCGCGAAGCGCTCCCGCCAGCGAGTTCTATAGTCGCCGTGTTCACTGGCAAGGGAGTCTAGAGCTGTGCACGAGCCGCTACTGGCCTGTGCATGAGCCGATTCAGCTCTGTGAACGCGCACGTCTCCGGAAGACGTGCTGCGCCCGAGCCGCCTCCCGCTTGTTCTTTCAGCAAATATTCTCGGAGCCGTAGGGCAAAGTTACCGAACAGCACAACAGGTAGGCTTTTTACATTTATGAAGACAGTATGATAGGCCTCATACACACATCTCCTCTTCCAGTGCCATATTAAATCAATCTAGCAGTGTACCCTAGGTATTGTTGGGTACAGAGTATTTGAGATCTTGCTGTTGGCTATGGGCTATTAACGATGAAAGTATTCTCAAGCTTTGTCTGCGCAATTACATATTTTGTGATGATCATCGTGATTTCCTGTTTGGGTTTTTCGGATCCAAGAGAGGTGTTAACAGTCGATAAAGTTGATGTTTATAAAACTGTAATAAAGCGTCCTGTCTCTTTTTTGTGTTAAGCTTTTTTTTTTTTTCTACACGTAGTATATATATATATCTCAAGTTTAAATACTTTATTCAACAGCATTGTCATAAAAGCATATTTCCCTAAACTAAACAGAATAAATACTACGCTAGGTTTTTAAGAACAAATTAAAATACATATTAAATTCCATCAATTTATAGAGTGCTGGCGAATATTTCATTTTATAAAATTCATATCTTGTAAAATCCAAGTCACAGCACAAAGCCTAGGCCGATTAAATTTTAAAATTACATTCCTCATGATTAATTACAGTTTTAAGGCGCGCATGCGTATTATCCAGGCCCACCCCATGTATTTGGCTACAGCGATTGCAAGATTGGGGGCACAGTTTGTTCTTAGTATCCTTAGTGCCTCTAGATATTTCCTTGTCCCCAAGTTCCTGCAAACCGGAATTAGCCATCTACTTCTTGGGGCAGCATATAATGGGCAGACAAACAGAAAATGTGGGATGTCCTCTGCATGTGCTTTACAGTAAGGGCAAGTATTTACATTACCAGAGGACCAATTAGCGGTATGGGCATTGAGGGGTAGGGAGCCAATTCTAAACTGGAAATACAGCTTCCTGTCTAGGGGTTTAGAAATCAAGTCCCAGTACTGTTCACATTTAGGGGTAATTTTAAAATCCAAGAACTGGGATGTCAAGATAGATGGTTGGTTGGAAATCAAAACAGTATTTTGTATCATGTCCCAATAAATTTTTTTCAATAATCCCCTAGATGGAAAGACATGCGGGTCTACTGCAGTCCACAAATGATCTAGGTGCAATTTTTGTAGCAGGTTCCTAAGTTCTTTAAGCCATGATATTTTATGAAACCGGTCAGAGCTAACAACATCCATGAGGGCAGCTGCATAATGTCCCAGTTCAGGAGTAGTTTTTATACGCCTCCAATATAGGAGGGGACGCAATCTAGCCATATCCTCGATCTTTTTCCTCCCAAGATCATAGTGGAGCGGGATCGAAGGGGTGCTCTGGGGAACACCTATCATTCGACGAAGAAATTTATTTTCTGCTACAGCTAGTGTACTCAAATTGCTGAAGCCCCATAGCTCTGATCCGTAGAGGCAAGCGCCCAACACTTTCATACTGTAAATCTCCATTATTGGCTGAATAGGTTTTGTAAATGAAGATTTATGTTTTTGTGCTATTGCCCCTGCTATTTGGTTGAACTTTAACACCACAGTGTCCATATGGGATTTCCAGTTCATGTTGGCCTGTAAAGAGATACCTAAATAGGTGAAGGCATTCACTTCCTCCAGTGTGGATCCATTAAAATGCATTTTCCCCTTGAATTTTTTTGCGGGATTCAGGTTCATAAACTTAGTCTTTGTTGTATTCAGTTCCAAGCCCCGAATCCGACAGAAGTCACCAAAAGCATTAATCGTCTTTTGTAGGCCACCAGGGGTCCGCGAGACCAGCAAAGTGTCATCAGCAAACATTAATACCGGAACCCGCTCCCCATCTAGTATCGGAGCATCTGTCGGGAATTGCTTCAAAAAATCAACTATGCCATTGATATAGAGGGAGAATAGAGTGGGGGCCAGGACACAGCCCTGCCTTACCCCTCGCTCCACAGGGAAGGATTCGGTGACATCTCCCTGGGCACCCCACCTAATTCGGGCATAGTTGTTTTCATGCATCCTCACAAGCAAAGTCAGCAGTTCGGGGCTTATTCCGAGATCTCGCAAAACAATCCAAAGTTTTTGTCGGGGAACCAAGTCAAACGCCGACTTCAGGTCGACGAAAACAGCATATAAGGGGCCATTTGACAGAGTTACATTTTTCCAAAACATAGTTAAGAAGTGGAATACCTGGTCAACAGAGCCAGTTAAGGGGCGGAAACCTGCTTGGTACGGGGAGAGGATATCCTTATCGTCTATCCAGGCTTGTATTTTGTTTTGTATCATCCTGCCCATCAGTTTTTGTGCACAGTCGATAAGGCTGGTGGGCCTATAGTTACTTGGTAAAGCCTTATCCCCTTTTTTAAAGACTGGTATTATCTCTGCACCCTTCCATGTAACTGGGATCATTGCTCCTTGTGCGATGGCATTACCAAGCCATACAAAATATTTACACCAGTTAGCCCTGTCAGATAGAAACACATCCGCCGGTATTCCATCAATTCCTGGCGCCCTTCCTCTGGTTACTCCATCCATTGCCTCATTTACGTCTTTTAATGAGAATATTCCATGGGTATAAAATACCCTTACTGGAGGGGTTTCAATTAAAGGAGGTACATTGTCTGCGTATTGTGGTTTAAAAAAGTCCACCCATGCCTCCTTTGCTACGTGATTTTTCGGGCAATCTGCTATACCCCTACTGCCCCACTTCAAAATGGCCCAAAACTCTTTCTGTTGTCTGGCTGCACATGCTTTCTTCAGATCTGACCATAAATTCTCATCCCACAGTTTTTTTGCCCTTATTTGTACTTTCCTGTAATCATCCCTGGCTTTTAATACTCCTACTTTTGTCCTCAGAGCTATCATGAGATTCTGTCGAGCCTTTCTGCAGGTGTGGTCATACCACCCACTTTTTATCGGCGGTCTAGGACCCTTTCTCTGCTGGGTTTTTTTAAGAAAAAACTTTTGTAAGTTAGAAAAAAAAAACGTTGGCTGTGACTCTTCAATCAATTGATTAAAATTTAATTCATTAGTATGAAGCTGTAGTCTGGTTACCTCTTCGGTAACTATCGCCCCTAAGGCCTGCATATCTCCGGGTTTATCTACCAGGGTTGCCCATTTAATGTGGCGAAGATTATTGGTTGAAACAACATCTAGTGTCATAACACCCCTATTCTGGTCGGTTGAATTTTCACCTTGTTCCAGATTAAAGAGTAGGCACAACGGGTTGTGATCACTCTCCAATCTCGGTGTCACTTGCATATCTACCACTTTATGCCAGTCTCTAACGTCTATTAGAATATAATCTATCCTGCTACTTGACCTCAAGTTATCAAAGGTATGCTTTCCCTGTGGGTCAGAAACGGTACGACCATTTAATGCCCTCAATCCCCTGGACAAGCATAGGCTCTTAACCTGTATTGCCACTTCTGTCCACTTTTTTACCAGTGGCAGATCCAATTGGGGAATTCCCCATTTGGTATCTTCCTCTTGTGCCAGTTCATTATCCTCAATTCCTAGTGGTTCAAATGTTATGTTCAGGTCTCCCCCTACTAGGATAGTGTACTGTGAGGGTAGAGTCTCTAGATCATTATCTAGTGCACCAATCACATCAGAGGCTATGCCCCCTTGAGTTCCCCTGGCGTAAATATTATATATGGCCAAGTTATGGCCATCAGCCCCGGTGAGCACTAATGGAAGTAGGTCACAATTGCTGGTGGGTCTCCGCTTGATGGAGCATTGTAAAGATTGTCGTATCCAAGTAATTAGACCCCCTGAGGGCCGCCCTTTGGTATTCTTTTTCGCAGGTACATAGAAATTTAAAAAGCCCTGTCGAAAAACTGGTGCCACTGCCCAGGTTTCCTGTAGCATAATAACATCGTGACGGTCAATAAACTCATCCCATTCAGGGGTTTCTATTTTGTGGTGGATTCCCGCTACATTCCAAGAAATAAATTTAATGCTACCTTTCAACTGAATAAACCGCTCTTGTGGTGAAAGACCCTGATTAAGGAGGGTCATGGGGAATGAGGGACTACTTTCCACGTTGCTTACAGTGGTGTGGGTGTTTATTTGGGTGTGTTCTGCTAGGCTGGGAGTGTATTCCCCAGGGTTAGATATCTTACCCTTACTACAGTTTGTTTCTAGATGCTTTGTAATGCCATCTTTTCTGCTATCATGGAGCTCTATAGTTTTAGCCTTTCCTAAGCTCATCCATTCTTTCAGTCAGTCGCATTCACTTAATCCAGAAAGGGCCGAAAACCTATTTTCCATCGGGATTTCCCAGTTATTTCTATTATCAAGAGTTTTGGCTTTTTTTTGTACGGGGTTCCATTTAGTTTTCAACATTGTTGGATTTACAGTATTGCCTTTTTATTTTTTTTATTTTTTAAAACCTTTATTGTACAGAAGGCGCGCACAGATACGGGCCTACAACCCACCGGGCCGGCCACCACAATAAAGAAACATACGAGGCAATACAGGAGAGACAACAGGATTTCTAAATAGCTCATATGAAAGGCAAAGGCAACAAGTCTTCGAGCCGCCATCACGGACAGGATAAAAGTAGGTTAATTTTATAATAGAATAAAGGGTGTCACAGGATAATGTCAATCTGTAAAGTCCAGAGGGCCGTGGTGGGCCGTGAGGAAGCCGAAGTATCAAATACAGGAAAAGACCAACAGAACAATACATTTTGGCAAAGGCAGAACGTAAGTCCCACATCAAGAACAATCACAATCGCTGCTCAGCACCCACCCGCCACTATCAGAGCACATAATAATAAAACAGCGAAAAATACGTTCACAAAACTAAAAGCCCTCCGTTACAACAACCCAAGGGAGGAAAAAAAATGGGGTGGGGAAAAGGAAAAAAGGGGAGGAAGAGGACATCAAAAAAGGGGAGGGGGAAAGTGAGGGCGCAGCGTCAGTGCACGCCTTCCACGGCTAACAAAGCACCCAATACTAATTCGGCACATGGAACTAGTGGCAACAGGAGAAATGAATGCGTAGTAAACCGTGACAGCAGACATACCAAAAAGGGCCATGCCAGCACAAACACCCCGGGGGGCTACGTGCCGACACCGCGCCACGAAATTAGGGGATACATAAGAGCCATAGAACCAAAAAGAGGAACAGGGAAAGATACAATAAACAGACCCCCCCACCACCCCGCACAGCCCACCCTGCACCCCTGCAGAAGGCTATGGCCTACCCCCCAGCAGCGTGCCTGTCGCCCTAATTAGAACCCGAAATATAGAGAAATATAAGAAAGAAAGAATCACTTAGATTAAAAAAGGGGGGGAAGGGTAAACAGGGAAAAAACAGCGGGAGAGGAGCCACATAATCAAAACCCCTTCAGCTCCCACCCCCCCGCCCGAAAATACTCAGAGCCCACGGGAAGATAATAAACACACGGATAAGCTCCAGGAACGTAAAGACGTATCAAACATAATCATACAATTATGAACGGATCACCCAACCATACCACAAAATAACAGTCCACAGAGGCAAGATCAGCTCAACCCTGCCCTCGTTTTTCGCAAACTGTAATCGTCCAGCGCACCAGGAACCAGATCACATAAAACAGGAGGTGAAGAACAGGGAGTCGAATCAAAAATACACTCAAGTTGTAGCGATCGTGACCCGGATGATCCAGAAAGTACAGTAACCACTTCATGCAAAGCAGGCAAAGTTCCGATGAGAATACGGAGAAAGCCGGTCCAGCGGCACCGTCACAGGATCTTCGTACGGCCATGTGAGGCAAAAGAGGAAAAGGAGACCCATCGAGGTCGGTCCAAACGGGATCCAGCCGGGGAACCTCCGGAGCAGAAGGAGGCACAGGACGAAGAAGGGCAGCGGACCCCTGCACATCCACACCATCAGCAGCCTCCAGGTCCACGACCCCAAGGAAAGTTCCAGCAGCACACAACAGAGATGAAGCCGCACAAACCGAGGGGGGTCCGGCAGGCCCAACAAAGGGACCCCCCTCCAGGATAGCGGTCGGTGCGGTCATGGGTGCCCCCCAGGAGCGCAGGGCGGCGAGGATGTCGCGGAGCGTAGGCTCACCTTTACAGTATTCAGCAAACGTGCCGCGCGGCGGACTCGCATCGCCGGTCCCCGCAAGGCCGAGAATCATGGGGCCGGCCGCCATCTTAGAAGCCCAGCAGGGCCGCTGCGAACACCGAACCCCGCCCGGATATCAGCGGGGCAAAACAGGATATCGGCAACCACCAGCGGAGGTGCCACCAGGGCAGGAAGGGGAGCCACCAGAAGAAGGCGATGCGCCGGCACTCCACACGCCGCCGGCACCGTTCTCCGAGTCCGGGCGGAGGAACTCAAAATGGCCGGGCCGGAGAACAAAGGGGAGACGAGCCAGATGTACGGTCAACCCCGTCCATGGAAGTTAGCTCCCCAACAGCAGGCCGCAGGACCGCCGGACCAGGCCCGGGAGGCCGCAATCGGTCTATTAACACATCGGCCCCTCCGACCGACTCCACACCACCACCAAGGGCCGGCCACCGCGCCCCGTCCAGCCCGGGCGCCGCCAAGGAGTGCCAGGCCCGGCCGCTCCGGAGGCCCCGAAGCAGACAGGGGCGTAACTCAGGATCCGTGACACCCAGGAATCACCGGAGCAAACGGTAAGTGCCTGTGAGTTATCGTCGTTCCACTGCACATCGTGGAATACTTCCCGGGGCAGGATAAAGTACAGGATATTTGTTGCAGACAGGAGAGTGATCGGAGCCGAGCTAAAACGCGGCCATCTCGGACGCGAGCTTGGCTCCTCCCCTCAGTATTGCCTTTTTTTGAATAGAAGAAATCCATCGTTAGTGGCACTATTTCAGTTGATCTACGCTGGGGGGGATATATGTTAGCTAGAATGTTTGGTAGAACTTCTGGGTCAGAAAGATGTAGCACCACACAATCCCCCTCAAATTTTTTGGTACTACCCCCTATCCATCCAACTCTTCTAGCTTTAACTACTTCATGTGCCAACTGAGCCCTGCCCCCCGGATTAAAAGCCATGTTTCTTGATAACCAATGGAGTGATTTATTTACCAGGGAAGGAATGTTCTCTACTTGCCCTGAATCCAACTGGGGGACGTTTGCTAGGACCAATATTAATGGAGAAGCCGCTACAATTAGTTCTACGGGCCCCTTCTCTAGATTAGCATCTTCTTTTCTGCCTCTAAGGCTCGACCCTGCAAAGTCCCCTTTATTAACATCTGGATCTGAGTCTCTCAGGCCCCCCCTCTCTGGATCTACTCTCTCCATGGTGGTCAAAGGAGTATTTGCAAATGGATCTGTCCGGGGGGCAGTTTGGGTAAATTTTGATTCGACTATAAGTGTTTTTGGGAATGGGGTTTTAGCTTTTTCTTCTAATGATTTTTGCAGAAGACCCCCCAGCCTATTCACCTCTTCTGTAAGCTGATCTATTTTACTTAGGAGCGGTTTGGTTATGGTTTTAATTTTGTTATCTATAGCATTTAGCAACTTCTTGAATTGATCTTCATCCAGGTGTACCTTCCCTCCTATAGTACCCCTAGTATCATCACCACTATTTTCCTGTGGGGATGCTTCGGGACGCTTTTTACTTGAACGGAGGCCATCCCGTTTGGGTATATTCTTCTCCCCCCCCTTCGTTACTCTCGGTGTTGGGACCGGTGCAGGGGCCTCCTCTTCTAGAAGAATTATTTCTTTGTCCTGTGTGCTCTCAGGAGCTGGTTCGTCAATGGCTACCAGGAGCTGGGTCAATGAATTGTTCTCCGAGGTCTGAAATACCTCATTGCTAATATCGAGAGTCGAAGTAGGTAAAGGTGTACTATCAATAAGCAGTTCTGGTGAATAGCTTAATCCCAAAGATGATCTCCTGTCGTTATTAATTTTGGAAACTTTCTGAACCATATAATTGTCTATGGTATTTAGTAGGGCTACCGATTTTGATTTAGACATTTTGAATAGGAACTTTTTCCAAATATCGTCTATGCAGAATCATGAGGTGTTAGACAAAGATGATATCGCAGACTCTTACAGTTATTTTTGGGAGACTATGACTTACTTGGGAAATTTGGGCAGAGGTCAGAGCCCTGTCCCTGTCACTTCCTGCCGATGAGGGCCGTAGAGGGCCCGCCCTTTGCCCGGGCTTCGCTCCGGGCGTCCTGCTCGCGTCCCGCGACGCTGGGGGCTTGCTGGATTTGTAGCCCCTCCTGGCGCGTCTAGCGCGTCAGGGAATGCGCCGCCGCAAAGACTGCCGGGATTTGAAGTCCCGGGGCGGCGGCGTGCCTGGTGTCAGCGGTCGCTGTAGTCGTTTGGCGTGGTGTAGGTCTTAAGGCTGTCAACTCCTCTTGTGCCTCGATCCTAATATTCAGGCAGGTAAGGCTTTGGATCCCCCCCGCTCCACCGAGGGCTTGCTGGATTTGTAGCCCCTCCTGGCGCGTCTAGCGCGTCAGGGAACGCGCCGCCGCAAAGACTGCCGGGATTTGAAGTCCCGGGGCGGCAGCGTGCCTGGTGTCAGCGGTCGCTGTAGTCGTTTGGCGTGGTGTAGGTCTTAAGGCTGTCAACTCCTCTTGTGCCTCGATCCTAATATTCAGGCAGGTAAGGCTTTGGATCCCCCCCGCTCCACCGAGGGCTTGCTGGATTTGTAGCCCCTCCTGGCGCGTCTAGCGCGTCAGGGAACGCGCCGCCGCAAAGACTGCCGGGATTTGAAGTCCCGGGGCGGCGGCGTGCCTGGTGTCAGCGGTCGCTGTAGTCGTTTGGCGTGGTGTAGGTCTTAAGGCTGTCAACTCCTCTTGTGCCTCGATCCTAATATTCAGGCAGGTAAGGCTTTGGATCCCCCCCGCTCCACCGAGGGCTTGCTGGATTTGTAGCCCCTCCTGGCGCGTCTAGCGCGCCAGGGAACGCGCCGCCGCAAAGACTGCCGGGATTTGAAGTCCCGGGGCGGCGGCGTGCCTGGTGTCAGCGGTTGCTGTAGTCGTTTGGCGTGGTGTAGGTCTTAAGGCTGCCAACTCCTCTTGTGCCTCGATCCTAATATTCAGGCAGGTAAGGCTTTGGATCCCCCCCGCTCCACCGAGGGCTTGCTGGATTTGTAGCCCCTCCTGGCGCGTCTAGCGCGTCAGGGAACGCGCCGCCGCAAAGACTGCCGGGATTTGAAGTCCCGGGGCGGCGGCGTGCCTGGTGTCAGCGGTCGCTGTAGTCGTTTGGCATGGTGTAGGTCTTAAGGCTGTCAACTCCTCTTGTGCCTCGATCCTAATATTCAGGCAGGTAAGGCTTTGGATCCCCCCCGCTCCACCGAGGGCTTGCTGGATTTGTAGCCCCTCCTGGCGCGTCTAGCGCGTCAGGGAACGCGCCGCCGCAAAGACTGCCGGGATTTGAAGTCCCGGGGCGGCGGCGTGCCTGGTGTCAGCGGTCGCTGTAGTCGTTTGGCGTGGTGTAGGTCTTAAGGCTGTCAACTCCTCTTGTGCCTCGATCCTAATATTCAGGCAGGTAAGGCTTTGGATCTATATATATATAGTCCAGGGCAGACAACCAAAGGAAGAAAATAATTTCGCGAAAGGCGTGTATTGTATTGTAGCTGAATGTATATAGTGCTTCTTACCTCTGAGGAAGTGCACTAGAAGAGGGGTAAGCACACTTACAGAGTGCAGTTTCAGAGTGCAGTTTCAGAGTGCAGTTTCAGAGTGCAGATTGAGAGTGCAGATTGAGAGTGCAGATGGAGAGTGCAAATTGAGAGTGCATATTGAGAGTGCAGAGTGCAGATTCAGAGTGCAGATTCAGAGTGCAGATTCAGAGTACAGATTGTGAGTGCAGATTGTGAGTGCAGATTGTGAGTGCAGATTCAGAGTGCAGATTCAGAGTGCAGATTCAGAGTGCAGATTCAGAGTGCAGATTGTGAGTGCAGATTGTGAGTGCAGATTGTGAGTGCAGATTGTGAGTGCAGATTCAGAGTGCAGATTGTGAGTGCAGATTGTGAGTGCAGAGTGCAGATTCAGAGTGCAGATTCAGAGTGCAGATTGTGAGTGCAGATTGTGAGTGCAGATTGAGAGTGCAGATTGAGAGTGCAGATTGAGAGTGCAGATTGAGAGTGCAGATTGTGAGTGCAGATTGTGAGTGCAGATTGTGAGTGCAGATTGTGAGTGTAGATTGTGAGTGTAGATTCAGAGTGCAGATTCAGAGTGCAGATTGTGAGTGCAGAGTGCAGATTCAGAGTGCAGATTCAGAGTGCAGATTCAGATTCAGAGTGCAGATTCAGATTCAGAGTGCAGATTCAGAATGCAGAGTGTGAGTGCAGCGTGCAGATTCAGAGTGCAGAGTGTGAGTGCAGCGTGCAGATTCAGAGTGCAGAGTGTGAGTGCAGCGTGCAGATTCAAGATTCAGAGTGCAGAGTGCAGATTTAGAGTGCAGATGCAGAGTGCAGTTAAAATGTTGCTAGGCTAGGGATTTAAAGACACCCCAAATGTGGAAAAGACTGCTGGTTTTCCTTTGGTTTTGTCCAATCTTGTCCAGACGGTCACGCCTAGTATTTTTTTGCAACTATCTTTTCTCCTAAAACATTAATATGCAGGATTGCTGAGGGGTCTCCCCTGTCAGTCCTCGTGGTTGTTTTTTGTGAAGCCCCTGCAAGAAATGGCCATAAAACAATTGGCTGTTTCAGTTGTCTAGAAACACCACAGATTCTGCTTGACCTGGGCGTGCTCCATGACTTGCAAGTGGAACTTCACAGACAACTACATTAAAAAAAAGCATTTGCAATGCAATAGGTCTCGCATTTGCGAGAGTTTAACCTATTGGCATTGTAAATGACTCTGCCTTTTATTTATGTTTTAAAAACCAACACATAAATAAAAGACATTGCCATTTACAATGCCAATAGCTCAAACTCTAACAACTGCGAGACCTATTGCATTGTAAATGCTTGTTTTCTCAAGTTGCCCTAGAACCATTGTTTGTAAGGTGCGCACTGTACCTACCCTGAGCGCACCGTGTCAGTTGCGAAGTGCGCGCACACGTCCTCATCACGCGAGATTTCATTTCGTCCCGCCCTCTGCTTTAAAACTTGAGCTGTGTGGGAACAAATTCACTTTCTTATTTATGGCGCATGGGGAGCAGTGACGGAGATTTCAGGCTCAGGAGCAGACCACAGTGGAAGAGGAGGTCACAAGAAGAAGGACAAGGATAGCCTGTGAAGGGTGCAGAGGTTCACAAGTTGCACAGCAAGTGGCTTCTGCACATGCCACACTTGCTGCTTTAGGTTTAGAGATGGGGCGGTGGCTTCAGAGCTTCACAAGCAGCAGCGGCGTCTCGCTGCATGATGCTTGCTTTGCTGATAAATGTTTGGACATTCTGTGCAGTAATTCTGGGAAAGAATGTTGTACAGGAAACATGGATTTCTGGAATCGGCATTGTTCGGCTTCCAAGGACACGCCCTTAATTGCAAATAACATGCTTTTTAATCTCAGTACGTTGGGCATTTCTTGTGATTTAGGAGGGGACAGCAGATGCAAGGGCTTCTGTTGTTAATCATCCTGGTGATTGTAGTGTCCTGCCAGGACACAGTCTAGTTGTTGCAGTGTAACTATACACTAAACACCCACCCACCACAGACGTCACTGGGTCAGGTGACGCTGTTAATAAAAGAGCCTGAGCGCACGTGCTCGAGGCCAGATCTGCTATCCCTAACTGGTGTCCGTGTGTCTCAGTTCCTACACCATGTGGGCCTAAGGCCCAACACTACATTGGCGACGAGGCCGGTAGTGAAGCCACGCGTGCCACTGCCACAACGTCCTGAGAAAAGGGGGAGAGAGCTGCCCGCCTGCAAGGCACCCCCCGTAGCAGGGCGCAGCAGCGCCGAGAAGCCGGTGGGCACGTCGGAGCCCCGCAGCCTGCAGCGACCGTGAGGCCCACCGCACCTGCCTTCAAGGACGAGCCGACCGGAGCCCACCCGCGTCGGCCGCCACCATCCAGCGCCACCAGGAAACAGCGAACCGCCCAGAGCCCACCTGAGACGGCCGCGGGGCAGAGACCCCCACCGGAGAGGTGCACCGGCCGGACGGAGCCCACCCGCCGCGACCGCAGCCCAGGATCTGGCCGGTCGGCCGAAGGTGAGCCGGGAGCGGGAGGTGACTCCCCCCGGAAGACTGTGCACCGAAGCGGAGCCCACCCGCTATAAACACAAACTGTGCCCCAAACTGCGAGGGGTGCCCGCCATTGTCCCTGCATCAAAGCGAGACTCGCGGAGCCCACCCGCGGCCCGCCTACAGCGACGCTGTGTTGGCCGCAAACTGCCCCGTGATAATGCAAGGCTCGCGGAGCCCACCCGCGGCCTGCCTGCCGTGTCCCCCGCCGTGTGTGTGAAGAGCCTACGGCGAGGGTGAATGAACACTTGAGGCAAGACTCGCGGAGCCCACCCGCGGCCTGCCTGCAGCGCCCCTCCCCCGCCGCGTGTGGGAAGTGCGGCGGCGGGGTGGACAAACTACGAGAGGAGCGCCCGCAGCGTGAGGGAAGCTGCGGGGCGCCGTTTAATGAAAGCGGAGCCCGCCCGCGAGTGTACTGACCCCAGCGCTGCGTACACCACACTGCTGGAGGGCGGACTGTGCCCACAAACACAGCGCCAACACCCCACCCCCGTGAAGCGTGTGGCCGCCGCGGTGGGGGAGGAAAAACAAAGTGTAAACCCAACGCCCGGTAAAAGCAGCACTCACCGGAGTTAAGGGAAGCCCTCCCGGGGTGACTGCCTGCATCACCACTGAGAGGAACAGAGGCGGCAAGGCAGAGTGACCGGAGAACAGCACCGGCACTCCTCACCCCCCGCGCAGCGTGTGAATCAGGAAAGCTGCCGCACTGAGGGGGAGGTAAGAGACAAGATGCAGCAATGAAGCCCATACCGGCACCGTGAACTCTGCCACCATGCGGTCAGTGAGTTTCACCGCACTCTGAATAGCCTGCACGGAGCAACCGCGAGGGGGTCACACAGATTTAAAGAACAGACTCGAAGCACAACACAGCCCAGGCACAGACAATCACATAACAGGAGCCGTCTTACCTCAATGGCACTGTGTGTCCCTCTTTCTGCGTCCTTAGCACCCTCCTGCACCGTGCCTGCCTGAACTCCTGGGGGCATCAGCAAAGCCATTGTAGCTGCAGCGCCACCCACCTACTGACTCGGGGACACCGCACCACAGCAGCACACAGCCCCACACCGGCGCCTCTATCAACTGAGGCCCACAGCTCTCAGAAAGTTTGCCGGAGCCGGCTAATGGAAAACGCTGCCCGCCATCTAGTGGCCACGAATGGTACTGCGCCCATGCAAAGGCAGCACATAAGGACCGATGCCTGTACTGTCTCCAGCACAGAGGAACAGGAGTGGCAGCCGCGTTCCCCACCACTGACTGAGCAGCCCCACCTGCCCCAACTCAGTCTTCCACTTCAGCGCAGAGACCGAACCAAACACAATACACCTATACATCCAATACTGATGCATCAGCCTGCGCGAATCAACAGCTGCGGCAATACCTGGTGACGGGCGTTGTGCACCAGCGGCAGAGGTGCTCTCACGGTAAATGCCTCCCTGCCCAAACACATAGCACCAGATCAGGGAGAACGCACCACCAGTAGGAGAGAGACTGCCTGCTCAGGCCACGGTCACCGACAAAGGCTGCCCCAGGCACCACAGGACGTGCCCTCAGGGAGGAGTGCTCAGAGAGTAGCCCTTTGTACCCAGCAAGCGAAGGCAGCAAGGACTCCCACCAAGAGTCAGCGAAGGCCCTGCACAACCAAAAGAGCCACAGCGACACAGGAGGAGTGGCCAGCAACAGAGTGCATGCTCCCAAGCATGCACCAAGACATTCAGAAGTCCAAGACTCCCCAGGACGCCAACTACCGCCTGAACCCCACGGCGACACGTACCGCGACAGGAGCACCACTGGGGACCCAACACTGCTGCGACACTGGTAGTAGGATAACTGACACAGCCAAGTCAGTTGACAAATGCACTACATGCCACAAAGGACGGCGTAAACTTTCGAAGGAGAAAGAAAATTGCACAAACCCACGATGGGTCAACAGTAGCAAGGGGCAACGGACTGAATAGCGCCCCCAAAGAGAATCTACTACCACGCAGCAAGTAAGTGCGCAACCACGCAGAAGACACCCACACACACCAGCAAAGGGTCTGCAGATGCCACTTCCAGCCCGACGGGGGAAAGAGGCACAAACGCCTCACCAAGCATCCAAGCACTGACAGAACGTCTGGAGGGAAACGCCTGCCAAGCACTGGAAGAACGTCCAGGGAAAACGACTGCCGAGAGCAAACGACGGAGAGAGCAGCGACGCCTTGTGGCCACAGGTGTTCACCGCAGCATCAATCACTCCCGCCAACGGTCCAAAGCAGCAAGTCTCTGACAACAGCCAAAGCAGCAAGTACCCAACGACTCACAACAAGCGCCCAAGAATTCCACACCCGCACGACAAGACTGCGCAGCACTGCGCCGGAACGTGCCAGGAATCATGAGCGCCGAAATGCCGCTACACAGCGACACGCCAACGCCACGGGACAGCACACAAAGGTCCCCAACAGGGACAGCAATGTCTCGCAGCAACCGGAGCGCCACCGTCAGCACGCATGGCAGCATGCGCCAGAGTTGCACCAGGAGCGGTGACGCAACCCTCCTCCGCGCAGACAAGGCGCGCCAACGCCAACACACCGTGACGGTGAATAGCGACCCCAAAGAAAACAGCACAGCATGACAACTCATGCCCAAGATGAGAACCGACCACCCAGTCTGGTCACCATGGAAAGAAAAGCAACAACGGAACACCATGCCGGAGAGCTATGCCCAGACCAGAAAGAAACAGGCGGAGTGCACGCCTCCTGGGGAAGACTGGTCGGGAAAGCCAACGACAGCAAGAAGACCAAATAACGTTGCAAGAAGGAACATGGAAAGCAAGGGCGCGACGCCATAAAAGATACGACGACAGGTCTAGTCACCAAGCCAAGTGAAGACAGTGTCCTACCACATGGACAAGACCACGGGGACGACATGTAGAGGGCCCGCTACATGGAGAATCCTGGTTAGCGTGAGAAAGCAAGAAAGAAGACCGGACCGCGTCGAGGAAGTGAACGAAGAGGAAGAATGGAGAATCACATCACTCCACAGAGGAGGAGAGAGAACTACAGCACACAGGAACATCGGTGCTGTCCAAGGAACATCGCAACATCCGCGTGGATCCCAGTAATCCCTACAACTTGCATTCGAGGAGACCAACCACTGAAGAACTGCATGGGTGCCCCGTGAACCTGAAGCTTACCGAAGCAGAGCATACCCGAGCACTAGACAATCCACCCTTGTGGACTACACAATACTCGACTGTGGCCATGTCCGAAGTTCGGCAGCGACCCGTACAGCCCACGCGATCAAGTGGCGGTCCAGGGGACAAGGGCCTCGGCCGCATATCCTGTGAGAGAGGAATCCGGATGGGAGAGGTGCAGCAGCGGCAGCTCCACGACAGGCAACAGGAAGCATGAAGGCCCCAGGTAATCACCTGGCACTGAGAAACGGTCTGTTGAAGACACTGAACCCATGTCCTAACGGCAAGACCATCCTGGCGGACGACATCAACACCCCCGAGGACATCATGAGAGACTTGGCGGTGAGTCCGTTGGCAGTTCGGCAGCGACGCCTTTGCGCGGCTCATGCGAAGCCCGCACGGCCCACCCGGTCCCGTTGTGTCCGGCAAGAGGGTCCTCCCAGCGTCTCTAGTGAGAGAAGAGTCCAAGCAGGAGAGGCCAGTCTTCAAGGCTCCCGTGAGAGAGGAGTCTGGCAAGGAAGGCAAGTCGGAAGTTTACTTGGCCGGACGGAGAGGTGAAGGCATCAAGATCAGCAAATCCAAAGAAAGACCACTCGTGACATAGTCGTCTCCTACAACCAACAAGCGTTGTCATCCACTGGACTAGGAACACCTGCGAGACCCCTCAAGGGTCACATCCTTTCCGCTCCCAAAGTGAGAACACTGTACATAAGCGTCAACACAGCAAGACAAGGATGATCTGAAGTACACCGCCGAGGTGAAGCTCATCTGACTGACTTTGTAGTCCTGGAACTTTCAACATTCTCCCAGCTGATCGCCTGAAGAAGATCTGTTGGGGCTATCAACTGTTATTGTTCTGTTTTCTTACAGGTTGGACATTCGCTTTTCCTTTCATTAAAGTTGGGGAGGAATGTAGTGTCCTGCCAGGACACAGTCTAGTTGTTGCAGTGTAACTATACACTAAACACCCACCCACCACAGACGTCACTGGGTCAGGTGACGCTGTTAATAAAAGAGCCTGAGCGCACGTGCTCGAGGCCAGATCTGCTATCCCTAACTGGTGTCCGTGTGTCTCAGTTCCTACACCATGTGGGCCTAAGGCCCAACACTACAGTGATGATCGGAGTGCGCAGGGCCTACTCTTTGTGGCTGTCTGCAATTTATGTAAACAACATTACGGTTGTCATCTTTGTGAGTTAAATGCTGTATACTTATTCATGTTTAATACACTGCAAAAGCCCAGTCGTGATAATTCAACAGAACTAGAAATTAAGTAATCTGTGTTCATTTGTAAAATGTTTTTTTACTTGTCTTACTTGTACTTATTTTGCTGCTGAAGTATATTCAGCAAGTGGCATCTGCAAGCCGTTGGTAGAAATAAAGACGATAAAGATAAAAGTATAGCTGTCCTTGGAAACAACAGAATGCCTCCTAATGTCTGTACTTGTCCAAAGCAGTAGAGTGTTACCTTGGCCTAGTGATGGTCAATCTCACACGGGTAATTTCATGGTGTCTCTGCTCTTTAATAGTAGGTGTTCTCTTCGATGTAGCGTCAGGTGATCATTTTCTGAAAACCTAGTTATTCATCAACAGTCTGTCTAGAGGTGGGTGAGCAACTGAAAGCTGGAGTCTGAAGTCTGGCTTAGCTCAAGGTCCTATTGGAAACTTCAAGTTCATAACGAGCCAAGCTGAAATCACAAAACTTTCAATACCTTGAGGTCAAGATAGCGCTATAGAAAAACTATAGAAAAACGCACAAAGAGGTCAAAACCAAGCACCAACATAATGAATGACAAATATGTACCCATTTACCAGTTGATTCGTACAAAGTGAAACCAAATACTCGGATAAATCGCTGCATTCCTTCTTGAATTGTGTGATCTTAGCCAAATATTTTATTTTTTACCAAAACTCCTCCTGGTTCTTTATTATTGCTAAGAAAGCACTTTCAATTATTTTATTTATTTTTTATTTTGAGAGTTTTATATAGTGCGAACAAGATCTTTGCAGATAACAGAGCGCTTTACAAAGGCAGGTGGAAGGGTAGGGGAACAAGGGGGCATAGTAGGGAGGTAGATCATCAAGTTCATGTACATAGCAAAATATTACGTATAGTACAGGTATGAGGTAGCAAGGCATAGTTGGAGCGTAGGCCATTAAAACGCTGTAAATAATACAGAATATTATTATTATAAAAAATATTACGTATAGTACAGGTATGAGGTAGCAAGGCATAGTTGGAGCGTAGGCCATCAAAACGCTGTGAATAATACAGAAATCGAGAAAAAACTGATATGAGGGAGCAAGGATCTAAGCACTTTAGACTAATATAAGTCAAGACACACGTGCATAGGAATATATAGGCTATATCATAACAAAATACTGATAATACTGTTCGCAATGTAAATCAAACGAATTGTTCAAGTGTATTTAGCCATAAGGATACTTTTGACTTCTTTCTTAAAAAGAAGGGAGGAAGAGATGAGCCTCGTTTCAGGAGGAAGTGCGTTCCAGATCCTGGGCGCCATTCCAGAGAAGGAGCGTTTGTAAGTTTTTTCCTTCCGGAATCTTCGCGGTTTCAGCAGAAGATTGTTTGTGCTCCTGGTAGTTCTGGACCCACCGGAAATTGTCAACTTATGAGTGAGGTAGCTGGGTGATTTCAGGTGTATAGCCTTGTGCGTCATGCAGGCAATTTTCAGCTGTATTCTGGCTTCAAGAGGCAGCCAGTTCAAGGATTTGAAGTCAGGGGAGATATGCGAATGCTTTTTTGATCCAGTGATGAGTCTTGCAGCCGCATTTAGTGACGCTCTGAGGGGTGCAGTTGTCGTTAGGGGGAGGCCGCAGAAGGCCACGCTGCCGTAGTCTATGCGAGGGATGACTAGAGCTTGTACTGCTGTTTGGAAGTCTTTTGCTGGGAGGAAGGGTTTCAGTTTCCTCAAGGTATTTATTTGGAAGTTCGCCCCCTTAGTAGCCTTGCTGATATGCTGCTGCATGTTGAGGTTGGTGTCGAGTGTTATGCCTAGGGATTTTGCTGAGTCCACGATGGTCGGTTGGACATTGAGTGCTGTTAGGTGCTTAAGCCATGTTTGTGCGGAAGATATTTTCGTGGGAGGTGAGATTAGGAGGAACTCAGTCTTCATAGCATTGAGTTTGAGGTGGTTGTCGGCCAGCCAAGATTGGGTGCTTCTGATCGTTGAATTCAGACTCAGGATGTCTTTGGGGGATTGTAACTTGAGATATATTTGAGTGTCATCAGCGTACATGTGAAAGTGTACATTGGATGCTTGTAACAGGGTGGTGAGAGGTTCCATAACAAGGTTAAACAAAGTAGGGGATAGGCAGGAACCTTGAGGGACACCTAACGATACCGGTACTGGGGAAGACATCAGGTTTTTGCTCTTGAATTTTTGAGACCTGTTGTGTAGAAAGGAAGTGAACCAACGAAGCACAGTCCCAGAGAAGCCCATTCTTGTCTTAAGGAGTTCGAGTAAGTTCTCATGTTTCACTGTGTCGAATGCTGAAGAGAGATCAAGAAGGATGAGGAGGCAGGTATTATTTTGATCTAAGATTTGGATGGCGTCGTCAATTATGTGAGTCATCGCGGTTTCAGTACTGTGCCCTGCTCGGAAGCCTGATTGGTGTGGGTTGAGGAGATCAAACTGTTCTTTGTGCTTTGTCATTTGTAGTTGGACGCATTTTTCTAAAAGTTTGGCGAGAGTGGGAATGTTGGTAATCGGACGGGGGTTGACGGCACCGCGTTGCTCTGGTTCCACTCATACCTGCGAGATAGGAAACAGGCTGTGTCCCACCCCCCTTTTCAATCCGCCTTTTCCCCAGTACCTCACGGGGTGCCCCAGGGCTCGTCCATCAGCCCGATCCTTTTTAATGTTTATTTGAAACCATTAGTTATTTTGATTAAATCCCACAGTCTAAGAACTATAAATTACGCGGACGATACCCAGCTTATCCTTTCCTGGGAGGGGGAAGACTCAATTCCCATGGAATCGTTCCACGACTGCCTGAGAGACACAGCCAGCTGGCTGCACAAAAATTCTTTGCAATTCAATTCATCAAAGACCGAGGTATTGTTCTGTGTCGGGAGCCGGATTCCTCGTCTATTTCCCACGGAATTCTGGCCCCCGGAAACCCCAGAAAAACCACAGCCGGTGAATAGTGTCCGTAATTTGGGCGTCATGTTAAACGACAAACTCAGCATGGAAACGCAGGTAATCAAAACAGTTTCCACCTGCTCGGCCCTACTGCGTTCTCTACGCAAAATTATGCCACTACTTCCCTCACAGGCACGAGCACTAATAGTCAGGTGTACTATTCTTAGTCGCCTTGACTATTGTAATGCACTTCTGCTAGAGTCCCCAGCTGTTCTACTGGACAGACTCCAAAGAGTCCAGTCGGCCGCAGCCAAACTTGCTCTCGGATGGACCAGAAGATCCTCGGCTACAGCAGCCTTAGCCGAGCTACACTGGCTCCCACTGAAGCAGCGAATAGCTTTTAAAGCACTTTGTCTTGTTTTTAAAGCGCTACACGGAACTGGCCCCAGATCCCTACAAAAAATGTTTTCCTGGTACACCCCCACCAGAACTCTCCGATCCGCCTCAGCCTGCCTTGTTGTGGTACCCAGATTCAATAAGGTAAGGACGGGGGGAAGATCCTTCAGAGTGGCTGCCGCTAAGCTCTGGAACAGTTTGCCGGTCGACATCCGCCAAATCCCACAACTCCTTCCTTTTAGAAAGCGGATTAAAACCTGGCTCTTCCCCTAAACCCCTCAACGTTACTCGTTCCTAGCCCCCCCGTTTACTTTCATCTCAGGAGTAATCTCTCAGCGTCAGGATACCTGCCAGGTGACAGATGCGCTATATAAATGTTTTAAATAAATTAAATAAAATAAAATAATAGTTGTTTAGATCCGTGGGGTCGGCTGTTGGTTTCTTCAATAAAGGTGTAACTTGTCCAACTTTGAGGGAGTCCGGGATGGTTCCTTGTTGTAGTGAGCTATTGATAATTTTAGTCCAGAGTGGGAGTAGCAAAGGGATGAAGTCTTTTACGGCGTTAGCAGGAAGAGGGTCAGTGAGGTGATTGGATGGTTTTAGGGTGCTGAGTATTCTGTCAATTTCTTCTTCAGAGTAGGTGTCAAAGGATGACCATGTCGCATTGTTTTTTAGTTTATTTGGTGTTATGCAGTTGGGTATTGAGTAAAGGCTTGCGTCAATGAGGAGGTCGCTCCTTATATTGTCAGTTTTTTAGTTAAAGAAAGCTGAGAAATCTTCACAGGAAGGAGTAGTGCTCATGATGTCGACAGCTGGGGGTTGTTCCTTAGATTGAGATCGAATTAGCTCGAACAATTTACTTGGACGGTTTTTTGCTTGGTCTAGCTGCATTCTGAAGAACTCTGACTTTGAGCGTTTTATTTTCCTGAAGTATGCATTTCTCTTTTTCCTCAGAGTTTTGAGATGCAATGTCGAGGGAACTGCTCTCCAGGTGCGCTCTGCCGTTCGCATAGCCCGTCTCTCTTCATTGAGACTCCCGTTGTACCAGGGGTTGGATATCTTAGTGGATACTCTTTTCAGTTGCATTGGAGCGGCCTCATTGATTATTGAGGCCATGGAGTTGAGATAGTGGTCAGTTAGGTCCTGAACGTCAGTAGCGTCGGTAGGGGGGAGTAGGAGATTGCAGCTGTTGGGGGGTAGAGAGTTTGGATTGAGTTTCCTCATGTCTCTTTTCCAAACTTTTTTATGTTATTTTTTAATTATGTGAGTTCAAAATGCCAGTTGTACAAAAACCTATTGTGTTTGATTTAATAAACAATAATTTTGCTCTATAATAGTTTAGGTCATGGACAGGGCTTACATGACAACTGTCATGACGCTTAGTTCACTAATGGTTTATGTATAAAAATCAGTGTAATCCTATATTGTGCCATATTAATGACAAACCTTCCACTTGAAGCAGTGTTATCATATTTTACAGGATGATTGTTGTTTGATTTACACTGTAAACATTTTCAGGGCTCAGGATGTGCACGGGCTTTAAGAGATGAGCCAGACCCTTGGCTCAGCTCTGGCTCTGCTCTCCCTGTTAATGTGTTGGTTCGCCCTCCTCTAACTCTGGCATCAAAACACACCCCAGTTGCTTTCCCTTTTTATTTTAGCAAGATTATTGAAAGTGCTATTGTGAGCATTGCATAAATGTCTTTAACCTTTTTTATGTTTCTGAAGCAAGCATAAGAAACTCATGTCTTTCCTCATTTAGGAAGAGCAAATTCCTGTCCACACAGACCTGAATTACCTTTATTATGCATTCACTAATACTATGCATTCATTACTAGTCTGCATCCTGTCCTTCCCAAAAAGTCGCATGAGCCCTACCAAAGTGTCAATATTAATTAATACTGATGGATGACTATATTTTTGGGAAGGAAAGTGGATTTGACTGTTGTTATGAGTCACTGCAGCACCGCTCTCTGAGCAGGGGGTGAACCCTTTGCCTACTTCTTCTTGGTTTCCCTCCTACCTAAATCAAGAAAGCTATCATTTGTTTTATTACATATGGAGTTTGCTTTATAAATGGAGCAGTAATAGATTTTAGTGTGTATGATTGGAAATCACAGTCCAGAACACGGTTATAACTTCATGTATTTTGCCAATACAAAATACACACTTACATTAACAATGTTAAAAAACGCAGCTCCTGTAATAATTGAACTCTAGTCCACATAAATGTTTTGGATTCTCCAGCATGTGTAAGAGACAGTTTTACAAAAAGAAGGGTCCTGGTAGTTTTGCATTTGAAAACTTGGTTAAAAGTATAAGAAGGTCTTGTTCCTGGCCGATTGTTAATCACCGGAAGATGTTGTTCGCCAGTCGAGAGAATATATGTATGTAGTGGCAGAACATGTAAAAGGTGAGTTGTTTACCACCTTTCAAGACATGGCAAATTTCACTATAGGCAGTGCCGCTCTGTATAGTGTGGTCTCAGCTTGTCGATGTCTGTGCAGCATTTTAGCATTGAGTCCAGTTTGTGAACAAGGATTCAGCCTCGTGAACACTAAGAAGAGTAAATTCAGAAATAGACTAGAGCAGAAGCATTTGTATATGCTGATGCCTTCCTCCTGAATGGGCAAGTTGACGTTGATCAAATTTATCATCCCTGGAAAAAGGGGAAGCACTGACAAGAGAAGCAAATATGTCACATATCTAGTCATGGCACTTGACCTATCTAATTTCCTCATCTCCCACAGTTCATGTTTGTCTGGATGTAACACGTTTCACAAACGATCTCAGCAGAGAGCTCATCTGTGCATAGATTGTGCATCAACAGTAAAAAGTGTTATGTAATTGTACAATTTACTGCTTTTGTGTGATCTTTTTTGGACTCCCAACATTTCCCTATCTTTTGAACAGTGCTCCAATTGAGAGTTTCCCTTCAAATAATATATATGTGCACCCTTTGGAGTCCTGTGCTTTTCTAAACCGTAGCATACATGCCTGTGTAACGAATTCATGTCGTGGCATGTGTATCTACGATGCAAACCTGTCTCAAGATACTATTAGATGGATCTGTATGTGTGGAAATGCACCTGCTTCACCTTTTTGTAAACACGTCTGGAGTGGTATTTGCCACTGATATTTGTAGCTACGCTCGCATCATGGTCAAATTCTTGGTGCACATAGTCTTGCCTGTAGCGCACAGAGACATTACAGTGCTACACCCAGAGGAAAAAAAATGTGAGGGAACATTGCCTAGGATTGCCTTGATTCACATACAGCACACAGATTGGCATGTACGTGGACCAAGGAGCAGCCCTGTGTGAGGCTGTGGCATACTTGCAAACATTGTATGACCAAAGGAGGTATAGGTAGTTTTTACAGCTTGACTATTCGGATACATTAATGAGGGGCTCTCTCCTTACCAAATAACAACAGGCCCCTTTGAAAGGTGGGGCCCTTGGCCAGAGCCCATTAAGCCCATGCCTTAAAACATCTCTGGCTTTTAGGTTGAGGTGGCAAGGGTGGGAGAGGTTTTCTGTCAGAACGAATCTTCCTATTCCAAAGGAGGGTTCTTATGTTTTACCAGGGCGTTGGGGCATGCCGCTGCTAACTCCACTTGTGTAGGGTCATGATTCTCTACCAATAACAGGTAGCATTCCGACTTCATGCTGATAATCCCACAGTGGAGAGGAATCCCTAGGGTGAGTTTGGTACCCATAGCTTAGAGCTGCCCTTCCTGAGTAACTGGCTTCATATCCTGACTGTCATCCTGTCTAAGGAGCTTGTGATTACTTGGGATTTCCAGTAGGATCTCTCTTCCTGTTCACTTGTGCACTACACTCAGCCTGATGTCACAGGCCTGAAGGGGTATACAACCTCTGTGAGAAGTTGGCCTGATATATGATGCTCACTAGTTCTAGTGATCACCTTGTATCAGTCCAAACAACCCTTATGGTGATTGGTTGTAAGTCAACCTTATAGACCAGCTATCCTAATGGTAGCATGGACCAAGCAGTCTTAGGCTAAACTCTTTTGGCATGTGAAGCCAGCTGTTTTACCACAATATAACCCCTTGAATACCAGATGAAAGGACACCACACAGGTTGTTATGAAAATAAACAGTATATTTATTAATAACAAACACCTCTGAACTCTTTATGAGATCAGAGGGCTAAGCACATGACAATCTCTTAGGAAAAATACGATAAGTTGCACAAAGTTACAATGGTGCCCTAGGGGCACAGCAAACCATATACTAAGTACATGGTATAAGGAAATCGATAGAAGGAATGGAGCTGTCCAGAGGCTGTAGGATCGCTGGGACTACGCTATCCTAACTTTAGGTAAGTAATAGGAGGTCCACGGGTGCAGAGTGTGAACTCACACACGGGATGCGTAACAACGTCTATGGACAGTACAGTTGAAGAAAAAGGGGAGTACGGACAATCCTGACTGGTTAGGACTAAAACGACTGTGAATCTGGACACTAGGAGAGTCAAGCTACCCTTGAGCACCGAAATGCTCTTGTTACCTCACCCACGGGCTGCGGGTGCATAGGTGCGAAGTCGTGTCGGGTTTCTGCGTTGAAGTCTATGGAGCCTGAAAGAAAAGATGCTGCAAGCGACCAGGAGGAAGATGTCCGGTGTGATCCAAGGGTGGATCAGAGATGCTGAAGACCTGAAAGCAGAGGGGACAATGTTCAAAGTCACTAGCCAGTGACTGGAGAGGAACAAGGAAGGATTTTTTTTTTGTAAAACAAGGACCCCCTGATTCCGTATATAGTTCCTAGGACAGGGTAATTATCAAATATTTGAAACTACCTAGGCAACCAAAATCCCAACGTGAGTTAGGTAGGAAATATAGCTGAAGAATAATCAAGAGCCTCAATGTATAAACTACGGACAGATATCGAGCTTCGATGAGAGTTATTTTTATTTCACATAAAAAAGGCAATATAATTCACAATGAATAAAAACAAGGGTATAAAGTGCTAAAATACATGTGAAAACATGCACGCAATATAAATACAATACAGAATTAAAAACCATGACAATGTGAAAGTGTTTGCAAATAAAACTTCTATAGCAATTATAACATACAAATATTCATAACTATACATCTGATATCATCATCAATCTTGTAAACATGACAATTTCAAGGAATTCGCCAATAAGCCACTATAGCAATAGAAAAATGCAAATATTCATAATTATATACAGCGTTTCGTCGTCAGTCTCTACGCGCGTTTCAGCGGAGGGCCGCCTTCTTCAGGAGATTCACTTGTCAAGTCTAAAAAATAGAGAACAACAAATGTTGCATATGTCATTTCATAGTAATACATTGAGGCTCTTAGAACTGATGCTGGTCATATCAAGGTACACTAAAACGCTAAGCTTAGTTGAAGATGACCAAGCTACTCAATTAATATAGGTAAAGGGTACGTATTCTATGTGAAAGAAAGAACTTAGGGGGCATAGAATACATATGATGTCACCCAGAGTGTGCTCCTTATAACCCATGTCGAATAGAAATGGTGTCAAGATATCTAGTAAGCCAATGAAAGAATAAAAGACCATCACCTTGACTTGATGTAGGTTATGAGTTTTATTGATGTCTGATTCTAGTTCCAACCTCTGATGCTACTTAGAACGTGGTCCGGCTGCACTAGGTTTATATATAGAGCATTCTTACCTATTCAGGGTGTTATTTTTAATGTTCCAATCAAAAGAGTAGTCTACCGCATCAGCATCAATTGGAATCACTATAATTGATGAAAAAAGGAAAAAGAGCACAACAGTGCACTCATGAGATCCTATAACAAATGTTTGTTGTTACAACTCAGTTTTAACAGATTAGATGGTTAATGTCTCAAATTGAAAAGGTACACTTATATATGTTCTGTTTCTTCATAGAGCACACTTTTTAGTTTATGAACCTATGCCTTTATAGATTTTACTCTTTGGGCTTCCAATATTATCTAACTTGTCAGGATCAAGTTTTTGGCGCTATCATTAATTTATATAGTAGAGGCTTAGTGTGAAACAGTCATTGTCCCTCTCTTATAAATAGACACAACGGATAAAATGTTACCTGCAATGTTAATGTTGCTAATTTAGTGATGCGGTCAAATGTACCGTAGGTTGAATTTTCTTTCTAGAAGATGAACACAAACATCAAACAAACCAAAAGTACATTTGTAACTAATTATTTAACGTATTTCACATAAAACGCTCCTAAGCTGCGTGGCTTGCCTAAAAAGTACCTTTTCAGGTTTTAAAGAGTGGATGAACCATGAATCCACATTTCTTGCGAGGTATCAGTAGCAGTTGTATCTTGTATCTATAAGGATAAAAATGGGAACAACCGGTGTCGGATTTTTTATGTAACTCTATTTATGCCCCATACACTGTTCCCACGTAACTCGTCCAAATATTACCTTTTAAAAGCGAGGTGAGACAAGGATATATGTCGCCTCTGTATATACTGAATAGATGCCGCGGTCTAATAAGATGAACATGCCCGTGTAGATATGCTGCAAACCAAACAAACATTTCGTCAGATGTGAAAAACTCATTCCTTATACTCCTTTGAATCAATTTATCCCTAATCGCCAGATTTAATGCATATAGAGTCTATTCTCTCTACTTACTGATAAACGGTCTGTCGTGCCGCGTTGTATTTTTGCTTTTGGTGATAAACGCGGAACACCTTACCATGGCGTTTAAATAGCCCCTCCCGAAGCGTCTCTTACCGTGATGACGTGGTGAGGTCATATGATCAAGCTAGGAGAGTTTTCTAGTAACTAGAACGTAAGTCAAGGTTGAAAGACCGTGAAAATAAAAATAAAAAAGAGACTCTGTTGACTCTATAGAGAATGTGTCCAATACGGACATTTACCTGATTGTCTGACTTCTATCTCCTAGGGGAATAAAATGAATACAATTATACTATACTGAGTGAAACGGTTTAGTGCGCTGTAGCCGAATTTTTAACTTGCCGTAGCTCGTTATTTTTCTATTTCCTATATGTAGACAGAATTGTTTGCTTTCGTATACACAGCAATGAAGCAAAATAATATAGTCTACATTCTATTTTGAAAATGATGCCTGGGCGGAAAAATGCACTATTAATACATAGGAAATTAAGTGTTAATATTATTCCAAATTGGGAATACCGAGATCAGCAATATATAAGGTGGGAATATAAATCAAGTTATTTAAAATTATATTTGATCGCGTTTTCCCACGGTATCTCGCTGTTAAGTCCTTGGATGTGAGTCGATAAGGTAAAAATCCAAAAGACTTCCCGTTTCTTTCTGTATTCTTCTGTATTAGTATGTAGATGACTCTCCAGATTTTCAATGATGTACCATCTCAGATCGTTTGGTTTGTGTTTATGATCAATGCAGTGTCTAACTACAGGCGCATTGATTTTAAACGTATGTATGGCTGACCGATGTTCGGTGAACCGAGTACAAAATGCTCTTGCAGTTTCACCCACATACCCCAGGTTGCAGGGACATACAAGCAGATAAATTAAATTTTTTGATTTACAGTTTCAGAATTTACGGGGACAAATGTTGAATCCTTGGTACATAAAACTTTTACCTATAATGGCCATATCACAAGCTTTACAGGTATTGCATTTATATCTGCCTGTTATGGGCCTGTCCCCATCAATTGTTTTTTGCACAAAAGAAGTCCCTTCCTTAAATCTCGAGCTAGTCACATGATCTTTAATGTTTTTATTCCTTCTATGTGCGTAGATGGGTTTTGGGATTCTGTCATGTTCTTCCAAGTTGCTATTTAAAAT
This sequence comes from Lissotriton helveticus, assembly GCF_964261635.1. Lineage (NCBI taxonomy): Eukaryota > Metazoa > Chordata > Amphibia > Caudata > Salamandridae > Lissotriton > Lissotriton helveticus. The sequence goes on from NC_136065.1 coordinate 1,778,916,787, forward strand.
ATGCCAATGAGAATTGATTATCTGGCGTATCTGATTATTCATGGTAGAATGTCTAGTGACACACACTAGGCGTTCCATGGTTTCCTTTCTTTTTGATTGTAACAGGGAATCGCGATCATAGAAACGAGCCCGTTTTAATGACATGTGTACTAACCTGTGGGGTAACCCCTTGCCAAAAATTTTGGTTTTGAGGACACCCGCCTGCTTGTCAAAGTCATGAATATTAGAACAATTTCTGCGCAATCTTAGGAATTGGCTGAAGGGAATCCCTTCTTTCTGTGATCTAGGATGATAGCTATCAAAGTGCAATAATGTATTGCGAGCAGTGGGTTTAGTGAATAGATCCACTTCCAATAACCCCATATTATGCCTGATCAAGATATCGAGGAATTCCACTTGGTCCCTGCTAGTATTAAATGTGAACCGTAAGTTGGAATCACAGGCGTTAAGCCATAATATGAATTCTTTCAACATTTCCTCAGTATCTGTCCAGATAAAGAAGATATCGTCTATGTATCTAGACCACATATAGATGGACTCAAAGAATGGAGCCATTTGATTGTATATATTTGTGTATTCAAATTTAGCCATAAATATATTGGCTACTGATGGGGCCACCGACGCCCCCATACTTACGCCTTTGATTTGTTTGTAAAGGCTATTTCCAAACTGGAAAGTGTTTTCTGTTAAAACTATATGTATACACTCGAGCAGAGAGGACTTAGGGCATGGAACTTGATATTCGTCTATGAACCAGTCAATTGCAGTGAGAGCACTATCTTGCGTAATGTTACTGTATAGCGCTTCAATATCTAATGTCACTAGTATGTTGCTGGACTGGTTGAAAGGAATGCCTTCTACTTTATTGATGATTGAAGTAGTGTCCATGATATGAGAAGGTGTTTTCGATATATGCGGTCTCAATATCGCATCCGAATATTTAGAAAGTGGCTCTGTGATAGAGCCAATAGTCGAAACAATCGGGCGGTATGGTGGGTCAGACGTGTCCTTGTGAATCTTTGGGATTCCATAGATACAGGGCATTGTGAAGGAGGATCTATTTAAATAATCAAATTCCTTTTCACAAATCTCATGATTCTCTTGTGGTCAAAGCCAGAATCCGTTGTTTTACTCTGGCCGTGGGATCTTTTTGCAACAATGTATAGAAGTCTTTGTCACTTAACATGAGTTTCATTTTCTGTTCATAGACTGTTGTGTCAATCAAAACGATGCCACCTCCCTTATCACAAGCCTTAATTGTGAGGGTATCATCTTTTGATAGCTTATGTAGGCAATAGAATTCATCTTTAGTTATATTGTATGTAGACTTAGGTACACATTTTGTTGCTCTTTTAAGGCTATTTAATATAGCGTGTTCAAATACCTGTACCTCTGGACCTAACATATCTAAATTGGGAGTAAAAGTGGACGGATTACACATGCCTGACAGGTTAGATGTTCTGTCGTCTGATTGATCTTTATTCATAAAAAAACTTTTTTAATCTCGCTTTGCGGAAAAATGTGATAATGTCTTGATACAGTTCAAAGAGATTAGTCGTTGTATGAGGAACAAAAGAAAGTCCCTTAGATAGGAGGTTAGTACTTGCTTCGTCCAGATCTTTTTTGGAGAGATTGAAGATGGGGATTATGTGTCTCTCCTCCAATATTGCGCGTTGCGCGTTTCCAACATATGATTGGCATTCTGTTGGTAATGTGTATTTTGATAATTCCCCCTGCCTTGCTGTTGGAATCTGACTCTTTAACTCCCTCTGCGGGCTCCCCGCTGCCCTAAAAAAGGCTGCTGGTTATTGGGGTTAAAAATTCTCTGGGGACCTGGTTGTTCATATTGGTTAGCAGACTGTTCCCCCTCCGAATCTGAGGTTTCTGAAAAAGTGTTCACTCTATTATGTTTAGCTGTGTCTTCACTCATATAATGGTTCTGTTGGTAGAAACCATCGGCTAAGTAGGGATAAGTTTTTTCTTAAGTACTGTAACGTATATCTTTTTGCAGTTTATCATTTTTCCTTTTTTGTAGATAATCTTTAAACGATTGGAATTCCTTCTCTGCTTGATCCAACTTATTTTTTGCTTCCTCTAAAATGTTGTTCTTATTAATTTTCTCTTCAAGTTCTAGTAGTTCTTTTGCAAGAGACTGCATGAGTTCTTTCGCAGTCTCTATTATCAGAATCATGAAGTCTCACGAACATCTGTTCGCTATGAGGCTCCATTTTTCTAAAAATGCTTTAACATGCACGAACAGCCCAGGTATATTACGTATTCTTAATCCTTGAGGGATGACTCCAGCTTTCAAATATGAAAGCATGAAGTCTCCATGAGCTTCTATGCGAACTAATTTCTTTTTTAGGAAGATAAGTTCTGTTACCTCTTCATTGCTGCGTAAATTGGTGGATGTACTGTTGTTAGGGTTAGTACTAGTGCCCACTAATGCTGCAAATACCTCATCAGTAAATCCAAATGTTTTCAAGGATTCCATCTAGAGAAGGTTAAAAAAGAGATAGTGAAAGTTAAGACAAAGTTTTCAAAAATAGAGAAAGGACAATGAATAAATCATTCCAAGCGGTAAATGGCAATTCTGTAACAGAAATAGTGTACCTGACCAAAATAAGAGTATATGGATATATGAAAAAGAACTGGCCCGCACAACTTGTTGTGGGTAAATTTTTAAAGTAAAACAAGGACCCCCTGATTCCGTATATAGTTCCTAGGACAGGGTAATTATCAAATATTTGAAACTTCCTAGGCAACCAAAATCCCAACGTGAGTTAGGTAGGAAATATAGCTGAAGAATAATCAAGAGCCTCAATGTATAAACTACGGACAGATATCTAGCTTCGATGAGAGTTATTTTTATTCACAAATTTATTTGTGTTTCACATAAAAAAGGCAATATAATTCACAATGAATAAAAACAAGGGTATAAAGTGCTAAAATACATGTGAAAACATGCACGCAATATAAATACAATACAGAATTAAAAACCATCACAATGTGAAAGTGTTTGCAAATAGAAATTCTATAGCAATTATAACATACAAATATTCATAACTATACATCTGATATCATCATCAATCTTGTAAACATGACAATTTCAAGGAATTCGCCAATAAGCCACTATAGCAATAGAAAAATGCAAATATTCATAATTATATACAGCGTTTCGTCGTCAGTCTCTACGCGCCTTTCGGCGGAGGGCCGCCTTCTTCAGGAGATTCACTTGTCAAGTCTAAAAAATAGAGAACAACAAATGTTGCATATGTCATTTCATAGTAATACATTGAGGCTCTTAGAACTGATGCTGGTCATATCAAGGTACACTAAAACGCTAAGCTTAGTTGAAGATGACCAAGCTACTCAATTAATATAGGTAAAGGGTACATATTCTATGTGAAAGAAAGAAAGAACTTAGGGGGCATAGAATACATATGATGTCACCCAGAGTGTGCTCCTTATAACCCATGTCGAATAGAAATTGTGTCAAGATATCTAGTAAGCCAATGAAAGGATAAAAGACCATCACCTTGACTTGATGTAGGTTATGAGTTTTATTGATGTCTGATTCTAGTTCCAACCTCTGATGCTACTTAGAACATGGTCCGGCTGCACTAGGTTTATATATAGAGCATTCTTACCTATTCAGGGTGTTATTTTTAATGTTCCAATCAAAAGAGTAGTCTACCGCATCAATTGGAATCACTATAATTGATGAAAAAAGGACAAAGAGCACAACAGTGCACTCATGAGATCCTATAACAAATGTTTGTTGTTACAACTCAGTTTTAACAGATTAGATGGTTAATGTCTCAAATTGAAAAGGTACACTTATATATGTTCTGTTTCTTCATAGAGCACACTTTTTAGTTTATGAACTTATGCCTTTATAGATTTTACTCTTTGGGCTTCCAATATTGTCTAACTTGTCAGGATCAAGTTTTTGGCGCTATCATTAATTTATATAGTAGAGGCTTAGTGTGAAACAGTCATTGTCCCTCTCTTATAAATAGACACAACGGATAAAATGTTACCTGCAATGTTAATGTTGCTAATTTAGTGATGCGGTCAAATGTACCGTAGGTTGAATTTTCTTTCTAGAAGATGAACACAAACATCAAACAAACCAAAAGTACATTTGTAACTAATTATTTAACGTATTTCACATAAAACGCTCCTAAGCTGCGTGGCTTGCTTAAAAAGTACCTTTTCAGGTTTTAAAGAGTGGATGAACCATGAATCCACATTTCTTGCGACGTATCAGTAGCAGTTGTATCTTGTATCTATAAAGATAAAAATGGGAACAACCGTTGTCGGATTTTTTATGTAACTCTATTTATGCCCCATACACTGTTCCCACGCAACTCGTCCAAATATTACCTCTGTATATACTGAATAGATGCCGCGGTCTAATAAGATGAACATGCCCGTGTAGATATGCTGCAAACCAAACAAACATTTTGTCAGATGTGAAAAACTCATTCCTTATACTCCTTTGAATCAATGTATCCCTAATCGCCAGATTTAATGCATATAGAGTCTATTCTCTCTACTTACTGATAAACGGTCTGTCGTGCCGCGTTGTATTTTTGCTTTTGGTGATAAACGCGGAACACCTTTCCATGGCGTTTAAATAGCCCCGCCCGAAGCGTCTCTTACCGTGATGACGTGGTGAGGTCATATGATCAAGCTAGGAGAGTTTTCTAGTAACTAGAACGTAAGTCGAGGTTGAAAGACCGTGAAAATAAAAATAAAAAAGAGACTCTGTTGACTCTATAGAGAATGTGTCCAATACGGAAATTTACCTGATTGTCTGACTTCTATCTCCTAGGGGAATAAAATGAATACAATTATACTATACTGAGTGAAACGGTTTAGTGCGCTGTAGGCTGTTAGGCTGTTAGGCTGAAGTTGGAAACTGATCTTGTTAGGTTCCGCAAGGGATTAAAAACTTGGCTTTTCCAGCAATAGTTTTTCTCAGCAACAATGATTCTCCGAACAGCTGTCCTTCTTTTTAAGCCTTGTAGTTCTTCTTCTCCAGTCTTTCCCTTGGCGCCGGGAAACCCATTGCGGGTAGCTGTGCGCCTTATAAGTTTAAATAAATAAATAAATAGCCGAATTTTTAACTTGCCATAGCTCGTTATTTTTCTATTTCCTATATGTAGACAGAATTGTTTGCTTTCGTATACACAGCAATGAAGCAAAATAATATAGTCTACATTCTATTTTGAAAATGATGCCTGGGCGGAAAAATGCACTATTAATACATAGGAAATTAAGTGTTAATATTATTCCAAATTGGGAATACCGAGATCAGCACTATATAAGGTGGGAATATAAATCAAGTTAATTAAAATTATATTTGATCGCCTTTTCCCACGGTATCTCGCTGTTAAGTCCTTGGATGTGAGTCGATAAGGTAAAAATCTAAAAGACTTCCCGTTTCTTTCTGTATCCTACTGTATTAGTATGTAGATGACTCTCCAGATTTTCAATGATGTACCATCTCAGATCGTTTGGTTTGTGTTTATGATCAATGCAGTGTCTAACTACAGGCGCATTGATTTTAGACGTATGTATGGCTGACCGATGTTCGGTGAACTGAGTACAAAATGCTCTTGCAGTTTTACCCACATACCCCAGGTTGCAGGGACATACAAGCAGATAAATTACATTTCTTGATTTACAGTTTGAGAATTTACGGGGACAAATGTTGAATCCTTGGTACATAAAACTTTTACCTATAATGGCCATATCACAAGCTTTACAGGTATTGCATTTATATGTGCCTGTTATGGGTCTGTCCCCATCAATTGTTTTTTGCACAAAAGAAGTCCCTTCCTTAAATCTCGAGCTAGTCACATGATCTTTAATGTTTTTATTCCTTCTATGTGCGTAGATGGGTTTTGGGATTCTGTCATGTTCTTCCAAGTTGCTATTTAAAATATGCCAATGAGAATTGATTATCTGGCGTATCTGATTATTCATGGTAGAACCAGGAAGGAACCAGATGTCGTCGTCGCGATCAGGTGAAGAGTGGACGCTTGACTCTGCAGCCACGTGGACCAGGAGGTGTCTTCGACGACCAGGATGGAGGCACGAGCTGTCCCACGCAGGCTCTCGCTGTCGGCGGTGTTGGTTCCGGATTCGGCATCAACAGGCCTTTGCAAAGACAACCCACGCGGTGAGTGGAAAAGGCGTCTGGTGCGGACTAGGAGAGTCCGGGGTGCTCCTCTTTTGGAAGGGAGCAAGGGCCAGTCTGGAGCAACCAGACCAGCAGTGTTGTTTTCAAAGATCGTTGTCTAGGAGGTCACTAGCCAGCCGGCAAGTGACCAGACAACGCGTCGAGCAGCAAAGAAGCCGAAGGGCCCCACGCAGATCTCGTGGAGGCTGGAGGGCTGATCTTCGGTGCAGGAGCTGCTCGGGGCTGGGGCTTCTCAATCCCCAAAGCACTTGGTCGAGTTTACCTCGGGAGTCGTGCTGGAAGGGAAGTGCTGTTTCTTTCAAGATGGCCGGTCCCACGTGTCTCGTCGCACCCACGGATCTCAGCTGTGCTGCAGATGTGAGTTGAGGTCGGAGAGGTCTGGGAATCCGGGTCTCGTCGGGTTCTGAAGTCTGGATCCTCAAGGGAAGACGACAAAGTGAAGCCGCTGGACGCTTGATGGTGCCTGCAGTTGCAGGGTGGACACTCCTTGTCCACAAGGGAGATTCTTCAGTCTTCTGTGGAGCAGAACGTCGAAGTCCAGAGTTTCTTCTTGTAAAGTTATTCAGGATAATCTAATTTGGAATGGGACCAGCTCCTACCTTTATTCTCCTAAAGGGGGCTGCACTAGTGACTAGGTCCCTCCCCTGGGTGGGACCAGGAACGGGGGTGGCTACACCCCCTATCCTTTCTCCGGTTTCGCGCCAGAGCTGGGGCAGGGATGCCCCAGCAACTGGTTTGAACCGGTGTATGCACAGGGCACCTTGTGTGCCCCAGGCATGTCTCATTCCTTTCAGGCCTGTCCTACCCAATACACAAAATCCTGTCTGGGTTGGTGCTAGCACCTACCAAGGCAGGAAACCCTTTGTCCAAGCCTCCCTCGCTGGAAGGACTCCCAGCAGCAGGAGGTCAGACTTGTGTCTGTGGTGGCAGCATCCATTTTGTGATGCCAAGGCTCGAGTTAACTTTAACCGGGGTTCACCGTTACATACATGTCGTGTCCCTCTAGAAGGGTGGAATGCTACCCCCGTCGCCAGAATTGGCGAGGGGGTAGTATTCCAATTCGTATGACACCTTACTCGACATGTTTTGATAATGTTATACCAGAGTTAGCATTCCACCGCGAGGATGATAATGCACTTAAGAGTATATGGTACAGCGTTATCATGGAACAGCTATTAGGACTTGGTTCCGCAAGCTGCAGACGGGCTCAGCTCATGCCAGAGCACCATCTCACATAATTCCAAGCACTCTGCCTTCAGGGTCGATAAGGCCTGCTATAGGAGTGACTGATAGGAATATATGTGTCCATTTTAGGGTTAGATATAGGTATACTCTATCCATAGCGAAGGGTGATTACACCACCTTGCCCCAGCTGTCGTGCAGCCAGTTGTGTCTGTTTATATGGCCAGCCAGGGGTGGCATAATACATGCTTCAGCCCCTGGTAGGCCCTGGGTACACTTATGCCCTGGATACCTAAGGTACACTGTACAGGGACTGATAAGGTGGCCCAGTACCAATTGGTAAATGCACCTAAAGTACATGGTTGTCAATTTAGAGAGAGACAGCTAGGCTGTGGGTCTGATTAGCAGGCCCACAGCCAGGGAAAGTCGTAAACCAGTGAAGCAAAAAGCAAAAAATCTGGGGTGACCATAGGATTGCAGACCCCACTCTCCTACAACCTCCATGCTCCGTGGTGGTCTGTAAGCCACTGCACTCCTTTTGTTTGAAATCTGTTTTATGTTCTAGATGAAGAGTAGAACATAGGTCCAGACGTACACAGCGTTAAGCCCACAACCCATTTAGGGCCGTCCGCGTTTCATTCAAGTGTCTCTCAGAATATAAAAAGGCATTTGTAATCTAGTTGGAACACAGCATGTCGCCTACAACCCTTGTTGTGCTGGCCGTGTGACATAGTACATATAACAATATTAGCGTGTTGTGGAAAGTCTTGGGAACTGTTAAAAATCAATAACATTGTGAACACGGGCAAGAGGCCCATATAAAGTGGATAGCGCTAGACTGACAGAAAAGGGTTGAAAAAAGAGGAAATAGTAGAAAGAAGAGGTATATAGCAACGTAGGTGGTTGGATGGACGGACGGGAAGTGGTGTGTAGCGGTATCTGGCGTTGAGAGTGAAGGCCTTGATGCTTGTTGAAGGGGGTGGTGTGCAAGATCATTCTAATTACATGAGGAGCCTGTTGGGGTCTGGCGGAAGTATAGCATCCTCAAAGAGTCGCAGCGTTCTAAGCTTGAAGAGTAGGTAGCGCTCATGTTCTATTTTACAGAGGTATTTAACTAAGGGTCGCCAAATGGCGGTGAAGCGGGTGTCACATGATTGCAGTCGCGCTGTAAAAAGTTCCATGGTTATTACATACTATAAGCGCACGGACCAAGCGGCAATTTGGGGAGTCTCCACTTTTTTCCATTATAGTGCTATAAGTTGTTTAGCCGACCCAAGCATGTGAAGTGCTATAATCCAATTGCTGCAGGTGAGCGCTTTTAGGTTATCAGGTTTAAGGCCCAAAAGGATAAAAGGATCGTAGCTGCGGACCGAGGCAGGGGGAAGCCCAATACTTCCTTAATATGACTAAGGACTTCCTTCCAGAGCAGGGTCAGGAGCGGACAATCCCACCAAATGTGAATGAAGTCTCCAGATGCATTCGAACACCTCCAGCACAAGGGGGACGTGGCAGGGAACATTTTGTGCAGTCGAGCGGGTGTGTAATAACATTGTGTCATAATTTTGTATGCATTTTCCCTCTAAGAGATGCTACGGTAGACCCTAGGGATGTCCCGCCATAGGCAATTCCACTGTGTAGGTGTGATTTCTGTGGTTGACAGCTGCTGCCATTGGCGTTGATATGGGTGTGTAGTTAGTACCGGAGGGTGCTGTAGGATCTGGTATGTTTGAGGGATAAAGCCTTTCGAGTCGTCGAAAGAACGGACCAGCCGCTCAAATGGGGTGAAGCAGCGGCATCTCTGGTGAATACACCCAATGCCGCAACTGTGCATATTGTAGTCCCGCTCCCAGTGGAAGACAAAATTCTTCCCTGCACTGGGCAAACATCTTAAGTGTTCCCCTTTCGTGCAGGTCTCCGATCGCTCTGCAACCCCCCTGTACCCATTTGGCGAATGTTTGTGAGTGGAGGGCCGGAGGGAACAGTGGGTTACTTGCAATGGGAGTGTGAGGGGAGAGGAAGGTCATCAGTCCCTTACGCATGGCTACCTTGTCCCACATATCTAGGACCGATTTAGTAGGCACTGCAATATAGGTACTGCGGGGGGGGGGGGGGGGCCATACGGTGGAGCCACGTAAGATCCCAGATGGTACGCCCAGCTACCATCCTGTCCATATGAAACCACACCTTTTCGCTTTCAGTGGTTGTCCATTCCGAGACAAAGCGGAGGTGCGAGGCCCAATAGTATTCCAGAAGATTGGGACACGCTAGCCCCCCTCTGTCTCGCGGCAGCATGAAGATCCTGTGGGAGAATCGTGGTCTACATCCACCCCATATGAAGCTAGTGATATCTCGCTGGAGGATCTGTGTCTGGTGTTGCGGGATAGGGGTGGGGAGACACTAGAATTGGTACAAGATTTTAGGGAGTACCGACATTTTGACGGCGTTAAGCCTACCCAGCCAGGAGATAGTTAGGGGTTTTCACCCCCTTAAGTCCTCCAAGACCGATCTCTTGCATTCCCGCCAATTTACCTAGGTCCATGTGTCTAGAGAGGGGTCAGTTGAAGCCCTAAGTATCAGATATGATCCGTGGCCCATTGGTAAGTGGCGAGCGTCTTTAAGACTGGCATCTCCTCCTCCGGGATCGTGAGGTTTAAAGCCCAAGATTTGTCGTGGTTAATTTTAAGGCCCGCTCAAAGGACTGTAGCAGGGTCTGAAGCGCCGGCAGAGACATATGTGGATGCGATAGTGTGAGGATAAGGTCATCCGCAAAGAGCGCTACCTTGTTCTGTCGACCTCCAAAAGTGAGGCCATGTATGTTCGCATTCTGCCCGATCATCTCTGCTAAAGGCTCTATCATCAGGGCAAATAGCAGAGGTGACAGGGGGCAACCCTGCCGCGTACCCCTATGTATGGAAAAGGGTTCTGTAAGCTGCCCATTGACCCGAACCCTAGCTTGTGGAGAGAGATAAGGGGCCATGATAATAGAAATCATGTTTCGGCCCAGTCCGATCTTGTGCAACACCGCGCGGCGAAAACCCCAGTACACCCGGTCAAACGCCTTCTCCGCATCAAGCGACAGAAGGCAGGCTGGTATGTTCCAATGGTGTGCTTTCCCCACCAGGTGTGCAATTCTACGCACATTGTCCGCCCCTTGTCTGCTGCGAATGAAGCCAACTTGGTCTGGTTCCACAAGGCCAGGCATGTGGGGATTTAGGCATTTAGCAAGTACTTTTGTGTAGATTTTGAGGTCTGTGTTCAGCAAAGCTATGGGGCGTTAGGATGCACATAACATGGGATATATTCCTGGTTTGGGGATGAGAGCTATTTTTGCCATACCCATGGAGGGCGTTGGCCCTTCCGTGTCCGAAAAGGAATTTCATAGTCGCAGGAGATATGGCTGAAGTTGCGCTATGAACATACAGTAAAAGGCCAGTGGTAAGCCTTCTGGGCCTGGCGTCTTCCCGAGAGGGATGTCTTTCAACGCTGCCGTCAGTTCCTTTGCAATGAGAGGGCCGTCCAGTTGTTTGGCGTGGTGTGGGTGTATTGGGGTCCAGGGGCACTGGTTCAAAACATCATCAATATGAGCTTGGGAGGGTGCATCCGCCGCATAAAGGGCAGTGTATTAGGTCCTAAAGGCCTCGCATTTAGCCCTCTCCATGGTGACCCTCTCTCCATCCGGCAATTGAATGTTCGCTATGCGGGCTTTCGCTGCGCGCGCTCGCAAGCGCTGCACCAGCAGTCTGCCCACTTTGTCCCCCCTTCAAAGTATCGTTGTTTTAGGGCGAGCAGGGACCATTCAGCTTTATTGGTGCGCAGGGAGCGAAGTTGACCCCGGAGGTTTGCGAGTCGCTGCCGACATGCGAGTGAAGATCCTGCTTCTCCAGTTTCTTAATGTCCTTCTAGAGGCTATCTTCCAGGCGATGGGCTTCCCGCGCCCGTGCAATCGATATAGATGTGATGTGGCCGCAGATTGTACTCTTGAAGGCATCCCACACCACAGGGAACGGGGTCTCGGGTAGATCATTGCTCGCAAAGTAAGAGTCAATGGCAGTCCGTATGCTTCCCACATTAGCTGGATCCCGCAAGATATGCGGAGGCAAGCGCCACCGCGGGAGGCAGGTGGGGCAAGCGGGCGGATCCTGCAGGAGAAGCTCAACATGGGCATGGTCGGATACCGAAATGGCGGATATGGATGTTGCTAATGTGTCCCTTACAAGGGCGTGAGAGATAAAAAGATAATCAATACGCGAGTACGAGCGGTGGATGTGAGAGTAGTACGAGTAATCCTGCACCTCCGGAGAGTGGTATCACCATGAAACCAAAGTCTGTTATCTGTTTCTGGAGTGCGAAGGACATGGCCCGACCCATTCGAGGAGGCTTCACTACAGTCCAGCGTAGGATCCCACACCAGGTTAAAATCTCCCCCCAAAATCAAGGAGGGGTCGCCCTGTGGCACATGTTCCCGTAGAAGCATTCGGAGGTAGGAGTCCTGCATCTGGTTCGGCGCGTCGACATTACACAGTGTGAATAGGTGTTTCCTAATCTCCACCCCTGCTCTGACAAATTGCCCATCTGGGCTACGAAAAACGTTTGGTTCCCCCTGCCTGATACCATTTCTGCATAGAATAGCCAACCCAGCCGTTTTGGTATCTGCTGTGGCCCAGAATTGGAGGGGATATTTATGGTGCGCCATGCGAGGGATATCCACCTTCGACAGATGGGTTTCTTGAAGAAAGATAATGTCTGGACTGTGTTAAAGTAGGTAGCGCCACAATTGCTGTTGCATGTTGGGAGAGTTAAACCATTTGACATTAAGGGATAATACCTTTAAGGGGTCGGGGAGAGCCATAAGTATATCGGATCCCAAATTAGTCCATAATGCCACCGTAGAAAGCATGTCAGGATAAGGGAAGGGGGTTCAGGGGCGGACCCTCCCTATGGACAGGGGCGCACCTTAGCCTTGTAGTTTCCCGCCCGCCATACCCAGTAGACAGAAAGAAGGAGAAGGAAAGATTCAGGCAAGTAGGAGGATGTAAGAGAGAAAAGTAGATAACCAACATTGGCCAACCGGGCCACATCGTTCTGTTACAGTCGTGGGCCAGCCTGCACCCTAAGGTTTGGATGGACCCAGAGACGTCACTCTCTCAGGAACAGATGGGGGTAGGTTGTCTGCTGCACTTGAGTTTGTCCAGGTGGGATGCTCCGGCACCAGCTACACTGCGAGAGGGGAGCTGGGGTGGTGTCTAGAATACAGCGGCAAACATTAAATTCAAACAGGGAAGAGTCATGCTCCCCATGACACGTCTCAGAGTATGTTACGGGCACATGAGCTGTTCAGCAAGGGACTGGAGAATCCAGGCCTGTCTCTGACTTGTCCCACACCAAGGACCTGGTGTGTTCGATAATGTCCTTTTTAGCCTGCGAAGATGTTTGCTCATCAAGGGGTGGTGAGCGTCTGCGCCGACGTACGGTGGACCAAGATGGCTTGGCAGGCACCCGCGTGGGAGGTGGAGGACAGGTGGGGCTAGAAGGCCGTGAGGTGGGAAGTCGGAGTAGTTGAGCCGCTTCTTGGTAGGACCGTATCACTTTATGTTTGGACTCCCATGGAAAAATAAGGGCGAATGGGTGGCCCCACTGATAGGAGATGTCCAGGCTCCACAGTTTGTCTGTTACACGTTTAAAGTTGCGGTGGCGTCGCAAGGTGTTGGGTGCTAGGTCCTGGAATATCTGAATCCTGTTCCTATCATATGTGAGGTCCTGCTTGGCTCTCGCCGCCCGAAGAATGGCTTCTTTTTCTGTGAAGAAGTGGACCCTGGTTAAAATGTCCGGAAGGAGGCCCGGCCTGCCCGCGGGCCCAGCGACCCGATGGGCCCAGTCCAAAGCCGGCGGGGAAGCGTCGTCATCTCCCCAGACCTCGTGGAGTAGCTGTGCCACATAAGTCATAATGTCTTTCCCTTCCGCCCAGAGAGGAACCTCCCGGACGCGGAGGTTGTTCCGGCGACTTCGATTTTCCAGGTCCTCCTGCTTCTGTTGCAATTCTATGTGTTGGTCTTCCAGGGTGGCCAGGCACTGCCAGAGTTGCTCCTGATCCTCCGTGCCAGCGTCAACCATCTTCTCCAGTCAGTCCACTCATTCGCCTAGGTCTGTAACTTCCTTCCTGAGTTCCCGGACACAGGAGTGTGCCTCGGTGCGTAGGGAGCCGATATAAGTTTTCAACTCAGACATGAAGGAGGACAAGAATGCTTGTGCTACCGGCGGCAAGTCCCCTCCAGCCTGCGGGGCCACCTCAGCGGGAACAGACGGGCCCGCCTTACCCCACATCGCTGCCAAAGAGCTGTCTTTGTAGGTTGGCGCTCGAACATCCTTGCCTCTATTGGTAGGTGTTATTATTGAGCCGTGGCCGTCGTGCGATGCACCAGTCACAAAGGCCAGCGAGGGTCCGTGAGATAGCTTGTGGGCGCGCCCGACTGTCAAGCAGGCTCACCGCACTTCAGCCGCCCGTAGGGTGGGGCACCCTCACATCAGAGACCCCGCGGAGAGTGCCAACCCCAGGCAGCAGGCCTCTCGCTCACCCACGGGGTCCCCTTCAGCTCCAGAGAGAGTCCAATGTAGTAGGTCCAGGGTATGCTGGCTGTTTAGAGGCTAGTGGCAACACCCGCGCCCTGTGTCTCCTGTCAGGCCCGCAGCACTCTCCTGGGGTCTACCTCACTCCCAATAAAGGCGCGGACCCAGCCTTCAGTGGTCCAAGATGGTGGCTAAAGCAGGCCTCCTCCCATTCCAACTGCAGGGGGGCAGTTAAGCTTCAAGATGATCGCTCCCGACGCTGAGGGGCTAAGACTTCCCTCGGAGGAACCATCATTCAATGCCCACTTCACTTCGAAACGTGTGTGCCAGAGCCTGTACCCAAAATGGTGGTCAAAACCCCCAGGGGAGTTATAGTTTCACCGTCCATCCCGCAGCAGCCTCGGGGGGCGGACGAGACTCAGGGCTGCATGTCCAGCCGCAGGGGGGCCACAGCGCAAGTTGGGTTTGGAGGAGCACCTAGTTCAAGGGCCCACTGTGGCCTAGCGAGGCCCTTGCAGGCCGCACGCCCACCCGACGCAGTAGGACAGTCTGCAGCTCTTCAAGCTCCCCAGGGCCAACCCCTCGCACTCACCGGTGAGGTCTCGTCCATTACCTTCTACCCCAGGGAGCGCTCCGCATCCTCTACGACTGGTCAACTCCCGCATGCAGGGGGGGCCCCGCCCATCGTCCTCTCGGGGTTCAAAACTCCAGGGTGTTCTATCACCTCAGGCCCACCCCACCACTCCAAGACCCCGTCCCTGCCAAATACCGCTCCCAAAATGGTGGCCAGGTCAGCAGGGGGTCTGTATTTTTGCCACCCGCCACAGCCTTTCCAGGAGGCGGACAGGGTTCAGGTCAGTAGGGACAAAAGAGACCACCGCATTAGCCGGGGATACAGAGGTGCCCACTCCTGGGGCCCTCTACGGCCCAAAGGAAGCAGTGCAGGCCACGCGCTCACCCGATGTAATGTGGCGGTCGTCAGCACCTCAGATCTCTCAAGGCCACGGACTCCTACTCTCCTTCAGAGTCCCCTTCGCCTTCCCCAGCCAAGAGCGATATATTTGGCAGTCACCATGTATTAAATATGTAGCGGAGGATCGTTAGTTAGGGGAGTAGACTTTCTGCAGCCCCCAGGCTCCCCGGGTCCAAGGACAGTCCGCGCTGCTCCTCTGTGGCTCCCCCGCTCGGAGGACTCAAGATGGCGCGGCCTCCCACGCTGGGTCACACAGCTTACTGGTGTCTCCAGGCGTAGATTCCACCTCACCAGGGGAGATCCCCAGCGGCTGCCGAGGTCTGGGGTACAGCCACACCAGGGCCTACGTCTCTAAGGCACCCGGCGGGGCACTGCAAGCAGGGCCCACCAGGCCAGATGGGTGCCGTCCACCTTGTCCACCTCCGGGGGGTGCACCCGGCGCAGTCCGTGTCCTGTCGCCCTCAAGCCTGCTTCCGATCTTCCCCCGGCATCAAGGGGCCAAGCTCTTGTGTGGCCCTGGGCTCCCGCCTCTATGTCAGCAGTCTTTGTCTCGGCAGGCCCTGGGACACCGCCGGGGCACAGTGGGGACTCCGCCACCAGCTCCACAAAATGGCGGGCGACTCCGCGCGCCAGGCGACCTCCAACAGCACCGGTTCTCCAGGCGTTTCCAGTCAGGATTCAGCCCGGCAGAACTCCCCCCTTGCTATCAACTGTCCGGGTCCCCCCAGGGATGGTGATGATGGCCCCCCAGCTCCGATTAAATAGCTTAAGAAAATAGCGGTCGGCCGGAGCTCTCCCGACGTACGTCCTACCGCATTGCTGTCAAGACTACACTCCCTGCACTCCTATTAACCAAGAGCCCAGAGACTCTCTGCCTCCACATGCAGCCTGTTCTGGCATCTATTGCTCTAATGCATTTTTAGCCTGCTCATCTCAGTGGCTATTATGAAACTGGAAGAATATTCCTCTTGCCTTTCTTTTATAGGGAGTCCCAAGAAGAAACTACATGTCCCACAAAGTGAGGACTGAACCTCCTCCTTATTGAGTGAGGACGCGCCATTTAGCTGCTCAGATAATAGCAACTTCGCAGAGCTGATGATTTTGAACTGTGAACTGGATGGACACTGCATCCAAGCTCAATAAATACTAATATTTTACTTCTAGCCTTTATGCCTTGGCTCCCAGGTTTACCCTGAAAACCGGTTAGAGTGATCAGCCTCCCTATTACCCCATCCTTAGCCCAAAATTCTATGTTCCTGCACTACTAAATAATAGCATCATAGACCCTCATCCTAAAGAATTATATATCAAGAAGACTGTAATCTGATCAATACGTAAAGTCTAACATGCGCTAAAACAACAAGGTTAGCAACAACATATTTACCTCGTAAATGGTCACCTATACCTAGGATGACAGCAATACTCCTCATGATATTCCTTTTCATTACTTTAGTATTGAACAAGAAATTCATACAGATAAGAAGCACCAGCCCCGCATTTTGTAAATCGTCGGTCTTTTCATATACAGGTACTATAAATTAAATCCCTTTGGTTAGCCTCACTGTGTGAATCATTATTCATACACACAAGGTGTTTGGGCACTATCAGCTGATACTTTCTTCTAATCTATTCTATACTGTGTCTGCTACCTTTACCCTCTGGTATCTCATATATATCACATCTCTTCCTTTTCTGTCACTTTCGCCAGGAACTTATTATTCACATTTGCTTTACTAATTATGTCCTCCTCATTATTATATATTTTATGTTTAGATGCCATTTAACAATAGCATCGATTATGACTTATGGAGTTCCACATTTATATATGGATAATCTACAGACTCGTGATAGCTGTTAAGCGAAACATTGTCATGTTTAACCACTATCTCTCTTGAAGGCACTGCATATAATTATATTGTTTTTCATTGTCATTCATTTTTTAGCATTATAAATATTGCTTTAGTTTCACATATTGATGCACTTTTCAAGCTTGTATTGATATTTCAATATAGATTATGTCTTCATCATCTCTAGGAATCTGTGGCTCGATTCCCAGAAGAAGGCGCTGTTATAGCGTCGAAACACGCGTCGGAACCTATTCCATTCTTGCCACGTTACTACTTACTGGATTAGATAAAGACAGCCTCTATTTTTAATATTGTGATTTTTATATTGTACATTTTGTGTTTAAAATCAACTGTTCAATTAATTGTGTTTTACCTTTTAATTTTTAATAAAATAGATCCTATTTTACATAATTTTCACTTGCTTGACATTGCATTTTCTCTGTTTTTGAATGGCATATTAATCATAGACGTTTAGCATTTTTTACTGTCTAGAAAGATATCCACATTGCCAAAACTCTATGACACCAGTTTACGTAACATTGTGTTTGTGATGCTTTGTTTGACCACCTTTCAGCAACCCTGGTGGGAAGCCTCAGTTCACCGTTTCTGCTTATTGCTGTACCCCAACCCTGTTAACTGTGACCACCAGCCACCATGACTGTTCCCCATTGTGTATATGCACCAGCTTTGTATGTTACACAGCTCAGATTCAATAATGGCCATCCACTCCGGCAGTAATAGTAGTCACAGGGTTAGTTAACTTAACATTGCTGCATACAAATACTTGACTTTGGTATATATTTTACATTGTGTTCTCTGTTCTAATGTTGCCTCCTTTAGTGTTCCTCTGTGTTGGACTGTTTGCTGCAGTAGCATACATTATTGGAGTATTGGTTGAAGGCCATCTGGTTAATTTTCCGTACACCGGAAGTGCTTTACGTTGTCCTGAACAGATGTTTGTCCACAAAACCTGTGGTGAGACTCACTCTCCCATGTGCATCCAGAATCCACAGTGGTAAAACCAAGTACTAACTCCCCTGGAGGCACTTGACATCATATACCTTTGGCCCACGCAAAGTGAGGTTGTCTTGCGATCACTGGCCCAGCCATCACCAAGTGGACACTGAGTGGGGAAACATCAATGCACCTCCACACTCACTTAGATTTCTCCATCCACTGAATACAGTTTCCATACTAGCGTTCCAGTGGATTGTGTGCCCTGGTAGATGTTCAGGAAATAATGATCATAAGTTTCAATCCTGGAGTGATAAACTAGATTTAAATAGAGATCATACATAGCAGAAGTTATTAGTTGTTTTTCTTTCAGTAGATAACAAATGTATGCCTGAAAATCGTTATACTGTAAGGAGGTGTACATTATGCATGATTCAAAAAAGTAAATAGAAGTACAAATTGTGTGTGTATTATTGTTCATGCATAAATTGTGCTTGTTAATTTCAAATGTATGGAAAAAGTGGAAATACAACATGCAGTGTATGCAGAGTGGGCAAGAACATGGTAATTCGAATGTGGTTACCTACCACTAAATAGTGCATTTTGTGTCATTTGCAAATTGTTTGCCAATTGTTTGCAGATTGATTATTATTCTTAGCATCTGTTGCGAACCACACAGTAATTGTGCAGTAATACCTCACTTAGTATTACCGATTACCAGGGGTATGTGTAATTTCAGCATGCGGTATTACAAGAGCACAAGTTATCCCCTTATAGACCCACAGTAATTGTGGCGCATGTAATGTCTTGCAAGTTTAATGATGAACCCTTTTGGCTTCTAGTGGCCTCCGTAGAGCTGTGATGTAAGTGTCAGAGCAGAATGCACTGGAAGCGCATTTTAGAATGTTGGGTTAGCAGTTACAAGCACTAGAATAAAGACGTGAAATACCAAGCTCCGTGTTTGGCATAGTCATTGACAGGTACCCAGGTTGAGAAGGACACTACAAATGGCGAAGAGATAAGGGATAAGTAACCCAAAGAACAACCATGTTCTCCCAGAGAGTTTGCAGTGGCCCAAGCAAACTGCTCCTGCGTGCCACGTGTGTCGCTGCTGAAGTACGGAATCAACACTTCGTGCATGTGGAGTCAAAGAGCAACTTCAGGCGCTGTAAATTAGGTGAAGACAACAGAAGCTCTACAAAGAATCTACACACCAATGGTCAAGAACCTGCTGGTCAGGCCATACATAAAGATACCACGCTGCCACCCAAGATAAAATTGTACATTATACTTAGCAAAACTGCAAAAGGCAGTTACATTTTGATACAGGAAAAAATGCTGGCTCACACAATGAGTAAGAGAGAAGTGTATTATCATTGCACTTACAAGAGCCTCGATAAGCGAAGCTTTACGACCTCAGCACATGGCGAGGAGACCCAAGAAGAAGCATGAGGGTTGTGCTTACTGAGCTGTCGGATACCTGAAGTGGCCCCCCACCTCTCACACTAGGCCCCTCACCCCCACCGCACCCACTGGCAGGAACAAAAGATCCCCGATAAAGAGCCCCGGTTTCGGGTGCCCGTCAGGTATTGCAGCGCCGACCTGACGAGGGGCAGGCTCAAATGATGAAGCATGACACCTAGCTTGCTAGGTGTCTGAGAGCCCTAGTTCCAACAAGGAGAATTCCCTCTCCTTAACTCACACATCAGAGGTCTCCCAGTGACCTTACTCCTCTCTCTTTATTTAACACAGAGGAACTTCGTACCTTCCTTGTAACACACCCCCACCAAAGCTGTGAGGTGATGGCTAAGAACAACTCCAGAGGTCTCCAACAAGGGAAGGGCTCCTACGGAGACCAACAAGGAGGTCCCCACTTCCTGATTGTTCAGGACGACTCTGGTCCATCGACAGGCCTCAGAATTAGAGCGAATGAAGCAGGTGCAAATGGACAGCCGACAGGATCAGAAAGAACTCCATCCTCAATGTCAGCCACTCCCATAACTAGTTTCTGCCTTCCTAAAACCACCACCACCTTTCGATACCTCCAAAAAGGAAAATATTGGTGCTAGATGGACTGCTTGGATAGAGACATTTGATGATTTTATCGACGCACTTCAAGAGACTGATGACAAAAAGACAATCAAGTAGCTAAAACATCTTGCTGGTGATGCTGTGAAAGAAGTCATTAAGAAAATGTGGCGAACTGAAGAAGAAATTACATATTGTCAGATTAAAGAAACGCTGAATCTCAAATTCAATCCAGTACCAAATGTTGTTTACAGAAAATACATTCACAGTCAAGAATGTCAAAAAGTTGGTGAAACCAATGATGATTTGAGGAGTAACTCGATACGCTAATCAAACACTGTAAGTTCAATTAATTTAATGATCAGGAAGCTATGCAACTTATAGTTATAGATGGATGTTTGTCAGATTCATTCAGGCGACAAATGCTGAGAGGAATGTGCTGAAAGACAAGCTGGTGACATGGAGGCCGGAGGTGTCCAGAGTGAATCATTCACGAGTATAACAAGTAAGCCAAAGCAAAAGACTGAAGGACACAAATAAATGCCTACAAGAAAAAAGAAGTTATGTTTTAGATGTGGATTTTCTTTTCTACGCTAAGGTAAATGTACCGCCATTGGACAGATATGTAAAGGCTGTGGGAAAGAGGACTATTTTGTGATGGTTTGTAAAGCAAAGGAAAAAGTAGATGTGTTATGGCAAGAAGACAAAATGACTGCCAGAAAATTCCAGAAGCAACGTTCGAAGCACACCCATAAGGCCAAGCGGCAACATCATTTGAGGCAAATCGACATTGAACGAAGTCAATTATCATCGAAACCACCGTCAAACAGTTCTTCCGCCTCAATATTTAATGAAAGTGAAGAAGATGGTTGTGCCATGTAAATGTTTATCACAGAGAAACATGCGTATATTGGACTGGCTGCATGTGATGAAAAATATCAGTCAAAGAAAACCTGACCGCCCGCTGCAATACTAAAAATGCGGGATGCGCCCGCCAGTGTGGCGGGCGCATCCTAATGTCCCCCACGGGACCCCCGCCCTTATGGCGGGCGGTCTCTTTTTGCGTTGGGATGGCGGGCTGATTTTTGTCCGCCCCCCCATCCTAATATGCCCCATAGTGTTTTAAATAGCTGTTTTATGAGGCAGGGAGCTGTATAATCTCAAGCTTGCCTATAGGCCATAATGTGCAAGCTACTCAGTGGCAGCCTGCCACCTACTGGTAGCTTCCGATAGACCTGCTGGAGATTCCTGGAAGAGTTTGAGAGAGCAAATACAAAGTTTTGCTTTTTACTGTTATGAAGCATTTAGGCCACATGCACAAAGCATTTTTGTTGTTTGAAAGCTGATCTGGCCGTTTCCGACAGCAAAAATGCTTTTACATATGTACAAAAAGCAAACTGCGACTTGGTAACATGATACTGAATCACATTTTGTGTTTGATATGTGGTATTTTGCTGTGTTTAAGGCATCCCTTCCAAATCCTGAATCCGAATGGGATGTATGAATGGGATATGTGAATGCGGTCACAAAACATTCATAGTTTACCAACTCCGTGAAGGATATGGTAACCCATTCTCAAAGTAGAAGGGATCCCATGGGGACCCCTTCCCATTTGCGAATGGGTTACCATATCCTTAGGAGCAGGAAATGGTTCCACTGACCACTGCCTACTCTTAAAAAATTAAACTGAGAAGCAAAAATTTTTCCGAAAGAAAATTTGAATAAAGACCTATTTAAAAAAAAAAGAGACGTTACATTTTCTCTTTTTAAACGCATCCCATTTTCCTTGAAGGAAAATGGGCAGCATTTAATAAAAAAAAAAAGATTGGTTTATTAAAAAGCAATCACAGACATGGTGCTCTAGTGACCTCAGCAGGCCACCATCCCTGTGATGGCTGCGATTCTTAATAGGTCGCAAAATGCGACTTACCTCATTAATATGCATGAGCTAGTTCTACTTGTGACCCACTAGGATTCACTAATGAAACTCTAAAGAGTTTCATGCATTAGGCATACTGATTTCCTAATTGCGATTGAGGGGAAATCGCAATTAGGAAACAGTACTCCTAAATTTAGTACATCTGGGGCCCCATGCCTGAAACTAAAAACCGGTCGCAAATGGGATTCTCAGAATCTGCCCCTTTGCGACTGGTATTTTTGCCTTTGAGATGCATTATCCCAAATTATCCCAAATGCAAAAATCGCAAATTGTGATTGCATTTATGGAATCGCAAATAGTGATTTCTTAAATCCAATGCTAGAAGCAATTTAAAATAGCAATTTCGTTATCAGGGGTCGCAAATTACCAAAAAATCAAATAGGTCGGTAATTTGCAAAAACGTTGAAAAAGGCACTAATGTGCATTTTTTAAAGTTACATATCACACACACACACACATGCCCTTGGGGCATGTTTGTGCGCAACATGGGTGCACATTACAATTTCAGGGCTGCAACAGGGTGTCCTTTTGACACCCTTGCACCCTTGAAATTGCAAGCGCAATTTGCGAGTACCTAATGGGTACTCTCAAATTGCGCATGCAATTCCCATTCATTCCTTTTTTTTGTGTAAATTTTGTTAACTAAACAACATAAATGACATTCCATCTGCACATCATGGGCAATAATCAAATATATGATAGAAAAATAAGAGCAAAAGTAAAAGAAGAGTAGTGGCCATAATCAATCAGAGTCTCGTCCCTTCCCAGCTACCCGACATATCCATCAGTCAACATTCAAATCCTATAGCACTACACAACTTTGTAACGGCAGTGGGAGCAGCAATCACATGATACCAAACGATATAAAAAATAACATACTCAAGTAATCAACATAAAGAACAAAAAGGAGAAAAGAAGAGAAAAGAGACAAAAAGAATAAAAGCAATCAGTAAAAAATTCTACGACTGTGCTTCGGCCATCAGTATTCCTTCCAGTCCGACAAGACACACGTAAATCCACCCCACCCCACTGGCATTGTAGCTGTACGTGTACCTCTCCCCCCACCTTTGACATATGTGTCGCATCACTCTGACTCACTAATTAGATATAGCCTCAATGGTTCCCAGATGTTTCACGGCCGTGACCTGACTGGCAACTCCTCCACATATGTGTTAATGTTGTCTCTGCAGTAAACTAAGTCTGACAACCAAGCTTTGAGTGTAGGCTTACACCTGCCACCCCATGTAACAGCCACCCTTCGTGCCGCCAGCAGCAATGCTAATCTCACAAAGGTACCAGTCACTCCACGAATATGTGGGACACAGCAAAGTAGATACACCAATGGGGTGCACTGCATATCTGCCACAACCATCTTCCGTATACTGCCCACCACAGCGCTCCAAAGCTCACTCACCTTCCGACAGCTCCACGCCAGATGTATAAAATCTGCGCCATCTTGTCCACACCTGACACAACAAGCACTCTTTCAATTCCCATTCATTCCTTAATTGCAACTCGCAATTAAGGAATTTGTAGGAATTGCTATTTTTTTAGGGATTCCTGCATGCATAGGCTATTGCGATTCCTTAATAATCGCAATTAAGGAATCACAAAAGCCATCCTAGATGCATGTGCTAGTTGGCCTTTTGTTCCTTTCAGGGGAACACACTTTCATTTCAAAGTGATGCAGTAAGAAGTGTTAAAAACAAACTGATGCTGTTTCTTAGAAAAAAAATCTAATTAAAAGGACAAAACCACCAAAGAAGTTTTGAAGATCCTGTCGTACTACATAAGTGAAATCTTATCAAGCTTGGCTCCACTTGCTCCAACCCCAATACCTCTCTTCCTAATCAGTCGTCATTTTATTTGTTATAAATGGATGAAGTACCCCCTGTTGTACATTTTTTTTTTATTCTACAAATTTACATATTCAGTGTCAACCATATATAAGAAATTGTAATACATTTCAGTATATTACATTGGGCACATTGTAGCATACATTATCAAGGTGCGTGCAATGTTGTAAACAATGTACATTCCCGAGTTAACAATAAATTGAATGCTCGTGATCGTTGAGACAGTCTATGTACCATCATCTTCTGTTCTGATATAGTCTGTAACGGATATTAAAAAACCCTGTTGAAGCATACTCTTGATAACAAACTTCCCCCCTCCACCCGTTAACTATCTATTGGGACCACCCGTGTAACAGCCAGTTATTGGGGGTAACCACAGGGCATTGACTACTTGTTTCTGCTTTTGATGCTATAACGTGGCTAAGGCGTTACATTTGTGGGTTAGGAATGTTGCCAGGTGCGTGGGTATTTGGTAGAGGCTCCCTGGCATCCTTGTTTCGTCCCCTACCTCAGCTGCTCCTTCCTGATATGTGTGTGATTTATTGCAGAATTAATTTATGGTGTTGCTACCTGTACATCCTCTGCCTATCTTTAGGGTTCAGTCAAGTCCAGAGCTTTGAAAGATTCCAATAGTATATCCCAGGACATGGCAATGGAAATTTTTGAGTAACCTCCGTCTTTCCTCCCTTCATATTGCCCCGCTTTCTGCCAATCCCCAGTGTTCAACCTCTTTTTTCCAGATTGATACTGTTTTTGGTCTTGCTGATTTCCAACATCTTGTGATAAGGCGTTTCGCTAGTATGAGCGCTAGGTCTGCAAACCTTGCTTGCACCTTATATCCCTTAGGGCGTGGGTAAAGACCTAATATACAGCTGTCTGCTGTAGACCATGTATGTCCGCCTATCACCTCCCGTAGCGAGTGAGCTATTTGTGTGCAGTATGCAGACAAGACAAGGATGTCCACAGCATGTAGAGGAAATCAGCGTCTTGTTCTATGCATCTCGGGCAGTTCCCTGGGGAAACATCGTTTACAGCGCATGCAATACATTGCATGCCATTACAACGCAGTTTTGACACGACCCTGTTGTTACATCACAAACCATTACAACGAAAGTCGTTACAACGGCTAGCTGTAGGGGCAGAAGGCGTTGGATTTAAAATCCAACACCTTTCCTACTGTTGTTCAGACTGGAGTTGGAATAGTAAATGATACTATTCCAAAATTCAGCGCGCACCCTACAGCAAGTCGTTGTAACGACTTGCGTTATAATGGTATGCGATGTAATAACATGGT
Organism: Lissotriton helveticus; assembly: GCF_964261635.1. Lineage (NCBI taxonomy): Eukaryota > Metazoa > Chordata > Amphibia > Caudata > Salamandridae > Lissotriton > Lissotriton helveticus. Next base: position 1,778,941,638 of record NC_136065.1, read on the forward strand.
CGTTGTAATGACCGCGTTGTAATGACATGCGATGTATTCGCCTGCATTGTAACGTGGCCTGGTCAGTTTGCTGTCACCGTGGGGAACATCGCATGCAATCTGTGTGGTGTGAGGTAAGCTATTTGATTGATCATATTCTGTATGAATTTGAAGTGGGAGTTGCGGGAGACCGCCTTAGAGTATGCGAGAAGGACGTCCAGTCTTTGTCCGTGAGGTCTTTACCAAGGTCCGCATTCCATTTATCCTGCAACCTGTCTAAGGATGGGAGTACATACACCCTTATGCCCTGGTATAGCCATTTTGGTAAATGTTGGCCAGTGCCCATTAAATGTAGCAGGTGTAGCAGTTTGTGTGTTGGTATTTCTAGTCCCTCAGGAGCCTGTAGCCATCTGACGTATCATATTATGCTGGCATGTAAGCAAAAAAATGTGTTGGTGAAGACCAGTTCATGGGCGAAATCTGTGCGAGTCAGTAGGTAGCTTTTCCCCAAATAGCGCTCCGACACTAGTCACTCCATTCTGCTCCCATTTAGAGAGCTGGTGGCGTGTTAGTACTCCTGCATGGGTAGGGAGCCCCAGTAGCGGAATGTTAGGTGCATACGGTATAGTTGACGCAGTATATTTTAGTGCCTGTTTCCAGTAGGTGAGGACCACTCTCCGTAATGATGGATTTGTGGGTAGGTCGGTTCTCCCAAAATACAGTAATGTATGTAACATGCCTTGTGCAATCATGTTAGGGGTGTATGCTATTTCCTGTAGATTATGCCCTGCCAGCCAGTAAGCGAGGCATTGTAGTTGGCTCGCCATACTCATACTGTAGGTCCTGAAGTAAGGGGCTCCGATACCTCCAGAGTGTAGTGGCATTTGGAGCTTCACTAAACTGACTCTGCCTCTTCCAATGCCCCATATCAATTCTATTAATATTTTATTCAATAATTTAAAACTTATTGAGGAGATCACTATTGAGAGGGTGGTAAAGCAATAGAGGACTCGCGGCAGCATGACCATTTTCGCTATGGCCAGGCACCCCTTACTGATAATGGGAGTGATATCCAGAATGTGGTCTGGGATCGTAAGGAAGTGATTTCCCTCTGTACGTTTGAATCCAGCATATCCTGTGGGATTTCTGTATATTTTAACTCCTAAATATTTGATGGTGTCTGGGGCTACAGTTAATTCTTCCCTGCCAAAGTTGATTGTTCTGGGTACAGAGTTCTCCCTAAAGGGGAATGCCAGTGATTTATCAGAGTTAATGGCTAAACCGGAAATCCTGTAGAACAGAGTAAATATTTGGGCGATTGACTGGAGGCCCCCTGCAGATCCCTAACATATAGTACAATATCATCACATACAGGGATAGAGCATGTGTTGACTGTCAATTGGATAACCCATTGAAGAGCATCATAGCATCATAGCGCAGCGTTTGTACTAGGGGTTCTAGTGCTAGTATAAATAATTTGGGGGCCAATGGACACCCCTGTCGTGCCCCTCTTTGTATTGTATATTGACTTGAAATAAGTACTCCCTTAGGGGCCCATGCTGTAAGGGAGGTATATAATAATTTCACCCATTTAATACATTTGTCTGGGATCCCGAATCTTTGGACGGCTGCTAGCATTTATTCCTAACTGAGGGTATTGAACGCTTGCCATAGATCTAGTGAGACATCCTGTGTTATGGAGGTGGTTTGGGTAGGCCCACATTACTTGATATAGTCTCCGAATGTTTAGGGATGTACTTCGGCCCAGCATGAACCCGCATTGGTCAGTGTAAATGAGCTTTGCGAGGAAAGGGATAAGGTGGCCTGCTAGGAATTTACTTAGTATTTTGTACTCAGTATTTAACAGAGATAAAGGCCTATGCGGTGTGGTGTGGCCTACCGTGGCTGATCGGTGGGGACTTTAACAGTGTCATGGACACGGGCCTCGATCGCTCCTTCCCCCTCCATACTACACAAAAGCTTCCACTAATGCGCTCGCACTAAGGGAATGTCCCCCAAACTATGGAATCAATTACCTCTCGAGATCCGTCTCACCACTAACTACTTAGGCTTCAGAAAGAAGCTCAAAACGCTTCTTTTCTAACTTTGTGACCCATACCATCAGTTGTCCTTAGCGCGGAGATACCCCATTCGGGGTGATTCAGGCGCTCTTTAAATAACATAAATAAATAGAAAATAGTAGATATATGGAGGCAACGAAACCCTGAGACGGGAGTGTATTCCTTCGATTCAACCCCACATGAGCTGCATGTCCGGCTGGATAGAATATTGGGCACAAGTAGCTCCCTTCTATTGTAATACGGATTACTTAGGGCGAACTCACTCCGATCACAACCCACACTAAGTAATACATGCCTGCGAGACTGGAATTGCCCCGGTCCGCACCTGGCAACTACAACTGGCCATGCTGGAGGGTTCCCCCTTCCAAGAATCCCTTAGCAGTGCCATCACAGACTATTTCGCATGCAGCACTGGTACAGCTGTGTTGTCCTTGGTAGAATGGGATGCTTCTAAGGTCACGCTGCTGGAACACTGCTTGGGAGCGGGAGGTGGCATGAGAAAGCAGGTGGAAGCTGACCTCTTAGTAGAGCGTATCCTAATAGCACTTGAGATACACGCTGCCACGGAGGCCTCGAGTGTCCTCACACTCGCAGACGCACGTAAAGAGCATACAACACTAATTGATCGACTTCGTTGCCTGAGTCATGCGGCGCATTCAGTGAACATACGTGCATCAGCTGACCGCCTGGGCACTCTCCTCATTAGGCAGGAGCGATAAGCTGGCACTATCATTGCACTGTCCACACCAGATGGTTTAATGTGATATACGCAGCATGAAATTCATGGTGAGATAATCCGTCATTTCCAAAATCTACATCAACCAACGTCAGAAGCTTTGAACTCGGACATGGATTCCTTCCTAGACACTCTTACATTCCCCACATTGACACCGGACCAACGCATGGAGTTGGACACCCCATCACACACATTGAGATGTAAGGCGCAATCTGCACATTAGCTTCGGTGAAAGTACCTGGCCTGGTGGCTTCCCATTCTAATACTACAAAACATACGTGGAAATTCTGGTCCTACAGCTGCTTAGGATGCATGAGGAGACACTATATATTTGGGAATTCAAATTTTTCACACCAACCAAAACCTGGTGGATGGCAATATTATCAGGATGATTACCGACCTGACATCACAAATAGCATTCTGAAAAACGCTTGCTCTTTCGGTCACAGGAAGAGTGGCACTCCCTCAATTGTTATAAAATTTTGCCAATCTATTTATTTGCAATTATTTGCCCGGGTCTCCCTTTCATCAGGAAGTTCTGCCTGAGTTCAACGCAGCAGGCCGGGTTCGCAAAGGGAACCAAGAATCGGGGGGAAAACTTCACCGCTGCTAGCCAGGGTCCCGACACCGTCATCGGTGCACTGCGCTGGGATTGGCTCCTGGCCTTAGGGATTCCAGCCACGTCATCGGCCTACCGCGCAGTGATTGGCACCCGCCTGCCAGAACTCACAACGCGTCATTGTGGGGCCGCGCTGGGATTGGTCCCCGGCTCAAGGGCTCCCCCCACTCTATCTACCCCGTCCTTCTTTCGTCCACTAGAACATACACTCTGTGCCAAGGATGATAACAGAGAATTCTTACAGAGTGCTTGCACAGGAACAAAGTAAGCTAGTTCCCTACTCCTTCTCAGGGATTTCCCAGAGACCGATATAAAATCTTGTTTCTAAAAGACCCCAAAGGGGGAAGGGGGAGTGGACAAAATAATAAACAACAGAAGAGACTGGTCCTGGACCTCTGATTTCCCAACTGCTCCCTTTGTGCTTGTCCGTTCAGCTGACTGCGGTACTGAGGAGACCTGAGGAAACTAAACATAACACAATTACTGTAAACCCTATTCTACTCTATTCTTTCTGTATACTTTCCCCTATGTGTTACTACATACCCCAATGTCCTAAGAACTGACTCTCTCTTCTTTGTGATTTTTGACTGTAGTGATTATTTCTATCTAACTCTTCTTTACTGGTGCTGCATTCAGTAATGTCAATCTGTGAATTACATAACTAGATGCCAAGTTTCTACCTATCCCTATTCCAAACTATGGGGTCAATTAGGATAGCGGACGGACACAGTCCGTCCGCCACCCTGTCTGGGGCAGGGACCGTCCGCCACAAGGGTGGAGGTACCGTGCCCCGAATTAGGATGCACCCGCCACAGTGGTGGGAGCATCCCGCATTTTTAACATTGCGGCCGAGGGTGCTGAAAGCACCGTCCGCCGCAATGTCAAAAATGCATGTTGTGCATTTCACAGCACAACATGACAGGCACCGCCCGGTGCCTGCCATATTGTACTGTGAAACGCAGGGGGGTACCATAGGTACCCCCCATGTGCACCCCCCACTCCCCCCTTCACCCTGGGGGCCCGCAACGGGCCCCCAAAGCAAAGCCCGTATGCCTTTCCGTGGCGGCATTGCCGCCATGGAAAGGCATCTGCATCCGGCCATCGTAATATGGCTGGCGGTGTCTGGAAGACACCGACAGCCATATGAACCCTTTTCCGCTCCGGCCGCAAGGCGACCGGGGCCGAAAAGCGGCGGACGGTGTTTCTGTCCGCCGCGGTACCTCCGCCATTGTAATATGGCGGAGGAAATTGGTGGCGGACGGGCACAGATGGCGGACGGATCACCACCGCCTGCATGGTGGTGGCGATCCATCCGCCATCCTAATCGGCCCCTATGTGACTAATTTATTAATTACACCTACCAGTATTTTCTGTTTGTCTTTCTTTCTTAGTTACTTTATATTTCTTTTATTAATCCTTATAACTTCTCAGTGTTGTAATTTCTATTGCTGAATTCTTTTTATTTAGAGGAACTGAAAAATACGATCCAGAGGTAAGTTCCTTATCTTTTTCTATCAACTATGTACATGCATTAATGTCTTAATTTTGTTCGCTTTCTTTAATGGCCAAATATTCTTAAGTTAATGTCACTTAGCTTATTAATTCTTTGTTCTCTCTTGTCTTTCAGAACACTGCTGTTGTCTTCGTGAAACTCTTCTCCATCAATGATGACCAGGAAACTCCGAGGAGGAAGAAGGAGTGACACTAAATAGAAACGCCCGGACGAGCCCCTTTAACCTTCAGAAACCGAAACTCAACTCGCTGACGAGAGCGGAGGGAAACCTACTCATGATGGGAGTCTGGACGGAGAGATGCCGAGAGAAATGAACTGACGTAAACGAGGCAATTCTCACACGATGTGAACACTAGAATTTCTTCAGTGAAGTGCGCATTCATTAGGGAGAGCGTGCTTCACCTAAGATTCCACACAGCTGAGAGGAAAACATCTAGACCGCCAAAGTGGTTTGAAACTCGGCAGTCATCTTGGAGTTTCTTTTATTCAACAACGTTCTCCAAGTGTGGTTCCTGATTGGATTTTCTTCCTTCAGGTATCGTCTTGGGCTCTCTAATGCACACACTGTGTCGACCAGATGGTCTGGAGTTCTGACACTTTGCGATTTCATATGGAACACATCACATCATATGGAGCAGAATAGCACTAACAAAACTATTTACCCTCGGCTAAGGGGGGACTGTCAGTACCCAACCTAGAGCACTATTACTTAGCATCCCAGATACAGTGGGTGGCTAAATGGATAGCAGAACTACATCTAACAGATACGGCCGAGAATGGTCCCCCATGTACCCTGGACACAGTGCTCCATATCTTCCACCTGTGTGTAAAACCACCAAAGACGCTCCCATTACTAGTTCAAGTAGCCAGCAACTCCTTCCGTTGCTGTCAGGTTTTAACTAAACATATCACACCATATGACCTGCTTTGCCACTACTGGGATTGCCGGAGGGCAGCAGGAGAATGACAACAACGGAACTAGCACCTTGAGATGAGTTGGGGTTCCACAATCTGGGTGTCCTCTACCGTGATGGAATACTCTTGAAACACGACATACTAGTGGAGGAGGAGGGGATACAGCGGCCTTGCTTCTAAGTCACACATCCTGGATACGCATTTTGCAACAACACTGGCGAGATATCACACAGGAACAACAAACATCTCCTAATGCAATATGTAGATGACATGGGAGTGAGGAAACATCTCACTGAATGGTTTTCTGAGGCACTGCGCACGCAGACGGCAAAAGTTATGGCTTCCTTTCGCACTAGCTGGGAAACTGATTTAGCCCGCCCATGTACGTCCAAGGAGTGGGACATGATTTTAGCAAGCCCTCCATTCAGAATTAATCAATACTTTCTGAAAGAACACTTCCAAATACATAGGAGATCTGCATACAAGGCATGTTCATAAGGGACGAAAACCAAAAAGCTACTTTCTGAGTGCTGGACCTCGGACTGGTGATAGCTAAGCGCCACATCACACGATGCTGGAAATCTAGCGAACCCCTATCACTACAGGCCTGGTCCCACTCTATAATGAATTGGGCTAGGGCAGAGGGAATATCTCTCCGTAGAAAAGACACTCTAGGCTTGCGTAAATATCCGATATCCTCCAACTGGGATGCAATATTGCTGCCACTACAATTGGCATTATGTCCTGAAGGGAACAATGATGATAGCAGTGAAGAAAGTGAGAAGTGAGCAGCGATGTTGCCGTCCTCCGCTTTACCATCTGATGGCGGCCCCCCCAGCTGACTCCCCTGGGGAGGAAACTCCACGTCGAACAACCCGCCTGTCTGCACCATTAGAGCACTGAAGGCAGAGGTGAGCGGACCCCTCCAACGTGAGGCAAAATGGCGGGTCCTACCACGCTTGTCCCACCGAGAGGGAAGATGCGTCCAGGTGGGTTTTTAATGGACTGCATTACCCCCGATCACATATTGACACTTGGGAGATCTTGTCACCTTTTAAGAGCCAAGGGAGACTGGCCCATCGTTCCCTGTAAGGTTCTGGAGCACCTGCCATCTTGATCAGCTCTCACCTGACCCTGTTCCTGCCCACCCACCAGGACATTTACTCTAAGAACTTTCCCTAGTCAGCTAAGACCTAGCCATTTTGACTGATGCCCGGTGGAACTACCTCGCGAACTAAAGGGGAGATGGACCATGGATTCCCTCCTAGGTCATCACCTACCCAGCTGGTCTTTGGGCAAACTCTCCTGCGCCTCTCCTGTCTTTATCTCCCTCCTCCCCCTTCACCCTACCCCCTACCCCTTTCCACTCTACCCTTCTCCTCTTTCAAGCTATTGACCTTTGCCCTCTCCCATCCTTGCTTATAATTCCCACCCTGATTACCAACTGGACTTTCTTCTGAGAGCTTTCCCTCGTCAGTTGAGATCCAACTTTTTGACTGATGCCCGATGGAGCTACCTTGTTTAGCTGAAGGGGAGATGGACTGTAGATTCCCTCCTAGGATGTCACCTACCCAGTCGGTCATTGGGCAGACTTCCTTTCGTCTCTCCTGCCGTCTTTTCCCTCATCCTCATCCTCCCGCTTCACACCCCCCCCCTCCGCTCTATTTGTCTCACTTTCCTTTCCTCTCTCAATTTGTTGAATCTTCTTGATGTTATGTGTAATTATTATCATTTTTCTGTGTAATCTAATGTAAAGCGCTCTGATACCTACGGGTTTAGCCAGCGCTATAATAGTAATAAAATAAAATAAATAAGTGAAGTGTAAAATACAAGCAAAATAACACATATGCGCATATCTGGGATCCCCATAGCTTAGTAGTCTTTGAACGTATACGGTATGGTACAAGCAAAATAACACACATGCGCATGCCTGGGTTCCCATAGCTTAGTAGTCTTTGAACTTATACAGTATGGTACTAGAAGTGGAACATCCTGGGGAAATAAGGTAATAATTGTTTATAACAAGTAATGTCTGGAAACAGCATTGAGCAATGGTGAACTCTTCCCCCACCCTGTTGTTGGGTTTTAACGTTGTTGTTAATCCTCGATTATAGAGATTGATCTACGATTTTACAATGTAAGGCAAATCCCTACTGTTTTGTTGGACACAGGTGGCTTCATATATTGCAAGTAAGTTGTCAGATGCTAGTAAGTGATATGTGGCGATCTCATAGTCACTATATTGACTCACCTCAAACGTCGGGCCTTCCCATAAAAACTGATTATCAGTGTGATGCAATGTCAGCACTATATTATATTTACACAAAGGGATCGACAGTTTAATTTGAAAATGCTAACCATAAGAAATGTCTATACAATGTCAACTTAATGTAAACCCCTGTACTGCACTAGCTTTAAATAACAAGATGATACTATCATATGTAAAAATACCAATAAAAAAGATCAAACAAAAGAAAACGTCCTATACGCTGATATGTCAGTGTGGTCTCTGCCTGGTTACGATAGAGATGTTATGAGAGCCTGAAGTGTAGTTGGGGTACCCCTTGTCGTACATCATAAGAATATTGCAAGTCACCAAAGCATTCCATAACTGAAGGCCAAGTTCCTTTATAAGGTTATGGAACTCCGAAGTGATTTGCAGTATCCTTAACATGTACGGCAGGGAGTACTTTATCTCATATAATACATGGTCACACCATCACCTTTTCCACAAACCACTTAAAACTTTGCTTAGTAGTTCTTTCATATCAAGGAGCTAGCACGTTAGAATATATGAAGAATAAAAATGAATCTCTAGTGCAATATTAAAAAACACATGTAATCAGACATTAGAAACAGTTCAATTCAATAAAAGTCAGTTTAAAAAAATAAAATAAAAGCTGCAGTAAATGTGTAGAAACATGCAGAAAGATTCTAGCTTTTCTATATCTAAGAAGTGCAAAAGATAAACATGTTCTCTCTGATTGTCATTATAAGCTATTAAATTAGAGCAGAAGAAAAGCAACATTCCGTTTTCGTTGCTTTAAACAGCTACTTCAGTTATGCTCCGTAACCTGCCTTTCACCTCGGCTGCTGGCAGCAGGCATGTCAGAACTCGACTTTAATAACTCACAATAGTCGAGTCTGGAGTATTTCCTCCTTATAATCAGCAACTGGGTGCGTCACAAGTCTCAACTTATAAGGGCTAAAGTACCCCCTGCCATACAGCATAAGGATATTGCAAGTCACAGAGGAGTTCCATAACCATATAGAGGAATGAGGGCAAAGGCTGAGTTCCTTTAAAAGGTTATAGAACTCCAAAGTGGTTTGCAATATCATTGTCATATATGCCAGGGAGTACTTATCCCCTAAAATACCATGTCACACCATCACCTTTTCCACAAACCACTTAAAACCTTGGTGCATAGCTCTTTCATATGAAAGAGTGAGCATGTTTGCGAACTTTAACTTCCTTGTGTATAGTGTAGTAGATCTTGAAACTGATATTGAGAGACAGTGGGAGCCAGTGGCATTCTCAGAGGAATGATGAAACTCTATCTTAGCCGCAAAGACCTGTCAGGATATGTACTTTTGCGCAGAGATTACTCTTCAATGGAGTCACGTGGATCTGAGGGATGCAGGCCAGCAGAGTGTTGTGTTAGCACCGTCAAGACTGGAAAGGATCAGAACCAGGACAGTGGTTTTGAAGTGTCCCACTGGTAAGAGAGCCTTTGCTCTGCAGTGCAATGGCAATTACTGTTAAGCAGTCTTCATATTGTGCACAATGAGAGACCAGAACTGAAGCCTAGTGGCAGCACAAAAGCTCTTGAAATTGGAACTGTTCACAAGTTGATGAGTGAAGCATCAAGATTCACCATGGAGACTCAGCCTTACGTATGTTGTTCTTTGCAGCCATTGGCGATGAGGTCTAATTCCAGATGTTGATCACAGGCTGGATCCTTTCAGCCTTCCAGGTCTCCTGTTAAAGCATACACACATCAACCACCTTTTCTCCTATTGCCTTCAACCTGTTCTAACACCTGTTGGCAGACATCATGATATTCTTGTTTCATTTACTAGATGGATAGAGATTATAACAGATTATGTAGAGGTTAGCCAATAAACAGAACCTTCAATCTCTCTCCATGACCTAACTCTTCAAGTTGTTGACAATTTGATGGCACAGACATGGCTCAGATTGTACTTCCACAAAGTTATTACTCTTCAGTAATCACTTTGGCCTTTGGAAATAGTCCTTATGGTCCTCTGTAATGGAACCTTCGCCGGACCTTCGGTTCATGGCATTGGGGTTCTGTTATGGTGAGTCAAGAACTCTCAAGTACTTCCCGGATCAAATCTGTCGTTAGAAAACCATTTTTTACAATGAAAACATTTTCCAGCCTGGATTTCTCAGAGAGTATGTGCATCAAGTTTCCTAGTGTCCAGACTGACACTACTCTTTATTTGAACTACTGATTTATTTGAATCTTTCAACTATACAGCTACATGTCTTAAGGCAGGGCAAAATGTGGTTAAACATCTCACTGTTTAAACTCATTATTTGGCTGCTTCAAAGGCTGAGTTTAAGGTCCTGCTGTATTATCAATTATGAATGTTATCATCTGGATCTCTGCCAGAATACCTTTCAATCCTGTTACATTCTGCATGCACATTCATTTGCTCTCTTTTCTCAAGGCCGGAACATTAGGTCTCAGTTTGAGGGTCCTCCCTCTAGCACTCTCTCACTATCTCTCCCCAAGATCCAAAATCAACATCAGATCAGGAAAGCCATTAATTTAAACCTAAAAAACAACATTTTCAATTAATAACATTTACCTGGGACACTTTATCCTGCAAGATGTCTTCTTGGCGCTTGGGTTTGGCACACTGTATGTATTTTGGACACATGTTTGAGACCTAAGGAAATGGCTTAAAGCATCGAATGATCAACTTTCACAAATGAATGACAAGGTTCAATTGAAATGGCAAACAAAATTCTTTATTGAAGTCAGTGTACACGTAAACAAAAAAGAAATCACAGTTTTGCTAATCTCTTAGGGAGCTTGTTTAGGCAGTGGCACGAGAACCACAACAGTGTCAACTGGAGTGGCTGTGCTGCGGCACAATGGAGAGGTGCTACCAAATCTTTCAAGAGGGCTTCAATCAAGCAATTATAATTTTACAAATAGAAAAATTACACTTCGATGACAATGCTAACATCGTTTCATTTTTATTTAAATAATTTGCATCATTCATTTAAAAGAGGATTGTGCTTAAGCCTTTGTGCTTTATACTGACGCTATCTAAAGAAAAACATGTATTTGTACTTAACTCATGTTTCCATGGAAATGTGTCAATTTTTGTCATGATTAGTTCTAAGTGCGTATCCTGAGGACTGGGAATTGAGGATTGTCTGTTGGGCTTCTTTGTCTTCTTTATAAATTACTCCAGCTCCTAGACCTTGTATTCCTAAGCAAACACATTTGGATCTGGAGAGGAAGCAGATTTAATGCAGGGATATTTTAATGTCAAGATGAAGTGAGATTTGTGCATCCTAACTCCCATGAAAATGTTGCTTATAAGAGCAACAAACAGCTGCATGCCTGTGGTACCTAAAGGGGCTGCCCTGTGGCACCTTTTCAAAGACCTCAGAGGAAATATGAAAAAATACCTCATTAAATTTCACTGAACCTCAAAAGACCTTTGAGGAATGTTTGATTATCTCAAAAACCTCTTATTGCCTGATGGAGGGTGAAGAGACCTAAAGACAATGGACAAAAGCCACAAGGATCACTTATGGGCGTGTTTTGATGAGTACTATGAGAATTGTAGTTATCTAGAGTGTCACATTATCAACCCCATAATTTTGACCTACACATATATCAAGACCATCATATCAACTTCAGAACTATTTCCAATGGAATGCAAGTCTATGATTAACTCTTCCACAATGATATTCCTTAAGTCGATAATCAGTAATAATGTGACCGCTTTCACTTACTGAGACATCGCCTTGTGGCCCTTTAAGCCTATTCCTCATTCAAGATGGTTTTACTTAAACCTAAGGAAAGTATATTGCTAAAATGAAAAGCTAGAAATAATTTCCCTGACAAATTCTAATGAAAACACCACTGCTGTCTGAAAAAGGTTCAGACAAGTATTGTCAAAGCGGTCATGTGTATAACAGCGAGGTCAAGTCACTCAAGTTGTTTCAGGATGCGACTGCAGCCACTGTAGATATAACAGGTGATGTGCATGTATTTTCAAATCAAGCCTCATACAAAAAACTGAAACTCTACCTCAGCATTGGAAGACCCACCTCACTCGAGATGGCATTTCCCTGTTCTGGGAAGATTTCTTCTTCACCACACAGAAGGAAAAACTCCTGTGGTGACAAGAGTCCAGGCCAAATTTCTGACCTCTTATTACGAACATCACAACTCTAGTGAAGGACTTTTACAGTTTCTGGCTCTTGTTACTTTACTTGATTGAAGGAAATTCCTAGGTGGAAAATCCAGCTTGCAATCACCAATCTTGAAACTGCAAGAGTCCCAGGCACAAGAGAAACAGCCACAGCTTTATACCTGTTAGACTAAAGCTTTAACCTGCAAACCCTTGATGGACAACCAGGGTCGTTTTTAGGTCTCGCCCTGCGATTGCAGGCCAAAGGCCTGCAGTCGCAGAGCGAGACTATTGTCATCATTCCGGCTTTCAAGGACTCAAGGGGAGCCGGAGAGGACAACAGACTGTCACGCGCACGCAGCAGCAAGCACGCAGCAGCAGCCTGCCAGGATCAGGTCACGCGCTCCGATTCCGGCAGGCTCTTCACAACACACATACAGCCCCCCCCATACACACACACATACATACATACAGAACCCCCTCCCCTCCCGCATACACACACGCCCGCATACACACACGCACGCACACACATAGCAGAGAACCCCCGGCACTTACACACACATCCCCTACCTCGTCTCGGCGTCTTCGCGCTCCCTTGCCCCGCTCCTCTGGTGTGCGCGCGCACCACTAGTTTCGATTCCCGCGTCGGCTCCTCACCACAGGTTTCTATTTAAACAGCCAATCAGGAGGCAGAACTCCTTGCAGACATGCTCCCTCTCTGGTCCGTTGTCATTTTTAACTGCGTCATGTTTACCTTTGTCTAGTCCTTCTTTTATGTCTTTGTCTCTACACCCTTCCACCAGTTAATCTTTAGAGTAGAGCTTTTCTTGTCTGTGTTGCTATTATGATGTATCGCAAAAAAAAACAAGCGTCGGCGGCCGCAGAGGCATTGCTAAGTGCAGTGGGGAGACAGCGTCCCGGATACCAGCACGTCGGAGCCCAGGTAAAGTCCGCGCTATATAAAAGACTGGCCCGTTGCTCATTCGGTTCATGTTTGTTTTTGAAAAGGAAAGCTAGAAGCTGGTTTTGCCCCTCAGTAGAGACGACGACAGGCCAGGCACCTGAGTACTGTGTGCGTTTCTCCCCTGTGCCAGATTCCAACTTGTAATAGAGAGCCCTGGCATCGCCTGACCTTTGTGTGAAGCACGAGGGTAAAAACAATAAGTGTGGGAACTCACCCCTGATTGGTTGATTGAGGTTTTAACGAGGTCTGCTGAGAAGATTGTTCACAAATCAAGAAATGTTTAGTGAGTGAGCCATTTAGTGATACGTGAGCGAATCATTTCTACTCTCTTGCTACTAGCAAACCCTGCCAACATTTTTTTTGTACCCCTCTGACTGAAGTATCTGACAGCTGACTTGAGTATGTGCTTTGGTGGATGATTGTTCATGTTTTCATTGTGATTATGCAATTGCTCCGGCATCAACTTTGAAAACAAGCATTTGCAATGCAATAGGTCTCGCATTTACGTGAGTTTACACTATTAGCATTGTAAATTACAATGCCTTTTATTTATGTTTTAAAAACAAAAACAAAAATAAAAGGTATTGTCATTTACAATGTCAATAGCTCAAACTCGTGTAAATGCGAGACCTATTGCATTGTAAATGCTTGTTGTAGCATTGTTATCAGAAATGATATTTATTTTTGCGACTCCAATCCGTTATCAGTAGACCCTTATTGCTGGGAACAAAACTCAATATAAAAATCGCACCAAACTTTTTTTTAAATGTTTTGCAAATACCATAGCAGCATGATTCGTCTAGCACAGTGATGCGATCATTTGCCCCACTCCTGGAACACGTGTATGTTTTTATCAGACTTAACACAGGCAAACCTACCTACAAAACAAAGCAGCGTTAAACACAAGGGGATGCCATAATAATATAGAGGAACAAAGCAAAGCAGGAGGGGTAAATAAAAGAAAGGGAAGCATGTGGGGAAGTGAGCTGCAACATACACAGGACATATGAGGGATGCTTTTCAGGAGAAGTTACAGAAGGGCAATGCTTGTTTTTTGACTGTAAATTCAACTACTTAGACCAATAGACTGGTCGATAGGTTGCCGATATCACAGTGTATGATGTCACCAAAAGCAGTCATGGTAGACTAGGAAATAATCGAAAGCAGGCGGAAATCCTTGAAGTGTTTTCTTTTTTTGATAGGATAACAGTTCCAAGTTTCTGACTAATATGATTTTATGATTGAAATCTTACATTATGGCGTCCAGGAAAACATTTTGACGCACGCGAAGGCACTCAACGTTTGGCCTTATATACTTTAATGATTTGACAGATGTCGGAATCGATGCCTCCTCTTCCAGAAACTCGTTGAACTAATGGAGTGCAAAGGAATGAAAGAAAACATGGCAGCCGTGTTAGAGAAAAGATGCGAACAAAACAACAAATTGTGCCTAAACCTCATGGTAACTGATATGTAATTTTGTATGTATTGTCAATTTGACAGTCTTCTTGCACACTATACAGATTTGCTAGTGAGTTCTTTACCTGTCCTTTGTTTCATTTTGCCTAAAACCTGGTTAAATGCTATGCCACAAACATCATAACTACTTTCGCCTAATCTTGATGCACAGAGAGTAGACCTAGATGGAGGCTAGCCACTTAATGCTTACCAAAGTCTCTACTAATTGTTCGTCATTGCACAGGTCCCTTATTAAAGTTCTTTGCGTAGACCACTAACTATACAACAACTATTTATTTGGCTATCAGGCTATTATATAGAGACCTTCACTCCTCAAACGGAAAGAGACGGAGCATCAAGGGATGGCGAACACCACTGTGCTAGAACTATCAACAGGGGACATCCTGCTATCCTGGACGATCTCGGTTGGGACACTTTTTGTTTTTAAAACGTGGACCCCTCACCCATCCAAGGTGGCATGTTTCATCATAGTGTCTGCTCTTAATCGTGCAGCTCGTGCAATTGTTGGGGGCGAGCTCCAACTGTGCCTCAAACTATTTTTCCAGGGGGATTATGTATGCCTCTATTGACTATTTAGATAAAAGACGTCATATAACTCTCCCTCTGTTTACAGATGTTGCAATAGGCTGGCAAGGCAAAACTTGCCATTATTCTTAATCTTAGGCAATTTTAACCTCGTGGAGTTAGCCCAGAATGGGTTTTGATGCTGCTCCTCTCCACATGGTTACCACAGCTGGGTAGACCTCAGGCACTTACATGCCTTTTCCTTCTTGAACTATTTCTTACGGAGGGTGACAAAAGATCTCCTTCTGTATGTTGAACAGTGTATCCAGACCACCTGATCCACTATATGCATTGTAATCTGCTGGGCACACTATCTTCCTTGCCATCACTTCATTGGCGTGTACTTTCACTTGAGACCTTAAATGGGAAACGTTTTCATGAGTTACCTTTAAACTTTGACCCGTTCATTACCAAGCAAACCCACCATGGTATATATATAAATACCACAGCCAATGTGCTTGTAGCATGTGGCTTACGTATGGTGAAAGTTAATTCTTATGCCATACCTAACCTCAAGCCTTACCTCAGGAACAAAACCTCCAAGTCACATTATTGAACAAGCACTGGATTTAGTTTACTATATACAGTAAGTAAAGTTCATGCAGTCCACCAAGAATCAAGGCAATTTCTACACTCAACCATACTCCCACAACCAGATCAGAGATTCTGGGGAAAAGCCATGTTAAATCATGAAAGCTCAGCAAATATTGACTGGATGGTGAGAAGTTATTTGACTATTTGGGACTCCCAACCTTGAAAACAGTTGCACAGCTTGTCCACCTCACAAATAAATACTCAATGATTGTCCGCAGATATAGTGTGTAAGAGCATCTGGGCAGGCATTTCCTTTTCAGGCCAGTGCTCTGCGGAATGTGCTACTTGAATGGCTATGCTATACAGTGCAGCTACTACCCCTCAGGAAAGCTTTGACGGCTTTCTCTTTTAAACATTCTGTAGTTTGGTTGCTCATACCAACTGCAAAATAGTGCTTAATTGAGCCAGGATTGCTAGTGTTTTACAAATGCAGATATAATAATGATAAGGGGTCACCTGGAGATTGTCTTGAGCCAATCTACTGGACCAAGATTGATTGCTGTAAGACAGGCAGCTGAATTAACAATGCTGTTAAAGTTGATAACTCTTTCATTTTCTTTAATAATTCTTTAATCCTCTTTAATTAACCGTTAGCCATATACTGGTGTCCGAGGTGAAAATAAAAAGTAAAACGTAATAGTATATCCAGAAATGAATAAACAAAAACAGGATAAATCTCTTATTTTAGGGAAGCACAAAGATCAATTTCAAAACCAACTGGACGATCAATTGCAAAACCAACTGGACAGTGCAAATAATTCTCCTACACATCAATCTTTGGTTAGATATTAAATCACTAGGCAGTAATCATAGGAATGCATATACAGTAACGCTCATCTCAATATCTTGTAATAGCTGTATTGAAAAGCTCATCATTGCTGCAACTAAGCACTCAGACCCAGTTTTATCATCAGTTGCTGTCCTAAATTTTAGATTAACAAAATTAAACTTTTTACTGCATGGGTCCAAATGAATATTTAAACCAAGGCAAAGGATGTCTCTATCTTGAATAAATCCTCTTTTAAAATCCCTACACTGCCTTTATCCTAGGTAACTTTCTGTACTTGTTCAAAATGAAACAAGTACAACCCCTGCTGAATAAGCTGTTCGTATATTCTATAATTCTACAGGTCCATACATTTTTGACCTGCCCAATAAGAATAAGATAACCGAGAGGCACATCACCAAAATGGTCGCTATATTGAAACGTGCCTAGCTGTGCCCTGATTTATCGTGGCTCAGTCATCAATTGAGAGATGTGATTTGATTTGATTGATTGATTTGATTAGTGCATTTGTAAAGCGCACAAATGCCCAGGGGCATATTGGCTCTACAGACAGGTGGGTCAAGTAAGGTTGCCGGAGTGGTGTGCAAATCGTGTTAATTGGAAAAGAGCCAGGTTTTCAGTATCTTTCTAAAAGATAGAAGCGTAGGGCTCCTCTTTATGGTGATCAGGAGTAGGTTCCATGTCTTGCCTGTCCCTAACAGGAAGCTTCTTCTGCCCCAGCGTGCTCTCCTGAACCTGGGTGTTTGCAGAAGTTTGCTGTGAGCGGATATTAAACTTCTAGACGGCACATACAATTTCAGATGAGTCCTCAGGAATTGAGGCCCGGCGCCATGAAGTGCTTTACAGGCGAGCCATTGAGATTTAAACTTAATCCTCTTGTCCAGCGAGAGCCAGTGGAGGGCTCTAAAAACAGGGGGACTGGCTCGAACCTGGGCATATCCAATACTAATCTGGCTGCAGCATTTTGAAGGCGCTGCAATCTTTGTAGATACCGAGATTGGATTCCCATGTACAGGGCATTATCTTAGTCCAACCTGGAGAGGGCTAAAGCTGTAACCAGTGTTTTTAGGGCATCAGGTGGGATGAATGGACGGATTTTCCTGATCATTTTTAGGATGAACCAAATGTTTGAGGAGAGGGTATTGATCTGACTATTGAATGTCAGTTTAACATCAAAGATTAATTCTACATTTTTGACCTTAGGCACTGGGGCTGGGCAGTCGCCCAGACTGGCGGGCCCCATCTAGGTGACCAGAAAGGTGAGTCGGAGCGCAGCTGCAAGACTTCATTCTTTCCGCGGTTCAATTTTAGGCAGTTGGACTGCATCCATAGGTTAACCTGTGTCATGCAGCAGTTGAAACGGTCTGCTGTCTCATCCATGTTGCTTGAGACTGACACCCCCAACTGGATGTCGTCAGCATAACAGACCACTGAGAGATAGAGATCACAACTTTTTTAGACAGATACCTGACTCCAGTTCAAGTGGGAACATTTCTTGTGTTGTAGTAGTAGGTAAAATTTATAAAGCGCACTGTGACCAAAAATGGTATCCTGGCGCAAACTAGGCCACTATGTAAGGAAGTCGACTGATGAAAAAACTGGAGCTTAGACTGGCTATTAATGAGGAAAGAGCCAGGTTACCAAAGACCGTTTATTCCGTATCTGAGCTGCTTTCGCTGTAAATGCACGTTCTCCTTCTTGAACTTTTTTTATCTGAATTCTTGGACTTAGTTGCATGTGGCCGACCGGAGGGGTCTGCCAGGAGTGTATTTTATCAGTTTGGCTTGTAAGGGTTTAGGTCCTTTGTTGTGTAGTGCATTGTGTACAATGCAGAGTGATTTAAATATAAACCTCTGTTGGATAGTTTGCCAGAGAAGATCTTTCAGGGTGTTTGTGGCAGAAGAGTGTCGAGGTCTGTTTAATGTTAGCTTTGCTGTAATTATCTGGATGCGTTCCAGCTTCTTTAATAGGTAACTGGGAGCTTCTAATAAAAGGGCATTGTAGTAGTCCAGCCTGCTTAATATTACACCTCTAGAGATGGCTCTGGCTGGGAAGTCAAGCAGTGGGTATAGATTCCTGAGGGCACGGATCAATGCAAAGCAAGTTCCAGTGATTCCATTCACTTGCTTTTGCATAGAGAGACCTTCATCTATAACAACCCCTAAATTCTGTATCACTGTTGAGGTGCCCAGTGGGGTTTCCGTGGGCAATGGCCAGAAATTAAGGGATAAAGAGACCAGGATTTTGTTAGACAGGCAGCAAAGGAGCTCCGTTTTGCTTCTGTTCATCTTAAGTGAATTTGCATTCATCCAGTTAGAGATGTCCAGGATACATGCCTGATCTTTGTTTAATGACAAAATCAACTAGGTATCGTCTGCGTAATTGATCAGCTGAATAAAATAGGGCTGAGGGAAGAGCCCTGGGGGTGCCATTTGAGGTCATTCTGAATTTAGGAAGAAATGGCGGAACAGATACCGCCTGACAGCGGCCAAGTAGATAGGATTTTAGCCAGTTTAACATTGGACCACCAACAATCACTGACATGAGCCTGGACAGAAGAGTGCTTCACCGTGTCAAACGCGGGTGACAAATCTAGGAGGACCAGTATCACAGATTGTCTGTTGTCTGTTATCCTCCGTATTTCTTCAGTAGCGCAAATCAGAGCAGTCTCATTTCCATGACCAGGACGAAAACCAAATTGCTCTTCCTCCAGCCATTCATAATCTTCTAGGTATTGCAACAGTATTGTACGTACATAACACTCTAAACTTTTTATTGGAAACGGAAGAAGGGAAATGGGTCTAAAATTAGCTAGATCTGATGGATCAGACAGAGCATTTTTCAGTAATGGCTTCACTATAGCTCTTTTCCAACAGTCAGGCACAGTCTTGGTTTTAAGGGAATGGTTACAGAGTTGTAGGAGAGGGCTTGCCAGTTCATCTTCCCATTTTACCCATTGCTTTGATGGGAAGGGCTCAGGAGGAGACCCTGATTTCATGGATCTATACAATATTTTAAAAGCCTCGACAGAAATAGGGTCCAACCTAATCAACACCGCTGAAATGAGATCCGAAGAGAGTGGAGATACAGGTTGAAAGGGACTATTAGTGTTTGGAGTAGAGTTATTTAGTGCAGTAGGTTTCTCAATTCCGTCTCAAATTGTTTTGATCTTGTTTTCAAAGTATTCCGACAAATCGTCACATAACTTCTGCGAAAGTGTAATTTCTTGCTTAAAACAGGAGGGATTAGTGAAAGGCTTGAGTAGTTCAAATGTGTCAGTTTTCGCTTGTGTTAACTTATTTTTATAGTCGTTTAATGCAGCTTTTAGATAAATCTTATCTTCCTTAAGGTAATGGCGCCTCCATCTCCTCTCCAGTTGAATACACTTTAGTTTGGCTTCTTTTAGAGTGAGGTCTTACCACGGGCTGATGCTTTTTTTTCGGGATCTTGAAGTTATCAGGGGTATCATTTCATCTAAAGTTTTGAGAATCTCTTTTTCAAATGTTTGATTGTTCACTTCTATAGAGTCTGCAGGAGAAAAGTGTGCCTTATTGAAAAAGGATTTAGACTTAATGTTTGAGAGTTTGTGCCATGCGCTGCTTTCTACTGAGTCTGTGATTGTCTTTTCAAGGTATCCGTTCTTACCCACATGCAGGTAAAAGGTGATCAGTGAGTGATCGGTCCAGCATGGAGGGATAATTTCCCCAACAGAAATTAGACCATCTGGGGAAAAAATAAGGTCAGGAGTGTGGCCAGCTATGTGTGTAGGGCCATTGACCTGTTGTTGGAGGCCGATAGTTTCACAGGTACTCATCAGCTCCATTTAAGCCACGGATAGGCCTCCTTCTGCCCAAAAGTTAAGGTCTCCCAACAGAAAAATATTGGTGTGCCTGAGCCTCATGTTGGTAATGATGTGTAAGAGAGAGGGAAGAGAGGACCTTGCTGTATTGGGTACCCTATAACAGAGGATCCCCGTAGCCATATTTTTCTTATGACCCATTAGCTGGAATCCTAGTAATTCAATACCGTCTGCCTCATCTAGAAGGAAAGTAGTAAAGTTCCAACTGTCTTTGTGGATAATCCCTAACCAACCCCCAACCCTATTTTTACCAATTTGAGGCTTATGGAACCCTGTGAAACCATATGTACATGCCTTATCAAGATCAGAAATAGAGTCCCCTGCAGTCCATGTTTCGGTGATGAATATTACGTCAAACCCCCCTGTGTTGAGCAGTACATTAATTTCTTCTGCGTGTTTTGGGAGGGATCTGGCATTCAACAGACCACATTTTAGCCTGTCCATAGGTGATGTCCTAACATTATGACTCTCAGTAGAATCAATCATTGTGAAAGTGGCGGGTCGCTTACCAATACTCATGAGTTCCTCCCGCGTATAGCATATTCTAACTAGCTGACTTGTAGCTACACCAGCAGCATGGCTGGCGCTGAGCGCGGGTGGAGTACGGATGGGTCCAGACAGGCTTGCCTTTGGCGCTCCCGCTGCGCAAACACTCCAGCCCGCTGATTTATAGCATCTAAGTGATGCTGTGTACGTAAGATGGCCAAAAAGAGCAAGTAAATAAAAAAAATTCCCAGTAAGCAGCGTTAGGTTAAAAGTTGAGTTTTTAAAAGTATATGCTCCCACAATTGCACAAGTTCAAATTCTTGGATCTTTAAGGAACCTTCAACACAAATATCCATGGGAAGTTCTTGCAGTCAAGGTTAATTTCCCCTTTCTACACTGTTGTAGAACATAATTCCAGTTTGTTATGGAATATTGCTATGATCTACAGTGCCACCGTCTTTGATTCAAGCTCAACACATTCAAGTAGAAACCATGGTGATAGCTTTCTATCTCTACATGCTTAACATGCTAACTTGGAAGTTACAACTTTGACAAAGTGGGTTTAGGCTCACTTTGACCCCAAAAGAGAAACCACTTGGATTCTTTGAAAGTACTCTATTGTTCTCTCTTTTAAAAAGCGTAGAGTGCGCGCGTCTGGGCATAGTTTTAGAATTGCTGTAAAACTCTTTGCCTGATTTCACTTCCATGATGAATATGGACCAGCACTTCCTAGAAAGCTTCAGGCAATCTGCCAGGCAATCCAGAACAATGCTGTCTAACTACTTTATAAAAATCCTTGGGTTTGCTCTTGCGAGCCAACACTAGATAGTCTGCACTGGTTAGGACCAATTTTACACTGGTCTTTATTACTCCCCACAAAATATTTAGCAGACTGACACATTATTATACTAAAGGGCTTCGACTGTGCATTTTTACACACTAACCCATTTAAAATGCCGTGCTGGGAACTGCATGAAAACACAACTGTTAGTCTTCTAAATGGATACGCATTTTTTTAACGTTACTAGATGTTCGTCTTCACTAGGATTCACATTGATCGTTCTTCATACACATAAATAAGGGTCTCCTTCTCTGTCTTATCAGTCCAATGACACCATAGGAAGGGTAACCAGAGACAAAAGGACATTTCAAACCCACAATACAAAAGCTGCAATTATTGAAATGATTGCAGCCTTGACCCAGAGAACCACCAATGTGTTTCTCAGTTTAAGCTTTTATGTCGCAATCCGTCTCAGGCATCAAACAGGTAATTCTCGTTCTGTGGTCTCTCTGCGATGTACATATGCTTTACTTAATATCCAGAGTAAATTTCAAGTACATGGCATCGCTTCTGTTAGTTGCAACCCTCATTGATTCACCAAAAGGATTGAGGCTATGGCCTGACATCCTCAAAATCTGTCTGCTTATACTGTACAACACTTTTTTGACCTTTTTTGGGCGCTCATGCTTTCTCATGTGACGCTCATGAGGTCCCTTACGAGTCCACTTGTTGCATCTCGGATGTGAGAATTAATCATTTATAGTAAATATATAAAATCGGAAGTCTTAGGTAAGCAAATGGCTCCAATACCCAACCAAAGTCCTGTGTTTTAGGTAACCGCCTGTTGAAAATACACTGTATTTCTAATATGCCATTCATTTTCTGTGTCTTCTTATCATTGGTCAGCTATTTAAACCTCATTAAAGGTTGTATGGCAAAATATCAGTATGCAGAAATATGATCTGCACGTCGACCACCATGGTATCGACAAATTAAGCTTCTATAGGGAGGTATATATTTAGTGATTTAATTCAGCATCTGTTTTGACGATACGGTGCAAGTTGACAATGTGAATTTAATATATGTACCATATGATATTTAAAACTCAATATTTTGGCACCATACCCGCATTAAAGTAAGGTTTAAAATGACTTTGTTTCCAGAGATAAAAGGCTTGCCACACGTTATTGCCTCCTTTTAGATCAGGAACGTATATTGTAATTGTTTTACTGTAGGGATCTGCGGGGAACAAAACCAAGGTCAGAATACTTGGCAAAGAAGAATGCATCACACTGACGACCAGCACGAAAGCGCTTCACTGAAGCGATAGGAGATTTCAGCAGAACCGGCCTGACAACTAAAAGCAGCCTTGGAAATTGTTTTTATCCTAGCCTCAGATTGACTTTATTGAGGAAGTATAGAGAACTGTATGGACCATACAAGGAGCTTCAAACTGGCATCTCATCTTAATAGGTAGCCAGCGAAGCTGTCTGAGAAAGGGGGCTCACTGTCAAATTTTCTCTTGCCAAAGATCAGTCTGGGTGCTGCATTCTGTATGAGATGTAACCTCCTATTGAAGTTACAAACTTGCCCCTTGATATATCTGTGCCTGTTATGATAACTGGTACCGAGAGGAAACCCGGCACGGTCTCAGGTAGGTTTCATGTGTTATGATGGTTGACATGTTGTTGTGGGCTTCATAAACTAATGTGAGAAACTACATCTGTTGTTAAGTTTTAAAATTCCTTTTTTGTAAATGTGTGAAAACATATCTGAAAAGGGGATTCTGGAGGAGAAGAACCCAACAAGTCACATTTTTTGAAAGATTATTATCAAGTAACGTAAATGAAGCTTCTTTTGACATATTTCACTTATTTCACTGTAAGTAAAGCTGGCAAATTGACCTTTAACAGATGTGTAATTAAAAAAAAGCTACACCTCTACAACTTCATGAAGCAAAAAATCATGAATGTTGTCCAATGTGACCAACGAATTAAAACGTTGGTAATCACTAGTTTTAGGACTCTTCATAAAAATAACTACATCTTCAGCATGAGCACAGGTACAATGGCATAGCTGTTAATATTACGTTTTATAAAGTGTAGATGTGCACGGACAGCTATTCTTCATAAATACTGCTCTAGATTTTGATTCAATTTTCAGAGTGATCAGCTTGAATGACAAATAACAAAGATTTCATGAGCTAGCAAGAGACTTAACCAATAGACGACAGGAAAATAAACAGAGAAAAAAGTCAAGTCCTAATTGACTTTCAATGGCTCTGAAAATCTTTCAAAGCTTTGGAACCAAAGAGATGAAACATTGTTTCAAAAGTGATGCATTCACATGTTTTCAGGCTAAACTGTCTGCCAGGAGAATATAGACTCTCTTTCCACCAATATGCTGACGATATACAGCCACATATATTAGGTACTCTGACGACCTTCTGACTTTGTCCACATGTCTAACCAAAATACAGGAGTGGGTGGTTAAGATAAGAGTGGAGTTCACCCCACTAAACACTGAATGTGTCTTGCCCACCTTTCAAACAAAATGGCAAGTTGCCCTCAGATTGGTCAGACAAACTAAACTCTCTGTAAATGGACCTTAACATCATTACTAATGCTAAAACACTTGTGGCTTCTTGCATTGTACCACCTCTAGCTCCATATTAAAAGCCTATCAAAGAGGTCTACAACTGACTTAAACTGTTACGGAATGTGAGCCATTTCCTCTCTAACACGGACGTAAAAATGGGTGTATGCCTTAAGGCTGGATGTACAAGCAATGGTGATCTCTAGAATGGGCTGCAGAAATACTCTACTCACTGAACATCTTAAAACTCAACTCACCTCCTTCAGTCTGTCTTTGCTCTGCTGTTCTCTGATATAATTCCAGTTCTTGTCTCTATCAAGTGCCTACCTTTGGAATCAAGAAGCATTGTCAGAGTAGTTTGCACCACCGGTAAAGCTCTGCATATGAGCAACACCGGCTATCTGACACAAAAATTAAAAGTCTCTGGTGCTTTGAGGGAATTGAAGAGTGAATTCAATCTACTCACAGAAACACTCTAAACCAGAAAAACATTCTCTCAAGCACGTTTTCTATGGTAATGAATCTGCATTTTGGAACGCTCTCCCGGTATACATTAAGCTTGCTCCCCGTCTCAAGTTTTAAAAAAATCTCAAGATACATTTGCTGACTAAGCTTAGTCTTTCATAGCCACAGCAAATATGATGTGTTGTGTAATATCTTATGATCCACTCTCTCTTTTTCTTGCTCATATATGTAATGTATGTGCTGCTTCCCTCATACAAAAGCAGGTGTTGTTGTTCATCATTAAGTATGTAAACTCACAGCCCTCCTTTTATATACAGACTTTTACTTCACCCCCTTGTCTGCATTCAAATTGTTACCAAGCCACGGCACCGATGCCCCTTTGAGGCCGCGGATTGTGCTATCCTAAAAAATAACACTCCAACAGGGAACTTGCCTGCGTAATGAGAGAGCAAAGTTAGGAGAACAAGATTTTCTGCACCTAACATACAGAAGGTGCACAGCGCAGAAGAGAGGCTGTTCAAGGCCAAATAAAATGTCTCCATCCCATCTTCTGGTGCCCACATTAGCCTTGTTTTGTCTTTGAGGTGCTGCAACAAACTGCAGCCAACCTGACCCTCTCCAAGAGATCTATGGTGAAGGCATCAACCCATCAAGCCCTGTAAGCATCTTCCTCCCTCCAGCCTTTTCCTCTGTCTTGAATGGTTACACCAGCTCTGATGATAAAGTGTTGGTCCACGCCCAACAGCACGAGCTCATGGAGACCAGAGATGAAGAACTCTTCATAAGCCTTCTTCATTTTTAGCAGCAGCATTCATTTTTAAAGCTTTCTTCCAAATGTACAAATGTAATTACTATGTTTAATGATTGGATGCTTTAAAACTCTCATTAGATCACAAAATCACCATTCCTAAACACTGGGAAATAAGAAAAGCTCTGATTCTGAACCCTCTCCGTATATCTGAGATCAGCCAAAGCTGGGGGTGGGAAATTCTGCCTACTTTCTGTTCCACCCAAATTGTCAAATGGTAATGGAGGGAAGTAGCCATCAAAACTGATTGATAGACCAATGTAAGAGTTTGGGTATGATCACAATACAACACTCAATCTACTGTCAATGGACCTGTCTTTTGCACATTGAAAGTGCAGTGAACAGGGCTCAATGGAATGCTGATTATTATTCTTTTAAGATTCTAAAAATGCTGCTTTCCTCGGTTATGCACCGATGAGGGAGAAAGCCTAGGTAACATGAATAGGGTTAGTGTTGGGTGCTTGGACCATCCACTTCCACTGGCATATTTGTGTCTATTAGAAAAGTTCAACACATATAAATAATACAAGTAACATCGTCTTTGTGAAGCACCTCTGACACTTCATAGCATCTTCAAGCGCTTTACAAACAAGTAATCATTTCAGTGTTAACCAGTTGCCACTCAACCCTGTTGTATCTCCCTTGAAGATATGAGAGGTGGACAGGTGGTACTATCTGCTACAGAAGTATGAATATTGACAATTGGTTATCTTTGTCTTCTGCAGAAGGATGTAAAGCCGTGTCAACCTGTCCGAGAGTTGAACTTGAGAACCTCTAGTCTGCACAGATTTCCCAGACTCCTGCCTTGGATTCTGGAGCTAACTTGCCAACTGGGCTATTTTGTGAGGTACTGAAAGACTATTCTATGCATGTGGTTGCAGGGAAGCGTATCCTGGAGTCCAGCTCTGTCATCAAAGTCTTTGAACTTTCCACTGGTAAAATATTGAAGAGGTGACAACTTCAACAGTAAACCTCAAAAGGAGAAGTCTTGTCGCATGCCGCCTCTATGTGCAGACAAATTCTAAACTTCTCAGTCTTCTCGAAGCCGAGATATCTCTTCCCTCCTTCTAACTCCCTGGAAGTCCAGGGTCTGATAGGTGTCTTTGAAAGTCCAGGTGGTCAGAGGACACTGATGTTGGTGCCCCGAGGTGTTCGGGCAGGGAGGGGAATCGAGACCCACAATAAAGTCCTTGTGGGGGCGATGTCAACTGACGGAGCTCCAAACTGTTAGGAAGCAAAATTGGATCCTGCTCAGGGAACATAGTGATGGTCTCATCAGATTCCACAGTTAGGTGGATCCCGCTGGAAACAGAGTCCTTGGACTTGAGGTTGACCTTCTCTATGTCAACATAGTCGGTAAAGCTGGAACTCTGTGAGGAAGGGAATACAAAACAAACAAATTACCTTAATTTCCTAAGATGGTTTTGCCAAAAAATTATTTCTGGCGTTATGGGGGTAATTATTGATCATAATAATGATAATCATAATATTCATAACATACACACAGATTGTGTACTTAATTGTTTGTATGCATGTTAAATTGAACGCACTAATTGTTGCTATTTATTAGCTCAAAACAATAGGCTCTGGTGGGGAATACGGTTAATGGAATATTGTGTCAGGCTTTATGTTCACAGAGGGGGTTGCTCCATAGTGATCAAGAGACTGTACACAATTTGACGCATTCCTCTAAAATTTCATTTACGCAAGCCACAGAAAATAAATAGAAAGGCCCGGGGAATGCTACAGGTATTAATTAAAGCAAGTGTGAATGGGTCCTTGGACAGAACTAACTGGCGACGCTTTGAGTCATCATTGAGGTGAACTGGCAGAGCTTTATGAGATTGCAGCTGTTGCAGCTAAGGGCTGAAGTTAATGGGGTGTGGAGTACTCTAGTGATTGTGCCTCTTTGCTTAAAGTGTTTACTCACACATTCATTCAGCCCAGTCACAGTGTTTTCTCAAACTCTTGATGGAGATTTGTTAACTGAATTCCCAGGACATCAATACACAGAGCAGGTGACTTGAGTTACTGTGCTGGGGAGCTGGAGAAGCACTGAAGTAACATACACAATGCTTACAAACATTTAGTTGCCTGGACCATAACCATGCCCGTGCCTTAGAGGATAAATTCACCTACCGGAACCGAAGACACTGGGGACTCCGCATGCAGCGAGTGGCTGGGCTGCACACCATCCAGACTCTTGGACCCAGTTGAGTACATTCCTAGGGTGTGTGAGCTGGGAGAGATGGGGCTGTAAGCTGGAGGCACCTGGGAGAGCTGCCGCTGAAGAAGTTGGAGGATTATATTTATGTCAGAGGACATTCTGGTTTCCAACCTGCGCAAGAAAGGTCACAAAGCTTACACATTAGAGACAAATCTTGTAAAATTATGCTTTTATGCTACAAAAATATTAAAATCATGTTCAAGGGATGACATTAGCAAGTAAGTACACTAATGAATGCAGTACCAATATTTATATTTTGGTCACATGGTGGAAAACTGTGTAACAGTCAGTCGTTTATTTTCAGGTGTAAATGGCAAATAGTAGAAAACAGGCATTGGCATAGCCAATAGGTCTCGCTTTTGGGACCTTCTAAGTATTTAGTTACGCAGCACAATATCCTTGGTGCAACAACATCAACTGTTGCGTGGCTAAACACTTTAAGGTCCAAAAGGCGAGACCTATTGGCTATGCCAATATTTGTTATTTTTCGTTCTTGGGGAAAACCGGGCTAGTGCCAGGAGGGTCTAGGGTGAGTGGCAGGGAGGTGAGGAGTGAACGCCAAGAGGGACAAGGGTGACTGTCAGGCCATGGGGGTGAAGGGTGAGTACCAGAGAGGTGAGGAGCGAGTGCCAGGGAGATGAGACGT
Organism: Lissotriton helveticus; assembly: GCF_964261635.1. NCBI lineage: Eukaryota > Metazoa > Chordata > Amphibia > Caudata > Salamandridae > Lissotriton > Lissotriton helveticus. The sequence continues at coordinate 1,778,970,138 of NC_136065.1, forward strand.
AAGAGTCAGGAGGGTCAAGGGTGAGTGCCAGGGAGGGGAAGGGTGAGTGCAGAGAAGGGGGAAGTATGAGTTCCAGGGGTGAGGGGTAGCTGCCAGGCCAGGGGGGTGAAGGGCTAGTGCCAGGGAGGTGAAGGTTGAGTGCCAGGTCAGGGGGATGAAGGGTAAGTGCCAGGGAAATGAAGGCTGAGTGCCATGGAGGTGAGACGTAAGAGTCAGGGGGATGAAGGGCTTGTGCCATGGAGGTAAAGGGTTAGTGCCAAGGGGGAGAGTAGTGAATGCCAGGAGGGACATGGGTGAGTGTCAGGGAGGTGACAGTTGAGTGTCACGCATAGTCAATGCTGAGTGCCAGATAGGGAGAAGGATGAGTGCCAGGTGCAAGGAGTGACTGCCAGGCCTGAGGGGTGAAGGGTGAGTGCCAGGGAGGTGAGGGGTGAGTGACAGACTGCAAACAGTAGTGAGCTGGGGTCTATAAGGAGGTGCGGAGCTCATCACCCGGTGTGTGCCAGGCTGGGACGCACCAGTGCCAGGCCAGACTTGCGTGGATGCAAGAACCTCTGAAAGGCAGGTGCCATGTCACTCATAACCTTAGTACAGGAGTGGGGTGCACAGGAGAGAGTAACATCTTAAAACAACAAAATATTCAAAATCCTGAATAATCCACTTTATGGTCTTACAACTTTATGTGGAAAATAATTAGCAAATGAATGAGCTTCCGTAGCAGACTTGCAGCTTGTTACAGCAACTTATAGAGATAAGCCAAAGCGAACACAATTTTAATTAGTAACGGTAAAATTCGCAATGAACTAGAGACAAGTTAAAAAAGCACCCCAGAATCGAACCGAGGATACAGAATAATAAAAATGGGGGGAATATTGGTCTCCTTTTCACAGCTGACAGCCAAAAAAACAGGGTGTTGTGGAGGACTCGGATTCTGGTGGATTTAGAATTTTTAAAAGAGTAAATTTTTCTTAAAACTTTTTGTTGCGGTTGTTTGTGTGGTTGTGGTTGTGTGTGTGGTTGTGTGTGTGTGTGGTTTTGTTTGTGCAGTTATGTGTGGTTGTGGGTGTGGTTGTGTGTTTGGTTGTGTGTATGGTTATGTGTGTGGTTGTGGGTGTGGTTGTGGGTGTGTGTGGTTGTGTGTGGTTGTGGGTGTGGTTGTGGTTGTGTGTGTGGTTGTGTGTGTGGTTGTGATTGTGTTTGTGGTTGTGTGGTTGTGCATGTGTGGGTTGTGTGTGTGTGGTTGTGTGTGTGGTTGTGTGTGTGTGGTTGTGCAGTTGTGTGTGTGGTTGTGTGGCTGGGTGTGGTTGTGGGTGTGTGTGTGGTTGTGTGTGTGTGGTTGTGTGTGTGTGGTTTTGTGGGTGTATGGTTGTGTGTGCGTGTGGTTGTGTGTGTGTGGTTGTGTGTGTGTGGTTGTGTGTGTGTGGTGTGGTTGTGTGTGTGGTTGTGTGTGTGTGGTTGTGTGTGTGGTTGTGTGTGTGTGGTTGTGTGTGGTTGTGGTTGTGTGTGGTTGTGGTTGTGTGGGTGTGGTTGTGTGTGTGGTTGTGTGTGTGGTTGTGTGTGGTTGTGGTTGTGTGTGTGGTGCTGTGTGTGTGGTTGTGTGTGTGTGATTATATGTGTGGTTGTGTGTGTGGTTGTGTGTGAGGTGTGTGTGGTTGCATGTGTGGTTGTGGGTGTGGTTGTGTGTGTGTTTGTGGTTGTGTGTGTGGGGTTGTGTGTGTGTGTGGTTGTGTGTGTGGCTGTGTGTGTGGTTGTTTGTGTGTGGATGTGGTTTTGTGTGGTTGTGTGTGTGTGGGTGTGTGTGTGTGGTTGTGTGTGTGGTTGTGTGTGTGGTTTTATGTGTGTGGTTGTTTGTGTGTGGTTGTGTGTTTGTGGTTGTGTGTGGTTGTGTGTGTAGTTGTATGTGGTTGGGGGTGGTTCTGGGTGTGTGTGGTTCTGTATGTGTGGTTGTGGTTGTGTGTGTGGTTGTGTGTGTGTGTGGTTTTGTGTGTGCAGTTATGTGTGGTTGTGGGTGTGGTTGTGGGTGTGGTTGTGTGTATGGTTGTGTGTGTGTGGTTGTGTGTGTGGTTGTGTGTGTGTGGTTGTGTGTGGTTGTGGTTGTGTGTGGTTGTGGTTGTGTGGGTGTGGTTGTGTGTGTGGTTGTGTGTGTGGTTGTGTGTGGTTGTGGTTGTGTGTGTGGTGCTGTGTGTGTGGTTGTGTGTGTGTGATTATATGTGTGGTTGTGTGTGTGGTTGTGTGTGAGGTGTGTGTGGTTGCATGTGTGGTTGTGGGTGTGGTTGTGTGTGTGTTTGTGGTTGTGTGTGTGGGGTTGTGTGTGTGTGTGGTTGTGTGTGTGGCTGTGTGTGTGGTTGTTTGTGTGTGGATGTGGTTTTGTGTGGTTGTGTGTGTGTGGGTGTGTGTGTGTGGTTGTGTGTGTGGTTGTGTGTGTGGTTTTATGTGTGTGGTTGTTTGTGTGTGGTTGTGTGTTTGTGGTTGTGTGTGTAGTTGTATGTGGTTGGGGGTGGTTCTGGGTGTGTGTGGTTCTGTATGTGTGGTTGTGTGAGGTTGTGTGTGTGGTTGTGTGTGTGGTTTTGTGTGGTTGTGTGTGTGGTTGTGTGTGTGGTTGTGTGTGTGGTTGTGTGGGTGTGTGGTTGTGGGTGCGTGGTTGTGTAAGTGTGTGATCGTGTGCTTGCGCGTACTGTAATCCATGCAAGTTGCGTGTTGAGAGCAATTCAATTAGGCCCGATATCAATTTGTATAGTTGGTAGGCATTGACAGCAGAGTAAATACGTGGTCGTGCTCGGAAGAGACTGCAAAGTTTGAGGCCAATAAGTTTATTCATAAGACTAATAATAATAAGACTATTTTGTGCAACTTGAAAAAGTTTGCACACCATGGTAATTTACATTTGGATTCAAATGAAAGTGAAAGTGATCGGAGGGAGGTAGAGGGGAAAGCACCGGAAATAAAAACAAGCAACTTAATGACCGGAGACCGATGGCGGCTGTGCGCGTGCACCCTCACGTGAACACCAGCGTGTAGCACGTCTGTAGCCCTTTCAAAACTCACCTACTAAATGTCTCGGCCAGGCCAGCGCATGCGCTGGTTCAGGCGAGACCTAAACAACCAATCCCAGTTCAAACAAAAACAAGCATTTTCAATGCAATTTGTCTTGTTTTTGCGAGTGTTTAAGCGATTGACATTGTAAGTGACAATGCCTTTAACTAATGTGTTTTAAACCCAACAGATATATAAAAGGCATAGTTATTTTTAATGCCAATTGCTCAAACTCTCGCAAATGCAAGAGCACTCTAATGTTGACTGCGCCCCTTTCTTTAGACGCTGCTCGCCGTATTCAGGTTACAGGGAACAGCGTCTAAACAAAGGGGCATGGACAATATTAAAGTGAATGCGCATATGGTGCACTTTCACACATAAGCAACATCAAAATAATTAATTTACAAACGTTCTTCAGTGCGGCCGCTGGAGTGAAAGCAGCCCATACTATTAATTAATAAAATAAATAGGCGCAGTCGCTAATGTGAAAGCGGCCACCTGTAAAATGAATAATTAAAAAAACGCGGCCGCTAAACTGACAGGGGACCCAGCCGTAAATTAAATAATTGAATAAGAGCAGACCGCGAAGTAATTTAAATAAATACAGTAGTCAAAGCGTGCTGCAATGTCGTAGGTGAAATAGGGGAAGAGCATTAAAGAAAATAGTGCTCATCAACTTATGTAGCAGACCATGACACAACACCAGTAAAAGGTCCGGTCGTTATGGGAGGTAACAAATGCAGACAAGGCGGTACGAAGGAGGGACTAACAAGCTTACTAACAACTCGGAAGCCAGCATTTATGAAGAACAATGACAGAAGCCTTCTAAAAATATGGGTGGAGAGTGGGTGGGGCTTCAAAGCCATACTCCACTACTGAATGCCTCGCAGCAGCACATGCGCTGCCCAGGCTCGACCTAAAACTACACTGCCCCACTGTAAAAAGTTAAGAGCAGGCAAATAGCACAGTATGCTTATAATTTCAGATGATTCTAGGGCACTAAAACAAGGCTTGGGTTTCTTAGAGGGCAACTCAGGCCATATACTTTCTTCAAAGATAAACACAATTTGACTGTCTCAACTAGGCCAGTGAAATGTCCGGTTCTTTGATACCAACATCTTCTGCAGTGCATTATTCATTGTTTTGCTTGCATTTTACCATCTGTAAGAATTCTGTCATTGCAGAAACCAAAATATCCAGTGAAGCCTCAACCTGCAGACTTCAACCAACCATTGTAGCTTGTTCTGTTCACCTACTCTTGTACATTCACTTTTGCATGCCACAATCCCAGCAGCTGCTGTTTAAACCCACACCCTGCTTCATAGGCTGAGAGTCAGTTAAAAAGCATCCACCAGAGCTTCAAGCAATCTGAGAAACAGCCAGCACCAGAATGATTTCCAGACAGACCCCTTTCTCTAGAAGGCTAGAAGAGACCTGCATGACTCTCACATAAACATCACTTGGAGGGTCCAACCATGACTTGTATCACATATTAGGGTTCTGAGATAATCTGCTGCACTAGAGTGTCTTGGGCTCAGTGGGGTTCTAGTAGATGCCATGACTGTACCATGGCAACAATAGAATACAGGTGTGGAGAGAAGAAGTTGACTGTTGGTGGGACAGGAGCTGTGCTGACTAGTGATGTACTGTTGATTGAATACAGAAGATTTGAAGTGCTAATTGCCTCATGAAGTACTTCTTAACACTGGCGACGAGCGACCTTAAAGGGCAGGACTTCCACAAACACCCGTCAAGGATGTCTGACGGAACCCTATACCCGGTTTGAATTCTGGCTCATTGAATTTAGTTTTGTGCAAAGAAAAAACAGCGTAAGAGGTATTGTGATTTTTCTACATTTTGTTTATATGTTCACAAGCTGTGGGACGTCTTATTAACTTTCCACGTATAATTGCTGTTAAATCTGCCCACGTGCGATGCCTCATGCATTCTACATACCTGTGGTGTTCCGCTCTGCCTTTAGCATGCCACACGCTGCTTCCAGCCACCAGTGTCAGGCTACCATTGTTCCGCTTGCATGCGGAGGTCTTTTGAATGTCATGATCTGTCTGTCTCCAGCCGCCAGCAGAGGTAAAGTGAAAGCCTCCCCTTGGGAGAGGCACGGGACGCCTCCAGTGCTAGTTTACCTGCCTGTGTCATTCTGCATCGCAGACCCAGTGGAGAGGCAGAACGAAATCGGAAGACAAATTTGGTGTGCAAGCGGCTGCAGCTGTGAGTGCGGTGCTCATGGTCTAGTGAACATTCTGCTACTCGTAGGCAGATGTGAATCGACGTATCGCTTGTGCAAGGCACGGTTGGACGAACCAGTGGGAGTTGCCAATGAGAAACCAGGCCCATTTGAAAACTAGGCTGTAACACTAATCCCTGGATGTTTTGCATGGGAATCAATGTAAGAAAGACTTCAACCAACAATTAATGAGCAGTTCTGCCTCATAAGTCTGACTTCCAGCACAATTAAGCAATCAACAGCATTTAATATTATTTTAGATTATTATATGAGCCTGTTACTTTTGGGGTTGTTATTTTAGTCTCTTGTATTAGCCTATTTCTTTAGTTTGTTGAGTACACTTACCTTGCAGGTTATCATGGTGGTCACTCAAGAATGCATGTGAAAAGTGAGAGAGTGGGAACTATATTATCTCGTTGAAAGGTTTAGCACGGATATTTGAGTTTGGTGACTTATCAGACTCACTCCTAAGGGACCAACCGGTGCAATGTACCAATGATGCCAGGGTACAAGAACAATTTTAGCAAAAAAGAAACACTTTAAAAGAAGCTGTAGACATTGTTGAAGGCATGGAGCACACTATTAGTAGGGACAAATTGATGCAGAGCACACTTCCTTGCACTGTGAAAAGAGTAACTAACTTCACTATGGGGAGTGATGCAAACAAAGAAAACAAAAAAGCTACTTAAAAACCTGTGTGGTCCAAGAGAAAGACTTAAGGTTCAAATGTTTCGAGTGTGGCAGCCCCAACCTTTTATCAAATAGCCCAAATTGTTTTGCCCGCAATTCAGTCTGTCAGATCTGTTGTAAAAGAGGACATTTGGCCGCATGTGTAAGAATTGCAAAGTGCATCAAGTGAATGATACGCTGGAAGTTACCAGAAAGCTATATTACAAATTGTACCTTCTTTGGATAATGTTAAGAGAGTTGACGGGGAGGTTGTTGTGGGATAGATCACGATGCCTGAACATGAAATGACAATTTGTGGGAAACAGCGTGTGGTCCTTGCTGATTCTGGTTCACCTTTCACTCTTGTGGGCGACAAGAATTGGGAGAGGACTTTTGGGAAGGAGAATATAAAATTACCACCACATGACATTAACCCAGAAGGCTATGGAGGTTCTGGTATTGATCTAATTAGTTATGCTGTCATGAACATGAGTTTTATAGGCAGAGAGACAATTGGCAAACTTTATGTAGGCAGTTGTGGCGATAATCTGCTTAGCTGGTGACATCAGGGAGACATACCCTTCATTCTCAATTCAAACTCTCCAGTACAAGCCCTCTTGATTGCCAATGTGGGTGAAATGTTGGATACTGTACAAGAATTCCAGGATGTTGATACATCCTCCATTTATTTCCATTTATTTTTCCCTGTCACTTTAATTGTACTGCATTTTTCATTATGGTTTGAGTTCCATATAGAACTCAAGTGGCTGCTAGGCACCAGGTCAGTTGCACTGTTCCTGCCTGCCAAGTAGCTGCTGTTTGTTGCTGTGCCGCTAACATTAAATGAACCTTTCAAGAATCTGCTTGTTCCTGTCTAATATATAACAAAAATTGGCGACAAGGATGGGATTTTTTATCACTCCCCAAGGCTTGTACCAGTACACCAGAATGCCGTTTGGCTTAGCCTCGGCGGCATCTGTGTTTCAGAGTTATGTTTAATATTTTCAGAAACGTTGACAACTTCGTGAAGTGTTTTCAAGACGATATTTTGATTTATTCAAGTACCAATGAAGACCATGTTTTACATTTACGGTGTGTATGTGAGAAATTAAGGGAGAATGGTTTGACTTTAAAGTCAAGCAAATGCAAATTGTTTCAGAACTCAGTAGAATATTTGGGTCGCACGATAACAGGTGATGGTGTGGTGCCAAAGAAGTCTAATTTTGCAGGCATTACCGATGCTCCTTCTCCTAACAATAAAGAACAGTTGCTTTCCTTCGCAGGCATGTGCAAGTACTATAGTAAGTTTGGGAACAACTTTGCATCTAAAATGGAGCCTCTTAGGAAACTTCTTAGACTTAATTAGGCTGTGGGGTTTTAAGTTTAAACCTATAATAACTGATAAAACCCCACTGAAAGAAAAATAGCCCTCACCGGTGAAAACATATAAACACTGAAAAAACACCTGCACAACGAAAAACTAAATGCCATTCAAAGAAAGGAAAAAGAAAGTGAAAGAGTCATTTTGTTCTTACTTAAGGGGTCAATAAAATGTAACTTTGTTATACAAGCTAGCAGTAAGAAAGACTGGCTAACATTATGCTGCTTGAGTTTTGTTCTTTAGGGATGCCACTAAAATATTGTTTCTTCTTCCTTTTACTTTTTTCAGTTTTATGGCCTTTGGTCCAAAGATGCAGGGTTTAGTTTCACGTTTAGTTTAATTATTTTATAAACTGTAGAGAATCAGGACATATCAAACTGACGTTTGATATGTTGGCTGCATTTGATTCTTGCACTGATAGGTAAAATGGCTAGTTTCATAAAAATCTTTCCTAATATGTGTCATCACATTTACCCACAGAGAATGGGTAAAAACTCTTAATACATCAGACCATAGTTTCTATTGGGTCAGTATTTATAGTAGATGAATTGCCAACACCTCAGGCTTTAAACATTAAATGCAAGGTATAGTGACAAGTATATATATCACCAAGCATCTGGGATAGTTGTGAAAATGTGACACCAGACTTTTGGAAAACATGGAACGCAGTGTCACTCATTATGCTCTGCAAAAAAGGTTCTTTCCAAGTTCAAAAAAGATTGGAGTGATATTGTTTGTATTTTTAGTGATTCAGCTACGTATATAAAACATTTGTGTGATGACCTGTCAAAATTGATACCCGAGCTGAAGTGATTCCCTGTAGGAGATCCTTGCCACTTGTTAGATGGTATAATGACAGCATCTTTACAATCTTCAGAGTTAATGAGGGATGCTATTGTTTTCTTATGCCCAGGACCTAAAATGCAAATATTTATCATTTTGTGCTTTATGTGGCATCAAAGAAAGAGTCATCTCAACTGTGCCCCTAAGCTGACGGTTCTCAGCCCAAGGGGCTATGAATGCTGAGAGGGCCTTTTCACAGAAGTTTACATGGGAAGGAAAGCGCGATCGCACATGACCAAAGACTCACTGACGAAGTATTGTATGGTGTACTACAATAAGATTAATTTGCAAAAATCTCTTTGGACCTCACATACACAATATGTACACTGTCTATATACCATGTTCTTTCAGTGCAGAAAGCAAGCAATGATAAAAGAAAAACGTTCCACAAACACCGTAAAAACACTTTTTCTGTTTTTAGTGGCGTGAAAAAGTGTAACCACTGATAACAACTGTTTTTTAAGATACTGAAAACACTGGAAAAAAAACACCAGAATTTACCAAAAATAGAAACTGAAAACAGGACAGCCTAGACATAATACACCCTCCCAACAGTCTGCGTTTGAGCGAATTAAATCAGATATACTGCATGCCCTCACACTCAGGCCTTTCTGTATGAATAAGTCTTGTATTATTACGGTAGATGCCAGCATGTATGGTATTGGTTCAGTTTTGTCACAAACATGTGGAAAAGAAGACTTCTGCCTCAACAAACATGGTTATGGAATTTAAAAAAAAAGTGTTTTCTAGACAGGGTTGTCCTTCGACACTTGTCACTGACAACGGGTTACAACTTACCTCATTAGAAATGGAGGAGTTCCTTAAATGTCAAAACATTAAACACCATACTGTTTCTGTTTATGAACCCCATGAAAATGATTTAGTAGAACGGTTCAACAGGGTTTTGAAGGGGTTTGCATCCGACGTGGTCAAGTCTGGCTGTAATTGGAAAAATCTATTAAGAGAAAAACTTTGGCTTTATCGCATTACACTGCACTCAACAACTGAAGTCAGTCCTTTCCGCCTCCTCAAGGGCATGATCCTGCTTCCACACTTTGTCCATGGTGGTTCAAGGACAAATGCTTAAACAAATCCTTTTCAAGGGAGTTGGTAAGGGATGTTTCTCAAAAAGTTGAGTGTACACAAGCAAAAACAAAAGTGTGGTATGATAACAGATGGAATGTTAAAACACCCAATTTCTCAGTTGGTGATTGGGTAAGAATTAGAAGACCAGGTTTTCTCACTAAATGTTCTAACAAGTTTGGTAACCAGTGGTTAGGGTTTTTAGTAACAGGGTTATCACTCAGGATGGCAAGTTGTGGAACATCAAACGGGTTGCTAAGTGTCCTTCTGTTCACAATACCACTGTACCGGACATACAGATTGTACCAGAAGAGGCTGTTGCATCTAGAGTTAAGACTTCTGTTCGACCAAGATGTCCCCCAGAAGATTTGCTGACTATGTCTCTTAACTACATCATTTCTGTTATACTGTTAACTTTGTTTTATAACAAAGGGAGGTGTGTTACATCCTCCATTTATTTCAATTTATTTTTCCCTGTCACTTTACTTGTACTGATATATGGTTTGAGTTCCATATAGAACTCAAGTGGCTGCTAGGCACCAGGTCAGTTGCACTGTTCCTGCATGCCAAGTAGCTGCTGTTTGTTGCTGTGCCGCTAACATTACATGAACCTTTCAAGAATCTGCTTGTTCCTGTCTAATATATAACAGATGTGTTTAGGAAAGGGCTGAGTCTTTTAAAAGACTTACAGCACAAAATAGTTTTAAACAAAAATAGCAAGATTGCTACACACAAGATGATGAGAGTACTACATCTAATGTTGAAACCATTAGAGGGTGAGATTGACAATTTGCTGTCCTTGGGGGGGATTGAAGAAATAGAGTCATCGTAGTGACTGGCTCCCATTGTTTTTGATCCCAAGGACAAGGGGAGTAAACTAAGGATGTGTGTGGACCTTAGGGAACTCAGCTAATGCCTTTGAGCCGATTGACAGCCCCAATTCAATTTTGCAGAAGCCCTGACCTTACCCAAAGATGTGCATGTGTTTAGCGTAACGGGTGTATCTGCTGTTAACACCAGGTGTAGCTACATGAGGATTCTAGGGCATTCACATTCTTCTTTACACCACTAGGGGCATACAGGTTTGTGAGGTTGCCTTTCGGGTTAGCCTCAGCTGCGGCATGTTAGCGTGGCTCAGTGGTTAGAGGCGGCAGACCCGGAAGCTGAGATCGGCCATGGACCAGGGTTCGATTCCCCGCCTCGGCGGGTCTCGGGCTCAAAAATTCCACGGACTCGACAATTCTCGCTCCGGTGCCTACTCGACTCACGGGGTCATACTCTGCGACTCTGGGCAATAGCTTGCTTAATCTCCACTACGGCCCCTCGCGGCGGGATGCCTGGCTTTCACCTTGTGGATACCCTGCCGGGGTATCTCACAGGGGAATACCAGGACGGGTTCCCTAAGCAAGCGCCTTGATACCTTTGGGTGATACGTGCGCTATATAAGTCGCAATACATACATACATTTCTAACGCGTATGAAAATGGTATTGAAGGGAATTGAATCTGTAATGTTCCTTCAAGATGACATCTTAGTATATGGAAGGGACAAACAGGGTCATGACCTTGTCCTCAGACAAGTGTTGACAGGACTTAGAGACAAAGCCTTACACTCAAGAAAGAAAAATGCAAGTTTGCGGTGAGTTCAGTCTCCTACTTGGGGCATACCATTTTGGGAGATGGTATAAATCCCAAACTAGACTTGGTCAGATTTTTTCTGGAGACACCTTCTCCCACCAATAAGGAACAGATTAGATCTTTTAATGGTCTCGCAGAATATTACGCCAAATTATTTCCCAATCTTACCAGTGTAATTCAGCCAATTAGGCTTCTTCTCAAGAAAGGTGCATGTCTTGACTAGTCTGAAGAGTGTGAGAAAGCGTTCGGGGATGTCAAAGAATGTATAGCTAAAATGCGTACTTTGGGGCATTTCAATGTCTTAATAAAAACCATACTCACGACTGACATGAGCATTAAAAGGCTAGGTGCTGTGATGTTCCAGGGTACAGGCGGAGAAGACAGAGTGGTAGCTTTGCCTCATGTTCTGCTAGAGGCGCCGAAGAAAGATATTCAGACATGGAGCAAGAGGCTTTAGCGGGCATGTGGGCGGTGCAATACGTTTTTCTTGTGGGGCTTACCCTTTGTGCTCAGAATTGACCACAAGCCTTTGATGCAGCTGTCAGGGTGCAGAAATATTTACAACACAATACCACGCATCAAAAGGTGAATGGAGTCTAATTGAGTCTAATTACTGAGTTGAATATCTGCCGGAGTGAGAAATTTGCCTGCGGATTGTCTGTCAAGGTTGTATGTATGTATTGTGTAAATACTTTTACTATATTAAGGATTAACTCTTTTTTGTTCTTTTCCTATTTCCTCTCTGTTTATATTATTTTTATAACCATTCTGAAATGTCTTTTATATTTTGCATCCACTTTCACATTTCTAAGGATGAGATCTCTGTTGTTCATTCTCTCCTTTTTCACTGCATATACTTGTATTGCCTTTTAGAAACCTAATTGTATTGTTTTGTTAAAAGGGAGATGTGTTATAATCTGCTGTACTAGAGTGTCATTGACTCAGTAAGTTTCTAGTAGATACCATGACTGTACCACAGCAAGAACATAACACAGGGTGTGAAGATGTTGACTGTTGGTGAGTCAAGAGCTGTGCTGGTTTGTGCTGTACTGTTGGTGGAAGATTTGAGGTGCTAATTGCTTAATGTAGTACTTCTAAACATGTTCCTGACTGAGATCCTAACATCGGAGTGGAGAGGCCATGATGAAGAGTTAGGAGTAAATGCAAGCTAAAGCCTACTTGATTATTGTCTACTGCAACAGTCTTTACTTGGAATTGACCACTGTAACAGTTTTTACTTGAAATTGACTTATGTAACAATCTTTACTTGGAATTGACAAACAAGTTACTTACCTTCTGTAAAGCCTTTTTCTGGTAAAGACTCTATCTAACCGTAGATTCCTCACCTTAGAATATTCCTCAGGTGTCATACTGGATCCGAACAATCTTGAGCAGTACTTCTGTGCGCTGGTAGGTGTCATTGATCGGCTCTGCATTAGAATCGTCCGCGTTGTAATTGACCTCACGGTGCACATATAAGTGCCACCCTGGAACACTGATATCAGTTTCTTTCATTACTGTTTGCATACCAAAAACGCAGAGCCACGTAAAAATGGACAGGCATATTTATCATAGGGTTGCGTCACTTTCGCTCCATGCAACAGGGTGCAAAAGCGACACAGCTCTAAGTTTGATTTATCAAGCCAGGCAAGGCCTCCTTGCTTGGCCCTGAATTACTTGATTAATCCAGAATAATGTAACAAAGCTGAAATGGCTAAATTGCGTTACCCTGCCCTGGAGGGCGTTTGATGGGTGGAGAATGGGTGTTCCGACACATTCGCCCATGGATTCTGAAGCATTCCCAGATACACCAATACTGGTAGACCTGGGAATGCGTATGAATGCTACGCCTCCCGTGGAGGCGTAATGAGGGGAAATATCTTGAGGCAAGGTTGCTTGCGTTGGCGCTAGGCAGCACATTGTGCGCCAACAGTGGGAAAAGACGGGAATGTGTTGTATTATGTTAAATATAGCACATTCCTTCCCTTTTCCTGACGTGCAGCGCTGACTTGCTGCACTGAGTGACTTTTTAGTAATTATGCTCCTAATGTTCGACCAGTGTGCAGTGTCTAATGGGATATTTCAGGTGAAGAGCCCAGTTCACAGAGCAGGGAGGATGGGAAGATCAGTGAGGAATCTGCGAAGGTAAGTAATGGGATGACAACCTTTGGCAGGAAAGAGGCCCGTGTCCGAAGAATCAGTTTGTCAGGGAAAATCTGGAGTACGTTGGGTGAACCAAAAGAGCTTGAATCTTGATCAACCACCTTACCGAAGTAATAGCCACAATAAAGACTGTTTTAATAGTCAAGAGCCACAGAGAACAGCTGTGTGGGGGCTTAAAATTTCAAGAGAAATGTGTGGACCAGGTTGAGGTCCCATTGGGACATCAACAAAAGTGGTAGGAGGGAAAAAATCAAACCTTTCAGGAAACCTTTCACAGTAGGCAACTTGAACAAGTAGGGTTGATCTGGCAATTCCAGGAAGCTCGAAATGGCCCAAAGGTAACCCTTAACAGAGCCTAGGGGAAGGCTTTGCAGGGCTGAAGACAAAACAAACAGCAACACCTCCGAAAGTGGTGCAGAAAGGGGGTCTGTATGGCGCGAGGATCACCAAGCCACAAATGTAGCCCATCTGCAGGCTTGGGCAGTTTTAATGGAGAGATTCCTGGCTGCCAAAATGACATCACAGAGCTCTGGAGGAAGATTTATAACTCTTAACTGTTGCTGTTCAATCTCCATGCATTAAGGTGGAGACTGAGCAGGTTTGGGTGCAGGGCCCTTCCCTGTTGCTGGGACAGGAGATCCTCCTAAAGGGGTACCCTGATTGGTAGAACAATGCTCATGCTCGGGAGCTTGGGATACCATACTCTCCCTGCTCAATCTGGAGCCACTAGAATTACTTGAGAGGTGTCTGTTCTGATCTTCTTGAGAACTCGAGGCACAAGTAGTATCGGCAGAAAGGCATACAGGAGTCCTGAAATCCACTCGAGGCGGAATGTGTCTCAGAGCGTGTGCCCCTTTGGAAACTCCAATGCGCAGAAGGGCTGACATTGCATATTCTTGGCGGTGGCGAACAGATCGAGCCAAGGTTCTCTTCATTCTTTGAAGAGACCTCAAGCCACCTCTGAATGCAGTTGTCATTCATGATCATCAATGCATTGACAGCTGAGTTTATCTGCCTTCGCATTCAGTGAGCCTGCCAGCTAATGCACAACCAGGAAAATGTCCTGGTGCTCCAGCCAAGTTCAGAGGCACAGAGCCTCCTGGCACAGGTTCCCCGACACCAGGCCCCCTGTGGGGCAATCCTACATGCTGATGATATTGCCCATGAACACTGTCTGTGAACACCTAAACCAGCCTTTCCTTGAATGATGGGAGGAAGGCTTTCAATGCTAAGTGGATATCCTTCAGCTCCAGAAGTTCGATGTGGGGCTGAGATTCTGTTCTCCACCTATCCTTGGTGGCCGTCCCAGCCCAGAAGTGGTGCATTGGTCACCACTGTCAGCTCTGTGTGGGGAAGAGAGGGGGGTCTGCCATGGACCCAATCACGATCCGTCAACCACCTCTGCAGATCTTTTGCAGTTTCCTTTGGAGAGATTCCTCTGTTGGTGAGCCCACTAGGATTTCAGATCCCACTGCAGAGCCTGCCTATGCCATCTGGAGTGCTTCACCAGCAGGGCGCAGGAGGCCATCAGACCCAGTAGCTTTAAAGTCAGTCTCACTGAAATCCAGGAGTGAGCCTGAAACATCATGATCATAGTCCTAATATCCTGGACTCTGCATTCCGGAAGATAGACACAGAACTTCACTGTTTCCAGAATGGCTCTTATGAAAGGGAGTATCTGAGAAAGAATCAGGGATGACTTTAGGATGGTGATAAATACCCCAGCGAATGCAGGAGGTATGACGTAGTTTGGAGGTGGGTGACTACTGCTGGGGCAATGTCGCCCTCAGCAGCTAGCCTTTGAGGTAGGGGAACCCCAACTTCTGAAGATGAGCTTCATCCACCACCATCACTTTTGTGAACACCCCAGTGGCACTGGTGAGGCCGAAGGGGAGCACAACAAACTGGAAATACTCTGAGTAGTGCAACCACCAGTGTAACCGTCTTTGCTTTGGGACTGATTACTTTAACAGTCTTTACTGGGTTATTGACCAACGTATCAGTCTTTACCTGAAATTTACCACTGTGACTGTCTTTACCTACTGCAACAGATTTTACTAGAACTTTACTACTGCAACATTCTGTACTTGTTTAATGTCTATTGAAACCATCTTTACTTGTAATTGACTACTGTAGCAGCCTTTACTTGGTTATGGATTATTGTAATACGGATTTATGACACAATCACGCATGCTTTTACAATGCATGCAACTACAACATTGGCAAAACAACAAACTTGTTGTTACCATGCGCTCAATTACAGCGCAAGTCTTGCCTTAGGGAAGCGCTGGATTATGGAATAGTATATGCTACTATTTCACCTCCAGCCTGTGTAACACTAGGGAAGGTGTTGGATTTAAAATCCAACAACAAGTTCCCTAGTGGAAGTCGTTATAACGACTTGTGTGGTAATGGAATGCGTGGTAACAACGCGTTTGTTGTATTGCCCACGTTATAATGGTACTGCGTAGTTCTGGTTGCAAAGTAAAGGCTGTAATACACTTTACTTGGTTATTGACTACTGCAATACACTTTACTTTACAATTACTACTGTAACAGGCTTCATGGGGCTACTGACCAGTGTAATAGTATTTACTTTGAATTAACTACTGGGGACGCTTTCAGGGGCTTTTGTGCTGCCCACCTTGCTCCTTGGACCCTGGGCACTGCATTCCCGACTCCCGGTCCAATCGTCTCCCTCCCGCCGCCGCAGTAGTCATCTCCCGCGGCCGCAGTGCGGAGGGGGGCATCAAAAACTTCATCTCCCGGCTTCCTCAGAGGCGGACAGACGCCACACCATCGCGCCGGGAGGCGCATAATGCAGGCGTCACTCCGGTGGAGCGGGGGACGCTTTCAGGGGCTTTTGTGTTGCCAACCTTGCTCCTTGGACCCTGGGCACTGCATTCCCGACTCCCGGTCCAATCGTCTCCCTCCTGCCGCCGCAGTAGTCATCTCTCGCGGCCGCAGTGCGTATGGGGGCATCAAAAACTTCATCTCCCGGCTTCCTCAGCGGCGGACAGACGCCACACCATCGCGCCGGGCGGCGCATAAAGCAGGCGTCACTCCGGTGGAGCGGGGGACGCTTTCAGGGGCTTTTGTGTTGCCAACCTTGCTCCTTGGACCCTGGGCACTGCATTCCCGACTTCCGGTCCAATCGTCTCCCTCCCGACACCACAGTAGTCATCTCCCGCGGCCGCAGTGCGGAGGGGGGCATCAAAAACTTCATCTCCCGGCTTCCTCAGCGGCGGACAGACGCCACACCATCGCGCCGGGCGGCGCATAAAGCAGGCGTCACTCCGGTGGAGCGGGGGATACTTTAAGGGGCTTTTGTGTTGCCCACCTTGCTCCTTGGACCCTGGGCACTGCATTCCCGACTCCCGGTCCAATCGTCTCCCTCCCGCCGCCGCAGTAGTCATCTACCACGGCCGCAGTGCGGAGGGGGGCATCAAAAACTTCATCTCCCGGCTTCCTCAGCGGCGGACAGACGCCACACCATCGCGCCGGGCGGCGCATAAAGCGGGCGGCGCATAAAGCAGGCGTCACTCCAGCCTCGCGGGACGCCGGGCGAAGCCCGGGCAAAGGGCCGGCCCTCTGCAGCCCTCAGAAGCCGGAGGAGGCCGGGCTGGGCCACCCTCCTTGGTAGATCATTGCCATCTGGATTATCCCCCATTGCTATCAGGTTAGTGACAAGAGAACACCAAATTGTTTAAAAATTTGTCCCACAGCGAATCCTGATTAAATTAATATCCTGGGGAAAAGAATACCGGCAGTGCCTAAGCCCAAAGACGCGCATAAATTGGCAGCAGCAACTTCTACTACTCCGCGGCCAAGTCTGACTGCCATTGACAAAATGCTCCAGAAGACCATTGATGTTGTGTCAACAGCTATCCAGAATACTGAAAGGCGCTTCTCGGTCCCACCAAGCTTGCCCCCTCTTGTGATCCAAGAAAATTCACTGGATTCTATACTCGCCGCATCCTATGCAGGGCTTCCAGGCACAGACTCTAATGAGAACTGCATAATTGCGGGCACGGCCTCACCTGAACATTTTATTACTGGTAGCAGGCTATCATCAACTCCCACCATGCTCAGGTCTGATACGAACATAAGTCAAGACTCTTGTGTACCACTGGCCATTGACCTGGCAAATCTAGATGGCACTGGTCCATGCTCGGACCTTGATATGTCAAACACTGAGAGGGATAAAAGTGACAGTATTCCTGTGCGAACTAGGGGGCAAAAAGCCAAGCGAAAATTGAAACACTTAGACACTGAGCTATCGCCAAATAAACAGAGAAGCAAGGGTGGGCGTAAGCAACGTCGGAGGATTCCGGCCTCTGTAGAGCGGAGAAGGGGTAAGGGTGCAGACCAATTTAACGAAATAGATACCCACACTACAGAAGCTAGTATAGGGACGGGGAACGAAGCATTCTGGGGGAGGATGGAGACTCTATTGACTACCCTTCTAGGGCCGATCAACCAACAAATCCTAAATATGGATAAGAGGCTGAGAGTGTTGGATGACCATGTAACAAAACTAGGAATAGGGCAGACTGCAACAAATAAGCCCAATGTGGGGACATTAAGTGGGACTAAGCCCAAAAACAATGGGGTTAATATGAACACAGAGGGTCACAACAAACCCACTCCCCATTGCCAATACCAAGTACAAGCAAAAATCCACCTCTAGCCAAACATGCCCCTAACCCTAACATGACTAAGATAGTTAGTTTGGAAGGCATGGAACAAAATACTGATAAAAGTTAAAGGGTCCCAACTAGACAAACCAAGAATGATGCCCAAAATCGCCCAACAAACCAACCTGAGCAAAATATGGCAACCAACACGAGGAAGATACCTGCCCGCATCAGCTTACCGCCTGAGTGCCGGGCGTATGTGTTGGTCCTAGTTAATGTGCCCAAACTAAGGGAGGGCCAAGAGGAAAGCCCCATTACCCTCAAAAATAGGATTCTCCATTGGTTATCCGTAAACTGTAATTTCCCAACGGAAGGAGCAAGGGAGATTATCCAAGCTCAAAGAGTGGGGTGGGTGGGCCCGTTGAGAAAAAAGTTTGAGGGGGATTGTATAATTATTAATTTCAGGTCCCCTCAATGGGCTCAAAAAACACTTGCTAATGCCCCACTGCCCTCACCGTGGGAATTTAATACGACTTTGCTCCCCCTGGGCTATTTCTATAGACACCTAATAGCACCAAACTCCAACTCCGGGAATAACCCGGCTGAGTACTTTCAGGATCTGAATCTTGGTATCAGGAATAAATTCCCAATGTATCAATTGAACCAAGATCTTAGTTTTATGAACGGCCCTGCTCAGTGCCACCAGACCACATTTCCAGCTTACCCGATGCCACACCCAAACCTTCCCATTATGCGCCAGTATAATCCTGGAGAGAGGCCATATTTAAGGACCAATCTAAACGGTCACTCGCCTCAAAACGAGCTGAGGTCTATATATAACATCCCAACCTATAACCGGTTTGAACACGCCTTCTCAAATCTAGAAGATCAGGACTGACTGGGCAATAGGGGAGGTAATACTGGATGTCAAGAATCGAGCAATGATATTGAGGAATATCTATTACCAACACAAGCTAACACAACCCAGGAAATAGTAGCGCACCACCATACTGTCACACCCATAGCCACTCTAAGCGGATTATAGCTACGAGTGCTAGGAGCAAGCCAATTAGCCACCCCAACCACTGCGACTTGTCAATCCTTAGCTGGAACGTAGCGGGGTTAGAACCAAGACTGTCAGACCCAAAATGGGTCCAGCTATTGGACGGAAAAGACATTATTATGTTTCAGGAGACATGGGCTGTTGGGAATTTATATATAGAGGGCTACCATTGTTTTAGTGTGACAGCACGCAAGCCTGATTTTGGTCGCGCAGTGGGAGGCATGTTTATTGGGATCAAGATATTGGCCGGTGGCATAATTAGAGATTTATCGAGAGGGAACCCGAACATACAGATCTTGGAATTCAAGCGAAAGAACCAGATTTATTTAATTAATTTTTATAATAATGACTTTCATTCTGTACCCAATAGGAATTTTGAAGCACTCTCTAAGACCTTACGAAACCTTGAAACCAGCTTAGAAACAGAGGAGGAGATAGGGATTTTAATTGGGGGGGATTTTAATGCGAAAATTTTAAAGAATTGCTGGACTGAGGATAGAAATCATTTAGATCAAGCTGAACGAAGGGGTATTGAATTAGTTAATATATTAACTGAGCATACTCTCAGTAATGCTATGGATAAATGTTACACTCCTAGCACATATCATGCTCCCACGTTCAGAGGTAGGGATTGCTTTTCCACCATTGATTTTATCTTTATGTCCCCCCATTTGATAGACCGCGTAACAAAATCCACAGTGACGGAAACATCGTTTGGGGATCATAATCCCCTAACAGTGACTCTGCACCTAGGCCCCAGCCAGGTATACGCTAATCTAAATGGCGCAAGAGACATTACACCCTCGGGTGATGGCCTGCGACTAAAATGGAGGGGAGTTGACAGTGGGGTATTATTGGAAAGTGTAAAAAGGGAACATACCCAGTTAATCAACTCCTGTTTATCTATGGATGGGAACTGTCACAGGATAATCGCCTACTTTGGTAAATTGTGTCTAGTTATAAAATCTTCTTTGTCAGTTCCATTACCAAAGGAAGGGAAAGAGCCAAGGTGGTTTGATTCCGGCTGCTCATCAGCAAACGGGGAATTACGCAGGGCACTAACCACCAAACCAAGGTGCATAATGGAGGTACAGGTAGCCAGGAAATGTTATAAACTTAAAATAGCTGAAAGAAAGGCTGCTCTATTGACAGAACAGTGGGAGTCGCTGGTTGGAAGTGCAAATCTGAAAAGCAGTGGCCCCTTCTGGTCAGCCGTCAGAAAAACGCGAGAAATGGGTAAACAACTAACCCCAATTAGTTGCAATATAACCAGCAGTTCTTGGGAGGCCCATTTCTCCAAAATCTATGCTGCACCTCTTGAGGAATTAACTAGCTTTGCCCCAGGACAGCTTCGCGGCTTAGGGATCGATCTCCATGAGGTGGTAATAGCTATTAAAGAGAGCCTTGGGAATAAGGCCCCCGGTCCTGATGGACTGCCCATTGATGTTATCAAACACAGGCCGGATCTATGGGCACCAATTCTCCTTAATGTCTTCAACAGTCTGCCAACAGTGCCCATGCCCACTACCTGGGCAACTAGTACCATAGTCCCAATTTTTAAAAAGGGCGAGAGGTCGGACCCAGTGAACTACCGTCCGATCTCCCTTTTGGATAATACCTTAAAAATTTTGGGGCGAGTCATCTATAATAGGGTGGTTGAGTGGACTGAACATACGGGCATATTGGATCAGTGTCAGATGGGATTCAGGAGCAAGGTGGGGACGGTCGAGCAATGCTTGAATTTAAAATTGATAATTGATAAGTATAGTGTTTCCCGATCATCTCCTATTTACCTTGCGTTTATGGATCTTTCATCTACCTTTGATCTAGTGAATAGATCTAAACTCTGGGCAATCCTCTTGAATTATGGACTGGATGAGGCCCTTGTTAACTTTCTGGCCTACCTCCATACTGATCTCAAGGCACAAGTTAGGATTGGGATGGGTGGAGAAGTATCTGGACCTATCAACATTGGTAGGGGTGTAAGACAGGGGTGCGTTTTAGCACCCCTGCTGTTTATTTTTTATATTAATGGTTTAGCCAAAACCTTAAAACAAGTGACCAGTGATGTACCAATAATCCAGGGGCAGCCTGTACCAGTTTTATTATACGCGGACGACGCGGTCCTTATGGGCCGTACACCAAATGCCCTCCGTTTACTTGTCAAAAGTTTCGTCCAATATATGGAGGGCTTAGATCTGCGTGTAAATTTAAAAAAATCTTTTATTATGCCATGCGGGCCCGGGAAACGAAAGCTCAACACCATACATGTAGGGACAGATAAATTAGAATCTGTAACTACATTCCCATATTTAGGGTTGGCTTTCGCTGCGAACGGCTCATGGAGTGGGCATTTGGCCCACGCCATGGGCAAATTCTCGAAAGCCAACAACTCCATTTTGAGCCTGCTTCACCCAAAAAGAATAGGTGTCACCAGAGCTATTTTAAAATGTTTTAAATTACAGTGCTTACCTGTGGCTACATACGGGGCTAAGGTCTGGGGATTGGGAAAAAGTCCAAGCATCCAGCGAGAAGAAAGCCGATTTTGCAGGAAAATACTGGCCGTCCCAATCTCATCTTCCGAATTTATCTGTCACGAGGAATTAAACCTCCCCTATGTATGTGACTTTATTAGAACTAGACCAGCCCTATTCTGGATCAGGATTTGGAGAAACAACTCAGCCACTTTAACGCAAAATATTATAAAAGATTGTCTCAAATGTGACCATGGCTTGGCGATCCCTTGGCTTGCGGGTGTTTTAAAAACATTGAGTGCCGTGGACAATGGAGATCTTTTCTCCGACCCAAGCAGGATTGAGCCCAAAGACAAAATTGAGGTCAAACAAGCACTGTATGCACTTTATAACTCTGAACGAATGGAAAGGGAAATCCTCAAATCAACTGTTGTGAGATACATGGGGAATCAATTGTGTAGGAGACCACTCCCGCCCTACCTTACCTTACCCATGACCAATTGGGAGAGATCATTGTTGTTTCGCCAAAGGGCGGGCTCAGTAACATTTTTACTGGGCTTTCCCTTGGGTTACCAACATACGACACAATACAATCCATGTCCGTGTGATGGTATTAGCAAACAGAATGATCTGCACTTTCTATTCTTCTGTAAATTTGATCTAAAATACATTAAATGGTTTCTAACTCCCTATTTTAGAAAACAAAGACCCCTCTCATTGGGGGAGTCTTATATAATGCTGCTCTCCCTGGACACAGATGAATTAATCTTCCGCACTAGCACTTTTTTGAGACTTATAACACGTGTACGTAAAATGATGGAAAATCCCTGAAAATAGTCTTTTGAGAGTTGTATTAGATTTTTAACAATTATGAACATTGTAATTTTGATCTGTTGTGTAATTGAATTGTTTTTAATGTGGTACTTTTATGAATTTAATGAAATTCGAATAAAGGTCTTTTGAACTTGAACTTAAACTACTGTAACAATCCTTACTTAAATGCTGACTACTAGAACAGTCTTTCCTTAGTAATTAACAACTGTGTCAATCTTTACTAAAAGCTGCTGTAACAATCCTTTACTTGGTTATTGACTTCTTAGTGACTTCCTGTAACTCCCTTCACTGAAACTAACTACTATAACAGCCTTCACGTGGTTATTGATTACCTTTAGCCCTAAGTTTTGTGTGAGTCAATGGCTGATCTCATCACTTTGCAGTATACCAAAGCTACAACCAGTGCTTTAACACAGGGTGAAGTATCATTTATAGTCTAAATAAGGCCTACACTAGGTAATCATCTCAAATGTTTTGTGATGTCACTTCATGCAAACCAACACCTGGGGAAAAAACAAATATTGCCACTTTCTCTTGTGATGCTCTCTCAAATTTAAAAAGATCTACAATTTTTGACTAGTCCTGGGATGAGTAGCTGAGCACTACTGACCACTCTATATGCGCAGCCAGTCACCACAGTGAAGCATTGTGGCTATTCTGAAAACCCAAGCCTGAACTCCAGGCAAATGACTAAAGTTATGCCTCCAGAGCATGAACTTTATGTTTTTTTAATTTTTATGGCAAAATTCTCGCCTAGGGCGCCATCTTGATTCTGTGGGATCTGTTTTGAAGGAAGGAAGTGAACCAATTCAATATCGACTCGGATAAGCCCATCCTGTTTTCTAGAGTAGATAGTAATTTGATATGGTTCACAGTGTCGAAGTCAGAAGATAAGTCAAGGAGGATCAATAAGGAAGATTCATTATGGTCTAGGAACTTTAAAATGACATCCATGAGGAGCGTGAGTGCAGATTCGGTGCTATGCCCTCTTCGGAAACCAGATTGATGATGATCCAATAATTGGAATTTCTCAATGTGTGAGAAGAGTTAAATTAGCACGCATTTTTCAAGAAGTTTCGTCAGAGTGGGGATGTTGGAAATGGGATGGAAGTTGTTCATATTGGAGCTGTCAGCTTTAGGTTTTCTTAGAATGGGGGATACCTGTGCTGCTTTTAGACAGTCGGGGATCGTGCCTTGCACCAGTGAAGCATTGACAATCTTGAACCATAAGCAGAGGATGGAGGCTTTTATTTCCTTGAAGATGGGAGGTGGAAGAGGGTTGCTGAAGTGGTTAGACCGATTGTAGTGTAGTTCCTATGTTCCCAATAGGCTCTGCGCATTGGAATAATATATCCTATAGATTTGATGAAGGACTTAGGTCAGTAGGTCTCTACCAAATATACTAAACTTAATAGTGCCAGCTAGCTCAGAGGTCACTAGAAACTTTCTCGAATTCACAAGAAGAGATTAGTTTCTGACAACCGCATAAACATGACAAATGTGTTTCCCTAGGACTGGAATAACTATCTTCAGAGTCGTGGAAACAATAGATAAGTATTTCACCCCAGTCAATCGTGCATGCTTCGTTTCTACAGAGTTGCAGAGAAATAGTGAGACGGGCGTTTTCAATAAAAGGTTTATTGAACACTCTTCTTTCTCATGCAAGAGAGGTGAACTGCTACAATCGTTAGACAGAATGTAAAGTATAATGCGTACAGCGAGAACAGTATTATAAAATAATACTGTAAGAGCATTGTATGGTTTCTAAGCCATATAAACATACATACATAAGTACACATGCTAAAATACTCAACTGGTGCTTCTAAAATACGCCTACCCCAATGTACCTAACCTAAGTCTAGTACGTTGGAGGAAGTAAGTATGGTCTTTAGCATAGGTTTAGTTTTGCCAAGAATCTACCAAAGGTTTCTCTAGGTTCTAATCAGCTCCATACCTTTAGAATGAAGGAGGTCTGGTATCTCTGTCTTGGGACTCGATTTCCCAACACCCCGCAAGGGGAGTCAGAAACACTGGAGTGGGATTTCTCAGCAGAGGAGGGCAGCTTCCTGATCAGTGCGTCAGCTGGAGAGTCGGCTTCCTTCGGCATTTGCTGTAGCGAGCTGCGTCGGGCAAGTAGGTCATAGTAGGGCAAGTGAAGGTATATTCATACCTTGAAGGTGTTTAGGAATGCCATGTTTGACGTAAAGTCAGGCATATGAACGTCAAGAATGAACCCCTAGGGAATAGTTGTTCATTGTAAAACTAACTGAGTTCTTGGAGAAATCAATATTCAAGCAAGGGGAAGTCCCTAATGGCTTAAGCTGGTTTTCCAAGAAATCATTGTGACGTTTGGTGAACGGAGGGAAGTAGCGATGCCTGAATTTGGGTAGCAAGGGCTATGCCTAAATAAGGGCTTGATTTCTATGCCTATATAAGGGCAACGCAAATTGTACCTATATAAGGGCATGAATCGGGAAAATCCATTCGGAATCTAAAATGACATACAACAGGATTGATTGCAAGAAGAGTGTTGTAAATGTCACTTTCGCTGAGGTGAGTAAAGGTGTGTCAAGATGCATTGTTCTTGAGACTTAACCTAGAGGGATAAGTGGCTCTTGGCGGGTAAGTGGGGCTGTGGTTTCATACATTAGGAGATGAGCCCTCTTTGATTCAATATCTACATTGATGCTGTTAGTTTTCGAACCCTTTGGGTTAAGGTTGAGACCACTGGATTGGCAACTGTCCTAACTTGGTGGTGCGGACAGAGACAGAGCTTCAGGGGGGTGTTTGGGGTGTTAAACCCCCCCTAAAACAAGTATTATGTAATAAATAGTTGAGTTCAGTCGGGTAAGGTATGGTGTCTGCCGGATTTCACATGGGATTTTCAAATACTCAGACAAACACAGACACACACTTGTCTATGATTTGAAGGTCTTAAAACATGGTTATTTTACAAAATCACAATCTGTATTTCTTTTGCTTTTCACTGGTCTTTAAGCGACCCTCATGCACTGATTCTCATATAACATGATATGCCAAAGTGATTACCGGAAAATCTTAACCTCCCTCCCCCTTCAGTCTTACTGACCAAGTAACACCCCTGGGGGCGGTCTGGCCGATAATGAAGCCTGCCACAAACAAGTGGGTGGGGCCTTTTCTTCCATAAACACATGGTTGTTCATGAAGACTAGTATAGCTGGTCCTCATATCCATTAACTTGGGGATTCCCTATAGAGCATAGGTGAGCCACTGCTGGCTGTCCTAACTTTTTTTGAGTTTAGCGTATTGAGTGGAGGCTGTAGGGCAGAGATCTGGTCCTCTACCTCTCTTTTGTGTAGTTATACTTGCATGGGTTGGCATGGCAGACACATTGAATGCAAATGTTCTACTTATTGGCTGCCTGTGCCATCAGGGTCTGGGACCAAAGGTTAAAGCACTGAAAAAAATATTTAAAGAACATGTGCTCGTCTGATTTGTGTGAGAAATCGGCAATATTGCGACAATGTGGATAAGTGTTAAGAATGCGTTACTCTAACCCCCAATGAGTGGCACTTAGTAGGACTGGGTACTATTGCTTGTTTGATGTTCTTAATGAGCAACAATATGGGGCACCTAATATTCCATGAAACTCGGATAATACAGTCATCCAAGAATTATGTACCCCTAGCAATCACTTAAAATAAAGTATATACTTTATTTTAAGTGATTTAAGGGGAACATTGTTCTTGGGTGACTGTTTGATGTTTTCATCTGACGTGCTGGAAGTGTAGTGCTTTAAAGGACCAAATTGATCTCTAGACTCAGCCTTTGATGCTCTGAGGAGAGTCTATAGCAAACGTGTCTTAAGGGTTCCAACAAGGGCCCCAGGAAACTCTGATTTCTGTAAACCAAACAACATCTCCCTCCTAACGTATCAAATTTTGGTAATCCTGACAGAGCAGTGCATAAAGTAGAGACTGAAACAAAAAGATAAACAACTGAATCCCCCATGTTGCAATTAGACACAAGATAAATCCATGCTAATATTATAAAGAGACAGCCCAAACCTTTGAGGCGGGTAATCTCAGTAACCACAGCACCAAATACAGCATTGGAAAGGGCAGTTGCAGCAGAAGGACATAGGCTATGCAGACGGCCACCATATATATATTTTTTTTTGCAGAGTTTTATATACCGCGAACTTGACCCGAACTGAATCAGGTATCAGAGCGCTTTACATAGCACCAGTTACGTTACATGAGGACACACATTCATTTTTGTTAGGCACGGGGAGATTAAGTGATTTGCCCAGAATCACAGGATGTTTGGCATCGTTACCAAGACTCGAACCCAGATCCCCAGGTCCGAGGTCGAGCGCCTTAGCCGTTAGGCCAACTCCTCTATACATTTAAAAGGTAAAAGAACAGTGCCAGCAAAGTAGTCCCTTGTGGGCGTGTCTGCTTTGTGCTGTGGGCGTGGGCCGTGACTAACGCTGGGGGCGTGTGGTACGGCCTTCACGGGCGTGTGCTGGGGGCGTGACAAATGCTGGGGGCGTGACAAATGCTGGGGGCGTGTGTCCGCCCTTCATGCCATGTGAGTCGTACATACAAGCGCCAATTACGTTGCGGCGCAGCATCAAGGGGCACGCTGGGGGCGTGACACGCTGGGGGCATGAGAAACTCTGGGGGCGTGTGTCCGGCCTTCATGCCATGTGAACGCAATTGCGCCGCACCAAGGGGCAGGCTGTGGGCCTGAAAAACGCTGGGGGCGTGTGCTACGTTCCGCCCTTCATGCCATGTGGGTCGTACATTAATCAGAAGCTCGTCTGCTGTGGCCGTGTGCTGGGGCGTGACAAACGCGTTCACCTGGAGGCCTGGTAAGTAATGTTACTGCAGCCTCCTCTGCGCGCTGTTACTGAACTCTCTCATTCAACGAAATTACACGCGCCTGCTACCATCAACCAGGACTCTAGCCGGGCTCAGGCGGCGGATCAGTACACTAATTACACTCGCCTGATAAAATCAACCATGGCTGCAGCTGGGCCTCAAGCGGGGGAACACGCGACTGGTAACATCAAACAGGCCTCCCTCTGGGCCTCAAGCGGGGCAACACGCAAATGAGCGTGTCTGCGGGGAAAATTACTGCAGCCTCTCCTACTCGCTGTCACTCAACTCTCTCATTAAACGGATTTACCAGCGGCTGATAACTCTCTCATTCAACGACATTACACGTGCCTGCTAACATCAACCAGGGCTGTAGCCGGGCTCAGGCGGCGGATCACTACACCAATTACATGCGGCTGCTGACATCAACCAGGGCTGCAGCTGGGCCTTCTCTGTCCCTATTCTAATGAAACAAAAAATGTTGTCTACCGCAAGATTTTAAAATAAATTTCCCTTGCCAAATACACACATTACACACATTCTATTTCATACCTGGACAACGTCGGGACGGGCTGCTAGTGTAGGATAAAATAAGGCAAAAACACAATCTCACCAAAACTTTAATGAAGCAAAAACGTGCCATTGTAGATGTGCTAGAGAAAATACAAATCATAAATGACTTCCTGTAGAACAGCATTTTCATTACCATCAGGAGACGGAAGTTATGGTTGTGCAATTGAAACTAAGACCTACAATCAACCAGCAAGGGCTGATAAAGGCCATACAGAACTATTATCATGAAATAGTTGCATAAGATAATGTCGCCAATTGAAAATGATAAATATGCGTGTATTCGGTTTTTGAAAAACGTCTTAAGTGTCCGGAGATTTAGATACAAAACCATGAAAAGTTGGGGTTAGCATAAGGTTACCAGATGACTCTCTTTGATCAGGGCACAATACTCACTTCTGTGGATTTACTTTGATGGCTTAGGTTCTGAATTTCATTCAGACATAGCAGAATTATTGTATGGAATTCTGCTCTACCTGATCAAGACTGGCCTGGTATTACCACACATGTTTTTTTCTGGATGCGGGGACATCGAGCCCGATTTTTACTGACCAGTAAATCGAGGAGGTAAAATGACGTGATTCAAACCTTTACCCCAGTCTCTAACATATTTATTTTTCTCTGTCAAATCTATTGTTTCCTTTCCCTACTCAACCCTTTCACTGCAGACCCACAGGCTAGCCACTGTTCCCATTCACCATATGCTGAGAGCTTGCAGGGGTAACAGGGTCTAAGTGAACTCTGGAAGTTGCAGTCCTCATTCACTCCAGTTGATCCACACCTGAAAGCAATGATTTCTTTAAAAGAACAGCCCAGCAATGGGCATTGAATCCTTGATAACATGGAGTCATCTGGTAACTACAGTTTTACTGGTCAGTGGCCACATACTCTTGGGTAGTAGAAAAAGTGAAAGACTTATTATTTTTCAAAGAAGCTTTGAAGACTTGAGCCTCTCTTTCCTGGCAATAAGGATCAGTCTTGGGTGGAGGGCATTTTGTCAATTTGCATGAAGGTTGGGAGGGAGAAGAATAAGAGACAATCCTAGCAACTGAGAAAAGCAGAGGTAGAACTATATGTATAACATGTTCTTATTCCTTCATGCAGGCCAACACATCAAATGGAAGAATAGTAGCAAAAGCTCTCTGACCTATCATGAAGGACCTTTAGTTGAGCGTGCCAATGGCAGGACTGACATTCCCCGCATGGCAAGTATCCAAGAAAATCCCACGTATATGTAACTGGTGCTACACAAACCCCATCGCTCTCTTTGCAAAATATCAGTGGAGCAGAACCTGGTAGCGATTGGATGACTGGAGGCACAATGGTAATATTTAAGGGCTGAGTTTTCAATATTATTTGCAGTGACACACTTCTCCAAATGTTCGTAGCATCGAGGCTTGGGGACCTAAAACATTAGCAACTTTAGTCAGGGTCCAGCAGAGGCATTGACCCTAAGGCCTTCATCTTAAGGCAGAACTCTGGGTGAAAGTTCAGGTCAAAATAAGGACTTGTTGGGAGAACTGGATAGACCCCCCAGTAATTCTCCTTTCCTTCCGGTCCATCCTGTAATGGGTGGTATTGTGCCTACCACCACAGGTGGTGAAATAGCCTATTTCCCTGGCCACTCGTAATGAGGGCATCAATTCCACATAGTTATAAGTTATGATTAATAAAAAGAATGGAATGCTTTACACCCATATTTGCTGTGGACAGTGTTTTATTAATAAGCTTAATTATGTATTTGCCCATCTATAATTTGTAGGCAAACAGATTGCGGAGGATATATGGCTGACTTCTAGGCATCCAGGGTAGCAAAAAAATAAATAAATAAAATAATGTGTAGATTTGAAAATATGTTTGCAGGCAAAAAGAAGAAAAGAAGGCACTGATTAAATGAAACAAAACAGAGGCTACAGCTCTGGTTGGGACACAGACCTTCTATTGTAGGCTACTGACAGAGTTAGTAAACAGAGAGGGCTTAGGTTGACTTAGCCTCAGCAAAGGCTGAAAGCGTGAGGGTTCATTTATTTTTTTTGCCTCATAGCACCGAATGTCATAAATGGGAAAGCGCTGCATGTCTCATGTACCACAGCATGATGTGCACAGACATGTATGTACAGAGAAGTGAGACGAGTGCTGCACTTGCAGATGTTATGAAGTCGATGGGTGCTTCACAAATGGAACAACCTGGTACTTCAGAATGTATGCACTCCAAAATGTATACACATGGATACCCCAAAAAGTATACATCAGGATACCCTCCTCTTACCTGTCTAACTGCACCTGGAGGAGCTCGAGCCTGGACTCCACCTCGCTAGGCCCATCTTCGGAGGCCACCGGAGGATCCAGGGAGTTGTGCACCAGGGAGACGTGCTGGAAGGGTTCTGGGCAGGCACTGCTCCTCCGCTCACCCCAAAAACTGAACATGTTGGGGACCTCTATTGGGGAAGCTGGAGCGAGGGATTGAAAAAAGAAGAAAAAAGGAGATACATTAGATGAAAGGAGGCCTTCCACATCTCAGCCTGGCTTTTCCTCACCACCTATGATGGGTGGAAAATATTTTCAGTGGTGAGGACAGAAAGGCAGACAGGAGCTGTGCAGATGAAGGACCAGAGGCAGGTGGAAAGAAGATGGGCAGGAAAAGGACTAGAAAGCGACTGGCTGTAGAGCGCTTTGAAAGAGATAGAAGACAGAACGGTAGCAGTAAGAATAAATGAGGTGGGCAAAAGCAAGATGAAAGATGGCAGGCAGGATCTAGACAAACAAGAAAAGTGTAGGATGAAGATAAGTAGGAGGGAGGCAGACAGAACATTTAAGAGGAAGATGGGCATTGTCAAGAAGGTGCAAAAAAGTTTGTTGTTAGAAAGGCATGAAGAAAGTCAGTAGAAGAGCAAGAGGCAGAACATCAAGGAAAGGGCAGGAGGGAGAGCAAGAGAATGATAGCAGTATGAAGGACAGGAGAAGACCAAGAAAGAGACGGACTGGAAGGGACGAATTAAAGTCACAGAGGTGAGTGAGTTATGGGAGCGAGAGAGGAGCATTAGGAAAAGGACAGACTGGGGAAAGAATGAGGAGCAAGATAGAAGGATAAAAAAGAATGACAGCAGGTTGAAAAAGAAAGGGAGGGACATAAGGGAACATTGGGCTCGTAAGAAGTATGGGAATGTGAAAGATGCATGAGTATGAAAATACATAGAGGAAAGATTAGCGCTGGGCAGGAAGGCGATGAAGAGATATGGAAGGTTGAGAACCACAAAGGTAAGGATTAGACAAATACAATTACAATCAAGGAGCAAAGGAGAAGGCGACATGATGGTGAGGCTAGCACATGAGATGACAGACAGCGACAATAGAAGAGAACGTATATAGAACTGAGGTACAGCAAGGTGAAAAGAGGGACTAAGAAGAAACTGAAAGAGGAAAACAAAAAGTGAATGAAATGTAGAGGTAAGAACAGGGAATGGCTGGTACGCTGGGGTGCAAATCCTCTCAAGAAAAATACAGAATCAGAAGTGAAGAGTAGGAACATAAGAGAAGACACAAAGCAAGAAGAACAAAGGACAACGAGTGGTAGATGCCTTCCTAAAATCTCCTAAATATACAGTCTTAAAACCTTATGTGAAGAATGATCCGTCATCTTTAGAATTGTACGATTCATTTCTACATTACATTACAGCATTCTTGTTTCATCATCTCCTAATAAAGTTAGTATTTGATAACTTGACCTTAGTCTTATAACAAATATGAAGGTGGATTTAAAGTTGAATCACCCTACCTGAGTATCCCTCCATGTTATCCACCTTCCTCCCAATTTCTCTCCCGCTCATACTGCTGGTGACCAGGTTGACCATGGCTGGTATGAACTCTTGCCTCTCAGAGGCCGCAAAGTGCTCCATCTTGACGGCATTGAGGGGCTTGGTCTCATCATCACTGTTTTGGGAGCAGGGAGTGTTAGTACTGCAGAGCTCGTCCCAGTGGTCTTTGTTGATTGGGCCCTGGAGATTGGTCAGCTCGGAGTACGTGTGGTACTGCTCGGCATCAGAATTCCCATCATCCAGACCATCTAAGAGAGATGTGAGGCCAAGCCATGGGTTAAAGGTCAGCATATTTCTGAGCAAGACAGTGGTTGCATTTATTCTCGCACCTAATACTCCTCAATCACCTTTCTTACACCCCACTTTCTACTCTCAGTTTTCATTTTCACATCTTCATTGTCTCAATCTCCTTTCTCACACCTTATGCCATTTCCTTATTCTCACATCTTATTTCATCACACCTAGTGCATAACTTGAGCTGATGTTAGAAGGTAGGGCCCAAAGGCACTCATATTCGGGGACCAGTATTTATTTTGTCCCTTCAGACTTTGACCCAGAGCAAGAAAGTGAAAAACACATAAGGGTAAAGACGAGGGACAGAAAGATGGACAAAACATGAGAAATGAAGAGAGCAGGAACCAGCAAGAGTGATGCAAAGGGGCAGGGAGAGTTTGGTGGAAGAATAAAGAAGCATGAGGGGGAATCAAGACTACGCAGCTTTGGTATTCAGCATGCAGCCATGCAATAGCACCAGCCATGGGCTTCTGAGCAAAGATTTGAGTCCTGGCATGTGTTCTTTCACAAATTAAGCACTGCTCACATCTTCGTTTCTATTCTTACACCTGGCATGCCTTAATCTCTCGACTCACTCCTAAGTCTTACCTCTGTTCTTACACTTCATGTCTTCTCCATTCTCAAGCATCACCTGTCTCATCTCTGTTGTTATGGTCACATGTGTCTTTTCAAGATTTCAACCCAAATCATTACTCAATTTTTCAGTACTTTAGATTTTTTGGGGAAAGTCCGCAGGCAACAGAAAGTGTCCCACATCTATGAGTATGCAACTGGTGTCTCTCTTGGGGCCAATGCCCAAAGGTGGTGAACCCTAATCAAAATGACTGTAACTAGCTGAACACAGTGGTCCAAACTTCATTCAGAAACATGTTAATTTGTTATGTTATGTTAATTTG
The DNA here is from genome assembly GCF_964261635.1 of Lissotriton helveticus. Classification (NCBI taxonomy): domain Eukaryota; kingdom Metazoa; phylum Chordata; class Amphibia; order Caudata; family Salamandridae; genus Lissotriton; species Lissotriton helveticus. The sequence goes on from NC_136065.1 coordinate 1,779,002,637, forward strand.
GATTTCTATCGCGCACGGCTACTCCATTGGAGTGTCCCGGCGCTTTTATTGGCAGCTCGTAAAAGAGAAACATAACACAGTAAAATAAGTAAGAATCAGCAGACAAAAAAGAGAACGTGCTAGAGGGCAAAAAGCCAGGTTTTAAAGGCCCTTCCTAAAGCTCAGCAGGTTAGAAGTGCTGCGTAATGCCAATGGCAGAGCATTCCAAAGCTGCGGTGCCTTCAGCCTAAAGGAGCGACCCCCAATGCGGGCCCTTTTACTCGAGGGACCACCGCAAGAAACAGAGATTCGGATCGCAGAGATCGGGCCGGGCGATAAAAGGCAAGCCTCCGTTGAAGATATTTTGCTCCCGAGGCATAGAGAGCCTTATGAGCCAAGGTCAAAGCCTTGAAAACTATCCGCTTCCGGATAGGCAGCCAATGAAGCGACTGCAGGAGGCCGGAAACTCTGGCTCGCCTGTGAAGGCCAAAAATGGCACGTGCGGCCGAGTTCTGCACCACCTGCAGCCGTTGTAAGAGATACTCCGGTAATCCCAGATATAGGACGTTGGAATAGTCCAATCTGGAGCCAATTAAGGCTTGCTCAGTGGTCCTCCTGTGCTCTTCTGAGAGCAGAGGAAGAAACTTCCGGAGCATCTTGAGGAGGCCAAAGCATGTTCCCGTGAGACCGAGGATCTGAGATCTCAACGTCAGACCATTGTCGATCTTAATTCCCAGATTTTTTGCCAGCTGGGACGAATGCGCTGGAGGAAACATATTAATAGGCCACCATTCCTGCCAGTCTGGATCAGAAGTGCTACCGAAGATGAGTACCTCAGACTTGTCTGAGTTGCATTTGAGGCTGTTCAGCTGGAACCATTTAAAAACAGCCCCAAGGCACTCACGGATACTCTCTCAATCAAAATCTTCTCCTTTCCCACACGTAAAGAGGAGCTGGGTATCGTCGGCATAGGATACGATCTGGGCCCCTAGAGACTCCACCAGTGCCGCCAAGGGAGTCATAAAGATGTTGAAGAGAGCCGGGCTCAACCAGAGCCTGCGGGACTCCGACTCCCAAAGGCGGCATCACGGCAGAGCTAGGAGAGGCCCAGACCGTTTGTCGGCGGCAAAGCTAAAAATGATCTAAACCAGCTGAGCACCGTCCCCCTCAGACCGATCTCATGAAGTCTGACGAGGAGACCCTCGTGGGGGACGGTGTCAAAGGCCGCCGATAAATCAAGCATGACAAGCATAGCTTTGCCTCCTGAATACAGTACCTCCTTAATGGCTTCAGACACCTCCAGGAGCGCCGTCTCGGTGCTTAAGTTGGGGCGGAAGCCAGATTGAGTGGAATGAAGCAAGTCGTTGGTTTCCAAAAATCGGAGAGCACGATATGCACGTGCTCCTCCAAGATTTTGGCCAGCGCAGGAAGGAGTGAGATAGGCCTATAATTGGCCAACGCCTCGGGGTCTAGGCCAGGCTTCTTAAGGAGGGGAATCACCATCGCCTGCTTCCAAGCCTGCGGGACCACCCCCTCACTCAGAGAGAGATTCAAAAGTGGGTTTGCCAACGGAATACAACAGCCTCCATTTTCGCCAAGAAATTGGCCGGACATGGGTCAAGAGGCGACCCGGATTTAAGATTGGCCATAAGTACCAATGACGAAGCAGCTGAAATAGGCGGAAAATCGGCCAAGACGGACTCCAAGGGGGCCGATGGAACTGACCCGTCCCCGAAGCTGGGACATACTTCGACCATCCTCGAGGGAAAGGAGTCGTGAATCAACTTTATCTTGGTAGTAAAAAAGTTGGCAAGGGCAGAGACCCACGACTCAGTAGGAGCGGCCTGGGTTAAATTAGACCGTGGGGCCGTGAACTCCCTAACAATGGTGAAAATCTCCTTGCACGAATTAGAGGCAGCCTCTATCCTCCTAGCAAAATAACCTTTTTTCTCAAAGAGGATATCGCGATGGTATACTTTAATCGCAGTCCTGTAGGCCAGCCTGGCCGCCGGATCATACTGTGAGCGCCACGCCTTCTCGGCCACCTTGCACTGCCGGCGAGAGGCTGACAGTGCTTCCATAAACCAAGGGGCAGAAACCCGCTTCGATGTTAACCGGGGGCCATCACAGGGGCTAGATCATTCAGCCTGTCCGTCAGCCACGCCTGCAGAGACTCTAAATCCCGATCCAGGCCCGAAAGGGGGCAGGGATGGTCAAGAGATGCCTGAGCTAGCATCTCTGGAGTCACCCGGTGTCTAGTCCCTGCTGTCTAAGAGCAGTGCTAGATGGTTTCTCTGAGCCCGGCACATAAAATTTGGCCAGCCTATGATCGGACCAAAGCACCAGTAGAAGTGCTATCCCCTCTAAGGGGGACGTAGAAAAGACCTGATCCAGGGTGTGGCCCCTATCATGTGTTGGGCCAGAGAGGTAGGGGACAAGACCAAGGGGTGCCGTGATATCGATCAGTTTGATCGTATCGGGGTCCTCTCCCTCATCCATATGGAAGTTGAAATCTCCAGCCAACACACAGTGCTCAGCTCTCAAAGCCAACGCCGAAATTGCTGACTGCAGCTCATCGAAGAAGGATCCAGCCGGTCCGGGGGGTCTATAAACTAACAGCCCTTTAAGAGCTTGATGAGGGGTCAATGCAATAGAGAAGGCAAGGGATTCAGATCCTGTAATAGCATCCATAGGGATAATAGAACAGGTGGCGAGTTTACTCACCACAAGTGCCACACCTCCTCCCCTCCCCTCCAATCTGTCTTGCCTGAAAATATTATATTCAGGAGGGATTGCTGTGGCGATATCAGGATTGGACAGATCCCCTAGCCATGTCTCTGTCAGCATCAGACATAATGGTTTTTCAGTAACAAGGAGATCAAAGATCTCCTGAGCATGTCTGCGCACTGATCTGGTGTTTAAAAGCAGGCAGAGATGCTTCACATTGCCCACTCCCCTATTCAATAGAGTGGCCGGGGCATTACCTGGTGACCAACCACAGCCAGGACATTGTCTCTTACCCCTATAACGACCAGGAAAAACTGTATGACAAGCGCAAGATGCCTTTTGCAGAGAACGCAGTTCCAGCGACGAATAATATACCATCTTGACGACAGGAACTTATAATCCCATGAAGCCAGCCCCACCCGCCGCTCCGACGCCTCCGGGACGCTGACGGGCGCAGACGGGCAGGACTCTGGCAAGACTCAGGCACAGCGAGGGCGCACCCGCTGCGCGGTCCCACTGCGCGAAGAGGACTGGTTTAAGTAGGGCCGCCAGGTGAGGTGAGATCCGCCCCACTAGGACGCTCAATATGGCGCTGAGAAAGCGTCACTACCCCTCCCAAGATGGCGCCCAAACAGCAATCGAGGCTGAGCCCCCAAAACCCCCAGAACCGGACCCGCTAAAGCAGCGGTGGGAAGTGCAATTATATGCAGGTAAGGGGACAGCTACCCCACTAAAAACAGGGACAATACAAACAGAAATAACGCAAATAGAAAAACGGGTAATTAAAAGCAGAGCGAGCTTCACACGCAGCGCTGAGAGCATAGTTGTAGAAATTATATTTAGCATGTGAGTGCCTGATCTATGACCTCTGTATATGTTCCTGGTCTAGGAATTATGAATACTTAGTGGGCAGATAAGATTTAATTATGCACATGGCCAAGCTTTGGTTTCTGCATATAAGTGTATTATTTCAGGTTTCAGCATCTGAGATCAGTGTAAAGTTTCAAATGCTTTACCCAACTTGGCTAAACTCAGTCTATAATTGCAGTCTATTTCCTGGGATTCAGGATAATGGTGTTTCTGAGTGCCAATTTAAGTTCTAGTGTATGTTTACAAACTATGTTTTTTACGAGTTTATATACTTGCTTAGCTATGAAGTAGCTTATGTGAGGTCTAAAAATGATTGTGGCATATGCACTTAGTCATTGATGCTAGTACCTGATATATGTTTACTATATTGTGTCTACCCTATACTTCTTGTACATCTGAGCTCAGCTATATATATGCATCAGCAGTAGGTGTTCAGGGGCGGCTCTAGGCTCATGGCGGCCCTGGTCAGGGAGCGTAGGTAGGGGGCCCCCAGAGGAACGCAAGCGCGGAGGCCAGTGAAGAGGGGGGGGGGGGGGGTCAGGGTGTTTGGAAGTGGAACACTTCGCCACGCAAATATGTATCCATCCTCAGAGGATTATTATATTAAGGATATATATTGGCGTGGCGGCCCATGGAGTTTGGCGGCCCTGTGCAGGTGCACAGCTTGCACATGCCTAAGGCCGCCCCTGAGGCGTTGTTTGTGCATCTTAGTTCATTCTATACTTCCTGAATATGTCCTTGAGTTTTGAATTCAAGAGTGTCTGATCATAAGTCTAAAGGTGCATTTGAATACCTGTGCCTATGACTTCTGTAAAGGGTAGAGGTCATGCATGTGTGAATGCAGAACACTGCACCATATGCTGTCCGGTGGTTTTTTTACTGACGCAGTTAACGTTTTCTACTGTAGGTAGTAAAGGGTTGAGGCAGCAAGGGAAGAAAAGCAGTGCCACTAGCAAGAACATGCTTGGAACTCTTTGTTCTTACCTGGTTTGTTCCTCCGGCGTGAAACTTGTTTCCGTTTCTTCGTCGGGCGGTAGTTGGACTCATAATCCTGACTCAGAGGAGAGCGCGGAATGCTATCTGCCTAATAAAGGGAAGTATCGGAACATAGGTGGAGATATGACTTTATGTTTTCTTTGATCCATGGATAACAAAATACAATAAGCGAAATCAATGGATGCCTACGAACTAGGCTTTCTCAAGTAACAGTGACGGACAATGTCAAGGACTCTGGGTGCAATCCGACCTTAACAGCCTCAGAGGAGTAGCCAAAGGGTCTGTAATGCTAGGGTGGGCGCAACATCCACCATCGACAGTCTGCATGCAGCTACCTTGCAAAATTCAGCCAATCAAAATGCCTGCAACCTACAGATTCAAACTCTTTTCCCTTCATAGCGAAATCATTTCAAGAGTGACGTACAGCATATACTCTGGACTGTAAAGCGGTTTTGCTCGATTTTAGAGGTTGCCATTTACATTCATTCATGTGATTTCTTTTGCTGCCTTAAAATGGAACGATGGGAAATTGTGGAGCGCATCATAAGAAATAATCCTTAAATCCATTACATCAGTGGAGAAGTACAAATGCAGTGTCCCAAAACAAGTAGAAAACCTTACAGACACTGTACCATAAGGATGTTAGCAAGTTGACTGAAGAATATCACATTAGGCATAGCTTTATATCAGTGTAAGGAAGTCTGTGAGAAATCCACTCTTTGGAGGTACCGCAGGTATAATGAAAGTGTTTGTCATGTAAAACTTAATACCCTAGTTCTCCTTCTCCTAAATACTATGGGCTTCGAAGACTTCCTATTGTTATTTCATTGTAGCCCTGGTGAGCATGATCATACAAGGTCAGACGAGATCGCCTCAATGCGATTGACCAACTATTCTGCTGACCAATGAAACTTATTTGAAAACTGCACGTCCTTATTTAAGGTACTTTTTTACCATGGCTCTGATTATATATGAGAATAATGAATTTCCTGTTGATTAACAGCCCACTGGGTTGAAGGAACATTATGAAACTCTTCTACCAGAGAACAATCTCAACTCAGCTCCAGCAACTGACAGAAATCGAGGATCAAAGACATAGTCACTTACTGCATCTGTCCACCGGGAAACACACCTGGACAACTTTATAATATCTGAAAAAGTTGTAGTGCTGCTACATAATTGGGTAGAATGCTTTCGATGATAAATATATACATTTTCCGGTGAGTCACCTTTAATGGTTAGCCAGTCAATGATTGCTACAATTCCTGTGTGTACACAAAATACTGCTCTTCCTAATTCCCACCTTTTTGCATCGGTAGGACTGGGGTCAAAAAGTTAAATTCATAATTCTGTAACAGTTTGCTCTTGCAAGGGACCTATTACACTATCTCACTGAACTGTTTACCAGTCAGAAGATGGCAAGTCCTGTCACAAAATGGCCCCCATTTCTTTTACCCGACATGTGCCTCTTATGTGACTGCTGCTCTCACACAATCAAACACTCTAATTGGAGGTGTTTATGAGACTATGGGGGAAAACTCTTCACAAGCCTCGCTAAAAATAAAGAAACAAATCAAACAAGGGATAAGAAACATTTGTTTTTAACTGGTAGAAAACAAACATTTCCAATGATTAATTATTCATTACAGCCTTCTGCGTCTCTTTATTGTTTTCACCTCTGATTGCAAATTTTCATTGGAATAATCCTATTTATCACCGAATATATTGAAAGTGCACAACATCGTGGAGTTTTTTTTTACAGATTTACTTTCTTCTTCTCGTCTCCAAGGTTGTTTTATAAAACAGAACACAGAATCTACGGCCTGAAGTACAAACCTGTTTTGTGATCGTAAATGCAGCGATTCGCTAAAAAGGTCTGTTTGAAGCCACAAAATTAGGGCGATATGTATCAACATTCCGTTTTGCGATTCCTAAATAGCGATTTTTAAGGAATCGCTATTTAGAAATCGCAAAATGGTATGTATGTACAAAATCGCTTCTTTTTTGGCGATTCCTTAATATTCCTTAATTGCGATTAGAAAATTGCTAATCGCAATTAAGGAATAATTTCCCATTCATTTCTATGGGCCAGGAGGCTCATAGGAATGAAGGGGAAATTTGCGATTCGCAATTTGCTAATCGCAAATTGTGATTATTTTCAAGGGTGCAGGGGTGTCCAAAGGACACCCTGTTGCACCCCTGAAATCTGCATGGGTGCACATGTGGCGCACATACATGCCCTAAGGGCATGTCTGTGCATCACATGGCACTTTGAAAAATGATTTTTTTTTTATTTTGGATGGAATTCGCGCAACATACCACCAACTAGAAGTTGGTGGTAATTTGCGATTCCTTAAGGCCAATTTGCTATTTTTGTTTGCTTCTTACATTGTATTTAAGGAATCGCAAAATTTGCGATTCCTTAAATGCAATCGCAAAATAAGGAATCGCAGATTTTGCGATTCCTTATTCTGAACCACGTTTTGTTTAATACATACCATTTAGCAAATTCGCATTGGCAAAGGCCGAAATTCTGCGAATTTCGGCCTTTGCGAATGCGAATTTGCTTGATACATATCGCCCTAAGTTTTTGTATGTGTTGCTTTCATGTTAGGAGTCGGTAAACTTTTACAGACTGATACAATGGAATTGTGAATGACACTGATTTGCAGTTTGGAAGGAGCATGTTGTAGGCATCCCTTCTAAACTGCGTATCAGTATGTGATGTATTAATAATTTGTGACCATATTCTGGCTGCAAAATATTGAAAAATTACTAACATCTAATTTGAGGAGATAATACATTTGCAAAAAAAATGAGATTTTTTTCTTCTTTTTTTGAATTAAAAAACAGTTTGTAGGCCACTGCTAATAATCAAAGAGACTTAAAATACGTTTTCTTTTAAAATGCAACTCGTTTCCTTTTAAGGAAACAGGCTGCTTTAATAGAAATATTTTAAAAAGAGTTTACTTTATTTAAAATCGATGACAGGCATAGTGGTCAGTTGACCACAGCAGGCTACCATCGCTGTGATGGTGTCTAGTTAGAGTAAGTCGCAATATCTAAGCTAATAGAAGGATTTTGCGACCTGACCTGACCTATTACTACAAAGGTCGATTCACAAAGTTTTGGTCGAAATTTGCAACTAGTGTTTTGTACCTCAGACCTCTAGGTCTTAGGGCCATATGTATCAACATTCCGTTTTGCGATTCCTAAATAGCGATTTTTAAGGAATCGCTATTTAGAAATCGCAAAATGGTATGTATGTAGGAAATCGCTTCTTTTTAGCGATTCCTTAAAATTCCTTAATTGCGATTAGCAAATTGCTAATCGCAATTAAGGAATAATTTCCCATTCATTTCTATGGGCCAGGAGGCCCATAGGAATGAAGGGGAAATTTGCGAATCGCAATTTGCTAATCGCAAATTGTGAATATTTTCAAGGGTGCAGGGGTGTCTCAAGAACACACTGCTGCACCCCTGAAAATGACATGTGTGCGCATATGGCGCACATACATGCCCTAAGGGCGTGTATGAGCGTCACATGGCACCTTTTGATTTAAAAAAAAATGCTTTTTTAAAAGAATTCGCAACTTACCACCAACTAGAAGTTGGTGGTAATTTGCGATTCCTTAATGGCATTTTGGAATGTTTTTTTTCCTTGATACATTGCATTTAAGGAATCGCAAAATTTGCAATTCCTTAAATGCAATCGCAAAATAAGGAATGGCAAATTTACCGATTCCTTATTTTGCACCAAAAATGTTTCATACATACCATTTAGCGAAAATGGGTTCACAAACGCCTGAATTCTGCGAATTTCAGCGTTTGCGAACCAATTTGGCTTGATACATATGGCCCTTAATGAGCAAAACCTTTTCGTGTTTGCAAAGTGTGCAGTTAATAAAATGGTATGGATTGGGACTACACCAAGTGCAAAAGGTACTGTATGTTCTTGGATTACGTTCTTTCATATGTCTAACAATTCATGTTATGTAATGTTTTTGGTCTGTACACATTTTGGCCCAAATGAATGTGTTCATAAACGTAATTTTTGTTACATGGATGTAAAACACTTCATCTACAATGTTTGTTTGTGTCTACAACTGTTTTTTTTAAACAATGAGTTGAGAAAGAGGACTCTTGGCTCATTCCCTTGAAATCGTTTTGATTAATCAGTTTTTGGGCGTAATATATTTTAGTGTACACCATTGCAAAACACTTTAAGTAAAAACAGGTCAAATCATTGATGCATGGAGAAACAATAGTTTGGTTTCTCCAATTAAGAAAACATTGGATTGATGGTCGTGGAGGTATTTTTTAATGATAAATTAAAAGAAAATGTTGGCATTCCGTAAATGCAAATGCTGCCATGGGGGTCTACTGTCCCTCGCAGGCCTCCATCCATATACTCGCAGCCCGTTCAACAATATTCACAATCAGAATCCTGCTCATTATTAAGGCAGAATTTTGCAAAGTCTAACGAATAGACATTTAGCGCTGCAAAACTTTAGTACATCCTTTGCAATGCAAAATGTAGTTCAGGTCAGAAAGCTGTTGGTGTGCAAAAACCCTGATTTCCTTACAACCCAATCTTTTTACAACGGGTCCTTGCTGGGTAGACTAATAAGATCTGGAATTCACAAGGAATAACTCGGGTGGTCAAAGGTGTAACTTAATGACTGCGGAATGCTTATTTACCTACTGATCAATAATTTAAGACTGACAACATGGCTACGGGCTGTATGTCAGGATATCAAGGTCAAGAATATCAACCCGCACATATATTAACTCTTCAGTATTGACTACCAAGATATCCGCAAGCTCACTATGCATACGGAAGTACAGATTTACTATTTTCAACTCCACATCTGCTTACTTTGATATTAAGTTGGTTGTTGATATGCTGGAGAAAAGATATGTGAAGCTCAATATTTAATCTTGATTGTTATGGTAAACGCACCACAAAAAAACTACTGATTTGTTTTAAATAGGAGTACCCCATTCTCTACAAATTAACCTTTCAATTGCCTTTCCCTGTGCAACGTCAATCATTATGAGAACCATCTTAACAATATTATTGTCTTTTCAAACTTTGCAGAAGTCATGCATCGCACTCTTTCCTCCAGTGTGGAAGATCCTTGATCACACCACCCTAGGCATGCATTGTCCATTCCATGTCACAGTTGTCTCCCTATAAACTGGTTTATTGGTTTCTGGTGGGAACCTTTTGTGTCCCCTGTTGTTCAACAGTTAAAGGATAGTAGGTACTCATTACCCTCTAGACCTGTCCACTACATCACACTGATAAACCCCACAGACCACCGATGCTGGTTATGATCTTTTTTTAAGATGTTTAAGTAGTGACTGTTTTAGCTGACAAAAGTCTTATATAAAGAGGCCCCAACTTTAGATAAGGATAGGAGGCGTGATTCACAAAAGGTAAGGTCAAGAAGTTGGAAATTTGCTAATGTATGATTTATCCTATGATTGAAGCACATTTCTCACTTTTTAGTCAATCCTCAAAGAATGCCAGAAGTACTGCTCAATCCCTCAAAACATGTGACAGTTGTGGTACCCACATGTTTAACTATTACAAAGGCAAAGTTGTACCATGTTCACATTTACGCATATTGAAATGGAACACAAATGTACTTCTTAACTTTTTGTTTCTCTGTGAAGGAAATAACTTTCATCCTGGAGACATCCCTTCTTCTACACCCACGTTACTCCTGTTGGTGTTCTCTCCTATTTTCCAACCTGGAAATACACTCTCTCTTGCCCAGTGTGCCTTTCCAGGGTAGGAAATACCTCCAAAACTTCACAGGTGGACTCATCTAGGAAAATGCACATACCCACCTCTACTACTAAATCTGCAAATAAGGAAACCCCACCTCCCTGGAAGAATGTTCACACTTCGGATTGCACATAGAAATGTTTGCAAATCATGATCCCCTTCAATCAGGATCCAGAATTGTGGTGCCCAAACTTGGAATTTTGCAGATCTTAGTTGAATTTTGATGCACAAAATTCTGTTAGGATTAGGCCTGTTAATAATTCTGACTTTATGCTGGGAATTTCTGAAAAGATATAGTGTTTATGCATCCGTGAACATTTCAATAGCAATGGTCCTATAGTTCCCTTATTTCTAACATAGCCTTCTACAATAAAGTGCTGCTGAAGGCTGTCTGGTTGGTAAATGGAAATATGTAATATAAATGTTTCGCTGTGCATTTTGGAGGTTGTTTGCTTTCCAAGTATTGTTCTTGTCATAACCATGAAAGCTTATGAATGCCATTATCTAATATGTACTTATATTTTACTTAGTGACAAATATCCGTAGTGTATATGTAAACAAAACATAAATTGTGAATTTCGCAAAGGCCAGGTATTCTGTGTGCTCCTCTAAATTGGTCCGCCAATGATCAATTTACTTTTTCTGTGGACAATACCTAAAAAATGTAAACATTTTATTATTTTGCTCACTACTACTATATAGAGAGAGGCTATGCTCTATCATTTGCTCTCTAGAGCCCCATGTTATAAAACAATCTAGGACTGTGAATCTTCCTTTAAAATAACAGTACACTTTCTCCCACTGTACACACACTCCCTTCATCAGGTAGGAAAAACTCACATCTCTCAGATTGAATGTGATTTCCAGGTTGCTCCAGAAGCAGTCAGAAAAGGTGGGGTACATTTCCAAGACCTCCAGCAGGTCCTCACGCTGGATCTTGTGCAGGTCGCAGTAGGTTAATGCTCTCACATCGGCACTGGACTTCCCTGGTCGACCGTAGAGGTTGATGGGCTCACCGAAGATATCATTCTTCCCTATGGACAATGAGTCAAGGGGGTTAGAATCAGTAAGACGGTGGATGATATTGGAAAACCTAGAGCCATCCCAGTCATCACGTGAATAACTCAAGACGAGCAGGTGGCCTTCTTTTGAATCACTGTTGTGCCTCTGAGAACAAAAAAACATTGGCTGAGTGTACAGCTTAGCCATTTGACACACTGCTAGAAAGTCTTAGCTATATTGTTCTTAGTAGAAAGTGACCACCAGCATTGCATGTATGCATGCAGTGATACTTGTGTAGTGTGAACCTAGATGGGAAGCAACAAAGTGCTATACAGTCGGTGGGTGCCCAACCGTACATTTCCAGAGAATGTACAGTCAGGCAAGTTGGTCCTAATTGGGCATTCACCTTACCTTCCAACTACTATTACCTTTACCACCCTTGTTTTATAAGATGAGGAATTTATATGAATGTCATTGTTCTGGCTAAGGATATATAGATGTGGAAGAGCCTCAGTCAACAATAGTAAGTAAACCAACTCTTTTCTTGACTAGGAAGCTCAGTGGCGAGTTCATACCGCTTGTCCCTCTGTTCGGGTGGATAGAGCGGAGTTCATGGAACACTGACTCCACTTCCCCTTCTCAGATATTTGCAACCATTCGGTGCTCCCTCTTATCTACATGATGTTAAATGGCAGTCATTACAAAAATAGGGGGTATTTTAGAATGAGTTCCCACAGCTACCAATTTGCCAGTGCTTTTAAATTAAAATATTTTCTTTTGTCCAAAAGTTGCCCATGTTGTGGATTGAGCCGCAGGTTTCGGTTCCATAGTTATTCTGTTATCATTAAAATATTAGCCTATGTTATAATGAAATGTAATTTTCTAGAGAGGAGCACAACTATGTGTTAACTTGCTGCAATATGTCCCAGCAAATAATTACAGTCAGGACTTTGAATAGCTAGATTTGTATATGTAGACCAGGGATCCAAGTGAGAATCAGAACAGAGTGGAACTTTGAGTCACACAAAGAGTCAGTATCTGTATCAAAGTACTGTCACACTCTTCAGAAGTAACTAGGCATGAAGTCATGGGTCAACATAATGAATGACTGAACGAAAGTTAAAAGTAAACTCATAATTAATATGTTAGTTCTTCCTTATGGAGCTCTAGAATATATACAGTTTTTAGGTCTCGGCTAGCGTAGGCTGCGCTTGCGCAGTCTCGCTGGCGAGATTTTATGTTTTCTAGTAGGGAGGTAAACGAGCTAGCTCTTCTCCATTGGCTGGCTTCCTAAACGGCGGCCAGCCATTGGAGAAGAGCTTTGTCTGTAACTTTAAGCCCCATCCATTTCGGATTGAGGGGCATGTTTTTTGCTGTCCTTTCTCTTCGTGACGTCTTCAGTCACTCAACAAAAAACATGCCCCCCAGTCTGAAAAGGACGGGGCTTATCCGCAGCTGCTGCCACCATTTTGCTCACGTGCCCTTTAATCCTACCGCCAGTCCCCTCTCCACACTCTACGGGCGCCACCCCGCACCTTTAATTATTTAATTTACGTGGGTGCCTACTCGCGACTTAATGTTTTATTTAAATATTTAATTTGCGCGGGTGCCTCTGTGAGCTGCATGTGCCCGGCTTCCACCGACTCCTCCTCCCCCCATCCCCCCATCCCCGGCCGAGAGCAGAGAAGGCTTCCCCCGCTGCATGCGCCCGCCTTCCGCCAGTTCCTCCTCCCCCCTACCCCGGCCGAGAGCAGAGAAGGCTTCCCCCGTTGTCTGCGTGTGTGTGGGGGGGGATCTGTGTGTGTGTGTGTGGCTCTGTGTGTGTGGGGGGGGCACTGTGTGTGTGTGGCTCTGTGTGTGTGTGTTTGTTGGGCTCTGTGTGTGTGTGGGGGGCTCTGTGTGTGTGTGTGGGGGGGGGCTCTGTGTGTGTGTGTGGGGGGCTCTGTGTGTGTGTGTGTGTGAGGGGGCTCTCTGTGTGTGTGGGGGGGCTCTGTGTGTGTATGTGTCTCTCTGTGTGTGTATGTATGGGGGCTCTGTCTGTGTGTGTGTGGCTCTGTGTGTGTGTCTGTGTGTGTGTGTGGCTGTGTGTGTGTGTGTTGGGCTCTGTGTGTGTGTGTGGGGCTCTGTGTGTGTGTGGCTCTCTGTCTGTGTGTGTGTGCGGGGCTCTGTGTGTGTGTGTGGGGGGGGCTCTGTGTGTGTGTGTGTGTGTGTGTGTGTGTGGCGCTCTGAGGGTGGTGCTCTGTGTGTGTGTGTGGCACTCTGTGTGTGTGTGGCACTCTGTATGTGTGTGTGGCGCTCTGTGTGTGTGTGTGGTGCTCTGTGTGTGGGTGCAAATGCAATAGGTCTTGCATTTGCGAGAGATTAAGCTATTGGGATTGTAAATGACAATGCCATTTATTTATATGTTTTAAAAACAAAAATAATGTCATGAGCAATGCCAATAGTTCTAACGTTAACAAAGACGAGACCATTGCATTGTAAATGCTTGTTGTATATATGTGCATTTAAATACTATAAAGAACACTATCAGCCTGATTCATGTAGCTAATAGCGCTCTCAAAAGGGCCAGATTCTGAGAATCTGGCCCTTTGCGAGTGCGATTTTTGCATTTGGTATTCACAATCCCAAATGCAAAAATCGCTATTTAAGAATTCGCATATTTGCGAGGAATGGCATTTAAGGAATCTCTAATAGAGATTCCTCAAATGCTATTCATGACACAAAAAAAATTGCGATTTTACACTTTTGGGCTGCTATTTACCGAGAGGTCAGACCTCTCGGTAAATAGCAAAAACTCAGAAAAATGCTTTTAAAAGCATTTTTCTAAGTTGCATGTTGCACACACACATGTCCTTTGGACATGTGTGTGCGCAACACCTGTTCAAATGTGCATTTTAGGGGTGCTACAGGGTGTCCTTACGACACCCCTGGCACCCTTCAAATCGCTATCTGATTTGCGAGTAGCAAATTGCTACTCGCAAATGAGGGATACTCCCCATTCATTCCTATGGGCCTTTTGGCCCATAGGAATGAATGGGGAGTCATTCCTTTTTTTGCGAGTAGCAAATTGCTACTCGCAAATAGAGAACATGTAGGAATCGCTATTGATTTAGCAATTCCTACATGAATGCCGTTTTGCGTGTCCTCAATAGCGAGTCGCTATGATTCGCTATTAGGCCACGCAAAACGGCCCGTACATGAATCAGGCTGCTTGTCTCTGATCATCATGCACTTTTGTTTTGAATTTAGAGGTGGAGCAGTGGAGGTTTGTGCTTTGCAGCTCCTTTAATATATTTTGGCCCGACATTTATGGACCCCAAGTTGGTACATGTACAAGTGTCTATGGTGTGAGGTCTTTCAAATGTTGGGAATGGGCTAAAAGTAAGTACATTAAGATTAAATCAGGGGGGTGTTTCCTGGCTGGCAATGGAGTAGGATGCCTGGAGAGTAGCTCCCTAGTCGGCCGGAGGACCCAGAGCAATTTTTGCTGACTGAATGGCGGCCAAGCTATAGCATCTGGTGGTGCTAGACCCCTGAGAGGCAGTGGTGGCAATGCGCAGCCTGATTTTGTCCGACACAAGGATTTAAGGGTAATCAAATCGCTATGGATGATTACGGGATGAGTGCAAGCAAGACGGTGGACGTCAGCCGACCGATGAAGCTATGAGCTTAGTGCGGCAGTTACAGCACGTGGCTGCCTACCCCAGTGAAACTGAAACGCCAGGGCAGTCGACAAACTGTGGCCAGGAGACAGGTGGGGGCGCCAGGGGGCACCCTGATGGCAAGCGGCCTGGGACTTTTCTTCATATCCTCCCTCTCTCCTTCCTCACAAACTACCCCCCGTGCACGCAACGATGACCACTGTAGGGCCCGAAAATACTCTCTGAGACCTCCTCCTGGACAGGGCTAGGGAGCTGTATGGCAGATATCCGTTACTGGCATTTGGGTATTGTGTGTGGAGGTAGCATGTCCTCCCATTTTTTTTCCTCCACTCTCCTTCATTGATTGTGGACACTGGACCTTGGTGGTCGGAGAACAGGGCTAACACAAGGAGACGACGAACGGAGCACTGAAACGTTTCAGACACTCACCCCCAATCTCAGATCTGGGTTGAACCCATCATTGTTCTTTAGCTCACTTCACCACCCCAGTTAAGACCCAGCCATATGCAAATCGGTCTTGATCCTATGCCTCATGGGAACAGTCAAACCTAAACTGCCAAACCAGGTCCTCCCTGGACCGGAAACAAGCATCCTGGGACTGGTTTCGGTGTAACACCCCTCATCAGCCAGCCTAGCTTGAATCCAGTGGCAAAGTGAGCAAGGGACCCACGTCTGGGCATACCCTGCCAACTTAGGGCAAACAAAGCAAACACAAGGAGAACAGGGTCAGCCAGAGAGGTGTTGACGAACTCTTTGTGCCCGGTGTACTACGGCTACAGTGTATGGAATGCTTCGAAAGGGTATATGGACTCTGGGGGCCGACTGACACCTTTAGCAACAAAAAGGGCTGCAACTGGGGGCCAATGTGCTGCACTTGCTCACCTGTGAGAGTTGTCAGAAGCCACTAAGAGTGTAAGGAGTCTTTATGCACTGCTTCTGAAAGCAATTCAAGTGAACAGAGCTTAAGCCTTGGACACAAACATGGTTAAGCAAAGTGGGGGGGGGGGGCACAGAGGCAACAGCTGGGGACAACTACCAGGATAAGGAAGAAGGTGCCACCAACCTCGAGGCACACACTGTGGCGATCTTGGCAGCCATGAATGACACAAAAGATTCCCTGTAAATACAAATTGCAGTAGTCGCAGGAGAGGTGGGGCTACTGTGATACAGTTACAAAAAACTGGCAGACAAAAAACTGGCAGACGGAGTCAAGGAGATCGAAGACGGATGTATGACATTACAAGGCATGCTTTTACATCGCATGCCTTTACAACGCTGTTTTTACAATGCATGCCTTTACAACGCATAGTGCTTTGGGGCGCTGGATAGTGAATAGTTTAATTTACTATTCCAACTCCAGTCCCCGTGGATAGTAGGGAAGGTGTTGGATAGTAAATTAAACCTATTCCCTATCCTAGAGCGCCCCCCCAGCGCAATGCGTTGTAATGGTTTGCGTTGTAAAAGTTGCGTCGTAAAGGCACTGCGTGGTAAAAGTTGCGTTGTAAAGGATGTTTCCCATCGAAGACACCATAGGGACGACATTGCCACAGGTTAAAGACCTAATTCAGAAAATTTCGTCTATCGAACAAGAGGTATGTCAACTGGCGAATAGACTTGAAGATGTGGAGGGCAGCTCTGGACACCACAACATGCACCTGGTGAGGGTGGCGGAGAAAGAGGAGGGTCCATCCCTGGAGCTCTATGTGAAAGACTACTGTCAGGAACAGTATTACAAGGCAAGCTGTCCCACTTTTGTTTAGTGGAAGGGGCTCATAGAATCCCGGGTTTTCCGCCACTGCCAGGGGTAAACCACGCCTGATGACTGCTCATTTAATGAATTAAGGGACAGAGATGTGATCCTCCAAGCAGCAAGGAAGCACAGCCCCTTGACAATAGATGAGTTCAAAGTTAACCTATCTCTGGACTACATCCCTCTGGTACAGAAACAAAGGGGGCGTACGTCCCAGTCAAAAAGATGCTGTGCCAACTAGACCTGAAATACGCCCTCCTCTAACCAGCAAAACTGCGGGTTGCCACGAGGGGAAAACACACTTTATGATTACGCCGCAAGAGGCATGAACATGGCTGGAAAACCGGGCTTTGGTCTGAACAGCCGCAGGGAGTGGAGGTAGGGGAGTGATGGACAAAGGCGAGGACCCACCATAGGAACAATGAGGAAAACAACAATGAATTCCCAACTAAGGATCAGATAAAAACAGTACAAGAAAAGGTGGTCCTAGAACTCAAACATAATAGAGACATCTTGGGAAATAGCAGATGGAGATCTCTTGTCCTAGAGGGAGGGGGCAACAGCTCAGAGACGGACCACTGCTCAGAGGACAACAAGTTACCTATAGTCATGCCTATGACAGAGGATCAATTGGGATAGTGGGGTCCCCAAGGATAAAAAAAGTCCTCTACTCGTGGAAAGGAGCATTAAATCATTATCTAGTGTGATCAATCAATTATTGCATTCAATAAGAATCAAGTCTGTAGGCAAGCTTTCTTTGAATAAAAGTTCTGAAGTTTATTTGTAAACATATCTTTAAAAAAAAACTTGATCCAAGAACTTATATAACATGAATCCAATCAGCCTATGCGCTTCGTATCGTCGGCACTGTGTGACACACAGCGGGATTTATCGGACCGGCTGAGGAGCTTACGTGCAGAATGGCAAAACATTATTGAAGAGAAATAATCCCCCATGAATGGGATGAGAAGAAGAACTGATGAATACCTTTGAGGAAAGAACTGATAAAACACAAATATTGAGCCCTGATGACGTCCAAGTGTGGACGAAACGCGTAGGCTGAATGAATTTACACTATGTGAGTTCTTGGATCAAGTTTTTTGAAAAATATATGTTTACAAATAAACTTCAGAACTTTTATACAAAGGAAGCTTGCCTACAGACTTGATTCTTATTGAATGGATTAAGTGATTGATCGCACTAGATAACGATATAACGCTCCTTTCCACGAATAGAGAATTCTGTGAGGATTGTGGCCTAGCAGCGGTGGACCACGGTTGTTTGAACAAATACGGGACTACTGAGTAATGACCAGGAAACCCCACCAGTGCAAGGCCCTCACCGCCTTTCATATTGGATATAAAGGATTAAAAGTCCTTGCACTGCGAGACTTAGCTCTGGGGGCATAACCCCGGGGGGAAAGAGGGAGCACATTAAGTGATCAGAACATCTGGAATGATGAGTGAACCTTTGGACAATAGTAGTAAGGTGACCATTGGCCGCGCCCCAGTGATAGAGTCACTGCCAAGTTTATTGGTGGGTTGGTTTGGGGAATACACATACCATGAATTTTGGGGGTGGTTAGTTTTAAAATCAGGACATGGTACTGTAGGGCGAGGGGCAGCCTTTAAGGGGAGACTTCTTAGGTTAATACTCCAAGCTCTCAGTAGTCATAGTGCAGTTGTCCACTTGGTACACACATGACGGGGAAGGAAGGCACGCATTTGGCATGATACAGGTTAGACAGTTGTCATTACTAACGTGCAATGTGTTTGGGTTGGGCAATAAGATCAAAAAGAGTTTAGTCCTCACGGCCCTCAATAGATACCAACTGAACATCGTATACCCTCAAGGGACACACTGCATATACGCATAACACAGCAGTATAAGGAGGGGTAGATACAAACTGGTGGGACACTCTCAATATAGATCTGTGTCTAGGGGCGTGCTGATCCTTATTTGTAGGTCATTCCCGTTCTACACGCTGCACACCTGGATAGAGACAAAAGGGTGCTAACTGGCAGTGCTAGGTGAACATGAAGGTGAATCCTTGATGCTGATCAATGTCTATGCTCCCTCTGGGCTCCAGAGGGTGACACTTAAGAAACTGGGTGACTTACTGGTATGGACCCGGAAGACATGTACGATTGTGGGAGGCAATTTCGCGCTTGAACAGAACTAGTTTGAGAACGGAAGGGGAAGCGACAAAAGAAGACTGGAGAATTTTGCGCGGGCAATGGGACTATGACATATGGAGGCCGATTCTTGGGGACGTGAGGGGATATTCTTTTTATTAGGGGGTCCCACAATGACATCCACATTAGCTGGGAAAACCGCTGTAGACTGAAAGCGTGTAGAATATCAATAAGTAGCCAAACGTGAGGATAAGAAGGTGTACGTAGAGAAAAAAAAGAGGATACATGCAGAGACGTTTTAAGTCATGGGCAAAGTGGGCTCTGGCTTAGAGCCCAGCTTTCAGGAGGCCCCCTTATAGAGCCAGCTATGTTCTGCAGAGGCTTACCCTGATGACATTCAGTACATCTTAAACAATTTGTTTTAAATTCTGTTTTCCTTTCATTTATTTTAAATGTGGGTGATATGTGAGAGTCTATTATAGACACTTGCAGAGAAATGCTGTGTTTATGTTTCATGCAACATTTAAAAAAAAGTTTCTTTTTGATCAAAACAGGACCTCACGTAGGAGAAATGAGAGGGCATCACTGAGATTATTTGCAGTAACATTAGTGAGCTGCTGCTGTATTACATATTGAAAACACAAGTCACTCTCCTTGAATATTACATGGACAATCTTTTACAATTTGGACGAGCGTGCCTGGGCGCTGTCAGTGACCTGGCCAAAGAGGTCATCAAAAAACTGAAATTGGATCTTAAATTCAAAGCTGTTTTGAACAGGGCCCCCAGAAATCTGTTAAGCCTAGGGCTCGAGAATCCTTAAGATGTCCCTGGATACAAGAGGTAGGAAACAAGGCAGGTAAACTAATAGCATGGGTCGGCAGCAGGGAAAGGGAATTGAAGACAACCTCCAGGTAGGTTGTGAGAGGCAGCCAGGACATAATAGGTGAATTAGCAAACTATTATGAAAACTTTTATAACTCAAGATCAAGAGTTGCAAATTAGGCTGTCCTAGAATGTATACGTGACTGCCCCATGAGGTGACTAGACCTTGGAAAAATGAAAGACCTCGAGGCTGATATAACAGTGGAAGAGATATCCTCAATAATGCAACAGATGCAATCAGGGAAGACCCCAGGTTCTAACGGACGTTCCCAAACTAAATAAGTGGACTACAGCCCCCAGTGTGTGGCATATAAGGAGGCATTTCAGCTGGGAGAACTACCAGCAGGCATTCATCAATACCATGATCCTTATTCCTAAAGCAGGCAAGCCCTGAGACAGGTGCGATTTCTATTGGCCGATATCCCCACTTAACACTGACATAAAAATACTGCCCAAACTATTGGCTAATAAACACTGGACAGTAGCGATAGAACTGTTCCACCCAGACCAAAACGGGTTTGTGTCGGGTTGTTTGACCACGCTGAACCTGAGTGCCGGGTGACAGCCCTGCTGGATGCCAATAAAGGCTTCGACTCAGTGGAATGGAAGTATCTTTTTGGAGTATTGGCCAAAATGGACTTGGGCCCAAATTCAGACGATGGGTCAAACTACTTTATGATAGGCCTGTGGCAAGATTACGGGTTAACGGATGCTCCTCTAGGGAATTTTGTATATGCCGGGTACACAGCAGGGATGCCCTCTCTTTCCAATGTTATTTGTGTGAGTAATAGAGGGACTAGCTGAATGGGTGAGGTTAGATACACAGATCTAGGGATATGGGGCTGCTCTTCCATTGGAGCAGAGGAGCGTCGCCCCACTTAAATTCCGCAAAGCCTCAGAGATGGAAAATAAAATGGTAATGTGTTACCATTTTATTTTTCATTATCCCATCCTGAACAGAGTGGCAGCAGGGACGAGTGGTAGGCAGAGGTCTGCCTGTGCACTGGTTAAAGTGCGCATGTCTCTTTGGCCTGTGTTCTTGCGACAGCCAGTCAGACACACGCACTTTAAACCTCTCAACCCAGCTATCTTAAGACAGCTGGATTAAGAGCAAGTGCAGGCCTCCAGCACGCCTGGAGGTTGCGAGAGAGCAGCGCCTACCAATCTGGGCACTCTTCTCACGCTGGTTAACAGCATGGGAGCAGTGCCAGGATTGGGCCAGGGAGTTTGCTGGGTCCCACACAGCAGTCGAGGAAAGAAGAGATCCGGAGCAGCAGACGTATCAGGTAAGTTTTGTAATTTTGTTTTACATTTTATTCCCCCCCCCCATAGATGGCAGCTACCACTGGTGGAGTTGGCCGGGTGGGTCTGGATGGGAGGAACGCATATAGCTATTTGGAGATGACATTTTGCTATACCTGATAAGAGTGTCTTCGACAATCCACAGACTGAAAGATATCTTCCACTTTTTCTGCAAAGTCTCTGGGTTTGCAATAAATTGGGATACATTCCTACTATTTCTGGTGAGAGAGTGGGACCCAGGGGAGTTACATGTCCTGCCACTGAGTGTGGAAGTGGATAGATTTAAATACCTGGATATGTGGGTTACCAAACACCCAAAGTCGCATTATGAGGTGAACTTAACCCCTCACCTAACATGGCTAGACCGAGATGTTAGGCACTGGCAGTCGCCGCCGCTTTTCCTACTGGGTAAGGTGCCTATGTTTAAAATGTAGGCACTTCCCAGATTTCTTTACGTACTCAAGAACTCACTGTATATGATCTCGGACTCATTCTTTGCAAGTGTGGGCCCACTAGGAAGTCAACTGTTGTTGGAGGGGACCAACCCCGGGTAACACTGCAAGACCTGCAAAGATCCAATTATGAGGGCGGTATATCACTATCGAGCATTAGGAAATACTATGAGGCAGCACGGGTGTGTGTGGTTAATCACTGGGCATAAGCTGACAGGGAGGACCCAGAATTTTGCTATGATAGGCTGGGAATGGGTGAAAAGAGTTACATACAGGCACTCTACGGGGCAAGCAAGGATCAGAATGCTCTCGTAACGCTGGTGGATGTCTTGAAAAAGCTGATCTGGGAGATGGGATGGTGAAAGAGGCTAACCCGAGGACTCCACTGTGGGAGGGAACCAGAATTCGCCAAGCGGCAACCCTAATGGGATAATATAGGTATCATAACCCTTGCAGATGTATGGGGCACAAACAGAGGGGTCCCATTCGCCCACTTACAGGCCGAATACCAAAGGTCGTGGACACAATGGTTGAAATACGGCAAATTGAGAAATGCCCTAAACAAATGTGTGTCTCCTAATGAGGAGGCACAAGAGGACTCCCCACTAGAAATAAGACTGTTGGATGAGCCGGTCAAAAGAAAACAGATTTCCCTAGCATGTGGGACTTTCATCAGAAACACACAGACCATCCTAGCTAAACTGCAGGATAGATGGTTGTGGGGCAGCAGAGACCTGTACGAGGAGTACTGGCGAGAGGCACTAATATTCCCAGCAGAGGTGGCCATTCCAGCAAACCTCCACCTAATTCAACCCAAAATTATACACAGGGTATTATATAAACGCACACTACTTCCCAGACTAGGTAGAGCTACAGGCACACATTGTCTCAGAGGATGTGGGCAGCAGGGCAATTTCTACCATACACTATGGAGTTGTCCCAATATTAGGGGTTTAAGGGAAGCTGCGCTTAGAAAGATTGAGGAAGTGACGGGCATACCCTCAGATATCGAATCAAGGCTGCCAATATTGGGAGTTTGGGGACAGACAATGTTGGTAATCCTGGGTTGTGTGATAGCAAAACGTGACATCGCTCAAAAATGGGGTTCTGGGAGCCCCAGTCCAGTACCAGAATGCGAAACAGGTATAGAACATTGTAGACTTATGGAGAGGGGAAATAAACCAGGGAAGAGGTTGTCAAAAGAAATCCAAGAAAATCTGGGAGGTTGGAACCACATAAGCATGGCGCTCTCCGGGTATACTTTATAACATATTTGTCCAGTACTGGGAGATGGTTGGATCTCATGACCCCTGCCTCCCCCCACTTGCAGGGAAAACCTCTCTAGGAAAGGACTCTGTGAAACGTGGTGGTGGCGGGGGTGTGCTTGTTTCTTTATCTTGTTTTTCTGTGTGTTACTCATTTTTTTAAAAAAATGTTCATTGAGTTTATAGGTAAGTCAACTGGTTGGGATCTCTCACCACTGTCTGACTATGTTATACATTACTTAAAATGCTTGTGCCAATACCACTTACAGAACAACTGTGGGTCTGTGTCTAACAGCAATGAAACTGATGCACAATATGGAGATAAAATGGCTGCTTTGCACCTTGCAAATGAAGGATATTCTCCAGAGGTCCTTACAGCCCTTTACCCATTAGATGTAACAAAAACAGCTGGTTTACTCCCTGCCAACAAACACAAAAAGTGAACTTAGCAGCAGTCTTGGACTTCCATGACAGAATAAGGAAGAAACTGAAGTATCAAACTCACAATACTCAAGACGAAATTGTAAACCATGGATAAGAAATGACCTAAAGTCCTTCCAACAGCAATCCCTGTGGGTGCTGACTGAGTTAAGGACTGTGAGAAGGTCTGAACCTTAAGAAGAAAAGACTTTGTCAATGCCAATCGTTTTTGGCGTTGGCTGCCAGCCTTCTGACATAATCAGTTCTTGTTTTGTTTGTCATAGTTTTGATAAAACATTATAATTGGGGGAGCTAATGAGCTCATGTCAATATAAAAATTGGCTAAAAGCAAAAATATTGTTTGGCATCAAAAAAAAACAAGTTTCCATGGTAGTCCGTGGCATAGAAGAAAGCTACTTTGTGTGCAAATGTACTCCTTATGAAAAGACAGAATGCTGTCTTTCTAGGACACCCCCGCGCCGCACGGCCACCAGCTGCTGCGTGTGCCTCCCTGCCTTACTGCCTCGCCGCCCGGCTGCCGCCGCGTAACCACGCCCCCTCCATCGAGCGGCGTGGTCCGTGCTCGCCGCTTCTCTCCCTGGTGTCATCGTTGTTAGAATTGTTGTAAATTGTTTAATTTTTACCTCTGTATTGCCTGTTTTGCCTGTTTTGCTGTTTGCTGTCAGTAGCTGCCCTCCGTCTTCCCTCCCCGCTCCCCGCTTCCCGCCACCGCTGCTAACCCCGCCCCTTTCTTCCTTCTGTACCCTCCCCGCTCCCGCCTCCCAGCTGCTCCGCCCCCCGCGCACTTCGCCATATATGGCGACCGTGCGAACGCGCAGCGGGCGCGCCGATTGTGCGCCGAAGGCGCGCCAAAGGTAAGCCCGTCTGCGCCCGTCCGCGCCTGGACCGCGCCCAGTGCCAGGACCCCTGGCCCCCACCGACAGAGGCCGACCCGACGAACCTACAACGCCGCCGAACTCATCGCACTCAACACCGGCGGCATCCCGGGATGTCACCAAGCCACCCCGAAGCACACCCACGGACCCTTCAGCTGCCACGCCTGCAAGTTCACCTGCATCCGGACCTACCCTGCACCAGCACCCGCCAAGCCGAACACCAGCAGCAACCACCTCAAGTGCATCCTGCTCAACACCTGCTCCGTCCACAGACACGCCATCGAACTCTGGAACCTCCTCAACACCACAGCCCCCGACATCGCCTTCCTCACGGAGACCTGGATGAACGCCTCCTCAGCGCCCGACATCGCCATCGCCATCCCAGAGGGCTACAAGATCACCCGGAGGGACCGCACCGCCAACCAGATGGGAGGAGGCATCGCCATCATCCACAGGGACACCATCCGCATCACGACCAACACCGACGACACCCTAACCACCGCCGAACACCTGCACTTCCAGATCCACACCGACCCGAAGACCACCCTCAGAGGCACCCTGATCTACCGACCCCCGGGACCACGCACACGATTCAGCGAGGACATCGCCGACTTCATCAGCCCGCATGCCCTCCCCTCCGCCGACTACATCCTCCTGGGGGACCTCAACTTCCACCTGGAGAACAACAGCGACCGAAACACCATCACCCTGCTCGACAACCTCGCCAACCTCGGACTCAAGCAGCTGGTGTCCACCCCCACCCACCTCGCCGGACACACACTCGACGCCGTCTTCTCATCCAGCAAAGACATCGCCTTCAGCCACGCAACAGGACTCCACTGGACGGACCACAGCTGTGTCCACTTCACCTTCAAAAGAACGACGATCCACCACCACCAGCAACAGGTTGCCCGAAGAAGCTGGAACAAGATCACAGCCGACCAGCTCACCGCTTCCCTGAGCCAGCACCCTCCTGCCGGCTCAGCGAACCCCAGCCAGGCCGCCGACAACCTCACGAAGTGGATCAGCAACTGCGCGGACGAACTCGCCCCTCTGAGGACCCCGCCCAGCAGACCCGGCAGCAGAAAAGCCCCATGGTTCACCAACGAACTCAAGAGCTCCAAGAAGAACTGCCGAGCCCTCGAGAAAGTATGGAGAAGGGAACCAACAATGGACAACATGACCACCCTCAAGCTCGCCACCCGGAAACACCACCAACTGATCCGCGCCACCAAGAAAAATGCATACAAGGACCGGCTGGACAACAACGCACACAACTGCAAGGAACTCTTCAACATCGTGAAAGAGCTCTCCAACCCCAACGCCGGAAACAACGACATCACCCCATCGCAAGACCTCTGCAACTCCCTCGCCTCCTACTTCCACAACAAGATCGCGGACATACACAACAGCTTCAGCATCCAACCGATGCACGCCACAACCGCAGCAACGCCACCCACCACCACCCTCCGCGCCTGGACTCCGATCAGCACCGAAGACACCGTCCGCACAATGAACTCCGTCCACTCCGGATCTCCGACCGACCCCTGCCCTCACCACGTCTTCAACAAGGCCGACGTTGTCATCGCACCCCACCTACGGGACATTATCAACACCTCCTTCGACACCGCCACCTTCCCTGAGAGCTGGAAGCACGCCGAACTCAGCGCTCTACTCAAGAAACCTACAGCGGACCCCACCGAACTCAAGAATTACCGTCCCATCTCGCTCCTCCCGTTCCCGGCCAAAGTCATCAAAAAGACCGTCAACAAACAGCTGGCCGCCTTCCTCGAGATGAATGGATCCCTCGACCCCTCACAGTCTGGCTTCCGAGCCAACCACAGCACCGAGACCGCCCTCATCGCTGCCACCGATGACGTCCGAGCCCTGATGGACAACGGAGAAACAGCGGCCCTCATCCTCCTGGACCTCTCCGCGGCATTCGACACTGTCTGCCACCGCACCCTAGTGCAGCGCCTCGGCAACATCGGAATCCAGGAGAAGGCACTGGAATGGATCACCTCCTTCCTCGACGGAAGAACACAGAGAGTCCGCCTACCACCGTACAAGTCAGAGGCCACCGAAGTCATCTGCGGCGTCCCTCAAGGATCCTCACTGAGTCCCACCCTCTTCAACGTCTACATGAGCCCCCTCGCGGCCATCGCACGCCAACACAACCTCAACATAATCTCCTACGCCGACGACACCCAGCTGATCCTCTCCCTGACCAACGACCCCGCCGCCGCCAGAGCCAACCTGCACGAAGGGATGAAAGATGTAGCCGAGTGGATGACGACCAGCCGCCTGAAACTGAACTCAGACAAGACGGAGGTCCTCATCCTGGGCTCCTCGCCCTCCGCCTGGGACGACTCCTGGTGGCCCCCCGCCCTGGGCACCGCACCCAAACCGACGGACCACGCACGCAACCTGGGCTTCATCCTGGACTCCTCCCTCTCCATGACCAGACAAGTCAACGCCGTCTCCTCGTCATGCTTCAACATCCTGCGCATGCTACAGAAGATCTTTTGGTGGATCCCCACCGAGACCAGGAAGACTGTCACCCAGGCCCTCGTCACCAGCCGACTGGACTACGGCAACGCCCTCTACGCCGGAACCACCGCCAAGCTCCAGAAGAGACTCCAGCGGATCCAGAACGCCTCAGCCAGACTCATCCTCGACATCCCACGAAACAGCCACATCTCCGGACATCTGAGAGACCTGCACTGGCTCCCCGTCAACAAAAGAATCACCTTCCGTCTCCTCACCCACGCACACAAAGCCCTACACGATCAAGGCCCGAGCTACCTCAACAACCGAATCAACTTCTACGCTCCCAAGCGCCACCTCAGATCAACCAGCCACGCCCTCGCCACCGTCCCCCGCATCCGAAGAGCGACAACAGGAGGAAGGTCCTTCTCCTACCTGGCCGCCAAGACCTGGAACTCCCTCCCGACCGACCTGCGCCTGACCCAAGACCACCTCTCCTTCAGGAAGAAGCTCAAGACCTGGCTGTTCGAGCAGTAACGACACCCCCCCCCTAGCGCCGTGAGACCCTACGGGTGAGTAGTGCGCTCTATAAATGTCTTGATTGATTGATTGATTGAATTAGACCGAAGGTAGTCATTGGAAGAAGTGGGCTGGCCCATTGCACCATTCTATATGATTTAGTAAGCGGAATAATACACCAATGACTGAAGAGGGTTGGCTGAAAGCCCCTTATGCTACATATATTATACATACAAATTTAGTAAAATCAAAAGGGGTTTATTTACACCAGACCTAAAAATCAGGAGCCTTGTTGTTGTATATGATGACTGAGAAGCTGAGACTTTTAAAACCACTACCTACAATGTACTCCATGTAATCATTCATATTCGTCCTTCCTGGAAATCTGAAAAGTGTTGCCAGTGCCTCACTGGCCATATAAAAAGGAAATAAAACATTCGTAAATCATTCTTTCCTCAATTTCAAAATAGTTGCTGCATTGTGTGTGCAAAGTGCATTTTTCGACATGAATGTTGCTGCGACGAGACAATGGAACGCATATTGTGTCACGCAATGCAGTGTCCAACTTGATGAAAGTAGATAAAAGTATAAAAAGTATAGAAATGTGTACATTGTTTTCTATACATTTGACATGGCCAGTCACTGCTATTGGCTTTGCCAATTCTAGCTGACTTTAAGAGACTCTGGCATTGGCATATCCATTAGCGGCTACTACCAGGCAGAGGAATAGTACTGGATAGAGCAAGAGAAACCATCCAGGGTATCACCAAGACTGCCATGCTGCACTTGACAGTCTGCGGGGGAGCACCAGCAGGGAAAGTGGAAGGGAAGAGACAGGATAAGGAGAACATTTATGTGTTCACCAAAGCTGCCATCCCGCACCCGGCACACCACCAAAGAGGATCTTAGGGTACAGATTGCGTGAGTTGGTAGGGATTAAAGTACAGAGAGCAAGCACCTTCTAAAGCCCAAGACATGCACTTCCATGAAGTGTTAAACAAGTAATGAAATAAAAAATGAGAACACAATGAGAACACAAAAAGTAGTTCCATGGCAGAAGTTGAGGAGGCCTACACCCTAGTGAAATCATAGCAAGGCTAAACATGCTATGCTCCAAGGATGGGGCAAACACAGAATAGGGAGGAAAGCCAGCAATAAATGTTCAGGGAACTGAGATTGACATGAAAGCCGTCTAATCATTAGCAGGGCAGACTGTGTAGTATTGCACACAACACTGTCCGCAACACACAGCTGGAACAGTCTGTAACGAGACCCCAAAAAAGTAAATGACATGCATGTGCCACTGGAATACAACATTTTTATAGCAAAGACTTTGATTGTACATGGTGAGGACTATTAGTTATAAAGAGATTTTAAAGATGGCCAGTTACCTGTCTCAAGCTTACATATTGAAAGTGTTAACTTTATTTTTATACTAAACTATTGCATTTTTCCTATTTTCACATCAGTTGCATCTCCTCTCATATGTGGCTTAGTAGTCACAGAAATGAATATGCATGGTCGGGAGGTCTACCTCTTAAACATGTATTCAATCCCTTTTCTGACTCAGTTCGCAATCCCAAGTGCACAGAAGTCAATGTTTGGCGGACTGGTTCTCCACCATAAATGTGACCAATATCCAGTTGGCTTTAGTGCAAGTGTATTAGGACACAATGCACTTGTAATAAAGCGGACAGCATATCCATTGGGGTGGAGACCCCTTCTGCAAAACTCTAAATCAGTCCCAGAGCCGGTACTCTTGCCCTGCTGAGGGTTACCCCCTTTCTGATGTGATTAACTGAATCTGCCCCTTCAAGTGTGAATGCTACAGGCTGGGACTGGGAAAAGGAATTGGATCCTTTGTATAGCATATGTTCAGAAAGACTATGCAAAGACTTTTCAAAACTGGTACATTTGCAACTTTGCATACAACTCCAGCCCCAAACCCTAACCTGTTCCATTTAGAAAAATGTAAGCTTCACACTTGGTTAAAAAAGTCACATATCAGCAGAGAAACTCTTTAAATATAGAGAAAATATGGCACACTGTTCCACCTAATTTGTGTTTGACTCTGTGCTACACACAAGTGGAATGGAATATCAGGGTACTGCTTGTTTGCTTGAGTACCAGACTGCGGGAAACTTGTGCACCTCTGACTTGAGGTTATGTTACTGTGGTAACCAGTACTTCATTTGAGCTGGTGGTTCCCAATGGGTTCCACCGGAAGTCTTTTCTTCCCACCAGCACAGTTTTTTCTCCCCTGGCACAATCGTAAAGAAAACAATTCCCACAGCCTCCTGATGCCTTCCCTGTCCCAGATGCAGCCCCCCCAGGCCAAAAATGGAAGTGGGCCATGCCAATTGTGGACGTGAGCCCCGCTAATGGTGGAGGTAAGGTTGATCACACCCGTGGAGGTGGAGAAGGACCACGCCAATAGTGGACGTGCGCTGTTGCCTTCTAAGAACATTTTTGGGGCGACAGCCTTTTTTAACAAAGGTTGTAACAAAGAACCAGTACTTCTGGAGAAAAACTCATGATAGACCACACACACCTCCCTCACAATTCACCATCGTCCCCTCTTCATTGTACAGTTGGAAAAAACATTACTTACACGTGTATTCTTAACTTGTTGTATTTGTTCGTTCCACTGCACTGCTATTTGGCCACCAAACTGTGTATCATTTGCCTGAAGTGATCCTATGAACAATGTAACTCAAATGACTGGACAGATACAGGTTCAAATCACAAGGGCGGAGGTCACGATTTTCGGATTTCTCCCAGAAACATACACCAGAAATACTTCTACTTTCCAGGTGAAATCTGCCCAGATCGGTAACGGGTACATCATTCATTATGCAAATTGGCCTCTTGGATTATACCTTCAACTTTGCTAGCATGAATGGTACAAAGCGGATGAATTAAAATGTCTGTGCACAGACAGAAGGTATCTCTGAAAGGAAATAAATCCATCTCTCTTTCTGCCAATAAGCATCACCAACAATCACCAACAACAAGGATTCCAGGACACCCATGTGATTGATGATGACCATTTGGGGGTGGGGAACACTTGTGACGTCATCTACTAACAATCAAAGGAATGTTCTGTGATTTTACCAGGCCATTGTATCATCCAGATTTTATTTTAGGCACTTCCATTTGTATGGCTGAGTCATTTGAATGTTCTAGGGTTTGAGGGGAATCACAAAGCCGAAAAAAAAAATTGAAAGAGGGGGAAATAATTACAAAACTCCTACCTAGAATGGCCACCACGATGTCCTCTCTCAGAATCTCGATGGAGCCGCGGGAGATGAAGTAGAGGGTGGTCAGCACGTCGCCGTAGTGGACCAGGGTGTCCCCGGGAGGGGCGTGCGTGGTTTTGAACTTCATGGCCAGGGCCCGCAGGCAGCCCTTGGTGGCCCCACGGAAGGCCTTGCAGTTCTGGAGCAGGGTCCGGTTCAGGTGCAGGCAGATGTCAGCCTGCAGGCATTCTGGGAAGCCCTTCAGGACCTGCAGGAGAGGAGGTGGAAGAAGGGGACAGAGGGAATATAGGAGCAGGTCATAAATGGAGCATTGGTTGGTTATATCTTTATTAATCATTCACCAGACACTTATCCCGAAAAACACACCTGGGCCCTGATTACGAGTTGGACAGTACTGGGATAACTGCAGATTTGCATACAAATGTGCTGTTACTGTGTGGTAAATCCTCCCAGTACCATCAATTATGAGTTAAACCCCATGAAATGGAAAAACACATGTGGGGCCAATTTTCAGGTAGCAAAATCACGCGGAATTCACACTCCAGTGGGACTTAACTCTCACATTTACCACATGCTCTGGGCAGGTAGTAAATATATTGTGTGGACCTCTGGGTGGGGTGGGAACTGGGGAAGGGTGTTGGGGGACATAGTAGAAGGGAAGGGGAAGGTCATTTCTGACGGGAGGGTATAAAGTACCCTAGTGGTCCCACTCCTGCATTCAGTAGTGATCAGACAGCCCTTTCATTCACACAAAATGTTTTTAAGCAATAGTCTATTTATCCCAAATTGTGTATCGTCATCTAAATATGTGATGTCTTGTGTAGCCTTGAAAATAATTTACTGTACTGTCTCTGTGCCCCTTTAGTCAGTCTCATTAAGGCAGTGTTGTAACACAATATGATGTAGATTCTCTGGAAGATATAGTAAGGGGTCCCTGAAATTTCACACATTTGGGACACTGCAAGCATACAAAGGCTGTAGGTTGAGTGAGGGTCCCCAAGAATGGTGCCCCCCCCTAGAAGTACAAGGGTGAAGAAGCCTACACTGTTCTTCTGACTGTCGCAGACAAACTTTAAAGCATGGCACTGTCTCAGCCCAGATCAACTCTCAGTTTAAGAGTGTTTATGTAATGTTGACACACATACACAAGGTGGATCTGAAATACTACATCTGAGACGGAAACGGTTGAATGGTAAAAATAATGGCCAATAGTGAGAAGCCATGAGGGACTCCACAAATGACGTCTCTCCTAATCGAGGTAACAGAGGGACAAGACCAGCAGCGGTGCGTCCATTGGGGCATAGGGGCGTAGCCCCACAAGCCCCATGGACGCTCCATGGACGCTGCTGCTATAAAATAAACACACACACTGACTGTTGTTGAAAAAGTTAATCGCCGAGCGAGCGCCGCCGGGATCTGGGAAGCACCCGAGTTATCCGGGAGTGCAGGGGGGGGCTGGTCTGGACTGCTGTGCAGCTTGAGTGACAGTCCACGTGATGCACTCACTCAGCTGCAGCAGTATCTTCTAGCGCGCAAGTGACAGGGGGGCAGAAACTACCTCGAGCATGCGCATTAGTGTTCCCCCATAGAGAGTGACCAGGGGGGTGTTTGTTTAAGCTGGCCGGCTTTTCAAAGGCGACACAGGGCGAGCAGTCAGTGAGCCCCCCTAGCCAATCCTGGCGCTGCTTGCAGCGCAAGGATTGGCTGGTCACCGCGCAGCAGGGCAGGGCAAACCATTATTGGATGCCGCGCGTGGGTGGTGCACACACACTGCATAATGGCCAATCACTGTGTGTGACTTCATGTAGTCATGCAGTGATTGGCCATTTTGCGGCGCTGCTGACTGGTCAGATCCTCTCTCTACTACTCGCCACCAGTCGCCTTGTGTGGACCGTGTGCGGGAGCCAGCCTGTGTGTGCCCTTTCTCTCGACTCGAGAGTGAGTACAGTACTTGACCGTTATTTATTTCAAATGTGTCCCTGTGAAAACCTCTCATTTATGTTTGTCACATTTGTGGTACAAAATACACCGTCAGGCGCTCTGTTGTGTTGTAGTATTCTTGTTAGGAACGTAGAAGTGTTCTGAGGATAGGAATGTTGTGTGGGGTTCCAGGGAGGGACAGTTGATGGGGGAATGACGACATGTTGACATCGTCGGTGATGTGTTACGAGCGGAGTTGCCAATAAAGAAGATTTTAATTGAATTGGTGTAAGAGTCGACATTACAATTTTGGCGACGGAGGATCGGGCAACTCTGCGTGGACCCACGGAGTTAAAAGGAAGAAGCCTGAAGTGAAATTAAGTGAAGTAATATACGGAAGACGAGGATAAATGAAAAGAGGAACGGAGGAGTGAAATTGATTTGAGACGGAGGTGAGCGAAACGACGGAGTATTCAAGTGTGCAGTGAATGGCCATTTATTTAAAAAAAGAAGAAGGAAAAATAACGAGTTACCAGTGTGAAGCAGCGCGTGAATTGTCAGCACGTGAGGTGTCCGCTGAGAGGCGCGTGGAAGGAGGTTATCGCGTGCAACACCAGAAGCAGCGAGAGGCGCTTCAGACTTTGCGCGCGGCAGAGGCGGCGTCTTTGTGATAGTGACGCATGTTAAAGGAAGCGAGTGCGCACACGCTGGTTGGTAAGCGTGTGATGTCATCACGTCGGCGGCCATTTTAACGAGTTGGGAAGACTCGGATTGATTTAGAAGTAGGAAACGATTGTAAAGGATCGGAAAGGCAGTTCTAATGTTGAAAAGTTGCTTTTGAAGAATGGAATTGCAACAAAAAAGTTAACAAAAGTGGAATTAAAGGAAGGTAAAGGAAAGGAAGAACAAACATTAACTAAGAAGGAAAGTTTATTAAAAGTGTAATAAATACTTTCTAAGTGAGAAAATGTGTGCGGCGCAAACGTTCACATTAACGCCACCAATACCATTTTTAACAGAACCTGGAGAACCAAAAATAAGATGGCAAGAATGGAAAGTATATTTCAAAAATTACATGTTCACTATCAAAAATGAAGAAATGACACTGGAAATTAAAAAAGGGATTTTACTACATTCCTTAGGACCAGAAGGAATCAGACAATATGTGCGGATGCAAAAGAAGGAAAGAAGAGAAGATGAAATGGATGTATATGAGAATGCATTGGACGATTTAGAGAGTTATTATGCACCAACGGTATGTGTGGCAATTGACAGATACAAGTTTTTCAGGAGGAAGCAAGAACAAGATGAGAAGATTGATGATTATTTGAGCGTTTTGAAAAGAATGGCGGAGAAATGTAGATTTGGACTGATAGAAGAGGAGTTAATAAGAGACCAAGTCATTATGCTCACGAACAATAAAAGGGTGCAAGAAAGATTATGGACCATGGGAGATGGAACGCTGAATAAGGTGTTAGCGGTAGTAAGAAAGGCTGAAGTATCAGTCAGATGTGCAAAAGCAGCCTTGGAAGAAGAGAAAGGAAAAGAAAGAGAAGAAGTATGTGTTGTGAGAAAAACTATAAGAGCAAGCAGCGTTGGTGCAGAGAAGAGAGATAAATTTGATGAAGAAAAGACGGAGAAGAAATATTTTCAAGCTACAAAAAATGAATATAGAAGAGAAAGCACAACTAAGTTAGCATGTTTTAGGTGTGGAAGTTTTACACATTTGGCGAACAGCCAAGCATGTAGAGCAAGAGATCAAAAATGTACAGTATGTGGATTAACTGGTCATTATGCAAGAGTTTGTTATAGAAGAGATGAAACTACTAGGTTAAAGTATGTGACAAAGGGAGAAGATGACTTGAGGAAACAAGTTAAAGAAGATGATTCTGATGAAGACGATGACATTTTTATGATAAGAGATTTTATTTTGGATGTAAAAAGTAAAGGAAGAAGTAAACCCAAATGTGAGATTGAAGTAGCGGGGGTAAAAGTTATATTAGTGGCAGATTCAGGATCGCCATATACTGTAGTTAATTTGGATATGTGGATGGAAAAGTTTGTGAAGGAGGTTGGTGTTGATCTAATGAAAAGTGAAATCAATCCCAGAGGATTCACTGGGAAAAGCATTCCTATGGTGGGGTGTAGAGATGTGACGTTTAGTAGCATAGGGAAGAATGTATGTTGCGGAATGTGGACCAAGTGTTTTAGGGTGGAAAGATCAGGCAAGCTTGGATATAATACTTAATCCGAATGCAAAAGAGCAAGTTATGGTGTTGAGTGAATTCAGACATGAGATAAAATTGGTAGAGAATGCTGTTTGTTTAAATTACAAAGTCAGAAACGCCACGTTTACAGGAAGGGATGAATTGGGAAAAGAACTAATAAGGTTGGAAATATCAGGTATAATTGAGAAGTTTGAGTCATCGGTGTGCATGGATGCGGTTGTAACAAAAAATGAAGGTGGAGAGGAAGAAGTAGTTGTTGGATTTACATCAAGTAGTTTGACACCAGCAGAGGTTCTTTGTAATATAACAGAAAGGAAGACCCATGATTTGAGTAGTATGCCCTTACCGATTAAGAAAGTACCTAGGGAAGAGTGGGATGAGTATCAAATTGCTGTGGTGAATGAAGGACGAGTTCGAGAAGTCAATTGATAAAGAAGAGTTGAAGAGTGAGTTGAGTGTAGAATCAGGTTTTATTTACAGAGGAGGAAAAGTGGTAGATTTATGTCATGAAGGACATTTCGGAGTAGTTAGGACAAATAAGAGTGGGAAAAGTTCATATTCGGGGCCTGGTGTAGATATTGAGGCGGGAAGAGTAATGAGGGACTACAAGGAGTGTGCTGATTTGGGATTAAGTTTAACACCATTGTCACCTGTAGAATGTCCTGAGATGATTTGGAATTTGACTGACATTGATTTTGTAAAGGAGTTTTTAAAGAAAGGTGGAATTACACTTTGGGAAGTTGAAATGGAGAAGTTGTGGTGGGATTATCGTCTCACACCTTCTCTCACTAGGTTGAAACCTGTTGTGACAATGAGAGGTAGGAAGCCGGTAATGAGAGACAACATGAAATGGATGGAAAGTACCAAACATGTAGAATGGTCACCGGGAAGAGTTGAGGGTAATATCATAAAAGCACAGCAAGTGTACAAAGAGGACTTTGACAAAAAGAATGTGGTATGGGTGGTAGAACTTGATGTAGGAGGTTGGGTAAAAACAAAGGAGTGGGACAAAGTGACAAAAGAAGGTGGTGTATTTTCTAAGCTTTGTAGGGTTGTGGAGTGTCTAAAGAACTCGGTTAGACTTGGTGATGGTTGGGTATGGCCCATGAGTCAAATAGCTAAATGTAAAAATGTAAAAAAAACGGAAGAAGAGGATGTTGGGGGAGCTTCAGCTGTGTTCTAGAATTGGGTGTGGGAAGATGGAGTGGAAGATGAAGTAAGAACTGAAGAGGATAATTGTATAGGAATGAAGAGTTGTGTGAGCAAACTTGTACAGGCGCATGTATTTTCTTTTTGTAGACCATTATGTTGTATATAGTTTTCCTTGCTCGTTTATTACTGTTAAGAGGGAAGATGTGTTGTGTTGTAGATGTGTTGTGTTGTAGACCATTATGTTGTATATAGTTTTCCTTGCTCATGTATTTTGTTAAGGGGGAAGATGTGTTGTGTTGTAGTATTCTTGTTAGGAACGTAGAAGTGTTCTGAGGATAGGAATGTTGTGTGGGGTTCCAGGGAGGGACAGTTGATGGGGGAATGACGACATGTTGACATCGTCGGTGATGTGTTACGAGCGGAGTTGCCAATAAAGAAGATTTTAATTGAATTGGTGTAAGAGTCGACATTACACGCTCGCATCAATGCACTGTAAACTGCGCACGGTGCTGCGGCCTGACTGTTCGGCTAGCACAATAAGAGACTGGTATCTGAAGCGAAATGTAACCATGCAGGTATAT
The DNA here is from genome assembly GCF_964261635.1 of Lissotriton helveticus. NCBI lineage: Eukaryota > Metazoa > Chordata > Amphibia > Caudata > Salamandridae > Lissotriton > Lissotriton helveticus. Next base: position 1,779,038,919 of record NC_136065.1, read on the forward strand.
GAATTCTGTGTGCACACTGCTTAGTGAGTTTGGGGCAAAGAATTTTAGCACGTCCTGAGAGTTATTTCAATTTTAAAATATTCTCACTTAATTTTGATATGACAAAAATAAATTACATATTTAACTTTACTGTTGTGTGTAAGGGGCAAAGGCAAATACTATTTATTAACAAATATACGCTGATAGTTTGAGTAAAGTCAAGCTTTTAACAGAAACCTGCGGAGGATATATCGAGGTGAATGCATACGATTTACTGAAACGTATGGGAATATTTTTTTAGCAAATTCCAGCTATTAGAATAAACGGTGTGCTGAAACATAGTCAAGCTCTTTACAGGAATGTGGCTTAAGGTGCAACTTCTGTCTATTAACAGACACATTTGATGATGTGTTGTCATAAATTAAAACAAAGTACTTAACGTGATGCGGAATTTCTAGTACAAATTCAAGCCATAAAAAAATATCTTTTGACTGATGTTTTGAAGCAAATGGTAGCTACCTACATAAGTTTAGGAAATGTATAATTTGAGGAAGACTTGAGGTGTCTAAAGAAAAACCGGAGTTGCTACATTTTTGAACAACTGTAAACAACTTAACCAAACTTAATTTTTTACATAGTTATAAAAATGTTAACTGTTTATGTAAACATGCTGATATTTTGGGGGCATATATAGTGAATTACTCCAGTCTCGAAAAAGTGTGAGGGGGCATGCTATATATATATAGGTTCAGCAGTGCCTTGAGTGAATCAAATTTCTTTTGCAGCACTATATGGTGTTTGGAGCATTTGAGAGAGGGGGAATGTTGTCCTTAAATTCAATAACAGGAATATCCTCTACTCTTTTGGGGTGCAACACTTGAAGGGGGGACACGTAATTTGGCAAGGAAGAAGCCATGGTAATGCTCATGAGTGGGATGAAAAACACTTGGGGATGGTGATCCGTGTGGGAACTGTAACTGAACCTGCGTATGGTAACTTGACTTCTGCATGTCTAGCAAATATTCAGAAATAAATGCACTACAAACGGAAAAAGGTTCGCTATTATCGCATATCCTCCTTACAACCAATAACAAAACCACAAAAATAATGAAAAAAGCCCGATGGGTATGTTGCAAAGAAATGGGCTTGAGAGAAACAATACTCATAATATTGGACGAGGAAGCCTCACCCACACATTTGTGGCATGCTGCATCATAGATAAGGACGGGGGGTTCTTGTGTTTACGTTGCAAAATCTACACATCAAGCCGTTGCACAGATGCGTGGGCACCGGGGCCGGGGACGCCTGTTCATTTTATTTTCTAAAAATGCCAGTGTTCTGCTAATAACAGGTTTCAGTTCCAACAGGTTTTCCCCGTCTTTTTGCCATTGACTTTTCACTTTTATTTACCGACTGCATCAGTGTAAGCAAAGGCCATCTGCTTCCCTGCTGCTATCCGGCACACTTTTAATTACCCGCCCCGCAGCCTAATAGAGATGATATATTAATAAACTAAATCTTTCTGACATTAAAAGTAATTATCTCCGAACCAATATTGCAAGAAATTAAATGAAAATTAGCCGCCAGTTGGAGAGGGAAAGGAGTCTTGGGTTGAGAAATGTTTGTTCGCAATTGGTGTTTTAAGCAATATGAGTAGCAGTGGATTAACTCGCCAGAGATTCGTGACATGTTTGCCAAGAACTGCGTCACAAATGTATTTCTTAAGAAATGTAAGGTGGTATGTCTTGGTTTGCGAGGAAATGGCTGATGTTGAGGGAAAGGTTTAAATGTTAACTGTTTCTCATTATTTCTAATAATGAGTCTCTGTTGAATTAAACATGTCCAATGCAGGCGTGGCCATTGTCCTACCATAATGTGCCTGGTAACAGAAAGAGAGGCATTTCGATAGCAAATTAATTCACATTACTAATAATACCTTGGTTTTGTTTGTTATTGTTTAGTGGCTTTTGTACATTTGTATACACCTGGAAGTGCAGAGTGTACTTTGTGCAGTTCACAGCATATGAAACCTCAAGCCTCCACACTCAACAAAACCTTAGTCAACCAAGTGTATGCAGCGTGCTATAATCTATAATTGGGAAGGTGGTGGGAGGTAATCACACTTTATTGAGCATCAGCCAAACAGCGGAATTAGCGGTGTGCGTCAGAGTCTGAGCTTCAGCCAAACAGCAGAATTAGCAGTGTGCTTCAGAGTTAGGGGCAACTTTGCATTTTATTATACATTTTTAGCTAATTCAAGCCCAATGTTGCCTAAAAATCTTGAATTATAAGTTAAGGTGTTTAAATACACAGACAGGGCTGGACTGGCCGCCGTGGGCACCGTGCGTTTCCCCGTGGGCTGCCAGGGGGAACGTGTCCACAACAACAGCACAAGGCACATTTTGTATTTTGTTCACTACCTGTGGACCATTGCCACGTAAGAAGACTTAGTGACACTTAACCTGTCATGCCAGAAACATTGGCGAGGCTGGAATGAAATAAAACTTTTTGGGACCATTAAAGAGTGTCCTTTCACACATGTTGTCACATCAAGCATCATCCATCCATCCATCCACCACCCAGCCACCCACTCATCCATCCACCCATCCATCATTCATGCATCCATCCACCCATCCATCCATCATGCATCCACTCATCATGCCTGCATCCATCCACCCACCCATCACGCATCCATCCATAAACCACCCAGCCAGCCACCAGGGTTGGATTAAGAAATATCGAGGGTTGAATTAAGAAATAGAGCCACTCGTGAGTGTCATAAAAAAGCTTTAGCTAGATACGAGGCTCAAACCTTGTTTTCCAGCACCATAGTCGGCCACGCGAGCCGTCAGACCACACCCTCTCCCCTTTTGTGTGGCCCTGCAGTTTTCACATCTTATGATTTCTGCGAGGCTGCAGACTTATTACAGACGGTATTCTTTAGAATAACTTGTTATTGCGAGGTTGGAAGGAAAAAAAACTTTTCCGGGCCATTAAACAGTGTCCTGTCAGTGTCATACACGTTGCCATCGCTATAGCCGCAGTTTCTGCGGGGCTACATTGAAAATACTACTTGTTATTGCGAGAGACATCTGAACCATCGAAAGCAGGGGAGTTAAGTTTTTCTGCATAAAGCGGAGTGGCATCAAATTTGTTTTCACATAGGATGCTAACTGGCCAAAGGTGAGCGCTGAATGGGTGAATCATTACCACCAAGCATGACAGAGATTGTAGAACACTTCGACATCCTGCCACAAATATAAAGGGACACGTTACGAAGTATAGGATGTGTGTTCTCTCCCAGCTCATGTAAAGCGCTCTGATACCTTTAGGTCGAGTTCGCACTATATAAAACTGCAATTTGGAGAAGGAGAGCGAGGGAGAGGGTGAGGGTGAGGGAGAGGGCGAGAGAGAGGGCGAGGGCGAGAGAGACAGAGAGAGACAGAGAGAGACAGAGAGAGACAGAGACAGACAGAGACAGACAGAGACAGACAGAGAGACAGACAGAGAGAGAGAGAGAGACACATCTGGTGGCCAAATCTCAAAACATAAAATCAGATAACGTGCAATACTGGCTTCCCTGCTTATCCAAACTGTGTGATCCTAGGCAAACATTTTTTTCCACAGAGCCTCATTTTTAGGTTGAAGCCTACCAGACGGTGCAGCTATTTGGTTTGCTCATGACATCGTGGGGAAATTCTGAAAGCTTCTCTGGGAATACATTTCACCTACCATTGTCTTTGTAGTTTGTAACTCACAGTTGCCTGCTTTTTATTTTCTGGTTTTAGTTGCTTTGGGCTGTCCAGCTTGAGTACAAGCGTGGTTCCCAATGCTTTGTGAAGGCTGTTTCCCAACTGCTGTGCAACTTCTTCTACTCTTAGAGCTGAGATTTCCATGAAAGTCTTATAGTCTGAATTCAGCACCTGAGCATAATAGGACGGAATGTATGAAGCTCTGTGGTTATACTGAATAAGCAGCTAACTATGGTATGCCATCTATTAATGTAATAACTGCACTTTCACAATTGCTTTATTAACCTTCCTGCTTTCTCAAATTTGCTTGAAAATGCACGATTTTTCTTCTTTTTTTTCAAAATTTTCTTTTGGGGTTCGGGGTAGCTCGCTGCGCTCGCTACGGTGCAGCATGTTAATCACCTTGCGCCCCACCACTTTCAAATGTCACCCACCGCCCCTGGACAAGACACTGAGTGCAATATGAGGTATAATGTTAAATACAATTTGGAGCTGAACCCACAATTTCAGCAAATTCCTGTTGATCTACTCAGAATGAAATCAGCAATAGTTCCACTTTTTTCATGAATAAAACTGGAAAAATGGCACATATTAGCTGCCGCTGGTATAGTACCACTGCTGCTAATTCCCTCTCTGCTGTCTCGCGCCAGTGGCATTATTGATCTCTGCAATTGACCATTACCCTGGCACCTAGTAAACATCAGTTAAAGGAGTCGATATTAAATACCATTAAGCCATCGGATTAGTTCCTTGACTTGCAGCTGGAGCGTTTGCAGCTGTGTCACCTGTGCATTATTAAATCATTCTGAAGAAACAACAAGTGACTTTGACAACTAGTCTAACTTTCAGTTCATCACTAGGCAGCCCTGGCACAAATGCTAGAAAATATAGCGCCTTATAATAAAAAATGCTCTGGATCAGAATGCCTGTCAAATATGAACTGGGTTTTAGACCCAAACTGCCCTTTCTGCTTTTTTGAGCAAGATGCTGTGTATGGTAAACGGATGCCTATTGGTGATGTAAGGCCCTTCCACTGCATTTGATTCAGTGAATCATGCTATCTTGATTGGAAGATTCCCCTGTGGAGCCTGTGCGGACAGCAACACCATCCACTGGCTTGAACCCTTCTTTTCTCATTTTTCACAAGTCATCTTGGGAAGAATTTTACATTGAAAGTAAACTTCCCTGCTCCTGGCATGCCACAGAGCTCGTCTCCCATCCAGAATTCACTTTGTCCCAGTGTTTCAAATCTTTGTAGACCAAATCAACCAAGCTTATATCCGATTCCGTGGCATGAGCCTTAACTTTCAGATTTGACCTGGTCCAGAGCAACCAGATAGCCCTGGTTGGAGCTTTATGCTTTAAGCACTATATTTCAGGATATTCTTTAAAAATTCATAACTTCGGTTTTGCTTATTTGATTTTCGTAGCTTTGATCTAGTTTTGTTCAATAAATTAAGCTTCAGTTGTCTATCCAGTGTGGTATCTTTTTGTGTGGTGTTTTCACTGTTTTACTGTTTTAAGTGTTGCACAAATACTTTACAAATGTAGCGTACCCTAGTAGGGTCCGTCCCCCTTGGAACCGGCAGACCTCCAATTTCCAGGGTTGAATTATTTTCCAATATTGCACATAAATGAAACACCAATTTTTTTTTCAGCAAGTAGATGTTGTTTTAATAGTTTTCTGTTATTAATGTTCAATTCAAATCATTGCTTAGTTTCATCAATGTTATGTAAATCCATTACATTGACAGATACAATCCTCTGTCCTTTTTCTCCATCCCAATGCATTTCGGGGATCGAGCCCTTCGTCAGGGGAAGTTCTAAAGGGATACAGATGGTCAAAATCAATGAGGAAAACTAAATCATCACACAATCCGTGGTCATCCGGCGCACACGGGTGAGGTGATCGGTAAATCGGGGCTAATGTGGTGATTTGATTAAGCATAAAGGCCTAATCCATGCGGTAAATATGCTGATATGTCTATGTCGATGCAGTGAATCGATGTCAACGATAATGAAGTGCCTAGATCATGCCAAAGACATGCAGCAGTTTATAAGGAAAAATGCCATGATCGTAATCATGCAGGTATCTAAGGAGTGCCTTGCGAATCTAGGAAGGATAGTGATGAATGGATGATGTCTGCATGAAACGGGTGCCAGTAGTATAACGTGATAAGTGACACAGTGTTTCTCAAAAAGTGATTAAAATTAAGTGGGCCGTAATGTTCAATACTCTAGAGCAAGTCGCTATAGTATAACGTGGTGAGCTTGCTCATGCCAGTGAATCAGTATAGGCAGGAGAAATAGTGATATGCGATGCCAGTGATTATCAGTATAATATAAGGAAGGGGGCGTGGCTAACCAGCCATCATGGTGGACACAAATTCCTAGAGCTCCACTCGGGGGAACCCTCGATTATCCTGAGCATAGTACCACACAGCCCCATAAGGGCACGCGATGAACTCCTGAAGTCCCGTAGACCCAGGGTGCAGCAGGGAACTGGTGGATCGAAGAAGGGGACGTAGAGTAGGCACGCTGCCCCGTTCCAATACCCAGTAGCTCCATTGCTATCGTGTAGTGGCAGAGGAAGTGGGGCACTGCTGAGAGGAGACCCAGGCCACCACAAGAGGAACAGTGAGATACCGCAGCAGGGGCAGTGAATCAGCAGTGCGAGACCAATCGAGACCAAGACGGGAGAAACAAATAAAGAAGTTAGGAGGCCTCAGCCATAGCCAAGGAGGCACAGGACACCCCGTGACGGTGGCAATCATGCACTCACTTGGCATACCAGTGAAGACACTCGCTGGAACAGCGTCAGCCCAGTGTCAGGAACTTAGGTAGTAACAGGTGCGGTCACTGCTGCAGCCCGCCTGTCCCCATTCCAGGCAGCGAGAATGCGCAAAGCAAACCGTCAGGCGTCGGAGTGGTAAACACTGCACGGAGACGCGCCAACTTGGACCCAGTGCATCCACCCAGAGTGGCAAGCAGGGGAGGCGTCAGGGTACCGCATGCCATCCGCACAAAAACTGGTCATGGGGCGCCTGCAAACCAACGCGCAGCAAACTGCCACGCAACCAGAGGTGTAAGCGGCACAACAACAGACCACAATGCAGAAGCCAGAGGTGCCAACCATGAACCTCTCCACTAAAATGGATTCAGTCTGGAATGCAGTCGAGAAACCGGGAACCGTTCTGGAGAACACTCGTGCCGCACTAGGGACAAAAATAGACGGAGTGGCGTCTGACTTCAGGCTATTGAGAGCTGACCACCGCAAACTGTTAGACAGAGTACAAACAAATGAGCAAACGCTGCAGGAACTGAAGCCGATCACCAGAAGCCACACTGCTGCCCTGCAGGGCCTGGTATGGCGGGTAAATAAGACAGGCTGGAGGATGCGCAAGGCCGCTCCCGCCGGAAAAACGTCCGAATGGTGGGCCTTCCAGAAGGAGTGGAGGGTCAGTACCCAGTGGCATTATGTTGCAGGCTGGCTGAGAGACCTGCTGCCGAAGGACACACTATCGGGCCAATTTGTTGTGGAGTGCGCCCACCGCGTGCCAGCATGCATGCCTCCACCGGGAGCCAAACCAAGGCCGTTTCTCCTCAGACTGTTACATTTCAGAGATAGGGAGGCCGTGCTAAGAGAAGCCTGTAAACTTGATGACATTAAAGTACAGAACCAACAAATAATGTTATTTCCGGATTACACCTGTCAGGTGCAGGTGAGAAGGGATCCTTCACCGAAGTAAAGCGTAAGCTTCACGATTTGAACAATCACTACTCTTTAATCTTCCCAGCTAAACTACGAGTGGCCGCGAAAGGGGCAATACATTTCTTTGATGCGCCATCAGAGGTCTGGAACTGGCTAGAGGAATCAGGCCTGCTGATGGGGCCTATGCAAGCTGGGGTGAAACAGCTCCCCTGGCAGAACAAAGAAACTGATGCCTGGGAGGAGGTGGAGGATCCAAACAGGCGAAAATACAAGCAACAGCACCCGATATGGAACAGGGACAAATGGAGAGGCAAGAGACCTTACATGTGGCAGCGGAAACAAGCAACAAACCATTGTCCCCAAACCCAGAGACGCAATCTGTCCCAAGCCTGATCACATCTGGATTGTTGCCAGCCAGATCTGATGATCTAGACTCCGTACAGCTACCAGATATCAAAACAACAGACGTCGGGCGATATAATCTGAATAAACAATAATGTATAAATTGTAATAAAATCTGATTATCTGCAAATCCGCCTTGACACCCCCATGCTCACGCGCAAGCAGAGACTGGCAGGTGTGGGGCGGGAACCAGTAGGTTAACGTGGAGTGACCCTTTGATTCAGATAAATCTAGAGTGTGGGAATTGGGAATAGCAATTCATTAAAAGCATCATTGAGGGAGAGTCTAAAGCGCGTAAGCCTGTAATGCACACCCCAACAGATAACTGCACTTGGCAAACTAGTTGCCATTGTTAGGCACTGCAGATTGGTGGAACAACAATTTTGTGTTCGCCCTCATAAAGCTATGAAGCACGCAGTCGTACTGGCTAATGGGCGTCCGGTGCATGACACGGAACTGCCACACCACCGGCATTTACTTAAGCCAAACGGGACCACAGCGATACGATACCCTTCCTATCCATGCGCAAGCAACCGCCACCCCTGACATGTTTGAACCGGCATGCATAGCCGACAGTTCTCGCATGGCATTGTTCAATGTTTGGGCAGATATCAGTGATCCCTCTGCTCTCCCCAAGTCCTGTTCCATACAGCTCCCTCTCATGCCAGTACTACAAGGCATCGTTCCTGCGAACTTGCACTGTCTATGCCGCACGATCCTTGACTGCGCTGTGCATGACTACCTGCCTCCAGGGATACCGGGTAGATGTGCGCAGCACCACACTCCACTCTTGAAGTATGCCACCCACCAATGTAATTACCTGGAATGTCCGGGGGCTACACACACCGTCACGCAGATACAAGATTTATGCACATCTTCAGAGCCACAAAGCTCACGTAGCGTTCTTGCAAGAGACGCACATAGTCTATCCTGAGATCTGCAGAATGCAGCAGCAGTTGAGGGGGCAGGTCCTGGCCACAGGCTATTCCTCATGCGCCAGAGGGGCTCTAATCTGGATCAGGCCCGGGACACTCTTCACACCAGATCAGACCGAGATCGATACCTGTGGCAGATATGTCCTATCTAAAGGGCAAATGAATGGGAAACACATAGTTTTAGGCTCCATTTACGCCCCAAAAATGAACCAGCGTGCGTTTTGGGCTATGTTGTCGGACATACTATCGCCCTGGTGCGATGTGCCATGTTTGCTTGGCGGTGATTTTATTGTGGTCCTCGACACCACCATTGATAGGTCTTTCCCTCCACTGATGCACAGTAATGCAGTGTCTAATGCGCATACTCTGGGCGAGTGGCTGCCCCGCTGGGGTCTGTCCGATGTTTGGAGAACACTTAATCAACAGTCGCGTCTTTACTCCTTTTACTCTCACCCTCATGGTCTACATGTCTGTATTGACCGGTTTGTAGCGACCCAGCAAGTACTGACACAGTGAGCCGCAGCATACTACATGGGTAAAATGCACTCATATCACAACCCTCACACGCTGCAACTCCAGGGTAAAGAAGAGAGGCCCACCACACATCTCTGGATATTGCAACCTGTAGCACTGGAAGAGCCCCCCCTTCAGGCAGGCACTAGATGAGGCCATAGGTGCATATTTTGTAGATAACACTGGCTCTGTCACAGACACCGGGATGTTATGGGATGCTGGTAAGGCTGCGATCAAAGGGCGGTGTCTGGGTTTAAGCTGGTCAATTAGAAAGCAGCTCGTCGACGAAATAAGTTGCATCAAGCGCACCCTCACTAGTGTAGAGGCAGAAATGGCCAGCAGTGGAGACATGCATCTGGCACTAGACACGCAAAGGCAGAAGCACATGGAGATACCACAGAGGTGTCAATGCCTAAATTACACTTCACATGCAGTGCGCACACATGCTGCAGCTGATAGGGCAGGCAGGCTGCTCGTGATCTGCCAGGAACACGCGCAGACACCTATACTGCGCTTGCGGTCTGCCACTGGTCAAATACTCACTAGGCAGTATGATATACACAAGAAATTTGTATTACATTACTCTAAAGTATATAAATCAGTGCATAGTGCAACCACCTAGGAGCTGGAGTCCTTCCTCTCTCTGCTCCCTCTGCAGCGTATCACTGCTGACCAGCGAGGGGAGTTGAATGAGACGATCTCTTTGCTGGAGGTACAGGAGGCGATACACTCGCTGGCCACTGGTAAGGCTGGTATGCTACGTGAGTCACTACTAGTGTCGTTGCCGAAACCAAACAGAAATGCAGAGCTGCTGGGCTCATACCGGCCGCTTGCGCTCTTAAATACTGATTATAAAGCTTTGGCCAAGCTGTTGGTGTGTAGATTGGCCCCGCTAGTTCCACAGCTAGTACATGTGGATCAACATGGGTCTGTGCCAGCTAGCAGCATGTCCCTATACCTCCGCCGCTTCTTTAGAGTACGGTACAAAAGGGGGTGGTGATGGACGGAGCATCTGAACCAATCAAACACTCACACCCTGTCAACAGATCTGGGTTTAATCCATCACCGTTCTTTAGCCCACTCTGCCACCCCAGTTAAGACATGGCCATATGCAAATCAGTCTGACCCTGTGCCTCATGGGAACAGTCCAGCTCGAACTGCGAAGCCATGCCTTCCCTGGACCGGAATCAAGCTTCCTAGGACCGGTTTCTGGAATTTCAGCAGTCTTCAGCCAGGCTTGTTCGAATCCAGTGGCAAAGTGAGCAAGGGACTCACGTCTGAGCATACCCTGCCAACGTATGGGGAACAAATCGGTACAAAAGGGGGTGGTGATGGACGGAGCATCTGAACCAATCAAACACTCACACCCAGTCAACAGATCTGGGCTTAATCCATCACCGTTCTTTAGCCCACTCTGCCACCCTAGTTCAGACATGGCCATACATAAATCAGTCTTACCCTGTGCCTCATGGGAACAGTCCAGCCCAAACTGCCAAGCCATGCCTTCCCTGGACCGGAATCAAGCTTCCTAGGACCGGTTTCTGGCATTTCAGCCGTCTTCAGCCAGGCTTGCTTGAACCCAGTGGCAAAGTGAGCAAGGGACTCACGTCTGAGCATACCCTGCCAACTTATGGCGAACAAAGCGGTACAAAAGGGGGTGGTGATGGACGGAGAATCTGAACCAAGCAAACACTCACACCCAGTCAACAGATCTGGGTTTAATCCATCACCGTTCTTTAACCCACTCTGCCACCCCAGTTCAGACATGGCCATATGCAAATCAGTCTGACCCTGTGCCACATGGGAACAGTCCAGCCCGAACTGCCAAGCCATGCCTTCCCTGGACCGGAATCAAGCTTCCTAGGGCCGGTTTCTGGCATTTCAGCCGTCTTCAGCCAGGCTTGCTTGAATCCGTCCATCACCACCCCCTTTTGTACCGCTTCTTTAGAGTGGCTTATTATGCCAGGGTGAGCTGGGAACGGTCTGGATGCCTGGTGTTAGATCTAGAAAAGGCATTTAACACCTTGGAATGGGGATTCTTGTTTGCTGCATTCCGCAGATATGACTTGGGGGAAGAGTTCCTAAGCCTAGTACAGCTTCTCTACACCCAGCCATTATCTAGGGTCAAGACTGGCCCACATTTATCAGGCCAGATTGGGTGGGGTACGCAGCAGGGCTGCCCACACTCACTGCTGCTATTTGCGCTGGCCATCGAACCATTGGCTGAATCACTGAGTATGGTGCATGATAAATGGGGTATCTCTTTGGGTGACAGTATCCATGGTGTTTTTACTATACGCGGATGACCTGCTTATTTACCTCAAGGATTTTGGGTCACCAAGTGCCTCGATATAACAAATTCTTTTGGAATTTGCTCACGTCTCGGGACTCCATGTAAACTGGGACAAATCGTGCTTGTACCCTTTCTCGGAGAATACACTGAACCTCTGATTATTCCTTAGTGGCAAGCCAATTCATTGGCAAGAGTCGGCATTCCGGTATTTGGGAATCCTCATCTATAGAGAGCCAGCTAACCTGCTTGAAGGTAACCTGGTATGAGCCATCACTGCGATAAGGGAGCAGATGACTTTCTGGGGTATTCTCCCCCTGACGGTCATGGGGAGGATAGCGCTTCTTAAGATGGTGGTACTCCTGCAACTGCTGTACCACTTCATAAATGTATCCTTATGCCTCAAACCGGCGCTGTTCAAAAGCTTAGAACTGGATATCTGCAGATTCATCAGGGGTAGGTCGCGTAGAAGAGTAGTGCTGATCAAAATGTACCCTTCAACGGCCTGTGGAGGTCTATTGTTGCCCCACATGGAGCAATACTATCTCGCAGCACAGCTCCAGTGGGTGGCAAGGTGGCTTGATGCGCGCCACCTGGAGGACTCAGCGACTAGCGCCCCGGGACTCACCCACCCGCAGATTGTGGCGCTGTTCCACCCTATCAGAAGGGGACAGCCATCTGCCCAACTACTAGTGGAGGTGGCACATTATTGCTTTTGTCGCAGTCTGCGAATCACGTGTCATGTGACTCCGTATGCGCCATCTCTCCCCATCCTTGGCACGCCTAGGAGGCACCAACCAGTCACCAGTGCAGAGCTGCCTCAATGAGAGGAAGCGGACATTTTAACATTGGGGGACAAGTATAGCAATGGACTACTCCTGCCATATGAAACCCTTGTGGAGGACACAGCCTATCCGAGAAGTCAGTTTCTATTACACGCAGCAGTAGTGAGTGCGCCGCGAGGAACTTGGGGCGAGTTTGCTCAAGAACCTTTGATATAAAGTAAAATGCAACAGTTCCATGGAACTGTTGCTTTTCCTTTTATCAAAGTTACTTCAAATGGGATAAAAAATGGTTCTTACAGCTCTTGGGAACTTCCATGGGCAATTGCACCGCTCCAGCGTACGCTAACTTGTTCATGAATAAATTTGAGGAAGACAACTTTCTGGTTTCTACCACTTAGAAAACATATGCTATCCTGTTTTTGAGCTATATAGGTGATATTTTCATCTTGTGGAAGGGATCCCATGTAGACCTCACCACAGCCCTTACAGCACTGAGCGGAATAAATGACACTTTTAACATTGATGACAACCGCATTACCTTTCAGGATGTACAAGTCAGTAAAGTGAACAACAGATTGGAAACCAACCGCTTTAGAAAACCCACTGACAGAAACAACATGCTACACTACAACACCTTTCATCAAAAGTCATTGAAAAATCATCTTCCATATTCTCAACTACTTAGAGTCGAGGATAGTCTCCAACCCAGACACATCGGACAAACAAATGGAGATTATGCTGAAAAGGTTTGATGATTGAGGCTATCCCAAAAATATTTTGGAACAGGCCAAAACAAGAAGCACGAGCAAAACCAGAAATAAATTGCTAGCCAAAACCCAGAAAAAAGAATGCAAGCGCATGGTAGTGGTATCTACATTTTCCACGATGAGTGGCCAATTTAAGAAATTCATCATTCGAAATTCGTCGATAATATCTAAGGATCCTGACTTCAAAGGCATCTTTGCAGAAACACCCATCTTTGTGTATCAAAGAGGGCAAAACATCACAGAAATACTTTTGCAGAAGAAAGAATATTTGCAGAGAATAGGATACAATGGTACGACTCCCTGTTATAATTGCAATAATTGCAACAACACCATTAAAGGCACTTGGATCACTCATCTCATGAAGAGGACCCAAACTGACCTTAAAGTTTCTGGTAATCGCGGTACCAAAAATGTCACATATCTACTAAAATGCCCCTGTGGGCTGGTATATGTGGACAAAACTGAAAAAAATCAAACCAAGAGTCAATGAACATAAGAGCAACATCCACACTAGAAATATGAAGTCTGTCATAGCCAGTCATTTCGTGGAAAAGAGTCACAATGAGAGCCAACTTAAATTTCTGATCCTAGAGATCATAGAGAAAAAAGAAGGTAAAGACAATAACTCCTTGCTCCAGAAAGAAAATTACTGGATTAAACGCCTTGACACTTTAAAGCCCAACAGGCTTAATGACAGAATGGAATTTTCATGTTACCTTTAGAATGACTTGGATGACCCTTTGATTGATACCTGTATTTTTATGTTTTTGTTTCCTTTTAATTTCAGGCTAATGCTGGTTCTTCTTCTGCAGTTCTGTTGAATGCATGTACTATTCCTGTACTAAATCATTTCGTCACAGCCTACATCTTCATAACCAATGACCCCTTCACTTTGCTTTCTGTTGATAATCTTGGCTACTTTATATACTAGTGATTTTTTCAAACTCCCCGGTTTCACACGTGCTGTAGTCATTCAACTTTACCCGTTCCAACATGGACCCAACAAATTTGATCTTACTTTCTCTGTCTATTCCATAATCTCATTTAGGATCACTTTTTTGGCCTTTTTCGCCTTCGGTTTTCACCGATCTCAAAATACAAGGATCCGTTTATTGTTGTTTCAGTCAGTTCACCACCTTCCAATATGGGCCCCACACTTCTCTCCAGCAGGCTGTGCTACGCGCACGCAGTCCACTTACTCTGTTTATGGCACAGGCGTTTGTTTAACATGGAGCTCATTGAGCTCCGCACCTCACAACTTCTCGGGAAAGTCAGCTAATCTTTAAATCCTGTAAGTAACCATTCACCACTAACGCACGTTCCACACGCTATACGAAATCTGATGTGTATGATTTCAACTGTTTTGCATGTATTTGTTTATGCACGCATTTCCTGTTTGTGTAATATATACCGATTGAAAAAGCACACACTATATGAAACGTGATGTTCACACTTTTAACTGTCAAGCATGTATTGGGTAATGTACGCATTACCGCTGTGTAATACATGAATGTCTGAAAAAACACGTGCTATTTTGAAACTTGATGTCCATGTTTCTAAATGTTAAGAATTTATTAGTTTATGCACGCATTACCGCATGTGCAATATGTGCCGATCTGGAAATCACAGTAAAGATGCATTAAGGTTACATTTTGGGTTGATCTACGGCGTTAGTTACTCGAGTTTTCTCCACCACGGTTTACTGATAATTGGAGGTTGGAGCTATGTTTTAAACAGCATACGTCCTTATATTATACTGATAATAATTTGCATCACATATCACTATTTCTCCTGCCTATACTCATTCACTTGCATGAGCAAGCACACCGCGTTATGCTACCGCGACTTGCACTAGAGTATTAGACATTACGGTCTGCTTAATTTTCATCTCTTTTTGAGAAACACTGTGTCACTTATCACATTATACTACTGGCACCTAGTTCATGTAGACATCATCCATTCGCCGCAATACCTCCTAGATTCACAAGGCACTCCTTAGGTACCTGTACGTTTACGATCGTGGGCATTGTTTACCTTTAAACTGCTGCATGTCCTTGGCATGATTTAGGCACTTTATTATTGTTAACATCGATTTACTGCATCGACATGGACATATCAGCATATTTACTGCATGGATTAGGCCTCTATGCCTAATTAAATCACCACATTAGCCTGGATTTACCGATCACCTCACCTGTGTGCACCGGATGACCACGGATTGTATGATGATTTGGTTTTCCTCATTGATTTTGACCATATGTATCCCTTTAGAACTTTCCCCTGACAAAGGGCTCGAAGCCCGAAATGCATTGGGATGGAGAAAAAGGACAGAGGATTGTATCTGACAATGTAATGGATTTACATACCATTGCTGAAACTAAGCAATGATTTGAATTGTTTCAGTTTCAAAAACTTTTATTCGATTAACTTGAGATAATCATAAAAAGTACATCATACAAAATGCAGTTGTATAAAATCACATTATAACATTATTACATGATTACATTATTACATTATTACATTGTGAAATAGCAATATAAAAAGACTTTAACTTAAAATCTAAAATATGAGTTGATTCAAGTAGACATCAATCAATGAGAAGTTAGTCCTATTTTACTACGGGTCGTTAGACAAGACTTTAGAAAAAGGGCAACATTCTTTGCCACATATTGTGAGTCTAACAGCTGAAGTGCCAGAAATGCTGGGCGACATGTCCTCAATCCCATTTGGCGCAAAAGTGGAGTAATCCAACGTTTGCGCGCTTGCTTGTAGTATCGACAAAACAAAATAAGATGAATAGTCGATTGGGGAGAGTCTTGGTCACACGGGCATTTGTTTAATTCGTGGGACCAATTTAACACAGTGGGGAAAGTGACAAGACGAAAAAATAAATTAAAACGAAACCTAGTCAGTAAGTATTTCTCGTAATTAGATAGATAAAAAGTAAGGTAAGGCTGGATACCAGCAGAAACTTGGACCGTCAGTACTTGCACATTTGTTTGCTTGGTTACTTCAAGAGAGAGACGTAATTCCCTTAAATGGCTAAGACATAGATTTTTCAAAGTACTTCTACTAATATCAACCATTGTAGAGGGCTCAGTGAAGTATTGTGTGCAATTCAAGTCTTCTAGAAAATTAAAAACATACAGTAACCATGGAATTTTCTTCCAACGTACCATATTTAGGCAATCGGAAATCAGGGAACGAGTTAAATGGCATTGTGGCTTGTTCCAGATGCGTTGCCATAGGAGGATTGGATGACATTTGATATTATCAGAGAGATAGTCAATACCAAGCTCAATATGGCATCCATAAGTTGGAGCACTGGATGGGAGAGCCAATAGATATTTTAAAAAGCCATTTTGGATTTTTTGCAGATTGTCTGTGGGGACATATCCCCAAACACCTGCACCGTATGTTGCTATGCTATGGCATTTAGCATGGTAGATTTTTAGCAATTCAGATGGGGCAGGTTTACCCAACTTCCTGGAAAAGGAGACAAGCGCCGAGGTCGCTCTCTGATAGAGCAGCTTCCTGCTTGTCGTCCCTCTTTTCCATGACAGTTGGTCGTCGATTAGGAGGATACCTAAATAAGGGTATTCTCTAGCTCGTTCTAATCTGACTTGCTCGATATAAAGGGGTTTTGGATTCTTTACCTTAGGACCTGTATACATAACAAAGGTTTTGCTTTTGTTCACTTTTAACCCCAGAGAAAGCATAAACTGGCAATATTTGTCCAGCTGTTTTTGTAGCTGGACAAGTGTTCTGGCTAGTATTACGGAGTCATCAGCATAAAGTAATGCTGGGATAGGGCGATGGCTGATGGTAGGTAGGTCCTGGTTCCCTACTAACATGGCTGATTCCAGCCCGTTAGTATATAGATTAAATAAAAAAGGAGCCAGGACACAACCCTGCCTGACGCCTCTGGTGACTGAAAATGACGGTGAGAGTTCTCCGCCAATCCCAAATCTTACACAGGCCGTGGCATCAGAATAAAGCTCACGTAGGAACTTAATAAGTGAAGGATCAACACCCAGACCATCTAGGATGGACCACAACTTGGCATGAATTACGCAGTCAAACGCCGCACTAAGATCGACGTAGACCAGGTAAAGATTGCCCCCTTTTGTCCCCACATACCTGCCTATTAGGAGAGTTACATTTAAGGCCTGTTCGACTGTGCCGAGCCCCTCCTGGAAGCCGTACTGCAGGTCGGTCATGATGTTGTTCTCAGCCGCCCAATCCTGGAGACGTTCCAGGACCAGGCGACCCGCGACCTTCCCCATGGAATCCAGGAGGGAAATAGGCCTGTAAGAGGCTGGATTATTTCGGTCTCCCTTTTTAAAAATTGGAAGAAGTATGGAAGAGGACCACAAAGCTAATAGGCCAATTTTTGATACCGCCGCCATCACCTGAGTGACGATGGGAGACCACAGGTCTATGTTGGTAACAAAAATATCAAGTGGGACTCCGTCAGGGCCAGGGGCCTTTCCGGTTTTAGAAGAGGATAGAGCTTGTATGATCTCACTTAGGCTAAAATTGAGGTCTATTGGGTATACCTGCGTCCTGGGGGAAACGGCAGTCGTTATATCCTGTGTGGTGCAGACCGAAGGGGAACCACTAAAGATCTTTGAAAAGTGGGTCACCCATTCGTCTGCAGTCACTGCCACATCAAGGTGCTGGTGAGATTTTACGTCAGCCAAAAAAGGGGATTTGATTACACGCCAAAACTGGGAGCTGTCCTTACTTTGGCAGCTCGCGTGTAATTGGGCCCATAATTTTTTCTTATGTTCCCGTTTACAGTTATTTTGGGCCTGCTTGTACTCTAATCTAAGTTTGGCTATTTCTTTTTTATCGCGAACAGGATTGTGTGTTGCCTTTTTTAAGGCGGATAGAGCTTTGCGACAGGCCGAGTTGAACCATCTTGGAGAGGTCTGGTTACCTGATTTGTGATGACGGAATAACTCGGCCTGTATGGTGTTTAGAATCTCTTGAAAACTAGATATAATCAGCTCAGGTGGAGATTGGTCCGCCAGGCAGGTGTTTATCCAGGGAAGTGCCTTGGATATGATCTTAGTGGAGATTATTGTGGGATCAATCTTAGACCATTTTACAGAGAATCCGTTGGTTCTATCCATGGCCAAAGAATTCTGGGTCAATAAACTCTTCCTACTTGAATGGGGATCATCCATGGTTATCTTAAGGATGATGCTATTCGGAAAGTGATCACCTGAGATTTCAGAGCCAGTGATAAATTTAAGAAGCGTGCCCTTTAAGGTATAAGAACATAAAATAAAGTCTGTAGTGGTTAAGAGGCCCCTGCCGTGGAAAGTGGGTCTGAAATCTTCAGGGGGGTCAACGAGTTCATTTGCGTACATCAGTTCTAATGATATGAGACTGTCATTGAGGGAGTCGCCTAGTTGGGAATGCGTAAAGTGAGTCAATGGGCAGTCTTCTTCATCCAGAAGCCCGCAAATGCCTTTCTTATAGTTGGTACACAGTGGGACATTGAAATCCCCCCCCCATATTACGTTGCAGACAAATGATGGATGCTTTGCTCGTTGCTCGTTTAAGAGGTGAGAAATGTCTGATACAGTTTTAACACAATCTGCAGGGGATAAATTGTTGTAAAAATTAATAAAACAGTATGACGTACAATTATTAAAAATAACCATTATAATTTGGTAATTTGAGATGGTATAGAGAACAGTAATAGTCTTTACATCCAGATTATTAGAAATGTACACTGCTAGGCCTCCCTTAGACACCATGAGTAGTAGTGCTTGCCGGGGTATGAAATGTTTTGTAACCTTGTAAGTGTATTGGGTCAATTGTCCAGGTCTCCTGTAAACAAATTATCTGGTGGGTATATACAAAGTCCAACCATGGTTTGAGAACAATCTTAGAACGAAGACCTGCTACATTCCAATACAATACAGATAATAACAAAGTAGGGGAAGATGGAATATCGACCACTGAACTTCCTGGTTGGAGTGAAGTGTAGGGAGGAATACAATTTTCTACAGGGACAAGAACAGGCTGGGGTTCAAAACACAATTGCGGAGATACTTCTGCTAGCACAGTTATGTCATCGATGTGGGACGATGGCAAGGGACTAGGAGGTAGAGTCAGAGGAGGTAAAGATTTGGAAGAGGTAAGCAGTAATGATCCGGAGGAATGAGAATTCACGTTATCCTGGATGTTATCAGATGGTGGTCAATCCACCATCTCCAGACAATCATATCTATTATATGTAGGAACACCCCTCCAACCGAAAGATGGCGCGGTATCTCTACTCCCCTGCCCTGCCCAGTCTACCCAATCGGGTCTTCTATTCCAATTTCCTACCTGGGTCCAGTTCCATTCTGGACCTGACACAAAACGGTTTACTGGCGGGTAAAAGAAAGATAAGCGTTTGGTGCCTATTCCATCTTGTGATAATTCGGGACCCCAGGAACAGATATGTTCAACTGCTTGTGGATCTTCAAAATTAATAATCACACAATCACCGTGAATTGTTTTTAACTCTTTGCCTACCCAAGGGACCCTGCGAACTGTTGTGACTCTATTGTTGGCATAGGGGGAGGGGGCCTGTTGGCTGACAACCAGTGTAACACTTTGTTTTTTAAAGACCAGCCAGGTTCTTCTGAGTTAGGGTTTAACTCGGGAACCCCGGTCATGATGACAACAAACGGGGAGGCTTCTGGGGGAAGATGGTAAGAGCGACTGCTTTTCCGCTTGGTGTTATAGGCGGCATTTTTGGTTACTGGAGTTTTTGCTAAGTTTGGGGCATGAGTTGGAATGCGAGTTGGGCCAGAGGCCAAAGATGGGATTGGGACTGATGGAGTTACTGGACCCTTTTTTGCAGCAATAGTTGAAATCGTTTGTTGCACAGCCGTGTTTAATGGTTGCTGGTGAGCTGCTGCGATAGTAGTTATGGGTTTAGGAACTTGACAGATCGTTGTTGTCCCTGTTTTGGTGGGTTTTGGGTTGGGTATTTGGGCCACGGGGAGAGTGAGAGTTGAAGTCTTGTTAGTTTTGGTTTCTAAAATTAGCACTTCTAGAGATTTTTCAAGTTTAGACAGGGATAGCTCAATGGGTTGCATGTATGACTTGATTAGTAGCTCTAGTCTTTCCAGTAGATGTGTATCTTGGGTGCAAAAACCCTGCCCTCTATCCTCATTACCATTGAGGCTGGTGTTAGGCATATTAGAGGAAAGATTGGTAATGTCTGGTGTTGTGGAGTAAGCCTCTTGCTGAGGTGATGTAATTTTGCCAGTACCTTGCTTAGAGGGTGAAAATTGTGTGGTAGATTGAATCAAAGACTCTGGAAGAGCCCGGGGAATAATTTTCTGGGGCGTAATCTTTTTTCCTTTTGTCCCTCTGGTTTTCTTTGATATAGCACCCTCCCTTAGACCCCGGGTGTAAGAATCCTCCCCACTAGGATTAGAAAAAAGAGTCGGTGTTCTCTCAAGTGACAAAGGGGATTGGGGTGAGGGGGGCTGGGATAGCTGAGTGGCTGAAAGATCAATGGTCACCGATAAATCCACGATACCGGGGACAGTGTGGGAATCCAATGGTGCGCCAGAGTCTAGGTTGCGCAGCGGGGTTCTAGCTGAAGCCAATAATCCCAGGGAGGAACGTTTTACTGCAGCCAGATCTTGAGAGACCCGCCTTTCTAGTATTAGGGCACCCTGATTGATAGCGTCGTTAGCTCGTGCAATAAAGTGATCAATCGGGCCAATGGTCTGGGCAGCACGAGAAGTCTTACTGCTTCTTGTGTTTCTAGGCGACATGTTTATGAAATGGGTACACGAAGTTAAAAGGAAATAGTGTACAGCTCCGGGACACAACAAAGCATCAATAATTAATATAACACAAGAAGGTGTAATAATTTGAACGGAAAATGTCAATAGGGTGGCCCAGTCCAGTCTTACCCGGTCTTTAACGGCCTTAAACGGGCCCGCCCTTGGCCCGGGCTTAGTCCCGCGCTGTGTCCCGCTCGCGTCCCGCTTCACGGAGGGGGTGTTGGTGTTTTAAGCGCCTCCGGGCGCCTGTTGCGCGTCACTGGATGCGCCCCCGCTAAGGCTCCTGGGGGTTGAAGTCCCCCCGCTCGGCGGCCGCTCTGGTGAAAGAAAGCGGCGGCGGGGGGGACTCGGCTCCTGCAGCTGGTCTGGTCTCGGTGAAGAAGAAGTGTGGCAAGTTCTTTTCAGATCTTTCCAGGATAGTGGCGTTTTAGGCTCCCACAGCGCTCCGGGAGCGCTGCTGTTTTAAGCGCCTCCGGGCGCCTGTTGCGCGTCACTGGATGCGCCCCCGCTAAGGCTCCTGGGGGTTGAAGTCCCCCCGCCCGGCGGCCGCTCTGGTGAAAGAAAGCGGCGGCGGGGGGGACTCGGCTCCTGCAGCTGGTCTGGTCTTGGTGAAGAAGAAGTGTGGCAAGTTCTTTTCAGATCTTTCCAGGATAGTGGCGTTTTAGGCTCCCACAGCGCTCCGGGAGCGCTGCTGTTTTAAGCGCCTCCGGGCGCCTGTTGCGCGTCACTGGATGCGCCCCCGCTAAGGCTCCTGGGGGTTGAAGTCCCCCCGCTCGGGGCCGCTCTGGTGAAAGAAAGCGGCGGCGGGGGGGACTCGGCTCCTGCAGCTGGTCTGGTCTCGGTGAAGAAGAAGTGTGGCAAGTTCTTTTCAGATCTTTCCAGGATAGTGGCGTTTTAGGCTCCCCTGATTTGAATTGAATTAACATTAATAACAGAAAACAATTAAAACATTGTCTACTTACTGAAAAAAATTATTTGGTGTTTCATTTATGTGCAACATTGGAAAATAAATCAACCCCCGTATTTGGGGGTCTGACAGTGCCAAGGGGGACGGACCCTACTAGGGTACGCTACATTTGAACTGGATATTACACTCTTTGGCCACAGACTGATACCTGTGAGAACGCTACAAACTGAGTACATTGATTATCACGGATGAAAGGTTGTGCGTGTTCTCCAATTTATCTTTGCACAAATACTTTACACATTGCCTCTGAAGTTAAGCCTGACTGATCTGTGCAAAGCTAACAGAGGGTGAGTACAGGTTAAATCAGGGTGTGTATCTGACTTACCCTGACTAGGATTGTGGTTCCTGCTTGCCCTGGTGCATACCTCTGCCAACCAGAAATCCAATTGCTAACAACTACTAATGGACTAAGTACTATAAGAACAATCTCTAAATCACAGCAACTTTCTCTGCAATGTTCCTTGTACTAAGTGTATTCAGCACACATTTGCCTAAACCACTTGGTTTATGTCTAACAATGTATAATAATTACGCAGGGCAATATGTGTGTTTATTGCTGTGATTGAACGCTCATTAATTGATTTATGATTTTATATTTATTATATATTTAGTCATCATTTCAATTTCTCCTGTTGTATGCCTGCTTATTTACGTTTCATTAGGTAAGGTTGTTTTTAATTCAATGTATTATTACGATGTTGATGAACAGTTGCTTTCACTGCTGCATCACTCCTTATAGGAGCACCAAATTTAGTTTTAAAACTATAACCATATTCCTAAATGATCCCCTTGTAGGCCATTTGCTTTAGTTGTTTAGCGTAAAAGCAATGATCATACATTAAGACACGGGTCAATGTGAATGGTTTATCAGCTTAGTAATTTCACATCCTCTCCATTAATGTCTGGGGTTACTGGTCTTCAAACTCATAGAAAAAGAACATACCTGATCAGTCAACTTAGACACCTGTGTGGTTCCCAATTCTTGGGAGAACCAATCTTAGCTGGTCCTGCGGTATGTGAAGATTGTATCTATATGCATGTTGCTATCAGTCATCATGCAAGAGCAACTACTAAGCAAGACGGCTCAGTGACCTAATGCGTGTAACTGACATCAGCAGTGATGTGAAGATCACAAGTTTGAACCCTAAGAAGGGAGATGAATCCTTACATCCAACTAGAGCAAGTAAATTTAGTAACATTAAGTTGAGTAATAGTAGCATAAGTTGTTTACAGCACATATCAATTGAAGAAGTGCTGTATAAACAAAACATATGTCTAATCGTGCACTATAAAGATTTCTACGGGAAAGCATGCCTAAAACTCAACCATTTGTGTCCAATTCCTAATATCGGGGGATTGAAATAAGCTACCAAAATAAAAGTAAGCATGATAAGCAACTTCGCAAGAACCAAAAAAGTCTTCGACGTCTCAGGATGTGTTCCAGTTTTCACACTGTGTACCATGAACATACCCTTCCTGCCTTTAAAATGCCTTTTGACTTCATGCCCTTACTCATGCCTTGCTCAGGCATCACTGCCCTTATGTACTGACCTCTCTAATTTCCTTGATGAGACAATCCGGACGGTCTATGCCTTCTTCAAGGATGGAGAGCACACGGGGCACCTCAGCTAAAGGTAAATATCAAATCCGGTGGAACTCTTTCAGTGTCTCACCCTTTATCCCTTCAGGAATCCTTAGCGGAAATTTTAAAGTGCAAGTCAGGATCCCTGCTAGACCCGTGCCCACCCAAGTTGTTTAGATCCCTGTCCCTATTGATAAATCCAGCCTTAAACATGATATGGAATACTTCACTATCTTCAGGCGTCTTTCCTGATGTTTGGAAGCATGCTCTCTTACTTCCATTGTTGAAAAAGCCGAATACAGATCCCAAGGAGTTGGGTAACTATCTCACTGCTACTTGCACCTGCAAAAATACTAGAGAAATTGGTCCAACGACAATTGGCCAATTTTATAAATGATCATGACATCCTGCAGGATACTCAGTCTGACTTTCGATCAGGATACAGCACTGAGACAGCTCTGGTGGAGGTGGCGGAGTCAGTGAGTATGTCGGTAGATGCAGGGGCAGCAGTGACGCTGATCCTATTAGACCTGTCGGCGGCCTTTAACACGGTTGCCCACTACTTACTTCTGAAAAGACTGCAGCAGGTAGGGATACAGGATACAGCTCTTGCCTGGATCAGGTCTTATCTTACAGATCGATCATAAAAAGTCTTCCTTAAACCGCATTAATCGGAATCTAAGCAATTATGGTGCGGCATACCACAGGACTGGGCCCTTAGCCACTTATTTTTTAACATTTACCTGGCGGCCCTTTTTACCATCATTAATTCCTGGGAGTTGAAAGTCGTTTCTTACGCTGATGACACCCAGCTGGTGTTCTCATTCAAAGACCACTCGGAGGACTTGTTTGCCAGAGTATTTGGGTGTCTAAGGGACATCGAAGGCTGGATGAACCTGAATAAACGTAAATTGAATGCAGACAAGACCGAGGTCCTATTTTTCGGCCAGGTCTCACTACCGCCCATGAGACTTTGGTGGCCAGGGGAACTGGGCCCTCCCCCTGTCCCAACAAAATCCGCTAGAAATCTGGGTATTAAGTGGGACTCAGATCTTTCCTTCGCAACGCAAGTCCAGCACATTGCATCGTCCTGCTTTGGGAAACTAAAAAGCCTAAGGAAATTCCAGCACATCCTACCTGAGGAAAGTCGCAGGATCATAGACTATTCTATGGTGACATCTCATCTGGATTACGCTAACAGCCTGTACCTTGGGATTCCATTATATTTGATCCAAAGACTCCAGATGGTAAAAAATGCGGCAGCAAGACTTATCTGTCGGGTAGCGTTCAGTCACCATATCTCCCTACATATTAGGAAACTGCATTGGCTCCCTGTGGCTAAAAGTATCAAGTTCAAATCCTTAACTAAATAACAAGGGGCCTAAATATCTCAGTCACAGGCTGCGCCCATGCCTACCTCAAAGCACTCTAAGATCGACCTCCCAGCACTTGCTTTGTGTTCCCCGTTTTGCCAAGTCTTGAGTGGGAGGCAGATCCTTTACTGTGAAGACGGCCAAGCTATGGAATGCCTTGCTAGCACATTTGTGTAGAGTGGATACTGAACGGGAGTTCAGGCAGATCTTGAAGACTTGGCTCTTTTGCCAGGATTAGTGCTTGGCCAGTTACCCTACCTGATTTGCGCTTAAGCGCCAGGACACCTCTGTGGAGTTAGCTGCTGCGCTATTTAAGTGCCACTATTATTATTATTATTATTATTATGTTAATGACAGCCATTTGCCATTTACCACTTAACTCTCCATTTCCTAGAAAAAGTTCTCCATTTGTCCTGCTGTGCTGTGTGCATCAAACACTGTGACGTCCACTTTTGTTCTACTAGCAGCCCTATACACCCTGGTCCTGGACGCCACTCCCGCTGCAGGCCAATTAGCTCAGAGGCACTTTCTCGGCCCTCTAACTACCCAGCACCAAGTTCAAGCCTCCGTCACCTCTTACGCCGCATTGATTATAGCAGGTTCTGTGAAGCTCTTAATTGTTGTCTTTTATTTCTGTTAAAAGTATAAAATAACTATTGGTCATTGTAATCAGGTATTCTGCACTTTGTCATAACTGTTTTGCTGCACTCCTATTAAATGTTAGTCTCCACTTGTAATTGTCCGTATTGGGATTGTTTTTCCTGTGATCGTTTTAGTTTTTTTCTGCCTGCCTTCTCATTTGCTGGCCCAGCTGGTTCTCGCGGGTTCCACCTGCGCCATGTTTTGCCCACACCCCTGCTCTCCACACTCCCTGACAAGCCCCTCCCAGCGCTACTTAATAGAAGCCGCAGTGCTTCTTCTCAGAAGCGGACAAATTACGTTATAAAGTGGCCTTTAACATGTACCATAAAAACATTTTGAAAACATACAGTTCATTTTACACCCAATGTATCAGTGAGGCCGACATGGATGGCAAAGAAATTTCTATAGTTGTTTCTACTTTTGTGGACCCCAAATCAAAAGCCCTGCATCCAGATTTGAATCAAACACTTTGTGTAGAACTTAGCAATTAACTTGAAGAAAAGATCTGCAAAATTCAGGCCAATATGGGGACTCCATATTCACTGGTTAATGCCTCAGAATCTGGTGACACTTTAGGGCTATCAACCGAAGCAAAGTTGACTTTCTTTTTTACCTCTGTCCATTGAAGTTCTAAAGAAAGTTTGCTTCCTGCAAGTCATGGTCTTCTGAGGACCCATTTCCACCTCATATACTAGTGACTGTCACTGAGAATATAGCCCCGATTAACCAGGCACTATTCTCTTTGTCTCTTTAGGCTAGGGCTATCCCTAATTCTTGGAAAAGAGCTTATGTTGTTCCCCTACTTAAAAGGCTAATGCTGATCCGGAAGTGCTTGACAATTTTTGTCCGTTCTCATTATTACCAGCGGCAGCCAAGGTCTTGGAAAAGTTGGTAAATCACCAGCTTTCAACTTCTGACTGACTGAATAGGCTGCTACAACCTATCCAGTCTGTCTTTCATTCTCGGCGTATGACAGAGACAGCATTGCTAAAAAAATTGAGTCAATCAAGATCAGTCTGGATTCTGATCCTAATGTTGCATTGGTGCTGTTGGACCTATCATCAGCGTTTGACACGGTGGACCACAGTATCTTGCTAAAAAGACTGGAACATCTCGGAATGGCAAAGGCAGCCTTAGGATGGTTCAGATCCTTTCTGAATGAAAGAGGGCAGGTGGTGTGGACGAAACCTCACTCCTCCAAAGCCAAACAGTTGAAATGGGGGTTCCCTCAGGGATTGGCATTAAGTCCTACCCTTTTCAACATTTATCTGTCACCTCTGGCTTTTTTATTCAAATCGATTGGCATAAAAATTATTTCCTATGCAGATGATACCCAGCTCCTGCTCCCCTATGATGGGGATTCAGCTAGTGCCAGAGAAACCTTCGCTCTCTCCTTAAAGGAGCTACTTGTGTAATCCAGAAAAGACTGAGATCCTATTGTTTGGGCCAAATCCCTTTCCAGGTTGGACAGGTGCGTGGCCGCATATTGCCCCCTCACCGACCCTCCCTGTGGAAGTTGCTAGAACACCAGGGAGTTTTGTTTGATGAAAATCTTTCCTTTAATTCTCAGGTCTCATCGGTGGGAAAATCCTGTCTTTGGATTCTCCGCCTGCTCAGCAGATTTCTGTACCTGATTCCTAAGGAGGCGTAGGTCACAGTGGTTAGGGCTTTGATCACGGTCGGACTACGCCAATGTTTTGCACCTCGGTCTCCAAGAGTACCTAATCCAGTGCTGACAGGTGGCACAAAACATGGTGGACTGCCTATTGTACTAACTATACTCATCTGTTTCACGAGCAGCTTCACTGGCTTCCAGCTTGGAAGCTTATCATGTTTAAAGCACTAAACTCGACATATCAAGCTAGTTTTAAGAAGGGATTGATAACGTTCCTTTTTAGTCTTTAGGTCTTGGGGTGACCAGCTGTGTGCTGCTTTTCAGTTCCTACCTTTTGATGATGAGCACCGGGGCATTTTGGAGTTCCGAGCACTATATAAATAATCCTCATTCGTTCATTCAACCAAGTTGGCATTTTAGTTGACTTTTTGGTTTGCTTTTGGCAGTCACAGGCCACAGATGCTGCAATCCTGATTACTTTATTATCAAGCAAGCAGCTGAAGTTTGGGTTAAATGTGCATTTGCAGCTGACTTCATGTTTCGGCAACCTGAAAAACGAGGAATCGAAATATAAAGTCTACTGACTGAATAAAAATAGGAAAACTGTTTAATTTTCGTGGGGAAACTTTCTATCCTGATTAGCAGTTTCCTGCATACGTGGGCATTCCGAAAACTTTATATTTCGATGTACAGTTAACTTATTAATACGTTTATGTGTTTGAAACTGACCCACGCTGAAAGGGGACATCATCTTAAAATGTGAAGAGGGACTGATTCCTCATCTGGCACTGAAATAGAAGGGGCACCATAAAAAAAGACAAACAAAACCGCCAGGCCTAGAACTGCGAAATTCTGACATAAAACTTGCAGTGAGACTGCTCGATAAAGCTATAACTGATTACAACTACTGTCAGATCATGTCAACAGAGGGTGTCTACCCCACTTCATCAGAAGGGTCAGCATAGTACCAGATCGGGGGTTTTCAATACCAGAGATATTTTATCAGGGGTTTAGTTTAATTAGTGTAAAGGTAGCAATGAAAGACTACAACACCCAGTGCATTAGGCTGTTTCATAAAAGCTCAGGATAGTAAACAGTGCCAGTGTCAGTGAGAGAACATATTACTGATCAATAGAAAAGAGAGACAACTTAGCAGCCTTTTTCAGCATTGAAAAAGGCTGCTAAGTTCACCTCTAACGACGAAAACATATAAATGAAAAGAAACCTTGATGCACATTTCAATTGTTATGATATTTTTCTATTACTTGTATCACACACGTCTGTTGCTGGTGTATGCTTGCAGTGCTGTGGGCTGTCTGGAGTTTGTGTTAGCACAAGACTCTCACCTGACATTTTCAGAATGAGCCAAAAGTCTTTAAATAACACACATTTTCTTGACTAATTCTCGGAGGCAGGTTCCTGTTTTCTGCGAATGTGCAATGTTTCACAAATCTTCAGGGTGTAAGGTGTGATGGTGCTCTTTATATGTGATCTGTGTGTGTTAGCAGCAGAGGATGTATGACATTACAACGCATGCTTTTACCACGCATGCCTTTACATCGCAGTTTTTACAACGCATGCTGTTACAACGCATAGCGCTTAGGGGTGCTGGATAGTGAATAGTTTAATTTACTATTCCAACTCCAGTCCCCGTGGATAGTAGGGAAGGTGTTGGATAGTAAATTAAATCCATTCCCTATCCTAGAGCGCCCCCCAGCGCAATGCGTTGTAATGACATGCGTTGTAAAAGTTGCGTCATAAAGGCACTGCGTGGTAAAAGTTGCGTTGTAAAGGATGTTTCCCGCAGCAGACAATGTGTTTGTGTTGCACACAGCCTGAGGACCTGCCAGCACGGTGTAGCTGTATGGATGTATGTGTATATGTTAGTACTGGTACTGGCGCAGCGCGGCCCTAGGTGGAGAGCTACGGGGTGCTGGGCAGCAGGCATGGCATGATTCTGGATGAAGCCAGGTGCTTTGTTAGAGGTGAATGAGATGCGACATGCTGCTACATTGATATTAGCACTGTGTGTTGAGGTGGTTGAATGGGCTTTGTGATGCATGTTATGGTGTCTGCAAAGGATCATGCTGGGGTAGGTTCATGCAAGTACAAGCAACGAGGTAGATGTTTGCAGAAGGCAGGAGTAGGTCTAGAACGATGAGAAATGTAAGTGCTGGAATAACAAAAGCAAAGTAAAGGTTTCTTATAGGTTGACAAATGTCAATCTTAACATTGATCTGAGAAAACCAAGACTAAACATTAAACAAGAACAATGGGATGGTGGAATGAATATAGAAAAGGGGACAATTGAGAAACCAGGACTGAATCATGACTTGAAGTCAGTTGGAAACAGATCATACACTATGGGAAAAGATGATCAGTGGTGGTTAAAATTACTTATCACTTTACATGTTTTCAGCCCAAATGGTTTGCTTTAGTGTTCAAGTTTGGTTCTTAGCATCCCTATGTCTATGGTGATGGACAAACCATAGATGTGCATGGTTTGTAGATGGTCAACTATCCTAGGGTAATGTAAACCCTTGTTTTTGATTGAACATTTGGCTAGGGATGTTTGCTGGAATCTTATGTATATACATTTATGATGATGATACATTCCCATTGTTTTTACTTTCTTGTCAACAATATCTATGGGCAACAACTGATCTACTTACAGAATTGGGATGATTCTCCAACAGGTTGGTATGGCTGAAAGGCTGACGGGTGAAGACCAGTCATCCTGTGTCAAGTTGTACTTTGGAACCCTCATTAGGAGGCCGGCTAACGGCTACAGATCGCTTAAGAGAATACGACTAGCTAACTCCAACTAGCCTGGGCTGCTGGAAGCATCAAGGGTTGGGAAGAACACCGAAGTACTACAAAGTTATAAGTAGCTCTTTAAGGACCTACCAGAAAGGTGATCTATTCAGAATGAAACTGCAGTGTTTCTCTTGGTAAACAGACAGTAAACAAACAGTGGTGGAAATGGAAAACATTCACCATGAGAATGGAGCCGCATTGCTACAAGACAAGGGTTTACCTGCTACAAAAACATGGTGAATAGTAATATTATGCAAAAGCATTTCTGATTTTCCTGCTCAGTAAGTGGTCATTTAGAACAAACTAGTTAGGAAGATATAAGATTGAAAAAACTATACTATCACCAAAATATACAGGTTGTCATTTTCAACTCAATTGAAGACAGAAGGTGGGCAGCATGGCATTAGTAATGCATGCATTGATGCAATGAAGTGAAAGACACAATTTATTTAAATTTCCACTATAATGTGTGCTGATGTGCAGTGTGGTGCAAGCACAGCAGTCGTGTGACCACCTGATGCCAAATTATTGTCTTACACATGGCTGAGTGAGAGAGGAAGGGACAGCCAATCAGGTTAACAGAGACAGAACAGCACCTGAACTGAAATCCCACCCCATGTAGCATTTACAGGGAACAAGACACAACATTGAGCAGAGTTTACTACCGGAACTCCGTTCCCGCTGGGTGTTTTAGTCCTGGAACTGAGTTCTGGCTGCTTCTGCTTCATTTCCACCACTGACAACTAAAACGAACAGAAACACAACATGTATAGCTATTGAGCGAAGGGACGTTGGCATGCAGCATACTCAATACAGGTAGGACCAGCCATTCCTGGTGAGTGATACGCCTCCCAGGCTCGGCTTCATGGTCACCGCAATATGGCATGATAAAGGAAAGAAAGAAGCAGGTGTGCCCGATCCATGAGCATGCTCAAGGGGAACTGCAGTTTTTTTTTTATCATACATCACAAATATTAAAGTGCTAACATTGTTTAACCTACTTGCAATTTTATTTACCTGCAGTGTTATTTTATATATCATTTAGTAAGAATGGGCCACCCTGCACGCAGTAGCGTGCATTCATTAAACTCAAAGTTGCTCTACAACAGTGTTTCCTGCGGTGGCAAGTCGCACCACACACAGCGGCTAGCTGGTATCAGGAAAGCACTGAATGCAGCTTGTGCTCAACTCCAAAAATAGAAAAATGTGGCTGAGGTGAGTGTGTGTGTGTGGGGTGAGGGGATTTGTGGATTCTGAGGTGCATGAGTTGAGAAAGAGCCTTGGTAATGAGTCGAGAGTTGGGCTTGTTGGGTAAGGAGTAGAGGATCCTGTGGGAGAAGTGGGGGATGTGAGTGAAGAGAGTTTCAAGTGGTTGAGGGTGAGATGAAAATGGAGAGGGTGGAGGACAGGAGTGAGTACTGTATGAAGGGAGGTGGATCGGATAAAAGAGAAGATGAAACAATAATATGAACAGTTCACAACTCTAAATAACAGGCTACAAACTGGAGTTCCTCTTGGCCAGTTGAAGTCGCCTCATCATGATTTGAATCCACGACTTGCAAAGCTGGCAGGTGACACACAGACACATATCTCAGTAGCAAATACATTTACACACTGATCTTTGTGGGGTAACAGGGGTGTATCGTGAGGCTGAGAGTGTCACAAGGCAAATACTGAGGACAACAAAATCGAATGTGGAGAATAATGGGAGAAAAAGAAGAGAGGAGTACGCATCCTGAGAAGTAAGAGAGAGGGCAGAGAGGGAAGAAAAGTGGTCAGGTGGAATGCAAGCAGGGGGGCTGTCAGAGGAGGATGGTTACATGCAGCAGCGGTAAGGCATGAGGAGGGGATACTGAAATGTTAATTGGATTGATTTAGAAGTGATGGAAAAGCAGCTAAATGAGGTTGTAAGTTGGTCTGTGAGGAATATAAATGTGAGCATAAATGGTCAGCCATAGAGAAATCTGGAATGTTAACTTAATTTCACATAGGATGGAAAGAACCAGACTGTGCACCTAGAAGGAGGAAGACACCCATTCCTTTGAATGGTATTGGGTGCATCGCTACGCTATCCATACATTCAGGTACATTCAGGTAGACGTGGGCAGCAGAGGGCCCTGTAGTACTCACTGCGTTCATGTCGATGCCATTTGTGTATGACCACGCGTGCTGGAAGTACTCCTCAAGTCGTTGGCGCAGAGGGTTCGGGATCTGGTGGAATCTGATGAACTCCTTCACCCGCAGCATCTGAGTGTGGTAGCGGGCCGTGCCTGAGTAGAGCCGCTGGATGATGGCGGACACATTTCCAAATATGCTGGCATACATAAGTGCTGCACGGAAGTGAGAAGGAGAGTTGTACGTGGTTCCGATAGAGTGTATGAGAAAATAGCAGGCTAGGACTGAGGCTAGGAGTCATTGTCAAAATTAGACATGTACTGTGGTGGAGCGTGTCCGGTTGAGGCAGGTTGGCACTTCAAGAGTGTGATAGGTGGAACTCATGCTAAATAGAAATGTGTATCCAGATTGCACAGCGTTCTTGGGCATTGTGCATATCTACCTTAGCCCTCTCAGGGTATTAGTTTGGTTGCCTGTGTTTGAGGCACCAATAATAACTGTATTCCTA
The DNA here is from genome assembly GCF_964261635.1 of Lissotriton helveticus. NCBI lineage: Eukaryota > Metazoa > Chordata > Amphibia > Caudata > Salamandridae > Lissotriton > Lissotriton helveticus. Next base: position 1,779,071,481 of record NC_136065.1, read on the forward strand.
ACTCTTAGGGGGTCATTACTATGGGACTTTTATTGCCCGCCTTACCCCCGGGAAACGGGACCGCCCGCAATGCTTGCGGCGGTCCCGCACCTACAATTAGGATGCGCTCGCCACACTGGCGGGCGCATCCCGCATTTCTAACATTGCGGCGGGCCGCCGCAATGCCACAAAAGCAAGTTGTGCCTTTCAACGCACAACTTGACAGGCACTGTGCGGTGCCTGCCAAAACAGCTTTTCCGCCCGGTAGGCAATAGGGCGCATTGCCTACCGGCGGAAAACCGGTGAACGGTTTTTCCATCCGCCGGGGTCCCCCCACCATAGTTATATGGCGGGGGAATCGGCATGCGGGCAGGGAGAAATGACGAGCGGATCGCCACCGCCATGCGGGCTGTGGCGATCTGCCCGACATGCTAATGGGCCCCTTAGTCTATGAGTATGAATCAAGGTTATAAGTGTGAAGGCTTTCGTTTGGAAAGTTACAAGTTTAAAACGTTTGGTTTTAAAATTATATTTTGAATACATTTACTTATAACGCTAAATGTAATAGGTGGGAATGAAGTAAGTTCCAAACTTTGTAACCATTTAAATGACTCAAAGAATATGTTTTCAACTTTAAATGTAAATCTTACCTGCTATACTAATGCTGTTAAGTGCTACATTGACAATAGCTAATTTCAAAATCAACACCTAACTTGCACCCCAACCGCAACCCTAGTCTCAACCCTAAAACTAACTATAAATCCAATTTTCACTCTACTAACCTTACACTTATGCTAAATGTAAATTGGCAGTCCCTTACTCTATCCGTAATCAAACCTGAACCTCTACCCTCACACTCACCATATGAATATCGCAGTGTATCCCTAACTAACATTCTATACCAAACACTCACCCTCACAAAAAAGACTGCCCATTATTCTAACCCTTGCATGAGACCTTTTTCTTGTCAAATCCCTATCCTTAACTCAAACATTTATGTAACCTTAAATCCTAATCCTTTGTTTTTACTTTTTTAGAACTTTTTATTTATTTTGATTTACATTTTTTTGTATATTACTTTTAATCATTTTCACTTTTTTTCAAATTATTAATTGATAATAATTTGCATGCTGTGTGTTTTGGTTAAAAGCATAAAAGGAGAGTGTAGGCTATATGTATTTAGAGTAGGTACCCCCAACGTTCCAAAAGAGCTATGGGCAAAAAAAGTGTATTCGAAATGTACCTGTACTTGTTTGCCTAGGATGACACAGTATGTCATTATAGGAGATTCAACCAAGGCAGGCTTCTCAATAAGCAGACAATTGGAAGAGTTTTGACCATGGAATAGAACAAGCTCAGAGGAAAAGGAGTAATGGCATTATTCAAATTGTAGGTTTATATTAGGCAGAGGTCAGGATCATTGTATTCTCAGAACTGAGCTAGTTATGCAGGTTTAGCAGGAGAGGGAATGGTTCCCTAAATAAAAAGAATAGATTAGTGGAAAGAAATTGTAGATAAATCAAATATAATTTTAAATAGTACTTTTAATACCTATGATAACATGTAGTGCTCACAAAGACAGAAAATCACCCTGTTCCATTTGAAAGAAGCTAGAAAATAAATATAATTTCTAATTCTGAAAAGGATACCTCTTTCCCCTAATTGAAAGACACTCCTGTATTGTGTACACAAATGCACATCAACATCATAATCTTACCGTAAGAATATGTATTTCCGATTATTTTAAGTCAATCACATGAAGATGCTATAAACAGCTCGCCTTAAGGAATACTTTTAGAACTTACTGAGATGCTTGTTTTCACCCATAAAAATGCTACAGGAAATCAATAGGCATCCCTGTTTTGTTATTTCAAGTTTAAAAATATGTCCAGAATACCTTTCCTTTGTAACTTTTATGCTTTCTCCACAGTAGAATGTAGGGCGAGGCACCTTAGTCGAGATGACCCTTTTCTCGCCAGCGGGTGACGAGACAGAATATCAAGTTAAAAATTTCGAGTGACCATACTATAGAGTGAAAAATATTGTAGAATGGAAATATCGAGTGCAAGAATATAGTTTTCAAGAATATCGAGTTTAAGGTAAGTAATATCGATTATTAAAATGTAGATGTCATTAATATCGTTTGTAAAAATATAGTTTTTAAATTATTGTGCTTCTTTTGAATGTATTTTAAATGTAACTGACATTTTTTTGTTTAATTATTGTTTATGTTTTTTACTATATTAGTTAAATTATTAGTAGTTATAAAATTTAATTTAATTAAATGTTGTGTTTTTTACTTCTGTAGTTGGTCGTGAGTTTATAGGGGCATAGGGTCAGAAGTAATTTAACTATAATAAATTAATGATTCTTTTTTAATTAATATCATTTAATTAGTATTTAATTTTGTTAATTGTGTTATAATTTTTTTCTGTAAATGTTTTTTGCGGGTTGTGGCATTTATAGGGGTAACGGGTGAAAAGTTATTTATTTTTAATTAATTAATAAATAGTTGTAAATTAATATTAATTCATTACTTGATAACTAATTATGGTAATTGAGTAATGTTTTGGTGTGGGTTGTGAGGTTATAGGGGTAAAGGGTGGGAAGTTATTGATTTTGAATTTATTAATTATTAGTTGTTAATTCATAATAATTAATTGATAATTATGTTAATTGTGTAATATTTTTTTTAGGTGTGGATTGTGGGGTTTATAGGGGTAAAGGGTGGGAAGTAATTTATATTTTAATTAATAATAATTAATTGTCAATTAATATTAATTATTGATAATTAATTATGTTAATTATTTAATTAAATGTTTTTTAGGTTTGGGTTATGGGGTTTATAGGGATTAAGGGTGGGGTGTAAATTATTTCATTTTATTTGCTAATTACTTGTTAAATACTAATAATTGTTTAATTATAAATGAATTAATTTAATGGTGTTAATATTCGTTTTTTTGTTTAATTTAGGGTGGGGTTGTGGGGTTTATAGGGGTAAAGGGTGGGAAGCTAATTCATTTTAATGAATTTATAATTAGTGTTTCATAAAAAATATTTGTTTAATTGAGAAATAATTATGTTAATCGTGCAAGTAAACTTATTTTGAATTTAAATGTGGGTTGTGGGTTTTGTAAAGGTATGGGGTGGAAAGTAAATGAAATGTACATTGTTAATATTAAATATATTTGTATTTTTTTATTCAACATATATTTGTTTTTAATGTTGCACGGACTGGAGTGGGAATATTAAATTTTACCCTTCCGCAATCCACCACTTTCCCTACTGTTGCACTGGCTGGAGTTGGAATATAATTTATTTTTGTTAATTGTGATCTTTATTGTTGTGTTAATTGTACTGGGAATAGTAAATTGTAGTATTTTCCAATGCTATATTTTAATTGATTTTATATTTTTTGCAGTTAGAATAGTAAATCTTATTTTTGAGTGATGTAAATAGTTTTGTTACTGTCGTTTTGTGTTAGGAGGGAGTACTTATTTTTATATTTATTAAGAATGCATTTTTTTTAATGTAGTGGAAAATGTATATGTATTTATTTTAATCTTTAATAATTTATTTTATATTGTAATTTATATACTTATGTGTTTGATTTATTATAATAATATTTAAACATTTCAAAATGTTTTGTTTTTCAATTATTTGTAATTAATTGTAAAACGTGTTGTTTACTTTTTATTTTAAATTAAATTGGTTTCCTTTTTTAATATTTTATGTTTTTGGTATATTTAAATATGGACACATATATTTTTGATAATATATAATTAAGTTTTTTAATTAAATATATATATATATATATTTGTGCATTTACATTTTAAAAGTAAGTTTATTTGTTATATCCATTAAAATATACATTTAAATATATTTTATTTTGATGAATTAATGTTAGTATTTGATATATGTTTATTTTCATATTTTAAATCATATTTATCTAAAAATCGATATTTAATACAACTATATTTTTGTAAACAATAATTATCTTTTCCTCAACATTTTTGTACTTACCTTTTTAAGTATGGGAAGTCGATATTTTTGTATCCTATATTTTTACCTCGATATTTTTTCCATCAATATTTTTGAGGTCGATATTCTTTCAGTGAATCTGCCATCGATGGACTATGTGATGACCCATATGGGATTTGTATTTTTATTCCTTTTTAAAGTGCGCCTCATTTCCATTGCAGGTGAGAAGTAGGGATGGGTCCTTCCTGCGAATAAGCACCCGGTGCTTTAATTCACTTAATTTACACCAATGTTTAATTCGTAAAAGAAAGAGTACCAGTGACCGGGGCAACTAAACCTCGAAACGCTGGATTACAAAACTGGTCACCTTAAATCCACCTTATGCTTCTTCAATTCACTATCATATGCTCCCTGCCCCTCTATCTCACCCATGCTGGCCTGGTTCCTGCTTTCTCCCTTTGTGATGGTTTTGCTGTCTTTCTCTTCCTTCCCTATCGGATGGATCCATGTGTTTTTCCCTCTCCGCTCAGTAAATATCTGATGCATAAGGGCCAGTCCACAAAAGAAAAAGTGCCGGTGGCACCCACTGGCAAACGTTAAGCAATGATTTACACCATTTCCAAGGTTATTTACCTACGTGCCCATGCAATGAACTACCCCACTTGCTCTTTTGTCTAACAATTCAACTTTCTCTGAAGAGACTTCTTTGTGACTCAATTTAATTTTCATAAAATTATGTCCGAATTTAATTTTCTTTTTCTGATGATTCCTAGTAGCATCAAATATTCTCAGGGAAACGGCGAGGTTTCTGTAAAGGGTTGATTCTAGGGCACTCTGTCTGGTTGGATGTACTAATTGACTATAAGTAAAACCAAATGTTAAAATTCATTAATTAATTAATTAGGTGATTTGAGTGGTGTATGTTGAAGCGTCCTCAACTGAGGTGTACGACTGTTTCCGTAAAGAGAAAATATCACTCCAGATCATACTCCGCATTGTTAATTGATGGCAGTATCGAAATGTCAACTCTTTAGGTTTATTTAATTGATCTATATTTTCAGGATAGTTCTACATACCATGGTATGTCTGAAGGTGATATATTGTATTGTATTGTATTGTAATTAAATATCTAACTGTAGATGAGTTGCGTGCGACATTCTTATGTAGATTACAGTTACCTTTATATCAAATACAAATTTTACAAAATACTTGAAAACACCACTGTAAGCTATAGAATTCTCGAGTGAAAACTGACGATCTGTTTGTACCCTGTTTATAAACTTAGGAAAAAAAATATTGAATGATCTACCCTGGAGAATTACATGTTTCTAGTGCACTGCCCGTCATCACATCAGTAAAGTAAAAATACACAATATGCTTTCATTGTAAGGTGCACAAGAATGACACATGTAATTAGAGCAATATGCACATGTGAAATCACAATTTGACCAGTGCATTATTAGCATACGCCAAAACTGAATTACAGAGATTGCAGTGCGTGTGGCTTCATGTTATTGTAAAAAATTACATCAACATGTTTACTGTCAATACTTCTTGCAGGTCAGAGTCAAGAAGCGATTTCCACTCTGTTCCCAATCCGCAGAGGCACTTGACAGGGTTGTCCTCGTTCCCTTCTATTGTTTGCCCTCGAAACTGAATCCCTCGCACGGCTCCTCGCGCTGCGATGCCTAATTCGGCGGGTGGTCTTGGGATGGTGGTCTCTCTTTCAAATTGCTACGAGTCCACATCTCCTTGCTACAGGAACTTATGAGACACCTCAACTTGACGCCTCTGGTGGTCAATATGAGGCGGGACATCCAGAAATGGACGCAACTCCCACTCCAAATTATGGACTGCCTAGCCCCTTTTAAGATGGTGATCCTACCTCGCTTCCCTTATGTCTTCGAGCTTTTCCCGCTCCCGATCCCCAATTGGTGGTTCCACGCTTTCAACTCCATCCTCCGCTTGTTCCTATGGTCCGGTGGTCGCTCGTGCACAGCATTTATCAACGGCCAAGAGTTCCCATATGTCGGATGATTGGGGATGGTTGACCTCCAATGTTACTATCGGACCTCACAACTTATTGTTATCAATGACTGGTTTAGCGGTGGTAGGGATAGCCCAACTTATCAAGGTGAGCTCAACCTACTGGGCCTAGACAATATCTTGGGCATCTTATAACATGCACCGATGTCCCCAAACCCTTTAGGACATCACTGAGTGGTCTTCCTGAGTTTGAGATTCTCTCTATGGAATGGGAGGTGGCTACCCCACACAGCAGGCCTGGAGCGGATTCACAATTGGGACACCATAGGCATCATGGTTCTTGGGGATGTATGGAGGGGGTCCCATATACAGGCATTTCAGGACTTGAGAGACCGATATCACCTCACACAGTTCCAATAAATACCTGCAGCTCCATCGTGCCCTTGTTGCCAACTGCCCCTAAACAACAAAATCCCAATATTCAACCCCCTGGAGGTGAGACCATTAACAGGGCATATCAGCAAAGGCGTCATCTCTCAAATCTACCACTCTCTTATTATGATCTAAGCTGCATTGACATGCTTATACACTGCTGGGAGGGGTGGGTGGCGACCTGGATGACGAGGATTGGAGAGATACCAGAAATGTCCCCACGTGTTTTGACTATTTCAACGCATCTCCATTTGATGTAACTAAATTTGCTCCACATGACATATCTGACCCTGATAACACTGCACTATGCAGGCAAAATCCCCCAGGCCACTTGTTTTTGATGCTCCGCACCCGCTGATGATTTTTACCATATGGCCTGGGTCTGCCCTATATTGACGCTTTACTGGTAGAAGATACAACAAGAACTCTCAGAGGTGCTGGGGCGACCCCATGACTTAACTCCTAGAGGGATCCTGTTGGGCATTATGGATATCCTTGGTGGCCTTCGTGGACTGCATGTTTGTAGGGGGCGAATCTATGATTGCAAAGTGAGACTTCTAACCCTGGATGAGATATGCTGCAGCATAGAGGGTGGCCTTGCGGCGTGAGAGTATGGAGTCTGGGAGGCCATGGACCAGGACATTGCCACTTTCCAGATGCAAGAATACTAATGCTTGAAGAGCAGTTCTGAAGTCCTTTCACTTTCTGTAGAAGTGTTCCGGTACCAGGCTGTCTTTGTTTTTTGGCGGTGTGTTTCTTGAGGGCGAGGTTGATGCACAAGGTGAATCCAAGTGATTAAGCATTCTGTAAAAGCTGGCGTTCAAAGCTGTCAAGAGTCATGTCACTGAGCCAGGTTTGAACTACAGAACTAGGTTCAATTTCTTGTTTGCTCCTTCTTGGGTTCATATGTGCCTATTGTATTTGCTCTTATGTGATTGGTTGTCCACGTTTATAAAAATGTGATAAAGGGAACATTCGAGGAGTTTAGAGTGAGTCTTGGATTGACAGCTCATCACTGAGGAGAATGGATGTGTGGAAGGAACCTGACATCATCCCTGAAAGAGGGGATAACTCTGTTAATCTAGGGCTCCCTGCTTGACAAGAATGGAACCCTCGTTTGGACCGAAGTGCCACTCAGCCAGGAACTAGTCTTCATTATGCCTCTGGGCAGTAGGTTCTCTGAAACCATCTTACCTAGGTTCTGAGGTGCAAAAGAGGAGAAAAGTTGCTGGACCCATGCTCTCATTTGGTAAGTGGGAAATGCTCAGTCAATCACCGCTAATGACTACTCATCCTGTAGGTATGTTACTGGGCACCAGGGTTGAGTACATATTTACAGGTGTGTGGTTTTTATGAAAAATATTGGCCCCACTTTTTCCCAGTTAGGGATCACTAGTGGAAACTATTTCCACACCTGCTTGCATGAGAAGTTGTGTGTCACCTTTTACTTCTTCACTATCCAAAGTAAGTAAAGGACAGTTATTAGGCAGACTGCCACTCCTAATACTGTAATCAGTACTATGAGCGAGTCATTAGGGCATGTCATAGTTAGAACAGAAATATGTACCCTGTGAGAATGTATTTCGAGGCTTCCTGTAGAGTTTTTATTGAGATGTCCTGCTGCAACATGGGGTACTGTAAATAAACTACTGAGAAGGGCATGTGACGCAACCATTATGTGTTTCAAAGAGGGTTTTTAGGATCTATATATCAGAATTGAGGCACTTGAAATGATGCAAATTATATCATGGTACTATAGTATGTGCAACACACAGACCTGGTAGTGTTACTGCTTCTGTCAGGTAAGTCTGGTGGAGGAAACTGAAGTGGGTGTTTATGAGGCAAGTTTTTCTGGGCCGTTGATTTGGCACATTCCACATCCATTGAAGGTATCTATAAGTCTTTCTCTACGCTGTTCCCATGGTGAGGATGCATTTCCATTGATGACCCACAGCCATGTGAGTTCTTTGTGGCACTGTCCACTGTGTATTATGGTCTGCAGTGCCCTTTCTGCAGTCCACAGTCATACAGATTTTACTTGCAGGTCAGTTATAGTGGAGAAATTGGCCTATTGGTATAGTGTATGCTAGCTTGAACAACTCACATGGCATAAGCCCTCCTACATCATACAGTTGGCCTACAAGCAGGATGCCCAGCACATTCCAGTTGCTTTAGAATGCTGCTTCGATGATCGCTCTGAACCTGGTCACTGAACACAGTGGCAAGTCGGGAGCATACCTTATGGTCAGTCCTATCTTATTAAGATATCAGATCCAACATTTTTTGACTATCTTGGGGAGCCAGATCTTCACAGGTGGTGCGGTGCCCCATTACTGTGAAATAGGTAGTGCTTCTAGGGCTCTAGCGATTTAGACAAACTCTGGGGTGTTGGACGTTGCTAGAAACCTAACCATCTGTTGAAGATGGGCTGGGAGGTAGTAGTTCTCCAGGTCAGGGACCCCATAATCCGCCTTCTGCTATGACTATTTGTAGTTTGGACCGGGGAACTTGCTTTGCTATATTATGCTACAGAGCAGGATGTCCACACTTCTGTAAACTTTCTGGGGAGTATCTGAAGAACATTTCTGAAACAGTAGAGCAGATTATGAAGTGTGGCCATTTTTGTTAGTACTGTTCTGCCTATAACTGATAATGGATGCTTTCTCCAGAATCGTAAAACGAAAAGGGGGTCGTGTCCTGTTAAGCCCTGGGTGGGACACAATACTCTATGAAGAAAAAATGGGTACCCAGTCACTTTTTGATTCTGCCACTTTTTTTATTTTGGGCAGATTTGTTTTACACCCTACCGTATTTGATCAGTGGGTATTGTAATTATTTTTTTCAATGTACAAGTTGCTTCACTTGTGTGAATTATTATGGTAGTCTGAGGACTTGCTTTGTCATACACAAACGGGTATTTGTTATGTACAAAATTTACATTTAACACCAAGGACAAACAATTATATTACAAATATACATAAACATTTATACTATACAGTTTTCACAATATATATCAAATGGTAAGAGGTATGAGCTGTACCCTACTAACTGATTTCAACACCAGACCTTCATCATATGACCTTTGACATAGTCCATCTGTGCCAAGTGTTATACCCCTGTGTAATGATTAGATGGCATTTCTAATTTCATCCACTGTGAGTTGGGCATCTAACAATGTTGTCTGACAATAGGGACTGGGCCTTCTTCTGAAAAAAAGGTTTACACCTCATTGGCCCATTCCACCTTGGTGGCAGAGTACAACATGGAGGAAAAGTAGCTAAAAATTGGATTAATGTCCTCTTCTGAGTTTAAGGTCTCCTACCATGTTGTATACAGCACATTTACATATTTGTGCCAACAGGGGCTATATTCTGTCACCCTTTGACTGTATTTTGCATGTGTGTTCTTAGTAATCAATGCTGCATAGCCTTTCGAATACTTGGACATGCTTTTCCCTGTTTAATACCAGGGGGCCCATTAGGATGGCGGGCGTATTGCCCCCGCCAGGCTGGAGGTAGCCACCGCCAGCCTGGCTGGGGCAATCCGCCCGCCATCTGCACCTAAATTCCCCCTGCCATATTAGGATGGCGGGGGGGGGAAAGACCATCCACCATTTTTCCGCCTTGGTCGCCTTGCAACCGGGGCAGAAAAGGTTTAATATGGTTGCGGTGTCTAATAGACACCGCCAGCCATATTATGATGGGCTGCTTTAGATGCCTTTCCACAGAAAGGCATGCGGTCTTCACTCTGGGGGCCCCCTGCGGGCACCCAGAGTGAAGGAGAGGTGGGGGGTGCACAGGGGGGGTACCATTTGCATAGACAAAGCGGCGGGCACCGCGCGGTGCCTGCCCTTTTGTCTATGCAAATGCATTAATGCATTTTTAGCATTGTGCTGAGAGCACCGCCCGTCACAATGCTAAGAATGCAGGATGTGCCCGCCACTGTGGCGGGCACATCCTAATACGCCCCACGGGACCCCCGCCCTTATGGCGGGCGGTCCCAATCCCCGGTAGGCCGTCATCCTAATAGGCCCCCAGGTCTGCTCTACAGATGGTGTCCTGTACCGTTAGGTTCTCAAGGTTGCATAGGGTGGGCTTTACTTCCCCTTCGCTCTGTTGAATTTCATCCTTATTTCGTATGATGCTTTCATACGACCCCTCTCATTACCACCCTGTATGCTTCCTAAAGCACCCTACAATCAGTAACAGATTAAAGTTTTTAAAGTAATAGTGCTCGAGTGTGTCCTGTAAATTTGTTCTATAAATTGGGTCCCAAAGAAACAGTGCTGCAAACGCTTCACTGCATGGCTTTCCGTATCCTGTCCAAGGAAAATGTATAGAATAGTGGGTAGCTATCAGAAAATGCCTTTGTCAGTATTCTGTGTTTGAGGTCCAGCTCATGATTATTACCTGGAGTCTCACCCTGAGTCGCGCATCCCACAGGTGCTCATCCAATCATTAAGGTTTTTTTCGTTTTAATGCTTGCTGTTCCATGGAGAAGGGAACAATCTGTTCCAGTGCAAATCTAGAACACAATTAAACCCCTGTGCACTCAGTAATGGTAGGTGTACGTGAAATGAAATGAAAGAAAATTTATAACGCGCGAACTAAGCCCAATGGGCATCAAGGCGCCTAATTTGCCATATTTAAGTCAGAAAGTGCGCGAGGGCTGTTTGTGGAGCATATAAAGACATAAGGCTCATGGGATTCCTAGCTAGAGTGCCCTGTATCATGATACTTTAGCTTATACCAACTATGTTGTGACTTACAGTTGGCCTTCCCAGCTCTTTTGGAGTATTTGGCCCTCTGCTGCTGTGAGGAGTTGTGGTGATCTCACTCCTCAGAGGTGGCGAAGTGTCAATAAAATAGAGTTATTAGATTACAGTTTCTGAAACATATCATAACCGCTAAATCCAATCAAAGCACACCGTTCCAACAAACCTTGTGATGTTGCATTTTCATAGATCACTGCATTTCCTCTTCCAACAAAACAAAACAAAAACACAAATACAATAAAATAAATATATATTTAAAAAAACAGATGAAAATGATGATCTCTCCACAGCTCCCTTTGTAGAAGTGCGAGTCATATGTAGTGTGACATTGCAATCTGCATCCCCCAAACACTTACCTTGAGTGGTACAGGTGCAGTGTCATCATCATACACTACAAGACAGTGTCTGAAGCTATACCTGTGACCACTCTATCTGGATGGGGGATTCTGTGTTGTGAGTGTCTTCTCTTGTGGTCGAGTGTCCATCATTTGTGTAGCTTATCTGCAGTGTTCCATCAGCACTCGTGCTCAGTTTCACCACTGCCGCTGCTGAGGCTACCAATCTCGGCTCCTGGGCAGGTCTCCACACTCCTCTGTCACTATTTCTTCTGGGGTTTAGTCAGGGATCTTGGCTGCCTGCTCTGGCCAACCTGATTCTCCCTCTATGAAGCCCATGACTTCAATCATACCCCACACTTCCGCCAGGTCTGTGAAGAACTGTGATTTGCCATCTTTGAGAACCCTATGCTTCTCAGGAAACATTAGCATATAATCAAGTTGAAGGTTGCGCAGCTTGCTCTTCCCCTCCAGATAGGCTCTTCCTTGCTGCTGGACTACTGCTGTGTAGTCTGTGAAGGACACTTTGTCCCCTTAATCTGAAGAGGCCCATTCAGTCCAGCTTGTCAAAGGATGGCATACCTGTCACAATAGCTTAGCAATAATGTGCCTGGGGAGAGCACCCTGCAGAGGGTCCTGGGCCCTATGGGCTTTTTCCACTGCAAAGAATTTTGAGAGACCCGCTGCAGCCACCTCACCCATCAGTCTTTGCTCCAACAGTGATTGCATGTTTGGGTGTTCCCTACGTTCTTGTAGACAGACTATGCTTACTTAGGTTGCTTCTCCTCACTATGTTTTCCGCTTCTTTTGGCTGGTACTCCAGGTATTGGGTCCTCTTCAGTAGAGTTTCTCATGGTTTCTTCAGACCCCACATATTAGGTTCCATGATCAACATTCTGGTTTCCACTAAGGTCACTGTTTTGGCCATTTTCCTGTGACTGGCTCTTAGAAGACCAGCATCAATTGACACTGGGTCAGTTTTATCCTCCATCACTTTTCAAGTGCCCTACACTGTTAGAGGAAGGAATTGTTGCTAGTCTATCAGCCATGTAAATTGGTGATGACCCTATTGTCTTGGACATCGTTGATCAATGGACATTGTGGGGCTCATTATGATGTCAGGCGGAAAGCCTCCTCCCAACAGTTGGAATCTTCCCGGCTGCGTCGGAGCCTTCCCGATCGACTCGCTCGGTTTACATTCTGACCGTCCTATTACGATGTTCGCTGTTGGAATGTAATCTGCCTGGTCATTCCAACTCTGTTCTGATCCACTCGTAGAGTATTTCTGTCGGTCCTAACCACACCGTAACCCCCCATGGATGGCATTTCTGCCGTCGGGATTACAATAACGGATTCCAACAGTCTTTCCAAGCCGGACTTTCTGGCATGGAAAGTCCGTCAGAAAGTGACTTTGGGGGCACCTGGAAGGGCCCCCTAACCCCTGCGGCCTACAGTTGGTGGCCGAGGTACCCCCCTGTAAAACCCCGCACTGTGTGGCAGGCACCATGGGGTGGCGGCAACAGGGTGCAGGGTTTTACACATACACCCCATTTCTCCATAGGAGCCTGTGTGATGGCCGGTTCTTGGGCATAACAGGAGCTCCCATAGGAAACAATGGGAATCCGACCAAACAGTGTTTAGTTGCAGCGTAATCTGGTGGTCGGAACTGACGACCGCAATTTGGTCGGTCCCAAATCTGAGTTGGTATCGGGCAAAGGCTTTCCGCCCAACATCGTAATGAGCCCCTGTATGCACATGAGGCACCTGGAAGGATGTTTTATGTTTGCTCTTGTTCTTCCTCATAAGTACCTGGGTTCAATTGCCTGTGTTAGTCTAGTTGGAGGAAGGTGACATGATATGTGTGCCACCGCACTGTCAAACACTTTAGCTGTGTATCCAATAGGCATGTTTCAAGGATACATCCAGGCAGCCACAAAGCAGGTGATTTGCAGAGTGTTTGTGCTTCTTGGATCTCACTGATCACAGTGTTTTGAGGTTACAGTCCTTTTTTCAGCACATTGTACTTCAAAAAATCAGGGCGAGTAAGGTCGAGGACAGGTGAAATGGTGTGTCCTTCAGTAGGGCATTCTCCAAATGGTGGGAAGCAGTAGGAGAGTCTAGGGAATCTTCTCTGAGGTTTCTGTATATCTATTGGTGAAGGCACGTATCTGAATTTGAAATGTTCTCATCGTCCCAGCGCCTATGTTCTGTGTTATGTTATGTTATGTTATAATTTTGGAGCGTAGGCGCATCCCTGTTGGTTGGGCACACTTGTATGGTTCAGTACGAGACGTAACTGACTCCAGAAAAGTTCAATAAAGAAGTTTCAAAGTCTCGAGTTTGCTGTGTTTTATTTGGAAAATCTCATTTTCGTATTTGTCATGAGTAGTATCAAACAGTTCATTAAGATCGATATGGTCCAGGTAAATCAAAAAATGCTCCGATGCATTTCGGACTCGAGGAGTCCTTTCTCAAGGAGCGCTGCAAAGAGGAACACAAAATGCAACTTAAATCAATGGTTCATGACGTAGGTCTAACATTAATCAATCGAATTACCAATGGTGCATAAGAAATTCAACCGCGTGCATACATGAAGGAGTGTATGAGTTACCTGGTTTAAACAATCACAAAACAATATCGGGGGTTGGTTTAATAAACGGGGGTGATACCGTGTGTGGGAAGGGATGTAGAGTGAATACGTTCTAACAGTGAAAGGGAAGGGAATAGGAGTGGGGGGTGAAAAGATTAAAGTGAATTAAATCAATGCTCGTGTCAGGCGAGACTTACATAACAGTCTTCAGTGAGACGCTCTCGGTGGCACTGTGGAGACATAACGGTAAGGGACCGTTAGAGGTGGAAATCAAAAAAGGGGGTCTCTAAAAGTGACGGGGGTATAACAGCGAAACTTACTAAGGATGACTGGAAACGCGTGTGGCGTGTCGGCGGTGTCTGTGGCCATAATCCCGGAACTTCGCGGAGTGAATGCGGAGTTCTGGGGGAAGGTAGAGGGGGTGGTGGAAATTGACAAGGGACTGTGGGGGACGGAAAATGGAGCGGCCATGTTGGAGTGTAGTGGAAACAAATGGGTAATTCAGTGCATTTCACAGTGTGGATATAACAAACAGAACTAGGATACAGAGTATCAACCATGCACCCGCATGGTACTATAGGTAACAGCTTAATTCAGTCCGGTCATTAAGACCAAAAGGCTTCAAGGATTGAAGTCTATAGATCCATGATGTCTCCCGTTGTAGGAGAATCTTATTAGTGTCTCTTCCCTCTATTTTCGGGACAATTTCGAGGACCAAATATTTCAGTTGAGCCACATTGTGGTTGGCTTCATTGAAGTGGGTAGCCACACTAGATTTGGCATTTTTGGTGCGAATATTCGACTTATGTTCATTCAAGCGAATTTTTATTTTCCTGCTGGTTTTTCCAACGTAGATTTTTCCGCACGGACATTTGAGTAGGTAGATGAGATTTGCAGAGTCGCATGTGGCGTCTACATTCAATTTGAAGTTAAAACCTCTCATCGGGTGATTGATGTTATTGCCTCTGATGATATTATTGCAGTTGTTGCAGTGGTGACAGGGGCGTGTGCCCGTGTGTTTCGTAGGTGCGGTAGTGGTTTTTGACAAGATCTCTTTGATGTTCATGGGCCGAGTGTAGGCAAAAATTGGAGGTTCCTTGAACAGGTCCCCGAAGTCTGGTTCGGAGGATATTATACGCCAATGTTTCAGAATGATGTTCTTAAAGGATTTGCTGGATGTGTAATACCTTGAAACTAGAGCCATTCTTTGGTTGTCAGTCTTCGTTTTGCTTTTTAGGGCTTCTGGACGAGAGATTGCGGATGCTCTATTTATTGCCTCGTTGATGATTTCCTCTGGGTATCCTCTGTTGAGGAACCTTGATGCCATGGTTTTTATTTGAGAACTTCTGGTGTTGGGATCAGATACTATGCGAGTAACTCTTAACATTTGGCTGAACGGTAGATGTCTTTTCAGGGAATTTTGATGGAAACTGCTGTATTGTAAGGCATTGTTCCGATCAGTGGGTTTACGGTAAAGGTCTGTCTCAATACCGTTTGGGGTGACTTTTATGAGTACATCCAAAAAGGCGATTTCTCGATCGTTGATGTTCCATGTGAATTCAATTTGGTCATCTTTTGTGTTCAAATCTGTGAGTGCAAGTTCTAAATTTTCGCGAGAATCCTTCCAGATGAAGAATAAGTCATCTATGTAACGCACATATAATTTCAAGTTGTCGGTCCAATTTTTGTTCATGTGAATGTGGTTAAGTTCGAAGTTGCCCATGTAGATATTTGCGTACGTTGGGGCTGCGCAATTGCCCATGGCCATTCCGGACATTTGTAGGTACCATTGCTGATTAAATGAAAAATAGCTGTGATATAGGGTGAAAATCATAAGTTCCAAAATGAACGTTTTCAAGGGATCGGTGATGTCAGATTAAAGTAGAGCTTGTTCTACTGCATCAATCCCACCATCATGGGGAATGGAAGTGTATAGGCTCTTGACATCAGCTGTGCATAGTATCACTTTTTCATCCTCATTGATGTGTATTAATGAGAGCTTGTTGAGGAAATCAGTAGTGTCTTTTATGTAACTTTCCAAACTCAAAACCATTGGTTGCAGGTATCGATCGATAAACTTACCGATCGGTTCATGTATGGATCCTCTGGTGGAGACAATTGGACGGAAAGGAGGGTCCGTGAGGTTCTTGTGTATTTTAGGTAGCATGGTAATGGTAGGACTCCTAGGGTGTTCCACTATCAGGTACCTTTTTGTTCTTTCATCAATTATGTCATCCTCTGCTGCTTTTTCAATGATTTTGAATAAGTCGGTTTTATATTCATTGGTGGGGTCCCCCCCAAGTGGCATGTAAGTGCTGGTATCCATGACGTGTTCAGTTGTTCTCTGGTTGTATAAGTGGGTGTTTAGGATGACTAAGGCGCCTCCTTTGTCAGCCTTCAGGCATTTGATTGCAGCGTTATTGGCAATGTTCCTTAAGGTATCCATATCTTTGTTTGTGATGTTACGGCGGGTTTTCTTCCTAAAGTTGATTTTGGAAATGTCTTGTCTCACCAGGGTCTCGAAGGTGTCGATGCTCTTGTGGCTGCTCGTAGGCATGTAAGTACTAGAAGGGCGTAAGCCTAGTAGAAGATCTGGTTTGCTTTCCTTAGGAGGTTCCAAAACCTTCTCGAAGAAGTGTTTCAATCGTAATTTCCTGGTGAGTTTAAAAGTGCTGACTTCTAACTCAAGTAGGTTGGTGTTGCTCGTGGGGGTGAATGTCATGCCCTTTTGTAAGATCCTTATTTCGTGTTTAGTAAGGTTGGTGTCCGAGATATTGATCACTAGCGATTCTTCCTGGTTTTCGGTTTGGTCTTCGAAGATTGTTGGGTACTTTCGTTGTCTTTTCCCTGCCCTTTTACCCCGTCTGGGTCGTCGGTTCTGTCTGGGCCTGCCTCTAAAAAAGGCACAGTGGTGGTGAGATCCACGTTAGATGTTGATGGTATTGATTTCTGACCTAGTGGGTCAGTGGAGGTTGATGGTCCTGCTGGATTTCTCCTCGGTGGGCGGTTGGTATTATCACTTCCGGAGGATGAGGTATCAGTGTTTTGATTGTACGGTTTATTCCTACGACGTTGGGCGTAAACGTCCGCCCAAGTGTACACTTCCCCTAATTTGTAATCCAGAAAATTTAGAACTTGCACTCACAGATTTGAACACAAAAGATGACCGAATTGAATTCACATGGAACATCAACGATCGAGAAATCGCCTTTTTGGATGTACTCATAAAAGTCACCCCAAACGGTATTGAGACAGACCTTTACCGTAAACCCACTGATCGGAACAATGCCTTACAATACAGCAGTTTCCATCAAAATTCCCTGAAAAGACATCTACCGTTCAGCCAAATGTTAAGAGTTACTCGCATAGTATCTGATCCCAACACCAGAAGTTCTCAAATAAAAACCATGGCATCAAGGTTCCTCAACAGAGGATACCCAGAGGAAATCATCAACGAGGCAATAAATAGAGCATCCGCAATCTCTCGTCCAGAAGCCCTAAAAAGCAAAACGAAGACTGACAACCAAAGAATGGCTCTAGTTTCAAGGTATTCCACATCCAGCAAATCCTTTAAGAACATCATTCTGAAACATTGGCGTATACTATCCTCCGAACCAGACTTCGGGGACCTGTTCAAGGAACCTCCAATTTTTGCCTACACTCGGCCCATGAACATCAAAGAGATCTTGTCAAAAACCACTACCGCACCTACGAAACACACGGGCACACGCCCCTGTCACCACTGCAACAACTGCAATAATATCATCAGAGGCAATAACATCAATCACCCGATGAGAGGTTTTAACTTCAAATTGAATGTAGACGCCACATGCGACTCTGCAAATCTCATCTACCTACTCAAATGTCCGTGCGGAAAAATCTACGTTGGAAAAACCAGCAGGAAAATAAAAATTCGCTTGAATGAACATAAGTCGAATATTCGCACCAAAAATGCCAAATCTAGTGTGGCTACCCACTTCAATGAAGCCAACCACAATGTGGCTCAACTGAAATATTTGGTCCTCGAAATTGTCCCGAAAATAGAGGGAAGAGACACTAATAAGATTCTCCTACAACGGGAGACATCATGGATCTATAGACTTCAATCCTTGAAGCCTTTTGGTCTTAATGACCGGACTGAATTAAGCTGTTACCTATAGTACCATGCGGGTGCATGGTTGATACTCTGTATCCTAGTTCTGTTTGTTATATCCACACTGTGAAATGCACTGAATTACCCATTTGTTTCCACTACACTCCAACATGGCCGCTCCATTTTCCGTCCCCCACAGTCCCTTGTCAATTTCCACCACCCCCTCTACCTTCCCCCAGAACTCCGCATTCACTCCGCGAAGTTCCGGGATTATTGCCACAGACACCGCCGACACGCCACACGCGTATCCAGTCATCCTTAGTAAGTTTCGCTGTTATACCCCCGTCACTTTTAGAGACCCCCTTTTTTGATTTCCTCCTCTAACGGTCCCTTACCGTTATGTCTCCACAGTGCCACCGAGAGCGTCTCACTGAAGACTGTTATGTAAGTCTCGCCTGACACGAGCAGTGATTTAATTCACTTTAATCTTTTCACCCCCCACTCCTATTCCCTTCCCTTTCACTGTTAGAACGTATTCACTCTCCATCCCTTCCCACACACGGTATCACCCCCGTTTATTAAACCAACCCCCGATATTGTTTTGTGATTGTTTAACCCAGGTAACTCATTCACTCCTTCATGTATGCACGCGGTTGAATTTCTTATGCACCATTGGTAATTCGATTGATTAATGTTAGACCTACGTCATGAACCATTGATTTAAGTTGCATTTTGTGTTCCTCTTTGCAGCGCTCCTTGAGAAAGGACTCCTCGAGTCCGAAATGCATCGGAGCATTTTTTGATTTACCTGGACCATATCGATCTTAATGAACTGTTTGATACTACTCATGACAAATACGAAAATGAGATTTTCAAAATAAAACACAGCAAAATCGAGACTTTGAAACTTCTTTATTGAACTTTTCTGGAGTCAGTTACGTCTCGTACTGAACCATACAAGTGTGCCCAACCAACAGGGATGCGCCTACGCTCCAATAGCGCACTCAACCCTTTCTACAATTCAGACGCAGTCGGACAGTTGCGTCACCTGTAGGAGCACCTTCACTTTCTTCAACAAATATCCAACCATTTCCAGTTGAACTTCCTTAATAAACGCAGTGCGCCGTGCCAACCCCCTTGTTATGTTATAATTTTGTTAAGCGCACAGCTGCCCCAGCTAAGGGGTGTCCCGGCGCTGACCGTCTAATTGTACAAGATAGCAGTTATAGGCCGAAAAAATGGAAACCCTAAATCAGTGGAAAAAGAAAGGTCTTAATAGCTTTCTGGAATAACAGTAAGTCATCAATACCACGAATGGAGACAGGCAAAGAATTCCACAATTTAGCCGCCAGGAGCCGAAAAGAACGGCCTCCGGCACGACAACATGGTGGGCCGTGGCCAGCTGAGCCTACTCAGTCAGCACAATTGGCTGGGATTGCACACATTTCACCCCTGCAGTCAGGTAACTTTCTTCTTCACACCCAGCGACAGCATCAAGGTTGTGCAGATGAGGATTGACTCAGTGGCCAAGTCTGGGCAGCAATTGTGAGAATTTTCCCTGATGCGGGGGAGGGGGGTGGGAATCAGTGCCAGGCTATAGCAGTTGTCACACACATGGCACCGGCCCTATGCACAGTTTGCCAAGGGATCAAGACGCCACAGCAGGGAGAAGAGGGGTGTTCACTCACTCTTCTGTATTATTAGTCAAGCATATACTAAGGTTGGTAGTCCATGGGCACTTATGTGCAGACTTTTCACAGGATTACGTGGGAATGCATACAGAGGACAGTAAGGTCATATCCTCTTGGACATTTTGTAGGCCATTTTCCATGACATAGTGCACTCAGTTGGGGAAAACTGTTTTCTTGTTAGAAAATCAAGATTCTCAGAATGGACAATAGGCGTAGAAAGAGTGAAGAGAGACTTGACTGATAGTTTCATTTATGACTTTAGGTATAGTTGTGGCTCCAGGTATACTTTCTTTTCCTTGAGGCAACCATGACTGTTCATATATTCATCAAACTACCAAAGAAAACCATCACAATTTGATGAAATATATCACATAGGCAGCTTCTGATTCAAAATCTGCAACTAAACACATTTTGCTCTTTTTTGGGATTTATACTGAAACAATTTTGAAACCGTTTTCTAGAACTTGAAAGGCAAGGAGTGTTGTTGTCCATATTTGTTTTATCACAGCTCTGAATTCTTCACCTGTGAAAATGTGTTAGTTCATCCTGACAATGGAACACCCTTCATCCAAAATGACTTCATGAATTTGTGAAGCTAGTACAGTACACAAGTGATCAATTATGAGAAATACTAACCAATGCTTTAGCTTTAAATTAACATTAACTGATTGATTGAGACTCAACTGATATCATCAGCCCTAGTATACTTGTGGAAAAGTAAATTTTGCCATGTTCTGTGTCCCTACGCTTCATCCATCATATGTTATGTGTGCATGACCAATATGCATATGTTATTCCCCATGCCTGATTAATGACGCAATTACAGTTGTGTCCACCTCTAGTATGCCATTTTCCAGTCCTCGTGAATACTACGAATATCAGGCCTATGTAAAGTAATGTTGCCACGTTTCTCAGTGTGCACGTTATTTCATTATAAAATCCCCGTTTCCAGGCCTCAAAAGGGCCCGGACCACAGATTCAGCTCCTGTCTCCTGAAAGCCTCGCTAAGGAGCGATACAGCCCCCACCTGTATCCTCGACCCTTCACTTACTTCCTGCCTCGCAGTGCCCGGTACAGCTTGGCTCTGCCTCTTAGTCTGCCAAAAGTATGTTATAGTTCCAGTTATCAGTTCAGTCCTCCTCTTCTGCATTCCTAAGCTACTGAACTGCATCAATAGTTTCCGTCATTGTCTAGCCTTCTCGTCTCCATGTTAGAGAAATACTGTATTTAATGGTCATTTAATATTCTTCATCACGCACTACATGTAGAATAATGCATGGTCCAGTCCTAGAATCAAGTTAGCTTTTCCCCTCATGACTTCTAGTTTATATCAACATGTTCCCTAAACATCAGATACCAGATAGGGTTTAGGTACATGTCGCTCCGACCCTTCAGACTCTAGTCTCTGCTCCTAGCACAGAGTTCATAGCCCCCAGCTTCTCCTAGTAATACGTCATTGCCAGTTTTCGCGCACCATTAGGTTAGAGGTCCCGGCTCCTTAGGTAGCCCCCTCCAAAATTTCCGCCCATTCATGACATATTCTGTTACGTTTGCACCACATGTCTATGTATACGCCCAGTTACACCTCTTTTTACTGTTATCTCTCGCGACTGCTACGCGTTACGCCTTCTGCTCCACCCACTGCTACGCCTACTGCAATGTAATGCTATGTGTTTGCGCTATGTATATAAGTCAATGTTTTGTTATTGAATGTTAGCGCGCTCATCCCAGACCCAGCCCCGGCAGCTGCCGGGCCTTATTATCCTATTCCCATGCAGGTTGTCCTGATCCTGTCCTTATGCTGTAATAAACCTGCAGAAACTCCTACTACCTCGAATCTTGACTCTTATTTTATTGAGCTATCTGTTATGCTATAAGTCTAGTCAAAAATAGGGTATTATTTATTTATTTACCACATAATGGCGCCCGAACAGGGACTTGCCCTTTCCCCACGCGTCGGTGAAGCCACGCCGACCCCCTGACCCTCTGCAGTCGTGACGGAACCATACCGTGCACTGGCAGATATTTCTGCTCCAAGTATCCCTCAGGCCCACGGAGGAGACGGAGGAGGCGGTCCAGCATCCAAACGAGACGGTGGAGGAACGCGGCGAGTCCCGACCAGAGCCCAAGCCGAGAGTCCAAGGTCCGAGGTATCCGGAGGCCCACCCGTAACTGAAGTCCGAAGTCCGAAGTCCGTCGTAGTCCAGTCCCGTCCGAGGCTTTCCGTTCCGTGCTGCCCGGTGAGTACCATTGCTGGGGTAGTATCTAGACAGGACCAATCTAAATTGACTCCTGGTTCGTGGGTTGGTGGTACCCAAGCCCACAAACGAAGTGTTCACCTAGGTGGATACGGGTCTTGATGCGTTCCTTTATGGGACCGGTATGTTCCGTACTGTTACAGCAGTGCATCCAGTAACTCTAGTCTGTTCCGTTCTCGAGAATTCTGTTCTGTTTCTGTTTTCAGTATTTTCAGGTAGTATTCTGTTCGAACTGTTATGTTATGATATTGTTTAATGTATTTCCAATGTCGTGGTATGCCTGAATTGTTTTCCCAATTGTTATTGTTTTTCGTGTATTGTATTGTGTTCCGATTCAAGTTTAGAATGCCGCTCTTTTCCAAGTTACGTCAGTTAAAAACTAGAAAGGGTCTGTTAGAGGAAGCAGTTCCTGTCCCGCCTAGGGACAGTCCAGGTCATTTTATGTATCAGAAACATGGCATAAGCGCCATAATGTATCTAGATTTATGGGTAGAGTATACCAAACAGTTAGAAGAAAAGTATAGATGGCCCGTATCGGGTACATGGGATGCCGAATGTATCATGCGAGTAGAAGAAGCATTATGGAAAAAGAAAACCAGACAGTCACAGAAAGATGCCATCGAGTTATGGCGCAAGGAAGCTCATAAAAGAACGGAAAAGGAAGTCAGAAAGTCAGAGTTAAGTAGAGAATCCCAAGAACGAGCCCAAGAAAGAGAATTAATCGAGATAGGTGAACAAGTCAAAGCCGAACAGTCAGACAGACAGAGGCATGCCCTTATTAAGGGTATGTACCCTCTTCTTGCCGAAGGAGTGCCAAAAGCGACCCCAGAGGCATCCAGTAATTTCCCGCCACCATTAATTCCGACCAAGCTACGTCACAAACCGACCGCAGCTGATATTTTTATTTCGTCCTATTTGGACGACACAGTTCCCGAATATGCAAATCCTGTTCGTGCTCCGCCAGTCCCTGTAAATCAGGCACTTCCCGCTTCTTCAGACACCGGAGTACCTGTTACGGTAACCCCGGTCCAGTCTACAGTTCCATTTCCCACTCTGCCAGGACGTAGAGCCTCAGTAGACGACTCCAGTTTAGGGGCCGCAGGAGGAGCTACTCCTCAAACCCCGCCGCCACACAAGCGTTTATCGGCACTCGAATTACATGCACAAGCATCACAGCATACGCCTAAAAGTAATAAGTCTGTCACAGAAATCAGGCAAGCCCTTAACGAATGTGTCTATGATCCAGTTCCAGGCGAATATACTATGGTTTTATATTCCTTACGTGTAAGGAGAGTGACCGAGTATCTAGTCACCTTACCGAATATGAAAGAAGATCTAGATAGAATATATCGTTTCATCCGTACAGGGGATGATCCAGAAAGTATTGGCGAGATTATGTCTCAAAGGAAAGCCGAGATTCAGCTCATGATATTAAAGTTCCTGATCAATTGTCTAATAAGAGAACAAGATTACCCGTCTAAAGATCCCGCCGAAATGAGAATCCTGACAAGGTGGAGTGATAATATAGCCGAGGGTAAGCACAAGACCGTCAGTGCCATGGAGAGTATGTACAAGAAAATTCGTAAAGAAATAATAAGGTTACACGACCAGCGTAAAGCAGCACAAGTAAGCGAGAAAGAAAGTATCTCTGATCCTGATGAGGAAGAGAACGAGAATCCCGCCAGAATAGCGTATGTAGGAAAATCCAGATTTCCAGATCGCCATTTACGCCTAGAACCCAAGTCTATTTTTCAACATCTAGCACCAGAACAAGGTTCCCTAGAACAAGTATTTCAAGCTACCGATCACATTCTGAAATCACGAATCGGTTATAGCGAGTTAAGTACCATGCATGAACAAGAACTAGCCCGATCAGCAGTCCGATGGATTACTGATTCTACCACTTTTCCAGACGAAATAGTGGCACAAGTGTTTCTGAAATTGCCCCCAGCCGAGCAACGACTGGTGGGTATGTATATGATCCAGCACCTCATTACTCAGTATGAGGGTCAACATTCTGATCCAGGCCCGTTGCACGATATCCTGAACGAGTTACTCCAGTATAGATGGAGAGGTCTAGGTACCGATTTAGTTAGTGTCATTCTAGAACAGCGTCACAAGTATAGAACGTTTTTGAACCCGCATTTTGTTCATGTCTCACCCCCAGAAAGTAAATCATTCTACATAGACAGACAGAATCCGTTACGAGAAGTCCACCCAGTCCAAGGGGCGGGTGGCGTAATGCAACGAGTGTTTGTATACACTCCGATTTCAAAGATGGAACTTCTTGAAATGAAGAAACTAATTCCCTGTCATGACAAAGATCCAGCAGGGTTCCATAGAGAATTAAAAGACATGCTCCGTATGGGAGAATACACTTACCCAGATATCATTAAAATGTTAAAGGTCCTGTTACCCGCAGGGGTGTATGAAAAGTTAAAGGAAAAAGAATGGGAGGTGGGAGAGAAAAAGATCGATTGGGCAGTTCTAGAAGCTGAAGACAAGGCACGAGTACCAGGTACCGGTCTTGGAGATAAATGTAAAGATTTACCAGAATTATTGATTCAAGTTTTACCCAGATTATTGACAACTAGGAAGGAAGACTGGGATGCAATCTCAGCCTGTAAACAGAAACAAGATGAAGATATTAGTGATTTTTATTCTAGATTTGAGAAATGTTTCAGTATTAACAGTGGTCTCAAGACAAGTAGTGAGTCATACCCTCACCTTTTCGTTACTAAATTAGTCGAGAATTCAAGTCCACAAATTAAAAACCGAGTTTTGAAAGTCGAAAGCACCTGGCAAGCTAATACTCCGTCCCAGATGCTCCAGATGCTCCAGTATCACCAGAATAGAATCAGGGAAGAGCAAGAACACGAGAGAAAACGTATGAAAGACACGAAAATGAAAGTGCTAGTTGCACAATCTATTCCTCAAGACAGTCAGAAGAGGGGTCCGAATCAAGCCAGTCATCCTGCAGCTCCCGTTAAAGGGAACTGCAATTATTGTAAACAGCCAGGTCATTTTATAAACGAGTGTGCAGTTCTGAAACACAACATAGCTACTGGTAAGACTAAAGAAAGACCACGTCCGCCGAGACAAGAACAAGTTTCACAGACTCCTCAGTCACAGAATGCACCACAGACAGTTACAGTACCGCAGCCTATTGCTGCAACACAGCATGTTACATCGCAGATGTACCAGTATGCACAGTCTGAGTATCCAGAGTACCAGTCATATTCATGAAACAGCCTAGAGAGGGAGGTAGGCTTGCCTCTCATCGAGATACCTGTAGATCAAGAAGGTCCCTATGTTCACAGTCAAGTATTAGGGAAAGACAGAAAGTTCTTGATCGATACAGGGGCAAGTAGGACCACAATTAGTCATGCCGAAGTTCCAGGGGCTCCGCTCTCAGGCTCAAGAAATGTTTCCCTTGGATTTTCAGGAAAGCCAATAGTTAATGAAATATCTAAGCCAGTTACTCTAGAAGTAGGTCCATTGTCCCGTACTACTGATCTGTTACTTACTAAGTCATGTCCAGAAAATCTATTAGGTATTAAGACACTGAAAGAGTTAGGTGCAGTTATTTGCTGTTCCCCAGAGGGAATACGTCTGTTCCTACGTGACTTTAAGGGTCACTATGTATTACGAGATTTTGATTCAAGATTGTCTAATGTTCCACAGCATTTATGGGCGCAAGGTCCAACTGATGTAGGTTACATGCAAATCACACCCCATCGTGTGACTCTCAAACCAGGTGTAGTGTTACCCCGAATCAGACAGTACAGATTGCCACCTGAGGCTGTAGCAGCCTTATCCAAAATTATTGACGAGCTCATGGCTCAAGGAGTAGTTGTAGAAACTGACTCCAATGTATGCAATTCTCCGATCATTCCAGTCATGAAACGTACTGATCCGAATGCACCCCCAGTATATCGATTAGTGATTGATTTACGAGAGCTTAATAAATGTATCATTCCTCAGTACCCAGTTGTCCCAGACATCTCTTCCCTGTTAACAGCCATTGATTCCGAAGCCATGTTTTTCACTGTCATAGACCTCAAGAATGCATTTTTTAGTGTTCCAATTCATCCAGACAGCCAGTTTCTTTTCGGATTTTGTTTAAATGGAAGGAGCTATATGTTTACACGCGCTCCTCAAGGTTTCACAGAAAGTCCTAGTATTTACAGTCAGGCACTCAAGAGACAACTAGACAATATTCACATGCCAACTGACACTGCCCTGCTCCAGTATGTCGATGATCTACTGATCACAGCCCGTTCTGAACGTGCTTGCGAGCGAGCATCACTTACAGTTCTGTATTTTCTAGCCGAGATGGGGCACAAGGTGTCACCTTCGAAGCTTCAATTCTGTGTCCAGCAAGTGGTATACTTAGGACACTTGCTGTCCAAGAGGGGTAGGCAGTTGACACCCGACCGTATCCAGGTAATAGCGAGTCTTCCCCAGCCCAGAACCCAGAAGGAGGTACGTGCTTTTATCGGCCTTACTTCTTATTGTAGACAATGGATTCCCCAGTATGCATTTCTAGCCAAGCCACTGATACAGTTAACGACACAGGAGGCAGCCGTATCGACTGTCCTCCCTTGGACATCTGACCATACACTTAGTTTTAACGAGTTAAAGAAAGCCCTATGTCAAGCTCCAGTTCTAGCTACACCGAACTACAGTAAGCCTTTTACACTTTTCGTTACTGAACGGGAAGGTACAGCATTATCTGTTCTCACACAAGATCAAGCAGGTCAATACAAGCCCTGTGCTTATTTTTCGAGCACATTAGATCCAGTCGCCCAGGCGTTGCCTGCGTGCCTCAAGTCAGTTGCAGCCACAGCACTAGCTATCAGACAAAGTGATTCCATAGTTTTAGGACATTCCCTGACAGTACAAGTCCCACATTCAGTAGAAGTTCTTTTAAACCGAACACAAACTCAGCACTTGACAATTGCACGTTTAACAGGTTATGAATTGACACTGTTCCAGCCACACATAGAAATCAGACGCTGCAACGTTCTGAATCCTGCTACACTGTTACCATCAGTTAGTTCAAATCCAGACCCACATGATTGTGTGGAAGTAGTTAACATTACGACGAAGACAAGACAAGATCTGACAGATATTCCGTTATCAGATCCCGACCTGACACTTTATGTAGATGGTTCATGTATGAGAACTAGTACAGGAGAACTAGTCGCCGCGTATGCAGTGACTACTGACACTGAAGTTATCAAGACACACCGTATTGACACCCTGTCCGCTCAAGCAGCAGAGCTAGTCGCTCTGACACAAGCCTGTATACATGCCAAGAACCTGAAAGTTAATGTTTACACAGATTCACGTTACGCATTCGGAGTTGTACACGACTTCGGAGTGCTCTGGCAGGAGAGAGGTTTCATGACTTCTCATGGAACCAAGATTCAGCATGGTCTCCTTATTCAAGCCCTGTTAGATGCCATACATTTACCGACATCTATTGCTATCATGAAATGCAAAGCACATACGAAAGTCACTGACATTATTTCCCAAGGTAATGATCTAGCGGACCGTACAGCCAAGCTTACAGCACAGACTCCAGACATTCCAGTAAACATGACACATACTCCAGATCCGATTACATGCATGACAGTTAAGGACCCTACACAAGATGTCATAGATATACAGTTACATGCTACTCCCGATGAAATCAAGAAATGGTCTGAACAAGGAGGGGTTCAGACAGATCAAGGATGGTTAACGAAGGGTAGAGCCACATGGTTTCTCCCCGATTCTATGGTTCAAGTCATTATCAATACCGCACATAGTCCAGCACATTTAGGAGAAAAAGCTATGTTAGACAGTATCCAGAACATTTGGTTCAACAAGCATTTACGAGCTGCAGCCAAGCAGAAAGTCCGTACCTGTATGATATGTTGTCAGTTTAATCCAGGTAAAAGTGTCCCGGTGGAACAAGGTGGTTTCCAGCCCCCTGACCACCCTTTTGAGGTCCTCCAGATGGATTATATTCAGATGGAGCGATGTCGAGGTTTCAAGTATGTCCTTGTAGTTGTATGCGCTTTGTCCAGGTGGACAGAAGCATATCCAGTCCCAGATTACACAGCCGCGACCACTGCCAAGCAGTTGGTTCGTGAATTTTTCCCTAGATATGGACTCCCTAGAGTCGTATATTCTGATAACGGTCAGCCATTCTCCTCAGAGTTAATGAAGCACGTTTCCCTGTTGTTAGGGTACCAGTGGAAGTTTCATTGTGTACGCCATCCAGAAGCAGCTGGACTAGTCGAAAGGCATAATCAGACTCTGAAAATCCGCATTGCAAAAGTCTGTAAGGACAAAGGTGTGGACTGGTTAATAGCTCTGCCAGTCGCTTTATTTTATATGCGTATGGTCGCACATTCCAGATCAGGTCTGTCCCCGTATGAGGTCGTATTCGGCCGCCCCCCTAACATGTGGGGTACTCCTAGACCCCGAAGTATTACCGATGTTTTATGTAATATGCTGACAGATTACCTAGCTTCCTTGATGTCTGCCCTCAACTCATGTCGTTCACAGGTTGCCGCCGCATTTCCAGACAATACCGAGGTGGCACCGCACGAGATCGTTCCAGGCTCCCTTGTGATGATCAGAAATTTCGACAGATCAAGTCCGCTGGAACCACGTTGGAAAGAGCCACGCCAGGTCCTCTTGACCACCCGTACTGCCGTCAAGTTGGAAGGCAGGAAGGGGTGGGTCCACCTTTCTCATGTAAAACTTTTCAATCCATTGAAATCAGTCTCCAAAAACATTTCCAAGGATTTCCAGGATTCAAAGGACTGCCAAAATATTGCTCTTAAGGACTGTCCCGCACAAGACATTATTACAACCCCTCCCTTGTTAGAGAAAACTCCGCAGCAGGAGTATAAGTTGAAGCTCAGGTCTAGTAAAATATGTCAGTCAGTTTGATTGTATAAGTCCTCCCCTAGGTGAAACGGTTAAATTGTTTCTGACATGTATAAAATAGACCCCCATAGTGAGAGAGTCAGTCAAAGTTCAATCAAATGTATCGTTTTTCTGAGTTTCGTATTATTTCTCAGCATAATGATTTCCTGCACCAGCTACGCACTTTTCCTGTGTTTTCCAGTTCCTCATGTAAATATGTCTGCTAATGCTACAGTAGAGCACACGTTTAGTGATCTGCCTCCTCACGAATATTCATACCGCCTCGCTATGCGCAACAACTCATTTATCCGTATGTTACATTACTCACACCAGACCAGCAATGCCACTAATTGTTGGGTGTGTGGTCGACTCCCCCCTTTCCAGACACCGAAGGGAGTTCTGCCACTTTTTCCTTATCCATTCTCACACAATGGTTCGTGTGGAGCATGGTCCACGTTAACGTCATCCTCAACAGATATGTCTTTTCTTAACAGTACATGTTTTCCAGACAAGCAAGGTCTCCCCCACAGAACAGGTTTAGATCTAGAAAATGAAGTATATAATTTAGGTAATTATTCGTCGAATTTCATGGTCCTGAATGTTCAGTCTGATACTACTCCAGACTTACCTGCTATTTCAGTACTACCTGTCAAAGGCGAATTATGTGTCCGTAATTATGGTTCCGTACATGTAGGTCATAGTGAATGTACTACTGTTATCAAGTATAGTGACAGTGGGAAATCTATTTTCAAAGCTTCACGTCATTCTTATTTTATTTGTGGTCAAACTGCATATGTCCGTCTGCCCCTCGATTGGGAGGGAACCTGTTACATTGCCTTCCTACTGCCACCTGTTTTCCTAGCCCCACCTGACTATTATAGGAATTCCTTCCTAGTACATACCAGACACAAGAGAAATCTCCCGATTGTCGATTATACTGAAACTGCTGCAGAGCAATTCATTGATATTGATAAAGGTGTGTTCCCTTATTTAGGCACAGTTGTAAACAGTAAGCTAATCCGTAGGCTAACAAGAACCCTTGAAGCAGTAGTAGATGAGACTGCCTCTGCTCTAGGTAACCTAACCGAAGAACAATCTGCTATGAGATTTGTCGTTTTGCAAAATCGTCTCGTCCTTGACGTCATACTGGCCGATAGGGGCGGGGCCTGTAGAGTCATCGGATCTAGTTGCTGCATTTTCATTCCAAATAACGCGCCGTCTGTTTATTCAGCTATAACCAGACTCCATAAAATTGCCCATCTGTTACATCAAGATCCAGGCACCTGTACATGGTCCGGTTGGTTCTGGAATGTAATTTCCGCATGGGGATGGAAAGTCCTGTCCTTTTTAGGTATTGCAGTAGCGATTATATTTAGCTGCTGCCTCTGTATACAATGTGGCCCTGCGATTTGCAGCATGTGTGCTACCTCTTGTATTCCTAGTCCCAAGCCCCGTTCTAAATCCCGTTCCAAGACAATTCGAGACGAGCAAATGGTACTGTATGAAATGATAGATGGTATCATGAAAATTGATGTTTCCTGATGGAAACGTAGTGACAAGGAGGGAATGTGGAAAAGTAAATTTTGCCATGTTCTGTGTCCCTACGCTTCATCCATCATATGTTATGTGTGCATGACCAATATGCATATGTTATTCCCCATGCCTGATTAATGACGCAATTACAGTTGTGTCCACCTCTAGTATGCCATTTTCCAGTCCTCGTGAATACTACGAATATCAGGCCTATGTAAAGTAATGTTGCCACGTTTCTCAGTGTGCACGTTATTTCATTATAAAATCCCCGTTTCCAGGCCTCAAAAGGGCCCGGACCACAGATTCAGCTCCTGTCTCCTGAAAGCCTCGCTAAGGAGCGATACAGCCCCCACCTGTATCCTCGACCCTTCACTTACTTCCTGCCTCGCAGTGCCCGGTACAGCTTGGCTCTGCCTCTTAGTCTGCCAAAAGTATGTTATAGTTCCAGTTATCAGTTCAGTCCTCCTCTTCTGCATTCCTAAGCTACTGAACTGCATCAATAGTTTCCGTCATTGTCTAGCCTTCTCGTCTCCATGTTAGAGAAATACTGTATTTAATGGTCATTTAATATTCTTCATCACGCACTACATGTAGAATAATGCATGGTCCAGTCCTAGAATCAAGTTAGCTTTTCCCCTCATGACTTCTAGTTTATATCAACATGTTCCCTAAACATCAGATACCAGATAGGGTTTAGGTACATGTCGCTCCGACCCTTCAGACTCTAGTCTCTGCTCCTAGCACAGAGTTCATAGCCCCCAGCTTCTCCTAGTAATACGTCATTGCCAGTTTTCGCGCACCATTAGGTTAGAGGTCCCGGCTCCTTAGGTAGCCCCCTCCAAAATTTCCGCCCATTCATGACATATTCTGTTACGTTTGCACCACATGTCTATGTATACGCCCAGTTACACCTCTTTTTACTGTTATCTCTCGCGACTGCTACGCGTTACGCCTTCTGCTCCACCCACTGCTACGCCTACTGCAATGTAATGCTATGTGTTTGCGCTATGTATATAAGTCAATGTTTTGGTATTGAATGTTAGCGCGCTCATCCCAGACCCAGCCCCGGCAGCTGCCGGGCCTTATTATCCTATTCCCATGCAGGTTGTCCTGATCCTGTCCTTATGCTGTAATAAACCTGCAGAAACTCCTACTACCTCGAATCTTGACTCTTATTTTATTGAGCTATCTGTTATGCTATAAGTCTAGTCAAAAATAGGGTATTATTTATTTATTTACCACATACTTAACAATGATGGTATTACCATTTCAATGATACTCTACCTAGAGCAAATTTGGATTGTCTGTAATATACAATAAAGAGTAACAATATACTTAATACCTAATAGAGATGCTAGCCAAGATTTACTTTGAACCAGGTGATTTATGCAGCTATAGTTTACTTATAAGAAGGTGGACATGTGATGCAATGTCTTGAAAACAAACTGAAGAAAGAAGCTAGAGTTAACATTGAACCCGTTGGAATCAGAAGACATGAGATGAAATGTTGAAATAAACATTATTGTTTACACTTTGAACAAGTTGACAACAGGTATATATCACTTACATTCAGAAACAGAAAATGGACTAAAACCAGTTGATATTTGAAGTCCTAGTTTACTAATAACTATTTGGAATCAGAAATGTTATAGTATGATGGACTGGGTCAGATAAGCAACCTAAGATTACATTTAATTAACCATATTTGAAATCAGGAGTTATAGTTGACTACGAATATTTTAGAAAAATTTGTTATACTTACAGCCAATTAGCATCACACATATGGAGAAGACCTTCTCTGAGTTGGTATTGGGAGAAACGTTCCCAAAGCCCACGCTGGTCAGGCTGCTGAATGTGAAGTAGAGTGCAGTTACATACTTGTCCTTGATGGAAGGTCCAGACGCTTGGTCGGTGTCATTGTAGCTTTTTCCGATTTGGTCAGCTAAGTTATCAAGCCATCCAATCTTATGTTCCATGTAGGGACGCTCCACATTGCCAATGGCGTACCAGATGCAGGCCAACCAGTGGGCAATCAGTGCAAATGTACACATGAGCAGAAAGAGCACAGCTGCACCATACTCAGAATAGCGGTCCAGTTTACGAGCGACACGTACCAATCGCAATAGGCGGGCAGTTTTCAGAAGGCCAATGAGGGTTGTAGTCTTTTCAAATAAAAATTGGGAAAAAATTAGTTTGAAAAATCGAACATCAATGAAATCATAGAGCAAAACACTACACTCGGTCTTATATTTAAAACAATGTTATGTTTAGTTTTCATTAAATATGTCCTATCTGTTTGTCATTCATTGCTCAACCTTGAGAAGAAGTCAGGGGGTTTTGTTTTAAACAGTCTGTATTCTTTCATCCATATAGTAATTAAATAAGCCAAGCAAGGAAATATGTCTGAGAGTGGTGTGAGTTATGAGAAGGCCCTCAAGTGATCCAAAGGGATCCTAGCTTGATACACCAAGTCACATTCAACAGGACTTTTTGAGTAAAAGGATGCTGGACCTCACCCATGTGAGGTGGTATGCTTTCTCATATGGCCCACTCCTCTTCTCAAATAACCAGGACAATCTTGTGGTAAACTTCAATGGGGAGAAGAGATCTTATTTAGTCGGGCTGAACATGGTCATCTAGCACCCCAGAACACCCTGGTCCTGATTCACAAAGCTAAAGTTAGACCAATAGTCTAACTTTACTACTTTTCGGTATTCACAATGGTAAAGCAAGACCAAAAGTCTAACTTAGACCAGCAGTCTAACTGAGACCAAAAGTCCGACTTAAACCAAAAGACTAACTTTACTACTAGCAAAATTAGACTTTTGGTCTAACTTTACCTTTGTTAATACTGAAAAGTAGTAAGGACTTTTGGTCTAAGTTAGACTTTTGGTCTAACTTTACCTTTGTGAATACCGAAAAGTAGTAAAGTTAGACCTTTGGTCTAACTTTACCTTTGTGAATCGGGTCTCTAGTTAGACGATGCAAGTTAGATGAAGAGACATACAGCGAAGATACAGCCACTTGCAGCCCACAGCCTGGCTTATGGTAGATAAAAAGTTTTTTTTATTTGTGTCTTCCAGTGACAAATCTAAAAACAAGCGGGTTAGTTACGACAGTTAATGCTGCTGGGCGACACAATCCATGATTAATATAGCTCTCTCTGAGTTTGTGCTATTATCAGTTCCTAAACCCAACACCTGTTTGGACTACCTGTCTTGACTGGGACTAAGATATGGTCTTTCAAATAAACCCAGCGTATTTAACTATTTATTATCTGAGCTAGACTGATCAGCAAGGAGCCCTGATGCACATACGACCAACATAAGGGGACTGAATTATGATATCCCTTAGCACCAGGTTCAATAGACAGAAACATATGAGCCATAGTTTACTCCTTTAACACACCTGAACAGCTCCATTACTGGCTGTTAAAGGATATGGTACGCTACTCCATAACTACTCATCATGCAATCATTAGCCAACCACGCCTTGAAAACATCAAACGTGATTAACAGAATTTGTGAATTACGACAAAATAGCAATGATAGCTGCAAATATATACAAAAGTGTTAACCTTCTCAAGCCCTTTAGACTTCTTTGTTGACTCCAATTTCTAAAATGTTACTGGATGGATTTACATCAAATCACAAAAAGCATGTGTTTTACATTCATACGTAACATTCAACATTCATGCCAGGTTTGGTGCAATTCCATTCAGCAGGGTTTTTTTTTTTTTGTAAACCTTTATTGGTATAGACAGGATATACAAATCTGGGCCTACAACCAAACTGGACGGCCATAATACGTGAAAACAATCAAGAAGTCCAGAATGAAGTTACAGAATCAATCATAGAGGAACGTAAGCAATACAATCTTAAAAAGGGGGGAGGAGAGAGGATCCAAACGGCCAGCAAACAGGAGCAAAGAAGGTTATTTTTTATAATAGGGCAATAAGGAGCATGACAGGCTCGGCGACTATATAAAGGAATCCGGATTCCCAAATCAAACCATCGGTAACAGAAAGGCTAAAGGGCAGCCATGCAGGAATGTCAGCACTGTATATATCGATATAAAAACAGGGCCGTGAACACAAGTCAATATATAATTAAGAACAACTTTGCATCCCCACCACCCAGTATCACATCGGAAACAGAACAAAGGGGCCGGAATAGCGACAACACCAAGACTAACCCGTCATACTGACCTTGGGAGAGAAGGAAAAAGGGAGGGAGGGGGGGGGGAGAGGAGAGAAGAGAGGGAAAGGAAAACACAGACTGAAAGAGAAGAATGCCGCGCCTAAACAAGCGCCCCGTAGCAAGGAACACATAAAAGAGCGGTAATATCAGCAACGAGGAGGGCATGGGAGTCGCAATGGAAAGCAGCAGAACTACAAAAAGAAGAACAGCGACATTAAAGACCCCACCCCAATCATACCACGGAAGGCAAGGACAGACGCGGCACTCCAATAAAGAGATACAAAAGGGCCATAGAACTGAGGAAAATAAAACATCAAATAAGACCCAACCCACCCTTCCCACCCAGCACCCCTGCAGAAGGCTACGGCCTACCCTCCAAACAGCGCGCCTGTCGCCCTAAACCAGAACCCGAAATGTAGTAGAGACAAGAGAGAAGAAGAATATAGAGACAAAAAAAAGGACATGAAAACAAAAGAAATAAATGGGAGGGAGGAGCAAAAGGACAGAAACAAATACGGTCGGCCACAGCCCTCCACCCAACCATACGATCATATTACATGTGAACCAGAACGACACAATCTCGAGCGCCAAAAAACATACAGGGGGGTCTCCCACAGCACTAGAAATATGAGCAACTTCGCCACGGATCTGTACACCAATAAACCACCGGGAGCCGTGCATCTCACCCCAGTCCCTTCCTAACCACAATTACCACCCACCACAGGACAGTGTGAAGTAAACAACACGATGCGAGGCAACCACACCAATGAAAGAAAGTACGAGCAAAACGTAGGCCAGGGAGGGCAATCAATAAGCAAGTGGGCAAAAGTTCAAATAGGCAGTTCAAATGTCTCAGCAATAGCAACAAGGGCAATAATAGACAGGAGTTCAGTCTCGCCGTTAGGAAAAGCGGGGGTTTCCCTGCAAAATAGAAACACGACCTCATCAAGGCAAAAACAGGCAGCGGTCCACCATTGTTCTCAGGCACCCGGGGAGGATCAGGTCCCCGCACGACATCCAAGTCCCCAAACTCCAAACATCGAAGAGCAGGAGGTTCCAAATCCCCCGGCCAGCAAACCCGTCGATGGATAGCGACAGTAACCCTCGTAGCGACCGAGGGAGGCGAGGCAGTGGCATCACTGAGACAAGAGGGGACCATGAAGGAGCGTTCACCCAAGATGGCGGTGGAACGAATCGAGTCTTGCGGAGCACCGGGGGCCAGGGCCGCGCGTAAGGATCGTAAGGCATCAAGAACGTCTCCAATCGTAGGCTCACGCACACACGTCCAGGCCCCCGTGCAGTCCAGCAACCCAAGTCCGTCATCACGAGGAGACCCACAGCACAGGTTGTCGGCAGCCATTTTGTGAATTCAGCCTCCTCACCACCCTCCGCGATTCTCGGAACAGTTCACAAATGCGGGCCTTTACAGATTTCCGGGGGGTCCCAGCAATGGCAGCCTCGGTGAAAAAAGGAGATTCGCCCAAGGCGGGGGGCCGTCTGCAGTATCGCTGGCGCTCCTCTCAAACGGAGTCCGAGGACGAGGGTCCAGGGTCGATGGACGGAGCAGCGGCGGGGGGACCCCTTCACACGATCAGTCCACGGAGCACCGCGCCCCGCACCAGCCTCACGGCCGTCAAGGCGGGCCCGGATCAGGGTCACCGGGATGTTCTCACAACGGCTCTCACCAGTGGCGCAGTCTCTCGGCCGGGGCCGATGGTCACCACAACGCCAGGTCGGATCCGATAGGCGAGGCCCCGGTCTCAACACCCCGAAGGCCCAGGTCCCTTCGGGGGGCACAACTTCGGAACCGCAGCACGCCGGAGTCTCCAGGCCAAACAGTGAGTAAGAGCGAAACGTTGCGTTCCTATTTCTTCGGAATTATGTCGTCTCTGGGCAGGATATGCAACAGGATATGCGAGTCAGGCCAGAGGGCTGACGGAGCCGAGCTACAAGGCGACCATTACGCTCGCGAGCTTGGCTCCTCCCCATTCAGCAGGTTTTGGTGGCAGTATACAAATTGTTTTACTGAAGCTAAAATGGAAAACACATCTTTTTGCCCCACCTCTGTTAACTTTTTTTCATCACCACAGACCTGAATGAGAAATGGCATGTTGAACCCTAGCTGCATATGTAAATTAAGTGTCAAATCTGCCTCTCGAACTTCCCTCACCATTGGGCCTTCATTTTTGATCCAGCCTTCAATATCCAGCCATCATTCATTCTCCATCAATGCTCTATTCTTCCATCTATTATTAATTCTCTGTCCATTCTCCACCTGCCTCCATCCATTCATACAATCATCATCACTGCCAATACCATCCCACATCTTCTGTGCAGTTCTCATACCTTTCCTCTGTCAGCCACTGTCTGTCATTCATAATCATCCCTTTGTTATAATGCACCTCAGTCAGAGATCTACATATATATTGTTGTCCTCCTTAGTCAGACATCATTGGTGAAGCAGGTGCAGTGCACCGGGGCCCAGAGCCCAAAAGGAACCATTGTATGGAGGGGCCCATTGAAGAGGGCCTTTTTTCATTGCTTGCATCAGAGCTTATGTTATCCTTGCTTCTCTGCTGTCAGATATCCATCCATTTCTCTACCATTCGTCTCAACAAGAGATCCATGAAATATTTACCACCTTCCTAAGTCTTTTATCCCTTTCATCCTCGTCAGACAAGCACCCGTCCAATCTCTTCAGCATGCTCCTTAACCATTCATTCATAAAATCTAAACTATCCAATCAATCTTAGTCAGGCAACTTTTTCTTTTCTACTACTCCCTAAGGTAGACGTCTATCCCATATTTACAATCCTTTCAGCTCATTTATCTGCTTGTTCTCTGTCTTCTCTCTTAGTCACATATCCCTTCATGCCTATTCTGTCATTATTCTCCTCAATCCTTTACATCGATTCCTCAGTCTCTTTTCCATCTCCTT
Organism: Lissotriton helveticus; assembly: GCF_964261635.1. Lineage (NCBI taxonomy): Eukaryota > Metazoa > Chordata > Amphibia > Caudata > Salamandridae > Lissotriton > Lissotriton helveticus. The sequence continues at coordinate 1,779,109,197 of NC_136065.1, forward strand.
TGTAAAATATTGATCCCTTCACTGTCCTTCTCAATCAGGCAATTTTAAAATGCACACACTCTCAGAATTACGTGATTTTTTGTTGTAGGAAGACAGCATTAAGTAAACAAACATCTACACATCACATTTACACAACGTATTTCTTTTTCCTTAAGTTCTTTCTCAATCACATTCGCTCTCCCTCCACCTCCCTTTATGTGCAGCAATTCATATGGTAGAACCTAATGAATGGGAAATAGGTATAAACTAAGGAAACACATGTATTTCTGAAATGTGCACAAGATACCAAGTTAGGAAGCCCCTTGATTTAACCCCTTCTACGCTCAAGACGAGCTCAGCTCGTCATGAGCGTAACCTGCGCTACGCGGATGACGAGCTGAGCTCGTCACGTAACGCGGGTTTTTTTAAATCGCAGCGCGCAGCGGGAAAACCGCTAGCGCGCATGCGGTTAATCAGTATAATAGCTTTGACCTTTCTTGAAATGTTCATGATGGTAATGAGAAATGTTGAAGTCGCTTGCTTGTAATCAATTGATGTGATTTTGTCAAAACTGTTTAATATAAAGAAATATAAAAAAAAGAAGATACCGAGTTAGGAACAGTGGTTATTTGTTCACTTCAATATTTGGGGTTACCCATACTATCATGTGATTCAGAGGGCGTTTAGCAAAATCTGTTCTTTCTTGCACACTATCTTAGATTTGGAGACCAAAATTTCAGAGAAAGCCAATTTGTAAAATAGAATTCTACTATCGCATGTTCCCATATGTCTCCCGATTAAAACGGTTCTCCATCTGTGTGGACTTGCTAACCTCAAACTAAAGCAAAAACACATATTTGCCTCAGATTTTTCTGAGAAAAAGTTCTGCAATTAGTAGGGAACCACAAATGCCCTACCCCTAGCATTCCTACACTTGTCCTGATAAAAATACCACCCCACTTGTATGGGTAAGCCTAGTTTACATGACAGAAAAGGCTCAAAATGCTACATGGACTGATGAATTTTTCCACTGAAAACTGCCACTTCTTTTGCAATGTAGGTACCTGAGAATTTTGGGCCTGTTCTTGGCTGCTATCCAGGGAAACTTAACAAACCTAGACATTTCTAACAACTAGACCTCAGGGAAGTCTAGTGTCATCTGGCTTGCATGGATTCCCCTGCCCTTTGCTACCTGCAGTTCTCTTCAAACCTCCAACCTTGACAAAAACACACATTTTCTTCACATTTCTGTGAGACAATGTTTTGGAATCTGCAGGGATTCACAAATTTCTTATCGTCCAGTGTTCCTACACCTGCCCCAATAAAACCACTATCCCACGTGTGTGGGTAGGCCCAGCCCCCGCAATAGGAATGCCCAAAAAACACAACATGGACAGATCAAATCTTTCCACACAAAACCAACCTTTTTAGGTCTCGCGCCTGCGATGCATATGGCGAAGCCATATGCATCGCGCAGGCGCGATACTATAGTTGCGGAGTCTGCTTCCCAGGAGACAGAGACTGGCGCGCGCACGCTCAGGAAAGCGATCGGAGCCGGCCGCGCGCGCGCGTTCCCAATCTCCTGTCTCTCTGGGAAGCACACAAGCAAGCCCAGCAAGCCCCGCCAAGGCATCACGAGCACGTCCCAGCCCGGGGTGCCAGTCTTTATTAGTTCATGGTGTGCGCTGCGCAAGCACCTTTTATATTTGAATTAACAGACCGTAAGGATGCTCCATCTATAAGAAACATTACTATTGACTTGCCATTCCTTCGGCGAGCTGGCCCCTCCGGCCGCGCAGAGCGGGGGCGGCGCCCGAGGCCCCTGGCTGTCAGGAGACGGCCAGTTTACGTCTCCCGTCCAGCACAGGAAAAGGATGCACTCTCGGGCCATGTGAGGCCCGAGATAAGACGCGGCTTTCAGTGCTCCAGCCTTATCAGGCCTTCCTGCTTCGGCGCTGGGCAGACCTGGCCTCGGCGGCAGGGACCAGGGCCTCCTCCGAGACGGAGCAGCCGCCAGGAGCACCCCGAGGCCGCCGCCGCGGTCCCCTACTCCATGGACACCCCGAAACACCCACCGCGCCCCATAACGTGACTCCACCAGGTGACGCGGGGACTATTCCTTCTGCAGAGCAAGGGCCGTTTCGTTTGTATTATTCAACGAATTGTTATATGCCAACGGATGAATTGCCCCCCTTCGACGTAATATTTGCCCAGGTGCACCCGTACATAGGGCGGATGTACCAGGAGACACCCAGGCACAGACAGCCACGCCCCATACGCGTGAAGTCTGCAGCAGCACAGTACCTGACCAGGGCGAACATCTATGTTTTCCATCCCACAAACATAATTTTGTATAAAATGACAGAACAACACTGCTCCTACCAGCACAAAAAGGTTAAGATTTAAGGTAGGGAAATTATGTTTTCATATCTCGCCCACATATAGGCACTACCAATGTTTACAGCGTCAGCCCATTATCATTGCTTGGCTCTCTTGCCGATCTCATTTGCTGGCTTCTTAATCAATAGCTTTCTTTCCTCCACTTGTGTTTCTGCCTCTTACCATCCTTTTGATTTGGTAACTTACGCCAGGGCTTTATTTTTTTCCCTTCTACTTTTCCTTGCTCTCCCCTCTCCTCGCCATGCACTTTACCTGTTGCACTCACTCTTGCTCAGCTCACACGTTGCTTCCACCCTGTCAAGTTACACTTTTTTCCCCACTCATATCTCCTCTGCTCCCCATCCCTCTCTATTTACCGTTCCTCTACGCTCGCTGAGCACTCCCCACCCCTCCCTATTTGATTATATTTCAGACGTCCCAGCAGCTGCAATTTGCTGCTGGGCTGCTCCTCTCAGCAGCGTTTCATATTATTTTTTACTTTAGCGGTCCAAGATGACCGAACGCCATCTTGGAACGGTGCATTAAAAAAAGGGGGAAAACATTTCAGTTGTAACAAATGTACACATGCCTGGCGGTCCATGCGTGAGTACATCACCACGCTCGGGTCACTAGTGCATTATGATGCATACATGCGTGTGAATGATGACTCGGGCACCTATAAATCTTCAGTCTGTGTGTGTGTAGGGGCAGTGTGTGAGTGTGCAGGGGCAGTGTGTGAGCAGCCCTACCAGCAAGGGGTTGCTGCAGCACTAAAACTCCACCAGAGGCAGCAGTACCAGCCCCAACAACACAAGCAGCAGGGACACCACCAAAAGCAGCAGCACCGCTGTAGCTCCACTAGAAGTACCACCACTGACAGCAGGAGGACCACCACTACCTGCAGCAGAAAAAGTCTCTGCAGTAAAACAACCACTACCAGTAGCACCACCAGCAGGTCTAGCAGCTGCAATACTAGTGCAATCAATACCACGCGTTACCAGCACCACCAGTCAAAATACTACAGCAGCAGCAACAACACCACTGCCATACACACAGGGAAACCGCCACTGCCGTGCACACACGGACACCACCACTGCCATACACACACACGGACACCACCACTGCCATGCACACACGGACACCACCACTGCCATGCACACGGACACCACCACTGCCATGCACATACGGACACCACCACTGCCATGCACATACGGACACCACCACTCCCATACACACACGGACACCACCACTGGCATGCACACACGGACACCACCACTGCCATGCACACATGGACACCACCACTCCCATACACACACGGACACCACCACTGCCATGCACACACAGACACCACCACTGGCATGCACACACAGACACCACCACTGCCATGCACACACGGACACCAACAAAAAAAAATTATGCAAAGCATTGTTATTTACAATGCCAGCAACTCAAACTTAAATGCTGCGAGACCTATTGCATTGCAAATGCTTGTTTTACAATGTGGTTGGCTGTGGATCATGAGCCTGCACTCCACAAGCACCCAGGCAAACCTACTAAAACTAGAGTTTTCTGAATAAGGCCTAGCAAACCTCAAACTCAGACAAAAGGCTAAGCATGGATTTTCCTCACATTTCTGTGAGAGAAAGTTCTGGAATATGTGGGGAGCCACAAATTTCCTGCGACCCCGAGTTCCCACACTTGTTCCGAAAAATACGCTACCCACATGTGGGTGGGCCTAGTGCCTGTGACAGAACACGCCCCAAAGCGCAATGTGGAGACATCAACATTTTCCTGTCAAAAAAATTATCTTAGTTGGCTATGATGGTTGCTGCCGTATTTGGGCCTTGGCTCAGCCGGCACCCATGGAAACCTACCAAGTTTTTAAAAACTAGACCATCTGGAAGAATTTTATTTGGTGTACCTAAAGTGAATCACATGACGTTTTCGTACCGACAATGCCCCTACAAATCTCAAACTTTGCCAAAAATTACACATTTTTCTCACATTTCTGTGACAAACTCTGCAGAGATCCACAACATGCTCACCACCCAGCATTCCCATGCTTGTCCCGATAAAATCACCAAACCCACAGGATGCACCCTAACACTTTCTCAAGGACGTCCAGCTCATCATGTTTCTGTAGTTCCTGCTACACTGTGGGTCGAAGATGGAACGGTATCCTGCTTTCTCTCAGCAGAGTAGAACATACAGTCTCGTCGATATGTAGCTTGATGGGTTGTTTTTCAGACAAACATCGGTCCTTGAAGTGGTGGTTGAAGTCTTTGAATATGTTCTGGATACCTGTGCCACTGCTCTGCTTCTGCTGTTTGGCCGCTTACTCGGACGTCTGACCAGGTTTAAGTAACAGAGAACTTTGCTCTTACAGTGTTCACTTCATCAGATACTTCTGCTGCGAACATGCCCACCACTTTGATGGGCTCCTCACTTCCATAAGAAAATAGGCTGGTTTTGTTGCCTTGAGTGGTGTTGGGGTTGTAGTTGATGGTACTGTTGAGAACACATGACATTGGCTGAGGCTTTGGTGTCTCTGAGTGCCTGATCCAAGCGTTTTCATGTTGTTACTGACCATCTAGGTTGAGTTGAAGCCCTCGAGTCAAGATTATGTATTTTTTTCATCTTCGTCCTGCTCCTGGTCATACTGCTGCTGGACTGGTATCATGTGTGCCTTCCTGGTGATGTCTTCTTGTTCAACTGCGGCTGCATGGATGGACTATCTTCTTGCACCAAAGTTTCTTGAGGTAGGCCCACATCTTCCTCCTTGGCAGGTGGTAGCATAGTGATTTCACTTTGCACAGTTTCCACATGTTTGACTTCGTGCTGGCCATTGTGCTGCTGAGTGTGGTTCAGCTCCAAGGCTGGAATGGGTCTCTACTTTGGAGCTACACTTTTCCAGGCCACTGGAGTATTTACTGGATTCAGGCTATGGGGAACTGATTTGCCTGCCGGCGATGACCTGTCACTGTACACAGGGTAGGCACCCTAACACCAGTACAGTGGGACCTGTAGCAGCTGTGATATTACAGAGAACACACGCGCTCACTGTGCTTTGTTTGTTCTGCCCGCCCATGCGTGGCACAAACTTTTTACTTTGAGTGTCCAATGCTCCTGTGAAATCAGTAGTGCGTCCTGGAAGGGACACTACAGACCTCATACCGTATAGACTGCTGTTCTGAAATATTAGTCTTAAAAAAATCATATTTGAGCTGTATCTCATAGGAAAAGATCTAGTCATATGTAGATGTACCACCTCCCCATATCCACAGTCCTGCTTCCATTTTGTAGAGTCTGATTGCCGAGTATTAATCGCAATAGCAGAGCGAGCAAGTGTAGGGTCATTTTAAGTTGTGAATTCATAATGAATGAAGAAAGGGAGGGCCTGTTTAGGTGCCACCAGACTAACCAACTGTCCCGCATTTTGCTCTGCAATTGTGGCTCCTGTCCCACAGCCCGGAAAGAGGCATATTGGGATGCTCAATGTCCTACATTTTGGTCCACCTCTGCCTTCAACCCTCTGTAGCAAAATCCTAATCTTTCAGCCTTTTGTGAGCTGTAAAATAGCTTCTATTGGCAAGGAGGGAGGAGCTGTAGGACAGAAAGGGTCCTGCACATTGCAGCTTCAGCTAGGGAGAGCCATGTGCTGTTATACAGCCCTGAATGTGTGAATCAGAATCATGCTGGGGACCGGTCCTTGGTGGTTATTTCTTCAATTAGCATGTTTCAAAATGCTGACATATTGTCAGGTGAGTTGACACAGGGACAGTATGATTTGCCCAGGATCTTACAGTTTGTTAAAGTAGTAGGTCCACCTGCAGCACACTACTACTTGCTGTGAAAGCTATATATGTAATACCATATTGCATTTTGGTGAATATACTATGAGACTGGGCATTTCTCCCATCTCCCAGGTAGGTCCAGTCCTTTTTTTTTTAACCCTACGCATACTAGCAGCTTTTATATTGATTCAAAATACTCCCACTTTTGTAAAAAAGGGAGCAGATGATTACGCTCAAAAAGTGATTGCCCAAAAGCACACATTTTGGCCAAATGGGAGGCTGGGATTAAAAATCTTGTCTCTTTGATCCGTGTTTCTAGCTAGGCCCCTTGACTACAACTCGCGGGGCAGTGATTCTGATGGCAAGGCCAAGGGGGTATCCTTCCTAGGGAAATGTCCGTGTGCTATAGTCCCACTGGAGTTTTAGAATACAGTGGTGATTTCTGGCATGTTTATCTGACGTGGCATAACTGAGATTAGATGTCTAGTATCATAGTCTAATAGGTAAAACATACCCACTGTATCAGGTCTGGTGGCAGTAGTTGGATTATGGGCAGTATGTGTGGTAGAGACTGATATTTAGCATTGGTGTTTCAAAGTTTAGGACTATTTCATTCGATTTGGTACCAAAGTTGTTCATTTTGGAAGTGTGTCTCTCAAAAGCTGCATCAGCAAACAATCAAGGGTTCCTCTCGGAGGTAGGGGTTAGAACTTTAATACAGTATGAATAGAAATCACACGCAATAATCTCTATCTCTGGCTCAGTTATACCTTTTAAGATTGCCTGATTTTGAGGAGAGAGAGTGGTTTAGAATGAAACCCCTAAAATGTGCTATGCGAATCATCGTCCTTCTGCTTCCCAACAACCGTCTTCTGATATCTCCACATATGACAGACAAAGTGCGAAGTGATAATGGAAAGTTGGCAACCCAAGTGCCTTCCCACGGTCTGAAAATGAACTGAAAGTTGTCTAATGTGGTCTGTTGCAGGCACATTCAACTGCAATAGGCAGGGAGCTCAACCTTCCTAAGTGCATGCATAAGGAGCTCATCCAATTCAGGCTTTTTGCTTTACATTCTGGGACTCGTAGTCCTGGTTCCAGAATGCAAAAAAAACCAAAAACACTGAATGAGCTACTCACAAATGTAAATGTAAATGTATTTGAGCTTGTAAAGCGCACTGCTACCCGTCCATAGGTTTCCTGGCGCTGTATAACTCTGGGGAACCCGTCCTGGCTTTCCCTGTGGGATGGTCCCTGCTGGGAGTCCCCAAGGTGGAGCCAGGCATCCCCGGAATTGATGGGGCCGTTGTGTAGATTAGGCAAGCTAATGCCCAGAGTTGCCGAGTGGAACCCCTGATTAGAGTAAGCACCGAAGCGAGAATTATCGAGTCCGCTGACCCAGGTCCACGACCCTGCCGTGTCGGGAATTGAACCCTGGTCCCGGGCCGACTTCTGCTCTCGGGTCTGCTGCCTCTAACCAGTGAGCCCCACTACTCCACTGAGCCCCACTACTCCACGGACCAATGGACCAGGAAAACCTGAGAGCTCTTGTTGTGCAACAGCCAACCTCGCTATGGACCTTTGTCTAGAATGTCTGCTGGCACGCCTGTGCTTCACTGCTTCACGCTCAGTTATCACCCACAACCGCGCCTTTCCTCAGCAACACAATCATCTGAGAAGGTGCAATAATGATGCACAGCAGCTTCCAAAATGGAGTCCTCATCGTGAGGACATCACCGCAGGAGAGACACACTTGTTGTGCCAAGGCCACTCTACGGGAAATGAAGCTGAGAGCTCTTGAGGGGTTGTTATTTCTTTCTCTCACCGCATCATTTCTCCACTGATCTGTACTGTGCACTGTGTGCAGCCATCCAAGTGACAAACAGGAGGCATTAAGGACCTGCTATTCTGTCTGGATTTAATTGCTGTTTTAAACCCTGCCTGGGCTGATGGCACTCGAGCTCTGTCTCATACAGAGCTCGCTGTTCTCAGCCTGGGGTTAGCAGGATGAGCGATGTCTTAATTTCCTGTTCCTTCCTGGTGCAGGCCGAGTGAACGATCACTCGGCACTCGGCCTCTGCCCTGGGGACATGGCCACCTCCGCAGGCAGGCAGCAGCGCCTTCATTAAGGCTTTGATGTAGTGCATCTCTGTCAGTGATGCTCCAGGTGAGCCCTGACAATGTGATGCTATTACCATTGGTTAGATCATTCCCATGGCAACAGATGACAATCTGAAAGGCTTTGTATGTTCTGGCTTTGATTAAACTATATCACACACAACACAAAACAAATGACGTGAAGGTGGCTGTGAGCGCTTGACCCAGAACACCTCAGTCTGAAAGACTTCTTCAGTGGGCTTCCAAAGACCTCATCTGTAGGAGAGGAGTGAAGGTGACGTGCAGAGAAATATTAGCAGACTCCTAGACAAGTTGGAGCGCAGAAGTCGAGTAGGGTTGGGACAGAGTCACTGCCATCATTTTTAATGAAGAGTCTTGCAGGAAACAAGTGTATATTGGGAACAATTTTATCCCGCATCTGGCGGGAGAATACTACCAAAACCTCAAACACAATCTGATCCCCCATCTCTTTTAATACAGATTAGCTATGACCCCACAAATGTTCTCTGTCTGTCTAAATTTCCAAGCAAAGAGAAAAGTACAGAAGGATCAGAAAGGACAGAGAATTGACCGGGACCAAGAAGAAGGCAGTTGTGCCCGAATCAACAATGTCTAGCAACACTGTAGATATCAACCGAGATGCTGGTTTATTGTAAGAGGTTCTCAGCTAGGTTACAAGCTGGGTTGGGTAGTGGGCACCTGCACAGGGAGTCCTTTCTGGGAAGCTGCCTGCTCCATCAACTCAGCCCCTGTAGTGGACTGTCTCAGCCCCCTCTCTCTCTTATCACCAAGAGTAACTGTAGTAAGCACATGAGTTCTCTCTGAGACAAAGGGCAAGGTTACAAGTTTGGCGCTGTGGCAGCGGGCTGCCATGCCGCCACCCAAGCTCCCCGCTTCCACAACGCCAAACCTGTAATCAGACCTGGTTCTGTGGTGGCGGTCCCTTGGCTGTACCTTTCAAAGGCTCATATTTGAGCATTAAAAAGGCATCGCAGTGGGAGCCCCACGGCACGTTCCTGCATGGCATGGACTGTTATGTCCAAGCCATGCAGTAATTGGGTATACATGCATACAGGAGGGCATAACATGTGCCTCCCCTCATGCATTCCCTGGCCCTGAGGCAACAGGGGGCCCTAAAGGGCCCTCCTAGTTTCCTCACTGCCACAGTTTTCATGGTGGGCTCACCGCCATGAAAAGTTAATATGCTTAATATGCTTGGCAGTGCCGCAGCGGCACCACCAGCATATTGTGGTCCCCAGATCGTGGTTCCCTGGCGGTTGCAGCGGTCCTATGGCGGTACGATTGCCCAACTCGTAATACGGCAGTCAGATCGACGCTGCACCGCCACCATGGATTTGGCAGTCCATCGGACTACCAAGCTCGTAATCGGCCCCATAACCTCGTAAAGGAGTGGAGCTATGATGTGTTTGAGGTGGCGCAGTACCTGGCATCATGATGAGAAATGTATACGTCACTGTTTAAATTTGCTTTCACAGCATTCTGGAATGCTTAGAATAAATAAGTACAGAAAGTGCTGTTTGATGTATTTTGTTTGATCTTGAAATTAACTTGGGCAATGCTGATACATATTTTCACCAATTCCATAAATTCTTTAGGATTTCTCCTGATACCATTTTTTTTATGAAGAAAATGTGAATATATGACTGCTAATGTTCGCATACTTTTCCACAGATTAGGACTGCCTCTTTTGGCACTTTACAGCTCTCATGCATGGGTTTGGAGAGCATGCAGCCATGCCTCAATTTCCACCTCAATCAGGTATGTATGCCGAGGCCTTTTTGTGACACAGGGGGTAATAGTGGTTGTATTGCAGGTTAATGCAGTCCTCCCCAAGCGGCGTTAACCCCGCAGCACTCTACCATGCATGCCTTGACCATGGAGGTAAGTATCACGCAGGACTTTTTTTCTGGTACTTTATCACCCAGAAATCATGTAGCTATTTTTTTATCTGACATAATTAGTATGCCATTAAAAAAAGGGCATTTAATGGATATGGGAAGGGTAATGGTTCAGGGAGGTAACGGTTGTAAAGAGGTTTTAAGGTTCAGGTGTGGGTAAAGGTATAGGAAGGGCTTTAAATAGGTTTTTTCGGGTTCAGAGGCAGGTAATGGTAAGGGTTTTTAGGGTTCAGGGGTACATAGTGGTAAAGGGTGGTAAGAGGTATTCAAGGTTCAAGGGTGAGTAATGGTAAAGAGGGTTTAAGGTGTGTTTAAGGTTCATGACTGGGTAGATGTAAAGGGAAGCAAGTGGTTGTTAGGGTTCAAGGGCAGGTAGTAGTAAAAGAAGGTAATGAATGATATCCGCATGAAGGTGTTTTTTTGGGCCACTACAGTTAGTCATTTCATCTTTGAGAACCGTACTAGTTAAAGCATAACAGTTTGCAATGACTCACTTTCTCCCCCAGGTGGGATGGAACAATCCCTCATTGACTTTTCTAAATCCCTGAAAGCTATATAAAAAGGGTACTGCCTAGAGTTACAATAATCTTGCAATGTGTGAAATGACCTTTTTACCCTAGCAGGTTAATCAGATAACCACACCCAAAAAATTTATCTCTTTGCATCAGTATTAGGTCCTGGTAAAAAAAAATTGGGAGAGTTTTATTTATTTATTTATTTATAGGCTTATATAGCGCTGGAATCGACTCCCGAAGGAGTATCTCTGCGCTCAATTCACCTAGCAGGTAGAAAGCAATACTCTTAAGATCTAGAGAAGGAGCTACATTTGAAACAAGAAAGTTTCAACAGTTTCCTAAATGCTAGATGATTAGTACAAAGCCTGAGGGTAGCAGGCAGTTTGTTCCAGAGACAAGGGCCCAAGTAAGAAAGAGCCTTTCCGCCCAGTCTTGCCCTTCTAATTGGGGGGATTTGAAGCAGGGATTGATTACTGGAGCGGAGAGCACGTATTGGGTTGTAAGGAACAAACTTCTCCGCCAAATACGTGGGGCCCAATCTGTGTATACCCTTGTGGATGATACAACAGGTTTTGAATTTGACTCGTTGTCGGATCGGTAACCAATGGAGCTTTTCCAATAGGGGGCGTGAAGAAGATCTAGGCGGGGCATTCAAAACTAACTTTGCGGCGGTGTTTTGAACCACCTGGAGCCTACTAAGTAAACTGTTGTTTGCTGATATTAATAACCCATTACAGTAGTCCAGGCGACTGAGCACCAGGGCCTGAACGAGGGTCTTGCTAGAGGTCTGGTAGTAATGGAAACACTCTTCTGAGTAGTCCAATTACGTAAAAGCAGGACCCAGCTGTTTGATTTACGTGGTCTTTTAAGGACAGACCTTGATCCAACCGGACACCCAGGTTTTTCACTACCTGCTTGGGGCTGGGAACGGGGGCCACCAGTCCGGAGTCCACAGCAGTGTGGCCTCCCCAAAGAGCATTACCTCTGTTTTCCCTATGTCACACTGCAGGAAATTCGAGGCCATCCATTGAGATACAGCCCTCATACCCACTGAGAAGGACTGTTTAACTGCCGTAGTCCATGTCTGGAAAGGGAAGAGTGTCATCAGCGTACGTATATATCGAGAACTCGACCCGAAGGTATCAGAGCACTTTACATGAGCACCAGTTCCGTTACAGACGGACACTATCATTTTTGTTAGGCACCGGGAGATTAAGTGATTTGTCCAGAATCACAGGATGTTCAGCATCCCTGCTGAAACTCAACCCCGTTTCTCCAGATTTTAGGTTGATCGCTCTACTAGGCATTTTGTGAGGTTTATGATCGGGTGGTGGAAGTGGGGGACTTAAACCACAACTCAATGCAAATAGTACTGTTGGGGAAATTCGAAGGATAGTATAGGGTGTACTGAAACATTATTCACTCAGTAGAAATTACATCTCAATTCTCAACCACTTGCATCAGTCTAATAACCCAAAAGTATATTTCTTTTAATGAGTGTAGCAGTGGAAGTGTTAACCAAGCACAACTTTTCTGATTGGTACCAAAGACTCTGCTTTGGGGAATATTGCTCCATTTTTAATCCAATTAGAAAATATTTTTCAAAGTCATTATTTAAAGCAATAAGTGCATCAAATATGTATGGTAACTAGACAGGGATCTAAAGATGTATTGAGTAGCAATGCCAGCCCGTACGAAACGAGGCTCACCACTGAAAGGAAAGCATATTGCAAGTGGGTCAGTTCCTTATCCTTTCTGCAATGCTGTTCATACCACATCAGCTCCACAGTTTGACATGTTTGTAGACACGAATGCGGGGGGAGGGGTAAAGAAAATATTTTAGATGTTGTGTTTTTTATCGATTGGGAAATGTGAGTAAATGTGTTAGTAAATGTGTTAGTAAAGGGATCCCGGTACTTGAAAGCGATCAACAAATCAGCCTGTGGTTGGGTCTGATGTTGTTTGCCCTCATTCACATATTCGACTGAGTTTCTGCAGATGAATTGCTATGGTCTTCATCGGGAGACGATTTCTCTTCTTTTTAGCGTGGCTCTTCTTTATCTATTATCTTGGAAATGCCTAGTAATTTGTCACAGTCTTGACATTAACTGAGAAGCAAGCACCATATAGTTCCATTTCCAGTCAAGCTATTCTTATGTTCTTTACGTTAGGCATACTGTAATTAAACATTGTTGTCCTAAAATATCAATATAAGGAATAATTATTATAGTGATGCAACCTCGACTTCTACTTGAATGTCAATATTTTACAGATGTTTTTAGAATGAATCTCAAACATTTCTATTTGACCGTTCCCATGACTGATCTTTCTTCAGATGGCAAGATTCCTCAGGGATATATCAATGTATTGTCGTATATAGAGGATGTGATTTTAAAGTAATATTCAGCAGAAAATTTCGAGCATACATTTAGCTGACACACCTATTTTCTTGATCTCTAAAAAGAAACTACATAATTCAGACCTTGTAATGACTATCAGAAATGTAATTGTGTTACTATAAGCAACAGATTTCCAGTACCCTAAATTCAGGCAAGGAGAAAACAGCAAGTAGACCTCATGGAGGCATAAAACCCAATAGAAATTCAAGCTGGTGGCAAGGCTGTCCCAAAGTGAGAAAGGGAAGTCAGCCAGGTATGTTTTCCCCGCGCTTTGAAAGAGCCCCATCTGCACACTGTAAACTTGTGGAACTTCTCGTGTAACAAAGGACTGATGAATAAGTGCTCTAAATATACCACGTCAGCCTCTCATGAGACATAAAGTGGGACGTTGCAATTAGTCTACACTTTGGTCCCTATGCCCAATTGAATCAACAAGCCTTGTGTCATATTGTTCAGACGTTTTAGTCCCTTTTATTTATTTGCATCTCCCAAAACCAATCACTTTCCTAATGGTGGTACAAATTGCTCCCTTCCATTTTGACTGCAAAAAATTACAACATGTGCACAGATGAATAACTGATGAAATAATGATCATTGGTTTATCCTAATAAGGAAGAAGGAAACTAACTATTCCAGAAAAAACATGTTAAAACATTGATAACACTCATGTCTTACTGTGTGGAATTGCAGGAGTATAATTAATTTATTTGGTGCATTTAAGAAACACCTTTATAATTTTCATTCGAAATTTAATTTAACTCAGCAGCGAATACCTCCTAAACCAGCACCTTTGACAAACTCCTTCCTCTAAAATATACTGCAACGCGAGACACAGCAGACTGCCATTGGTAAGGTGATGAAGATTACTGCTAAAGTGGTGTCACTTGAACATGTTTAAAGCCATTGCCAACACACCCACCATTTAAGAAACAGTTGTTTTGTTTAGTTTTTTAAAGGATAGCACTGTAAGGTGTGTTGAAAGAATGGTCATCTCTTGAGTGTCATTAACAATCCCAATGGCAGCTTGAACTCTCTGAGGGAGAGGTGAGATTTGAAACACAAATAACATTCCAGCCATTTAAAAATTGTGCATACTCACACAGGGAGTAATGCATAAAGGCATTTTCTTAAAAAATAAGTCAATATCTGTGCTACGAAAGTTAAACATGGTCTAATGACTTGCTGGTCTAAACATTGTACTCTCAGTCCACCCACAACGCAATGGACTGTTGTCTAAACACAATAAGCCAAGAATGGCTGAAGTGAACGAGTCATATATGGCATGTGACCATTGGGCAACTATGTGGGCCTCAGGTTCTAATACCCTCTTCCAACAACTCATGCAATAAATACATAATGTGACACTTGGTAGCTATGTGTATCCCAATTATGGTTGTTTTTAGAAAATCAAGGTGCAAAACATCCACCTGCAGCAATATTAACTGCAGAATATGGATTGCCTTAATATTCTCAAAGTAAGTAAATATTGGTAAATGTAGATTTACTTTTCCTAACTCCGAATATTAGTATCAATAAATATATCATCAAGAAGAGTTGATGTGGAGTTAAAAATAGTAAATGTATACTCGCCCATATGTACATACCTTGACAATATGGCGATAGAGCTTCCCAGTCTCTGTTGCCATCTTTGGAAACCTGTCGCAGTAAATCTATGTACCAAATTCAATTATGAAAGAAAAGAACGAAAGCATAAGCCTTACCCTGAGGCTAATCTTTACACGTTTTGACCATTAATAGAAATTCATTCTAACAAACAGATTCAATCACAACCTCCAACAGATTTGTAAATAAGCCGTTTGCTTACCTCATCGGAACCACTCCTGAAAATTAGTAAATCAAAAGGAATGGCAGCCACCATGTCAATAAGGAACCAGCCCTTAAAGTAATGGATGGCAATTTTTCCTGGGTGGCTAACCACCTCATCGTTGACGTTGACATACGTGGTCCTGAAGTTGATGATGATGTCCACGATGAACATGATGTCCACAATCAGGTCCACAATGTTGAGGGGGTTGCATGAGTAGCCACACTCCCAGGTCTTCTCTTCTTCCTGGTCGTTCAGCAGGAAGGCCGCGGAGTATGGCGTGAAGACCGCTGTGTAGATGACCAAAAGGAGAATGAGCCAGTCCCAGACAGCCTTGAAAGGGCTGTAGTGAAGAATGGTCCATCGGTGAATCCTGGGAGCCTGCAGCTTGTATTCTGGTAACACGTCTGCTCCTAATGAAAGCACCTGTGATTGAGGGGTAATAAAGAAATAATGAGATTAACATTATATGATGGATTATTTAACATATAATAGGTGAATGCACTTTAGCTCAGCACAGTTTTACAGATCTGCTATAGGTTGGCTGCCAAGGTCTGCCATTTTGGAAGGTGCAACAATTTGGATAGTGTTTGAGTATATTGATATATTGATATAAAAGTTGATAAGCACTTGAAATAATGAGACAAAGAAATCTGCTGAAACTGTTCACCAAGACACTGAGTGAATCCAAGCATGGATGGAACGTACTCCAAAGTTACGTGTTCACAATTTTCTTGGAGCTGTCTTGTCACCTACAACATGTGCATTTTTATCTGGCTGCAGAGGAGGCAACTTTAACATGCTTCAGAAGAGAATCGCACAATGTCAGTGAAAAATGACTTTTGGGGAAAAAACTGTGGCATAAGGAGATGGGAGCTCACCGTCTCATGTCTGCTTCAGATTTATTGATTTCCAACGGCAGGAGCAGAAGATGTGCAGATCAACAGAAACGCAATATTAAAAACAACACTTCTGCTGAACTGACCAATAGTAATTTGGTAATAAACACATAATCAGAAGATCTAGAATAACAATTAATAAGCTTGATTAGAGGAAAACAGATGCTGTTCTACGCTAGACATCTGTTATGTTGGTTGTCTGAGATATACATCTAGTAAGAAACTGGGTTTTTGGTTGACTGGGTTGTGAGCCCTGGCCAAGAAGCAACCACAATCCTTGTCAGGGCGAGGCACAAGCCAACCCTAAATTAGCCTGTGCTCATCCCTCTGGTAGCTTGGCACAGAGCAGTTAAGCTTAACTTAGAGGCAATGTCTAAATATTTGTGTGACACTTCAAGCAGTAATAAAGTGAAAAACACCACACAAAAAGGATCCTACACCAAGTTAGAAAAATAGAACTTACTTTAATAAAATAAAGACCACAATGACAAAAATCATATCAGTACAACTGGAGATATGCAATTTCAAATATTTTAGTGAAAATAGTGCCAAAAAGCACAAAGCACCAATATTGGATATCTTGTTGTACTTGACATGGACAAAGTCACAAGTTCAGGCCGACAGTGATGGAGGACGGGCCAGCTACAGGAACCCTTTAAGGCCTACTGATTTGAGTACCTTAAAACCTGGTTTGTGTAGCGTTGCAAGTTTCCATGTTGAAGTTGCGTCGCACAGCCGAAACGATGTGTCGGATTCCGAAATGCAGCAAGGCTGCGATTTGAGGAACTGTGTCATTGTTAAAGATCCTGTAGCCGGGGCTTGTGATGTGAAGTCAGGTGCTGAGAATGCAGTGCTTAATTGGGTTAATACGTCGGTTCTGAAGAGCTGCTAGGCTGCGATGTGGAGTCCGGTGTTGTTGTCGAGGCTGCTGTCAATGAGGGATTCGAGGGCCTGCGCCAAGGATGTGTTGCGCAGTGATGGTTCCGAAGGGCTGCAATACGAATCTTTGCTACTGGTCAAATCCATGCAGCAGCAGCGATGTGCAAGGTTGTTGGAAGCCTTTTATGTCCCTGAGGCTTGAGATCAAGTGGCCATACAGCTAGCCCTTGGAGTCTCTCTGAGTCCTGGGTTTAAGAGATGCAGGTCCAGTCCTTCTCACCCAGGCAAGAGGACAGCAGGTCAGCAAAGCAGGGCAGCAGTCATTCAGAGCAGCAGTCCGGCAGAGTGGCAGTCCTTTTAGCAGCAGAGCAGTCCTTCTTTCTGACAGAGTGTTCTCAGGCCTAAAAGTGTACTGAAGTGGTGGTGTCTGAGGTCTAGTATATATACCCAGTTGGGCCTTTGAAGTTTGAAGAAACTTCTAGAGGCATGCCGTTGAATTGCACAGGTGTCCTGCCTTCCTGGCTCTAGCTCCAGAGTAAGTACAAGGGGTATGCAGCTCTTTGTGAGGGAACCGGACACAGCCTATTCAAGTGTAAATTGGGCTGGGTCCAGCTCCTCTCTCTCATACTGCCAGTGATGGCCCATCTAGCTACACCTAAGAACCCCATTGCATGTGGTTGTCTAGAAAGAAATACACAAAGCTCAACTGTCAACTACCCCAGTCATGTGACCCAGAGACAGACTGCAGGCACCAAATGGGTAAGGTAAAAAAATGCCAACTTTCTAAAAGTGGCATTTTCAAAATTGTAATTTAAAATCCGACTTCACCAGGAGTTAGGATTCTTCATTACAATTCCAGAGACACCAAAAATTAACTGGTTACCTGTTCCTGTTTGGAAATTACACTTATAAAAGGTAATAATGTAACTCCGATATTTTCCTATGGGAGAGGCAGGCCTTACAGTAGTAAAAATTGAATGAAAGAGTTTTTTACTACCAGGACATGTAAAAGTACAAGTACACTACCTACGTTTTAGATACATTGCACCCTGCCCTCTGGGCTGTCCAGGGCCTACCCCAGAGGTGACTTATATGTATTAAAAAGGAAGGTTTGGGCCTGGCAAAATGTTTATTTTGCCAGGTCGAAATGGCAGTTTGAAACAGCACACAATAGGCTGTAAGTGGCCTGAGATATTTTTAAAGTGCTACTTAAGTGGTGACGCAATCAGTGGTGCAGGCTCACTAGAAGCATTTAATTTACAAGCACTGGGCACAGGGTGTGCCACTTTACTAGGGACCTACAAGTAAAATAAATATGCTAATAGGGTATAAGCCAATCTAACATGTTTTAGGGAGAGAGCACAGGCACTTTCACACGTTAGCAATGGTAAAGTGCACAGGGTCCTAAGGCCAGCACAAACAAAGTCAGCAAAATCAAAAAGGTCTGAAGGCAAAAGGTTAGGGGGAAAACTATGCCAAGGACACCAGGACCAACACATCTGCATCACATAAATAATTTTGTATATATAAAACATATTCAGTGTTCATAATAAGAGACGTAACTGAACTGAAACTGAAATTTTGAAAATGTATAGAACTGCAGATGCAATGCAAATACAAGGTGCCTATCACACTCCTGATCATTCATACTCATTCACACCATTTGTGACATATAACAGTAGAGAGCACATAACTGAGAAGATTCACCTAGGACTGATTCACAAAGGTGAATTGACATGTGTCAGTTTACTTGTGCAAATCTACTACTGCTCCCAGGTGCAAATGTACACTTATTTGGTATTCACCAAATCCAAGTTTAGCTTAATACCCAAGTGTAGACCTATAAGTCTCTATGGCCGCCTACAACAGGATTTATGAGTGTAAAGTTACTACTAGGTGGAGACCTTCCCCACACCTAGATGGAGACCTTCCCTACTGTGGCAGAGGCCTCCCTATTGAAAAGTTTATGGAAAATTATTAAATATTATTATTCTTTAAAAATATTAGGAAAGTATTAGGGGTACGCATAACTTGCATAATTCTCTCTAGCATTACTCGTAACTACCACAAAATTACTTGCAAATATGTGTAATTGTGTGAGATGCGTGATCCAGCACTATATAATATATATATATATATATATATATATGCTTGCTCCCAACGATACACCAGCCTGCTGCACTCACGAGCGGGTGCTCCTTTAGGTGGGGGTGTGCCCATCCAATATATTGTCGCTACAAAATCCAACACGCAGTCCTGCGAAATTAGAAGCAGCACTCACAGGGGGGTACAAAGCCAAAACTTCTTTATTTGGCAACCAGCACACACAAGACGCGTTTCGGCGATGAGCCTTCGACGAAGGCTCATCGCCGAAACGCGTCTTGTGTGTGCTGGTTGCCAAATAAAGAAGTTTTGGCTTTGTACCCCCCTGTGAGTGCTGCTTCTAATTTCGCAGGACTGCGTGTTGGATTTTGTAGCGACAATATATATATATATATATATATATATATATATATATATATATATATATATATATATATATATATATATATATATGTATGTATATATATATAATACATGGAAGCCTTGTTAAAAACGCCAGACTAATATTTATTACAGCCTACTTGTGACACATCCAGTAACCTGTAATAGAGAAATGACAAAGCAGTTCAACTGTAATAATTATTTATTACAGTTGAGTTCTGACATCACAGTGCCTGTGCTAGAGCCAGCAGTCATGATGAAAGGCAGGTAGTGCAGATGAGTTTGAAACAAGGAACATCGAAACTGGCTTCCCCTTTTTATTTTTATTTTTAAAAAGATACATGATATTAATGGCAACAGGTTTATTTTTTCTATGCTATAGGACATTATATGATATATAGAATCCCAGCATGTTCCTACACAATCTGAGTCACAGCATTTTTAAATCTAATTTACGTTAAACTGATATATTTTTGAGAAACTATCTGCATTTTCTGGTGTCTTTAATTCCGCATACAGATTCTGCTGTATTCTTCTGGTCTGCTATGAACATGAACGATTAAAGTCATTATGGATTTAAGCACTTTATGAGAAAGGGGATAGTGTGACCATGTGTTATAAATAAAATACGCCCTGCTGCACCTTAAAAGGATGTTGCAAATCAGCTGGGAGTCCTATGACCTTATAAACTAATTTGGCCTCATTCCTTTGTGTGGTCATGAAACTCTGTGATTTACAATATCCTTCTAATGTATCGCAAGGGGTACTTCATCCCAAATATTTTATATAGTATATATGCAAATGTGAACCTTGAAAATGCTATGGCATAAACAATATATGCAGATGTGCAGAGTGTAATATGCTATTGAGTGTGGAGAGGGGTCATTAGAGGTGATTCCTTGACTGGGTCATGACGCACCTTGGGGGCCTGGAAAAGGAAGACAGGATGTGTTGTGGTCTAAGTAAAAAAGTTTACAATTTTGGTATTTTCAGGAGCAGCTACATTGAGTAGAAGAGGGGGGGTCGACAGATGATTTGTTCTCTCCACCGCACCCTAAAAGAGTGCCGCCCGAGGAGGACCGCCCATCCCCTGCCCCCCCCCCACCCTCCCCCCCCCCCCCAGCTATACCACTGGCTATTACTGTGAGTTTTAATTGCAGTAGTTAATTATTGATTAGCTCTTTTGAGTTTGGACTGTGGAAAGGGAGTGTGGTCCATTCAGGCAGGAGAAAAGTTTAAAAAAGGCATTAAAAGAAATGGAAACTGGCTCGAAAACAAATCGCAGGATGCCGCCCAACCCATACTCCACGAAAGTAAACTGAACAACATGAAATCCCTGCTATGCCATCCTCCCGCTGTTTACTAATCTCAAACTTCTCAAGCGTGGGGAACCCAATTAGCCTTTCCAGAGTTTTAATTAAAAGCTGCCAAGGGAGTGTGAACTCTGAAAGATGAGCTCACAGCGCGCGCTGCGTCAGAGGAGAAGGACGTGCCAGCTCCAGCCTCATGTGGGCTGGCATCTTTTCACTCAAAGCTTGGACAAATGCCTTAGTCGCGCTTCATGGATGTCATAAAGAGGTCGCCAAGAGTCACAACTGCGAACTCTGGCTTGCCCCTTGGTATCACTTGCACCACCTTTATGACCCCTGGCCTCAGAGGGAGCAAAATCAGTGCAAAGAAGACAAGGGCAGCTCGCCCTTTTGAGTGTCAGTGCTGCACCCAGGGTTTCTGCCCATTTTTCATTCTATGTCACTAAAAGTCAATAACACAACATTATTCATTATTAGAGTAATTAAAAAATAGACCACCGGTAACTGAACCAAGAACTCCAGAGTCTGATGATGTAGGTGCATAAAAAGTTTTTAATGGTATAGTGTGTGCATGCCTGTGGGTGCATGGTTGTGAGTGAGTTTGTGAACTTATGTCATTATGTGTGAGCATGTGTGTGTGTGAGTGAGAGTCGTAGACAGGTAATGAGTGAGAGTCAGTTATAGGCAGTGAATGAGGATGAGTGAAATTGAGTGAGAATGAGTGAGAGTAAGAATGATTACAAGTGAGTGAGAGTGGGTGAGTAATAATGAGTTTTAGGGTGTGTGAGTGTCAGTAAGTGCAGCAATGAGTGGGAATGAGTGAATCAGTGAGTGAGAATGAGTGAGTGAAAGTGCTTGAGAATACGTTAGAGTGAATGCAAGTGAGTGTAAGTATGATTGAGTCAGAGCGAGAATGAGTGAGAGTGAGTGTGAATGAGTAAGAGTAACTGCAAGAGAGTGAGTGGAAAGAATGCAAGTGAGTGTATTGTATTGTATTGTATTGTAATTGCATGTATATAGCGCTTACTACCCCTGACGAGGTGTCAAAGCGCTTTTTCGGTGGGTAGCACGCTACTCCGGGACCCATAGAGGATTAGTGTTGAATTAGTATAGTGAAACATGCAAGTACATTTTAAGTGGTGGATAGGTTAGTCAGTGTTTTGGATTTGGAATGATAGCAGAAGGATAGAGGAGGACAAATGTTTGTATTTATTAATTCGCTCGCTTGTTGACGCACGCTATTCAGGAAGCCTATAAAGGATTAGTGGTGAATTAATATGGTGAAATATGAGGTAATTTCAGTGGTGGATATTAGTCTGTTACTTGGAGTGAGAAGGATAGCGGAGGGATAAAAGGGGAAGAAAGATTTGCATTCATATGGCACTTGTTACCCCTGATGGGTGTTGAAGCGCTTTTCTGGCGAGTACCACGCCACTCCGGAACCCATAAAGGATTAGTGTTGAAAATTAGTATAGTATAAATATGAAGTAATTTGAGTAGTAGATATGTAATTCAGTTATTTGGGCAGTATATTAGTATAGTTGAATATGGAATATGGAATTTGAGAAGTGAACATGTTAGTCTGTTAATTTTGATTGAAAAGGATAGTGGAGGGATAAAAGAGTGAAGGATTTTTATTTATTTATTTATTTAGGTCTTAGCAGTAGGAAGAGGCTTTTGGATGAGTAAAAAGGAGTTTTGGAGGGAAGGAGTCAGCGGGGAGAGTTTAGAAAGGTTTGTTTTAGGGGATCGGTGTAGTAAAAAGAGGTGTCAGATGATGCAAGGAGGGGTAGAGCAGGAGAGAGTCTAGAAAGGGTTATTTTGGCGATCATAGTAGTGGTATGGGGTTTGGGATAAATGAGAGAGTGGATGTAGAGGATATATTGATAGATGTATAGGATGAGAGATTGGGTAGTGCATTAGAAGGAGTAGTAGAAAGAAGTTTGAGATGAGTCAGAAGGTTCGGCTAGAAGATATATTGAGCGAAGTATAGGCTGAGAAATAGGCTAGTGCATTGGGAATGCTAATTTAGAAGAAAGTGATAAATATATAGATCCATAAGTACATTGATAGTATATAGATACATAAAGGAAGTAATTATATTTAGATTAAATATATTGATAGAGGCACTTCCTGGACTCTGCTCACTGCAATCTGGGGTACATGTGGCTGCAACTCACAAGATGGAGGAGAATGATTTGGGGTGCACCCAGCAAGGCCTTAAGGGGCCTGGGCAGGTGTGAGAGGAGGGCTCAGACTTGCCTGGTAGCTGAATAGCCAATGGTCTGCTGGCCTGGGGGTGGGGTCTGGGCAGCTGCTTCTCCTGTTCAGAATCTCCTAGGAGACAGACATGCTCAATCCACAACGTTGGACTTCTGCAGGTAAAGGCTTCACTAACTCGAAATCTAACACTACTGTTTGAATAAAGCTTTACTCCCCCTGCTGGCCAAAAAACGAAGTGCACAGGCCCCAGTAAATACAGTTTAAACAGCTCACAGAAGCACCCTCTGATGTAGAAAATCCCTGTTGCTGGGGGTGGGGGGGGTCGGAAGGGGGGCTGGCTTCACTGGCTTGCGAAAACAAAATGGTGGCTGGTGGTGCACTGTTTTAGCACACAGGTCTAAGCACAGAGCAAAGGAGAAATTTGGAGGGAAAACAGATTTGTCACCAAGGAATGAGAGGGACAAACTACAGAGGTTGGACTGCAAATCCCACAATTCAACACACTAAATGGAGGCAATCATGGGCAGGGAAAACCTCAAATTTAAAACACAACACAGGTGATAAAATATGCAATTACAGGCAGGCTAAAACTACAATTTTTAACTGTAACAACCACAGGCATAGAGAGTAAACACAGAAAGTGAAAATCGTTTTTTAAACAACTTTTTGTCTTGGGAAGAGACAGCACTAGTTTGTCTCCTTACCACTTCCTGAACTCTGCTCACTGCAATCTGGGGCACATGTAGGCTGCAACTGAGTGTAAGTGAAGCATAGGAGGCTCCTTTGGCAAAATGCTGGTGCTACCTCATTGGAGGTACTTAGCAAGGGAGGAAAATCATGGCCTATTGGAGGAAGCAACCATGACAAAATACTGCCTCTGAAACATTAGAGGTAATTATGACAGAAGGGTGCCTCAAGGTATATGGACTGCATTAATGGGAAAATTCTGACATTGGCATATTGTCTTGGCATACGACAGCACCCAGGGTATATGAGAGGCACCCAGGGCAAAAGGATGGCCCTGACACAATGGACCGGATTTATGACATATGGGGCCCATCAGAGCACATTTTGAAAACAATGGGGTCAACTTCCCTGGAGCATCAGTTTTCATTGGCCTGGTGCATTATGAAAGGACTTGAATATGAATGAGTATACTTCCAGAGTCTTAGGGCCTGATTAAGATCTCAGCGGACAGGTTACTCCATCACAACAGTGACAGATATCCCATCTGCCCGATCATAAATCCCATAGGACATAAAGGAATTTATATTTCGGTGGATGGGATATCCATCACCTTTGTGACGGAGTAACCCATCCGCCGAGATCTAAATCAGGCCCTAAGGTTTTTAGCTCATTTATTACACTATTTGACCCCAATGTAAAAAAAAGAATTGGGGGGGGGGAGTTTGTGTGGGTTTGGGGGAAGGGAGGTGGGGTGATCCCTCCTAGAAGAGATTTGGCTTGCTAAAATTAAAGTTAATATTTACGTCTCACCACTTTAAAAAATCACGCCCTGGTTCCTAATATAGGTGGTATCTAAAATATATGTAGTCTCTGTAGTGCTATATTATAATGCGATTATTATGGAACTTCAGCAATGTTAATTATTGTGAAAGCTTTATGGTTAAGGTCATATGACAGCACTTTCTGGTTACATTCGGAGTCAAAAATCATATGGTGTAACTTCCTATGATGTCCTTAAGGTCAAAGGATGTGTGATGTAACGTCCACTGCCTCTGGCATTTTGGTGAATCAATGCCCATGTCAGGCTACCTGCACGGAACACAACCACATAACACTCAATTACAGAAGGCCCATGGAAGAGAGCTGTTCTTCCTGAACAGTAGGAAGGGAGGTCTTGAATGAGCAAAGAGGGTGGATATTATCAGAGTTTATACAGGACAAACTCTGGGTTATAATTTGGTTTTAGTTTGTGCCATCAAAGTGCTGAAGCCTTTTAATCACTGAAGTTGTTTAATAGTGCAGGCATAGTACTAGTCCATGTGACCATTAGTATTAATCACAACGGAATGAAGAGAAGAAATGCACATCAACACATTTTGTTCAATACAATATGATAAATGCAATGCAACATTGGTTTTCTGGCATGGTTGGATATACAGTTAATAAAGCTTAGATGTTTATAATATATCTTTGTTGACTTGTGCCTCACACCATTGTCCTACATCTATTACTGTGGGTGCAAACTGGTGGTCTGGTGGTTAGACAAACATCAGTATGAGGGTATAGAAGAGGAAAAGATGGTGTGGCGTCTCAGCAGATTAAACTCTGTTGACCGTCCTGCACAGCGCCATAGTGTAGTTATAGATTTAGACTACCAGGCGTGGTTTTAATTTTGACACTTGGACAATCCTCATTAAACATATTTTTTGTCTAAGTAGTTAATTTTAATTATCACTTTCACTTTAGCACTGCACTTCATTAGCATCACCCATTTGAGCAACATTCTGGCTAGAGTTTCTTTCGATATCCACATCCGCACCGTCACTTGATGGTTTTGGGCGGTGTTTGGATTGTTTACCAACTCCCACATGATGAGATTCCGCCAGAAGGGTGGGCTGATGGGAATTTCTCAGCCAGATGTAACTCATTTTTCTTTTGTATAATTCCTGTTGGTTCCTAGTTACTAGTACAGAAGCACACACAGTGGACCGAGGCATCTCTGTTTTATATTTTGATATGACTAGAGGAAGGAAGTGAGATGTCAGGTCGGTAAATATATTCCCTTTGACCCTCTTTAAAGTATTTTTATTGCCACAAAGAAAAGGATCAGGACAGCAGCCTCAAGCGCCAATATGAGGTGACACCCGCAGGCAATGCTGGAATAGGTAGAATGAATGAAAGCTGGTATTACCCAGAATACAGTTTGAACAGAACAGACCATGCCAGATCCCCCACATTTGAAAAAATGTGCAAGGCCTGTCGTCTCAGATGCATTGAATATTTGGTGAATTAGTTCCCCCACATGAAGTGGGAGGACAGTGTTGAGAAGCGACTGTATCTGAACGAGGTCAAAGCCACCTGCAGTCCTTGAATGATTATCTGGCGTAAGTGAGGGCCACCTACTGTTGGAACAAAAGGGCTTTGTGTCTGCTCAAATTTTTTAACTCTGCTTTCAGATTCGGAATGGAAGGCCAAAGTGCAGTATCTTGACTTCCTTGCGTGGGCAGGTAAAAGACATTGCTACAGCAAGTTACGCCTTCGGAAACTGTTACCAAGTTTTGGACTCCCGCTCGCAAGCCACAGCAGTCTAGATTGTGTAACATAAGTTAGCTGCCTTCAGTAGGCAATGTAAAGACAAGCATGAAGGATGGTCTTGGTGTCCCCTTCAGTAGACATGCTGGATTCTGCTCATACACGTTACATCCGACTTGCAATTGGACGTGTTTGCACACAAGAGAGTGACACACTGTTGATTCACACTCCTCCCCTGTTTGAAAAGCTGCTTTATCCTCCCTCAGACACCAATAAGCAAAGGGTAGCTCCCATGATTCATGCATGGAAGTGCTACCAAGTGGTTCGAGGCGGTAAACAGGAAAGCTTTTTTTTCAGGCTTGCGGATATGCGCAGATTGGCATGACATTAGTTTGCCGTAGGAGTGCAAGTGATGCTACCGTGCAGCGCACACATGGACATAGGTTCGGGAGGAGGGAGGAGCAGTTCTGAGGCTACGTGATACACATTGATCCCACACATTTACCTGGAGCAAAACATGGCAGACATGAATCCCAAAGTCGCACACATCACACGACACAAAACTTGTAGGTCTGCCAACACAGCATGCAGAACCACTAATTCACCCATGTCTCACTTACCTCTCACAGGTGATCATGGATATGCACTCTGCCCGTGGATGATGACACCCCTCCGAGCCTCGAACACCCCAGACCAGAGGCAGTATGACGTGGCCCACAAACGCACCAGGGCCATTGTTGGTCGCACATTGGGCGTGTTGAAGTCACGTTTCAGGTGCCTGGGCATCACAGGTGGAAGACTCCTGTACAGCCCAGAAAAAGTGTGCAAGATGATCAGTGCATGTTGTGTATTGCACAACATCTGTATACGCACCAATGCCCCATGGATCAAGGTGCCAGATGCACCGGACGATGATGAGGGGGATGAGGCAGGTGGGCCACACCCCACTGAGCTGCTTACCGCTGATGATTTTATCGCTGTTGGCACATTGCAACTTTTTTCACGTTAGAGTTCCCTTTTTTATC
Organism: Lissotriton helveticus; assembly: GCF_964261635.1. Classification (NCBI taxonomy): domain Eukaryota; kingdom Metazoa; phylum Chordata; class Amphibia; order Caudata; family Salamandridae; genus Lissotriton; species Lissotriton helveticus. The sequence continues at coordinate 1,779,136,164 of NC_136065.1, forward strand.
GGCATCCCTGTAAGTTTAATACGGACATTTGACGCGCTATCTGGACACTATCGCCTGTTGAGAATAGGCCGTTAACACGGCGTTAGTTTCCCGCGATATAGATGGCGTTCTGAGCTCGTGAGTTCACCTAGGTTGGCGATGATTATCGCACATTCTTGAGAATATCCCCCTTAATGTTTCTAGACCTGAGGGTCCCTCAGATATGAGTAGTTGGGAGGAGCAACTTACCTCCACCAAAGACAAAAGGCCTTATTCTTTGTTGGAGCTTGCGCCCATTTCTCTGGCTGAGTCGAACAAGCTCTAAAAAGCAGTAAATCAGGCTCACCGGATGACCCCTGTCCGCCACATATGCTTGTGGACAATCACGCTGCTATCAACCCCAAGTTCAATCGACTTTTAAATGATTCAATCCGTCAGGCTATAGTCCCGACTTTTTGGAAACAGGCTAAATTAATCCCTTTATTGAAAACATTAGCCGATAAATGTATTCTGGTTAATTTTCGGCACATCTCTTTGCTGCCTACTTTTTCCAAAATATTGGGGAAATTAATCAATACCTAACAGGCTAGATATTTAGAGCATCACAATTTGTTATGTCTCTCAATTAGGCTGCCGCTTGGGCAGCAGTACCGAATTCACCCTTGTGTCTGATACTATAAAACAGGTGGGGGACCAAGGGAAACAAGTTGCTTTGTTGCTCTTGGATCTATCAGCGAAGTTTGACATTGTTTTTCACCCTTTTCTTCTGTGTCGTATAGAAAATATAGGGATCGATGGCTCTGCTCTGGCCTGGTTTCATTCTTTCTTATCAGGCAGAAGCCAATCGGTCTGCATGTCACCCTATGCCTCTGACCCTTAGTCACTGAAGTCTGGTATCTCTCTGGGCTCAGCACTGAGACGCTTCTGGCAGTTCTGGTGGAAAACTTTGGTGTACAGGTGGTGCCGTACACTGATGACACACAGATTCTGTTCACCCGGGAGAGTAAAACATCTAATGCTCTGAGTAGATTCAAATCCTGCTTATCTGCAGTTTTCCAGTGGATGCGTTTGTGTACCATTCAGTGCAATACTAGTAAGATTGAAATATTACTATTTGGCACTTCACCCCCTACAGGGGACAAAGATTACTGACCCAGTTCAGTCCCACCCTCTTCCAATCCACTCAAACTTCAGAAAGAACATCATATTCACCATCACCTCAAGGAACTGCATTGGTTACCAGCTGGTGAGAGAGTGTGGTTCAAAGGACTGCAGTTAGCCCATAGGGCCTTCAGCCAGTCTGATCCACTTTATCTGGCCAAAAAGATTCTACCTTACCGGCCAACGTGTACCCTGCGCTATGCTAAGGCGATACTGATGGTTGTTCCAAAAATCAAAAAGATAAAGTGGGGAGGTTCTTTCTTCTCTTTCCTTGTGGGGTCCTCATGAAACACTCTCCCTGTTCATCTAAGGGCTTGAAGGATGAAGGCCTTTTCAATCGCAGCCTTAAAACCTGGCTGTTTGACTCAGCAGATCAGTAACTGTGTTAAGCATGGTAATCAATGAGCCCCAACTCCGGGACACTCTTGAGTAGCTGTGCGCGCTATAAACACTACTGATTGATTGATTTTCTTTGAAGGATCATCTTTCTAAATATTTAAGATAATTTACATAACATTGATTAAAACCCAGCCAGCCTCACAGCCACTATAGAAATTCTCTTCTATACTGGTGCCTCAATCATTTTGAAAATTCTGGATAGCATCCAGCCAATCGTATTTCTGTCTACCGGTTTCACCAGAGAGAAATGCAAGCCAGGTTGATACAACAGTGATCGGTTTCAGAGAAATGAGCCGTCACTGAATTAATTACATACATGGAAAATCAGTCAATCAAATGATGAGCGACCTTGGGGTGAAAACCATGGAGCATCGACACTGTGTGGGCGACAACGCGGTATTACTGAGCAAAAAGACAATGTGAAGCCTTTCTAAGCAGCTTTAGCTATGGATAACAATCCAGCGGTGCATAGGCCAATGCTGTCAGATGTGCAACACAAATAATGGTATAGAGACAAGAGGAAAAACCTTGGGTGGCGAGTACAGATGGAAACTGATCTTATAGAAAAAAAGAGCTTGTGTAATGAGTTTTTATGCATAAATAGAACAATGGAAATCTATTGACTACAATCTTGTTGACACTGGTATTGCTCGATTTATTGACGAATACGTTCAGCCTGATGTTCTAATTTTGAATGATAACTTGTTGACTTGTAGCTGCAATGTCCATGGAGTGTGATAAGGTATTCTACTATTTGAGGATAAATTGGGATTCTGATAATTGAGGATGACATTTATTAGACCATCGAGGCATAGTGTTTCATTAAAGAATAGAATGAAGCCAATTCTGGAGTGGAAGAAAGTGGTCACATTTTGTCAAGCAATCATCCCTTTCGTGAAGACAATTTCACCCATGACAGGAAGGTGGATCAACAATAATGGCCACTGATTTGGGTTCTGAAAGATGAGTGGCCATAGACTTTTTGTGATCACATTTTTTTAACACCGGTGACAAGAACTGATATACTCTTTTGTATGCTGTTTTAAATGTGACACTAAAAGGATTTAGTGTTTCACCAACGGTAGGATGGTAGGTAACCAAAAGGATTCAGAGTGTTTCACCCACGTGAGGAAGGTAGGTCACCAAAAGGATTTGGAGGGTTTCACCCACAGCAGGAAGGTAGGTCACCAAAAGGATTTAGAGTGTTTCACCCACGGCAGGAAGGTAGGTCACCAAAAGGATTTAGAGTGTTTCACCCACGGCAGGAAGGTAGGTCACCAAAAGGATTTAGAGTATTTTCCCCACAGCAGGAAGGTAGGTCACCAAAAGGATTTAGCGTGTTTCACCCACAGCAAGAAGGTAGGTCACCAAAAGGATTCAGAGTGTTTCACCCACGGCAGCAAGGTAGGTCATCAAAGGGATTTAGAGTGTTTCACCCACGGCAGGAAGGTAGATCACCAAACAGATTTACAGTGTTTCACCCATGGCAGGAAGGTAGGTCACCAAAGGGATTTAGAGTGTTTCACCCATGGCAGGAAGGTAGGTCACCAAAGGGATTTAGAGATTTTCACCCACAGCAGGAAGGTAGGTCACCAAACAGATTTAGAGTGGTTCACCCATGGCAGGAAGGTAGGTCACCAAGAGGATTTAGAATGTTTCACCCATGGCAGGAAGGTTAGGTCACCAAACAGATTTAGAGTTTTTCACCCACGGCAGGAAGGTAGGTCACCAAAAGGATTTAGAGTGTTTCACCCACGGCAGGAAGGTAGGCCATCAAAAGGATTTAGAGTATTTCACCCACAGCAGGAAGGTTGGTCATCAAAAGGATTTAGAGTATTTCACCCACAGCAGGAAGGTAGGTCATCAAAAGGATTTAGAGTATTTCACCCACACCAGGAAGGTAGGTCATCAAAAGGATTCAGCTGCCAATTAAAATGTTCTGCATATTCCAGGATGGTGCATCATGGCACCATTGAAGGACTTGTACCTGTAAATTCAGCATATGGGAAAATATTCTCTTATCTTTACATTAAAAGAGATTGTGATGGGAAAATGTGACTATAACCCTGGTGCCTGATCCAAAAATGGAGTTCTGGGGTAGCAGTGTTAGGTGGCGCCAGCTGTAAATAAGAGGTCCCTTGCTACGGTTGTAAATTAGAATATTATCTATAGAAATATGGTTGTGATAGAAATAGCGTCCAAAATGTCACATACAAACATATTGTATCTTGGGTTTCCACATTCTATTATTAACTGCAGTGAGGAAATATTTTTTAAGAGGATGTGCAGGACACTATATTTATGTCAAACGACATTCTGAGACAATATGCTGGTACCCACCCTTGCCGCAGCGAGGTTGTGTTTTGGTTGTATGTTGTTCCTGCTCCTCAGCAGGGATGCTGAGACTGACATGACACACAGGAAATGGCCCAACAACAGGTGATTTATGGGCAAGAATGATGTGGATGCTGTTGAATAACTCTTCTACCTCTTTCTTTCTGTCCCTGGAATTGCAGCAAATGATGGATTAGGCAGTGATTAGAGCACTTCAAACTGCAGTACTTCATCAAGCTCTTCCCTGCCTTGCAAGAAGTAGGCAGACATGGATGAGGCAGATATGTTTGGGGCCACAGCTGATGGAGGTCCTTCCCCACCTATAGGATAAACTGGACTTCCAAGAGCTAGAGCTGGAACCTTTAATGACTTACATGGCTGTTCTGCAGAGGTTCGACCTTGCGTTGTCTTCGTGGCACTGTTTGCGTCATCCTGCTAAAATAATGGAATCAGGATTAGAAAGCAGCATTACCAGGGCTTATCCCACTGTTATCCACTGGGAGACTTTAAAGAGTAATCCCCTCAAGATCTCAAGATGAATTTGATCTCGGCTACTATGAGCTCGTCAAAGTCTCTGGCTTCAGAGGGGGGTGACCCAGTCAGTCCATTGGACGAGAAGTACCTTTGCGACTTCTAACTTTGCTTTCATTGCAGGTGCCTTTCCTGCTTTGTACTGCTTAGTCCGCCCAATCGCTGCTTGCAGAGTTTCAAGCTAAGTTGGTTCTCCTTCAAAAGGCGAATTATGAATGAAAGAGCTGTGTTAAAATTAATGCATGGCCCGTTCATTTATTGATTTATTTATTAGGGACATTCTCCAAAAGGTGGTGCAAACATAAAAAAAGGTCACTTAGAATAACTCAAATGTAATTCACCTGAGAGAAAATCACCTCTGTGCAAGTCATAGGTCACTGATTGACATGGATGCTTTTTATGGCCCTTCTAAAACCTAATAGAAGAGGCTCGTGTTTAATTTCACCAGGTAAAGAATGTCAAATGTGTGGCCCCAAAAAGACAGAACCTGGGATCAATTAGTTTAGGATTATTTAGAAGAATCCCGTATTGAACCTCAGTGAACCTGATATTTGATCTCTTAAGAATACAGGGATGCTGTCCTTAAAAACAACACATTTCACCTTGAACTTACTACGAATAACTACTGGAAGCCTGTGAAGAGTGGTTAATAGAAAGCCAATGCTTTTGGATTTCTTTATTTTGAGAGTCAGTCTAGATCCCATACCTTTGGAGATCTTGGAGACATTGTTTATGGCCCTATGGTAACCCTCCCTGATCCCATTAGCATAGTCCATTAGGCATTAGGAGGAAGCCCAACATTATTCTGTGATGTGCTTGTTCACTATAGGGCAGCGTTTGTCTTTGGAAAGACTGAGTGCCTTGGGCTGTGGGATCATGTCAAGTGCTCCAAGTTCACATGGAGGCCATTAGTAGAACCTCAGGATTGGTTTAGTTGATCTTTAGTCTGCACACTAGGGTTGGTCTTCGAATTCCAGGGTGATGTACTTGTACAGAATGTTTTGAGCACATGCACAGCAGGATTTGTCAAGTGCTGGGCATTAAGTATTGATGGCACCCTCCACGGTTTCCACGTTTGAAGGTGACTTCTCGTTTCTGCCCTCATCTATAGGTCTTGCGGCTTTTGTTGGAGGCGCAACCTGGGTGGTGCATTTGTTCTTGTGATGGTCACCTGTGCTGTTTCTTGACTTTGATGACCTATTTTTAAATGTCACCTCGCCTAAAAGACAGATTTTGTAAATCAGGGGTTCCATTGAAATGAATTCAGATTTAGCACCGATTTGTGAGTGACTGGACCAGTGGCCCTGCTTGTACAAATGCACCACTATGTTCCTTGAGTAGCACCTTCGCCTGGCAGCTCATTGCCGATGTCTACTGTGCAGGTAATGCATGTTGCTCCTGGACCTATAATGTCTCCTTCTATGAGGTGCAAGCTGCCAGACTGGGCTTCCACTAGCCGGCGTAAACTCAGATTCTATGTGTGCTTTCAACTACCATGTGTGTAGAAGGTTGAGTCTTTCAGAAAGTGCATTAGGATACCTGACTCGACTTTACTTTAGCGTGCTGGTCTCATGGACAAGGGACTGGGAAGAGCCAGCATTCAACCCGAGCCAGGCGTGCTCACACACATCTATGTGTAGGTAGGAAGCCCTGGGCTCCTGACCCAGCCTCCCCACCTGAGCCAAGTGTGAGGTTCTCTGCAGTCACTTCACTTCGCTGTACCTCGTCGTCTTTGATCATTACGTTTGGGCGCACCATGGAAGTCGATTCACCAAAATGCCAGGGGTAGTGGAAGTGACTTCACGTGCTCTTTGATCTTTACTTTCACTCACACATACACATGCTTACACATACACACATATTTACACATACGCACACTCACAGATACACACCCACTCTGCCTACACATACACACACATTCACACATACATACACTCTCACATAAACACACTCAAAACTGCAAGCACGCACACAACATACACCGAAACACGTGTCCAGGGATGGCGAAGACAGCGAAGACAGCAGAAGATCGAAAGATGATGCATCGCGGAACACATAACTACATTAACCAGAGTCCTTAGGGGCGACACCGCCGGTGTGTGAGTAGTGTGCGACCCCACCCCCCTTTTTGTAACATACATACACTTAAAAGCATTTTCTTTTACTTACCTGTGCTGCCAGGGAAAGTCATATTCCAGCTGTTTGTACTCCTTTTTATATTAAACTAATAGTGAATAATGTAATATTTTTCACTATTAGTATAATAATAAATTTACAAAAAATAAGGAGAGTGAAGCCCCCACCAACGTCCTAAAGGAGGAGCTGCTTTTGCCACTGTTGACACTAGGGGTCGCAAAGACAGTGCCAGGGGTCACAAGGGGCATGCCAGGGGTCACAGCAGCGATCTCTCAATGACGTTCATGGAGTGCACATTGAAGTATAAACTCTAATGATGTTATAGGTACAGTGCATAAGTCAAACTGTTTGTTTCTTCTGACTAAGAGGAGATATAAGAGGGGTACCAGGGAACAATCAATCTTGGTCCGGAAAAATAGCGTTGAGGGAGGGCTAGAAACATGTCGACCATGGGAACTGAGGCACATTGTCCCCTCTAAGTTCTCACATTTGCCCATATTTTAAACCATATAGGGTAGAGGCCCTAATAAGGAATCTTCCTACTAGCCAGGTATTATTAATTCTCCCCCCCCCCACTCACACCTTTAAACTTCATCCAAATGCATTTTACTAACAATAAGTACTCCCACTTAACACACAGGTCAAAGCACGTGGAACGGGAAGAACCGGATGATGAAGCATGCCACCAAGGGGAAACCCTTGTGGGTGAGGGTAATCTAAGGAAAAGCCACAGTTGTCCTAACAAACATCAAAGTGGAAAAAAAAAAAACTTCTTTCAACAGAAGGGCTCGCTGTGATTATAACGTTGTTATCAGGGGGGGCAGGGCAGTTGCCTATGCAGAGAGGGTTTTATATTTCCTCATGCACATGCTTGATCAAGCACAGACGCAGCAGTTAAATGGCCTGCAACGTCTGATGGAGTTGCGTCAATCCCTGCCTTTTCAAAATATCCTGCCATAGAAAGGTAAGGTCCTCCATTCTGCAGGGGCCTACCATCCTTCCCTGGCCTCTTTCATAGGTTCTGGTCCTATGTTGCCTTCTCACCTGACCAATCTCTGTGTCAGATCATCCATCACCCCCACTCCCTATGTCCAAGTCCCAACCCTTAGCTGTACCATTGCTCCATCTCCTGTCTTATTCTTCATTCCTCCTTCATTGATCTCTTATGTCTTATTAAAATCAGAAATGCCGCTGTGAAGACAGATGGCCTGATTTAGATCTCAGTGGGCAGTTTACTCCGTCACAACGGTGATGAATATCCGGTCCGCCAAAATATAAATCCCATAATATACAATGGGATTTATATATTGACAGAGGGGATATCCGTCACCGATGTGACAGAGTAACCTATCCGCCAAGATCTAATTCAGGCCCAGAGCCTTCACCCATGAAAGAATGAATGAACTGAACCATTTGCAAAGTACAACCACTACTTCAGAAAGAAGTGCTCAAGATAGCGACGAGATGTGACTCCCGGACCAGGGAAGGAAAATAAATCCACTGTACCATAGAAAGATGTAAGATCAAACTGTGGTGTTACAAGGGGCTGGTAAATATCTAGGTCTTCAGTTGTAGCCTCTATATGATTAGGCTATGTTTAGAAAAGGGGGTGAATGGTAAAGAGATCCACGCCTTTGAGGTTAGCACAGATATTAATGCGATCTTTTCAAACTTTGGCACTTTGACCAAAAAGGAATGTTGGGATCTTAAAGCAGGAGGGAGTTGATCCTGGGCAAATAGGGATGCCATGTAGGGGGTTTGACCAGGGTTGTAGAGTGTCTTATGACAAAAGCACAGTGCTTTAAAGAAACATCTTTTCACAACTGGCTACCAATTAAGTTTGTGGAACTGATCTGATATGGCAGAACATCACTTCATCCCTTAGATCACAAATGCTGTTTTATTTTGCAATATTTGCAATTTTTGACAGAGGAATTTTGGTGAACTCATCAACAATGAGTTACAATAAAACATTCTAGAGTAGGTGAGAGTTTGCCTCAAGTCTTTCCTCGACGTGGGACTAAAGAAAGGATTTTTCTGATGAGCCTTATGGTAATGCAATTTGTTGCTTGAATTAGACAGGAAAAAGGTAGAAGTGGAACTATTATTTTATCTTTTTGATATGTAGATAACACACAGAGAGTGGAAAGAAGATGGTTATGTTATATTAAGTTACAATAACTTGTATAGCGCACGTCTCACCTGAGAGAATATCAAATCCTTGGTCAGGTGTGTAGGTTTGTGGTCCCCAAGATTCTTACACGAAGAGGCAGGTCTTTAGCTTCTTACGGAAGTCAAGAAAAGAGGAGGAGGCTTTAATGTGTTGAGGGAAGTCCTTCCATGTCTTGAGTGAGATGTAGGAGAATGAGTGACCTCTAGTTTTGCTTTTGCCGATTTGGGGAATGTGTATGCAGCTGTTTAGGTATTCTGGTACAATGCTGTGGAGGGCTTAGTATGTGTGAGTGAGAAGTTTGAATTGTTGGTGCTTGTGACTGGGGAGCCAGCGAAGGTTCCTGAAGTGTGGTGTGGGAGGTCGAGTATGAGTCTTGCAGTGGTTTTCTGGATGGTTCGTGGATCTCCCAACATTTTCCTACCCAATAACCCCTGTCAACCTTACTTTTCTGTGTGGGAAAGTTGTAGGATCACTGGACCACCACAAATTTCCAAGCACCCAGCATTCTCCTGGTTTCCCGATAAAAATGGTACCTCACTCGTGTGTGTAGGCCTTGTGCCCGCGACAGGAAGCACCCCAAAACGTACTGTGGAGACATCAAAATGACCTATCACAAAATGACCTGGTTTTGCAAGGAGGGGTCACCTGGGTTTTTGGTCCCGGGCTTTGCGGGTAACTAGTGAAACTTACCAAACCCACACATTTCTGAAAACTAGACACCCTGGGGAGTCTAGGGAGGTATGGCTTCCATGGACACCCCAATGTTTTCCTACCTAGAAGCCCCTGCAAACCTCACATTTAGTTGAAAAAATTACATTCTTCTCCAATTTCGGTGTGGGAAAGTTGTGGGAGCACCTGGCTGACACAAATTTCCTACCACCCAGCGTTCCCCCAGGTCTCTCGATAAAAATGGTATCTCACTTGTGTGGGTGGGCCAAGTACCCGCGAAAACTGGTCTCCCGGAGGAGTCCAGGGCGGTATGGCTTGTGTGGACCCCCCAACGTTTTCCTTCCCAGAATCCCCTGCAAACCTCAAATTTAGCTGAAAAAAATAAAGAATTTCGCCAATTTCAGTGTGGTTGTGGGATCACTGGGATGACACAAATTTCCTACCACCCAGCGTTCCCCCAGGTCTCTCAATAAAAATCGTACCTCACTCGTGGTCCAAGTACCCAGGACATGCAGGGGCCCAAAACGTATAATGGAGACATAATTACCTATCACAAAACCACCTGATTTTGCATGGGGGGCACCTGGATTTTTGCCCCGCGTTTGGCGGCCATCTAGGGAAACCTACCAAACCTACAGATTTCTGAAAACTAGACACCTTGGGAAGTCCAGGGAGGTATGGCTTGCGTGGATCCCCCAACGTTTCGCTACACGGAATCCCCTGCAAACCTCCAATTTAGCTGACAAAAATCCCTTTTTCCACACATTTTTGTGTGGGATCACCGTGCCAGCACAAATGTCCTATCACCCAGCGTTCCTCTTGTTCTCCCGAGTAAAATGATACCTCACTTGTGTGGCTGTCCAATGCAAAATCTTTTTTTTTTTAAATGTAGCGCTTAGAATTCGCTGTGCTGTACCCTTAATCCCTATGTTTTTGGTCCTTCCCAGTTACAGGCCCTTGATCCACCCACACAAGTAAGGTATTATTTTACGCTGGAGAACAAGGTGCATGCTGGGTGGTAGGACATTTGTATCAGCCCGGTGATCCTACAACTTTCACACAGAAATTTGAGAAAAAGGAGATTTTTTCAGCTGCATTTCAGGGTTGCTGGGGATTCTGGGTGAGACAATGTTGGGAGTCCATGCAAGCCATACCTCCCTGAACTCCCCGCGTCTTCTAGTTTTCAAAGATGTATAGGTTTGGTAGGTTTCTCTAGATGGCCGTCAAGCGAGGGTCCAAAAACCTAGGTGAGCCCCTTTGCAAAACTAGGTTGCTTTGTGATAGGTCATTTTGATATCTCCATAAGAGATGTTGTGCCCTTCTCTGACATAGGGAACTTGGCCCTCCCACACAAGTGAGGTACCATTTTTATCGGGAGTCTTTGGAGAATGCAGGGTGGATGGAAGTTTGTGGGCACATGCAGATTCCAGAAATTTCCATCACAGAATCACAATTTTTTTTATTTTTACAAAGTTTGAGGTTTGGAAGGGATTCTGTGAGACCAAGACAAGTCACCCCATCTTGGATTCCCCTGGGTGTCTTGTTTACAAAAATGCATAGGTTTTCTAGGTTTCCCTATGTGCTGACAGAGATAAGGTTCAAAGTCCCCAGCTAGGCACTTTGCAAAAAAAAAAAAAAGGATCCGTTTTCTGTAGAAATATGGTGTGTCCATGCTGCATTTTGGCCCATTTTCTGTTGCAAGCAGTAGGCCTACCCACACAAGTGAGGTACCATTTTTATCGAGAGACTTTGGGGAATGTGAGGTAGGTAGACTTTTGCAGGTCCACACAGATTCCAGAACTTCCCATCACAGAAATGTGACACAAATGTGTTTGTTTTACACAGTTTGAGGTTTGGGTAACAGAAACTGGTGAGAGCCACACAGGCCACCTCTTCCTGGACTCCTCTGGGTGTCTAGTTTTTAGGTCTCGCGACCTATCGATGCGCGCAAGCGCATCGAGCGGAGTGAGAATTCAAGTAGCCAAAATCCTCATGAAACCACCAGCTTTTTGCTGGCGTTTTCATGAAGTTCACGTGAACCACGTGATCAAACACGAACGCGCATCAGCCTCCCTCCCTCCTAATTGCATTTGCCGCACAGCACATCAAAGGGCTTCGCCCAGCGTGCGCTCTGCGGCTTCTCGGCTTCTCCTCCCCTAATTATTCTTGGATGGCCGGCCGGCACACAGCCTTCCTTGCATTTCTCCTCCCCCTCCCCAGCCAGCTTCCCCCAGGCCGTGATCCCTCATCCCTCGCACCCCCTCCTCCTTCAGGCCCCCACCATTTGCTTCCATTTGTTCTCTTTCCGATAAACACCTCTTAACTGTGCTGATGTGACGTACCGCGTCTCTCTTTCCTTGTCCCCCTAATCCCACCAATCACACGACTTAGTGAATTTATGGTTGGACCGTTATTGTTTATTTATTTGGCTGGAGTATTTATTCTGTCACAAGTGCTGCACAAAACTGCATAGGCGAAAACTGGATCACATCGCATCAATCAAACAAACAAAACTAAGCTGTTTAACCACAACGTTGTTTCTTTTATTATATAAAGCGCTTTAAACACACCAGGGTGAGATACGCCATGTAAACACATACAAAATATATGTAAATAAAAAATAGCAGTTCAAGAGCTGCTCATGCTTGCGCTCGCACACGCCTGGTAAAAGGCTAACCAAGTTGGGTTACTACTCTCAGGACGCAGTCAACTACCAGAAATTCCTGAGGTGATTCTTTACCGTGGCAAGGTACGCTTGTTTTGCAACCGCATTACCTCTTCAGCCTTTTGATTAGCGACTGCGTTACCTCACTCTCTGGCTGCTACTACACATTCTGATTGTGTTAACCACCGAAGCATTTTTTATCACGTCTTCTGAATCGTAAGCAGCGGTTCCGTTTTGTTCAGAGCAAGAGTTTGTACTTTAAATACACAAAAGCCGAGCGCCAACGTGGGGTGAGCGCATCTCAAGCACTAGGGCTGGCTTTGCTCGGCGCGCTGCTCGATGCTTGGCCTCGGCCTGCCTTTGTTCTTAGCTGATTTCTCTCCTGTTCGTCCCAGGCTCTCATATTTCCCCTGCATCTTCCCTTAAATGTTCATCCCATTAAGGAGTGCGAGCCTGAGAACCTCGCCGCCAAAATGCAGAGCAATTAAGGGGAAAGGCCTTTTTTTTCCAGGGAAGCATTCGCGCAGAAATAAAAGTGTATTTATGTAAGGCTGCCACAGCTAAAAACTTCCCTAATTGATTATGACCAATAAGTAATAACACAGAATCCAGTTCTTGGGGAGGCAAATAAAAACAAGCAGTGGCATAGCCAATAGGTCTCGCTTGTGGGACCTTATAAGTATTTCGTTTTGCAGATATTGTGCTGCAAAACTAAATACTTATAAGGTCCCACAAGCGAGACCTATTGGCAATGCCAATGCTTGTTAAAAATGTATAGGTTTGCTAGGTTTCCCTAGATGCCGGCAGAACTAGGGTTCAAAATCTACAGCTAGGCACTTTGCAAACAAGCATTTGCAATGCAATAGGTCTCACATTTACACCAGTTTGAGCTATTGACATTGCAAATGACAATGCCTTTTTTTTGTTATCGTTCTTAAAACATAAATAAAAGGCATTGTCATTTACAATGCCAATAGCTTATATTCTCGTATACCGAACACGTAGGTATTCTATATATTTACATTTATAGCGATCTCACACCTATAGCTGGAGTGATGGTGATCTCACATCTATATCTGAAATTGGCGTGAGATCATCATTACTGCAGATATAGGTGTGAAATCACCGTAACTGCAGATATAGGTGTGAGATCATCATTGCATCTGCAGTGATGGTGATTTCACACCTATATATGCAGTGATGGTGATCTCACACCTTTTTACTGTTAGCACACCACTACAGCAAGGCCAAGGAAAGGAGCCCCTTGGGCGTGAAGGGGCGTCTTGAGACCTCAATAAACAACAAAGAAAGGCTGGACTCTGGTGTTGAGCATTGGCTGGTTGAAGAGTTGAAGGGAGCCTCAGCGGCTGGCAGAGGGGGGAGATGGTGCACACGTGTGCTCTGGAGGCAGAGGGGGAGATGGTGTATGTATATCAGCACAGAAATCTGTTTAAACTAAATATTAGATTTGGGTGAGAAACATACAGTAGCGTGATTGTTTTATTTCAGTGTAGACTGTGCGTGGTGCTGTTTTGTAATGTCGTCACTGGCAGACAATCACATTTAGGAAAAAAAAACAGACTTCGGAAACATGATTCGTCACTACACTCCTCCTTTAGATAAATACCCTCACGGCAGCCGTTAAGCAAACGATCCAGTCCGGATGGGCCGTCCCAAAAGGAGATAGGGCGGTAACAAAGAAGCCTAATTTTCAATCGGAGACCATGCGCGCTGCAACGCAAGGAGAGACCTAAAAACGATGAAATCCTCAACAGCATCATCTTCAAACACCAGGAAGGAATTAAACAGCATAAGGCAAGAAAATTAAAAATACTTCATACTGGGATCTGAATATACCTCAGATTGCAGGTTACAAGGAAGTGGGAAATATTTACGGCCAGGGACCTATGAAAGCCCCATTGCTGGTATATACCACTGAGATCTGCAGCGTACTCGCTGATTATACTCTGTTGTGTGTATTCATTTGGCAGATTAAGGTAGCAAGGCACATTTATTGACGGACGCCAAATTTCAAATACTATTTGAAAAACGGATTTACTCCCTGTTACTTCAGATCATTTTATTTCATACAATTATTTGAGATGGCCAGGTTAGAATTTGAACCTGTATACAGGTTGCTTGTGGTTTACAAACTACAAAGCATGCAGCCCTGAAGAAGTCATGAGGAACTCCCTCACTGACCAAACATGCGTTGGCTGCTATAGAAACAAGAGAAGAGGCCAACAGGCCGAAAAAACGATAAGAGAAATACTAGTTTTGAGAACACCCAATCTTAAGGTTTTGATATCGCAAGGTGCTTGCTCTCTTCAATCCACAGTACCCGGGATACAAATAAATAAAGAAACGCGGCTGGTATAGTTAAAGCGGACCCCCATTAGTAAATAAAATAAAAGTGGGCGGTGTGCTGCGACGTAGTGGGTGGCATAGGGGCAAATCATTAAACAAAATAGTGCTCACAGCCAAGATAAAGCAGACCGTGTAAAAAGACAAGTAAAAGGTCCAGTCGTTATGGGAGGTAACAAATGCAGACAAGGCGGTACCAAGAAGGGACTAACAAGCCTAATAACAAATCGGAAGCCATTGTTTACAAAGGACAATGGCACAAGCCAATTACAAATATCGCCGGAGAGTAGGCGGGGCTTCAAAGCCATACTCCAATACTGCATGCCTCGCACAGCGCATGCGCCGCCGAGGCTCAACGTAAAAATGAGTGCGGTGAGGCAGTATGGAGCCGAGGTTCTAGTTGCTTTTGTTTATGCAGTTAAGAAGTCTGGATAGGATTCACTGTAAGTTGAACGTGCCTGGTGGATTGACTGCTGTGCGGCTGCAATGTGTATGGATGTTTAGGTTGCTAGGGTAACATGGAGTTAATGTTGAGGTATTGGGAATTCAGGAAAAATGGGTGAAAGTTATGCTGAGGTAAACTTCACAAAGAAAGTTAACAGATGCCGTTGCTCTCCAATAAAGAGTACTTTCATAATATAAACATAAAGAAGCGAGCAATCAACTACTAATAAACACCCCTGATGGCTTGGAGGTGTTAGTTATATAATATGCAAAAAATACATGTACGCCCCTTTTGGGATAATAGTGTTGCTAAGTGAAGGAACTCGTCATGCAACCTTTCAAGGAAAACATAAACTCCAGGGCTGACATAAGCTCTGTAACCGCAATATTCCAAAGAATGAATGAATAAAAGTGTTTTGTAAAGTGCGCGGCTACTCCTGGAAGCTTCCTAGCGCTGAGAATCATCCGAGCAGGCACACGAGAATAGTTCATTTTCCTTAGCAAGAAAAATGGTTGAAAGACTTTTCAGGGTGGAGAAAGGCAATCGTATAATAATGATCAGTGACAGTCATTAAGTACCGTCCGACAAGGGCAATGCCGATTTTCTGAAGAGGACAGCACTACTCTGCTTTTGCAACCACCTCAGGAGTGCAGGCTTTTGGAGCTATGTTCCTACCCACCATGCAGAGCGTGCAGCCTCCCCGGGACCCCGGTGTCCTCTCCCTGCGGTGAAGGGCGCAGCAGTCTCGGCTTCTTTGGTGCTCTGACTCGCGCTAGATGCCATAAGCCCCAAGCGTTGCCCGTGCACGGCCAGCCACGAGCGTTGACTGCCCTCCCTCTAATGCGCTGCCCCTGCCCTGAGCCACCCCGGTGTTTCCCCTCCTTCTGGCTGCTTCTTACCTGTTCCCTGCCGGGCCAAACTCTTATTTTGCCCATTGAACAGCAATTGGCAGGAGTGCGCCTGCGCCGGGTCTGTACTGCGCATGCGCAATGACGGGTTAACTTGGTTTGGCAGGGGATTAGTGGTGCATTTTCTTTGCTCGGGCCATGCCTATCTCCCGGGTACAATAGGCTGCCAAGGACAGCGCTCGAGACAGAGGGATATGGGTTTTTGCAAGTGACAGGTGAACATCAAAGGAACATCCGGTTTCTTTATACTGTACACGCCAACAGTCAGGGCTTTAAGTGGACCGGGTCCTGTCAGTTCTCAGCGCCGGCAGTTCTAACAAGGAAAGCGGAAACAATCAGATTTTACGGTCTTCTGGTGGGATGCGCAAGGTAAGATCGGCACTTTCTGTGTGCTCGTGTGTGTGTGTGTGTGTGCGCGCGGGGAGGGTGGCGCCGTGTGTGTGCTCGTGTGTCTGTGTGTGTGTGTGCCCGTGTGTCTGTCTGTCTACGCGCGCGCTCCATTGTGACGGGGATCAGCCTGCCGGAATCGGAGCGCGTGTTTATGCACGCGACCTGATCCGATTCCGGCAGGCTGCGCGTGACAGTCTCTTGTCTCCCCTTAAATTACTTGAAAGCAAAACTGATTACAATAGGGCTCCACAGCGACAATAGATTCGCGATTGCGTCGCAGTGCAAGCCCTAAAAAAGAGTCTGTTTTCACTGTAAAAATGTGGTGTGTCCACGTTGCGTTTTGAGCCGTTTCCTGTTGCATGCACTAGGCCTACTTACACAGGCAAGGGGCCGTTTTTATCGAGAGACATGGGGAACATAGATTTGTAGAGCAACTGTTATTACCTATTGACTTTCTATGTATTTCTGCTTTGCAAATGTAAGACAATGTGTAAAAAAGAAGTCACTTTGAAAAATGTCCTATAATTCACATGCTAGTATGGGTACCCACAATTTCAAAGATATGCAAATAGCTACTGCTTCTAAACTCTATATTTTGTTCCCATTTCAGAAATACATAGGTGTCCTTGATAGCTATTTTTCACTCTTTATATTTTACTAAGTGAATTGCTATGTAGCTGGTACACAATGAAAAGCCATTCCAAGATGCAGCTCGGTTATTGACTCTGGGTTCCTGGTGTTCTTCATGAATCTACAAGTCCTATATATCCCCACAAGCAGAGGAGTCCAGCGGATGTAACAGTATATTCCTTTCAAAAATCTGTCATACTCAGAAGAAGTTACAGGTGAAAACGTTTACACAAATGGATAAATTGTTTAACTAATTTTCAATGTTTTATATTTTCAACTATTAGTTTCTATAAAAAGAAACCTTGAAGGATCTACACCAATGACCCCTTGCTGAATTCAGATTGTTGTCTACTTTTCAGAAACGTATAGCGTTCCGGGATCCATTATTGCATTTGCACCCATTTCTACCACTGACTGGAAGGAGGTTGAAAGCACAAAAAACAGCAAATATAGGCTATGAACCAGTAAAATGCCAAAACTGTAACAAATTTTGGTGTTCTGACAAAAGTCTGCCTACCCCTGAAAGCTGGTGATTTCATCACCACAA
This sequence comes from Lissotriton helveticus, assembly GCF_964261635.1. Lineage (NCBI taxonomy): Eukaryota > Metazoa > Chordata > Amphibia > Caudata > Salamandridae > Lissotriton > Lissotriton helveticus. Next base: position 1,779,153,495 of record NC_136065.1, read on the forward strand.
CCCCTTTGTTGATATCCTTTGCAGGGTAAACTCAGAAACTTTCTTCTGCAGCACTTTTCCCTATTTTAGAAAAAAAATGTAGCTGTATTTCTGGGTCCCCTTCCAGGGGAATCAACAAACCCTGGGTACCTTTAAAATCACCATGCTATTGGGAGTGAAGGACGTAAATTTGGCATGGATACCTTATATGTGGACAAAACGTTTACAGGGGCCTAAGCGCAAACTACCCCAAATAGCCAAAAAACAGGCTTAGCACTGGGGGCCTAGTACCAAAAGGGTTAAGAGAACTGACTGTTCCTGAGTCATAGTGATACCTGAGGAAAATGTTTCAGTATTTAAGTATTGACATTCTCAGTGCGTGTTCCATCAGCTATGCTAAAGCAACGTCTGAAAGACAGCGCTCTCAATCAAGTTAAAGATCTGAGGGCTTTTGTGATATTCGTGCAGTGCCTGGAGAGTGGTCCCAATGTCTGTGCCACGCGCAGGGGACCTTGAACCGCCTCCTTCTTGCAAACAGCACGGGCTGTGGGCGGTGGGAGTCCAAGGCTATGCTGCACCTCCCCGGCAGCAACGCCCGCTCGTTCCACGCTTAATGCCCGCGCCTTGTGCTTTGAGGCCACTTCAGCGCGTGCTCGCCTGGCTTTATAACCACGAGATAGCCCCCTCCTTTGATTAACTCGTGGACCAAACGTCCATCTTTAGAGGATGCTCCTGACGAACAAGAGCTCTAAAGTGGCCACAGGGTAGGGGAGGTAGCAGGAGAGAGGGACCGAGGTGCTTAGAAAATCTGAGAAACCCCTCTGGGCCTAAAGCCATAATTCTTTTGCCCACCATGCCATTCCAGTTTGGACCCAGCCATATGCAAATCAGTTGTGACTCTTCTCCCATTGGGAACAGTCCAGCCTGAACTACCAGGCCAGGTCCTCCCTGAACAGGAAACAAGCATACTGGGACTGGTTTCTGGGTATTGCCCCTCATCAGCCAGGATATCTTGACACTAGTTGCATGGTGAGCACGGGAGCCGCATCTGGGAATACGCGTTCCAGGTGGGGTGACAAATGCAAAAAGAACAATTGATGGACAGAATGCGGAAAAATATCAAACACTCAACCAACGTATATAGATCTGGGCCTAAATCCATCCACCGGCCTGGCCTTCAAGAATGGGTGTACATCTATCCGTTAAATAAATGTGGAAATACACTAGTTTCAGAATAATTTTTGAAGGAATCAAAATAAATATGGATAAACACAGATAAAAACAGCAAAAAATAAGTATGGATAAAAAGAAGGAATTGCTAAAAAGCAAATACATGAACAGTAGTGCTATTTATGAAATTAACCACCTTTAATCTGTGAAAAAAATGTATGTGATCCACAACAACAGAAACGCATGTTACGAAAATATTTTATTTCGTTTTGAACAGTTGGTCCACCTGACATTGTATCAGCAAAGAAATGTCTAACAGAGTTCACAATAGTACATTACGATTTATTGGAAGTAAACATAGGAACAAAACTGATGTAAAGTCAGAGACACAGCAGATGTTGAAGTAGAGGTTTATTGAGACCCAACAGGGAGACAAGTTGATCAAACAGCGACCAGGGAATAACTGACTTAACTTCCACACAACACATTCTACAGCAATGACATAGGCACATTCTAGGCAGGGAATGTGCATTATTAAAGGAGAAACTACAACACATCTCCCTTATTATAATAACAAAAACAAAGAAAGGAAACAAAGGAAAACAAAGAATGCAAAACAAGAAAAAGGCAAAAAAAACAAAACAAATCACTTGGGACAGTAATCTCGAAGATACAGGGGAGACCTTCTAACTCTTGTACTTGTGCTGCGGGAGGAAACATTTTGAGGTAAGAAATTGGAAGAAACATTCCGAGGAGAATGACAGGAAGAGGAACCTGTGGAAGGAAAAGATCCGCCAGCAGATCCGCTAGAACCAGATTCCACAATACCATCCCCCTCTGCACACCTCGATAAACGAGACATACTCCAAACATCTCCACCAGCAAGCATAACAACATTTTTCATGACCTTAACAATTCGTCTAGGCCCAAAATACTTTGATTCACCCTTGGGTGACCAAATCGCTTTTTTAATGTAAACAAAATCACCAACTTTCCAGGAAACACTCTTTGCACCTTTTAAGGAATCAAATCTTTGTTTGTATTTCTCCTGGTAACTCTCCACTCTTACATCCTTAAGCACACAACCTCTGTCCTTAACCGAAAGCCACAAAGGATTCAGTTTAGAACCAGCAATTCTACCTTTCAGTTTCTTGAAAGGCGAAACACCAGTCACGCTATTAGGAGTGTTCCTGTGTGCCCATAGTTTTTCCCTGAGGATAGGTTTCAACTGAAGCCTTCTCTCCAAGGCAGACTAAGCACAAGCTCTAATAAGCCTATTCATGCTCTCAACAAGACCATTAGCCTGCGGAGAATAAAGAGCAGTCCTATGATGAGTGATAGATAAATCCTTTAGGAAATCGGACATTTCCTGAGAGGTGAACTGAACACCGTTATCCGAAACTAAAATGTCGGGAACACCTTCACAGGTAAAGGCATCTTTTAAAAATTCAATAACATTTCTACTCAAAACAGAATTCATGCACGAAGCAGATAACCATTTCGATGTGTAATCAACCAGGACAACCACAAATCTTTCTGAAGGAGCCAAATTCTCAAAAGGTCCAATGATGTCCACAGCTACTTTAGACCAAGGACGTTCAAGAATAGCAACAGGGGAGAGAGGAGCAACACTGACTTTCCTAGACTTATCATTGCCAGCACAAATACTACAATCCTTTACAACTGTTTCAACCTCTCGGTCTAACTCAGGCCACCAATAAGTTTCTCTGACTCTAGCCTTGGTGAGGCTACGACCAAGATGTCCCTCATGTGCCAAATTTATAATCTTCTCTCTCATTCCAAGCGGAGGAACCAACCTGTCACCTCTTTTTTTTATTTTATTTTTTTGATTTTTCAAAAACCTTTATTTGTATTCGTAATCTGTACACCGCTATTTAGCCAACAACCTGGAGGCAGGCAGCATATGTTCGTCTTTCACATAGCAAATTAGCAATAAGTGTACAGTTTGCACTGAGATAATATATTATGTACATACAACTTCTAACATAAACACACGTGAGAGACTGTCACAGGTCAACCCAATCAGTGTCCAGTAATTGATCTCGATTCTCGCCGCCAGCAGTCCCTGGTAGTCTGCATGGAGCCGTTTCCCTCACCCTCCCCACTCCCGCTTTGTAGGTTCCCACAGTACTGCCCTCAATCACTCTCATCTCCCCCCGAGCGGGCCAGCCAGTCCACCATTGGCTGCCAAATATCGGCAGGCCTACAGCGGAGTGGCATCATTTCCCAATACGCCGACAACTGGTCCTTGCAGTACAAAGCAGATTTTAGCCAACCAGACATCGTTGGTGGGGACTTTTGTGTCCATTTAAGCGCTATCTGTCGCTTGGCAAGCAGGAGTAACATCGCCACCAGCTTTCTGGACGCGCTCGGCACCGGCAGCACAAATCCCAGAACACCTAACAATGGGTCAGGACCCAAGGGTATATTTATCATCAGACCTATAGTGCGAAACACGTTCTCCCAGTATGCACCTACCGGACCGCACGTCCAAGACAAATGGTAAAAAGTGGCCTCCCTCTCACCACACCTCCAGCAGGAGGCGTCAGCCGTCAGTCCCATTCTCACCAGTTGCAAGGGTGTACGGTACGTTCTGTGGAGATAATTGAAGTGTATGAGCCTGAGCCTGTAGTTTGGGGATAGGTGTTCTAGTTGCGTGCAACAAAACGTCCATTGTTTTTCCGATATTTGTATATCCGCCTCCCTTACCCAGGCCATCCTCGAGTCAGTGTGTGGGACTGGTGTTGAGTTCTGTGTGGCTCTATAGATCCTCGTTATCAGTTTGTGGGAGGAGGCATTCGAGAGAACATCCTCCAATGCCGCTAGTGTCGGCGGTGCCTCCGGGAAGCCCGGGTATCTACGCTTGCACGCAGCCCGCAGTTGGTAATACAATAAGAGCTCCGTGGCCGTAGGGGTCGTAGAGTCAGTCATGTCCTGTATTTCTATAAAAGTGTCATCCGGGTACAGGTCCCCGGCCACCTTCAGGCCTCTCTCGCCCGCTCTGCGGACCACTGCAGCATCCGTGAGCGGCTCCAGCAGGGGGTTGCCGTCCAGTGGCATGCTTGGGGCGTACATGTCGCTTACGCCCGCCCGTTTGGCTATGCCCGCCCACGCCCAACGCACCATCTCTACTGTGTCAACGTCCTCATGCGGTCTCTTATATTTTTTGTACACCGCCGTCTTGATGGGGCATGGGGACGCAACATCTATCTCTATAGCTACGTGAGGTTGGTACGGGATCGGGTGGTGCCAGTAGTAAAGGTACTGAGCTTGTGCACTGTACGCATAGAGCTCAAAATCCGGCGCAGCTAATCCACCCTGCCGGAACGGGAGAGTTAGGAGGCTCCAGGCCACTCTAGGTTGCCGACCCGCCCAGACTAATTCAATGACCGCAGACCGGAGCCTGCTGAAAAATGCCATTGTTAACGGCAGAGGTATGTTTATGAATAAATACAGGAATTTGGGGACCACCACCATTTTTGCAAGAGCTATGCGACCCATCAGTGAAAGCGGAAGCGTTTTCCACTTCTTAACTTTGCCCTCCAGCCATTCCATTGCCACTCCAAAGTTCGAGAGCCAGATGTCATGAACTGTGCGGCTCACTTTAATGCCCAAGTACTCGACTTCCTCCACGGCCCAGTCAATCTGAAATTCAGTGTGGCACTTCACCGTGCTATCCGTTAGTGGCAGCATGGTCGACTTTGACCAGTTGATATTAGTCCCTGTGAGGGCGCTATATCTGAGCATCTCCCGCATCAGCGGATCGAAATTCGACTCGGGGTCCATCATGTAGATCGTGATGTCGTCCGCGTACAGGGAGATAAGCAGGCCGCGCGACGTGAAGCCAATGCTCCTCTGGGTGTGGTGTTGGCGGATTCGTGCGGCAAGCGGCTCTGTAGCTATGGCAAACAGCAAGGGAGAGAGCGGGCATCCCTGCCTCGTCCCTCTCGTGATCTGTATCGAGTCCGAGGTCTGCCCATTCACACGTACCCTTGCCGTCGGGTGATTGTACAGCACGCCGATGCATCTGGCAAACAACGGGCTGAAACCCATTCTAGTAAAAAGTGCGTAAAGGAACTTCCACTCCAGGGAGTCGAACGCCTTAGTCGCATCGAGTAGCGCGGCAGCAGCTTTTGACTTGGGGTCTAGATAGTGGAGCAACCCGAACAGAACTCTCAGGTTGTGTGATGTGGATCTCTCCATGATGAATCCTGACTGGTCTGACAGTGCAATTTGCGGTAGCATGTACTTAAGGCGCTCAGCCAGCAGTTTCGCATAGATCTTGGCGTCCACATTCATGAGTGAGAGGGGCCGGTATGAGTCAGGTTCAAGAGGGTCCTTTCCGGGCTTAAGTAGGGTGATGATCATTGCCTCGCGCATTGATTGCGGAAGTATCCCTGATTCGACCGCTTCCTCGAAGACCCTGTATAGTTTGGGTACCAGAATATCTGCATATTCCTTGTAAAATTCAGACGTTAAACCGTCAGGTCCTGGCGTCTTACCAGGCGGCATGCTCATTATTATTGCCCGTATGTCCTCCTGCGAGAACGGTAAGTCCATGTACTGCCTGGCCCCATCGTTAAACCAGGCCAGGGCGATCGTGTCCAGATAGTCTGTAATAGTTTGGTCGTCAGGAGTAATCTTGGACGTGTAAAGTGTGCGGTAGTAGTCTGTCATGACCTTGAGGATGGCCTTGGGCTCCCTCACTACGTCTCCTCCCTCGTCTCTGATCTCTAGTACATAGGCCGCACCCCTGGGAGCACGAAGCATGTTGGCCAGCGTCCTGCCCGCTCTGTCCCCCTCCCCGTATCGTCGGGCCTGCCCATCTTTTGCTAGAAATGACACCTCTCTGTCTGCCTCTTCCTGGTATTGCGTGAGTTTCGTACAAAAATCAGCCCTCACACTGTCTGTAGGTGTCTCTCGAAGTTGTGCCTCAAGCGCTTCTAGTTCAGTTTCCAGTGTTTGCAAGGTGCCCCTGATGGAGCGGAGTACCCCTGTCTTCAGTGACATGCAGCATCCCCTTATCACCACCTTACATGCCTCCCACAGCGTGCCCGGGGAATCTACCGACCCCTCGTTCAGCTCGAAGTAGTCCTCCAGTTGTTCCCGCAATTCTTGACTAAACACCTGGTCTCTAAGCGCCCTGGAAGGGAACCTCCAGCTGAAAGGCTGGATGTATTGTGCTGGGGTGGCTAGTGTAAGACAGACTGGTGCATGATCTGAGAGTGAGCGTGGTAGATGTGTTACGTCTGTCGCGAGTGTATGAACATCCCCGGATAGTAGCCAGTAGTCTAGTCTAGACCACGCGGCTCTATGCATTGTTAGACATGTGCCTTCTCGGGCTCCCGGGTGCAGTACCCTCCAGGAGTCTATCAGTCGAGCTTCCGAGATGATATCCCCGAGTGTGGCTGCCGCCTTGGGGTGGTGTTCTCTAGCCAAACCCTGTCTGTCCATCGTGTCTGAGATCACCACATTGTAATCACCTCCCCATATAATCGCTGCCTGCCCATGAGCCTGCACTTTGTACCAAAGGTCGTTATAGAACTCAGGGTTGTCATTATTAGGACCATACACATTCACCAAAATCATCCTCATTCCACATAGAGTTCCCACTACTATTATGTACCTCCCCTCCGTATCCATTTTCACCTCTGTCGTTGACCAGTGAAGACCCCTCCTAATAAGTACAGCTACCCCCCGGGCGTAGTTGGAGTATTGCGCATGCAGAGTTTCCCCCCATCTATTACTACGGAGCATTGCAGCGGCATTGGCAGTTAGGTGGGTCTCTTGCAGAAAACATATGTCTATATTTCTCCGCTGCAAGTAGGCTTGTACCAGCCGGGCCTTACGCCTATCATTCAAGCCGCGCACATTCCAGGTTAACAGTCTAATGTGTGCCATAGCCGAATTAGTGAGTATGTAACGTTACCCTGCTGCAACGTGTGCACCAGGATACAACACAATCTATCATGATTAGTCACCATGCAATACTGGATGTCAGATGATCTCTGGGGCCTGTCTCGTTCAACCATGTAGGTATACGCTGCCTGTGTCACTAGTCTCTCAACAAAACAATAAGCAACAGTGCTTTGCAGTCTCAAACCCCCCCAGCCCCCACCCGCTCCAACCCCCCAATCAGGTCGTGCAATTCTGTCCCTCCCCTCCCACCCAAACATCAAACACCCCGTAAAGCATCTCAACAGTTTAAAGCCAATGGGAGTCATCCCTCGGGGAACGCGGGTCGTACGCACTCTAACCCTGTACTTTTGCCAGTGCTCCCGTGTGGACCTCCCCCCTCACCCTACATGTATCTGTAAAGGCCAACTTATCTTAACCCGGAGGATCTGCAGTGTCCCATGCCATCGGTAGGCCCCTTCGGCCTTCGCCACGTGTGGCGACAGCAATGGTGGTTCGAAGTTCGTCTCTCCGTCACTCTATGTCACTTAGGGCAGCCCCCGCTTCAGGTTCTGTAGGAGACGGCTGATTCTTTTGGTCGCGTGACAGTTGCTTTGCGTATTTCAACGCTGCCTTGGCGTCCACAAAAAAGGAAGGCTTGCCCGGGCCTTGTACTCTCAACTTGGCGGGGTAAATTAGCGAATAATTGGTTCCAATTTGCTGGAAGATCTTCTTGGCCGGGACAAATTCCCTCCTAGCTGCCTGAACTAGCATGGTGAAGTCCGGGAAGATAGAGATGTGGTTACCCTGGTATTGGAGGTCCTTGATATCTCTTGCCATGCGCAAAATGGAGTCACGGTCTCTATAGTTCAGAATGCGCGCTATTATCGCTCTCGGCGGAGCACCCGGTTGAGGCTGGGGGCCCAGTGTCCTGTGCGCCCTTTCGACCAGGAACATTTGGGAGAGGCCTGACCCGAACAGTTCCGACATCATGGTCTCCACATACACTTCCATTTTTGCTATGTTGGTCGTTTCGGCCACACCCGTTATGCGGACGTTGTTACGTCTTGAGCGGGCTTCCAAGTCCTCGTTCTTCTGTTGGATCAACGTCAGGACCTTATCCATGCCACGAATTTTCCTATCCATGGCAGTCTGACTCTCTTCCGTTTCAGTCACTCGCGTTTCCAACACGTCCACACGGCCATCCTGCTTGTCCATGCGCCTGGTCAGGCTGTCCATACGAGCCGCCAAGTCATCCATCTTGTGATCAATCCCCTGGAGACTCGTTTTAAGTTCCTGAAACATGGACTTAATTTCAGATGTTTGCGTGCCCCCGTTATCAGTCTTGGCTGCCTCATCTTCCGACTGCTCCTGGCCTGCCGTCTTCTGCTTGGTCCTGTCGAAGGTGATCTTCGGCTGCCTAGTGTCCGGTTTCCCCATCGTGCTCGGCGATCTCGACAGAGGGTGCTCAGGGACCTTAGTTGTGCGTTTGCTCCGTCTAGTATGGGCTGCAACCTGAGGTTTCACGTTCTGCCAAGGTTTCTCCAGCGCCACTGCAGTTTGGTGTGACTGTGCTCGTTTGTGTAACATGCGGTTCAGGGCCAGAATGTCCTCTGCAAACCAGTCGCGGCCGTGGAGCAACCCTCACAGGGTCTGGCAGCACAAAATGGCGTCTCGCGCCAAAACACCAAGGTCCGCTCCTCTATTTCGACCACACCAACCGAGCCCAGGGCCAAAGTTTCAAGCGTGTGCTTCCACCACCGGTGTTCAGCAGCCCTAGGGGGCAGTGAGCAAGCCTATGCGAGAGGAACGGTCGCACCAGGCGCGTCCGCTTGCCCCACCACGCAGTTTGGCTACGCGGCGGGTCTGCAGCCCAGGTACGGCACCCCCGCACCCAGCAGGATCTTGATCCGCCGTCAGCCTCCCCCGTCGCGCTCCTTACCGGGTCGGCCTCCAAGCGGGACGTTAGTGCGGCTTTCCGACCGCTCCGCCTCACAGTGTTTCACCGCTCCGGGCCAGGTCAGCACGTAACTTCCACCCCGGAGTCACGGAGGGACCGGGCTCACTCCGCGGCTTGGTGTGCAGTTGTGTAGCGCTCTCTCCGGCCTCCGTGGCTCAGGCCGTGCAGCCCCGGACTCCTCACCGCCCTCTTTCGGATCTCGGCTCACGCGAGGTCCCGGCTTCCGTCTCGCCACGGGCCATCCCTCAGCTCGCAGGCAGCCCGCCACAGTCCGGGGCAGTCGGACTGTCCGCTTCGATTTTGTACCGCCAGCAAGTGACCCCCTCCACTCCGCAGGTCTTCTGAGTGGGAAAGGTCCGGGACCCTCGTCAGTTTGATGTATAAATGTCGGATTGATTAGCTCGGTCGGCGGAGCTGCGGGTTTAAGCAGCCATTCCGCCTCGCGTCCAAGCCACGCCCCAACCTGTCACCTCTGAATAACTCACAATGGACAATGTTTAATTCGTCCCTCACATTCCAATACCCCTTGGCAGTTTCAGGAACCTCCTTCAAAGTAGGCCAACCATTGACCGTGAATTCCATTACAAAATCTCTGGCCGGGTCACACAAAAAACTCTCTTTCCATTCTGCTTCATTCAACGCAGATTCCCTCACCCATGAAACAACAGGAGCCTCAGGATCACACAAAGCTAACTTATCAAGGGGTGACCTAGAGAGGAAATCAGCAGGGATGTTTTTGAGTCCAGGTAAATACTCCACACAAAAATTATATTCCATAAGTCCTTCAACCCATCTCCTAATCCTTGGAGTGGTACACTCTACATTCCTACAAGAGAATAACTGCACAAGGGGTTTGTGGTCAGACCTGACAACAAAAGGTAAACCCCATAAGTAGAACCTGAAATGCCTGATAGCCCAAAAACAAGCAAGGGCTTCACGTTCTATAACAGAATAGCGTTCCTCTGCGCCCTTCAGAGAACGGGAGGCAAAACCAATGACCTTCTCTGAACCATCCACCAGTTGAGAAAGAACAGCCCCCAAACCACGTAAGCTCGCATCAGTGGACAGGATCGTTTTCTTGTGTACATCAAAATGCCCCAAGGTAGGCATCTTTGCAATCCGAGACTTAACTGGTTCAAAAGCTGATGAGCATTCATTGTCCCAATTGAAAACTGCGCCCTTCTTTAAAAGCAGTCTAATAGGCTGCATATCACTAGCAAAATTAGGGATAAATTTAGAGTAATACTCAGACAAACCATTAAAAGACTTTACTTGATCTTTGTTAGTGGGGGTTTGGGCTTCAAGAATGGCCTCCGCCAAATCAATTTTAGGACTGATACCTTCCCCCGATATATTGTGCCCTAAGTAGGATACAGATTTGACCCTGAACTTACATTTTTCACGTTTTAAAGTCAGGCCTGATTTCTTGAGCCTTGTCAAAACACAAAATAGAACATCATCATGTCTGACAATATCACTACCATATACAAGAATGTCATCCTGGAAGAATAAAACAGAATCAATTCCCGATAAGACATTCTTCATGACCCACTGAAAGCAAGCAGCAGCACTGGCTAACCCGAAAGTTATCCTGATAAATCTATAAGCACCAATGGGAGTAACAAACGACGTTAGATGTCTGGATCCTTCATCTAACAAAACTTGGTGATACGCCGCAGACAAATCCATTACGCTAAAAATAGTAGCACCACCTAATCTAGTCAAGATCTCGTTAATGTTTGGCAAAGGTTGCCTGTCCACCCAAATTGAACCATTTAGACTCCTGAGGTCCACACACATCCTAATCTTGGTACCCTTGTCCTTAGGTGCCAAAACAATTGGTGCGAGCCATTCTGAGCATTCAATTTCCTCCACCACGCCCAACTTCAACAATCTGTGAATTTCATCTTGGAGGGGTTTTATCATGAGGTTAGGCACTTTCCTAACTTTGTGCACAACAGGTTTTGCATTCCATTTCAAAATAATCTTATGCTTGAATCCCTTAAGAAGACCCAAATCATCATTGAACACTTCTGGAAATTTTTCAAAAATGTCAGAAAAATCTCCAAGTTGAGATACCAACATAACTTGTTCTGGAGCATTGGGATTTAAGGTGATACCCAGGTTCCTTTGATGACGCCAACCCAAAAGATTATCCCCCCTCTTTGCAACATAGACTTTACCAACTGTTTCTCTACCCTTGAAAGCAATGGTCTGGATGGAGTAACCAATCAACTCAATCTTTTGTTTAGCATACCCCACAGGATTAATGTCAGGGGTTAAAAGCTTGATCTTGTTCCCATCAAAATTAGAGAACCAGAATTTATCACTTATAAGGGTGTATAAAGAACCAGAATCAGCCAGCACAGGAACAATTTTGTTGGCAATGTGAACGTCACAAGAGGGCATGACAACAATATCATCATCAACTAGATTCACTCCGTTAACAACATCATCTTGTGAATCAGTAATACAATGAATAGAATCCTGAGAGAATTCTTCATCTTCATCTACAAAATTGACTTTGCTGTTCTTACACATCCTAGCATAATGACCTTTCTTACCACAATTTCTACAAACAGTACTTTTAGCGAAACAGTTTGGGTAATTAGGTCCATGTCTCTCACTTCTACATCTTGGACATCTACATTTATTTTCTCTATTCGAATTGAAGTTTTGTCTGGGCTTCTCAGTCTTAAAAAATGGTTTCTCCAGCTTTGAAGGAGTTTTACTAACAGCAGCCACACTCATTTCAGGTTGAACAATTTGTCGATTTTCGTTATTAATATTAGAAACAGGATCAGACTGAGTGGGACCTTTTCTAATCTCTTTGACCCAAGTGGAAGTGTGCTCAACACTCTCAACGATAAGTATGGCCTCCTTCAAATTAGGATTTTTAGACAAAAGTTTTTCCTGAATCTTCAAATCATTGGTGCAACGAACCAGTTGGTCCCGGATGAGAGAGTCAGTTAACAATTCAAATTCACAAGTTTGTGCAAGAGACTTAAGAGCTGCAACGTAATTTCCAACTCTTTCAGTCTTTCCTTGAATGCGCATAAAAAACTTGTGTCTCTCCATGACAACATTAATTCGAGCACCAAAATGGTTTTTCAAAAGTAGTACACTCATTTCATATACATCAGACGGTTCACCAGCACCTCTACCTATAGGTATGGGATCCAAACTATCATAGATATTCCTTCCTTCAATACCTAAATTGTTTAACAGAACAGCTTGTTTTCTGACTGCGGAAAACTTTTCACCACCAATAGCTAATAGATAAGAGTCAAAAATTGGCTTCCATTTCTTCCATGGCAAAATTGGTTCACCCTGTTCACTCAAAAACTGAGGTGGTTCGTTCATCCCACTTGCAGAAGACGACATCCTGAAAAGGAAAAAATTAACTAAACAAGCTAACACAACAAATTAAAATAATGAAGGAAAAATAAAGAAATGGAGTCTGTTTTTGTTAATTACCAAATAAATAGTCACAAAATCCGTAGTACTTCTTTTCTTGGCACACGGTACTGATTCCTACAATATTTTAGAAAAAATAATTTGTATTTCCTTCTTCTTTAAATTCTGCATACCTCAAAGTTAATCCTTTTTCCACACTTTCCGTTTCGTTGGTCGAAAATGCGCAGGAACATCCAGAAACTTGCCTCAGATAAACAAAAACGAGAGAACATTAAGAAATACACGCTGAATGCATGTAAAACGGCATGCGCGTCACTCTTGGGCATGCGCGTGGAGACAGGAACGTCATGTGCGTGTGCGCCAGCTTCAAGCGTGTCACAAACGTCGTTTCGTGAGCCGCGTGCGCGTCACAGTTCAGCGCGTCAGCAAAACAAAGGAAGAGTACATCGGCTCACGGAAAGCACCCGCTTCAGCTTCACCTCACACAGCGCTCGAGGTACAAGGCGTCACACAGCGCTCGAGGTAGCTCGCGGCATCACAGCAAGACACTCACTGGGCAGAAATAAACTTTAGAGAAAGAAAATACTTGCCGAGGAGTGTTTTGTGGAGGAGTGATTTCATAGCTCAGTTGCTGATGTTACTTCTCTCGTAGCGCTCGCACAATAGTCAAATCCAATTAGAATAAGGTTTAGATCGTTTTGACAAAATTCTCCACAAAAGAAGTTCTTTAAAAAAAAATCACGCAGGGTTCTTTAATACCTGTTGGGTCCATCGTCGCCAGTGATGTAAAGTCAGAGACACAGCAGATGTTGAAGTAGAGGTTTATTGAGACCCAACAGGGAGGCAAGTTGATCAAACAGCGACCAGGGAATAACTGACTTAACTTCCACACAACACATTCTAACGCAATGACATAGGCACATTCTAGGCAGGGAATGTGCATTATTAAAGGAGAAACTACAACAAAAACGAAAGCAAAATTCACCTCTTCCTGAGTCTAGCCAATGGAAGACACTGCACCCCCTTTAACTGCCTCTCCAAACCCTGTGATGCTGCTTCAGCCCCGGCCTACAGAGGACAGAAGTTCTTCTTCCGGGAATGGTCAAGGTTCTCTGGTCGTTGTAGGGCAATGTCCTGGTATTGATCCCATGTAACCCTTATTTTGTAATGTTTGAGAGAACCTCTGTATATAGGAATGTCAATGCTCATGCAGTGGTCTAGCCCCTGCTACCATAGTTTCAAGGTCAGAGGGGCGCTGTCTTTCCAGGTCCTGGCAATGTCTCTTTTTGCTATCACCAAACCCAGCCGGAGCACAGCAGAGTGATATCTGTCTGCAGCTATCTCCTCTGTGGTGTAGAGGAGGACCATCAGCTGTCTTCAGCCAGGCTTGCTTAAATCCAGTGGCAAAGTGAGCAAGGGACTCACGTCTGAGGTGTGAGTGTTTGATTGGTTCAGATGCTCTGTCCATCACCACCCCCTTTTGTACCGCTCCCCTTTTAGAACACCCCCAGTTTTTTTCCCAATTAAAGCCCTGGTCAAGGGTCTCCTCACCTCGGATTGGGGAGTGTTTGGTAGGTCCCGGTATCATGCAATAAGCTGCCGGTTCCGGCACGAGACAGTTATTAAATGTAATACCCACAATTGGTGGGCCTGTGTCGTGATTTGCTGAGCCGACTTCGCCACAGGCCTGAGGACATACATAACACCATAAACACCCCCTGTCCTCCTCAGGATCCTCTTCTCCTCCCCTTGACCACTCTAACCATCAGCAGATTCTGATGCTGGCTGTCACTGACTCTCTCTGCCGTACCATCTCCCACTCACCTCTCTGCTGGCCTCTGTAACCCAGTATGGCTGGTAAATGCTGTGCCGTGCCCCGTGCTGGTAGTTGGTGTAGGTTGCTACTAGGCATGCTGCACTAGTGGATGGGTAGTGAGACAGGGGGAGTTTCCATCTTTGCAGCCAGCACTGTGAGGCCCTGAAGCAGCCAGGTGAGGAGCAGGAAAGGTCCACCCCCTCAGGGCGCAGCCCGGCCCGTCGCAGCTCCGCCAGGTCTGGTGCAGGAAGGGCCCGAGTCTGTTTACACACAGAGCTCGTGCCAGACTCTCCCCTCACACGTCTCTTTTTGCAGAAGCGTCATTGGGAATCCGACCTAGGAGACATTTATATTGCTCCATTTATCTTTCGATTAGTGTATCATCATTCGTATTGCATAGCACGTGTTCCAGACAAAGCATCTTGAGCCATGTTACAAGTTGTGTGTTGCTGTTGCGCATTCCACAGAAACATTTCATCACTGTTGTTTCATATTTAAAACGAAACATTATGCCGTGGCTCCCAGGGCCTGCTTTTCAAGGCTCACAGACATGCTCTTGTCACAGAGCCACACGGTGCAGGCTACTCATTCACTGAGCACTCGGATGTCGCACTCGGACGCCGGGCTCGCCACTGCTGTAAATGCTGCTCCTAACGCGGTCGTGGTCCCTACCTGCTTCAACCAGGCTGAGAGCGCAGGTGGTCAAAATACGCGATTAATTCATTTTAATGAGTTGATGCGGACCACCACATTAAAATGCGTTAGTTTAACGCCTGAAGAGTGGTACTTGGCTGGGCTGGACACCCTCGATTAACCGTGCACTCAAGAAATAAAAAAATTAAAAATTAACATAACCATCTGCTCTCACCCTGCTCATAAATGTCACAATGTAACATCACTGCATGACGTCAGTTCACAGTCCCTTCTCTCGCTGTTCACAGAAGCCATATTGTGACATCACTGCACCGCCCTGATGAAAGACACCAACAGAAACTTCCTGCACACAGAGGCCATACTGTGCCATTAATGCATGTGCCTGATGTAAGACACCATCAGCAACTCCCTGCTCACAGAGGCCACACTGTGACGTCACTTCATGCGCCTGACATATGACACTGACAGAACTCCCTGCACATAAAGGCCATTCCATGGCGTTACTTCAAGACTCTGCTGTCAGACGACAGTAAGGTCACAGTCTGCACTCTCCCTGCTCACAGAGGCCACAATGACATTGCTGCATGATTGACGTAAAATAGTGACAGTAACTCCCTGCCTGACCTTGAAGGCAGATAAGGACAGTAAGGTCACAGTCTTCTCTATCCCTGCTTACACATGCCACACCGACAATACTATGTGGTCCTGGTATATGATTGCAACAAAAACCAACATTGTGAGATCCCTGCAGGACCCAGACATAAGTCTCCTATTAAGGGAGTAGTCCGAAAATTAAAGTACCCCCACTTTGAAATAAAAGCTCTGATGACACAAAGCAAATGAGCCGACCCACCTTTTCTAGAAAAGCATCCCTGTCTCTTACATCCAAGCATTTATCAATTTTTTGTATTGTTTTTATTGGCATTTCCGATAAAACTAAACAGTTTACAATGAAGCCCATAAAAAAAGACAATATTGCACTGGGAAAAAAGCAAAATGACTGTACGTTAAATAATACAGGTTAGGTAGGGAAAAGGAACATGGGTAGGAGCAGAGAATAGCGAGTAGATTAATTATGAGACAGCATAAAGTTGGTGCGACATAGACAATAATATGGCACTAAGAAGCAAGTGAATCGGGGTAGCCATTCACAGCAGACCCTGGGCCTCAGGAGAGCCTAAGGAGGGATGGTTAGCATGAGCCCGTCAGGAACCTCGGGAGAGATGGATGTGCTGGTCCAGCATGACCAGTGAGTGGGCAGGTGTTAGTGGGTTGTATGTTCTTACAACGCATTCCGTTGCAACACATGCCTTTACCACGCATGCGTTACAACGGAATGGAATTTCTACGCATTAGCTTTTCCTCGAATACTTGCGTGGTGACGTCATACGTCGTTAAGAGGGAGCGGAAGTTTTTTCCGTTTTCTCTTAAACGACGCTGATTATCTACATATCCCGACGTGACTTTTGGTGAGTTTTTTTTTGGGGGGGAGACCCCCCCAAAGCCCCCCTTTTTACCTTTACCACATATGCCTTTACTACAAACCTCGTAGTAAAGGTATGCGTGGTAAAGGCTTTCGTGGTAACCACGCATCCGTTGTACTGCATGCGTGGTTAAGGTATTCGTGGAAACGGCCGCGTTGTAGTGGCCGTTTCCCGTGTTAGTGAACAAGTGGCACAGGGCCCCAGGGGATGTGGTAGTGGGAGGACAATGCGTTGATGTGTCATTGGTGCGTACATAAGCCAGTAGAGGTTCTCAAATGTCCTTGGGTCTGGCCCGGGGTGGCATCAGGTCCCAGAAGTGGGAGAGCTGCTCAGAGAAACATCTTTCAGCCAAGCAGCTGTCGTGGGAACTGGACGTCTGCCTCTGGTCATAGCCACCTTTCGCTTTGCAAGGAGAAGGAACATGGCTTTGAGCCTGCGGTCTGTGGCTGGTACATATTTGACATACTGCACTAGTCCGATCGGGGGTGGGTGCTGGGGGCAACGGAATCAGTGCCCAGTCATAGCGTGTATGACTGAAAAAACTTCCCTCCAAAATGTTACCACGTCTGGGCACAGCCAGGTCAAATGGAGAAAGGAGGCCTGGGGTGCAGTGCATCGGAGGCATTGGGAACTGGAAACCAGACCCATTTTAAACAGCTGCAATGCTGTGCGATATAGACGAGTTAGGAATTTGAAATGCATTAGGCATAATCTGTGGTTGGGTGAGAGTAATTCTAATTGCCAGCGGCACAATGACCACTGAGAGTCCTACAGTGGCGAACCCACGTCCGTCTCCCAGGCAGCACGGGCTATCGGAGTCATGACCAGGTAAGAGGATTGCATAGTGTTGTAGAGGCGGGTGATCAATTTACCAGGGAAAGAAGTGGTTAGCACATGTTCCTGTGGCTGGAGTATCGGCGGTTGAGCTAGGAAAGTGTCATGAATAGGTCAACGGGTAGCCCTGACCTGATAATACAGGAGTAGGTCCAGTGCAGCCAGTGTAGATGGAGCAGAGGCATCCAAGAGCTGCAAAAATGTACCTTCCAGGTATAGATCTGATAATGTGAATATATTCTGTCTGCGTGCGCGCGATTGAGCGCACCTGTCTTGCAGCGGTGGCATTAGGATACCTAACAAAACTTTTTTAAAAAATCGGCAATCTCTATCCGCTCCCTGGTTCTCTGAATTGCTCAGAGAACAAAAGAAATTGTGTAGGAATAGGGAAAGACAATGGGGTAAACTATACACTAAGCAAGAGAAACTTCTCTATAAAGAAGCTCTGGCCAAATATAAAACCTTAATCGCTCAGGAAAAAAGGTACTATTATGTTGCTCAGATTGAAGCTGCGAAAAATTCTAACAAGCAGCTCTTCCAAGTAGTCTCCGAATTATAGGGCTCTGCACTCGCAGCTGCTCCTATACCCTCTCAGTCACTGTGCGACTCCCTTGCGAACCATTTCTTTAAAAAAGTAAATAACATATATTTCAAATTTGCATCTCAGACTAACTCCATGGAGCTGCCTCCCATAAATGATGTCCCTGACCATACGCTTGCACAATTTGATAACACAACACCAGACCAGAACATCAATATAATGTCCACCGTGAAATCAGGTTCAGCCAATGATCCTTGCCCGCCCGCCATGCTTAATCAATTCTCTGCACAAGTGGCCCCTATCTTGGCTAATATCTTCAATGCCATGTTCTCTTCAGGTATCTATCCCACCGCCTGGAAGAAGACCATCTTGAAACCTTTCCTAAAAAAAACCCAATCTAGATTCGGAAAACACTAACAACTACAGGCCCATAGTTAACCTACCACTCCCGGCCAAAATAGTGGAGAAGATAAAGAATTCGCAACTTTCTAAATTCATAGAAGACCATCATCTTCTAGACGATACCCAATTCGGATTCCGTAGAGGGCACGGAACCGAAACAGCGTTGATTAAAGCATCGGAGGATATCAGAATCATCAGCAGTCCTCATTCAGCCGCGTTTGACACGGTCGATCACTCCATCCTGATCGACCGTGTCACCAAAATGGGCATCCAGCTTAAAGCTCGGGATCTGCTGTCATCCTTTCTCACCTCACGCACCCAGTCGGTAAACTTGGACACTTTCCATTCTGCCCAACTGGCCCTCCCGAGTGGTGTCCCACAGGGATCATCGCTAAGTCCGACGCTGTTTAACATCTATGTGTCGGACTTGGCGAGAATCATTAAAGCACACGGGATGGGCCTCACATCTTATGCCGACGACACCCAACTGGTTCTGGCAATAAACAACAACGATGATAAGGTGGCAGCTGAATTCCAAGAGGGCATGCTGGCTATCAGCAGCTGGATGGCCAGCAATTGCCTCAAGCTGAACTCTGACAAAACAGAGGGCATGACTATTGGCAACCTGTCCCCCGCCTGGTCTCAGGCCTGGTGGCCTACTACCCTAGCCCCCCCCTCCCCCGACACCAGTAACTAAAGTCAGAAATCTGGGCGTCATATTGGACGATAAATTGACCTTTGCACATCACTCCAACTCAGTAGTATCAGCCTCCTTTTACAAATTGCGAATGATAAAAAAAATTCTACCATTCCTTCCCCTGAATGCTGGTAAAACTTTGGTCAGCACTCTAGTCCTGTCTTCTATAGATTATTGTAACGGAATATTTGTAAATGCACAAAACAAGGTCATGCAAAAGTTACAATCTGTTCAGAACGCTGCAGCCAGAATGCTATCCAGAACTCCCAAGTTTAAGCCAATCTCCCTCGTCCTCAAACAGTATCATTGGCTTTCTGTGAAGAATCGAATCAAGTTTAAGGCACTGTGCATTGCCTTCAAGGCCACGCGCAACTCTGGGCCCCAATTCCTATTAAAGGATCTAGCTATGTACACTCCCAACAGAGCTCTACACTCTGCCACTGCATTATTGATGAAGGTCCCTCGCGTCAAGACTGCCACATGGGGTGACAAGCGTTTTATTGTTTCAACTACTAAACTTTGGAATTCTCTCCCACTACACATAAGATCATGTCAGTCTTTGCTAACCTTCAGAAAGATGTCCAAAACCTGGTTATACAATCAATAACTTCGCTCATCAGCAGATGCTGTTGTCCTCAGCGCTGAGACACCCTCGGGTATTTGAGTGCTTTATAAATCTCAAAATAAATAAATAAATAAATAACTAATTAAATAAATTGGGGGTTACGACCAATAGGAATAGAAGGTGCGTATATAGAAGGTAGTCGTGCCCTTTTTCTTAGGCTGTCTCATTGCTCAATGCAATCACGCCCCAGTTTCACCTTCCAATCGTGGTGCCTTGCTAGGGGCATACAGTGCCGTGGATAGAGGCCAAGGACCCGCAAGCATCTATCCATTAATCATTTCATCCTTCCATCGATTCGCGGATATCCACTATTTCACCATTACAGTCTTACATCCATTAATTTTTTTCATCCACCATTCAGTCTTTCCCCATTCCATCCACTCTACCTCTCATCCATTCATTCTTCCATCGACCCATCCATCCCCATCCCTGTACTCTGCCATCCTTTTACGTGCCCATCCACCTATTCATCCATCGCTTTACTCGGCCATCTTTTCACCTGTCCAGCCACACATCCATCCATCCCTTTATTCTGCCATCCTTATACCTGTCGATCACCTATCCATTCACTCATTCTTTGACCCCTTCATCCATCTACCTAAACATCCATCCATCCACTGATTCATATGCCTACCCTCCATCCTTCCCAATACTCCTACCTTCTTTCCATTTTCTGTTTACCCATCTTTTGTTATTCCTTGAGATCGTTTGCTCATCTTTTGACACTGTATTTCTTTATAGAATTAATTAGGAAATTTTGTCTGGCGAATTGCAGACAGAAGAGGCCTCTCAGGGGCGGCTCTAGGCTCATGGCGGCCCTGGGCAGGAAGCGTAGGTAGGGGGCCCCGGAGGAGGGAGTCTGGGCGGGGCGGAGCGCGGAGGCCAGTGAAGAGGAGGGGTCAGGGTGTTTGGAAGTGGAACAGAACCGGAGGCCGCCAAATCCCTGCCAGGGGCCGCCACGCAAATATGTATCCATCCTCAGAGGATTATTATATTAAGGATATATATTGGCGTGGTGGCCCCTGGGGTTTGGTGGGCCCTGTGCAGGTGCACAGCTTGCACATGCCTAAGGCTGCCCCATGGCCCCTAAAGAGACCCAACCCCCGCTGCAGCTGCCAAAGTGGGGGGTTCACGACGCCCATGCCTCCAACAGTAACTCCCTGCTCATAGGGGTCACACTATGACATTGCAGCATGACTGTGATGCCCGATACTCACTGTAAAGTCGCAGTCTGCTCTCTCCCTGCTCACATAGGCTACGCTGTGACATCACCGCTTGACCCTGATGCATGAACCGACAGTAACACCCTACTCACAGAGGTCACCCGGTGTCATTGCTGCACCATCCTGAGTTTGATTCCACGGTGAATTCGGCGTCTCCTCTCTCTCCCAGGCTCTGGTCACAGGTTCAATCTGAGATCGCTTCAGGAGCCTGACGTCAGTTACCGAGAGTGACATCATTGTGTGCTATCTCCATATTGTGTATTGACCTTTATCAGATCCTTTTAAGAGGGGCATGGGGCAAGCAGAGGTAACTGGGCCCAACCGCGGAGGTTGTGAATTTTACTCATGCTATCACAGGGCCGGACATACTGTGGATTATGAGTAACTGGGCCAAGTATTACCCCTTTCAGACTTGACTTGGTCCGAACAGGTCAAGGCTCTTCGAGAGAGTGGTTGGTGTGAGGCATATTCAGACGCAAGACACATTAATTGTGATAAGGTATTTTAACATAATCTCACAAAGCATAGAGGCAACACATTAAATACTGTCAACAGTCTGTTAAGGCAGACGTGCTAGTGTCACCCTGGACAGTATCCTCAAGTCCATTGGTCCCTTTCTAGTGAGGCTGGTTATTCCCCATTCGATACTGGAGGTGACTTTCATATGCAGCCCACACTGGGTCCATGCAGCAAAGTCTACGTTTGACCTCAAGAGTCAACTTCAGCAGCGCTATGAGCTAAATTCATTTGAGTCCTCAACTGACCTACTGGCCTTGAGAAGCATTACCCAGCCTAATGACAGCTGCCAAGTACGGGCGCGTATCTGCGAGATTCAGTCTCCCAGTGCTGTCGGTCCTCAACCTCCAGCGATTTTATTTCTTGGTGAAGAGCTGCTCCTCAGTCTCCAGACAGCTCGCATTTGTATCGGACGCCCTTCTACGCGGCTCATCGCAATCAGTAAGTGTTTTTCACAGAGGCCTTGTCACAACAATCCCTGCATCCACAGTGGCCCCCTCTTGGCACCCAAAGGTCACTGATTTCCATGTAACAATGGGTATGTCCCTTACTTCACAGTGGCCCCGTCTTGGCAAGCAGCGGTCACCAACTGGTTCTGCACAAGTTGGACGCCCTTACTTCACTGTGGCCATCACCTGCACCGGGCATATGAGGGTTGCTGACGTTGGCTGTACAGAGATCCAGACTGGACTGAGCGTCTCACACTTTGCTCACAAGGATCCACTCTGCAAGATACCTGCTAGGCCTCACCCCCTCTAGGGGCTGTCCTCCTCCTCATAGGATCCACTGGTCTTGGGAAACTGGCAGTAGGCCGGTGCTCCTGGCTCAGGGCAAGTGGTCTTGACTTCCTGGGTGGTGGCCCATCACCAAGCATGGAGACAAGCCGACCTTGGTCCGTAGTTCTGTTTCCAACTGTTAGAATTTTGGTGATCTTCTCCCCTGATGAGCAGTGTTGTTGAACAACGAGTGGGGCTCATGCTCCCACCTTTACAGTCCCACCATTTAAATCACAAATGTGATTTAGTGTCGGGTCCTTTGAAATTCGGGCTGTGGTTGTCAGTTTATTTGAAGTGCTCTCTCCTCTGCTCTGTCCCTCATCCAAGGGCCAGTCTACCACAGCAGGAGTGTCTCTAGTTCCGACTGATCCACAACACAGACCAAAGGAACACCAGAGATCACACGTGGCTGTCAGCAGCCTCCACTGAAATACATATGCTCTGTAAAGGTTCAAAGGCCCAAGCCTTCCTATCAAGATTCCCTAGTAATGCCAACCATATCAGTCCCACCACCTCCACGCCAATGAGCCCACTGACCAATAACTCTTCCTGGAAATAAGTAGCGCTTTAATGTGCACAGAGGGTACACTGTTCCTCCTCCAGTGTGTGTTTTCCCACCCCAGTCCTCAGAAGTGTCAGCATTCCACATTTCCAGTCTGGCGGTTGCAGTCCACACCTCCACTAGTTTTTCCGGGCCCTGGGCTTCCAAAATTGATCTCACTGCCCTGCATGTTATGTACCATGCACAGGCCCACATACATACAGGCACGCACACGTAAGTATCATGCACTGTTCGGTGCTACACACATCCACCATGTAGGCCAAGGGGGTAGAACCACAGCTCTGCCTGTTATGTACCATGCACAAGCAAACATACATCCCAGCATGCACACACGAGTATCAGGCGCAGTCCGGCGCTACTCACATTCACCATGTAAGGACAAGGGTGAGTTAAGTACACATCAGCTGAACTTTAGTTGAGTAAGCGAGTAGGCACCTCTCCAGTGACACAGGTAAAAAGGCCTGTTCACATTACTGACCACTAGTAAACAAAGAAAAAGGTATGCTGCCATCACTGTGCTCTTGCCACTTTACCTTCTAGTAAGGACAGCTGCCCTCTACCACTATGAGGGTAGTGCTTGAAGTGCCCCTCCCAGTCTATCAAAACCACATTACCAGGAGACAGCCCTAGGTCATGGCACACACGGATGATCTGTGTTTGCCCATGACCAAAAAAATGAGTACGACTGATTCAGATATCAATGCTGCTGGGTCACACAGGGTGGGGTGCACATCTGGGACTCTGTAGGGGACTTTATCGTCCTAACAGAAGTGCTCACAAACTTGACCATTTGTTTAGAGAGTGATGCCACACCCGTTCCCCTCTTTTTATGGGAACCTGATATTAGATGCCCACCTGATGTCACAGTTGACACTTGTGCCAGGGGCCTAATGTAAAATGATGGGGTTCCTCTACAGAATGAAAAGAGGGGCCCCTGAGGTTCGCATATCTCACAGATATTCATTGACCTTGGGGTGCAATGGGGCCGCTTTGGTGGATTTGGGGACTCTGGAGGGTTGGGAGCCCCCCTGCACTGTGGGGCCTTCAGTTACGCCTCTGGCTCGTGTTAGTTGTATATGCCACAGTATGATGACTATCTTCCGATACCTAGAATTATGTCACAGTCGGCTTCTTCTCTATGTATGGCCATACTGTGATATTGTTACACAGTGCTTTAAATGGGGAAAAACAGGAGCAGGTACTCATTAAAATAGAGGTGTGGCAAGTGGGTGGGGAAAGGGGCGGGGCTAAGGGCAAAATATCATCATACATAGAAACCTCTGTACCGGTTACAGCACATATTAAAACACATGAGAAATGTGTTTTTGTAAAAAAAAACACAGATTAACTGATAACACAAAATGAAAGTCCTGATGGCTCTTTCACCACAATAGTTGCTGCGCACCTGATTGACACTGCAGCGTCTGTCTAGAGACCCTGTCCTGTTAATCACAGAGTGACACAAGCCCTCTCACCCCCCTGCAGTTTGGGGAGATTCAAATGGGCGCTGCTGGAATCTTCACCAGTAACTCTGGAAAAGGATACTTCAGCCGAGTTAATTACAAGCTCCTCGGAAGCAGACTGGCCTCTGCCCTGGACTGGATCAGAAACCTAAAGTGAGCATGCCTTGCCGAGAATCAAGGTACCGGCACTCTCCATGACTACAGAGAAGGGCCGGTACTGACGGCAAAAACCTCGGAAGTGCCGGTACTCAGTATCGGTGAGTACCAACCCATTTAAAGCACTGTTGGGTGCCGGTTGATTATACGTCGATGCGGTACTCCTCATCGGATGCAAGATAGAAACATAACAATTGGTGAAAGACCGGGAGAGAAGTTGAAAGGAAATGTATCTTGGATCGTTTTCGAAGTTACTAGAACCCTGTGTGGGTCGGAATTAACACCACATACTTGGAGGCAATAGCCTTGAGGAAGTTGCGGGAACACACCCTAGTGCGACGAAACACATGTGGCTGAGAACATCTGAATAAAACGTGACCAAGAGAACCAAAGGAGCTGCTTATATCTTGTCTTTGCATTATTGTTTTATTTACTAAAAAGGAAACCCTGTTGTAAATTTCAAACGTGTGCTTGGGAGTATAACTTTGTTGAGAGCTTAGTGCCTGCCCTGTGGAGTTTTAGTGGTTCTCCACACCTTAGAGCACCGTTACCCTAATATAGAAACGGATACAATTAGTGCAACTCAAATCTGTGGCGCCGAATTCCCTATACGCATAAACCACCTCTCTTTTCCATTTAAAGCAGTGTTGTTACAGTAATTTGACGTCAGATACTGAGAATGAGGTCACAGTCTGTTTCCGCTCTATTTATACATTTTTTTTTTATTTCGAGGACGCAAGCAAGAATCTCGGATACCCAGAGCGACATCTGCTCCCTCGGATTTCACTTTGAGTGTATATTTGTAAAGAGCATGTGCTCGCCTCAGGATATTGATTTTAGAAACCCAGAGGAAACTACACTCTTTTTAGGTTTTGACTAGCGATGCATGCGTACGAAGGACGCATGCGCTAGCAAAATCTAATGATATCCTCTAATCCTCTATGTGGGGTCGGGTATCAGCCCCCTCCTCCCATTGGCTAGCTCCATAAATGGAGGCTAGCCATTGGTAGAGGGCTCTGTCTGTCAATCCCAGACCAGATTCGGGGGCGTTCCCGAGAATTTTTCCCTTTTGGCTACGTCACGCGACGTCAGCCGAAAGACGATTCTCAGAACGCCCCCGAATCTGGTCCGGCACCCGCCTTCCTGCTCGGGGCCGGGGAGTTTAGTGAAAAACAATAGCCGACAGGAAGCGAGGGCGGGAGCCGACCGCGCCTCGCAGGACGTCCTGAGTGAGAGGAGAGCCGGGCGGTGGAGAGTGCAGGCGGGGCTCCGGAGTTGCCGGGGCTCCGGAGTTGCAGGAGAGCCCCACGCTGCTTGGAGAGAACAATGGCCGACAGGAAGCGAGGGCGGGAGCCTACCGCGCCTCGCAGGACGTCCTGAGTGAGAGGAGAGCCGGGCGGTGGAGAGTGCAGGCGGGGCTCCGGAGTTGCAGGAGAGCCCCACGCTGCTTGGAGAGAACAATGGCCGACAGGAAGCGAGGGCGGGAGCCTACCGCGCCTCGCAGGACGTCCTGAGTGAGAGGAGAGCCGGGCGGTGGAGAGTGCAGGCGGGGGGCTCCGGAGTTGCAGGAGAGCCCCACGCTGCTTGGAGAGACACACCAGCCGTGTGTCCCACAACCGCCACCAAAGAGAGAGAGGAGCATCCGCCTGAGAGCCCGGTGAGTGTAAGTGCTAATGTTTTGCTTGCACTAGGGACACGGCCCGTTTTCCATTCTTAAAAGCCTATTTAAACCATGAGGGCGGTGGTAACAATCCTGGACAAGTTCAACAGAAACAGCTGTTTTCCGACCAAAATCTGGTATGCTAATAGAGGGTAGATAGTATATGCACTTTCGATTCCCAGATACAGAGAATGCGATAGGATGCAGGATCCTGATACGGAGAGTGAGAGCGTATGCACAGTATAAGCGCAGATAGAAATCATGGGGACTGTCTAGGTCCAGATAGTAATTCACGTATGTATGGATCGGGGAAGATGTCCATGTCTACAAATATATGCTCACGGATGTTACGTAGTACTATATGGGTAAGGTGTTTACAATGCCCATAGACAAATATTTTTGATCAATCTAGGTACCGTGGTATGCTACTGGATCTTATGCGGGTGCGGATCTTAAAGTAAACCTGACTTTGCTCCCTCCCCAACCTATCATTTCAAGCCCTTTCATCCATTCATTATAGCAATCCTGGGAACTGCCCCTTCCTCAGCCAATCACAGAATAACTGGCTCTTTCCCAGGACATGTGGGAGCTGCCTGGCGGGTTGTTTAAAATGCACGCGCCGTATGTTCAAAAAGGCTACTGTACATTTAATGTGTAAGTGCGAGATAACGGTCACTGCTGCGAGGTCAAAAACTGAATGGGCATAGTCTGTCGTATTTAATATGAAAGCTGGGTTCAAAAAATAACTTTCAGTGGCAAAGGGTTGCACTACTGTGCAGGACATCAACTTGTGTTGCTTTCAAGGAAGCCCGCTGCATGTCTTTTCCCATGCCTGATACATGCGAGTCTGACACTACTTAACCACCAGCTTAGAAGTAATGTCTAATCGGGGAATCTCGAGTTTACTGTATGGTACAGGCCTTTGTTTCTCCTGAAGGGCTGAAGAAGACTCACTTACATTTCCGGGAAGTATGTGCTATATTTGTACAGTTCCATCCTACAAACCTTCCAATCAATGTTTTTTCTGCAACAGCCCCTTATCTGGAAGGTCGTAGGCAGCGTCCTCTGTATTCCCACCCTCAGGCCATGCATCTGTGTTCTTCGGTTCATGGTTCAAGGTGTAGCGCTAACATGACTATCACAGATCTGTAATGGGGCTTTCAGCCTGCTAGGAAGGTCTGTCTAATAACACTGGTAAAAACTGTCTGACTACGGGTGTTACCCTACACCTCAAACCAGAAGGCCACTTAAAGTCATGGCACGAAGCACGCAGATGTCTAAAAGTGCTGGGACCTCTGTAAATGAGTTACAAACGCGAGAATCTTAAATTGTGTCCTTCCTGGCCATTTCTTTAGCACAAGAGGCTGACCTTGGTGGTTCTGGCTGTGTGGGTGTGTGTGGCTCTGGGTGTGTGGGGGTGTGTGTGGCTCTGGGTGTGTGGGTGTGGGTGTGGGTGGCTCTGGGTGTGTGGGTGTGGGTGTGTGTGGCTCTGGGTGTGTGGGTGTGTGTCTGTGGCTCTGGGTGTGTGGGTGTGTGTGTGTGGATATGGGTGTGTGGCTCTGGGTGGGTGTGTGTGGGGGGGCTCTGTGTGGCTGTGTGTGGGGGACTCTGTGTGGGTGTGTGTGTGGGGGGGGCTCTCTGTGGGTGTTTGTGTGTGTTATTTGCAAGACATTAAGCTATTGGCATTGTAAATGACAATGTTATTTATTTATGTTTAAAAAAAACATACATAAAAATAATGTCAAGAGCAATGCCAATAACTCTAACTTTAACAAAGGCAAAACCATTGCATTGTAAATGCTTGTTTCTCTCTGACAGCAGATTGGGGATGCAACACCACTCCAGTAAGATCACTTCAGTGCCGGATCAAGCGCAATGATCGTCGCAAAAAGCGCATGATATATTTATTTAATATCTATCCAGATTAAAAAATAAAATTAAAAGAAACAATAAATCAGAACATCAAAACATTAAAGAGCTGACAGAAACCCGCCCATTTTCCGAGCGGAGCTGTGCCTCCGGCCTGCTGTCGTCTTCTGCGCAGCAGGCGCGCCTCGCCCACTCAGGTGCCTCGCCCTGTGGAGGGCGGGCAGCAACCTTCAGGGCCGGGGCAGGCCGCCCTGCAAAGGACAGCCACGGGACAGGATATTAATTAGACTCCATCGATCCCCCGCCCCGGGAGCAGGAGCGCGTGCCATTGGGAATCAGGGCCAAAAGCCAACAGACTGTGGCATGGCGTGCGCGAGCGTATGTGCGCCCTGGCGGCGAGGTCAGCAGCGAGCCCGTGTGCCAGCAAAGGATCTTTATTTCCTCATTTTAGGGCAATATTTAAATGTACTTTTCCACGAATATTTTTATGATCATTTCCCTCGTAGCCACAGATTTTTCCAAACATAATACACTGGTTTATATAAAAAAAAAACATAATTTCAGCATAGGCAAAGGAGCATCATAGGACACATGCTGACTGTATGCATTTACACAAGTGTTTATTTAGCTTAAATCTTAGCAATAGCAGTGGAGCGCTGTATAGAATGAAAGGTAAAGCTGTGGCCAATAGGTGATTGGAGGGAAAGCTAAGCTCTGAGGGGCAGATTCACAATAACTGGCGCATCCCTGCATATCAGCAGGGATGCAACAGTTATTGTGCGCCACGGCTCCGCCACCATGGACGTGCCGCATTTACAATGCGGCGCACCATGGGGCAAAAACGGCACAGATGCGTGACGCATCTGTGCCGTTAAGGCGGCACATTGCTGGAGTTGTGTCGCAAGCATGACGCAGCTCCAGCAATGCTCTGGGGGTCCTATCTTTACAATGCTGCGTCAATCCTTACGCCTGCTTCAAGCAGGCGCAGGGTTTTGACGCAGCATGGGCTCAAAAGTGACTGTGGGTGAAATCTTGTAGATTTCACTCAGCCACTTTTGGAAGGCGTTCCTGTGCCAGAACGCCCGCCCTTCCCCTGCGCAGAAACGCCTTCTTCTGGCGCAGGGCTTTACAACCTGACGCATCTCCCAGATGCGTCACGTTGTAAATACCCCACAACATGGCGCATCTTTTGCGTCGCCGCTGTGTCACAAAAGTGATGCAACGGTGGCGTAAAAGAGGCGCAGGGGGCTTGTAAATCAGAGCCACAGAGCGTAGGTGGGCTGTCATTCCTCTGGGAGGTAGGGTTCTTTAACAAGGTGTGTCTTCAGCAATTTCCTACATTGAAGCTGGACTGAGGCACTCCTGATGGGAACAAGGGTGATGTTGTAGGTCCTGAGTGCATAGATGGAGAACTATTGCCTTATTTTTTTTATTTGCACTTCTTCGTTTACAGTCCGGTAGTGTCCCAGGACAGGAGCCACCAGAGATGGTGAGCTTGTCAATCAGATCAGTAGGGTGCTGGTCGTGATTGCTTTGTGGATGATGCAGCTGTTTTGAATGTGGTTTGGGCTGGCAAGCAGGGCAGTAGAATTCCATCAGCGTGGGGGTAATGTGAAGTTTCTTCAGGCTATTGATGAGACGTTGTAGGTTTTAGTACGTCCCTAAAGGGTGCCCAATATGGTATTGTCGTTCCTTTCCTTTCCTAGGCCCCAAGCAATGAAGCACTCTCCCCGAGTCCCTGAGAAGCTGTACTTCTCTAATCATTTTCCACAAGGGCCTGAAAACTTGCTTATTTTTAGCTGTTAACTTCCAGGCTCCCCTTCCTGTCACCAAAGAGCTGGGAAACCCCCTTTGGGTAGCTGCACTATAAAAAATATAATAATAATAATATCAGAGAGGCATTGAGCGAGAACATAAGCGCTTGAACATCAGTTGTGAAGTGGCTTACTGGAAGGAATAGTTCCACTTTCTATAGTGGAGAGTGGTGGTACCAGGCTGATTTAGTTTTCTTGGCAATGTGTTGCCTGAGGATGAGGGCAGTGTCTCAAGCCGGTGCAAGTTGTCTTGCAGGCAGGCGTAAGATAAAAAGATGACTCCAGCTGTTTTCGTGCCTAAAAAGCATGTTGAGCTGCTCAGAATG
Organism: Lissotriton helveticus; assembly: GCF_964261635.1. Classification (NCBI taxonomy): domain Eukaryota; kingdom Metazoa; phylum Chordata; class Amphibia; order Caudata; family Salamandridae; genus Lissotriton; species Lissotriton helveticus. The sequence continues at coordinate 1,779,183,355 of NC_136065.1, forward strand.
CCTGACCCTCGTACCTCCCATAATGGCTGAACCTGCTCCTTGTGGATGAGTTGATTTGTTTGCGCCATTTGTTTGTGTGCAAATCACTTCTGTGCGTGTCCTGTTTGTATACCTGAATAGCCAGTGAGGAGTTAGCTTCTAAGGAGAGATATGTGTGAGAAATGGACATGCTCACACTCTGTTGGGCACTGTACTCTACACTCTGGGGGAGGGTGGCAGTCTGCAACACTCTCCTAAGGAGCCCTGGCCCTGTTGTTTCTGATTTATGTTTGCTCTTGGGTTTCCCTGTCTGGAAGTAGCCATTGTTTTTCTCTAGACCTCTAAGGTTTCACATCTGAACAATGGTCAGGGAGAGGTGGGTCCTTCCCTCTGTACCATACTACCAGGTTGGGAGCTGAGCGATTGGTAATTTGGGCTTGGCCAATAAATGTTCTATGCAAAAAGAACAATTGATGGGAGGAATGCAGAGCAATGTCATACATTCACCCCAGTACAGAGATCTGGGCCTAAATCCATTGTCTTCTTGCTCGCCATGCCATTCCAGTTTGGACCCAGCCATATGCAAATCAGTCTTGACCCTGCACCCAATGGGAACAGTCCAGCCTGAACTGCCAGGCCAGGTCCTCCCTGGACTACAAACAAGCATCCTAGGACCAGTTTTGGGCTTTCAGCCCTCATCAGCCAGGATAGCTTGAGTCCATTGGCATGGAGAGCACCCCTTCGTCTGGGCATACCCGTCCCACTCGGGTGACAAATGCAAAAAGAACAATTGAGGGAAAGAATGCAGAACAATGTCATACATTCACCCCAGAATAGAGATCTGGGCCTAAATCCATCGTTTTTTGCTCACCATACTATTCCAGTTTGGACCGAGCCATGTGCAAATCAGTCTTGAACCTCAACCAATGGGAACAGTCCAGTGCGAACTGCCACACTAGGTCCTCCCAGGACTGGAAACAGCCCTAATCTGCCAGGATAGATTGACTCCAGTACCATGAAGAGCACGGGACACATGTCTGGGCACACCCGTCCCACTCGGGGTGACAAATCCAAATAGAACAAGTGATGGACGGAATGATGATGGATTCAACCCAGATCTGTGACTGAGGGTGAGTGTCTCAAAAGTTTAAGCGCTCCGTCCATCATCTCCTTGTGTTTGCTTTGTTTGCCTTAAGTTGGCAGGGTATGCCCAGACTGGGGTCCCTTCCTCACTTTGCCACTGGATTCAAGCTAGCCTGGCTGATGAAGGGTGTTACCCAGAAACCAGTCCCAGGATGCCTGTTTCCAGTCCAGTGAAGACATGGTTTGGCAGTTTGGGCTGGACTGTTCCCATGAGGCACAGGCTCAAGACTGATTCGCATATAGCTGTGTCTGAACTGGGGTGGCAAAGTGGACTAAAGAACAATGATGGATTCAACCCAGATCTGTGACTGGGGGTGAGTGTCTGAAAAGTTTCAGTGCTCTGTCCATCATCTCCTTGTGTTTGCCATTAAATGTTCTACCAAGTCTTTGTGGCATTGGTTTAGTGATTTAGGAGTAACCATGTGAGTTGCACCTTTTTCCTAGGGCAGGGTGTCATTCGTGCCCCTTAATGGTTTGCACATGGTACACCTCCCCGATCGGCATCCGAGCCGATCGGGGAGGTACACCTCCCCGATCGGCTCGGATGCCGAACTTAGGAGTACCGACGGATAGAGCGGTGCTCCCCTTCTCCTGAGCCGTGGCCAGGTGGGGTGAGGTCTTTACCTCTTACAAGTTCGTAACACTTGAGGAGAGGGACGGATAACGATATGAACACCTAGTTGATCAGGTGATCTCTGTATCTGTTTTTTGAATTTGATTTTGTCTTCATTTTCACCTTTACATGCAGTAGCTACCAGTTAACATTTGGTCCTGAAGAAAGCAATGACAAATTAGTCAATGATTGCTGAAACATGTCGACCACTTAAAACATCCAGGCAGCCCATAATATAGTGGCTGTTACTGACTACTTTTTAATCATGGACAAGTGGGTAACACCAGAATAAAGTTATCAGTACCCCCTTATCCTTTTTTGGAATCACATTTTTTTCTTTACACTTTTTTGAGCACTGCAACATTAGTCACCACCTCTCTTTCTAAGTATACTCCTCACAACTTGAGTAGCGAGACCTCATTGTGACCCAACTGATCGGCGGTGGGTTTCCTTTCACCATCTGGACCCCCGTCCGTGAAAGTTTAAGGGCTTTCCTGAATGTGGTCGTGTGGGAAACCCAAATGATGAAGGGCGGTTTCGTGTGGTGACTGATGGGCATCCTCTCTTGATCATTGTGGGGATGACCTTAGCTAGAGATACATACATTTTCAGGTTGCCTTCAGTGTTTTTGCACCTTGCGTACTTTTCCCTTTTAGACCCTCCAGTATAATGTGTTGTTAGCGGCTACAACTCCCCACCTAGTGTAGTGGTGTGGGAGGAGCTGAGGTGTTTTAAGGTGAAGGGATGCCACAAAGTGTTCCTAGTGAGTGAACAACCAAAGTGCATCTCAATCACCTCATACAACTCGGTCTGGCCGACAAGTGCGAGCGCTTCGATGCCTTTTTGAACAGATATGATATGAATATTGTTTGTATTTTCTATTTAACCCGTTTACCACGGCCGTTATTTCGGTGCAGTGCGGGCGTTCTAAGGAGTGGGCGGTGCCGCGTCGGCCGTTGGCCATTTGCAGCACCAGCGAGGTAATGCTTGCGACGGCCAACGGCCGACTGGAGCACGGAAGGGGTTAACAATGAGGGAGATGTAGTGTCATGAGACCATGGGCGCTAGGATTCTTGCGGTCCTGGGCGGACTCAACTAGGAATTATGTGACTTGCTGGGAGGTGTTAAGGAGTGGTTATTAATAGTTATGACATAATACGAGTTCAGTGTGGGATTGTATAAAGATGAACAATCCAGAGCTACGTGTGTAGTGTATTCCTATGCAGGCTGGGGAGGATGCTACACACACAACCTCAATTGCTCTTCATTGAAAGACCAGACAAAACTAAACACCAGCAAACAATATTCACAATCAAACATTTGCAGTTCCACGGCATCAATATATGCCCAGATTAAGAAAGGCAACAGATTTGAAGGGATCTTGAAGGGAAGTGAAGAATTTTCATGTTACGTTTTTTAATTATATCAACATTAATATGAAAACATGCAAATGCTGTTCACTGTGTATTATTCATGTTTAGATTGACCATAGTTCTTGTAGGCCTGCTTTTAAAATAGCTATCGTTCGTTGCCATCTTGCTTCATGACATGATTTATTATCTCTATGCAAAGCTGAAGTCCAAGTTAACAACACCATGTTCTTTGCTGCCTTTCTCTTTTGAAATGATTTCTTTTACCGTGATAATGATGGAATGTTAGAATTGGTTGTAACAGTAAACCTGCAGAGTACAGGCTGGTCTAATGCATTGTGTTTTGTTGCAGATAAATGTACGGTTGAAGGACGCTGAGAAAACATGCATTTTAGAGGAACCTGGGAAACAAATAAGCTCAAGACTGTATCTTTCCACTCTAACCTGAATAGGTTGCTTCATGGGAACTATGTGTAGGTGAAGCAAATGTCAGAAGTGTGTGATTTAAGCTAATGCAGAGTAGATTGCAGCAGCAGAACACACCAAGAGATGCTTGCATAAAGCTTGGAGCAGAGTAGGGTAATCCAAACGCGGCTGCTACCTCCCACCCACAGTGGGGCGGGTGGGGGCGAAGGGGAGGGGGTAGGGGGTGATCAGGTAAAAAATAAATTTTAAAAATCCAGTCACCACCCACACACCAGGTTTATGGTCCTATAACACTACTGCATGAAGCACATCAGCCAGTTGAACAGGAAAGGAGGAGGAATCTCAGTTGTCCTCCGCTCATTCCACCCTCGTACTTCTCAGCACATTAAGTTCTTCACCTCTTACAAGCTCCTCTCCTTTCTTTAAGCAAAGTAGACAAGTCTCCTTTCACCCAATGTACTTATAACTTGCAATAAACCCAGCCTTCTTCTCTGAGGTGCCCAGGATCATGTCAACGGGGTTGACAAGCTATGCGAACATCTTCCATGACTACTTTCAACTCTCATGCAATGAAGGGACCAAGTCCCCAAACATTGCCTTCTCCAAACTGCTCTGCACTATCAACATCCGGGAACTCACTAAAGATATGTTCAAAAGACTAGAAATCGGGTTGGTGTGCTGTGTAAGTGGGAAAGAGATGTCCCTAACGGATAAGAACCCTCACTCACCCAAGGGTGACATGCTTCATCACTGGGCTCCCTCCGCACATCGGGCCCAAATGATCCCTGATGTGGGCTACAACTCCCCACCTAGTGTAGTGGTGAGGGGAGGAGCTGAAGTGTTTTAAGGTGAAGGGGTGCCCCAAAGTGTTTCTAGTGAGTGAGGATAGAGTTAAAGCAACAAAGGACAGAGACCCTGACCTCACTGTATACTCAACTGAGGACTGACTTGAGTGAGCCGAAGCGGCTGAAGGATACCTTATGGCTATAGAGGGTATAAGTCTGTCTCCTCCCACAGATGGAGATGGTGGATTAATGATCAATACGTTTGGAAATGGCCAGTATAGCCACATTATTATATTACAGATGAGTATGGTATACATCCATACAGAGTGACTTACATTTAAATTTGGTCCTGACGAATGCTTAGGAACTCCCTTTAGAGTCCATGAAAGGCAGAAACATGTTGACCTCTGAGAGAGGATATTTGTTCTGAACCCACCACCTTCTGTTGTTTTGACTCTATCCAAGGACACTACCTAATAACATTATTTGAGCCCTTGAGATAGTTTTATTTTTCCCTGCACTTTTCACTGCACTCTGTCCATCACTCATTAGGTCAACTTTGTGGCATCCCTTCGCCTTAAAACACCTCAGCTCCTCCCCTCACCACTACACTAGGTGGGGAGTTGTAGCCCACATTGGGGGCCATTTGGCCCGATGTGCGGAGGGAGCCCAATGATGAAGCATGTCACCCTTGGGTGAGTGAGGATTCTTGTCCGTTAAGGACATCTCTTTCCCACTTACACAGCACACTAACCCGATTTCTAGTTTTTTTAACATATCTTTAGTGAGTTTCCAGATTTAGATAGGGAGTGATATGTTCCGTGTTGCTCTCCCTTGGATCATATGTGTGGTATTATACACTATCAACATCACACAGACATCAAACTTCAATAAACTCTAAATGAAGCACTTCAGACTATATTTGCTTTGCCAAGGTAAACCTTACCTGGCACCCACTTAGACAAAATAAATTAAATTAATTTAATTAAATTGATTAAATTAAATTAATCATTCTCCCATCGACTTTGACCTGCTACTTACCTCGCCCACTCATCATGGACAACTGAAGCATTCAAAACAATTGACGGGGCCATTCAAGAATGTATCTGCCAGTACACTTGATAAGAGCCTAATGTTCTGAGCCGCCACTTTCAACCTCAAAGCCACCTTTGAGAATGCCTTATTGATTGACTAAGCGCTCCCCACCAATAGTTGTCAAAGAACCAGTAATGTGCCAAATGACACTGCTCCAGACCACAATGTACCTAGACAAGATGACCTGGTGTTGTTCTTCTAGTAAAAATGCTTTTATATTAGATATAAATCTTAATTTATAATTCTCTGATGCTGTAAGCACACTATGAATTAGCATCACAAAGAAGACAAATCGTTCAAATATATAGATTTAAATGCATATTTAGGAAGGAAGCAGACTATACAATTGGGTGGCATGGAGGGGAAACCTTAGGCCAATATAAGTTGGTGTTTTTTAGAGCTCATACCATGTATTGATGAGGCATTTGTGAGTTGAGACTGTTATTTGTAACTTGATTATCCTATGGATATATTAAAACTGATCTCTACTGCTGCTTAGCCCTGAAGACATTTCGAGGGAACGAAACGCGTTGGCTGCAAGAAAAAGAATTGGATATTTCACAGTCACCTTTTACGTCAAGAATTAGATCTTAAATAAAGGGATACTTTTGGATGAAAGAACAACATCATATCATCTTGTCACATTGGTCTGCAGCAATTTCATTTGATGCATTACTGATTTTCTTTTTACTACTATTGGAGGGGAGGGCTGAGTTTATTAATAAGTTATTGAGTAAAAAGACAACCTTAGGCTGACTTGAGAAAAGTGATTGTGGTTGTTGATCCCTTAAGTGCTCGTGTACCTCGTGTAAAATGGTAATACGTATGATGTATATTGATAGTGACATGACCAGTCCTCTCTAAGTGCCTCAAGTGCCAATCACCTTTGAGAACATGCTGCTGAGACTCAGTGACATATTCCACTTGACAACAGATGCACATTCCCCATTTAAATCTCTCCCTGAAAATAAATCCCTTTGCGTCATGGTGCTGCCAAGTGCTTAAAAAAACACATGTGCCATCAGTCAAAAGGAGAAGTAGGGACACTTACAACTGCAAGAGAACAAAGTCAACCTAAATACTCTTCACAACCAGTTGGCGGCTCAATACAAAGGCGAACGCCTCCAATCATGCATTGTATGGTCTCCAAACTAGACCCTCTTAACATGCTCTTTAGGGGAAGTCCACAGCCATCAACAATTTCAAGACCAAGAGTGACAACCTCAGATGTACAGACAACACAACAGCACCATATATTTGTCAAGATCAGACAGATACTCTCACTCAAAAAGCCCGACCTCAGTCCAGATGACCTTGCAAAGCCCCAGCCCAATCACTCACCTTCCAGTCCAGGCAGTCCCTAACCAATCAAATGAAAGCTCAAGAGCAGCAGCTTCCTTCAGGACTACCAGTCTAACTTCAGGGCACAGCACATCACAAAGACAGAGACATCCATTTTAGTAGGTGAAAATACACCAAATATTCTTACCTCCAGAATGGGCTCTTTAATGACACTCTGCCTTGATTCACATTCGTCCAGATGAATTATCCACGTCAGAACCATAGCCTCTGGCATTCCCCAAGTCTCCATCCTCTAATCAGTGACCATCAAACTATATATGGAGTCTCTTTGACTCCTGCTTGTTGGAAGGACATCAAACACACAATAAACTCTACATTCTCCCTTTTAGTCGAAGTGAATCAAGTTACCAAGGGTGCATGCAATATCTTATGATCCTTAGGCCAAATCTTCACCTATTTTGGTTTCCCACTGAGAGTATAGCCACCATTATTGTGGTCCTTTTGTGTCTTGATTATGTAGACAATCTTTGCATAAAATCTCCTCTCTATGTGCTGCACGGGCACCAGAGAATCAAACATAAAGAAGAAAGTCAACTCTTGAACCTTCATATACAAGACCGTATGTCATTGGCCCTCGAATTCTTACTCTGGCTACCAGTGGCTCGCCATATGAAATGTAAAGCTCTCTGCATTGACCATTGAGCTATTAATGGTACTAGACCACTCTTTCAACATAACATCCCCAAACACCGCCAGATATGATGCTCCATTCTAGATTGTCCCAACTCCGAATCACTCATTACTTCAGAAAACCTGGTACTGGTGGGAACTCTTTCTCTGTTCAGATGGAACTTGATTCCTTTCCAGTATAAGAAAAATCCTTAACCATACTGAATTCCGAGAGACATTAAGTCTGTAGCTGTCTATGATCACATCATGCTTCTGAGCTTAGACCATGCTGAAGAGAACAGTGTGTACCACATGTGCCACCATTCCGCTTTGACTCTTCTTGCACTCCATGTAAAGATTAAGTGCAGCTTCAAGTTCAGCACAACTTGACTGAATAATGTCTTCAAACCACATGCACTTCACCTGAAGCCTCCCACTATGGTCACACTGCATGCCCTCACACTTTCAGCCAGTGACTTTGAAAGGGTTTCCCGGTTACCTGATAAGCAAAAAGGTACTTTACGTGAAGGATTCTTGTGATAACCTTGATAATCTGGTGGACCGCCATGACACGATCCAAGCCTCTATGGCAAAGGCTTACCCCAAGCTTAACCGCACAAAGAAAGATGAAATTGGTTCTCACTGCACGTGACAAAAACAAGCGCAAAGCTGTCTCTCAACTATGCATTTTAATAGCTTTACTCCATGGCTCGCTGATGCATGCCTTCCTCAGCTTCAGGACTTAAAATTGCTTTTGAGGAAATTTGATGCAAACTGGAGAACTTCCTACCAGAATCAGACTACAGAACCGCCGCCATGCTTTGGTCCTATGCGGCCTCAATGCCGCTCTCAAAGAGCTTCCTCCATCAGGTGCCTGCCTGATCAAAGGTCTCCAGAAATGTGTCAGAATGACAACCACACCCGATCCCTTCACTGGCTCACTCTGCGACCCTTCCTAGATTGAACCCCTGATTCGTCATTTACAGAGGAGCCACATCGGTACCTAGCACCCAAGAGTAAGACCTTTGTGAGCTCACCTCTAACCAGAAGCTGTCGACTTGAAGCCACAGAGTTCAGAAAGGAGGAGAGGAGGTCTCAGTCCTTTTTCTGCTCCTTCTCTATGCTCTGGAACTCCATCCCTTCTGGAAAGAACTGAGGACCCACCACTTTGTAGAACATGTCATCAAAATGTGATCCCCTTAATGAAAACGCACTTCCCCCTTCCTCGGCTACTGCCGGTGGTTCTTCTCGTCTTGCACAGGAGGTCCAGTCATCTCTGTAAACATGGCTCACCTCCTCCAGGGCTCCTTCTCCTCGATACCCATCCTTGTAATGTACAGTCTTCTGCTTTGTACCCCAACCCTTGGAAGGCTCTTTCAGCCTTATTCATCAACGGGCCGTTTTGCGAGCCCCTAATAGCGATTCATAGCGAATCGCTATTAAGGACTTGCAAAACGGGATTCATGTAGGAATTGCATAAAGAAATGCGATTCCTACACATTCCTTATTTGCGATTAGCAAATTGCTAATCGCAAATAAGGAATAACTCCCCATTCATTCTTATGGGCCAAAAGGCCCATAGGAATGAATGGGGAGTATTCCTTATTTGCGATTAGCAATTAGCTAATCGCAAATAAGATAGCGATTTAAAGGGTGCCAGGGGTGTCCAAAGGACACCCTGTAGCACCCCTTAAATGCAAATTGAAACAGGTGTTGGGCACACACATGTCCAGAGGACATGTGTGTGTGCAACATGCAACTTAGAAAAATGCATTTAAATGCATTTTTCTGAGTTTTTGCTATTTACCGAGAGGTCTGACCTCTCGGTGAATAGCGGCCCAAAATTGCATTTTCGCAGTTTTAAAATGCTTCATGAATTGCATTTAAGGAATCTCAAATAGAGATTCCTTAAATACAATTCTTCGCTAATGTGCGAATTCTTAAATAGCGAATTTTGCATTTGGGATGATGAATCCCAAATGCAAAAATTGCACTCGCAAAAGGCAAGATTCTGAGAATCTTGCCCTTTGCGAGTGCAATTTAGCTTGATGAATCAGGCGGTTTGTTCCTTTGTAGCACGTTTTACACGATATCAATCTCATACGTAGCAGCTCAGGAGAAGTGTCAATCATGGGGATAAGGGACGACATGGCATGCAACCATACTCAACCGCATGGCTGCCTCTACCATGGCTTCAGAGGAGCACGCCACGTGCAGACGTCACTGCGGCACTGACGTATTACAAAGACGTGGAGTGATGGGCAAAGGCCTGGAGGCAGCTGGGTTCAGGCACACTGGTGGACGTAAGCCCTGTCTGCATGGCAGTGCTGGGGGGCACTGGAAGACCCCCTCTTTGGGACACCACAGAAGCACACCTGACTGCAGTACTAGAGGGCACCAAGGGAACATCCCATACAAGTAGGGTGACCAACTGTCCGGGAATTTCATTGACAGTCCGTAATTTGGACCTCACATCCGTTGTCCGTGAGAATCCCTTTTACAGACGCCTTTTGTCCGTAAATGTGGGCCTTGCAGGGAGCAGAGGTGTTCCCCTGCGAGAGGCCTCAGCTCCCTGATGGGGCCGACTCACACTCCTCTGAGCACCAGAGCAGCCTCACCCCACCCATTGTCATTCTGTATGCGGCTGATTGTCATATACAGAATGACAATGGGCCAGTTTGAGCTGTTACAGCATGTGGTGGCCTCCTCCTGCCGCTGGTCTGGGGCAGGGCCTTCTGTCAGGGTTCGATGGCAGAAATTTACAAAACTAATGTACAAATTTCATGAAAAGAAGCTGGTGAAAGAAGTTAGAAAGAAGATATTATAGTTCTTACACAGTCTCATTATTTCAGAGCTGGCACATTTTTAATATTCTATACAACGAAGCCATAGTTGCTGATTCTTTTTTATTTATTTTATGCAACTAACAGTCATTGTCAAAGCCTATAGTCATGACTTGTTGTAGGTCTAATGTTACTGGATGCAATGATAGAAACAGCAAAATACCAGTCGGGCGGCACATTACGCTCAGCACGTATTTTTAGCTTAGGTGTTTTAAGCCACGCCCTTAATTACATCAGACACTCCCCTTGGAGAGATCCCCAGTTTTTTCATCCCACTTAAAGCCCTGGAAACAACACAGTGCACAGTCATCTTACATCCTCGCACTGTGCATAATGCATGACTTCCAAGTTTTCAGATTGCCTATGTGTAGGGGCATAGTGAACCCTCCCCACCCCAACCCTTGCTTTAGGAGCTACAGCAAGGGTGACGTTCTTTATGGGCCTCTTCTGTCTGCAACTCAGTAGACAAAGGCTCAGCTCATAATTAATGTGAAATGGTGAATTAGTGAATAAGTGAAGACATGGGTAAATGGCTGGATGGATTAATAAAAGGATGAATGGGTGAGTGAAAGCGTGAATGGATGGATAATGAGAGAAAAGATGGATGGATGCGTGAGTGGAAGGATGGATGATGGTGAATAGATGAATTTATGGGTGGAAGGGTAGATGGATGGGTAAAAGGGTGGATGGATTTAATATTAAAGTTAGTTCTGGCATCATTTGGAAAGGATTTGCTGCCAAGTTGAGCTATTTCGCAAGGGCAAAACACAGTGTAATCAAGACTATGTGCAACTTGACTTTATACTCCAAAAACAGTGTTCACAGTTTATACTTTGTTGACGTAGATTGAATTATGTGCATCTATATCCGTAATGCCGCCGGACCTCAGGATTGTCGGCTGATGGGCTGTGTAACTTCTGAAGGGATTAGCTAATTCGCGAATGCCCGCCGCTGGCCCCAGGGTTGTAGGCGCTCTGGCTGTGTCTTCACTGTGGTACAAATAAAGGTTTTTAAAAAATTTTACATTTTTTTTTTTTTAAAAAGGGTGGATGGATCAGTAAAAGGATGGATGGATGAGTGAAAGGGTGGATGATGGGCGAGTGAATGGGTGGATGGATGAGAGAAATGATGGATGGATTGATAAATTGATAAGTGAAAGGTTGAATGAATGGATGGATGGATGAGTGAAAGGGTGGATGTAAGGATGGACGAGTGAGTGAAAGGGGGGTAGATGGACAAAAGGATGGATAGATAGTGAAAGGAAGGGTAGATGGACAGGAAGATGGATCGATGAGTGAAAGGGTGGATGGATGAAACAGGATGGATGATTGAGTGAAAGGATGGATGAGTGATAGGGTCAATGGATGGAATCATGAGTGGATGAGTAAATGGATGAGTGGGCGGATGGGTGAAGGGTGGGTGGCTAAGTGAAAGGTACATGGAGGGAAAGGGAGGATGAATAGATGGATGAGTGGAAGCATGGATGAATGATTGGCAGAATGGATGGGCGAATGGGTACCTCGATGAGTGAAAAGAAGAATGTAAAGATGTATGAGTGAAAGAATGCATACATGAGTGAAAGGGAGGGTGGAGAGCTGGAGGAAAGGATGAATGGATGAGTGAAAAGTTGAATTGGTGGACAGATGAGTGACTGGGTGGATGGAAGAATAAGTGAAAGGATGGCTGGATGGGTGAAAGGGTACATGATTGGATGGATGAGTGAATGGATGGATGGGTGGAAGAGTGGATGGATGAGTGAAAGGATGGCTTGGGTGAAAGGGTAAATGGTTGGATTGGTGAGTGAAGGGATGGATGGGTGGAAGAGTGGATGGATAAGTAAAAGGATGGATTGGGTGAAAGGGTGGATGGATGATGGATGGATGAGTGAAAGGGTGGATGGAGGGATAGATTAGTGAAATGGTGGATGGAAGGATAGATGATGGATAGGTTTGCAAATGGTGGAAAAGGTTTGGATATGGATGGACACGCAAATGGAAGCACAGAATGAATGGTGAAAGACTGAATGATGGATGAAAGAATTAATAGATGACGGAATGTAAATTTGAAATGCTGGATATCAGGGGTTTGATGGAAGGATGAATGGCTAGATCCTTGGACAAGAGAGCTCTTCTGGGGAGGGTTGTGATGACGTACTTTGCTTTCTTTGTGCCATAAGAGCTTTAGTTCAAAGTGGGAGGTATTTAAATGTTCTGGCTACTCTTTTTCCTATGTGTTACTATTCTGTATTTGCTGTGTGCATATGTGTGGGATCTATACATCATGCATATGACATTTTGAGTGACACCCAACAGCTACTTGAATGTTTCACTAGTGATTGTAAATGTGTGCATGTTTAGTTTTAATGTTTAAGGTTTAAGAGAGAGCCTCACAGTGCCATGAGCTGTGTTTGAGATGTATATTGTGTTTGTACTAATAGGCGAGGCATTAAAAATAAACTATTTAAAAGTGTGTCGACAGTGCCTTCTTTAAGAAAGCTGCAGGGAAAAGCTCCTTTGTGACGTCCATCAGCTAGTGCAACTCTCTGTGAAGCCCCCATAAGCAAAGTCAGATTCCATATTTTAAGTTCCACTTGCTGAAATACCCATAATGCGTTCCCTATAGTGGGTTCATAACAGCAATCTCCCTTTAGTTCAACTATGTGTGCCGCTTTACATCTCACAATGGCACTCAGATATGAGATGCTAGTAACAAAGTCTATCCGAGCAGATCTTCCTGACCACTTCTCTCACCAAATATGCCTTCTCAGGACCATGACTTATAAACAAAATATCAGACTGGACAACCCAGTGCAGTAACCATATAAATAGATTATCATATGAAATGCCACAAAAAAGACCTGCACAGTTGCTCAAAGCTGCGCGCATACTGAAAAACCTGTGAAGTGCACGATTATCTCAACCGAATATAAACTTATTTTGACTTGTACTTAAGTGGTTGTCTATTTACTTACTTTTATACTATCGCACAACTTCCTCTGATGTGTCTATAAAACTTACCTTTTGTCCCGAAGTTTTGTCCTGAATTTTGACCTTCTGTCCTGAAATTTTGTCTTTAATTTTGACCCTTTGTCCTGAATTTTTACACTTACAGTCCTGAATTTGCACCCATGCCAGTTGGTCACCCTACATACAAGAGTGCCGGAGGGCGCCAGAGTTTTGAACAGCATTGACTGTGAAGCAGTGGAACAGAATCTGCCTTCAGATAGTGAGATACAAACTCCTGGTCCTGGCTGGTGTTGGGGATTGGCCGTCAGGGCGAGGGATTAGCGCCTGTAAGCGGTTGGACATTACTCCGCATAAACAGAGCAGAGGACATCTCCTCCCAGAACAACGTTTGACTTTGTGAAGAGTTCGTAAGAATGAAATGCCAGTGTTCAATGCTGCCCATCACTGGCCGCACGCTAAGACTGACGCACGGGTATATTACATGTACCATGATGCATTGCACGCGGAGGACTGGAACAGGCTTATGAACAGTGTGCAATGCACCCTCAGGTGTGGTGCGTCTATTCTCAGGCCATTCAACCTGTGTTCCTGAGGAGCTCCTCCTCCTGAAAGCACGGACAATTGCATTCTTTTTTTTATTTGAACACATAGTGCCAGCTACCCTTCTGCTCAAAACTGGGGAAAAACATGCTTTTAATGTAGCCTTCTGTGCATAAAAGTGCCCATGTTACCTACAATATAAATACTAAACCTCTGCCTTATGCACGAGCATTGCACTGGCTATAGTCGTGGACCTAAATAATGCCGTTTTTTTTGGCATGAAACTGCGCCCCAGTGCCACAGCGGTTCTGACGGACCCCCGCGACCTTGTTTCTACGGCAGGTGTAGGCACACCATAGCATGGTAGGACTGGGACAGAAAATAGACCTGGGCACGAAACGAAAAGTGCCCCCATTAGTGAATCACAGAGCTAAATAAGTGCCCTAGATTTGCAAGTCAGGACAGTTTCAACTTTAGAGACAAACTCTACAGGTGTTTTGTAAGGGACGGGAAATTGCATGCGTGTGTGCAGGCTGCAGGCAATGTTCGCGGCAATATCAGAGAAATCAATAATAAAAGCTGCTCCAGCAGACCATAAAACAGGCCCACGAACAGTCAAAAAGTGGCCGGCACTCTGAGCTGAGAGAGCAGCCATTGGGCACTGCCAGATCGCCCTATAGGCCAGTCTGACCTGTGTGATGGAGAATCCCTCACAGTATACACAATTCTAACCAGACCTAGGCACACAATCAGATAATAAACACAACCACAACCCGGAACACAGATGACTGCAGTGAGGAGACGTTACCACACACGCTGCTGATTACGCAAAAGATATGATTGCCGTTTTACTCCGGATCCCCCTCATGGCGCCTCCAACATAGTAATAACCAGTCCTACAGTTACTTTAAAAACCTCAAGTCCAGCATTTTAGGACTTTGTTTAGCTAACCTGGGATTTACTTCACCTGCAGCGCGGTTTATTCACTTTTCCATTCATCACTCAAAGAGCATCGCTGGGGCTAGCCGGGGAACCTTAGAACCGGCAGCCCGACGTTCTTTCAAGAAAATCCACCACAGATGCTGCTTAAGCCCAGCCACATTGGAATTATCATCAGCAGCGCGATTACAAGGAGTTATACTTCGCTATTCAGCCCTGGCGAAGTCGCAGAATTATTTTCCACATGCAACGAAACACGTGTCGGCTGGTTTCTGTTGTGGCATAATACAAATCGAATTACAGACAAAGCAACACTACTGCAGCCTGATTATGGATCATTCTTAATTTAATAAAATTGTTCACAAAATTTGGATACTGTTTATTATCTTGTTGTGTGCCTAGGTCTGGTTAGAATTTTGTATCTTGAATAGAGCCCGGGCCTGCCGGCCTCATAAAGAGCACGCGATGGCTCGTGGGACGCGCGGGAAGTCAGAAGGGAGGTTGAAAAGCCAGGTTAGCCCTCCCAAGATTTGAGCCTATGATATACATGTTGCACACAGCCGCTGCTCAACACGCTGAGCTATCTTGACGGCTCAGAGAGTGCTGGCAGGCGTGAGCCAGAGGTTTTCCAAGCACCACCACCCTTTCAGAAGCACCAACTTGTTGAACAGTCTCTCGGTTCCCCTGCAGTTGAAGCACAAGGGTTCCGGTAGGCCCTGGTCACCGCTGACTGACCCAGGCCCTACCCTCCCAGCCTCAAGAGGCACTTATCTCTCAGTACCCTTTCACACGAGGCAATCCTCCTCTGACTCTAGTGACAAGTGGGCGGAAAGAAGAAAAGAGTAAACGGGAGTTCAGAAACATTCCACAAAAGTGTAAACTTTATAGGAAGAGCGCGCGCCCTAATCACGGGCATAAATTAATACTTTCACTCAGCGAAGTGACCCCTGAGAAACGGGAGGGGGGAGTGCAATGACTGGAAACTGACGTAGAAGAGAAATGAGGCGTTAATATTTGTATTATGAGCATTTGGGTAGCGCACGACACTCAATGAATTGGCCATTGGGACAAAAATAGCAGGGCGTTTATTATGCATCTCAAAGGCATTACATGTTTTGCTCCCCTGAAGGATATTAGGCTGAACTGGTCCTGCCGGCATAAGAACCCACAACCTGCTGGTTAGAAATAGATATCTGCAGTATGACCTCAACCCACCGAGCTACCTCACCAGAACGCTCCCAGAAACGCCTCCCGAGGAAAATGAGAGCTGACACAAAGTTGTCGGGCTCCCTCGGGGTGTCCTTACCTGCAGCGGCAGGGGCATGCGGCTCCTCGGCTCCTCTAGGCACTCGCCTTCGGTCGCAGCGCCTTGACACCTCGGGCCCTAAACACAGCACCCAGACACATCCAGAGAGGCTGAGTCTTACCGGCTTCAGCTTCTTCTTTACACTCATCGTCCGCGCGCTGGGGCAGGAGAGAGCTGATGAGAGCGAGACCCTCCGAGCAGTGAAGGCTGAGCAGCCTTTCAGAGCAGGGCTCCGCCCCGCCCCTCCCTGTGTGCCCACGAGCAGCCCCCATCACAGCTGGCACGCGGCGCATCTTCCGAGGGCAGAGATGCGCTCATCTCCTGCACAGGGGCACACACGCAGTGCCAGCTAGCCGTCTACAGGGGGTGCCCCGGGTACGCAGGGGAGGCAAGCAAGTGTGATAGTAAGAAGAGAGGAGTAAAGAAGGCGCTGTGCTGTAATGCTGTGTGTCTGCACACCTGAGAGCAGAGGGACTTTCTATCACTAGCACACCCACTGAGACTGTGAAAGAACCATAACGAGCCTCTTTGAAGTTATCTCACAGGAAGTGAAGGGTGACACTGCTGTAGAGTTCAGATTTGTTTTCCACCCTGAGGGTGTGGGCAAAAATAGACGCCCCGATAGGGACCCGACTCAGCAGCTTTTTAGAACTGCTGGTGCTGAGCACCGGCAGGACCCGGACCACTCAAAGCTCTGATTCCTCGGTCACTAATTAAGCACCACTGGATAGAAGCACCTCTGTAACCGATAAACCTCTCTAGTGTTGGCACACCTGAGAGGGAGGGAGCTCCTCTATCACTGGGAAACCACCATAGTGTCGGCACACCTGAGAGGGAGGGAGCTCCTCTGTCGCTGGAAAACCATCCTAGTGTTGGCACACCTGAGAGGGAGGGAGCTCCTCTGTCGCTGGAAAACCATCCTAGTGTTGGCACACCTGAGAGGAAGGGAGCTCCTCTGTCACTGATAAACCTCCATAGTGTCGGCACACCTGAGAGGGAGGGAGCTCCTCTGTCACTGATAAACCATCCTAGTGTCGGCACACCTGAGAGGGAGGGAGCTCCTCTGTCACTGATAAACCCACATAGTGTCAGCACACCTGAGAGGGAGGGAGCTCCTCTGTCGATGGTAAACCATCCTAGTGTCGGCACACCTGAGAGGGAGGGAGCTCCTCTATCACTGGGAAACCACCATAGTGTTGGCACACCTGAGAGGGAGGGAGTTCCTCTGTCGCTGGTAAACCATCCTAGTGTTGGCACACCTGAGAGGGAGGGAGCTCCTCTGTCGATGGTAAACCATCCTAGTGTCGGCACACCTGAGAGGGAGGGAGCTCACTATCACCGGAAAACCATCCTAGTGTTGGCAAACCTGAAAGGGAGGGAACTCCACTGTCACTGGAAAACCATCCTAGTGTTGGCACACCTGAGAGGGAGGGAGCTCCTCTGTCACTGATAAACCTCCATAGTGCCGGCACACCTGAGAGGGAGGGAGCTCCTCTGTCACTCGTAAACCATCCTAGTGTCGGCAAACCTGAAAGGGAGGGAACTCCACTGTCATTGGAAAACCATCCTAGTGTTGGCACACCGGAGAGGGAGGGACCTCCTCTGTCACTGATAAACCTCCATAGTGCCGGCACACCTGAGAGGGAGGGAGCTCCTCTGTATTTATTATTTATTTATTTGATTTGTATCGCGCGTTATAGCCACCGGGGCCTCTAAGCGCTGGTTGTCCAAATTAACCAGTGGGGCTGAGCATCTTACTTGATCTTGGTGGGCGCTTAGTGGCTGCTCCATGCCTGTTTGAATAAAACAGTTTTTAGCTTTTTCCTAAAAGTCAACAAATTGCGCTCCTTCCTTAGATCTGGAGTCAATTTATTCCACAGAGCCGGGAGTGTTTTAGAGAAAGCACGTCCCCCCACCGTGGCCAGTCTAAATCGGGTTTGGGATAGAAGAGAAGCATCCGAAGAGCGTAAAGTCCTGCTCGGTGTATAGAGTGAAATTCTGGACTTAAGGTATTTTGGTGCATTTCCGTACAGCGTCTTATGCACTATGCACAGTCCCTTGAAAACTACTCTCTGCCGAATTGGGAGCCAATGAAGCTCCTGCATCAGCGGGGATGAGTGGGTCATCCTGGGTTTCTTATAGATCAACCTGGCCGCGTCGTTCATAACCCCCTGTAGCTTATCCAGCAACCGCTGGGGTAGCCCTATGTACAGGGAGTTTCCATAGTCCAATCTGGCCAAGATGGTCGCTGAAACCACCTGTTTCAGGGTAGAGAACGATAGCAGTGCCGATATTTTCCTCAGTTGCCGCATTAAACCAATGCAGGTTCCTACTACAGACGTAACCTGTTTTTCCATGGATAGTTTCCCATCCAGGTGCAGACCCAAACTTTTGACTGCTACCGCTGGTTTCGGTGGTACACCCAGCTCTACCGGCCAGAAACTCTCGTTCCAGGGGTTGCCCGTGATGGAAATGGGCAACACTTCCGTCTTCTCCGGGTTAATTTTTAGGGAGTTTTTAGACATCCAATTAACCGTGGCTTTAAGTATGTCCTGTAGCCTGGTAGACGCTCCTGGCCCTTCCTCAAGCCGGATAATGATCTGGGTGTCATCAGCGTAGTTATAGACTAGACAGTCCATCCTATTCAGGAGGGCAATCAAAGGCTGCAGATAGATGTTAAAGAGCAGGGGCGACAAAGCAGAACCCTGTGGGACCCCGCAGGTAATAGGCGCGGAGGTGGAAAGCATGTCCCCCAGTTGGACTCTTTGTGTCCTGCCCTGCAGGAATGATGCAAGCCAAGCCAGGGCTGTCCCTCTGATACCAAAAGACCTCAACCGCGACAAAAGTTGTTCATGACACACGGTGTCAAACGCCGCGGAGAGATCTAATAGTACCAGGGCGCTAGGTGTTTTAGTATCAGCCCGACTCCTCAATTCATCCAGAATCGATAGCATGACTAGTTCCGTGCTATGATTAGCACGGAACCCTGCCTGATTGGCCTCCAACAGGTTATTACTGTCAAGATGTTTAGAGAGCGATACCAGCACATGCTGCTCGATTACTTTAGCCAGAAAAGGCAACTGGGAAATAGGACGGAAGTTCTTTAGACACTTAGTGTCCGAACCAGGTTTCTTCAACAAAGGGATCAATCGAGCCTCCTTAAATGCTAAAGGGACCTGTCCTGTGTGTAGAGAAGTATTCAGTAAATGCAAGACTTCTTCTTCCATGCCCGGGAGAGCTAGCTTAAATACTTCCGGCGGGCATGGATCCACCAATGAACCGGATTTAACTCGGTCCGTGATCTTGGTCAGTTCCTTCTGCATAATGAAAGGGAACTCAGCTAGCGGAGTGAGAACTAGCGGAGCAATATAACCAGGTGGGCTAGGACAGTCGAGGGTTATAGTTGCAGCGATTTCTCCCAGAATGTCGGAGATCTTACTCACAAAGAAGTCCTGGAACTTCTGGCAATCTTGTTGGGTGAACTCAGTGCTTTGCTCCTTGTTTGTCCTGAGTTCTGACAAAACCCGAAAGATTTCCTTCTGTGGATTCCTAGCTGCCACTATTCTCTCCTCGAAAAAGACCGCCTTTCTGGTTTGAATTGCTGATTTGTAGGACGCCAGGGAGGACGTGTAATCTTTCCTAGCAGTGGCGTCGTATTGCTTCCGCCACGCACGTTCTTTCCTCCTCACCCCACGTTTCATGTCACGTAGGGAGTCATTATACCAAGGGGCCCCCACTCCCCTATCCACCTTCTTCACCCTACGAAGGGGTGCCACCAGTTCAATGGCTCTCCCCAGTTTGTGGTGGAGATGTCCGCAAAGGGCATCGACATTGGCGCCCTGCTCCTTAAGTGGCGGAGACTGTTGTAAGAAAGACTTCATTCTGTCTCCGTCAAGATTTCTCCATTTTCGGGCCATTTTCCAACCTTCACCCAGCTTGGGCGGATGGCCGTTCAGAAGGATTTTACATTTTATTAATGAGTGATCGGACCAAACACATGGCAAAATCTCTGTGGCGTCCTGAGCTGGCATGGTAGTCCAAATTAAATCTAGCATGTGTCCCTTCTCGTGGGTCGGTCCATTCACCTGCTGGGTGAAATCTAAGGAGGAGATTGCCTCCTCAATTAGTAGTGCTGGACCTTCTTTAGGGGATTTCTCCCAGTGATAATTAAAATCACCGACGACAATCAATTTATCGTATCTTGACCGCAAATCCTGCAGTAGTCTAATAAACAGCACAGGGAAGTCCGGTGAAGCCCCAGGCGGGCGATAGACCACCAGGAACGCCACACACGCCGCCCCCAGTCTAAGTTTGACTCCTAAGATCTCAGCGCCCCCCATGGTTTCTGATAGAAATCTTTCAGCGCGGAGACGAGCTTGATAGAGGAGGGCTACTCCCCCTCCTTTTTTGGCTCCCTCCCTATTGAAGTGGAGTGCCAAATAATTGTCTGGCAGCGCCGCCACTAAATCTGGTATAGAGCAATCTTCCAGCCACGTTTCCGTGAGTGCAAGTCTGTCACTGGTAAACCATCCTAGTGCCTGCAAACCTGAAAGGGAGGGAACTCCACTGTCACTGGAAAACCATACTAGTCTTGGCACCCCGGAGAGGAAGGGACCTCCTCTGTCATTGATAAACCTCCATAATGCCGGCACACCTGAGAGGGAGGGAGCTCCTCTGTCACTGGTAAACCATCCTAGTGTCGGCAAACCTGAAAGGGAGGGAACTCCACTGTCACTGGAAAACCATCCTAGTGTTGGCACACCGGAGAGGGAGGGACCTCCTCTGTCACTGATAAACCTCCATAGTGCCGGCACACCTGAGAGGGAGGGAGCTCCTCTGTCACTGGTAAACCATCCTAGTGCCGGCAAACCTGAAAGGGAGGGAACTCCACTGTCACTGGAAAACCATCCTAGTGTTGGCACACCGGAGAGGGAGGGACCTCCTCTGTCACTGATAAACCTCCATAGTGCCGGCACACCTGAGAGGGAGGGAGCTCCTCTGTCACTGGTAAACCATCCTAGTGCCGGCAAACCTGAAAGGGAGGGAACTCCACTGTCACTGGAAAACCATACCAGTCTTGGCACACCGGAGAGGAAGGGACCTACTCTGTCACTGATAAACCTCCATTGTGCCGGCACACCTGAGAGGGAGGGAGCTCCTCTGTCACTGGTAAACCATCCTAGTGTCGGCAAACCTGAAAAGGAGGGAACTTCACTGTCACTGGAAAACCATCCTAGTGTTGGCACACCGGAGAGGGAGGGACCTCCTCTGTCACTGATAAACCTCCATAGTGCCGGCACACCTGAGAGGGAGGGAGCTCCTCTGTCGATGGTAAACCATCCTAGTGTCGGCACACCTGAGAGGAAGGGAGCTCCTCTGTCACGTCACAGAAAACCTCCGTAGTGTCGGCACACTTGAGAGGGAGGGAGCTCCTGTGTCACTGGTAAACCATCCTAGTGTTAGCACACCTGAGAGGGAGGGAACTCCTCTGTCACTGGTAAACCATCCTAGAGTCGGCACACCTGAGAGGGAGGGAACTCCTCTGTCACTGTTAAACCATCCTAGTGTTGGCACACCTGAGAGGGAGGGAACTCCTCTGTCACTGGTAAACCATCCTAGTGCCGGCACACCTGAGAGGGAGGGAACTCCTCTGTCACTGGTAAAACATCCTAGTGTCGGCACATATGAGAGGGAGGGAGCTCCTCTGTCACTGGAAAACCATCCTAGTGTCGGCACACCTCAGAGGGAGGGAGCTCCTCTGTCACTGGTACACCACACTAGGGAAGGCACACTTGAGCTCCTGACAAACCTTCCTAGTGTGGGAGCACCTGAGAGGAAGGGAGCTCTTCAGTCACTCATAACCCATCCTAGTGTCGGTACACCTAAGAGGGAGGGAGCTACTCTGTCACTGGTAAACCATCCTACTGTTGGCACACCAGAGAGGGAGGGAACTCCTCTGTCACTGGTAAACCATCCTAGTGTCGGCACACCTGAGAGGGAGGGAACTCCTCTGTCACTAGTAAACCATCCTAGTGTCGGCACACCTGAGAGGGAGGGAGCTCCTCTGTCACTGGAAAACCATCCTAGTGTCGGCACACCTGAGAGGGAGGGAGCTCCTCTGTCACTGGAAAACCTTCACAGTGTCGGCACACTTGAGAGGGAGGAAGCTCCTCTGTCACTGGTAAACCATCCTAGTGTCGGCAAACCTGAAAAGGAGGGAACTTCACTGTCACTGGAAAACCATCCTAGTGTCTGCAAACCTGAAAAGGAAGGAACTTCACTGTCACTGGAAAACCATCCTAGTGTTGGCACACCGGAGAGGGAGGGACCTCCTCTGTCACTGATAAACCTCCATGGTGCCGGCACACCTGAGAGGGAGGGAGCTCCTCTGTCACTGGTAAACCATCCTAGTGTCGGCAAACCCGAAAGGGAGGGAACTCCACTGTCACTGGAAAACCATCCTAGTGTTGACACACCGGAGAGGGAGGGACCTCCTCTGTCACTGATAAACCTCCATAGTGCCGGCACACCTGAGAGGGAGGGAGCTCCTCTGTCGATGGTAAACCATCCTAGTGTCGGCACACCTGAGAGGAAGGGAGCTCCTCTGTCACGTCACAGAAAACCTCCGTAGTGTCGGCACACTTGAGAGGGAGGGAGCTCCTGTGTCACTGGTAAACCATCCTAGTATTAGCACACCTGAGAGGGAGGGAACTCCTCTGTCACTGGTAAACCATCCTAGAGTCGGCACACCTGAGAGGGAGGGAACTCCTCTGTCACTGTTAAACCATCCTAGTGTTGGCACACCTGAGAGGGAGGGAACTCCTCTGTCACTGGTAAACCATCCTAGTGTCGGCACACCTGAGAGGGAGGGAACTCCTCTGTCACTGGTAAAACATCCTAGTGTCGGCACATATGAGAGGGAGGGAGCTCCTCTGTCACTGGAAAACCACCCTAGTGTCGGCACACCTCAGAGTGAGGGAGCTCCTCTGTCACTGGTACACCACACTGGGGAAGGTACACTTGAGCTCCTGACAAACCTTCCTAGTGTGGGAGCACCTGAGAGGAAGGGAGCTCTTCAGTCACTAATAACCCATCCTAGTGTCGGTACACCTAAGAGGGAGGGAGCTACTCTGTCACTGGTAAACCATCCTACTGTTGGCACACCATAGAGGGAGGGAACTCCTCTGTCACTGGTAAACCATCCTAGTGTCGGCACACCTGAGAGGGAGGGAACTCCTCTGTCACTGGTAAACCATCCTAGTGTCGGCACACCTGAGAGGGAGGGAGCTCCTCTGTCACTGGAAAACCTTCATAGTGTCGGCACACTTGAGAGGGAGGAAGCTCCTCTGTCACTGGTAAACCATCCTAGTGTCATAACATCTCGGAGGGATGAAGCTCCTTCGCAACTGGAAAACCATCATAGTGTCGGCACACCGGAGAGGGAGGGACCTCCTCTGTCACCGATAAACCTCCATAGTGCCGGCACACCTGAGAGGGAGGGAGCTCCTCTGTCACTGGTAAACCATCCTAGTGCCTGCAAACCTGAAAGGGAGGGAACTCCACTGTCACTGGAAAACCATACTAGTCTTGGCACACCGGAGAGGAAGGGACCTCCTCTGTCACTGATAAACCTCCATAGTGCCGGCACGGTGCACAGACATAATATCGACTACACAATATCGAATGGATAAAATATCGAGTAAAAAATATCGATTATGATAAAATATCGATAACAAAAATATCGTTGTGAAAAATATCGAGTACAATAATAATAATAAAATATCAAGTACAAAAATATCGACTCAAAAATATCGACATGACAAAATATCGATTATTAGTCAAAGGAAAAAATATCGATATAATGTTGAAAAAAGGTAAAAAATATAAATAAAATTTTATAGTAATATAAATTGTAGTTAATGTTTAGGAGCGGGATGTTGGGTTAATAGGGGATAAGGGTGGGGAGTAATTTAAAATATATAAATAATTAATATATGTTTTTAAATATTTTTATAATTTAATTAATTGGGAAATAATTATTAATAATTAGTTAATTTATTTATATAAATTTCTATACATTTTTATTTACTAATTAATTGGTAATTAAATATTATTAATTATTTAATTGGAAATAAAATAATTATAATTAGTTAATTAATTAATATAATTGGAAATAAATGTTTAAGTAGTAAATAATTGGAAATGAATTATAAATAATTAGTTAATTGAAAATTGAATATTATTAAATAGTCAATTGATTCATAGAATTGGTAAATAAATTTTAAGTAGTCATTAATTGGTAATCAATTATTATTAAATAGTTAATTGGAAATTGAATATTAGTAATTAGTTAATTAATTAATATAATTGGTAAAATAAATTTCTGTAGTTATTAATTGGTAATTAATTAATATTAATTAGTTAATTGGAAATTGAATAATATTATTTAGTTTTTTAAATAATATAATTGGTAATAAAATGTTAAGTAGTAAATAATTGGTAATTAATTATTATTAATTAGTTAATTGGAAAAAAAATATTATTAATTAGTTAATTAATTTATCTAATTTAGTTTAATTTGTGCATTACTAATTAATTGGTAAATAATATATATTAATTAGTTTATTACATTATTTAGAGTAATTGTTATATATATAAAATTGGTTATAGTTTGTTACATTATTGGGTAAAAAATCTTTCATAATTACATGACATTAATTACAGTTAATATGCTAAGATATTTTCATTGTTGTTATTGGTATAAATTGTATTTAATGTTTAGGAGCGGGATGTTGGGTTAATAGGGGATAAGGGTGGGGAGTAATTTAAAATTATTAATTAATTATGATATGTTTCTTATAAATTTTAATTATAAATTAATTGGTAACTATTAAATATAAACTTGTTAATTAAATCATATATTTTGGTACATATTTCTGATTTGTAAATATTTTTTTTATAATTAATAATAATTTAATTCAATAATTATTTACAAAATTTTTTTATTTAATAATTTTTCATTATTAAATATTTGTTTGTGAATATTAATAAAAATAATTACATTCTATTATTTACAGTTACTTAGCTCATATATTAACTTATTATTTATAGTTAATAAATAATTAATAGTTAATTAAATAATATTATTTACATTTGGGTACAGGAGGAATTTTTATGTTCTGGGTCAGTGTTTTCTCTTTAGGTAAAGGGGTATTTTTATGTTTCAGGGTCAGTTTTCTGTTTGTGGGTCAAGGGCTATATTTAAGGTTCTGGGTCAGTTTTTAGTTTGTGGGTAAAAGGGTATTTTGTGGGTTCAGGGTCAGTTTTCAGTTTGTGGGTAAATGGGTATATGTAATGTTCAGGGTCAGTTTTCAGTTTTTGAGTAAAGGGGTATTTTTAGTGTTCAGGGCAAGTTTTTAGTTTGTGGTTAAAGGGGTATATTTGTAGGTTCAGGGTCAGTTTTCAGTTTGTGGGTAAAAGGGTATTATTTGGGTTCAGGGTCAGTTTTCTGTTTGTGGGTAAAGGGGTATATGTAAGGTTCAGGGTCAGTTTTCAGTTTTTGGGTAAAGGGTATTTTTAGTGTTCTGGGTAAGTTTTTAGTTTGTGTGTAAAGGGGTATATTTGTAGGTTCAGGGTCAGTTTTCAGTTTTTGGGTAAAGGGCTATATTTAATGGGTCAGGGTCAGTTTTCAGTTTTTGGGTAAAGGGGTATATTGTTGGGTTCAGGGTCAGTTTTCAGTTCTTGGGTAAAGGGGTATTTTTTGGGTTCAGGTTCAGTTTTTAATTTTTGGCTAAAGGGGAATTTTTAGGGTTCAGGGTCAGTTTTCAGTTTTTGGGTAAAGGGGTATTTTTAGTGTTCAGGGTAAGTTTTTAGTTTGTGGGTAAAGGGGTATATTTGTAGGTTCAGGGTCAGTTTTCAGTTTTTGGGTAAAGGGCTATATTTAATGGGTCAGGGTCAGTTTTCAGTTTTTGGGTAAAGTGGTATATATTTGGGTTCAGGGTCAGTTTTCAGTTCTTGGGTAAAGGGGTATTTTTTGGGTTCAGGGTCAGTTTTTAATTTTGGGCTAAAGGGGAATTTTTAGGGTTCAGGGTCAGTTTTGGGTTTTTGGATAAAGGGGTATTTGTTAGGGTTCTGGGTCAGTATTCAGTTTTTGGGTAAAGGAGATTTTTTTGGGTTCAGGGTTAGTTTACAGTTTTTGGGTAAAGGTGTATGTTTTTAGGGTTAAGGGTCAGTTTTCTGTTTTTGGCTAAAGGAGAATTTTTTGGGTTCAGGGTCAGTTTTTAGTTTTTGGGTAAAGGGGTATTTTTAGGGTTGAGGGTCAGTTTCCAGCTCTTGGGTAAAGGAGTATATTTTTGAGATCATGGACACTTTTTAGTTTTAGGGTAAAGGGGTATTTTTAGGGTTCAGGGTGTGTTTGGGTATATGAAGTGTGAGAATTATTTTTATAAATATTACAAATATTTGAAATTTAGGAGTGACTAATAGTAGCTATTTTTTATGCTAATAATATTTTTTTGAAGTACTCAGCTAAAAATATACGCAAATAATATGTTTATAATATTTATACAATATATATAAATATTTGACAATTTTTACACAATAACATTATACTAAAGTAGCTATTCGAATTTATAAATGGTCAGTCTTCAACACCTTTCCAGATATTATTTTCACTTGAGTAGGAATAGTAAATAATAATTGGTCACTGTCCAGCAACTTCTCTGATAATACTTTGAGTGGAGTAGGAATAGCAATTATTAATTGGTCAGTGTCCAGCACATTTGCATATAAATTTATTTAGTGTGTTCTTATATTACAAGACAATGCAAAATGGATGTTTTCACAAATCTTTATTACATTTTTTTTAATTTTTCATGTGTAATACAATACAATCACTATCAAATATAACATAATCATTTTTGGAAATGTTGTATTTGCAGAATAATACATCATCATTTATGTACATGTTTTATTTTGTCAAACAATAATTTTTCACAACATGTATTTATGTCAAAACTAAATCTTATTATCAATCACTTTCTGTTACAAGTATTTCTATTGAAATAAATAAAATACCAGTAATTTTTCTGTTTCTACCATTTACATTTAATAATGTTAATATTATATATTAATATTATTAAATATGTATTTTTAATATTTACATTTGTATACAGTAACATGACATTTATTATATTTGCTCAAGATATGGAAATACAAATTAACAAATTTTTTTCCACATATTTATGACAATGTTGTTTTTAAATTATACATATACATATATTATGTTGTAAAATTATTAACTGTAAAGGGGAATAATATGTTTAATAATAATATCTGGTATTGGTAAAAGATTATTTATGCAATTATATACTTTTATAATACTTAGACATTATTATACATTTTTTATAATTAATTAATAAAAATAATAACAAATATTTTTATTATTATTATTATTAATTAATTAACTTAAACATTTATCTTTTATTTTAAGACATACATATATTCAGAGAAATAATAATACATTATTTAAGGCCATTATTTATATAGTAAATGGTCATTATTTTTATATTTATAATAATAAATAAGTAATATTATTTATTATTATTAATTATTAACAAAACAATAAATAATGTTTAGTTATAAAGAAACACAAAATAATTTTTTCCTATAAATTTACACAAAATAATATTTTTGACATATATTATTTCTTGTGTTACATACTTATTTAATATTATTAATATATATTAAGTACTATATATTAATTAATATTAAATAAATGTAATATTTTTAAACAGTTTAAATTATAATGAGTCTACTGTATTAATTTGTTACAATAACAATGTGTATGTATTATATTTTTAGACTATAACATTGTATTTTCTATGATACCTTCTCAAAATTGGTTTAAGGGGACTACTTTTTTACCGCGTAAGGTTATTGCGCTTCATTCTGGACTGGAGAAGCTCGCGGTTGGGTGTTGCTTCGTGTGGAGAGAGGTAAGGTAAATTTTATATATTATTTATGACTGAGTGGTAATGTTTGAGGGTATATTCCAACTGTGTAGTGTTTTTGAGTGTATGTATGAATTGTTTATGTAGCGTTTAGGTGTAATGTCGTCGTTAGAGATGCGTCGTGTATGTTTTAGTTCTAGTGTTATTTGAATTGTTAGGAAATGTTTTCTTACATGGTTAAAGTTAATTGTGAGTGTATTTACAAATTTTATGGCCTATTTGTGGGTGGGTTTCGTTATGTATGTTTTTTTACAGGTTCCGGTTCCTCGCATGAAAACTACATGGAAGGAAGCGTGTTTTTTTTCGAAGATACTAATGTATGACTTATTATGGTTATATTTTTACGTGTATCTCCTATTTTTCGTGTTTGCCAGGAGCGGTTTTTACTAATTTTTACCTTTTTTCGGGTTTTTTGAGGGTTTCGTATTGGATTGATACATTGGTATGCGTCAACGTTTTTTTAAAAGTTGTGTGTATATCACTTTAATTAATAAAGTGTCCACACTACTGTTTTCGGGATTTCCTGGAGCGTTTATTTTATTTTTACATTATTTCCGGGTTTTTGATTGTTTCCCATATTGGATTTCTCTCACTTTGTTATGGATTGTATGGATTGTATTTTGCTTCATTACGTCTCTGTCATCTACAACAATTGTAAGTAATTTTATATTTCTATTTATTGGGTGGGAAATGTCGATCTTGATGTAATGTGTATGTGTGATGTAATTATAAATATTGCATATTTGTTCTGAAATAATTTACACATTTTTGTTAAGTTTGTAAAACAAATATGTATTATTTATAAATGTTTACAAATGTTTATGATTGTTATATGTACCATTATTGTAAGAACATATTAGTATATTTTGTTGACATTTTTATAGTAGGGTTTTAGCTATTATTGACAGCTATTCTAACCCTCTAGTTGTAGGGTATAGTGTGACTTGACTTTGCAGTAGTCGGAACATTTGTTTAGTTTGTTTACTTAGTTTTGGACCAATTTGGGTCACTGATTGGTCCATTCTTAGTTCTTGATAGCTTTGTTCTTTTATCAAAGCTTGTAGTAGGTTATGGAATGTGGGTCTTGTTCTGCTTGTGGTAGCTTGGAAAGCATTATGCCACCCTTCTACACTGTTGTTGGTTTTTGCCTCTTGGTTTAAAGTACTAAGATAGACATTCCACCAAGGGATTTGGAATTTGGGTTGGCGTCGATGTCCAGATCTGTGCAACCTTCCCACCCAAGTATCTTCGAAATAATCCAGTAATGGGGTTAGTTTATCTTCATTTCTCTTGTAATATTTGCTGTCAATTAATAAATTATAGTTTTCTGCTACATCGGTAACAGGAACGTAGGCCAGTGCTATCAATTTTTTAATTTGATAGGCAAAGGTGCTATCTGTTGAATACAAAATACTTAAAGTTGATTTTTGGAGATGTCTCCATATGCTCTGATTGAAATGATAATAACAACCCTGGATTGCTGTGTGGGGAAAAAATTTCAAAATGCTATTAATCATAGCTAATTCGAAATCAATAATTATTTTTTATGGAAAAGAATTATTGATTTCATTTTTTAGAACATTTAATATTTCTGTGTAAGTGTTTTGCTGTTTGTTTGGTAGCAAACAGTAAATGAAAGGGATGTTATAGTTATGGTATAACCCGTGGATGGAATAGAGTTAATAAAAAGGTTTTGGGCATGGTTTAAATGTTCCATCCATCATCCATTGGGGACACTGTTGGATTTTTCTTAAATTACTTGCAGTTGCAAACATTATGATTCTGTTTGTACTGCTTTCATTGTCAAAAAGGATAAATTTGTCTTTATTGTGTGTGATGGACATTTCTGGTGAAATAATAATTTCCTCAAAAGTAGTTGGGTTGGGTGGAGTTGTGGAAGTGCGTCTTTTAGTGTATGCAATTGTGCGTTTTAGGGAGTCAATAGAGGGTAGTTGACCTGAAGCATGGGCTGGTACTTTCAACAGTTCCTCTTTAAGGATTTGTGTTGTTGGTCTATCACTTTGTGTGCTAGTAGTCTTTATACTTTCTAAAGCATCTCTTATTTCAATTTCTGTGACATTGGGGGGATGATTGTGTTCTCTGGTAAATAGCACATTAGTTTCCTCTGTAGTAGCCCTTCCATAACATTTGTTTGAGTAATATTTAGTACATTTCCAAAAAACCTTTCTACCACTTTGTCTTTCCTGACTATAAACATAACCCATATAACATAACAGTAATTAATTTTTTTGTGACATTACAAATTCTGCACCTTCTGTCATTTTGTTTTACTTGTTCTAGGAAAGAGTAGAAAAAAACAAAATCAAATAACATATATTTCACTTAGTGGTGCAAACATAATTAATGTTCTATTTATACTTACGTTTACTAAATGTAGTAATCACAAATGCAGAACTGTATTTTGAAGGACTTTCTTGTATGTATGTCTTTATTTACTGTTGGTATGAAAATATAGAAATGCTAAGTTAATGTTTATACATAACACACGTTTTTCCTAGGAGAAAGCAGTTGTTCAATTTGCTTAGTACTACATTTGATGTCAACATTACATATACTTACTTGTTTAAATTGTTGAGTTGTAGTATTTGGTGGAGAACATCAAGGTAGTCAAGTTTAGATCTGTAGAGAAGATAGAATAAATACATGTCACATATTATAAAATTTAGTTTTAACCGTTGGGTATTTGGAAATATTTAAAAGTATACTAACTTCTAAATATGTACTTTTCTTTGCTGTAGGTAGAATAGATGTATGATGTATTCACAATATCTGTAGAGGAAATATAAAATAAATAACATGGTGTTAGGAACATGATTCTTTTTTTTTCTGAAGTTTTAGACAAATTGATGTATACTTACATTTTTTACAAGGGTAGTCTTGTCTTTTGGTATAGTTGATGTTGGATGTTTTTATTGGATCTGTAGGGAAGATGTAATATGCAAGATATGTTGTTTAGAAACTAGCATTTTAAATGTTGGTTGTTTACTAACAAAAACATATATACTTACATGTTTAATTAGTGTAGTTTTATACATTTGTAGTGTTGAAATCGGAAAATCCCTGAATATCTGTGAATAAAAAGTTTTAAATAAAGTATGAATCTTGTGAAATAGTGTTTAAAAACAGCTGTTGTTGTAGAACAGAGCATTAATATATACTTACTATCTTATTTTGCAGGGGAAGAAATAGGAGCAGTTATTAGGATTTTGTTTGTAGTAGTTTCTAATCGAAAAGTAGGAGGAGATAAAAATTACATAAGTGTAAGAGTTAGGAGATATAAGTAAAATAGTAGACTACTAATTTAGATTTTTAAATAATGCAATGTAACTTACTTGAATTATTAGCTAGCGAGCTGGATCTTTAAAGATGTTTGTTCAGGAACAAAATCTTCAGAGTGTTGGCATCTTCTTTCTATAGAGTTAGCAGCAGCAAATGGTAGAATGGATTGATCCCTTTTATAGTATGTGTATTTTGTGTGCTTGGATTTGATTGGTTGTAGGATGAAAGGAAGAATTGTATAGGCTAGTTTGAATTTTTTTTTAAGTTAATTGGTGTGTTTGTTGATGTGAGAATGGTGGTATGTGGTGGTTTCCGCATTAAAGCAGGTTAGTTGTAAAATAAAATAGATGTGTAAGTATTAAAATATAATGATAATTTTAGTTACATGTAAATATTCTATTTTAAATGATATAACGAATTTAATATAATGTATAGGAAATGATTATAAATAGTAATGTTATAAAAGTAACAGGTATTATATGTAAAATGTTTTTTATATAGAGCAATGACTTTTATAGACGATTAATATGGTATTTTAGACATGAAAGGGGACAAAAAAATAACTCGATATTTGTTTTGAAACGATATTTTTGTACTCTATATTTTAGTAGTCGATATTTTGGTAGTGTTAGGTGTAATTTCATGAACAACGATATATTAGTAGTCGATATTTAATAAGACGATATTTATGTACTCGATATTCTAAGTACTCTATATTTTTTAGTCGATATTTTAGTATTTTATGTAATAAGTATACAAAGTCGATATTTTTGTCGTCGATAATTATTCAACGATATTATTGCTAGTCGATAATGTGACCGTCGATAATATTTCAGTGATCCTGCCGGCACACCTGAGAGGGAGGGAGCTCACTATCACCGGAAAACCATCCTAGTGTTGGCAAACCTGAAAGGGAGGGAACTCCACTGTCACTGGAAAACCATCCTAGTGTTGGCACACCGGAGAGGGAGGGACCTCCTCTGTCACTGATAAACCTCCATAGTGCCGGCACACCTGAGAGGGAGGGAGCTCCTCTGTCACTGGTAAACCATCCTAGTGCCGGCAAACCTGAAAGGGAGGGAACTCCACTGTCACTGGAAAACCATCCTAGTCTTGGCACACCGGAGAGGAAGGGACCTCCTCTGTCACTGATAAACCTCCATAATGCCGGCACACCTGAGAGGGAGGGAGCTCCTCTGTCACTGGTAAACCATCCTAGTGTCGGCAAACCTGAAAGGGAGGGAACTCCACTGTCACTGGAAAACCATCCTAGTGTTGGCACACCGGAGAGGGAGGGACCTCCTCTGTCACTGATAAACCTCCATAGTGCCGGCACACCTGAGAGGGAGGGAGCTCCTCTGTCACTGGTAAACCATCCTAGTGCCGGCAAACCTGAAAGGGAGGGAACTCCACTGTAACTGGAAAACCATCCTAGTGTTGGCACACCGGAGAGGGAGGGACCTCCTCTGTCACTGATAAACCTCCATAGTGCCGGCACACCTGAGAGGGAGGGAGCTCCTCTGTCACTGGTAAACCATCCTAGTGCCGGCAAACCTGAAAGGGAGGGAACTCCACTGTCACTGGAAAACCATACTAGTCTTGGCACACCGGAGAGGGAGGGACCTCCTCTGTCACTGATAAACCTCCATAGTGCCGGCACACCTGAGAGGGAGGGAGCTCCTCTGTCGATGGTAAACCATCCTAGTGTCGGCACACCTGAGAGGGAGGGAACTCCTCTGTCACTGGTAAAACATCCTAGTGTCGGCACATATGAGAGGGAGGGAGCTCCTCTGTCACTGGAAAACCATCCTAGTGTCGGCACACCTCAGAGGGAGGGAGCTCCTCTGTCACTGGTACACCACACTAGGGAAGGCACACTTGAGCTCCTGACAAACCTTCCTAGTGTGGGAGCACCTGAGAGGAAGGGAGCTCTTCAGTCACTCATAACCCATCCTAGTGTCAGTACACCTAAGAGGGAAGGAGCTACTCTGTCACTGGTAAACCATCCTACTGTTGGCACACCAGAGAGGGAGGGAACTCCTCTGTCACTGGTAAACCATCCTAGTGTCGGCACACCTGAGAGGGAGGGAACTCCTCTGTCACTGGTAAACCATCCTAGTGTCGGCACACCTGAGAGGGAGGGAACTCCTCTGTCACTGTTAAACCATCCTAGTGTTGGCACACCTGAGAGGGAGGGAACTCCTCTGTCACTGGTAAACCATCCTAGTGTCGGCACACCTGAGAGGGAGGGAACTCCTCTGTCACTGGTAAAACATCCTAGTGTCGGCACATATGAGAGGGAGGGAGCTCCTCTGTCACTGGAAAACCATCCTAGTGTCGGCACACCTCAGAGGGAGGGAGCTCCTCTGTCACTGGTACACCACACTAGGGAAGGCACACTTGAGCTCCTGACAAACCTTCCTAGTGTGGGAGCACCTGAGAGGAAGGGAGCTCTTCAGTCACTCATAACCCATCCTAGTGTCAGTACACCTAAGAGGGAAGGAGCTACTCTGTCACTGGTAAACCATCCTACTGTTGGCACACCAGAGAGGGAGGGAACTCCTCTGTCACTGGTAAACCATCCTAGTGTCGGCACACCTGAGAGGGAGGGAACTCCTCTGTCACTGGTAAACCATCCTAGTGTCGGCACACCTGAGAGGGAGGGAGCTCCTCTGTCACTGGAAAACCATCCTAGTGTCGGCACACCTGAGAGGGAGGGAGCTCCTCTGTCACTGGAAAACCTTCATAGTGTCGGCACACTTGAGAGGGAGGAAGCTCCTCTGTCACTGGTAAACCATCCTAGTGTCATAACACCTCGGAGGGATAAAGCTCCTTCGCCACTGGAAAACCATCCTAGTGTCGGCACACCTGAGAGGGAGGGAACTCCTCTGTCACTGGTAAACATCCTAGTGTCGCCACACCTGAGAGGGAGGGAGCTCCTCTGTCACTGGTAAACCATCCTAGTGTCGGCACACCTCAGAGGGAGGGAGCTCCTCTGTCACTGGTAAAACACTCTAGGGGAGGCACACTTGAGCTCCTGACAAACCTTCCTAGTGTGGGAGCACCTGAGAGGAAGGGAGCTCTTCAGTCACTCATAACCCATCCTAGTGTCGGTACACCTGAGAGGGAGGGAACTCCTCTGTCACTGCTAAACCATCCTAGTGTCAGCACACCTGAGAGGGAGGGAGCTCCTCTGTCACTGGAAAACCATCCTAGTGTCGGCACACCTGAGAGTGAGGGAGCTCCTCTGTCAAGCCACTGGAAAACCTCCATAGTGTCGGCACACTTGAGAGGGAGGGAGCTCCTCTGTCACTGGTAAACCATCCTAGTGTCATTACACCTGAGAGGGATGGAGCTCCTTCGTCACTGGAAAACCATCATAGTGTCGGCACAACTGAGAGGGAGGGAACTACTCTCACTGGTAAACATCCTAGTGTCGCCACACCTGAGAGGGAGGGAGCTCCTCTGTCACTGGTAAACCATCCTAGTGTCTGCACACCTGAGAGGGAGGGAGTTCCTCCGTCACTGGCAAACCATACTAGTGTCGGCACAGCAAGAGAGGGAGGGAGCTCCTCTGTCACTGGAAAACCACCCTAGTGTCGTCACACCTGAGAAGGAGGGAGCTCCTCCGTCACTGGTAAACCATCGTAGTGTCGGCACACCTGAGAGGGAGGGAACTACTCTGTCACTGGTAAACATCCTAGTGTCACCACACCTGAGAGGGAGGGAGCTCCTCTGTAACTGTAAAAGCATCCTAGTGTCGGCACATCTGAGAGGGAGGGAGCTCCTCCGTCACTGGGAAACCATCCTAGTGTTGGCACACCTGAGAGGGAGGGAGTTCCTCTGTCACTGGTAAACCATCCTAGTGTCGGCACACCTGAGAGGGAGGGAGCTCCTCTGTCACTGGTAAACCACTCTAGGGGAGGCACACTTGAGCTCCTGACAAACCTTCCTAGTTTGGGAGCACCTGAGAGGAAGGGAGCTCTTCAGTCACTCCTAACCAATCCTAGTGTCAGTACAACTGAGAGGGAGGGAGCTCCTCTGTCACTGGTAAACCATCCTAGTGTTGGTACACGTGAGAGGGAGGGCGCTCCTCTGTCACTGGTAAACCATCCTAGTATCAGCACACCTCAGAGGCAGGGGGCTCCTTCGCCACTGGAAAACCATCATAGTGTAGGCACACCTAAGAGGGAGGGAACTACTCTGTCACTGGTAAACATCCTAGTGTCGCCACACCTGAGAGGTACGGAGCTCCTCTGTCACTGGTAAACCATCCTAGTGTCTGCACACCTGAGAGGGAGGGAGCTCCTCCGTTACTGGTAAACCATCCTAGTGTCGGCACACCTCAGAGAGAGGGAGCTCCTCTGTCACTGGTAAACCACTCTAGGGGAGGGACACTTGAGCTCCTGACAAACCTTCCTAGTGTGGGAGCACCTGAGAGGAAGGGAGCTCTTCAGTCACTCATAACCCATCCTAGTGTCTGTACACCTAAGAGGGAGGGAACTCCTCTGTCACTGGTAAACCATCCTAGTGTCGGCACACCTGAGAGGGAGGGAACTCCTCTGTCACTGGTAAACCATCCTAGTGTTGGCACACCAGAGAGGGAGGGAACTCCTCTGTCACTGGTAAACCATCCTAGTGTCGGCACACCTGAGAGGGAGGGAACTCCTCTGTCACTTCTAAACCATCCTAGTGTCAGCACACCTGAGAGGGAGGGAGCTCCTCTGTCACTGGAAAACCATCCTAGTGTCGGCACACCTGAGAGGGAGGGAGCTCCTCTGTCAAGTCACTGGAAAACCTCCATAGTGTCGGCACACCAGAGAGGGAGGGAACTCCTCTGCCACTGGTAAACCATCCTAGTGTCGGCACACCTGAGAGGGAGGGAACTCCTCTGTCACTTCTAAACCATCCTAGTGTCATTACACCTGAGAGGGATGGAGCTCCTTCGCCACTGGAAAACCATCATAGTGTCGGCACACCTGAGAGGGAGGGAATTACTCTCACTGGTAAACATCCTAGTGTCGCCACACCTGAGAGGGAGGGAGCTCCTCTGGCACTGGTAGACCATCCTAGTGTCTGCACACCTGAGAGGGAGGGAGTTCCTCCGTCACTGGCACACCATACTAGTGTCGGCACAGCAAGAGAGGGAGGGAGGTCCTCTGTCACTGGAAAACCACCCTAGTGTCGGCACACCTGAGAAGGAGGGAGCTCCTCCGTCACTGGTAAACCATCGTCGTGTCGGCACACCTGAGAGGGAGGGAACTACTCAGTCACTGGTAAACATGCTAGTGTCGCCACACCTGAGAGGGAGGGAGCTCCTCTGTAACTGTAAAAGCATCCTAGTGTCGGCACATCTGAGAGGGAGGGAGCTCCTCCGTCACTAGTGTCGGCACACCTGAGAGGGAGGGAGCTCCTCTGTCACTGGTAAACCACTCTAGGCACCCTTGAGCTCCTGACAAACCTTCCTAGTTTGGGAGCACCTGAGAGGAAGGGAGCTCTTCAGTCACTCCTAACCCATCCTAGTGTCAGTACAACTGAGAGAGAGGGAGCTACTCTGTCACTGGTAAACCATCCTAGTGTTGGTACACGCGAGAGGGAGGGAGCTCCTCTGTCACTGGTAAACCATCCTAGTATCAGCACACCTCAGAGGCAGGGAGCTCCTCTGTCACTGGAAAACCTCCATAGTGTCGGCACACCTGAGAGGGAGGGAGCTCCTCTGTCACTGGTAAGCCATCCTAGTGTCATTACTCCTGAGAGGGATGGAGCTCCTCTGCAACTGAAAAACCATCCTAGTGTCTGCACACCTGAGAGGGAAGGAGCTTCTCTGTCACTGGAAAACCATCCTTGTGTCTGCACACCTGAGAGTGAGGGAGCTTCTGTGTCACTGGAAAACCATCCTAGTGTCACCACACCTGAGAGGGAGGGAGCTCCTCCGCCACTGAAAAACCTTCCTAGTGTCTGCACACCTGAGAGGGAAGGAGCCTCTCTGTCACTGGAAAACCATCCTAGTGTCACCACACCTGAGAGGGAGAGAATTACTCAGTCACTGGTAAACATCCTAGTGTCGCCACACCTGAGAGGGAGGGAGCTCCTCTGTCACTGGTAAACCATCCTAGTGTCATTACTCCTGAGAGGGATGGAGCTCCTCCGCCACTGGAAAACCATCCTTGTGTCTGCACACCTGAGAGGGAGGGAGCTTCTGTGTCACGGGAAAGCCATCCTAGTGTCACCACACCTGAGAGGGAGGGAGCTCCTCCGCCACTGAAAAACCATCCTAGTGTCTGCACACCTGAGAGGGAGGGAGCTCCTCTGTCACTGGTAAACCATCCTAGTGTCATTACACCTGAGAGGGATGGAGCTTCTCCGCCACTGGAAAACCATCCTAGTGTCGGCACACCTGAGAGGGAGGGAGCTCCTCCGCCAATGGCAAACCATCCTAGTGTCTGCACACCTGAGAGGGAGGGAGCTTCTCTGTCACTGGAAAACCATCCTAGTGAGACCATACCTGAGAGGGAGGGAGCTCCTCTGTCACTGGAAAACCACCCTAGTGTCTGCACACCTGAGAGGGATGGAGCTCCTCCGTCACTGGTAAACCATCGTAGTGTCGGCACACCTGAGAGGGAGGTAAGTACTCTGACACTGGTAAACATCCTAGTGTCGCCACACCTGAGAGGGAGAGAGCTCCTCTGTCACTGGTAAACCATCCGAGTGTCGCCACACCTGAGAGGGAGGGAGCTCCTCTGTCACTGGTAAACCATCCTAGTGCCGACATACCTGAGAGGGAGGGAGCTCCTCTGTCACTGGAAAACCACCCTAGTGTCAGCACACCTGAGAGGGATGGAGCTCCTCCGTCACTGGTAAACCATCGTAGTGTCGGCACACCTGAGAGGGAGGTAACTACTCTGACACTGGTAAACATCCTAGTGTCTCCACACCTGAGAGGGAGAGAGCTCCTCTGTCACTGGTAAACCATCCGAGTGTCGCCACACCTGAGAGGGAGGGAGCTCCTCTGTCACTGGTAAACCATCCTAGTGCCGACATACCTGAGAGGGAGGGAGCTCCTCCGTCACTGGGAAACCATCCTAGTGTTGGCACACCTGAGAGGGAGGGAGTTCCTCTGTCACTGGTAAACCATCCTAGTGTCGGCACACCTGAGAGGGAGGGAGCTCCTTTGTCACTGGTAAACCACTCTAGGGGAGGCACACTTGAGCTCCTGACAAACCTTCCTAGTTTGGGAGCACCTGAGAGGAAGGGAGCTCTTCAGTCACTCCTAACCCATCCTAGTGTCAGTACAACTGAGAGAGAGGGAGCTACTCTGTCACTGGTAAACCATCCTAGTGTTGGTACACGCGAGAGGGAGGGAGCTCCTCTGTCACTGGTAAACCATCCTAGTATCAGCACACCTCAGAGGCAGGGAGCTCCTCTGTCACTGGAAAACCTCCATAGTGTCGGCACACCTGAGAGGGAGGGAGCACCTCTGTCACTGGTAAGCCATCCTAGTGTCATTACTCCTGAGAGGGATGGAGCTCCTCTGCAACTGAAAAACCATCCTAGTGTCTGCACACCTGAGAGGGAAGGAGCTTCTCTGTCACTGGAAAATCATCCTTGTGTCTGCACACCTGAGAGTGAGGGAGCTTCTGTGTCACTGGAAAACCATCCTAGTGTCACCACACCTGAGAGGGAGGGAGCTCCTCCGCCACTGAAAAACCTTCCTAGTGTCTGCACACCTGAGAGGGAAGGAGCCTCTCTGTCACTGGAAAACCATCCTAGTGTCACCACACCTGAGAGGGAGAGAATTACTCAGTCACTGGTAAACATCCTAGTGTCGCCACACCTGAGAGGGAGGGAGCTCCTCTGTCACTGGTAAACCATCCTAGTGTCATTACTCCTGAGAGGGATGGAGCTCCTCCGCCACTGGAAAACCATCCTTGTGTCTGCACACCTGAGAGGGAGGGAGCTTCTGTGTCACTGGAAAGCCATCCTAGTGTCACCACACCTGAGAGGGAGGGAGCTCCTCCGCCACTGAAAAACCATCCTAGTGTCTGCACACCTGAGAGGGAGGGAGCTCCTCTGTCACTGGTAAACCATCCTAGTGTCATTACACCTGAGAGGGATGGAGCTTCTCCGCCACTGGAAAACCATCCTAGTGTCGGCACACCTGAGAGGGAGGGAGCTCCTCCGCCAATGGCAAACCATCCTAGTGTCTGCACACCTGAGAGGGAGGGAGCTTCTCTGTCACTGGAAAACCATCCTAGTGAGACCATACCTGAGAGGGAGGGAGCTCCTCTGTCACTGGAAAACCACCCTAGTGTCTGCACACCTGAGAGGGATGGAGCTCCTCCGTCACTGGTAAACCATCGTAGTGTCGGCACACCTGAGAGGGAGGTAAGTACTCTGACAAGGGTAAACATCCTAGTGTCGCCACACCTGAGAGGGAGAGAGCTCCTCTGTCACTGGTAAACCATCCGAGTGTCGCCACACCTGAGAGGGAGGGAGCTCCTCTGTCACTGGTAAACCATCCTAGTGCCGACATACCTGAGAGGGAGGGAGCTCCTCTGTCACTGGAAAACCACCCTAGTGTCAGCACACCCGAGATGGAGGGAGCTTCTCTGTCACTGGTAAACCTCCGTAGTGCCAGCACACCTGAAAGGGAGCTCCTCCATCACTGGTAAACCATCCTAGTGTCGGCACACCTGAGAGGGAGGGAACTCCTCTGTCACTGGTAAACCATCCTAGTGTTGCCACACCTGAGAAGGAGGGAGCTCCTCCGTCACTGGTAAACCATCGTAGTGTCGGCACACCTGAGAGGGAGGGAACTACTCTGTCACTGGTAAACATCCTAGTGTCGTCACACCTGAGAGGGAGGGAGCTCCTCTGTAACTGTAAAAGCATCCTAGTGTCGGCACATCTGAGAGGGAGGGAGCTCCTCCGTCACTGGGAAACCATCCTAGTGTTGGCACACCTGAGAGGGAGGGAGTTCCTCTGTCACTGGTAAACCATCCTAGTGTCGGCACACCTGAGAGGGAGGGAGCTCCTCTGTCACTGGTAAACCACTCTAGGGGAGGCACACTTGAGCTCCTGACAAACACTCCTAGTTTGGGAGCACCTGAGAGGAAGGGAGCTCTTCAGTCACTCCTAACCCATCCTAGTGTCAGTACAACTGAGAGAGAGGGAGCTACTCTGTCACTGGTAAACCATCCTACTGTTGGTACACGTGAGAGGGAGGGAGCTCCTCTGTCACTGGTAAACCATCCTAGTATCAGCACACCTCAGAGGCAGGGAGCTCCTCTGTCACTGGAAAACCTCCATAGTGTCGGCACACCTGAGAGGGAGGGAGCTCCTCTGTCACTGGTAAACCATACTAGTGTCATTACTCCTGAGAGGGATGGAGCTCCTCTGCCACTGAAAAACCATCCTAGTGCCTGCACACCTGAGAGGGAAGGAGCTTCTCTGTCACTGGAAAACCATCCTTGTGTCTGCACACCTGAGAGGGAGGGAGCTTCTGTGTCACTGGAAAACCATCCTAGTGTCACCACACCTGAGAGGGAGGGAGCTCCTCCGCCACTGAAAAACTTTCCTAGTGTCTGCACACCTGAGAGGGAAGGAGCTTCTCTGTCACTGGAAAACCATCCTAGTGTCACCACACCTGAGAGTGAGGGAATTACTCTGTCACTGGTAAACATCCTAGTGTCGCCACACCTGAGAGGGAGGGAGCTCCTCTGTCACTGGTAAACCATCCTAGTGTCATTACTCCTGAGAGGGATGGAGTTCCTCCGCCACTGGAAAACCATCCTTGTGTCTGCACACCTGAGAGGGAGGGAGCTTCTGTGTCACTGGAAAGCCATCCTAGTGTCACCACACCTGAGAGGGAGGGAGCTCCTCCGCCACTGAAAAACCATCCTAGTGTCTGCACACCTGAGAGGGAGGGAGCTCCTCTGTCACTGGTAAACCATCCTAGTGTCATTACACCTGAGAGGGATGGAGCTTCTCCGCCACTGGAAAACCATCCTAGTGTCGGCACACCTGAGAGGGAGGGAGCTCCTCCGCCAATGGCAAACCATCCTAGTGTCTGCACACCTGAGAGGGAGGGAGCTTCTCTGTCACTGGCAAACCATCCTAGTGTGACCATACCTGAGAGGGAGGGAGCTCCTCTGTCACTGGAAAACCACCCTAGTGTCTGCACACCTGAGAGGGATGGAGCTCCTCCGTCACTGGTAAACCATCGTAGTGTCGGCACACCTGAGAGGGAGGTAACTACTCTGTCACTGGTAAACATCCTAGTGTCGCCACACCTGAGAGGGAGAGAGCTCCTCTGTCACTGGTAAACCATCCGAGTGTCGCCACACCTGAGAGGGAGAGAGCTCCTCTGTCACTGGTAAACCATCCTAGTGCCGGCATACCTGAGAGGGAGGGAGCTCCTCTGTCACTGGAAAACCACCCTAGAGTCAGCACACCCGAGCTGGAGGGAGCTTCTCTGTCACTGGTAAACCTCCGTAGTGCCAGCACACCTGAAAGGGAGCTCCTCCATCACTGGTAAACCATCCTAGTGTCGGCACACCTGAGAGGGAGGGAACTCCTCTGTCACTGGTAAACCATCCTAGTGTTGCCACACCTGAGAGCGAGGGAGCTCCTCTGTCACTGGTAAACCATCCTAGTGTTGGCACATCTGAGAGGGAGTGAGCTCCTCTATCACTGGCACACCATCCTAGTGTTGGCACAGATGAAAGAGTGGGATCTTTTCCGTCACTGGTAAACCTTCCTAGTGTTGGTTGCCACACCTGAGCGGGAGGGAGCTCCTCTGTCACTGGCAAACCTTTCCAGTGTCAGCACACCTGAGAGGGAGGGAGCTCTTCTGTCACTGGTAAACCACTCTAGGGGAGGCACACTTGAGCTCCTGACAAACCTTCCTAGTGTGGGAGCACCTGAGAGGAAGGGAGCTGTTCAGTCACTCATAACCCATCCTAGTGTCGGTACACCTGAGAGGGAGGGAACTCCTCTGTCACTGCTAAACCATCCTAGTGTCAGCACACCTGAGAGGGAGGGAGTTCCTCCGTCACTGGCAAACCATACTAGTGTTGGCACAGCAAGAGAGGGAGGGAGCTCCTCTGTCACTGGAAAACCACCCTAGTGTCGGCACACCTGAGAAGGAGGGAGCTCCTCCGTCACTGGTAAACCATCGTAGTGTCGGCACACCTGAGAGGGAGGGAACTACTCTGTCTCTGGTAAACATCCTAGTGTCACCACACCTGAGAGGGAGGGAGCTCCTCTGTAACTGTAAAATCATCCTAGTGTCGGCACATCTGAGAGGGAGGGAGCTCCTCCGTCACTGGGAAACCACCCTAGTGTTGGCACACCTGAGAGGGAGGGAGTTCCTCTGTCACTGGTAAACCATCCTAGTGTCGGCACACCTGAGAG
Organism: Lissotriton helveticus; assembly: GCF_964261635.1. NCBI lineage: Eukaryota > Metazoa > Chordata > Amphibia > Caudata > Salamandridae > Lissotriton > Lissotriton helveticus. Next base: position 1,779,226,057 of record NC_136065.1, read on the forward strand.
GGAGGGAGCTCCTCTGTCACTGGTAAACCACTCTAGGGGAGGCACACTTGAGCTCCTGACAAACCTTCCTAGTTTGGGAGCACCTGAGAGGAAGGGAGCTCTTCAGTCACTCCTAACCAATCCTAGTGTCAGTACAACTGAGAGGGAGGGAGCTCCTCTGTCACTGGTAAACCATCCTAGTGTTGGTACACGTGAGAGGGAGGGAGCTCCTCTGTCACTGGTAAACCATCCTAGTATCAGCACACCTCAGAGGCAGGGAGCTCCTTCGCCACTGGAAAACCATCATAGTGTCGGCACACCTGAGAGGGAGGGAACTACTCTGTCACTGGTAAACACCCTAGTGTCGCCACACCTGAGAGGTACGGAGCTCCTCTGTCACTGGTAAACCATCCTAGTGTCTGCACACCTGAGAGGGAGGGAGCTCCTCCGTTACTGGTAAACCATCCCAGTGTCGGCACACCTCAGAGAGAGGGAGCTCCTCTGTCACTGGTAAACCACTCTAGGGGAGGGACACTTGAGCTCCTGACAAACCTTCCTAGTGTGGGAGCACCTGAGAGGAAGGGAGCTCTTCAGTCACTCATAACCCATCCTAGTGTCTGTACACCTAAGAGGGAGGGAACTCCTCTGTCACTGGTAAACCATCCTAGTGTCGGCACACCTGAGAGGGAGGGAACTCCTCTGTCACTGGTAAACCATCCTAGTGTTGGCACACCAGAGAGGGAGGCAACTCCTCTGTCACTGGTAAACCATCCTAGTGTCGGCACACCTGAGAGGGAGGGAACTCCTCTCTCACTTCTAAACCATCCTAGTGTCAGCACACCTGAGAGGGAGGGAGCTCCTCTGTCACTGGAAAACCATCCTAGTGTCGGCACACCTGAGAGGGAGGGAGCTCCTCTGTCAAGTCACTGGAAAACCTCCATAGTGTCGGCACACTTGAGAGGGAGGGAGCTCCTCTGTCACTGGTAAACCATCCTAGTGTCATTACACCTGAGAGGGATGGAGCTCCTTCGCCACTGGAAAACCATCATAGTGTCGGCACACCTGAGAGGGAGGGAACTACTCTCACTGGTAAACATCCTAGTGTCGCCACACCTGAGAGGGAGGGAGCTCCTCTGGCACTGGTAGACCATCCTAGTGTCTGCACACCTGAGAGGGAGGGAGTTCCTCCGTCACTGGCAAACCATACTAGTGTCGGCACAGCAAGAGAGGGAGGAAGCTCCTCTGTCACTGGAAAACCACCCTAGTGTCGGCACACCTGAGAAGGAGGGAGCTCCTCCGTCACTGGTAAACCATCGTCGTGTCGGCACACCTGAGAGGGAGGGAACTACTCTGTCACTGGTAAACATCCTAGTGTCGTCACACCTGAGAGGGAGGGAGCTCCTCTGTAACTGTAAAAGCATCCTAGTGTCGGCACATCTGAGAGGGAGGGAGCTCCTCCGTCACTGGGAAACCATCCTAGTGTTGGCACACCTGAGAGGGAGGGAGTTCCTCTGTCACTGGTAAACCATCCTAGTGTCGGCACACCTGAGAGGGAGGGAGCTCCTTTGTCACTGGTAAACCACTCTAGGGGAGGCACACTTGAGCTCCTGACAAACCTTCCTAGTTTGGGAGCACCTGAGAGGAAGGGAGCTCTTCAGTCACTCCTAACCCATCCTAGTGTCAGTACAACTGAGAGAGAGGGAGCTACTCTGTCACTGGTAAACCATCCTAGTGTTGGTACACGTGAGAGGGAGGGAGCTCCTCTGTCACTGGTAAACCATCCTAGTATCAGCACACCTCAGAGGCAGGGAGCTCCTCTGTCACTGGAAAACCTCCATAGTGTCGGCACACCTGAGAGGGAGGGAGCTCCTCTGTCACTGGTAAGCCATCCTAGTGTCTGCACACCTGAGAGGGAAGGAGCTTCTCTGTCACTGGAAAACCATCCTTGTGTCTGCACACCTGAGAGTGAGGGAGCTTCTGTGTCACTGGAAAACCATCCTAGTGTCACCACACCTGAGAGGGAGGGAGCTCCTCCGCCACTGAAAAACCTTCCTAGTGTCTGCACACCTGAGAGGGAAGGAGCCTCTCTGTCACTGGAAAACCATCCTAGTGTCACCACACCTGAGAGGGAGAGAATTACTCAGTCACTGGTAAACATCCTAGTGTCGCCACACCTGAGAGGGAGGGAGCTCCTCTGTCACTGGTAAACCATCCTAGTGTCATTACTCCTGAGAGGGATGGAGCTCCTCCGCCACTGGAAAACCATCCTTGTGTCTGCACACCTGAGAGGGAGGGAGCTTCTGTGTCACTGGAAAGCCATCCTAGTGTCACCACACCTGAGAGGGAGGGAGCTCCTCCGCCACTGAAAAACCATCCTAGTGTCTGCACACCTGAGAGGGAGGGAGCTCCTCTGTCACTGGTAAACCATCCTAGTGTCATTACACCTGAGAGGGATGGAGCTTCTCCGCCACTGGAAAACCATCCTAGTGTCGGCACACCTGAGAGGGAGGGAGCTCCTCCGCCAATGGCAAACCATCCTAGTGTCTGCACACCTGAGAGGGAGGGAGCTTCTCTGTCACTGGAAAACCATCCTAGTGTGACCATACCTGAGAGGGAGGGAGCTCCTCTGTCACTGGAAAACCACCCTAGTGTCTGCACACCTGAGAGGGATGGAGCTCCTCCGTCACTGGTAAACCATCGTAGTGTCGGCACACCTGAGAGGGAGGTAACTACTCTGACACTGGTAAACATCCTAGTGTCGCCACACCTGAGAGGGAGAGAGCTCCTCTGTCACTGGTAAACCATCCGAGTGTCGCCACACCTGAGAGTGAGGGAGTTCATCTGTCACTGGTAAACCATCCTAGTGTTGGTACACGTGAGAGGGAGGGAGTTCATCTGTCACTGGTAAACCATCCTAGTGTTGGCACACCTGAGAGTGAGGGAGTTCATCTGTCACTGGTAAACCATCCTAGTGTTGGTACACGTGAGAGGGAGGGAGCTCCTTCGCCACTGGAAAACCATCATAGTGTCGGCACAACTGAGAGGGAGGGAACTACTCTGTCACTGGTAAACATCCTAGTGTCGCCACACCTTAGAGGGAGGGAGCTCCTCCGTCACTGGTAAACCATCGTAGTGTCGGCACACCTGAGAGGGAGGTAACTACTCTGTCACTGGTAAACATCCTAGTGTCGCCACACCTGAGAGGGAGAGAGCTCCTCTGTCACTGGTAAACCATCCGAGTGTCGCCACACCTGAGAGGGAGGGAGCTCCTCTGTCACTGGTAAACCATCCTAGTGCCGGCATACCTGAGAGGGAGGGAGCTCCTCTGTCACTGGAAAACCACCCTAGTGTCAGCACATCCGAGCTGGAGGGAGCTTCTCTGTCACTGGTAAACCATCCTAGTGTCGGCACATCTGAGAGGGAGGGAACTCCTCTGTCACTGGTAAACCATCCTAGTGTTGCCACACCTGAGAGCGAGGGAGCTCCTCTGTCACTGGTAAACCATCCTAGTGTTGGCACATCTGAGAGGGAGTGAGCTCCTCTATCACTGGCACACCATCCTAGTGTTGGCACAGATGAAAGAGTGGGATCTTTTCCGTCACTGGTAAACCTTCCTAGTGTTGGTTGCCACACCTGAGCGGGAGGGAGCTCCTCTGTCACTGGCAATCCTTTCCAGTGTCAGCACACCTGAGAGGGAGGGAGCTCCTCTGTCACTGGTAAACCACTCTAGGGGAGGCACACTTGAGCTCCTGACAAACCTTCCTAGTGTGGGAACACCTGAGAGGAAGGGAGCTTTTCAGTCACTCATAACCCATCCTAGTGTCGGTACACCTAAGAGGGAGGGAACTCCTCTGTCACTGGTAAACCATCCTAGTGTCAGCACACCTGAGAGGGAGGGAACTCCTCTGTCACTGGTAAACCATCCTAATGTTGGCACACCAGAGAGGGAGGGAACTCCTCTGTCACTGGTAAACCATCCTAGTGTCGGCACACCTGAGAGGGAGGGAACTCCTCTGTCACTGGAAAACCATCCTAGTGTCGGCACACCTGAGAGGGAGGTAAGTACTCTGACACTGGTAAACATCCTAGTGTCGCCACACCTGAGAGGGAGAGAGCTCCTCTGTCACTGGTAAACCATCCGAGTGTCGCCACACCTGAGAGGGAGGGAGCTCCTCTGTCACTGGTAAACCATCCTAGTGCCGACATACCTGAGAGGGAGGGAGCTCCTCTGTCACTGGAAAACCACCCTAGTGTCAGCACACCCGAGATGGAGGGAGCTTCTCTGTCACTGGTAAACCTCCGTAGTGCCAGCACACCTGAAAGGGAGCTCCTCCATCACTGGTAAACCATCCTAGTGTCGGCACACCTGAGAGGGAGGGAACTCCTCTGTCACTGGTAAACCATCCTAGTCTTGCCACACCTGAGAAGGAGGGAGCTCCTCCGTCACTGGTAAACCATCGTAGTGTCGGCACACCTGAGAGGGAGGGAACTACTCTGTCACTGGTAAACATCCTAGTGTCGTCACACCTGAGAGGGAGGGAGCTCCTCTGTAACTGTAAAAGCATCCTAGTGTCGGCACATCTGAGAGGGAGGGAGCTCCTCCGTCACTGGGAAACCATCCTAGTGTTGGCACACCTGAGAGGGAGGGAGTTCCTCTGTCACTGGTAAACCATCCTAGTGTCGGCACACCTGAGAGGGAGGGAGCTCCTCTGTCACTGGTAAACCACTCTAGGGGAGGCACACTTGAGCTCCTGACAAACACTCCTAGTTTGGGAGCACCTGAGAGGAAGGGAGCTCTTCAGTCACTCCTAACCCATCCTAGTGTCAGTACAACTGAGAGAGAGGGAGCTACTCTGTCACTGGTAAACCATCCTAGTGTTGGTACACGTGAGAGGGAGGGAGCTCCTCTGTCACTGGTAAACCATCCTAGTATCAGCACACCTCAGAGGCAGGGAGCTCCTCTGTCACTGGAAAACCTCCATAGTGTCGGCACACCTGAGAGGGAGGGAGCTCCTCTGTCACTGGTAAACCATCCTAGTGTCATTACTCCTGAGAGGGATGGAGCTCCTCTGCCACTGAAAAACCATCCTAGTGCCTGCACACCTGAGAGGGAAGGAGCTTCTCTGTCACTGGAAAACCATCCTTGTGTCTGCACACCTGAGAGGGAGGGAGCTTCTGTGTCACTGGAAAACCATCCTAGTATCACCACACCTGAGAGGGAAGGAGCTCCTCCGCCACTGAAAAACTTTCCTAGTGTCTGCACACCTGAGAGGGAAGGAGCTTCTCTGTCACTGGAAAACCATCCTAGTGTCACCACACCTGAGAGTGAGGGAATTACTCTGTCACTGGTAAACATCCTAGTGTCGTCACACCTGAGAGGGAGGGAGCTCCTCTGTCACTGGTAAACCATCCTAGTGTCATTACTCCTGAGAGGGATGGAGTTCCTCCGCCACTGGAAAACCATCCTTGTGTCTGCACACCTGAGAGGGAGGGAGCTTCTGTGTCACTGGAAAGACATCCTAGTGTCACCACACCTGAGAGGGAGGGAGCTCCTCCGCCACTGAAAAACCATCCTAGTGTCTGCACACCTGAGAGGGAGGGAGCTCCTCTGTCACTGGTAAACCATCCTAGTGTCATTACACCTGAGAGGGATGGAGCTTCTCCGCCACTGGAAAACCATCCTAGTGTCGGCACACCTGAGAGGGAGGGAGCTCCTCCGCCAATGGCAAACCATCCTAGTGTCTGCACACCTGAGAGGGAGGGAGCTTCTCTGTCACTGGCAAACCATCCTAGTGTGACCATACCTGAGAGGGAAGGAGCTCCTCTGTCACTGGAAAACCACCCTAGTGTCTGCACACCTGAGAGGGATGGAGCTCCTCCGTCACTGGTAAACCATCGTAGTATCGGCACACCTGAGAGGGAGGTAACTACTCTGTCACTGGTAAACATCCTAGTGTCGCCACACCTGAGAGGGAGAGAGCTCCTCTGTCACTGGTAAACCATCCGAGTGTCGCCACACCTGAGAGGGAGGGAGCTCCTCTGTCACTGGTAAACCATCCTAGTGCCGGCATACCTGAGAGGGAGGGAGCTCCTCTGTCACTGGAAAACCACCCTAGTGTCAGCACACCCGAGCTGGAGGGAGCTTCTCTGTCACTTGTAAACCTCCGTAGTGCCAGCACACCTGAAAGGGAGCTCCTCCATCACTGGTAAACCATCCTAGTGTCGGCACACCTGAGAGGGAGGGAACTCCTCTGTCACTGGTAAACCATCCTAGTGTTGCCACACCTGAGAGCGAGGGAGCTCCTCTGTCACTGGTAAACCATCCTAGTGTTGGCACATCTGAGAGGGAGTGAGCTCCTCTATCACTGGCACACCATCCTAGTGTTGGCACAGATGAAAGAGTGGGATCTTTTCCGTCACTGGTAAACCTTCCTAGTGTTGGTTGCCACACCTGAGCGGGAGGGAGCTCCTCTGTCACTGGCAAACCTTTCCAGTGTCAGCACACCTGAGAGGGAGGGAGCTCTTCTGTCACTGGTAAACCACTCTAGGGGAGGCACACTTGAGCTCCTGACAAACCTTCCTAGTGTGGGAGCACCTGAGAGGAAGGGAGCTGTTCAGTCACTCATAACCCATCCTAGTGTCGGTACACCTGAGAGGAAGGGAACTCCTCTGTCACTGCTAAACCATCCTAGTGTCAGCACACCTGAGAGGGAGGGAGTTCCTCCGTCACTGGCAAACCATACTAGTGTTGGCACAGCAAGAGAGTGAGGGAGCTCCTCTGTCACTGGAAAACCACCCTAGTGTCGGCACACCTGAGAAGGAGGGAGCTCCTCCGTCACTGGTAAACCATCGTAGTGTCGGCACACCTGAGAGGGAGGGAACTACTCTGTCTCTGGTAAACATCCTAGTGTCACCACACCTGAGAGGGAGGGAGCTCCTCTGTAACTGTAAAATCATCCTAGTGTCGGCACATCTGAGAGGGAGGGAGCTCCTCCGTCACTGGGAAACCATCCTAGTGTTGGCACACCTGAGAGGGAGGGAGTTCCTCTGTCACTGGTAAACCATCCTAGTGTCGGCACACCTGAGAGGGAGGGAGCTCCTCTGTCACTGGTAAACCACTCTAGGGGAGGCACACTTGAGCTCCTGACAAACCTTCCTAGTTTGGGAGCACCTGAGAGGAAGGGAGCTCTTCAGTCACTCCTAACCAATCCTAGTGTCAGTACAACTGAGAGGGAGGGAGCTCCTCTGTCACTGGTAAACCATCCTAGTGTTGGTACACGTGAGAGGGAGGGAGCTCCTCTGTCACTGGTAAACCATCCTAGTATCAGCACACCTCAGAGGCAGGGAGCTCCTTCGCCACTGGAAAACCATCATAGTGTCGGCACACCTGAGAGGGAGGGAACTACTCTGTCACTGGTAAACACCCTAGTGTCGCCACACCTGAGAGGTACGGAGCTCCTCTGTCACTGGTAAACCATCCTAGTGTCTGCACACCTGAGAGGGAGGGAGCTCCTCCGTTACTGGTAAACCATCCTAGTGTCGGCACACCTCAGAGAGAGGGAGCTCCTCTGTCACTGGTAAACCACTCTAGGGGAGGGACACTTGAGCTCCTGACAAACCTTCCTAGTGTGGGAGCACCTGAGAGGAAGGGAGCTCTTCAGTCACTCATAACCCATCCTAGTGTCTGTACACCTAAGAGGGAGGGAACTCCTCTGTCACTGGTAAACCATCCTAGTGTCGGCACACCTGAGAGGGAGGGAACTCCTCTGTCACTGGTAAACCATCCTAGTGTTGGCACACCAGAGAGGGAGGCAACTCCTCTGTCACTGGTAAACCATCCTAGTGTCGGCACACCTGAGAGGGAGGGAACTCCTCTCTCACTTCTAAACCATCCTAGTGTCAGCACACCTGAGAGGCAGGGAGCTCCTCTGTCACTGGAAAACCATCCTAGTTGCGGCACACCTGAGAGGGAGGGAGCTCCTCTGTCAAATCACTGGAAAACCTCCATAGTGTCGGCACACTTGAGAGGGAGGGAGCTCCTCTGTCACTGGTAAACCATCCTAGTGTCATTACACCTGAGAGGGATGGAGCTCCTTCGCCACTGGAAAACCATCATAGTGTCGGCACACCTGAGAGGGAGGGAACTACTCTCACTGGTAAACATCCTAGTGTCGCCACACCTGAGAGGGAGGGAGCTCCTCTGGCACTGGTAGACCATCCTAGTGTCTGCACACCTGAGAGGGAGGGAGTTCCTCCGTCACTGGCAAACCATACTAGTGTCGGCACAGCAAGAGAGGGAGGGAGCTCCTCTGTCACTGGAAAACCACCCTAGTGTCGGCACACCTGAGAAGGAGGGAGCTCCTCCGTCACTGGTAAACCATCGTCGTGTCGGCACACCTGAGAGGGAGGGAACTACTCTGTCACTGGTAAACATCCTAGTGTCGTCACACCTGAGAGGGAGGGAGCTCCTCTGTAACTGTAAAAGCATCCTAGTGTCGGCACATCTGAGAGGGAGGGAGCTCCTCCGTCACTGGGAAACCATCCTAGTGTTGGCACACCTGAGAGGGAGGGAGTTCCTCTGTCACTGGTAAACCATCCTAGTGTCGGCACACCTGAGAGGGAGGGAGCTCCTTTGTCACTGGTAAACCACTCTAGGGGAGGCACACTTGAGCTCCTGACAAACCTTCCTAGTTTGGGAGCACCTGAGAGGAAGGGAGCTCTTCAGTCACTCCTAACCCATCCTAGTGTCAGTACAACTGAGAGAGAGGGAGCTACTCTGTCACTGGTAAGCCATCCTAGTGTTGGTACACGTGAGAGGGAGGGAGCTCCTCTGTCACTGGTAAACCATCCTAGTATCAGCACACCTCAGAGGCAGGGAGCTCCTCTGTCACTGGAAAACCTCCATAGTGTCGGCACACCTGAGAGGGAGGGAGCTCCTCTGCCACTGAAAAACCATCCTAGTGTCTGCACACCTGAGAGGGAAGGAGCTTCTCTGTCACTGGAAAACCATCCTTGTGTCTGCACACCTGAGAGTGAGGGAGCTTCTGTGTCACTGGAAAACCATCCTAGTGTCACCACACCTGAGAGGGAGGGAGCTCCTCCGCCACTGAAAAACCTTCCTAGTGTCTGCACACCTGAGAGGGAAGGAGCCTCTCTGTCACTGGAAAACCATCCTAGTGTCACCACACCTGAGAGGGAGAGAATTACTCAGTCACTGGTAAACATCCTAGTGTCGCCACACCTGAGAGGGAGGGAGCTCCTCTGTCACTGGTAAACCATCCTAGTGTCATTACTCCTGAGAGGGATGGAGCTCCTCCGCCACTGGAAAACCATCCTTATGTCTGCACACCTGAGAGGGAGGGAGCTTCTGTGTCACTGGAAAGCCATCCTAGTGTCACCACACCTGAGAGGGAGGGAGCTCCTCCGCCACTGAAAAACCATCCTAGTGTCTGCACACCTGAGAGGGAGGGAGCTCCTCTGTCACTGGTAAACCATCCTAGTGTCATTACACCTGAGAGGGATGGAGCTTCTCCGCCACTGGAAAACCACCCTAGTGTCTGCACACCTGAGAGGGATGGAGCTCCTCCGTCACTGGTAAACCATCGTAGTGTCTGCACACCTGAGAGGGAGGTAACTACTCTGACACTGGTAAACATCCTAGTGTCGCCACACCTGAGAGGGAGAGAGCTCCTCTGTCACTGGTAAACCATCCGAGTGTCCCCACACCTGAGAGGGAGGGAGCTCCTCTGTCACTGGTAAACCATCCTAGTGCCGACATACCTGAGAGGGAGGGAGCTCCTCTGTCACTGGAAAACCACCCTAGTGTCAGCACACCCGAGATGGAGGGAGCTTCTCTGTCACTGGTAAACCTCCGTAGTGCCAGCACACCTGAAAGGGAGCTCCTCCATCACTGGTAAACCATCCTAGTGTGGGCACACCTGAGAGGGAGGGAACTCCTCTGTCACTGGTAAACCATCCTAGTGTTGCCACACCTGAGAAGGAGGGAGCTTCTCCGTCACTGGTAAACCATCGTAGTGTCGGCACACCTGAGAGGGAGGGAACTACTCTGTCACTGGTAAACATCCTAGTGTCGTCACACCTGAGAGGGAGGGAGCTCCTCTGTAACTGTAAAAGCATCCTAGTGTCGGCACATCTGAGAGGGAGGGAGCTCCTCCGTCACTGGGAAACCATCCTAGTGTTGGCACACCTGAGAGGGAGGGAGTTCCTCTGTCACTGGTAAACCATCCTAGTGTCGGCACACCTGAGAGGGAGGGAATTACTCTGTCACTGGTAAACATCCTAGTGTCGCCACACCTGAGAGGGAGGAAGCTCCTCTGTCACTGGCACACCATCCTAGTGTTGGCACAGATGAAATAGTGGGATCTTTTCCGTCACTGGTAAACCTTCCTAGTGTTGGTTGCCACACCTGAGCGGGAGGGAGCTCCTCTGTCACTGGCAAACCTTTCCAGTGTCAGCACACCTGAGAGGGAGGGAGCTCCTCTGTCACTGGTAAACCACTCTAGGGGAGGCACACTTGAGCTCCTGACAAACCTTCCTAGTGTGGGAACACCTGAGAGGAAGGGAGCTTTTCAGTCACTCATAACCCATCCTAGTGTCGGTACACCTAAGAGGGAGGGAACTCCTCTGTCACTGGTAAACCATCCTAGTGTCAGCACACCTGAGAGGGAGGGAACTCCTCTGTCACTGGTAAACCATCCTAGTGTTGGCGAACCAGAGAGGGAGGGAACTCCTCTGTCACTGGTAAACCAACCTAGTGTCGACACACCTGAGAGGGAGGTAACTCCTCTGTCACTGGTAAACCATCCTAGTGTTGGCGAACCAGAGAGGGAGGAAACTCCTCTGTCACTGGTAAACCATACTAGTATCGGCACAGCAAGAGAGGGAGGGAGCTCCTCTGTCACTGGAAAACCACCCTAGTGTCGGCACACCTGAGAAGGAGGGAGCTCCTCCGTCACTGGTAAACCATCGTAGTTACGGCACACCTGAGAGGGAGGGAACTACTCTGTCACTGGTAAACATCCTAGTGTTGCCACACCTGAGAGGGAGGGAGCTCCTCTGTCACTGGAAAAGCATCCTAGTGTCGGCACACCTGAGAGGGAGGGAGCTCCTCCATCACTGGGAAACCATCCTAGTGTTCGCACACCTGAGAGGGAGGGTGTTCCTCTGTCACTGGTAAACCATCCTAGTGTCGGCACACCTGAGAGGGAGGGAGCTCCTCTGTCACTGGTAAACCACTCTAGGGGAGGCACACTTGAGCTCCTGACAAACCTTCCTAGTGTGGGAGCACCTGAGAGGAAGGGAGCTCTTCAGTCACTCATAACCCATCCTAGTGTCGGTACACCTTCCTAGTGTCTGCACACCTGAGAGGGAGGGAGCTCCTCCGTCACTGGTAAACCATCCTAGTGTCAGTGAAACTGAGAGGGAGGGAGCTACTCTGTGACTGGTAAACCATCCTAGTGTTGGTACACCTGAGAGGGAGGGAGCTCCTCTGTCACTGGTAAACCACCATAGTATCAGCACACCTTAGAGGGAGGGAGCTCCTCTGTCACTGGTAAACCATCCTAGTGTCTGCACACCTGAGAGGGAGGGAGCTCCTCCGTCACTGGTAAACCATCCTAGTGTCGGCACACCTCAGAGGGAGGGAGCTCCTCTGTCACTGGTAAACCACTCTAGGGGAGGCACACTTGAGTTCCTGACAAACCTTCCTAGTGTGGGAGCACCTGAGAGGAAGGGAGCTCTTCAGTCACTCATAACCCATCCTAGTGTCGGTACACCTTCCTAGTGTCTGCACACCTGAGAGGGAGGGAGCTCCTCCGTCACTGGTAAACCATCCTAGTGTCGGGTGGACAAGTGTGGCTCATTGGGTAGAGGCGGCAGACCCGGAAGCAGAGGTCGGCCCGGGACCAGGGTTCAATTCCCAACGCGGCAGGGTCTTGGGTCAATGTCCGCGGACTCGATAATTCTCGCCTCGGTGCCTACTCTAACCTTGGACTACACTCTGCAACTCTGGGCAATAGCTTGCTTAATCTTCACAACGGCCCCTTCAACGCCGGGGATGCCTGGTCTCACCTTGGGTGTGCCCAAGAGAGACTATCTCACAGGGAAAGCCAGGAAGGGTTCCCCAGTGGTATACAGCGCCAGGACACTCCGAGATGGAGTAACAGTGCGCTTTACAAGTATACTTCATTTACATTTTATCATTTAGGGAGGGAACTCCTCTGTCACTGGTAAACCATCCTAGTCTCGGCACACCTGAGAGGGAGGGAACTCCTCTGTCACTGGTAAACCATCCTAGTGTTGGCACACCAGAGAGGGAGGGAACTCCTCTGTCACTGGTAAACCATCCTAGTGTCGGCACACCTGAGAGGGAGGGAACTCCTCTGTCACTGCTAAACCATCCTAGTGTCAGCACACCTGAGAGGGAGGGAGCTCCTCTGTCACTGGAAAACCATCCTAGTGTCGGCACACCTGAGAGGGAGGGAGCTCCTCTGTCAAGTCACTGGAAAACCTCCATAAATGATAAAATGTAAATGAAGTATACTTGTAAAGCGCACTGTTACTCCATCTCGGAGTGTCCTGGCGCTGTATACCACTGGGGAACCCTTCCTGGCTTTCCCTGTGAGATAGTCTCTCTTGGGCACCCCCTCTGAGGGACCTCCTCTGTCACTGGTAAACCATCCTAGTGCCGGCACACTTGAGAGGGAGGGAGCTCCTCTGTCACTGGAAAACCACCCTAGTGTCAGCACACCCGAGATGGAGGGAGCTTCTCTGTCACTGGTAAACCTCCGTAGTGCCAGCACACCTGAAAGGGAGCTCCTCCATCACTGGTAAACCATCCTAGTGTCGGCACACCTGAGAGGGAGGGAACTCCTCTGTCACTGGTAAACCAACCTAGTGTTGCCACACCTGAGAGCGAGGGAGCTCCTCTGTCACTGGTAAACCATCCTAGTGTTGGCACACCTGAGAGGGAGTGAGCTCCCCTATCACTGGCACACCATCCTAGTGTTGGCACAGATGAAAGAGTGGGATCTTTTCCGTCACTGGTAAACCTTCCTAGTGTTGGTTGCCACACCTGAGCGGGAGGGAGCTCCTCTGTCACTGGCAAACCTTTCCAGTGTCAGCACACCTGAGAGGGAGGGAGCTCCTCTGTCACTGGTAAACCACTCTAGGGGAGGCACACTTGAGCTCCTGACAAACCTTCCTAGTGTGGGAACACCTGAGAGGAAGGGAGCTTTTCAGTCACTCATAACCCATCCTAGTGTCGGTACACCTAAGAGGGAGGGAACTCCTCTGTCACTGGTAAACCATCCTAGTGTCAGCACACCTGAGAGGGAGGGAACTCCTCTGTAACTGGTAAACCATCATAGTGTTGGCGAACCAGAGAGGGAGGGAACTCCTCTGTCACTGGTAAACCATCCTAGTGTCGACACACCTGAGAGGGAGGGAACTCCTCTGTCACTGGTAAACCACTCTAGGGGAGGCACACTTGAGTTCCTGACAAACCTTCCTAGTGTGGGAGCACCTGAGAGGAAGGGAGCTCTTCAGTCACTCATAACCCATCCTAGTGTCGGTACACCTTCCTAGTGTCTGCACACCTGAGAGGGAGGGAGCTCCTCCGTCACTGGTAAACCATCCTAGTGTCGGGTGGACAAGTGTGGCTCATTGGGTAGAGGCGGCAGACCCGGAAGCAGAGGTCGGCCCGGGACCAGGGTTCAATTCCCAACGCGGCAGGGTCTTGGGTCAATGTCCGCGGACTCGATAATTCTCGCCTCGGTGCCTACTCTAACCTTGGACTACACTCTGCAACTCTGGGCAATAGCTTGCTTAATCTTCACAACGGCCCCTTCAACGCCGGGGATGCCTGGTCTCACCTTGGGGGTGCCCAAGAGAGACTATCTCACAGGGAAAGCCAGGAAGGGTTCCCCAGTGGTATACAGCGCCAGGACACTCCGAGATGGAGTAACAGTGCGCTTTACAAGTATACTTCATTTACATTTTATCATTTAGGGAGGGAACTCCTCTGTCACTGGTAAACCATCCTAGTCTTGGCACACCTGAGAGGGAGGGAACTCCTCTGTCACTGGTAAACCATCCTAGTGTTGGCACACCAGAGAGGGAGGGAACTCCTCTGTCACTGGTAAACCATCCTAGTGTCGGCACACCTGAGAGGGAGGGAACTTCTCTGTCACTGCTAAACCATCCTAGTGTCAGCACACCTGAGAGGGAGGGAGCTCCTCTGTCACTGGAAAACCATCCTAGTGTCGGCACACCTGAGAGGGAGGGAGCACCTCTGTCAAGTCACTGGAAAACCTCCATAGTGTCGGCACACTTGAGAGGGAGGGAGCTCCTCTGTCACTGGTAAACCATCCTAGTGTCATTACACCTGAGAGGGATGGAGCTTCTTCGCCACTGGAAAACCATCATAGTGTCGGCACACCTGAGAGGGAGGGAACTACTCTCACTGGTAAACATCCTAGTGTCGCCACACCTGAGAGGGAGGGAGCTCCTCTGTCACTGGTAAACCATCCTAGTGTCTGCACACCTGAGAGGGAGGGAGTTCCTCCGTCACTGGCAAACCATACTAGTGTCGGCACAGCAAGAGAGGGAGGGAGCTCCTCTGTCACTGGAAAACCACCCTAGTGTCGGCACACCTGAGAAGGAGGGAGCTCCTCCGTCACTGGTAAACCATCGTAGTGTCGGCACACCTGAGAGGGAGGGAACTACTCTGTCACTGGTAAACATTCTAGTGTCGTCACACCTGAGAGGGAGGGAGCTCCTCTGTAACTGTAAAAGCATCGTAGTGTCGGCACATCTGAGAGGGAGGGAGCTCCTCCGTCACTGGGAAACCATCCTAGTGTTGGCACACCTGAGAGGGAGGGAGTTCCTCTGTCACTGGTAAACCATCCTAGTGTTGGCACACCTGAGAGGGAGGGAGCTCCTCTGTCACTGGTAAACCACTCTAGGGGAGGCACACTTGAGCTCCTGACAAACCTTCCTAGTTTGGGAGCACCTGAGAGGAAGGGAGCTCTTCAGTCACTCCTAACCCATCCTAGTGTCAGTACTACTGAGAGAGAGGGAGCTACTCTGTCACTGGTAAACCATCCTAGTGTTGGTACACGTGAGAGGGAGGGAGCTCCTCTGTCACTGGTAAACCATCCTAGTATCAGCACACCTCAGAGGCAGGGAGCTCCTCTGTCACTGGAAAACCTCCATAGTGTCATTACTCCTGAGAGGGATGGAGCTCCTCCGCCACTGAAAAACCATCCTAGTGTCTGCACACCTGAGAGGGAAGGAGCTTCTCTGTCACTGGAAAACCATCCTTGTGTCTGCACACCTGAGAGGGAGGGAGCTTCTGTGTCACTGGAAAACCATCCTTGTGTCACCACACCCGAGAGGGAGGGAGCTCCTCCGCCACTGAAAAACCTTCCTAGTGTCTGCACACCTGAGAGGGAAGGAGCTTCTCTGTCACTGGTAAACCATCCTAGTGTCACCACACCTGAGAGGGAGGGAATTACTCTGTCACTGGTAAACATCCTAGTGTCGCCACACCTGAGAGGGAGGGAGCTCCTCTGTCACTGGTAAACCATCCTAGTGTCATTACTCCTGAGATTGATGGAGCTCCTCCGCCACTGGAAAACCATCCTTGTGTCTGCACACCTGAGAGGGAGGGAGCTTTTGTGTCACTGGAAAGCCATCCTAGTGTCACCACACCTGAGAGGGAGGGAGCTCCTCCGCCACTGAAAAACCATCCTAGTGTCTGCACACCTGAGAGGGAGGGAGCTCCTCTGTCACTGGTAAACCATCCTAGTGTCATTACACCTGAGAGGGATGGAGCTTCTCCGCCACTGGAAAACCATCCTAGTGTCGGCACACCTGAGAGGGAGGGAGCTCCTCCGCCAATGGCAAACCATCCTAGTGTCTGCACACCTGAGAGGGAGGGAGCTTCTCTGTCACTGGAAAACCATCCTAGTGTGACCATACCTGAGAGGGAGGGAGCTCCTCTGTCACTGGAAAACCACCCTAGTGTCACCACACCTGAGAGGGAGGGAGCTCCTCTGTCACTGGTAAACCATCCTAGTGTCATTACACCTGAGAGGGAGGTAACTACTCTGTCACTGGTAAACATCCTAGTGTCGCCACACCTGAGAGGGAGAGAGCTCCTCTGTCACTGGTAAACCATCCGAGTGTCGCCACACCTGAGAGGGAGGGACCTCCTCTGTCACTGGTAAACCATCCTAGTGCCGGCACACTTGAAAGGGAGGGAGCTCCTCTGTCACTGGAAAACCACCCTAGTGTCAGCACACCCGAGATGGAGGGAGCTTCTCTGTCACTGGTAAACCTCCGTAGTGCCAGCACACCTGAAAGGGAGCTCCTCCATCACTGGTAAACCATCCTAGTGTCGGCACACCTGAGAGGGAGGGAACTCCTCTGTCACTGGTAAACCAACCTAGTGTTGCCACACCTGAGAGCGAGGGAGCTCCTCTGTCACTGGTAAACCATCCTAGTGTTGGCACACCTGAGAGGGAGTGAGCTCCCCTATCACTGGCACACCATCCTAGTGTTGGCACAGATGAAAGAGTGGGATCTTTTCCGTCACTGGTAAACCTTCCTAGTGTTGGTTGCCACACCTGAGCGGGAGGGAGCTCCTCTGTCACTGGCAAACCTTTCCAGTGTCAGCACACCTGAGAGGGAGGGAGCTCCTCTGTCACTGGTAAACCACTCTAGGGGAGGCACACTTGAGCTCCTGACAAACATTCCTAGTGTGGGAACACCTGAGAGGAAGGGAGCTTTTCAGTCACTCATAACCCATCCTAGTGTCGGTACACCTAAGAGGGAGGGAACTCCTCTGTCACTGGTAAACCATCCTAGTGTCAGCACACCTGAGAGGGAGGGAACTCCTCTGTCACTGGTAAACCATCCTAGTGTTGGCGAACCAGAGAGGGAGGGAACTCCTCTGTCACTGGTAAACCATCCTAGTGTCGACACACCTGAGAGGGAGGGAACTCCTCTGTCACTGGTAAACCATCCTAGTGTTGGCGAACCAGAGAGGGAGGGAACTCCTCTGTCACTGGTAAACCATACTAGTATCGGCACAGCAAGAGAGGGAGGGAGCTCCTCTGTCACTGGAAAACCACCCTAGTGTCGGCACACCTGAGAAGGAGGGAGCTCCTCCGTCACTGGTAAACCATCGTAGTGTCGGCACACCTGAGAGGGAGGGAACTACTCTGTCACTGGTAAACATCCTAGTGTTGCCACACCTGAGAGGGAGGGAGCTCCTCTGTCACTGGAAAAGCATCCTAGTGTCGGCACATCTGAGAGGGAGGGAGCTCCTCCATCACCGGGATACCATCCTAGTGTTCGCACACCTGAGAGGGAGGGTGTTCCTCTGTCACTGGTAAACCATCCTAGTGTCGGCACACCTGAGAGGGAGGGAGCTCCTCTGTCACTGGTAAACCACTCTAGGCGAGGCACACTTGAGCTCCTGACAAACCTTCCTAGTGTGGGAGCACCTGAGAGGAAGGGAGCTCTTCAGTCACTCATAACCCATCCTAGTGTCAGTACAACTGAGAGGGAGGGAGCTACTCTTTGACTGGTAAACCATCCTAGTGTTGGTACACCTGAGAGGGAGGGAGCTCCTCTGTCACTGGTAAACCACCATAGTATCAGCACACTTCAGAGGCAGGGAGCTCCTCTGTCACTGGAAAACCTCCATAGTGTCGGCACACCTGAGAGGGAGGGAGCTCCTCTGTCACTGGTAAACCATCCTAGTGTCATTACTCCTGAGAGGGATGGAGCTCCTCCGCCACTCAAAAACCATCCTAGTGTCTGCACACCTGAGAGGGAAGGAGCTTCTCTGTCACTGGAAAACCATCCTTGTGTCTGCACACCTGAGAGGGAGGGAGCTTCTGTGTCACTGGAAAACCATCCTAGTGTCACCACACCCGAGAGGGAGGGAGCTCCTCCGCCACTGAAAAACCTTCCTAGTGTCTGCACACCTGAGAGGGAAGGAGCTTCTCTGTCACTGGTAACCCATCCTAGTGTCACCACACCTGAGAGGGAGGGAATTACTCTGTCACTGGTAAACATCCTAGTGTCGCCACACCTGAGAGGGAGGGAGCTCCTCTGTCACTGGTAAACCATCCTAGTGTCATTACTCCTGAGAGGGATGGAGCTCCTCCGCCACTGGAAAACCATCCTTGTGTCTGCACACCTGAGAGGGAGGGAGCTTCTGTGTCACTGGAAAGCCATCCTAGTGTCACCACACCTGAGAGGGAGGGAGCTCCTCCGCCACTGAAAAACCATCCTAGTGTCTGCACACCTGAGAGGGAGGGAGCTCCTCTGTCACTGGTAAACCATCCTAGTGTCATTACACCTGAGAGGGATGGAGCTTCTCCGCCACTGGAAAACCATCCTAGTGTCGGCACACCTGAGAGGGAGGGAGCTCCTCCGCCAATGGCAAACCATCCTAGTGTCTGCACACCTGAGAGGGAGGGAGCTTCTCTGTCACTGGAAAACCATCCTAGTGTGACCATACCTGAGAGGGAGGGAGCTCCTCTGTCACTGGAATACCACCCTAGTGTCACCACACCTGAGAGAGAGGGAGCTCCTCCGCCACTGAAAAACCATCCTAGTGTCTGCACACCTGAGAGGGAGGGAGCTCCTCTGTCACTGGTAAACCATCCTAGTGTCATTACACCTGAGAGGGAGGTAACTACTCTGTCACTGGTAAACATCCTAGTGTCGCCACACCTGAGAGGGAGAGAGCTCCTCTGTCACTGGTAAACCATCCGAGTGTCGCCACACCTGAGAGGGAGGGACCTCCTCTGTCACTGGTAAACCATCCTAGTGCCGGCACACTTGAGAGGGAGGGAGCTCCTCTGTCACTGGAAAACCACCCTAGTGTCAGCACACCCAAGACGGAGGGAGCTTCTCTGTCACTGGTAAACCTCCGTAGTGCCAGCACACCTGAAAGGGAGCTCCTCCATCACTGGTAAACCATCCTAGTGTCGGCACACCTGAGAGGGAGGGAACTCCTCTGTCACTGGTAAACCAACCTAGTGTTGCCACACCTGAGAGCGAGGGAGCTCCTCTGTCACTGGTAAACCATCCTAGTGTTGGCACACCTGAGAGGGAGTGAGCTCCTCTATCACTGGCACACCATCCTAGTGTTGGCACAGATGAAAGAGTGGGATCTTTTCCGTCACTGGTAAACCTTCCTAGTGTTGGTTGCCACACCTGAGCGGGAGGGAGCTCCTCTGTCACTGGCAAACCTTTCCAGTGTCAGCACACCTGAGAGGGAGGGAGCTCCTCTGTCACTGGTAAACCACTCTAGGGGAGGCACACTTGAGCTCCTGACAAACCTTCCTAGTGTGGGAACACCTGAGAGGAAGGGAGCTTTTCAGTCACTCATAACCCATCCTAGTGTCGGTACACCTAAGAGGGAGGGAACTCCTCTGTCACTGGTAAACCATCCTAGTGTCAGCACACCTGAGAGGGAGGGAACTCCTCTGTCACTGGTAAACCATCCTAGTGTTGGCGAACCAGAGAGGGAGGGAACTCCTCTGTCACTGGTAAACCATCCTAGTGTCGACACACCTGAGAGGGAGGGAACTCCTCTGTCACTGGTAAACCATCCTTGTGTTGGCGAACCAGAGAGGGAGGGAACTCCTCTGTCACTGGCAAACCATACTAGTATCGGCACAGCAAGAGAGGGAGGGAGCTCCTCTGTCACTGGAAAACCACCCTAGTGTCGGCACACCTGAGAAGGAGGGAGCTCCTCCGTCACTGGTAAACCATCGTAGTGTCGGCACACCTGAGAGGGAGGGAACTACTCTGTCACTGGTAAACATCCTAGTGTTGCCACACCTGAGAGGGAGGGAGCTCCTCTGTCACTGGAAAAGCATCCTAGTGTCGGCACACCTGAGAGGGAGGGAGCTCCTCCATCACCGGGATACCATCCTAGTGTTCGCACACCTGAGAGGGAGGGTGTTCCTCTGTCACTGGTAAACCATCCTAGTGTCGGCACACCTGAGAGGGAGGGAGCTCCTCTGTCACTGGTAAACCACTCTAGGCGAGGCACACTTGAGCTCCTGACAAACCTTCCTAGTGTGGGAGCACCTGAGAGGAAGTGAGCTCTTCAGTCACTCATAACCCATCCTAGTGTCAGTACAACTGAGAGGGAGGGAGCTACTCTTTGAATGGTAAACCATCCTAGTGTTGGTACACCTGAGAGGGAGGGAGCTCCTCTGTCACTGGTAAACCACCATAGTATCAGCACACCTCAGAGGGAGGGAGCTCCTCTGTCACTGGAAAACCTCCATAGTGTCGGCACACCTGAGAGGGAGGGAGCTCCTCTGTCACTGGTAAACCATCCTAGTGTCATTACTCTTGAGAGGGATGGAGCTCCTCCGCCAGTGGAAAACAATCCTTGTGTCTGCACACCTGAGAGTGAGGGAGCTTCTCTGTCACTGGAAAACCATCCTAGTGTCACCACACTTGAGAGGGAGGGAGCTCCTCCGCCACTGGAAAACCATCCTAGTGTCTGCACACCTGAGAGGGAAGGAGCTTCTCTGTCACTGGAAAATCATCCTAGTGTCACCACACCTGAGAGGGAGGGAGCTCCTCTGTCACTGGTAAACCATCCTAGTGTCATTAGACCTGAGAGGGATGGAGCTTCTCCGCCACTGGAAAACCATCCTAGTGTCGGCACACCTGAGAGGGAGGGAGCTCCTCCGCCAATGGAAAACCATCCTAGTGTCTGCACACCTGAGAGGGGGGGAGCTTCTCTGTCACTGGAAAACCATCCTAGTGTCACCATACCTGAGAGGGAGTGAGCTCCTCTGTCACTGGAAAACCACCCTAGTGTCTGCACACCTGAGAGGGTGGGAGCTGCTCAGTCACTGGTAAACCATCGTAGTGTCGGCACACCTGAGAGGGAGGTAACTACTCTGTCACTGGTAAGCATCCTAGTGTCACCACACCTGAGAGGGAGAGAGCTCCTCTGTCACTGGAAAAGCATCCTAGTGTCGGCACACCTGAGAGGGAGGGAGCTCCTCTGTCACTGGCAAACCATCCTAGTGTCGGCAAACCTGGGAGGGAGAGAGTTCCTCTGTCACTGGTAAACCATCCGAGTGTCGCCACACCTGAGAGGGAGGGAGCTCCTCTGCCACTGGTAACCCATTCTAGTGCCGGCACACCGGAGAGGGAGGGAGCTCCTCTGTCACTGGAAAACCACCCTAGTGTTAGCACACCTGAGATGGAGCGAGCTCCTCTGTCACTGGTAAACCTCGGTAATGTCAGCACAACTGAAAGGGAGCTCCTCCATCACTGGTAAACCACCCCAGTGTTGGCACACCTGAGAGGGAGGAAGCTCCTCCGTCAATAGTAAACCATCCTAGTGTCGGCACACCTGAGAGGGAGGGAACTCCTCTGTCACTGGTAAACCATCCTAGTGTCGCCACACCTGAGAGCAAGTGAGCTCCTCAATCACTGGCACACCATCCTAGTGTTGGCACAGATGAAAGAGTGGGAGCTTTTCCATCACTGGTAAACCTTCCTAGTGTCGCCACACCTGAGAGGTAGGGAGCTCCTCTGTCACTAGAAAACCTCTGTAGTGTCTGCACACCTGAGCGGGAGGGAGCTCCTCTGAGACTGGCAAACCTTTCTAGTGTCAGCACACCTGAGAGGGAAGGAGCTCCCCTGTAACTGGCAAACCATCCTAGTGTCGGCACACCTGAGAGGGAGGGAGCTCCTCTGTCACTTGTAAACCATCCTAGTGTTGGCACAGCTGAGACATTGGGAGCTTTTACGTCACTGGTAAACCACTCTAGTGTCATCACACCTGTGAGGGAGAGAGCTCCTCTGTCACTGGAAAACCATCCTAGTGTCGGCACACCTGAGAGGGAGCGAGCTCCTCTGTCACTGGGAAACCATCCTAGTGTCTGCACACCTGAGAGGGAGGAGCTCCTCTGTCACTGGAAAACCTCCCTAGTGTCGGCACACCTGAGATGGAGGGAGCTCCTCTGTCACTGGTAAGCCTCCGTAGTGTTGGCACACCTGAGAGGGAGCTCCTCCATCACTGGTAAACCACCCTAGTGTCGGCACACCTGAGAGGGATGGAGCTCCTCCGTCACTGGTAAACCATCCTAGTGTTGGCACACCTGAGAGGGAGGGAACTCCTCTGTCACTGTTAAACCATTCTAGTGGCGGCACTCCTGAGCGGGAGGGAACTCCTCTGTCACTGGTGAACCATCCTAGTGTCGCCACACCTGAGAGGGAGGGGGCTCCTCTGTCACTGGAAAACCTCCGTAGGGTTGGCACACCTGAGTGGGAGGGAACTCCTCTGTCACTGGTAAACCATCCTAGTGTTGGCACACCTGAGAGGGAGGGAACTCCTCTGTCACTGGTAAACCATCCTAGTGTCACCACACCCGAGAGGGTGGGAACTTCTCCGTCACTGGTAAACCATCCTAGTGTAAGTACAACTGAGAGGGAGGGAGTTCCTCTGTCACTGGTAAACCATCCTGGTGTCGGCACACCTGATAGGGAGGGAGCTCCGCTGTCACTAGTAAACCATCCTAGTGTCGGCACATCTGAGAGGGAGGGCACTCCTCTGTCAATGGTAAACCATCCTAGTGTTGGCACACCTGAGAGGGAGGGAGCTCCTCTGTCACTGGTAAACCATCCTAGTGTAAGTACAACTGAGAGGGAGGGAGTTCCTTTGTCAATGGTAAACCATCCTAGTGTAAGTACAACTGAGAGGGAGGGAGTTCCTCTGTCACTGGTAAACCACCCTAGTGTCGGCACACCTGAGAGGGAGGGAGCCCCTCTGTCAATGGTATACCATCCTGGTGTCGGCACACCTGAGAGGGAGGGCGCTCCTCTGTCTCTGGTAAACCATCCTAGTGTTGGCACACCTGAGAGGGAGGGCGCTCCTCTGTCACTGGTAAACCCATCCTAGTGTTGGCACACCTGAGAGGGAGGGCGCTCCTCTGTCACTGGTAAACCATCCTAGTGTTGGCACACCTGAGAGGGAGGGCGCTCCTCTGTCACTGGTAAACCATCCTAGTGTAAGTACAACTGAGAGGGAGGGAGTTCCTTTGCCAATGGTAAACCATCCTAGTGTAAGTACAACTGAGAGGGAGGGCACTCCTCCGTCAATGGTAAACCATCCTAGTGTCGACACACCTGAGAGGGAGGGAACTCCTCTGTCACTGGTAAACCATCCTAGAGTTGGCGAACCAGAGAGGGAGGGAACTCCTCTGTCACTGGTAAACCATACTAGTATCGGCACAGCAAGAGAGGGAGGGAGCTCCTCTGTCACTGGAAAACCACCTTAGTGTTGGCACACCTGAGAAGGAGGGAGCTCCTCCGTCACTGGTAAACCATCGTAGTGTCGGCACACCTGAGAGGGAGGGAACTACTCTGTCACTGGTAAACCATCCTAGAGTTGGCGAACCAGAGAGGGAGGGAACTCCTCTGTCACTGGTAAACCATACTAGTATCGGCACAGCAAGAGAGGGAGGGAGCTCCTCTGTCACTGGAAAACCACCTTAGTGTCGGCACACCTGAGAAGGAGGGAGCTCCTCCGTCACTGGTAAACCATCGTAGTGTCGGCACACCTGAGAGGGAGGGAACTACTCTGTCACTGGTAAACATCCTAGTGTTGCCACACCTGAGAGGGAGGGAGCTCCTCTGTCACTGGAAAAGCATCCTAGTGTCGGCACACCTGAGAGGGAGGGAGCTCCTCCATCACTGGGATACCATCCTAGTGTTCGCACACCTGAGAGGGAGGGTGTTCCTCTGTCACTGGTAAACCATCCTAGTGTCGGCACACCTGAGAGGGAGGGAGCTCCTCTGTCACTGGTAAACCACTCTAGGCGAGGCACACTTGAGCTCCTGACAAACCTTCCTAGTGTGGGAGCACCTGAGAGGAAGGGAGCTCTTCAGTCACTCATAACCCATCCTAGTGTCAGTACAACTGAGAGGGAGGGAGCTACTCTTTGACTGGTAAACCATCCTAGTGTTGGTACACCTGAGAGGGAGGGAGCTCCTCTGTCACTGGTAAACCACCATAGTATCAGCACACCTCAGAGGGAGGGAGCTCCTCTGTCACTGGAAAACCTCCATAGTGTCGGCACACCTGAGAGGGAGGGAGCTCCTCTGTCACTGGTAAACCATCCTAGTGTCATTACTCCTGAGAGGGATGGAGCTCCTCCGCCAGTGGAAAACAATCCTTGTGTCTGCACACCTGAGAGTGAGGGAGCTTCTCTGTCACTGGAAAACCATCCTAGTGTCACCACACTTGAGAGGGAGGGAGCTCCTCCGCCACTGGAAAACCATCCTAGTGTCTGCACACCTGAGAGGGAAGGAGCTTCTCTGTCACTGGAAAACCATCCTAGTGTCACCACACCTGAGAGGGAGGGAGCTCCTCTGTCACTGGTAAACCATCCTAGTGTCATTAGACCTGAGAGGGATGGAGCTTCTCCGCCACTGGAAAACCATCCTAGTGTCGGCACACCTGAGAGGGAGGGAGCTCTTCCGCCAATGGAAAACCATCCTAGTGTCTGCACACCTGAGAGGGGGGGAGCTTCTCTGTCACTGGAAAACCATCCTAGTGTCACCATACCTGAGAGGGAGTGAGCTCCTCTGTCACTGGAAAACCACCCTAGTGTCTGCACACCTGAGAGGGTGGGAGCTCCTCCGTCACTGGTAAACCATCGTAGTGTCAGCACACCTGAGAGGGAGGTAACTACTCTGTCACTGGTAAGCATCCTAGTGTCACCACACCTGAGAGGGAGAGAGCTCCTCTGTCACTGGAAAAGCATCCTAGTGTCGGCACACCTGAGAGGGAGGGAGCTCCTCCGTCACTGGCAAACCATCCTAGTGTCGGCAAACCTGGGAGGGAGAGAGTTCCTCTGTCACTGGTAAACCATCCGAGTGTCGCCACACCTGAGAGGGAGGGAGCTCCTCTGCCACTGGTAACCCATTCTAGTGCCGGCACACCGGAGAGGGAGGGAGCTCCTCTGTCACTGGAAAACCACCCTAGTGTCAGCACACCTGAGATGGAGCGAGCTCCTCTGTCACTGGTAAACCTCGGTAATGTCAGCACAACTGAAAGGGAGCTCCTCCATCACTGGTAAACCACCCTAGTGTTGGCACACCTGAGAGGGAGGAAGCTCCTCCGTCAATAGTAAACCATCCTAGTGTCGGCACTCCTGATAGGGAGGGAACTCCTCTGTCACTGGTAAACCATCCTAGTGTCGCCACACCTGAGAGCAAGTGAGCTCCTCAATCACTGGCACACAATCCTAGTGTTGGCACAGATGAAAGAGTGGGAGCTTTTCCATCACTGGTAAACCTTCCTAGTGTCGCCACACCTGAGAGGTAGGGAGCTCCTCTGTCACTAGAAAACTTCTGTAGTGTCTGCACACCTGAGCGGGAGGGAGCTCCTCTGAGACTGGCAAACCTTTCTAGTGTCAGCACACCTGAGAGGGAAGGAGCTCCCCTGTAACTGGCAAACCATCCTAGTGTCGGCACACCTGAGAGGGAGGGAGCTCCTCTGTCACTTGTAAACCATCCTAGTGTTGGC
Source organism: Lissotriton helveticus (assembly GCF_964261635.1). NCBI lineage: Eukaryota > Metazoa > Chordata > Amphibia > Caudata > Salamandridae > Lissotriton > Lissotriton helveticus. The sequence goes on from NC_136065.1 coordinate 1,779,251,648, forward strand.
ACAGCTGAGACATTGGGAGCTTTTCCGTCACTGGTAAACCACCCTAGTGTCATCACACCTGTGAGGGAGAGAGCTCCTCTGTCACTGGAAAACCATCCTAGTGTCGGCACACCTGAGAGGGAGCGAGCTCCTCTGTCACTGGGAAACCATCCTAGTGTCTGCACACCTGAGAGGGAGGAGCTCCTCTGTCACTGGAAAACCTCCCTAGTGTCGGCACACCTGAGATGGAGGGAGCTCCTCTGTCACTGGTAAGCCTCCGTAATGTTGGCACACCTGAGAGGGAGCTCCTCCATCCCTGGTAAACCACCCTAGTGTCGGCACACCTGAGAGGGATGGAGCTCCTCCGTCACTGGTAAACCATCCTAGTGTTGGCACACCTGAGAGGGAGGGAACTCCTCAATCACTGGCACACCATCCTAGTGTTGGCACAGATGAAAGAGTGGGAGCTTTTCCATCACTGGTAAACCTTCCTAGTGTCGCCACACCTGAGAGGTAGGGAGCTCCTCTGTCACTAGAAAACTTCTGTAGTGTCTGCACACCTGAGCGGGAGGGAGCTCCTCTGAGACTGGCAAACCTTTCTAGTGTCAGCACACCTGAGAGGGAAGGAGCTCCCCTGTAACTGGCAAACCATCCTAGTGTCGGCACACCTGAGAGGGAGGGAGCTCCTCTGTCACTTGTAAACCATCCTAGTGTTGGCACAGCTGAGACATTGGGAGCTTTTCCGTCACTGGTAAACCACCCTAGTGTCATCACACCTGTGAGGGAGAGAGCTCCTCTGTCACTGGAAAACCATCCTAGTGTCGGCACACCTGAGAAGGAGCGAGCTCCTCTGTCACTGGGAAACCATCCTAGTGTCTGCACACCTGAGAGGGAGGAGCTCCTCTGTCACTGGAAAACCTCCCTAGTGTCGGCACACCTGAGATGGAGGGAGCTCCTCTGTCACTGGTAAGCCTCCGTAATGTTGGCACACCTGAGAGGGAGCTCCTCCATCACTGGTAAACCACCCTAGTGTCGGCACACCTGAGAGGGATGGAGCTCCTCCGTCACTGGTAAACCATCCTAGTGTTGGCACACCTGAGAGGGAGGGAACTCCCCTGTCACTGTTAAACCATTCTAGTGGCGGCACACCTGAGCGGGAGGGAACTTCTCTGTCACTGGTAAACCATCCTAGTGTCGCCACACCTGAGAGGGAGGGAGCTCCTCTGTCACTGGAAAACCTCCGTAGGGTTGGCACACCTGAGTGGGAGGGAACTCCTCTGTCACTGGTAAACCATCCTAGTGTTGGCACACCTGAGAGGGAGGGAACTCCTCTGTCACTGGTAAACCATCCTAGTGTCACCACACCCGAGAGGGTGGGAACTTCTCCGTCACTGGTAAACCATCCTAGTGTAAGTACAACTGAGAGGGAGGGAGTTCCTTTGTCAATGGTAAACCATCCTGGTGTCGGCTCACCTGAGAGGGAGGGAGCTCCGCTGTCACTAGTAAACCATCCTAGTGTCGGCACATCTGAGAGGGAGGGCACTCCTCTGTCAATGGTAAACCATCCTAGTGTTGGCACACCTGAGAGGGAGGGAGCTCCTCTGTCACTGGTAAACCATCCTAGTGTAAGTACAACTGAGAGGGAGGGAGTTCCTTTGTCAATGGTAAACCATCCTAGTGTAAGTACAACTGAGAGGGAGGGAGTTCCTCTGTCACTGGTAAACCACCCTAGTGTCGGCACACCTGAGAGGGAGGGAGCTCCTCTGTCAATGGTATACCATCCTGGTGTCGGCACACCTGAGAGGGAGGGCGCTCCTCTGTCACTGGTAAACCATCCTAGTGTTGGCACACCTGAGAGGGAGGGCGCTCCTCTGTCACTGGTAAACCATCCTAGTGTTGGCACACCTGAGAGGGAGGGCGCTCCTCTGTCACTGGTAAACCATCCTAGTGTTGGCACACCTGAGAGGGAGGGCGCTCCTCTGTCACTGGTAAACCATCCTAGTGTAAGTACAACTGAGAGGGAGGGAGTTCCTTTGTCAATGGTAAACCATCCTAGTGTAAGTACAACTGAGAGGGAGGGCACTCCTCCGTCAATGGTAAACCATCCTAGTGTTGGCACACCTGAGAGGGAGGGAGCTCCTCTGTCATTGGTAAACCATCCTAGTGTAAGTACAACTGAGAGGGAGGGAGTTCCTCTGTCACTGGTAAACCACGCTAGTGTCGGCACACCTGAGAGGGAGGGAGCTCCTCTGTCAATGGTAAACCATCCTGGTGTCGGCACACCCGAGAGGGAGGGCGCTCCTCTGTCAATGGTAAACCATCCTAGTGTCGGCACATCTGAGAGGGAGGGTGCTCCTCTGTCACTGCTAAACCATCCTAGTGTTGGCACACCTGAGAGGGAGGAAGCTCCTCTGTCACTGGTAAACCATCCTAGTGTTGGCAAACCTGAGAGGGAGGGCGCTCCTCTGTCACTGGTAAACCATCCTAGTGTAAGTACAACTGAGAGGGAGGGAGTTCATTTGTCAATGGTAAACCATCCTAGTGTAAGTACAACTGAGAGGGAGGGAGTTCCTCTGTCACTGGTAAACCACCCTAGTGTCGGCACACGTGAGAGGGAGGGAGCTCCTCCGTCACTGGTAAACCACCCTAATGTAGGCACAGCTGACAACTCTTCTATCACAGATAACCCACTCAGAACGGGAGCTCCTTTATCACTGTACCCTAGAAGGATGTGCCTCTGTCACTGGTAAGCCACCCTAGTGTCGGCACACCTGAGAGGGAGGGACTTCTCCTAACACTGATTAACCACTCTAGTGGAGGCACACCTGAGCTCCTGAGAAACCTTCCTATCGTGGGAGCACCTGAGAGGAAGCGAGCTCCTCTATCACTGATAAGCCCCCCTAGTGTGGGTGCACTTGAGAAGAAAGGTGCTCTTTATAACCGGAATCTCGGCCGAGTCTGGGCACAACTTAGGAGAAGGGAGCTCCTCTGTCACCCACAATCTAATCACAGACACAGAGTGTGTACACTCCAGAGGAAGGGAACATCTTTAACACTGTCATGCCATACCAGCACCAGAGCTTAATGCAGTGTGGCCATATGTGTGGAAGGCAGGGAGGTTCTCTGCTAGTGACACACCATAACAGCCCCAGAGCCTCATGCAGCGCATGTGCATGCCTGAAAGGAAGTGGACACTTCAATTACCAGCACATCATGCCAGCACCAGAGCTTAAAGCAGTCTGTCTGCACAGCTGATAGCCAATTGATTTCTCTATCACAGATAGCACATACCAGCACTCGAGTCTGATGCACTGTGTGCACAGCTGAGAGCCAGTGAGCCTCTCTTTGATTAACAAACCGCACACTGTACTAGAGCATAATTTGGTGTACCTTCACACCTGAGAGCTGGGACACTTCTCTGGCACCACCGCAGCATAATGCAATGTGCCTGCACACCTGAGAACCGGGGCACTTCTCTGTCACCACTGCAGTGTAACGCAATGTGCCTTTACATCTGAGAGCCTTGGCGCTTCTCTGGCACCACGGCAGTGTTATGCCATGTGCCTTTACACCTGAGAGGGGGGTGCTTCTCTGGCACCACCGCAGCCTTATGCAATGTGCCTTCACACCTGAGAGCTGGGACACTTCTCTGGCACCACCGCAGCATAATGCAATGTGCCTGCACACCTGAGAACCGGGGCACTTCTCTGTCACCACTGCAGTGTAACGCAATGTGCCTTTACATCTGAGAGCCTTGGCGCTTCTCTGGCACCACGGCAGTGTTATGCCATGTGCCTTTACACCTGAGAGGGGGGTGCTTCTCTGGCACCACCGCATCCTTATGCAATGTGCCTGCACACCTGAGAGGGGGGCACTTCTCTGTCACCACTGCAGTGTAATGCAATGTGCCTGCACACCTGAGAGCTCGGGCGCTTCTCTGACACCACCGCAGCATAATGCAATGCGCCTTCACACCTGAGAGCTCGGGCGCTTCTCTGTCACCACTGCAGCCTAATGCCATGCGCCTTCACACCTGAGAGCTCGGGCGCTTCTCTGTCACCACTGCAGCCTAATGCAATGCGCCTTTACACCTGAGAGCTGGGGCGCTTCTCTGTCACCACTGCAGTGTAATGCAATGTGTCTTGAAACCTGAGAGCTCGGGCGCTTCTCTGTCACCACTACAGCCTAATGCAATGCGTCTTCACACCTGAGAGCTCGGGCGCTTCTCTGTCACCACTGCAATGTAATGCAATGTGTCTTGAAACCTGAGAGCTCGGGCGCTTCTCTGTCACCACTGCAGCCTAATGCAATGCGCCTTCACACCTGAGAGCTCGGGCGCTTCTCTGTCACCACTGCAGTGTAATGCAATGTGTCTTGAAACCTAAGAGCTCGGGCGCTTCTCTGTCACCACCGCAGCATAATGCAATGCGCCTTCACACCTGAGAGCTCGGGTGCTTCTCTGTCACCACTGCAGCCTAATGCCATGCGCCTTCACACCTGAGAGCTCGGGCGCTTCTCTGTCACCACTGCAGTGTAATGCAATGTGTCTTGAAACCTGAGAGCTCGGGCGCTTCTCTGTCACCACTGCAGCCTAATGCAATGCACCTTCACACCTGAGAGCTCGGGCGCTTCTCTGTCACCACTGCAGTGTAATGCAATGTGTCTTGAAACCTGAGAGCTCGGGCGCTTCTCTGTCACCACTGCAGCCTAATGCCATGCGCCTTCACACCTGAGAGCTCGGGCGCTTCTCTGTCACCACTGCAGTGTAATGCAATGTGTCTTGAAACCTGAGAGCTGGGGCACTTCTCTGTCACCACTGCAGTGTAATGCAATGCGTCTTCACACCTGAGAGCTCGGGCGCTTCTCTGTCACCACTGCAGTCTAATGCAATGCGCCTTTACACCTGAGAGCTGGGGCACTTCTCTGTCACCACTGCAGTGTAATGCAATGCGTCTTCACACCTGAGAGCTCGGGCGCTTCTCTGTCACCACTGCAGTCTAATGCAATGCACCTTTACACCTGAGAGCTGGGGCGCTTCTCTGTCACCACTGCAGTGCAATGCCATGTGCCTTTACACCTGAGAGCCGGGGTGCTTCTCTGGCACCACCGCAGCCTTATGCAATGTGCCTTTACACCTGAGAGCTGGGGCGCTTCCTGTCACCAACACAGCATAATGCAATGTGCCTTTACACCTGAGAGCTGGGGCGCTTCCTGTCACCACCTCAGCATAATGCAATGTGCCTTTACACCTGAGAGCTGGGGCGCTTCCTGTCACCAACACAGCATAATGCAATGTGCCTTTACACCTGAGAGCTGGGGCGCTTCCTGTCACCACCTCAGCATAATGCAATGTGTCTTTACACCTGAGAGCTGGGGCGCTTCCTGTCACCACCGCAGCTTAATGCAATGTGCCTTTACACCTGAGAGCTGGGGCGCTTCCTGTCACCAACACAGCATAATGCAATGTGCCTTTACACCTGAGAGCTGGGGCGCTTCCTGTCACCACCTCAGTATAATGCAATGTGCCTTTACACCTGAGAGCTGGGGCGCTTCCTGTCACCACCGCAGCGTAATGCAATGTGTCTTTACACCTGAGAGCTGGGGCGCTTCCTGTCACCACCGCAGCATAATGCAATGTGCCTTTACAACTGAGAGCTGGGGTGCTTCTCTGTCACCACTGCAGCATAATGCAATGTGCCTTCACACCTGAGAGGCGGGGCGCTTCTCTGTCACCACCGCAGCCAAATGCAACGCGCCTTTTCACCTGAGAGCCGGGATGCTTTTCTGGCCTATGCAGCCTAATGCAATGTGCCTGCACACCTGAGAGGTGGGGCTCTTCACTGGCACTACCGCAGCCTAATACAATGTGCCTTCACACCTGAAAGCCAGGGCACTTCTCTGGTGCCACTGCAGCCTAATGCAATGTGCCTTAACACCTGAAAGCCGTGGCGCTTCTCTGTCACCACTGCAGCCTAATGCAATGTGCCTTAACACCTGAAAGCCGTGGCGCTTCTCTGGTGCCACCGCAGCCTACTGCAATGTACCTTCGCACCTGAGAGCCGAGACTTCTTTTGCTCTACTGCAGCTTAATGCAATGTGCATTCACACCTGTGAGCCGGGGCACTTCTCTGGCAACACCGCAGCCTAATGTAATGTACCTTAACACCTGAGAGCTGGGGCGCTTTAATAGCACTACCGCAGCCTAATGCAATGTGCCTTCACACCTGAGAACCGGGGTGCTTCTCTGGCACCAGTGCAGCATAATGCAATGTACCTTCACACCTGAGAGCAGAGGTACTTCTCTGGCACCACCGCAGTGTAATGCAATGTGCCTGTACACCTTAGAGGCGGGTCACTTCTCTGGCACCACTGCAGCCTAATGCAGTGTGCCTTCACACCTGAGAGCTGGGGCGCTTTAATAGCACTACCGCAGCCTAATGCAATGTGCCTTCACACCTGAGAGCCGGGGTGCTTCTCTGGCACCAGTGCAGCATAATGCAATGTACCTTCACACCTGAGAGCCGAGGTACTTCTCTGGCACCACCGCAGTGTAATGCAATGTGCCTGTACACCTTAGAGGTGGGTCACTTCTCTGGCACCACTGCAGCCTAATGCAATGTGCCTTAACACCTGAAAGCCGTGGCGCTTCTCTGGTGCCACAGCAGCCTAATGCAATGTACCTTCGCACCTGAGAGCCGAGGTACTTCTCTGGCTCTACTGCAGCCTAATGCAATGAGCATTCACACCTGAGAGTCGGGGCACTTCTCTGGCACCACCGCAGCCTAATGTAATGTGCCTTCACACCTGAGAGCTGGGGCGCTTTAATAGCACTACCGCAGCCTAATGCAATGTGCCTTCACACCTTAGAGCCGGGGTGCTTCTCTGGCACCAGTGCAGCATAATGCAATGTACCTTCACACCTGAGAGCCAAGGTACTTCTCTGGCACCACCGCAGTGTAATGCAATGTGCCTGTACACCTTAGAGGCGGGTCACTTCTCTGGCACCACAGCAGCCTAATGCAATGTGCCTTCACACCTGAGAGCCGTGACACTTCTCTGGCACCACCGCAGCATAATGCAATGTGCCTGCACACACTGATAGGTGGGGTGTTTCTGTGGCACAACCGTAGCCTAATGCAGTGTGCCTTCATGCCAGAGAGGCGGGGTGCTTCTCTGGCACCAGTGCAGCCTAATGCAGTGTGCCTTCATGCCAGAAAGGCGGTCGCTTCTCAGGCACCACAGCAGTGTAATGCAATGGGCCTGCAAACCTTAGAGCGGGTCACTTCTCTGGCACCACTGTGGCCTAATGCAATGTGCCTTCACACCTGAGAGCCGGGGCGCTTCTCTGGCACCACTGCAGCCTATTGCAATGTGCCTTCACACCTGAGAGCCGGGCGATTCTCTGGCACCATGGCAGCCTAATGCAATGTGCCTTCACACCTGAGCTGGCGTGCTTCACTGGCACCAGTGCAGCCTAAGGCAATGTGCCTTCACACCTGAGAGCCGTGGCACTTTTCTGGCACCACCACAGAGTAATGCAATGTGCCTTTACACCTGAGAGCCGGGGCGCTTCTCTGGCACCACTACAGCCTAATACAGAGTGCCTTCATGCCAGAGAGGTGGGGGCATCTCTGGCACTGCTGCAGCCTAATGCAATGTGCCTTTACACCTGAGAATCGTGGGGCTTCTCTGGCACCACTGCAGTGTAATGCAATGTGCCTTCACACCAGGGAGCTGGGGTGCTTCTATGGCACCACAGCAGTGTAATGCCATGTTCTTGCTCACTTTAGAGGCGGGTCACTTCTCTGGCACCAATGCAGTGTAATGCAATGTGCATTCACACCAGAGAGGAGGGGTGCTTCTCTGGTACCAGTGCTGCCTAATGCAATCTGCCTTCATCACCTGAGAGCCGGGTGCTTCTCTGGCACCAGTGCAGCCTAACACAGTGTGCCTGCAAACCGGAGAGGTGGGGCACTTCTCTGCCACTGCTGCAGCCTAATGCATTGTGCCTTCACACCTGAGAGGTGGCTCTACTACAGTCTAATGTAATGTGCCTTCACACCTGAGAACTCTAGTGCTTCTCTGGCACCACCGCAGTGTAATGCCAGGTACTTGCACACCTTAGAGGCGGGTCACTTCCCTGGCACCAACGCAGTGTAATGCAATGTGCATTCACACCAGAGAGGCGGGGTGCTTCTCTGGTACCAGTGCAGCCTAATGCAATGTGCCTTCATTACCTGAGAGCCGGGCTCTTCTCTGGCACAACCGTCGCCTAATGCAATGTGCCTTTATGCCAGAGAGGGGGGCGCTTCTCTGGCACAACCGTAGCCTAATGCAATGTGCCTTTATGCCAGAGAGGCGGGGCGCTTCTCTGGCACCACTGCAGTCTAATACAATGTGCCTTTACACCTAAGGATGGGGTGCTTCTCTGGCACCACTGCACTGTAATGCACTGTGCATTCACACCAGAGAGGCAGGGTGATTCTCTGGCACCAGTGCATCCTAATGCAATGTGTCTTCAAACCTGAGAGGCTGGCGCTTCTCTGACACCCTCGCAGCCTAAAGCCATGCGCCTTCACATCAGAGAGGTGGGGCGCTTCTTTGTAACAACCTCAGCCTAATGCAATGTGTCTTCACACCTGAAAGGCGGGGCACTTCTTTGGCACCACCGCAGCCTAATGCAATGTGTCTTCACACCTGAGAGCTGAGGTGCTTCGCTGGCACCACCGCAGTGTAGTGCAATGTGCCTTCACAGCTGAGAGCCGAGGTGCTTCTCTGGCATCAACGCAGCCTAATGCAATGTGTCTTCACACCTGAGAGCTGGGGCGCTTCTCTGACGCCACCGCAGCCTAATACAATGTGTCTTCACATCAGAGAGGTGGGGCACTTCTCTGGCACCACCGCAGTCTAATACAATGTGCCTTCACAGCTGAGAGGCGGGCGCTTCTTTGGCACCACCAACTCAGCCTAATACAATGTGTCTTCAAACCTGAGAGGAAATGGAGTATGTACATGAAGCCCTGCCCACTCTCTGCCTATATTTTTCATTGGCTTGTGTCATTGTCCTTGGTAAATGCTGGCTTCTGATTAGATATTAGGATTGTTAGTTCCTCCTTAGTGTGCTCCGGAAACCAGTCCCTGGATGCTTGTGTCCCGTCCAGGGAGGACCTGGCCTGGCAGTTCAGGTTCGACTGGTCCCATTAGGCACAGGCTCACAACTGATTTGCATATGGCTGGGTCTACACTCGGGTGGCACAGTGAGCAAAAGAACGATGGATTTAACCCAGATCTATTGACTGGGGTAAATGTTTGATTTGCTCAGCATTCCGTCCATCATCTGTGTGTCCTCTGCTTTCTCGCTCTAACTGCGCCGGGTATGCCCAGACGTGGGTCCCGAACTCACTGTGTCACTGGATTCAAGCTAGCCTGGCTGATGAGAGGTGATGTTCCGAAACCTGTCCCAAGATGCTTGTTGCCAGACCAGGGAGGACCTAGCTTGGAAGTTTGGGCTGGACTGTTTCCATAACGCACAGTGTCAAGACTGATTTGCATATGGCTGGGTATAAACTGGGGTGGCATGGTGAGCAAAAGAAAGATTGATTTAACCAAGATCTATTGACTGGGGGTGAATGTTTGATTTGCTCTGCATTCCAGCCATCATCTGTGTGTCCTTTGCTTCCTTATTACCACCTCGTCTTTATTTGTAACCTTCCACGAGGACTGGCCCTTTTACTTTGGTTGTTACACTGTACATCTTCTTTAGTCTGTAAGCACTATTTTCTTTAATGAATTTCTCTCACTGCAGGAGGGTCTCTCATGCGCAGTTGTGTCCACCAGATTATTTAACTCGTAGCAAATGGGGAGCTCTTCAGGGGCCATGGGAGACGGAAAGGTGCAACTCAGTATTACCTTTAGCAAGGTCAAAGGTGCGTGATGTAAATTCCGCTAGATCTGGCGTGTTTATTTTCTGAACGAACATCTATATTAAACATGAAAATGCTTTAGGTTTGCTCCTCGTCTCACTTGCTAAAAACCATGACTTCAACAAAGGGCTCTTGCCCTCTTTCATCAGGACAAGACTCTCTGCAGAACAGCGTTGGTGCTATCAGGGGACCCCCTGAAAGGCTGGGAGCCTGGGTCAGAGCCCACTTTGCCCAAGCCTTAAAACGTTTCTGGCTATCAGTAAGAACCCCCTACCAACACCTGAGTCAAATTCATTATGTCTTAAAGGCTAGGAGCTGCTCTGTCCCCCATAAACAACACTCACTACCATGGCCTCGTGCAGTGCGTCTGCACACTTGACAAGCAGGGAGTCGCTCTATCCTAACAAACCTTTCACGGCATTAGATTGCATTGTAGTGTGTCTGCATATCTGCGAGACTGGGAGCTTCTCTGTACCTAACAAACAACACATCACTACCTAATGCAATGTATCTGCACAGAGACTTCTCTGTCACCAACACACCATACCAGCAGCAGAGTCTAATGCAGTGTGTCTGCACACCTATGAGGCGGGGAGCTTCTCTGTAACCAACACACCATAGAGTCTAATGCAGTGTGTCTGCACACCTCCGAGGCAGGGAGCTTCTCCGTCACCAACACACTATACCAGCACCCGGAAATATTGTAGTGTGTCTGCACTCCTGCGAGGCGGGGAACTTCTCTGTCACCAACACACCATAGAGTCTAATGCAGTGTGTCTTCACACCTGCGAGGTGATGAGCTTCTCTGTCACCAACACACCATAGAGTCTAATGTAGTGTGTCTGCACACCTGCGAGGCCAGGAGCTTCTCTGTCACCAACACACCATAGAGTCTAATGCAGTGTGTCTGCACACCTGCGAGGCGGGGAGCTTCTCTGTCCCCAACATACCATACCAGCAGAGTCTAATGCAGTGCGTCTGCACACCAGCAAGGCGGGGAACTTCTCGTTCAGCAACACACCATTCCAGCAGCAGAGTCTAATGCAGTGTGTCTGCACACCAGCAAGGCTGGGAACTTCTCAGTCAGCAACACACCATACCAGCAGCAGAGTCTAATGTAGTGTGTCTACACACCTATGAGGCGGGGAGCTTCTCTGTCACCAACACACCATACCAGCAGAGTCTAATGCAGTTTGTCTGCACACCTGCAAGGCCAGGAGCTTCTCTGTCACCAACACACCATACCAGCAGCAGTGTCTAATGCAGTGTGTCTGCACACCTGCGAGGTGGGAGCTTCTGTGTCACCAACACACCACAGAATCTAATGCAGTGTGTCTGCACACCTGTGAGGTGGGAAGCTTCTCTCTCACCAACACACCATACCAGCAGCAGAGTCTAATGTAGTCTGTCTGCACACCTATGAGGCAGGGAGCTTCTCTGTCACCAACACACCACAGATTCTAATGCAGTGTGTCTGCACACGTGCGGAGTGAGGAGCTTCTCTGTCACCAACACACCATACCAGCAGCTGAGTCTAATGTAGTGTGTCTTCACACCTATGAGGCGGGGAGCTTCTCTGTCACCAACACACGACAGAGTCTAATGCAGTGTGTCTGCACAACTGCTAGGCGGGGAGCTTCTCTGTCACCAACACACCACTGAGTCTAATGCAGTGCGTCTGCACGCCTGCGAAGTGAGGAGCTTCTCTGTCACCAACACACCATACCAGTACCAGTCTAATGCAGTGTGTCTGCACAACTGCTAGGCGGGAAGCTTCTGTGTCACCAACACATCATTGAGTCAAATGCAGTGTGTCTGCACGCCTGCGAGGTGGGGAGCTTCTGTGTCACCAACACACCATTGAGTCTAATGCAGTGTGTCTGCACACCTGCGAAGTGAGGAGCTTCTCTGTCACCAACACACCATACCAGTACCAGTCTAATGCAGTGTGTCTGCACAACTGCTAGGCGGGGAGCTTCTCTGTCACCAACACAGCATAGAGTCTAATGGAGTGTGTCTGCACACCTGCGAAGTGAGGAGCTTCTCTATCACCAACACACCATACCAGCACCAGGAAATATTGCAGTGTGTCTGCACACCTGCGAGGCGGGTAGCTTCTCAGTCACCAACACACCATACCAGCAGCAGAGTCTAATGTAGTGTGTCTGCAAACCTGCAAGGTGGGAAGCTTCTCTGTCACCAACACACCACAGAGTCTAATGCATTGTGTCTGCAAAACTGCTAGGCGGGGAGCTCCTGTGTCACCAACACACCATTGAGTCAAATGCAGTGTGTCTGAACAACTGCTAGGCAGGGAGCTTCTCTGTCACCAACACACCACAGAGTACACCACAGAGTCTAATGCAGTGTGTCTGCACAACTGCTAGGCAGGGAGCTTCTCTGTCACCAACACACCACAGACTACACCACAGAGTCTAATGCATTGTGTCTGCACAACTGCTAGGCGGGAAGCTTCTCTGTCACCAACACACCATAGAGTCTAATGGAGTGTGTCTGCACACCTGCGAAGTGAGGAGCTTCTCTATCACCAACACACCATACCAGTACCAGTCTAATGCAGTGTGTCTGCACACCAGCGAGGCCGGGAGCTTCTCTGTCACCAACACACCATACCAGTACCAGTCTAATGCAGTGTGACTGCACACCAGCGAGGCCGGGAGCGTCTCTGTCACCAACACACTATACCGGCACCAGTCTAATGCAGTGCGTCTGCACACCTATGAGGCGGGAGCTTCTCTGTCACCAACACACCGCAGAGTCTAATGCAGTGTGTCTGCACGCCTGCGAGGCCAGGAGCTTCTCTGTAACCAACACACCATACCTGCAGTAGAGTCTAATGCAGTGTGTCTGCACACCTGCGAGGTGGGAGCTTCTGTGTCACCAACACACCACAGAATCTAATGCAGTGTGTCTGCACACCTGTGAGATGGGAAGCTTCCCTCTCACCAACACACCATACCAGCAGCAGAGTCTAATGTAGTCTGTCTGCACACCTATGAGGCAGGGAGCTTCTCTGTCACCAACACACCACAGAGTCTAATGCAGTGTGGCTGCACACGTGCGAAGTGAGGAGCTTCTCTGTCACCAACACACCATACCAGCAGCAGAGTCTAATGTAGTGTGTCTTCACACCTATGAGGCGGGGAGCTTCTCTGTCACCAACACACGACAGAGTCTAATGCAGTGTGTCTGCACAACTGCTAGGCGGGGAGCTTCTCTGTCACCAACACACCATACCAGCAGAGTCTAATGCAGTTTGTCTGCACACCTGCAAGGCCAGGAGCTTCTCTGTCACCAACACACCATACCAGCAGCAGTGTCTAATGCAGTGTGTCTGCACACCTGCGAGGTGGGAGCTTCTGTGTCACCAACACACCACAGAATCTAATGCAGTGTGTCTGCACACCTGTGAGGTGGGAAGCTTCTCTCTCACCAACACACCATACCAGCAGCAGAGTCTAATGTAGTCTGTCTGCACACCTATGAGGCAGGGAGCTTCTCTGTCACCAACACACCACAGATTCTAATGCAGTGTGTCTGCACACGTGCGGAGTGAGGAGCTTCTCTGTCACCAACACACCATACCAGCAGCTGAGTCTAATGTAGTGTGTCTTCACACCTATGAGGCGGGGAGCTTCTCTGTCACCAACACACGACAGAGTCTAATGCAGTGTGTCTGCACAACTGCTAGGCGGGGAGCTTCTCTGTCACCAACACACCACTGAGTCTAATGCAGTGCGTCTGCACGCCTGCAAAGTGAGGAGCTTCTCTGTCACCAACACACCATACCAGTACCAGTCTAATGCAGTGTGTCTGCACAACTGCTAGGCGGGAAGCTTCTGTGTCACCAACACATCATTGAGTCAAATGCAGTGTGTCTGCACGCCTGCGAGGTGGGGAGCTTCTGTGTCACCAACACACCATTGAGTCTAATGCAGTGTGTCTGCACACCTGCGAAGTGAGGAGCTTCTCTGTCACCAACACACCATACCAGTACCAGTCTAATGCAGTGTGTCTGCACAACTGCTAGGCGGGGAGCTTCTCTGTCACCAACACAGCATAGAGTCTAATGGAGTGTGTCTGCACACCTGCGAAGTGAGGAGCTTCTCTATCACCAACACACCATACCAGCACCAGGAAATATTGCAGTGTGTCTGCACACCTGCCAGGCGGGTAGCTTCTCAGTCACCAACACACCATACCAGCAGCAGAGTCTAATGTAGTGTGTCTGCAAACCTGCGAGGTGGGAAGCTTCTCTGTCACCAACACACCACAGAGTCTAATGCATTGTGTCTGCAAAACTGCTAGGCGGGGAGCTCCTGTGTCACCAACACACCATTGAGTCAAATGCAGTGTGTCTGAACAACTGCTAGGCAGGGAGCTTCTCTGTCACCAACACACCACAGAGTACACCACAGAGTCTAATGCAGTGTGTCTGCACAACTGCTAGGCAGGGAGCTTCTCTGTCACCAACACACCACAGACTACACCACAGAGTCTAATGCATTGTGTCTGCACAACTGCTAGGCGGGAAGCTTCTCTGTCACCAACACACCATAGAGTCTAATGGAGTGTGTCTGCACACCTGCGAAGTGAGGAGCTTCTCTATCACCAACACACCATACCAGTACCAGTCTAATGCAGTGTGTCTGCACACCAGCGAGGCCGGGAGCTTCTCTGTCACCAACACACCATACCAGTACCAGTCTAATGCAGTGTGACTGCACACCAGCGAGGCCGGGAGCGTCTCTGTCACCAACACACTATACCGGCACCAGTCTAATGCAGTGCGTCTGCACACCTATGAGGCGGGAGCTTCTCTGTCACCAACACACCGCAGAGTCTAATGCAGTGTGTCTGCACGCCTGCGAGGCCAGGAGCTTCTCTGTCACCAACACACCATACCTGCAGTAGAGTCTAATGCAGTGTGTCTGCACACCTGCGAGGTGGGAGCTTCTGTGTCACCAACACACCACAGAATCTAATGCAGTGTGTCTGCACACCTGTGAGATGGGAAGCTTCCCTCTCACCAACACACCATACCAGCAGCAGAGTCTAATGTAGTCTGTCTGCACACCTATGAGGCAGGGAGCTTCTCTGTCACCAACACACCACAGAGTCTAATGCAGTGTGTCTGCACACGTGCGAAGTGAGGAGCTTCTCTGTCACCAACACACCATACCAGCAGCAGAGTCTAATGTAGTGTGTCTTCACACCTATGAGGCGGGGAGCTTCTCTGTCACCAACACACGACAGAGTCTAATGCAGTGTGTCTGCACAACTGCTAGGCGGGGAGCTTCTCTGTCACCAACACACCACTGAGTCTAATGCAGTGCGTCTGCACGCCTGCGAAGTGAGGAGCTTCTCTGTCACCAACACACCATACCAGTACCAGTCTAATGCAGTGTGTCTGCACAACTGCTAGGCGGGAAGCTTCTGTGTCACCAACACATCATTGAGTCAAATGCAGTGTGTCTGCACGCCTGCGAGGTGGGGAGCTTCTGTGTCACTAACACACCATTGAGTCTAATGCAGTGTGTCTGCACACCTGCGAAGTGAGGAGCTTCTCTGTCACCAACACACCATACCAGTACCAGTCTAATGCAGTGTGTCTGCACAACTGCTAGGCGGGGAGCTTCTCTGTCACCAACACAGCATAGAGTCTAATGGAGTGTGTCTGCACACCTGCGAAGTGAGGAGCTTCTCTATCACCAACACACCATACCAGCACCAGGAAATATTGCAGTGTGTCTGCACACCTGCGAGGCGGGTAGCTTCTCAGTCACCAACACACCATACTAGCAGCAGAGTCTAATGTAGTGTGTCTGCAAACCTGCGAGGTGGGAAGCTTCTCTGTCACCAACACACCACAGAGTCTAATGCATTGTGTCTGCAAAACTGCTAGGCGGGGAGCTCCTGTGTCACCAACACACCATTGAGTCAAATGCAGTGTATCTGAACAACTGCTAGGCAGGGAGCTTCTCTGTCACCAACACACCACAGAGTACACCACAGAGTCTAATGCAGTGTGTCTGCACAACTGCTAGGCAGGGAGCTCCTCTGTCACCAACACACCACAGACTACACCACAGAGTCTAATGCATTGTGTCTGCACAACTGCTAGGCGGGAAGCTTCTCTGTCACCAACACACCATAGAGTCTAATGGAGTGTGTCTGCACACCTGCGAAGTGAGGAGCTTCTCTATCACCAACACACCATACCAGTACCAGTCTAATGCAGTGTGACTGCACACCAGCGAGGCCGGGAGCGTCTCTGTCACCAACACACTATACCGGCACCAGTCTAATGCAGTGCGTCTGCACACCTATGAGGCGGGAGCTTCTCTGTCACCAACACACCGCAGAGTCTAATGCAGTGTGTCTGCACGCCTGCGAGGCCAGGAGCTTCTCTGTCACCAACACACCATACCTGCAGTAGAGTCTAATGTAGTGTGTCTGCACACCAGCGAGGCCAGGAGCTTCTCTGTCACCAATACACCATACCAGCAGTAGAGTCTAATGTAGTGTGTCTGCACACCTATGAGGCAGGGAGCTTCTCTGTCACCAACACACCATACCAGCAGTAGAGTCTATTGTAGTGTGTCTGCACACCTATGAGGCGGGGAGCTTCTCTGTCACCAACACATCATACCAGTACCAGTCTAATGCAGCGTGACTGCACACCTGCGAGGCCGGGAGCGTCTCTGTCACCAACACAATATACCAGCACCAGTCTAATGCAGTGTGTCTGCACACCTGCGAGGCAGGGAGCTTCTCTGACACAAACACATCATAGAGTCTAATGCAGTGTGTCTGCACACCTGCGAGGCCAGGAGCTTCTGTTTCACCAACACCATACCAGCACCAGTCTAATGCAGTGTGTCTGCACACCTGCGAGGCCAGGAGCTTCTCTTTCACCAACACACCATACCAGCACCATTCTAATGCAGTGTGTCTGCACACCTGCGAGGTAGGGAGCTTCTCTGTCACAAGCACACCATAGAGTCTAATGCAGTGTGCGGTCGGGTGAGGAAGCACCAGGTAGTACCGAGCGGGTTTGCCGATAGGAACAATGTTTCCACGAGGCGTTCCTGCCCTTGCCTAAGACCATGGGGTGTTAACAAACACTCGTTTATCATTGCGAGTAAAATACAAACCGTATGTACAACTACACGCATGTTTTTTTATCAACAGCGTTTAATATAAATAACTAGTATTTATCATTATAAACACTTTTTCATTTGAAAACAGGAGTGGCAATACAGGGCTGGACCCTGTATGGTCCTGAGGAAAAGCTTGGGGGAGCTTGAAACATGTTGACCTCAACACTGATCTAGCTCAGTAAAAGTTAGAACACAGTGTTACCCCTTTTTAATTTTTTATACCACACTAGGAGCTAAATAAATTGTTGAGGCCCACTAGCACGGTATTTTTAATTTCACACCCACTCCACCATCACCACACTTGCACCACACATAGTCATCTCACAAAACCAGTGCTCCAGCGTAGTCGCCTTGTCGCAGCACGCCCCTTTTCGTAGAGAACTGGGATGGCCCCAATGATGAAGCATGTCACCGTGGGGCAACCCCGGTGAGTGAGGGGACTCTAGAAAGAAATTTTTCTTTCTTACATGATTTGGTACACACTGACTTAGTAAGCAGTAACCACACAATACCTACCAGGTCTCCGGACCCTTCACATAGGGTCCCTGTATTGCAAATACTGACTGGAGGCCGACCTGGTTGGGTTTAACCTCCTCCTCCCTCTATTTTTTGTTTATGCACACCTGCGAGGCCAGGAGCTTCTCTGTCACCAACACACCATAGAGTCTAATGCAGTGTGTCTGCACACCAGTGAGGCCGGGAGCGTCTCCGTCATCAACACACTATACCAGCACCAGTCTAATGCAGTGTGTCTGCACACCTGCGAGGTGGGGAGCTTCTCTGTCACCAACACACCATACCAGTACCAGTCTAATGCAGTGTGTCTGCACACCTGCGAGGTGGGGAGCTTCTCTGTCACCAACACACCATACCAGTACCAGTCTAATGCAGTGTGAATGCACACCAGTGAGGCCAGGAGAGTCTCTGTCACCAACACACTATACCAGCACCAGTCTAATGCAGTGTGTCTGCACACCTATGAGGCGGGGAGCTTCTCTGTAACCAACACACCACAGAGTCTAATGCAGTGTGTCTGCACACCTATGAGGCGGGGAGCTTCTCTGTCACCAACACACCATACCAGCACCAGGAAATATTGCAGTGTGTCTGCACACCTGCAAGGCCGGGAGCATCTCTGTCACCAACACACCATAGAGTCTAATGCAGTGTGTCTGCACACCTATGAGGCGGGGAGCTTCTCTGTCACCAACACACCATACCAGTACCAGTCTAATGGAGTGCGTCTGCACACCTATGAGGCGGGGAGCTTCTCTGTCAACAACACACCATACCAGTACCAGTCTAATGCAGTGTGACTGCACACCTGCGAGGCCGGGAGCATCTCTGTCACCAACACACCATACCAGTACCAGTCTAATGGAGTGTGTCTGCACACCTATGAGGCCGGGAGCTTCTCTGTCACCAACACACCACAGAGTCTAATGCAGTGTGTCTGCACAACTGCTAGGCGGGGAGCTTTTCTGTCACCAACACACCATAGAGTCTAATGCAGTGCGTCTGCACGCCTGCGAAGTGAGGAGCTTCTCTGTCACCAACACACCATACCAGTACCAGGCTAATGCAGTGTGTCTGCACAACTGCTAGGCGGGAAGCTTCTGTGTCACCAACACATCATTGAGTCAAATGCAGTGTGTCTGCACGCCTGCGAGGTGGGGAGCTTCTGTGTCACCAACACACCATCGAGTCTAACGCAGTGTGTCTGCACACCTGCGAAGTGAGGAGCTTCTCTGTCACCAACACACCATACCAGTACCAGTCTAATGCAGTGTGTCTGCACACCTGCGAGGCCAGGAGCGTCTCTGTCACAAACACACCATACCAGTACCTGCATATTTCAGTGTGTCTGCACACCTGCGAGGCCAGGAGCTTCTCTGGCACCAACACACCATAGAGTCTAATGCAGTGTGTCTGCACACCTGCGCGGCGGGGAGCTTCTCTGTCACCAACACACCATACCAGTACCAGTCTAATGAAGTGTGTCTGCACACCTGCGAGGCCAGGAGCTTCTCTGTCACCAACACACCATACCAGTACCAGTCTACTGCAGTGTGTCTGCACACCAGCGAGGCCAGGAGCTTCTCTGTCACCAACACACCATACCAGTGCCAGTCTAATGCAGTGTGTCTGCACACCTGCGAGGCAGGGAGCTTCTCTGTCACCAACACACCATACCAGTACCAGAGCCTAATGCAGTGCGTCTGCACACCTGCGACGCCAGGAGCTTCTCTGTCACCAACACACCATACCAGTACCAGTCTAATGCAGTGTGTCTGCACACCTGCGAGGCCAGGAGCTTCTCTGTCACCAACACACCATACCAGTACCAGTCTAATGCAGTGTGTCTGCACACCAGCGAGGCCAGGAGCTTCTCTGTCACCAACACACCATACCGGTACCAGTCTAATGCAGTGTGTCTGCACAACTGCTAGGCGGGGAGCTTTTCTGTCACCAACACACCATAGAGTCTAATGCTGTGCGTCTGCACGCCTGCGAAGTGAGGAGCTTCTCTGTCACCAACACACCATACCAGTACCAGGCTAATGCAGTGTGTCTGCACAACTGCTAGGCGGGAAGCTTCTGTGTCACCAACACATCATTGAGTCAAATGCAGTGTGTCTGCACGCCTGCGAGGTGGGGAGCTTCTGTGTCACCAACACACCATTGAGTCTAATGCAGTGTGTCTGTACACCTGCGAAGTGAGGAGCTTCTCTGTCACCAACACACCATACCAGTACCAGTCTAATGCAGTGTGTCTGCACACCTGCGAGGCCAGGAGCGTCTCTGTCACCAACACACCATACCAGTACCTGCATAATTCAGTGTGTCTGCACACCTGCGAGGCCAGGAGCTTCTCTGGCACCAACACACCATAGAGTCTAATGCAGTGTGTCTGCACACCTGCGCGGCGGGGAACTTCTCTGTCACCAACACACCATACCAGTACCAGTCTAATGAAGTGTGTCTGCACACCTGCGAGGCCAGGAGCTTCTCTGTCACCAACACACCATACCAGTACCAGTCTACTGCAGTGTGTCTGCACACCAGCGAGGCCAGGAGCTTCTCTGTCACCAACACACCATACCAGTACCAGTCTAATGCAGTGTGTCTGCACACCTGCGAGGCAGGGAGCTTCTCTGTCACCAACACACCATACCAGTACCAGAGCCTAATGCAGTGTGTCTGCACACCTGCGACGCCAGGAGCTTCTCTGTCACCAACACACCATACCAGTACCAGTCTAATGCAGTGTGTCTGCACACCTGCGAAGTGAGGAGCTTCTCTGTCACCAACACACCATACCAGTACCAGTCTAATGCAGTGTGTCTGCACACCAGCGAGGCCAGGACCTTCTCTGTCACCAACGCACCATACCAGTACCAGTCTAATGCAGTGTGTCTGCACACCTGCGAGGCAGGGAGCTTCTCTGGCACCAACTCACCATAGAGTCTAATGCAGTGTGTCTGCACACCTGCGAGGCAGGGAGCTTCTCTGTCACCAACACACCATACCAGCAGAGTCTAATGCAGTGTGTCTGCAAACCTGCGAGGTGGGAAGCTTCTCTGTCACCAACACACCACAGAGTCTAATGCATTGTGTCTGCAAAACTGCTAGGCGGGGAGCTCCTGTGTCACCAACACACCATTGAGTCAAATGCAGTGTGTCTGAACAACTGCTAGGCAGGGAGCTTCTCTGTCACCAACACACCACAGAGTACACCACAGAGTCTAATGCAGTGTGTCTGCACAACTGCTAGGCAGGGAGCTTCTCTGTCACCAACACACCACAGACTACACCACAGAGTCTAATGCATTGTGTCTGCACAACTGCTAGGCGGGAAGCTTCTCTGTCACCAACACACCATAGAGTCTAATGGAGTGTGTCTGCACACCTGCGAAGTGAGGAGCTTCTCTATCACCAACACACCATACCAGTACCAGTCTAATGCAGTGTGTCTGCACACCAGCGAGGCCGGGAGCTTCTCTGTCACCAACACACCATACCAGTACCAGTCTAATGCAGTGTGACTGCACACCAGCGAGGCCGGGAGCGTCTCTGTCACCAACACACTATACCGGCACCAGTCTAATGCAGTGCGTCTGCACACCTATGAGGCGGGAGCTTCTCTGTCACCAACACACCGCAGAGTCTAATGCAGTGTGTCTGCACGCCTGCGAGGCCAGGAGCTTCTCTGTCACCAACACACCATACCTGCAGTAGAGTCTAATGCAGTGTGTCTGCACACCTGCGAGGTGGGAGCTTCTGTGTCACCAACACACCACAGAATCTAATGCAGTGTGTCTGCACACCTGTGAGATGGGAAGCTTCCCTCTCACCAACACACCATACCAGCAGCAGAGTCTAATGTAGTCTGTCTGCACACCTATGAGGCAGGGAGCTTCTCTGTCACCAACACACCACAGAGTCTAATGCAGTGTGTCTGCACACGTGCGAAGTGAGGAGCTTCTCTGTCACCAACACACCATACCAGCAGCAGAGTCTAATGTAGTGTGTCTTCACACCTATGAGGCGGGGAGCTTCTCTGTCACCAACACACGACAGAGTCTAATGCAGTGTGTCTGCACAACTGCTAGGCGGGGAGCTTCTCTGTCACCAACACACCACTGAGTCTAATGCAGTGCGTCTGCACGCCTGCGAAGTGAGGAGCTTCTCTGTCACCAACACACCATACCAGTACCAGTCTAATGCAGTGTGTCTGCACAACTGCTAGGCGGGAAGCTTCTGTGTCACCAACACATCATTGAGTCAAATGCAGTGTGTCTGCACGCCTGCGAGGTGGGGAGCTTCTGTGTCACTAACACACCATTGAGTCTAATGCAGTGTGTCTGCACACCTGCGAAGTGAGGAGCTTCTCTGTCACCAACACACCATACCAGTACCAGTCTAATGCAGTGTGTCTGCACAACTGCTAGGCGGGGAGCTTCTCTGTCACCAACACAGCATAGAGTCTAATGGAGTGTGTCTGCACACCTGCGAAGTGAGGAGCTTCTCTATCACCAACACACCATACCAGCACCAGGAAATATTGCAGTGTGTCTGCACACCTGCGAGGCGGGTAGCTTCTCAGTCACCAACACACCATACTAGCAGCAGAGTCTAATGTAGTGTGTCTGCAAACCTGCGAGGTGGGAAGCTTCTCTGTCACCAACACACCACAGAGTCTAATGCATTGTGTCTGCAAAACTGCTAGGCGGGGAGCTCCTGTGTCACCAACACACCATTGAGTCAAATGCAGTGTATCTGAACAACTGCTAGGCAGGGAGCTTCTCTGTCACCAACACACCACAGAGTACACCACAGAGTCTAATGCAGTGTGTCTGCACAACTGCTAGGCAGGGAGCTCCTCTGTCACCAACACACCACAGACTACACCACAGAGTCTAATGCATTGTGTCTGCACAACTGCTAGGCGGGAAGCTTCTCTGTCACCAACACACCATAGAGTCTAATGGAGTGTGTCTGCACACCTGCGAAGTGAGGAGCTTCTCTATCACCAACACACCATACCAGTACCAGTCTAATGCAGTGTGACTGCACACCAGCGAGGCCGGGAGCGTCTCTGTCACCAACACACTATACCGGCACCAGTCTAATGCAGTGCGTCTGCACACCTATGAGGCGGGAGCTTCTCTGTCACCAACACACCGCAGAGTCTAATGCAGTGTGTCTGCACGCCTGCGAGGCCAGGAGCTTCTCTGTCACCAACACACCATACCTGCAGTAGAGTCTAATGTAGTGTGTCTGCACACCAGCGAGGCCAGGAGCTTCTCTGTCACCAATACACCATACCAGCAGTAGAGTCTAATGTAGTGTGTCTGCACACCTATGAGGCAGGGAGCTTCTCTGTCACCAACACACCATACCAGCAGTAGAGTCTATTGTAGTGTGTCTGCACACCTATGAGGCGGGGAGCTTCTCTGTCACCAACACATCATACCAGTACCAGTCTAATGCAGCGTGACTGCACACCTGCGAGGCCGGGAGCGTCTCTGTCACCAACACAATATACCAGCACCAGTCTAATGCAGTGTGTCTGCACACCTGCGAGGCAGGGAGCTTCTCTGACACAAACACATCATAGAGTCTAATGCAGTGTGTCTGCACACCTGCGAGGCCAGGAGCTTCTGTTTCACCAACACCATACCAGCACCAGTCTAATGCAGTGTGTCTGCACACCTGCGAGGTAGGGAGCTTCTCTGTCACAAGCACACCATAGAGTCTAATGCAGTGTGCGGTCGGGTGAGGAAGCACCAGGTAGTACCGAGCGGGTTTGCCGATAGGAACAATGTTTCCACGAGGCGTTCCTGCCCTTGCCTAAGACCATGGGGTGTTAACAAACACTCGTTTATCATTGCGAGTAAAATACAAACCGTATGTACAACTACACGCATGTTTTTTTATCAACAGCGTTTAATATAAATAACTAGTATTTATCATTATAAACACTTTTTCATTTGAAAACAGGAGTGGCAATACAGGGCTGGACCCTGTATGGTCCTGAGGAAAAGCTTGGGGGAGCTTGAAACATGTTGACCTCAACACTGATCTAGCTCAGTAAAAGTTAGAACACAGTGTTACCCCTTTTTAATTTTTTATACCACACTAGGAGCTAAATAAATTGTTGAGGCCCACTAGCACGGTATTTTTAATTTCACACCCACTCCACCATCACCACACTTGCACCACACATAGTCATCTCACAAATCCAGTGCTCCAGCGTAGTCGCCTTGTCGCAGCACGCCCCTTTTCGTAGAGAACTGGGATGGCCCCAATGATGAAGCATGTCACCGTGGGGCAACCCCGGTGAGTGAGGGGACTCTAGAAAGAAATTTTTCTTTCTTACATGATTTGGTACACACTGACTTAGTAAGCAGTAACCACACAATACCTACCAGGTCTCCGGACCCTTCACATAGGGTCCCTGTATTGCAAATACTGACTGGAGGCCGACCTGGTTGGGTTTAACCTCCTCCTCCCTCTATTTTTTGTTTATGCACACCTGCGAGGCCAGGAGCTTCTCTGTCACCAACACACCATAGAGTCTAATGCAGTGTGTCTGCACACCAGTGAGGCCGGGAGCGTCTCCGTCATCAACACACTATACCAGCACCAGTCTAATGCAGTGTGTCTGCACACCTGCGAGGTGGGGAGCTTCTCTGTCACCAACACACCATACCAGTACCAGTCTAATGCAGTGTGTCTGCACACCTGCGAGGTGGGGAGCTTCTCTGTCACCAACACACCATACCAGTACCAGTCTAATGCAGTGTGAATGCACACCAGTGAGGCCAGGAGAGTCTCTGTCACCAACACACTATACCAGCACCAGTCTAATGCAGTGTGTCTGCACACCTATGAGGCGGGGAGCTTCTCTGTAACCAACACACCACAGAGTCTAATGCAGTGTGTCTGCACACCTATGAGGCGGGGAGCTTCTCTGTCACCAACACACCATACCAGCACCAGGAAATATTGCAGTGTGTCTGCACACCTGCAAGGCCGGGAGCATCTCTGTCACCAACACACCATAGAGTCTAATGCAGTGTGTCTGCACACCTATGAGGCGGGGAGCTTCTCTGTCACCAACACACCATACCAGTACCAGTCTAATGGAGTGCGTCTGCACACCTATGAGGCGGGGAGCTTCTCTGTCAACAACACACCATACCAGTACCAGTCTAATGCAGTGTGACTGCACACCTGCGAGGCCGGGAGCGTCTCTGTCACCAACACACCATACCAGTACCAGTCTAATGGAGTGTGTCTGCACACCTATGAGGCCGGGAGCTTCTCTGTCACCAACACACCACAGAGTCTAATGCAGTGTGTCTGCACAACTGCTAGGCGGGGAGCTTTTCTGTCACCAACACACCATAGAGTCTAATGCAGTGCGTCTGCACGCCTGCGAAGTGAGGAGCTTCTCTGTCACCAACACACCATACCAGTACCAGGCTAATGCAGTGTGTCTGCACAACTGCTAGGCGGGAAGCTTCTGTGTCACCAACACATCATTGAGTCAAATGCAGTGTGTCTGCACGCCTGCGAGGTGGGGAGCTTCTGTGTCACCAACACACCATCGA
This sequence comes from Lissotriton helveticus, assembly GCF_964261635.1. Taxonomy (NCBI): domain Eukaryota; kingdom Metazoa; phylum Chordata; class Amphibia; order Caudata; family Salamandridae; genus Lissotriton; species Lissotriton helveticus. The sequence goes on from NC_136065.1 coordinate 1,779,276,854, forward strand.
GTCTAACGCAGTGTGTCTGCACACCTGCGAAGTGAGGAGCTTCTCTGTCACCAACACACCATACCAGTACCAGTCTAATGCAGTGTGTCTGCACACCTGCGAGGCCAGGAGCGTCTCTGTCACCAACACACCATACCAGTACCTGCATATTTCAGTGTGTCTGCACACCTGCGAGGCCAGGAGCTTCTCTGGCACCAACACACCATAGAGTCTAATGCAGTGTGTCTGCACACCTGCGCGGCGGGGAGCTTCTCTGTCACCAACACACCATACCAGTACCAGTCTAATGAAGTGTGTCTGCACACCTGCGAGGCCAGGAGCTTCTCTGTCACCAACACACCATACCAGTACCAGTCTACTGCAGTGTGTCTGCACACCAGCGAGGCCAGGAGCTTCTCTGTCACCAACACACCATACCAGTGCCAGTCTAATGCAGTGTGTCTGCACACCTGCGAGGCAGGGAGCTTCTCTGTCACCAACACACCATACCAGTACCAGAGCCTAATGCAGTGCGTCTGCACACCTGCGACGCCAGGAGCTTCTCTGTCACCAACACACCATACCAGTACCAGTCTAATGCAGTGTGTCTGCACACCTGCGAGGCCAGGAGCTTCTCTGTCACCAACACACCATACCAGTACCAGTCTAATGCAGTGTGTCTGCACACCAGCGAGGCCAGGAGCTTCTCTGTCACCAACACACCATACCAGTACCAGTCTAATGCAGTGTGTCTGCACAACTGCTAGGCGGGGAGCTTTTCTGTCACCAACACACCATAGAGTCTAATGCTGTGCGTCTGCACGCCTGCGAAGTGAGGAGCTTCTCTGTCACCAACACACCATACCAGTACCAGGCTAATGCAGTGTGTCTGCACAACTGCTAGGCGGGAAGCTTCTGTGTCACCAACACATCATTGAGTCAAATGCAGTGTGTCTGCACGCCTGCGAGGTGGGGAGCTTCTGTGTCACCAACACACCATTGAGTCTAATGCAGTGTGTCTGTACACCTGCGAAGTGAGGAGCTTCTCTGTCACCAACACACCATACCAGTACCAGTCTAATGCAGTGTGTCTGCACACCTGCGAGGCCAGGAGCGTCTCTGTCACCAACACACCATACCAGTACCTGCATAATTCAGTGTGTCTGCACACCTGCGAGGCCAGGAGCTTCTCTGGCACCAACACACCATAGAGTCTAATGCAGTGTGTCTGCACACCTGCGCGGCGGGGAACTTCTCTGTCACCAACACACCATACCAGTACCAGTCTAATGAAGTGTGTCTGCACACCTGCGAGGCCAGGAGCTTCTCTGTCACCAACACACCATACCAGTACCAGTCTACTGCAGTGTGTCTGCACACCAGCGAGGCCAGGAGCTTCTCTGTCACCAACACACCATACCAGTACCAGTCTAATGCAGTGTGTCTGCACACCTGCGAGGCAGGGAGCTTCTCTGTCACCAACACACCATACCAGTACCAGAGCCTAATGCAGTGTGTCTGCACACCTGCGACGCCAGGAGCTTCTCTGTCACCAACACACCATACCAGTACCAGTCTAATGCAGTGTGTCTGCACACCTGCGAAGTGAGGAGCTTCTCTGTCACCAACACACCATACCAGTACCAGTCTAATGCAGTGTGTCTGCACACCAGCGAGGCCAGGACCTTCTCTGTCACCAACGCACCATACCAGTACCAGTCTAATGCAGTGTGTCTGCACACCTGCGAGGCAGGGAGCTTCTCTGGCACCAACTCACCATAGAGTCTAATGCAGTGTGTCTGCACACCTGCGAGGCAGGGAGCTTCTCTGTCACCAACACACCATACCAGCAGAGTCTAATGCAGTGTGTCTGCACACCAGCGAGGCCAGGAGCTTCTCTGTCACCAACACACCATACCAGCAGCAGAGTCCAATGCAGTGTGTCTGCACACCTGGAGGCGGGGAGCATCTCTATCACCAACACACCATAGAGTCTAATGCAGTGTGTCTGCACACCAGCGACGCCAGGAGCTTCTCTGTCACCAACACACCATACCAGTACTAGTCTAATGCAGTGTGTCTGCACACCTGTGAGGCAGGGAGCTTCTCTGTCACCAACACACCATACCAGTACCAGTCTAATGCAGTGTGTCTGCACACCTGCGAGGCAGGGAGCTTCTCTGGCACCAACTCACCATAGAGTTTAATGCAGTGTGTCTGCACACCTGCAAGGCAGGGAGCTTCTCTGTCACCAACACACCATATCAGTACCAGTCTAATGTAGTGTGTCTGCACACCTGCGAGGCAGGGAGCTTCTCTGGCACCAACACACCATACCAGTACCAGTCTAATGCAGTGTGTCTGCACACCTGCGAGGCCAGGAGCGTCTCTGTCACCAACACACCATACCAGTACCTGCATAATTCAGTGTGTCTGCACACCTGCGAGGCCAGGAGCTTCTCTGGCACCAACACACCATAGAGTCTAATGCAGTGTGTCTGCACACCTGCGCGGCGGGGAGCTTCTCTGTCACCAACACACCATACCAGTACCAGTCTAATGAAGTGTGTCTGCACACCTGCGAGGCCAGGAGCTTCTCTGTCACCAACACACCATACCAGTACCAGTCTACTGCAGTGTGTCTGCACACCAGCGAGGCCAGGAGCTTCTCTGTCACCAACACACCATACCAGTACCAGTCTAATGCAGTGTGTCTGCACACCTGCGAGGCAGGGAGCTTCTCTGTCACCAACACACCATACCAGTACCAGAGCCTAATGCAGTGCGTCTGCACACCTGCGACGCCAGGAGCTTCTCTGTCACCAACACACCATACCAGTACCAGTCTAATGCAGTGTGTCTGCACACCTGCGAGGCCAGGAGCTTCTCTGTCACCAACACACCATACCAGTACCAGTCTAATGCAGTGTGTCTGCACACCAGCGAGGCCAGGAGCTTCTCTGTCACCAACACACCATACCAGTACCAGTCTAATGCAGTGTGTCTGCACAACTGCTAGGCGGGGAGCTTTTCTGTCACCAACACACCATAGAGTCTAATGCAGTGCGTCTGCACGCCTGCGAAGTGAGGAGCTTCTCTGTCACCAACACACCATACCAGTACCAGGCTAATGCAGTGTGTCTGCACAACTGCTAGGTGGGAAGCTTCTGTGTCACCAACACATCATTGACTCAAATGCAGTGTGTCTGCACGCCTGCGAGGTGGGGAGCTTCTGTGTCACCAACACACCATTGAGTCTAATGCAGTGTGTCTGTACACCTGCGAAGTGAGGAGCTTCTCTGTCACCAACACACCATACCAGTACCAGTCTAATGCAGTGTGTCTGCACACCTGCGAGGCCAGGAGCGTCTCTGTCACCAACACACCATACCAGTACCTGCATAATTCAGTGTGTCTGCACACCTGCGAGGCCAGGAGCTTCTCTGGCACCAACACACCATAGAGTCTAATGCAGTGTGTCTGCACACCTGCGCGGCGGGGAGCTTCTCTGTCACCAACACACCATACCAGTACCAGTCTAATGAAGTGTGTCTGCACACCTGCGAGGCCAGGAGCTTCTCTGTCACCAACACACCATACCAGTACCAGTCTACTGCAGTGTGTCTGCACACCAGCGAGGCCAGGAGCTTCTCTGTCACCAACACACCATACCAGTACCAGTCTAATGCAGTGTGTCTGCACACCTGCGAGGCAGGGAGCTTCTCTGTCACCAACACACCATACCAGTACCAGAGCCTAATGCAGTGTGTCTGCACACCTGGGACGCCAGGAGCTTCTCTGTCACCAACACACCATACCAGTACCAGTCTAATGCAGTGTGTCTGCACACCAGCGAGGCCAGGACCTTCTCTGTCACCAACACACCATACCAGTACCAGTCTAATGCAGTGTGTCTGCACACCTGCGAGGCAGGGAGCTTCTCTGGCACCAACTCACCATAGAGTCTAATGCAGTGTGTCTGCACACCTGCGAGGCAGGGAGCTTCTCTGTCACCAACACACCATACCAGCAGAGTCTAATGCAGTGTGTCTGCACACCAGCGAGGCCAGGAGCTTCTCTGTCACCAACACACCATACCAGCAGCAGAGTCCAATGCAGTGTGTCTGCACACCTGGAGGCGGGGAGCATCTCTGTCACCAACACACCATAGAGTCTAATGCAGTGTGTCTGCACACCAGCGACGCCAGGAGCTTCTCTGTCACCAACACACCATACCAGTACTAGTCTAATGCAGTGTGTCTGCACACCTGTGAGGCAGGGAGCTTCTCTGTCACCAACACACCATACCAGTACCAGTCTAATGCAGTGTGTCTGCACACCTGCGAGGCAGGGAGCTTCTCTGGCACCAACTCACCATAGAGTCTAATGCAGTGTGTCTGCACACCTGCAAGGCAGGGAGCTTCTCTGTCACCAACACACCATATCAGTACCAGTCTAATGCAGTGTGTCTGCACACCTGCGAGACAGGAAGCTTCTCTGGCACCAACACACCATAGAGTCTAATGCAGTGTGTGTGCACACCAGTGAGCGGGGAACTTCTCTGTCACCCACAAATAACACTTGCCATCGGAAACGTATGAAGTATGTCTGTACACCTGAGAGGCAGGGAGTTTCTCCATCATCAACACACCATACCAGCACCAGAAAGTAATTCAGTGTGTCTGCACACCTGAGCATAAAGGGGCTTATCTATCACTATCAAAACACACACCACCAGACACTAATGCAATGTGTCTATACACTTAAAGGGCAGGGATCAGCGCCATCACCGACACAACATACCAGCACCAGGGTCTCATGGAGTGTCACTGCCTACCTAAGAGGCAGGGACATCTCTCTCAAAGCAAGCTGCACTGAGCTACAATGCAAAATGTAGTGTCCCTGAACCCAGAATCATGAAGCTTCTCTGTCAATAACAAACCACACACTACACTAGAGACTAATGTAGTGTGCCCACACCGCAGAAGCAGGGAGCATCTCCTTACCTAACAAATCACTAACAAACCACACTCAGCATTTGATCATAACGCAGTGTGTCAGCACAGGTGAGAGTCAGGAAGCTTCTTTGTCACTGACAACCCTTACCACCCCCAGAGCCGACTGCAATGTGTGTGAAACACAGAAGCCACCCGTGCACCAGATTCTTATGCAGCACATTTCCACAATTCAGCAGCAACCACTGTATTTATCAAACAATTACATTTTCATATGGTGCACAATCAGCCTCTGGCTGGCTTAAAGCACTAATACAAGTGTAACATGTTCACAAATCTCATCTGCCATGAGAATAATAAACCTGCGCTGCTTCTTGAATCAATCCCTTAATTCATTAATTTGTGGTTCAGCAGGTATTCTCCCACTCATGGAGATGGCTGCCTTTCCCTCATCTGTGATGTGCTTAATTGTAAATTTCTATATGTCCATTGCAAAAAGAATGGTCCTAGTTAATAGTTCAATGTATATCTAAAGTATATAAGAACAATTTACTTGTGGTGGGTGTATGTGTCCCATCGTACCCCTGTCCCCACCTCGCCTTCTCCAGAGGGTTGCAACCTATCAGCGCCATGCTCACACCAATTCTGGATGCTTCCACCTGTTCTGCGACCTTTCCAGATGGTTGGAAACATGCAACTGTCCTCCCACTGCTGAAGAAACCCTCGGCGGACTCTTCAAAGCTCGCAAACTACAGGCCGATCTCTCTGCTTCCATTCCTGGCCAAGGTCTTAGAGAAATTCATTAACAAACACCTCACCAGATACCTCAACGATCATCAACTACTCAACACCAGTCAGTCTGGTTTCCGACCAACCACAGCACGAAAACTGCCTACATCGCTGCCACAGATGACATCTGCATGACTCTGGATAGAGGCGGCAAGACGACCCTTATCCTCCTGGACCTTCCAGAGCATTTGACACAGTCTCTCACACCATCCTCATCCAATGCCTACACAACATCAGAGTTCAAGGGCATGCACTCTGATGGATCTGCTCCTTTACTTGAACGTCTGGGAACTCATCCGTGGAGTACCGCAAGGATCCTCTTCAATGCATACGTGATTCCTCTAGCCAGCATCATCCACTCTCACAATATCAATGTCCTCACCTACTCCGACGACAAGCAACTCATTGTCTCACTCACACACAAGACACCCAGTACCAGTGGCGGCTGGTCCATAGGGGTGCCGGGGCAGCGCTCCAAAAAAGAATCGGGCAACAGGAGAACAGGAATGTAAGCAGATGAATTGACAGCTTACAGTTCGTCTGTTTACATTTCCGGGCCGGCCTGTGCTTCACGGGTGAAAGTGCGCATGTCAACGAACAGCGCACGCAGGCAAGAGGCGAGCAGGAGTCCAGAAGATGGTCTTCGCATGTGAGAGAGGAGCGTTGCTTCTCACTCACATTCACAAACCATTAGGTATGCTGCGCATGCCCAGTGTTGTGCAGGCGTCTAAAGATAGGCTCCTGCTCGGGCGGTGATGTGTTTTGAGCAAAGTCTCCCCATGCACTTTCAAATGCCAGGACAGAGTAAACAAGGGTCTGTTCTGCTCACGTGCCAGCGGGCGGTGTCCAGCCCCCCGGATGTGCTAAGGGCGGGGACACAGGACCCAGGTTATCGCTTGAAAACTCAGACAATGAAAACACAATGTGAACGCGCTGAAGCCCAGTTCTAGTCCCTGGGTCCATTTGATCCTCTATCAAAGTACAGGGGAAGCATGTGTAATGCCCTCCCTTTGAGACAACAGACTCCCCTCCAGTGTAAATGAGACAAGGTGAGTGTGCCTGCTGCCTTTCATTTTTGTTCGAAAAAGTGTTTTCTGGGTGCCTCAGTCTGTGTTTCTTCGTCCCTAGACCCATGTTTTTCCATAGCAGTATAGGCCTTTTGCCTCTGCCATTAAACACACTGACCATAAAGGAGGAATGTCTTACTCCTCTGGAATGTGAGAAAGCTATAGGGACCTTCCAAGTCCAGGGATTTACAATGCTCAGGCTGCAGAAAGTCTGATTAAATAATTCACTTCACACGATGGCACCATTTGAAGCGAAGCCCTGGTTGGCACATGCTACTTAATTTGTACTGGGCGGCGACATGCTTCTTTTCTCAGTAATATGACTCAAGTGTGATGAACTACCCTGTGGACCTCTGGGAGGGGGGATTGAGTCAGCGTGACAAGAGTGAAATAAATGCTTACCCTATCCACTTAATTAGCCAGAGCCAAAACTGATTTAACAATATACAAATTATTTTTGTCAGTAAGATCTTCGAGCGGGAGAGGGGAGCGGTTTTAATGATGCTCCTTAGACTCACATCTCAGATGTGAAAACACTTAGATAATATAGAAATGTGTGTGCATCTGTGTACGTTTTACTTGACAATAATATGTCTCACGTAAGATTGGTCATGGACAACAGCCCTCCATGTGCATTTGGACCTGTAAATGTACGTATCTCTCTGCATCTTACCTACGGTTAATTGAAGGTATTTGACTTTAGCAGGCTTGGATGCACTTATTAGTGAAATAGAAAGAAATATTTACATATTGTAATGTGGTATACCTCATACTAACCCTAGACAGCTGTTGAAGTGCGTTGTTGCTTCTGGTCAGTGGACTGTGTTATTATTTGCACATACTATTGATAGCATTCGTGTATCGCTTCCTATTCCTGACGATGCACTGAAGCGTTTCGTGGATGCCTAGCAGACAACTCTGTGTGGTGTTTACTCCTTTAATGTGACAGAATGGCTATGATGCATTTTGCCATATTTGCTAACCCCACTGATTTAAGCACTATGCTAATTACTAATGCTTGTTTGTGGCAACTCTCTATTAGATTTAGTCGAGTTAGGCTACTGTGTAGTTAAAGGGAAGCTGTGGGTTCAACCTGTTAAAAGTTTTATCCAGTCTCCAGGGTACGTTACAAATTTATACTGAATAAGTTGCTACCTACGTCATTATCATATGAAATCTCTTAATTGATGTCATAACTTTAATTTCGCTGTAGCATTATTCACCTTCTTGCTTTATCAAATTGTCTTGAAACCCCTCCAAACCCCTCTTATTATGGTAGGACTCACTCATTACCCTTGCTTACAAGAGGGCACTCATCCAGAACATTTACGCCTCACCAATTTCACAGATCACCAGCCGCCACTGCCTAGTACCCGAATCAAATTCAATGCCTGCATGACTCTAATCACCCATTGGATAAAGAGCAATTGTCTAAAGCTGAACATTGGGAAGAACACATCATCGTGGGGCTCCACCTAGAGGCCAACAGAGCTAGGACTGACACCGGTCCCCATCACCGACACCAAGAACCTCAAGATCATCATCAACAGCAAACTCAACATGACTGGCCAACTCAGTGCTGTCACTGCCTCATGCTTACATACCCTAAAGAGGCTGAGGAAGATTTTCAAATGGCTCCTAATCAGCACCTGGAAAACCATAATACATGCCCTGGTCACAAGCAAGCTGAATGCTGGTCTAAACATAAAACTCACTAGTAGGCTGCAGACCATTCAGAACTCCATGGACAGAATTACTCTCAACCTCACAATGGGCACTCACATCACATCACACTTGAAAGAGCTCCACTGGCTCCCCCTTCACAAATGAGCACATTCCTCATCCACACCTTCAAGGCATTACATAACACTGACCCAGCAGACATCAACAATCACATCTGCTGCCACAAACATTCCAGACACGTCGGCTTCTCCAGACCCCTACTTGCACAAATCGAATACATACGGAAAACCAAGCCTTCTCCTATATCGCTCTTAAAGCGTGGACGACCTGCAGCTACACATAAGAACCTCCTCTTCACTTCTTGAATTACTCAAGAAGCTGAAGATCTGGCTTTTTGAGTAGCACCACTAGTCCCTAGGTGTGCCTACACATGCACCTGTTCAGTACCAGGATTCCCTCCGGGGTGATAGTGCGCTTTACAAATCGGCATAACGTATCTATAAAATGGCTAACCAGTTACTAGAACTAGCCTCAGTTCCCTTTTATTGGAAAAAAGCTTTAGTTCTCTCACTGTTGAAAAAACATAATTCTGATACTTCTATTCTCAGTAAATTACAGGGCTATTTCTTCTCTTGGGCAAAGTTTTTGAAAAAATTATAAATAAACAGATTATTCAGTTCTTAGAAGTCAATGATATTTTACATGCAACACAATCAGGCTTTTGCCCAGGTCATAGTGCTGAGGTGGCACTTTTGGAGTTTCTGAAGTTTCTGAACTTGTCAAGCATAGTCTGGACAATAGCAACAAAGCTGTTGTCATTCTTTTAAACTTGTCGGCAGCATTTGACACCATGTCCCAAAGCATTTTGCTGGAACTTCTAGAGGCTAATGGGGTGACGGAAAAAGCCAACTTATGAATGAAAACCTTTCTCTCAGACAGAGTTCATGCAGTACACCTCCCTCCGTTGACTTCCAGCTTCAAAAATTTAAGACAAAGGGGCATATTTACAAGGCCTCTGCGCAACGGGAGCATCACTTTTTTTGATGCTCTGGTGGCTCACAATGCTGAGCCATATGTACAAGGCCACACAAAGCCACCATGCGTGGCTTTTCATGGCCTTGTAAATAGGGCTCCCTTTCACACATTACTCTGTATGAAAGGGGTGTTCCATGGGTGTTGCTGTGGGTGTTCCCATGTAACATCCATGGATTCTGACACTTTCCAAGATCTACAAGGTTTGGTAAACCTGAGAATACATCAATTCTAATGCCTCTCAATAAATACCTTTATTTGTCCTCGTTTTTTGCTCTTTCTATGTGTGCTGTATTCTGCAACACATAGAAGCAGAAAAACAACATCAATTATTGATTTTGTGCAGGAAGGTGTCTCTTACTGCACAAAAACAATCAACCCTACAATGCAAGTACCCCTGCACCATGGTCAAGTCAACAGTGCGTCAGCGCATAGTAAAGCACAGGGATGCATAGTATTGCTGTAAATACGACACATCCCTGCACTTTCCTAATGATGCAGCTCTGTGCAGCACGATGGCTTGCAGCGCCGTGCTGCATCATTTTGGCCGTTCATACCATACCATATGTGCCAGTGTGGAGGCTCGGAGGCCATGGCGTAGGGTATTAGCACTATCTAGATGAGAGAGTCCAAGGCCTTGAACAGCAGTTCTGAAGTCACTTTCTGGAGAAAACTGATTGACTTTCTTTAGAAGAGCGAGCTAGTACCAGGCCTTCTTTGACAAAGAGGTTGGTGTTCAGGGCAAATTCAAATGATTTGGCATTCTGAGATAGTTGGGATTTGAAGCCGTCAAGGGTAATGTCATTGAGGCAGGTTTGCACTGTATCTTGTTTGTTATTCTTGGTTGGGTTGAGATTCAGGTAGGCACTGGACAGCCATGTCTGGTGAATGTGCAAACAGTATTTAAGGCAATGGATGTCTGAAGTGGAGAAGTCTTTCAGGTAGAGTTGCGTATCATCAGTATAGTGGTGAATCTTGTTGCTGTTATCCGTAAGTAAACCACCAAGTGGCTAAACGTAAATGTTGAAGATGACAGGGGACAATATGAGTGTTGGGGCACTGCACAAGTGATAGGGATCATTTGTAACCTGGAGGTGCCCATGTGAACAACTGGTGTTGATTGTAAAGGTAAAAGGATAAGCAGTGTAGGACATTCCCAGTGAATCCCGGTCGCAACTCGAGGGTGTGTAGGCCGGTGGGATGATCAGCTGTGTTGAAGGCAGCTGAGAGGCCCAGCAATATGAGGAGGCATGGGTCATCTTTATCTGTGATCAAGAGGGCATCCTCTGATGTGTACGGTGGCGATCTCCATGCTGCAGCATGATCTGAAGACAGACTGGTTGTCATGCAAGAGATGGTTAGCCTTGATGTGATCTTGGAGCTGTACATAAACTGCTTTTTCAATGATCTTGCGATGAATGATAGGTGACTGCTAGTCTGGTTGCTTGCCAAGGTTATCAGGGTCTAGTGTAGGTTTCTTTAGGAGAAGAAATATCTGACCAATCTTGAAAGCTTGTGGGAAGATGCCTTAAGTGAGGGAAACATTGGCAATGGTAAGAAGGTATAAGAGGGCATCCCCAGAGAGAGATTTGATCAATGACATTAGTAAGACATCATCTTCATAAGAAGTGACTTTGAGGGAATTTAGTATATTAGCCGGATATAAGAGTGAGAGGGTTTTGAAAACTGACCACTGTAGGATTCTATGGGAAGAGGTGGGTATGAGCGATAAAGTCTTGGTATCACTGATGTGCTGTCAGGTCTTATGTATTTTTTCACTGAAAAAGAGGGTGATGGTTCTGCACTTTTCTGTTGAGTGACGAATAGGTGAGTCTGACAGGGAGTTGATGCAGTGTTTGACTGTCTTGATTAGTGTTCTGTCTCTGTTGGTGACTTCATTGATAGTGATGGCATAGTACTTTGCTTTGGCTGATGTGATGAGCTGTCTGCATGCTGAGTGGATTGCCTTAATTAACGAGAGGAATACAGGGGTTCTGTTTTTTTTTCCATTTCCTTTCCTGTTTAGTAATGTATTGTTTATTGTCAGCAAGGTCTTTTGAATACCAGAGTGCTGACAGCTTCGGCTTGCACCAGCATGTTGTAGTTGGGGTGTAAATGTTCACATAGTTTTTCCAGAAATTGTTGAAGTTGTTTCGAGGGGCGTTGGCAGTAGACGTAGAGTTGATGGAGTAAGAGATGAGTTCAAGAATTAGGTGGTCTTTGGAGAAGTCTTTAAAGGATCTAAAGATTTGGTATTTTCTTTTGTGTTGAGCTCGGTTTGTTGGTGGTACACAACTCAGGGAGATTTTAATGGCAGAGTGGTCAGTCCAGTCCAAGGGTAGGGTGTTTTGCATTGTATTGTTGGTGAAGACAAGATTGAGGATGTGGCCTTTGAAATATGTTGGTTGTGTGACATGCTGTACCACATTGAGTGCATCAATGAGATTGAAGAGGGTGTTGTTTTGAGTTTTCATTGTCATGGAGGTTGAAGTCAAACTAGAGAGTAGTGTGAGAATGTCGGATGGACCAGGTGGTGAGAAGAACTGAGAATTCATCATTATAGTCCTTGTTCTGCCCGGGAGGCCTGCAGCTGAGATAGAAGGTGGCAGTCTGAGTTGCAGAGAGGGAAATGGCATGGAAGCATCTCCATGGAGTTGAGTGTTACTTTCTTGCCTGACTAGGAAGACTTACTGGAGACAGCGAGGGCTCCTCCCTTTTTATGTGTGCGGCCCACAGGATGGATACTGTAGCCTGTGGGAAGAAAGACTTCTAGTATGTGTGATGATGTTGGGGTGAATCATGCTCCTGTGATGAAGAGGGCATCATGCTTGTGATAGGTGATGATGTCTGTGATATCTGATGGGTGGAGTACTGCAGAGCGAGCATTAATGAGCATGAGCTGAAACGGACATTCTGTAGTGTGAGGGGATATGTTTGAGATTGGGTATATGTGATGTACAAATGCCATCTGAGGTCCTGGGTTGTCTACATCTGGTGTGGTCGTGGGTATTGGCAGTATGGGGTGCTGAGTGAGGCACATGATTATAATATTACCTTGCAGGTTTCAGTGAAACAGGGGTTCTGGCCCAAGCCCATTCCAGACCCTAACACGTCCAAACAGGCAAAGCCCTTGCCTTGGTTCACCCTTTGCTGGGGACGAACGGATGATGGGAATGCCATGAAGAGTTGACTGAAGTAGGAAGAAGGCAGGAAGTGATGTCACTTTCTGTGCAGGTGAATGATAGAAAATCCACTGATGTCTCTTCCCATGCAGTTGGATGATGGGAAATCAAGTCATTTTGGTTTTGGTTTCTTCTTTTAAATATTGTTTTGGTGGGAAACTAGTGATGTTACTTTCTGTGCAGATGCATGATGGGAAATCCACTGATGTCCTTTGCAGTGCAGATGGATGATGGGAAATTAAGTACTCTTGGTTTTGGCTTCTTCTTTTAAAGATGGTTTTGACCGGAAACCAGTGATGATACATCCTGTGCAGATGGACGATGGGAAATCGTGTGATTTCACTTCCGGTGCAGATGGATAATGGGATTTTGTTTCCTAAAATGATAGAATTGTAAACCAATTGGCAGATGAATGACAATTTGTTTTGCATGATGGGTACAGAGAAGGAGCAGGACATGGATTCTTTTCTTATTTGTTTTCTTTCTTATGACTGAAGTAAGAGAAATAGTGTGTTTCCTCTAGGTAGTTCGGTTTGCTTGTAGGTATGGCCTTGATGTTTAATGTAATGGACTTCAAAAATAAACACTGTGATGCTGATTGTCTGTTAATTGTTTGCCATGATCGCTGTTGGTGCTGAGAGGTGACTTCGGAGCTTCTTGTGCCAAAAGTGGGCTAGCACCGGGCCCGGTTCTAGCGGGTGGGCCGGGTGGGCCAGGCACACCCAAATATGAGCCTGGCCCACCCAAACAGGATCTTTGGCCCTCGCAGTGAGGGCTTGAAGGCAGGCGTCTTTGGGATCTAAGTGCTTCAACCCTCCCCCGTCGCGTGTGTCAGCCCGGGCCGAGGGGCGCACACACAGTTTTAGAGATGATCGCAGCCGCACCCGAGTACTTCACAGGTCTTTAAAGACCATGTATATGTTAACGAGGCTTTGTTTATTTTTTCACCCGTTCATCTCTGCATGGCGAAAGGCGACAAATCCTTTCTTTGACAAGGGTAACCTTTGGTAACCTTTGCTTACTGTCCTGCTGCGTTGATATTTATTTTTATATGCAGCGCAGGAGAAATGAAGTTTGTTTATTTCTATTCACCTTTCCTGACCCCTTTAGTGGCTTATCACATAAGGCTGTGACACAAAGTTTGACTAATGGAGTAGGTAAGAGAATGTGTTACTATATATTTTTCTTTTTAAAGTTTGCACAGGCCCAGCAGGACACATATGTGTGTGCTTCATTTAAACAGTTTTTATCATTATCATGGCCGATGCAGGACAACAATAAGAATACAAAATGCCCAGATAACGCTGGTGATTAATAATCCTGCTGGAGAGCAATCATTTGTCTGTTAGTAGCTTTCAAATGCAGATGAACTGTATTTTATGTGGATAGCTCCAGAGCTTTGAGTGGGATGGAAAAACTGTGGGGTCTCTCAAAGGGGCGTGGCCAATGTAATTGAGGACGTGGCTTAAAAACAGTACGTTAAAAATCTGTGTTTAGCAGTGTGCGTCCGACTTGTATTTTGCTGTTTCTGTCATTGCATCCAGGTATTTGATACAACAAGTAACATCATACCTACAAGTCAGGACTATTGGCTTTGTCAATGGTTGTTAGTTGCATAAGATAAATAACAGCAACTATGGCTTGTATATAATTGCAAAAGCTTCCACTTAAAGCACTCGTGACATCAAAACAATGTTGCTGCTCCTGAGTTTCAAAAAGAGAAGGGAAATCCAGAGAGAAAATGACTCTCTTTAAAGGATTTCCCTTCCCCCTACAACGCTCACCTGGCATGACGTCATGCCGTTACATTCCACTTGTGAGTAGTGTGAGCAGGGTACACCGATGTGCCTGCTGTCGCGAATCAGGCTCTGTTTTGTGCCCTGGAACTTTTTTCCAGACTGCAGTGACAGCACATTGCTGTCACTGCAGTTCGGGAAAAAACGGACTACCTGTGACCAGCGCACAAAACAGAGCCCGATAGAGACCCGTTTCGAGGCCCCTTTAAAAAAACTGCTGGTGCTCAGCACCGGTGAGACCCGGCCCACTTAAAGCCCTGGATAGCTCAGTGGGCTACTGCCTTTGTCACAGAGATCCTTGTGTTACTTGTACTTCAGAAGTTACAATCCTAACATAGGACAATAACCAATGAACTGTCATCTAAGAGCTGCATACAAACATGAATGGTATAGTTAGAACTTCGCTTCTTTGGTTTTGTGATATAGTTAGAATTTCCCCAGTCTTTCATTATTCTAATGTTGTTAAAATGAGTATGTTTGGGCAGATATACATTTTTATCAGGAAAGCTGACCCCCATGGAATACTCTTTAAATCCTAAGATGTGTGTCCCCAGACCAAACCCCCTGAAAATATCCGCCCACCAGTATGCATGACATGTGATTCATACACCTTGTAATCCTCATTGGCTTATGTGAAATTCCCTATAGACTGATTTACATACTTGTATGATTCATTGTATCTGTATAATGTGTGCGTTGTGTAAAGTACTGACACACACTACACTGATATGAGTAGCGCTATTGTAGGAGAGTAGGGTCTGCTATCCTATGGTCACCCCAAATTTTTGCTTTTTGCTTCACTGGTTTTCGACTACTGAGGCTGTGGGCCTGCTGATCAGACCCCCAGCCTGCTGTTCTCTCACTAAATTAATGATACATGTGCTATAGGCACATACCACAATTGGAAATGGACTCCTTGTCAGCCCCTGTATAATGCACTATAGGTGCCCAGGGCATAGGGGCCACCAAGGCCTACCAGGGGCTGCAGCATATCTTTTGCCACCCCTGGCTGGTTCTTAAATTGACACAACTGGCTGATCACTCAGCTGGGGTAAGGTGGTGTAATCACCCCTTACTTAGATATAGTATACCTATATCTAAACCTATATCTGGACACATATAAACCTGTGAGCCACTCCTATGGAAGGCCTCATCAATCCTGGAGGCAGAGTGCGTGGTTTAATGTGAGATGGAGCTCTAGCATGAGCTGAGCCTGTCTGCAGCTGTCGGGAACAACTCCCTAAGCTGTTTCAGGATAATGCCATACCATATACTCTTAAGTGCATTATAATCCTCGCGGTTATATAGCAACTCTGGTTTGGCTTTATCAAAACATGTCGTGTAAGGTGTCATACGATTTGGAATACTATCCCCTCGCCAGTTCTGGCGACGGGGATAGCATTCCACCCCTCTAGAGGGGTAAGACATGTTACTGTACTTTAATGCGGTTAATTTCTAAAAAGGGCCTTAGATCCACAAAATGGATGCCTCTGCCACAGACAAGAGTCTGGACCCCTGCAGCTGACCGAAACTCAGCCAAATGGGGCCTGGACAAAGGGTTTCCTGTCGCAGGAGGGTGTCACCACCCTCCAGACAGGAGATAGTGGATTGTAGCAGGGAGGTCTGAAAGAAACCAGACACTGCCTGGGGCGCACAAGGCTGCCCCTTGCATAATCCGGCCAAACCGGTTCTGGGGCACTCCAGCCCTCGTGCCAGGGCGGCCTGGATCAAAGGAAAGGGGTGTATCCACCCCCTTCCTGGGTCCCACCCATAGGGGGGGACCTAGCAGGTAATCACGCCCCCCAGATTCGAATAAGAGTGGGAGCAGTGCCAATGCACTTCAGATTATCCTGAAGAAACATAAGAAACGAAATTCTGGACCCTTCGACATCCTACTCGACGTAGAAGCCCGAAGAATCTCTCTTGTGGTCAAGGAGTGACCACCCTGTGCAAACAGGCACCATCCAGCTATCGACGTCTACTTTGTTGCAGTTCTCGCCGGAACTCGAGCGACAGAGATCAACGAGATCAAGCCTGCCTGCTTTCCAACAGCCCGATCCACAGTCCCTGCAGAGCTGAGACCCGTGGAGGCGACCGGAAGCGTGGGGCACGCCATCTTGAATTGACCACGAGACGCTGACTGTGCAGCCCACGAGTGACCCTCGAAGCTGTACACCGGGGTTTGAGAAGCCCCAACCCTGAGCCACTCTTGCACCGAAGCTCACCCCTCTACACTCATCGAGTGCTGCGTGGGGCCCTTCTGCTACTTTTGGCTCAACGCGTTGGCCCAGTCACTTGCCAGCCGGCTAGTGGCCCCTGTGCTGACGAAAACTTGAAATCGACTTGTGAATCTGGTTGCTCCAGATCTGCACCAGCTCCCCTGAAAAGGAGCCCCCACTCTGACCCTCCTGGTTCGAGTGAGAAGCAATCTCCCGGTTCCGCGTGGATTGCTTTTGCCAAGTGTTGTTTGCTCCAATCTTGAAGCCGACAGCGCCGACGGCGAGAGCCTGCGTGGGACAGATCGTGACCTGCTCCTGGACATCGTAGATGCCCCAGAGCCCACGTGACAGCGGAGAGAAGCACCTCAACAGCGACCTGATTGCACCCGACATTGCCTGGTTCCGTCCTGGTTCCACCCTGGTCACTGCTGAGTGACCCAGACTCTGTCCCCTCTGCTTTCAGGTACTTTTCGACTCGAGTCCACCCTTGGACTCCACCGGACACTTTTCTTTCACCCCGCCTGCAGCCCTTTCAGCTTCAAGCACCAAGAGCCTGCGTGACGAAACCCGACTCAACTTCGACCCTGTGCACCCGCTTCCTGTGGGTGAGGTAACTTTGCTCCGCCGGTGTTCCCACACTGGTACACATCTCTAGGGTCTGTGTCTTAAGTTTTGTTCCTCTAGGTTCAGCGGAAGTGTCCTTAAACTTTAACTTGGTAACTTTTACGCACCATTGGTTAACATTGGTGCATGCGTGCGCTTTCCGCACTGCTCCCGAATCCCGTGGGCCTCTCCCGACTTCAGCACTGCTTGTCCTGACTGCTCCCAGCGATTCCCTAGGCCCTAGGCCTAACCACTGTTCGATTGGTATCTCTTATACCACTTGTTTAGTATATGGTTTGAGTGGCCACCCGCCCTCATCCATAATTGTGCAACTTGTATGTTTAAACTGTGCTTTTGATTTAACGCTTGTGCCCCTTTATTCATAAAGAATACTGGGGATTGTTTTTAGTAATAAACACATATATTTTTATAATATATACTTGTGTGGTGTCCTTTCATTTGATATTACAGGATTGTATGTGGTAAAACAGCTCGCTTAACACGACCTCTTAAGTTAAGCCTTTAGGCTGCTTAGTCCATGCTACCCCTAGGATAGCTTGTCTAACAAGGTTGACTTACAACCTGACACCATAAGGGATTGTTTGGTCTGATAATAGGTGGTTCCAGAATTGGAAACATCACCTATCAGGCCAACTTCTCACATTGGTGAGCAGCGGTGCGGATTTGAGCTTGCTGTTGTTTTACCATTGCAATCTTTTATCAAATTGAAAGATCACATCAAGTACCTCTAGGTACATATAAATCAAAAGCTTAGCATATTAAGTTCTACTGAACTTAGTAGTTGTAGATTAAAGGGATTAGCACACCCTGACTACAACTCACTAGCAAGGTACAGTAGGAAAACACTTAGTGTAGGTAAGTGCACCACTTGCACCTCACTAGCAGTCATGTCTGACACAGGAAAAGCCTCAGGGTCTGCTCCTGTGACAGTTGACCTTACCAAGGCAACTTCCAGCTATGACAAACTAACCCGAAAGGACTTGATAGCCTTGTGCATATCAAGAGGGTTAAAAAGGGGCAGAAGTCCCACCTGTCCTATCCTGATAGCCATTCTAGAGCAGGATGACTTAGAGAAGGGAAATGAACCCCCCTTAGAATCAGGAGAAGGAGTGAACCCCCCTGTAACTGATACCACTCCAGAGGAGGAAGAAGAAGAGGAAGAAGAGGAGGAGGAGGAGGACTCAGATGTAGAGGACCCAGAGAATCAGGATCAGAGGGGTAGCCAGGTTCAAGTTGCCAGGCTTAACCAGGCCAACTTAGACCTACTGGGAAATGGAGAGGGCCAGCACCTCCCCAGATCCAACCATGTCATTCTCCCAGGCAACAGAAGAGTGAGATCTCCCTCAGGGGACTCTCATATTTCTAGTGCCTCTAGAGAATCCCAGAGAGGCATGACCGCTTCTCAAAAGCTAGAGCATAGGGCCAGAATGAGGGCTGTCAAACTCCAAATAGAGAGGGAGGAGGTAGCCTTGGCTCAAGCTAGACTTGCCTTGGCAAGAGAGCAGAAATGGTGTGGCTTAGATGCCACTGGTGGCAGCAATATTCCTAGAGAAAAAGACAGGAGCTATGATAATAGAAACCTGACAAAAATTGTGGCCCCCTACAAGGAAGGGGATGACATCCACAAATGGATGACTGCTCTTGAGAGAGCCTGCATGGTACAGCAGGTTCCTCAGGATCAGTGGGCTGCAATTTTATGGTACTCCTTTTCTGAGAAAGGGAGGGACAGGCTCCTCACAGTTAGACCTGAGGATGCCAAAAACTACACTGTCTTGAAGAGTGCTCTTATTGAAGGGTTTGGCCTAACCACTGAGCAATACAGGTTGTTGTTTAGAGACACCCAAAAAGCACAGACTCAAGACTGGACTGATTTCGTGGATTGTGCCACTAAGGCTCTGGAGGGTTGGTTGCAGGGAAGTAAAGTTTCAGACTATACAGGATTGTACAATCTTATAATGAGAGAGCAGATCCTTAATAACTGTACAAACCAGCTGTTGCATCAATACCTTATTGACTCTGATCTGACCTCTCCCCAAGAATTGGGAAAGAAGGCAGACAAATGGGTCAGAACAAGGATTAAGCAGAAACCCCAGAACCAAGGTGGTTACCAGAAGAAAACAGACCAGAAGGGTGGAAATCAGAAAGATAAAGAAAAAGACCAGAAGTCTTCAGGCCCCCAAACTAATAGTAAGGAGGGTGGTTCCCAGAATGGAAACAAAAAGAAGAAGAATAATGGCCCAAAGAAGCCTTGGTGTAATAACTGCAAATCAGTTTCCCACTGGGGCAGTGAATGCACCAAGACAAATCCAGACCCCACCACTCCAGCTCCTAAAGCAACTGCAACCCCATGTCCAGTAAGCAGTGGTGGAACATAGTCCAAGGGCGTAGCAGGGTTGAACCTGGGTATTGAAGTAGGATCTGGCCTAGTCAGAACCCCTACTCAGGCAGTTCTCCTATATGATGTGGACCTAGCTTTGTCCACTACAGTGAGTCCCAGTAACCTGGGCAAATATAGGCAGACGCCTTTAATTAATGAGAAACTGGCTCAGGCCTACAGGGACACATGTGCCAGTGTCACAATGGTGACACCTGACTTTGTGGACCCTGGACAGATTGTTCTAGGTGAGAGTTACCTAGTGACCAATGCCAGCAACTCCACTACCTCCCATAGTGTGGCAGTTGTGAACTTCTCCTGGGGAGGGGTAAATGGCCTAAAGAAAGTTGTTGTGAGTGCAGACCTCCCAGTAGACTGTCTGTTAGGCAATGATCTTGAAAGCTCAGCTTGGTCAGAAGTGGAGTACAGGACTCATGCAGAAATGCTAGGGATTTCAGAGCATGTCCTTGCAGTGACAAGGTCTCAGGCTAAGAAGTGCCTTCCTGAACCAGTGGTGGATCTTGGAACAATAGACCAACCACAACCCAAGAGAAGGAGCAAGAGAGGAAAGGCTGAGCCTTCCACCTTGCCCCAGGTTGAGGATCAAGTTTCAGAGGAAACTGATTCTGCAGTCCAAGAGGAGACTGTCTCTGAGGAACTTGAACCTGACCAGGTTGAGTTTCTGGGGACAGGGGGGCCCTCAAGGGCAGACCTGAGGCAGGCTCAATTAGATTGCCCTTCCCTTGAACCCCTCAGACAGCAGGCTGCTGCTGAGGCTGCTGGGGATGCCCAAGGTACCCATACTGTGTATTGGGATGATGGACTCCTTTACTCAGAGGCTAGAGACCCCAAGCCTGGCATGACCAGGAGGTTGGTTATACCTCTGCAGTTTAGGGGGTTCCTCCTTACCTTGGCCCATGATATTCCCCTTGCAGGACACTTAGGCCAGAACAAGACGTGGGACAGGCTTGTTTCACACTTTCACTGGCCTCATATGTCAGAAAATGTCAAGGAGTTTTGTCGCTCCTGTGTCACTTGCCAAGCCAGTGGTAAGTCAGGTGGCACAACAAAGGCCCCCCTAATACCACTACCTGTGGTGGGGGTTCCCTTTGAAAGAGTTGGAATTGATATTGTGGGTCCCATGGACCCCCAAACAGCATCTGGGAACAGATTTATACTGGTGGTAGTGGATCATGCCACCAGGTATCCAGAGGCTATTCCCCTGAGGACCACCACAGCACCTGTGGTGGCAAAAGCCCTCATTGCAGTTTTCTCAAGAGTGGGCTTCCCAAATGAGGTATTATCAGATAGGGGCACCAATTTTATGTCCAGCTATCTGAAAGCAATGTGGAAGGAGTGTGGGGTAAACTACAAGTTTACCACCCCCTACCATCCACAGTGCAATGGGCTTGTGGAGAGATTTAACAAGACCCTAAAAGGCATGATAAAGGGATTACCAGAGAAGCTCAGGCGGAAATGGGACATTCTTTTACCTTGCCTGCTCTTTGCTTACAGAGAGGTCCCACAGAAGGGGGTTGGCTACAGCCCTTTTGAACTTTTGTTTGGCCACCCTGTGAGGGGTCCATTGTGTTTGGTGAAGGAAGGATGGGAGTTACCTCTCAAAAAGCCTAAGCTAGACATAGTGGACTATGTACTTGGTCTCCGCTCCAGGATGGCTGAATACATGGAAAGGGCATCCAAAAACCTGGAGGCCAGCCAAGAATTACAAAAAGCTTGGCATGACCAAAAGGCTGTACTGGTAGAGTTCCAACCAGGACAGAAGGTGTGGGTACTGGAGCCAGTGGCCCCAGCAGCACTCCAGGACAAATGGAGTGGACCCTATCCTATCATTGAGAAAAAGGGAGAAGTCACTTACTTGGTTGACTTTGGAACACCCAGGAGCCCTCACAGGGTAATCCATGTGAATCGTTTGAAAGCATTTGTGGACAGGGAGGACATGAGCTTGCTCATGGCCACAGATGGGGATCAGGAGGAAGAGAGTGACCCTCTCCCAGACCTGCTTTCTCAGAACCCTGATGATTGTTCAGTTGATGGAGTCGCCTTGGCAGGCAGCCTCACTGACCAGCAACAGATGGACTGCAGACAAGTTTTGCAGGCCCACAGGCATTTGTTTTCACTCACACCCAGCCAGACTGACTGGTGTACCCATGTGGTGGACACTGGTGACAGTCTGCCTGTGAAGAATAAGATCTACAGGCAACCTGACCATGTCAGGGATTGCATCAAGGCTGAGGTGCAAAAGATGTTAGAGCTTGGAGTGATTGAGCAATCAGAGAGCCCATGGGCCAGCCCAGTAGTCCTTGTGCCAAAACCTCATACCCAAGATGGAAAGAGAGAAATGAGATTTTGCGTGGACTACAGGGGTCTCAATGCTGTCACTAGGACAGATGCTCACCCCATTCCAAGAGCAGATGAGCTCATTGACAGATTGGCTTCTGCCAAGTTTCTGAGCACATTTGATCTGACAGCTGGCTACTGGCAAATCAGATTAGCTGAGGAGTCAAAAGCCAAAACAGCATTCTCTACCCCTAGTGGACATTATCAGTTTGTGGTAATGCCCTTTGGTTTGAAGAATGCACCTGCCACTTTCCAAAGGTTGGTGAACCAAGTCCTTACTGGGTTGGATGACTTTTGTGCAGCATATCTAGATGATATTGCTGTCTTTAGCTCCACCTGGGAGGATCACCTGATCCACCTGAAGAAAGTTCTGGAGGCCCTGCAAAAGGCAGGCCTGACTATCAAGGCCACCAAGTGCCAGATAGGGCAGAGTAAGGTTGTATACCTGGGCCACCTAGTAGGTGGAGGTCAGGTTCAGCCACTGGAGAGCAAAATCCAGGCCATACAGGACTGGGCTCCTCCAGTTACCCAGACACAAGTCAGAGCCTTCTTGGGCCTGACTGGGTATTACAGAAAGTTTGTGAAAAACTATTGGTCTATAGTGACACCATTAAATGACTTGACATCCAAGAAGATGCCAAAAAAGGTTCAGTGGACAGTTAGCTGTCAAAAGGCATTTGATGACCTGAAGAAGGCCATGTGCTCTGCACCTATCCTGAAGAGTCCTGACTACTCCAAACAGTTCATTGTACAGACAGATGCTTCTGAGTTGGGGGTGGGAGCTGTGCTCTCACAACTTAATCAAGATGGTCAAGACCAGCCCATTGCTTTCATTAGCAGAAGGCTGACCCCTAGAGAGAAACGTTGGTCAGCCATTGAGAGGGAGGCCTTTGCTGTGGTTTGGGCCCTGAAGAAGTTGAGGTCCTACTTGTTTGGAACTCACTTCCTAGTTCAGACAGACCATAAGCCCCTCTTATGGCTCAATCAGATGAAGGGTGAAAATCCCAAACTGCTCAGGTGGTCCATTTCCCTACAGGGGATGGACTTTACAGTGGAGCACCGCCCAGGGACTGACCATGGTAATGCAGATGGTCTCTCCAGGTACTTCCACTTAGAACATGAAGACTTATCTGGTCAAGGTTAGTTTAATGTCCCTGCGTTTGGGGGGGGGGGTTGTGTAGGAGAGTAGGGTCTGCTATCCTATGGTCACCCCAAATTTTTGCTTTTTGCTTCACTGGTTTTCGACTACTGAGGCTGTGGGCCTGCTGATCAGACCCCCAGCCTGCTGTTCTCTCACTAAATTAATGATACATGTGCTATAGGCACATACCACAATTGGAAATGGACTCCTTGTCAGCCCCTGTATAATGCACTATAGGTGCCCAGGGCATAGGGGCCACCAAGGCCTACCAGGGGCTGCAGCATATCTTTTGCCACCCCTAGCTGGTTCTTAAATTGACACAACTGGCTGATCACTCAGCTGGGGTAAGGTGGTGTAATCACCCCTTACTTAGATATAGTATACCTATATCTAAACCTATATCTGGACACATATAAACCTGTGAGCCACTCCTATGGAAGGCCTCATCAATCCTGGAGGCAGAGTGCGTGGTTTAATGTGAGATGGAGCTCTAGCATGAGCTGAGCCTGTCTGCAGCTGTCGGGAACAACTCCCTAAGCTGTTTCAGGATAATGCCATACCATATACTCTTAAGTGCATTATAATCCTCGCGGTTATATAGCAACTCTGGTTTGGCTTTATCAAAACATGTCGTGTAAGGTGTCATACGATTTGGAATACTATCCCCTCGCCAGTTCTGGCGACGGGGATAGCATTCCACCCCTCTAGAGGGGTAAGACATGTTACTGTACTTTAATGCGGTTAATTTCTAAAAAGGGCCTTAGATCCACAAAATGGATGCCTCTGCCACAGACAAGAGTCTGGACCCCTGCAGCTGACCGAAACTCAGCCAAATGGGGCCTGGACAAAGGGTTTCCTGTCGCAGGAGGGTGTCACCACCCTCCAGACAGGAGATAGTGGATTGTAGCAGGGAGGTCTGAAAGAAACCAGACACTGCCTGGGGCGCACAAGGCTGCCCCTTGCATAATCCGGCCAAACCGGTTCTGGGGCACTCCAGCCCTCGTGCCAGGGCGGCCTGGATCAAAGGAAAGGGGTGTATCCACCCCCTTCCTGGGTCCCACCCATAGGGGGGGACCTAGCAGGTAATCACGCCCCCCAGATTCGAATAAGAGTGGGAGCAGTGCCAATGCACTTCAGATTATCCTGAAGAAACATAAGAAACGAAATTCTGGACCCTTCGACATCCTACTCGACGTAGAAGCCCGAAGAATCTCCCTTGTGGTCAAGGAGTGACCACCCTGTGCAAACAGGCACCATCCAGCTATCAACGTCTACTTTGTTGCAGTTCCCGCCGGAACTCGAGCGACAGAGATCGACGAGATTAAGCCTGCCTGCTTTCCAACAGCCCGATCCACAGTCCCTGCAGAGCTGAGACCCGTGGAGGCGACCGGAAGCGTGGGGCACGCCATCTTGAATTGACCACGAGACGCTGACTGTGCAGCCCACGAGTGACCCTCGAAGCTGTACACCGGGGTTTGAGAAGCCCCAACCCTGAGCCACTCTTGCACCGAAGCTCACCCCTCTACACTCATCGAGTGCTGCGTGGGGCCCTTCTGCTACTTTTGGCTCAACGCGTTGGCCCGGTCACTTGCCAGCCGGCTAGTGGCCCCTGTGCCGACGAAAACTTGAAATCGACTTGTGAATCTGGTTGCTCCAGATCTGCACCAGCTCCCCTGAAAAGGAGCCCCCACTCTGACCCTCCTGGTTCGAGTGAGAAGCAATCTCCCGGTTCCGCGTGGATTGCTTTTGCCAAGTGTTGTTTGCTCCAATCTTGAAGCCGACAGCGCCGACGGCGAAAGCCTGCGTGGGACAGATCGTGACCTGCTCCTGGACATCGTAGATGCCCCAGAGCCCACGTGACAGCGGAGAGAAGCACCTCGACAGCGACCTGATTGCGCCCGACATTGCCTGGTTCCGTCCTGGTTCCACCCTGGTCACTGCTGAGTGACCCAGACTCTGTCCCCTCTGCTTTCAGGTACTTTTTGACTCGAGTCCACCCTTGGACTCCACCGGACACTTTTCTTTCACCCCGCCTGCAGCCCTTTCAGCTTCAAGCACCAAGAGCCTGCGTGACGAAACCCGACTCAACTTCGACCCTGTGCACCCGCTTCCTGTGGGTGAGGTAACTTTGCTCCGCCGGTGTTCCCACACTGGTACACATCTCTAGGGTCTGT
Source organism: Lissotriton helveticus (assembly GCF_964261635.1). NCBI lineage: Eukaryota > Metazoa > Chordata > Amphibia > Caudata > Salamandridae > Lissotriton > Lissotriton helveticus. Next base: position 1,779,302,227 of record NC_136065.1, read on the forward strand.
GTCTTAAGTTTTTTTCCTCTAGGTTCAGCGGAAGTGTCCTTAAACTTTAACTTGGTAACTTTTACGCACCATTGGTTAACATTGGTGCATGCGTGCGCTTTCCGCACTGCTCCCGAATCCCGTGGGCCTCTCCCGACTTCAGCACTGCTTGTCCTGACTGCTCCCAGCGATTCCCTAGGCCCTAGGCCTAACCACTGTTCGATTGGTATCTCTTATACCACTTGTTTAGTATATGGTTTGAGTGGCCACCCGCCCTCATCCATAATTGTGCAACTTGTATGTTTAAACTGTGCTTTTGATTTAACGCTTGTGCCCCTTTATTCATAAAGAATACTGGGGATTGTTTTTAGTAATAAACACATATATTTTTATAATATATACTTGTGTGGTGTCCTTTCATTTGATATTACAGGATTGTATGTGGTAAAACAGCTCGCTTAACACGACCTCTTAAGTTAAGCCTTTAGGCTGCTTAGTCCATGCTACCCCTAGGATAGCTTGTCTAACAAGGTTGACTTACAACCTGACACCATAAGGGATTGTTTGGTCTGATAATAGGTGGTTCCAGAATTGGAAACATCACCTATCAGGCCAACTTCTCACAGCTATGCAACAAATGAAATGCATATGAGAGAGGAGCTACGTAAAGATAAGGGGCACTGTTGGAGGGTGGCAGTGAGGGAATCTGAGGAGGAGGTAGTGGGAGGGGCTATGGAGCGATGAGGGGCACTGGTGGAGGGTGGCATTGCGGGAATCCGAGGAGGTCAATAGGGGGAGGGGCTATGGGGAGATGAGGGGCACTTGTGGCGTGTGGCTTTGAGGGAATCCAAGGAGGAGGTCAATAGAGGGGGGCATTGGGAGATGAGGGGCACTGTTGGAAGGTGGGAGTAAAGGTATTTTCGGAGAAAGAGGTTATTCGCGCAGCGCCAAAAAAGACTTTCGCATCAGCACTGAAGCCGGCCTTTCTGTTTTTGTTTATTTAATTAGCAGTCGGGTCATAAGGGCTACTGTGGAAAATACTTTAAAGTGCGTGCTAATTATATTTACTGCTATATTCAATGTTTTAAGTTTAAAGGTGATTTTCCTAATGTTTTTACCGGGAAAAATTAAAGTGGAGCCTGATGGTGCCTGATATGGGGCTGGGACCCAAGGTCATCTGTGAGATAAGGTGCACTGGAGAGGAGTAGTGGATAATCAAGCATGTAAGGGAGTGCGTTGCAGAGTCCGTGGTCAGGTGGAGGTAGTAATGAAGAGGGATTCTCCCTGAAGGCTCGCACAGAGGGAGCCCGAGAAGTGTCACTTGCCTGATACTCCCACCTCAGAAACCTCCTCTTCCCATCAAAGGGACATTACATGGAAAAAACACTTTTTGAGAGCGATCACATTTAGAAAGAGATTTGGGAAAGAGTGCGTTTTACTGGGCCTTGTAAGACTAAGAAGAGATAAAGGAGGGCCCTGAAGCAGACCTGCCCAGACATATATGCGAAAAATCGAGCTTGCAGTGGCCCATCCAAATGCACCCTTGGCCCACCCAAATAAAAATTCCTGGAACCGGGCCTGGCTAGCACCCGTCGTAACAAAACAGACAGAAGGATTTCAAATTAGACATGCAATGGGTGCTACCAGCAGAATATCAAGTCATATTTGCACTCTCCCTTTTTTTCCTTATTGAGAAACTGGAATAAATCACTCCATTTTTTTCTTTTGGTCTCATACTGTCATCTAGTGGTCAACGCGGGAACACAAAGTGATTGATGTAATCGCAGTTTACCGCACACCTCGCATCCGGTTTAGGTGCTGCATAGTCTACGTCCCGAAGAATCAGTCTACCAGTTGGATCTGGTTGTTTAGGCGGGTTGTGGATTGGGGAGAAATGTAAGATGTGAATAAACATGGACCAAAAAAGCAAACACCAGAGGAAAACACAAAGAAATTGACGGGGTAGGACAGAAAGCCGGCAGAAAACATGTGCAGCCTCTCGAAATGAATGGATAGTTTCATTCACTAAGTGTGAGTCTTGCCTTCTTGGGCACAGTGTTGCTCACTGTTTGCGGGCCTCACTCCTTGGAGCATTATTCATTTGGTTTATGTCTCACACCTTAGTGCCCCCTCTCACTCACTGAATGTTAGTGCCACATTCTGGTGCACAGTCTCTTAGGCGAGCCTCACTCACCTGTGATGAGTCCCACCCCTTAGAGGCCAGACTCACTCTTTTTGAGTGAGCAGACTCTAATGTTTGCTCACTCTCTATGGACCCAAAGCTTCAATAGATTTGTGCACCAGAAACTGTGGTCTAAAACTCCTCAAAGCTCACCCTTGTGGCTCCTTGGCCTTGGGATCTCTGAAGAGGCCCCGCCTGGGGCCTCTGTGAGCAAGGGTTCACCTGTCAGACAGGAAGGAGGAAAATAGGTGAAGGGACAGAGCAAGAATGCTAAAAGATGTCGCTGTCTGCAGCTTTAAGAGGGCCAAACAAAGGGGGTTCTTCTCTTCAGCAAATGTGCGTCACTCCACCTTCTAAGGCGCCCTGCGTCCGGAGAAAGAACTCCTGACTACAGAGCGATAGAGAGGATGTGACAGAGAAGAGTGACGGTGTAGGAACACAGGAGGAGCAAGAAGGAAAAGAGATGGTGTGGACCAGAGGAGGAAAGGCAAGAGAGAGAGAATGTGGACATGAGCCAGGGAAGAATGAACAGAGAGTGAGGCAACAGAGGAGGAAGAACAGTGAAATGAGATGGCGGGCGAGCTCAGTGGCGTAGCAAGGGGGAGAGGGGGCAGTCTGCCCCAAACGGCATGAGTTATGGGGGCTGCGGCCTCCCCATGCCCCCCCTCACTCTTCCATTCGCCCGCAGCGGGCAGCATACGCAGGCCTAGCTACGCCAATGGACGGGCTGTGGAAAGAAGGAAAACAGAATGAGGAAAAGCACAGGGTGAAGAATAAAAGTGGAAAGAAAGACCGGTGGAGAATGAAAAGACAAGGTGAGGGCACATTGATAGTGGAAGTACAAACATTATATTTCTGTTTTAAGACAGTACTAGAAGGTAAGGGGATGACATTACAGTCCAGATACAACCAACACAAGCTGTGGCTGCTGTCAAAGATTTGGTTGCTGCAGTTTGCAGGAGGAGTTAGGATGAGACTCCTCGGAGTAGGCAGTGTGATGGGACAGACAAGGTAAAATTGTGGGCCATGTCGCTACCAGAACACCACGGCAGCCACATTGTACAAGACATTGGGACATGAAAATGTGCCCTTGTTGCATTGGGCAGATAGCTTACCAGAGATTGCAAACATTCAGGACAAGATGGTGCATGCCTCATGCGCTTAGGCAGCATTTTTCTGGATGCCCTGCTCAGGGTGTGATCAGGCGTCCTTGCCACCTGGACTAAGCTGGTGTTTCCAAGCTTGTCTCCTTGACCCGATGACGGTTCCATGAGCAACACAAGATGGCTGTTGAAAAGGACAATGCTGCAATCGTGAAGTGCTCTGTTGGCCAAAGGGGGGTCAAAGGTGGGCTTCTTCATCAGGTGTCAAACTGACACAAGGAGTTTCAGAAAAGGGACGTGGACAAGCCTAACCAAGATGGTGGTCTGTTCAGAGAATTCCATTTGAGGTTCCTAATCCAAGATGTCATCGAGTCTTTCCTGTGGGGTCAATTCCTGTTTAAATCATAAGTAAGTAGGCATTTCCAAGTGATGGCTGCATTAAAAACCATTTGTTCCCTTAATTTGTCTAATTCTTTAAACCTTGGCAATGATTTTGTTTCCGATTTTTACTTCTTGCAGTTGGAAATGTCTACTGGGTCTACGTATGGATATTCTTGCTTGGCTCTTTCCTCTTCCCTGATGTCAGGGGGAGTTTGGTGCCTTGATAATAACTTCTGTATTAATATTCATGTTCAATCAGGAACTACAACATTTCCAAGAATATTTTTACACTGAGGTTTTTCCTCCTAACTGGGACCCTCATAAGGACACACTTGGCACATTTCACATCTATTATTAAGATTGGGGGTGGCACCTTGGCCACTAGGTAGAGTCATCCTTACCTTGGGCAACCAACATGAGACCAGAAGAGCAAGCCGTCATGTTGGCCTGTGTTTTAGACATGGTTCTGTTGACCCATCGCCTAGACCTGGGCTAGAGTTACCCTCTTGAATCTTAAGGGGGTGGTTTAGAATGTATAGACCCATCAAGGGAAATAATTCTCCACTTTCTTATTGGCTAGAAAATAGTTAGAGTTCTAATTGTTCTCCCATTTTAGGGAATGAAACAGGCTGCTCGGCCACTAAGAAGAGAATCATCCCCATCTGTTTATGGGGTTCCTGTGGCACCAACTAAAGGAGACGTGGGTCTGATGCTGGTGAGTATGGGAGCTCTAGAGCACACAGCCATTGCAGACCAGCAGTAGTGCACAGGGGTTAATTGGGAACTGGTTCTAGTTGTGACAGTAGAGAGATAACCCCCCACATCCCCCAAACTGGAGCGGGGAAAGTCCAGGGCAGTGAAGGTGCTGGGAAATAACTGGGCCCGGTGAAGTCAGTGAGGAAGAAGAGACACTGGTTGGAGGCTTGGGGGAAAAGTGAGCCTTGCCTTAAAAGACTGGAAGGCCTGAATGATTGGAAGGAAGACTGACCAGTTTGTTTTGGTGGAATATTACATCCTGTGAGGGCTTAAACGGATACTTCCGATTAAATGGCAAGTCAGTAAATGTGTACTAGCCCTTTTAATTTAAGTCTGAAAAATCCAACCATGCTTGGAACTTGCATGGAGCGATAGTTCATGGAGCCTGCAGTGGTATCTATGAGGTGCCTGGGCAGCAGCATATTTTTATCAGCCGCTTTCAATCGTGGGATGATCGTATATGTATAATTCTTATGGATATGTCATCAGCGACTGCTCTCAGGGGGCGCCATGGCGTTGACACTCTGCTACTACTGCTCGGCATAGTATTAGTACAACTTTTATATGAAAACAAACAATCTCACAGATCATTTTTTGCATGTAAAAGCTGTAATATTACCTTACCAGCAGAAGAGGGCTCCACTACCCGTTTTGTGCTTGTATCAGGCGGGAGCTGTTACAGCCCGGCCTCATCCACTAAACATACCTGACATGCTGCACTAGCGCCACGTGGTGCAGCATGTCAGATAATGGAGCTTCAGGGCTTGTCAAACACATGCCTTCTTGCCCCATCATAAGCTCAAATAGAGAAAACAGGTCTACCTCGGTACCTTCAACCCTATTCCTGCTTCTGATTGAGCAGAAGCTAGTCGGTCTGCCTCTGGCTGCTGCAGTGAGACGGGGGGATCGTGGGCCTATCTCAGGTAAGTTTTTGTGCATGAAAGTCTAAGTGTGTGCTGGGGAGTGCATGTGTATGTGTGCATGTCTGCTTGTGTGCGATGTGAAAGTCTGACCCAGGAGTTGGCAAGGCCCAAGGCAGAGTGCCAGATAGTGCTTTAGGGCCCCGCCATTTCCATAATGCAGAAGCCGTCTCTGGGATATCCTAAGGTAGCAGGGAGGTTGAGCGCTCACATGCACGCAAAAGTGTAAACAGATGCTCACCATGCTTACAGCCAGATTCCACCTGCTAAGAAGGGTTTCTTCCGGTAACTGTGGGGGCATTTAGCATCTGTACCTACCGACGAGGACATGACTTTGCTCTCCAAAGAGTGTACCATAATCAAATACTGAGCTGGAGGACTGTCAGTGACAAAGGCAATGTTGCTCAATGAAGATCTTCATACAGTGACTGGAGAATTGGAAATACATGAAGGTCTCGGGATCATAGGCTTTGGTGAGGGATTTGAGGCGGCCGCCAGACCATACATGCCCCTATTCTCGATGGCTGAGATCTCAAGCACCTTTGTTGAAACTCAGAAGCCTTTTTGTCAAGCCCTCTGGCTGCCAGTATCAACATCTTTGCTGCAGAGGTCTGCCCTTGGGTCCACCAACCTTGGAGTTTTAATGGTGGGAGTTGGACAGGCTGAGCTGACCACTGGGCTGGGAGGACTCACTGGAGATACTGGACTGCAGCCATGGACAGTTATGGGATCTGGTGCTTGGATGCTTGGTGCAAAACCAGTACTGGAACCATCTGGAGAAGAAAGCAGAGTCCCTCTCCGCGATGAAGAGTGAGTCTAGGGGCTTCAGGGTGCTGCATGAGGCATCCAAGAAGAAATCTAAAACAAACAGGGATATCAACAAGCTGGCAAGTGCACTCCCAGGCTCAGATGGAATCTGAATCTAGGGATCAGGCTGAGGATCAGGATGATGCAGCTCTGCGTGTTTGGGATGATGCAAAGCATTCTCTGTGGAGAGGAGCGACAGGAGATGGAAGGAAGGGGGTCAGATGAAGGTGGACTGGTAGGGTATAGGGAGTCCCCTGCTCTGCATGAAACCATTCTCCAGGATCTAGTGTGGGAGAGGGAAAAGACACCACTGGTTAGCCAGTCACGTTCATCTCAGTTTATAGAAACTTCTTGAAGATGGATGCCACGGCCTAGCAGAACTGGTGCGCACATCGAGTCCACTGGCTGTGCTCCACGGATACTGTACCCCAACCTCCACTGCTTCTTAACTAGGAGCCTACATGAGAGGAAACTGGAAGCATCCCACTCATTGAAGTGGCCGCCTCTCTGTCTCAGCTACATCCAGAGCGAGGAGTCGAGGGCCTGGGAGTCTGGAGTGGCACAGACCTGGCAGGTTGGGCCATGCAGGGCACTCACAGGAAAAGGTGAACTACATCCTCTGGCGCACTCCCCTGGAGTCCCTAGAGAGGGAAGAGATCTGACCCAGGATATGCACCCACAGGTGAGGTGGGCATGAGCTCACTGCAGCTGGAACAATCAGGTGCAGATAGAGAGTCTGACGTCACTCAACAGAGTCCCTGAAGCAGGTGAGGCTTGTCTCAGTAGATCTTTGGCTCTGAGGAAAGCCACTTCTGCGACTCAGTGTGTTTACCATCACGGGAGGTATGTGCACCCCACCACGTGCTGCTCTGGCTAAGGGTGACCCTTCACTACCACCACATTGGACCACTTATAGTCTGCATGTGCACCAGGTGGGTCTTCAGAGACCCTATCCCCAGGGATTTAAGTGGCTGGCTCCTGTCGGTGCTCAGCACTGGCAGTTCTAAGAAGCAACTCCTGAGACAGGTCCCTAGTATCGGGCTTTCTATTATTGCCTTCACCCAGGGCTTTAAGTGGGCAGGGTCTCACCAGTGCTGAGCCCCAGCAGTTTTTTAAAGGGGACCTTGAAACGGGTCTCTATCGGGCTCTGTTTTGTGCCCTTGCACCGGCAGTCCACATGATGTGCGAGTGCTCACACTGCTCACTTCTTACTAGTGGAGAAGTTACGGCTTGACGTCATGCCAGCTGAGCGTTGGAGGGGAAGGGAAATCTTTTAAAGAGAGTCATTTTCTCTCTGGATTTTCTTTCTCTTTTTGAAACTCAGGAGCAGCAACATTGTCGTGGTGTCACCAGGGCTTTAAGTGGAAGCCATGGTAGCTGATTATTTATCTTATGCAACTAACAACCATTGAAAAAGCCAATAGTCGTTTCTTGTTGTAGGTCTGATGTTACTTATTGTATCAAATATCTAGACGCAATGACAAAAACAGCAAAATACAAGTCGGATGGCACCCTATGCTAAGCACAGATTTTGAGTTTATGTGTTTTTGAACAACGCCCTTAATTACACTGGGCAAGCCCCTTTGAGAGATCCCCCCCCCCCCCACCCCACAGTTTTTTCATCCCACTTACAGCCCTGCCCTCACCCTTAGGGTGGGAAAAAAAACTAAACTCTGCTGCAGTACTTCAAAAAGATTCATTATAGTACTTTCTCAGTCTCATCATTTCAAAACTGAAGGATTTTCATATTATATACAACAAAGCCATATTGGTTGATTATGCAACTAACAACCATTCACAAAGCTAATAGTTCTGGCTTGTTGCAGGTGCAATATTATTTGTTGTATTATATATCTGGATGCAATGACGGAAGCAGCGAAATACCAGTCGGACAGCACACTATGCTAAGCACAGATGTTTAGCTTATGTATTTTAAGCCACGCCCTTAATTACATTGACCACGCCTATCCGAGTGGTTGCACACACCGCGCACACACCGCGCAGGTGTTGACCAGTCCATCTACACTTTGATTCAGATAATTGCATCAAAGACTGGCAGAAGCAAGAAGCAAATGAAAGAAAGTAAAAATAGAAAAAAACATAAGGAAAACTCACGGGAACGGTGATATAGAATCATTCAAAGCAAATACGCTAATTCGATCCACGCTGATTAGAAAAAAACAGGAATCTGGCAGTGGCAACAGTAACAACCTACGTGAGTATGAAGACTTGCCGAGTATATATATGTACGTCATGCAAACCCCGTATTAATAGCTTTGTGGAGTAGTTTCTTAGACTGCCACTGGGTGGCAGGGTAGTCATAAATTGAAACTAGGGATGACCAGAATGCTGGAGTGCACATTCTATAACAATAGTAAAGCAGGAATGGAAATGCTCCTAAGGGATTCTTTATATATATCAGTGCTTGAGTAACATGTGAATACATTATCGAGTCCATAGTAAGCAAATCTGCTTGGTAGTTTCGCTCCATGCAATACAGCCTTTACATAAAACAGAAAGAGGGTCTTGAATTGCGATTCCATTTTAGGTGACAAACATTTGAATTGCGTCAATCCATGAGAAACCCGCTGTTTGTGCACTTCAAATCTCCGTGCAAAGGATTAGCTTAAAAAGCATGCACAAACGTTGCCTGCACACCTGTGTGGCCTTTTCGCCTGGTACACTGTCAGAATTGTGAACTCGGCTCTGATGGAGCACTTGACAAAGCTGGAAGTACAACTGCTTTCTGGGTCTATCTAGGGGTGCTATTTGTTTTATACCTGAAGAATGAATGTCTCTGCAGTCCTACCGCCCACACCAGGGAAGGGTGTTCCCCAACACCACCGCATCAGCCCTGGAATTCCTGCAGGAAATTTGGAGCCTCATTTTTTGGTCGCGAAACCTGCCATTCTCAAAATCACAGGGTTTGAGATCGCAAAATGGGTATTTGTTATGTTCTAAACCCATTTTGCGATTCGGTGAAAGGTTATCAAATTTCAAAATGGGTGTAGAAGGGGCCTATATAGGTCACTTCTTCCAAATTGCAATTCATTAAGAAAAAGTTTCTGATTCCCGAGTTTGAGTGGGAACATATTTGAGAAAGGGAAGCTGCCCCACTGGGATCCTTTCCCCTTTATGAATGTAAACAAAAGTTTGTCAAGGAGTAGGCAGTGGTCCTGGGGACCACTGCGAACTCTCTAACAAACGTCAGCATTTAAAAAAAAAAAAAACAGTTCTATTTTCTTTTTTCAAAATGGGCTGCATTAAAAAATATGTTTTATTTAGAAAAAAGCAGTCACAGACATGGTGTTCTGCTGACCAAACAGGCCACTATCCTTGTGATGAGTGAACATAGGAAGGTGCCCCACCACTAACTTTGTATCCCTCTTTTAAGGAAAGTTGAAGACGCTGTTTGTCGTTCTCAACTAGGTATTTTTAATTTTTACCATTGAATTATAATTTCAAGATCTGTTTAGTCAAAAAACAAACTTAATATGAACAGACAAACACATATATACAATATACATTCAACATATGTTATAATTTATCTACACAATGACGTGTGAACAAAAATCATTCTCTTCACAATTTGACAAAAAGATGATTACAAAAACCGTTATACAACAGACAGTAATATTTACAATATAATGAATGGAAAACACATTAGCAAATAAATAAACCTTTGTGCAAAACACAAGACACATTGGTGAAAAAGTGGAAAGAATAGTGGGAAAAATTCGGAAAGGAACGTGAAAACAAATTCGAAATAAATTGTCAGCCAGCAAAAGCTGGTTTCCAAATTGTCCTTTCCTAATAGGCCGACGCGTTTCGAATCCAGGAAATTATGTTCTGGATTCTCATCAGGGCGTAATTATTCTGTCTGCAAAAATGAAAAAATAACGTTTTTGAATATTTGGACTGGAAAGACAGAACTCCCTAAAGGGTGACGATCAGCAAGGGCGACCTACCGGGCTTCAGCAGAAACAAATTCGAAGGACAGTTATGCGTGCAGGCTGGGGGAACTCCAGGAGGAGTCAGAAGGGCAGGACTACCTACAAAGAGGTGAGATTGCGTTAGCGCAGCTAGAACATGTAGCAAGCAGAGTTCATTCAAAGTAAAAACTCAGAAGTGCACATACCGTCACCAGGTTCACTGTTTGGCGTGGGCAATCGCCATTAGTTGGAAAAAATGATTCTTCAGTAGATTTGTACTCTAGGAGGAGCGGAACGCTGTGTGTATAAAGAGTGCAAGATTTAATGCCTGTTGCTGCAATTTACGGGCGCAACCAAGATGAAAACAGTGGCAAAGGACATACCTCCCGGTTTCAATTACTCGGTGCGGAGATATATCTCTGCGGGCAAGCTTGGATGGAAAATACAAGCGGTTGTAACCGGACTCCAATAAGCTGAAAGTGAACAGGACCGGATTAGTTTGTTTGCGCGGTGAGCAATGCAGTCAGGAAAACTGTATTGGACAATTGGCATTTAATGGCAAATTTGGAATGTCCACTTCCGCGACCATTGTTCGCTTATAAAAGGAATCAAAATGTGGGACAACATATCACGAGGGCAGACGTGTCGTTACCTAAAAAGAAAATCGATCTATTAACCCAGTGGAACCTTAAGCCAATCACAGGTCACCACAAGTGTGGGACTTGTGTTGTATGTCCAAACACCATGGAAGGTGATGGAAGGTGATGAGTTCCAGCATGGCGCAACCAGATGGAAACATCACGAATTCTCTAATTGCAAAACTAAGAATGTCGTGTATCTGGTACAGTGCCCTTGCGGCCAAATCTATATTGGCAAAACCAGACAACAAGTGAACACCCGTATTTGCCAGCATAGATCACGAATCAAAAACAAAATCACGACTGCCCCAATGGTCGAACATTTCTTGACGGCCAACCACGATGCCAATGACCTCAGGTGGACAGTGCTGTATGCATTACGTCCATCACAGACCAACGCAGATTTGGATAGAATGCTCCTCAAAAAGGAAGCATATCTGATTCTGAAATTCAATAGTGTACGGAAGGGCCTCAATAGCCTGTCGGAAATTGCTAGACTATGATCCAGTGGTGTCTCGGCTCGTCGCCCGGACTGGTTCTGTCTCATTCATTCCTCATTCACTTAGTGCAGGTAATTCCACTAACATTGTATGGGATTCTTTAATAATATTGCGCAGCATGAACTACAAATCCCACAACCCTTAGCACACAAACGACGCGCTTATCCCCATGGCAACTCCGGGGGCGTCCATCTTTGGATCCCTGCAGATTGCTGGAAAGCCTCGTCGAGTAAACACGCAGGTAAGCACCTCTCCTGGGGCACCGCGCTAACATTCTTCGTTTGTTCCCGCTCACCGCGCAAACAAACTAATCCGGTCCTGTTCACTTTCAGCTTATTGGAGTCCGGTTACAACCGCTTGTATTTTCCATCCAAGCTTGCCCGCAGAGATATATCTCCGCACCGAGTAATTGAAACCGGGAGGTATGTCCTTTGCCACTGTTTTCATCTTGGTTGCGCCCGTAAATTGCAGCAACAGGCATTAAATCTTGCACTCTTTATACACACAGCGTTCCGCTCCTCCTAGAGTACAAATCTACTGAAGAATCATTTTTTCCAACTAATGGCGATTGCCCACGCCAAACAGTGAACCTGGTGACGGTATGTGCACTTCTGAGTTTTTACTTTGAATGAACTCTGCTTGCTACATGTTCTAGCTGCGCTAACGCAATCTCACCTCTTTGTAGGTAGTCCTGCCCTTCTGACTCCTCCTGGAGTTCCCCCAGCCTGCACGCATAACTGTCCTTCGAATTTGTTTCTGCTGAAGCCCGGTAGGTCGCCCTTGCTGATCGTCACCCTTTAGGGAGTTCTGTCTTTCCAGTCCAAATATTCAAAAACGTTATTTTTTCATTTTTGCAGACAGAATAATTACGCCCTGATGAGAATCCAGAACATAATTTCCTGGATTCGAAACGCGTCGGCCTATTAGGAAAGGACAATTTGGAAACCAGCTTTTGCTGGCTGACAATTTATTTCGAATTTGTTTTCACGTTCCTTTCCGAATTTTTCCCACTATTCTTTCCACTTTTTCACCAATGTGTCTTGTGTTTTGCACAAAGGTTTATTTATTTGCTAATGTGTTTTCCATTCATTATATTGTAAATATTACTGTCTGTTGTATAACGGTTTTTGTAATCATCTTTTTGTCAAATTGTGAAGAGAATGATTTTTGTTCACACGTCATTGTGTAGATAAATTATAACATATGTTGAATGTATATTGTATATATGTGTTTGTCTGTTCATATTAAGTTTGTTTTTTGACTAAACAGATCTTGAAATTATAATTCAATGGTAAAAATTAAAAATACCTAGTTGAGAACGACAAACAGCGTCTTCAACTTTCCTTAAAAGAGGGATACAAAGTTAGTGGTGGGGCACCTTCCTATGTTCACTCATTAAATTAGGCCCAGCCCCCCCATTTGTCCACTAGGGCCAAGCTCCCCTTTTGTTTCACTATCCTTGTGATGGCATCCAATCGTAGTCATTTCAAATTGAGGACCTGCATCATGAATAATAGTGCGGTGGGTAAGATTATGACCCTCTACTTTTTTTAATTTTGTGCGCTGACCTATTAGTACAGTTCAGTGACATCAATTATTATAATGTCTTCAAATTCATGGTCTTGTGGCATCACTTCTGGAGATACAGCATCTAAGGCCACATGATGTCACTTCCTGTTATGTAATTGAGGTCAAAGGATGTGTGATGTTGTTTCCACCACCACTACCATAGTGGTGAATTGATGCCCATGGTGCAGATATAACATCTTGTTCCAATCTGGTGGCACCAAAAGCGCACTTGGAAATTAATCTTTCCAGGTTTTGTGGATGCTGACCATCAAACATGTTCGGGTTTTGGTGATGCTGATTGGCAAATGCATGCCATCAAACAGTAGAAGCAACACAAAAATGGGCAGGGAGAGTGGGGCAGTGGAAGAGTGAGGGGGGCAGCGGCGGCGGGGTATCCACACTTGCCCCTGTTAGGGGCATCCCGTCAGGCCTCATTTCCATTCCCCATTAATGACACAGTGGGATCCCATTAGCACCTTAATCCTGGCTGACCCGCAGAATCTTCTGCCATTGCATTTGGATTCACTCAGCAGTGCCAGTGGCCCCTCAGTTGTGAGCTTCAACATTTCCTGCCGCGGTATGAGAGGCTCTCAAAGCTCTGCTAATGCGCCACAGTCCTGATCTACAGAACCTGCCAAATCAATGGAGCCCAGAAAACTCTGCCAATGTACCTCAATCCTTCTCTGCCGAATGCTTCTGCATAGTAGTGAGAGCACAGATATGCCAATGCATCTCAATTTAGACCGGATGGATTCCTTGCCACAGTGGTGAGAGCTCCCTCACACAACCATGACAATGCACCTCACTCCTGACCTGTAGATACGCAGGATTCTGCCCCAGTAATGGCACCTCAATCTTAAACTGTTGCATTTCCTGCTACAGTAATGGAGTCCCACCCTGCACAATGCACCGTGCTCCCAGCCTGCAGAATCTTCTGCCGTGGATCAGGCGCGGTGCGTCCATTGGGGCGTAGGGGCGTAGCCCCACTCAGACTCGTGGACGCACCGCGTCAAGCACTGCAGTCAGTAGTATTAGGACATTGTTTGCTGTTTCTCACGCCCGACACAATCGGAGTGCGCCAGGGGGTGGGGCTGGGCTGGGCTGCTACAGCTTGAGTGACAGTTCACACTCAGCTGCAGCAGTACTAGTGTGAATGTGAATTTTTGGCCTTTGATCAGCCCGCACATGCGCTTACGACTTCTTCCCCTTAGAGAGGGACCCAAGGGATGCTGTTTCATACAGCACCCCAAGGCCGCAGCCCCCGGGGTTGAAAGGGCGGATAGTAACTGTGCCCCCCTAGCCAATCCTGCCGCTGCATGCAGCGCCAGGATTGGTTGGTCCAACGCGCAGCAATCCAATATTGGGTGCCGCAGCCGCACTTTCTATGGCCAATCACTGTGTGACTCATGTGAAGCCATGCAGTGATTGGCCATTTCGGGACGCACGCACGCTGTCTGTCTGGCTGCTCCCTGACAGTCTGCTGGTGCGTGCCTGCTGCGAGGTGGGAAAGGGGTGTGGCAGGCGGGAAGCAGATTCGAACTCAGACTGCTTCCCGCGTGTGTCTGCTCTGTGGTGGTGGAACTTTCTGGAAGGAAGCCAGCTTGCCGGTGTCACCACAGCACTGACTCGACTGCAGGTTGCTGTCTGGACTCCGAACTAAAGTGAACTCCGGAATGGAGTTGGCAGTTCAAAAGCAGCCCAGGTAAGGCCCAGTTGGGCATTTTTTAAAGTTTTGGGCTAGAGCGGTAGAGCGGTGGGGGTGCAGACTCGAGTCTCACCAGGGACTTACAACATCCTTTGGAAGGGATTTCCGAAAGTCTGGGATTTTCAAGTAGAAATGATGTGAGGTAAAATGTCTATTTTATGTAGGAATGGTAAAGCAGTGCTCTGTGTGAGGCTTGGAGCACAGCCAGCACTCGGAGTACATGGTCAGAGCCCTGGTGAGTAGACTTTGCTCAGGCTTTATAGAGAGAAGCTTAGAGAGTAGGCAGTATTCTGACTTCAGGGTGAGAGACTTGAAGGCAGCGGAGCTTCGAGTGCCCAGTCAAAGACTTAGAATGTAGGCCGTGATCCCATCGAGCATACAATACTCCCTGGGCGCGCCAGAGAGGCTTGAATAGCAGGTAGTGCTCTGAGTACATTGTGAAAGGATTGGCGCGTAGTGTTTGGAGTGAATCCTTCATAGCGAGAGTCTTGGAGAGCAGGCTGTGCAAGTGCACTGTGACAGGCTTGGAGAGCAGGCAGTGATCAGAGGGCTTAGTGACAGGCTTGGAGATGTAGTGAAATACCTGCACTGCGTGTTGTGCTAGGAAAGCGCGCTTATAGGTAGGCTTTCCTATTTTCTATTTTTGATTGTGAATTCCAGTGATTAGTTTTTCCATGTTTTACAACATATAAAAAATCGTAAGAATCATTGGTTATCAGTCTTTACTCTTTTTTTACTGTATAAAAAAATCACAGGGTTGAGAGTTTGTCCAGTGCTCGTAAGGGATGTGTTTTTTTTATTTCTTTAATCTCTCATTCGTCACTATTGTCAGGTCTTCTCTCTTTCTTTCGTGCTCCTAATTCCCTTTTCTGTAACTTTTCCTGAATTTGTTCTTGCCCGTAACTTTTCATTATTTCCCTCACCTCCCTGCCTGTCCCATTTCCAAGAGCTCAAACTCTTCTATTGAGTCCCACCGCATGTGCATGGATCGGGATGCGTTTTAATCCTCGTTAAGATTTGATTACAGTACATAAAACGTTAGTGGTGAGCATTTAACACGTCTTACTACTGCTTTATTCTTCAGACAAATGATAGATTCCTACTGAATGAAGATGCTCTACTTATGACCAGGGTTTATATTGTAGGGCCCTCAGTGCTCTGCTACTGAAAAACAGTTTCCCACTGCCTTGTTCTTTGTCTTGACATACCAAGAAAGGACTTGGCTAATAAGTGTAGCATTAGTACCTGACTTAGGCCTATTCTTGTTCTACCTGTTAA
Source organism: Lissotriton helveticus (assembly GCF_964261635.1). NCBI lineage: Eukaryota > Metazoa > Chordata > Amphibia > Caudata > Salamandridae > Lissotriton > Lissotriton helveticus. The sequence continues at coordinate 1,779,317,977 of NC_136065.1, forward strand.
AAGGAGAGAAGGCTGCTAAAGGACTAAATATGCATATTTTCTCTATTATAAGAAGAATAATCTCAGCTCAATATCTTTTCAATAAATAAAGTTATTGTTGTATGTACAGGTTATTTGCCAAGTATCAGGCTTTGTTTCTGCACCAGTAATGACATGCTTCATTTTGACAGTAAATAGTTGACTGGTCACAGTAACATTGAAGGTTGAACATGTTCTAACTTATTTAGCAGGCTCAGAACTGGCCAAGGCACCGGTTTCTGCTCAAATTATGCTATTTGCAGTACCTACTAGGAAACACTAAGCAAGACCTGCTTCTTCATGTTTCAAAGATGCACTGTTTGCAGCTCATATACTAACTTGTGGATTTTCTGCGTCAATGTGTGTGTTGCAGGCAGCACGGTCGCAGTACAATAGTCACATGCCTTCCATCTGCGACTGTGCATTGTTGCTGAAGATATTCATGATATGATCTTTGTCATTCTGTATGAGGAGATGCAGCTCATACAGGCATGCTTTTCAGACCAACAAAATGTAAAACTAGAAACATGAGTGTCGGGTACAGTACATTATCGGGTGAAATAATTCTAGGGATGTCCATCTGCACAGTGATCTTTGTTGCCTCAATCTTGCTGCCTGATCTTTCAGAAAGCAAAGCTCCATTCCACTCCCTATGAAAGAGGATGATATCATGGTGACGCTCCTTCCCTGGACTGAGACCCTGCTCATAGTTCCACTGAGAGCATGCTTGCCATAACTCAGCACTGCCCAATGAACAGTGAGCTGTAGTCGCAGGAAGTGAGACATGCTCCCAAAACAGGAGTGGAAGTATGTGCCAGAACATCAAGGGGCAAAATATTAAAAGGTAAGTTTGTATACATTTTCTATACCTAACTCCATTTATACGTACGTTGGTGATATATATATATATATATATATATATATATATATATATATATATATATATATATATATATCTTCAAAGTATGTAGGTGCGGAGTTAAGATTAGTAACTTTTAGCTCTCTCTGCACATCTACATAACCACATGCACTTTACTATTCACAGTAAAAAATGAGGTGAGCGTTGGTCTAGACAAATTTGCTTGAAAATGCACCATTTGCCCACTCATTTTTCAAAAATTTCTCGGGGGGGAAATCCCCCGAATCCTCCTTAGGACGCTCGCTCGCCATGGTGTGCTCCACCACTAATTTTACACCTCACCACTTTCAAATGTCACCAGCTGCCCCTGCTGTGAATGAAAGAAGTCCACATGACTGTCAATGCACCTGACCTGAAGAATGTATTACCATGACAGTAGGACCTCACACAACTCTGCCAGTGCACCTCGATCCTGACTTGAAGAGCTTCTTGCACTAACAGCGGGACCTCACGCAACTCTGCCAATGCACCGCAATCCTGACTTGAAGAGCTTATTGCACTAACAGCGGGGGCTCACACAACTCTGCCAATGCACCGCAATCCTGACTTGAAGAGCTTCTTGCATTAACAGCGGGGGCTCACACAACCCTGCCAATGCAACGCAATCCTGACCTACTGACCTACAAAACGTCTTGCTTCGGAAGTGGGGGCTCACACAACTCTGCCAGTGCACCTCGATCCTGACTTGAAGAGCTTCTTGCATTAACAGCGGGGGCTCACACAACCCTGCCAATGCACCGCAATCCTGACCTACAAAACGACTTGCCACACAACTCTGCTAAAGCACCTCAAGTCTTACCTGCAGGATCTACAGCCATATCAACAAGAGCTGACATAGTTCTCCTGATGCACCCAGACCATGATCTTCCTAATATCCTACTGCGTGGTGACCCAAGCAATACTAAGCCGCTGCTCCACACCTATTTGCTTCAGCACCCCTTTCAATCAAACATGAGGATAACACTCATTCTATTCTCCTAAACTCATTGTGAATGTATTCCTTTTTATCACATGTTAGTTTTAGTAGTATTTTATATAATTTTTTTATTGATATTACTTTTTTTGGGTAAATAATTGATTGAGTTGTGTCCTACCTGGGTGACTTTTTCTGTTACATTCTGCGTGCGCTCGAACGCATTGCTGGGCGCCACAATTTCGATCTCAGTGGTGGACGCCGAGCGGTGCTTCTCCAGGTTGAACTCCACAAAGTTGAGGGTGAATTGCGGGATCTGACTGATAGTTCGGTACCGCATAAGATCTGAATCTGAATTGGAGTTGAGGAAGCTGGGCTTCATACTGGACCTCTCTAAGACAGAGACAAAAAAACTACGGTGACGAAGAAGGACAAGCACAAACAACTCTACAAGAAGACACAAGACATAAGTCAACCATTTAAGCACTGTATAGGAACTAAAAAATATATATGACCATGCGCACTAATTTAAGTACTCAGAAAGCTGAAAAGTATATGTCCAAATAACTTTATCATGATAAACATTGTGCTCTTCTACAGGTTAGGATATGTGTTCTTAGCAAAAAGCGTGGTCATTAAGAGTGGCGCGCTGCACCTGGGATTCATTTGCCCACTTTCGATGACGGGAACAGGAACACATTCTGAAAAATTCTTTTGGGCATGGCCATCGACCCTTTCCTGTAACCTGCCCTTATCCACCATAAGTTGGACACTATGGCGTCTGCTTTGGTTACCCAAGCAGGGCAACAAAGCCATGTTTGTAAGATAAGGAAAGAAGTTAAGCAAGATCGCATCTACACCCGTGTCTTATTTATTTGTACCCGTTAGCTCTCTACTGGAGGCGATAAATGGTCAGTTCCAGTCCTCATCCTTGTCGACTAAGCTGTTGGCCAATACAGACCTCTGGTTCTAGATCTTTATGGTACCTCAGTCCTTTCAAATAAACCTATAAACCTAAAGATGCTAAGAGTGACGGCTCTTGTCACTATTGGAATGCGAATAGACGTTGGGTAATATTGTTTACAACGTGGGGATTACATCGCGATGCTATTACATCACGGTTTTCACAACGCAAGTCGTTAGAGCGACTTGCGCTGGATGGCCCTCTAGGACAAGAAACAATCAAATTTACTATTCAACACCTTCCCTGCTGTACATAGACTGGAGTTGGAATAGTAAATGATACTACCAAGTCCAGCGCCCTCCAATGGAATTTGTTGTAACGACTTACGTTGTAAAAACGGCGATGTAACGTACCGCAATGTAAATGCCTGCGTTGTAACGTCATACATCCATATACGTTTTCTGGACTCAAATTAGTTTCTAGGAAAACTAATGGAATCTTGGGCTTCTCACAAGTAAACATTTGTGAGGAACACAACTCACTAACATCCCAGTGACCTTTACGCAAAGACCTTTATGTGCTCCTTCTACTAGCCCTAGATTTGGGGTCAGCAGTAGCATCTTCATAGAAAAGTGAATATGTCCCCGGGGAACCCAAGTAGTGAATTGTGGGTATTTGAGAATGAAGGTCTATCCTTGAGTCAGATAGCACATCCCTCTTAAAGACCAAAGACTGGTTGAGTTTGCATCGGCACATGGTCCAGGCGTGATCAGTGCTGGATACCACCCTTCATCCACACCAAGGATTTCCAGCTGTGAACGACTTCCCCTTGAGGCGTTGCTAAGAGGTGGACTTTACATATATACTTCACTACTGAATCCACTCTGCCCTATTGTTTCTGTATTTCCACCTCCTCTTTTCATTCCTTGTATTCTTTCCTTGCGATTTTTTTGTGGTGTAAAAACCTCAAAATAACTACATTTAGCGGGGTGCTACTAATTCCAAGAACAACCTTAACTGAACTGGTTAGGGTTTGGGAGTTACGTACACACCAAGACCTCCATGAGAACAACCTGTGTCCTACTGGGTGCCAGTCCAGATTCCTCGCTTTCCTTTCCTAAATCCCCTTCACAGCCTCACCCTATACTCTGTGCTGCTTGTTCCAGCTCTCTCTCAGTTATTATCATATCCCACGCATAAAGCTCTTAACTTCGAAGCTAACCTCTTGCTGTTAAGGGTCAAGAGAACATCATGTCAAGCGAAGAACATTTTACATATCAATTTTAATAAATACACTTTGAATATTCATGCAGGCAGAGCTATTGTTCTAATTCAGAAACTATTCACTGATAGGTCCTTTACTTAAGATGGAACCTTATCTGCTTTAATCTCTTCGGGGCACAGGGTCAAGACTGATTTGCATATGGCTAGGTTCAAACTGGAATGGCATGGTGAGCAAAAAAATGATGGATTTAGGCCCAGATCTCTGAACTGGGGTGAATGTATGACATTGATCTGCATTCTGTCCATCAACTGTTGTTTTTGCATTTGTCACCCCGAGAGGGACGGGTATGCTCAGACGTGAGTCCCGAGCTCTCCATGCCACTGGAATCAAGCTATCCTGGCTGATGAGGGCTAAAAGCCTGAAACCGGTCATAGAATGCTTGCTTCCAGTCCAGGGAGGACCTGGCTTGGCAGTTCGAGCTGGACTGTTCCCATGGGGCACAGGGTCAAGACTGATTTACATAAGGCTAAGTTCAAACTGGAATGGCATGGTGAGCAAAAAAACGATGGACTTAGGCCCAGATCTCTGTACTGGGGTGAATGTATGGCATTGTTCTGCATTCTATCCATCAACTGTTGTTTTTGCATTTGTGACCCCGAGTGGGACGGGTATGCTCAGACGTGAGTCCCTTGCTCTCCATGCCACTGGAATCAAGCTATCCTGGCTGATGAGGGCTGAAAGCCCGAAACCGGTCCTAGGATGCTTGTTTCCAGTCCAGGGAGGACGTGTTCCATGGGGCACAGGGTCAAGACTGATTTGCATGTGGCTAGGTTCAAACTGGAATGGCATGGTGAGCAATAAAACGATGGATTTAGGTCCAGATCACTGTACTAGGGTGAATTTCTTTTTTTTAATTTTTATTTATACATTTTTATATAGCGCAAACTTGATCCCGAAGCATATCAGAGCGCTTTACAATACTTTTTATAACAACAAATGAACCACATTGTAACAGTAAGCTTTTAACTTAGAATTGGAAGTTCCGCAGAGACAATCTCATGATTACCTGGAGAGGTTTGACAAAATTAACAATGGCAGCACAGCAGTCATGTTATGTCGACTCCCCCAAAAGTCTACACTTGTGAAATGTAAAACCTGTATTAGCTATGCAACCCTGCTATCCCCTAATCCATAGGTCATGGCCTCACGCATATCACAAATTACCTTAGCAATGACATCACATATCAAACTGCCACATGGACTCTGTATTATATAGATTTAGGTTAAGAATGCTGCTCCAGTTGCCCTTTGTAGCAATACAAATCCTCACATGAATTCACTGTGATTGGAGTACTGCTTAACCATTTTCAACAGTTAGAGGCACAGAAAGTACATATATAAATTGTTTCTTTCTCTAAAAGTAAACTTTTTTTTAAAAAAGCAATAATTTGCGGCTTCAGTGATATTCTCAAAGGTGTGATATGAGATGTATTTATTTGTTGAAGTGTTTGGAACTGAACAATCTAAAACCTAAAAAAAAACTAGTAACATTTCTCCATTCATGTTAGCTACTTTAACGATTATTTCCTACCAGTGATTAAGTTAAAGCCATTTGCTTTGCTAATAGTATTGTATAGCAAAGCAAATGGCTTTTACTTAATAAAAGGCTAGACCTATTGCATTTTTAATGATCATTTCTAATTTGTGCCACTCTGCGCGGCAACACACTGACTTCACATACAGACAGACCTATGTTGTTGACTTCAGTGGCTCCTCTGCTCACACATCCTGTTGAGGCTTGGACAGTTTCTGAGCGACCTGCCACATGAGAAAGGCCCAGACATGATTTTTGCTTGCGAGAAAGTGTCACTCCTAGTCGTTGAAATGTCACTCATAATTTCACTCAAATTTTTAAAATGTCACACATGGCAATCTGAAACCTTGGCAGCTGTGTGTACAGTGAGCCTAAAGTTGTTGAGCCAGGGTCAGCCCGTGTGCTGGTGGTACCCCAGAGCTTCAGAGCCTTCCTACTGGGGCTGGCTCATGATGTGCCATTGGCAGGACATTTGGGCAGGACCAGACCTTTGCTTTTATCTCTTTATTTTGTAACTTATTTTTCAACTATCCTCTTTGTGCTTCTGGCCTTCTGTCACTAACCTTTTGCTTTGTCATATCTCACAATGTTAGTGGGTTTGCAGCCATGTTGATTGTATCACACTTTGTTTAAAGGTGATCTCAAACTGGATAACGCATTAACAGGCACATGCATCAAAAGAAAAAAACGGTTGCAAATGGGCAGATTCAGAATCTGCCCCTTTGCGACCGGTATTTTTGCATTTGGGATGCATCATCCCAAATGCAAAAATCTCAAATTAAGTAATCTTTAAATTGCGATTACCTAAATTGCGATTGCATTTAATGAATCGCAAATTAAGATTCCTTAAATGCAATGCATTAAAGTAAAAAAATCTGCGATTTTGCTAATAGGGGGCGCAAATTACCAAGAAGTTGAACTTAATGGTAATTTGCAAAAACTTTGAAAAATGCACTTTTCTGCATTTTTCAAAGTTTCATGTTGCGCACACACATGCCCTCAGGGCATGTGTGTGCGCAACATATGTGCACAGATCAATTACAGGGGTGCAACAGGGGTCCTTTTGAGACCCTTGCACCCTGAAATTGCATGCGCAATTTGCGAGGACCTATTGGTACTCGCAAATTGCGCATGCAATTTCCCATTCATTCCTATGGGACTGGAGGCGATTCCTTAACTATCGCAATTAAGGACTCGCAAAATCCTACGTTGATGCATGTGCCTGTTTAAGATCTCAAAGATTTAAGATGATCTGGGCATATTGGGTATTTCGAAGCCTTGATATAAATCTCATGATGTATTTGATTGCATCTCCTCTGCCACATTTATGTGGTTGTTACATTCACTTGACTGTTGTCTAAATGATGCTATTTTAAAGATTTTGTTTGCAGCTACCAATTCCACCGGCTTAATCGGAATGCATGGTTTTATGCATGGTATTTAAATCCAAAATAAACAAAATACTCAATATATCCTGTGCTGTTGCTATCACTTGCTATTAAATCTGATCCTCAGTAAGTTTCAGGTTCTGGTGAAGCGAGAGTAAGAGATACCTCTCGCCTGGAGCCCCTTCAGGGTCTGCATGTCGAGGTTGCATCTCTGGCTCAGAGGTAATGTGGGATCCTGCTTGGTGCCATCTGGAAATGCAGCACTGAGCATGCTTGCTTTGAATGGCAGCCCAAGGCCAGGGGCACAGCAGCTGGGCAGCTTCAGATTGAAACCACAATCAATGTCTCCTTGTACACTTCTAGGAGTCTCTCAACCGCACTTGAATATTCAGCATGGCGCAGAGAAACTCTACCCTTTCTGAATAAAAGGCTCAAGACATACATACTAACAGCTGATTTCTTGGCATCCCTCCCATGAATAAATTAGGACTTCCATTTTGTAGCAGGACTTAGGGACTCAATTATAGCTGGATGTAACACAGCATCTGCCACAAATTGGTGGATGTCCCATTAGCGCCCAACTCTCAGCCCTCCTCGTTTAGAGGCGGAGGGCCCTATGTTTCCGATGACATCCACAGCTGCGCGTGCAGTTGTAAATAGCAGTTTTGATCACCTGGATACCTTTATCAAAAGACGAGGCATTCTCTGACCACTGCAAGCTGGATTTTGATCTGGCCGCAGCAATGAAACAGTGGTCAGAGCAGCTCTGATGGTTCAACCTCCCTGTTCACTCTTCCTGAAAGACTAGCACTAGAATGGAGCCCACTGTACATTATGGGATGTCTCTCAATCAATCAATCAGTAGATTTGTAGAGTGTTTCTTGTCCCCTGTGAGGGTATCCAGGCACTGAAGGCTGAGACTACAGTTGCCGGCTGGTCTTGGGCTGCATCCAGTGGACAGGTGGTGTGCTGTCCACTGGGCTCACCAAGTGGTATAATGATGACTCTTTTCCTGTCTGGCATTTTTGCACCCCTGATAGAGGGAGGGGCTCTACAGCCACTGGAGAAGGAGGAGGTTGCACTGGATCCATCTGCGCTCAGGTTTAACCATGGCTGCCAAATCTTCCTTGGACGTAAAAAAAAACACCCACACAAGGTAAAGCGGCCACCCAAGGTTAGTGTAGTGGATCTAATGATGGTCAAAGTCACTGCTGTTCACAGTGACTGGTCTGGGTTGAACATCATGCCTCTTGAGACACAGTGACACTCTGCGTTATGACTGATGACTGCAGCTGAGACACACTTAGTGCCAAGCCGTCAGGCACCACATCTCTCTTGTAAAGAAGCTGTAGGGTGCATTTGCTGACCTTGTGAGCACTGGGCAGTCTCGGGTGCTACAGTTTCTTGGGTACACGGCAGGGATATCAGGCAGTGCTTAAGTTGAAAAAGAATACGAGCTGGAGCACAAAGTTTTGCTCAAAAGCCTGTGGCCGGGGCTATCGAAAGTCAAAATGCCAAATACCAAGGTTGAGTAGTCTTGATTCCATCTCATGCCCCTTTAACCTGCCACAAGATACTCCCTGTCTCTTTGTTTCACTCTTGAGGGTTCTTGTTCATCCCTACTTTCTCTCTTTGCCACTCTTTTCCGTCTTTCTCCTCATTTTATGGTTTGTTACTCTTGCTCTGGATTCAAGTCTGTTAAGGATACATTTGTGATGGTTCCCAAAATTGAGTGTCGGTGGGCTCCACCTGCAACCCCTGGCTCAAGTTAGGCACTGACACCAGGATTTCAGGGCCTCACACAGTCCGGCAGTGCCGATGCTTCTGTGGGCTGCAGCATGTAGCATTCTGTTTCTTCCTCCTCATCTCTTTACAGAACATGTCTTTCCTGCTGGCACCTTTCATGTGTAAGGGCACCTCCAATACTCCTTCTCAGTACTCAGGCTGCTCCTTCTCTCTAGCCAGACACAAGGCCATTTTCTTCCTGGCAAGCTGCAGAGCTTCAGGTTCCTGACCAGTTGAAGGTATTTGGCAATCTGCGATCCCAACCTTAAAGCACAGAGGAGCTTCTCGGTCTCCACTGCTGAGGGGCCCTAGGATTTCGGGGTAGAGAAATCTTGGTACACTGGCTGGTGATTTTCTTTCCCATACTTTTGCTAAACTTCCAGACCGAATTTGTGTATTCCACAGGGACAGCAATGGGGCTGATTTTGGGCAATACTTGTCTTTTGCTTGTTCCTTTCAGACTGGCCCAGCCGTAGTCTTTACATAGCAGGAAGGTGGGTGGAGCTGGGATTCTCCTGTCAGGCGAGACACAAACGAAGGACACAAAGAAGGCGGAGGATTCCTCACTTAACTGCCCGTAAACCACTGGGGTTGGCATTACTAGGAAACAAAGCATCAGAAAAGGAAAGGGTCTTTCCATACATTTGAAAGGAAACCTTTCTCTCCAGACTTCCACACCCATAGAGTCTGGCACATTTCAAAGGTGTGTCACGCTGTATGGCTGAGAGTGTCCTGCAATCTACAACTGCTGTTCTGCAGACTCCCTCCAATTTCCATATTAGGTACCACTTGTAGCCAGATTGGATACCAGCATGTTAACAGTAAAACACCCCACACACATACACACACACACACATGCACTCTACACTCTTCCTGCTACATGAACCTGTCAGACCCTGATTCAGGAGGCTACGGGGCAGGCAGGTGACAGTGGGCCACAACTGTGTAGGTTGACGCCTTTTCTCACTGTTGACCCAGGGGCTTCCTTAGCAAACTGAGCCAAGTACAACCCTTTTCACACTTGATTCTCAATGGTAGCAATGCAAGCAGTCACAGGATTCTCTGTAAGGTTAGTGTGGGGGTTTGCACAGGCCCAAGAATCAATACCACCCCCCAGCAGTGCAATAAGATCAGTGACCAGTCCAGTGCTTTTCCTTGTAGAAACGAGAAGTACTTTATTACACAGAAAACAAAGAATATCACTACTCACTCAATAATGCAAGCATACCCGGTTCAAGGATGTGAGTCTGTGTGCTCTAGGGGTCTCTGCCATCTAGGACTCCACCTACCTCTAGTGACCCCCTCTTTCACTGAGTTCCACCTTCCAGATTCAGAGTTTGAGGTAGGTCCATGGGTGCAGCTCATTCTCCCCTGCCACTGGTTTGTATTAGCACTCAGTGTCGCGAGCAAAGGTCAATTCAGAATCTCATCAAGTTCCCAGCAGCAGCACTGGGCCATGTTCAGCCCTCCCGTGGCCGCCTGATCTCATCGACAGAAGGACGCCTCTGGGCGGAATGTGGCAGTCTTCTCAGCCGCTGCGCGACAGCTGGCTGAGCAACGCATTGCTTGATGAGTCCAGTGCATAATTTGTAAATAAATAAGTGCTGGGGCACTTGTCAGGAGGCCAATGCATCTTGCACCACCCATTGCCCCTGCCAGCACTGCCAAGATCAGTACCAACACAATGGGGGATTGGAGGGAAAAGGGTCTCCTAACTGATGAAGAACTCAGATACTTGAGGGTTATCAAACCAAGCTATCCTTGCATTTAAGTTCTCCCTAAAATCCATAAGGGGGAGCATTTCCCCCTGGGAGACCCATAATTGCAGGGATTGATTCACCAACGGAGCGCGTATCGGAGTACATAGATACCTATTTACAGCTATTTGTTAAAAACCTGCCTGCTTATATACAGGATAGTAAGGACATCCTGAATAAATTTTAGGATGTCGTATGGACTGAAGGTTTGCATCTGGTTACACTAGATGTAACCAGTCTATATACTTGCATCAAGAAGGATCTGGGTCTACGTGCATTGGGTTATTTTCTTAAAACCAGGACAGCAGAATGGTCTGAACACAATGAAATGATTCTAGAAATGACAGAGTTGATTCTTTCAAAAAATTTCTTTTTACATGGAAGTCAGTGGCATCATCAGCTCCAAGGTACGGCAATGGGAGCAAAATATGCTCCATCGTATGCAGGACTGTTCATGGGATGGTGGGAACGAGAACATGCACGGGGCAGATATGCCTCCTCTTGGATAGATAATATAATATTTTGGGGGAGGTATATCAACGACATCTTATTGTGGAATGGATATATTAGCGAATTGGAGGAATACTATGATTTCCTCAATAAAAATCCATTCAATGTGATACTCACAATGACACATGCTGTAGATCAGATAGATTTCCTGGACATTACATTCTATGTAGAGGGGGAAAAAATCAAAAGTAAACTATATCGCAAACCAACTGAGAGTACTAGTACACTACATGCTACCAGTGCACATCGCAGGCTACTATCAATAACATCCCATATGGAGAAATGGTGAGGGTGTGCAGGAATTGTAGCAATACTAATGTATTTAAGGACAATATAACATCTACTAAAAAGAGGTTTGCAAACAGAGTATATAAACAAAATGTATTGGATAAGGCAGAAAAGAAGATCTTGCAGAAATCTAGGGAATGCACTCTACAAGAGCGAAGTAGAGAAGATGTAAGTAAAAAGTCTCTGCCTTCTATTAATTTTGTTACAAAATATAACAAACATAGCCATGAAATCTATAAAATCCTTTACAAACACTGGAAGCTTTTGCAGGAAGTACCAGGAGTTAAGGGGGAATTTTTTTTAAAACCTAATGTGACTTATCGAAGGGGCAGAACATTGCGGGATATATTATGTCCCAGTTTTGTGACGTCAAAAAAGATAAGGAGGACGTGGCTGCCTCCACCAGTGCATGGTTTCTTCACATGCACAGATTGCAATGTATGCCAATATGGAAAAAACAAGATAAAGGAGTTTAGTTATAACACTCCCCGGGTATACGAAATCTGATACACTATCACATGCAAAACTACATGCTACGTATGTAATTGGGTGTAGCTGTAATATCATTTATGTGGGCAGACCAACCCGGGCCCTTAAGATTAGAATCCAGGAACACATAAGGGTGATACGGTATCAGGATACCAGGTACCCTATGACAGCACATATGAATGATAGCCATGGGGCAAGGCCTGAAGTTTGGTTCCATAGCATAGATTATATTCCAGTGAGATAGAGAGGATGGGACAGGGAACTGTCCCCCCGACAAAATGAGGCAGGGTGGATTTGCCGGCTACGCAGAACAAAATTGGGGCATAATACTGACGAGGAGCTCCATTATTTTATGTGATCTGGATGTGGGGCTATAATATCTGTGTACTTGGAACTAGATGGTACATAAAGAACACGGATACACTGTTGGACTGTGATATGCAATTAGTGGGATGCTGACAAAAACCCTGTAAATTTGTTTAACTATTGGTAGCCGTAGTTTGGCCACTCCACAGGAACATGGACATACTGCTAAACTGTGATATGTGACTGGAGGTATGCTGACTGTAACACTATAAATACGATTAATTACTGGTAGCCAGAGTTTGGCCACTGTATAAGAATGATTGTCCTGCACTGGTATACATTATCAATGGGGCACAATCCATGTTTTTTAAAAGTGTTAAAAAATACATATTAGAGATACGCAGTGTTTGTGCGTTTGTGCTGGATAAATTAGGATATGTTACTCTGTATTTCTATGATAATTTATTTTGTATTGATTGGACAAAAATATGTATGGCAAAATGGGTAAGGGGCGCACCAGATTGGCTAATATTGTTGATATAATGCAATGTCATTGCCCCTTTTTAGAATCGAATGTATGAATTTTATGTTATTCCAATGCCGATCCAAACAGTACTGACCTTATGATATTATTCTGCTGTGGTTACCACTTACTATACATGTTATAGGATACATTGTAAAGTTCTGTGATGGTGCAATCTGTATCTATTACAAATTTGTATTACCGAATTATCCCACTTGTGACATGTAAGAAAGGGTTTTGATTTTCTGTGACCCTCTTTAGGGGACTGGGATACAGTATAGTAATTATCAGATATTTCCGTTTGAATTTTATGTTATTTCAATGCCGATCCAAATAGTACTGACCTTATGATATTATTCTTCCGTATATACTATTTTCGATACATTTTATAGGATACAGTGTAAAGTTCTGTGAATGTGCAATTTATATCGTTCAAAAATTAGTAATCCCGAATTATCCCAGTTGTGACATATTAGAAAGGGTTTTGATTTTCTGCGACCCTCTTTAGGGGACTGGGATACACTATAGTAATTATTAGATATTTAGGTAGTACGTGTGATATGTAACATCGAGTTGACTGGTATCGACCAGAGGATATCATTCTGTTGTGGCTAACATTTAGCATGTATTGATATATGACACATTATAAAGTCTTGTGGAAGGGAGATTAGTAATTCGCACAAATATGCATTTCCGCATTTATTCCACTTTTGGAATCAATCTATCTAATAGTTCTGATACTCTGGAACCCTCTCTTGGGGATGGGGATGCGTTAAAGTAACTAACAGGTATTCCCTTAATTTGTGCGGCAAGTGCAGTTGAGACGGCCTTGTATGTGGTCGGAGGAAATTCAATGGTAACGTTTTTGAGATTCATTGACCCTCTTTAGGGGTTGAGGAAAGGTTTCAGTAATTTTAAGACTCTCCCTTGGTACGGGCAATTGTATACGCTGGTACGACGGTTGATGCAATTTGACGCAAACATCTGTATAAATAAGTGGATGAAAGTCGGGCGTTTCCCTTGCGCACCGGTAAAAGTTAGACGCTACTTAGCCTGAGGTCGCGACATTCTGGTGAGTTTCGAATACCACAGGGAGTTTGGCAAAAGAAACAGAAGGGGAACTAAATATTGGGCTATTGGCCTTATGTCGGGAGGTCTTTTTCAGTAGCGGTCGGCAGTAGGTGTTTCTGTAGGGCGGTGACGTGGGCAGGGGGAGGGGCAGGGTAGGGGGTAGTAATGTACGGATTACGGAGTTTTACAGGTAAGTAAACATTTAAATAAATAAAACAAAATGTGATCGTTTTATTTATTTAAATGTTTACTTACTTGTAAAACTCCGTAATCCATACATTACTACCCCCCACCCTGCCCACGTCACCGCCCTACAGAAACACCTACTGCCGACTGCTACTGGTCTTTTTTTAAAAAGTGAGTTGCTATTTCTGGCACATCGGGCTGGGCAGTTATTGGGGGGCTGGGGCTCCAGGCCGGGTATCCTTTTAATAATCGAGTTACGAATTTGAAATTATGCGCTAGACCGGGCATGTTGCGTATACCGGTTTGGCCTATTATTGGTTGACGGTGAACAAGTCACTGTTGAGAAAATAAGGGAAACAACGGGTTACGGTTCCTGGACTGTGATCCGGGGCCCAAATGCCGGGTTTATATGAATATGCATCGCGTAATTCTCATATGAGGGAGTGCCACATCTAGCGATGGTGGCGATATTATGATAGAAGTACACTAGTGGGATTTGTGTAATAGTACGGGTAACGAGAGAGCTGGATAAGAGCGGGTGTGTTTAAGTTCGTCACCCAAGGATAAATACGGTCCTTTCAGGACCGGTTGGGCGGAATCGACCATCTAATTTGGAGTTTGGTTGGGAATACATGCCAAACGGTACTATATAACTAAGGCACTGTTATTCATAAATCTTATTTCAAGCACATCAGCCCTTACACTGTATCTTAGTCAGGGTTGGATCAGAGCCAGACTTAACAGTCTCAATAGGTAAGAGGGTGTAACACTTGCTTTATCTTTATCTGCATTTTAAAATAGTTTGTGTTGCCAGATTTTATAGGGTCTGTTGCTAGTGGAATACACGTCTTTATAAGAACACAATAGGTTACATGTAGTATATAGACATAAGTATGATAATAATGTATTAACCACAATATTTTTGCTGTTGAATATATTGATCTCCTTTACATTTTACAGGCATATGAGACATATTTTGTCCTTGCCTGTCAGTGCCACAATTGAGTTGATAATCCATCGGGAGTAGCAAGCGGAACATACCAGAGGACCTCGTGTTTATTCTCGGGTTGAAATTCAAAAGCAGAGATCGTTTTTGGTAGGTGCAATCTCGCAACAATATAGGGTGGTGTCTGTTATGAGGGCTACATAATATCAAAAAGCCATATGATTGATTGTCATAATTCAAGCTTGGATTGGGATAGGATCTTCTCCTAGTCCTTATGCAAATCTCCTTTTCTAATTGTACTTGTCCTATTGAATATCTAAAACATGGGTTGGGAAATGTTCAGCCATTAGGTGGCATTATAATGAATGAATTGGCTTTGCCACGATGGGTTTTAACAAATGATCAGGTGCCAAAGGGTAAGCTAAATGCTTTTGGATGCCATGAGACTTGACTGGTGCTCAGCAAGTAGGAATTTGTCTATGCATAGGTTGTCAAATGTAAATAAAGGATTAAATCCAATGCTATGGATAATGATTGATTACGCTGATTAGGGGTATAGAACGAAAGCATTCTAAAACTCCCTTTGCAGTATTGCTCTCCTGTCTTTGTATTTACATTAGATGTTTGTATATTTGTATATTTATCTATATGTATTATATTGTATTATATATATGTTTTTAAATGTATTTTACAGCCCTGACGAAGTTCTTCTAATAGAACGAAACGCTTTGGCTGCTTGGTGTATGTTTTTCAAACACAAAGAAGAATAAAGAATTTTGAGTATCTTCAACTCTGAACGGACATTCGTAAAATTATTTTGTTTGGACATTTTAATTGGGTGGTGCAACCTACAGTTGGTAAAATGTATGTCGGTTAGTCTAACCGCTCCAGAGGAACGGCAGGGGCAGTGGAGTTGCACACAATGTGAGCATAATGCTCTGTGTTTTCTTTTGAACTAGGAGGGATATTTGGTAAGGACTTACTGTTTTGTTCTTACTTAGTGGGAGGTGCATCACAAACCTTGGGGGTTTGTATGGGTTAGATGTTCCCTTGTTGTTTTGACAATACTAATCATCACGCCTTACAAGTATGACAATTCAGACTATTTCAGGACCCCAAAGCTATAAGAATGGGTTGGTGGCAGCCAATAGTCATTTTTATATATTGAATTAATAAACACCTGTGGTTGTGCTCATCTTTAAATTACACAGACAGAGCCACCACGCGGCAGACTTTTACAAGTCCGGTGTTTATTTATTTATTTTATTTATTTATTTATGGGCTTGTAACGCGCCGGCATCACACCCGAAGGTGTATCTCCGCGCGGTGCTGTGAAGAGACAGGTCGGGCAGCGCTCCTCCTAGAATAGAGTTGTCTTTAGGCATTTCCTGAAAGCTAGGTGACTCGGGCACTCTCTAAGAGAAAGGGGAAGACTGTTCCACAGACGCGGGCCCATGATGGAAAGGGCGCGGCCTCCCTGTCTGGTCTTGTTATGTCTGGGAACCTGAAGTAACAGCTGATTGCTGGACCTAAGATTGCGGGAAGGGCGGTGGTATACAAATTTCTCGGCCAGATAGTGTGGCCCAAGGTTGTGGAGACTCTTGTGCACCACACAGCAAATCTTGAATTCGACCCGTTTCCGGATGGGAAGCCAGTGGAGGGCCTTGAGGAGGGGCAAGGATGGCGTTCTAGGGGGGGCATTGGTCACCAGACGTGCCGCGGTGTTCTGAACCACCTGAAGTTTATTAAGCACTCCTTCATTAGCAGCTAAGAATAGGCCATTGCAATAGTCCAGGCGGCTCAGAACGAGGGCCTGGACCAAGGTCTTTCTTGTGTTGTCTGGTAGAAGGAGGAACACTTTCCGAAGGAGGCTAATAATGTGAAAGCAGGATCCCGCCGTGGTGCTGGCATGATGGGCAAGGGTGAGGTCATGATCTAGGCGGACCCCCAGGTTTTTCACCACCTGTTTCGGGGAAGGGGCCTGACCCAGACTGGAGGGCCACCAGTCAGGGGTCCACAGGATTTTTGCCTCTCCAAATAGCATGACCTCAGACTTTCCCACATTACACTGGAGAAAGTTCTTGGCCATCCAGCTGGCGATCGCAGTCATGCCGTTGGAGAAAGATTGTCTTATCTCCGGGGTAAAGTTTTTAAAAGTGAACAGCAGCTGCGTGTCGTCAGCGTAAGAGATGGGCATAAACCCGAAAGACCTCATAATGCTAGCCAAAGAGGAGACATATACGTTGAACAACGTAGGGCTGAGACAGGAGCCCTGCGGGACTCCTCTGATGATACTGGCCGTGGTGGAGCTAAAGGAACCCATATTCACCTTCTGGGTGCGCTCGGAGAGAAAGCTGGTGAACCACGCCAAGGCAGATCCATCAATGCCAATCTCGTTTAATCTGGTAAGGAGGATGGCGTGGGATATGGTGTCGAATGCTGCGGACAAGTCCAACAGCACCAACACCACTGACAGCCCTCTGTCCAGGGACAAGCGTATAGCGTCCGTGACGGAAAGAAGAGCCGTCTCGGTGCTATACCTAGGCCTGAACCCCGACTGAGAGTGGTCCAGACTGCCGGTCTGCTCAATGAAGCTGGAAAGGTGGTGATTAACATGCTTCTCCATCAATTTGCCGACGAACGGCAAAAGGGAGATAGGCCTCAAATTGGTCATGTCTGACCAGGGGATGGAGGTGTTTTTCCTGATGGGCTTGACCATGGCCTCTTTCCACTCCCGAGGGACAAGTCCCTCGGAGAGGGAGCGATTGATCACCATCTGAATGGAGGGACTGAGGACACTCCCAATGATGTGCATGACACGGGCAGGCACAGGGTCCACTGGGCTGCCTGATTTAATGGTCCCAATCAGGGAGTTGACTTGGTCCAAGCTAATCTCGGGGATAAAGGACAGCGCAATGGGGGCAGCGCCGACTATTCCGGGCTGGAGGCTTGAAGCGGGAACCATTTCATCAATAGATGGGCTTGCTTGGGAAATGTTTCGATAAATAACTCAATTGACAATTGAGTGCTGGTGCGGAGCACCAGAAACCACCTGCTCACATTAGGCCCTAGATAAGTCACAGTAGGAGTGGAGGCCTCTGTTGGGGGCCCTCCTCTGGGTTGCATGTTGCAGATCAAGGCTCACTCTGGTGGGTACTTGATTCACAGTGTGGCTTACTCTAATACTCTGGAGAGTACTTGACACATCGTTTTGAAAGTGACGCGCATATGCCCACAGGTGTTGATTCTTCAGTGAGGCAGACGTCAGGTGTTATCTTTGACACATATTGCATTGAGGCAACGACATTGAATATTAACAAGGCACCTCTAGAGCACCTCTCGGGTCACTTAATCTTCCAGCTGGCTATGACCAAACAACACACTTGGCCGTGTAGCAGTCACACAGTCCACTTAGGAGACCTCCAGCAAACGCTTATCCTGGCTTCAGTCGAGCCTACCACTCGGGCACATTCTTCCAGGTGCCTGGCGGCTACAACAGGGGTAAAATGACAAAGGATGCACTGCACAACCCCCGCCGTACCTCAAGTCCTTCTGCTCACTTGCTTAGTGAGTCTCTGGTGGACAGACCCTAAGCCAGGATCAATTACATCAATCCCTAAGATGGGCATCTCCTCCTGCAGCTTTGGTACTTACTTCTATCACTCACAGGCAGGCTATCTTGGCACCAGGAGAGTCCAGAAATTCCTCCTTCAGATCAGACTCGGCTCTCGGGCTAGTTGGCTGTCAGTGTTACACCATCCCTTAGCTGTGTAGCAGTCCCTCTGCAGAGTACCCCCTCCTTGGTAGAAGAGAACACAACAACCAACATTATTGTATCTTGGGCTCCTATCTTTATACCAGTCGTGTAGCCTGAGGACTGTATTCTGGGTCTGCCTAGGGCCAGTTCCCTTTTCACGTGTCCTGATCAGGCTAACTTCAAGGCCTGGCCCCTGTCGCTAAGGATGCTCTGTCCAGCAGGAGAGTCTTAAGTCGGCGGGCCCACAAAAGAAGAATAAAGATGTGAGAACAGGCTGCACCAAGCTACTAATGAACCCTTCTCACAGGTTCTTGTGTTTCAGACAGAGAGACAAGACTCTGGGACCCTTTAAAAGACTCCTTTCTCTAACAACAGATACTGAAAACCTCTCCTTGCACTCTCTGCCATCTACCTAATGGCAGCTTCAGTCAGAGTCATTACAGCCCAATGTACAAGGAAGGGCCCTGTGTCCTCTTTCCTCGCCATAAATTCTGGTGTTCCCCCCATCCCATCTAGGCTATTCCAGCAATACACATATGGGGTTTGGAGAAAGAAACCTTTCGTCCATCTTTCACTATGGTCCAGGATGTGGGCTATACCACTCCTTCCTTATCTTCACTGAGTTTGGAATGCACCCTTACAGAGACTGTTTTCAGGGGGGGGGGTAGGGGTATATTCTGCATGTTTGGAATATTCTCAATTGAGTTGGTATTAATATTTTACCAATTACTTTTTCTTGCATCAGGTTGTAATACTTATAAAAGCCATTCCGCATGCACGGCACACTATTGGTCATAACCCGACTCGTGGTAGCTTGTGCTTGACCCGCCGCCTTCAGTGACACGATCATGTGCCAAGGAATTTAGGAAGGAAGTCAAGTCATACTTGGAAGTAGTAGATGGACCAGGTTGGTAAATTAATGAATATATTTTTACCAATGGTGGCCGGTACGGTATGGGGGTGCCAGGGTGGGGGCAAGGGGTGGCAGAGTGGAGGGGTTGGAGGTACAAAAAAACTCACTTACTGGATTACCGCATCTCTCCCTCGTCGTCTCTCCGCTCCTCAACCAGGAAGCATCCAGGCACCCTAAGCCAATCACAATGCTGCAATACAGCATTGTGATTGGTTCCCCCTAGCCAATCACAAGGTTGCAATGCAGTGCTTTGATTGGTCTGAGCGCAGTGTTACTGTGCTCAGATGAGGAATGGGAGCCTGGCCATGTTCTCCATCCTGGCTGTAATGCAGTCTGTGTGGAGAACATTTAAAGTGCACCAAGATGGCAGGCCAAACCATCATGCACACTTAACAGTGCAGCAACCACTTCTCCTCCTGGATGTCACAGGAGCCAAGCCCCGCCCCGCCCTGACCTGTTAATACTAAAAATAAAATGATAATAACGTATGTTATTAACATCTTGTTTATTCTTATTCACTGCTCTGCGAGCAGTGGGGAGAAGCTCCTCCACTTTAGTGGAGGAGCCGCCACTGATTTTTACCCTGTGTCTATTTGCAGGGCCACAAAATAATTAACGATGAAGGAGGAGGGATATTGAATGTTTATGAAATGGCACCGCTATATTTTGAGCATTATTTCTTGTTAAAGGTAAATCAACAGGAATTGAAACCATAGGTGAGTACTCGGCCACCTTCTGACTAATAGCAGCCTTCGGTGAGGATCTCAAAAGTGGTTCACAGGGGGATTAATTGTGAAATTGGTAAAGCTCCCTCATAGAAAGGGCCCTCAAGAGGTACACAGGCACATATACAGGCGACCGAAAGCTCATTCTGTACAGAAATGGCTCTGTGCATTTCTCCTTACAAGGTCACCCAAACACAGTCAGCCACATCAAAAATATATTCTTTCTCTCATATCTGACAGACCCCCAATCATTAATCAAGTCACCTCATAAAGCTCACTGAGCAGCACCCAGGTATATCAGGGTGGGCGGTGTAAATGTCTTTTTTTCTCTGTCCATCACCACCAGCAAAAACCATGCAGAGATAGATGAAAAAAAATATAATGACCCCTCACACCCTGGGAGAAAATTTCCAGGGTGGGGGCCATTCGTTTTTTTGTTTTTCTGAAACAAGCTTCCACTCTAGGAGTTTGTTTCTCTAAAACAAAAGCATTGAAAGCGTTTGGCGGTTCATTTCAATGTACAGAGGTGACTGCTGGGCCAGGTCGACAGTAGTCCATCAGGGTGGCAGAGGTAATGCTCTCTGCCACCGTAATGGACTGTACTCCAGACAGCAAACCCTAAATCAGGCCCTAAATTGCATGGGGACGGTAGTCCATCAAGGGGAAGAGGCAATGTTCTCTGCCATCATGTAACGTTTTAGCCAAAGCACAAGGAAAGGTGTTATAAATGGAGTGAATAAAGCCTTTTTTGATTAACTCAAGATTAGCCAGATTTCTAATTTTGGGAATTGTTTTTCCACCACTTGGATACCAAAATCATATAGATAACAAACATTTAAAGAGTGAAGATGCATTTTTTCATTAACATTATTTTTGCAAATATAATTATTGGTGTCAATGTCAATCTCCCAGACTGTTCGAAAAGATAAAAACCATAAACCCGAATCCTGAAATTTAGAGTACCCATCACAGATCTTCATTTTGGATCATGTACCCTATCAATCATTCAAGAGAAATGTAATATATCATAGAAAAGAATAGAGAAGAGTTATAGTATATGAAATATGACAAACTGAAAGCAAAAGAAAGAAAGTTGAACAAAGGAGAAAAAAAAGTACACTGGAGTAGGAGATCAAGAGATAGATAACAATTTTTAAGAAAAACAGTACTATCGAAGAGAAATAACAATAATGACGTAAACCACCTCTCCTTTACAATGGTCAATATAACATGCTTACGTTCTCCTTTTCTTTATTCTTCTCAAATGAATTGCAGTTTTTCTTCCGATTATATCACAATAAATAATAATGCATATAGGGAGATCAAATGAAGGTTTTTTAAATTTGATCCTATACACTCTGATCATTCCATTCCCATCCCTCTTAATAGGAGGCTTTGCAGAGGCCTGGTTGCTTGTGCTCTTTAGAGTGGCTCATGCTCCAGGACAGAGTAAATATCCCTCCCTCGCTGCCACATCAGTCACGCGGCACAGATATCAAGGAGAACCACAGAGAGTAACATTCTGAATGACAGATGTCATCACTGTGGTGTCCTATGTGTCTCCGCCAGTCAGCGTGATGTGAAAGTGCTGTATTTTATGTGTAATATCTCTGATGCAGCATGTTGTATCCATGTTTTTCAGCGCCTTGAGCCCCTCACAGCACCTTGAGACTCTCACGGGTGAGTAGCGCACCTTATAAACCACTGATTGATTGATTGATTGATGTTTAATATCGTAGGGCCATGGAAGACCTCCTCAGCACGTATGTACCTCTTCGTACCACTGTGTTTGCTGTGCAAGGACAGGACTGCAAGTGAATGCAACTAATATTTTCCCCCCGGTTCTGACCAGTCCCAGTGTAGCGCCATGAAACCTTTTGGTGTACGCGCGCTTTATACGTTTCTTATAACATTAACATTAACAATGAGAGCAGTGCAATAGAAGCTGAACACCACCAAAGATCTCATGTTGTCCTATGGACGTGGGGACGTTCGTCTAGTCTTAGTCAATTCTGATGACAAGTACCAGAATGCAAAGAAAATAAAGACAGAAAGGGAGTCCCTCAAACTTGAGATGACTTGAGGTTTCTGGGTTACTGCCTTCAAGTGACACTGAGTTCCTGAAGCCTGTCATGCAGTTATTCGCCGCGTGTTAGTACTGAGGTGATCTTGTCTTAGATCCTGGACCAATGCTCACCTGAGTTGAAAGCCGCCCTTGTCAGCCTCTGATGAAGAGTCCTGTTGGCCTTCCTCGCGAGGAGCAGGGCCAGGTCCTCGAAGTTCAGGATGAACATGATCACGTCCCCTTCCTCGTTTTTCACTGGAACAACATCAATCAGGCACCGCAGGCAGGATCCTAAGAGGAAAGAAGAACAGAGAAAATCACGCATAATTCACTACACTAAAAAAAATACATTGTACAGTAGGGGAACTGGGATGTCTTTTTTTTTCTCGAAGTTTTATATGTTGTGAACTTGACCCGGAGGTATCAGAGCGCTTTACATGAGCACCAGTTGTGTTACATAAGAACACATTCATTTTTGTAGGCACAGGGAGATTACGTGATTTGCCCAGAATCACAGGCTGTTGAGCGTCATTGTCGAAACTCAAACCTGGTTCCCCAGATTTGAGGTCGACTGCCCTAGCCGTTAGGCTACATCTTCTCACCTATCTTGGTGTAAAGTAGGCAAATTATGGAGGTCTGTTAATCTGGTGTTAAGTTCCTTCATTTCTTAGCTTCCTAGTATCACCACAACGCTGGAGGTATTGTGTGATAGGCCAAATTAAGCCCAGACTAATGTCTCAGTTGTCTGGTTGTGCTCTTGGCCAGTGCACCTGAAAGGCTGGTATGGCTAGTGAAGTCAGTCACAGAGTGTGCCCGATATGTGGCTGACTTTGCTCCAACACTACTTTGATTTCTGAGACACTAAGATAACTAAAAGATTATGGGTGGAAATGCTTCAACCAACACTTCACATTTGTTGGGAAGTCTTCTGGGTTGGATTCCATTACATTTATTTTTAGATAGCCTCTGTCAATACAGAACTGAACAAAACATTAGCAAAACAGCCCTGGCAATGCTGCAAAACAGATCCCTGGACTGCTAGGCCATGCCCCCTCTCATGAGAACACAACTCACCCCAAACACAGTGTGACCATATTAGTCATCCAAGGTGAGGTGCAGTTTAAATACCTAAGCAAAGGGTGCCTGGATCTACATAGGAGCACAGCTAAGGAAATCAGAATATGACGTAGATATGCTTGAGCGAACAGTTTTAACTATTGCAAATTATTCGAGTTAGCATTCCATTCCATTGCTTTTGAAGAAGGCACTTAACTGTTGGGAAACCCGTAGAGAAGTTAGTACGCATTTGTCACATATTCTTTGTTCTGAACTAGTCATTGTGTATTTTTTGTATTTAATGAAGCTGTTACATTCATATCAAGTTTCTTTGATTGGTAAGCAGTGCCAGAAACACTAGGATGCAGGATCTGATTTCAGTAAGACTGTACTATTTAAGGATAAATTCACATCATGTATTCATCCAAGAATGCATACTTCTGGAATTTCTTTTCATTTGATTTTCAACCATAACATTGTTTAAGGTATTTTTATGATACCTTTTTTTACAATACAAATACCCCAACCGCAAAAACCTTTAAAAGTCAATATATAGAAAATGTCCAATAAAAGATGGAAACAAGAGGAAAAAGAAAGCCAATATTAGGCACTACTACATTGTGCTTGGAAGCTGAACTTATCCAAATAAAATCTCAAAGAGTAGATGTAACAACAAGAAAGTTTTACCCATCCACGGTTAGAAAACCCCACAAGAACACAGGATCATACCCATGTTAAGAAAGGATGCTGGCATGACAAACATGAGCAAAACATAAAATAGATTCAGTGTTAAATTAACATTTTAATATAAAATTCCTTCATCTTTATATGGAGAGTCCACCCAACTATATAACAGTACAAAAATGACTGCAGTGATGCTGGAACAATTTTCAGCGCTGCTATGAATGTTACGTTACTGAAGACATAGGGATTGTGAAAAATCCAAGCGACATGCAAAGAATAAACAAATCAATCATGCCTATTAAGCTGGAAAGTTGTGTAGCTAGTGGTGCCTTTTGGAGCACACTTTTGCCAATGAACCACTAACACATGGTGCGGTAGCACACTGTAATTTACAGACTGCACATTCACATTTTCCGTTGAAAGGGCAACTAAATTTGCACAGACAAGCAGTTTTAGTGACAACACTACATAGAACACACACGATAGATAATGTGTGGAGTGTCAGCGAATATTTATCATTTGCACATCACTAAGTAAGTGTCTTGATTTGTTTTGATCATATTAAAACTTTTATTTCTAGTACATTTCAGAATTATAAAAAAAACGGTACTTCATTTGTGATTTGCTAATAAAGTTTAAAATATTTGTAGACTTTGTTGTGTGTTAGTTAAAAATATACATTCTACATCCATTCCTTTCACACACCATGTACCTCAGCAAGATTGTTGCATAGTTCACTTTACAAAATCCTCTCACTTTGTAGTGAGAGGAAGAAAGAAAATACTATTCTCCATATTAAAAGAATAAGCAGCAATTTGTCATAAGACACAGCCTGACATATGACCTCTGTCTTTGAGCTACAGCAAATGTGAGAAGACACAACCAAAATTACAAATGGAATTTAAAGGCATCTTTATTGCTCATTTACCTTCTGAACGCCAGCATGGGTATTTTCTGGAGAACCCCTAGTTCCAGTGCCTATGCTAATCTGTTCTATTTTGTAGGGTCAGAGCGGTTCCGCATAATTGCTGCCATATCCTCCCAAACCTTCTGAAATCAGGTCACCGCTCCGGCGATCTGTCGAGCTGGTGATAGCGCACTGGGAGCGGTGAGGATCATCCCGTTCCTCATTATGCACCTCACGCTGCAGAACAGCGGATACGGATCTGACGGATGACCAAAGCCTTTGGCTCCATCGATGTCTCCACCATTCCCAAGACACATTCCTCAAATGTCAGCCTTGTTATCATTCCAGTGATAGCAAAATGCTTATTCTGCATCAATGATAGAAGGTCATCGTTTCCATACACTACTGACGCACGGCTACAATGCAGCCTGGAATGAATTACCTTTTAAGCATTTATGTCCTATTTCTTATCGATCTAACTGCGATTTACTCTTGTATTACTCCTGGCTGACTACTGAATTTGGTCCCTTGTGCTATATAGCCTCATTCAGAACCTAGTAAATATTCAAGTGTAAGCAAAAAAATAACTGAACTAGTTCTTACAAATGGAATGCCTTTTCTGGGACACGTGTAGGGTGTTGCCTAATAGATTTGATCATCTCCATCTTCCAGAGGACACATAATGTCATCCATTAGATATCAGAGATGTATTAGGGCACCAGGGCTCTTCTTATCACATACCTTGGAGGTATTTGTATAAATATTAATAAGGTATCCTTTCCATCATGAAGTGTGTGTGTTGCTTCTTTTCTAGCCCACTGTCTATGTTTGGAAGATTATAAAGCGCAACAGTTACTCCAAGAGTGTCCCGGCCAGTATGTCCCCAGAGCCGGAGGCTGGGAGGGCCCCTTGGTTTTTAATGCTCCCCTCAGCATTTTTTGTTCGTTTTCCTAAAACAATTTCTTTTAAATCAATGACGCCGACACACAGTGTTTTCTCCCTGCTCTTTGGATCGCTGATCAGTTTCCTATGTGTCGTTTAAAGTTCTTGGAATCAAATTATATGTCATTCTTTTAATTTGGTTTTCCTTTTTTATATGTCCCTTAGGTTGACTCATTCTTCTCTTCAACCTATTCTCTTTCTGAGGGATGGACGTGATTTGCAGATGTTTTTACATCTCTTAGAATGACACAGCAGAGCTACAGCCCCTGGGATCCCAGTGGTCCAAAAGTGTTGGCCTAAAGCACATTGCACTTGTATTGTAGTTACATTTGTATAGCGCTTCTTGCCTCTAACGAGGCACTGAAGAACATTACCGGACGTGTAGAAAGAACGCTACACTGAGGGAGGAGGGTGAAGGAGTGCTTTGTTGAAAGAACATTGAATTGCGGTGTCCTCTGTAGGAAGTGTTTTTGTGGTGTGCGTGAGTTGGTCTATGTAAGAAGTGTTTTTGTGGTGTGTGTGAGTGACCAGCATGGTTCTTTTTTCCTGTTAAAGGGTGAAGCATTTGCATGGAAGAAGAATAAAAGATGGAGTGCACATATTGCTTATTAACAGGCTGTTATGACTAGCTCTGTGGGTCTCTATAGAACCCTAGAATGAGGTCAGAGGCGATGAAGTGTGGCTTTATGTATGCAGAGCCTCTTCCCAAGGCACACGTGGAAACAGAAATAGGGAAGAAGAACAATGAGAGGACAGAGCCCATTGCAGAATGGACATTTGAGCTATGTGACAGGTCAGCAATATTATAAAAGAAATGTTACAACACTGAACAACTGTCGATACCAGGGATGAAGATAGTGGGATAGTTAAAAGTGACAGTACCCCTAAATGGAAGCAAAGTGCATTGGGACCGGAATATCTCCAGCATGTCTCTGGGCATGTGCCCCCAGACCATGCATATCCTTTGCAGCGGGACTCTGCATTATTGGATATTTGGCCACATTGTACCAGACCAGTGCTTAATTTGAGCCAGTGGTTTCCAGGGCTCAGCACTGGCACTTATTCAACAACTGAGCTTTACATGAGCACCAGTTAAGGACACATTTATTATGGCTCGGAGAGATTAAGCGCTTTGCCCAGAATCACAGGATGTTGAGCTGTCGTCGAGACTCGAACCTAGTTCCTAAGCCCCAAAGTCAGCAGCTCTGGCCATTACGCCACTCTCTCGCCCCACTTTCATGGTTAGTAGTTGGTTCTGTTTTAAGCTGCGCTAACAGGAGAAATGGGCTGGTGCAAGCTGCCTCCTGACGGGAGCCCTGGCAATTCAGTTTTTTACAAATCAACCACTGCACCCGACAACTGGATATGCACTGGGATTGAGACACAAACCTGGGATCTGTGTGTTCTGGAGGGGCAGACGTGCCACCCTCCTTTCTGCTTGTGACCCCATCGGCTCACCAGGCTACAGCGGCTAGCAGTAGAGCCACTGATTTTACCTGTCGAACTGACCTGTTTACCAGTTGCCTGCACAGGCAGAATTGCCCACTGGCCTCTCCTGTATAGAATATCCCGTTGTCCCCTGCAACCGGTCCTTCGCTCTGTCCATCTGGGGCATTGGTGTTGCATGTTTATGCTATGTATCTGTAGCAAGATGTGTGCTATTTCTAACAGTTATAGCCCAGGGATCCATTTTGGATCTTGTGTGTGTGGATTGTACATATGATGGATCTTTGAGGGAGTCTGTCAGACAGAATGTGATTGTCAGAACTCCTCCAAAGGATTCCTGAGGCCCTTTGAAGTGGACCAGACTCCTGGGTGTGGAGGATGGGATACAGAGGGCATCTTTCAAGTATGGGAACTGTCCTTGCTCCTTCCTGCTTCCTTGTTGCCCAGATTGCTTGTCCCTATAAGGCAGTGAGGTAGCTGAGAGTATCTTTCTCTTTTGTGCCTATGTTATGGGTTTCTCTGATACGAAGCCTGCAGCTCAATTCCTCCTGTCTGCTAACACAGGAGGGCAACAAAAAAACAGTAGCTTGATCAGTCTAGGATTTCAAAATAACAGGAAATGTTTGAAGTCATTCCCTGAGCTCAGCCTGTGAAATCTGCAACCTCTGTTTGCAAACTGAGTATAAGTTTGGGCAAAAACCCTAAGTCAGTGTTCCAGGAATTTTTCACTGACCGGTGATCAGGCAACACTATGCAGGGTGTTGGAGAAAGACTTTTGAGATCCAGAGCTGGTGTCCCTGGCAACCAGTTCCCTGATCAGGGTTAGAAATATAACTTGAAGTCTGCGTGAAACTGTGTTTAGACCTGGTGCCTCTCCTTGCAAAAAGAGTCTTCCATCGTATGGGTCCTTCTCCCTTGCTTGGGAGAATTTGGCAGGGTGACCAGTGTAAAATGAAGCTTTGAAACACCCTAGCTATGTTTTGCATTGCCCCTTGGCTGCATGAACTGGGTGTGAGGAGTCCTGTTGCTGTGATACACCTGAAAGCATTTGGATGTATGTTTCAAAGCAATCCCAAAGCACATGGCTATGAGTGTGCAGCTCTATCAAGCGCTACTACGAATTGTGGCTTTTGAGCATCATGGAGTGCGGGATCTGGGGGAACAACTGTAGCCCCCTTCATACTTCTATTTCACTCACAGGTGATCATTTGTGTGACCATACTCCTGGGCAGCACTTAATTTGTAAAAAGAATAAGTACCAATGGCTCTCGTCCGGAGGCTACTGTAGCTTGCACCACTATTTGCCCCTGCCAGTGCTGCCAATGACAATACCAACACAACTACTAGCCATCACACTCCTACAAGTTTGACAATTCAGACTATTCCAAGCCCCCATAGCTATAGGAATGGCTTGGGCAACCAGTATTAGTCATTGTTTAATGTATATTTAAATAAAAACAACTGTTGTTGTGTTAATTTCAAAATTAGATATACAGCGCCACCATGTGGCAGACTGTAATAAGTGCCGGTGTTGACAATTAAGTGCTGGTGCAGAGCACCGGAAACCACCAGTCCAAATTAGGCATCGCTCCTGGCGGGCCTCTCTGTTTAGGTGGGGAGCCTTAAGAAGATTGAAAGGCAGCCGTTCCTCGTTCTAGTGTGGCTTCATGGAGGATGGACCAAATCATGCACTGGAAATGCCACAGGATTTGCAACAAGGTGGCTGAGGTGGAGGTGCGCTTTTGCCATTGCATTGAAGCAGGGCTGGAATGGCCATTCATCTCATTGGCCATTTCCCTATGGGCTGGAGCCATTGACATCCATTTTTAGGTCACAGTCTACCAGAAGGTGCAGCTGTCTGCATATGCTAAAGACATCTTGGGGACTTTCAGAAAATTGACCTTATGAATGCTTTCTGCCTATTGCTTGCTATTGGCTTTGTGGTTTGTAACTCACGTTTTCTTGCTTTCCATTTGCTGGCTTCATTTGCTTTAGGTAGTCCAGGTTCGATTCGATCCCCCCCTTGCTTAAACAATATTTACAGCATTCTTCCACAAACTCGTTTTCTGTATATATGCCTTTAAATCTTGTTCTTATCTTGTCATGTTTGCTGGGCATTCAAACCCTGAGGACAAATGTCAGGCACTGCCTTATCCTTCCGAATGCTCCCTTTCTTTAAACAGGCCGTATTCTTATCTCGTCATATTTGCTGTGCATTCAATTACCAAGGTAAAAAGTCAGGCGATGTCTTCCAAGGGTGCTTGTTTACTTTTCTTTCTCAGACTTCAAAGTGAAAGGATTTATGTGACAATCTTGCTGGGTACTGGGGGCAGGTACAAAATAGTTTTTTTTCTACCACACAACAACATTTAAATTAACTGTATAAGTATTTCAGAATATAGCATAATTAGCACATTTTTTGGTATTTCTGATGTGTGTTGGAAACAAATACTTTAATATGATCAAAACAAATCATTACTCTGAGGTGATGCAATTTCCACACATTTTCATCTGTGTACTGTATAGTTTTATTAGTAAAAGTGTATGTCTGTGCAAATGTAATTGTCTTTTCAATTGTAAATGTGTTGTCTGTAATGGCAGTGTGCTACCACACCATGCATACTCCACTCTGCGCCACTCTGATCTACTCTACACAACTGCATTCTATGCTATTACACTCTATGCCACTCTACACAACTGCACTCTGCCCTGCACCACTCTACTCTACACCCTCCACTCTATTCTTAAACAATATACTCGGCACCATTGCACTCTACACCACTCTTCTCCACTCTGTGCCACTCTACTCTATGCCACTGCACTCTACGCCACTCTATGCTTAACCACTGCACTCTGCGCCACTGCACTCTACACCACTGCATTACATGCTGCATGACTGTACTCAATACTACTGCTCGCTATGCCACACTACTCTTCTCTACACCGCTCCACCCTGACACTCTACTCTACAACAATGCACTCTCCGCCACTCTACTCTGCACTATTCCACTCTACACTACTTTACTCAATACCACTGCACTGTACGGCACTATACTCTACTCTGTACAACTCTGTGCTGCTCTACTCTGCACCACTCTATGCCACTTGACCCTACTCTGCACCATGGTCTTGTGTATCAGTCAACTCTATGCAACTCCACTCTTCACCACTCTATGCCACTGCACTCTATACCACTGCATTCTGCACCACTGCAGTCTGTGCAACTCTATTCTGCGCCACTCCCCTCTACTATGCACCACTCTAATCTATGCCACTGCATTCTACGATGCTGCATTGTACGGTGCTGAATTCAATGCCACGGCACTCTACACCACTATACTCTGTACAACTCTACGCCAATGCACTCTACACCAGTCAACTC
This sequence comes from Lissotriton helveticus, assembly GCF_964261635.1. Taxonomy (NCBI): domain Eukaryota; kingdom Metazoa; phylum Chordata; class Amphibia; order Caudata; family Salamandridae; genus Lissotriton; species Lissotriton helveticus. The sequence continues at coordinate 1,779,348,676 of NC_136065.1, forward strand.
CACTTGATGCCGCTGCACTGTACACCACTCTACTCCACTCTTTTCCATTCCACTCTACGTCACTCCACACCACTCTCCATTAGGCTACTAATATTTAGCCATGCTGAGCAGCAGCCACGCTTGTGTACAACATGGCTATAACACATTACCAAATCCAATATCTCTTACATAGGCCAGATCTTTTGGCTTTGCTATTGCTTGTTTACAGGGGAGGCTCCTCCACTAGGGCGGAGGAGCTTCGCCCCACTGCTCCTCGCAGTGTGAGAAGCAGAAACATAAAGGGCATGCAGCCTACATGGAGACAATGGCCTCCCGATTAGCCCCTGGCTGGTCGGCGTCCTGACCAATCACTACGCAGCTTGAGCAGCATTGTGATTGGCTTAGGGGAGGGAGGGAGCCTGGCTGCCTGCTTCTGCTTTCTGCTCCTGGAGAGCAGGAGAGCAGAGAAGACGCAGGACCAGGGACCCGGCCAGGTAAGTTTAATTATCTTTTTTTTTTTTTATGTAATTAACCTCCCACCCTCCCCGTATGATTCCCCGTCCCTGCATGCGCCCTGCGCCTCCCCACCCACGAGTTGTGCCAACCGCTGCTGCTTGTTGAAGGCCTGTAGCCACTGCTGTCACGTCCGTTGCTATCTGCAGCTCTTGAGGCATAAACAAAAAGAGGAAGGAAAGACAGTAGGAGGTGAGGTAATGAGAGGGGATGGAAAGAGAGAAGATGTAGAAAGATCAGAGAGCAAGGCTGAAGAGAGAGGAGCAAAGGAGACAGACAGAAGATGCATAGATGACAGAGAGAGGGGTGGAAGGGGGTGGAAGGGAGCAAGAGGATGCAAGAAGGGAGAAAGACAGAATAGTATGTGACCATGTGTGGGGAAACGTGGCATCCAAGCGCCTGACCAACCAGCACAAGGACATCCATCGCCTGGATGGACATCCAAGGAGGACTTACAGTGAGAGCCTTCATGCAGGCAAGAGGACTCAACTGATACAAGTCCAGCCCGAGATGGTGCACCTCCGATGGGACAACATACCATCTCTTCTGGGAGTGGGCGTACGCACAGGACCTGCTGAAGGCCCTACGCACAGAGCTTGGGGCTGGATACCTACTTCATGCATCACCGCAGACTCTGTGATGTATGGTTTGTTCCCAGGGACACATGAACTGAGTGACCTCCAGGGCTGCTGGGGGCTCCTGTGCTGTTTTAAAGATGTTCTTCTGTTTTCCAGAAACCGCCTGGTAGTAGAAAAGAAGGAGACATCGACTCTGGTGTGCCGTATGATGATCCACAGCCTCCTGCATGACTAGGCTGCACTGGACGGATCGGATGTAGACGACGCCGACTGAGAACCCAAAGGGGGTCCCCTCGTACCATTTCACGGGGGGCCAGGAGGGTCCAATAACCTATTTTGTTCTTTTTTCCTTTATCCAGGAACCGCTTGGCGACAGGGGAAAGGAGAAGGCGGATGAAGACAGGTGGAGTAAATGTGGTTATTTAATGTATGTATTTGACTAACGTGAACTTTTCCCTTCACAGGGAAAAGGTCAATGGGATAACGCGCACTTGTTGTCAAGTTTGTTACCAACAACTGACGAATAAATAGGGTGTTGTGGAAGGTGATGATTGATGTACCCGAACCAGAAACGACGCCCTGACAAGAGAAAAATAAATGAGTGTCATGTAAAACGTGAAATAAATAGGTATTTGATGGAATTGATTGCCTCTTGCATCATGCATGTTAGGTGGGCACACTGTGTGCATGCATTGGCTTCAGGGTGCCATAGCAGATACAGACATGGGCAGATTTCCAGCGATGCCATGTGTTGCTTGTCACTCTGGGATCACGGCAGCTGGTCCTGTCGTGTGCTTCAAACTGGCCTGACCGCAGGTCACACTCTTAAGCTACAGGCTCCTGTCTTCCGCTCCGGCTGATTAATTTTTCATATTTAATCCTGACCAGATGGAATGGGATTAGACAAGGTAGGATTGGCAAGGACTTTCCAGAAAACAATGGCCGTGCAAAACATGTTCCTGTAGCATGATGTTTGCCCGTCTCACTATTTCAACCTGTTGTATTCGGATTCCATCTCCCCTTATGGACAGAATGTCAACTCATCGATTGAGTGCACCTGCCACGGGCATCTGTTTAACCACCATATCACCCTGGCATAATCAACTCAGACCCTTTCATCTACACACCCAGGACCTGAACCAACACCCAGGGTCCATCAGGACCACCCAAATATAGGAAAGATTTGAAGAGTCACCTCTTTCAAGTACACACATTAACAGCCAACAACCCACCAAAAAATGATATCTTCTATCATTCGCTGACTTTATGCTTGTCTTTGACCTTTCTAGGTAAGCGCCATAGAAATGCTACATACATACAGACATACATACATATACATTATGGAGTCAACTTCGATTAAATTAGTATCTTTGAGGTGGGTAATAGCAGTGCTTAAGATACAAATATAAGTATGGGGGTGAAGTGGTTCTTAGGAAATAGCCTCGGGCACTGCTGAATACCAATAGCTGAATACCAAGGCCTTAATTCTCACCTTATGCCTCTTTCTTCCACTACCCTGTACTTATCTCACCCTTGCAGGTTCTTTTTCATTCCTGCTTTCTACTTTTGCCCCTGTGTGCATATATTGCTTTTCCTTGTTCTTTGTCATTTTTCTGCCTCTCCCTCTCTTTTACAGTGTCAAAGTCTGATAATGAAAAATAAGTCTCTGGCCTCAAGTATTTTAAAAGTCAATAGGCCTCGCCTATGTGACCTATTGGCTTTGTCAATGTTTTTAGCCATACAGCACAGCAACAGACTGCTGTGCAATATGGCTAAAAATATTGACAAAGCTAATGTGCAGCATTCTGAAAGTATGAAAGAGGGCTAACACGTGGCCATCTACTCTCTCCATGCTCCGTGCTGCACACCATCCTCCTTCTGAGATGCCTCCCGCCATCAACTAAAAAAAGTGCTATGGTGTGGCCAGCGCCGGCTGCATTATAGCATTTTTGAAAAACGTTTAGCCGTGTTGTGCAGCAGCTGTGCTGATGTGCAACATGGCTAAAAATATTGACAAAGCCAATGGCATTTATAAGCGAGACCTATGGGCTTTGCCAATGCTTATTTCTTTCATTTCTCTGATTCATGACTCCTGTTACCAGGGGGGTAGCAGGCCAGTTCCAGGGGTGGCTAGGAGTTGCATCTGCTATCTCTGTCTTCCCGAGGTGAAGTTCACGTGTTCAGCTCATCAAAACTTTGGGTGAGAGTTAAGATGAGGTGGTTTGGGGGAGCATGGGTAGAGCAACATTTTTTAGGTCCCTGCAAATGGAATTAAATCGATTCCAAGTTAGAAAAGTTTCCTCCTATGATGTCCAACAATGGCGTAGAACATCTTGGACTCCAAAACAACACAAATGACGTCACCGGCAACTGGAGACATTTTAATGACAGGTGTTTGTTGGTACCAGCTGGGTTCTGGTTGTTTGTGACACTATATATTTGTGTATATCTTCGTCTGTCCTACACATAAAGAGCATTATCAAAACATGCAATAATGATTACAGGTCAAATGTATTGATTGTCAACCCTCCCTCACTCACTCCAATATGTCGCCTTCTCGTTGAGACAACTCTTCAAATGGAAGCGTCATTACTTATAGCGCGCTGAAGTGAAAAGTGACATAGCGCTATGAAAAGCACTATGAATAAATCCTGTGGTATCTACTCCTCTTCACACAGCACCTCCCTATTTTTCAGGTTTTCTTGTTATTTCGCAAGAGTTTCACTCTCTCTGCCCAGTCAGTACTACCCGCAAAGTTCTGGCTCTCATGCGGCTGCAGACACAACATGAGCCGGGCCGCAAGCCCGGGAGAGCAGCCTGGGCAGTCGGCCCCCGGAGGGCTTGCCGTGCACGTCTTATGCAGTGAGGTTTAATTACAGCGGAATTGCGAAACCACTTGTTTTGTCATTTGTACCTGGCTAGGTTTTTGGTGCTTTATGGAAGAGTGCTACAAAATCATCGTAAGAAGAAATGCAGCCTAAAGGGGCATATTTACAGGAAAATGACGCAGCACGGCGCTGCAAGCCATCTTGCTGCGCCAAGCTGCGTCATTAGGAAAGTGCAGGGATGTATCCTATTTACAACAATACAACAAATTCCTGAAGTTTCCTCTGCGCTGGAGCACAATTTACTGCCTAGCGCCAACACAGGCACCCTTGCACCATGAACGCAGACACCCTTGCGCCATGAACGCAGACACCCTTGCGCCATGCCTGCTTTCCAGGGATGATTGTTTTTGTGCAGGAAGGGACCCCTCCCTGCACAAAAACAATAATTGATGGCGTTTTCCTCCTTCTATCTGTGCTGCATTCTGTAGCACACATAGAAAGAGCAAAAAAACGAAGAGAAATCAAGGTATTTCTCCTCGTTGCATCACTTTAATGCCTTCCCTGAGGAGGCAGTAGAATCAGACACATTCCCAGGTTTACAAAACTTTGTAAATATGGGAATGCGTCAGAATGCCTTGGTGTTGCTTGGGAACACCCACAGCAACATCCATGGAACGCACCTTTCACTCAGAGTAATGCGTGAAAGGGTGCCATATTTACAATGCAGTGAAAAGCCATGCAGGGCGGCTTTACCTGGCCTTGTAAATATGGGCCGGCACACAGTGCCACCACAGCCTCAAAAGAAGTGACGCTCTGGTCGCGCAAGGGGCTTGTACATATGCCCCTTAGTTCTCAAAGTGACTGGAAGCAGCACTTGTATCCCGGAGGAGGGTGTTCACTGTCCAGTGTAGGTCTAGGAGGGCCACCTCACTGGCAGAAGGACCTTTGATCACTATGTTCCATTCAGATGAACTCTATTCGGGCAGTGCACATGTAAGTAATAAGTGCTGAGCAGGCTTACGCCAGTGCTGAGCATTGAACCAATACCCTGGGATCACATAAGAACAAGCATTGGTAAAGTCATCAGGTTGCGGCTTAAGGACACATTGACTTTGCTAATGGTAACTGCGCGTGCACTGCCACATCTAAGCACCCATTTGTCTTTTTTTTATAATGAACCGATAGGCGGTTGATCGGCAGATTTAAAAAAAGTTTGTTAATTACAAAGTTTTACTGGAAAATGGACGGGTTGGGGGAGGGATTGAAGCAATGTGGCGGGTGCAGAGAAAAACATGCAGAAAGCCAAGAATACAGACAGAATCATGCAGGTAGCAATAGGGCGTGGAGGGTTGGGAGTGGGCGGGGGGGAGCGCAAGAGCAAAAACAGAAGGAGAACAATAACGTGAAGGGCTGGGGACGGAGAAGCATCAGGCCCGGACTGGCCGTTGCAGGCACCGGGCAATCCCCCGGTCGGCCGCGAGGGTGGGGGCCGGTTTTGGGCCCCAGGGGGCCGGTTTTGTTACAGGGTCGTTTTTTGCAACATAGCTGCAAAAACGGCACTGTAACAAAATCGGCTGAAAACCGGCCCTAGCAAAGAGCGCGGTCGCACCCCCCAACCCCCCCCCCCCGGGGGAGGGGGGGGCCGGCTGAGCACTTTGCCAGGGCCGGTTTCGGTTCCCAGTCCGGCCCTGAGAAGCATACAGTACTTCAGAGCGACACTAAAAGCGGGGAGTAGAGAAGCATACAAGGGTGACAGCTGCAAAACACATGTACTATCGTGGAGTTCTTCACTAAAAATAAAAACAGATTTCCAGAAAAGCAAACATTGTTGAAGGAACGAAGGAGGCCAATCAGAGTGCTGGTAAAAAACGTGATGCTCCATGGGAGGGACAAACACATGTTGAAGGGGTTAACATAAATAAAGCAAGCCAATAGAAAGCAAGGAAATCTGAATGACAAAAGCCAAAGCCAATGCTATGCACTGAGCATCTCCCCAAGACGTATTTTGCAAACAGCAGTGCTGTCTGGTCTGGTAGCCTTCGACCTAAAAATGAGACCCGTGCCCACCACTTGCCAGCACCTCCACAAATTAATCACTGAATAATGACAAACATACAGTGTTATTAATGAATGTTCGACGTTGCTAGCGAGTGATGCCTTAAATAAGTTATTGCTTTTTTCATATGAATCCCCATATTCATCAGCACTCCCGCTAGATAAAGGAGTGATCTTGTGATTTTTCAGTCTGCTGGCTGCTTGCTGGCATTCTGCCTTCAGGAGACTGGAAGGGCTGAGGTCGAAAGGGCTGGAGTGTCAGGAATGTCAGTAGGGCAGGTAGGACGTGGCATGTAAATGCCAGGTGGGGCTGCCTGGCACAATAGCAAGGACCAGAGGACAGAATATCAAGGATAGAATATCATGTGGCCAAACGATCTTGGCAAAAATATTGAGGACAAGAATATCGAGAAGGTGAGTGCAAATAGGTAAGTATAGATTTACTATTCTTAACTCTTCGTCTATGCACCATAGGGAATGATTGTGCTCTGGATACTTGTAAATGAACTGAGATGAACTTTGCTGCCAACATGAGTGCGCAGGAGCCCTTCAACTGCAAACCTTAATCCACAGTGTTGCCACCCTGCAATTGAAGAGATAAGAGAACTTCAAAGTGTAATGATCCAGTGCCTAGACTGACATAGCATCCTACAAACACACGACAATCCAACAAACTGTTCATGCCCTGAATGCGCCTGCGACATAGTAGTAACAAAGCTCTCTCGTTACCAGCTTGTGCTTACCGTAAACACATGCAGTGAATAAGCTGCAGCATTGCTAGCAGCAAGACGAAGGACCCTGCTTATCACCTTACCATATTATGGTCTGCTCAGGCTCCTCCTCAATGGCGGAGGAGCATCGCCCCACTGGCTCAGCCAGCAGCTGAAAAAGGAAACAATATAGTTTTATTTTTCGGCTGTTTGCTGAGCCAGAGTGTGTGGGATGGGCGGGTGGGGCTGGGCCATGGGAGGGAGCGGAGTGATTTGCACTACTAACAGTGCATGCCTGTTTGGTATGCGCAGTTAGGTTTCTCCAAACCAGCGGTATTGTATAGCGGGGTTGGAGAAACAGCACAGACTTACTGTCCTGAGCAGAGCATAAAACCAGTCCGCTCAGGCCAATCCCTGCGCTGTTCTCATAGCATGAGAGCAGCGTGCGGATTGCACAGGGAGTCTGATGCTGTCCCAGTGTATGCTGGGACGAGGAAGCAGAGGAGGCACAAGGCGACAGAAGCAGCATGAGGTAAGTTTTCTTTTTTTTTTATTCTCCCCTGCACTCACCTCCACCCGCTCCACCACGGTTGAATATGCATCGGCTGCCACTGGACCTTCCCCCATCCTGCTCCCTAGTGTGGAGTCTGAAGTTGTTTCTGAAGAGTGATGTAAAGCTTCAGTGAAGGAAGCAAGGGCACCCCCTGCAGCTGGGCCCCCCTGAGGTCTGGTCTGCAGACTACATGCACTACATGCACTGCGAAGAGCAGCAGGGAAGGCAGTGCTTGTTTAGCACTCAGAGAGTTGCATCAACCCTAACTCCAGCCTATGTGTTGAACACATTTAGATCATATCAGCGTAAACATATCTCACAATACAACATTGGACTGAAGCTAAACAATTGATTATTGATACCTATCAGCAGTCTGGGAGGGGCACAACTGGAACCCCAGTGGAAGAAACCAAACAGCAGAGTCGTCCTTCAGCACATGCCCTGGTGCACACAGTGCCTTACAAAGGTCCCTGGGCGGCTGGCTGCATTTATCCATATCACCAGGCAATTTGAAATGTTATTAAACAAGGCATTGGGACAGAATGATATGTTCTACCCAATGCCAATCACTCCACACCACCTCAACTACAGTGAGTGAGCATCACAGATCTGTAAAGGGTGCCCAGATCACAGTGAGTGAGTATCCCAGATCTGTAAAGGGTGCCCAGATCACAGTGAGTGAGTATCCCAGATCTGTAAAGGGTGCCCAGATCACAGTGAGTGAGTATCCCAGATCTGTAAAGGGTGCCCAGAGCAACTACAGTGAGTGAATAACACAGATCTGTGATGGGTGCCCAGATCACAGTGAGTGAGTATCCCAGATCTGTAAAGGGTGCCCAGAGCAACTACAGTGAGTGAGTATCCCAGATCTGTAAAGGGTACCCAGACCAACCACAGCGAGTGAGTATCCCAGATCTGTAAAGGGTGCCCAGACCAACCACAGTGAGTGAGTATCCCAGATCTGTAAGGGGTGCCCAGATCACAGTGAGTGAGTATCCCAGATCTGTAAAGGGTGCCCAGACCAACCACAGTGAGTGAGTATCCCAGATCTGTAAGGGGTGCCCAGATCACAGTGAGTGAGTATCCCAGATCTGTAAAGGGTGCCCAGACCAACTACAGTGAGTGAGTAACACAGATCTGTAATGGGTGCCCAGATCACAGTGAGTGAGTATCCCAGATCTGTAAAGGGTGCCCAGAGCAACTACAGTGAGTGAGTATCCCAGATCTGTAAAGGGTACCCAGACCAACCACAGCGAGTGAGTATCCCAGATCTGTAAAGGGTGCCCAGACCAACCACAGTGAGTGAGTATCCCAGATCTGTAAGGGGTGCCCAGATCACAGTGAGTGAGTATCCCAGATCTGTAAAGGGTGCCCAGACCAACCACAGTGAGTGAGTATCCCAGATCTGTAAGGGGTGCCCAGATCAGAGTGAGTGAGTATCCCAGATCTGTAAAGGGTGCCCAGAGCAACTACAGTGAGTGAGTATCCCAGATCTGTAAAGGGTGCCCAGACCAACCACAGTGAGTGAGTATCCCAGATCTGTAAAGGGTGCCCAGATCACAGTGAGTGAGTATCCCAGATCTGTAAAGGGTGCCCAGATCACAGTGTGTGAGTATCCCAGATCTGTAAGGGGTGCCCAGATCACAGTGAGTGAGTATCCCAGATCTGTAAAGGGTGCCCAGACCAACCACAGCGAGTGAGTATCCCAGATCTGTAAAGGGTGCCCAGACCAACCACAGTGAGTGAGTATCCCAGATCTGTAAGGGGTGCCCAGATCACAGTGAGTGAGTATCCCAGATCTGTAAAGGGTGCCCAGAGCAACTACAGTGAGTGAGTATCCCAGATCTGTAAAGGGTGCCCAGACCAACCACAGTGAGTGAGTATCCCAGATCTGTAAAGGGTGCCCAGATCACAGTGAGTGAGTATCCCAGATCTGTAAAGGGTGCCCAGATCACAGTGTGTGAGTATCCCAGATCTGTAAGGGGTGCCCAGATCACAGTGAGTGAGTATCCCAGATCTGTAAAGGGTGCCCAGAGCAACTACAGTGAGTGAGTATCCCAGATCTGTAAAGGGTACCCAGACCAACCACAGCGAGTGAGTATCCCAGATCTGTAAAGGGTGCCCAGACCAACCACAGTGAGTGAGTATCCCAGATCTGTAAAGGGTGCCCAGATCACAGTGAGTGAGTATCCCCGATCTGTCAAGGGTGCCCAGATCACAGTGAGTGAGTATCCCCGATCTGTCAATGGTGCCCAGATCACAGTGAGTGAGTATCCCAGATCTGTAAAGGGTGCCCAGATCACAGTGAGTGAGTATCCCAGATCTGTAAAGGGTGCCCAGACACAGTGAGTGAGTATCACAGATCTGTAAAGGGTTCCCAGACCAACTACAGAGAGTGAGTACCCCAGATCTGTAAAGGGTGCCCAGACCAACTACAGTGAGTGAGTAACACAGATCTGTGAAGGGTGCCCAGACCAACTACAGTGAGTGAGTAACACAGATCTGTGAAGGGTGCCCAGACCAACTACAGTGAGTGAGTATCCCAGATCTGTGAAGGGTGTCCAGACCAACTACAGTGATTGAGTGACACCGATCTGTGAAGGGTGTCTAGACCAACTACAGTGAGTGAGTATCGCAGATCTGTGAAGGGTGCCCAGACCAACTACAGTGAGTGAGTATCCCAGATCTGTGAAGGGTGCCCAGACCAACTACAGTGAGTGAGTATCTCAGATCAGTAGAGGGGGCCCGAGCCAACAACATTGAATGAGTATCCCAGATCTGTGTAGGGTGCCCAGACCAACTACAGTGAGTGAATAACACAGATCTGTGAAGGGTGCCCAGGCCAATTACAGTGAGTGAGTATCCCAGATCTGTGAAGGGTGTCCAGATCAACTACAGTGAGTGAGTATCCCAGATCTGTGAAGGGTGCCCAGATCACAGTGAGAGAGTATCCCAGATCTGTAAAGGGTGCCCAGACCAACCACAGTGAATGAGTATCCCAGATCTGGAAAGGGTGCCTAGACTCGGAAGGCACTTCAAGGCCAACCAAACAGTGAAGTGCATGATGCAAATTCTGGTCATAGGACATCATTCAAATGAACAGCGCTTTAGAATTGTCTTGCATTGCTTTATGCTTACAAGCCACTAGAGGACACCCTAACACCACCTCAGAACAATATTTCACTCTAGTAACAAGAAACTATGCCCTAGATAAATCAGAGATTTTTGCAGTGACACAGCCTGTGAGCGACACAATCGATGCCTTTGAGTTCTGAAAAATCCACCTTGCAGCGTGCTCCATAGAGATAACTTACAAGTCACTGAGTACGAGTCACAAATGCGTTTGAGATTCACAATTTACACACTGTGCCTTATTACGAATTGACAGGACAAGGGTGTCCCTCCTTCCCAGAATCTTGCAGTTGAATGGGCCAATTGTCGGTGACCTCAACTGCAGTGCAAACCATTGTTTGGATAACAGCACCCAAAGGTATCATTTCAAAGTGAAAGCTGTCCATGAGTGACAGCTTCCACTCTGTGAAAGGGGGCAGCGGCATTGATGGTAGCACACACCGCTCCAGGGGACCCCTGTGTAAAGTTAGAAGTGGAGGGCCCTAGGCCCGCATGTTAGGAGCAGCAATGACGGACGCAGACACCAGATGAGGGTCGTAGGAATGGCCTCGAGCACGTGCGCTCGGCCCCATTTATTGGCAGCGTCATGTGACACCATGACGTCTGTGGTGGGTGGGTGTAAAGTAAGTTACATCACACTTGAACACTAGAACGTGTCCATGCTAGGACACTACATCCCTCCCATTTTTTAATTGCAAAGACCCACATTCAGAAATCAACCTGTGGGGAAAATAACATGTATCAGGATGCAGTAAAGTGTTCAGCTTCCGCAGTGTCTTTCAATCCGCCGCTGCTTGGAATCACAGATGGTGTTCAATCTGTTGCGGGGAACATCAGTTCACAGTGGCACCGGTTTGTGGTGCTCGATGGAAACAGTCTGTTGACGACTCTGCAACCAAATTGTCCTCACAGTCTTTCTTTTGTTGACTTCCGTGGCAACGGGTGCAGTTAGAGTTCTTGTTGTTCGCCGTGGAACGATATTCACATACCGGTCTCTGCCTTGGTTTCACTTGTGGTCTTTGTCTTACTTAGCAAAAGTCAGATCGTTGAAAGGCATCCCTTTCACTAGGATGACTTCTCTCGTTGGTGTTCCCCTGCCACGGGATATCCTTGAGGTCCTCTTTTCTCAGACTCGCGCTGGGCTGGATGTGTCCACATCAGTTGTTCCTGCGCCGCCGTCAGTGGGGGTATGGAAGAGACGATGTGTCTCACCTCAGATTCCGCAGCCTCGTCCCAAGGTAGCTGTTAGTTTCTGTCTTTGCTTGCGATGTCTTCGCCCTCCCCGGACCTTTCGGATGGGCGTCGGAGGACCGTCTCTCGTCGCGGGGACTGCGTCCCGGAGGCCTCTGCCCCTGAGTCACCACGGCTGGCATGTGTCCAGTGTCCGTGTGACCCCAAAGGTGGATGTCACCAACGGTCTCGCTTGCTCCTCTCCGCAGATCCTGGGTGTGCGGAAACATCGTCTATCAGCTGGTCTTCTTTGCCACTGGTGTTCTTCCGGCCTCGCGTTCCTCGCACCGTTTTCCTTAGTTGTTTCCCTGTGAGGACGTTGCTTCGCACTGACTTCTCCTTCTACTCTTAATTGTGGCAACAGGCCACATGGATATACTTTCTTCCTTTTCACGGTGGCAAACGTGCCACTCAGATCTCTCCTTTTCTTCCTTCCTTTTCGCAGTGGCAGACGTGCCACTCAGATCTCTTCTTTTCTTCCTTCCTTTTCGCGGTGGCAGACGTGCCACTCAGATCTCTTCTTTTCTTCCTTCCTTTTCGCGGTGGCAGACGTGCCACTCGGGTCTCTTCTTTTCTTCCTTCCTTTTCGCGGTGGCAGACGTGCCACTCAGATCTCTTCTTTTCTTCCTTCCTTTTCGCGGTGGCAGACGTGCCACTCGGGTCTCTTCTTTTCTTCCTTCCTTTTCGCGACATCACTTGGACCGATCTTGTGTCTTCTCTTCTGACCTGGGTCCTCCATGCAGTGCGCGCACCCTGCATGTGCACCCCTGGTCTTGTCCCCGTCGGGGACACTTTCTCTTTCTTCCTCAGCAGCCAGAGTTGGTGTCGCGAACCTTCTTTTCTTGATGCTTTCTTTTCTTGATGCTTGTTGGTGACGTTCGGGGGTCCATGTTTGTAGACCTGTTCATGGTTGAACGTCCTGGACCGGTTGGTGGTCCACTTCTGCCGATGCCTGGCAGGTTGCTTTCGGTCGTCCTGTCGGACTTTGCGCTACAACAGTTCCTGGGGACCCATTGTGGGTCAGCACTTGATGGGCGATCATTCTGCGGATCGGCTCCTGGGAGGCGCCATGGATCTGTCGCGGGTCGGCACTTGATGGGCGATCGTTCTGCGGATCGGCTCCTTGGAGGCGCCATGTCGTGGGGTCGTCCGCGAAGATTGTTCTGCGCGATGGCGCCGCATGCATTCTTCTTTCTGCTTGCGGTGGCTGTGCGTCGCCACGTGGCGCGTTGTTTGCGCACTTACTGTTCAGGGTTCTGGGACGCCTGTTGCAGGACGTTGGGTACTTGCTGCTTTGGCTGTCGTCAGGTACTTGATGCTTTGGACCGTTGGCGGGAGTAGTTGATGCTGCGGTGAGCGCCTGTGGCCACAAGGCGTCGCTGCTCTCTCCGTCCTTTGATCGCGGCAGTCGTTTCCCTGGACGTTCTTCTAGTGCTTGGCAGTCGTTTCCTCCAGACGTCAGTGCTTGGATGCTTTGTGAGGCATTGGTGCCTTTTCCCACGTCGCGTTGGAAGTGGCAGCCGCCGACTCCTTGCTGGTGTGGGTGTCACTTGCGCTGTTGCGCAGTTACTTGCTGCGGGAGTTTAGATGCTTGCTTGCTGCGGGAGTTTAGATGCTTGCTTGCCGCGGGAGTTTAGATGCTTGCTTGCCGCGGGAGTTTAGATGCTTTCCCTGGGGGCGCTACTCAGTCTGATGCCCCTTGATGCTGTTGACTGAGCTTGCGTTGTGCAATGCTTGTTTTTGTACTTGTTGATGTAGGTGCAATTCAGCTTTTGGCCACTGGGTGGCAGTGAAGCTGGATTCTTGGTAGCAGCCTGTCTTGTTTTCCCCTGATGTGCACTCTACTGTCTCAGTGCACAGGGGGCTGGGGTTGGAGCTACTGCTGGGAACCTGGCCTCACACTGCCTTCCTGTTGAGTCCCTGTCCTTGGGTGCTGGGCACCGGGCTGCCCTCCTAGTAAGTCCGTCCCCTTTTCTTATTTACCGGTGGGGGGCAGGAGGCATAGGCATGGAGGGGAGGTACTTCAGTGGCTATGTGCAGGGGGGGGAAACCATGCTCCGTGTCTTGCTGGTTGTCCGTGCTCTCGCACACACTTTAAAGTTACTTTTGTCCAGTTCAAAATTATTATTGTGGCGCTGGCCGCTTACAGGCACTTTGTTCCTTTCGTGGGTCTCGGCGGCGCTGGCCGCGTGCAGACGCTTGCTTCCCCTGCTTTCCCCTCCCAGCCCGCGGCAGCCTCGGCAGTCCTCACGCGGGCGGGGGGGGGGGGTTCGTGTGTTGATGCTTCCTTCAGGCGGGGGAGCGCGTCGCTCCCGTCACTCCTCCCTGGGCAGGGGCGCTCGAGGCAGGCCGCGGGTAGGCTCCGCCGGCTCTGCCTATTTAACGGTTAATAGTTCTCCGGCACGGCAGGCTTCACTTCCGCCGGTCTCCCGCCGCAGCAGCTTCTACTGGCACTTGCTGCGCGGCGGAGACCCGCCTTGCTTCTCGCAGGCCGCGGGTAGGCTCCGCTGGCTCTGCAATGTCTTTACTCGCTGGGGTGCTGCCGGCAGGTCGCGGGTGGGCTCCGCTGGCGCTGCTGAGTCTATCCTCGCTGGGGGTGCCGTCGGCAAGTCGCGGGTGGACTCCGCTGGCCCGGACCACATTGCGAGGGGGGTCGGGAGGCGGTTAGCTACTCCGCTCCCTCCCCCTCGTTGATTATGTTAATTGCGGGTCCAGCCGCACTCTCCCTCACGCAGTCGCTTGTCTCTGGGCCCCACGCTTCCAGTCACACACGCGGCGGGGGCAGGGGATGACTCGGGCAGGCCGCGGGTGGGCTCCGCTGGTCCTGCTTATAGTGGGGCATAGTCAATTAAAGTCTATAGCGGGTGGGCTCCGCTTTGGTGCACAGACATCCGGGGGAGTCACCTCCCGCTCCCGGCTCACCTTCGGCCGACGGGCCAGATCCTGTCGCGGTCGTGGCGGGTGGGCTCCGCCCGGCCGGTGCACCTCTCTGTGGGGTCACTGCTTCGCGGCCGTCTCAGGTGGGCACTGGGCGGTCCGCTCTTTCCTCGTGTCACTAGATGGTGGCGGGCGACGCGGGTGGGCTCCGGTCGGCTCGTCCTTCAAGGCTGGTGCGGTGGGCCTCGCGGTCGCTGCAGGCTCTGGGGCTCAGACGTGCCCACCGGCTTTCCGGCGCTTTGCGCCCTGCTACAGGGGGTGCCCTGCAGGCGGGCAGCTCTCTTCCCCTTTTTCTTTTCTCTGGGTAGTGGCACGCATGGGCTGCACTACCGACCTCGTCGCCATTGTAAAGTTAGAAGTGGAGGGCCCTAGGCCCGCATGTTAGGAGCAGCAATGACGGACGCAGACACCAGATGAGGGTCGTAGGAATGGCCTCGAGCACGTGCGCTCGGCCCCATTTATTGGCAGCGTCATGTGACACCATGACGTCTGTGGTGGGTGGGTGTAAAGTAAGTTACATCACACTTGAACACTAGAACGTGTCCATGCTAGGACACTACACCCTGCATGCTTCCCTGCGCTCAATGCCATCTGAAACATGCAACACCTGTTCCTTTCATGGAAAGGAGCTACTTGCAATGACAGCATTTTTCAAATGCTAGGTCAGAAAAGGATGTCCTGCAGGCCTCCATCCATACATTTGCAGTCACTTTCTAGGGTCCACAAGGGCAAACCTGCTTCAATACGAGACAGGATTTTTGTGATTCTTACCAGATATCAGTTTTATGCTGTGACAGCTTCGTACATCAGATGCAGCTCAAAAATGTTTTCAGATAGCAAAATATAAGTTTTTTTTAAAAACAGTGCAAATTGCAATCACATAACTGGAATGCCACAATCATACAAATAAACCAAAACAAACATTACAGTGCGGTTAATGTTCGCAAGATAAAACAATACAGGTACATTACATTTAAACAATAGCAGCAATCACGAGTTAAAATAAGTACCAACAGCTAAAAAAGTGACTCTTGGGATACTATGATCAATTGTTAAAGGCCTTGCGAGATCTCACAGCGCCAAAAAGAAAGAGGCAAGTGCATAACAAACAAATGGAATTTCTAGCTGATGAAATAGAAAGAGAGCTGAAGCTGGGTTACGAAGAGAAAATTTCATTAAAAGGGGAATAATAAAGATCTTTTTTTCTTGACTGTACAGATGGCAAAAGAACAACACATGTGCAGTTGATTGTGTCGCTCTATTATTACAAGGGTAAGGTGGTAAAAGATGAATCTAATATAAATTGTGTGGGTGTTCCAGCATTAATTGAATATAGTTGAGACGAAATCCAGTCAAGATAAAACGATGCTGGTTAGTCTCAACAAACCCTAAATACGAGTGTATGCAGGGACATCCAAGGTGGAGTGCTGGGCTTGATGAATCTGACTTAGGTTTTGCATCGCTCTTGCCCCTCGTTGGTGCAAGGGCGACTCAAAGCCTTCATAAATGTGCCCGCAAGTATCTTGCTGTCAATATTAAATGGTGATCTCCTGAGAGAATGTGCCTAGAAGCTCAAAGGAAACTCTGCATTTCAGGCTCAAAACACCAATAACATATTTATAAAAAAAAAATGGCCCAATCCTGCTGGGCAAACAGGGAGTACTGTGACCTCAGATCTGTGATGACACTGTGCCCTCACCACATGTCCAGACATTGAAGATATCTAACAAAACCAAAGGTAGTTGAAAACAATGACCCCTCCTCCAAACAGAACCAATAACCCTTGGCCAATAAGGTGGATGATCGAAACAAGCACGGCTGACATCTTAGTGATCTGCGGATCACAAGTTTAGGGAATGAGCATTGTGATAATGCCACAGTACAACCTCGCCTCCTCCTGCCTCCCACTGCACCATCCGACAGGGTTCCGTCCTTCCCCCATTTTCGTCCAACCTCTGACTTACTCCCCTACCAGACCTGATCGGATCATTCAATCCCAGTTGCGCTCCAAAATTAGAAAAGCCCAAGGACATAGACACATCTCCACCTGACAATACACACCACTGATGAATGGATGATGATCAACCATCTTTAATTCAACTGTGCAAAAACTGAGACTATGATCTGTGGCCAATAAAACAACTATCAACAGACAGCAATTTGACCTAAAGAACTTGAGGCCAGCATGTGAGGGAAGAAACTTTAGTGTCATTGATGCATTCAAGGTTTTATTCCTTGTGAGAGCACATGAGGTAAGAAACCTCAGTGACACCACAGCCTCAAGCACATCACTGTCAATATTCCAAATATAATCAAATACTACAAGACTAATTAGCTGTCTTCTAAATTAATTTCTAGATGTTTCTGGCTTTGTTCAGAACAGTGAAAATCTAGAAATGATAATCACTTAGGCTGCAATTAAAGTTCCTTTCTTATCATTGCTGCCTTTGAAAGTTTTTTCTTTGGAATAACAAATCTCAATGTCACCGTAGTCTTAAACTTATCCTTGGCCCACATGTCAACATAGCCAATAGGAAGGCTTTCTACACAGGGCACTGTGGTTCTGAAAATCTGGACCCTATTGTTATCCCGATATCGAGGTCCAATACCCGTGTCACAAAATATCAACGTACCATGACGAATTTAGTGTCCGTGAACCGATAATGATTAGGACATCATTCCTATGTATTTGCGTGACAATCGAGGGTAGCCAACACCCCTAAATCGTAGTTTCCGTCCCAATCCCTTAGACTCCATTTTGTGAACGGCATCCATCTTACGTCTTGCCCTCATGTTAAGTCAATTAAAGGTCGAGCTTGATCCAAAAGGACACGTCCACCTTCCCTGACTTCCCCCTGACCTGTCCAAACTGACTCCATTGCCTTAAGCCAAACCTGTTTGGGCCGCTCTCCGCCCAGTGGCCGAATACGATACTATCGACACATAACATTCCACAAACCATTCACCCCATACAGAACATGCTTTCTACAAACATGCACCTGCCCATACTTCTTCTTTATGGCCAGTTTTATGACTGGGTGGTACCTGCCTTTATTGGTGTTTCATCGATATCTGATGGGAGTCCCGGATCTTGCTGGGTAATCTGTCACAAACTGGACATCTAAAATGTGGGTTTGCTTACGTGACGCCGCACTTTGTATTATTACAGAAATATGTTTACAGCCATATCATAAACTCAAGAATTCTTGCTTGAAGCCATTATTTCTGTATAAAAGGAGAAGACTGGTTCTGTAAAAACGAACACGTACAGTCTCCTGAGAATACATGACCCGTGTTTGTCATGCTTCTAGGACACATGTTACTTGGTAGCTACCAATAAAACTTGATCTCTGACTGCGACTAGAAGACTCATTGTTTCTGTGGTCCGGAACAAGGGAGAACTCAGAGGTCATCGGGTGTTATCCCCTGGCACCACCGGGTTCCTAAAAACCCGGCACCTCAATTGGCGCCCAACTCGGGGCGATATCAAGCGGCGACGGTCCAAGCCAGATGTTCGTGAGGAGCTTCGTGTGAAAATTCCGGAGGACGGCCAGCCACTTCAGCGACCCCTGTATGTCGACGTGGTTCCGAAGGTCTTTGCTGCGAGGTTCCCCGCGTCCCGACGGCTACGAAGGACTGCTGCCCTGACTATCGCCTTGTTTTGGACCCAGTGATCCTTGGTAGAGCGAAACGATAGACGAGTCTTCTAGCGACGTCACCGATCTTCAAATACTTCAGTTAAGTATAAGTGGAGCGTCTCCCAGTCCTTAGTTTGTCCTTAGTTTTTGGTATCCTGGAGATACAACTTGATTTGGCACTTGCAAGCCCCAAAGCCGAAGGACTCGTGTTTTCACGAGAAATATCATAATAGATAAACCTTTGAAGTTTGAAGCTAGACTAGTGAGCGAAGATGCCTGGTTTTAGCAGACTTGGAAACTTGTTTTGTCTTGGTTATAATAGGGACTCCCGATTAGAGGATTCGTGTCCGGTTCCTCCAATTGGAACTCCAACGTATGAGCTCTATGTAAAACATGGCGTAGGTCCTATCACATATAATGAAGTGTGGATAAAATACACCCGTAAAGATGGTGTTTTAAAATGGCCCCAATATGGTAGTTTCGACTCAGAAATTCTAGATAACCTAGAGGTCAAACTGTTCAAAAAGAAAGCCCGACCGGCGATGTTTGACTCTTTCCGCTTATGGCGTAAAGAGGCCAAACAAAAGGCAATTAAACTAGAAAAGAAGAATAAGAGGGAAAGGGGTATTTCAGTAATACAAGCCGCGATAAAATTTAAAGACAACGAAGAGGATCGAATAAGTGAGCAGTTGCACAGGCAACGTAAAATGGCAATAGATAAATGCTATCCTGTTTTACCATCTCTTCAGCAAGAGACAGTAAAAGAGCGTGAGAAAGATCCATTAATGGCGCATTTGCTGAGTTCGCCACCACCCTATGCGCAAAATGCCACAGCACCTCCGCAACCTTTAGTTGCACCTCTGGTAGCTGTTATACCAGCTCCTCTACAGCACTCACCAGCTACTCTTCAGCTGGCTTCTATTTCTCTAGTGCAGCCTCCTCAAGGCTCACCAGTCACATCTACTTCTCCTAATGTTCCTTCTACAACTTCGCCTAGCGCACCTTCTATTTCTTCCGATACTAGTTCTGCGAACGCTTCTGTTTCTGCTTTGCGTGACTCTGTTCTGACACCAGTTATTCCTCCACTTTCACCTTCCGTCTGGCATAAAACGGCCAGCATTATTACTAACATTCCTTCACCACTTTTTCGGTCGCCTACAACGACCCCTAATACGGGACTAAGACAGTTACGAAGCCAAATGCCTGATTATCGAGAGAGGGAATGCCTGAATAAGTTAGCACGGAATTGGGCTCTGGATACAGCCAGATATGATGTAGAGTCTGTCATGAACGTTTTCCGTCAATGGGATGACCCGACGCAAAGATATGTTTTTGAACAGATGTGTGTTTTTCTGTGTGAGGATTTGGAAGATAATGGTCAAGAGATCAACTCTCGAGAGTTGTGTAGTATACGATTTAAATTCGGGGAAGGCATGATTGTAGGTCCCGATGTCGACAAAGCAGTTGAGGTATTATTATCATATCGAAGCACAGGTGGTAACTCTGGGTCATCGTCTGAATGTGGTACGTCTAGCAGGAAAAGAGCGAGACAGTACCCCATGAGAGAGGTTCCTCCTGTTTGGAGGGAAGGTGATGCGAATGCTAATCCTCCAATTCTGCCCCATTTCCAGCGTGTATGGGTACATGTCCCATGGAAAAGATCGGAAGTATTAGCACTCAAACAGTCACTACCTGACCCTCGTAAGAACCCAACTGGGTATTATAAGGAGTTATCGCAAACTGCAAGCTCATGTATAATGAATTTAGCAGATGTAGACATGTTATTTGGGAACGTTGTTCCACATCCTTTATGGAGCAAGATACGTCATACGGATCACGATCAGGAACTAGGTGACTCATGGGCGAACATTGCGACTACAGATGCTAGACAAGTCGGTGGTTTTAAACCTGAGCCGTTAATAGCTGAACTTCCCGGTAGAATTATAGCGTACATGAAGACAATAATGCCTGAAGTACGCGTAAATTGGGACAAGCTATCAGCATGTAAACAAAAGAAAGATGAGAATGTGTCTGACTTTTTCACGAGATTTGAGGAAACATTCACCGACCACAGAGGCCAAGATATGGCTACCGAGGGTGGCCAAAGATTGTTTGTGGACAAGTTCGTACATAATTTGCTCCCTGAACTATGTAATAAACTAAAAGACTCTGAGAGTGCTTGGGCTGTCTCTACGTCAGCACAGATTTTAGCTACAGCCCAGTACTATGAGAATAGGCGTAAAGACGAGCTAGACAAGGCAGATAAAAAGACGAAAGATTTGAAAACTAAGGTTCTCCTCCAGCAGGCCTATCCGCCTCGCACGGCTAGTCAGCCCGACTATCAACCACGACAGCAGTATTCGAGGAACGCGCAAGGTAACGAGTTTTCCCATCAGCGTCCTACATATGGCCCGAATCAATATGCGTATTGCAAGGAAGAGGGTCATTTTAAGGATAATTGTCCGGCTCTTGCGCGACGTTTAAACGGTGGTCAAGGTGTAAGGGGGAGAGGTGTTCAACATGCCCCTAGAGGTAGAGGCCGTGGAAATTTCACTCAGAATACAACTTCTTTTCCGCCTCAGAAGTCCATGAATAGCTTTGACCAACAGAATAATTCATCGTCTAAATCAGCTCAGTACTATGCTGACGACTATTACGCTGAACACGAAAATGAGGGTAACGATTGCTAGGACAGCCATGGACAAAGAGAGGGAGTTGTCTCAGTTCCGGTAGATCAGAATGGACCTTATGTCGAGGTAATAGCCTCAGGAGTATCAGAGCCATTTCTGCTGGATATTGGTGCCACAAAAAGTTCTATCATGCACTCGAAACTTCCTGGCGCACCTTTGTCTGGCGAAATGAATGTTTCAGTAGGTTTCTCTGGCGCCCCTGTTAGAAACCCGATCTCCAGTCCTGTATCTCTTTCTATTGGCCCACGCGAATTAGAAGCACCCCTCATTTTGACAACAGGTTGTGGTGAAAATTTGTTAGGTTTGGATTTACTAAAAAGGTTATATGCGACCTTGTACTGTTCTCCCTCGGGAGTACAACTTACTCTAGGCAAGAAGGTCATTTCTTCGATGTATTTATCAAAGGAAAATATTCCAACTGAATTATTGTCACTTCCTGATATACTCTGGGCTAATGGTTCTAATGATGTAGGTCGTTTGGAGATAACACCATATGTCATAATGTTGAAAGCCGACGTTAGGTTGCACGTATTCCCCAATACAAAATATCTAGCGAATGCGAAAAAGCGTTGTTGAAAATTGTTCATGATTTGATTGATAAAGACGTCATCGAAGAAACGACAGGAAATGTCTGTAACAGTCCGGTTTTGCCCGTCTTAAAACGTACTGATCCTTCACAACCCCCTGTGTATAGGTTCGTGATCGACCTCAGAGAAGTAAACAAGATAGTTATCCCACAGTTTCCAGTCGTCCCCGACATTACTGCTTTATTGACAATGGTTCCAGCTTCAGCAAATTGGTTCTCGGTGATTGACCTGAAGAACGCTTTCTTCAGTATCCCGATTGCCGAGGAGAGTAGAGATATTTTCGGATTTAATTTAGGAGGACGAAGCTTCCGCTTCAAGTGCGCTCCTCAAGGCTACTGCGAAAGCCCATCCATATTCAGTCAGGCCCTGAAAACACAACTAGACACGATTGTTCTACAAGGTGGTTCAACTCTGATTCAGTACGTAGACGATCTACTGATCGCTGCGGACACTGAAGAAATTTGCAAGAAAGCTACGTTATCATTATTGCATCACTTATGTGACATGAAGCACAAAGTCTCCCTTTCCAAACTACAATTTTGCCGACAAGAAGTAACCTACTTAGGTCACGTCTTGTCGAAGGAGGGAAGGAGACTGACACCAGAAAGAATACAGGCAATTGCAGAACTAAGTGCCCCAAGGACACAGAGAGAAGTTCGAGCTTTTTTGGGCATTACATCGTACTGTAGACAATGGATACCGAATTTCTCACTGCTAGCTAAACCCTTGCTGGCACTACTCCGTAAAGATACGCCCAATCCTATGCCCTGGTCTGAAGATTGTCAGACGAGTTTTCACAAGTTGCGTGATGCATTGTGTTCAGCCCCTGTGTTGGGAAACCCCAACTACAGTAAGCCTTTCACATTATATGTCCATGAGAAGGAAGGCTGTGCATTATCAGTCTTAACACAACATTTTGGGAACAGACAGCGCCCATGCGCGTATTTTTCGGCAACTCTGGATCCTGTGGCTAAGGAACTACCAAGTTGTCTGAGAGCTACCGCCGCAGCAGCTGTCTGCATTCGACAATCCGCTGGATTAGTCATGAATAATACTCTGATCGTTATGGTTCCGCACGCAGTAGACATTTTACTAAACAGGACGAAGACACAACACCTTACTAGCGCTCGACTATCCAGTTACGAACTGACGTTGCTAGCAAGCCACATCCACATAAAGAGGTGTGATACACTGAATCCCGCAACGTTATTACCCATTCCGACAGGAACAGATAAGAGTGATAAACATGACTGCTGCTTTAGGACAGAAGAAGAGACAAAAGGGAGAGTAGACTTACAGGACACTCCCCTTCCTGAATGCAATGATACTTTATGGGTTGACGGTTCATGTTTCAAGTTACCGAATGGTGATACGACTGCCGCATATGCTGTAACAACATTACACACCATTATAGAGACCGCACGTATTTCCCACAACTCTGCACAAGCTGCGGAAATTATTGCACTTACCAGAGCATGCGTGTTAGCAAAAGGAAAGCGAGTGAATGTGTACACGGACAGCCAATACGCCTTTGGCGTGGCTCACAGTTTTGGGAGATTATGGTGTGAACGTGGTTTCCTTACCTCATATGGTGCAAAGATACAACATGGTCAGCTAGTTAATGAGCTCCTTGAGTCACTGACCATGCCACTACAAGTTGCCATTATGAAATGCAGTGCACACAAGAAAATTCAAGACGATATTGGCCGCGGGAATGCATTTGCAGACGAGGTTGCGAAAGAGACCGCAAGGGACACGATGAGTCGAATGTATGTTGCAGGTCCCGCTAGATGTATTGCTGATGTGGGAATGTGTGAGGACACCATTGAAAGCATAAAATGCATAAAAGCCAAGGGCAACTGAGAATGAGTTGAATGAATGGAGAGAAAGTAAGGGTAGATTGGATGCGAATGGTTGTTGGTTCGAATTATCGGAACACCAGCGATGGCTACTACCTAATGCATACGTACTTGCAGTAGTAACAATGGCTCACGGCATGGCACACATCAGTTCAAAAGGAATATGTAAGCTATTGGCCCCAGTATGGCAGAATAGCAATATCCCAAAATATGCAGAAAATGTGGTCAGAAACTGTATGATATGCCTAAAACACAATCCCGGTAAAGGAACTCCAACTCCAGCTGGTCACTTTGCGCCTCCTACGTATCCGTTCGAGGTTTTGCAGCTCGATTTCATTCACATGGAAAGGTGCAACAATCTAAAGTATGTGCTCGTTGTTGTTTGCGCTTTTTCAAGGTGGGTGGAAGCGTACCCCCTTAAAGACAATACTGCTATGACAACTGCCAAAGCCCTTGTCAAAGAGTTCTTCCCGAGATTCGGTATGCCTAGAATTGTCTGGAGTGATAATGGAAGTGAATTCATAGGACGAGTGATGAAGAGAGTGTGTGAGTGTCTAGGCATACACCAGAAATTCCACACTGCAAATCACCCCCAATCAGCTGGATTAGTAGAGTGCTACAATGTCACTTTGAAACTCAAGCTAGCCAAGATCCAAGCCAGTACAGGTCTTAAATGGCCTGACGCCTTGCCCCTAGCACTCTTGTCAACTAGGATGACTGTCCATTCCAGATTAGGTCTTAGCCCCCACGAGATAGTGTTTGGCCGCCCAGCCAACGTCTGGGGCGTGCCAAGACCAAAGAAACTCCGTGAAATAGAACACCCCGTACTGCTTGATTATTTGTGCGAATTGACAGCTAAATTGCGTGTTTTACACCAACAGGTTCACAGTTCCTCTCCGCCAGCCTCTGACGATCCAGGTCATACCATCGAACCCGGCTTTTGGGTCCTGGTTCGGAACTGCCAGCGCACCAGCAACGGACAGCCGAGGTGGACCGGACCATACCTGCTACTTCTTTCCACGAGATCAGCGGTTCGGGTGGACGGCAAAAAGAACTGGGTGCATGGGACCCATTGCAAACGGGTCCCTCTGCCCCTTCCATACGACCGGTGGGTCGATAAAGGACTTGCCGACTCTAAGACTGAATCCGTACCTCGTTTCATCCCGTTCAGCGATGCACGTTTAAAAGAGACTGGTACCGAAAAGGAGAGTGATCGTATTTTGCAAGGACGTGTGTCACCATCTATGCAATTGGACACTACCGAACCTGAGACATTGTTTAAAGACCACACCGTACCTGAGAAGCGACGATACCACCTGAGATCCAGCCCCAGGGACTAATAAAACCTTGATCTAATGTGATTTCCCTTTTTCCCCCAAGAACTATTTTTTATCTTCCAGCTCTCTCGTCCCAGGGAACTAGCTCATTTTTGATTTTCGAACCGCCATCCGGTTCCGCTGCTAGGGTCGCGGTTGAAGTGTAGGGAGTGCAACCAAGGACGTTTTAGGTCCACGGTTCTGGTTGGTCCGAGGGAGTCACCCCGGACCGAACAGAGCGCGCTCCCTGGCAGAATCAACCTACCACCGCGGGCAGCAAGTAGAGGATGGAGTTTCCAAGGGTAGAGAGACCTGTCAAGCTTACGAACTTTAAAAAACAATTGTGTACTATACTGTCCAAGAAAAGATTTTTAATAATATGTGTTCTAATGCTGTGTAGCACTGTGATGCTTTTGATTGGTTATGCTTTATTTGTATTTCAAGTTTCCCTACTCTCAAATGACACTCTGCCGATGCCTTCTCCCACTCTCTCCCCACATTCTTTTCACCCTCTACCTGAACACGAGTCTGCCAGAAGGCTCGAATTTGTAAATAACTCTTTCATCCAACTCCTACACCAACACCAGTCTATAATGAACACATCAAACTGTTGGATATGCGGACTCATGCCGCACACGACGGATAAGGGTATCCCATACTTCATCCTGCCATTTAGTTATTATGGTTCTCTGTGGGCTTTTCAGACCATGTTCCTATTCGCCCTAGAACCATACCCGACCCGTTCCACTGAAAGCGATTCCAGTAACAAGGCACTAATAGCAGGGATAAGAAATATGAGTAGAGAGTTCGACACATATCTGACTATCCCCAAAGATGAACTGACTCCATACACTCGTTGGAACGTAACCAAACATGGCGTTTACCTGATCAAGAGCCAGGCAGCGAAGAAATCCCGCCCAGTTTGGATAGTGCCCCACCGAGGTCACCTATGTTTACAAGGTATTGGTAGAGATCCCACTGCACAGTTAGGAAAGAGCATTTGCACAGAAACATATGTGCTCGCCTCCCGAACTTCCCCTATACTCTTAGCAGCCAAAGGCACGTATTTCGTCTGCCACGACCAAGCCTATACATGGTTACCCCCTGACTTCTCAGGCACGTGCTTCATCTCATTTCTGCTGCCTCCTACCTACACGGCCCGAGCAGATTACCATCGGACAAGGACAGCTAGAGGTGTCGTGAGTAAAGACGACACCGCGGGTCAGGAATTCGCTGACTTCGCAAAAGGTTTTCTGCCATTTTGGGGGCCTATGGTGAACAGCAGGAATATTCGCCAGTTAGCAAGGATAGTTGAATCCGCCGTGACTACAACGGCCGGAGCACTTGGCAATTTGACAACTGAGCTTCAGTCGGATCGACTTATGACCCTTCAGAACCGAATTGCCCTTGATATCATACTCGCCGATCGTGGTGGTGTGTGTAGGGTCATCCAATCCAGTTGTTGCATATTCATCCCTGATAATGCACCGACAGTATACCAGGCCATCTCTAAACTACATGAAATATCTGGTTCCCTTCACGTTGAGAAAGGGGATTGGTCCTTGCTAGGGTGGTTCTGGGGACTGATCGCTGCCTGGGGATGGAAAACGCTAATCTTCATTGGGATGATCTTAACACTTCTGTTTATGTTCTGCCTATGTGTCCAGTGCGCTCCTGCACTCTATGGCCTCTGTGCTACTTCATGTGTACGGAAGCCTGCGTCAAGGGACGAACTAAGCAACAGGATGATGTTACAGCAGCATCTTCACGAATTCCTTCATACAGATTTGCACTCGGATTAACATGAGTTATTGCCTTACATAAGGGCAAAAGGAGGGTCTGTGGTTCTGAAAATCTGGACCCTATTGTTATCCCGATATCGAGGTCCAATACCCGTGTCACAAAATATCAACGTACCATGACGAATTTAGTGTCCGTGAACCGATAATGATTAGGACATCATTCCTATGTATTTGCGTGACAATCGAGGGTAGCCAACACCCCTAAATCGTAGTTTCCGTCCCAATCCCTTAGACTCCATTTTGTGAACGGCATCCATCTTACGTCTTGCCCTCATGTTAAGTCAATTAAAGGTCGAGCTTGATCCAAAAGGACACGTCCACCTTCCCTGACTTCCCCCTGACCTGTCCAACCTGACTCCATTGCCTTAAGCCAAACCTGTTTGGGCGGCTCTCCGCCCAGTGGCCGAATACGATACTATCGACACATAACATTCCACAAACCATTCACCCCATACAGAACATGCTTTCTACAAACATGCACCTGCCCATACTTCTTCTTTATGGCCAGTTTTATGACTGGGTGGTACCTGCCTTTATTGGTGTTTCATCGATATCTGATGGGAGTCCCGGATCTTGCTGGGTAATCTGTCACGAACTGGACATCTAAAATGTGGGTTTGCTTACGTGACGCCGCACTTTGTATTATTACAGAAATATGTTTACAGCCATATCATAAACTCAAGAATTCTTGCTTGAAGCCATTATTTCTGTATAAAAGGAGAAGACTGGTTCTGTAAAAACGAACACGTACAGTCTCCTGAGAATACATGACCCGTGTTTGTCATGCTTCTAGGACACGTGTTACTTGGTAGCTACCAATAAAACTTGATCTCTGACTGCGACTAGAAGACTCATTGTTTCTGTGGTCCGGAACAAGGGAGAACTCAGAGGTCATCGGGTGTTATCCCCTGGCACCACCGGGTTCCTAAAAACCCGGCACCTCAGCACACACTAAGACACGTCTATGCTCACCATGGAAACAACAGGGCGTTCTTGCCACTCCTAGTACCAAGGTAGATCAGGGAAAGGGTCCTTTGCTGCGTAAATTCCAGGGGGCCAAAACCCTGCAACAAGACTGATATTACATATCCGTCCAAGGAAACACATGACATTGGTGCTGCAAGCTCTTCACTGTCTGCCTTTATCGCTCTCTGCAGCATCCGCAGACCCATCCAAGGGAAGGCACGCACTCCCAGAACAGGACTCTACACTCAAGCCTTGTATCTCAACTTGTTATCCTTTCTGATAAAAATATATATATTGGTGGAACCACATTCCTGGTGCAGGAGGCACTGGAAACCTATTACCAGTCAAGAGAAGAAACATCCAAGACCATCTAAGGTTCAGAAAGGAAGTAAAATCCTGACTTATCCTAAGATACAAATGTAGAGAACTCTGGATCTCTGACACCAAACAACAACACTTGTAATCACAACAGGACACTCTGCCAAGAGTGCCCAAAAGTCCCAGGAGCACCACAACTGGACCCTAATGTGTCTAGCTTCCTTCAATGCAGCCTGAGTGACAATGTAGCCAAGAGTGCACAAAGGTGCACCCCAGCCAACTATAGTCAACGTAGGCTCGATGGACGGTCGAAGCTGATGACGCTCATACATCACAGGAATCCACACAGTGGGACTCTGCCACAGCTGAATGTCAACAGGGCACGCTGTTCAACTGTTACACTCTCGGCTGGCCTCACTAAGCTCCTTCAAGCCTAGCTGGTGAGTACCAGAACAGCAGAGAGCTACCCTAGGTCATGCCTCTTCTGTCAGTCAGAGAACCATCATCAATCCACCAGAACAAATCCGCTCAATACCAAAGCCGACCAGCATGCAATAGTTTCAGAGATCTGCCCATGTATCTGGCATCCTGGAGGACATTAACACAGCCTACCTGTGGAGACCCAACCTACAACCCGCGTCATACGCAAAGTTGGCAAAGGAAGGTACTGTCGACCTAAGAATGACTGCTCTGCAGGCCGTTCAGGCAGAGCTCTGCATTATATCTGGTTCTCTTTCCTCTTTCTGACCCTTTACGTCCTTCCCGGGCTCTTAAGAAATATAATGTTGATGATCTAATTATTGTAGACACCACAAGAGGTGGATTGGAAAATATTCAGTAATCACCACACCAAACTGATAATAGGACCTGCTAAGTAACTTCTAATAGCCATCTCTTACTCATCTTTCCTTCAACAAATCCCCAAGCGCTGAACCCCAGGCACAATACGAGCACCACGCTGATCACCCACACATGACACAATCGAAACACTCCCCCAAGGTGCGGCGTACTACCCGTCCGCAAATAGACCTTCGGTGCCTCATTCGGGTATGAAGCACTGTATAAAAGTCAATTTGCTTCCACAAAGGGCTAATTCACTCCACACCACCAAGAAAATAAAAACACATACTGTGTTTACCTCAGTGGTAACAAAGCATAACTTCACACACACACACTGCTCTACAACTAGTACAACAGGGATTGCAGACACTCCATCCAATCACACGACAAGTTACCTCAAACAAATACCATTCATCCCAGCCATTCAGTAAGCTGCAGGGAGAGACATCAGACCATTAGCCAAACTGCAAAAAGCAGCCAACTCACCATTACATGACTAAAACAATGTGCACTGTCAGCTCACGGGCAGCAGGGGATGCTTATGTGCACCTACCGAGCCCATAGGGACTGATTAAAAGTTTGACGCAATTGCGTTGGCTCTCCGACAGCACAGCTGCACCAAACCCGTGCAAGGACCGCACACCGTATTATGAGTTGAACTCATGTACGGTGGGCGGTCCTTTGCCTTTTCTATGGCAGTGCCTGAAAAACAGGCTCTGCAATGGGAGCAGCAAAAAAGTTCCAGCACAGCATGGATGTAACGTCCATGCCATGCTGGAACTTTGGGGGAATACTGACAAGGGGGCACTTGTTGTACCCCCGAATGTATCCCCACGGCAGGGGGCTTTGGGGGCCTTCTAGGGCCCCTTTGTTCTTCCTCCGCCAGCCTTTTCATGGTAGTGCTCCCGCCATGAAATGGCAGGTGGTGGTGGAACTTGTAATATGCTCAGTGGGACTGCGTCAGTCCAGCTGAGCATCTTACATTGCAGTGCAGCTACACCACCACCAGGGAACGACTGTTCCTTGGTGCAGCCGGTGGTCGTCCTCCACCACAATGACTTTCAAAATCGTAATGCGGAGGATGGTGGACCGCCACCACGTGTCTGGCGGTCGGAAAACCACCAGAAATGAAATAAATGAAATACCAGCATTTCTAAGCACTCAGCTACCTCCGGAGAGGTGTCCCTGCGCTGGGGGCCGCCGGGAAGATTAAGCAAGCTATTGCCCAGAGTCACATGGTGCTGGGCCGCCGGCACCGGGGATCGAACCGTGAAACCTGTGGTGCGGAGTCAGGCACCTTGGCCGCTGAGCCACACCTCGATCAACAGACTCGAAATCAGGCCCATTGTAATAACTGGGCTGCCCAGTTGAAACTCAGAACCCTGCACACTACACAACATGTAACAAAAACACCATATTTATACGGCTGACATCGAGTTGGGGGTCCACGCGGGTGGACGGCGTCTCCCCACTTCTTTCACAGGGTGAATAAAAATACCGGGACATATTCAGCAGCGCCTGCACGTTGTTGTCTGCTTTCGATCACAACAACGTGCAGGCGGGGACGGGGCTCTCTTATTTCTGACTGCTGGGATACTCGGCCATAACAAAGGCCGAGTCTTAGGGGTCATCAAGCCTCCTTTTGTTGGAGCCTCACAACTGATGCAAATGCAACAGAGGGGAAACAAAGGCTCACACTTTGTTAGCACTTCATACATACTTCGGAGAGGCAGCTTTTCACTTTGTTCAGGCTCTGTTTAGGAGATTTGCATGCACTGTTAGAACGTCAGATGTGTTGGTCTTTCCCAGTATTTGCACAAAATAAATTGCATTTATATACGCCTATTACCCTTGAGGAGGCGTTGTAATAATTTAAATATCACTATTTCTTTTAAAGCACTATGGCTATAGAAAGCT
Source organism: Lissotriton helveticus (assembly GCF_964261635.1). NCBI lineage: Eukaryota > Metazoa > Chordata > Amphibia > Caudata > Salamandridae > Lissotriton > Lissotriton helveticus. The sequence continues at coordinate 1,779,379,124 of NC_136065.1, forward strand.
TAAGGCTGACAAAAAGGTAATATTGTTTTATATGTAGCATACAAAAGTGTGAATCTTCTGCCTAAATCAGAAGGGTTTGCAAGTATACTCGAAATGTGCTCAAATGTACTAATGATACACCTGCCAAACATATATGTGAGGGCTTAAGATCTAATATCACTTCTTGTGATGTCAGTTCCTGTGATGTCACACGCTGGGATGTCACACGCCGTGATGTCACACACCGCGATGCCACGCGCTGCGATGCCACTTGCATACTGATTAACTAGGTTAGTCCCCCCACTTCTTTTTTTTAGGACTTGTGCCCTAAGAAAGAAAACATATATTCTAACTTAATCTGTCTGTCTGAACGGCTACATTTCATTCGCTCGGCCTGCGAGCAGAGTGAAGTTGACGGCTGCGGGAGGTTAGGGGGGATAGCCTGACCCGACGTAACCCCGCGTTTGCGTGCTCTTTATCCTGAGAGACCCAGAGATCGACATTTTGCCCCATCTGAGAGTCGGTCAGTCAGTGCATGCCTTTTTTTCGAATTCTGTTCCAGTCGATATGTTTTTCTAAATCGGTCACTACCATCGCCAATAAAAGAAGAAAAAAAAAACACTGGACGAGCTTTTCACACCAGCCATGGGGCAATGTAAGCTCTGTGAGGACATGGAACAGGAAGTATGACTGCCATTGAACACCAATGCGACTTATTGTGAGGCACAATGTAATCAGTTACATGAACTTTTATTGCTGTTGCAGTATATTTTTAGGTCTGGCACAAGAGCATTGATTTTATTAGCATTTTCTCCACCCACTCCGCGTGCACCATGGGTCAGTTCAGCAGCTCACTCGAGCCACCGGCTACCACCACTGTGAGTGATGGCATTCTCTCCTTCCTCCAGGAGCGCCTTCACACACAAAGTAGTTCCAGTAGGTGCTAGGGCCATCTATGACAACGTGCCTTGGGCTAGGTTTGTGCTATGGGAACAGCACTTAAATACATACTACTTGTGTGCTTTATCAGAGCAAAAAGCATTTTGAATTTGGCAAATGAATTTTTAGATTGATGAGGCCCCACAGCTTCCCCCACAATAAAGCTTTGCAAGAACTGTGACAAAACAAGCATTGACTAAGTCAAAAGACAGGCTGTCAATATCTGGCACAATATTACACATTTGGGATGGCTGTGCTGTTTTTCCTCCTGTAAACAACAACAATGCTAGTGTGTTACTGCAACAGTCAATGTTTGTGCTTTACGAAGTGCTACCATGCCGTAATTCAGCAGTGACTGTTTAAAAACGTAATCCAGAAAATAAGCACGCAGTTCACAAATACACAATAAGGCGCTACCTAGCGCGCTGGTGAGCATTAGTATACATAATAAATAGTACCACCAGGGTAGCTTGCCTCCTGGTGGCGCTGCAGGCATCTTAATAATAATCTCATGCCTACTTTGTGCATCTCACAAGTCTGAGACTTCTGATAAACAACAGAAATAAGCCACCAGGTCTCAACACTGTCTAATTAGTTCCCAGAGGAGCACTGATGCTGAAGGTGAAGTGGGGTGAGATCCTCTGCTCTAAGGGCAGGTTCTCCATCTCTGCTGCAAGGATGTGAGAGGCAGGCCCAGAGGGGAGGGACATGACGCCTGAGCGAACAACTAAACTTATAGGGTTGGGTTCAACAAAGGTTTTCTGAATGTTTCCCCGGTGTGTTACCTTTCACTTACAAAGACATAGTCCAATGGATTCCAAGCCCAGGTGGCATTTTTCTACCAGCTTGGTCTCTATACATTTATTTACTTGTACTATAGACAACCAACCATCTGATTCATATAGACCATCGCATTACGGTACCACAGTGTTGATGTGTTTTTGTAGTTATGTCATCATATTCTTGGGTTAAATAAATATGATGACCTGCTCCGTGCAGGGCTGACACCCAAACTCAACTGGGTCTCTGTCAATCAGCTTCCCAGGGCCTGTGTTCTTTCCCAAAACTGTACCTTTGTACCCCCAATTGGCACCTCTCTGGCCACATGCAAGTCCCCTGTAAAAGGTACCATTGGTACCAAGGGAACTGTTACCATGGAAGGCCTTTAAGGGCTGCAGCACATACTGTGCCACCCTTAGAGGTCCTGTACCTTAACAACCACACACTGCTATTGCAGGCTGTGTGTTTTGGTGCAGAGAAAAGTGAACAGTCAACATGGCACACATACCTGGGTGCCATGCCTGCAACCCACTGTCTCCGGTATAGGTAAGAAACCCCTCTATCTGGGTGCACTATACCACTGATGAGGGTACAGTTGCATGAGCACAGTACCCCTACAGTATCTAAGTCCATTCTTAGACATTGTAAGTGCAGTAAAGCCATAAAGAGTATAGGGTCTGGGAGTTTTTCTTTATGAACTCCACAGCACCCTAATGACTTTAATGAATTCTGGCAAGTTTGGCAGCAAACTTCTCAGCTTAATAAACCCACACTGATGCCAGTGTGGGATTTATTATACCATGCACCCAGAGGGCATCTTAGAGATGACACCTGAAAAACGACCAGCTTCTGGTTGGTTCCTGACTGGTAAACACCAGCCTGCCACCATGAGACATGTTTCTGGACCCCTGGGGTTGGAGCCATCGCTCCCTGAGCCCAGAAACAAAGCCTTTCCTGGGTGGAGATGGCCACACTTCCCCCACATCAGGAAGAGCCATCTATGGCAGGGGAGCTTCAAAAGGCCTTGTCACCTTTGTAACACGACCCCCCAGCTGTTCCTGCTATCAGGAGCAGGTCCCCTTCCTGTCTCCCCTTCTTTTCGGCAGGCAGACAGGTGGGAACAATTAGAACAGTCCAAAATGTGTACTCACCTCTGACAACCCCACCCCGCAGGTGAGGGAGGCAAGGTGAAGCCCACTCTTCAGTGCCTGCCATCTGCAAGATCCCTCTCCACTCAGGATTAGGGATTGTGCCCACTCCCCCACGTGGGGTGAACACACCAAAGATGTAGTTACCCTAAGGTCAATAGCCAATTGGCTACTGACCTCGAGACCCCTAAAACGCCCCCTAAATACAGTATTTAGGGGACAGTCCTGAACCAAGAAGACAGATTACTGCAAGCTATGAAGAAGGACGAAAGAAGACTCCCAGCAGAGGAGACTGCAGAGAAGAACTGACTTTGCCCCCAGCACAACTGGCCCGTCGGCAGTTTTCAGAGATCCTGTGGCAAAAGTCTCCTTGTCCTGCAGCCTGTGACCTCCAGAACCCCTGGGAGGATTGACTGCCTTCAACAAAGACAGGACCTCCTGTGAACAGCAGCTCTGTTTAAAAGAACCTTCCAAGACAGACTCTGAGCCTGCTGAGGACAAAGAAACCAGATGCCTGGAACAACCACTGCACCCGACGCCTACGGCCCGAATCCTGGTGGCCCACGGGTCCCAGTGAGGTCCCCCAGTGCTTCTGAGTCCTGGGTTGGCCCGGTAAGGTGAAATCTGAGCTCAAAAGACACCCCTGCATCCAGCCGCCCTGCGCCCTGGAAAAGAGAAACCGGGGTGCACCTGCATCCCCAAGCCCTCCAAAATACCTGCCCAGTTGTTGGTTCCTCCAGGAAGACTTCCTGGACCGGGCCTGCAGCCAAAATCCCAAACCGGCAACTCCCATTGAAAACAAAAAGGCTCCCAACTCTAAAACAGCACCCTGTACCTGGCCACCCCTGTGTCGCTGTGGGTGCACTTTGTGTCCTAAATAGGATCCCCCTTTGCCCTGAGCTTAAAATCAGGAGTTTTGCTGTGAGTGGAACTGGTCCTGAGAGATGAGGCAGCACGCCCTGCAACCTATGAACTTTGCTTTTTTCCCTACTGATGATTGAGGAATCATGATACACGTGTCTAGGGATACGAATTGAAACTAATAATACAGCACTGGCTATGAACACTTTGAATTGAATTGAGTGAGAAATAATGAACTACATGAACCATCATGCAAGAGGTAATTACGTTGGGGCGTGTCTGGTGCACTCCCACCCCCCTAAGAGTATAAAGTTTGCGAGCCGACGAGCTCGGGAGCCTGCGCCTTCATGCTGTGAGTGGAACTGGTCCTGAGAGATGAGGCAGCACGCCCTGCAACCTATGAACTTTGCTTTTTCCCCTACTGACGATTGAGGAATCATGATACACGTGTCTAGGGATACGAATTAAAACTAATAATACAGCACTGGCTATGAACACTTTGAATTGAATTGAGCGAGAAATAATGAACTACATGAACCATCATGCAAGAGGTAATTACGTTGGGGCGTGTCTGGTGCGCTCCCACCCCCCTAAGATTATAAAGTTTTGCTGTGACAACCTTGTGGCCTGCTCGTGAGCAGCAACCAAACGGAGGCCCCCTATCCCCCATTGGATAACATTGGGTCTCAGCACTTTGCACCCAACCGCCTTAGTGCTGCTGAGGGTGCTTTGAGAGTGCATCCTTGATTCTGGGGAACCTTGGTTCTAACCCCAGAAACCCAACTCCCACAACCAAGTACTTACCTGTAAACCGATAACTTCACTTCCTCCAATAGGATTGCATTGGCTGCTTTTCTTTGAAAATTCCTCAAAGTGTAGAGTGGGTTGTATAAAATCTTTAAAAACTACAAATGTACAAAAACGGAATTACTTACCTTTTGTCTAGGAAAAGTCCCAGTGTGATATCTGGGCATATTACACTGATTAGCAAATGTAACTTAAAAAGTAATCCAAGAAGTAACATGCACAATAATGTACAAAGTAACCGAAAAGTAATCTTGACTGTTGACTTACCTGTAAATCAACCAAATGCATTTGAACCTACATTCAACTGTAATTCACTGCATAAATCTTGCAAAGTATTATTTCACTTACCTTCACCAGGCCTGACTTGGTTTTAGAACTAAAATAACTAAATGATATTTTTATACTAACAGAATTGGTCTGAGTTCAGTCTTTGAGTGTGTGACATAATTTCTTGCCTGAGTGTGTACAATAAATACTTAACACTACCCACTGATAAAGCCTTACTACTCGCCCACACTACCACAAATAGAGAGTAAGGTGCTATCTACTTTTACCTCTGCCTACCTTTGGGGTTCCACTGGACTCTGTGCACATTATACCTTACTTTGGTATAGTATATACAGAGCCAGCTTCCTACACCATTCATATGAGCTAGAGTCTTGCTATTATAATACAGCAATGGAGCATCATGGCCATGAGACAGACATCAGACAATCTTACATCCAATATCCTACATCATACAGTCATCATATGCTCAAATTACAACATAAAAAGCTCAATTATAGATTCCTGAATGTTACCAGACAGCAACCATATGAACAGTCACAGCCTCAAATGTTGAAGCATACGCACAAAAATGATATCTTCAGAATCAGCTTGAAAAGCTTTGATGGTGTACAGCTTTCTGTTGACTTTTAATTGGGTTTGTGCTCTACAGATACCAGATCAATGCTTTAGCACAGTATCAAATCCCAAAGCACAACCTCAAATGTCAAGGAACAGCCATCACAAGACCAAAAAGCATAGAGGCTAGGGTATGAATGACCAGCCAGAATAATCAAGCACAGGCCGAATGACCAGGAACAAGTCTGCATATCGACGTATAGTCATCTATGCCCATTTCAGTTTCAAAAGTGCAGGTATAGCCATAAATGCTCAGGCCCAGCTTCATGTGGCAGGGTCAGTTTCAGTATTAACATATACAGTCTTGTGTCGTGAGATATAGTATCTTATAGCGAGTGCAGTCACATGTGTGCACTGTTCTGTGGCATACCCACAATACCAGCACATCCTGCCTCCAACCTCTCAACCAAATATATGCATGCATACCAGTGTGGGACTTTGAAACCCATATTCCCTTTGACACAATTGTAGGTTTCTAATACTGTGGTGGGTGGTTCTGTTTGCCAAGACAATAGCACTTATTTTATTAACCCAGAGAAGGATTAAGAGCTGAGCTGCACTGTTGGAATTTCAGCCTTTGATTTTTAGCATTTGTTTCAGTCCACTGAGTTGTCTCACCACATTTACACAGAGCTGCCATTCATCTAGATTGCGTTCACAACTATGATCTGTTGCTCTCAGTAGAAAGTTTGCCTTTACTTATGGTAACCCCAGATGTTTTTGTCTTTTACTGAACTGTATTTTTCCTGACTTAAAGACTCTGTGCATGTTACCACTGTTAAATGGTAGTATTGTGCCTGTGCCTCTATATTTATTCTGTACATTGGAACTCCTTGTTTGGCCTATTTAACTTCGGTACAACTCCTTTGTAATGGTATCTAAAGTGCACCTGGGGCATGGAAAGGTAAACGTAATATGTGTATATTTACACCACCCACATATGTGACACATATGTATTTCTACCAAGAGCACCACTGTGCTCTGACTGGGATCAGTTTAAATGCACTGCAATTACACATGGCAGTGCAAAATGAATTTGCCATGTAGAAAAATTCCATTTTATATATTCATAAGTGACCCCCTAAAGTATGCATCTAAGCCCACAGGGCAGGGTGCAAACATATAAAAATAGGGAATACTATATATTGTGGTTATTGTGAAATAAAAAAGGAAATCTATTTCACTGTGGAGGCTTGGTTAGACATTTTCATAATAGGCCTAGGTGGGATTAAAATCTTTAATTTACACGTATGCCTAGGAAAAGGCTAGAGCACAAATGACACAGTGTAAAAAGTACTTTCAACTGCCTGTGCAGTTCTGCCACACGTCATAAGTGACCCCCTAAAGTATGCATCTAAGCCCACAGGGCAGGGTGCAAACATATAAAAATAGGGAATACTATATATTGTGGTTATTGTGAAATAAAAAAGGAAATCTATTTCACTGTGGAGGCTTGGTTAGACATTTTCATAATAGACCTAGGTGGGATTAAAATCTTTAATTTCCACGTGTGCCTAGGAAAAGGCTAGAGCACAAAGGACACAGTGTAAAATGTACATTTTTAACTGCCTGTGCCAGAACTGGCTTAAAACCAGTTCTGCCACACGTCACACCTCCAGAATATACATCATTGACTGGAACAGTTAATAACTCTTGCTTAAAATAAAATGGCTTGTCTCTAGGCCCAGGAAAGGCCAATGGGTGTTAACCCCAGTCCATCTATCAGGGATTAGCTATCTAGAAGTGGATGGGAACAGTTAGCAGAACAAAGGGCAGCTTTAATACCACCTCATTTAACTTGGAGATGCCAGGTAGGTATTCTCCTATGCATCCCCAGCACCATCCCATATATATTCCAGTCATAGCAGGAGGAAAAAACAGTTTTTACATTATCAGGTAAGGGTGTGGCCAAGAATTTGAAGACAGGACTGTCGAGTGGGAGCTGGGTTTAGCCATTTTGTAACAGGATCCTAGGTAATTTTATGGTATAGTAATGAGGAGTGCTGTAAAAGGAGTTGGGGGACTACAAGAAAATAGACTTTTACGGATACTTGTATCCGAATAAAGATTATTTGAATTTGAATTTGAAAATAGACTTAGATGGTAGATTTTCTCCACTCACTTGTTAGTGCACAAGATAAATCTGTCACTTCAAACACCGCCTCTTCAGAACATTCCAGGACTCAGGAAAATCTAATCTGAGGAAGAAGGCCCTTGTGGAAGAAGAATCTTGACTTCCGACTCCCGAATCCTTCTGTAAGAATAGGACTTACACAAGAAATCTTGAATCCTTCTGGCTCACAAGGATTGGAACTGCTCTCAAAAGAACAAATGGTTGCTTTCCTGTTACCTGCTTCAAAGACACGAGAAAAAGAAGGACTCCTGACTCCAAGCTGACAAGTCTCTGCAGGAGACCTTGCTAGAGAGAGGTCTGGTGCCCACAAGCCTGCCTGAGAAATGTGGTTGCAAGATTGAAGACTAAGGGCCTGATTTAGAGTTTAGCGGATAGGTACTCTGCAGGGTGGGCTATAAATTCTCTACACCAGCAGAGTTGGCGGAGTTTTGGCCCTCCACATTCCACATGTAACACAGAGTTTTGGCTAAATTCTGCCAACTGTCAATTGGCAGAGTTTTTTCTCATGCATGATTTTCTCTAGTGTGATTTTCGGTCACTAGGAGGGTATCTGGCGAGATTTCCCCAACACGGTGGTTGTGACAGTTCGCTGTCTGAAAGCTGCCACTCAAGTAGAAAATCTACTTGAGTGTCAGCACAATCAACTTGAGAAACAGCGCCCTTTGGCATGCTGCCAGGCAGTGTGGAATGAGTTCTCGGCACTAAAAATCAGCCCGAGCAGCGTGACATGCCTAGTTCCATCCGGTTGCGGAACTCCACGGAATCTCTCTGAGTTTTCATGTAACTCAGCGGGATTCCGCAGAGTTAAACACAGCAAGTTCCGCCCACCCCTAGTACCCTGTCACAAACGGGATCGATAATCCACCTGCCTAATTACAAGTGCCAGAGGATAGAATTATCTTGTAATAAAACAGAAAGGATATTCCATCATGTTTGTGATGAATAAACCTGTCCACCAAACTCTACATCAAGACCTACATCTGAAGGTAAAACCTTTCACCCGGACAACTTGGTTTATGTATCCAACATGTGCTCCATTACATTTGGGGTTGAAATTGTGCCTCGGTCCAAAGTGTTGGTTTTACATAGTGTGTAGCTTTTCAGTGCGCTTTTTTCCTGAAAAATTAAAACATTTGTTTCCTGGGTCCCCCTCAACCTACTTTGATGATCCTGGTGCCTATTTGCTCATTAAAATGTTGTCTATTTTCCTATTTTGGTTTGAGAATTTTACTGTTTTTATTTTCTCTACACTTTGTTCCTGTAGCTCAAACAGGAGGTCAGCCAACTGACCCTTGGAGTCATGTTTTGGATCCTGGGTGCAAGGCAAGCAGGTCCTGGTTTCCTTCAGTCTTCAGACAGCGGGAAAGTTCTTCTTATGAGCCTCCACAGCTCCAGATGTGTCCTGATGGGAGGTTCTGAGGGTGTCATTTTCATACTCAATGCTAGCCAGTGTGTGTGAGTTATCCCCTTGTCTAACTCTAAACTGGTTGTGGTGAGTTCCTCCCTTTCCCTGGGTATGGCCCCAATGTGTGTCTAGGGGACCAAAGGGCAGGTAGGTCCAGATGTGAGCTGCATTTACCACTAACAGGGTAGGCAGCTTCAGAAGTCAGGAAGGGGGTGGGCACAGCCCTCAGGCTTCCGTTTAAAGTTCAACAAGAATTGACAAAGCCAATAGGTCTCAGCAATCCGAGAGCTATAAGCGTCAATGTTAATGCATTTGTGAATATCAATTAAACCAGCCCCAGAAACATACACAAATGCATTATTATTGCCAACACCTATAGCTCTCAGATTTATGAGATCTATTGTCTTTGCCAGAGCTCTAAAAGGCCTGCACCCACCTGAAACTGCTACACTGCCTTGGGCCCAGAATACTAAGGCTCTGTACCTTGCCTTCACACTTACATTTGCAGTACACTTCCTGGAAGGAGCAGAGCACCACCCTCCGGACCCTGTTGAGTATGGAAGTGCAAGAAACACTACTGAGAGGCGCCCAGGGTGCAACGAGTGTGCATACACTCTAAGGAGGCAGCCATAGTCCAGGGAGGCGGCCATCTTAGAAGAAGATGAGAGTGGAGGGTTTCAAAAACACAGGTGTGTACAGCGAACAAGGTCGTATGAAAAATGCATGGTTGTTTATGCCGAGACCTAAAAAGCTGGCACCAACACATAGGGCCCCAGAGATGCTGTTTGAAACCCGAAAACTTGTCTACAAGTGATTGTTCAAAATCAGCACCTACGCTACGCTAACCTGCTATTTCCACTTTGGTTGTGTTCTAACCGGGACAGGTGATTTATATTTAATATAAAAATATCATTAATTATGGCCAAACTGTGTCTAGAGAAACAAGCGCTTTAAAAAGGATGAAAATATTTAGCGGTGTAGCGTCAAGGACGGTTCTTTTTTGTAGGGAACCAGCCTCTCACGTCTGTCAAGCATGAGCAGTAGGATTTAAATACCTTTCTATTATTTTATTTTATTTCAGGAGCTTAACCATTACAGGCAGCTTACTAAATACAGTAAAGCTGGCCATGTGAGAAACGAGTACATTTAAAATAGTATTTTTATAATGGTGTGAGGCAAAGCATGGGCCATTACGCACAAGACTAAACTGATAGTGATGAGAGCAAAAGTAGTCCGAAGGCCGGGTGGAATAAATAAAGGATTATTTTGGTCGACGCGTTTAACTTTGAGAATGTGATGGTGTCCAGAGGCCAGCTCCCTTGGTATGTAGAGCATAGCTGCTTTTCAAATATTACGAAACTAATAGTAGCGCAAGAGTCGCTCCAGCAGCTCTGCCTGACGCAGCCATGGCGAGATTGGATCACATGAGCAGATTGATGCTGGTGGGGGGGAGAAAGGGAGTATGGGCAACCTCATGGGAACACCACATTTTCTTTTAGAAAATCTGAACCTTAGCACCAATGCTGCACAAACCAATGGAGACCATATGGTAAAAATTATATTACTAGAAATATTAATAATGATAAACATTTTAGGGGTGTGCCATGCCGGGTACATTTTGACTTGCAATGTAATTGTGGCACGGACCGTAAAAACATGATTTACAGGCCTGTTTAGAGAATTACTCGGAGCAAATGTAAACACTAGTGAGCGTGAAAAGCACTGTTAACCAAAGAAAAAAGTAGTGCTGAAATTATTTCCTAAAATGGCCACTGTGTAAGGAGATTAGTAATTGTTATGTGCTCTCAGAGAGGGTTCAACACAGGAAGAGGCATGACGCATGCATGCAATGGGCAAATGGGGATAAACAATAGAAGATCGACAATGGTGCCAACAAATGGGAAGCCTATGGGTGGACTGTAGCCCACAAAATACATACAACAGGTCTCTTTTCAAGACAGCGCATGCGCGCTGTCTAGAGCCGAGACCTAAAAAGGGTTGAACCAAAACACAAGCAACTAGGACCAGTTTCCTATTGATTGGAGCTCTTCAGTCAGGTGTTGCTTGGTTTTAGTGGCACAGTGTGCACAAAACCAATGTCTGGGCATACCCATCGCACTGAGAACATCATCTGTGTCTTGTGTTTCGTGTGCTTTGGTTCAGGGCGGTCCTGGACCAGCAATTCGGGCTGGATTGTCACCTTCAGTTTTGTTCCAAATATGAGCTATTGTAAGTCCTCTTTCTCTGACTATCTGTCAGAGGGGAGCAGTATTAGATATGAAGCACCAATTGGAATAGTGTTAGTCTTGCTTCCGTATCCATATACAAGAATGAACTTGCTTTCACATCATTATTATTTGGGGAGCATTAGGTCAGGTATCTGGGGGAAGTTGGCCTTGCTGTCAACAGAGGTGGTCCCTATTGACCCATGATGGCTGGCTCCAGTAAGAGGAAACATTACATCAGTTTTCTAAGGGAAATTTGGGGTTGTTACCTATATGTATGGCCCTCACCCAAAAAGATAGCTGCTTCTAGCAAGAGGAAGGGGCCAAGGGAATGTAACAGTAAGCTTCTGTTAAGGGGAAGACTTCTACCTTGCTAACAGCAGAAGGGTCATTAGTCTAGAAGCAGGGCTGAAGAGAGATCCCGACGAGTGATCAATGGCCAGGAATTAACACCTCTAAGTACCCCGGGAGCCGCACTTCTCACCCGGAAATCATAGGGCGAAGTAAACTGAGCTCATGAGTTGGTGTCAGGGCACCTACAGCAATCCTCAGTGCACGGGGAAGGGTGAGATGGTGGTCCAGAAACAGTGGTGACCCGGGTTGGATGGTGCAGCAAGGCAAGGGAATTTTTACGATTCAATTTCGGGCCGCTGGTGCCTCACAGAGAGGCATCCATCCTGGCAGGCCTTTTGCAAATAATATATGCAATAATATATCAATATAATCGTTCCTGTATTAAAGTGGGTGCCTCTAGTGCGTCCTTTAAATCATGTCTTGGTTGAAAAGCGGAGCATGTGGTATTTTCGTTTCTACCTTTTTTAAATGCATCTCCATGACGCATACATCAAAGCTCAGACTAGGATCTCAGAAACCACAGTCATTTTGGGCATTTTTAAAGACATGTTCCGCCAATTTAAAAGCTGTGTGCATTTTCAAACACTTGAAAAGGCAAGTGCAAAGGAGCAGTGCTTAATTTGAGCCCGTGGTTTCCGGTGCTCGGCACCGGCACTGAATTGTCATCAGGGGGACTTTTGACAGTCTGTCACATGATGGATGCGCTGTATACCTTTTTGGAGATCAGGCAAGAACAGTTGTTTATTTATTCAATATAACGTACAAATGACTAATACCTGCAGCCCAAGCTATTCTTATAGCATTGGGGACATAGAATAGTCTGGATTGTCACACTTTTAGCAGAGTGATGATTAGCAGTAATATTGGTACTGTCCTGTGTTCCACCTCATGGTCACAGGTTCTAATCCCGGTGGATCCACTCAGACTTTCATCTATTCGAGGTCGCTAAAATGAGTACCATTGAGTTGGGTAACAATATAAATCTGTTATTCAGCTCCTTGAGACCCTTGGGTGATACGTGCGCTTTACAAATACACATGTTATGTTATGTTATTGACAGTGCTGGGAGGTATCGCAAGCTGAAGCCTCTTGTCCAGGGCCTTGGCATGCATTTGTTTTTACAAGTAGAGCACTGAACTCGCCCGCTACAGACCACCTCCTTGACGTACCTATGGCTCGTTAATAAGATGCACATTTAATAGGCTAATTCAGGTGTAAGAACTGTGATCTGTGACTTGGCTGTTGGTAGCCACTGTGTTGCCCTCTGTCCCTCTGGTCTCAGCTGTGACAGAAGCAGGAACAGGAAGTAATCAGGGCTCGAACTGTCATGTTTACGGTGTGACTCTTCCTCCATTGGGCTGAGCTGCATGCCCTATTCCAAGTCCCCGCCTCCGTTTACGTTTTGATCTGTTTTTTTTTTTTAATTCAGGTGCTTTACACATCTCACATTTTATTTATCGCACAAGGTATATTCACGTCTCTGGTACTGATGTGTAGACTCAGCGATGATGCAGGTAGTATATATCATTTATTTATTTATAAAGTTTTATATAGCTGCACATATCTGATCGTATGACTATTTTTGGGGATAAATCATTTAATAATATTTCATTAGTATGATGGAAATGAATGTTAACTCTATTACTGACAGCACTGCAAGTACTATGAAGATGGGTTAAGACAGATTCATTTTTCGACAGTTTTTCTACATGTGATTCGATTATTTTTCCCCCAAATAAAGCCTTGAAATTAACTGAACACTTCATGAAAACCTAAAACATGTTTTTGTAATGGTGCCATAATGATAGAAAAACAGGTTTGGGAAGATGAACTACTTTAATTTTGCCTCTAGAGCAAGAACAGATGGTGTTATTACTGCACTTGCCCTTCATAAAATGAGTTCAAGCACAGAACGATGAAATATTAGGGTGGCTGTTAACTCTGTTTACTGAGATTTGCGAGAAATAAAGGACTGTGGTCTCTTTCTGGGTAGCGCTGAATAAGGGTTTGAATTACCACACTAAGAAAAAAAATTGGTACCCCCTGGATGTTGCGTATTCCAGCAGCTGTAAATTCCACCTTGTGTTTGCAATATTCTGAGTTTGGCATAGTAGAATGAGGCATAACAATGGAATCGATGTTTACCGTACTGATAACTGAATGTTTCACCCAGGGCTTTAAGTGGGCCGGGTCTCACTGGTCTGAGCACCGGCAGTTTTTTAAAAGGGGCCTCGAAACGGGTCTCTATCGGGCTCTGTTTTGTGCCCTGACACAGGTGGACTGCAGTGACAGCAGGCAAATGGATGTGCGCTGCTCACACTGCTCACTTCTCACTAGTGGAGAAGTTACGGCATGACGTCTTGCCAGGTGAGCGTTGTAGGGGAAGGGAAATCCTTTAAAGAGAGATGCATTTTCTCTCCAGTTATCCCTTCTCTTGTAGAAATGCAGGAGCAGCAACATTGTCATGGTGTCACCCAGGGCTTTAAGTGGAAGCTTTTTCAATATTATATACCAACCATAGTTGCTGCTTATTTCTCTTATGCAACTAACAACCATTGACAAAGCCAATAATCCTTGCTTGTCGTAGGTTACTTGTTGTATCATATATCTGGATGCAATGACAGAAATAGCAAAATACAAGTGTGGCGGCACACTATGCTAAGCACAGATTTTTAGCTTCTGTGTTTCAGCCATGCCTTTAATTACTTCGGCCACGCCCCTTTGGGAGACCCCCCCAGTTTTTTCATCCCCCTTAAAGCCCTGGTTTCACCCTTCCTTATGACCATTTTCTCCTGATAATTTTTGCCCGATCTCTCCTGGAGAAATGTGTCCAGGAAAACTGTGAGGGTGCAGTAATGACATTGCGCAGTATTTACCCCGTGGGGCATTGGATCTTTATCCACGCTGGCACTGCCCCACAACCTGGAATCCTCTTTCGCCCGCATGCTCCTTTTTGCACGCAAATGGAAACTGACCTCACTACTTTTAAAAAGATGCTTGAAAAGCAAACCAGACACTGTCCAAACATACATGTGAGAGAGGGAAAACTCAAGAGGATTCACCTTACCCACTAAGAGCAGTAAAGTAACCCATGGGGCTCAGCCATGACAACCGAAGGTTTTAAACCGGGAAAATCACATATTCATGAACTGAGAGAGGCCGATCAGAAAGGAAGAAAATACTGGACTAGGCAAGCACATGCACGAGGATAAGATGTGCTTCTCTCCCACCTTGTTGAGTATATCAAACGCTGAAGAAAAATCATAAACACCGAAAGCCATCACCTCCAAAGGTCCAATATGCACATGAGGTCAACCCACAACTCAAGTGTGTGTGTCTTGGAGGCACACCAAGACTAGATGCATGTTTGTACGAATGAACAAGATTGAGCAGCAACTTCACCACTTCAAGTATTAGGCATGAGCCAATGGGCTGAAGGAGGACTTCTTCATGAGGGGAGAAACCAACCCTCTTTTTATGCAAGCAGGGAAGGCTCTTTCTGAAATAGATGCATTAATAATAGGCTGGCAATATAAAGAATGGTCTCAGAGACTGGCTTAAACCAAGAGTCTGGATGGAAATTCTTTGTGGAAGGTGTTGCCTTCATGGACTGAAGCATTATTGTAAAATCAGCTTTGGATGCAGGAGGAAAATCCACCCATGAAGGTACAGGTCTGCCTACCATAGTTGAAATGAATGTACAGAGATTAGTGCTTTTACTGCTAATCTGAGGCTTGTTAAGAGCGTTGCAACGATTTGCTTCGGAGTTACATGGAAGAAATGTATAATTTTGAGGTGGTTGAAGCAATTATATGTTTTTAAGCTTGTTGGATGACCACAAAAAAATTGGACCTAGGCGTAGGAATTTTATATGACTGAAACAGTATAAGCATGTCCTTCCTAGGAGGTACAGTTGATACCCATGGATTTAAGAATAGAAGAAGATTCTGTGAAGGCGTTAAAATCAGGCCTGTATGTTGAGTAACTGTATGAGTGGAGGTCGGTCTGGTTTTTGTAACCCTTTATGCTCCTTATTTAATTAGTAGGAATTTTATTACCTCGATCTCATTAGAAGCGTGCCACAACTTTGAGTAGTTTGGCTCTCTCTTGGTTTATAGCATGTTAAATGATATACTTGGCTTTTATCTTGGGTGACTTACATCACTTTCAGTCAACTTAAATATCAGGAAAATCGTCATTTGATTTGATGCCATCCATGTCTTGAAGACTTGGAACTAATTGAAGGACACACATGTTTAATTTGGCTGAATCACTTTCATGACTGTATAGGTCGATAGATGCTTATGGTGAAGACAGCTAGAGAATTATTGCGCCGCAGAGTTAGTTTGTAGTTCATCAAAGTTCAGAAAAACTAAAACATTTTCTGATTTTTGAATTGATCAGAGGATAACTTGGAGTTGAGTGGAGGATGACCATGGCATTAAATGAGCTGAAGCACTTTTATGGCATGGATTTTGTTGGTACTTGCCCATGACTTGGATTCATCCATCTTACTTTCATGGCTTGGAGTTCATAGGAAGATGGTCATTGCTTGGAGTTGTTTGAAGAACTTTCATGGCTTGAAGCTGTGAGAATGCTAATGGTTTGGAGTAAATTTGTCTGTATGTAAATAGCCAGACATTTCACCGCTCAGGCTTAGTTTGAAGACCATCATGACAAAGTTAATTTGATTACTTCGTTGCACTCTAGAAGTTGTTTGTAAATGAGTGTTTGTTGACTGAAATTATATTAAATCTAATTAAATTAAGAAGTACTTTTTTAGGGTGTATACATTTTGGTTTAATTTTTTTCTTTTGTAAACATTTTATATGTTCTGTTGATTAAAATATTTGCTGCATTTGGTTTGTAGCTCATTTATAATACTATATAAAAATGGTCATGATTTTTTTCTGAATTGAAATATATTGTATATGAATCACACTTTTTCAAAGAACAAATATTTTTAAAATAAAAATATATCGTTGAACATCTGCTCCTATTTTAAAATGTTATCAATCATTATTTGTATGTATGTATATATAAGATATTTCTATAGCGCAACCTGAGCCAAGAGGAAGCAGAGAGGTGTTCATGATCAGAGACAGGCATAAAGTCAATGAGTAATATGAGAGGAAGATGGGTTGTAAACAGGTATTGCACTGGAGTGTTAATTAAAAAGATGATTCTTCAACGCTTTCCTAATTTGGAGCAGCGCTAGGGCGGACCTGATGGATATGGGGATTGTTTGTTGCTGCTCGACTGAAGAAACAATAGTAAATCTCATCTATCCCATTCCCAATATTTGTGCACTTACCACAATGTTTACGAGACTAGTGTTAGAATAGTACATTTGATCCCATCAAACTAAATGTACTTTCATCTATGTTTGTTGGGCTGGAGTTAGAATACTGCATGTCACCCCTTTTATTTATGCATTTTCTCCAATCCTAGTAGAGTTAGAATATTAAATCATACACTTTAATTTTATGAAGTTTCTCTAAATTATGTTTGATTGGAATTAGAGTAATGAATCTCACGCCGCAATTTTGCAAATTTCCTAATATTCGTAGGTCTAGATTTAGAGTAGTAAATCTCACCCCCCTAAAATGAACATATTCAATTGTGTACGTGCGACTAGGTTACATTTCACCCCTTTTATTTATATGTTTTCTCCAGTTTTAGTAGAACTGGAGATAGAACATTAAATGAGATTTCCTCAAATGGTTGTGGGCCTGGAGGTATATTAGTGAATATGACCAGCACGAAATCAACAAACTTTTCCCAATGTTAGTTGAGTTAGAATAGTAAATCGTAAAGCCCATTCCCTTCTCTGTTTTTAACACATTTCACCCCCACAAAAATTGTGGAACTGGATCTTTATAATGCATGCCCCACTCACCAACCCTAATTACACATTTTGTCTAATGTTTGTGGAATTTTGGATAATAAAATAAATGTGATAATTTAATTGTATGCTGTTTTTGTGTTTCTCCCCTGATGTGAATTTCTCACATTTACTGTTCATGTTTATGTGATTTTTTTATGTTTATAGATTTAATAAATACAATTCTTAATTATTTGGAATGTGTGATTGCATACTGCATACATTTTGGGACACATACATTTTTATTTCAAATGTTCATACGTATTAAAATTATACACTTTTAAATTGGTATTGATTTGATTTAAAATAATAAATATAGTTCTATTAAGGTCCGTGTTTAAAAAGCAAAACTTATGTACATTTATGAAAAAGTATTTACATTTTTATATTGTAAGTTCAAATAAAACTTGTAATTTCTTAATAATTTCGTTTTGAAGAGTTAAAGAGTTATTTCTTTAAAATATGATACATGCATTGCAATTTATAAATATTGTATATTTATTGAATTTATATATATTGGCTATATATTATATATAAATATATATCTATTTTATATATAAATATTGTTTATAAATAGAAATGAGTTCTAAAATATATGGATATGTCTTTTTAATGCACTTTTAATTCACTATTTCACTTTCTAGATTTTTACATATGTATTCGAAATTTTTGTGCAGCTATTTTGGTTAAGTATTGTTTTGCTATTTTTTCCTACATTTTCACATTGACATTTTTATGTCATGATAATGTTGATGTTAATATTGGGACACACAACCGGTTTGGAACTAGGGAGACCCTTGTAACTCCTGTGGGACACCATACCGGGTCTGGTGGCTAAGTGGACTAAAGCAGCCACTGCAGGTGCCTGTGTTCGACCTGATGGTCACAGGTTGAAATCCCAGTGGGTCCACTCAGCCTTTCATCCATTTGAGGTCGATAAAATGAGTACTGTTGGGCAACAATGAACTTCTGTTACTCAGTGCCAGGACACCTTTGGGTAATTGTGCGCTTTACAAATACACCTGTTATGTTATGCCAAGGTTGCCACCTCCTTCTCTGCTCTGATGCTCACTTTCCACTCATCAAGGACCAAGCATGCGTTAGTGTGTCAGATCAATCTGACAAATAGGGGAACCTTTAGCCACTACTTTCCATTCAAGCTTTCTTACTTGTATGTCACATTGTCCATCTGAAATTCATTTAAGCATACTGGTTTCTGGTCATCAATAGATGCAGATACTTTGAGTGCTTCCAAGAATTTCCGAGAGAAAGCGTAACTGTAAGACATTGCAGCTGTCCACTTTCATGTGAAAGCAAGGGCCTTGAGCCATCCCTGAACTGCAAGACCAGCTTCCTGAATTTCAAATCCATACCTTGGGATGGCATGTACAGATTCTGAGCTGCTGGCCCATTACTTGCAGGGTAATTTGAATTAGCAGTCCATGGGTGACATACATGCAGGCCTTTTCTGGCCAGCAGCCTGGATCCAGTGACCTTGCCACTTTCTAAACTTTCTAGAGTGCTCTCTGCTCTCACAAAGTTTGCATGGTGGAGGGGACAGCTACCAAAAGCTTCCACCAACCAAATAAGAAACCAGTTTACCAACATGTCCGCATCTTGATTTATTTTCTGCTACAAATTGGATACTGTTCTGCAGCACCTAGAATGGGGACAGATAACCTTCCCCAAGCTGTCTGCTATAAAGGGAAACTATTTGGTGTGGTCCTGAAATCTACATTGCAATGAGGACTTTCTCTCTATCTCAAACTTAGTCAGTAAATCCGCAACCTGTTTATAGTCCTATAGAAGGCACTGGAATCCTCTAGTGAAAACGAGGCGTATGTTTCGATGCTCTGAGCAGGAAGACTGGTAGGTTGTATCAGGAACCCTGCAGAACATTTCCTGAAACTACAAACGGCCAAAGGAAGAGGAGTTGCCTACTTTGGAGCTCGTGATCCGGGGTTGTGTCTCGGTGCCTGCTCACCATCCTGTGATTCTATGCAAATCACTAAGGGCCTCATTGCGGGTTTCACTTTTGACCGCTGCATTATGATGCAGGTGGTCAAAACTGAAACCGGAAGGTCATTCCGGCTGCATTCTGACAGGCTTAACCCCTTCCATGCTGATGACGGCCCCCGTCCGTCATGCACCACGGTGGGCGTGTGCTGATGACGGCTGGGGGCCGTCATGAACCCGCCCACTCAATAAAACGGCCGCACAGGCGCAGAATCGCGGCCGTGCCCAAGGGGTTAAGGAGCCGAGCCCGTCAGCCAATCGGAGACCGGCACATAATCCCAATGGACAGCGTTTACACTGTTGGGATAACGAAGCAACTATGACCAATATCGTAATCGAGCCCCATATCTCTCTGTGCCTACAAAAAATAAATGGGTCCTTGTGAAATGTAACTGGTGTCATTTAAAGCGTTCTAATACCTTTGAGTTTGAGGGTCGAGTTTGCCCTATAAAACTGCAACAAACAAAAAGGTGAATGCAGAGGGAATAGATAGCACATCAAGCTTTGCTCAGGCAGGTGTTGATACCATGGTGCCTATTTCAAGAGCAGGCTTGGTTGGCTTTTCATTCCATGCCTGCTTTCCTTCTGTAGCCTCACCACACCACTACCCCTGCTGCCCCTTGCTGTGCTTTGCAACCCCTGGCATCCGTCTAGTGACCCTTGGCTTTCTATCAACCAAGGGTTCCGGCTGCTCTTTTGAACGTTAGCCATTGAGAGTGGCAGAAAGTACCAGGTGACTTTTAATTCAATGTAAGCAAACTGGAAACCACATTTTAAGTAGCAGCCAAGCAAGTACAACATAGGTAACTAGATTATACAGATTACACACTTTTATTTTGCTGAGGTTTAGATTCGGTTTGGCACATGTTTTGGTGTCCTACCCTTCTAGTTTTTTTTCCGAGAAAGAACTGGATTTATGTCCATGTGATGCAGTTACCCCGCAATCCCAATTGTATGTGTTCTTTTTTTGCGAACTCTCTAAAAAAGAAAGAAATTTCTTTCTTAAGCCATTTTTGAGAATTTTAAATATTAGGAAATGTAAAGAGGCATTAGAGTATTTGCAACGGCTCCAGACAGATCAAGTTTGTACTACAGTATCTATATAGATTTCTTGATCACGTTATAAAATGTAGGAAAATAGTGGGGAAATAACGATGACATTTTATGATTCATGTTCTAAATTTCATTACATGAAATACTTTATTGCTATGAGTTCTGTTCTAAATCTGCTTGAAGCACTCTATCTGGACATGTATATTATAATGAATTTTCTTCTGCACATAGACCAGAGTATTGGATGGATGTGTTATTGTTTTATTGTATTCTCTTATGGTTGTTTTAAACCGAATAAAGTATTTATGACTGACTAAGATAACTCATTACGTATATGCACACAGCAGTACATGTACCAAACAATGTGTGGTGAAGTACAAAACAATATCGAAGCATGATGGAGAATGTAATTTAGTGTTAATGATGTGGAATGTAATTTATTCTTACAAAGAAGTACCTTAACGTGACAGTATCCTCCAGAATCTCTTACGTTCATCCTTTCGTTAGTGCCAAAGCATATAATGTCCTTGTATTAAGGCGGTTGGAATATCCGTCACGTAGTAACTGCGTAGTCCATACGTCAAACTTTAAATCCGGCTCTTACTGTCTTGTTGGTGACTAGTATTTTATTTCGTGGCTTTAGTAGGTCTTCACTGAGTGTAACATTTACAAAGTGTCTGAATATTTAGCAGAACTTTACTCAAATGCTTACTGTGCAACAAGAACAACTGCACAGTTCATGTGTAGGCTACTGTATCCCAAAGGCCATCTTTTTGAGTTATTTAGTGCAACTCACATTACAAATGTTTTTTCCTTCAGCAAACTTTCATGGACTGTGACACAACAGGGAACTCAATAATTGGGCAAACAGCGGCATCAGGAAACATTACATGCCTTTTCATTGACATGTTATAGGAGATTCTGTCCACCATTTGGCTTACCGATGAAAGATTGGCCACTTAAACATGGTATCTATCAGAAAATGGCTTTCTTCCTTTCTACAAACATAATTCTCAGGGCATTGCAATGGAACTTTAAAATGCCCGCCTTTGCCTTCAGAAATCAACTCCCAACATACAACTGGAGGAAGTGACAACACTTCTTGGGATACCACTGGTTGAAGGGGTATCAACAAGATTGTGATGTCACTTCCGCAACGCTGGACATCTTGGGCAATTGACATCACTGTCTGGCGCCATCACTGTTGCCGCTGATGATCAGTAAATTACCCCACCACATAGTGGCAATACAAGGTGTGCTACCACACAATGTCGAGCGCAGCATATCAACCTGAAATAGCATCATATGTAGAATACCACTACACAATCAAGGTTAGCATATGTAGGTAAGTAGACGGAGGCAGGCGGAAACCACATGATCGCTTGACTCGCTATGGGCTCAAGGTTCCAACGGCACCTCGAGCTGAACCAGAGCCAAGCTTCAGGCTGGAGCATTCAGTGGCTCGCCCACCTCTAGTGAGAGGTAATGGGAGGATGAAGGAATGAGGATTGCAGGAAGTGTGGAGGCTAAAAGGAAGACGCGGACAGGGAGAGGAGCAGTACGTGGGACTAACCTTTCAAGCCCCAGTAATTCAGCAGTCCTTTTTCATGTCTTCGTTTCAGAGTTGTCCTCCAATAATATCCCCATTTCAATTACACACCTAAAAGATAGGTAAGATAGTCCCTTGATTTTACGACTGCACATATATCTTTACGATATGTATTATTCATAAAATAAATATTTTCCTAGGGGCCCAATTTAGAAAAGATTTGTGCGCTTTTTAGACCATCGTAGATGAGCACAATTTTGCCTTTCTGTGCAAAAAAAACCAACTTTGATTTACAAGTTGAAAATGCAAATGAAAGTTCCCCAATATAGTAGAAATCTAATGTTCACAAGTTTACTAGTAGCTCTGGGTCTCTGAGTATTCCCTGATGGGTTAAATTGTAGGTCTGACCTTTAGGACACTTTGAGCTGTCTCACCAGACTATTGTTTTTCCAAAACAAAACCATACAATATAATCACACATTGAGGGTCTTTTGGTCGGCAGTCATCACCACGGGTCTTTCACATTTTGCTTCCGCCCACCACAGTATATAGCAATAGGCCAATGGGTCATTCCACTTTACTCATTGGTTCCCTTCACTTTGATTGGTTGCATTAAGCCTATGCACACTGTTCTCATCTGCTTGAAGCACTTCTTTTCTCTTCAGTGATGCATCTGGATCAAAATGTGTTTTATTTATTGTTTATCTTCACTTTGAATATTGTCGCTTTTTTTTATGCCTGCCCTTCGAATGCCTAGTTAAATGGTGATTTATTTTTGCCTCCTCTTTAAAGTTGCTGATGTAAAGTGGATACGTATCATTGGGCATGATTTAGAGTTTGGCGAATTAGATACTTCATCACAAAAGTGAAAGATATCCCGCCCGTCGTATCACAAGTGCATTATATCCGCCACATACAATAGGGTGGACAGGATATCCATCACGATTGTGACTGAGTTTCCCATCCGCCAGGATCTAAGGGGCATATGTATCAAGCCCTTTTCCCGTTCGCAAATGGGCCGATTCTCAGAATCGGCCCGTTTACGAACGGAAAAAGGCCTTTTGGGATGTATCATCTCAAAAGGGCATCACAAATTAGAGAATCGCAAAATTTGCGATTCTCTATTTTGCGATTGCATTTAAGGAATCGCATATTGCGATTCCTTAAATGCAATGTACGAAGCACAGAAAAAGTGTAATTTGGCCTTAAGAAATTGCAAATTACCACCAATTTCAAGTTGGTAGTAATTTGCGATTTCTTTGAAAAATGCACTTTTTTGCATTTTTCAATGTGCCATGTGGCACACATACATACCCTTAGGGCATGTATATGCGGCACATGTGTACACATACATATTTCAGGGGTGCAACAGGGTGTCTTTTTGACACTCTGGCACCCTTGAAATTGCATTCTCAATTTGCAATTCTCTAATTGCGAATCGCAAATTGAGAATATCTTCCCATTTATTCCTATGGGCCTCCTATCCCGTAGGAATGAATGGGAAGGTATTCCTTAATTGCGAATCGCAATTTGCGATTCGTCATTTGCAAATAAAGAATCGCAATTATTATTGCGATTCCTACATACATAGCATTTTGAGATTCCTTAATAGCAATTCGCTAAAAATCACTATTAAGGAATCACAAAAGGGCTTGTTCATACATATGCCCCTAAATCAGGCCCATTGTCACATTCTAGCTGCCTGCAATCCGAGAGTTTGGTTAGGCGGTGATTTCTGCAAGTCTTCTGCACAAATAATAATAAAATGCATGAGCAACTGTTGTTATTTGAAAAGATAACACCTGCTAAACGGCCAAATCAGTGAACGTTTTTTAACTTAAATGTTTTCATTGCAAGCACATGGCGGCCAAGCACGTGGTTGCATATTTTGTTTTTTTATTTTTATTTTGTCTCATATACTTGCAATAAAAAAAATCTAATTTAGTCATCGCACAAGACTGTGAAAGCCATCTCTACTGGTTTTGCCAGTTTTGAGCTCCCACCAACAATTTGCACACATTTTTACACCTTGCAACTCGATGGAAATCTATCCCAGTCCAGGGTGAGAGTAAATGGATTTTCAAGGCGTGACTGGAGACGAGGTGAGACGGGAGAAATACATTTTTACCACTAAGTGAGGAGAAATTACTGTATACAGGGTTTTATACAAGGTGGAAACTTTCCATACCTACATTTTATGTGTAAGAGTTGAAATTCAGGGAATATTGCAAGTACTCCTAAAATCCTATGAGAATTCTGTAAAAGACTGCAATCTGATCCAAAAGCAGAAGTTGCCATACTAGACCCCATGTCTATATTTCTTTTGGGAGTCGAGTCCTCGTTTGTCTGGTCACCCTAGATTGCAGTGCATGTTGCAAACACTAGGGGCGCAAGCGCCTGCCATCTACTGTCCGAGATGCGCATTTGCTCTCCGTCCAGACAGGGTTTGTTGAATAATGAATGTTTCTAATATTCAGAGGGCGAAACAGATAACTGGATGGGAAATGCACTTTATTTTAAAGCCGCAGACAGGATGCTGTCATTCATCTCTATCAGACGAGTGGCCGTCCTCATTTCGATGCCTCAGCCCTCGCCTCGAGTTCATTTTTTAGTAAAAGAATATTGGCAGTTTTCTGCAGTGGCATCTGAAATATTAAGGAGTTCAGTACCAGCTAATGGAAAGTTCCAGATGGACAGACATTGTACTGTCGGATGACACCTATTGCAACTTTGGCGGAAATATACGTCCTTTCAAGGAATTAAAAAAGTCTGATGATAAATTGATTCATTTACATTTCTTACTCAATAGAGCAGACTGCAGTTCACCAGGATAAATACTGGGATCCTTTCACCGCCTGGTTGTTTTTTAAGGGAAAGTTTTTTGTCGGTGGCGTATTTGAGGGTTGGCGGGTTGCAAAGAAAGGCAGCAGTGCTGGCGGTGGGCACGCCTTCCACTCTTGGCTTTGTGTCTTAAGACTTTTATAATGAAGGCAGCAGGGCCTGCAGTCTTCATTTAGGGAAGGAAGTCTGCAGGGTGAAGGTGTCAGCTGGAAAGAACTGCTTATTAATGTGGTTATTTATTTATGTGTGTCCAGACGCCAAGCCTTGCTTGGAAAACTAATGGTGCCACCGAGGTACAGTGAGTGGGTCTGTGTTTAATCCCTTGGGACAAGCAGTTCCAGAACTGGGGAGCCTGAAGGGCGAATCTACAGCCCCCCCCATTGAAGGCTGTATCAGGTACTCTGAGGAGCATCCCTCTCTCCCCAGGGATGGCCATGGCTGGGGCCAGCACAGTGCTTCCCACAGGTGAGCAGAGCGTCCCTTCTAGGGGTTTCATACCCTGCACGCGCGTGCCAATGGGGCATGTTTGGCGACAAGTAGCAGCAAGTACAAGCGACAACTTCAAAGTACCCCTGCTTTCTCAATAATACAGTGGGCAGCAAATTAAAGCAGGCAATTACATAGCCAAAACCCTGCATAAGTAATACCCATAAGTAGTGTAGTGAGTGCGAGCACTGATATCTCTTTAATGCTGGCACTGTCAAGGAGACAGGTCTATGAGTTATCAACTCGGTCACCCGCTGTGACAGTCGCAGCGCAGCGCACAGCACCTCAGTCATCATCGTTGTTCAGTGCCGCCAGTACATAGATCTTAGACTCCCGAGTACTCCCCATCAGTGCCGGTGACATCAGTAGAGACCTTCAGATATCCATCTGTGGCCCCTAGCACCAGTTTAGCCTAATGCAACAGCGGGTGACAGTACCATCAGCGCAAGGCTCAGCAACTCAGTGACCATCAGTCACAGCGATTCCAATGCAAGTCTTAGTGGACACGCCACCACCCATGTGCAAGTCTTAGTAAATAGGACATCAATGGCAGTGCCCCGATGCAAGTCCTAGGAAGTACACCACCATCAATCCCAGCATCACTAATGCGAGTCCTAGTAAATACACCACCATCAATCCCAGCATCACTAATGCAACTCTTAGTAAATACACCACCGTCAACGTCAGTGCTCCAATGCAAATCTGAGTATATATGCAACTATCAATGTCGATGCCACCAATGCAAGTCTTAGCAAATACACCACCATCAATGTCAGCATCACTGATATAAGTCTTAGTAAATACACCATCAATGTCAGCGTCACTGATACAAGTCTTAGCAAATACACCACCATCAATGCCACCGATGCAAGTCTTAGCAAATACACCACCATCAATGTCAGTGTCACTGATGCAAGTCTTAGTAAATACACCATCAATGTCAGTGTCACTGATGCAAGTCTTAGTAAATACACCATCAATGTCAGTGTCACTGATGCAAGTCTTAGTAAATACACCATCAATGTCAGCGTCACTGATACAAGTCTTAGTAAATATTGCACCATCAACGTCAGTGGACAAGTGCAAGCCTGTAATTAATTTATTATCAGTGTCACCCCCCCCCCCCCCCCCGCACAGCCCTTAGTAACTCAAATTCTATAAGCGTCAGGGCAGTCAGTGCAGGCCTTAGCAATGACCGTAGCAATGTCCACGTGCTCATCTGTGAGGGTTGTAGCCTTTCGCAACAGAGTCATCATTAACGCAGGCACCTCTAAAGTGTCAGAAGCAGCTCATACCATGAGTGCACCAGAGGGATCCCTCCTGTAGAATATACCAACCGAGCTCAGCCACACAACCACAGTAAAGTGCATCTAACACACAGAATGGCAGCTCAGTCACTCAGCCTGGATAGTACATGTCCTTTTTCCAGATTTGGACTTTGTTGACTATATCCTATCAGGAAATCTCCTGTGCTGATGAAGGATCCCAGTTCCACTTGTGACCTCATGTTTTTTCCAGGCACATTCATTATCTGTGATATGAGTGTGGTGAAGCTCGGATTACCTGCTCTGGCCCACTCAGTACTCGAACACTCTGACGTCACCCGCCTGCTCTCAAAGCCCATTCAAAACCACTCTCTCGCCCAGGAGGCTGAAGAGCGCGCGCCCTTGCGAGCTCCCTGTGTTTTTCCACTCCCACGCCCGGTAGAATGTTCTTCCCTTTCAGTGATATCCCTACGGGAGCCCGGGCAGGCACACTTTCCACGAGCAGCGCTGCCCGAGCGATGAGCTTCAGTGGTTTGCGAGCGTTTTGGAGCCTTCGAGAGGCAGGGAAAAGAATGACCGTAAAGAACTTAATCCTGCGGCTGGATTTCCCTGGATCTAGTTCTCCATCAGTGCACTTTACAGTCGGGATTGTGTTTGCACTTTAAATAATTAAATTTGAATATTTTCATTGAATTTCTGATTGCAATCGTTAGTAATGCCACTGAGGAGTGTTCTCACGAGTAAATCGAAATCGGTTGATTTTTGTCTAGTTTTGAACTTGTATGAAATGTTGCCGCTGCCTCAACAATTATTGTGCATAAAATATAAGTCTTCTGATGTGCTAAAATTGAATATTTCAGACATTTACACTACAGGGCATATTCAGCCTGATTCATGAAGCAAAATAGCACCCGCAATGGCTGCGAAAATGCAATTGCGGGTGCAAAACACGGAATCGGCATTCAAGTACAAAATAGCGAATTCGCAAACACAGAATAGCGATTTAAATAGCGATTACGCTATAATAGTCGCAGACTCCGGGTAGTCGAGCATTAGCGATAGGGAAATAGCGACCAACCACGGAATCTGCGAAATGAATAGCGAAACGCAATATTGTCTCAATCGGCATTCATGAAAAAAATACAATAGCGAAAAAGCGCAAATTCGCACGTTTGCGCGGCGCAATTTAAGGACAACTCAAAGCAGGTGGTAACCATAAAAGCCATGATTAAGTAAAATTTGAAAAACTGTTGGCCAATCACCAACAGGTCCAGGCCTGACCAATCACACATAAGGACATTCAGCAGCAGCATTAGGCGTTCCACAATGCCAGGGATGTACATGGTGGTGAGGCGGCAAAGGCTACAGCGAGCAGCACGGAGGAGACGCATGAGGCAGGAAAGGATTTACCGGCAGCGGGTCACCTTGCTGGGCCAAACCAGAGAACAGATTTATGCTAAATACAGGCTGAATGGGGAAATGATCACCTGGCTGATACAAGAACTCGACCCCATCATGCAGCACCCAACAAGGCGAAACAATTCTGTGCCCACACATGTGCAGGTATTGTGCAGCCTGCACCTCCTGGCCTCCGGCAGTTTCCAGGGCATAGTAGCCGCTGCTGGGGGGATATCCCAGCCCACCATGTCACGCTGCCTCCACACTTTTGTTGACGCCATGCTCAGCCAGCTCCACCGCCACATCACATTTCCCACGAGCCAACAGGATTTGGACCTGACAAAACTACAATTTTACAATGTCGCCCATTTTCCCCATGTCCTCGGCTGCATAGACTGTACCCACGTCGCCATCTGCCCACCAGCTGCCACGGAGTATATGTACCGCAACAGGAAGTCCTACCACTCCCTCAACATACAGATGGTCTGCAATGCCAAGACCATCATCACTGACATTGTGGCCCAGTACCCAGGGAGTACCCATGACTCCTTTATCTTCAGGCACAGCGGACTCCACACACGACTGCTCAGGGGAGAGTTTGGGGAAGGACACCTACTTGGTAAGTACACTTTGTCGACAATGTCACATTGCTATGAAGTAACTGCGCTGCACAGGCAATCAACATCTGCTCCTCTCATTCAGGTGACAGTGGCTACGCCCTACGGGAATACCTCCTGACCCCTTACCTCAACCCTGCCACACCTCAGCAACGGCGCTACAATGTTGCGCACATCCGGACAAGGAACTGTATAGAAAGGACATTTGGCCTGCTCAAGAGCAGGTTCCGTATTCTGCACAAGACAGGTGGGGCGATGTATTACAGTCCTGCAGCGTGCTGCCGCATTGTGGCTGTCTGTGCAATGCTTCATAACATTGCAACCAAGCGCCGGATACCTGTTGACATCTCAGGCAGTGAATCTGAGGGGGACGACCGGCCACCAGCACATGCGCACCATGCACGCGGGGAGAACCCAGCTGAAGGCCACAGACGTCGCAACCACATCACAGCGAACAATTTCTAGCCCACCCTCTTCCCCCAACCCACATATCACAATTGCATGCAAAATGTAATGATTACACAAGGCTAATGTGTGCAGCAAAATAAATGTATTTGTTTCATTCACAAGAAAAAGGTTATGGTTTCAACTATTTACAAATTACAGTATTCCTGCATACTGCAGTGTGAAGAAGGTTCTTGGCAGGCTTAGCGTCAGCCTGTGGCAGTATCCCTCAGACAGTGTCAAAGGCGCCTCCGGCGCGTAATGCCCAGGCGCCTGTGAGGCTCATCCTCATCCTGGGCAGCTGTACCAGGCGTTGCCCTGGTGCTGCGCCTAGGTGGCGGGACCTGCATGGCAGATTGGCTGCTCACGCTGGAGGCACCCTCACTGGCATCGTCTCCCCCTACAGTGGCCGGTAGCACAGGTGTGTGAAGTGCCGTCACGGCGGTGGTTAGGTGCTCCAGGACCCGTGTTATGTCCTCGCAGCACTGGACCAGTTGGTGCTGCTGGGTGAGAGAGCGCCGCGACAACTGGGTGGTGGCATTTGCTGCCACATAATTCGACCTACTATAGGACGACAGCCGGCTCATTAGCTGGTGGTGGCGCCTGCTTGCTACACTGCGGTGCTTGATGAGCGCAGCAGTGTTATCCTCCATGGCTGCAGTCATGCGGCACATGGCCGCCGTCATGCGGTCCATCCTGTCTCCAACTCCCGCCACATTGCGGCCAATTTTGTGCAGCTGGAGCTGGATGGCTCCTTGCTGCTGCGACTTGCGCTGGTGGATTCTGAGCATGCGCCGCTCGACGCTCATACAGGCATGGAGATGCCCATTGCCCCTCCTGCTGATCGGCCGCTGTGTTGCCGCTGTCGCAGGCCCAGATCTCGTTGCACGAGCTGCAGGTGGTGTCGCAGCAGGTGTTGCTGGTGCGGCAGGAACTGGAGGCACATTGGTGGGGTGCCTGGCTCTGGCTGCCGGTGGGCCGGCAGATGCAGGAGCAGGTACGGTGGGGGGCCTGGCCTTGGCTGCGGGT
This sequence comes from Lissotriton helveticus, assembly GCF_964261635.1. Classification (NCBI taxonomy): domain Eukaryota; kingdom Metazoa; phylum Chordata; class Amphibia; order Caudata; family Salamandridae; genus Lissotriton; species Lissotriton helveticus. Next base: position 1,779,409,241 of record NC_136065.1, read on the forward strand.
GGTGCGGCAGATCCAGATGCAGCTACGGTGGGGGGCCTGGCCTTGGCTGCGGGTGGTGCGGCAGATCCAGATGCAGCTACGGTGGGGGGCCTGGCCTTGGCTGCCGGTGGGATGCTAGTTGCAGGGGCCACAACGGTGGGGGGCCTGGCTGCTGGTGTTGGTGCAGCGGCAGATGCAGGAGCAGGTATGGTGGGGGGCCTGGCTGCTGGTGTTGGTGCAGCGGCAGGGGCTGGTGCCTGGGTTTCGGGTTGTGAGTCCTCCTCCTGGGCCTCCTCATCAATCTGCAGCCTCTCGCTGTCACTGATATCTGCGCCACCTGTGAGGGTAAGTGGATACTCATTAGTTGCATGTGACTGTCAGACGTGCAGATGTTACATGCATGCTGGGTGACATTCCCTGGATGGCTGTGGATTTGCGTACTTTGGAACCTTTCTGGCTGCATTGTGGTACTACTACATTGTGGACATACTACATCTCCCACAATGCTTCAGGGCATTTCCTGATGCACAACATAGGCATGACTAAGGGCCAATGAGTGAGCCTATTTGGTCAGGGACGGTCATAGGGGACAGGGTCGCAGTCGCATGCCACTTACCTTGGGTGTCTTGGGTGGGGCGGGAGGAGTCCAGAGGGGTCACGCCAACGCACGCCTCCCTCTCCAAGGTGTTCTCAACCTGGTCCTCCAGGGGTGTGTTGGGTGGGACTGTCGGTCCGCCACCTCCAGTGCCCGATGCCTCACCAAGGCGCTCCGCCACCCTCTCCTTGGCACGACCTCGGAGGTCGTACCAGCGCTTCTTTAGCTCCTCCAAGGACCTATCGGCCACACCCACCGAGTTTACGCTGGAGGCTATTCCCAGCCAGATCCTCCGCTTGTCCTGCTCTGGGACCTTCCTGGAGTTGAGGCCGAACAGCCTGTCATGGTTGGCCACCACCCCTTCAATTAGTTTCTCGAGCTCCTGCTCTGAGAACTTGAGCTTGCGCTTTCGTCCTGCGCTGTTGCTGGGGCCAGGGACAGGTTCCTCAGACATGGCGGTCGCTATTTCAGGCGTTTCTGGAGTCGCTATCGCTGGTTAGGCGTCTGCTTTCCGACGTGCTCACTCGTAGGATAGCGTCACTGTGGTGTTTGGGGGTGGGAACTGCCTGCTTCCTGGATGTGATGTCATCACGGTGCTCGGAATGCGTCTTCCCGTTTTCCCGATCGCGCGAGAATGCGAGTCGCAATCCCGATCGCACGGGATTGCGAGTCGCAATCCCGATCGCACGGGATTGCGAGTCGCAATCCCGATCGCAGGTAGCCGGGAATAGCGATTTTTCTGCGTTTTTAGTTGGTCGCTAACGGCTTTAGCGCCCGCGTGCGAGTCGCTATTTTTTCCCCGAAAAGTACATGAATGCCGTTTTGCGTTTCCTCTATAGCGAGTCGCTATGAATCGCTATTAGGGACACGCAAAACGGCCCGTACATAAATCAGGCTGTTAGTTCCCTGAATCGCCTTGTTTCCTACCTCTTAAAGTGCTTGTAGTTTAAGAACATATAAGCTTGGGTTCACAAATTAAGTCTCCTGAATTGTATTATTCCTTTGAATGTGTTTAGACCCTTAAGTGACCCGTCTGCACTAAGCCATACATAAACAAGACATCCTTTCCCTCTATTTTTCAGTACAATATGTTCCCTCCTGCGCCCAGCCACACATAACAAGCTTTGGCAAAGCCAGGAGGTCTCGCCTATGGGAGCGCTATTCGCTTTGCTAATCGGGTGGGTGACAACGGGAGGGCGGATGGGGTTGGACAATGGGAGGGCGGATGGGGTGGATAATGGGAGGGCAGATGGGGTGGATAATGGGAGGGCGGATTGTTTGTGGACAACGTTAAAGAGGACATTAGGGAACCGGATGGTAAAAAAAAGTGATATGAAGCAGCGTGCAGTGGCCGCGTCATATCGATTTCTTTCCCTTATGGCGTTGGGGTGGAGGCAGGAAGGAAATGAGCAATAGGTTCACGAGTGGGTAGGAGGAGAATAAGCAACACGGCCATGGGTGGCAATGGAATAAGCAACATGGCCAGAGGGTGGGAGGGGAATAAGCAAAACGTCTGAGGGTGGGAGGAGAGGCGAAAAAGGCAACATGAGAAGTGGTGCGAGCGGAATAAGTAACACAGACGGGGTGGGAGGAGAATAAGCAAAATGTATTACCTGTAAATAAATCATAAGTTAGATCCTGTGTAGTCACATACCGTGGTCATCTAGTAATAAGTTATGGTAGACATTACAGTTCACACTGAACATATCAACATTTCGGCGGCTTTTGTGATTGCACAGTTAGATGGGAGAAGAGAAGACTGACAAATATTTTACCTAGAAGGAAATGATCTCCTGCTTTTTCTAGAAAATACTTTCAGTGCTTTGCCATCCAGCAAAGTCACTTCCTGTAGTGTGCATCCTGCTGGCTTTAGTGACACTTGAGATGTGCTCTGGCGACATAAGAGCCAGAAGCTGGGGCTATGAGGAATAAGCAAGCTGGACAGGGGGGGGGGGGGTTTGTGGGAGGGGATTCAGATGAAGCAATCAGTACTTTGTCTGTGCTCCTGTTGAAAGAAGAGGAAGTGAAACTGGCTTGCTCTGCCCAATTACAAGGCAGCAAATGAGAGGGATAGCGAGGCTCACAAATGGTAAGTAATGGGCGGGCTCCAAGCTCCTTGTAGAATCAATCAATCAATCAATCACAAAATTTGTATAGCGCGCTACTCACTCAGAGGGTCTCAAGGCACTTGGGGGGGGGTTCCGCTACTGCTCGAACAACCAGGTCTTGAGTTGCTTCCTGAAGGAGAGGTGGTCTTGGGTCAGGCGGAGGTGGATGGGGAGGGAGTTCCAGGTCTTGGCTGCCAGGTAGGAGAAGGATCTTCCTCCCATGGTGGCTCTTCGGATGCGAGGCACGGCGGCGAGGGCGTGGCTGGTCGATCGTAGCTGGCGGGTGGGGTGTAGAAGGTCAGGGGGTTGTTGAGGTACCTGGGGCCCAGGTTGTGGAGGGCCTTGTGAGCGTGGGTGAGGAGTCGGAACGTGATTCTCTTGTTGATGGGGAGCCAGTGCAGGTCTCTCAGGTTTCCGGAGATGTGGCTGTGTCGGGGGATGTCCAGGATGAGTCGTGCGGAGGCGTTCTGGATGCGTTGGAGTCTTTTCTGTATTTTGGCTGAGGTTCCGGTGTAGAGGGTGTTTCCGTAGTCCAGTCGGCTGGTGACGAGTGCTTGGGTGACCGTCTTCCTGGTTTCGGTGGGGATCCAACGGAAGGTCTTTCGGAGCATGCGTAGGATGTTGAAACATGATGATGAGACGGCGTTGACTTGTCTGGTCATCGAGAGGGAGGAGTCCAGGATGAAGCCCTGCGTGGTCCGTAGGTTTGGGTGCGCTGCCCAGGGCAGGGGGCCACCAGGAGTCGTCCCAGGCTGAGGGTGATGATCCAAGGATGAGGACTTCCGTCTTGTCTGAGTTCAGTTTCAGGCGGCTGTTCGACATACACTCGGCTACGTCTTTCATCCCTTCGTGTAGGTTGGTTCTGGCGGTGGCTGGGTCGTTGGTGAGGGAGAGGATCAGCTGGGTGTCGTCGGCGTAGGAGATGATGTTGAGGTTGTGTTGGCGTGCGATGGCTGCGAGGGGGCTCATGTAGACGTTGAAGAGGGTGGGGCTGAGTGATGATCCTTGTGGTACGCCGCAGATGACTTTGGTGGCCTCGGATCTGAACGGGGGGAGGCGGACTCTCTGGGTTCTTCCGACGAGGAACGAGATGATCCACTCTAGTGCCTTCTCTTGGATTCCGATGTTGCTGAGACGCTGCACTAGGGTGCGATGGCAGACAGTGTCGAACGCTGCAGCAAGGTCCAGGAGGATGAGGGCCGCTGTTTCCCCGTTGTCGAGCAGGGCGCGGATGTCGTCAGTGGCTGCGATGAGGGCGGTCTCGGTGCTGTGGTTGGCCCGGAAGCCGGACTGCGAGTGGTCGAGGGATCCGTTTGTCTCGAGGAAGGCATCAAGCTGTCTGTTGACGGTCTTCTCGATGACTTTGGCTGGAAAAGGGAGGAGCGAGATGGGGCGGTAGTTCTTGAGGTCGGTGGGGTCTGCTGATGGTTTCTTCAGGAGGGCGCTGAGTTCGGCATGCTTCCAGCTCTCCGGGTAGGTTGCTGTGTCGAAGGAGCAGTTGATGATGTCCCGGAGTTGGGGTGCGATGACGGAGTCGGCCTTGTTGAAGACGTGGTGGGGGCATGGGTTGGTTGGAGATCCGGAGTGGATGGTGTTCATCGTGTGGATGGTGTCTTCGGTGCTGATCGGGGTCCAGGCGCGGAGGGTGGTGGTGGGGGGCGTCAGTTCGGTGGTTGGGTGCGTGGTCTGGGCACCGAAGCTGTTGTGTATGTCGGCGATCTTGCTGTGGAAGAACGAGGCGAGTGAGTCGCAGAGGTTTTGTGAGGGAGTGATGTCGTTGTTTGCGGCGCTGGCGTTGGAGAGCTCTTTGACGATGCTGAAGAGTTCCTTGCTGTTGTGTGCGTTGTTGTCTAGTCGTTCCTTGAATGCTGTCTTCTTGGTGGTGCGGATCAGCTGGTGGTGTTTGCGGGAGGCGTGCTTGTGGGTCGTCATGTTGTCTGTAGTCGGGTCTTTGCGCCAGGCTTTCTAGAGGATGCGGCAGTTCTTCTTGGAGGTCTTGAGGTCGTCGTTGAACCAGGAGGCTTTCTTGCTGCCGGGCCTGCTGGGATGGTTTTTCAGAGGTGCGAGGTTGTCGGCGCAGTTGGTGATCCACTGTGTCAGGTTGTTGGCTGCTTGGTTGGGGTCCGTTGAGCAGGCGGGAGGGTTCTGGCTCAGGGATGTGGTGAGCTGTTTGGTGGTGATCTTGTTCCAGCTCCTGCGGGGAGCCTGTTGCGGGTGGCGGTGGTTCGTGTTCCTTCTGAAGCTGAAGTGGACGCAGCTGTGGTCTGTCCAGTGGAGTCCGGTGGAGTGGCTGAAGGAGATGTACTTGCTGGAGGAGAAGACTGGATCCAGCGTGTGTCCGGCGTAGTGGGTGGGGGTGTTCACTAGTTGCTTGAGTCCTAGGTTGGCGAGGTTGTCCAGCAGGGCGGCGGTGTTGTTGTCGTTCTTGTTCTCCAGGTGGAAGTTGAGGTCCCCTAGGAGGATGTAGTCAGCGGAGGCAAGGGCGTGTGGGCTGATGAGGTCTGCGATGTTGTCGCTGAATTGTGTGCGAGGTCCTGGGGGTCTGTAGATGAGGGTGCCTGTGAGGGTGGTCTTGGGGTCGGTGTGTATTTGGAAGTGGAGATGTTCGGCGGCTGTGAGGGTGTCGTCGGAGTTGGTCGTGATGCGGATGGTGTTCTTGTGGACGATGGCGATGCCTCCTCCTGTCTGGTTGACGCGGTCCCTCCTGGTGATCTTGTATCCGTCCGGGATGGCGATGGCGATGTCGGGCGCTGAGGAGGCGTTCATCCATGTTTCTGTGAGGAAGGCGACGTCTGGAGATGTGGTGTCGAGCAGGTTCCAGAGTTCCACGGCATGTCTGTGGACGGAGCGGGTGTTGAGCAGGATGCACTTCAGGTGATTGCTGCTGGTGCTCGGCTTGAGGGTGCAGTACAGGTCCGAATGCAGGAGAATTTGCAGGATTGGCAGGTGAAGGGTCCGTGGGTGCGTCTTGGAATTGCTCCGTAGCAGGCGGGATCCGGCCGGTGTTGAGTGCGTTGAGGGTGGCGGCGTCGTAAGTCCGGCGGGTGGGCTGGCATCTGCGGGGGCCAGGGGGTCCGGTGCTGGGCGCGTCCAGGCGCGGAAGGGCGTAGACGGGCTTGCCTTTGGCGTGCCTTCGGCGCACCATTGGCGCGCCCGCTGTGCGTGCGCGCGGACTCTGCCATAAATGGAGAGTGGAGGGGGCGGAGCGAGGGAGGAGCAGCTGGGAGGTGGGAGCGGGGTGGCGAATGGGAGAGGGCCCAGATGACGAGGGGGCGGTGCCGCGGGGAGGGCAGCGGGGTGGAGCGGCGGCTGAAGCGCTGGGGGCTAGGGGCTAGGGTACACCCAGGCAGGGGGCCAAACAGCGGGCAAACAGGCGGCGAAAAACACACACAGTGCAGGGAGATGAGCGCGGCCAATCAGGGGCACAGAGGGCAATCAGGCAGCGCACACAATGCAGGCAGACGAGCTCTGGCCGTCAGGGGCACAGAGGACAATCAGGCAAGGCACACACAATGCAGGCAGAAGAGCGCGGGCACTCAGGGGCACAGTGAAGGCAAGGCAGAAGCGTCGCAGACAACGCACGGAGAAGGTCGCAGTCAGGGGCTCAGTGGAGGCAGGCGGCTGCGAGCAGGTGGTGGTGGCAGGTGGGCCGGGTGACCTCGGGAGGAGCCACGCGGCGGGTTGAGCGGCCGGCACTGACGAGGTCAGGCTGGTCACAGCTCCCCGTCGCCTGGCCCAGTCCTTAAGTGCCCAGTGGGAGGGAGGAGCAGCTGGGAGGTGGGAGCGGGGTGGCGAATGGGAGAGGGCCCAGATGATGAGGGGGCGGTGCCGCAGGGGGGGGCAGCGGGGTGGAGCGGCGGCTGAAGCGCTGGGGGCTAGGGTACACCCAGGCAGGGGGCCAAACAGCGGGCAAACAGGCGGAGAAAAACGCACACAGTGCAGGGAGATGAGCGCGGCCAATCAGGGGCACAGAGGGCAATCAGGCAGCGCACACAATGCAGGCAGACGAGCGCTGGCCGTCAGGGGCACAGAGGACAATCAGGCAAGGCACACACAATGCAGACAGAAGAGCGCGGGCACTCAGGGGCACAGTGAAGGCAAGGCGGCAGCGTCGCAGACAATGCACGGAGAAGGATGCAGTCATGGGCACAGTGGAGGCAGGCGGCTGCGAGCAGGTGGTGGCGGCAGGGGGGCCGGGTGACCTCGGGAGGAGCCACGCGGCGGGTTGAGCGGCCGGCACTGATGAGGTCAGGCTGGTCACCTGAACACAATGTCTCTTGCAGACGAGAGCACACGTGGAAGTACATGCACTGAAGCAGGAAGTACATGCACTGAAGCAGGCGAGAGCTAACAAGGCACACACTACTTTAGCAATGCAGTTAGTCACTCATTCAGTCACTCACATGCCTAATCTCAGATTCTGTTAGCCTAGCAGAGAATGATTTAAAAAAATCAGGCATTGCAGTTACTTTTGTCCCTTAGGGCCATGCGCGGCCCTCTTTGAACATATAGTGGCAAGTGCAGCTAAGGAAGAGATGGTGAAAGTCATAGCATATGGGAATAGCTGCTGGTCAAGGCATGGAAGTTACAGGATGATCTGCCTGAAGCTTACTCCCATTTGAATGTTAGCCTAGTCTAGGGTAATGAGATTTTGGAAAATAAAAAACATTCCAAAAATTACAATTTTGCATCCAAAGAGAGAACGTTACAAAAACAATAAAAGTAGGACTACAGTTTTACCCCAAAAGAAGGAACATTCCGAAAACATAGAAGTAGAATTACAAATTTGCCACAGAATGACTTGTCAGTGGTCACCAACATAGAAAGGACAAACAAGGAGGCACTAAAAGTAATTTGATGCAACTTCTACACAGTATTATCAGTTGTGTTAATTAACTCGCTCTCCTATGAGGGCTGCTAACTAATTCTGCACTGGAAAGACATGAAAACTTGCCTCCCTCTATATTCAGTTCACCCTCTCTGAAAACGGAGAATTTGTGGACACAAATGTTTAAAAATCTGGACCATCTCAGCAAATTTGTGAAGCTTGGTAACTCTAATTTAGTCCAATGTCAACTTACATAAAGAACTTGCCAGTTTGTGGAATTTCCTTTCGAAGTCGGTAGCAATGATTCATGGATAGAGTGTCGCTTTCCCCCGGCATAACACTAGACATACAACATACATGTCAACGTTTGAAGGGAAAAAGAGTGGAAGATATTTTTAAAACGATCTGGAGGATTTATTTGACCCATTGCCTTGCATTAAAGATGAGGCAACTTCAGGTGGGAGAATGCTAAATTGAAGTCATTTTTTTACTTTAAAAATCAGAACTCCCCGCCTCATTCAGGTCTGTTGGCATGTATGATACAATGCTTATTTAGCACAATTTTCTCTCTAATAGAGTGTTGGACCTGCGATGGGCAAGCCCAGCACAAAGGGGGTAGCTTGGCTCAAGTGACAAGGCAAGTGAAGGCTGTAGTGTTAAGCCGGCTTTGACCCAATAAAAACTCCTTGTACATCCACACCAAAAAGAAGGATACCACACCACTGCTGTAGAAAAATACGATTCCTTTATATAAAAGTTCTTTGTTGTAAATAGGGTTGACTGGGAAAGCAGTGCACATACACATTTCTTTTGGTCATACAGTTCCGGTAATAAATAGTATTAATAAATAGAATAACTTCGGGAATGAGTTTCACAATAAATATCAGAATAAATATCAGAATAAATATCAGAATAAATATCAGAATAAATATTGGTTCATTTAAATAAACAACCACATGTTCATTCTGGTATCGCTGCCACCAATTAAATACTTTAGGATCATCACATTTGCAATACGTTTCAAATGGGAAAGATAACTCTTACAGTTTATGTTGTTTTCAATGACCATGTATACGGCTTCTCTGAGCACAAAATAAGGTTTGGGACTCTTTAATGATCATTCAGGGCGTATGCGCGTATATCTAAAAGGCAAGGAAACACAGTAAATACATCATTTGCACTCAGCGGTCACCAGGATAGGATCTCTGCTTTTGCCGGTGAAGTCTATGCGCGCCTATGGGCTTTAGCACCACTAGAACACAGGCGGCACCAGTTCAAAGTCTTTAGACTGACGAACGGGCTGCCGGAGAGGTCACACAACCTTCGCGCACAGTCAAATGAATGCCGGTTCACAGTTCCTTGACAACGCTGCATTCACTATGAAGAAACGGGCCCACCTCACATCGGCTGCAATCGGAATATGATTCAGTCGGGCACAGCACTTCTCTCGTCAGCGACGGGGTTCTCAGGGGCTCCACGGACCTCCCTCCGACTTCCGCATACAGGGTGGTTCCCGCCCACAGCTACAGCTCCCGGGTCACTGGGGAGTGGCAGAGACGCTAGTCCCGCCCAACGAAGGCCGGCCTTTCCCCGCCCCGGCGCACCACCTCACCTTCAATCTGCGCAGGAAGCGCTCTATGCTGGTGGGGCTCGGAGACGTCCGAGCTCCCCTCTAGAGGAACCTGTCACGAAGGGGGGCACAGCTGACGATCGCGGCGAACTTGCTCTCGCCTCGCGACTCGATAACTCGATCACAGTTCACCACCGGGGGGGCGGGGAGGCACACGAATCTGGCCACAGTCTTTGGGGGCAATGAGGTACTCGCTGGGCAGGCGCTGTAGGCGCTAGGTCACTTCTCACGCAGCTGACTGGAACGCCAGTCAGACACAACGCCAGCAACCCTTTGCTGCTCTACTGCCTGCGCTACCAGCCACCTCAGGGGTCCACAGGGCAGGTGTCAATCTGGTGTCAAGTCTGGAATCTCTTCTCCTTCTTGATCTTGATCTTGATCTAATCCAAATCTCATCTAATCTAAAATGGCCGCCAGGGACTGGGCCTTATATAGCCAGTGCCCTGGGGTACTGGCACGAGCCAGAACGTTCTAGAACCTTCTCTGGCTGTGACAATGACATGGCACTCTTGAGGGGTATTTAGGACACTCACAGCCACCGTACTGGGGTTCTAGAGCAGCCATTTTGTGTACCTGAGGAAAATAAAGGAATTCCTGTCAGAAATGCGCGCCAAACAAAGGGCGCCAAAACCTCAAAAGGCCAGGGTTCATGAAGGCTCCAATGGGAGTCACTTCACATGAGGAAAAAGGGTGTCCACCATTTTAGGTCCATTTATACAGGTTGACAACCCCAGTTTGTAATGCCACAGGTTTGGGCCAGGCGCCTTGTAAATAGGTGCCACAAACCTTGTGAGCAACTGGGCGTCAAGGAACATCTAACCCCATGAAACAACACATAAAAAGTCCTGGTAGACAAAGAAAAGCGACAAATTTTGGGAGGTACAGGGGAACAAAAGAAATCATAGTGGTGAGGGGACTCTCAGAAGCAGACGGGTCTAACACGTGTCCCCCCCAGCTGAAAGTGGGGAGAGCTACCCAACCCCTTGGGAGTCCTCAACACTAAGGCGGACATACCTGGAGAGACCGTCTGCATTGGCGTGGTCAACTCCGGGCCGGTGTTCCACCCGAAAGTCCATTCCCTGTAGGGAGATAGACCACCTCAACAGTTTGGGATTTTCCCCCTTCATTTGCATGAGCCAACGAAGGGGTCGGTGGTCTGTCTGAACAAGGAAGTGTGAACCAAACAAATATGGTCGCAGCTTCTTCAGTTCCCAGACCACCGCAAAGGCTTCCCGCTCGATGGTACTCCACCTCTGTTCCCGGGGAAGCAGTCTTCGTGACAGAAAGACCACGGGTTGATCCAGACCCCCTTCATTGAGTTGCGATAGCACCGCCCCAATGCCAATGTCGGATGCATCTGTCTGGACAATGAACTCTTTTGAAAAATCTGGAGCCTTCAGGTTCGTCCCTGTTTTCCCACTGGCTTGGCATGACACGCACAACCGACAGTATGTGTCGGACGCCACCCTCATTCGAGGCCAATAAAAGTGGGGGACAAGCCGGGCAAAGGTCTTGTCCTGACCCAAGTGTCCTGCCAAGGGAATCTCATGAGCCAACTCTAATAGGAAGGCTCGGTAACACTGTGGGACTACCAGGGCCCGTGACAATCCGTGCACTGGCGCCCTGGGTTCACTGTAGAGGACACCATCCTCCCAGTAAACACGATAGTTCCCAGACTCGTTACCTGCTGCCTGGGCTTCAGCCTGTTGCCTCAGACCCTCGAGGGTGGGACATTCCCTTTGTCCCTTGCTCAGTTCCTCCCTGGATGGTCCTCCCTCCACTCGCCACTCAGCGGGGATAGGCAAGTCCTCCAACGGAACCATGTCCTCCTCCGCGGACTCCGGGTCCACCTCCACAGGTGGCCTATCCGTCTCACGGGGCATGGACATCGAGGCAGGCTCCTCCTGTCCTCGAGATGTTCCCTCATCAGCAGCTGGGTGGGCCATTGTTCCAGGCTCCAACCCACGCGACTTCTCCTCCCGAGCAGCCGCAGACCTGGTACTCACACAGGCCCAATCAGGTGTACCCAGCATCTCAGTATGAGTCCGGTATTCCACCTCCTTCCAAGCATTGTGCTCCATATCATTACCCAGCAGACAATCGACTGGCACGGCGGGGCTTACGGCAACTCGAAGTGAACCTGCAACCCCTCCCCACTCAAAGGGAACCTCGGCAACAGGATAGTGGCCCATTCTGCCGTCAGCCATCGCGGCTGGATGAAGTACGCCTGGAATCACCTGCTCTGAGGACACCAGATGACTCCTTACCATAGTCATACTGGTTCCTGTATCTCTCAGAGCTTCCCCTCTATGGCCATTGATGGTGACCCATTGCACATACTTGGTAGTAGTTGAGGGCACCTGGATCTTTGGAACTATCTCCCGATCACCCAGGGACACTAAGGTGACACCCGCCCACTCCCTCCCCTTAACTAAGGGCATCTCCTCCCCGAGCGCTACACTAGCGACTCCCGGGGCCTTTCCTCCAGTGGGAGGGGGTGGTCTCTTTGGGTATTTCACGTCTCCCTTATAATGTCCAATACCACCGCACTCATAGCAATGGATAACCCTTGGCTGCTGACTCTGGCCAGGATTAGGGTTCTCCTGCGGGTTAGCCTTAGAAGTGGAGAAGAAACGTTTCCCCTTAAAGGTATTTTGGGGGGCTTTGGAGAACTCCTGCTTCTTGTTATCTCCCCCCTCTTTCTTCTGGGGAGCGCCCTGTCCGGACTTCTGAGAATCTCCTCCCGTCCCCTTCGTGGACACTCGGGTACTTGCCCAAATGTCCGCCTCCTCAGCAAGCTTACGGGGGCAAGTAAGTTTGCTGTCTACCAGGTGTTGCCTCAGCTCGGGAAGACATTTCTCGAGTAGATGTTCCTTGAGTATTAGGTCGTACAACCCTCGATAGTCCTCCACCTCATTGCCTTGGACCCACCCATCCAGGGCTTTCTTGGCAAAAGCCAGGAAGTCAACCCAATTCTGTGAGCTCAGTTTGTGGCTGCCCCTAAACCTTTGCCGGTATTTCTCGGGGGTCAACCCAAACTTCCTGATGAGCGCCACCTTCATGGCGGGGTAATTAACCTGTTCCTCCCGGTCTAGGGCCAATAGGGCATCCCTACCTGTCGGAGGCATGTACCGGTATAATCCACCACCCCAATGCTTCTCATGGATCCCATAGGCTCTTAAGGAGACCTCATAGGCTGCCAGCCACTTGGCTATGTCGTCTCCAGCGGTATAACTGGCGACTACGTCCTTGGGTAAATGAGGCCTGGGCTCCCTGGCAAATTCCTTTGACTCGACACCCTTCGGAGTGATGTTAGGGGCCTGGAATTCGAGTTCTCATAGCTTGAACTCGTGTTCCATCCTTTTCCTTTCCATCTCCAGCTTGGACTCATGTTCCAACCTCCTCCCCTCCCTCCTTTCTTCCAACTCCATTTTTGCTATTTCCCACCTTAACAGTCTTTCCTCTCTCCTGTCAGCTAACTCGGTTTCTGACAACCCTCTCGATGACACACTGCTGCCCTCCCGTGAGGTTGCCTTGGGGCTGATTGACATCTCACCCACCCCCGGGGGACATTCCGCAGTCCTATCAATGACAGTACCTCTGTCCGATTCCTCCTCCTCCACCGTTCCCTCCGGGTGTGCTTCCACCCATGTACGGAGCTCCTCTCTTTTGGCCCCTCGCCTGACAAACACTCCCCTCTCCTGACAGAAATCCTTGAGCTGTGCCACAGTATAGGTCTCCAGCTCTGACATTTCGAATTCCATCTTGTCAGTGAAAAGTGTGGACAACCACCCCGAAGTAGGTGACCAGGATAAGAACTTTGAGGGTCACTTCCACCCACCTCCAGGAAAGAATTTGGAAAAAGCAAAACGTTGAATTTGAGGGCCGCTAGGAGAAAACTCCGGGTGTGTACCTGTGGTGCACACTGAATTATTATGGGGTACAAAACAAGCACGGCTCGCAATCCCACCCGCTGAGCCCCAATTTTATGTTGGACCTGCGATGCGCAAGCCCAGCACAAAGGGGGTAGCTTGGCTCAAGTGACAAGGCAAGTGAAGGCTGTAGTGTTAAGCCGGCTTTGATCCAATAAAAACTCCTTGTACATCCACACCAAAAAGAAGGACACCACACCACTGCTGTAGAAAAATACGATTCCTTTATATAAAAGTTCTTTGTTGTAAATAGGGTTGACTGGGAAAGCACATACACATTTCTTTTGGTCATACAGTTCCGGTAATAAATAGTATTAATAAATAGAATAACTTCGGGAATGAGTTTCACAATAAATATCAGAATAAATATCAGAATAAATATCAGAATAAATATCAGAATAAATATTGGTTCATTTAAATAAACAACCACATGTTTCTTCTGGTATCGCTGCCACCAATTAAATACTTTAGGATCATCACATTTGCAATACGTTTCAAATGGGAAAGATAACTCTTACAGTTTATGTTGTTTTCAATGACCATGTATACGGCTTCTCTGAGCACAAAATAAGGTTTGGGACTCATTAATGATCATTCAGGGCGTATGCGCGTATATCTAAAAGGCAAGGAAACACAGTAAATACATCATTTGCACTCGGCGGTCACCAGGAAAGGATCTCTGCTTTTGCCGGTGAAGTCTATGCACGCCTATGGGCTTTAGCACCACTAGAACACAGGCGGCACCAGTCCAAAGTCTTTAGACTGACGAACGGGCTGCCGGAGAGGTCACACAACCTTCGCGCACAGTCAAATGAATGCCGGTTCACAGTTCCTTCACAACGATGCATTCACTATGAAGAAACGGGCCCACCTCACATCGGCTGCAATCGGAATACGATTCAGTCGGGCACAGCACTTCTCTCGTCAGCGACGGGGTTCTCAGGGGCTCCACGGACCTCCCTCCGACTTCCGCATACAGGATGGTTCCCGCCCACAGCTACAGCTCCCGGGTCACTGGGGAGTGGCAGAGACGCTAGTCCCGCCCAACAAAGGCCGGCCTTTCCCCGCCCCGGCGCACCACCTCACCTTCAATCTGCGCAGGAAGCGCTCTACGCTGGTGGGGCTCGGAGACGTCCGAGCTCCCCTCTAGAGGCACCTGTCACGAAGGGGGGCACAGCTGACGATCGCGGTCGCGGCGAACTTGCTCTCGCCTCGCGACTCGATAACTCGATCACAGTTCACCACCGGGAGGGGGGGGGGGGCGGGGAGGCACACGAATCTGGCCACAGTCTTTGAGGGCAATGAGGTACTCGCTGGGCAGGCGCTGTAGGCGCTAGGTCACTTCTCACGCAGCTGACTGGAACGCCAGTCAGACACAACGCCAGCAACCTTTGCTGCTCTACTGCCTCCGCTACCAGCCACCTCAGGGGTCAACAGGGCAGGTGTCAATCTGGTGTCAAGTCTGGAATCCCTTCTCCTTCTTGATCTTGATCTTGATCTAATCCAAATCTCATCTAATCTAAAATGGCCGCCAGGGACTGGGCCTTATATAGCCAGTGCCCTGGGGTACTGGCACGAGCCAGAAGGTTCTAGAACCTTCTCTGGCTGTGACAATGACATGGCACTCTTGAGGGGTATTTAGGACACTCACAGCCACCGTACTGGGGTTCTAGAGCAGCCATTTTGTGTACATGAGGAAAATAAAGGAATTCCTGTCAGAAATGCGCGCCAAACAAAGGGCGCCAAAACCTCAAAAGGCCAGGGTTCATGAAGGCTCCAATGGGAGTCACTTTACATGAGGAAAAAGGGTGTCCACCATTTTAGGTCCATTTATACAGGTTGACAACCCCAGTTTGTAATGCCACAGGTTTTGGCCAGGCGCCTTGTAAATAGGTGCCACAAACCTTGTGAGCAACTGGGCGTCAAGAAACATCTAACCCCATGAAACAACACATAAAAAGTCCTGGTAGACAAAGAAAAGCGACAAATTTTGGGAGGTACAGGGGAACAAAAGAAATCATAGTGGTGAGGGGACTCTCAGAAGCAGACGGGTCTAACATAGAGAATTTCTCATAGCATGCAACTGCTGACTATAGGTCACAGGGGCAGTACTATCATTGACAAACGAGAACACGAGAAAGTCTGGTGACCCCTAATTGATGGCCAGGGTGTTGATTTCTTGTTTGAAACAGGAAACCAGACCTCCTCCAAACAGTACATTTACAATGTGGGGCTCTGCGCTATCTCTTGCCTCATTGTGCAGGTCTTGCTCCTGGGGATCAACGGTCGCTGTATTAAGCCTGTGGTATATGAGTGGCTGAATGCAGTATGAAGTTGACACGGTAGTGAGGGACATTTAGCGTGGGTTGTGTGTGAATTTATCATAAAGAATAGGGATCCCTTTCTCACATTTTCTAGCTATACTTCTACTGTCTTGTTCTCATCTCTCCGCTTTCATATATTCCATAGATCTAGGGATTCCCAGAGAAGACCAATAAAAATACATCTTGTAAACAGAATTTTCAAAAAGATTCCAAGAAACCAATCCCATTCATTATTTCACTAAAGTTCCTGACACCTGCGAGGGATGCGGCAGACCTGCTAACTCAACCATGTGTCACACTATAGCTGCTCTCTTTACACTGTCACCTGGTGAAGAGCCTAAATGACCAGGTGGCAGGGAAGACAAGCCTGGTTTTTAGGAGGTTTTAAACAGTCTATGTCTATTAAACTGTTTGAAAACACCCAGATAATTGGAAGCAGCCCAATTAGCTTCTGTTTTGGGGGGAGGCGAGGGGGCTGATGAGCAGAGGGACATAAGTGCCTTTCAGGTAGTTCTTTGAATCAGAAAAGTCCCCATCCCCTCCTCACACAATAGTTTTTAGATCGAGCCCAGGCAGCACTTGCGCTGTCTCTCTAGACAAGTTGTATGCACATTGTGTGCTTACAGCCCGCCTATAGCTTTTTATTTGTGACTTTGATTGTCCTTCAAAAAGACTTGCTTGTTGTAGTTAGCAGACTGCAGTATCTATTCAGATCTAACACAAGCTAAGAAAATGTGCTTCATTATGAATAAATGTATAAAGACAGAGCCACCCAGTAATCCCGTGAGGACTGGGTATAATCAATAACAAATAAACAATTGTCCTCAAAGGAATCGTTTTAACCAATTTCAATGATTAGTATTGTCACAGAAAGTGATCAATCATTTAACTGAAAGCAAGGTAAATACAGTTTTTTATACTGTTTATTATTTTTCAAAAGAATTATTCATACGAATATCATATCAAAAATCAGTTTCTCAAACATTCAAATCTGGCAACATAATACTACTATAAATCATTAATTTTCAGTAGTATACAACACCTTCTGCTCTCTACATGGATGAACTGAAATACTGTGTACAATAAAGTATATCACAGTCATATAATTTTTTATAACATCAAATGATATTAATAAAAGCAGAGCGGCGTCAGGCGTCGACGTTTCGGTCCTTCTCGGTTACTAAGTCCATAGGACCATCCTCAGGACCAGTTGCACAGAATATATGACTAACCACCAGCCGGTGGACGTGAGGCCCCAAAGGCTGAAATATTTTTGTCTTTCGAATAAATTATTTGACTCACTCCTGTATGAAAATCGGGAGAGTTTGGGACCAACTCGATCTTTTCGATGTATTCTATAATCTCTTTGGTTCTAGAGCGTTCACGTCTCTCTTCCACATGCCTCAACGGTGACCGTAGAAGCCCTGGGAATCCACAAGGGCATATTGTCAAGCCCCTTATCGCCGCTTTAGCAGCAGTTTCCTGCCGCTAAAGCGTCGATAATGTTATCGGCGTTCCATGATAATATGGCCCAAAGGGCTCAAAAGCCCATTTTACGTGAGTTTCGTTATTTTCTCACTTTTTATTTAGTTATTGCTTGGTTGCCAGTACTCTTACCTTGCAGGGGAGCCTGTCGGACAAAAAGGGGTTGTTGGGCCCCAGTTTGTTTCTTTCTTTTGCCCCATTCGTTATTTACTCCCTGAGGCGTCAGCACTCATAGAATGACAATGGCCTATTTTAGCCCAGGTTTGGTTCTAGAGGGTGGGCAGGGTGGGCCAGGCCCCCCAAACATGAGCCTGGCCCACCCTTGGGCGTCGGATTGGCAAGTCGGGTCCAGGGCCCAAGGCTTGTTGTGAGCCCTTCGCCAACCCCCATCAGTGTTCGTGCTGGCTCTCCGGATCCGAACTTGAGAGGCTGCTGCAGCCTCTGCACAGCCCAGCACATATTATAGCGGCCCATTGTCACATATAGAATGACAATGGGCCAAACCCAGGAGGGACAGCATGTGGTGGGAGCTCCCGCCCTGGCCTTAGGGTATGATAGTGAGGCCTCACCAGGGGAGATGCTGCTACTGCGGGCCAGAGTTTCCTCTCCCCATGGAACAGGAAGTGATGGGGGCAATAAACAGGGTTCTGCTCCTCCCTCCCAGTGCTTAATTTGTAAAAAATTAAGTCCCGATGCTCAATATTTTTCTTAGGAGGTTGCACCCACTTCTTCCAGTTGTCCACCCAGCTATATTCCTGGCACCACTCAATTGTACTATTGTCGTAACCACTGTTTACATGGACAATGCAAAAGCATTCAAAATCGGTCCAGTGCCTGTGCTTTCGCAGCCTACCTCACTCAGTTCAATACGATGCCAGCCCCCTGATGCATTTATTTAATGGGGGGCGCAGACAACCTATATTAAGCAGGTCTGATGATGAATAGATTAGAGAGCAGGGCACAATTATTTAGTGATTGCCCAGCGCTGTGACAATAAGGCATGATAACATCACTAGGATGATAAACAATACACATTTATCATGCCTAAAAGGAGGTCAGTCTGTGGAGGCATGCCACACAGTCGCTCAGCTAGTTATATTTATTTTGAACCAGACGAAGGTGTATAATGATATCCAGAAAGGATTTGTAAAGATGTATACTCAACTCCCATTCACATAGGAGTCAGCAGATGATGATGGTAAATGGTCTGCAATTTTGGGGGTCGATAACATAGTCTTGAAAGATGCTATTTTAATGTCAAGGGAATCTTTAATTTCTGCCAATCTGCGTGTGCAATGTTACAAAACATTTTCTAATTTGTACTATACGCCGGCACGTATGTCTAAATGGAGAACAGGACTAAATGGTAAATGTTTTCGATGTGGGGGGATAATGCCGATATGTTGCATATTTTTAGGTTTTGTCCTGGCGTTGCAACTGCGTAGCAGTTGCTCCGCCCAGGCGAAATCTAATGTTATCTCTATAGTGGGGACTTGACACCGCCCCTTCTTCTATTGGCTAGCTCCATAAATGGAGGCTAGCCATTGGAAGAGATTGGCCGTCAATCACGTTTTCCAGAGAAAACGCGATTCGGGGGCGTTTCTGGGTCTTTTTTTAAGCCCCGCCCCTTGTTGCCATGTGTCCCGGGCCGCGCTGTGATTGGCTGCAGGCCCGGGACACCCCAGTGACGTAATTTCCCGGGCTGCGCTGTGATTGGCTGCCGGCCCGAGACACCCCGTGACGTCAGCCAATCACAGCACGGCCCGGGACCTGACTTGTTTTAACAGCCATAGGCTCCTGCTACAAAGGCGAGTGTCTTTCATCCACAGTGTGTCATGTTTCAGATGTCTTGAACCCGTGAGAGTCCTTTTGAGCACAGACAATGCTTTGTCATATATGCAGATCGTGGGGGCTCGTCCTGCAGATGTATGACCATAATAGAGATAGACGGGCCTTTTCTCCATATCATGCAGCCCGGGGGCTTGTCCTGCACACAGTGCCCTGTATAGGGGCGTTTTTCCTCCGTATAATAGTGCCTTGCCCTTCTTTTATGTTGGGCACCCTGCTCCAAGTGTGTAAATTAAAGTTTTGCTGCAGATGTGAATAGTGCCTTTGTCCCACGAGTGATTTTAGGGCGCCAGAGAGACTTTTCCTACAGATGCATTATTTTGTCCACATGCGTCATGTGTTCTGGGTGAACCGGGGTGTTGTTCACAGACACAGATTTTGCTGTGCCACACAAATTAAAAGGACGGATCTTACCTTGCATATATAGTGTCCTGTCGCAGTTGTGGACGGAGGCTTTTTCTACGTATTGTGACTGACCTGTCCGATTTGTAGGAAGGCTAGAAAATAGCTTTTCCTGTCACCTCCTTTGAATGCAGGGGGTTGACTTTTTCAGCTCATGCAGTGCTCAGTGAACGCGTTTAGTATATTTCTTGCTCGCACACACGTTGTTACAATATATTTCATACCTGACCAGTGTAAGAATTATAGACTCCAAAGCTGGGTACAAACATGTTGTACTATTAACAGTTTTTGTACACTGTCTTTACAGTCTGTTGGTTGTGATATTGTGTGTTTTCTAGGTCCTTAGTGCATTTTATTGAAAGGTGGAACATTGTGTTTTTGGTCTTTCAGTTGTTTCTGGTATTTACTCAGGGAAGAGGCAGTTTTGCCACTTCCTTTCTATTCAGGTAGTTCTTATTTTCCATGCACGACATGGCCGTTAAATGTCTACAACTATGTATATCTTTTCCTAGGGAATGAATGTGTCTATATATTTATGTGGTGACATTTATAAAGTGCGAACCTAGCAGGAAAGCAACGAGGCTGTAAACAAAGCCAGGGTTAGAGACTTTTTTTCTCTCTGATCACACAGTTTGCAGATTTTGGGCTCCCTCTTATCATCTGCTACAATTATTTCCATTTTGTGGTCCATTATCCTGTATTGCGTAACCATTTGACTGGTTACGTTGGTGGCCATGGTTAGTTAATCTCATGTGAGTGGTCTTCTTTCTAGGGCATGTGTTTGGTTAATTGGAGGTACTATTGTATGTGTGCTGTTTACCATGTTGTGCACTATTATAACCATTTTCACAGTTCAATATGTCGTATATAATGACATCACATCGCTTCATAGTGTGATGTTGACAGTGGTGCTGGCCTGTGGTTTGAGTTTGGTGCGGGGTGTGCAGGGAAGGTGTACATAATGCCATGTGAAATAACTTCTCTGGAAACAAACCTTTTTGTTTTTTTAGCAGCTAATAATTGGAGAGAGTGAGTCTGACAGATTTTATGTGAAATGACCTTTCCTGCAATTCCATACATATGGGTGGTGCTCTCAAAAACACCCAAAGCTTTAGCTCGAGACTGTGTCAGCTTTTGACTTGAATCAAACAATTGAATTTGCAACTTTTTCAGAAACCTACCAAAGTCTATTACAGAAGGGGTCGTGCATACTTCAGATGCCAGAACAGGAGTGTATGAGCTGGTTTTGACAAGGGATTCTGCCAAGGCTAATAACTATTTTTAGCGTTTGATCCCCTGTACAAGGACAACTCAGTTGCAAAGCAGTCATAGCTGTATGGGTTGTGCATTTTTTTCATTTAATGAGCAGCAATAGCATTTTGAAAAGGAACTCTGTATAGTAGAACAATTAGACAATTGGGTCAGCATTATTTTAATTGAGTCTTGGTACAAGGATCACCCAGTCACCTTCTTTGATGACCTTCCTCTACTGGGATAGAAAGTGATTTTCAGAAAGAGAGAATCATAAGAGAGGCAGGGTTTCATTACTTTTCACTTCTCATTCTTGAAGCACATGCAAATTATAGACCTGAATTTTTTTATCTTTCAAATGTGTAGTTGCATGCTCCAGGGAGCCCCTTTTTAACAACACAGCTCAGTACCATATCAACCTCTTACTCTTCTACCTTGCCATTCTCTTTCTTCTCTTTCAAACCAGTGTCTAAAAGAGGAAGTGACTCATCAGATCAATAAAGTCAAAGCCTCTGGGCCTCCGTGGTTGTCCAGCTGCAATCTGAATTTTAAACTTCCCATACCCAGCTAGATCTTGGAAAGAGAAATTACCAGATATGCGCAGGAATTAGCAGAGCAGAATCTCATCCAGAAGGACTGGCATTTGGGTTGCAGAGGAGCGTTTTGTCACCCTTGCAAAGGCTAACCAGTGGTTTGGATTCTCATCTCAAAGTTGCCTGTTATACAGTAAGCCACACCCTCCTTTTGAGCAGCCGCGAGGAATGTGTAGGGTTATTGTGGTCATGCCTTGAATGGACTCAAACGTTTCCTCACAACAATAGCCGACAGCGGTTGGGGGTTTTCTTTCATCATCCCACTAGGTAAAAGGAGAACTCCCATGAGGATTCCTCATTTCCCTGCTACTTTTTAACATCTACTTGCTTCCTCTTGCTTCAAGTATTACACCATGGGTACTCTTCAGAACATGTACAATGGCTGCCATAATTCAGTGAGCGAATTACTTGCAACACTGTATAAAAATTCAAAGTGAATTAATAATCAGTTGTGTTAGACGTAACAAAAGGGTGTTAGATTTAAGTGCAGACTGACCATGCATTCTGTTGTTTGCGGGGGATGAGCACATATATTTATGCTTTAATTATCGCGAGATATGAGTGACAGAGCTGGGTAAGGGAGGGAACACTGCCTTTCGGTCCATGCTGGTGAAAGTCTTGGCTCACACAATGCTTTTGAGTCAGTTTAGATGAAACTGGTCAGGATGAGAATAACCCTCAGCTCCGGGGAATCTCAGTGAAGGGATTTAAGGATGGAAAACGATCTACAGCAAGGCTGTGCACAAGACAATGTCAGCATTGTGAGCAGGTGTTGACAAATTGTAGTGATTCAGCCGAGTTGTAGTGGAGAAGGAGCTACGAGACTGTGGTTGGGCGAACTTAGCGAGATGTTTGGACGCAGTTCAGGCCCGAGCCTTGCACGGCTTTTGCTCACGCAGTTCAGTCGATTTCGAGCCAGGGAAACATGTGCGGAGACTGTACCGAGTAAACTGAATCTCCAGCTGCTGAGTTTCTTTTACTCAAGAAAAACAAAATGTGTGGCAATAAAAAGTTTTATAGCCCAAACGCCGCCCTTCCTTAATTTTGGAAGGGTTGTGAGTTGAAGATTTTCCTGTAGACATGCACATACGTGAAACGTGTTTTAGAGAATGAAAGGAGAGCGAGGGATCCTGCATGCACACATGCTGCCCTTTTGCACAGGGTTTTTGCTTGGGTGTAAGGCTCTTCATGCACACATGCTGTGCTTTGCCCTGGGTGTTGCTTTGTGGGATGGAGGGTATTCGGGGATATATATACCTTGTCAGATATGCTTTTTTTTGGACTGGGTATTGGTTTTCCGAACACATACACCAACCCCTACATACACATGATACACATCTAATAAGTGGTTCCAAAGTAGACCCTTATAAATTCGCTTGAACAGTGGTCTTCAAACTTCTTAATACTGTGTATATTAGGTTCACTCGGGTCCCCTAAAATGACCAAGCTATATGCTCACCTTTATTCCATAAAATGTTAAATACTGTAAGCGAGCTGAAGAATTACATTGAGGCTTGAGAGCACACCCTCTAGCAAATAAAAACAAAACTGATGTGCGCTGGTGCCTTTTAATTCACCAGAGTAAACGTGTATTTTAAAGCATATATGTTCATGATTTTTTCTCTTTTTTTTCTCACTATCATACCCAGCTTGCATAGCTCTAACTTTGTCAAAGGCGAAACC
Source organism: Lissotriton helveticus (assembly GCF_964261635.1). Lineage (NCBI taxonomy): Eukaryota > Metazoa > Chordata > Amphibia > Caudata > Salamandridae > Lissotriton > Lissotriton helveticus. The sequence goes on from NC_136065.1 coordinate 1,779,431,899, forward strand.
GTTGCATTGTAAATGCTTGTTTTCAGTTGTGGTCACTTGACAAATTTTATTGTTAGTATAAAACATTTTTAAGTAGAATTATTGGGATGCCGATTGTTATAACTTCTACAATTATGCGTTTGGGTTTGAGGCCTCAACTAAGAAAGGGCGCCCCCTTATTTAAACATCGATATTTGATTTTCATTTCCATGACTGTAGCGCAGTTGTGTATTGCGGTAGAATGGCTCCAACCTGATCCTCCATCTTTTGAACGTAGGAGGACAAAGATGTATAATTTATTTAATCTTGAGTTCAGTTTATATTCAGTTAAAGGGGTGAAGAAACGTAAAATTGGTAGTGGAATATGTTTTTTTTTGCTGAGCATATGCATGTTTGAAGTGATATAAATGTCTATACTAATTTTGTCGGGATTACTGTGGAACAATAATATATAAAAAAAATTTTTTTAAAAGGAGTCAGCAGAAGATTAACAGTGGGTGCTGTGAGACATGCTGGTTCACTCTGATACTGGTGTAATACATGCAGTGCAAGAAAGTCCGGCGCAGATAACATTTGTGTCCGCCACGTACATTCAACTATCTTTACATAGATAGGTGCATAAAACATGCAAAAATGTAGAAACGGTATTTGTGGCGTCCTTTTGTTTTACATTTTATGTTTTACTGGGCGCTTTCTCTACCACCTAAGAGCTAAAAGGTGCTATATGTGAGCACACATAATTTGCGCTCAGCTCCCAAGTGCTACCAAAACAGTTTTGCACATATTTGTTTTCTATCATCAGAGGCAGGTGACTGACAAAGGAAGAAAAGAGAGCCAAACAAGACTTTCGCACTAGTGCTAAAGCTGGCCCTGTCATGCCCTTTCTGTTTTTTGTTTATTTAATTAGCAGTCAGGTCATGAGTGTACAAAGACTGTTTGGTCGGCCCTCTGGGGCTGCCCAAACTAGTCATGCCCACTATGCCCTTCTCCATGCAGGCTGCATTGGCTGCAATGCAGCCTGCCTGGAGAACATGGCCTCCACATAAGCCCCTGGCTGGGCGGCGCCCTGACCAATCACAACACTGCTTGCAGCATTGTGATTGGCTTTGGGAAGGGAGCCTGGCTGCCTACTTCCTGTTCCTGCCGGAGGCAGTATACCAGGAGCCGAGAAGACGTGGGACTCGGCCGGCGAAAGGTAAGCTGCATTACATTTTTAAAAATATTATTAAATTAATCCTCCCACCGCGTGAGCCTGCCCCGCGTGAACCCCCTGCACCCTCCCCCTCCCTTCGCGCGTCATGCTGGCCGCGACTGCTGAAGTGGCCCACCCAAATGCACCCTTGGCCCACCCAAATAAAAATTCCTGGAGCCGGGCCTGTTTTAGCCTATCAGAAATGTGCTGCTGAAAAGAACAGCAGAAGAACCCGAACAAGTGCGCAAACTAACGAATAGAAGGACCCTAGCCCTAAAGCTGGTTTCTTGAACAGTTCTTCAGTAGTTAAGGCTAAAAACTAGACAAGCGCGACATTTTTATTACATGGTGGTAATCTCACATAATTCAGGAATTCCATGTTAGGCAAAACGTGCTACATTTTTGCCAGTCTGCATAATGGGAAATGTAATGTCATTTTTGCCCGCAGGAGACTGGTTTGAGTGAAAATAACAGAACCATAGCGAGAATTATGAGTTTTATACACATTATGCACAGGTGTTTGCGTATAAATCTGACGTAAATTGTGCTCTTGCTGATAGAAGTCACGAGACAGACTTGCTCAATGTATTGATTGGTCGGTTGCCTGAGTGAAAACTGTACTCATGGTTGCTTTTGTGTTCAAGGGTCACGTGAGATGCCTGCTCAGTTTATTAGCCACATCATTTCTCAAGTCACGTGGTGAACGTCGCCAGCTCGACACATACCGATGCAGGCAGCACACATCCAGTTTCACAGCTCCTGCATGGCATGTTCTACTCGAACACACCTCCTCCATTTCGCGAAAGCCTATACATAAAAAAACACAAAAAATCTGGATTTTTTTCATGCCTGTGTAAAACAAATTGACTAGTCCTTCCTTCCAGCAGAAAGCACACCGTGGGGTGAGGGCCAGAGACCAATTAGATAGCCTTGTCACATTTCATATCTTGTTTATAAATGAGAAGTGGCAATGGGAATGCAGAATCCTTCCAAAGGGACACACTCTAGATTTCTCACTTGTGAAACCCGCACAGTTACGTATGGGCTGAGCAGGGTCGTACAGCCATTTTGACCCCCCCCACCCCTCTCGACCTGGCCATGATCAGCCGTCCGTCAGCCTCATTATCAGACTCGTCCCTGATCTAAATACCTCAGCGGCTCTCTCGCTGGGCAGAGTTAAAGCAATTAATGATTTCATCCTTTAAAGTCAGGAAACTCGACGCAGATGATAATTGGCTTTTGCCCAAGATTAATGGTGAAAGGAAAGAGCCAGAGCGCCTTTGCGGCCCTGTGTACTCTCAGCGGCCATCGGCGAGACAGGACTGTGGAGAACTGCGGCTCTGGCACGTCATCGACTCTTCTGCTCCTGCCATTGGCCAAATCAGGGATTGGCACCAACTCGTCCCGCCAAATCAGGTGCCAGTACTAACTCGCTGTGTTGGCTCAACAAAGCCAAATCGTTGTGGGGCGCCGCTTTAAGTAGCATTCTGCAGCACCCATAGAAAGAGGAAAATGCCCTGAAGTAAGGGCTTTAAGTGGGAAGAAACAACTGGGGGGCCTCTCAAAGAGGTGTGGCCAATGTAATTAAGGGTGTGGCTTAAAACACCTAAACTAAAAATCTGGGCTTAGCATAGTGTGCCACCAGACTTGTATTTTGCTGTTTCTGTCATTGCATCCTGATTTATGATACAACAAGTAACATCATACCTAAAACAAGTCAGGACTATTTGCTTTGTCAAAGGTTGTTAGTTGCATATGATAAGTAAGCAGCAACTATGGCTTGTATATAATATTGAAAAGCTTCCACTTATTTATTTATTTTATTTTATTTATTTAAAGAGTTTTATATAGCGCTGGCTAGACCCGGAGGTATCAGAGCGCTTTACATGAGAATCAACCATGTAACATAAAAAGTTAAACAATTACACAATAAATCCCCCAAAAAGAATAGGCAATACAATAGGAGAGGGGAGAAAGGAGAGAGAGAGGTAGTAGAGGGGGCAGGGGAGGTGAGAAAGGGAGGGAATCTATGACATAATATCGACCACAAAAATATCGCAATACAAAAATATCGCAACAAAAATATCGAGGACAATAATATCGGGATCCTATCTTCATAAAGGTAAGTACAAAAATATTGAAAAAATATTATCGTAGTACAAAAATATCGAAATTTAAAATATCGTTTTTTTAAATGTATTAATAATAATGTAAAAATAATGTTAACATACATATAATTTAACAAATATTAATAAAAACATTAAAACATAATTAAAAAATTAAAAGTAATACATATACATTTAAAATAAATTAAAAATTTAATATGTATGTATGTATGTATAAGCTTTATTCGATTTTATCAAGAAAATCATAAAAGCATACAGGTACAATTTATGCACAAAAATTTAAGAAGCAATTTAAACAAATTTAGAAAATAGTTAAAACATTTCTCTAAAAATTTAAAATTTAAAATCTGTAAGCGATCATCAAACAAAGAGTCTCATTTTCCACTGATCAATACTGACATGTACTACTTAACACATTGAATTTCTAAATTTCATCACATACTTCAAAAAGCAAGAAACAGCAAAGATAATATCCGCATCTTCTAAAAGCAATAATTTCAAAAATGCAAGTTTACAAGTTCTTATCCCCCAGCGCTTAAGTAGTGGTAAAATAAATAGTTTCCTGGGGTTAATATACAGATTACAAAAGAACATGATATGAATATTGCTTTGTATTGAATGGTCATCACATGGACATATTAGTTTCAGCGAGGTCCAATCATTCTGTTTCGGTAGAGTGACCATGCGGAAGAAAATCCCTAGGCGCAGCCTAGTCAGGAGCATGCGAGGGTAGGGTGCTATTTCAATCCCAAGATACGATTGTAGGCCCTCAATAGGGGTGATTTGCTGATAACTTAGGATGGTACCTTTAAGTTTCTCCCTGTCCCATCTTGCACTTTCCAGATGTGTAATTAGTAATTTTTTAAGGGCCAGCCTAGTCATGCTTTGTAAACTCTCTGGATCATCATAAAATTCAGGGTGTCCAATGTTAAAGAACATCATTTGTACATGTCGCAGCCATTTGATTTTTGCTACACCATCCAGGCCCATGCAGTCTTTAATGAGGTTTCTATTCAAATTACACTCCTCGTTAGTCCAAATCTTATACCAAAGCAGACATGGTGATATTTTTATGATGTCACTAAGATATTTAACACCAGTCTCAATGTGGGTCATGAAAGTCGACGTGGTTTTTGATACACCCAGCAGATAACAAATGAAAATGTTCTCGCAGGTTTGTAAAGAGGACGCATTCTCAAAGCCCCAGAGACCAGCGCCATACATGGCCGTGGATATGCACTTTGCCCGGTAGATCTGTATCATTTCTTTAATGGGTTTACCCCCAATTTTGCCTGCGAAGGTTCGTAGAGCACCTATGGCGCGAGTGAAAGCAAGTTTCCTTGCTGATACTGCGTGTTTCCACCTTCCCCGCCTATCAAACACAATTCCCAGATAGCAAAATGTGTCTGTTATGGCAATCTTTTGCTGGTCCAGAAATATTGAGCATGGGGGTCTATTGGTCTTTTGAGAGCAAGACATTGAAAAAGTTTTCGAAATGTTTACCTTCAAGTTTCTTTTACCCATATAAGATGAGAATTCGGTTACTGCTCTCTGCAAGCCTACTTTTGTCCTTGACATGATTGCCGCGTCATCGGCATATAAAAGAATGGGTACGGGCCTACCATTGACAGCCGGATAGTCGCTTCACAGGGTTAATAAACTCTCAGCAATAGAATTTATATAAAAAGTAAAAAGCAATGGCGCGAGTATGCAGCCTTGCCTCACTCCTCTATTTATGGCAAATTTTTGAGAACATTCCCCCTTAGTCCCGAACCTTACCCTAGCCCCTGCATCTCTGTATAATTCCTTTATAAAAGTGAGAATTGTTGAGTCCACCCCAATGTCCTCCAATGTCGACCAAAGCAGCGCATGGTCCACGCAGTCAAATGCGGAGCTGAGGTCGACAAAGGTTACAAATAGGATCCCTTTCTTAGCCTGCGTGTACTTAGAGACTAATAGGGACAAGTTTAGGCATTGCTCAAGTGTCCCTAGGCCCTTCCGGAACCCATATTGGAACTCCGAGATGACCTTTTTCTCTTCTTCCCAGTGTTGTATTTTTTTGAGAAGTATCCTGCCTGCGACTTTCATAAGTCCGTCCAATAACGATATTGGACGGTAGCAAGCAGGGTCGTCCCTATTCCCTTTTCTGAATATGGGGACCACGATCGCATCCGACCAAGTGGAGAGGAGCCCGCATTTATTTCCCATATTCAATACGTTTGTAAGCAAAGGGACCCAAAAATGCGGCTCAGATTTATAAACATCCACTGGGGTGTGGTCAGGGCCGGGGGCTTTACCTGAGGCACTTTCCCTAAGGGCCTCTTCAACTTCTGTGGTAGTAAATACCAATTCAATCGGGTAAGGAGATGGTGGAGAGACAGTTAGCTGGTTACCCTGTGTTATACAATCTACAGGGGAAATCGCCCTACCTGGGCTCGAAGCATTCCCCTGAATATTATTAGAATAGAGGTTACCGTAATGTTCTGCCCAGAGCTCACCCGTAATAGCTACTTCCACAGAGTTATCTCTATCACTTAGATTATAAACAGATCTTATAACTTTCCAAAAAGCATTGCTATCCTTATTCCTAGCGGCTTCCCCCAAGGCTTCCCAGGCCTCCTTCTTCAGTTTCTCCCTCTGGTGTTTAATAGCCAGCTTATATTCTTGTCTCGCCTGGCGGATTTGGACCCTATTTTTTGGGTCAGCGGACAGGGCTTTCTTTAAATTTTTCAGTGTCGATGTACATCTAGAATCAAACCACCCACGGGTATGCCTCCCATTACTCTTATAGTTCCTCGTAAGTGCATTTTTTATGTGCCGCTGAATGTTAGAAAAAGCAGCCATAATGCTCTTTGGATCCGTATCTTCCTCTAGGCACGCAAGAATGTCCGTGGGACAAGAGGATAAGAGGTTTTGGAAGAAGGATGTTGGATTCATTTTCTCCCATTTAATTACGTACTCATTAGTCTTGGTTAGGGTAACCTCATATGGGTATGAAACCCTGCTCGGTTCGTGTGGTTTATCCCCCAACAGTTTTACCCCAAAGATGATGGGATAATGATCGCTCATAGGGTCATCCCCAATTTCCCAGTGGGTTATGAAATCAGGATGAGTTGGTGATATCAGCGCAAAATCAATTGTGGTTTTACAACCTCTTCCATTGTACGTTGGGGCAAAGGGAACCGGGGGGGAGCATGCCTGGTTGATAAAAGTGAGGTCAATGTTAAATATGATATTATTAAGGAGAGATCCCATGTTAGTGTGTGAGAAGTGCAAGGGACCATCCTCCCCGAGATCTGAGAGGCCGCACAAACCTAACTCACAAAACGGGCAGATGGTACAGTTGAAGTCACCCACCCACAACATTATGTGATCCCCTGTACCTTGTTCTCTCAGTTTGTGAATATGATGGATCATGATGTTCATATTTGATTCCACTTCGCTAATTGGCAAGTTATTATAAAAATTCACAAGAACCACCCTTTGCGAAGTGCCCCATTTAAATGATATAATTTGGAAATACTGGCTGGAGTGAAAGTCACAAACTTTTACATCCCCTACATTCGAGATATATGTGCACAAGCCCCCTTTATTACGACCCTTGGCTGAAGGCACTGCAGGAGAGTGAAAGGTTCGGTAGCCCAACATGTGGGCTTCCTCTGTATGCCAAGTTTCCTGAAGACAGAGGATGCCATACTTCTGGACAATCTCCAGCCAAGGTTTGTGGGTGATCTTACTACCAAGGCCTGCCACATTCCAGGAAAGAAGAGAGTGCATTGGGTTTCTACATCCCTGGGGGTGAAGCCCTCCAGTCCCCTTTGTGCCTTTTAGATCTTGCGAGTGTGCAGGCTCTTGCAACTTTGGAGGCTCTACCGGTCGTGCAACCTGGGGAGTAAGATCTTGATGTTCAGGGGGGCTTAAGTCTGGCCCAATGTGACTTGGCGCTTGGGATCTATACATTAACTTTTCACTAGAATCAGTTTCCATTTGGGGGTTATGGGCATTGATAAGAATTGGAGCAACACTCGTTCCCAGTCAATCCACCTGATCCAGGCACTCGAACCTATTCCTAGTGGGCGCACCTTCCCACCAGTTGTTGATAGGTTGCCAACCATCCCCGTGTCCTTTCCGTCTTCGATTGCTAACTATTGACCAAGCCCCAGGTGGCTCGACAATCTGTTTTGGAGGGTAGAAAAAAGTAAGTGGTCTAATGACAATGGATTGGTCAGTATCACCTGGGCCCCATGAGGTAATATATAGGGCTGTGTGGGGGTCTGCAAATGAAACCACTATACAGTCGCCAGGAATGGATTTATATGTAGGACCCACCCATGGCACTCTCCTAACCATTAGTACCCTACTCCTAAGTGAATTAGGAAGCTGCCTATTGACATTAAGCCAGTGAATCACCTTATTCCTTAGGGACCACTGGGTCTCCATGGAATGTGGGTCAAGTGCTGGTACACCGGCCAATACAGCAACATAGGGTCCAGCGTCAGGAGGGAGATCGATGTAACCCCCGCGAAAATTCTGGCGACCATGATGCTGATTGGCTATAGATGCAATTGGAGGCATATTAATATTATTGGGCTTATTGGCAGCCTTAGGGACTGGTTTGGGTAAAGTCACAACCTCAGGGCCTTTTATTACTGGTGTTAAAAGTTTTGATGAGGAGAGATCTAAAGCATTAAGCTTAGACCGGGGTTTGGGTATTGGGGTGGGTTTAGATAAGGGTGGAGGAAGAACAGGGGGCACCGTTGCAGGGGCAGGGGGACTAACGTCAGTCACTAGGGCCGGATGGATACCATCATCACCATCCTGGTGAGTACCTTCAGCAATACAAGGAAATCTTGCTTCCAGTTGCTTCAGGCTCAAAGTGGCCATGGAGACTAAGGTCTTATCCATCTCTAGAAGATTATTCTCAATGCGTGACAGTCTGAGTTCCAGCGGTGACAGTAGCTGTTTTAATGTAACCCAAACTGTTTTGAGAAAATCTTCGTCATCACTCCTCCTGTCACTGACCCTCCCTGGCTTACTTTGCCCTCCCTCTGTAAATTTCTCATCATTTGTGGGAAAAGGCCCCGAAGTCGGGTCCGGGAGTACATTAAGATTGCTGTGTTCATTACCCCCCCCTATAAGGTGGCTATCCAAATTTGTGCCTTCTATAATCTCCCCCATGGTAGGTAGTGTTCGTCTATTATTAAAAAACTGCAGCCTTGCTATTTTGGCTTTCTTACGTGCGTAGGCAGCCCTCGCATAGCTTTTCTTTATTTTTAGGGTTGGTCCCTCTTTGTTTTTATTTTTATTTTTCGCTACGGGGGGAGGAGGGTCGGATGTTTTGGGCAAAGTAATAACGGTCCCAGGCCCAATGGGCACAATTCCCTCGGGGGTTTTAGGGGGCACAGCAATTGGAATGGGTATGGGCTCTGGTTGAAGAAAAAGGGGAGCATGGTGAACATCGGCATGAATTAACAGTGATGGTGGGCAGGGAACATGTTGTGGCGAAACAGCAGACGCAATTTTCCCCAAAGAAGATTTTTGGGAATGGGCAAAGGTCTGTGAGAGCCTACGTGCAGCGTCAAGCTCTAATGACACCCTCTTTTGCATTTTTGAAATCTCAACATCAATTGCCAAGTTAGTCTTTACAATAAAATCATCCAATGTCCCGCTGGGCTTACTCAGCCCCATGGCAGTTTTACTGCGGCTACCCCGTGTGTTCATAGTAAGTATGAATCATAATACCAACAATATGCTTAACAATTGCAATAAGCAAGCTAGCAAACACAAACCAGGGGGGGTGGGCCAGGCCAGTCCTCTATGTCCTCGAACGGCCTCAAACGGCCCGCTCTTAGCCCGGTCTTTTCCCCGAGCTGCGACCCGCGCTGCGGGAGTTTCGAGGTATGTTATAGGGTGGCGTACTGAGCGGGGGGCGGGCCAGCAGGGAGAGCGGACCGGATGGTGGTTCCCGGTCTGGCAGGGGCTCCTGGTAGATGGAGTCCCCTGCACGCTCGCAGCCCCGCCGAGCCTCACGCCCAAGCCGCCTTACTGTGGTGGATAGTAAGCCCCACGCACTCCTGTACGACGCGGCACCCGCGGAGCGGGTGCGGCGAGTTGTGGGCGAAGTCAGGCGAGGGAAAAGCTGGGAAAAGCTGCCTTGGGTAAAGTGTCTCCACTGGTGCAAAAAGAACTCGTGTCCCGCTGGAAGCTGGTGCAGGGCGCCTTTACAGGATTCAGGTGAGCGGGGGGCGGGCCAGCAGGGAGAGCGGACCGGATGGTGGTTCCCGGTCTGGCAGGGGCTCCTGGTAGATGGAGTCCCCTGCACGCTCGCAGCCCCGCCGAGCCTCACGCCCAAGCCGCCTTACTGTGGTGGATAGTAAGCCCCACGCACTCCTGTGCGACGCGGCACCCGCGGAGCGGGTGCGGCGAGTTGTGGGCGAAGTCAGGCGAGGGAAAAGCTGGGAAAAGCTGCCTTGGGTAAAGTGTCTCCACTGATGCAAAAAGAACTCGTGTCCCGCTGGAAGCTGGTGCAGGGCGCCTTTACAGGATTCAGGTGAGCGGGGGGCGGGCCAGCAGGGAGAGCGGACCGGATGGTGGTTCCCGGTCTGGCAGGGGCTCCTGGTAGATGGAGTCCCCTGCACGCTCGCAGCCCCGCCGAGCCTCACGCCCAAGCCGCCTTACTGTGGTGGATAGTAAGCCCCACGCACTCCTGTGCGACGCGGCACCCGCGGAGCGGGTGCGGCGAGTTGTGGGCGAAGTCAGGCGAGGGAAAAGCTGGGAAAAGCTGCCTTGGGTAAAGTGTCTCCACTGGTGCAAAAAGAACTCGTGTTTAATGTAATTTTATTTTTTTTAATTTCATTTAATTGATTTAAATTAAATTTAAATTTATTTTATTTTTACCCTTTACGCCTGTACCCCAAAAACCCAAAACTGACCCTGAATCCTAAAAATACCCCTGTACCCCAAAAACCCAAAACTGACCCTGAACCCTAAAAATACCCCTTTACCCAAAAACTGAAAACTGACCCTGAACCCTAAAAATACCCCTTTACCCAAGAACTGAAAACTGATCCTGAACCCTAAAAATACCCCTTTACCCAAAAACTGAAAACTGACCCTGAACCCTAAAAATACCCCTTTACCCAAAAACTGAAAACTGACCCTGAACCCTAAAAATACCCCTTTACCCAAAAACTGAAAACTGACCCTGAACCCCAAAAATACCCCTTTACCCAAGAACTGAAAACTGACCCTGAACCCTAAAAATACCCATTTACCCAAAAACTGAAAACTGCCCCTGAACCCTAAAAATACCCCTTTACCCAAGAACTGAAAACTGACCCTGAACCCCAAAAATACCCCTTTACCCAAGAACTGAAAACTGACCTTGAACCCTAAAAATACTCCTTTACCCAAAATTAATTAACATTATTTAATTACCAATGAATTATTAATTAACAATAACAATAAAGTAAATATATTAGCACATTAGCTATAATTAATTTAATTTACTAATTAATATTAATTTTCCCCAAATAATTAATTAACAATAAAAAAAATTATATATATTAAAAAATTAATCTAATTAATGTAATTAACTAATTAATAATAATTAATTACCAATTAATTATTAATTAAACATGTGTACACAATTATATTAATTAATTAACTAATTAATATTAATTAATTACCAATTAATTATTAAATAAAAATATGTACAAATTTATATTAATTAATTAACTAATTAATATTAATTAATTACCAATTAATTATTATTTAAAAATATTTACAAACATATATTAATTAATTAACTAATTAATATTAATTAATTACCAATTAATTATTAATTAAAATATTTACAAACATATATTAATTAATTAATTATTATTAAATTACTTCCCACCCTATTCCCCTATAAACCCACAACCCGCTCTAATACTAAAACGCAAAATGTTAACAAAATTATTAATTTTCAAACATACATTTCTAAACATATTTAGCAAACATATAAACAACAAAATAAAATACATAACACTAAACAACAAAATTTCGATATTACTAACATACATACCTTAATCTCGATATTCTGTCTGTCGATATTATGGCACATCGATATTCTATACCATTGATATTAAAACATCGATATTATTGTATATCGATATTTTAATTTCGATATTTTGTCTGACTACCAAAGGGAGGATAAGGAAAGAGACAATACGGAGAGACGAAAAGAAGTCTATCTAAGGACCGTCAGGGTAGGTGAAGGAGGGAATCCAAGGCCCATTGCACCTATAGCTAAACCAGGTAGCTCCATCAGGCATCAGACAGAAAAGTTCAGTCTCAATACATTGAGAGAGGGGAGAAGGAGAGACATAAAAAGAGGGAGGATGCGGGAGGAGACAGCAGAAGGGACGAAAGGAAGTGCAACAATGTGGTTTAACAGTAAAACAGAAAAAGATCAACAATTACACCTTACAACGAACAGTCAGCACTACATTAGGAGAGGAGAGAAAGGAGAGAGAAAAGAAGTGGGGGGTAGGTGAGGTGAGAAAGTGAGGATAAGGGAAGAGACAACCGTAGAGACGAGAGGAAGTCTGTCTAAAGACCGACTGGGTAGGTGACGACCAAGGAGAGAATCCACGGTCCATCTCCCCTATAGCTAAACCAGGTAGCTCCATCGGGCATCAGACAAAGTAGTTCGGTCTCAAGTGTCGAGGGAAAAGGTTCGCAGAAAAACAGGATGGGAGGGAGATACGGCAGAAAGACGAAGGAAAGTCTGCCCAAAGACCGGCTGGGTAGGTGACGGTCAAGGGGGAGTCCCAAAACCCATCTCCTCTATAGCTATCAGGTATCTCCATCGGTCCCTGGCCAAATAGCTAGGTCTCAATAGGAAACATTTAAGGAACATGGATGGCAAAATATATGGAGCGTGGAGGGGACAGGGAAGGTGAGAAAGGGAGGATAGGGAAGAGACAACAAGGAGAGACAAAATAAAATCTGTCTAAAGGCCGACTGGGTAGGTGACGACCAAGGAGGGGGTCCACGGCCCATCTCCCCTATAGCTAAACCAGGTAGCTCCATCGGGCATCAGACAGAATAGTTCAGTCTCAATACATTGAGAGAGGAGAGAAGTAGAGATAATAAATAGAGGGAGGAAGCGGGAAGAGACGACAGGAGAGACGAAAGGAAGTCTGGCTAATGACCGACTGGGTAGGTGACGTCCAAGGAGGGAATCCCCGACCTGTCTCGCCTATAGCTAAACCAGGTAGCTCCATCGGGCATCAGACAAAATAGCTAGCTCTCAAATGATGCGGGAAATTCGCAGGTAAACAGGATGGGGGACTAGGGCCAGGACAGGTAAGGGCAGAAATCAGTAGCAGGAAAGTGGAGAGGAGTAGAGCGGGGATGGGTAGGGAGTAGGTAGTTCAGTAAAAGTTACATGGTTAGAAACAGTTACTGGAGCATGGTGATGCATACTCAAAAAAAAGACAAACACATAGCAATATTACAAAGATACATGATACAAGACGAATGTGGAATTGCACATTGAGCACATCATATGGTTGAAGTCTGTCTCCAAGGCACCTTAGAGCGCTGATGTTCCCGCAGCCAGCCCCTGGGCCGGGCCGATCCTATGCTGGCTGCGGGAGGGAAAGGGATAGCGGCGGGGTCGCTCACCGTCCAAGGTCGCAGCCCGACCTTGAGTTCTGTTGTATAGTGTATTCTAATCTCCCTATCTGTCATCTATCTTCTCATGCATTACAGCTTGCCTGTATTTAGAATGTTATAGATGTCATAGAATACTTACTAGAGATGAGCCTTCACTTGGTGATGGAAGGCTGAGCATCCAGGAGGACAGCTCCTGGTGGGGCTTACTTACCTACTTAATTAACCACTTAACAACCACCTTGATTCATCTGTATCACCTGTACTTTCAACTACAATAAATATCAACTTGGAACTACACCCTGACTCCATGAAGATTATTACATTATTACAAGTTCCCAACCAGCACCTCATCTTGTTCGCCCCACTAGGGCATGTGGTCGCCGGCAGCGGATGGGGGAGCCAAGCTCCACTGGCTCCAGGGGCAGCAACACCTCCACGACACACTGTGCGGGGGTTTTATTGAGTGGGTGTGATTCGGACGGCTCCTGGCCGTCGTTAGCACACGACCACCGCTATGTCTGAAGCACACAAGGGGTTAAAGCCCTGGTGACACCACAACAATGTTGCTGCTCCTGAGTTTCAAAAAGAGAAGGGAAATCCTGAGAGAAAATGACTCTCTTTAAAGGATTTCCCCTCCCCTACAACGCTCACCTGGCAGTGTGAGCACGTGCACATCATGGGCCTGCTGTCACTGCAGTCCGGGGAAAAAAACGGACCACCTGTGCCAGGGCACAAAACAGAGCCTGGTGAGACCCTGCTCACTTAAAGCCCTGTTTGAAGTAATATTTATTCCTTCTTGCACAAAAGCAATAATCCTGTGACATAGCTGCCAAGGTTTCAAATCACTGTGTGTGACATTTTCATAATTTCAGTGCCATTATGAGTGACATTTCAACGACTATCAGTGACACTTTGTCACAAGCAAAATTAAGCAATGAAGACCAGGGAAACACTTAAATATTAGACATTACACCTATTTGAGCAAAAAGAAACACTAAGAAGATCTTAGAACTTCAGCAAAGCACCAGAAATCGAAGGGCAAGAGAGGTACACTCACAGCCTAGGGGTCACAGCCCAGCCCCAGGCTGTAATTTCTTTTAAAAAAGACACACACTGACTAACTGAATTGTATATTAAAAGAGTAAGTTGCACAGTCTACTAGCCTTATAAGCAATTAACACATAATTTGTGGCACAAATAATGTTTACTTAGTTTAATTAGGATAAATATGCTTTACCTGCGCTCACTCTCTGGCACTTGTCATGCTGCCTGCAGACTCCTCCTCACAGCAGCTGCTGAGGCAGCGCCGCAGCCCAGTGGGCTGGGGACAGGTTACGTTGGTTTCCTCCTGCTCTAATGTGCAGCTACACTGATGCGACCTATATTTGCTGCAATTACTTCACTGGGCAATAACCTGGTACCAGACACAATATCATTGAGGGAAATAATGGAGCATCAGGACCAGAAATAACGTGGTCTAATAAACTACAGCCCCAGGTGAAGCACAGGGCAACTCTTGTCCGACATGGGGCAAGCATCTGTGTAATAGAGGCTTCCTGAGCGCCGGACAGAAGTTCCACGAGGATCGTAATTGCTGGTAGGCATGCAGGTGATACCCACCTTGGAGGGGAGGTTTCAGAGCTTCTCTCTGCTGCCTGGCAGATCACCTGACGGACGTGGCTGCTTGATACCTGTATAATCACTGACAGAGTCACAAAAATGCCTAGGGCTGAAGAATGATGTCACACACCCATTGCCCCAGATGACGTCGAAGGGTTGATCCAAACGCTGAGGGGCCCAAGAGAGATAGATTTTCAAGGCGAAGATGAAATGTGGCTGAGGGGGCCCCAGGAGCCAGGACTCTCTGGCACCGTGGAAGACGCGGGGCTCTGTCTTATGCATGCCCTGCCTTTGTACCCACAGCCTATGTTCTGCTGAGTGGTACTGCAAGGGTGAGGAATGGAAACCACAACAAACAAAAACGAACTTACAGTCAGTCGGTCCTTTTTACTGCCTCTTCCTTGTGAAGTCTTCGTGACACACAGCCCCAGGGTTGTTAGCAAGGCATGTATGTCAGGTGTAGAAACATGGCAGGTTGGCATGAGTCTGTGAAACTCGCAGAAAGTAGGAGCTGGCATCTCGTCATCTGGGGAAAAATCTGTGTCTTTATCATACTTTTACCAATGTTTTTGTGCTACCTGCAGGTCCAAGATCCTGCTATTCTTTTTCTAATTAAGTGCGCTTTAATTGCCCTCGGCCCCGACCTGCACAGGCTCTGGCTGGTACGTACTTGGGCCTGTTCGCAGATGTTATTCGAGTGTGTGTGCCTGGAGGAGTTGCAGGCGGGTGGCGCCCGTAGGCGCCGTGGTGACTCTCTCTGGCCTGCAAGGGCTGGCTGCGTCACTGCACAGGCCGGGGCTGGGTTCTGGCGAGGCCGCTATTCAGACCGTTTTTATGCAGGCCGACCGACACGTCCCCGCAGGGGACACAAATAAGAGGGCGGCCACAGTAGTGCCACAAGATGGCACACGGGGCAGCCCAGCTCTTTGGGACCCTGGAGGGTCCCGCGCGTCACTTCCTTCCTGGGGTGGGCGGGGGAGAGTATATATTCCTCCCCCGCCCACCGAGCGACCTCTTTGTCCGCTGTCCCCTCACCCTGACGCCGTTTGGGTGTCCTCTGGTCGCTCGTCCTCAGAGGCCTGGTCTTGCGTCGAGGTGATGTTTTCTCCGCCGGTCGCCGACTTGGTTTTATTGTGGTGAGTTGGGTTTCTATATGGGTGCGATCTTGTGCCTGTGGTCTCTTTCCTGTACGGAAAGTAGAATTGGCGTAGGCTTACTTTATTGGCTTTCCTCCCGGTCAGAAAGTCTTTCCTTACGGGTGAGGGGACAGTGCGGGTGCAGGGGGCGAGCACGACATCCGGTGCAGGGCATCGGTTAGGTCCGATGGCATGGGGATTCGCTTTCACGGAGAGGCCATGGATGGTGAGATTCTGCTTGCCGCATTTCTTGGGCGAAGTTATTGTTTCAGTTTATTTCCACGCCCTTCTAAAGACTCTTGGGGTAGGCGGTGTCCGGCCGTTTTTAGACCGGTGTTGCTTTAGAGGGCGGGGGGTTAAGACTCCCCCCGGTGTTGGGGCAGACCTACGCGGTTTCGTGACTGTGAGATGTAGCGCTGGAGGTAGCTTTGTTTGCTGGGCCCAGCGGGGGCCCAAATGGAACCGCGTTAGTCGTTTGTAACCAGACACTTCTTGTGGCGGGTGACGTTTGGCACAGGATTTGGAGGCGTTTGGCTCCCCTTTAGCGGGCCGCGAGTAAAGCTCGCCTTTTGTTCACGGTAACACGACCTGGGTGCGAAGGATGGTAATGTAGTGGAATTTTGATAGACCAGTTCCGCGTAGATAGAGGGGAGCGTTTGGGCGCTTTAAGGTGTATCTGTAATGTGTACGGTGTCTTCTATGCTTTTGCAGCGCATCACATTGGGTTTGTAGGTAGCACATTTTGGCTAATTTCCCATAGCAGACGTTCAGCGCTTTTGGATTGATGCCGGTTTCTAAGTGCTTTTGATTTTGGGCGCTTGAGGAACTGTGTCATATGTAGAAAGCGCGTTGCTCAGGATCACACGTTGTGAACATTATGGAATGAGAGAGCGCGTCTAAGAGCCGCGACTTTGGTCCTAGACGTCCTCTTCTCCCGGGGTTTCATTCTTAAACGGTGTAAGGGTAGTCCGTCGGGTAGAGCTGCCGACTTTGGTGCTGTTGACCAGGGTTCGAGCCTCTGGGTCGCGTCCACATCGTGTGATCCAGGGCAAATCACTTTATCTCCCAGTGCCTGACTGTGTAATTTAAACTCTCGGGCGTCCCAGCTTAGGGGGTTGCGGGGCGTCTGGGCACATACGGCTGGCTATGCAGGGTTACGGGTCACTTCGTGGAGTATCCTGGCTAGTACGTTTCGGGGCTAGCCTTCCTCCTTCGAGTCGTGAGTATCCGGGGGCGAGCTTGCCTTGTCCTTGCCACGGGGTGGCAGATTTGGATTCAGACAGGCAGCTTTATGCAGTTTCCTATAGGGGGTGTACGTAGAGTCTTGGGGACAGAGTACAGAGTTGGTGCTGTATTTGGGTGTTTCTTTCACTTTTGCCCCACGTGGTTACGGCGTACAAATGCGGCCATTTTGAGGGGCATTTTTGTCCGGTGCATAGAGGTAATGGTGTCCTGCGCGGCCATTTTTAGGGGCAGCATGGTTCCTTGGTACGACTCGGGGATCTTTATCGATTGTGGACGGCCATTTTTCAAGCGCAATTTATTAGGGTAGGCACTGGGTAGTGATGGTCCGGGGCGTTCTCAGGCGATGCAGCCCCTTCAGTATGAAAGTTGTGATAGGGGTACGATGACCGGGTTTTCCGCCGTCTCGTTGTCTCTCGACGTTTTGTTTGTTCACTAGCACGACATGCTAGTATGCACTGCGGGCAGGTAGGTTGCTGATTTACTTGGGCACATATTTTGGTCGGCTTCGATCTGGTCTTAGGGATCATGTGCAACCTTTTGACACCCTCTGGAGTTTACCTTCTTCCCGTGGTGTCCCGCTCGTCCTGCGGGCCGCCTTGCCGGTCATCACCAGTGAGAAGCGCGATGCTTTTCTATTAGATTACATAGCCCCATTATGTGCATTTTGGCAATTTTGTGGCGTAGGTGTGCCCACGCTGTGTTTTCTCGCAATTTATAGTTAGAACTTTGCTACAGACTCCTCTTGTTCGGGCTGGAAGTGTTTTCTACTCGGTGCGAGGAGGCGGCTCTGCACTTTTGTGCCGACCCTGGAGCATGGAAACATGGTTCGAGCCTCCGTCGCGGCTGTATCATTTTAGTGTGACGTCACTATGTACAATTAACGTTATTACAGGGGTAAGTGCAGGAGGCTGCCATACCTGGATATGCCAGCAGCATTGGTAACAAGCATTTTCATTGCATTAGGTCTCGCATTGGACACAGTGATATTCTCTCAGAACGGGCACCCGCCCGGTGGCGCTGAGGGAGTTTCTTGTAGTTGTTTAGAGTTAATGTTCCCGTCTTCTTGGGCACCTATTACATCGGTACCGAGGTAGCGATTATTGGAGGACGTTTTTCTTTTCTCCGAGGCTCCGTTCGTTGTGAGACTACTTCATCACGGGTACAGTGGCCCCGGCCATGAAGTATTGTTTCTTCTTTCAGCGCGCTGGGTTTTTCGCCTCCAGGTGCTGGCTGAAGCAGCAC
Organism: Lissotriton helveticus; assembly: GCF_964261635.1. NCBI lineage: Eukaryota > Metazoa > Chordata > Amphibia > Caudata > Salamandridae > Lissotriton > Lissotriton helveticus. The sequence goes on from NC_136065.1 coordinate 1,779,450,105, forward strand.
TGCACGTCGGGTTCCCTGGAGTCAGCGGGGCTTTAGTCACCGGAGACTTAGGTGTGAGGTATCCGAGGGCAGGGGCGGCCTGGCGTGCTGCAGAGGGCCCACTTTATGAGTTTAGACAGGAACTCGGTCGTCGACGTACCTGGTCTGGGAGTATCGGGGCTTCAGAATGTTCTCGAACTGAGCCGTGCCTTGCCCAAGCGGCACCGGAGCATGTTGGTCAGAAGGCACTTTAATACTTACAGAACTGCCAGTGCTTCACGTGTAAGATATACTAGGACTGTTCCTTCGCAGCACCTGGTCTGGATAGTTATGTATTGTGGCGATTAGCAACTAGCAGTCTTAGATTAACGGGGGGCGAATGTGGCAGTTCTTCTTTGGCTTTAGGACACTCTTACCACAGGTGTACGTGGACTTCGTTTCGAGAACGGCTGACCACGTTCCAGTGCTTGTGCCCGATCTAGTGTCAGAGGTGCCCCGTCAATACTTTGGAGAGAGCTGGTAGTAGGTGGGACCTAGTATACCAGTATTTTGTACAGGCTAGTTTTTTCAGCAGGTCTTTCACGGGTACTTGCGCAGTACGCTCCCTTCAGGGGGCTAACACTAGAACAATAGTGTCATGGGCATTGTTGGCACTGGTAGAAGTACAGGAAGCAAGCATTATGTAGGAGGTAGATACAGGGTGTTACCAATCAAAGTGAGCCTTGTTTGTTTACAAAAAAGTACCTACATTAGGTGGTAGGAATTTACCTCCATCCAGAGGCTGAATGTTTATCGACATGTTACTGGGAAGACACTGCCATAGGCTAGGTGAATACTTACAGTGTCCCACAGATTCGAGCGTTGGTACAGGTTACATATACGTACCAAGAACAGGTAGAAGGATATTTCTGCAATACATGTCTCCCGTACCCCCGGAGCACTCGGGGAGGACTCTTCCTCTGTCATGAAGAATAGACCGTGTTTTACTAGGTCTTCCTTGTGCCTCTAGTGGGGGATATGTATGGAACTGGGATGTGTCTCTTCAGGTTGAAGAACTTTTAGGTCAGTTCTTAGGCCTGGGAAGAGGGGGTGTTCCTAGGTACCTTGGTATGGTACGAGTTGGATGTGTTTTCATCACCTCACCATGTGCATTTTTCTTCATCAGACCTTGCTTCGGACTATGGACCTTGTTTCTAGACTCAGCGCCACTCTACCGCCCTGCGCTGCACAAGTTTTGCCCCACCCATCTCCTTTTAGTATCGTATGCCGACGATACCCAACTGCTCATCTCGCTATCCCAAGCCCCTACTTTAGCTGCAACCAACTTCAAAAACTGCATGCAGGAGCTGGCAGGTTGGATGAACCAACACTGCCTAAAACTTAACGGCTCCAAAACAGAGGTTCTTGTGATAGGTGGTAGCGATACCAGCTGGACTCAGGATTGGTGGCCCTCCTGTTTAGGACCTGTACCTACCCCTGCCAAGGAAGCCAAGAACTTGGGGGTTTGGGTTGATCCCAAACTCTCCTTTGACAGTCACGTCCACAAAGTGGTAGGGAAATGCTTCGGGGTGCTAAAAATCTTAAATCGCACTCTAGACCTTCTTCCGCTAGAGGCCAGACGCACCCTGACCCAAGCACTAGTCACCTCCCGTATTGATTACGGTAATGTGCTCCTTCTAGGGACAACTGAAAAGAACAAGAAAAAGCTTCAAGTCCTACAAAATACGGCAGCACGGCTAGTCCTTAAGCTACCCAAAAGAGCTCCTTCTAAATCCGCCTTGGATGCTCTTCATTGGCTCCCCATAAAAAAAAGAATCCTCTTCAAAGCACTGCTCATATGCTACAGGATTAACTCCATGATAGCCCCTGAATATCTCAAAGATTTAGCCATTCCCTATGAGCCAAATAGAGCACTTCGCTCAATGGGAAAGGGTCTCCTTAAAATTCCTCGCATAAAGAAGGCCAGGATGGGAGGTCGCTCCTTCCGCGTACTGGCGGCTAAAAACTGGAATGCTCTTCCCACGTACATCAGACAAGCTGAAACAGAAACCATTTTTAGAAAAATCTTAAAAACCTACCTGTACACCTTATAAGTTTGGCCTCTGCGTCCAGCTACTCTCTCCACAGCGCGGGGACACGCCGGGAAGGCATCACCAGGCGCTTTATAAACTCATTTATTATTATTATTATTATTATTTTAGGAACGTTTATGGAGTATTTAGTTACCGTAACTGTCCAATTTGCAGAACTTATGTAGAGGTAGCATTCAGTGTGCACAAGAGTTTAGTGTCGTGCGCAGGCCACATAGAGTGCCTACGCAGCAGAAAGTATTCTGCTTTTTCCTGCACACACTCAAAACTCAAGTACGCACTAGGAAGCATTCTTGGATCTGGAAGTGCCATTTTAGGGGGAGTACAGTGAGGACAGCTGTAGGTCAAGGAGGAGTAAGGGTCCTGGGTAGAATGGTAAGGGGACGAGGCTTGAGGTGTTCCTATGCACCCCCTTATAGTGCTAGGGCCATTCTCTGCTTGACATTTGTACCATGGAATTAGTAGCATGGCATCTCTCCATTCCCTGCCTTTCGTGCTTTAGGTACTCTTTTGTTTGCCCCGCCCCGCCCCATTCCTTCGACATATTTGGAATTATTAGTTCTCTTAGCTGGCAGACAGGCTTGGCCTGGTATCTAGAGGGCAGTTGCCCCAGTCTCTTTTTAAGGAATTTTTATTGTGTTATGAAGGGGGGCAGGGCTTCTTTTGGTTTTTGATTCTCTTTGCAAGAATCAGCGCTGGAGTACCACCCTCTCCCTGGGGGGCCGCCCGGACTTTCAACAGGTAGAAGGGTCTTAGCACACTTTGGACAGTGAGCTTTAGGTAGGGACACCCAGGTTCTCACCAGGAGTCATTCGGCCCGTTATGTATCATGCCAGTTTGATCAGTCCAGCCCTTTCTTGCCCCCTTTGGGAATGAGTTTCTGTCAGTTCCCGAGCATACTCTTGTTTTTCAGATTGTGTTTCCATACTTTTTCAGGGACGGTTACGTGTTTGCAATACGTTTATGCAGCAGCTTACTATTAGTATCTAAATATTGGGTGACTCCTCCAACTTGCCTTTGGAGGTTTAGTTGTATATATTAGAAACTTTTTAATGTTGTTTTAAGAGTAAATCTCTTCGCCCTGGTGGCGCAGCATGCAGCTTAGCAGGGAGACATACTGGGCTCGGTCACCTATACGCTTTTGGCGGTAGTGCGACCTTGGTGTTGGTTTCGCTCACAAGTCGAGAAGAATTTGAAGATACTTGTACTTGGTCGGCGTCACTTTACAATAGACTGGGTTGGTGTGCTCAGGCTGAGGCGAAGACGGCACATGCCGTTTTTCCCCTGCAGTGCAAGGCGAATCTTCACGCAGGACATGTTTCTTTTGCCCTCCTCCTTTACTACGGTGCCAGGCCTGGCAGACCGACGGAAGGTTTGTATTCGCTGCTCCTTCTGAGCTACACAGTCTCATTTCTCACCTGGCACTCTGACTCCCAAAGTAAAGTATCTATGTTAGTGTCTCACACAGGCACACTCTAGCTCGGGATTATCTGTCTATAGCAGCTTTTTTCCTTGGCTTATAGACTCTCTTGTTGGTTATTTGGGTGTCTTTACTGATTTGGGTCTCTCTCTCTGCTGCTTCTTTCTTTTATTGCTGGCTAGAAAGTGTTTTTCTAGTCCTTTTATGTCACACATAGTGCACTGAATTTAGGGAGATGTCAAACTGCAGTTGACTCCTTGGCAGCCAGGGATGGGGGCGCCCATTCCTTGGTTGGCTATGCACGATAGATATATTTGTGGCTTAGTTTCTTAAAAAAACAACAAGTGATGGACTGAATGTGGATCAATGTCACACACTCCCCCAGTCAAAAGATCTGGGCCCAAATCCATCGTTTTTTTGCACTCCACACCACCCTGGGTCAGATAATGGCTTTATGCAAATCAGCTCTGACCCTGTTGCCCCATGGGAACAGTCCAGTCCGAACTACAACAGCCATATCTTTCCCAGACCGGAATCAAGCATCCGAGGACCGGACCGGTTTCGAGGTAACACCTCTCTTCAGCCCGGCTAGCTTGACTCCAAGTGGTGTGGAGTGCCTGGGACCCACGTCTGGGCATCCCCAGCGCACTTAGGGCGGCAATTGCAAAAAACAACAAGTGATGGACTGAATGTGGATCAATGTCACACACTCCCCCAGTCAAAAGATCTGGGCCCAAATCCATCGTTTTTTTGCACTCCACACCACCCTGGGTCAGATAATGGCTTTATGCAAATCAGCTCTGACCCTGTTGCCCCATGGGAACAGTCCAGTCCGAACTACAACAGCCATATCTTTCCCAGACCGGAATCAAGCATCCGAGGACCGGACCGGTTTCGAGGTAACACCTCTCTTCAGCCCGGCTAGCTTGACTCCAAGTGGTGTGGAGTGCCTGGGACCCACGTCTGGGCATCCCCAGCGCACTTAGGGCGGCAATTGCAAAAAACAACAAGTGATGGACTGAATGTGGATCAATGTCACACACTCCCCCAGTCAAAAGATCTGGGCCCAAATCCATCGTTTTTTTGCACTCCACACCACCCTGGGTCAGATAATGGCTTTATGCAAATCAGCTCTGACCCTGTTGCCCCATGGGAACAGTCCAGTCCGAACTACAACAGCCATATCTTTCCCAGACCGGAATCAAGCATCCGAGGACCGGACCGGTTTCGAGGTAACACCTCTCTTCAGCCCGGCTAGCTTGACTCCAAGTGGTGTGGAGTGCCTGGGACCCACGTCTGGGCATCCCCAGCGCACTTAGGGCAGCAATTGCAAAAAACAACAAGTGATGGACTGAATGTGGATCAATGTCACACACTCCCCCAGTCAAAAGATCTGGGCCCAAATCCATCGTTTTTTTGCACTCCACACCACCCTGGGTCAGATAATGGCTTTATGCAAATCAGCTCTGACCCTGTTGCCCCATGGGAACAGTCCAGTCCGAACTACAACAGCCATATCTTTCCCAGACCGGAATCAAGCATCCGAGGCACCATGATGCTTTGACTAAACCTTCAGAGGGGCGTGTTGTATGGTGGCGCTCCTTTGGTGAGTAAAGATAGGGAGACTTTGGAACAGCGGCCATTTGCCAAGCATTTCTCAGCACTCTTGCCTGAGCAAGCTATGCAGCCCTGCAATTTAGTTTGGCGTGCATTGTCTCACTTTCTCTCATACCTTCAGGCCCACGCCCAGACACCTGCTTAGCTGTATCCAGCCTCGCCAGTTTTCTCTCTCCGGCAGATTGGCACCTTGGTGTTGCATCGTATATTTGCACGGATTGTTGGGCCTGCTTTAGCAATCTTTCCCCCTCCTGCCTGATCTCACCTAGACCTCCCGGCCCTGGCTCCACGGTGCCCCTGGAGGACACGTTATGGCCTATATTGGTCTCTTTCATGGGTCTCATGTTGGCACTTACGCGGTCATGTAGTTTATTGCTTTAGCTGAACTACATGTATTCGCAGTTGAATAGGCTGCTCGTTTTAGCGTCATAGGGTCCAATCGTATGTCAGGCAAAAGGGGACGTTTGGTACTTTACAAACATGAGGAGACACCTTACACAGGTATAGGGAGGTTGCCTTGCATTCTCAACACGGCCTTTTTCGCCTGTTGGAGAAGCTTGTGGGCACGAAGTGAGTTGTCCAACTTATGTATTGGGCACCAGGCACCTCTTGAGGCACGTCGCTTTTTCGACCTACAGGGTTAATACCCAATGCCTCCTTTTGTGCACTGATCTTGTGGAAGGGTCACTCTTAGCAATTGAACTCGTGAGCCTCGTCTAAGGGTGGCCAGTTCGTGGTCGGCTAGGCATGAAAGCTTTAGTGTGGCTTCTGTTTTGAGCTACTAGCCGCATTATATCTGTCTCAGTTGGGCTGATGGAGGTACAGGCATGCACCACGAGTTGGTTCAGCTAGTTCAACCTAGTCAGTCTAAAAGTCCTCCCCTTTTGACAGGTTTTGGCTAACGCGGCCAACTGTCTTCCTTGGTTGGGGTGCATTATGATGAGGGGAACAATGGGGGAGAACATTGTTTGACACACTTTACTGGAAGTAGGCTGAAGTCGATTTCCCCGGGGCTAGGTAGTCAACTAAGGCGAGGGGCTGGCCTTCGACAGGCCTCGCCAGATCAGGGGTAGCATATCTGTAGCTAGTTCCTGTGATGGTGATAGTGTGCGACACTCAGTCTTGGGTTTCTGGGCCACTTTTCCCTCGCCATGCGCTGCGGGGGGCAGCGGGCGCTAGGTGCCTTTTGAGGATCAGGCATGGGTTTTTTGGACTGAGGTGCGCGTCACTGTATTTCACTTTCAGACGGGTTCCAGCAGATGCTCCTTGTCCACCAGATTGGGAACCTTGTCGAATCACTAGCTTTCTAGACCTCACCTCCTTGGTGTGTACATCAGGGGCTTTAGCGGTTAACAGGGTCCTGGCTTATGTGACCAGTCCCTGGTCAGCAAGAAGTGTAGGTTAACACTTTTTACGAATTTTGCGCTGGCCATCTTGGCATGCTACGCACCTGAGAGAATGACCACTCTCTACCCATGGTGGGGTTTCTGCCACCAGTGGGGGTCAGGTAATTTCAGTGGTCTGCCTTGTCGCTATCCCTGTAGGCAAGGCACGCGTCTAGGGAGGCGCTAGAGCCAATGCGCAGGAAGTCCTGCGCTGCGTATACTTCTAGGGGCATAGGAGACAGGATGTCATTTACCTGGGAGACTGTACGCCTAGTGTATGGGGCTTTGGGAGGATTTCTTGGCACCCCTGCCCAATTTAAACGTGGACTGATTCAGGCTGGTTAGGGGAAGTGGTCCTAGTGATAACGAGCTAGAAATAGTAGGAGGAATGCCGGCCTTGGTGGGGGGCCCTGGCTGCGACGGTCGCCGCACCCAGGGCTGTGGAGGAGTTACAGGGCGATCCAGAGGCGGAAAGGTACCCGGGAGTACCCTCTTCATGAGCACAAAGGATGCTGAGGCCTAATATCCCCAGGGAGTCTGTGCGGTGGACCCTGGGGGTACGACGGCGCCCCGCTATCCTACGGGCGGTTGGAAACCTGTACAACCGGGGGTCGCTTAAACGCTCTGCCCCTAGTAGGGGGGGGGGCGTGAGGAAGAGGGTGGACCAAAGGTTCACCGGATTTGGGAGGGGCTTTCTCCTCCCATAACCGCTAAGCAACGATTGGCTAAGGCCACGTTGCAAATTGGCCCATCAGGTGGTAGGTCGCGAGGGGCAGCTTGCCTTTTGGATCGCCTGTAAGATAACCCACCTTGTTGACATGTGTATATGCTAATAAACCTGCAGCTACTTTTCTCCAACAAAAAAGTTGTCTTGTCTGCTTATTTCTGTGACATGCATGTTACTGCGAGCGGGCTGGTGAGTGGGCCGATATTGGCACTATGCCCTGCCTGCGGCCTCCGAGTCCTCACAGTAATCGGGCTGCGGCTGTCCTGACTCCTCGTGAGTAAAACAGGGGTTGGGCAGCTAGTAATATTGTCCTGACGGCCGGACAGCGCTGCAATCCCGGCGGCTCACCTGTTTCTGAATCGGCTGCACTTGAAAGGAAAAAGGAACAAGCTGTGACCTAGCACGTGCGAACTGCCTGCAGAGGAGAGCTGCGGGTGGAGCACCATCACTGAAATTGCCGCGCTACCAGCAACATACAGCCCGGGGCAGCCTTGCTCAAATCTCAAGGCACCAGGATGTGACATACATGGCGCCGGCAGATAAGCAAGCAGCCTGACTGGTCGCCCGTCCCGGTGATCAGAATACATTGTAGCACAGCAGACTGTGAGCCTGCCAAGACTGTAGCCTTAGCTAACAGTGGGAGGCGAAGCTTTGAAGCCTGTGGGGACTCAGAGCAGTCATGGGGATTAACTATTTACGAACTAGACCCAGCAGCTGCTGGCATTGGCAGCACGTCTCACGGAGCAGCAGAGCTGTGCACAGGCGCCGTTGGTGGCACGAGCTGGTGAGTCGGCAAAATGCGTGACAATGCATTTCAGTGCGGTGATGCGGAACACCGCACTGAAATGCGTGAGTGTCACACCTGATGCGTGATACATGGCAGAACTGCTGTGTGTAAAGCAGGCAGTCTTCACCATAGTGCAAGGGTGCGTACATTGGCGCTAGGCAGCATACAGTGCGCCAGCAATATGAAATAACAGAAATGCACCATATCTTAGTTGATATGGCGCATTTCTGCTGCCTTACTTTCACGCAATGCAGCCTAGTAACTTTGCTTGCTGCCCTGCGTTGCATGAAATATAATGAGTACTGCTCCCAAATGTTTTTCGGTGCTTTAAACTTTACTCCCAACCCTGATGACCAGACAGCCAATCAGTAGAGAGTTTGCATCGACTGTGTCTTCTAGGCCAGCCCCTGTGAATGTCCGATAACTTGATTGGCTTGCTACTCATCGCATTGACTGTGATTGGTGGATTTCGTGTGAGCCTGCCTCATGCACATGCTGCAACCGGAGTCATCACCGTCGGGAGGCGGACAGTGACATCATGGGGCCCCAAAACAAGTCTAGTGTGTTGTTCCGACATGTCTTCCAACCTCTGTGCAAGAGTCTCAGCCCACAGCTGACCGCATAACGAGAAAGAGAAAACTCTGGGAGAGCCGGGCATGCCGGGCATGGCACACTCATGACCCGCAGAGAGCAAGCATGACCCTGCCAAGATCAGCACGAGACTGACGTCCCCAAGAGCGGGCACAAGGAACAAACATAGAAATGAACAGGTAAAACAAACACAACAGGGGTCTCTGAGGAGATTGGTGGAGGTATTTCGCTTGAAGCCTGCTTGAATGATGTCCGCGCTGCATCCGTCGACCCCCACTAACTGACTATCTTGTGACAGCAGGCACAAGGGGTTAGTGGTTCAATTATGCAGAAGTTGTGTCACCTTTGAATCTGACCTAGTTTTAGGATTGTCAAACGTGGGCCAAGTCGGCTCTGGAAAATCAGCCAATGAAAATAACTCTGGTGCAAGGGGTAACTTTCATTTGTGAGCTGTAGAGTGAGACGGTCTTAGAAACACCTGTTTCACTTAATTGTATCATCTCCGTCCCCTATTCCCTCGAAATATAATGCAAAGTGTTGAGCTGCTGACGTTAGGTACTGAGTAACACTGCAAACAAGCTTTCCTTCTGTGAACTCTTTTAACTGGCTGAATGCTCTTTTTGCATCTGTCTCTTCACAGGGCAACACATCCCATCGATGGGTGAGGCCCAGGCTTCCAAGGTCTTCGATGAGTGCTTTTTAGTTGGGGCCGGCGTGGTCTTCCAGGTGGAAGTTCAGGTCTTCGAGGAGGCCCCAATTGATACCATTGAGAGCAAGCGGTGAAATGAAGTCTATGACAGGGGTTCTTTGTCACAGGTGATGTGTTGTAAACGGCCATCGCAAGGGTTTTTATTTTTATTTATACATTTGACAATTACGGCCCACTAGATCACCTCTAGCTGCTTAAGAGAATGCAGTAGTGCTTGTGAGAGGTGCATACTAGAGGCCACCAATGTGAGATGCATTACAGGCAAAGGGTACCGCAGCCTATAACCTGCACACAAACCCTCGGGACAGGAAGGTTCCCTGCATAGCACAGGTATGTGTCCAGCATCCCATGCATGGAGCAGCACAATACACTATGTTTAGCCGGGTAAACCCATTAAAATGCTGTCTATGTTTGGCAAGTTTTACTGCCAATAAAGTATCACTCAAAGTGTCAAACACAAGGGAATGAAATTTCACACCTAGGCATTCTGAAAACATGGAAATGTCACAGTCCAAACATTCGGCAGCTATGCATTCGCAAACCAGGGTAGTGACATTTTTCAGTTAGCAAATGGAAATGCAACTTGAAAGGCAACTGATATAAATGAGGTCGCCCCACAAATTGTACATTCGCGGAGGGCCACAACCCACCCGTAAGCAATATTTTAATTGGGCAGGTCGCAATTGTGACCCCCTTGTGATAGGTTGGAAATGCAGGGACGGATGCTTGCAAGGGGCAGCAGAACCTCCCTGCATTTGCATTCCCAAACAGGGAAGTCGTTTTTGAAAAAACAGCCTATGTCCGTCAAAGGGACAGGTCCTGGTTTTTTACATACATATAAACGATTCCTTTGAGCGCTGTCTTCACCCAACACTACCCACATGAATCTCTAAGGGGCATCTGTCCCAAGGGCAGGGGTTCTCCTTTGCAAATCAGTGACCACCTCAAGTTGGAGGCGATGATTAACACACTGCGAATGGAAAACTTTGGAATACTCCATTGTGAATTCCAAATAGTTAGCACTCCCTCCTGTTTGCATTTCTTAATGGAACACAAAAGCATTTTAATAGCCACAAAGATTTTTCCAACTAGTAAAAGGCCATTGACACATTTTTAAAAGTTGCCTGTGAGGGAGAGAATGAGTTGCATGTCATCGGCGTAGAGAGGACTTTGATACTGTGAGAGCGGATGATGATGGCTAGAGGAATCATGTATGTGTTGAAAAGAGTAAACTCTGGGGGGATCCTTGTTGAACTCTATACGTGAGGTGTCAGGAAGGAACAGATCCATTAGATCACAAGTCCTTGGATTCTGATATTGTGTAGTCATTGGATGAGGATTGGGTGGCAGACCGTGTCAAATGCTGCAGAGAGATCCAGGAGGGTGAGGCTGCTGTGTCTCCTCCATCCAGAGTTATCCGGATGCCATCTGTGGCAGAAATAAGGGCAGTTTCTGTACTGGGGTTGGGTCTGAAACCAGACTGAGTGGTTGTGAGGTATTCGGTGAGGGGACTGTTGATGATTTGTTGCGAGGGGGTGATCGAGTTGAAGACAGCTGCTTGTGTGGTGAAATCTTTCACAATAGTGAAGATTTCTTTAATTCTGTTGGTGCTGGCATCGATGTGGTCCCCTTAAGCGGCGTATTTGGTCGTCTGGATCATTTGGTGTTAGAGTCTTAGGGAGTATTTGAATGTGCTCCGAATTACATTGTCCTGGCACATTCTCCATTTGCGCTCCAGTTATTTGCAGTGGCGTTTCATCAGTCTGAGTTCCACCATGTACCAGCTACCCTGGGCCCTGGAGTCTGGATCTTGTTGTATTGCTGTGCTTGAGGGGGACCAGGAAGTCAGCCACAGTGTTGTGTAGGTTGTTTCAGGACTGCGTAAGTGCCAGAGTGGGGTTTTGGGTGCTTTGGTGCCGATGCAGTAAGTGTCTGGTTTGAGTAAGCACACAAATTCTTACAGGAAGTGCAGGAGAATGCTCACTTGGTGTTGTGTGGTGCACCCAGGCAGCAGCGTTTGGAACAGCAGCCAGGTTTGAAGGCGCTGATGGTCGCGACATGGTAACAGCGGGAGGTGGGGAAATATGAGGGTTCCTGGTGCTGGGAATGGTCCAGGCAAGGACAGGCACAGACGAGATTGCGTGTCCGCGCTGTGGAAGCCATTATGTAGGTCTTAGGAGGTGGGAGTGAAGTCACTTTCTGTGCAGATGGATGGTGGGAAATCTAGTGATGTCACTTCCCGTGCAGATGGATGATGCAAAATCTCCTGTACTGGTGAATTTACTTTCAGCAAAGTGATTCCCAGCAGACAGGGGGTCTGTAAATGTGGTAGGCGGTCCTCTGCTGCAGGGGGCTGAGGACCTCTGCTGGCCTTGCAGCCTGGCAGGCCAGCCACATGCTGCTAAATGAGGCCCCTGGTCTCCAGCTTTATCTTGGTTGTAACACTCTCTTATTGCCATTTGTAAATTGTAGACTTTGAGGGTTACTGTTGCATATACTTTATGTGTGGGACAGGTAGTGCACAATGTAGCAAACACACTTTTTTATGATTTTCATTTCTAATTTACGTAGATGCTTGGTATTTAGCATTCTGAAAAGTGAGACGCTACTAATCAGCTCTAACAGCTTGTGCTTATTCTCATAAACCTGTTAAATGTTTTGAAAAAACTAATTTGCATATTTGACTTTTGTGCAAGTCTAAGATAAAGTTCTCACAAATTGTGCATGTAGTACAAAAGTCAGATACCCATATTGGGCAGCAACAGTCACCCAAATGTGGTGTCAAAACTCGAGTTGAGATGTATACATGTATGTGTGTATGTATGCATGCATGTATGTGCCATTTCTATAGTGTGAACCTAGCCAAAAGACAGCCGAGGGCTGCACAGAGTTCGAGACAAGCATAAAGTCAATGAGTGATAGAAGATGTAGCTGGTTTGTGGACTGGTAAGACATTGTGATCTAGTGTTCTTTAAAGGGGTGCATCTTCAACTCTACTTTCCTGAAGGATACAGGGATGTTATTTCAGATCCTAGGTGCAGAGAAGGAAAAGGCCTGCTAACAAGCTTTTCTTTTTTACCCTCCTTAATGTCCAGTCTGATGCTATCCTGCCAGTAGATGTTCAGAGAGCCATCAGAGATAATGAGCTTGCCAGCAAGATGAGCAGTAGTGCTGGCCATGATGGCATTATAAATGATGTTGTTTTTGAAGATGGTACAGGGAGGCAAGCGGAGCCACTGGAGGTACACCAGGATGGTATGATGTGATCATATTTCTTCATTCCCTGGATGAGACTTATTGTACAGTGTAGAATGCTCTTGAGGGGTGCCAGTATGAAGTTTAAGAGATCATGGTGCAGGATGTCACCTCCATCCAGATGAGAACAGCAGTTCTCAAGTTGCTTTATTTAGGAAATGCCTTCACTTTCTTTAGAAGTGCAAGCTGGTACCAGGCTATCTTTGCTGTTTTGGCAATGTGTTAATTGAGGGTGAGGTTGGTGTCCAGGGTGAATCCACGTGACCCAGCATGCAGTGCTAGTTTGGGTACAAATGTGTCACGGTTCATGTAGTTGAGCCAGAAATAGCCACATCCCGGATGTGGGTCGTTCTGTTCTCATTCTTGGAATATCAAACCAACTATTTTTTGGCATTTAAATATTAAATCCAATATTAGGGAAGCTGTATGTGTGCCAACTGTTTGGTGTTTAGACAGAATATCAGAACCAAAAACATAGTAGGAGAAAATATTGTGCCAAGAATATCAAGGACAAAAATATTGTAAAGGTAAGTTTTTATAGGCAAGTGAAGTTTTACTATACTTAACTCCACATATATGTACCTTGGCGGTATATATGTCTTCAAGGTATGTAGATGTGGAGTTAAGAATTGTAAGTCTATACTTACCTATTTGCACTTACCTTCTCGATATTTTGATCCTCCGTATTTTTGACACGCTGTTCTGTTCACACAATATTTTTGGTTCCTCTATTCTGTCAGTGATCCAGCTGTCTTTGTGTCTTAAAACAGCATGGTCCAGTTGCACGGTATCCAGATGTGAAATATGTAAACTGTGCGTGCTTTTATGTTGAAAAGGAATATATCAGCAAAAGTGCTGTGCCTTTTGTGGATTTGCCAGAAGCTGTTATAAGTATAATAGAGTGCCTAGGTTTCAATTTGGCTAGGAAATGCAGTATTTTACTATCTTTGGTGAACATAGGTTTTTAGAACAAATGCCATAAAATATATTAACTTACTGTCTCTTTTAAACCAGTTCTTAATCCAGTTTTGCCACTACCACTGCTAGCTGAGCTTTCTGCAGTGCATTTTAATTGGATTCCTTCAGACTTTCCTCCAGCTGAGGAAGGCAGCAGGATATGTGAATGGCTCATATGATTGTGGGACTCCCAGGAACAGTGGGCTCCTAACTCACCGGGCCCCCTTCTGTGTGCCAGCTATTAATTTCAATAGAAAGCTGTTGATTAAAAACAGACCACACATAAGGCCGGTAGCTCAGCCCTGCCTTATGTTTTGCAAACACTTGCCAAAGGAACAGTGTTACGTGTGATGGGTCAGCTATACAAACAATTCTGCGATAGCATCCTCATGTGCAAAGAGAACAACTCGAGGGTCTATCTTTGAAGGACAGAGCTCCTTGAGCGTGATGTCAGGGGGTGACGAGAACGCTATGTTTTCTCTTTGATCAGGAATGGGCTGGCCAAAAGTTGACATGGGCAGTCAGATGGAGGTGCTATGGAGCAGAATTATTTAGCGTAGCATCTTGTGGCCATTTTGGAAATCTGAATTGTAGGAGTTTGAGGGATTGATTCTTCCACGAACCACTGGACATTCCGAGAAAGACAGTACAAAAAACTTATGGGAATTTCTGAGGGATAACTTAAGGTGTTTCACTAATGACTAGTGGTTTAGTATTATAAAATGGGGCTTTCAACACTTTGGTGTGAGTGCTACCCTGATTTCCTTTGTACTTAAGACTTTGAAGGTTACTCTCAGGACTGTGGTTAATACCACAAGGAGGAATGGAATTCAGGACATATTCAGTGGAGCCTATTGTAGAGGAACAATTTTCTCAGCCTTGGATATCCATAGGAAAAGTCAACTACATTGACCTGAGAAAAAACAGCAGGTCCAGTTGCAACTGAAATTTTGGCTGTGGTCTTAAAGCACGTGGAGAGAAGGCCTATCTCCCCTTGGTAAATTTTACTTCGTGTCCAAGGAACAGTCTCTAAGATTGAAGAAATCTGAAGCATCAGCCGTAGATTCATGATACGTTTGTTAGGATTTCAGAAGATCTCAAAATTCGGTTTTAAATGTGTCTATTGTAACATAGACATTTACTTCACATGACTTAAACTGTATTTTGAACAGATCGCATTTTCCTACTTCCTACTGTTGTTCGATATATTACACTTTCAGTACTTGTTTTATTCCCCCCAAAAATGTACCATTACCCAGTAGTGACCATTTGGAAAGAACAATCGACACAATTATTGTAAACCAGAACACCAGAAGCTGCTTTAAATGCAAACAGCATAGAAACGCAATTTTTTGTTTTGAAAATTCCACGAGCTCTTGTTGTAGCGTGTTTGAAATATGCAAAATGTGCAAATATCATGGTATGAGCATGACCTGACACCGATGGAGTGAGCAGCATTGCTCAGAGCTCCGCTTGGCCAACCTTCATCTAGCGCCATCCTGACATTATACAATCTACTAGACAGCCCTAACAACTGGACCCGGCATAGAAGACGACGAAGCAGGTCTGTCGCCCACTCACAGTCCGAGGTGCAGTTCGGAAAAGAGAAAGCAATGGAGGTTGTTGCCAAGATGAACGGGAGGGACTTGAGATCTTCATCGATAGACCTGAACCCTCCCGTGCCGGAGTCAGATCCTGATCATCGCGCTGATGCCTATGAGGGTTCGAGCCTAGAACTACCCAGGATATCACCGAAGTCAGCAGATGAGATCATCTGAGCCCTGTGAAGTACTATTAATGGACTGGGGCTTGATATGCCACTGTGACGGCGCTAAATGTCATAGAAAGTGCATAAATACTGCAGGGAACAAAGACTACTGAGCTGATATTCTATTATGTTTTAGATTATGCTGGAGTAGCGTCTGATAGCTGAGGGGGTTTATTGGCCACCACCCTGCCTGTTTATAGTGTGAGGAACTCTCACAACTTATGCTTATCACTCTTGTGATAAGCACTCAGATTTCAATGGAGGGAGCATCAGGAGCTGTCTTGAGGCTGTTTTTGATTGGTTTCAACTTAATAGCCTCAAGTGCAACTCTGATAAGTCAGAGGTACTTTTTTTCGGCTGCCCACCAGACCCGGGCTGGAAGTCCTGGTGGCCAGCGGCCATGTTTCCACCCTCTGCCGCTTCCTCTGCGGCCAAGAATCTTGGAGTGAAGGTAGACAATGGTCTTACTTTAAAGCCACAGATCCTCGGCGTAGTGGGTCAGTGCTTCGGTCTCCTAAAAATGCTCAGGAAGTTACTGCCATTACTATCTCTTGCCCACAGAAAAACCACTGTTCAAGCATTGATAGGCTCTCACTTGGATTATGCCAATGTGCTCTACCTTGGCCTCCCGGAGTTCCTTCTATCTCATTTGCAAACAGTGCAAAACTCTGTTGCGCGAGCGATTTTCGGTCTTCATCAGAGATCCAGTGCAAAAGACCTTTTAAAGGCCCTCCATTGGCTTCCAATTCGGAAACGTATCATCTTCAAAACTCTTACTCTGGCCTTTAAGGCACTGCATGGCATAGGTGCCAAATATATTAGGAAAAGATTGGACTTTTATCTTCCATCTCGGTCGCTCAGGTCGTCTTCCCAGGCCTTTGCTTTTGTCCCGGTAATCAGACGAGCTCGTATTGGAGGTCGCTCCTTCAAACGTTTGGCGCCACAATTGTGGAATGCCTTGCCTATGTCTTTGAGGAAGAATGGCAATCTCTTAGCCTTTAGGAAGGACCTCAAGACATGGCTTTTTGTACAGTAAGCGTGCCATCCTCTCCTGCTCCGTACCTCTTTGGGTTATTAGCGCCGGGACACTCTTTTAAGTAGCTGAGCGCTATATAAAACTTATATTAACTAACTAACTAACTAACAACTAGTTACGCTCTATTGTGCACTTTTGATTGGTGGTGTTGATCTGCTTGTCCTGGGGAAGGGGAGTTGGGTTATTGAGTTTTGGTTGAGAAGGTGGGGAGTTTTGAGTCATGCAGCAATGTATATTATATTCACCTTGTGCATATGGAGACCTCGAACTATAGAGCTGAGGAAGACGCAGATTGTTGACCCTTTTCCCTGATACCACATATGACAGAACAAGGATTGTACAAATGTTTGTCTTGGAACATTAGAGGAATGCATACCATGTGAAAGAGGTACAAAGTGGTCTCATACCTCAATAGGAGGGGAGATGAAATGGCTCTCTTGCAGGAGACACATTTAATAGGGGTATAGCACTACAGAAGTGCTGGAGGGGACAGGCATATTATTCAACATTCTCAGCCTACGCAAGAGGGGTCCTAATTTGGATGAGAGCGGGGGTACCTTTCCAGTTTTCAGACAAAATAGTGAACCCGGAGGCTAGATTTTTAATGTCTAAGGGTGACTTGAGGGATGACACATAACTATAGTAAACATATATGCCCCAAATGTAGAGCAGGGTCTATTTTTTGAAGGCCTCTTGAGGCAATTAGAACCGAACCTAACCTCTACAACTATTTTAAGGGGAGAATTTCAACTGCGTATCCGACGTCCAACTGGACCAATCACACTCCCCCCCCCCCCCTTCCTGACTCGCAGCCAGAGTGTTTAGGGACTGGCAGAAACATTGGGGTCTTGTGGTGACTGACACACCTGTTGGGATGAGACTATTCTTTCTTTTCTGGGCTCCATAAGCTACATGTTCAACTAGATTTCTTCTCATGCACGCCTGATGTTCATAGCATGATCCATACTATTGAATATCTCTCTTGTACCATATCAGACCACAATCCTGTCTTGATGCACCTGCGATGGGCTCGCCTTTGACCTTGCATCCCTACGTGGAGGTTGAAAACAGACTTATTGGAAGACCAGGTCTTCTACGAGGAGATTAGAATCAAGATAATACAATATTTTGTAGACAATATGGCAACAGCTTCCTCTTTGCAAACAGAATGGGATGCTTTTAAGGCCGTTGTCCAGGTATACTGCTTAGCTGAATCTAAGGGGGTCAGACAGACATTGCTGAAGGACATACAAGACATTGATAAGACCTTAAGAGATATAGAGAGCCGACGGCAGGACACCCGGAGTTACAGTCAGAACTCCTAGAAGTCAGGGAGGCAGTGGCAACACAGGTAGAACGATTGTGGTGCTTCGATTACAAGCAGTACATGGATCGAACACATGCAGAAAGACATAAATCTGTCTCTTTGCTGGCCTGGCTGGCCAACCCAGACAAGCGCGGTTCGGCTATATTAGAGCCAGAAGATGAGAGAGGTAACAGGATCTATACACAGGAGAAAATTAATGTTATATTTTCCAGATATTACTCAACCCTCTATACTAGTTCCACTGTCCATAGCAGAGTAGCGGCACGGATCCTATCTAAGGTCCCTGCCAGTATGGTGTCTTGAGGAAGATGAAGCGAAAGTTCATTTCTTCCCCGGAAATATTATCTGCCATTAAACATATGGCCTGAAATAAGACCCGGAGACCGACGGGCTCCCAGTGGAGTTCTATGGCACATATTCTATGGAATTAGTACCTAGATTGGTCACCCTATACAAGGAGGCCAGGACAACGGGGTACTACCAAGCACTGCCAAAGAAGCCCTAATAGTCCCAATCCTAAAACTAGGCAAACCTGCTTATGATAGATTCGCCCACTGCCCATTATCGATGCTTAACTTCAATTATAAGATATTAAGTAAAATCCTGGTGACTAGGCTTCTACCCTTAATGCCCAAGCTAGTCTACTCGGACTAGACGGGATTAATTCAATGTCGCAATAAAGTGGGTAATATTCAACATTTACTGTCTATCTTGAAGGCTGAGAAAGATGATCGAGAGGGTGCCACGATATTTTGCTCTGGGTATAGAGGAAGCATTCGATAGACTTGAATGGCAGTACCTACATTAAGTACTGACCTGGAATGAAATAGGCGAAGGCTTCATAGCGTGGACTAAATTGTTGTACACTGGATCTATGGCAAGAGTATGCATGGAGAGGACCATCTCGGCGGACTGCTCAGTGGGATGGGAGAAACAGCAGGGTTGCCCCCTGTCCCCCCTGTTGTTCGCCCTCGCTATGGAACCCCTGTTGGATTCTGCTATATCTGGTCGATACTACAGAGGTTTGAGTATTGGGCGACATAATCATCGTATAGCGCTCTATGCAGATGACTTGCTCATCTTCCTGTGCAATACAGGACAAGAACTGAGGGGGGCCAAATCCATGTTAGAGGAGGTTGTGTTATTGTCTGGGCTGAAAGTCAACTGGCAAAAGTCCAGGCTCTTTCCTGGAGTGCAGGGTACTGATCCCCCGGAGGGGCTGGCCCAGCTGCAATGGGAGCCCCACTATTTATCTCACCTTGGAGTAAGGATATATCATGATCAAGCTGACCACCTTGATGGGAACGTGGGACGGGCTATTCGAGCCCTGAGGACTTCTGCTGACTTTCAATGCAGGCAGGATAGCGCTCCTGTAGATGGTGGCCTTACCTCGCCTCCTATATTTCTTTGACACTCTCCTGTTATGGATACCGAGATCGATCTTTAAGTAATTAGATTCATTACTCATTGGGTTCCTTTGGGGGCACGCAGACGACGAGCTGCGTTGGCAACAATGCAGCGAGCGGTGACCATGGGATAATTGGCGGTTCAGACTTTGAGGCATTTTATATATGCGGCCCAATTGCAAGGGTTGATTCAGGAATTGGCACATCATTGGAATCCCGATCAAACCCCGGGTTCCTTTTTGCCACCATTTGCTGATCTACTTAGGGTGTTCCTTCGAGTGAAGAGATCCTCTGTGAATGACTTACAGGAACTAAGAGTGATGACGAAATGCTGGAGTAGAGGTCTTCAGAAAATATGCACTAATCCTTACTCCTCTGATGTACCCCTAGACTTCCTAAGAGTACTACCACATGGTGGTAAATGGAGAGATATTAACACATGGATAGAGGCAGGGGTGATGAATGTAGGAGACCTCTTTAGAGATACAGAACTGTTCCCTTTTGAGGAGCTCCACTCAGAATTCGATCTACCGTGGGGACATTTCCTATTGCACAGAGCACTCACGACAGCAATGTCGCGCATTGGAAAACAGGGACTACTGAACCTCCCAAATCTCAAAGTTGCCAGTACATAGCCCTCTCAGTGGGCACCATTAAAACGGTATGCTGTCTATATCGAGCGATACAGACAGACCTGCAGCAACCGTGCGCTCCAGATGGGAGGACAACCTGAGTGTTCCTATTCCCACTAAAGACTGGCACTCCATCCTCGATAGAATACCCAAGGTCTCTCACAATTCAGGCTTCAAATTCATCAGTTACTATGTTCTACACAGGTCATATCTCACCACAGACCGAGTGAGCAGATACTTTCACATAACAGATGCTGCATGCCCACGATGCGGGGAGAGAGGAGTTCACATCCTACACATGTTTTGGTCATGTCCCATACTGGATACATATTGGGATGAGATCATTCATATACTGGGGGAGTCTGTAGACAGTGAGATACCTCACAATCCTGGACATTGCCTACTGGCATGGTTTCTCCATACACCCAAAATGAAATTTACCTGTAGATTTCAAAACCTAGCACTTTTCTTGTCCATATGAGCGATAAAAAGAAATTGGAAATCTCAGAAGGGCCCTCGGATCATGGTATGTCACAGACAACTGGTTAAATTGGTGGCTTGGGAGGGGAGGATACTGCTACGAGATGCCCAAAGAGGTTTGAGAAACATTGAAGTGGCCACAGCTTGGGGCGTTTTGGTGGACAGCATATCCAACCCGGACCCTGCTACACCAGAGGGAACACCACCTAGATTGCCGTGATTCACTCTTCTTAGTGATAATTGCATATGGTACCCTTCCCACCAGCTCTTTATATATTTTTATATTAAGTTATACATTACTCCCATATTATACTAGTAGCGATAGAACACTATAGCACATACCATGCATCTTCAATTTAATATGCTGCAATGACTCGGAAGGGGGGAGTTGATTGTTGCACTGTTTGCATATGATTGGACAGATGAATAATGACTGCAATATTCCAGATGCCTGATGCATGAAACTTAATAAATAATAAAATCTGTATTAAAAAAAACATATTACTCCAAGGAGAGTCAACATAATGCCTGAACTGCAAACAATGATGCATATTTACAAAGTAATGTTGGAGCGCCGCAGTGCCCCAAATTTAGCAGCACCACGCTCCGACATTTTTAACCGAATGCGTGCGGGCGGAATTCCGCTCGTATGCGGAGATTTTCAAAAGCGCACTTTACGTGACGAGCTGGGCTCGTCATCAGCGTGCGAGGAGGCTACGCCATGACGAGCCCAGCTCGTCATCAGCATGGAAGGGGTTAAAATCCAGGGATGTGCCGTATTCACAAGAATATGTTGCACCCCTGGGTTTCCCCCTGCGCTGGGGCAAAAAAAGCTGCCTAGCTCCAGCTCAGGCACCCTGCCTCCATGTTGCAAAGGTGCCTGCACTGCAGGGACAATTGTTTATGTGCAGGGAGGGACACCTTCCTGCACATAAATATTCAATAATAATGATTTGCCCTTTCCATGTGTGCTGCAGCCAGCAGCACACATGGAAAGAGCGGAAAACGAGGAGAAGAGAATAATTTCTGCTCGTATCGCCATTCTAGCTGCCTCAGCCTTGTAAATCTGTGGCAGCATAATAAAACAATGGGTGTTGCAGGTGGAACGCCCACAGCAACACCCACTGCACGCCCCTTTGCCACAGAGGACTGTGGTGGAAAGGGGTACACTTACAAGTTGGCATTGAGCCACACTAAGTGGCTTAGTGCCATCTTGTAAATATGGAAAATGGCGCTACTCCACCGGAGCATCAAACAAGCTGACACTTCAGTGCGATAGGGGATTGCAAATATGCCCCATATTTGAAGGAAGGGCTCATAAAACCAGGTACATCACACAACATTCTAAGTGTAGCCACCTTATACCAGGGTCACCAGATCCCAGGGATGGTGGTCAGAGAATGATGTGAGTCCTCCACAAACATAAACCACCATACACACATACATGTAGACAGAGTCAAGCACAAACACAGACACACTAATACACACAGCCTCCCCATATCCTTATCTAGCCCCTTCTTATCCCCTGCCCTTCCCACCCACCAGTAAAGAAACTTTGCTAGCGGAGAGCCTTCTCAGCCAAGTCCATTAATACATGAATCTCTGCGACCACTGCCCACCAGAGGCCAGGGTGAAGGGGGGCTTCAAGCCCCCAGTAAACCAAACAAGCCCGGAGTGACGACAATGTGGCGTCCTTGTCCTACGTTGAATGCCTGACACTAGTGTGAGTGACCATGCAGGCTCCTGCAAGCTGCATCGGGATTGGCCATTTATTACAGGTGCTGTGCTGCCAATCCCACGAGAAGTATGAGCGCTGCACCGCCATTCTACACCAAGGATGTCCGCCGGTGGACCATTTCCCCCGGCAGTATTTTAAGTCATTCACATGGGATTGATACTTTCACATTCAGAGTGTAAATGAGAACCCTTTACATAAACGGATGTTGTATAAGCTGAAATTCTTCGCTGTACCTGGTACTTAAGGTGAAGTGTTGGACACCACCCCTGTTCAACAAACAAGAAATACCTAAACACTTTCTTTTCGCTGCTATCTAAGGGCCTGATTTAAATCTTGGTGGACGGATGACTCCGTCACAGAAGTGACGTATAACCCATCCGCCGAAATTTAAAACCCATTATATCCTATAGGATTTATGTATTGGCGGATCTGATATATGTCACTGTTTTGACGGAGTAACCCGTCTGCCAAGATCTAAGATCTAAATCAGACCCTATGTCTCTGGTGTGCTCAGTCACTCACTGATTGATTGCACACATTCTTTAAAGATGCCTCAGGCTGCGGGTAAGAAGTGTGTGTCAATGGGAGATTGTCATAAGAACTTTAGGATATTAACACTTAGATGCTTATGCTTGAACACAATACCAGGTGATACAAGGACAGTAACACAAGGGCACTTGCTGGGGGATGCAACATTCAGGTACTGGCTTGTGGTTGCTGAGATGGGTCACTGACACTGGGATACAGACACAAGGAGACTGACATGGGGGCACATACATAGGGTCACAGACACTGACATTTGCACTGTGACTCTGATATGGACATTGGGCACTGCAACACTGCCAGGGGGTCACAGCCCAGAAACACTTTTTGGCAGTGGTCAAGCAATGGAGTAAGGGCACTTGGAGAGGGGGGTGGTTGTAAATCCCTAAATGTAATCTCCAAAGGCTCCTATGAGGTTACATCTGAAGTTTGTAATTTTATAGGGGAATTACCTGCATCCTTTGCACCTCACATCATAGAAGATGGTGCTTCTATTCCCAGCAAGTGAGCACACTTTGGAGATCACAAGGCTTGTCTAGTGAAGGCTCAGACAAAGCCTATGTCCCCAGGCAATAATCGACACCAGCATTTAACCTCGCAGTGAAACAATCTACACCAGTTCTATATTTCCCCGGAAGACAGCCTTCGCTTTATTAAACCATTGCTCTTCCGAAGCTTGAGGGCTGTTGTTTTCCCATCTTCAATACCTGGAGAAGGAGACTCATTAAATTGTGTCCTTTATTCCGAGCCCCACAGATGGGCCACATTGACATCCGCGAGATACAGCAGCCGCCCTGGAATCTCCAATCAGAATTCAGTCAGTCCAAAAATGTTTATTTGGAGCTCAGTATTTTGGGTGTCCCCAGGCCGTCCGACATCACGGTGGGCGGGTGAGGAGGATGGCCGGGGGCCGCCCAAACCCCGCTCACTCATTAATTCGCCCGCAAGGCGAGGGAATGTGTGCAGCGCGCAAGGGGTTAAACAACAATCAGAATGATATTGATGTTGAATACCCTTATACATTTTACATATAATACAAGTCATACATAAAAATCATATGTATATCACTTAAGAGCCCCTTATAAATAACTTTAAAAATCCCTATTACAAACCAGATAAGAAATTCCTTTATGGAACCAAAAGGCTTATTTGCAAGCCCCTTACGTCGTCGGTGCATCACTTTTATTATTTTAGTATCGTACAGACACGGCAAGAAGCTTGTAAATATGCCCCAAGTATCTTCCTACAGCACGCCATAACCAGATATCTCATATCTGTTCGAAGCACCACCGCTAGCCTACGTTCTCAAATACCATATTTTTAAAAAAGTGGCTTTAAAACTACTTTTCGTATTGTCAGAAACTTTTGACAATCTAAAATGATAGGCAAGCAATCACACTTTACCTTTAGTCTGCAAGTTAACTTTCCATGTACATCTATCATTGTTATTTTCACCTTAGGGTTTATATAGCACAGAGTTTTTTTATTTTTTTTATTTTTTTTATTGAGAGTTCAATTATAGCAATACAATACAATAGAAATCCAATTAACACAGTACGCGGAGGAAAAAAGCTGAAAAACATTCATACAAATTGTCATTTTAACCTTTTACGTTATAAAGTGCACATTTGTGTAAGAGCAGACAATTAATAAACTGGTTCAAATAGCCAAAAGATTTTGTTTAGAATTGAAAGAATACATAACATACATATACAGTAAATGTTCTCATGTTTTCACATTTAATATTCCAAAGCTAAGTTCAAAAGTGCAGTGTGCGGAGATAGAACCATCAAACTAGACTAATAAATATTTTCGATAGAGCATAAATAAGGTTAAGTAATAACAGGAAAAAACTAAACATCGAACACACTCCAATATTTATCATATTTTTTGAGAGCCCCTGACCTATAGCACAGAGTTAAATAAATCCTTTACACCTCAGATCTAACCAAGGGTTAGGTAGGACATCCATATATGGGAACCATTCCTCATTTTTCCATGAATTTAGCTGGAATTGGGTCGATATCTTACCACTTAGATACCTGAAATCATGTTCTCTGGTGCCATTTTTATTAGTGTACGGAGTTCCCCCTTAGAGGAACCTATTTTTAGGTTTTGACTACTCACTATTTTTACAGAGCTTTGATAACTGTTGCCTTTCTACTCTTTCCAAGAGTAACCAGAATCTTACTGCTCAGTTATGCGAGATACCTCCAATATGTCATGTCGATTTCCATTCTTATTGCCTGGGTTATTGTTGACTTTGGTAATGGTAACAGGCTTTTTAGACATTGCCCTCATCATACAGTCATGTTTATCACATAGACGTAACAGTTTTATTCCTTAACCCCTTAAGTGCTGCCGTCGGCCAACGGTCGTCGCGAGCACTACCTTGCCAGTGCTGCGCACGACCGTTGGCCGACGGGCCAGCATTCGTTCTTCGAACGTTCAGCACTGGGCGCTGAACGTTCGAGGCTCCTATGAGGTTAATGGAATTGTGGACGGGTCATAGCCACAAAGGCAGGTAGCATCGGCCTTAAGGACATGTCTCCATAGTCTTTATTGATTTTTTTAAGTCGAATATTGAGGCCAATGCTATTAATTGATTCGATATGTTCTTTCCACACAATCTCTTCTCAAACCACACTCCTAAATATTTATATTTATTTACTATCTTATTTTATTGGTTGAAAGGTGCCATTCATAGTTTCCTGTTTTTTTCCAAACCCCCTCACTTTGGTCTTATCTATATCTAGAACTAATTGTTTTTACTGCAGTACTCCTTGAATATGTCCACTTTCTTGTGTAAGTGTATTTCAGTCCTATCGTCAGCATATAAAAGGAATGCAATAGCTGTACCATTGATTTTTGGGCTTAAGCCCTTGGTAGCAGCTAATATTGACAGTAAGTCTGTTATAACCAGAGAGAAAAGCAAGGGGGGGCAAGACAGAATCCTGTCACAGCGCACTATTGATTGGGATTTTACGGGTCAGTCTTCCTTCTGTGTCAATGATTACTAGAGCCCAATTCTGAGAGAGAAGGTACTTTAAATTAACTAGGATGCTTCTTGGGATTTCCAATTTTGTTAATGTTTCTAGTACTGATAGCCCCAGTAGTTTTTTCCAGATGGACTAGCGGCGGCTGGCAAAATTACAATATGTTGGGGTGCGATGCCCAAAACACTCACCATATATATTGGACTTGCTAGGATGCTGGCAACCACGCTCTAGATGCGGTCTACTTCGACCTGTCACTCTGTCACTATGCTGACTCAGGCGGAAAGGAAAAGACTACCTCCCTTGTCAACCCTAAACCAACCAACAGCTCCAGGATTGGGTGGAGCAGAATAACCCAGCGTTCATTTTGAGGCTGGGGGCCTGCGGCTGCAATGTGTCAGCTGTTTCTCAACCGTGGGATTGCTAGCTCTGAAGTGTGCATGTCAGATTGTCTGGCTCTAGACAGCCGGCCAATCTGACATGCGCAATGCCTGGGGCTGAAGTAATAGTGCAATTGCACTAATCAGCCCTGCATCCTGCCTCGTGCTGTATCAGTGTGAGTCTGGGACACAATATAATAAAATGGTATTTATTACCATGTTATTAATGTGTGTGCATGATGCACTCGCAGCAGGCGGGGCGATCCACCGCATCAATAACGGAGGAGCCGCCGCTGCTAAAGACACTGGCAAAAACATTTATGTTGGTCCAATGGCACGGAGAAGTTACAATGGGAGATTGTCATAAGAACTTTAGGATATTAACACTTAGATGCTTATGCTTGAACACAACACCAGGTGATACAAGGACAGTAACACAAGGGCACTTGCTGGGGGATGCAACATTCAGGTACTGGCTTGTGGTTGCTGAGATGGGTCACTGACACTGGGATACAGACACAAGGAGACTGACATGGGGGCACATACATAGGGTCACAGACACTGACATTTGCACTGTGACTCTGATATGGACATTGGGCACTGCAACACTGCCAGGGGGTCACAGCCCAGAAACACTTTTTGGGTACAGAGACAGACACTAGGACACTGACACAAAGACACTGAATCTAACATGATTGACTGAAATTGGGATAAAGACATGGGCACATAGACAATGGCACAGAAAAACTGACATGGGGGCATTGAAACTGGGACACTGGTGCTAGGGCACTGCCACTGGGACATCGGTAGATGGGGAAATCGAGACACTGACATTGCTATGGGATCACTAAGGATGGGAACAGTATAAAGGGACACATATGAAGTAACAGTGACAGGGCATCACTAACCAGTAACATTGATATGTCCACAAACAGTAATGCTAATACACTGACACAGTGGCGCTGGCATTCGGATACTGAGTCAGAGATGCTACATGCAGCAAGGGCATGAACAACAAGCATGGAGGTCCTGGCACTTGGTCATTGGCATTAGAGCACTAATACAGGAACCTGCATATGAGACACCAACACAAGCACACTGCTGGGCTGGGAATATATTGACACACAGAGAAAGGGATATCAATCCTGCAATCGAACACTAGCACAGCAATGGGGGGGGGGGGCAGTCCATCCCTGCCACTGAGACATAGCCAAAGATATTGTGTGGCACTGACACTGGAAATGGGACACTCAGCATATGACACAGACATTGATGGCGACATCACCCTTGGGAAACTGATGAAGAGACACAAAGGCCGTAAAAAGGACACATGTGGACAAGGGGGAACCGAACACCGGTATGGGGATATTGACATTTGGACACTGATCTGAAGATTCTGAAAGACCGACTTTCGCTAAAATCAGAATATTAACACCGTGGCACTCACAGTTGGGAAATAGGGCTACACGGACACAGAGGCACTGACACAGGCACTGAAACTTACACAAGAGGCACTAATGCATGAATACAAACATAGGGAGATACACTGGAGACCACAAACGCTCAAACTATAGACATGAGATTAAGAAAGTCTGTGGTCCCATCTAAACAAAATTCTTTAACAGCACCAATAATGTTAGAAAGCGCTGATCATCAACAATACTTTCTAACCTACTTTTTTAGGTAATATGGCAGCCTGTCAGCAATGACCCCTCGGTCCTGCCTAAAGTAACCCCAATCTCTGCCTGTTACAGTTTGAGTTGACAGAATACAACTTTGGTTTCTAAGAATAGTGAAGGCACATGCTTTTTACTGTCACAGTACAGTGGGGCTTTAATGAGGTCTTGCCTGCTGCTTGTGGAGGTTGCTGAATACTAAATCTTATCTTGATTCCACCACATGCCTCTTTCTTCCACCACCCTACACTTTCTGCCTCTTTTTCTTACTCTTGCAAGATCTTTTTAGACCCTGTGTCTGTCTTTCTCATCATGTTCTGTTATTTCGATTCCTCTGGCTTTCTTTTCTGCCCATCTTCATTTTGATTTGGGTCAAAATCTGATGATGAAAAATTGATCTGGGTCCCCAAAGATAAGAGCCAGTGTCCACTATCTGAAACCAACTACACAAATGAGGTACTGGGTACAAGGCTCTGAAAGGATTGCTGGACAGCTGCCTGGCAAGTTCCTGCTGCTTTAAGCAATAGAGAGGGCCTATCACCACACTCAGCTGTGCCCATGCTCCTCCACAATCCTATGCATACATTGCCTAGCTCTTCTGCTGACGGTTGCATCAAGGTTTCTCTTGCTGAAGATGATTTAGAACTGCCTTAAATACTCATACAATTATTGTCAATGGTTGTTTAGAAAATGTACCTAGAAACGCTGGATTTGCCTTACTTTTCCTCAAAAGTGTCTTGGGAGAGGGCACACAGGCCCATGCATAATTGCATTTTTACTGTATTTAGTTTTCTGCAATTTTACTGGATATATGTGCCTGGAAAATTCAATTTAACACACATATTTCATGAACTTTTCCCAGTGTTTCCTTCTCGCTTTGCTTTAAAAAGTATAATTTCCTATTTATTATCACTAAAAGTAATAAATGTAAAATAATGTTAACACTTTAGAAAAATTACAAAATATGCTGCTTTCTTTAAAATCTCACCATATAAAAAAATACTGCCATGGGGGGAACCAAACCAATGTCAAACACCGAGAACCAAAATCCTCCTGTAGTTATTCCCTAGGCCATGCCCCCCTTTAACATCTATCTACCCCTGGCTACGGGCCTGCCCTGGGCCTCCAATATATGGTCTGGGTCCTGCGTCAGGGGAGTGTTTAGATCCTCTGTCGCTAGGTGTTAATTCCGAAGCCTTGACATGCCATACCAAAATAACGCTGTAATCCCTCTTATCACAGTCTTGTCGTCACCCATTTGCTAGTAACACTCTAGAGAGCCTGCTCGGTGTCTGAATACAGCGGCCTGGCCAATAGTTACATCGCCAATGGCGCTGGGGCCACTTTGTGAGCCGGGGGTCCTGAAATCATGATTTTAAACCACTTTTACATCTCTTCCTTTCTAACCAGTCTCTGTTGCACTAAGCATTGTAATTATGCTTGTGGCATTCACTATTTCTCTCTTTGCTTCAGTCCAATGTCTGGTACGTGTGTCGCTCTGTTTGGAGCTCTTCTGAGAATTGTTGCAATGCTAGTGTGAAAGTAAGTACATTTCCCAGCATAATTCTTCAGCACCTCAGGGCACAATGATGCCCCCTGCAGTCTCAGTGGTGCAGGCAGGCCTCCACCCTCTCAGGGGGCCCACATTCAGCCCAAGGTCCATGAATATCTGTGGGATGTAGGAGGCGCAGGTGCCTTTCTTCAGATTCTGCAGGGGGTGGGCATCATTTTGAGTGTGCCACTCCAACACATGTTCAGTTACAGCCTCCTGTGCATAGAACTTCTTCTCAGAGCTTTACTGCCAGCCATACAAAGCCACAATTGCAATTTAAACCATGTAATGTGGATTAACGCCACCAAACCAGCCTTAATACCGTTCAAGTGCACTTCCATGCTGTGATGTTCCTTCCTCCTTTACTGGTCTCCCTCGCATTGTCCACATAATGGGCATTTGAATATGTAAATCAATCTTGGCCCTGCCCCAAAAGGGAAAATCCAGCGTGAACTGACAGGCCATGTTATCTCTCAAGTGAAAGGCAAGCAGCCCCAGCCATTATCCCTGTTACATTCCAGCCTCAGTATGTTGACCCGGTGCAGCTGCACCCACAGCTGGAGGCAAGAAGGGGTCATGGTCTCTTCCCAGGGGTACTCGGACTCTGCAACGTTCCAGCATGGGGCACCTCTCCATGTGCCGCTACTGATGCGAAATAATGCTCGTCACTTAGCGACAAACCCTAAAGCACTGGGATATTATGAGCTCCCCTTCAGAAATGCAAAGACATCCTAAGGCTTTTAGTCAACGTATTTAAAAAATGCTGATACATTTCAATATTTTTTAACATTGTGGTATAAGTTAACATAGTTGGGAAATGAATTGCCTCATTAAAAAATATATATATCCTGGCCCTGGGGGGTCACTTCAACTGTCCAAAAGAGGGTTTGGCTCGCTCACACGGTGAAATATGGGGCTGGTATTGAAGCATTCTCTATAAACGCTATTTGCTCCATCCACAGATGTGAAGCAGCTGCTCAACCCACTGATCTGTTTTACCAATTGATGCCTCCTGGAGCATCTTCCTGCCTTTGCTCTAGGAAGCAGGGTATGCACACATTGGCCCAAACTGCCCATTCATTTAGAGACCCAAGTAAGTCAGACATCTTAAGCCTCCAGAGAGAGCTGAGCTGTGTGGGGAGTAGGGTATGCTGGATTAGATCACGAGTTCATATTTCACTTCTCACCCTGCACACTGTGTGATCTCCAGCAGCCCCCTCTCATCAAGGAAAAGATGTCTTCATTTGAAGTGCCCATTACCACGTTTTCCCCATTAGAGCTTTAGAACCATGAAAACAACATCAAGTCCCTTTTCTCCACCGACACGCTGTGTGTTCTTGAATACATCTGATCTCTCCCGTGGTGTTGGTTACTTAGCTGTACACAGATTAGTCTTCACGTGGCGCCATTAAAAGCATCACAAGCATAAAAATAAGCAATTACTGACTGCCTGGTACCCGCAAAGTGCAGCAAACCATGTAAAAAGCAATTCATATTTACCACTGCCAAAAGCGTGTGTTCTGCAAATGGGCTTTTTTTTCAATTTCAACAGAAGCAACAGAAAAGAAAACTAGGAATTGCGGATATTAAAGAGAAATCGGGGGCTGATTTCGAGTTTGGAGGGTGCCCAGCTGTGGACTCTGCCCCCTCAGAGGCACGGGGGTTCCTCCGAAGGCCTCTGGAGTGGTGTGCGGCCACTGTCCTTCACGCAGACTCGTATTAAACGTTTTTTTCAAACACAGACTCCAACAAGCATTTACAATGCAACGGTCTTGCCTTTGCAAAAGTTAGAGCTATTGGCATTGTAGATGACAAACTTTTTATTTATGTGTTGGTTTTGAAAACAGATAAATAAATGGCATTGTCATTTACAATGCCAATAGCTTAATCTCCCGCAAATGCGAGACCAATTGCATTTTCAATGCAATAGGTCGCCTATTTACGCGAGTTTGAGCTATTGACATTGCAAATAACAATGCGTTTTATTTATGTTTCAAACACCAAAACATAAAGAAAAGGTCTCACACTGCTGTCTCTCTCACACTGCTGTCTCTCCCTAGAACACACACACTTCTGTCTCTCACACTGCTGTCTCGCACAGACATTGCAGTTTCTCACACTGCTGTCTCTCATACACACTGTTGTCTCTTACACTGCAGGTGTGGGTTGTGGGATGTGGGTTTCCAGCTCATATCACACACACACACACACACACACACAGAGCCACAGCCACACGCACATACAGCCAGACACACACAGAGAGCCACACACACACAGAGTAACACACACACACACACACACACACACAGAAAGCCACACACACACAGAGCCACACATACACACACAGAGAGCCACACACACACAAACACACACACACAGACACACACACACACACAGACACACACAAACACACACACACACACAAACACACACACACAGACACACACGCACACACTTCAGTGAATTTAAGAAAGAAGAATCTTGTACCCTTTTCTTCTCCGGGAACTCTCCAAGAGTCTGGAACTCGCTGCCTGAGGATCTGCTGGCAACCAATCACTCCTTCACTTCAGGAAGAAACTTAAGTCTCATCTTCTCAATAAATACCTGCACCCTCCCACATAAGCCATCTGACTGACCTGTTGCCCTTACCCCACACTCTTCAAATAAATATGAGCATCACTACCTTAGGGAAAAACTGTGACTCTCCCCACTTTTGTAACATCCTACCATGCTACCTCAGAATGATATCATCCACACATCATACTGTCTAGTGTATACTTCTTTTACATACTGTTACTACGTATTGTTATTAACTACATATGCAGCTCAAGTAACTGCTACTAACTCTGTAAAGTGCTCTGATACCTTTGGGTCAAGTTTGCACTATACATAACTCGATAAATAAATATTATGCAGCTTTTTTGCAATTTTATGTGGACCTCTTAGGAGTTCCGAATTATGAATTAAAAACAGGACTGGGTTTTATGCCTAAGACCCACACTTCAAACCTGTTCCTAGATTTCAGAACCCAGTCGAATGAAGACTAACAAGCACAGCATTTTCTGAATAATGCATCCTAGGAATCCTACTTGTGGTCGAAACTAGAATTTGGCAAATCCTGACCCTGGGTGGCTTGTGTTGATTAACAAGCTTTATACTTAGTTTTACATTTCAGTGAAATTTTGTCTTGTGCTAATTCACTGTGAGTAACTTATTGTGCAAAAAAAGTTCCAACACTATCATATTAAGAAGCAGAGTTTCCAGTGACTGTACTTGCCCTGACAAGTCCCTTCCGGTAGGCATGTGGGGAATTGGGCCTTTTACAAAAGCTGCATCCTTTCTTCAACCACACCAGACAAGATCACATGCCTTCTGGTTTATGGTGAACAACATACGTTCAAACACGCATGCTTTTGTGAGAACAGGAATTTAAAGCAGTTGCTTGAGTTGTGTCTCTAGTTCTATGTTGATGTCAATCCTCAATGTGTCTTTCTGCATCTACTTTCTGATGCCTGCAACCTGAAGCCCCATAGACAACTCCTGCTGAAACCCCACTGGCAACTCTTGCAACAGCAGTGTTTGCTAACACTATTCACCTCGCACATGGGGCAAGGTCTAAAGAAGTTCCAGTCTACTCTTAGTTAAGTATTATATTTGGCTATCACACAGACCTTCTTTAACTAATGTAAATAAAAACTTGTGCTGCATGATTTGAAATTATTCCATGGATTTAACCCCTACTTATTGGGTTCTTCAGCAGCATAACCATTGACTACCACTTTATGTAGCACATTCCTGCAGTAAGAGGTTCTTCTCAAATTAGTCCCTGGCACAACATCTGAACAGAAGCCCTTCGCACCTCCAGCATTCTCCATTGTTCCTCCAATTCATTAAAGAGCTGAAGATATTTCTTTACAGAGCACACGATAGCCATGGCCCATGAATAATTAGTATCTCATATATCGCTATATGCTAATGCTGGAATACAAACAGTCCTGGCTATCAACTGGACCATTACCATGATAGTGGCTTTCTGCCAGAGCTAATTACTTAGCCAACAGCAGTGTGCATGTTCGGACCTGTTATTTGGATGTAATAATGGAAAACACAGGCCTACAAGTTCAACCCAGTTTAATGTTGCAGACAGAAAAAAAACCAGAACCAGTTCACAGTACATACACGCCGAGAAGAGGGAGGACGAGCATGAATAAGAAACAACTTGCGTATGGCTTTATACGGAAATGTAAATGTATTGCGACTTATATAGCGCACGTATCACCCGAAGGTATCAAGGCGCTTGCTTAGGGAACCCGTCCTGGTATTCCCCTGTGAGATACCCTGGCAGGGTATCCACAAGGTGAAAGCCAGGCATCCCGCCGCGACGGGCCGTAGTGGAGATTAAGCAAGCTATTGCCCAGAGTCGCAGAGTGTGACCCCATGAGTCGAGTAGGCACCGGAGCAAGAATTGTCGAGTCCGTGGAATTTTGAGCCCGAGACCCGCCGAGGCGGGGAATCGAACCCTGGTCCACGGCCGATCTCAGCTTCCGGGTCTGCCGCCTCTAACCACTGAGCCACGCTTCTCCGAAATGAAAGCGTGAGGAGGAATTTTTGTGGACAGGTGGAGAACATGTGCAGAAGAGCCTAGAAGGACTATGGTAAAGAAGGATGGGAAAAGCGAGGCAAACATGCAAATAATCCTATGTATTGACGGGACGGATAAAACAGAATTATTTCTAAATCATACCTTGTCCTCTTGCTCTCGCAGCATCTGCTCCTTCAGTCCCTCCAGCTCCTGGGGGAGCCTGTTCCGCAAGGACGGCAGCTCTTGATGCAGTTTCCGCAGCCCATCCCTCTGTGCCAGGTACAGCCAGGCAAGAGTCCCGAGGGCTCCTGCCAGCAGGGCCATATCAATGCATGGAGCCGTGAGGGGGAGGGAGCTGCAGGCCGAGACGAGGGGGCAGCTGGGGGGCTTTAGTGGGGTGGCTGGGTATGCACTAAAGAAGAACTTAGACTTCCTGGAGCGTGGCAAGTACAGGTTATTACAATTTGCATGTATGTAACCATCAGCCTGTGCGCTCTACAGAGAGGCCAAGGAATGGATGAGCATATAGTCTGGGCACTCACTGTGAAAAACTCTCATTGCCTTCAGCATCAACTCTGGAGCTCTTGAGCCTGAAACCATGATGGCCGCCTGATCCCTCGGCTCCGCCGACCCTCTCGCTTTCCCTCCGAAGGGCTACTGATCCTGTCTGTTATCCTGTACCCGCGCTGATGTTTCGGACTCGGGAGACTGTCCTGGCGCCAACGGTGCACTCCCCGGCGTGTTTACTGCAGCGGATGCAGAGAAACGTCCTTGCCCCGTTCTGGGCATGATGGCGACGTCCCCGTCTTTGTTCGGTGAGGGCGGCCGATCCTGAGTGCCACGACCTTGCTCACTTACGACGGCGGCGGTCGGCTGGCAGAGAGCGGCGCTGTCCTGCTCCTCACGCTGCAACGTTTCATCCCGCTTGGCTCCATCCACGCTTGCAACACTGTTCCTGCGACCAGTGCTACAATGTGTCCTTCCCCCAGCCGGTAGCCGACTCTTGCTGCCTCTTTGTCTTCCAGCAACGCTGTGGGTGCCATCTTGGCCGCGCACTCGACACTCGCATCTGCCGACACGGGGCTGCCTTACTGGTATATATGGCAACTGGCGCTGCACCGCAAATGAGTGCGGGGTTATACTGGGTTGAGTGACCCCTGGGCCCCCGATATTGTTTGTGCTGCGGAGGGCTGGCTGACTATTCACGATGGATGTCTCTGACCGGTGTTGGAATCGGACCTGTTCGGGCGTGCCCCGAGTGCGGGTTACTGCTGCATCTACCTCGCCTGCGGCGTCTCTAACGTTGGATGATGTTATGAACGCTTTACATACTTTGCGGGCTGCCCTATCTACCACTGCTCGGGCCATGGGGGACCGACTTGACGCCATTCTGTCCGCGGAGCCCCCGCCTTACCGAGTGGGTTTTGAGGTGCCGTGCTCTTTGCCACATCCTGTGCTCAGCTGCCGGGCTGCGCCTACCCAGATCTACGTGGAGGCCTTGGAGCACCCAGCTGTGATATGGCCGGTCATGGTTAGGCTACAACGGAGTGCGCAGTCTGTGCTGTTGCGCTGGCTGGGGGATGATTTTTGGACGCTATGCCGTGCAAATCCTGTTTGTACTACCGACATGTTTCTCTGCCCTATCCTGGCTTTATTGCTTTTGTCTTGGCTGATCGCTCTTCGAGGGTTCCTGTGTTGTTCAGCCGACGACCGTGAGACATTGAAGTGGACAGACCTTGGTGGACAGTGCTCTTTATTGTGGCCGTCATTTTGTCTGTTTTTTCCATCCACGAGGGTTACGCTGCGATGGTACCTCGTCGTCGTGCTCGAACGAAGGGGACAAGGTTGATTCTGTTTTTTCTCCTTTTTTGCCTTCTGCTGCCTGTTTTTGATTTGATACTGTTTCCTGCACTGGGGAGTTAGTCGTTGGTTCGACTTTGGGTTCCGGGGCCGGGGGGGGGGGGGCGGCTGGGGTTAAATGTGTTTATGGTTTTCTCTGACTGTTTTGCCCTCCTCCGATCTTCACCGATTCCCTTTTTCTTTTCTCTTTCTTCGTTCTATATTTCGGGTCTCTTCGGGGCGACAGGCACGCTGCTGGGGGGGGGGTGGCCGTAGCCTCTGCATGCGTGTAGGGTGGGGGGAAGGGGTTTTCTTTATTCCTTTTTTGGTTTCTATGGGCCTTTTCTTCCTTTCTATATTCTTATTTCTGCCTCCTTTTGGGTGGTGGGTGGGATCGATGCGGGGTGGGTAGCGACTGGCGAGGGACGTGCTGTGGGAATGTACATCCTTTTGTGTTCTTGGTATGCTGCCATTTTGAATTAATCTTACGGCTTACTGGATCTCTGTCGGTAATGCTCGCCCGTTTCTGTCTTGGACACTTTGTATGGACTTCGATCCTCCTCAGCTCCTATTTTTACGCTATACTATAAAGTTAAAATGTAAACCTTTATTTATCCTGCTTCTCGGGCTTACCTAGGTCCCTGGTGTACTATGGAATGATTATGCTTTGTTCTCGTTTGTTGCCAAGTCTCCGTTTCAATTGCTGCCTTGACCTGCAAGATGTTGTGGCCGGCCGGATGGTTGTAGGCCCGTATTTGTTTGCCAATACTACGAAATAAAGGTTTTCAAAAAAGAAAAAAAAAAAAAAAACTCTGGAGCTCTTAATAGTGCCCTCTCGTGAACACCCGATGAACGCACTCAGACACCCAGACCCTCATTACAAATTAAGGGATCAGAATTTGTTCATGGGTTAGAATTATGAGTTGTCATAATTGTCACAGCGTCACAGTTGGATCCCCTGAGAGATTCAGGTATGGCAAACCTGCTGGAACTCATGAGGGAAAAAGCAAAACATCGGATCTGGTATAGTGCAATTGGGGTGCTCGTGCGCCAGAACCACAAATCCCACGGTGCACTGGTGTGAAGGAGCACCTCTGGAGCATGGTGCACCTGTTGGCATGGTGACGGCGTCGTCACCTGCCTATTGCTAAATGCATTATTGTGACAGGTACAGTGCTTCGCGTGCCTCGCGTTATCTGCTGGTTGTGATTACGGAATGCAGTACCAGGAGAGGAGAGTTAATAATTGACAGGCGTGGGTCAAGTTTAGCTGGACCGCACGGAGTGATATGAAACAATCGTGTCAGCAGGCACAGGCCCACGTTTGTTTTAGGAAGGCCTCGTTCACCCTGGAAACGCACACGTGAACGAGCACACTGGTTTCTGGTCGTCTTTGAACCTGTTTTCCCAGCCCTGCATCCTGCGCCAAGGTTGTGGGAGCAGAGCGCTCTCCCGTCACTTCCGGCTGAGTGTCTCGAGAAGGGACGGCAGCGTCCGCCGTGTGCAGGTCCAGAGTGCTGCACAGTGATGACGGCTCAGGCCTGGGACTGACGGTGCATGGCTCCTGATCTGCCCACCTCTGCGTGAGGCCCACGGGGTTAAGACCGCACCTCCGGCGGTCCGGAAGGTGCCTGTTTCACCCGCGGAAATGATCCACTCCACCAAGCGCGGCCCAGGTAAGCTGCTGGGGCTTGGGTGCAAGGGTGCCAGGGGGCAGGCGTGGTCTGTGCCAGGTGCGAGCTGGCACGGGGCGAGGCGTGGTCTGTGCCAGAGGCGCACCGAGTTTACACTTACAGCGGCGTGTCCGATATTAGCCGGGCTGGGGTAGCTGCTCTCAACACCCTGCAGTGCTTACCATGTCGCTCCTTTTCCTTGCATAGTCAAGGAGGCTCCCTGCATGCCTTTACTGCACACTTACAAAGCAAGGGGGCAATAGGCTCGAAGGATGAGGCTTTCTAGCTGATCGACAGCTCCTGCCGCAGAAGGGACTTCAGTTTCCATGTTCAGGACTTATTTACGATGCTTCGAGTGTACATACGGTGCGTGGGGCCGGCCTGTGCATCTAAAATGTTGGGCTTGTGGGGCCTCTGAAGTAAAATGACAGCGTAAGTACTTGTGTCGCGTCCCCCGGTGTCAATACCCCTGTCCGGGTAAGGCTGGGACATTCAATATGCCTGCGCCACAAACAAAAGTGACCCTGTAAGAGAAGTTCAAAGCTAAACAAGCGCTCGCCATCTCCGGAAGGCAAGAGAGGAGCGCTCCACACCACCATGTTATCCGAGGTGCAGCAGAAATGCCCCGGAGAAACGCCCCGTCATTTTCGGACTGGGGGGGCTTGTTTTTCTTTCTCTCCTCTTCCCATTGGCTGGAATGTAAAATTCTAGCCAATGGGAAGAGGAGAAAAGAAACCAAAAAGACACACCCCTCAATCCCGAAAAGACAGGGCTTAAATTAAAAGGCAAACCTATTCTCCAATGGCTGGCCAGCATTTAGGAGGCCAGCCAATGGAGAAGAGGGGCGGGTTTAAGCCCCACACTAAGAAACATAAGATCTCACCGGCGAGACTGCGTAAGCGCAGCCTACGCAGGCCGAGACATAAAAACAGAATTTGCTATTAAAAAACAAGAAAACGAATTACCTGGACACCCTAGGAGTTTTTTCTCTCTGATTGTGTGGGGTGGGGGGTTCTTTTTGGTTCAGTGTGGTTCAGACAGGATTTTCCTGGTAGTGACTGACAGAAAAAATTCACATCAGACCATCTGCTCTACATGGGGCCCTGCTCTGTCTAAGCTTTCTAACGGCCCGGTTCCTTGTCCACCAAACTCTTAATCGACCCTTTGCTGTCTAATGCTACAAAGACTGCTGAGTATTTTTATTATTTTTATCAAGCCAACCATCATCTACAAGAAAATATCAATCCAAAGCATTGTGTTAGGAGCCCCACACCACCCATCAAACCGCATCAGCTAATGCCACTGCTTGGTGCTAGGAGAATCAACTACCAGACAGCATCCGAGTCTATTCTACAGCATGGTGTTAGGAGGAAGGAACATCACCCATGGGATAGCATTAAGGCAATCACACAGCATGGTGTCAGGAGCCCCACACCACCCATCAAACAGCATCAACTAATGCCACTGCTTGGTGCTAGGAGAATCAACCACCAGACAGCATCCGAGTCTATTCTACAGCATGGTGTTAGGAGGAAGGAACATCACCCATGGGATAGCATTAAGGCAATCACACAGCATGGTGTCAGGAGCCCCACACCACCCATCAAACAGCATCAACTAATGCCACTGCTTGGTGCTAGGAGAATCGACCATCACCCACCAGACAGCATCGAGTCTATGCTACAGCATGGTGTTAGGAGAAAGAAACATCACCAATGAGATAGCAATAACGCAATCAAACAGCATGGTGTTAGGAGCCCCACACCACCCATCAAACAGCATCAACTAATGCCACTGCTCGTTGCTAGGAGAATCGACCACCAGACAGCATCGAGTCTATGCTACATCATGGTGTTAGGAGGAAGAAACATCACCTATGAGATACCATTAAGGCAATCACATAGCAAGGTGTTTTGGAGGACTGACCCTCACTCATCAGACAGTATAAAGCCCACGCCACAGCATGTTGGTGGGAGGAAGGGCCATCACCCATGAGTATGCCAATGACACTGCATGGTGTTAGTAGGAATGACAACCACAAATCAAACAGCTTCACTCCAGTTTGTTGCGCAGTGTGAGGAGCACTGCATCACTCAACAGAGAGCATCATGCCGCAGTACGGTTGTAGGAGGACCAACCATCACCCATCAGACAGCATTAGCACAACCTCATAGCGTGGTGTTGGGAGCCCTGCGCCACCCACCTGCCAGCATGCCCCAATACTGCAGCATGTTGTTTAGACAACCCTGACACCCATAAGCTACTATTAGCCCAGTACCACAGCATGATGGAGCTCAAACAAAGCCCATCACCCTGCCCTAAACCAGTGCCGCAGCATGGGATTAGTAGCACCCAACAGCACCCGTCAGACAGTATTCCCCAATTCTCCAGCATGTTATCCTAGATGTGTTCGGAGCCCCACACCACCCACCAGTCGATATCACACCAGTGGTGCACCAGGGTGCTAGGACTCAGACAACATAAGTCAATTAGTCCGCCACGCATACTTTCATGCTCCTCATCACAAAAGGCATCAATAATCTGGCCACAAACACTGCACCAGAATCCATGGCAGCCATCTTAGATCTGGGACCCAACACTACTCAACCAGCACCACCGTGGTGCTGTGGTATTGCACTGCCAGCATCCGTCACTGGCGCGGTGACCTTCTAAGGCACTAGATTAACCTGATCCAGTAGCCACAAGACAAGAGGCTCAGTGACCGGTGTGAAGGTTTTAACAATAATACCTTGTTACAGCGGGATTAAAAGCCCATGTCCCCTATATCTAGCGCTTAGACTCTACAAGTGCCCCGATATGTGGCTACTGTGCAAGTCGTGCCTCATAGAACACGTTTGGGCTGCAGCCTGGAGGTCTCCCGTGTACAGCCCCAGCTGTTTTTCTTTTCACCCCGTGTGTACAGTAGCTCAGGGTGTTTGAGAAGAATAAACAGACCTTTGTTCTTTTATGATCACAGTTTGAGTGACATCAGAGAGGGACGTGCGCCGTGTTTGTAGAGCGCGAGCCGAGCCAATGGCAGCAGAGCGCTGGACACGGTGGCTATTCCATGAGACGCTATCCCCTGAGACAGGGAGTCGATGTATTTTATTTCGGGGATTTTTCTTTTGTGGTCCTAGGCTGTGGGATCAAGACTCAACCCGGCTATCGGCAGAGTCAGGTTAGGTTGGGGCCCTAAGAACACCTCTGGGCCCTGCACTCATCTGTGGGTGCTATTTATTTAGTTCCACATTGAGCACTGACACAGGTGAAGCGGCACCACAGCACCTCACCTGATATAAAATATATAGGGGGTGGGTGATAGTAACAGCGCTCGGGCGCGGGCGAGCAGGACAAAGAGGCCCAGCCGAGGGCGCGCTTTAGTTAAATGTCCAGTGGCAGCGGGGAGGGTCAGGAGCCAACTTCTTACTCCGCCCACCAGCAGGCATGGGTGCTCCGACTAGTGGCACTAAAGTGCTGTTTGCCCATGCTCCCCTGCGGGTCACGCAAACAACGGCATTTGTGGTCCTAGGCTGTGGGATCAAGACTCAACCCGGCTATCGGCAGAGTCAGGTTAGGTTGGGGCCCTAAGAACACCTCTGGGCCCTGCACTCATCTGCGGGTGCTATTTATTTAGTTCCACATTGAGCACTGACACAGGTGAAGCGGCACCACAGCACCTCACGCTCACCTGATATAAAATATAGAGGGGGGTGGGTGATAGTACAGGCAGACGCACCACGTGTGAGACATGGCCAAAGTACACAGCTCGTTTGAGCATCGACTACGTGGCACACGCAGATACATCAAGGGCAGGGCTATATTTCGTATAGGCTGATTTACGCACGTATGATTGATTGTCTCTGTGTAATGTGTGATATTTTGTTATGTTATGTTATGTTATGTTAAAACAATTTTTATAGCGCTACTAACACCTGAAGGTTTCTTGGCGCTTGTGCTGAGGAAACAGAAAGAAAATGAGGGACAGAGCTAATTATAAGCCTCAGTAAACAGACAAGTTTTAAGGAGCGATCTGAACCTAGAATAGGATGAGGACAGCCTTAGAGGGAGGGGAAGGGCGTTCCAGAAAAAAGGAGCTAAGAAAGAAAACCTAAGTCCACCATGTTTCTTCCTCTTAAATCTCGGGACTGATAGCAAGGCCAGTTGGGAGGAGCGGAGATTGTGCGGGGGGACATATGAGTGAAGGAGAGAAGAAATGAAAGAGGGGCCACCGCCTGCAAGGGATTTAAATATTATGCAGCCTAATTTAAACTTGCAGCGTGCAGTGACCGGGAGCCAGTGAAGACTTTTTAAAAGAGGGCGAACATGCTGGTGTCTGGGTTGTCGGAAGATGAGACGCGCGGCCTGATTTTGGATCAGCTGGAGTCTCTTGGCTTGGTAGTCAGGAATGCCTACGTAGAGCGCGTTGGCGTAGTCAAGTCTAGAAATGACTAACGCCAACAAAGCCAAGGTAAGGGCTTCGGTAGTAAGGAGGCGGGAAATTTTACGAATCTTCCTAAGCTGAAAGTGACTGAAGGACACTACCGCGCTGACTTGGGGTTTCATAGAAAGATCGCTGCTTATGATAACCCCCAGACATTTGGCTGAATTCACTGGGCAGGGGGGGTTACCTAGACAGGTCGGCCAAAAAGAAGGTTGCCAGGGGTTAGAAGGCCCCCCGACAAGAACCAGCTCGGTCTTGTCGGGGTTGAGCTTAAGATGGTTTGAGCTCATCCAGTTGCTAATAAAACAAAGGGTGGTTTGAAAAGTGGAGATTGATTCATCCGAGGGGTCGATGGTAAAGACCAGTTGAATGTCATCCGCATAATTAAACGCAGTGTCATTCAACCTACGGAGAGAACGGATCAAAGGAGCCAAATACAAATTAAAAAGGAGTGGGGACAAGGAGGAACCCTGCGGGACTCCGCAGGTCAGCCCGACCTGGCATGCTGAAAATTGGGACAGTCTGACTGCCTGTTGGCGTCCAGACAGAAAAGAGCGGATCCAGTCAAGGGCGGTGCTCTGGATGCCGGCCTCTCCGACACGGTCGACAAGGATGCCATGGTCGACCGTGTCGAAGGCGGCCGACAGATCCAGGAGCACCAGGGCCTGACAGATGTTAGCGTCGGCCCCTCTGCGCAGCTCATCCATCACAGAGAGTATCACAGCCTCTCTGGAGTGCGCAGGTCTGAACCCAGCTTGTTGGGAGTCTAAAAAGCAGGATTCCTCAATAAAGTAGCTGAGAGTCTGGGTGACATGTGACTCCAGAACCTTACTAAGGAAAGGGAGGAGGGATATGGGCCGAAAATTGCTCATAATAGAAGGGTCTGCCGCGGTTTTTTTAAAAATAGCCACCACCTCTGCCTGCTTAAAGGAGCAGGGGACCTCACCCTTGGCAAGAGAATTATTCAACAAGGCCAGGGGGGGTTCGGGGCAGGCAGTGAAGGCTTCGCGGAGGACAGTGGGAGGGCAGCAGTCACTAGGAGAGCCAGAGGAGACTTTATGTAGGAGGGCTAGAAAGCCTTCCTTCGTAATGGGAGGGATCTGGGTTAAAAGGT
This sequence comes from Lissotriton helveticus, assembly GCF_964261635.1. Classification (NCBI taxonomy): domain Eukaryota; kingdom Metazoa; phylum Chordata; class Amphibia; order Caudata; family Salamandridae; genus Lissotriton; species Lissotriton helveticus. The sequence continues at coordinate 1,779,492,804 of NC_136065.1, forward strand.
TGGAGTCTGATGGAGGACAAAGAGCCACAAACTGAGGAAGAACAGGTGAAGCTTGAGCGGGGATACTGTTTTTAATCTTGATTATTTTGTCAACAAAAAATTGATTAAGCGAGTCGCAAAGTGACTGAGAAGGGGAGGGTGCAATAGTTACTCTTTCAGGATTAGATAGTTCCTCGACTATTGAGAAGATGTCCCTGGATTTATTAGCTGAATTCGAAATTTTATTTGAAAAATAAAAAGACTTGGCTGAAAATATAGCTGACTTATACTTTTTTTGCAGAGAGGAGAATATCAATTTGGTTTCAGGGGAGTAACCCCGGCGCCAACGCCGTTCGGCCTGTCGGAGCCCAAGTTTCAGGGCTTTAAGCCCATGAAACAAAGAGACCTAGCATACCTCAGGAGCAGAAAAATATTCAGCAGCATTAGAGGCATTACACGTGCGACATAGGGATATAGCAGAGCTTATGGCTGGTAAAATACTTCGGGCCTCATTTACAAGCCCATTGCGCTGCAATGCATTATTTTTTTATGACGCACCGGTGACACAGTGGGCTTGTCCGTATCTATAAGGCCACGTAAAGTCACCGTCCCTGGCTTCTCATGGCCTTGTAAATATGGGCCCCTTTCAGACATTCCTCTGCGTGAAAGGGACGTTCCATGGGTGTTGCTATGGGTGTTCCCACTATCATCCATGGAACCTGACTCACTCCCGGATTTGCAACATTTTGTAAAGCTTGGAATGCACCAGAATCCTACGCCGTAGGAGTGGCGAAACGAGGAGCAATACTTCTGCAGTTCACATAGAAAGAGAAAAATGGCATCAAATATTGTTTTTGAGCAAGAAGTGACACTTTCCCCACATTCAACCCCACAATGCAGGCACCCTTGCAAAATGGCGCAAGGGTGCCTGTACATGGCAGCCAATTGTGTGCCAGCGCAGGGGAAAGCACACAGATGCGTCATACTGTTGTCAATACGACACAACGTGTGCTTTGAAAATGACTCAGCTCAGCGCAACAAAATGGCTTATGGCACTGAGCTGCGTAATCGTCTTGTAAATGAGGCCCTTATTATTGGTAGATACATTAAACGTGGGACCTTGTGACAAAACAGCTCAGGTGTGGTAAAATGCACAACACTACTAGACGCATTACACTTGAGACAAGGTGGCTTAACAAAGCTTACACCAGGTAAAATACATAGCCTCGGTGGACATGTTTACCTCACATGTCACATTTCACTCAGGAAAACTGAGGTGAGGGAAAATTCACAGTAACATTAGTACATTACATGTAAGGCGAGATGATGTAGCAAAGCAAGGGTGCGATAAAATACATAGCACAGGTAGGTACATTATATATGAGACACAGTGATGGAGCAGAGTGCAGGCATGGTAAGGCACCACACCCAAGCGACATGGTGGCATAATAGTGCTTATGCCAAGTAAAATCCATGTCTTCAGTAGTGGAGTTACTCATCAAAGATGAGGTAAACTACACCGCAGATTCGGATTCATCAACAGTGAAGCACGGTCTAGAGGTTGAGTGGGTGGGATCTAATGGGAAACAACCTTGTCAAGCTGTTTTACTTTTATCAGAACAGTTCCCACGCTTTCTGGTCAAGGATAACCATTCCCGCACTCTTGGGGACAACTTGGAGTGGTTTGAGATTAGAAGGAAAGAAGGGTGTCACCTGCAGGGCAAAGATTAGTTTAACTTGCATTTATTTAACTTGCATTTGTTTTCATTTAAGGTGTGTTCATTATATTCTACCTCCAGTTACCTTTAAGTGAAAGTCCAACGTTATATTTACAAAATATGTTTTTGTTTTATTTTGCGTCTTACTCTGTAGCACGCTCCCTGACCCAGGCGCGTGTGCTCAGAGTTCCCGTACTTATGTTACGCAGTTGGGTCACTGGAAAGGACACTCAGAACAGCAGACACTAAGGACTGAAATTCTGATGGGCCCAGCCACAAAAGTACCAGACCCATTCAATTATAAATGTCAATTTTGGCTACTCCTTCTGTGAAACTCCAGGGGAAAACATGAATCGGTGCGGAAACATTTATTGTGAGCAGAGCACCGGCCATATGCAGGAATAACTAACTAATCGAGCAGTAGCCCCCGCTTTTAACTTCTATTTTAGGGCAGAGGAGCAATGTGGAGCCACACATAATGCGACTTTTCCTCCCTGTCCCCAATGTAAATATAAAATACCTTACCTCCTGGCACCCACACTGACCCTGTATGTGCCTCCTCCTTCCCATCCTCCTGAAGCTGTGCTCTCTGCTTTCCAATAGAGCAGAGAGCAAGAGGTGTGCAGTCAGGCTCTCTGAGAGCACTTACAGAGCAGCCTGGAATTTCTATATGAAGCAATAACAACTTTTGTTTCCCACTGTTTTTACGTCACATCAGTGAATAACCAGATGTGTATCTGCCATTCACGCTAGTGGCTGTCACTGAGAGCCATACATAACAACATTCTTTTTTAAAAGAATAACACTGGTTCGGGATTATATTTTTGTATGCTTGAAATTTTTTAGCAATGCATTATAAATGGTGCAGTAACATCCAACGCTGCTAGAATGCAGTTTCGATGTATACATTTAAAGCTACAGATAAACAAACCTACTATAACCCTATCAATGAGCGCTACTGAGAAAGCAAGGTAATCAATCAATCAATCAATCAATCAGAGTCTTGTAGAGCGCGACTAACCACCCATGAGGGTCTCAAGGCGCTGGGAGGTATAGGGGCTGCTGGTCCATTGAAGGTGCTCTGGCTCAGTCAAAGAGCCAGACCTTGAGGTCCTTCCTGACTGGGTTAGAGACGGGGATAGCCTGAGGTGGAGAGGCCGGGAGTTCCAGGTCTTTGCTACGAGGTAGGAGAACGATCTTCCTCCGGCTGTGGTCTTGCAGATACGTGGGACAGTAGATAGGGCCATTTGCGCACAGCAGAGGTCTCTGGTGGGTACATGGAATGCGAGGCGGTGGTTGAGGTGCGCAGGTCCCACGTCGTGTAGGTCTTTATCCAGCCAGACGATCACTCGATCTGTTTTACAGTGAAGAACATTACAATTCCTAAAAGTTTATTTATGACAAATCGAAGCTGTTGTCAAAAGTGGTCCTGGGTGTAGAGGCTACAAAAGAGTGTCTCTGCAGGAATGTTATCACCCATTCGTATGGTAGAGCCCGTTTGCGTGTTGTCCTTTACACAGTCATGCCCCCAAAATGTCATTGAACAATTGCACTTGATCATGTAAGTCCATAGATCAATTGCTCATGCACCGCCATTGTAACTAACCAATCATTGAGAGTAGGCGTTGCGGATATTATATTTATTGTGAGTGACGCATGTGCTGCCGGAACTAGATCGCACACACCTCCAAAAGTGAAGTCTTTGCAGCTCGATTTCACAATCCCCCGAATGTCAAAGACTACATAGGCATTAAAAAGATTCCAAGGACATTGGCAACAAATGTCACAAGGTTTCCCTATCAGCACCTGAGACAGGCAGGCCCTGGAGAACTGACCTGACCCCCCAGTGTTCACAGCTATAAGTGAGTGAAGAAACAAAGTGGCAACTCTAAGCATCTTTGTGTGATGATGAGGCTACTGTGATACTACTAACATAACTCACGCAGCCACGTGTAGAAAGAAAACCATGTGTCCGTGCCAGTAATGCTTTTCTTTGTGTAATGGTGGGCCAGTTGTACAGAGAGGATTGTCATGTGCATGCTGAAGACACTCTGAAGAACTGTCCCTTCTGGATACACACAGTTTTAAGCCTTAATAAACCTGACCGATGTTCTCTGGTTTAATACAAGCCCAAATCTGTTTCAAGTAGTGATAAAATGCACCACATTAGGCCTTATAGTTACACCCACCAAGGCTTATCTCTTCTGCCTCTTGTTCTGCTGCTCTCTGGCATTTCTTCGTGCACCATCGGGCGCTGCATGGCAGATAATTTCATGAATAATGCAGTTGGTGGAAAGCATGCTTATCAACTCAAAATCAAGGACAGAAATTCGAAAGAACAAAAATGTGTATTTTAAATGAGTAAAAATGTTCTATGGAAGGGCTGACTGGCGGACAGCGACCCCTCCCCCCCTCCTCCTCCACCCCCACCCCTCTCCAGGAATGGACAGTGGAATGGGCTACTCCTCGGCAGATGAAAAACACATCTCTAATAGAGAGGATTTGCTGGCAAACTTGGTAAGATGTGTGGAGTCTGGTCCTCAAGGCTCCGGCTATGAGTGACACTGACTGACCCTCGGGCTCTGCTAGGCTGAGTTCCGCTTGTCATCCTTCTTGGTTATTGGTATTATCTCCAACCTCAGACCCAATCCAATGTCTGGAAGTATCTGCTGCCTTGTTATGTGCTTTTGTGCAGCTGATTGTGTGCCTTGTTTGTTATAAAACCAATAAATACATTTATAAGAATAAAGAAGGGCTCACCACTGAGTGATTGTCTCTGCAAATGCTGAATGTTGCCTAGAGGTAGATTTCACGCTGTGGTTCTGTATAATTTGTGAAGATCCAGAATTGCAGACTTTAATCCCACGCATTTGTGTCAATAATCGATTGCACTGGTTGATTCGTTTTGGCAGGAAAAATATAAATGTGTGTTTTTGCAGCCGAAGAACGCAGCATTTTTTGCAAGTCAACAATGAGATCAGAACATTTCAATCAATTTTTGATGCTTTTTTGTTTAAGATTTAGTTGTTGCCTCCCTGTTGCTGTCTATGCCAGGGGTCTCCAACAACCTTTTTCTGTAAAAAGATCCTTATGTTCATTGAAAATCATACCATGCTACTATTATTGTTGTGATACAAAAGGGGATGATGGACGGAGCGTTTGAACAAATCAAACACTCACCCCCAGTCAACTGATCTGGGTTTAATCCATCACCATTCTTTAGTTCACTCAGCCACCCCAGTTCAGACATGGCTATATGCAAATCAGTCTGACCCTGTGCCTCCAGGGAACAGTCCAGCCCGAACTGCCAAGCCATGTCTTCCCTGGACCGGAAACAAGCATCCTGGGACCGGTTTCGGATTCATAATCCTCATCAGCCAGGCTATCTTGAATCCAGTGGCCAAGTGAACAAGGGACTCACGTCTGAGCATACCCTGCCACACTTAGGGCGAACAAAGCGATACAAAAGGGGATGATGGACGGAGCGTTTGAACAAATCAAACACTCACCCCCAGTCAACTGATCTGGGTTTAATCCATCACCATTCTTTAGTTCACTCAGCCACCCCAGTTCAGACATGGCTATATGCAAATCAGTCTGACCCTGTGCCTCCTGGGAACAGTCCAGCCCGAACTGCCAAGCCATGTCAAGCTATCCAGGCTGATGAAGGCTGATAGCCAGAAACCGGTCCTTGGATGCTTGATTCTGGTCTGGGAAAGACATGGCTTGGTAGTTCGGACTGGACTGTTCCCATGAGGCACAGGGTCAGAGCTGATTTGCATATAGCCAGTGTCTAACCCAGGGTGGTGTGGAGTGCAAAAAAACGATGGATTTAGGCCCAGATCTTTGTACTGGGGTGAATGTATGACATTGTTCTACATTCTGTCCATCAACTATGTTTTTTGCAATTTTCACCCCGAGTGTGCTGGGGATGATCAGACGTGAGTCCCAGGCTCTCCACACCACTGGAGTCAAGCTATCCAGGCTGATGAAGGCTGATAGCCAGAAACCGGTCCTTGGATGCTTGATTCTGGTCTGGGAAAGACATGGCTTGGTAGTTCGGACTGGACTGTTCCCATGAGGCACAGGGTCAGAGCTGATTTGCATATAGCCAGTGTCCAACCCAGGGTGGTGTGGAGTGCAAAAAAACGATGGATTTAGGCCCAGATCCTTGTACTGGGGTGAATGTATGACATTGTTCTACATTCTGTCCATCAACTGTGTTTTTTGCACTATTATTGTTGTAATAGCAACCGCATCAGTCAAAACTACTATAGTGGCCACCATATGCAAGATTACCAGCAGTGATCAGCAGAGTGCATCAGGCAGGGTTGTCAGCAGTAATGTAAAACAAGAATTTGCAATGCAATAGGTCTCGCATTTACGCAAATTTGAGCGATTGGCATTGTAAATGACAATGCCTTTTATTTATGTTTTGGTTTTTAAAACATAAATAAAAGGCATTTACAATGCCAATAGCTTAAATTCTGGCAAATGCGAGACCTATTACATTTCAAATGCTTGAAGGCATCGCTGAGTTGCCCCCTCCTGTCCCCCATGGCCCCTGAAGAGCTCCCCAAGTTACAAGTTAAATAAACAAACAGGTGGTCACGACTACGCACAGGAGACCCTCCTGCAGTAAGAGAAACTCATTAAAGAAAATAGTGCTTACAGACCAAAGAATACGTACAGTGTAACAACCGTAGTAAAAGGGCCAGTCCTCATGGGAGGTTACAAATTAAGACAAGGAGGTACTAAGGAGGGACTAACAAGCCTACTAACAAATCAGAAGCCATCATTTACAAAGGACAATGACACAAGCTATTGACAAATAGCAGACGAGAGTGGGCGTGGCTTCAAGTCCATGCTCCAATACTACATGGCTTGCAGAGTGGCGCATGCGCTTGCCAGGCTCGTTCTAAACAGCGTTTTCAATTTAGGTAATACATAAGAGCAATAGGTGCAATTACATGACACCTAAGTAAGCACATTAGTAATAAGTCCTCTCAATATGACATGATTTCTCATGTCTCATCAGCTTTAACTATGTTTTAGAAATGTATACATTTTTATTCAAACATCAGCTGTTCAGTTCTGAAAATACACACATTTCCATCACGAAAACACATTCTCAACTTTGGTATACACATATTAATTCGACCAAATAAAAACGTCCAATTTAGTAGGCTGGGCTGGACACAGGAGAGCTACTTGCTGGTTGCTGGGGAGCTTCCAGTCGCTCATGACTTACTCATTGGAGAAGCATGGTCTATGCTTTCAAAATATACAGGAAAAAATAGTGCAGATTATCATCTTTATACAGGGTTGGTTATTCATTCCATGCTTAATTTATGCTGGTGGTTGCAGGTGTTGGACCCCAGCACCTTTTTATGGAGACCAGACCTATTTTTCATGATCAGACACTGACCCAGAGCAAAATAGAGAAATAAATCAACGGGAGGTTGAAGGATGAGGGAAAAATAGGGTGAAAAAACCCCTGTAAGAATGAGGTAATGAGACAGGAAATCTGGAGTACTGGAAGAAGTAGGCATGAGATGGACCCAAGACGAGGCTCCCTTGCTATTTGTCCACTGCTGTAATGGGCACACAAAGTGTGAGCTACAGAGAAAAACCTTGGGTTTTATTGCCTTTATATTTATTTATAATATACACTGAATGAAGATAAAACACAGTGACAGGAACACCTTTTTGGGTTTTATACATGAAAGCAGGATCAGGATAAGGTGGAGAATATGTGGAGCTTGAGATCTGTAAAAGAGGGCCAGGGGAAGTGACGTTTTCATGTTGATGACTGCTGCATTTCCTCTGCTTTTGGTTCAAGAGGGAGCTGCTGCTCTTCTGTATCAAACAGGCCTCACCTCTTGTCACTTTAACACTTCCCACAGTGTTACACTGAGGCGAGGAGCCGGGCGATGTGATGACAGGGTGCGAGTTACAGAGATCAAAGGGATTTTTTGCCTTTGGAAGTGTGAAAAAGTAACTGTGATGTTGTATCCACTGTGCTCCTTGTAGAGATTATATTTGATGTGGAGCGTATTTGCTGATTCAGTTAAAAGACCTTAATATTGGAGACCTGTCAATGGGTGCCATCAAAGGTGGGCGTTTCCTGCCAGTGTCCAGAGTGGTGTTAGGCAGGGCTGTCCACTCTCCTCTCTTCTTTTCATCTGTGTGATAACGCTCCTCGCCGAATGCATCAGACAGAACAAGAACATCAGGGGAGTGAGAGTACCAGGAAGCAATGGGAAAGGCGAAGTGAAGTGCTCCCTCCACATGGAAGACGTCTCAGGCACAGATGGGTAGTCAGTGAAAGAGCTGGAAAGGACTTGCATCAAGTTTGGAAAGGTGTCAGGAGCAAAGATAAACAGTGTGAAGTTGGAAACCCACTCTTTGGCCACCGGACCCCCACCAGAGACCCACTGCCATTCCCAATCAAGCAGGATTTCCTGAAGATCCTTGGAGCCTGGTTTGGCGGAAAAGGTGCGGTGGAGAAGACATGGGAGGAGCGATGGATAAGAAGAAGCATAAGCTGGGACTCTGGAGCTTCTTCCTGTTGCCAACGTGGAGGCACCTTGGATAGGAAGAGTGGGTGAATGCCGTCCCCTACAACTGGGACACCCCATTGTTTTAAAAGGAAGTGGAAAAGTTTGTCAAAGAGTTTGGTCTGGAGGATGTCCCCTGGTCAAGTGCACTCCAAAGTAGTTTGGCCAGGACATTGGCGAACACCCCTGGAGTGAGATGGAGTGCAGCCGGGCAGTTTGCAAGGGCCACTTTCGTCCAATTTTGTTACAGGGGGCCAATATTGCAGACCCCCGGAAACAAAATCGACCCCCTAGGGGCCCAAAACCGGCCCCCACCCTAGCGGCCTACCGGGGAAACGCCTGGTGCCTGCTCTGGCCAGTCCAACCCTCCCTGGTAGTAGGGAAGAAGGAGACATTAACCATGCCCTGCAGAAAAATGATCCACAGTCTCCTGCATGACTACGCTGCACTGGACGGATCACACGAGGACAGCAAAGACGAAAACCGACTACCCCAAGGGGTCCCCTTGTACCCTCACAAGGTGGGAGGGCTGAAAGGCTCGGGCATCAACGAAGACGACGGCACCTGAGGACCCAATGGGACCTCGAAGGGGCCACTAACCTCTTTGTCCTTTTTCTCTGTAACCAAGGAGCTGGATGGACACAGGGAAGAGGAGGATGCAGATGAAGACAGGTGTAGTAAATATAAAGTGATTTACTGTAATATATTTGACTAACATTACCTTTTCCCTTCATAGGGAAAAGGTCAAAGGGATAGCTTGTGCACTTGTTGTCAAGTTTTTTACCAACCCCTTACGAATAACAGGGCGTTGTGGAAGATGAAGATTGATGTACCTGAACCAAACACGGAGTCCAGACAAAGGGATATATATATATATATATATATATATATATATATATATATATATATATATATATATATATATATATATATATATATATATATATATATATATATATATATATATGTATATATATATATATGTATACATATATGTATACATATATATATATATGTATATACATATATATACATATATATATGTATATATATATATATATATACATACATATATATATATATATGGGGAGTTTTTAAGAATTAAACGTATATGCAATAATGAGATTGATCTCATGAATTGTTTGAATGGATCTTACCAAAGATTTCTACAAAGAGGCTATGAAGTTACTAACCTCACTAACTCTCTCAAAAGGGCTTTATCAACTAGAACCACTGTAATGGTAGAACAACCTGCTTCAGATATTCTAGAAGAGGGTGTTGCTACAGTCAAAGATTCTGCCATTCGGCTAATCACTACCTTTAATAACCAACATAAAAAGATGAGGCAGATCATTAAATCTAATTGGCCCATCTTAAAAACAGACATTGTAGTAGGCCCTCTGGTAGGTGATTCTCCTAACATTACATTCCGTCGAGCACCCTCAATGAGGGATGCTCTTGTTAAGACCAGCCCTGAAACCATCAGTAAACCTAACTGGTACTCTAGTAAAACAGGTTTTCGGAAGTGTAGTTCATGCCGGGCATGTAAATTCGGTGTGAACACCAGCGAATTTGTAGAGGCCTTTACAGATGCAGTAATCCCTATAAATAATGTGTATACTTGCAAAACAGACCATGCGGTCTATGTTTTAAGATGTACGTGCGAGCTTCACTATGTTGGTAGCACTAAACTGCAAGTATTCAATCGTATTTTACAGCATCTTCGTGCCATTGTGAATTCTGACCCCAATTATCCAGTGGCACGACATTTCAAGCTGGTACACAATAACAATCTAAATGACCTGCAATACTTTGTTATTGATGCAGTCCCTGTGAACAAAAGGGGTGGGGATAGAGAGAAGAGACTCAGACAATTAGAGAGTCAATATATCTTGAGGTTAAACAGTAAGATCCCTAATGGCCTGAACATGGGAGAAGTTCTTAAGAATTTTCTGTAAATATTTTATCACATCATATGCATAACTTTTTTACAATGGATTTTATACCGTTTTTATGTGGTTTTAATCTATTTTGATTATGTTATTGATGGTTTATGGATGAATTTAAACTGTTTACTCTGATATTTAAAACACTTTAGGATTGAAGCTTGACTTTTTATACCCAGCTGTGCTAATTATGTATTATATATGTATCCTATTGTCTGCTGCAATACATGAATTCTGTCATATTTGATTGGTCCTGTTCCCCTTTCCCCGTCCCCTAACGGAACATTTATATTGACTGCCGATTTTTGAAAATTGTATTTTTCATGCACTTTTTGCACTTTATTAGGTTTTTTTATTCTGCTCTAGGTTCTTCCTAGATATACAATGTTTGCTGCTAACTATTGGGATTAAGCACCTTGCACTTTTCTTCTTGGCACTTTAAAAAATAACTCTTTGTGGTTAACATAATTGTAATACTGGTTTCACATTATTCCCCAACTGACATTAACTTTTTCGTTCTATCATAATATATAAAAATAAGGTATTATGATTATCCACTGGGCACTAGCCCTCTATGTTTATCAAACAGAATTTTTGATTACAGTTTAAGACTTTGCAAAATGTACATGAATTAGTGGTTTTCTTGCATTTAGCATTCAGTTACTCTGTACATTATATGTGGATGGAATAATTCTTTATTGAACGATTACTCTTTTATGTCTATTATATTTGTGGGAGGAGTTTCGTGTTATTACTAGTATTTAACCACCCATGTCTCTGGGTCTTGTCATGTGATCAAGTCCGGGTTTCCCGGACGAAACACGTCATGCCGCCATCCCCATTGATGGAATAAAGCACTTCATTCTTCTATGAAATCCTTGGTTTGTGGTCTGTACCTGGCTGTGTCCGTTGCTGTTGCTGTTCGGCGTTCCAGGATTGTGGATTTATATATATATATATATATATATATATATATAACGCTCCAAATCCTCCCAAAACTCCAGGAGAGGATAAAACAGCACTCGGAGGGCGAAATGTTGCCAACACGCTAGATTTTATTTAGCGGAGAGGCACACACAGACGCGTTTCGGCGTGCTGCCTTCGTCAGTGTGTGTATATATATATATATATATATCGGGAGTTAGCCCATGAGCTGCAAATGTCATAGCTTGGTATTATGGAACAGCAAATGCTTCTCCATGTTCCCGCGTTGTGTGGTCTGCAGCTGGTGTACTAATGTGTGACATTTCAGACTCAGCTCCTGTCTGCCCCTGTGCTCTGTGTTCATCATACAGTCCCTGAGCTGTCATTACCATAACTTTGAGGGACCACAAATTCGACTCACAAACTTACACCTACTTAACATCTCAGTCCCTAAATTTCTTGTCTTCATAAGCAGCATTCCACCAATCTCTAAACTTGATCTCGTAGCCTGAAACGACATTTACTATGAATAGGATTTTTTCTTCAGCTAAGTTATTTCTTAGACAAAATGAACATGAAATAGTATAATCAATCAAATAAAAAAATCTTCCAGTATTAAAATGTAAGCACCTTATAAACCAGTTCCCCACTTCAAATCACAACTTCTATTGACTCGTTCCACATTTTAAACTTAATTTTACATTCATTCAAATCCAAAACACACAAAATAGCAATCTCTTATTGCTGGTTAATTTTACAAGAAGATCCATCCGGCTGAATAGAAAACAAATAACCCCCCCCCAAAAGACTATGCAACTTTTATGAGGAAAAAAATGAAATACACATATTTAAACAAGCCTGCCAAAGCTAATGGAGCTAGCATTTGTGACCTGTTGGCTTTGTCAATGCTTTTCCAGTTAAATGTTTTTGTCGCAGCTGTGCAACATCAGCAAAAAAAGAAGAAACGAAGAGACCATGTGCATGAACGTGCACGCCTCATGGTGTTATGCGAGCACATCTTTTAGTACACGCAAACATGCATGGTGACCTATGTGAGCGCTTACGTCCCCAGGAATGCACATCCCTACTGAATGGTGTCATTTTATTTATTATTTTATTTATCAATCTAAGATAGGGGCCACCACTTGGAGCAGTTAATAAAAACATTTTTTCACCTGAGCAAAAATGTACTTGTGAAATAGGAGAGCCCCGGCAAACAATGGGGACTGTCGGGCCCTCCAAAAAATGTAAAATGTATTTCAAGGACATAGGGGATAGGGGAGCAATGAAGGTATGAGTGGGGGCAGTCCCTCCTCTTCGTCCCTCGTTTTAGGAAGAGGAAATCTGGGGGCGTGAAGTTTTCCACTCTTGCCCCCACCTTCTGGAATACCCTCCCTCTCACGATCAGGTCCTCTGCCTCCTATCTTGATTTCTACAAAGCGCTTAAGACTTTCCTCTTCTCACAAGCTTTCTCGCCCTAGTGGCCTCCCTCAACCCCCCTGGGCCTGTATCCCTAGCGTCAAGAAACCGCCTGGTAGTCGTGCGCTTAATAAATACCTTAACTTCAACTTCAGTGGGGTGGAGAAATCAACGAGGAGTGGTTTGCTGAGCCAAGCTGGGCTGGAGAAGGGAGCAACACAGAGCATGTCGGATGGAGGGTGAGTATCCAACAGGAAAAGTAGCAAAAGGAGGACACCAGTGCTTAATTTGTAAAAAAAAAACATAAGTACCACGGCCCGTGTGAGAAGGCCACTGCAGCTTGCACTATCCATTGTGCCTGCCACTGCTGCCAATGACAGTAGCAACTAACCATCACACTAACACGTGTGACAATTCATACTATTCCAGGCCCACAAAGCTATAAGAATGGCTTGGGTGGCAGTTATTAGTCATTGTTAATGTGTATTCAATTAATAAACAATTGTTGTTGAGCTCATCTCTAGTTAGGCAGACTGTCAAAAGAGCCGGTGCTGACATTTAAGTGCTGGTGTGGAGCACTGGAAACTACTGGCTCAAATTAGGCACTGAGGGAGAGAGCAATTGTGGAAAAGGGAAGCAACTTAAAGCACATGGAAAGATGTGTATTTGGGGCTATTTGCAGCACATAAGGAAGAGAGCTGGAAAACACATGCACTCTCATGAAGTGCATTAAGAAATAGAAAACAAGCATTTACAATGCAATGGTTTTGCCTTTGTTAAAGTTAGAGCTATTGGCATTGCTCTTGACATTATTTTTATTTTATTTATGTTTTGTTTTAACATAAATACATGGCATTGTAATTTACAATGCCACTAGCTTTATCTCTCGCAAATGACAGACAAAAACACCCACACAATGCCCTTCCACACACACAGCCACACAGAGCCCCCCACACACACAGCCCCCCACACACACAGCCACACAAAGCCCCCCCACACACAGCCACACAAAGCCCCCCACACACACAGCCACACAAAGCCCCCCACACACACAGCCACACAAAGCCCCCCACACACACCCACACAGAGCACTCTACACACACATACACAGCACAAGCAGGCAACAGGGGCACACGGAGGCACAAGCAGGCAACAGGGTCACGAAAACGGAGGCACAAGCAGGCGACAGGGTCACGAAAACGGAGGCACAAGCAGGCGACAGGGGCACGAAAACGGAGGCACAAGCAGGCAACAGGGGCACGAAAAAGGAGGCACAAGCAGGCGACAAGGGCACGAAAACGGAGGCACAAGCAGGCAACAGGGGCACACGGAGGCACAAGCAGGCAACAGGGGCACGAAAACGGAGGCAAGCAGGCAACAGGGGCACACAGAGGCACAAGCAGGCAACAGGGGCACAAGCAGGCAACAGGGGCACAAGCAGGCAACAGGGGCACAAGCAAGCAACAGGGGCACACGGAGGCAACTGCAGGCAGGACACTACCGGGCTGTGCCTTGGGACTGAGGACGCCGTGAAAATGGGGCATGTTATAGCGCCATAATTCTGTGAGTACTGACCCCCCTCCTTAAGGTGTGGAGCTCTCGGCACTGACCACTCGGCCACTGGTGGGCGTCATCACTGTACCAGCCCTCTCTTGGAAACTGGGAGCCCCGGCTCGTGCTGCTCTGCGGGGACAGGGTAGGTGGACAAATTCTGTCCGTGCAGCGAACGAGGGTGCGGCGGGCCTGCTGTTGCCCGGATCCTCCTGCTGAATACTGTGAGGAGCGAGGGAGCTCCGAGTGACCAGCCCGACACTACCTCACAAAGACTGAGGGCAGAGGAAGGTGCGGTAGTGGGAGCTGTAAGAGCGACATACACCCGACTCTCCAGGACCCCCTGAATGCGCCGCCGTGCACATCGGTCGGCTCACCGGCCCCCCACGCAGCAAGGGTCATACACGGATGCACGCTTTTGAGGGGTGCTGTGTGCTCGTCCCTGCCGCTGCCTCATGGTGTTTGCGGACGACATACACCCCATTCCACGACAGGGCCACCAGGGGAGGGGGCGAGAGAGAAGGAGGGAGAATCAGCGGGAGGGAACGGACAGACGGAGAGCGGGATGGGGGGTGCCGGGGCAGGAACGGACACACGGAGAGCGGGAGGAGGGGTGCACCCAAAAACCAACAAGAGAACGATGACATTTGCTACCACACTCCTCCATACATGATGTGACATCAGCATGCACCCTGGCCTTTTCGACAGTTCACCACTCATACCCTTACTTATTGCTATAGTCATCCACAAAGAACACAACTCACTGCATACCCTTCCTCTTCTTAGTAAAACCCATGGTGACCTGACAGTAGCTAATAATTGCACAGTTTTGCATGACCACAGATTGTCCCTAACAGTATCTACAACTTTAGCTCTGCACTGGTAGGCACTCTGCACACATCCCACTAAAACTTTGTTAAACATTGTTCATGACATTAAAGGTAAATGAACCTAATTTTCTATCAGAATAACACCAGATGTACCTTCTTTGTTAAATATCTCTAGAAAGAACCAAACAGCATTCTCTGTGATCACTTGATCCACAAATGTCACTTCCACTCACTTGTGATAAATGATTGATCATAGCTACTGTCTAGTTTCAATGACAGACCTAAATGTAGAAAGTAAAAAAAAAAGAGAACCAGCACCCACTGACTGCCACACACTTTCAAGGCATATAATAGAACCTTCAGCTGGAGAGATAATCACTAAATATTTATGAGTCGACCTTTCCATCCCATCCCTGACACCAAAAGCCATTCTTAATAATTATTTTGACCAAATTATCATCCAAATAACTATATCAACATGACCCCTCCGGTGTCACAAATGAAGTGAGATGTTTCGAATCCTGGTGTAACTCAATTAATGTATGCTGCAGACATATCTAAAATTGTAAAAACTGAAATAACTTGCAATGTAGCTAGCATCTCATTGATATGCTGAAGCAGTTGACAATCCTCCAAATTTTGCGATTAAGATTGCGTAGATCCACACATAGACGCAAAGATTTACCTGCTTCAAGTGCCAACATAATTTGAGATAACTCCCCCTCTTCTATGGGCTCAATAACAGACATGGAACACAATTTGTCAAGTTCTTCCTTCAATTCTTGTCTAGGACAGAGAGGCACTGTTACAAATGGGGTTTCTGGTTCGCTAGGGCATGCACCAAAGCCAGGCAGAAACCACCACTCTAGTCAGGGCAAAGGAGGTACAAGCTGAAGATAACCCCTGCTCACCCCCTTCGTAGCTTGACCAGAGCAGTCAGGCTTTTCCTAAAGTCAATGTGTAAAGCAGTTGAGCAACACACTCATACATCAGCGACACACTAGGCACACCACAAAAGAAACTCCACACAAGGTAATATGAATTATCCATAAAAACACGTTAGAACACAATCACATATATATACTGTGCCACCAGGCTCTTGTCATGACTTCACAGGTAGTACATAAATCAGTGTGCCAATCGGGCAGTTGTCATAACTTTACATACATCACAAGACCAATCGGGCCACTGTCATGACCATTACAGTTAGGGATAGTCAATAACTATTTGTAGAAACTGTACTTAGTATAAAGCATTAGGCATAAGCATCACATAAGTCGCACATCACTTTGTCTCAGAGGAGGCCATAGGACCATAAGTCCCCCAGAAACATTTGTGCCCCCTAATGATATCCAGCACCAACATTTAGTCGTGCACCACAGCCCACTTGTAGCAGTGCAAACACCAATACATGAACATCCCAATCAGCACAACACCTGCGCTTTCCTTTGGGTACTTGGTGTCCTTTGTACAGGCTTCCGGGCCAGACACCCAACTACACCAGAAAATGCAGCAGTCCTCGTCCCCGGGGGCCTCCGTTGAGGTTTCACCCCGTTTTGGAGCACAACACCACAAGTAAGGGGTGCAACACACCCTGCCTTAACGCCAAAAATCTGGAGACCCCAATGTAGGCGAAATACCACGGGTAGGGGTGTCCCATGCTCTGCCCACGTTGACCGGGGACCTCCCTTCATGCCAAGGACTGGTCCCATGAGCGCATTGCATGGGGCTCATCAGCCTGAAGCTCAGTCTCACTTACCATTCCCTGGGGGCTGAGCGAGTGTAGGTTGCAGCCGTCCGCTGGTCCGGTCTCCTCACATTCTGCTGCAGGCCGCCTGGTGCGGCTGGGAGGCTCCTGCCATCGTTCACAATGCACGCACCCAGGGCTGCTATCCAGCTAGGGGGTCCATGTCGAAAGCGGCTGAATGGAGCCCGCAAGGCTCCGGTCTCTACTGTGTGTGTCTGGGCCCTACCCCCAACAAGGCTGAGGAAACCCACGGAGCACTCTTCCTCACAGGAGCCCCGCCAAGGACCAGGCTTCCACAGCCTGACTTCCAGTTGGCGTCACGGCTGCTCTCATCATGAGGAAGTAAGAGCCCACTTCTCAGGCTTAGAAGTTTATAGTTAGAAGCGCCCTACCCGTGCTGTACTAAGCAGGGGCGCACATCTTTGGGCCATAGGTTTTTTCAGTGCTTTCCCAGCGCACTATGATATGGGAAAAATGCCACATGAGCCCCACATCTGGGCTCACCTACACCGGCCACAAAAATCCTGGTTTCAGCACCTAGACACCGCAACGGCTTATAGTTTTGTAAAAGAGGCTGAGCTAAGAAAACACACCGCCAGCGGCCCGGGACCCGTGAGCAGCATCGGAGCGGCCGCGCTAGGATTGGCTCGCTCAGGGAGGCTCGTCTGAGAAGGACGCGCTGCCATTGGTCCACCGCCAGGGTCTACACGAAGGAGCTGCGCTCCTATTGGCCGAGGACCGGAGAGGCGTGCGGCGTCATCAGGGGCTCGTCCCGAGAGCCGCGCACGGATTGGACGCGCGCCTGTGCCCCTCGAGAAGAGGCGCTGCTGCCGGGGGAAGTCCTCCTGCCAGCCCCTGGGACCTCGCGTGACTGCTGCCTACCCCGCGTGTGGCGAACTCGTCACCAGAGATCCCCGACTGTTGTGGGGGCATAACGAGGAGCAAGGGGAAGGTGACCGGAAGCGCTGAGAGCGCAGGAGAGACGTGGCGGAAAAGCACTCACGCAAGCAGGAAGGCGGGTGCCGGCAATGCCGGAACAGATTCGGGGGCGTTCCCGGCTTTTGGCTGACGTCGCGTGACGTCGGCAAAAGCCAAAGAATCTCGGGAACGCCCCCGAATCTGTTCCGGCATTGACGGACAGGCCCCTCGTCCAATGGCTAGGCTCCATTTATGGAGCCAGACAATAAATGACGAGGGCCGACCCAAACCCACACTACAGTTCTCATCAGGTTTTCGCCTGCGCGAAAAAGATGCGCAGAGCGCATCTTTTCGCCAGGCAAAACCTAAAAAGCAGTTCTTAAATGTAAGCACTGTAATCAGCCAATCAAAACATTACTTGTGGTAATGTGACACTTGGCAGGGCTGTTTTTTTAGAGGAATGCTGCTACTTCAGTTAATTGTTCCGGACTGCTGGTGCGTAGTGCGTGCGTGCCTCATGACGAAATAGCGGGTGGAGGCAAATGAAATTTTAAAAGGTTATGTACGCTGCTGTGGCTACACAGAACTAAATGAAATACAGCCCAACCAGTGGTCCGCCCCTCCGGCAACACTGACGGGAGGCATAGATTATCGGCTCAGCTCTGTTTTCAGCGGAAAGAGTTTGAACAGTCAAGTACATTGTCTGACTCTACGCACGTTGTGCGGTCGTTGATGTGAGTTCGCCATGAAATCTAGACCCTGCCCTGATAAATAAGTGCCAGTGCTAAGCACCGGAAAGCACTGGCACTGGCCCGCTGCTCCCCTGCAATGAATGGCCCTTCTCTTTTGTGATAATCTTCTAGGGTCATCTCCTGTTTAATATCAATGCTGAGCCTCTTCTCGGACCTCAACTTCAGGCTGTAACTTCATATTAGTTTGAAGGAACAGGTCCTTGTTCCCCAATCCCCCATGCACTCCTCCCTCCCCTGGAAGGATTCCAAAGGGCTGGGTCTGAGGATAGTACCCCGGTAGATGCCGCCCTTTTGGGCCAACCTGGTGTTATAAGCACCGCAGGGTTCAAGCCACCTCTTCGCAGCTGCAGGCCCACATGTCTTAATCCTCTGGCACAAGATTGCCACATGACTATTTCCTTATGGTAGCAGGGAAAATGTGTTTCTTTCTTGTGCATGCGTAAAACGTCATGCCAGCGCAGGCACCATATGCAGGGGTGTAACTTGGACAGTATGATTGGGGGGGGTGAGCTACAGATTTCCCAACAATCACGCTGGGACATCATGTTAAAACATATTATAAGAGAAGCCGGATATTGGGAAGGGGGTTAGAGGGTAGTCGAAAGAGAGAGTAGGGGCTTCTTAAACTGCAACATTTTTCAAACAAATCAACATTTGTTAGGGCCTTTAATACATAGACGAGAGAGGGTTTGTGTGTTTTTGTTCGTGTGGGCCTGTAAAAATCCCAGGTGAAATCCAACTGGTACTTCAAGTTGCCCCCCTGAAAGCACTTCTACCCAACTATTTACTACAGAATACATTTTTAGAAGGATGTAATACCCCACATAGCCCCCTGGAACTACGCCCCTGACCATTGTCAGTGGTGTTGCATGCCGTCACGTTACTGCCCTGTACCAACCCCCCCATTATCTCTGGGTGGAAAGGGCATTCACATTCTTGTTACATCCTCACCGTTGGTCTCAGTGGCAGAGATGGGGCAGACTATTAGGCAGTGGTGTAACGTAAAATGATGGGGGTCCCCTATGGAATCTGAAGAGGGGTCCCTGAGTCACCCTTATCTCACAGTCACAGATATGCATTGGTCTTGGGGCGGGACGGGTGAAGGATTTGGTGACCACTGAAAGGTTGGAGGGCCTAATGCGCTGCCAGGGCTGGCGTACACCCCTACTTTAGGTAAACAACAGCCTTGAACCCAGGGCCGGTTCTAGGATTTGCGAGGCCCTGGGCTAAAAGGGAATGTGTGAGGCCCCTCTAATGTAGATAAGTGGCCCCTTGCAAGGAGACCATTCACAGACACTGTGGGAGGCCTATTGCCCAGCATTTTGTCGCCCCCCACAGTTTTAACTTTGAGCCACAAGCATTTCTCACACCTTCAGTCCGATAGGTGTGAGAATTGCTTGTGAGCTAAAAGTTAAAACTATGGGGGCGCCAAAATGATGGACAATGGGCCCCCCACAGTGTCTGTGAATGGGTCTCCTTTCAATTGAAGGGAGCGTCTCCCTCCCTTATGTATCCAGATACCATCCCTGAGAGGCGTGGGGAGGGGGGCCCTCCATTTCAAAGAAAGGTGACACCTTTCTTTGAAATGGATAGCCAGGGACCCGACAGGACACATCACCAGTGCGTGGCCCCATGCTGGTGGGCTGAGTGCGAGGCCCTGGGCAGCTGCCCACGCTGCCCTTGCCTAGCGCCGGCCCTGCTTGAACCCCATTGGGTGCATTAAGTACAGACCGTGCACTCTTTGAGTCGGCCTTGTGCCAGGCTTGACTGCGCCCTGCCGCCGCCGCCACGGAGAGTAATCTGCCTCCCTCCCTCCCTTTATCTGGCTGGCCTCCACATCCATTTAATATTCTATTATTTCTTTCGTTTCCCGGCATCCATCACTGCTCAGACATGATGTTTAATATTCACCTAATTAAAGTCTCAGCTTTAAATACAGCGTCAGGCTCAAGGCAGCGGGCTTGGCAGGCACACATGTGCAGGCACGGGACCCACCTATGGGGGGCGACCGACGGCGAGCGCCGCATGGAGGCCACGCTATAGGATTCTGGATCTCGGCGGGCCGTGAAGAGAACTATGGCTCCCTAGCATCTCTCAGATAACATAACAATATAACATAACATATAAAATAACACACCATAACATAACTCTCCCCTTCATCCTTCTCTGTCTTTCTGACCCACCCTTCTTCTTCTTCTTCTCTTTACTTGGTCTCCACTCTTCCTCACTATCTTCCCTCTCTCTGCTTCACCTTCCCTCCCCTCTCCTCCCCCTTACTCTCCACCCCATCACCCTCGCCTTTCTCTGCTCTCCACCTCACCCTCCTCTCTCTCCTCCTCACCATCTTCTGTCAGCATCATCTTCACTGCTGTTGCACATGGGGTAGCGGCTTTGTGTACGCGGAGGAGTCTTGATCTGCTACAGTAGAAGTGTTTGAGTGTACTTGTGTGGCTGTGCAGGTGTGATATTGGATCTTACGCTCCTGCTGCCCTTGGCATGTTCTTCACAGGTAGCTGTCAACCATTGAACTGTGGCAGCACCAATGCCTGGATTACAGAGTGTGCTCATGAGCATGTAAAATATCCACAAAAACCTGGGGGTTATGTGTACTTTAAAGAGATATTAGAACATTGGAATGTCTGGCACTCCATTGAAGATTATGGAGTGCTCTGGGCTTCTAATGGCTGGTAGAAGCCCAGAGCATCAACATTCCAATGTTTGTTTACAGCTGTTGCTGTGAACAAAGGCCTCACGGCGCCTCAGGGGATTTCAACCCCCTTGGACTCTGTGAGACCTTTGTTTTACAAATTAGAACATTCTGCCCAATAGGGGTGGAATTTTCTAATAGCCGTAGAGCCCACGGTAGTGGGCTCTACCGGCCATTAAACACCCTCTCCCTTGTTAAAGGCCATCGCCTTCAGCTCAGGTCTTTAATGGCCAGTCTCTAAGGCTATAGTATGGAGCTGTGCAACTCTTTAAAGATGTGGCTAGTGCCCAGTGCTGTACAGTTGATCCAAAAAGAGTGATACCAATTGGAAAAGCAAACAAAGTTGACGACCTGGAAAAAAAATGAAACAACACATATGGGCCTGTTTCAACTTTGTAGCAGCCCACTGTGCCAAGTGTGCAGGTCCTGTGTTTACGTCTGGACTTCTCATTGGGTGGAACATATTCAAAGAATATTTGCTTGTCAGTTTCTCAAGCAGAATGTATTTGAAGGGAAACAAAGAGAAAAAGTACAGCTAATGCAAGAGCCTCAGATTTAAACTGTTGCTCCTTCATTGTGACTGGCATGTTGCTGCCTGTGTCAGGTTCTCTTGACTCTGTTCTCTGGCTCAAGACAGATGATTGGCTCTGGCTTGTCTCCAGATCCCCCGGGACTCTGCAGACACAAGCTAGCGAAGTCGGGAAGCAGTAACTTCAGCCTCGTTAAAGCCATCTCCTGCACTACCACACCCCCTGCAGCCCTTGGGTGAAGTAGAGAAGGGGCTGCCCAGCGCCAGAGCAGATTCCACCACCAGAATGCAGAAGCTGCCCATGGCACAGGACAGCCCTCTCTTGCACAATGGGGGCCAGCGGTGGGGGAGAGGGGGTGTTTGAGGAGTGATGTCGTAGAACAGAAGAGGCAGAAAGGAAAGGCTATGGCAACTGAGTAGGCAGATGGCGCTGACTGTAGCCAGGGCCGGACTGGGAACTACAACCGGCCTCGGCAAAGTGCTCGACCGGCCCCCCCCTCCCCACTCGGGGTAGTTGGAGGGGCGCCGGCAACTTTGCCGGTTTTGGGCTGATATTGGTACAGGGCCGATTTTGCAGCTATGCTGCAAAAGCGGCCCTGTAACAAAAATGGCCCCCAAGGGGCCAAAACCGGCACCCACCCGTGCAGCGCACCGGGGAATTGCCCGGTGCCCGCTAGGGCCAGTCCAGCCCTGACTGTAGCACGCTTACAACGCAAACAAAGAGACATATGGAGAAAGGCAGAGAATAAGAGAGAGACAGTGGGGCACAGGAACCCAGAGCAAGATAAAGTAAGAGAGGGTGGGAGAGATGCCGAAGAGTGAAAATAATGGAGTGAGAGAGCGAACAAAGACAGTCAGAAAAGTCAGAAAGAAACAGAGGAGAGAATTAGAGGGTGAGGGAGAAATAATTATATGGAGAGACGGCAAGAGAGAAAAAAGAGACAGAGGAGACGAGGCAGATAGCAAGCTGGAAGCAGTGCTTAATTTTTGCTAGTGTTTATTGGTGCTAGGCACCAACATTTAATTGTTAACACCAGCACTTGCAATAGTCTACCACAGGGTGGCACCACCTGTCAATTTTTGAGGGGTGCCCATCAGTTAACAATTAATAACACATAAAAAAATAATTCTAGCACATGCAGGCCATTCCTACTGCTTTGGGTGGCCTGTAATAGTCTGTATTGTCCCATTTCTAGGTGTGTGATGTTTAATATGGGGTTTTTATTCTGGCATGTGACTGCAGTGGCAGTTCCAATCGGTAGTGTAAGCTGTAGTTGTCTCCTTAGCAAGATCTTGGGCCCGGCTCTTGTCTACTATCAAATTAGGCAAAAATGGAGACATAAAGTGAGAGAATATTCACAAGACAGTTTCTTTGCTGGTTGTGTTCTGGACACTGCTTCTCTGGCTCATCCCTCCCCATTAATTCCCTACTTACCCACTTCTATGAGACCCAGGGCTTTAAGTGAGGGAGGGGGGGTCTGTGGGGTTTGAGCCCCCCCAGTTTTTTTGGGGGGGCCTCGAAAGGGGGCACTAGGGGGCTCTAATTTCGGGCCTCAAAGGTCAAAGGTAGGGTGACTAGACGTCCCTGTTTTTGTTTGGTGTTACTAGTGTGGGTAACATGTCTTGATAGTGAAATACTGCCAATTTCGTTTTTCACTATTGAAAGGCTATCTTGCCCATAGGATAACATGGGGAATGCTGTGTAACATGTTTACCTGCATATCTTCCCAAAACGGCAAGATGGGCATATGGAATCTGGTATCCCTGAACTCAGAATTTAATAACACATCCTTTAGTGAAGATGGTTTTTAAATTCTAAGTTTGGAAATAGCACTTTTAGAAAGTGGCTATTTTCCTGTTCAACCATTCTGTGTGCCTCTGCCTGGTTGTGTATTGACTGTCTGGTTTGTGAGTGACAGGGGATGGGGCCGGCTCCAGGAGGCTGGCTGAGTCAGCACAAGGCTGAATAGACCCATCTGCATGTAGAGTGGTGGGAGGAGTAGCACCTGGGTCTCAATCAGTGCTTAATTTGTGCCGGTGCTTTCCGGTGCCCAGCACCGGCACTTATTTTACCGGGCCGGGTCTATACGATTTTTCTCCTGGCCCGGTAATTATTTAAAAGTAAATTCCTGCTCTCCTTAAGTGGCTGCCTGCCTATGTCCTCGGAAGTCTCACCCTGGTCCAGGCATATCGAAGGAGCGTCTGCATCACGTTAGTGATGTCACGTCGTGCCTGATTTTCACGGATATTTCCGGCCGTTGGAGAGTGGCTAAGGGCGGGCTGCTGGCTGAGCTGGGGGCAGCAAGGCAGGCTGGAAGTGCGCAGGACTGCCAGTAAACGTTTTACTTTATTCCAGCAGAAGTGAATATGTACGAGCGAGCGCCCGCTTTCAATACAGGTATCATTTTAATTGATAGATTTTACAAAAACAAGCAATTGTCAGTGTCTGAGATTAATTCACGCATTTCATCCGTCACCTTCTTGTTTTTGCATACCTCCTGGAAATATTTGTGATGTATTTATTTTGGCCCCGTATAGAATACCGTAAGGAATCAAATCCATTGTGTAACATCACAAAACTCTAGGGTTACGTTACGTGCAGTCTCCCCACTTGACCCGTCTAATACTCGGAGGTTGATTGAGAAAACAATCCTAAATCCAGCCAGAGCAGGTGTGCGCCTTCAATATGCTGGGAATTGCAACAGTTTTTGGATTCCCAAACCATCATGCATCCCTCCTGGAATCTGCGTCTTGCATTGATTTAGAGGGGTAAGCTTGTTTGTCTCAGGACTGTCCATCGAGCAGGCAAGTGTGGAGTAATACAAGTATGCACATTCAAATGTTTCCTTTTCACTTTTTTCTTCTTATTGTGAGTATGTTTCCATGTGGGTGTCTGTGTATGTTACGATACAAATTAAAAGAATGAGCCAATGCTATGTTATCACACAGAGTTTTTTGTAGTGCCCCGTGAATCGTTTCCACAGCTACTTGGCGCTGTGGTGTGCCTCTGGGAGCCTGGCAGGGCACATCGTCGCGGCTTTTATGAGGGGTGCCAGCTTTGCGAATCATGCGTGTGCGTTTTTATTGGTGCGCTAGTGGGCCCTGGGAGTGTTGTACCTCTGTAAGTCTAGATATGACGTGCCATTTGTAAAATGTGTGATGGCTAGGCCCCTCCAAAGCACAGGTCATATTCACGGAGCCTTAGTTTTCCCAGGAGGCGCTTTGCACTTTCTATCCATTTCCCATGCTTGTTGTCTGTTTGTTTTGTATTATATTGATGGTTAACTGTTACTTGTATGCTGGACACGCTGCGATTTTGTTGGTATTTGAGTGCACTCCAGTGCAACGAGCGGGAACAAGCCGCGATAGCTCTGTGGGTTAAGCGCCAACAGCAGTAAAAACAGATCGCAGCTTCATATCCTGACTGGCTAACTCCACCTTTCATCTTGCAGAGGTTGATATAAACGTAATATCTTGGAGTAGGCTAATAATCGCTCAATTTAGCAAGCGCCCAGAATCAATTTAATTTATGGAGTGAGTGTCCTGTGCACAAGGACAACCCTGCTTTGCAAATATTGCCTGTGGTGGTGTTGAAAGTGGCACTCTCGTGAGAACGTATCTAGGCAGTGCACGGGCGTTGCTGGAATTGTGTCGGTGTTATTGTGCATTCTTGCTGTGTGCGTGTAAACATAATTCACTAGAGATATTTTACTAGGAGGGTGCAAAAGTGCACTTTTTGCCTAGGTCCCTCCCTGGACAGTGACAGATGTGGACTTAGCTGATGACTTTGAGCGCAGTAAGGCCCGAGCACTGTGTAAACTAATCAGCCTCCTTGAAGGTGAATTGTGTTGATTACGTTTTAAACGACTGAAAGGCTTAAGTTAACACCCTTCATTACAAAAACACGAGCGGTGATTAGGTTAAAGGTAAACAGTAGCCATCTAAGGAAGCAGGCTGATATGTGGATTTTTGCACCTAATCACCTTGTGAAAGGTGGAAGAGGCCAGTGTCCTAGCTAGAGTAGACGGGGCTTCTTCAAGGACTGGCCAATGTAAATGTAAATGTAAATGTAATACACTTGTAAAGCGCACAGCTGCCCCAGCAACGGGGCGTCCCGGCGCTGTATAACTCTGGGGAACCCTTCCTGGCTTTCCCTGTGGGATGGTCCCTTGCTGGGAGTCCCCAAGGTGGAGCCAGGCATCCCCGGAATTGGTGGGGCCGTTGTGGAGATTAGGCAAGCTAATGCCCAGAGTTGCCGAGTGGAACCCCTGATTAGAGTAAGCACCGAAGCGAGAATTATCGATGAGAGGAGGGCAGGAGTTACCTAGGCCTGAATAGGACTCTAGCCTAGGCACTTGTCTGAGATTCATCAGGGCACAGTGGTCAGCAGCTGCCCAGGGAAAGAGGGGGCTTATAAGTGTGTGGCAAGGATTTGGGCTTGTGTTTATCATGGCACCTGCACCCCTAGCGGCAGTGCGGCAGGCAGCCTAGAAACCTGTGCTTGGAGACAGTGGGAGGGCACTCTTTGGGAGAGTTTCTGAATATGTTTTTACAGGCTCATTTTGGATGAGCATAAGCACGTTCTTGAGAGGGACAATGAAAGGGCGTCTTGGACAGCGCAGCTGTGCATTGATAAGACAGGCCAAGAATGATACAGCCTTGTCACCCCTCAACATACATATTTAATTATTCTATATTGAATAAAGCAGTGGTGTACTCTTTTCTTGCTCTTCTCTAGTATCTTCCTCTCATTTACACCTTACCCCTTCCCTTCTCTCCATCCTTCATTCACTTTCTGCCCTACGTACACGTTTACTCTTAATCGCCACCTCCCCTCATTAACTGCTTTTCATTTTTCACCTTCTCATATTTCCCTTCCACTTTCTTTTCACAAACTCCCTGCTGTCTGTTTTTATTCCCTTTTTCCTCTTTATTTTTTCATTCTCATCATGTTCCACTCCAGTATTGCACTCCCTATCTCTGCTTTCCTCACTTCTCTTCACATTCATTGTCTACCGCATCTATCTTTGCCTTTAGACCTCTCCTCCTTCTTCATTCTCCCTTTTATATTTTTCCTTCTTGCTCATTACTTTATATCCACTCCAGGAATCTGTGTTGGTTATCAGGGTCAAGAATTTAAATCTTGGTGCAGCAACTCAGTCTTTCATATATCTGAGGTCGATTAAAATGTGTGCCAGTGAGCTGGATAACAACATTTTAAATTCAGTGTTAAGGACCCTTTTGGTGAATATGTGCTTTACAAACACACATGGTATGTTATGGACACAAATGTATTTCAATCTTTTGTTTTCAATTTCTATGCAATGTTACACTGTCATTATCCTCTCTCCTTGACCCAGTACCTTTCATACTCCTATTCATTCCCCTGACCTCCTTTCTTTCCTTCGTCTCATCTTTTTCTTTTCCTTTTTTCTTCCTCAGCACCTCCAGCCATGCCTCCTATACCCTCTTGCTTCCTTACACCCTCATTCCATTCTTGCTTCCTTACACCCTCATTCCATTCTTACTTCCTTACACCCTATTCCATTCTTGCTTCCTTACACCCTCATTCATTCCCCATACTTCCTTCCTGGGTGCATTTAATCCTCCTTCCTCTATTCTTTCCTTACTCTTTTTCCTGCTCCTTCCATCACCTCTTCTTTAATTTCTTCCTTTCTCAACCATTTCTTATGCTTATCTTGCTCCTTTCCTTTCTTCTTTCTTTTCATCCATCACACATAATTTACTTCCTTTCTCCCTCTATTCCTTCATTTACCCCTTTCACATTCTTTTCTTATTCCCTCCTTCTTTCATCCATTGCTCAGATATATCATCACTCCAGTACTCCACTTCCCTTCATTTGTTGCTGCCTTCTTTAATGTATTCCTTCCTTCACCCTTCCTTTCTTTTCAACAGCACAGTAGAAGCACATTCTCTTTAATTTGCAAAGGTACGTCTAAGTCCTCTAATGACCGTTGCTGAAGCTGCATTTTGAGATTTACACACATTCTCCAATTTGAGTTCACTTTTAAGTTGTTGTCATGGACTTCCCAGATGTTACATTATATTAAGTTATATTTGAGTTGTAGAAAAACTAGTCACCCAAGAGGGTATCCAGGCACTTGGGCAGGTGTGAGGTCCCCGAGGCGCTTATGTGAAGAGCCAGGTCTTCAGCTTCTTGCGGATCTCAAGGTGTGAGGAGGGGGCTATGGTGTGTTGAGGCTTGTGGTTGTGGGTGGAACTGATAAAGGAGGTGGGTGCAGCCTCTGGCAGAAGTCTCTGGCGGAAGTGGGTGGAGTCGGTAAAGTGGGTGTGGCCTCCTAAAAAATATTTGAGCACCTGCACTTAATATTTTACAAATTAAGCACTGGTCTCTATAGGGCTGTGCCTGCCTGCCACAATGCTGGCTCCACCGCCTGCAGTGCGTCTGATGGCCTGCACACAATGCTAGTTATCTTGATTAAACTAAGCCCCTACTTGGACAGGCCACACCCCTTTAAGAAATGTGCCACGCCCCTTTTAGAGCACCACCAGTTTTTTTCCCACTTAAAGCCCTGATGAGACCCTAACTCTGGCTTCCTTCCACAGTCAGTGCCTTTCTTGTTTGAAACATTTTCTTGTTACCTGGTAATTTGAGATATTTCTAACCATTTTAGTGACATTTGCCATGTTTGCATGGTGTTTTGGCAACGAGTTAGTGTAATAAAATCGAATTCAAGCAGATTTACAGTTAAAATCTGTACATTGGCAGAATGTTCAGAAATTCAAGAACATATCATTCTCATAAACCAATCAAAGAGACTCACTAATGCTCTGCAATACTTTGGATGACAGTATTATTTTATAAAGGAAAGAAACGTCACTTCTTTTCATACCAACAGCCACTGATGTTAATAATATTTTTGAAAATAGTGATGTTTAATTGTATTTGCATAACTATGACGGTTTGCGGTAGCTGGGGGTAAGCACAGCAACCTGTGTTCAATAGGCTTGAATTGCTAAGATTTGTGTCCATCTTTGGAAGAAATCAACTGTTTCGTTTGATAACAGTTGGTATTCCTAGACGAATTTCCACCCAGTTGTTGAAATGGTACTATCAATTAATACACTGTGCGATAAGCAAAGCTATCCAACGGTAGCACAAGGCAAAAACAGGATGCATTGCCAGTTCCACTGTCTCTATGAGGCTGCTGTTGTTGTTCCTTAGTGCCTGTACACAGTTGGGGCAACAGCACTTCACCCTCACTGCTGTAGTTTGCACAGGTGGCCTGCTGTATGGTCAGTGCTTTAAATGGGCCGGTACTCACCGGTACGGAGTACCGCCACTTTTTATTTTTCTCCCCTTGAGTACCGGAACTTTTCCTTTGCCAAGGACAGCACCGGTACTTTTAGGGGAAGTCAGGAAGTGCAGGCTTGATGGCATTGGGGGCTGTGCTCTGCTCAGCTGCTGCCGAAAAAAAGAACGTTAATAAGAATGGGGTGACCCAAATAGTCTAGAGGACCTGGGTAGCAATTGGTACAGGAAAACAGTGGTCCTAGACAGATATTTTTAAATCATCAATCAATGAAAACATTACATTCAATTACCATGTGCAGTTATAATCTACAAGACAAAATAAAGAACAAGCCAAAATGCATTCATGAAATATCAAACAGTACCCTTAGGTAAGTTTAAAGCCAAAAGCGCATAGTCTTAGCTTAATGGCAGTATTAATTTTAATTGCAATAGAAAAAAAATATTATAACTCTTAGTTTGATTACAAGGAGGAGTGTCTTGGTTACTACCAAGTAGTGATCAAAAGAGTGCAAAGGTGGTCCTCGTGTGGAGAGACACAAAGGGGATGGATCGAAGTGAACTAAAGATAGAAGATTCCAGATCCTTTGTACTGCCAAGGTTATTAATCCTTAGCTAAAAAGGAGCCTGCCCCTGTCATCACTTAGAACGTAGTTATTTTTTCATCACAACAGGGATGTTATTCACTGTGAGGTTTATCAAAGATGACCGGGGATGGGGGAAGGGAGCAGGAGGGTGCAGGCCCCAAGGATGGGGGGGTGTCGTCGGCGCTTCGACCCAGACGCAAAAGGGGGTTGTTTTACTCCTCAGCTACGGATCTTCCTCAGGACGGGGTGGGGCTGGGAACCTAAAGAGTAACCATAAATTAAAAACAACTCCACGCACCTGCAAAACATCTAAAATATTAATGGGCATGGGTACTAACCTAAGTTGTAGTTTGCAGAGACCCCAACTAAACGGTGGGCAACCTGTCAAGAGATAAGGAATGCATAAGGCTTCATTGCCCGCCTTCTGTCAGACAATAATGGAACACAAAGTTCCCTAAAAGACAACACTCACCCTTCAGTGGTGTGCCATGGACATCATAGGTCCCAGACAGACAAAGCCATAATGCAGATGTCCGTGAGTTGAAATCAATCCTCAATTAACTACAAAGACAAACAAACATAACCATAACGATACAGATATGATCCCCAAGATCATAGGAGACAATAGATGATCGATCTTATGATGTGTGCCAACGGATGTATGTCGTTACAACGCATGCTTTTACCACGCATGCCTTTACCACGCAGGTTTTACAATGCAAGTCATTACAACGACTTGCGTTGGGGGGTGCTGGATAGTGGAATAGTTTAATTTATTCCAACTCCAGTCCCCGTGGATAGTAGGGAAGGTTTTGGATAGTAAATTAAACTATTCCCTATCCTACAGCGCCCCCCAGCGCAAGTCGTTGTAACCACTTGCGTTGTAATACCTGCGTGGTAAAGGTACTGCGTTGTAAAAGTTGCGTGGTAAAGGATGTTCCCCGCGCCAACAGAAACACTTACCCACTATGATGTTAGCGGTGCAAGCACGTGAGGCGTCTAGTAGTGCTAAGTCATTACTTCCCTGTGAACAAACAATAGATAAAACCCTGTTAGGATAATGTTGTTATGAAGCAGATGCTTGGCTTCACATAGGAAAGAGATTCCCAACGCATCCGAGCGTCAACGTACTTTATTATGCAGTAAATGCACGACCTGTAGGGGACTCCGTCAAAGTGACCGCTTCCGCGTCAACTTCCGAGCGAGTTCAAGAGCAGAGAGCGGTGCTCGACGTGCACGCTGCTCCTATACAGAGTTTACGGTGCCGACGTGGCGTTACACCAGATCGCGGGTAACAGAAACCGAGAAAAGACTAAGTCGTTCTGACGCGTACTAGGACTGCCAGATTAAAGAATAGAATAAGAAAGTGATATAGAATACATGTCCTTCATACAGTGTGATGAATAAAGATTTACTGGCGCACATACATACAGTTTCACTCGCGCACATAAAATTATTTACATAGGTGACTTGCGTGTATAAAATTATTTACATTAGTGACTTGCGCATACAGAAATTATATGGTACAATTATGAAGAGTACATTCAGAAGGAATTTCAGGTTGTATATACAGAGATACATGTATCGCCTGGTCAGTGATACAAAAAAGTAACCAATTCAAAGAGGAAATAGTGAATTTGAAGGGCATAAAGAAGCAATTCAAGATATAATACAATAAATACTCGCGCGACAAGATTTGCATATGTGCAGTCTGTATGGTTTTAAGCGTAATGTATGATTGTGCGTTAGATACAGTATCATCCAAATAACAATGGGTGACTATATACAGTGTCCATAGTGATGAACTGACATGGTATGACTACTCTAGCCATTATTTAGGGTGAGAAAAAACGTCCAGATCTAAGGACATTTCAAAACACTGTACAGGTTGAAAGGAATCGCAGCAATAAAAATACATTTGCAATTGGTATATGCAGCATACATAGGGGCCGATTAGGATGGCGGTTTTTCCGCATCCTCCGGGCCGGCGGAAGTGTCCGCCGGCCTGGAGGATGCGGAAAAACCGCTGCGGAGCCTCCAAAGACCCACCGCCAAATTAGGATGGCTGGTGGGTCTGGAATTCCGTCCGCCGCTTTTCCGCCGCGGTCGGCTTCCGACCGTGGCGGAAAAGCTATAACATGGCAGGCGGTGTCTATGAGACACCGTCCGCCATATTAGGATGTTCGTAAATACATGCTTTTCCACGGCGGCTTTTCCGCCATGGAAAAGCATACGGACATTCACTTTGGGGGCCCGTTGCGGGCCCCCTGGGTGAATGGGGGGTGGGGGGTGCACATGGGGGGTACCTATGGTACCCCCCTGCATTTGCGTGCACAAAGCAGCAGGCACCGTGCGGTGCCGGCCGCTTTGTGCATGTATATGTAAAACATGCTTTTTTAACATTGCGGCGGGTGCAGCTTGAAGCTGCACCCGCCGCAATGTTAAATATAGAGGATGTGACCGCCACCCTGGCGGTCACATCCTAATCAGCACGGAGGGAACGCCGCAGCCCCTGCGGACGTTCCCTCCTCCTCAAGGGTGGCGGACGGACGCAAGTCCGTCCGCCATCCTAATCGGCCCCATAGTGATGAACTGACATGGTATGACTACTCTAGCCATCATTTAGGGTGGCCATTTGCCTGGAAATTTCCTCATATTCGTTCAGTCCTTTATTGACAGTGTCAAAAATGTGCATCCATTTGCACTCCCTAGTACTGAGGATACCTGCAAAGTTCCCCCCACGAGGGTTCACGGTAACTTTTTTGATCACCCACCATCTCAGACTTTCTGGATGGTGACCAAACCTCTCGAAATGTTCCACTAGGGGTGCCCCCTGGGTTTTGCAGCGTATCCTACTGCAGTGCTGTAAGATGCGTGTTTTTACTTTCTGAACCGTTTGTCCCACATACATGAACCCACATGGGCAAAGGATGGCGCAAATAACGCCCATTGAATTGCAGTCAGTATGTTGGTGCATGGTATGTGTGTGGTTATTCTAGGTGCATTGTTTGAGATCTAGGGCCATCTAGGGCCATTGGACATGCCTTACATGACCCACACTTATAATGCACCAATACTGGTGGTATGTTCCATAGTGTGGTCTGCCAAAAAGAGAAGGCAGAATGGAGGGAGGGGCAGTCTATACCTCTGAATGGAGCCGCTGCTGAGAAATCCTGCAGCGGCTCATTTGCATCACTTAAGGGCTGTTTAGGGTTGCAGATGCCCTGCAGCCCTCTGTGAATAAAAGTTAAGGGTCCAATCAGACCCTGACCAGTCAATCACACTGTAGGTGAGCGGCTCTAATCCTATCCCCTACCCCACAAATCTAATTACAGCGTGACACCGGAGATGAATGTACCTCAGCACAAGTCTGCGAGGAGGGGGGGTGGGGGGGAGGGGGGTTCACACACTACCTAGCATCAGATTGGAAAGGCAGACATTGGGCGAGGGGATGGTGCCTAAGGGTCTCTCTGCTTTTCTACCTTGCTTGTCCAGGCTAGTGCCCTGAAGCTATAGTTTGCTGGAAAAGGGGGAGAGTTAGGGAAGTGGCCTTGCTGTGTGCCTGTGGTTAGCACCTCCACTCCAGTGTCTTTCAGGCCTTGGTGGGGGTGTTATGTTTGCATAGACTGTGAGGCATCTTTCCCAGATAGGAACATTGAGAGGATGTAATGTTAGGGTCAGAGCTGCCTAATAAGGAACTATGGAAATAGGTTTGAGTCCCAGCTTCAGCTTAACATCCGGTGATTCTGGGCAAATGACTTTTATGTTTTATATGTGCCTAGGCTCAGAGACAATCTGCATTGGTATGACATTCCCACATTAATAAACGTAACCTTTTGCACATGGGAGGAAAAAACAAATACTCTACAGATAGTAGAAAAATTTCTGTATTATCAAGTACAATTGGCACTAAGAAAATGTGGCTCCCATTAAATGCCTGTCTCCAAGCTCTGCCTCTAGCCCCGCCCACAATAGCCCCATCTCCATTCACTGCTTAAATTGATGCGTACCTGCACTTATTTTTTCCCATTAAAGCACCGTGCATGGTTGCTCCTCGACCTTAACTAGGCATGAACTGAGTGTGTCTGTCTCGCATTACAGACTACAGGACTTTAGAATATGTGGGATGTTCTCACCCTTAACTACCGCTGTTGGTGTTATCAGGAGCAGCGACTGTGCTACGAGTTATGCATCAGGGAGCTATCAAGTCTGCAGCGACTTACCCCAGGACACTATCCGTTTCCCTCCTTTCTTGGTCCGCGTGGGAAACATCCTTCACAACGCGGTGTTTACACTGCGGGGCCTTTACGACGCAGCCATCACAACGCAAGTCATTACTACGACTTGCGCTGGATGGCGCTCTTGCTCAAGGAATAGTTTAATTTTCTATTCCAACACCTTCCCTAATGTTACGTGGGCTGGAGTTGGAATAGAAAATTAAAATAATCCACAATCCAGCGCCCTCCAACGCAAGTCGTTGTAACGACTTGCGTTGTAATAACTGCTGTTGGACAGGCCCCACGAAGGGCTCGCTCCCTCCCCGCATGACAGAGCCCAGACACCGGCTCTCCGGGGCCTACCCGCAGAAGCAACCCACAACCCGTCCCCTCCGGGACGCCTGCTCCCGGATATCTCTGTGTCACGGGCCCGGGCCCCCGGCAGCCCCATTGCCCGGCCCAGCCGCCATCTTGGACACTGCACCACGCGGCCGCGTGGCCTCAGCTCGACCCCAACCCTGGGCCCGGCCAGGCCCCGCCATCCCGGCACCACCATCCATCCAGGAGGTGAACGGACCACTTGGCAGGCTGATGGGAGAAAGAAGTGTCGATGGCTCTCCCCCGCCAGGTGCCGATCGCCCCCAGCCTCCCCGGGTGCTGGCTCCACCCCCCTGCTGGGTGTCTGGACTCCCTCATCCCGGACCTCCCGACCTCCCAGTGCGAGGGTCCGGACATCAAAGGGCGCCAGACCTATAACTGAGGCAGCCCCAGAGCAGGAAGGCAGTTGTATCCTGGAGTCGAGAGACACCGAGAAGAACTCATCCTTGACGGACTGCTGGCGCTGCCGCAGCCCTGCCTTGTGAACTATTGTCCTGCCTGCTGGCGCTGCCGCGGCCTTCTGCAACCTTCATCCTCGTGGGACCTGCTGGCGCTGCCGCGGCCCGTTGTAACCTTCATCCTCGTGGGACCTGCTGGCGCTGCCGCGGCCCGTTGTAACCGTCATCCTCGTTGGGACCTGCTGGCGCTGCCGCGGCCCGTTGCCACCTACGACCTCTTCGGGACCTGCTGGCGCTGCCGCGGTCTGACCCGTCCGAACGCCGAGCTCGAGGATTGTGAGCTACCACCGTCACCTCAGTGCCTGTAGGTACCAAGACTGTCCCGCTACCCCCTTTCCCTACTAGAGACTAGAATTGAGAGGATCATCGTGTCCTAATCTCCTTGTATCGTACCACCTTACTCAAAGAATTGCCTATAAAAGGTGTTAAGCTGACCTTCGTGTGGTGTCCATCTGTGGGGGGGAAGTTACTTGTCTGTACGATCGCTGGAGATGGCCCTCACTGGAGGCCTCTCCCCTTGTGCTCGGCCGACCCTCCAGGTCCCCGTCTAACATTGGTGGCCAGCGGCGCGATCCGAACCAATGCGTAACCGTACAGAGAGTAACTCACCCTACGACTAATCCACAATGACGACCAGAGAGAGCGGATCTGCAGAGAAATTCCAGATGGAAAAACTGGAAGAGTACAACCACCGAGAGCTAAAACAATTTTGCATAGAACTAGGCATTGCTACCACCGGTCTGAGCACGAAAGAGGACTTCAAACACGCCCTAGAATCCTGGGCAGAGACGAATACCGCCGAAGCCCCGGAACCAAACACCACTCTGACAGAAGAAAGGAGAACGGATCTCTCCCGGGAAGAGATCCGAGAACGAGAGAAAAATAGACTTCACGAGTTAGAGCTGGTACGGCTCAAATTAGACGGAGAATTGAAACTGGCAGAAAAAAAAATGAAGTTAGAACACTTACGGCTCCAAGAAGAGCGAGAGGAGAAGCAGAGACAGAGAGAACTCGAAGAAAAAAGACTGGCATACGAACACGAGTGCAAGCTAGCGGAGATAGAGATGCGCAAACAGAACAAAGACCTAGGGGTGCCCGAACAACCGCGCCCCCCATGTACTACCGAACAGAAGGTCCACATCCCCAAAGATGTGGTCCGGGAATATTTTCGGAACGACGACATACAGCAGTGGTTCAAGGCCTACGAGATCGCCATGACTGCCCACCGGATCGCTCGAAGTGACTGGGGAGCCGGTCTATGGGGGAGGTTCGTCAATGAAGGCCGTGATGCCCTGCTGCAGCTTCCGGACCATCAAATGACGTCCTATGACCACATGAAGGCCGCCCTCCTCAGTCGATATGGGCTGACGCCCGAGATGTACCGCCAGAGGTTCCGCAACTGCACCCGCATCCCGGGTACAACCTGGATAGAATATGTGAACTATTTCAGCCGAGCCTTCGAGGGATGGATCAAGGGTAGCAACGTAACAACCTACGAACAGCTCTTTAACCTCATTGTGTGGGAGCACCTCTCCAACAACTGCTTCGTCGAGCTCAGGCAGCACCTCCTCGACAGTAAATTGACCGACCCCCGGCAGCTCGCCGCCGAGGCTGACCGATGGGAGAGCACCCGAGTGGCCCGAAGTGGGCCCAACGAGCAGAACAGAACCAACCAAGGTCATCATCGTCCCCGAGGAGGAGGAGGAGGCCCGGGCCGGGGGAGAGACGCCGTCCCAGCCGCTCCCGCAAACTACACCCCGCCCCCGGCCGGCCGGGGCAACCCCCCGATGCGCCCGGGGTTCCGAGCCAACGTTACGTGTCATCGATGCCAGCGAGTCGGCCACTATGCCAGTGACCCGACCTGCCCAAAGAACCAGACCCCCGGGCCCCGCCAGGTGGCTGCCGCCGCCCTAGGAGAAGAGCAAGTCTCCGAAGGATCTGAAGAGTACGAGCAGGAGCAGCCCGAGTGGGAACCTGCCGCCATGACCCTGGCCTGCCTAGGGGGGAGAGACCTGATCCTGCGGGCTCCCCTACCAGCTAACACCAGGAAGTACAGCCAGTGGGTAAACATAAATGGGCGTAAGGCCGAAGCCCTGCGTGACACAGGGGCCAGTGTGACGGCCGTCCGTTGTCACCTGGTGACCCCAGAACAAATCCTGCCAAATGTTCTTTGCCCCGTCCGATCGGCCGACAATTCGGAGAGCCTGTGTCGGATGGCCTGCGTCCCCTTCGAATGGGGAGGAGTGTCCGGGATGCTAAAAGTGACTGTCCGCGACGATGCCCCCGTGGACTGCCTCCTGGGGAACGATCTCGAGAGTTCCCCATGGGCAGCCGTTGAAAGAAGAGAGCACCTGGGGATGTTAGGCCTCCCGGGCTGGGCGTGCGTAACAACCCGGTCCATGGCCGCCGACACCATCCCTAGATCTGAAGAACCCGCATGGCCAGCACCTCCTCCCCCGATCGCTCCGGAGGGAGACTCCATCCCTACCGACAACCCGGAACAATCCCAAGAAGAGCCCGCTCAGCCCCAAGACCTTCCGGACCTGGCTCAGTGGCGTCAGGAAGGGGGGCCCACCCAAGAACAATTCCGGCAAGAGCAAAAGACATGTCCCTCCCTCGAGGGACTGCGGCAGGAGACACCGCAGGGGCCCACTGGATCTATTGGGACAATGACCTACTGTACAGCGAACAAAGAATAGCGGAGCTGGGGGCCAGTCGAGTGCTGGTGGTGCCCCTCCGTTTCAGAGACTTCCTTCTGAACTTGGCCCATGATGTCCCCCTGGCTGGACACTTGGGGCAAGACAAAACATACAACCGCCTGGTGACTCACTTTTACTGGCCGAAAATGAGAAATGACGTCTCCACCCACTGCCGGTCCTGCCCGACCTGCCAGGCCAGCGGGAAGAGCGGCCGCAAACTCAAGGCACCTCTGCAACCATTCCCCGTTGTGACCACCCCGTTCGAAAGGGTGGGAATAGACATTGTGGGGCCCCTGGACCCCCGAACAGCACAAGGGCATCGATTCATCCTGGTCCTGGTGGACCACGCCACCCGCTATCCTGAGGCGGTTCCCCTTCGAACTGTAACAGCACCCATGGTAGGTCGAGCCTTAATGGGGATCTTCTCTCGAGTGGGCTTCCCCAGGGAGGTCGTCAGTGACAGGGGCACGAACTTTATTTCAAAATATATGAAATCCCTATGGCAACAGTGCGGAGTCACCTACCAATTCACGACCCCCTATCACCCGCAAGGAAACGGACTGGTCGAGCGATTCAACCGCACTCTCAAGGGGATGATCATGGGGCTGGAAGAACCCCTACGCCGCCAGTGGGACGTGCTACTACCGTGCCTCCTCTTCGCCTACCGAGAAGACCCCCAGAAGTCCCTCGGCTTCAGCCCTTTCGAACTCCTGTACGGACACCCTGTTCGCGGGCCTCTCAGCCTCGTTAAAGAAGAGTGGGAAATGGCCCCCCTGAAGACCCCTCAAGACGTCTACAAGTACCTCCTGACCCTCCGTAATCAGACCCGGCGATTCAGAGAGCTCGCCAAAGCCAATCTTGAAGCCAGTCAGGAGGACATGAAGAAGTGGTACGATCAACATGCCTCCTCCATCGAATTCGAGCCTGGCCAGCAGGTATGGGTGATGTCCCCCATCGAACCTTGTGCCTTACAGGACAAATGGACGGGGCCCTTCAAGGTGATCGAGCGTAAGAGCCCCGTCACCTACCTCATCGACATGGAATCCCCCCGGAACCCCCTCCGGGTCCTCCACGCCAACAGACTCAAACCCCACTTCGTGCGTTCGGAGCTCAGCCTGCTGATGGCTACAGACAGTGGGGCGGAAGAGGACTCCGAGCCCCTCCCTGACCTACTGGGGGCCGGGGAAAAAGATGGTTCAGTGGACGGGGTCCAACTCTCCGAGGCTCTGACCCCGGAGCAGCGCCAAGACTGTCGGGCCCTCCTGCTGCAATTTGCACGCCTATTCTCCCTCACACCCGGGGTCCCCCCCTGGTGCCTGCACGACGTGGACACTGGCGACAGTCCTCCTATCCGACACCGGCCGTACCGGGTACCAGATCGGGTACGCACCTGCATCCAAGAAGAAGTCTCCAAGATGCTCGCCCTCGGAGTCATCGAACCCTCGGACAGCCCCTGGGCCAGCCCGGTTGTACTGGTCCCCAAAGCTGCGGCCCCGGGCACCACACCCGAGCTCCGGTTCTGCGTCGACTATCGGGGTCTGAACGCTGTCACCCGAACCGACGCTCACCCCATCCCCCGAGCCGACGAACTAGTTGACCGCATGGGGGCGGCCCGCTACCTAAGCATCTTCGACCTGACGGCGGGCTACTGGCAGATCGGCCTCACCCCCAGGGCACAAGAACGATCCGCTTTCTCCACCCCGGATGGACACTACCATTTCAGAGTGATGCCATTCGGCATGAAAAACGCTCCAGCCACGTTTCAACGACTTGTGAACCAGGTATTGGCGGGCCTCGAAGAGTTCAGCGCCGCATACCTGGACGACATCGCGGTGTATAGCCGCCACTGGTCAGACCACCTCCGCCACCTCCGAGGGGTCCTGCAGGCCCTCCAACGGGCCGGCCTCACAATCAAGGCCAGCAAGTGCCAAATCGGCCAGGGGTCCGTGACCTACCTCGGACACCAAGTGGGGAGCGGTCTGGTGGCCCCCCTCCAGCTCAAGATCGCTGCCATCCAGTCCTGGCGCCCCCCCGTAACCCAAACCGAGGTCCGAGCCTTCTTGGGGCTCACCGGATACTATCGGCGGTTCGTAAAGGACTATGGCAGCATTGTGGGGCCCCTCACGGAACTCACATCCAAGACCAACCCAAAAGCAGTCAACTGGACTCCCGACTGTCAAGCAGCCTTCGAGAGGCTGAAGGCCGCCATGTGCACCGCTCCTGTGCTCCAGGCCCCCGACTACAGCCGTGAGTTCATCGTCCAGACTGATGCCTCAGACCATGGCATCGGGGCCGTCCTCTCCCAACTGAACCCCGAGGGAGTCGACCAACCAGTGGCCTTCATCAGCAGACGCCTCCTGCCCCGAGAACAGCGCTGGAGCACCATTGAGCGAGAGGCCTTCGCAGTAGTATGGGCCCTCAAGAAGCTCCGGCCTTACCTCTTCGGAACCCCCTTCCGGGTACAAACAGATCATCGGCCCCTGCAATGGCTAATGCAAATGCGGGGGGAGAACCCCAAACTATTGCGATGGTCCATCTCCCTGCAGGGGATGGACTTCACTGTGGAGCATCGCCCTGGCCAAGACCACGCCAACGCGGATGGCCTGTCCCGCTTTTTCCGCCTCGACGAGGAGAGTCCCCAAGAGGATGGGTGACTCTCCCCGCCTTCAGCTGGGGGGGACGCATGTTGGACAGGCCCCACGAAGGGCTCGCTCCCTCCCCGCATGACAGAGCCCAGACACCGGCTCTCCGGGGCCTACCCGCAGAAGCAACCCACAACCCGTCCCCTCCGGGACGCCTGCTCCCGGATATCTCTGTGTCACGGGCCCGGGCCCCCGGCAGCCCCATTGCCCGGCCCAGCCGCCATCTTGGACACTGCACCACGTGGCCGCGTGGCCTTAGCTCGACCCCAACCCTGGGCCCGGCCAG
Organism: Lissotriton helveticus; assembly: GCF_964261635.1. NCBI lineage: Eukaryota > Metazoa > Chordata > Amphibia > Caudata > Salamandridae > Lissotriton > Lissotriton helveticus. The sequence goes on from NC_136065.1 coordinate 1,779,532,945, forward strand.
GCCACGCCATCCCGGCACCACCATCCATCCAGGAGGTGAACGGACCACTTGGCAGGCTGATGGGAGAAAGAAGTGTCGATGGCTCTCCCCCGCCAGGTGCCGATCGCCCCCCGCCTCCCCGGGTGCTGGCTCCACCCCCCTGCTGGGTGTCTGGACTCCCTCATCCTGGACCTCCCGACCTCCCAGTGCGAGGGTCCGGACATCAAAGGGCGCCAGACCTATAACTGAGGCAGCCCCAGAGCAGGAAGGCAGTTGTATCCTGGAGTCGAGAGACACCGAGAAGAACTCATCCTTGACGGACTGCTGGCGCTGCCGCAGCCCTGCCTTGTGAACTATTGTCCTGCCTGCTGGCGCTGCCGCGGCCTTCTGCAACCTTCATCCTCGTGGGACCTGCTGGCGCTGCCGCGGCCCGTTGTAACCTTCATCCTCGTGGGACCTGCTGGCGCTGCCGCGGCCCGTTGTAACCGTCATCCTCGTTGGGACCTGCTGGCGCTGCCTCGGCCCGTTGCCACCTACGACCTCTTCGGGACCTGCTGGCGCTGCCGCGGTCTGACCCGTCCGAACGCCGAGCTCGAGGATTGTGAGCTACCACCGTCACCTCAGTGCCTGTAGGTACCAAGACTGTCCCGCTACCCCCTTTCCCTACTAGAGACTAGAATTGAGAGGATCATCGTGTCCTAATCTCCTTGTATCGTACCACCTTACTCAAAGAATTGCCTATAAAAGGTGTTAAGCTGACCTTCGTGTGGTGTCCATCTGTGGGGGGGAAGTTACTTGTCTGTACGATCGCTGGAGACGGCCCTCACTGGAGGCCTCTCCCCTTGTGCTCGGCCGACCCTCCAGGTCCCCGTCTAACAACTGCGTTGTAATGGTAGCGCGGTGTAAACACCGCGTCGTAATGACATACATCCGTCTGCGTAGACTGAGTAGGTCTGAAGTAGGTTAAGGTGCCAGCCTGTGAGGCGTTTCCCCTTTCCTACCATTTTCACATAGCCCGGACGGCGGAGTCTGTTTTCTCCCTGGCCCGCTGCTCTCTGTATGTCGCAGCGTCATGTTGTGGTCTCTCTGCAGTCTGGCCGCTGTCTCCGGCAAAAGCATCCTCCATGTTGTTGCTCACTCGTCATGAGGTGAGACACGCCCTTGCTGTCCTCATTGGAGTTCCTGGTTCCAGATTGTGCAGTGGGCCTCGGTCCCCACGTCCTACGAGTTCAGACCTGTCCGCCAGGGTTGGATAGGGGCCACAATTAGGCCTGGGCAGCCCAAAAAAATGCCCCATATTCACAGATTGCAACCTTTCGCAATACACTGCGTGGTTACGATCATGGAGTTCAGTGTTGGCAAACAGTTGCGGTAATGACACAGATATAGCGTACCTTTTACACTCACCCTGGACTTTTGAATATTTCTTTTTTACAGCACTTAAGAGATGCCCTCCAATGCCCAGAGACTGGTGAAAGGTGTATCTGCTTGTTTTACTGCTAACATCATGTGTAAGTTCCAATAAAGGGAATGATGCCAGTATGTAAATACAAAACAAAATAGTGTCACTTTCCTCAAATCATGCAGTTTTATACAGCACAAAATTCGCCCAGTAGCATTGCTTTTCATGAGCACGAGATAACATTACAGACGGTCGGATTAATTGCTTTAGGCTGGTGTCGATTAAGAGATTTGCCCAGAATCACAGGATGTTGAGATGACGCTGGGACTCAAACCCCTTTTCCCATATTCAGAGTTTGCTAAGTCCACAACCTTTCCCTGTTGACTGCAGTAATTGATTTATGGCAGGCAAAGGAGAACAGCAGAGCCGAGTTTATCTCTGCACGTTCCATGCAGGGGAGGGAGACAAAAATATCTGAAGAGCCCCCTTACTGGCCCACACCAACCCCCTCACCACCCGCTCCAGTCCTCTCCCCTGTACAGCAAGTGCTAAAGGCTTCCCATCAGCAAATCCTGGAGGCCGCTGTGACTGTGAGGGTGTGACAGAGGACGGTGTCACCCCAGAGGACAGGCTAACCTCATGCTGTGACAAGTGGAGCAGCCCACTGTCATTCTGCCTCTGACAATGCAGCAGCCTGGCCATAATGTACAGGAGGTCAGACTCATTATAATTATGCTAAGGCTTTAACTGCCGCCTTTGACATTGTGCCCTTGTGGTCAGAGCTTTAAGTGGGCCGGGTCTGAGCTCCAGCAGTATTTTAAAGGAGTCCTCGAAACGGGTCTCTATCAGGCTCTGTTTTGTGCCCTGGCTCAGACGGTCCGTTTTTAGGGCTCAGCCTACATCCCACGAAGTGGGTGTGGCTTCAGAGTCCTTTAGAGAGGACTTCGAAAATCTAACCTACGAATTCCAGAGAAGCGCGTGAATTCTGTTCGTTATTTATGGCAGCTGCATGGCAATTGGCCATCGCATGGATGTGTTTTTACAAGGCAGCACGCAATAGGCCATAGTCTGTAGAGTTTCTCCACTTCCTGCATATTCCGTGCGGAGACGCGCAGCAGAAGGCTATAAATCATCAATTACCAGCTGTCAGGGGCCGCGGTAATTGAATCCAGATGCTGGGCGTGCGTGCACCATTCTTTGCTGTCTGCTCTCGGAAGCCTCGGAACTGTATTTGGCATTCCTGGAGCGTGTGCATTTAGTGTCACGACTGGATGATGCTGGGCGCACGTGCACTCCAGCCTCTCCTCCTGGGCCTCGGCTCCGCAGAGGTGCGTGCCTCGAAGGCTGCTCTGGAGTCAATATGTTTTTTTTTTAAATCTGCAAGTTATGCAACAGGTTGCGGTTTGCGTGCAAGTACATTAACGGAAAGCGCCACTGGCGCGGAAGCACAAAACAATGATGTGTCCATGAACATAAGTGAAAACAGAGCAGTAAATAATGAGGCAGTGACGTGGTTGCTAGAAAGCAAAATCACTTGTTAGCAGTGCTTAATTTGTGCCATAATAAGTGCCAGGGCCCAAGATATTTCTGAGGAGGCCACTGCTGCTTGCCCTACTTCAGGCCACTGCCAGTGATGCCAAATACGAGAACCAACAGCACCTACTATCCAGTGTAAGACTTAAAAAAACAAGTGTGTATACCCAGTTATGCATCTGCTCATTGCTAGGCTTAGGAGAACTACTTTTCTGTTTCGAGGAACACTTTCACCAAAGGGCTGCGGTTTCGCGAAACAGGGATAAAAACTAAAAAACTGTCAACGGTATACCATGAAACGAGCCACCTAAAAAGAATGAAATGCAAAAATGATCACCAAACTTCCTCGATTTGACAAACCACGAAGGGGCCGCGATCGCGAAACGCCGCGTAAATCTGGTCCAAGCGCGAAATTTCCCACGATGGCTGATTTTGCGCATTTCATGTCGTAGTGGAATGCTTTGCCCACACAAGTCTTCACACTGGTTGACGTGATGATAGGCTGAGGTGCACTGTGTAGAGCTAGCGTGAGCACTAGTGATAGCTATGGCAGTGCATTGTCTCCCTGCATGAAACTACATTTCACACTGCATATCATATCCTAAGTATAGCGGACTTTTCGTAGAATTGAATGTTCCACTGTTGTGAATTTTTGCAGAGTGTGAGTGCAGAGTAGTGAGTGCAGAGTAGTGAGTGCAGAGTAGTGAGTGCAGAGTAGTGAGTGCAGAGTGCAGAGTAGTGAGTGCAGAGTTGTTAGTGCAGTCGTTAGTGCAGACTGTGAGTGCAGAGTAGTGAGTGCAGAGTAGTGAGTGCAGAGTAGTGAGTGCAGAGTAGTGAGTGCAGAGTGTGAGTGCAGAGTGTGAGTGCAGAGTGTGAGTGCAGAGTGTGAGTGCAAAGTGCAGAGTAGTGAGTGCAGAGTAGTGAGTGCAGAGTGTGAGTGCAGAGTGTGAGTGCAGAGTGTGAGTGCAGAGTGTGAGTGCAGAGTGTGAGTGCAGAGTGTGAGTGCAAAGTGCAGAGTAGTGAGTGCAGAGTAGTGAGTGCAGAGTAGTGAGTGCAGGGTGTGAGTGCAGAGTAGTGAGTGCAGAGTGCAGAGTAGTGAGTGCAGAGTAGTGAGTGCAGAGTGCAGAGTAGTGAGTGCAGAGTAGTGAGTGTGAGTGCAGAGTAGTGAGTGCAGAGTAGTGAGTGCAGAGTGTGAGTTCAGAGTAGTGAGTGCAGAGTGTGAGTGCAGAGTGTGAGTGCAGATGTGAGTGCAGAGTGTGAGTGCAGAGTGTGAGTGCAGAGTGTGAGTTCAGAGAGTGAGTGCAGAGTGTGAGTGCAGAGTAGTGAGTGCAGAGTAGTGAGTGCAGAGTAGTGAGTGCAGAGTCGTGAGTGCAGAGAAGTGAGTGCAAAGTAGTGAGTGCAAAGTAGTGAGTGCAGAGTGTGAGTGCAGAGTGTGAGTGCAGAATGTGAGTGCAGAGTGCAGAGTAGTGAGTGCAGAGTAGTGAGTGCAGAGTAGTGAGTGCAGAGTGCAGAGTGCAGAGTGTGAGTGCAGAGTGGTGAGTGCAGAGTAGTGAGTGCAGAGTAGTGAGTGCAGAGTAGTGAGTGCAGAGTAGTGAGTGCAGAGTAGTAAGTGCAGAGTCGTGAGTGCAGAGTGTGAGTGCAGAGTGTGAGTGCAGAGTAGTGAGTGCAGAGTGCAGAGTAGTGAGTGCAGAGTCGTGAGTGCAGAGTGCAGAGTGTGAGTGCAGAGTGGTGAGTGCAGAGTAGTGAGTGCAGAGAAGTGAGTGCAGAGTGTGAGTGCAGAGTGTGAGTGCAGAGTGTGAGTGCAGAGTGTGAGTGCAGGGTGTGAGTGCAGAGTAGTGAGTGCAGAGTAGTCAGTGCAGAGTGTGAGTGCAGAGTGTGAGTGCAGAGTAGTGAGTGCAGAGTAGTGAATGCAGAGTGCGAGTGCAGAGTGTGAGTGCAGAGTGTGAGTGCAGAGTAGTGAGTGCAGAGTAGTGAGTGCAGAGTGTGAGTGCCGAGTGTGAGTGCAGAGTAGTGAGTGCGGAGTGCAGAGTAGTGAGTGCAGAGTAGTGAGTGCAGAGTGTGGGTGCAGAGTGCAGAGTGTGAGTGCAGAGTGAGTGTGCAGAGTGCAGAGTTGTGAGTGTAGAGTGCAGAGTGAGTGTGTAGAGTGAGTGTGCAGAGTGCAGAGTGCAGAGTGAGTGTGTAGAGTGAGTGTGCAGAGTGCAGAGTGAGTGTGTAGAGTTGTGACTGCAGAGTGCAGAGTGCAGAGTGCTGAGTGCACAGTTGTGAGTGCAGAGTGGTGAGTGCAGAGTGGTGAGTGCAGAGTGGTGAGTGCAGAGTGGTGAGTGCCAAGTGCCTGTTCCAGAGAGAGCAGGGTATGCTTGTGCGCTTACACGGTGCCCTGACACACAGGAGCTAAAACAAAGAACAGCTGAACACGTGGGAGCTTCATTGAGGCAGCCGGCCCTCTGTGAAGGGAGCAGCAAGTAGGGGATGCCTCAACCAATCAAGCGCAGCTACTCACAACCTACTGTACGATTACAACACAGGCCAAAGGGCAGAGCTAGGTATTTTCGCATTACGCATGGTGAGCAGTGTGTGAGTGTGTAGGGTGAGCAGTATGTGAGCGTGCAGGGTGCACCTCCACAAAACTCACGTGTAGTGAGTGCAGAGTAGTGAGTGCAGAGTGTGAGTGCAGAGTGTGAGTGCAGAGTGTGAGTGCAGAGTGTGAGTGCAAAGTGCAGAGTAGTGAGTGCAGAGTAGTGAGTGCAGAGTAGTGAGTGCAGGGTGTGAGTGCAGAGTAGTGAGTGCAGAGTGCAGAGTAGTGAGTGCAGAGTAGTGAGTGCAGAGTGCAGAGTAGTGAGTGCAGAGTAGTGAGTGTGAGTGCAGAGTAGTGAGTGCAGAGTAGTGAGTGCAGAGTGTGAGTTCAGAGTAGTGAGTGCAGAGTGTGAGTGCAGAGTGTGAGTGCAGATGTGAGTGCAGAGTGTGAGTGCAGAGTGTGAGTGCAGAGTGTGAGTGCAGAGTGTGAGTGCAGAGTGTGAGTGCAGAGTGTGAGTGCAGAGTAGTGAGTGCAGAGTAGTGAGTGCAGAATAGTGAGTGCAGAGTCGTGAGTGCAGAGAAGTGAGTGCAAAGTAGTGAGTGCAGAGTGTGAGTGCAGAGTGTGAGTGCAGAATGTGAGTGCAGAGTGCAGAGTAGTGAGTGCAGAGTAGTGAGTGCAGAGTAGTGAGTGCAGAGTAGTGAGTGCAGAGTGCAGAGTGCAGAGTGTGAGTGCAGAGTGGTGAGTGCAGAGTAGTGAGTGCAGAGTAGTGAGTGCAGAGTAGTGAGTGCAGAGTAGTAAGTGCAGAGTCGTGAGTGCAGAGTGTGAGTGCAGAGTGTGAGTGCAGAGTAGTGAGTGCAGAGTGCAGAGTAGTGAGTGCAGAGTCGTGAGTGCAGAGTGCAGAGTGTGAGTGCAGAGTGGTGAGTGCAGAGTAGTGAGTGCAGAGTAGTGAGTGCAGAGTAGTGAGTGCAGAGTAGTAAGTGCAGAGTCGTGAGTGCAGAGTGTGAGTGCAGAGTGTGAGTGCAGAGTAGTGAGTGCAGAGTGCAGAGTAGTGAGTGCAGAGTCGTGAGTGCAGAGTGCAGAGTGTGAGTGCAGAGTGCAGAGTGTGAGTGCAGAGTGGTGAGTGTAGAGTAGTGAGTGCAGAGAAGTGAGTGCAGAGAAGTGAGTGCAGAGTGTGAGTGCAGAGTGTGAGTGCAGGGTGTGAGTGCAGAGTAGTGAGTGCAGAGTAGTCAGTGCAGAGTGTGAGTGCAGAGTGTGAGTGCAGAGTAGTGAGTGCAGAGTAGTGAATGCAGAGTGCGAGTGCAGAGTGTGAGTGCAGAGTGTGAGTGCAGAGTGTGAGTGCAGAGTAGTGAGTGCAGAGTAGTGAGTGCAGAGTGTGAGTGCCGAGTGTGAGTGCAGAGTAGTGAGTGCGGAGTGCAGAGTAGTGAGTGCAGAGTAGTGAGTGCAGAGTGTGGGTGCAGAGTGCAGAGTGTGAGTGCAGAGTGAGTGTGCAGAGTGCAGAGTTGTGAGTGTAGAGTGCAGAGTGAGTGTGTAGAGTGAGTGTGCAGAGTGCAGAGTGCAGAGTGAGTGTGTAGAGTGAGTGTGCAGAGTGCAGAGTGAGTGTGTAGAGTTGTGACTGCAGAGTGCAGAGTGCAGAGTGCTGAGTGCACAGTTGTGAGTGCAGAGTGGTGAGTGCAGAGTGGTGAGTGCAGAGTGGTGAGTGCAGAGTGGTGAGTGCCAAGTGCCTGTTCCAGAGAGAGCAGGGTATGCTTGTGCGCTTACACGGTGCCCTGACACACAGGAGCTAAAACAAAGAACAGCTGAACACGTGGGAGCTTCATTGAGGCAGCCGGCCCTCTGTGAAGGGAGCAGCAAGTAGGGGATGCCTCAACCAATCAAGCGCAGCTACTCACAACCTACTGTACGATTACAACACAGGCCAAAGGGCAGAGCTAGGTATTTTCGCATTACGCATGGTGAGCAGTGTGTGAGTGTGTAGGGTGAGCAGCATGTGAGCGTGCAGGGTGCACCTCCACAAAACTCACGCTATATACGGCTGAAAAATAGCACTAGGCGAGGATAATGAAATTCAACAGTACTGCGAAAGCATGGCTTACATTACAAACAAAGTCTTGCAGTTGCCCATTGTAAATGACAATGCCATTTATTTAACGATTAAGCTATTGGCAATGTAAATGACAATGCCATTTACTTATGATTTAAAGAAATGTCATGAGCAATGCCAATAGCTCTACCTTTAATGATGCCGAGACCATTGCATTGTAAATGCTTGTTTTCCGGGCTGCAGTGACAGAGGGCACATGGATGTGCGTTGCTCACACTGCTCACTTCTCACCAGAGGAGAAGTTACGGAATGCGTCATGACAGGTGAGGGGAATGGAAATCCTTTAAAGAGAGTCATTTTCTCTCTGGATTTCCCTTCTCTTTTCGAAACTCGGGAGCAGCAACTTTGTTGTGCTGTCACCAGGGCTTTAAGTGGAAGCTTTTTCAATATTATATACAAGCCATAGTTGCTGCCTATTTCTCTTATGCAACTAACAACCATTGACAAAGCCAATAGTCCTGAGTTGTAGGTATGAGGTTACATGTTGTATCATATATCTGGATGCAATGACAGAAACCGCAAAATGCAAGTTTGGCGGCACACTATGCTAAGCACAGATTTTTAGCTAATGTGTTTTTAAGTCATGCCCTTAATTACATTGGCCACGTCCCTTCAAGAGACCCCCCCCAGTTTTTTTATCCCACTTAAAGCCCTGCTTGTGGTGAAGACTGAGACGGCCACCAAAAAAACCTGTCCACGAATGGGCCACAACCACAGGCCCATCGGCACATAGCCAATTGCCCGCCTTGCCAATCGGAGGCTGCTTTCTATATCTCCTGCCTCCCAGATCTTCCTTCAGATGCACAGCTTTGCTGCCAGGAGCACATTGATCGATCAGTAAGTGTAATATTTTGTTCTCAACTCAAAGATGTTTTAGGGTGCCATGTGGCTTTGGGAGGGATGCTGAAGCACATCTACAAGGCCATCTTTCCTGGTCACTGGCCCACTTGATGCCACCTGTGTATGATATTAGTGGTACAGGGTGTAAATAGATCTGCAGTACCACCCTATAGAAAGATGCAACAATGAGCAACACAATTACAAGCGAAGACAACGATGCTGCTCCGACACAAGCAATAACAATTTTGTAGACCATAACCCAGTAGCAGCTTTACAAAAGGTCCAACTGGGTCAATATCCTCAGGAGATGAGTAAGCACCGCAGCCACATGTCTGAGTTCCGGCCTTGTTCACTGATTGTTGAACACTTTTGAGCCCCATGGTAAGGAACAAGAACAAAAGGCTTAGTAAATTGTATTTAATTTAATGCTGCAATAGGCGGATGCAACACAAGCATGCACATCTCTCTGGATCTGCTTCCAATGGCTGTGGATTAAACACGCACTGTAAATGCAATTGGTCTTGCACTTTGTATGTCAGAGCTATTGGCATTGTAAATGGTAATGTTTTTTATTATGTGTTATGGAATGTATGTATGTGGTGTGTAGTGGAATTTTGTGAGTTGGATTGGACTAGTTAGTTGTGGAATTGTGTGGCGTGAAATTGTGTGGTGTGGAGTGGAATTGTGGAGTGGAATTATGTGGATAGTATTTATGTGGTATTGAGTGTACCGGAATTATGTGGAGTGGGTTTGTGTATTATGGAGTGTAAATATATTGAATGTTATTTTGTGTTGTGGAGTGATATGTAGTGACGGTTAAATATGTGGAATGCTGTTGATTATTGTAACATGGGGTGGACTTTTGTGGTGTGGATTGGATGTATGTGTAGTGTAGTGTAATTGTTTTGTTGAGTTGATGTATGTGGTTTAGGGTTGAATTATGTGGTTTGGACTAGAAATGTGTGAAGTTGAATTGTGTGAGCTGGAACTGTGTGGATAGCTTTGCACTTTTGGTGATGAAAAAAAAACCAAATAGGTAGGACCTTTGCTATAGATCTGTGTCTTTGGGTTTAAACATTTTTACAACTGATGTATGGACACATAAGTGGTGTCTTTATGGGGTTCCTTGCCATTATGTTTGAGCAGGATGAAGTTGCGACAGAGGCAAGGCGTGTCACCTATCAGAGTAGAGAAGGTATTAGAAGAGTTCCCACAGAAAGAAAGAGGAAGATGGTCCCACCTACCAGAGAAGAGAAACTATTGCAAGAAGGCTGCTAGAGAAAAGATGGTGTCAGTGGATATTGACTGCTTCAAAATGCTATCAAGTGTGTTAGATCTGTCTTTTTTCCCCTGTCTTTTTTCCTCTACCGCCTGTATTGTTGACTGTGTGCTGTACTTCATTTTTACTGGTTTATGTACTCTGGGCACCTTAAGACTGCTGATCAGTGCTAAAGTGCAAGTGCTCCCTGTGTAGATCGTGGTTCTGATTGGTTTTCCATGATTGGCAAATTTGATTTACTGGTAAGTCCCTAGTAAAGTGTGCTGTGGGTGCCTAGGGCCTGTAAATAAAATGCTACTAGTGGGCCTTCAGCTCTGATTGTGCTACCTACATGAGTAGCCTTGTACCCATGTCTCAGGTCTGCCACTGCAGTTTTAAACTGCCTTGTCAACCTGGCAAGTACACCCGCTTGCCAGGTCTTAACCTTATCTTTTTCTACATGTTTCTACATTGAGGAGGTGAGTTGGCCTAACGACTATTGTGGTCGACCTCAAATTTAGAAAACTGGGTTCGAGTCTTGGCAAGAACGCCAACATCCTGTGATTTTGGGCAAATCACTGAATCTCCTCATGCCTTACAAAAATGAATGTGTTCTCATGTAAATGCAACTGGTGCTTGTGTAAAGTGCTCTGATACCCGACACCTTCGGGTCAAGTTTGCGCTATATAAAACCCCATAAAAAAAATAAGGCACACTGAGGTAGGCCCAAGGTACCCCATGGGCAGGGTGCAGTGTATCTGAAAGGTAGGACATGTGCTGGTGTGCGTTACATGTCCTGATAGTGAAATACTGTCAATTTCATTTTTCACTATTGCAAGGCCAGTCTCTCCGATAGGTTATCAATGGAACTGCCTTGCAAGCTCTTACAAGTGTAACTTCCAATTGAGAAGAGATAGAGATTTGGGGTTTGGGCTGCTGTGGTGAGAATTTAGAAATACGTTGTTTAGTGAAGTTGGTTTTTAAATTGTGTGTTTGAAAATGCCACTTTTAGAAAGTGTATGAACATGAGAGAACCTGATATCCTATTTAATTAACAACAACAACCACATTATATACTTTCAGTGGTAGGGTCATTTATTTACCCAATTTTTTTCAATACTTATATTTCATGATTTTTATGAGGAAACTCATATCTTTCTAGAAAAACACATATCTTACAACATTTATCACACCAAACATTCACATTATTTGACAAACAATATTTAAAAACATACAACATTTAAATCATTTTGACATCATCAACATAAACTGATATGTCACAAAAAACCCCAGGGCTGACTTTAGCACCAAACCAATTTCACACCTCTAAATGTGAAAATACACCACGATTCTTTTCTTTTGCTCATTCACGGGCACGTCCTTCACTTTTCCGCCTTTTTTTTCAATGTTTTACTTCATTCGTTCTTTACGTTACTGCTGCCTCGTGCTAGTTCGTGCGCTGGTACCTGGCGTGGTCGTGTTACTGACCCTCCAATTCTTCCACCAATTCCGACGTTAGAGGTATGGCCATACCTCTAACGTCAGAATCGGTGGAAGAAAACATTGAAAAAAAGGCAGAAAAGTGAAGGACGCGCCCGTGAATGAGCGCAACCAAGAAAGTGAGATAAGATTCGAATGCCAACACCAAAGTGAGTCGGGTGTAAGAAAAACAGCTGCAGCATATTCACCAGGCTACATTAGTAAGGATGCACACCCTTTCTGCCTTGAGTTGTGATCTGAGAGGTCTTCCAAGATTGGCTGAAGGATGAAAAATAGCAGATATGTCCAATGTGTTGTCACTAAGGAGCCCTGATGAAAGCCCGTAGAGAAAATCGTGAGGCTAGAAACGCGTCGGCAACTTCAATCTATGAAGATAAATAGTTTGTTTGCAATATTGGGTAATGTGTATTGATTAATTCAGGAAAAGTGAATCGCCAAAGAAAAGAATCGTGGTGTATTTTCACATTTAGAGGTGTGAAATTGGTTTGGTGCTAAAGTCAGCCCTGGAGTTTTTCGTGACATATCAGTTTATGTTGATGATGTCAAAATGATTTAAATGTTGTATGTTCTTAAATATTGTCAGTCAAATAATGTGAACGTTTGGTGTGATAAATGTTGTATAAATTGTGTAAGATATATGTGTTTTTCTAGAAAGATATGAGTTTGCTCATAAAAAACATGAAATATAAGTACTGAAAAAAATTGGGTAAATAAATGACCCTACCACTGAAACTGTATAATGTTGTTGTTGTTGTTAATTAAATAGGATATCAGGTTCTCTCATGTTAATACATTTATAAATGTCCCTACCTGGTTCCTTCCATTTGGCCTGACCCCTACCTTGGTTTAACTTTTAGAAAGTGGGCATTTTCTTGTTTAACCATCCCATGCCTCTGCCTGCCTGTGGAATCAACGTCTGGTTTTAGATTGACAGGGGCTGTTTGTGCATTCACTCTAGACAGTCACACAAAGGGAGCTGAGGTATGCCCTGCATATCCTGATGGCTCATTACCAGGGTGATGGGTCTTCCTGAGCTAGAGTGGTGGGAGGAGTTGTCACCGAAACCTAAAATGGGCTATACCTGTCCTCTCACAATGCTGTCTCCATCCCCCTGGAGTGTGTTTGGAGCCAAGACCAAGCAGGGCTGGATCTTGTGGACAACAAAGAAGTATGCCTACTTCAAAGTCCAAAAGGGGTATAAGTATTGGACCTAAAACCCCAGACTTTAAGAATGCTTCTGGTTTAAGAGGGAACTATGCCAAGGAGAAGAGCTGTAAGGAGAAGTACTGCCCCTTTGCTGTGTTTTGCTTTGCTAGGTTGGCCTGCAGTTGCTGCTTCTGCTTTGGAGAGGAAAAGAACTGGAATTTGCATCAAAGACTTCATCTTCAGCATCTCTGAATTCCACCTCTGGGAGCTCTGACCTGCCTTGTGGTGCCTATTCCCGTTGTGGTCCCTTGGAGGTTGTTCTGCTGCTTGAAACCATCAAAATTGAAGCATTCTCCTTCCAGCGCCTGTTTTTCCAACGGCGCACTGCCGTGCAGGAGAAGTTTCCACACACCACTGACATGAGGCCAAAGAAATTGACCCAGCGCCTGCCCGCGGCCACAGAAACTGCTGCAAGTGAGTTCAGAGCACCGCATCCCTGAAATCCAAGACCACCATACTGATCCTGAATCAGGCCTTTTTGTGAAGCTGAAAGATTTGATGCATTGTTGGACCGCAACTGAAAAAATCGATCCTGCGCCTGTTTGATGCCTCAGCATCGACCTCCAGTGCATCCGGATTTCCACACATCGCACCTGTGCTGTGCACCTAGTTTTCCAACACATCACCCACAGACTAAAACAATCTTGAATTTTGACGCATCACTTCCCCTTACTGTTCGGATTTGACGCAGTGTGCAGCAGAACTGACGCATCACCTCCCCAAGGACTCAGGACTTACTGACGTATCGCTTTGTTTTACGAAGGTTCCCTCCTCTCCGGCTAATTTTCTTTGTGGTTTTTGATGCACCTGATGGTACTTTATGTAAAATTCCCCCATCCATCGAGTTCAATGGACAGAATTGCTAAAACCTTCTAAAAGTGATAAATTGAGCTGTGTATGTGATTTTTGTCTTTTTAGTTTTGTTTGGTTTAGATAAAGATACGTTATTTTTCTAAACTGGTGTGGTGTCCATTTGTAGTGTTTTTACTGTGTTACTGTGTGTGTTATGTACAAATACTTTATACAGTGCCTCTGAGATAGGCCTGACTGCTCGCGACAAGCTACCAAGGGGTGAGCAGTGGTTATCTTGGGTGCGTAATCCCCTTATCCTGACTAGAAGGAAGGGTCCCTACTTGGACAGGGTACATACCACTGGCAACTAGAGACCCCCATTTCTAACAAAGTATAAACAAAATAGTACTTTTGTCATCACAAGCCATTCCCTTTTCCATAACATATTTCAGCAGGTTTGCACTAATCAAACAAAAAGTTGGTTTGTGATATATGGAACGTTAAAGGAGAGGATTATTGATTAGAGAGAACAAAAGTATAGAGAGCGAGAGAGAGAGAGATACTGTGAGAGAGATGGTCAGCGTTATTTGTGTACATAAGTGAGAGGTAGAGTGAAGAGACAGGTAAGGCAGAGATAGAGAGAGAATGAGAGTGAAAGACAGAGTTAGTCAAAGTCAAAGTCAAAGTCAAAAAGTCTTATATAGTGCACAAATCACCGTTAGGTCTCAAGGCGCTTGCAGACGATTCCACTACCTGGATTTCTATTTCATTTCATTAGAGAACAGTCATGTTTTTAATTCTCTATGAAAACAAAGGTTGTCGGAGATTGATATAAGGTGAGCCGGAAGCTTATTGCACAGGTGAGGGCAAGATAAGCAAAAGAACGGCCTCCATTGCGCACAGTACGGATCCGCAGAGGAATTAAGAGAGGGTTTGAGCTAGACCTCAAGGTTCTGGCAGGCTGGTAATTTTTCAGTTCTTTTCCAAGATAGCCAGGGCCATTGCCATAGAAGCTTTTATGTGTTAGGCACAAGATTTTATACTGCCCTCTCTTCCTAATTGGATATAGCTATTGCCTTTCCATCGCCAATGAAGGAGTTTAAGTTTGGGGCCAGATGGTGATCTAGGGGGCAGGTCCAGAATTAATCTGGCTGCGGTGTTCTGCAAAATCTGTAGTTTGGAGAAAAGATCTTCATTAATAGAGGCCAATCAGGCATTTCCATAGTCCATTCGATTTACGATAAGGCTCTGCACCAGTGGCTTACGGGTTTCAATTGGTAGCCACTTGAAGATTTTCCGTAGTTTCCGTAAAGTGACATAGCAGGTGCCCAATTCTCGGTTCACATGAGCTTTCATGGAAAGCTTATTGTCAATGGTAATTCCCAGATTGCGAACGGTTTGTTTTGGAGATGGACAGGGGCCGAGTGACTGGGGCCACCAGCTGCTTGACCAATAATCTTCGGCCCTACCGAACAGAATGATCTCGGTTTTACTGTTGTTTAACTGAAATTTATTTTGACCCATCCAACTGTCAATGTGGGTCATACAGTTTTGAAACCAGATCATATTGTCAGCAGGATCGGGGCCAAATGTGATCAGCAGCTGGGTGTCGTCTGCATACGAGACAACCTCAAACCCATAGGATCTAATTATCTTTGCCAGTGGGGTGACATACAAATTAAAAAGCATAGGGCTCAAGATAGATCCCTGGGGGACGCCAATACATACTGGTCTGCTGCACGCAGCCAGTGGACCAAGATACACAGTGGTAGAGCGATCCATTAAGATAACTATTAAACCAGTCCAAGCCTTTCCCATGGACTCCCATCTCCCAGAGCCGCTGTAATGGGAGATGGTGTCGAAAGCGGCCGACAGGTCTAAAAGAACCAGCATAGCTGATTGTTTTACATCCAAGGTCTGCCTGATGTTATCCACCAATTCAACAACCGCTGTTTCAGTACTGTGTGCCACTCAAAACCCTGATTGCAAAGAATCAAGAAGCTTATAGCTTTCTAGATAACTAGTTAGTTGTTTATTTACGAGGGCCTCGAGGACTTTCCCGAAATAGGGCAGCAGTGAAATGGGGCGGTAGTTGCCTGGTTCACTGGCATCTAGAGTGGGCTTCTTTAGGATGGGTCTGACTTGCGCTATTTTCCAATTCCTTGGTACAACAGCATGTTCCAGAGACATATTAAAAATCTCAGTTAGCCTCGGTGTCAACCATTAGGCTACTTTCCTATAGACCCGGGGGGGCGGGGAATCAGCAGGAGAACCAGACTTAATCTTAACAATAACTTCTGATACCTGTTCACAAGTTACTGGACGAAAATTGGAAAGAAACGGTGCCAGAGAATGGTTTTTCGTAGCTGAAGGTATGGGAGTGTTGTTTACTTGGGGAAAAGATCTATAGATGGCTTTTACGTTTTCATTAAAAAAAAGATATTTTATCGACCCAATCCTGCATAGGAACGAGGGAGGGTTGGATAGCTTCAGGAGTGGTGAACTCTTTCACTTATATTTAATTCGATCACTGGCAGTTTGTGTCTTCCTCCAGAGACATTCTGCCGCCCCATTGGACAGTTTCTCAATTTTAAGTGCTGAAGTAAACCAAGGAGATGGTTTACTCTTGGTCTTGACTCTTGACACCGGCGCTACTATATTAGATGTTGTGGCATGTTCAAAGGTCATTGTTACTTCATCTATTCTATCTGTATCAGACAGGGTTGTGATATTAAAATGGGTAGAAAGAGAGGCAGTGGTGACCTTCCGCCAAGGTCTAATGATGGCTCTATCCTTAACACGACTGACCATAGGATCGTCCATGAAAAGACTAAAGTTTAATAAATAATGATCAGTCCGGAGAAGCTGTAGAGGCTGATCCACTATAAGCTTAGTCGAATTTGTGAATAGAAGGTCTAGTGTGTGGCCGGCCAGATGGGTCGGACCGACTACCAATTGCTCCAGTCCTAGTGTCTGTAGTGATGTTATCAGTTGGTCAGTGTCAGGGTCCAGGTCAGCATGATAGTTGAAGTCTCCGATATGAATCCAATTTTTTGCGCCCAAAACAAAAGGCGCAATAAGTTCTATTAATCCATCCACAAAATTGACTTTCTGTCCTGGAGGTCTATAAACTAAGGCACCGGTCCAGGTTTTGGATAACTGCCTTGTAAGTTTAAAAATTAAGATTTCTGCTTTGTCTAGATTCAGAGAATCAACAACAGTAACTGCTATTCCCCCTCCTCTCCTGGCTGCTCTATTCAACCTTATTAGCTTATATGGCGATGGAAAGGCAATAGCTATATCAGAAGACTGGTCGTTAAGCCATGTTTCAGTCATGAAACAAATGTCTGGCTTCTCCTGATCTAGGAGTGTCCATAATTTCAAGGCATGCTTGGGGATGGACCGGGCATTAAGGTAAATACAAAGTATAGGTAACAGGAAAAATGGGCGCTCAGCTAATAATTTCGGCTATGTATAATTCTTGATTAAATTTAATGCTACTAGGCAGAAAGGAAAGGTTACCTAACTTCCTTACAAGTCCCCTGATTTCAGGAGAACACTAAATAAAAGTTTCCTGCCGAGCAAAATATATCTATAGAGTAATTCCACTTCCATACAATAGGATTTCAGAAAATCAAATGTTGTCCAGTAATCAGTAAGACACTTGAACCCATCAATTTCACAATAGTCTTTATATTCAGATCAGTCTTGTGAAAAGAGCATCCA
This sequence comes from Lissotriton helveticus, assembly GCF_964261635.1. Lineage (NCBI taxonomy): Eukaryota > Metazoa > Chordata > Amphibia > Caudata > Salamandridae > Lissotriton > Lissotriton helveticus. The sequence continues at coordinate 1,779,549,797 of NC_136065.1, forward strand.
ATATAATTTTTTCACAGTCATATAAGTGGATCAGCCAACACGTGTTTCGTTGTAACAACAACTTCATCAGGGCTGTAATCCAAAGGAAACAAAGTATAAACCAAAAGTAATAGTAAAAGATTATAACATTATGTTAGAGAGAATTATTCTTATTCGTTCTAACACCTCCTAAGTGACAGTAAAGCACAAAGTTCCCGAATACATCAGTGTATATGAAACATAATAAGTGTGGATCCCAGTGTCAAAATAACAGCGCACATCTAAAACATCTGGGTCTATTACCTATAACACATTCCTCATATGCCACAGATCAAAACATCATATAACAATGGAGTAAAGTATTAATTCAAAAAATACCACTTAAGAAATGGTGTGAGGTAGCCTCTCACTCCGTCCTGACTGTCCTCACCAATCAAAATATTCAAATGAGGTTATTTTATCCTAATATACAATAAATCGCTTTGTGATAATTCCTAAAATAAATATTATGTATTACTAGATTACCTTTTTAATAATAAACGTTATCCATAACCATATCCATAACATCCCAGTTCTTTCTTAACTGGTTGAGTGGTCTAAGACTCTTCTTATATCTGAAAAAAGAATACACATTTCTATGTAGCTACTTTCAAGGTCTCTAAAATTATAAAGTAAGAGCCTACAGATTGTGTTGCTTACCATTCTGTAATAAGGGTCTTGCTAGTTGGCTATATGTAGACGATAGTATCTTGCAATCAGCGTGATGTTTACGTTTCTCAATTAATCTATAAGGTTAAGGTTCAGAAGTTCACACACGGTAGATCTTATGTCTTTATACATAGTGCCACCATATTCAGTAACCACAATGCGCTCACCTTCAAAGAAAAAGTATCTCAATTCCTCAATTGTAATATCTAATCAGGTCCCAGTTATCAGATTCTGAAAGTAGATATAAAGGACCATTAAGGATCTACACTCCAATTAAATCCTCCGCAAAAAACGAGTTTAAAGTAAGTATAGCGTTTACCTCGTTAGAGTTCTATCTCCTCCAACTCCTAGTCTCATTCTGTGTAATCGGCGTCTATCATGAGCGCCATATTATGTATGTATGATCCGGAAGATGGCCTTCATGAGCGCCATCTTAGGTAAGGAGTACATTACTAAATGTCGTTTTAAACTTTGTAAATTAAACAACTGTCTTGCGATTTATCTATTAAACTCATTCCGCGTTTTAAACGAATTTATAGGGAACGATGCGCAAACATTGGCTGTATTATCAGCGTCTAACGTGAGCGCCATCTTTTATAAGTTGAATCTCGCGCGTTGAGTCAAGAAGTATGTGAGCGCCATCTTTTGTAAGTTAAGTCTCACTAAGGATTCCCTTATTAAGCACTTCTTAAGTCAGAGATCTGCATTAAAGCGAACAATGCGCTAACGTTATCTGTATTGTCAGCGTCTAGCGTGACCGCCATCTTAAGGTGGCCACTATACTAGAAGTCTTACTATTCAGTAGACTCAAATTATATACTCTCCGTGGCTGCAACTTTCTCTCTAGGCTGCATATTATTACGCGCACCTAATTAGGTTGTTCATTAGTAAATCCAGGTTCTTAGTTGGTGATGACTGTCAGTGTCAAAGTTACTGGCACCCCACACCATTCTGCTATAATTTTAGATTACAGAAAATTATCAGATATAACAGAAGCGGGGTTAAAAAGACAAATGCAGAAAATACATCTTAAATCAGCAAATTCAAAAAACATCACATAAATAGTATATAACACAATCGTAATTTGGTTAACATGTTTCTAAATTGCTGATATTTAATTTTCATTTACTTAGTTTTCTCCTAGGTAATATTGAAGCTCTGAATCTATATTAAGCCCGTCTTCAACTGCTCTAAGGACCATAATCCATCGTGCCTCTTTTCTTCTCAGTTTAAGTAGCCTATTTCCTCCTCGCCTATCTGGTGCCACGTATTCAATACCATGGTATAGGAATTTATGTTTTTCTGTGTCATTTCCGTTCTGTACCAAATGTGAAGATATAGGGTACCTTGTATCTCCATTCTTAAGTGCCCTATAATGTTCAATCATACGTTCCCTCAGTTTCCTTACTGTGCTGCCTACGTAAATTTTACCGCATAAGCAGGCAATGACATAAACAACATATGATGTTTCACAATTAATAAATGAATCAATGTGAAATGTCCCAGTGTTATTATAATTAAAAGTAGTTACTTCTTGACTCAACGCGCGAGATTCAACTTATAAAAGATGGCGCTCACGTTAGACGCTGATAATACAGCCAATGTTTGCGCATCGTTCCCTATAAATTCGTTTAAAACGCGGAATGAGTTTAATAGATAAATCGCAAGACAGTTGTTTAATTTACAAAGTTTAAAACGACATTTAGTAATGTACTCCTTACCTAAGATGGCGCTCATGAAGGCCATCTTCCGGATCATACATACATAATATGGCGCTCATGATAGACGCCGATTACACAGAATGAGACTAGGAGTTGGAGGAGATAGAACTCTAACGAGGTAAACGCTATACTTACTTTAAACTCGTTTTTTGCGGAGGATTTAATTGGAGTGTAGATCCTTAATGGTCCTTTATATCTACTTTCAGAATCTGATAACTGGGACCTGATTAGATATTACAATTGAGGAATTGAGATACTTTTTCTTTGAAGGTGAGCGCATTGTGGTTACTGAATATGGTGGCACTATGTATAAAGACATAAGATCTACCGTGTGTGAACTTCTGAACCTTAACCTTATAGATTAATTGAGAAACGTAAACATCACGCTGATTGCAAGATACTATCGTCTACATATAGCCAACTAGCAAGACCCTTATTACAGAATGGTAAGCAACACAATCTGTAGGCTCTTACTTTATAATTTTAGAGACCTTGAAAGTAGCTACATAGAAATGTGTATTCTTTTTTCAGATATAAGAAGAGTCTTAGACCACTCAACCAGTTAAGAAAGAACTGGGATGTTATGGATATGGTTATGGATAACGTTTATTATTAAAAAGGTAATCTAGTAATACATAATATTTATTTTAGGAATTATCACAAAGCGATTTATTGTATATTAGGATAAAATAACCTCATTTGAATATTTTGATTGGTGAGGACAGTCAGGACGGAGTGAGAGGCTACCTCACACCATTTCTTAAGTGGTATTTTTTGAATTAATACTTTACTCCATTGTTATATGATGTTTTGATCTGTGGCATATGAGGAATGTGTTATAGGTAATAGACCCAGATGTTTTAGATGTGCGCTGTTATTTTGACACTGGGATCCACACTTATTATGTTTCATATACACTGATGTATTCGGGAACTTTGTGCTTTACTGTCACTTAGGAGGTGTTAGAACGAATAAGAATAATTCTCTCTAACATAATGTTATAATCTTTTACTATTACTTTTGGTTTATACTTTGTTTCCTTTGGATTACAGCCCTGATGAAGTTGTTGTTACAACGAAACACGTGTTGGCTGATCCACTTATATGACTGTGAAAAAATTATATTGGATGCTCTTTTCACAAGACTGATCTGAATATAAAGACTATTGTGAAATTGATGGGTTCAAGTGTCTTACTGATTACTGGACAACATTTGATTTTCTGAAATCCTATTGTATGGAAGTGGAATTACTCTATAGATATATTTTGCTCGGCAGGAAACTTTCATTAAGGTAAATAGCCTTCAGTTGTTTAGAAACATCGACTACAGCCCTTCCTCTTTTTGAGCTGAGGAAGGATACTACAGGTGAGACCTGTTCTAAGGGGGAGGGAGGCACCTTTTTACATGTTGTCGGCAGGGCTGCTCCACTATAAGGGGGCTTATTGAAAAGTCTAAGCTCTGTACGTGAATAGTTAATTCTAGACATAATGAAGGAAGCTTCCTCGTCGCTTACCAGAAGCCAAAACGGAAAGGGGGCTTGGCGGCTGGCGGCGGTCTAGCGCAGACGGGCTTGCCTTTGGTGCGCCGCTGGCACGCTGCTGCGCGTCCGCGCTCTCAGCTGTGTTTAAACAGCTGAGGGGAGGGCGTCGCAGCTAGACCGCCAACTGTCTCACAACGTCGGAAGACCGGAAGTGAGGGTCCTGAACTGCACCAGAGGTCCCTCCGCAACTAACAGCACAAGCCGCGGCGGAACGGGGGTCAGGAGCACGAGAGAGGCAGGTAACAAAAGAAAGCCCTCGCTACAGAGCAATAGTATTTAAAATGGCAAAATAGTCAATTGCACACAGGATAAAAACAAGCGAGATCGCGCAATGTAAATGAAATAAGCACAGACAATGACAATTTATATAAATTAAAATTCCGATCACATCAAACCATTGACCGACAGGGAGAGTGGTATAGATGGAGTCAGGGAGTTAGAGAAAGGTGGAGAGCTAGAGATAGAGAGAAAGTGATCGAGAGAGTGATGGTGTTTAGAGGTAGGTTGTTAAAGTTGGCGAGATATTTGTGTAGTAGAGTAAAAAGATAGAAAGACGGTATATATGAAGACAGAGAGACAGAGGGAGAGATAGAGAGAGAGAGAGAGAGAGAGAGAGAGAGAGAGAGAGAGAGATGGTGTACAGACATAGGATGAGATCTAACAGTAGCCAATATAAAAGATGAATCTGGCAGACCACAAAGGTTAGCACGGCGAGGAGAGAGGAGTTCTTCTGCAGGGCCATGATGCCTCCTCTGCAAAAGAGTTAAACATAGTGTGTGTGTGTGTTCTAGTGCATCTATTTCCAATCACTGCCCGAACACCATTATCAATCACTAAGTGCCACTGTCCTTAATTGCATCCGCCCATTTTGCATAGTTAATGCCCCTGTGATGAAGCCCGGAGTTACGGCCGCTCAGGGGCTCGATACTGTAATAGATGAATGCTGTGAAACAGAAAGCTCCTGCAGTAATTATAAATGAAATGAAACATCTTCTTGCATAAAAATTGATCCATTCGGAAGCGCCATAAAACTGTTAAACATAGAAGTGCATCGTGATGGATGCTGGTGGCAGGGGACACTTGTAAAACGCATTGACTGCGGCAAACTGCTAGCAAAACTCCAAGCACCAGGAAAGAAGACAAGCATTTACAATGCAATGGTTTCGCCTTTGGAAAAGTTAGAGCTATTGGCATTGTAAATGACAAAATTTGTATTTATGTGTTGGTTTTGAAAGCAGATAAATACATGGCATTGTCATTTACATTGCCATTAGCTTAATCTCTGCAGTCACTAGCACTCCCTAGCCCTCCCTAGTCACTCTGCACTCCCTAGTCACTCTGCACTCCCTAGCCCTCCCTAGTCACTCTGCACTCCCTTGCACTCCCTCGCACTCTGCACTCCATTGCACTCCCTTGCACTCCCTTGCACTCGGCACTCCCTCGCACTCTGCACTCCCTCGCACTCTGCACTCCCTCGCACTCCCTAGCAGTCCCTCGCACTCCCTAGCAGTCCCTAGTCACTCTGCACTCCCTAGTCACTGCACTCCCTAGTCACTCTGCACTCCCTAGTCACTCTGCACTCCCTAGTCACTCTGCACTCCCTAGTCACTCTGCACTGCCTAGTCACTCTGCACTGCCTAGTCACTCTGCACTGCCCAGTCACTCTGCACTGCCCAGTCACTCTGCACTGCCTAGTCACTCTGCACTGCTTAGTCACTCTGCACTCCCTAGTCACTTTGCACTCCCTAGTCACTCTGCACTCCCTAGTCACTCCCTAGCACTCTGCACTCCCTAGCATTCTGCAGTCACTCTGCAGTCCCTAGCACTCTGCAATCACTCTGCACTCCCTAGCACTCTGCACTCCCTAGCACTCTGCAGTCACTCTGCACTCCCTAGCACTCTGCAGTCACTCTGCACTCCCTAGCACTCTGCAGTCACTCTGCACTCCCTAGCACTCTGCACTCACTAGCACTCTGCAGTCACTCTTATAATATGTTATCTGTTCTCAGGCCCCCAGTTGATTGACCCATCTGTTTCCTTATGTTTTTTCCGAACAATATCAGACAACACTTCTACCTGAATTCTTAAATATATATATATATGTAATGTATTTATTGACTGCAACCACCTCAAGGCTTCTTGGCGTGACACAAACAAAAACATAATTACTGAGTATTTGCATGAGCCTTACTAGAAAGTCCTATCTCGAACAGTACGCAACTTACTTTCCTTTGGGTTTAACAAAAAGCGATAAATCGTAAAAAAGGTTTTAAGCAACACATTTGGTTAGGTGCAAAAGAAAGTGTCAAGTATGTCACTGTTTAGTTTGCCTCTAAAGCCTTGAATATTAAATTTGTAATGTACAACAGTACACTTGTTTTAAAATGTGAAGTCCCATTCGACCCGACAGTTTTATACAGTCTGTGCAGAAAACCAGGTAGATCTGGTAAAATAGCCAGGCGTCACCTTTAGGGCTCCAGAGAGTCATACTCACATTTTTTCACAGCGGATTCTGATTTCGCAAATGCCCCACACATTTATACCATACCAGCTATGTCATTGAACTGACCCTCACATGAATCCAGGTTTTAATTCAACCTATTAAATGTAATATGTGGGTGTGATCGCAATGAGGTGAGTGCGCTGAAACCTTGGAAAATGAGAAAGATGTCAGAGGACGAATGGTGCCCCTGAGAACAGTGAGCCTCTAGGTGGGTTTAAAATACGTGTAGAAGATACTATGTATTCAGAGTAAGAAATGGAGCCAGAGAATCGGCCAGCCGGCCAATAGAGAGAGGTGTTCTTCTGACCTTGTGGTCTCCACACTTGGTTTTTAATCTTGGATCTCTCCGATTACAGAATAGAGCTTAAATACGCAGGCAGCTTTCCAATAGAAAATGTAAACAATAAGGTGTCAAATATATCAAAAGTTGAAAGTGAGACTGGAGATAAAAGATGTCAGATAAGAAGTTGCTATTTTGGCCAATTTTCTTGGATTCTAACAAATCGTCTTACTATGACACTTAAGACCATGGCTGAACTCCTATTTCCTGTAGGAATAGGCTTACACCATCAGACAAGCCCATCAGCCTGTGATCGTACATATTCCAATAGATCGGCTAAATTTCCCAAGATAAACGAAAATCTGGGCAAAAGGCAAACTCCTCCAACATGGCCGCCGGTCCGTTGAGCGCAGTACAGAGTGGGAGTTAAAACAGTAAACATTTAAAGTGTTGTTCTACTATTCATGTGAATCATTAGTGTGGATTTTCTTGAGAATTTTAGTGTGAACTTCTCACCAGAGACTACAGATGTCTAGCTGTCTGTGAACTCGACTAATGTATCCAAATGGATGTGTGCAGTGTTAAATCGGATTTGGTGCAATAATAAGCGGTTTGTTGTTAAGCTTTTGAAGTCAAATAAAACAAGCACGGGCACACGGACAGCGGGGAAAGTACATGAGAAATTGTGAAACACGTGGCTTGTTAAAGATAATATTGATATTTCCCTTAATGTATGTAAAAAATTAATTTAATTTTACACAAAATAAACCCAGATATCTCAGAAAATTGTTTCCGATGTAACCAAGAGGGGGAGGACATGGACCCATATAATCTGGGCTGTCCATGTATTCGATCATTTCGTAATGAGATAGATTTAAACTGTCTTTGCCTTTTAGAATTACCCCAATCCATAGACACTCAGACTGCATTTTGAGGTTATTTGTTGGATATAAAAATGAACCTTTTGCTAAGAAAAAGGATATCCATTCTTGTATTGATTGCGAGATCAATCTTTTGGCAAAACGCTGGAACGTGTGAAGATATGTAATGTAATAATTATGGCTTAGTATTTAATTTATTGGCCATGGGGTATTTATGCTATTATAAATGTTTCTAAGATTCTATGGCCTTCTTGCCGAAATAAATGTATGTTATATGTCTTTTTTTTAACTCTTCCAACAAATACATATATATTTTTTAAAGGGAATCCGACAGCCATGGAATAACAGGCCAAGAGGGTTTACACTGACAGCAAAAAAGTGCCTGTAGACAACACCTTAAAATGATGACAAAAAAAATTGGCAAAATCCATATATTGTCTCTTCCGAACAAAAACTAAAAACAGCAAAAACGAAAAGCATTCCATTCTATAGTTGTCTAATTTATTCCTAAACGATTACTTGAACAAAAGGGCACAAAAATGCCTCGTTAAAAAAAATAAAAAACACAGAATAGTGTAACAGCTTCTGGCCTTCTCAAAATCTCAAGACAAAAACGAATGATAACAATATATTTCACTGAAAACGGGGCTCTGATCCGATCCTGCCCAGAACAATGAACCGGCATGAAAGGCCCTCACACGTGCACAGAAAATACACCACTCCGCCTGAAGACAAAGAGCCCATCGTTTCTAATGCCAATACACCCTATAAGGCCTGGTACTGACCTGAGAGCCAGTCAATCCAATCCAGCTCCACTGATCTCGTCAACTGCTCCAAGATCCTAGAACTGCGGGATCAGTAACATTCCCTGGCACTGCAAGGCCTGCAATCAGTGCGGTCTTCGATGCACCACCGATATGATCGGGGTGCAACGAGGACTGATCGCAGCCCTACCACATCAGGAAGAATTGTATTGAGTTTTGTTCTCCCGGTCGGAGTGGACAACCTGCAGGTAACGCGCAGGATCGTCAGTCAAGCCGGTCCCCGCCCCTCGGCCCACCCCCAAACGGATCTCCAGGCCTCCCGCTTTGTTCTTTCGCCTGGGGGTTAAGTCGGAGCTCCCGCGCAGAGTGCTTTTTCCAGCGGTTTCGCGCGCTACCTCCTGCTCCAAGCTCTGCCAGCGCTCTGGGGGGGGTGGGGGGGGATGCCAGCAGCGCTTCGGTGGCTTTGCTCGCCCGAAAGCTAACAATTGGTTAAGGACAATAAATATCCGCCCCGGAAAGATGACCACTTCGCCCTGGAAGTGACCAGAGGAAGTGAAGTTAGAGTCGCTCAGGAAGTGTCATTAATACGGTGCCCACGTGATCGACGTCCTTAGCAACTAACTAGGCATACGTCTGTCATGTGACCATGTGAGGCTGCGCTGTTAATGTTAGTAATACAAATAATCTAAAACGTGATGAGGTAAGCAACAAGACTGGTCTTTAAATATGTAAACAGATCACATGCGTGTATTTGGTTGGGTGATTTGATGCGAGGGGCACTGAGAAAGCGGTGCATTTAGTGATTATAGAAGCGACATAAAGGCATCTTTGCATGGTTTAGCTGAGAACGTGAACACATTCCCCCCCCCCGATGCGTTAACGTGAGTTCAAGTCACAGACTCGGGCACATTTTGTTTTTCCAAAAAAAGTATCAAACGAACTAACTTTTTCTATTCGTGCAACGGCCCGATTCCGCCCTGCATTACCGGGGCAATGCTCCATCTTCTTACCTGCGTAGGTACATTCAGTACATTCTGCCCATGATTGTGATGACTCTTTCAGGTGGTCATATCTGGCCCATGAGTTATTGTAAATGGAAAATCAAGATAAAGGGATTGAGGGTGAGGAAGGGCTGTGGGAACTGGAAAGTCAATTCCTTGTGTTGAATAGTAAGTTTAAAAACAAGTCAGGTCCCGGGCCGGCCAGCCAATGACAGCGCGGCCCGGGGAATGACGTCACGGGGGTGTCCCGGGCCGGCAGCCAATGACAGCGCGGCCCAGGACAAAGGGGCGGGACTTAAAAAAAGCCCGAGAAACGCCCCCGAATCGCGTTTTCACTAGAAAGCGTGATTGACAGCCTCTGTCTCCCAATGGCTAGCCTCCATTTATGGAGCTAGCCAATGGGAGACAGAGGCAGAACCAAAGTCCATATGTAGGATCATGAGATTTCGCCATGGGCGGAGCAACTGCTACGCAGTTGCAACGCCCAGGGCGAAACCTAAAAAACAGACCAAGAGGGAAGGGAGGCCCTTGGGGTAATGGAACTGACAAATGGGTAAGGGGGAGGGGCAGTTGCTGAGCTCAGTTCTGTCCCACCTCCTACAGGCCACACGTGGGCAGGAGAGCTCATAAAGTAGTTGGGATCTGGGGAGAGATGTGGCTAGGAGGATGAAGAGCACAAACCTGCTGCTGCACTGGCAAGAGCTGTACTGATGAAAGAAAGGCGCATGGCAGCCATGGTAAAATATGAAGCGTGGCGGCTGCCGTGTTGATCAAAGAAAACACGTTACGCACCTCCCGAAGCAGCCGGCATGCTGCCACCATGCCAGTAACTAGACCCATAGAAACATCTGTTCAGATTTACAAAAAAAGTTCAGCTAAGCACGGAATCGTATAACCGTTCAAAACATGAAGCGAAGTGTCCGTGACGCGTAATACATGAGCTGAGGAAAAGGGGAAAAAAAAGAGTGCGCAGGAAGGAACAAACATAAAAAAAAGAGTAAGACTACATTTAATAGGTGGAGTCGGCTGGGAAGATCTGAAACACCAAGAGGCGTCACTAACTAAGCATATCCACCAAACAAAAGTAGACATTCAGGCAGGGCACTAACAGGAGTCAATAGAAAAGATGGGAGGAGCTTGAAGTACATATTCTGGATAGAGTATGCCTCGCAGAGCAGCAAATGCGCACTGCTAGGCTTGGCCTAAGAAGGCAGCAGACAGGAAATAAGCTAGCAACAAAGTGCAAACTCCTGAGTTTGAGGGTAGTTCGGGGGGCTCATACTAGCTAGGAAGAACCACATGAACCACATGAAATGGCTGATTGGCAAAATATTGGCTACAAAAATATTGAAGCAAAAATATCAACAACCAAAATCCTGATGAGGTAAATATATATTGGAAAGCATAGATTTACTGTTATTAACTCCACATCTCTTGATGATATGTATGCCATCAAGTAATTACATGTAAAGTAAAAACAGTCAAGTAATTAGAAGTAAAGTATAGTAAACCTATACTTACCTATGTATACTTATAATGTCAATCTTTGTGGAACGATATTTATGTAGTATGCTATTTTGTACTCATATTCTGGTACTATAAAGCATGAAATACCTGAAATCTGCCTGTTTCTATAGTTCTGCTGTAAAGTGGGCTTAGGCATGTTTGCAGTTCAATTTCTCTCCACAGTGGATCTGAAACACAATCTATTTTGTCCAAAGGTGGCATTCACCCCCTCCAAACGCCACCCCCACCCCGCAGCTCCAGACTGAGTAAGAGTCATCTTTTGGGGATCCGTAACGGTATCGAGAACCTTACACCATTGGAGACCATGGAACTTCACAACAAACAGGATTCCTTGGGAATCAAATCATTCGACACAGTCTGTGGTAGTGTTGTGCTATAGACATAAACTAAGGATCCCCGCAACGGCATTAAAGGTCTTACACTAATATTTTCCCTCATCAAGATGCATATTTGTTCCTGATTCCTGTGACTAGTTGATATGTATTGACCAGTGCTTAATTTGTAAATTATTAAGTGCCAGGGCTCTGACCAGGAGGCCACTGCAGCTTGCACCACCCATCACCCTTGTCATCGCTGCCAAAACAACTACTAACCATCTCTCTTGCATGTAAATGCGACAGTTCAGATTATTCCAGGTCCCCAAAGCTAAAGGAATGGCTAGGGAGGCAGGTATAAGCAATTTTAATGTACATTGTAGTCCTAAACTACCGTTGTTCTGCTCATCTCTAAATTAGATGAACAGCGCCACCGTGTGGTGGACTGTTCTAAGTATGTTGTTGACAATTAGGTGCCGGTGCCGAGCACCGGACACCAATTAAGTGCCGGAGCTGAGCACGGAAAGCCCCAGCTCAAATTAAGCACTGGTATTGACCTCTGAACAACCAGATAACCAATGATGAGAACAGATTGATGATTTTCTGAAACTAGGAAGACATCAATCTCTCCATTAATGCAAAAAAAATGTTTGCACACCTGCCCGTGTTTCTAAAGATCACAGAGCGTGCTGCAACATACAGATCAATGAAGGAAGACAAGATGTAATACATGCTTGACCTTTACCGCATCCTCAAATCTCTTCTTTTTTTTTTTAAACATACTTTATTTGGATACCAAGGTAGCATATCAATATGACATTTGATACATATGACATTTTATCTTTTGTTGATACCCTATCTTATGCAGAATACAACTTCCGTTATTTGGACAGTTCGATTACAAATGTGTTCTACCAGACGACCGCCATTGATCAGGCGCATCCCTGTAGTACATTATTACTCCTGTATTGGTTGTACAAAGCATGTTTAAACTTAACATAACTCTAACATTGATAACTTCCCCTAACCCACCCTCCTGGTCTGCAGTTACACATTAATATAGTTGCCTGTCAGGACTATTGACTTAACAATACTGGTCCTTCGATCCTCAAATCTCTTTTATGTTTATTTCAGTAAATACTTCATTTTCTGAAATAGGCTTGGAGGTTGATTCCTAAAACATTTAATGCTCAATAGAATATACAATGCTGGAGTGAAAAAATAGGAATGTCACTGTGAGGAAAACACAACTTACCCCTCAATTCCCCTCAATTACCAACATTTATTTCAGTTTTTGAGTATAGTTTTGCCATATAGTATCCCCCCTAGTGAGGACTCCATTCGTTAATGCTGAAGCACTGGTGAAAAGGCGCACTCGTGGTTAAAGAGTGAAATGCCACATGGGCTGCAGTACAGATTAGCCCCACCTGTGGGGTTGACCTTACCAGGCTGTTGCTAGGCCTGTCCCGAAGGCCTGTATGGTTATAGACTTTTATAGCAAAGACAGACTGTGGTTCACTGGGAGACTGCCTTATTCATCATGTGAGCCAATTGTAATTTGATGTAGGTGTTTCTTTGCTCTTGGTTGCAGCTGGAGGAGTAGAACCTGCTTGAGTAGGTATAAAAGGGTGGCTGCGATGCCACAACTGGGGGAGTTTACAAGTTAATGACCCCTCACTGAGGCTTTCCTAGAACAAAGGGATGCGGGAATGTCTGGCTGGGGCATTTCTAAGACAAAGAACAAGGTTATCTCCAGCAATGTTGGATGAGGGATCCAGCATTTCTAAATATGTATCAGGATTGTACCCTGTTAACATAAGAGCAACGTGGTGCAGCCCGTGTTCTTAATATTTTGGGGTTATGCACCAAACCAGTTTTGTTGCGTTCCTTGTTGGATGCCATGGGGTGTAGCGGATGCAAGGAGACCCCCTATGGCAAGTCTCAGGGACCTACTAGCAAGAAAACACATTTCTGTCATCTTAAAAAGGTCCAGAACTATTACCACATGAAAATGATTTCACCGTAAGTGGGAACAACTGCTGAAACCCTGTATGGAGTCAGTCAGTCAGTCAGTCAGTCAAGAACTTTATTTCCATTATAAAATCACAAAAGTTATTACATATTACAAAGAGGTGAGAATTTTTTTTCTTTAAAATATATATAACCCAAATAAACATACTGGTGTTTTACATGGATTTATATTACCATTTCCTTTAAAATACATGATTATACAATAAATACCTAAAAACAACTAAAATATCATACCAGCTAAAAAGTTCACCACAAGAGGGCTGCTTCCTGTAATGACCCTATTTCCTTAATTCATGTGCAATCAAATGTAGTTAATTTTGACACCAGATTAAAAAATACATATACACAGGCAATCTTCCGGATTTTTTTTTTATAGTACCTAGTATGTTCACTAGCAGGTCTTCCCCTTTGAATGAATCACCCATGCCCAACCCAGAAACTTAGCGACGGCAATCCCAATATACTCTTAAGTAGACGTTTTTAAAATCCTGAATGCCTCCCTACTTGATCTAGTGCCCAGATTTAGACATACTGGTTTCAACCATCTAAGCCTAGGTTTTCTGTAGGCTGGACAGGCGAACAAAATATGTGCCAATGATTGGCGGGGATTAGGACAAAATAGACAATTGCCACTATTCGAGCTTCACCAGTTGCTGGTAAATACATTAGTAGGGAGTGAACCCACCCTAAACTGGTGATAAAGTTTCTTATCTTTAGGGGTAGTGATCAGATCCCAGTACCCTTCATCATTCACTTCATGTTTGAACTCAGGAAAGTCTCTGGACAGAGAGGGGCCCAACATATTCCAATATGCTGCCTTAAATTCAGTTTTTGATGGAAATACATTATCAACCAGGGATGCCCATAAACGTGTCATCCCCATATCACAAAGAGTGGTCTTTACCCGTTTTAGCCACATGATTTTGCTCATACCAACAGCCTCCCTAACTTCCATTATGGCTTGGGCGTAGTGCGAGAGCTCTGGTGTAACCCATAGCCTTCTCCAATAGGTCACAGGCTGAAAATGAGCCGCATCCTCAATAGAGAAGCAGCCCAGATCTAAAAACAAAGGCAACAATGGGGTGGATTGCGGGAGGCCAATCAATGATCTAAGAAATGTATTTTGCGCTAATACCAATAAATCTATATTGGCATAACCCCACCATTCAGCACCATACAATGGATGTATGACGTTATAACGCATACTTTTACAACGCCTACCTTTACAATGAAATTTTTACAACGCAAAAACTATTACAACACATACATTTACAACGCAATTTTTTACAACGCATATACTTTTACAACGCATACCATTACAAAGTAAGTATTGGTAAGTATATAATAATTTTTTTAATGTAATATAATTAAAATTAATATAATTTAATTTAATTTCATTTCATTTAATTAATTAATTAAATTTTTTTTTTTACCCTGTACCCCTGTACCCCAAAAACCCAAAACTGATCCTGAACCCTAAAAATACCCCTTTACCCAAAAACCCAAAACTGACCCTGAACCCTAAAAATACCCCTTTACCCAAAAACCCAAAACTGACACTGAATCCTAAAAATACCCCTTTACCCAAAAACCCAAAACTGACCCTGAACCCTAAAAATACCCCTTTACCTAAAAACCCAAAACTGACCCTGAACCCTAAAAATACCCCTTTACCCAAAAACCCAAAACTGACCCTGAATCCTAAAAATACCCCTTTACCCAAAAACCCAAAACTGACCCTGAACCCTAAATTTACCCCTTTACCCAAAAACCCAAAACTGACCCTGAACCCTAAAAATACCCCTTTACCCAAAAACCCCAAACTGACCCTGAACCCTAAAAATACCCCTTTACCCAAAAACCCAAAACTGACCCTGAATCCTAAAAATACCCCTTTACCCAAAATCCCAAAACTGACCCTGAACCCTAAAAATACCCCTTTACCCAAAAACCAAACATATAACATTTTAAATATAATTATATACTTACCAATACTTACGTTGTAATGGTATGCGTTGTAAAAGTATCTGCGTTGTAAAAACATGCGTTGTAAATGTATGCGTTGTAATCGTTTTTGCGTTGTAAAAGTTTCGTTGTAATGGTAGTGCGTTGTAAAAGTTGCGTTGTAAACGTTACATACCCCATACAATATCGAGGCACTAATCTTTGAGGAATACATTTGTAATGCTGGAGCAATAGGTTTGGTGTGTGATAGTCGGTGCTCCTTTAGCAAGGCTCCTGATAGTTGGGCATGCTTGGCTGCGAGCAAATCTATTTGAGGCTTCCAACTCAATTTATTACCAATGGTTACCCCTAAATAAGTAAAAACCTCAGTTTGTTCCAGGGGACCTTACTTCATCATGACCCTACCCTTAATAGTCCTGGTTTTGTGTAGGACCATGCATTTTGTTTTATCTACATTATCTACGAGGTCATGGTCCTGACAGAACTCCTCGAATCTTGAGAGGGCACACTGAAGGCCCTTTTGAATCTTTGAAATTATAAGGGTATCGTCTATAAACATGAGCAACGGGATCTTCATCCCGGCTAATGATGGAGCATCCGTGGGATATTTTTCAAAATATTGCACTACCCCGTTAATATATAATGAGAAGAGAGTTGGTGCTAAAACGCACCCTTGTCTGACGCCCTTCTCAACAGGGACCTTTTTAGTAGTACTTCCCTGTGCATCCCATCTCACCTGCGTATAATTGGCAGTATGTAACTTAATCAAGAATGCCAGAAGAACTTCTGGCATACCCAATGACAAAAAGATTCGCCACATCTTAATGTGTGGAGTCACCAATGGGGACATGCTGGGAAATCACACACCACCATTGCCAGGGTGTTACTGTATTTAGAGGTTCCTGGTATCTGCGAGCTGGAACACCAACAGCTCACAATCAGATGTGGGCAGGACATGATGAGATGTGGGCAGGACATGATGTGATGTGGTACAGCACATGATAGATGTGGTACAGGACATGATAGATATGGTACCGGACATGATAGATGTGGTACAGGACATGATAGATGTGGTACAGGACATGATGTGATGTGGAGCAGGACATGATAAGATGTGGGCAGGACATGATGTGATGTGGTACACGACATGATGAAATGTGGGGAGGACATGATGGATGCGGTACAGTGCATGATAGATGTGGTACAAGACATAATTAGATGTGGAGCAGGACATGATGTGATGTGGGCAGGACATGATGAGATGTGGGCAGGACATGATGTGATGTGGACAGGACATGAAGAGATGTGAGCAGGACATAATGTGATGTGGTACAGGACATGATGAGATGTGCGCAGGACATGATGTGATGTGGACAGGACATAATGAGATGTGGGCAGGACATGATGTGATGTGGGCAGGACATAATAAGATGTGGGCAGGACATGATGAGATGTGAGCAGGACATGGTGTGATGTGGTACAGGACATGATGAGATGTGGGCAGGACATGATGTGATGTGGGCAGGAAATGATGATATGTGGGCAGGACATGGTGTGATGTGGGCAGGACATGGTGTGATGTGGTACAGGACATAATGAGATGTGGGCAAGACATGATGTGATGTGGTACAGGACATGATGAGATGTGGGCAGGAGATGATGTGAGATGGTACAGGAGATGATGTGATGTGGGCAGGAGATGATGAGATGTGGGCAGGACATGAAGAGATGTGGGCAGGACATGATGTGATGTGGGCAGGACATCATGGAATGTGGGCAGGACATGATGAGATGTGGGCAGGACATGATCAGATGTGGGCAGGACATGAAGAGATGACGGCAGGACATGATGAGATGTGGGCAGGACATGATGTGATGTGGTACAGGACATGATGAGATGTGGGCAGGACATGATGTGATGTGGTACAGGACATGATGAGATGTGGGCAGGACATGATGTGATGTGGTACAGGACATGATGAGATGTGGGCAGGACATGATGTGATGTGGTACAGGACATGATGAGATGTGGGCAGGACATGATGTGATGTGGTACAGGACATGAAGAGATGTCGGCAGGACATGATGTGACGAAGGTAGGACATGATGAGATGTGGTACAGGACATGATGAGATGTGGAGCAGGACAGCACTTGGAACAGAGCAGCTGGAAAGTGGAACTGGACCTGTCTCCTACTTGAACCAAGATTCAGACGAGCTGGTTGCCTGTCACCTGAAGGACGCAAAGGCAAAGGAAGAGCTTTCATGGACAGTGGGTGGTTCTCTCACTCGCTGCACTCTAGTATCCTGGTAGCACTCTCTTGGAGGTCCGAGAGCTCTAGACATCCAGGGAAGGAGGAGCCCTTCTTTGGGAGGAGTCAGCTGAGCTGCGAGGAGCCCTGCTGGAAGGGAAGGGCTCCAGCGTGACTCTCAGGTACTGTGCGCTGGAGTCATAGGGCCTCTCTCCGAGGCTTCAGAGTTCTAGGCGTCACTCGGAAAGACATGTATCTAACACTTGGAAGGTGGGGGTCCGTCCATCAGTGGGAGAGAAGCCTGTGCCCCCTCTGGGGATCAGCAGCTAAGGAGCTGTGTAAACACCACACGCGATGGAGTGTTCCCGCCTCCACAAAGTAACTGTACTTTGCTTTTGGAAGGAAACAGGGTCTGTGATGGTCACTTTTGGGTAGTGCACAGAGAATTCCATAGACTCGAATACCAACATCGACCTCGAGCATTTTCTGACATTTAAATAAAAATAAAATCGAACTTCGGATTGATTTTTTGTCTTTAGGACTTTTTAATCGTAAAATTGTTTTCATTAGAGAAACAAGGTGTACCCAATATGGCGCTAGAATATTACAGGGGGTTAGGATTCAAACCCCACAGAACCAATCCAGTTATTTTCAGTTACCGTTTGGACATTGTCAGTCAGGAATACCAATATACCACCACGTTTTACATCCTTTCCAGACAATTACAAATACTACTCCAACTATTTAATGTTTTAACTCAAAGCACGAACTTAGAGGACACGAATCTCTATAGTCACTTAAGCTGTTCTGTTCAGTTAAAATCAGCTTTTGCATTACTTGCTGATGCAGCCTGTAGCAGTAGGAAGGTATCTGCCAACAACACTCAGTAAAGGATTTCCTGGGAAATTGCCGGTCAGGATTCAAGGGAGCGGAAAGCCAGCAACTGGAAGGGGCCCTGTTATAGGATTACTTTCTGTAAGAATGAACCTGACAGCACTAAGGCAAATATACAACAACATTCATGATCATATTGCAGACCAGTGAACACTCACACTTCAGCAGGATGTACCAGAAATGGGAGCATTCATTGGGCAAGCCAATAGGTCTGACTTTTTAGTAATGAAAATGTGCAGTTACGTGAGTTGGCAACTGTGGATGGATGAATGTGCAAGTGTTGGAACAGGAATGTCCTCTGTATGCTAAACAGGCATGTAACCCCTGACCCGAGTGACAGGATCGCAGCCTAATTTTAAGTTGGCCCAGCTGCCACGCTAATGTAGCAGGTGTACTGAGGCGTTAGCCTTTCCATGGTGAATCCAGGGTCCAGACCTGTATTGTGACCCGGGGAGACGTACAGAGAGCCCTCTTAGCCGAGTTGAGATTACTGCCCATGTCCTGGGTTATTGACATAAGACAGTGGTGGCAGCATACCTATATTTGTGGATTATTAGCCCCAAGCAGGCCGCAGATCTTTTCACTCTTCCAGGGACAGTGCAGCCTACAGATTCACTCATGTCAAAGTTCCATTTATATTTGAAATTCAGACCCGGGTGCTGATATTTCATGTGTGTGTCAGGTGCATGTATGTATGATGTAGAAGGTAGCATGCTTCCATGTGATTGTGAGAGTCCGATTGCTGGGAACACAGAAATCTGTTTTGGATTGCCCTGGGTTTAACATGGCACAAGAAGGAGGACTTTACAATATGACGCATCATGTCGCAAGGAGTTACAGATACGTCAGTATTTCTGACGTATCTGTAAGCGCAAAAGTGACGCATTGCTGGAGTGTGTCACAAAAGTGACGCAACTCCAGCAATGCATCCTTTCACATGGGGCAAGCCCCATGTGAAAGGGCTTGCGTCAGTCTTACGCCTGCTGTGAGGCAGGCGCAAGATTTTGACGCAACAGCGTCCTAGAAGTGACGCAGTGAAATCTCATAGATTTCACTGCGTCACTTCTACGAGGCTTTTTGCGGGAGAAGGCCCCCCCCTGCATACATTATACCTGGCGCAGCAGGGGTTTACAAAGTGACGCATCTACCTAGATGCGTCACTTTGCAAATATGGTGCAACAAGGCACATTATTTACGCTGCTGGTGCAAAGTGACGCACCGGCTGCGTGAAAGTGACGCATGGCCTCATAAATGAGGCCCCCGGACAGTATCCAAATGAGCCCTGCTGAATAGCTCAGCTGGGGCTCAGATCGGAGGCTGCAGAAGCGGCACCTTGGCTGCCAGAGACATGTTCTACTCCTGCTTACCAGCACAGGCAATGATCCTTACTTTTCATGAGTACCGGTACTCTCCACGGCACTACAGAAGTGCCGTATATTCTGAACGATAAATCTAAGAAGTGCCGGTACTCAGTACCGGCCCATCTGAAGCACTGATTGGAATGTTACCCTGTTACCTCGTGCGCCCATGGAAGGGTGGCCTCATTATACTCCATTCATAACTGCTGCCCGTCACTGGTTGAGCTGTATCGTCATCTATTGGACAACAAAGGTCTTCTCTTCCCTCCCTGCCTCTGGAAGATGCTATTGAGATACAACCATCACATCCATGAACATTGCAGGGAACAGGAACATGGATTTTTTCCATGTTGTTAAAACGCTCATCAGTTTCAATACCACAAGAATGAGAACTGTTGAATTCCAGAGTAGACTGCTATGAAGAGGGTTCTTTATGTGGGCTACTAGGATCCACATGGGTTCAGGCAGGCTTAGCATTGGGAGACCATGAGAGCTGCTTAGGCAAAAGGAAAGGCTTAAGCCACAGTGAGTTAAATGAAGCAAAGGGTCAGTGGATGTTGGATGTACACAGAGCAATTCTGCACAATTAGCGAATATCAGTAATAAGCCTGGGTGAAATGCACATAATTTCCTTTGTTGAAAATACACAAATGCCCACAAATTTAGGCAAATAACCAGCTTATATGTGAAATATCTATCTGGTATTTTGCACTATTTTTCAGCCTGAAATGCTTTGTCGCATCCATTTTGGACGGGAAGAAACATATTGTTCTGAAAAATAGTGCAAAATCACCCCTGAAGCGAACGACAGCTGCTCATGTTCTGTGACCGCGTTGTTCCTGTCCTCCCATAATAGGATTTTTACCCAAACTAAATTTCAGTTAATCGATGCGCTGTAATGACATAATTTTGGGGATTTTGTGTAACAAGCGTAATGTGAACTATCAGAAATTAAACAAGATTATGCCAGTTTAAAGAAAATGTTGCCAGGAGCCAATGATTGACTCGTGTTTGTGCAGACTTACAAAGTGAGTGGCAACATGTTTTTAATAATGTAAATAAAATGCATATGAATAACTCAAATGCTGTTGACGCTGGTTGTGCTGTGACAGTATAATTTCCTTATAAAACAAATGCATTTTATTCTTTGTAGCTCTGTTTTTAGGTCTCGTGGCGTAACAGCGCGTAAGCGCTGTGTCTGCCAGGAGATCTATTGTCGCTGGCTCTGCTTCGCAGGAGACAGCACATGGCCGCGCGCAAAGGCGATCGGTGCAGGCCACGCGCGCGCGAACGCGCTCAGCTGCTGTCTCCTGGGAAGCTCCAACACCCCACACGCATGCGCATACACAGAGACACACACACACACACACGAGTGCCCATGCACGCACGCACCCACACATACAGAGAACCCACCCCCGCTGTCGCATACACACACGCCACACACACGCACGCACACACACACACACACAAGTGCACCAAGCGCCCCCCCGCCCACTTACCGCCACTCCGGTCTTCAGCCGCCACCGCGGGGCTCTCTCTAGGGCATGGGAGCCCGCGTCCCCAGCACTGCTTCTCTCGGTAGGCGCGGCTTCTCTCCGTGGGCGCGTGCGCGGGCTTCCGAAGCCGGAAGTCCCGCCCTCTCGGAGACGAGAGGCAGCAGAGGGGCTCGTGAGAGTCTGCTCTGCGGCTGGTATTGCGTATGCCAAAAAAATGACTTGACACCTTCGGGTAATGTTAGCGCTATATCAAATCGCATTAAATAAAATAAAATGAACACCGCGGCTCCTTCCGCTTTTATCCCATTCGTGATTGACCGGGGCCCGTGGCTCCTTCCCGCCTCGGCCACCCAAATCGCATAAAATAAAATAAAATAAAATAAACACCGCGGCTCCTTCCGCTTTTATCCCATTCGCGATTGACCGGGGCCCGTGGCTCCTTCCCGCCTCGGCCACCATGACAGAAATGGTCAGTTACGCAAATCCACCGCCGCCACCTGTGGCGGGGCCTCCGTCGGTGAATTCGCGGAGGGATCAAAGATAAACCAGCAATACGAGGGGTAAGCGGGGTAAAGGGAGAGGGGCGCGTGCCGCTGCTTGACTTTTTTGGGCTGTATTGTAATTTGATTTATATAGCGCAAACAGTACTATCCCTTGTTATTTATTTAAGTATCGTGGCAAGCCTCAGTTGGATTACTGACAGCCGTGCCTTTTGTTTGTTAGTTGTAGACAGAGGCATTCCGAGGGCGTCTGCTCCGTGCACTTCCACTCCCTCTCCTACTTGTTTTATTTTGGTTCTTCATGGTTTGACGTCACACATCATGTAAAATATTGACGTTGTATGCCGGTTTTGAGTTTATATTTTCTTTGAAACAATTAGGTGTAATCAGAAGCATTCTGAGGGCGTCTCTTCCGTTCTGTGCACTCTCCCTACCCCTCCCGCTCGTTTTTGTTTGCTGCCTGCTGAAGGACACAGCTTTGCGGCCCTAAATGGTGTAATAGGACAGTCATGTTGGTGAAGACGCTAAAAGGCTCCAGATGAGGAAGGCCAAGCGCCGATTGACTGCGCTATTTTTACATTGAGTGGGTGAAAGAGGCAGAAAATGACACAACTACTTTTTGGATGAGCTATAAAAGCTAATAGTGCAATGCGCCCCAGAGCTGTGTGCATTTTATACTAAGCATTTGATACCGAATAGAATTACATTATGATATGATACTTTGAGTATCAATAATTTCATGCAGACGTACAGTTTGTTTCTAGCTCATCTGAAAACCAGGGCGTGTGAAAGAAAGGCCGGAGGACTGGGGCACTTTTTTTTCTTTTCTTTGTTCACGTGTAGTCATGTCATCTATGCTTAATAAATGGAAACTTGATGTCTCTACGTCACTGGGATGGCATGTGTACAGTACTGAGGTTTCAGGTGTAACACTAGTGCATTCTGGTAACTGTAGTCTTGATTTTGTTTCTAAACCCTTTTGATAAACAAACCTCATGCAGTGATTTGCAAAAGGAAAGCTAAGTAAAATCATCTGATAGAGGCCATGGAAGGCAACTCTGCAATTATGGAGGGAATCTTCCCTCTCTCATGGAATATGGCGGTCGTCAAACCCCTTCTGAAGAAGGCCACTTTGGACCCTGGGGTACTGAAGAACTTTTGGCCTATCTCTCTTCTGCCTGCTCCTGCAAAAATCTTGGAAACACATCTTAATCGTCATCTTAGCTCCTTTTTGGAGGACTCTATTCTCCTAGATGCGTCCCAGCATGGCTTTAGAAGATCTCATAGCACCGAATCTGCTCGACAAGGGTTACACGACTATCTTGGTCCTGCTCGACCTCACGGCGGCCTTCGATACGCTGTCTCCCTCTATTCTAATCACTCGCCTTAGGGAGATAGGAGTCGGAGGTCCAGCTCTAAGTCTTTTGGCCTCCTTCCTCAGCCAAAGAGAACAAAGGGTGAAGCTGGGTGAGTTCCTTTCTCCATCTAAACCTGTGCAGTGCGGGGTCCCCCAGGGCTCCGCACTAAGCCCCACACTCTTTAACATCTATGTGGCCCCCCTTGCCAGGGTTGTGAGATCCTTTGGGCTTGAGGTGTTGTTGTATGTCGACGACACCCAAATCATGGTTTCTCTTACCCAGTCAGTGACGGACTCTGCCCTGAACTTTAGGAACTGTATGGAGGCTATCTCTAGTTGGATGATCCAGAACTTTCTGAAGTTAAATGGGGAGAAGACTGAGGTCTTGATCTTTGGGGGAAAGCAGGACATCTGGTCTAAGGACTGGTGGCCAGCTACCCTTGGGGAATGCCCCCTTCCTTGCCAATTTACTAGAAATCTAGGGGTTCTTTTTGATACCTCGCTCTCTTTCAATCGTCAGGTCAGCAGGACGGTTTCCACCTGTTGCGGTATCATTCGGATCCTTAGAAAGATCGCCCACTTTCTCTCCCCTGCTGCTCGGAAGCAAGCCTCCATGGCACTTGTCTCTTCAAGTCTGGACTACTGCAATGCACTGTATGTGGGTATTACCAGGAGTCTTATCCACTGATTGCAGATAGTCCAGAAGATGGTTCTTGGTCTTCCCAGATTATCTTCAGCATCTTTGGCGAGAAGAAACCTGCATTGGCTGCCCATCCAGTCTAGGATCTCTTTTAAGATTCTATGTCTTGCGCATGGGGCTGTGTATGGGACTGGCCCAGATGATATTAGGTCCCTCCTCCACTCTTACATCCCCACGAGATCTCTACGCTCATCTATTAAAAATCTTCTCCTAGTCCCCAGATTTTCAAAAGCTACATGGGGAGGTAGAGCTTTTTCCATCTTAACTCCCAGATTATGGAATTCTCTTCCCCCTGAATTTACAGGACAATCCTCATCTGTGCTTTTCCGTAAAGCTTTGAAGACCTGGTTTTTTACTGAGGCTTACCAGTAATGGTGCATTAAGGGAATTACATCTTGAGCTGTTTTGCGCCTTGATGCCCTTGGGCTAAGTTGCGTGGTAAAAGTCGCCTTTCATTCATTCATTCATTCAAAATGTTGAAACCTGAACTTGGTCCATGCTCCGTATGAAAGAAGAGGAAGTGAAACTGGCAGGTACTGGCCAATTAGGAGGCAGCAAATAAAAGTGACAGTGAAGCCAGGAAATGGGAAGCAATGGGTGGGATCCAAGCCCCTTGTAGTAAGCATTATTTCTAGCAAGCAGCAGCGCATGAGCGCTGTCTTAGGCAAAGCCCAAACAGCATCCTCCTCCTAAGTGCTAACAGAAATGGAGCAGCGCACAAACATGAAGATGACCAATCTCTCATGCAAATGAAGGAACGCCCATTTGCCACTGTGCAGTCACTAATTTTGCACACTCACAAAGGTTATTAAAGAAGCAGCCTAATACCTCGCTGCATGCCCTTCAGTAATAAAAATACAGATCTTAGAGCACAGAAACTAGAGCTGAGCCCGGTTGTGCCCCGACGTAAATTTTTCTCATACGGCCGCATAGGAGAATGAAAGTAAACGCTTATGTAAATGCCAATATAATGTAATTTATCTGTTGATGACGCATGAAAAGACAAACAATGGAATACTCCAGAAGCCATGTTGGCCTTGTGCCACATAATTATATGTACATTGTCATTATGATAGCCTAACAACAACTTCTTTCCTATGTAATTTTTGAAGATTGAATCCATTCGGAGAACCTTGCAATAACAGATGCTCATTGCCCAACTCAAGAGGACTCATTTTGACCTGAGGAGGTTCTTACTCTGGAACAACATCAATTTATGCAGCAGGCACATTAATCCCATGAGCTATCTCACAATTCTGCGTTACCGTAACAAAGAACTCTGTATTGCAAGGCAGCTTATCTTTAATTGGAGGGACAATGGAAGCACATTAGTTTGGTCGACTACCACTGGTGTGCTTCATTGTTGGTGCATCAAAGGTATTTTTAACTTAATGCGTTAAAAGGCTTGCATAGTAGTAAGCAAATCATCTCACAACCACTTCAAAGCACCTCAATATCAGTCGGGTTCCGGGTATCAGATGTCACTTCAGTGCAGACATGCTGCATCGCCTGAAGTAGAGCCAATGTTGGGGTAGGCTCTTATTCGCTTCGACTGTTGGGTAGTGTTTCGGAGGATCCAGCTGATGGCCAAGACAGTCTCGTCTCAATTTAATAGGTTTGCATCTCAAGTTCAGAGAGTAGACAGTACAGCCTAAGGAGCGACTCCATCCATACATACGTGTCCCGCAGAAAAACACTAGCCTTCAGTAACCATTGTAAGAGACATCCCACACCAGCCATTCACAACATTGTAAACGTGTGCTGGCACAGCTGATAGGTCAGTCTTTAATGTGCTAATGCTGCAAACAAAATCTGTGCATGCCTGTGCTTGCACGTGTTAACATATTGTCCATACATGTGTTTACATGTGCTAGAACAATACATCCAGACCTATTGGCTTTGGCATGCTTGGCGTCTCATGCAAGCCGCTACTAGATGACCTCCTTGACCAGGCACCAGTTCTTTAACATTCATTAACAAAGGTGCAGCACCTCAAGCCTTCTCGAGTCAGACACAAGCTGCCACTAGGTCCTCGCTGTCCCAGGCGTTGGTACCTCAGGCCTTTACTAGAGATCAAAAGGCATCCATATCTGCTCCTTTAATTTCAGGATCCCAGAAAATCCCAGTGAAATAACACTTTCAAGCTATTCCTAGTTTTACATGTTGTGTGCTTGAATTGTCATCCACACAGGTGCAACACCTCAAGCCATAACTACATTCCCCTCTTGAGTCAGACACAAATCCTTGTTGTACCAGGTACCAGCACCTCAAGATGTTACTAGAGGCCCCATCGGCGTCCCCCACTCCTCCTCCATCTCAGGCTATCCAAAACCTATGGATAGTGCACACCCCTGGTATGTCGCTGTTGGTTTGAAAGCAAAGAACCACGGCAATTGATCAGACTGGGAATTTGGTTTGAGCACAGCAGATCCCAGAGGGCCTGGGTTCAACAGACACATATTCAGAATCCCTTTTTCAAGTGTAATGTTTATGTGCATTTTCTGTGGGCTTAATAAATATGCCAGTACTGTGTTATGATGGCGATGGTCCTCATCACACCTCTAAGAGCATCTTATGTATGTTTTGGAAGACGCAGGTGAAGACACCCTAAGATGTATAAGTATTATCAGTCACTGTTGCTCAGAAAGTACCTTTATTCTGTACATTACACAGCCCTTTAGTGGTGTGTTCAGAAGGTGTTTGTTGAAGGAGCTGCAGTAAAAATGAACAAAGAGATTGTGCGGTTGGATTTGTCTTTGGCATTGGGACACTTGGCCCTGAGATGGCTGTTCTGATGCGAAAGAGAAACACACAGTGCGGCAGCCATGTTGGGATCAAACAAAGCGTTAACAATTCTTGCTGCAGTGAAGAAAACAACAACAAAATATATTGGTTTCTCCATATAATGCATGCATGAGATAAATAACTGTGACAAAAACTGTGATGATTGGCCGTACAACATATCAATGGAGCTTCTTCATGGGAGGCACAATGATACAGCAAACAGAGATTAACATTTTTTTAAATTTTTTTAAATTGTTTTTATTGCAGAATTACGGATAAAACACCGGGTGAAATCAACCATCATCATCCCCTCAATACAAGGTACCATACATTCGCAGGGTTGTACACAGCCCATCAGCCCACATCCCGGAGGCCGGGCGGCGCAACTTCAAAGTCCAACAAAAGGTCTCCTAGCATAATATAGAGGGGTTTCCGGTCAACAACGTACTTACGCATCTGCTTTTTGTTTCCCCTCAACAACTCCCCCCTCCCCCTAGACTCCCCCTGGAGGAGCCGGTCTTACCATGTGAGCAACACTTGGACCCATTGGATCTGCAGAGCAGGGTCCCGCTAATACACTAGTACATCGACATTCCATGTCCCCTACCCAACGCTATTCGCGTTCCTATTCCTACCAGGGTGGTCAAAGAACTCCCCCATCCCCCCCCCCGAACTGCTGCTGATGTGGGTTGTGATTGTGGGTGTCGAAGAGAATGGCGCGCCATCAATAATGAGTAAGTGTTCGTGCCTCTGGTCTCATGGAACCCCAGACGCCGAAAGTCCCTCCTCTTCATCTCCTATCAAGTAATCACACAAGGCCTGCACAATCGTTTCCCAAGCCCTAGCCGTCTCCAGGCTCCTCTCATTCCCTATTCTGGTGGCCTGCCGCATTCGTATCACACTCTCGCACCTTGACCATTTCACCAACTCAGTCGTCCATCTCCCCACCGCCGGGCCTTCCTTATTTTTCCATCGCCACGTAATCTCCCTCTGGGCCAACATGAGCCCCAGATCAATGAATTTGCTTGTGACTTTCGTCTTCGCTGTGTGAGGAAACCAAAGCAACAGGCAAGCGGCCTTGTCAAATTCCACTTCCCTATCCGTGATCGTGTTCAGAAGTGCACCCACCTCAGGCCAGTACGTACCCAGCTTTGGGCAGTCCCACATCATATGATCCAGTTCGACCTCCGGTGCCGAACACCTCGGGCATACTGCGTCCTGCACCTGAAAGTGCTGACGGAGCCTCCCCGGGGTCAGATACGCTCTATGCAAGAGGAAAAAATGCACCTGTTGGAACCTAGCATTCCTACTACCCTTCCATGTGCGTGCTATGATGTGGCCCCATTCTGCATCCGGAATAGGTTTGCCTATACTGTCCTCCCAGCTGGTCTTCAGCGCCGTGAGCGGTTCTAGCCCTTCGTTCAGCATCCGCGATTGAAGGCAGGTTACCGCATTGATCGTACCCGCGGCCATCACCACGTACTGGCAAGCCATGGTCGTAACCGGCTCCGTCAGTCCCACCTTCCAGTGTTTTTGCATCGCTGCAGAGATCGCCGCATGCAGGAGATAACCCCCATCTGGGAGGCCAAATTGCCCCTGCAGTACCTCAAACGGGCCCATTACTCCCTCTATAAACAAGTCACCTATGACTTGTAGGCCCAACTCCTCCCAGTCCAACAGCGGAGACCAATCTCCACCGTGTGGCAGCGCCGTCAGCATCCCGAGAGGGATCTCCGGGGCATAAGGTCGCGCAGCTCGCGCACGCTTTAGGCTCCTATTCCAGCACAACCGGAGGGTTTTTTCCTCCGAAGTGAGCTCACTCAGTGCCAGTCTCTGTTGCATAATTATATAGGAGAGGACGTGCCTCGGGATACCCGTTCCACGAATCCAATCAGGGCCCCTAAATTCCCTAGCCACATTCTGTGTGAGAACCTGGAGCTGGGCCGCCAGGTAGTATAGTTCAAAATCCGGCACTGCCCTCCCCCCCTCCAGTTTGGGTCGAGTCATTACGTGTAGCGCCACCCTACATCTGCCTCGCCCCCAGAGGAACTCAATAACCATTGACCTCAGGTCTTTAAAAATCCGCTGTGGGATCCAGATAGGCAATGTTCTGTAGTAATACAGCAATCGGGGGAGAGCTACCATTTTCAACAATGCTACTCTACCCTGCACCGACAAAGGGAGGGAGGCCCAGAAGGACATGCAGCCACGCAATCCCCTGATACACCGCCCTATATTGCCCTCTAGGAGGCTCGCCGCGTCATGATAGATCCGGACTCCCAGGTACGTGAAGCATCTGTCCGCCCAGATGACGTCCACTGGAAGAGGGGGGCACTGGACATCCAGTCTCAGCGGAAAAACACAAGTCTTGGCCCAATTCACCTTAAGTCCCGACAACCTGCCGAAGGAGGAGAGCAGCCTCATGGCCCCATTCAAAGCCGCCTCTGTGTCCTCCAAATACAACAACCGGTCATCCGCATACAGCGAGATGTGGTGAATACGTCCTCTATAATGGATTCCGGTAAAGGACTCCCCCACCCTGGCCTGCGCCGCCAGTGGTTCCATCGCGAGAGCGAACAGAAGGGGAGAAAGCGAGCATCCCTGCCTAGTACCTCTGCGTACCGGATAAGCGGAGGATATGAGTGATCCCAAGCGCACCCTAGCAGTGGCAGAAGCATAGAGAACTTTCGTCCACCGGCCAAATCCTTCACCTAGTCCGAACTTCTCCAGTACCCCATCCAGGTAACACCATTCAAGGCTATCAAAGGCCTTCTCAATATCCACCGACAAGACGGCTGATGCAGAGTTCGAGCCCATGGCACCCTGTAGTATACGGATCAGTCTGCGGGTGTTAAATGCCGTGTTTCTAGTAGGAATGAACCCTGCTTGGTCATCGTGTACCAGCATGGTCATGTGAGGTAGCAGTCTGGTGACCAAAATACGGCTCAAGATCTTGTAGTCCACCGTCAGCATAGAGAGGGGTCTGTATGACGTCACCTCCAACGCATCCCTACCTGGCTTCAGAAGCGGCACCACCAGAGCTTCCCTCATGGAGGCGGGGAGGCGCCCCAGAGTCACCGCCTCCGAGTACACTGCCAGTAACCTAGGCGCCAGCACATCAACGTACTTCGCATACAATTCAATTGGCAGGCCATCTACCCCCGGCGTCTTGTTTCTGGCCATCTGCTTAATAGCCCCTCGGATCTCCATTAAGGAGATCGGGCCGCCCAATTCCTTCGCCGTTCCCTCATCCAGCACCGGGAGCTGCACTGTACGTAAATAGTCGTGTATATCTGAGGGCCCCGCCTCCAACTGAGTATCGTAGAGGCCCGTATAATACGACTGAAAGCGCTGCAGTATTGCCATTGGAGAGTGGATCACCTCCCCCGTGTCGGCTCTGATACACATAATCGGGCCACTCCTTGGTTCCGGGTTAGCAAGTTTCGCAAGCAATATGCCCACCTTATCTCTTTCCGCATGGACTTTTGTGAGGTATAGCTTATAGTCATAGCATCGCAGTCTCTCCGTTTCTCTCGCCACCCCTTCCTTCGCCTCTAGCAATCGGTCCTGTAGATCAGGCCGCTCCGGCCTGCCGCGCACAATCTCTCTCAGCACACATTCCGCCTTCTCCAGATCTGCGAGGACAGTCGTCCGTACATTCGAGAAGCTGCCCATGCATACGCCCCTCACCACCACTTTCATTGCGTCCCACTCTATCGATCTCGTGGCGGCCGAGCCCTTGTTCTCACCAAAATAAAGCGCTATACCCTGGTTGACCCTATCACCAAACACCAAGTCCTCCAGAGTATCTGGCCGGAGCCTCCATGTTGGGATCGCAGACCTTGCCCTCTGCCATCGTACCGCCATCAGCAAGGGATTGTGGTCCAAAATGGTCCTAGAAGGTATTCAGTGTGTGTCACCAGGGCTGCTATGGGGGCGCTACACAGTATGGAATCTATTCTGACATGTAGAGCGTGCAGTGCCGAGTAGAAGGAGTAGTCCCTAGCGTTAGGGTGTTGCGTTCTCCACACATCCAGCAGGCCCCATCGCTCTTGCCAGTCCCTCCTACGCTCTGACAGTTTACGTACCGGGGAGTCGGCCAGTGGTGGGTGTGATCTATCCCACGTTATATCAGTGATTGAATTAAAGTCTCCTCCCAGTATAACGGGGCCTGCCAGAAAGTGGGCCAGCGAGCCCGTGAGAACCTCAAAATATCGGGCCTGATCAACATTGGGGGCATAAACACTACACAAGGCCACCTCACAGCCATACAGCCTCCCCTCCACCGCCACAAATCGACCCCCAGGGTCCACCAATTGACTCGTGACCTGGAATGGGATCCCCGCCCTGATCCATATCAGCACCCCCCTGGCGTACGCTGAATAAGAGGTACCAAACACCTGACCACGCCATCGTTTTTGCAAAGCATCACACTCCTGTTTGGTTAAATGAGTTTCCTGCAGCATAGCAATTTGAACTCCCCTCCTCACCAGATAGGCATGCACTTTGTATCTCTTTGACATAGTTCTGAGTCCCCGAACATTCCACGTGAGGCACTTCAAATCAGGTAACGACCCCATCGCTGCCGTCCCTCTTCCACCCCAGCAGTGTCAACACACCCCCCACATCATTGCAGCTATACCCTTCCCCTAAAACACCCCAACAAACTTCCCCAACCCCACTCCCCAGGACAGGACCTAGTGGCACTGCTTTAGCCCCCATCCAAACCTGTAACATCACACACATTCCACTATCCTGTGGCAGTCACCACAGGAGGCCTTAAGGGCAATAGGGGGTGCTTCAGTACCGACCAGGGGCCGGTTAACCCTCACTCCAAGCCCATGATCCCATATGAAAGTTACAACAGAGTACCTGCTAAACGCCAGCCTACAGTATAAATGTGCACCAGCGGACGGCCAGCACCATGTCCTCATACTATTCATTAAACAGTCCATCCGCTGTCTGTGGTGTGACCGCCGGCCCCGCAGAGCTGTCAGCTTCAGAAAGTTCTCCTCTCGATTTCCTTCCTCCGTCCTCCGAGTCCGAGTCCTCCACCAACTCTCCACGCTGTGACCCCGTGATAGTCGCCGTTGCAGCCAGCGCTCCCTTCCTTTCCGCCGCCAGAAGATCTTCTCTCATCGCCTGCTTGAGTCGGTCTCGTTTGCGGATCCGCTGTGATTTTCGGATCTGAACCGGTCTCTGTTTCTCCTTTCCGCCTGTGCGCTGACGGTCAGTTCCTGCTCTGTACAATTCCAGCCACGACCAGGCCTCATCCGGAGTTTGGAAAAATTGAGTCGCACCGTCTAAGATCACTCTCAGTCTGGCTGGAAAGAGTAGCGAGTATTGTATTCCCTCCTCTCGCAATTCTTTCTTGACCGCTAGGAACGTTGCTCTGCTCCTCTGAACTTCCTGCGTATAGTCCGGGAAAATTGTGACCGAGCTATTGTCCACTTGGAAGGGTCCCGCGGACCTCGCTCTTTGTATCAGTAAGTCACGGTCTTTGAAATGCAGGAGCCTGGCCACCATCGGTCTGGGTAGACGACCCTGCATGGGCGGGCGAGATGGGACCCTGTGCGCCCTTTCGATCGAAAAGAACGGAGATAGTCCTTCAGGGGCAACGGTGGTCCTGAGCCAGTTCTCCATATACGCCACTGCATCGTTCCCCTCGATTTTTTCCGACAAGCCCACTACCCTTACGTTGTTCCTGCGGTTGCGACTTTCGGAATCCTCCGCACGTCTCTCCAGCGTCACCAATCGGGCCAGGATATCGGACAGTTTATGCTCCGCAGTGACCACCGCCGGTTTGAGCTCCTGGAGAAGCAGTTCATTTTCTTTCACCCTATCGGAGAGTTTAGCGTGATCCGCCCTCAGGAGGCCCAGTCCCGTGGCCACCTGCGCTATGTCCTGGTGCAGTGTCTCTTTGGTCGTTGTGATCGCCTCCAGTATACTGTCGAGGCGTGCATTCAGTCTGCGTTCCTGAGCCGATGTGTCCGGGCATTCCTGGAGCGCGCCATCCTTGCTCAGCTTATGCGATTGGTCCTGACTCAGCCCTGCCGCCGCTGTGCCACCGACATCGGCCATCTTGACCAGCACTCGGGCCTTCGCAACAGCACCCAATGGCGGACTGTACAGCCCTAGCCCCGACACTCTGGGAAAGGATCCTCCACTTGTCCAGCACTGCACGTGCACCGGGTATGAACTCTCCCCTATCAGCCGTGGTTCGCCCGGTGTGAGGGAGAACACTCAAGCGATCAAAATGGCCGACTTCCACCCGCTCTCCTCGGTGGCATCCCTCCTCTCAGTAGTCTGCGGTGCCCCGCGACCGCCGATCTCAGGGTCAGACTCCTCGTCCTTGTGCCTACAGCCGAATTCCCGCCACTCAGTTCCCAGTGTCACGCGGGGGCGTAAAGCCTGGAGGGGGAAAGGAGTCCGCCGCCGTGGAACTCTCAACCCAGGCCTGTACCTCAAGCCCTGCAGGGGCCCTCAGCCGCCCGATGTGATGGTCACCGGTGTCCCCCGGGTCAGCCCCACTCTAAATATGGATGGCAGCGCTATGCTGAATCAGCTCTGTGCCAGCAGGGAAAGCCACACGCTCGTCAGTCCGAGAGCCTGCGTCCCGCACACCCCTATCACCGCCCTACCCCTCCGACTGCAGAGCGTGTCGTAGGGCCCCCCTCCGAACAACCGGCCAGCCGAGGTCCCGGGGGTCCGCTCCCCAATGCCGATACTCCGCCTCTCCAGGGGCCTCCGCCTCCACCGCCCCCGTCCGCCCTCCAGCGCTGGCCCTGCCGTCACCGTCTCTCTCCACAGGGCAGCCAATTCCTTCAAGAGAGCTGAGAACAGCGGTGGGGGAAGGGCCTCTCGTTCGCCGGCTGCCGAGCAGCCGTGCGCTCACCTCTGCACGGACGTCGCCAACCTCCTCCACGGCGCCGGACCACCGTTCCGCTATATCCCCAAAGTAGCAGCTCTCAGTTCAGCAGCGCTGGCAAGCGCCGCGGTCCGTCACTCCCCCACCTCCGGCCGGGGCCGCCGCCATCTTAGGTCCTCGGTCCAAATCCCTCACAAGCCCCGTACTGGGTCTCCGCTCCGTTTTGGGGCATCCGCCGTCCCTCCAGATCGTGCTCCGTTGACTCCAGCTCGGAGGGCAAGGTTTCCGGACGTTGCGCCGGCTCAATAGCGAGGCACACCAGGAGAAATAAGGGATCCGGGACGGAGCTCCGGGCTCACGCCGCCATCCCAGTCGGCGCCTAAACCACGCCCCCAAACAGAGATTAACATGAGGTGAGATATGTATACTGCTATGGTCCAATCCAAGATATAATTGACAAAGTCTCAAAGAAATGGCTGAAGGGGGCTGACCCGAAGCCCACTCCCTCTACACTGGAAGCAATAGGTCTTGCAGAAAGCTGTATTTTCAAACCAGATGTAAAACGTAACCTATAAAATACCACTGCTTGTCTTTAAGAATTCACCCAATCTTACTTTCTCCAAAACACAAAGTAAAACATAATTTCTTTTGACACGAATCGAACTTAATCACTTTCCAACCTGTATTGGGTCACCCACGTATTCTTCTATTTTCGAATGAGTTATTTGCTCCCTTCTGAAATCTCGATTTATGCACTTATATGGGATAATCAAAGAACTCAGGTCTGTACAAAGAGCCCCTCAACACCACACAACAGTCCAGGTGATACAGCTTCTCACCCTACAGGAAGGATTCAATATTTTTAATTAATTTGATGGATTAACTTGGATTTGTATATCATTGTGCTATTTTCACCATTAACAAATCTGTATTCTGTTGTAAACAATATGCTAAATATGGCCTAAATAGTGCCTGTAAAGTGGCAAAGTGGAACCTAGAGTCCTATTTTCAGTGCCCCTTTGAACAACAGCTACTGCGGACTCTGCTTGGAAGCCACAGCAAAGCATGGTTCCCTCATGCTCATCTTGTTGTCCATGACTACTCCTATGCTATATTTGTGGCTTGTACTCACGAGTAGCAGTCTGTTTCATTCCTACTCATTCTCTGTATTAGTAAGGCTAGTGCGAAATTTGCATCATTTCCTTCAGTGTATCTTTTGAAAAATTAAGTAAAATTATGGGAATTGTAAATCTGGTCTTCAGTGCAAAAGTGTAGGCTGAAATGCATCCACAAGTGCATTTTAGAAGCAAGGATGCATTTTGGACTAAAACAATAGCAGAAAAACACTAGTGCTTTGAACAACAGCTGCTCGCATTCTGCTAGTTCGTGCTGTTCTTGTGCTACTGTGATAGGAGTTGTCCCTGAAAGGGCTCGGGTTATAGGACTTGGCACACCTGCATAATTTTAGGACTATTACATAAGAAGAGCAATACTAGAAATTAAGCAAGATAGTGTCATCATAACAAACTTTCACCCAGTCGCCTGTTAGGCTGTTAGACACAAAAATGTTAACACAGTTAGATCTGTTTACTATATCCACATGTGTGACCACTGACCAGTGAAAAACAAACCTGGAGTTTAGTTTGGCAAGGAGCACTGAGGATTACCCTTCGGCTAGTTAATGTTAAGATTCCTCGCCTGCCCAGTTTTGTACAATGTGCCCTTTTACATTGGACTCACTCGGGGGAAAGCAGCATAGCATAACTGCACATCACACTGTGCGTAACACATCCGTCCACACAAGTATCATTCAAAAAAATCACTTGATCTGTGAAGTCATTCCAAATAAAGCAATATATAACAATAAATATAGTCCACATCTAAAAGGCAGTGGGAAGGCTCGAGGTGGGTCGGGACTCTGACCCTTTGGGAGCCCGGAGGAGCCGTTTGTCTATCTGGGGACTGTTTGCTGCTGTCTGCCCCCGTTTGCTGTGTCCGGGGATTCGGCGGGTGCGGCGGCCGGGGACTGCGAGTACCAGCATTCCCTCTGACCATCAACAGCTGGTACTCTTCCCCAGCCGGCCCCGCCTACCTGCCTAATAAATACACTCCTTGTTTCTGTCCCGCGGGACGCACGCGGGACGAAGCGCGGGGCTAAGGCCGGGACAAGGGCGGGACCATCTAAGGCCATCACAGGCCAGAGGAGGCCGGGACGGGCCACCCCCCCTGGCCGTGCATTTAAAATAGGTAAGACATCTCGTGTTAAGTCATTCCAAGTCCCTGTAGGTGCCTGCTGCTACTCACAACATGTCTCCGAAGGGGCCCCGAAAATTCCTACTGGGACTAGGGACCTGGCCAAGGGGACGATGGTCCATTACTTAATCAAGACAACACCGTCTACTGTCCAACAACCTGTAAGAATAGCACAAGATCGATTGTCTACTGACTGTTCCTATAGTGACATCACTCCCCCTCAGTCTGCCGTCGCATCACCAAACCTATCATTCCTGGAGGAACTTAATAGTTTATGCAAATCCAAGTACGCGGCTGTTAAGTCGACATCTGAGCACACTAATGCCTCCTTTTGCCCTATAGTCATCACAAGCCCCCACCCCGGTTCTTCATCCTCACCCTATGGAAACCTCTTGGGTACTCCCCTCTGCCCACCTGAAACATGTAACATGAACCCCGTAATATTCTTCCAGGACCTTTCTGGTGAAAGAAATCGACCAGCGGACACACATACAGGCACCCAAGTTATGGACAAAAAATTGCTTGCACCCCCAATCTCACCAACACTCTTGGCTCAGATACAATCTATGTTTAACGCCGCATTACACCCTTTAATAGAAAGAATGAATGATCTTGGGGAAAGGATCACGGCAATAGAGGAAATGACCAGGACAAACTCGCTACTCCTAAAAAACATGGCAGACCCTAATCAATCACAACCTTTGAGCGACATTGTAAAGCCTTTACCAACTCCACAAAGTAGTGTTCTTCAACTCCGACGGGCAACACCAGGTATGCTAACTCAATCCAGCGAGAAAGCTCCCACCAAAATAAAACCTACACACAGCTGTTCCTTTAAATCGGGGCTGAACAAAGTAACCACACCTTCTAAAGGGCCACTCCCCAAGAAAAGGAACACGCAAAGAAAAACAAATCACATCCATTTACCACCGGAGGCTGCCCCGTTTGTGGGTGTCCTTTCTGGGGTGCCTGAACTCATAAAGGGAAAAACTGAAAGTGAACAGGAGCTGAGAAATAAGGCACTATTTTGGCTAACAAAGAATAGACCCCTACCCCCTGACATCAACGGTAGAATACAATGTGTCAGAAGGGTGGGATGGTTGGGTCCGCTTCGAAAAGAGAGATCCGGTGATCTGGTGCTGATAAAGTTCATAAACAGCAATGTTGTCCCTTACCTCCAGTCTTGGAAACCACAGATAGGAGATGGACCTATACACACCTGGGGCTTATCTGATTTTTATCCCAGAGAATCACTTTACCCCCATACAAGACCATCGAAGAGACTATCTTTTGGGTGGGCCAAAAGTGCTCCGGGGTGAGGGGTTTTCAATATCCAGACTCTGATGTGATATACTATTGATTTGATTTGATACCTGACGTTTCTTAAAGATTTTATTTTATGTTATAAGGTCATTTACTCTGATATGATTTGAAATGTAATTGTGCATATATTTTGTAATGTGCTTTTATGATTTTATATTTGGAAATCGAATAAAGCTAAAGTTACTTACTTACTTACTTACAGTGGGAAGGCAAGAGATTGGAAGAATCAGCAGATTATAAGGTTACTGAATATTTTTGCCACTCCATTGCATTTCATCAGTGCCGTGTATTTCTGCTACAGATTGTGGTAATATCCATCCAGCAATTGTTACCGTAGCTAAAAGCTGCTCGAAAACAACACAAACAAAGCTGCAGAAATCCCCAGTGATAAAAATGTCACTGGTTATTCCCCATGTTTAATGGCAAACCACTAAATAGTGTTGTAATGCTATTACAGTTGTCGGTCATTGCTGCAGCATTAAAGCTTTAAATGAGGGGCTAGCCAAGTGCAACGCCCCTTGGTAAATTAAATATGGGATACAGTACTCCCTGCTGAACATAATAAGGATATTGTGAGTCACAGATGAATTTCATGCCCATATAGAAGAACGAAGCGAACGCTGAGTTCCTTTATAGAGTTATGGAACTCCAAGGTGACTTGGAATAACCATACCATGTACAGCAGAGTGTAGTTTATTCCTTTTAACACATTCAACACATCATCACCTTTCCCACAACCCACTTAAATCCTATGTGTGTAGCTATTTCATATGAAAGAGAGAGCTTGATTGAAAACATGAAGTATAAAAAAGAATCTATGGCGCAACAGTAAACACAACGAAACATCTGTTAGATTTGTTGCAATTAGAATCAGTAAAATACAAGCCAGTTAAAAAAAGACACAATAGCAGGGAATGTGTAGAAATATGTAGAAAGATACTAACGTTTCTATAATCACCTGAGGAGTTAAAAAAATAAACATGTTGCCATAAATTTCTCCTTTTTGCTTGCCAATGTACAGCTAAAAAAATAAAGCAGAAGAAAAGCCCTGTTTTGTTTTTCATTTTTCAAACAGATGCTTTAATTATGCTCTGTGACCTGACCTGCCTGTCCCCTCCGCTGCTGGCTCTGGCATTAGACATTGTGACATTAGAACTTAACTGTAATAATGTATTACAGTTGAGTTCTTGCGTCATTGGCAACTCGGTGCGTCACAATCTCATATTATAAAGAAATTAGATTGCAGAATCTCATGTATTATATACATATAAAACTCTGAACAGTAAATCCTTATTAGAGTTTCCATCTGACATTCCATCTGTACACCTACATGTGGGATAAAGTACGTTGAGATGCACGCTACAAGTCCCACCATCCTGTCCTCGCCCCTTCCTTAAATCCCTTTCTCATATTCCTTACTGGGAAAGAAATGTAAGGGTTGTAGAAGTCTAGAAGGAACATGGAATCTGTACTGTGAAAAAAAGACGCTAATGTGTGGCTTGTAATTGGCTGTAAAATATATTTTAAGCAGTTTAGTGTCACTTCAAAAATGGCTGCAGTTCAAGATGAGTGGGACTGTGCACACGGGGCCCTACTTTCTTGTAATGAGCTCTAGTTGAGTAATAAATAAACATAATACCATAGGTGTCTACCTCTCAGCTAATGAGCATACTTTTCAGAGAAGAAGAATTACACGGAAAGAGCTGTAATACACATCAATTTCAGTGTTTAAATAGTGGCTGTAATTTTGCTTAGTGACCGGTTATTGCACTGCTTAATGGCATTGGGACGACGCAAGTGATCTATAATAACATAGTACAAAAGGGGCAGCCATGGCTGTTTCCCCAGACCCACTCATTTCAGGACAGCACTGATGCTGTAAAATATATTTATCACGAAAGATGTGCCTTGCTTTTGTGATGGATTGACGATGTAGTTTTAGACAGACAAGGGAACCCAAAGGTTGGTCAGGGACCTTGGGTATGGACTATTTTAAGGAACAATGTTCCCTGACAAACAAGTTATTAGTACGTAGTATATATTAATAGTAATACAATGATGACTATTTTTTTGTCTAAATGGACATGGTATTTAATGTAAGGCTGAACAGAAAAAGTATATACAAACAGGTGCAAAATTATAACTAAGATTTAGGAATCTGAAAATTGTGGCCAACCAAATCCAACATTTAAGCCACTACGGAATAACTTTGCGCATCCTAGCACATATTGATAAAATTATTCAGTTATGTCAAGGTGTGAGAAGTCGACGATGTTTCGATCCCTCTAAAGCAATGCAGGGATCATCTTCAGGACAAGGAAATAGGTGCATGAGGCATACGCCTAGGGGGGAAAAAAGGAAGGAGGGGGAGGAAAGGGAAGAGGAGAAGGGGGAAAGGGAGAGACAAATTAGAGAATTAGAGATTTGTAAGAGAGCTGTCATCAGTCTAACACCTATCACAAGAAGAACAGATCATGCGGAGTGCAAACATGCACACAGTAGGTGATGGTGCCTGGTGATGGCCAGAGTTGTGCGGCACGCTGGTTAAAAATAAAAAAATAAATGTAATAATTAAGGTTGTGAGGTGCACGGAGTGTTGTGGTAATGGATGAGTAATGACGGTTAACAAGGTACCACGAGAGTCTCTGTAGTGGACAAGGAATCATGGACTCATGGTGCTGGCATAGAGAAACGTTGCATAGGGGCTTTAGGTTGAGCCCTGAAGCAATAGTGGGGTATATCGGCCTGTAGAATGAAGGGCCAAGTTAATAGAGGCAGGGATAGGTGATGTCTTGCTATGTACGGGAGGTGGAAAACAAGATGCCTACCATGCAGGGAATTATGATACAACCAACGGTTGGATGATAGCAAGTCCTTGATGGGACCTGCTATACACTCAGTAACCAACCCTCTCCCTTGGAATATCCCATTACCGCCTCGGATCCCTCTATCACACTTAGACACCCTCCCCCCTCTCCGGATCTCCACACTCGACTTCTGCCCCTTTCCCAACATCCTGACTTGCTGGCTTGCTTGGGCGATATCTCCCTCCAACTGCACCTTCTCTCCAGCCAATTCCACGGTTTGAAAGCCCTCTCACTTGAATATCTCCCCTTGTTAAGCCCCCTCCTCTCTCGTCCAAACCAGCCCAGAACCCCACCAGTGCCATCGACACAGCACTCCGTGACCATCCCTCCTCCCCTACTATCTCCAATACCGTTTCCCTTCATAATGCAGCTTCTCGCACTAGATGTTCGTTGACCTGCCTTGCGCCCAATGAAATTGACAGCCTCCTCAAGTCCTATTCTTCCAGCACGGACATCAACACGAGTCCAAAGGGAATAATTTAAACCGAGAACCCTCCCACAACCTCAGAGTCATAAACAATGACAACCTCAAGAGAGTGAACATCATTCAGACTCCTCCCCCCCCCCAAACTCCGGCTACACTCAAATGCATACTACTCAACTGTAGGTCTGCCAACAAACATGTCTCTGAGATCTTCGACCTCATACAACATAATGAGATAGATATAATTATACTCACAGAAACTTGGCTCAACCCCTCGTCCACTCCGATTTTAGATCTCCTGGTGCCACCCACTCATAACATAATTCGGCTGGACAGAGTTAAGAAGCTGGGAGGTGGCCTAGCAAGTATACATCGAAGTACACTCGCGGTCTCCCTCTCAGAGTCCTCTTTGCCATTATCCTGCGAATACCTTTGCCTCAACATCTCCAGTAACAATCAGCTGGTTTGCAAACTATATACATTCTATCACCCCCAGGCAACAACCTCCCATTCATTGAACAATAAACCCCTTGGCCGCGGCGGTAATTCCGCTGCGGTGCTGGGAAGGAGGGGGGCTGCGCAGCGCCACCATGCTCATGACGGAACCACTCCATTACGAGCCACGGGCGCGCTGTGCTTGTGACGGATTGGTTCCGTCACGGCCCCGCCCGCTCCATAGAACGCGCCGCGCAGGCGTGAAATCACTGCAGCGCAGGCGCAGCGGCCGGGCCGTGACAGAACCACTCCGTCACCAGCACAGCGCATCCGTGGCTGGTGACGGAGTGGATCAGTCACCAGCATGGATGTGGTTAATGGAAATCATCGCTGACAATGCGGATTCAGTGCAATCCCACATCTACCTTGGGGACTTTAACCTTCATTGGTCAAACCCTAATGACCAAGCCGTAGCATGCCTCAATTCCTTCTTGAAGGATCACAATTTGGTTCAACATTGTGACTAGCCTACCCACAGTAAAGGGGAAGCTCTTGACCTCATCATCTCCAAAGGACACACCATCACATTGGACTCCATCATACCCTGCGATTGGTCGGACCATCACATCATTTCCTTCCATATCAACTCGGAGGAATCTCAGGGTAAGGCGCAAACAACTAAACCAAAGATCTGGAAAAGAGACCTCAGAGAAATCAATACCATTGACCTAGCAACCCGCTGTAAACGTGCCCTCTCTCCTCAAGTGGACTTATCAGAAGTACATGCACTCACAGACCTCTATAACTCTTCTATTTCTAGCATCATGGACGATATGGCTCCACTTCAACAAAAAAATGCACCCTCAAAAATATCTAAACCCTGGTTCAATTGCAACCTAAACTCGGAACGTCGCAATCTAAGGGCCATCGAACGTTCCTGGTGAACCACTCCGTCAGTGGACCATCTAAAAGACCTTAGATGAGCTAGAAGCTCTTTTAACAAACAAATCATGACAGCCAAGGCGGAATATTTCAGATCCCAACTTAACCAAATGGCTAATTGACCCAAGAAACTGTTTGAACTGGTTAAACAACAATCTGTGGTAGCCCCTAATCGATCAGCTTCGGATGTCAGCCCTCCCTCATGTGATGACCTGGCGGACATTTTTACTGAGAAAACTAGACTTTCTAACATTGATCTAGAAACCAGGAGGGCTCAATTAATATCCAATGGTCTGGCACCCCCCTGGCCTTACCAGACAAGGCTGCTCGATGCAGCTGGGGTATCAAGCACCACCTTTACACCTGGGACACCTTTACCACCCTAAATGAAAATGATATCAAAAAGATTCTTCGGAGTATCAACCTATCTAATCACTTCAGTGACCCTTTACCACCCACCATCTTCAAAGTAATTAAGGATTCAATCTCCCCCATCTGGACAAAGATCGTCAATGCATCTCTGTCACCAGGTACGATTCTAGAATGCCTAAAAGAGGCCCAGGTAACACCTATATTAAAAAAACCTACAGCAGACAGTACAGATCTTAACAACTTCCGCCCTATCTCAAGCGTACCCATACTAGCAAAACTCCCGGAAAAATGTGTCCAGTCACAACTATGTGCGCACGTCGGAAATTTCCATCTCCTGGACCAACACCAATCTGGCTTTCGTAGTGGGCACAGCACTGAGTCGGCTTTCACGTGATGGATGACATCCTAACAATGCTTCATCAAAATGAATCCTGCCTCCTTATCCTACTCGCCCTTTCCTCTGCTTTTGACACTGTCAATCACGACAACCTCCTAGCTATTCTGGAGCAAAGGATGGGCCTCTCTGGTCAGGAGCTGCAATGGTTCTTGTCCTTCCTTCAGCACAGGTCCCAAAGAGTTAAGGCGAACCACTCTCTCTCTCAGCCATCCCCAGCCACCATGGGGGTTCCCCAAGGGTCCTCCTTATCTCCCATTCTTTTCAATTTGTTCCTGGAACCATTAGCTAATGTACTTAAATCCATGGGCATTCACTACCTTATGTATGCAGCTGACATCGAACTCTACCTGAAAATCTACTCCCCGGATAACATCACTTCACTCAACTCCACCCTACTGACTACTCAAAATTGGCTAACTGAGAACCACCTCCTACTAAACACCTTCAAAACAGAATTCCTCCTCATTTCTCTCCCGAAATACACTCCTAATATTGACCTCTGGATGAACCAACTCACCGCCTTCAACTGCTCCCCCCACATTATTGACTCAGCTAAATCTCTAGGAATCACCCTGGACAAACATCTGAATATGAAGACCCATATTAGCAATGTATGCAAGGAAGCTAACCACCTTCTGAGAACACCCAGGAATCTCAAACCTTTCCTACCTCAAGCAGATTTCAAGCAAGTGGTCCAAGCACTTGTTTTACGAGGTTTGACTATGGCAGTGCCACACTATGTGGCTTCCCCAAATACACTTTGGCCCCTC
The DNA here is from genome assembly GCF_964261635.1 of Lissotriton helveticus. Classification (NCBI taxonomy): domain Eukaryota; kingdom Metazoa; phylum Chordata; class Amphibia; order Caudata; family Salamandridae; genus Lissotriton; species Lissotriton helveticus. The sequence continues at coordinate 1,779,593,002 of NC_136065.1, forward strand.
TAAAGGCATCATTGAACGCTGAGGCCAGACTGATTACGGGCACCAAGCTAAATGCCCACATCTCCCCAGTCCTAAAATCTCTAAGCTAGAATTCACTAAAGATTGCTTGCTTATCGCACAAAGCCCTCCACTTCAAAACCCCAAACTACCTGGCACAAAAGTTAGAACTATCCGGAGGGGGTAGACCATCGAGGAGTGCTGATTCCCTCCTATTGAAATCCCAGATCTTCCGCAAAAAGAGAACATGTCAACGAGCCTTCTCGGGCTCTGCACCAAAAATTTGAACTCTCTTCCACCGGAAATCCGTAGAATCTCTTCCAAGGTTGCTTTCAAACTGGAAGCAAAAAGATTCCTCATGAACAAGTTCTTACCTTAACAAGAGGAGCGATTGTCAGCTCTAAGCGTATCGGTCATACGATAAGAATGGTTGTCAATCTTGTATTTTATTATTGTATTTGCTCCCCTTTGTCATTATTTTCAGCTACTAGGCCATTCTACGCCTACCCCAGGTTTATAATTGGTCTTTTATGTGTGCACTATTTGATTCATTGCCTCTGTATGTTCCATATTTGACTCATGTACTGATCTGTTACCCTCATTTCCCTCAAATTGTAAAGCGCTCTGATATCCTTCGGGATTCAGTTTGCGCTATATAAAACTTTATAAATAAATGAAAGTGCGCTGACCTGGAATTCCAAAGATGTCTCTGCGGAGGAAGATTGAAAGTGTAGATTATAATTAATTGAGACCTTCCTGCATGCGGTCACAAACGGCGTCCCTGTCGCGTGGGGGATTTTACCTGTAGGATGGGTGCCCACATGCAAGGGGAATGAGTCCCATTGCTGGCATTCAAGGAGAATGCGGTACAAAAAGGGTTGGTGATGGACGGAGCATCTGAACCAATCAAACACTCACACCCAGTCAACAGATCTGGGTTTAATCCATCACCGTTCTTTAGCCCACTCTGCCACCCCAGTTCAGACATGGCCATATGCAAATCAGTCTGACCCTGTGCCTCATGGGAACAGTCCAGCCCGAACTGCCAAGCCATGCCTTCCCTGGACCAGAAACAAGCTTCCTAGGACCGGTTTCTGGCATTTCAGCCGTCTTCAGCCAGGCTTGCTTGAATCCAGTGGCAAAGTGAGCAAGGGACTCACGTCTGAGCATACCCTGCCAACTTATGGCAAACAAAGCGGTACAAAAGGGGGTGTGATGGACGGAGCATCTGAACCAATCAAACACTCACACCCAGTCAACAGATCTGGGTATAATCCATCACCGTTCTTTAGCCTACTCTGCCACCCCAGTTCAGACATGGCCATATGCAAATCAGTCTGACCCAGTGCCTCATGGGAACAGTCCAGCCCGAACTGCCAAGCCATGCCTTCCCTTGCAATTGAGATTGCGGGAGGTTGGAATACAATAATATTTACACATAGAGGCAAAGGATGCAAACAACCTATAATATACAAAGGTGGCTGAAGACAAGTCGGTAGTTCATTACACAAAATACAAGGAAACATAGCTTGAGAATATTTGCAGTTATAATTTCTTGAAAAGGAAGACTACAGTGGAAAGTCCAATATGGATGTCCAACCGGTACCTACAGTTACATGTGAAGCGGACATGCATTTTTGTTTTATAAAAAGATAATAATCAAGTGAACCAGACATTGAGATTGGTAATAATCATAGTGCGGCACATTAGGTACATAACGATGACAATGTGGCAGACAACCAACGGTGGCTCCAAAGGCAGAAGAGTGTCGCCCCACTGCTTTTCAGCAATGAAAAAGTAAAAATAAACTGATAATAATGCAATGTTATTATAATTTTTTTTTCTGAAGGGGCTCAGTCCTAGGTGGGGGCGGTGGGCTGGGCAGTCAAGTGGAGAGGGAGGAGTGGTGGGCACTTTCTAAGTGTGCATGATGGTTTGGCCAGCCATCTCTGGCTGGCCAAACAGTCATGCATACTTAGCATGTTCTGCACCATGCTGTTTTGAACAGTCTGCGTGGAGAACAAGCACAGGCTCCCACTCCCTGCCTGAGCGGCAAACCATGATGCTCAGACCAATCACAACTCTGCTGACAGCAGCCTTGTGATTATCTTAGGGCAGCCTGCGTGCTTCCTTTTTCAGGGAGTCATCAGGAAGAGAAGCGGAGCCTATAGAGACGATGGAGGAGAGACGGCAGCCATGAAAAAGTAGGTGTAAATACCCCCACCCACCAGCCCTGATCCGTGCCAGCCACCACTGCACACAACACCACTAAATACCCCATATGCCAGAGCTGGCTCCAAATGTAATTGTTTCTATTTTGAACATTCTGAGGGCCTGAGTCTCAGGGTCAAAACGGTGCTGTTTGAGCCTTCTCTTTTTCAAACAACAGGGACCCAGATTTGCTAAATTATCTGCAGCACAGTGCAGCATCCGCAAATGCTGCACTGCGCTGAATGAGAAGGAGAGCAGGAGAGCGCCATATTTACAGAAATATGGCACTCTCCTCCCCTTTCCTAGCACAGGTGATGATTTCAGCTGCCGTGCATCGTGAACACACCTTTGCACCATAGTGCAAGGGTGTCTGCATGAGTCTAGCATAAGTTTTCTGCTGGATCTATACCCTTTCATTACAAAGTACTATGCTTAGACTAACTTTAAAACTTTTCCCACCTTGTATGTGTGCTTTACATTGGAGCACATATGCAAAGTTGGAAAAGAAATGAGAAGTATATGCATTGCTACGTGATAGAGTATGGTTGAAGTGGGCGCTATTTTGTGACGGAAATCCCAGTCTACTTTTTTTTAGTAAATCAGGTTTTGCGTCAGAAACCATAGGTGGTTGCATGGGAGAGCCCATGCACTGCTTATGCAATGCCCCCTTGGAGGTATGCGCTGCTACGCTCTACTTTCAAGAGATTTTCCAGCTGTGCTGGAAAGTAAATTAGTAACCAAAAAAAAAGGAATATGGGTCAATTTGTGTCACTTTGTGATGCAAACACAGCACTAAATCTTAGTAAATATACCCCAGAGTGTTCTCCAGTGCATCTAACAGCCCTCACAGAGATCCCAACCCTGCTCCTCGTCATTTCCTTGGTTGTTCTGCTCATGGGCAGTAAACCTAAAAGAACTGACCAAAAACAAACAAGGTCAACAAAGCCTCACACTCCACTACACTTTCCAGAACTAAAATATAGTATTACTAAACATGGCCACATCTTTTCCAACATCAGGCACCTACTGGCAGCTCTAAACGCAGGATACAATTATCAAATAACAAGCACACATAGACCACATAAACCACCAGAGTTTGGTGGAACTCCTGAGTGACCTTACAATATCTCTAGTGTGTATGGCTTAAGCAGGAACCCTTGCAGGAACCAATATATCAGTTGTCGGTTGCGCATTTTTGTGATCTCACAACACTAGGAAAAGTTCCGAAGGTTACATCAGCTGTTTTAAACTGCTTCCCCTAGGTCTTCAGAGATTTCTAGATTGGTGGATGTTGCTACCTCCATAGTGTCACCACAGGCCCGACGAAAGCAGTCGTATGGTGGGTCACACACCGGGGTCACCATCCACCATTTACTCTGCAATGCTTAATTTGAGCTGGTGGTTGCTGGTGGGTGGAACCTGCACTTATTTTTGGGGACCGGCACTTAATTTTCTGCATTAGACATTTACCGAGAGCAAGAGAGGGAAAAACACACAAACGGGAAAGATGGAAGAAGAAAAAGAAAGAGAAAATATCATAAAGGGAGAAAGCAGGAATTGGCAAGAGTGAGCAAGGAGTGTCTATTAGTGGATTAAAAAGGCCTGAGGTGGATTTAGGGCTACGAAGCCATGGTATTTCACGTGTGCACATTTAATTGCACGACAGCGTATTTCAGAGCAGAGTTTTGTGCACCGGCACTCTTTCATTTACAAATTAAGCACTGTTCCTCTGCTTGCCATGGGTCTGCCCAAAGAAGCAAAAGTATTATGAATCAATGTACAATAGACTGGTGACTCAGACAAACTTCTTCTTACTTTTATTTTCAGAAGACATGCATCCGTATGTTGCAGATCTTGATGACACCATCAATAGAGGTTTGAGGGTGAGAAACCTACACAGTGAGAGCTCTGGTTTTTGGATGAACTTAAAAAAGTTGATCTCAACCCCAGTAGTGATTTAGGCTCCAGGCCCATTTGTTAGCTGCCCCTTGAGAAAAAACTGAGGGTTTCAGGTATTTAGACATGTGCAGAACAAATGACAATGGACAATTTATGGAAGAAGAACATGTGACAGTTGTAGCCAAACGTCAGTGTGAAGTGCACTGTTGGCATAAGTTGACCCTCTCACTGCTTGGAAAAGTGACACTGAGTGGAAAGATCACCTACCGGAGAATTATGCTACAAAAGACTCTGTACTGGATGGAGTAGGGTTTCTTCCGCAAGGTCTATGTTGTACTAAGTACACTCGACTCCTCTAGGATGGCGGAGCCCCATGCTCACTCCTATGGAAATCTTAAAACACTAGATCACCCTCAATTATATTTACCATTTTGTGATATCAGAGATATAATGGGGCAGATTTACAAGGAAGTGCCGCAGCGCGGCAACGCAAGCCCTATGGCTGCGCCACACTGCGGCACTTTTGATGCACAGGAATGCAACATATTTATAATAATATGTCGCATTCCTGTGGTCTCCCCTGCACTGGCGCACAAACTGATGCCATGTGCCAGTGCAGGCACCCTTGCACCATGGTGCAGGCACACTTGCACCATGGTGCAAGAATGCCTGCGTCATGGTTTTGTGGAGGAAGTGGCACCTTCCTGCACAAAATCATTCACTACAGTCATTTTCCTCTTTCAATGCATGCTGTAGAATGCAGCACGGATTGAAAGAGGAAAAAACGAGGAGAAATGAAAACATTTCTCCTCGTCGCACCTCGCTACGCCACCCCTATGGCGTAGCATTCAGACGCATTTCCAGATTTTCGATTCCTCATAAATCTGGAAATGTGTCTTGTTCCATGGGTGTTGCGTGGAAACACCCACAGAACGTCCCTTTCACGCAAAGTGCTGCGTGTAAAGGGGCCATATTTACAAGGACAGGAAAAGCCACGCAGGGTGGCTTCTCCTGTCCTTGTAAATATGGAGCAGTAACATGCGCCACCAGTACGTAGTGGCGCAGGGGCTTGTATATCAGCCCCACTATGTTTTACTGTTTGCATACTGGTAAATTATAGCTATTTATAGAGTGGACGATAACCATTTGTGTTCAATCTACTTGCAGTGGCTTTCTGGACCGAGCTCCTTGTGAGAGGAATCCATAACCTACCCTTTGCTTTAAGTCCCTTCCATATGCCTTTACCTGTCTTATCCAGGGAGTCCTTTGCGTAAAAGTATTGATACATCAATAAATTGTTTACAGAGAATAGCTAGCTTTTGTTTTTTATATAAACTTGTTTTTATTGCAATTTTTCAAAAGATCATACAAAAATTCACTGCACATACAATGCAGAGCAAATGAACCAATTGTTGACAGATAGAAAGAAAAGTCCTGCATAGCAGCAATAGTTCCATAATCAACAACAATAAAACAACATCATAGGCTCATGTAGCAAAGATATTTTGCAATCCTGATCCACAGGATCAGTCGGCCAATCCAACAAACATGTCATCATGAAATACATTTCAGTCAGTGAGTTCAGGGTGGAGTAACAAATAAGAACGGAGTGGTTGGCAGATGTTTTTGGGGGAAGCGAGAGGCAGCAAAGGTACATATACATCACTAGTAGTGTCGCAGTACATAAAATCCCTCAGCCAGGGTCCCACCAGCGGTGGTGCGGCTCCACCCCAATTTAGAGAAACCTGTCGCTTAGCTAGCAACAATGCAATTGCAGTGAAGTGCCTAACTCTTGGACTCAAAATGAGTACATACCCCAGCAAGGTCAGCAAGGGTGCGTGAGGGAGCTCCATCTCAACCACTTGTTCTAGAAGCCCAAACACCGTCTCCCAAAATGCCAGAACAGCAATGCAGTTCCATGCCAAGTGAATAAAGTCAGCATGCGCCGTCGCACAGCTCTGACAGCTATCCAGCCTTGTACGATTCATCTTTGCAAGCCACACGGGGGTGATAAAGATTCTATTCAGGTTCTTAAAGTGCAGAAGCTTATGTTTATAATTATTTGACACTAAGCGTGTCTGCTCATAACAATAGAACCACATCTTGTCTGTCATGGGCTGTGCTAGGTCTCCCTCCCAGGCCGCGCGAGTGTCACCACTCATTGGTCGGAGTACCTGCACCTGACGATATATTCTGGAGACTAAGTGTGCACCATCAGGTGCAGTAATAATTGTTGTGAGTGGGGGGAGCTCAGGAAGTTCCTCTGTCTCCGGTGCAGTGCAGTGACCAGTACCATTCGTGTTCTGTGCATGAGCAAGCGGTCTAGTGTGATTACGTTCCTTTCATCTGTGAAGTGCGCCACTGTGCGCAAGTGACCGTCTCTGAACATACCCCCCATATTTTGTATCTGACAGCGGGTGAGTGCACGTTGTGTCAGTGTTTCAGTCGTGGGATATATCCAGGGATTATTTAGAACCGGCAAATGCGGGAAGTACAGGCGGTCAGCCCCCAGGTATCTGCACAAACGCCCCCAAGCCCAACTTGTGGTTTGTAGTGTATGGATCTCAGCTGGTGTTCTCCTAAGCCCGAGAGGAAGGATAGTAGAGAGAGGATAGGGACGGGCCTGTGTGTGCTCAGGCTTCAGGAAATGTAGGCGCGCACACGGGTGATACCAAAAATAAGCATAATGCACCTGTGCCACTAGATAGTACAAGTAAAGGTTCGGTACTTCAAACCCTCCTCTTTCGAAAGTTTGAATGAGTGTCTGCAACCCACCCATGCCTGTCCCCCCACCCAAATCGGTCACGTCAGCATCCCCTCGAGAGTCCTAAAAAGGAAACTGTGATTGGAACAGGGATATTTAAAAACAAATATAAAAAACCTGGGTAGTACAACCATCTTAATAATCTCAATGTAGTCTGCCATCGATTAAGGCAGTGTAATCCAGCGGTCTATCTGCCCAGAGAGACGATCAATGGTTGGTCCGTAATTAAGCCGGGCAACCGCCATAGCCGGATGGTGTATAGTTACCCCGAGATATCTGAGGGGATAATCGCACCAACACAGTGAGAAATCCAACGTAAATGGTGTAGTGGCATCCATTAGGGGTAATATTTCAGATTTGTTTCGATTGATGACCAGCCCAGAAAAAACGCCAAACCGCACAACTTCCCTCATAATTGGAGGGAGATTTAAAGCTGGCTCTCAAATGGACAAAAGGATATCGTACCCTGATGGAACCCGCTGGAGGTGCTGTTCTTTCAGATGCCGCACCAGTGGGTCCATCGCAATAATAAAAAGCAGATGGCAAAGTGGGCAGCCATGCCGGGTGCCCCGCGGCAAAGCAAATTTATTGGACAATACCCCATTATGCGAAGCTGTGCAACCGGATAAGTATTTAAAAGGTGAACTAAGGAGTGAAAATTTTGGGGATAGCCAAGTTTACTAAGCGCTGCTTGCAAGAAATCCCACTCTAGGGAGTCAAATGCTTTTCCCGTATCTAATAATATTGCAGCAGCAGGAAGGGCAGGGTTGATCTGATTGATGACCGCAAACAGTTTGCATAAGTTTACCGAGGTCGAAAGGTTCGGCATAAATCCCGACTTAAAAGGGGATATGATCTGACCAATTATAAGCGATATTCGCATGGCCAATACCTTAGCTAATATTTTGTAATCCTTATTTAAAAATGACAATGGCCTGTAAGAGGCACAGTAGTCAGACGGCTTGCCCGGCTTAAGGAGCAGTGTTACATTCACCTCGCACATGGTGGGGTGCAGTGCGCCCAATTCTAACGCCTGTGCCTAAACCTCCAATAATTGTGGAACAAGTTGCACTTTATAAGCTTTGTAAAATGTGCCAGTGAGGCCATCCATGCTGGGGGTTTGCAAACCATCCAGGCTACCTATGGCCTCTATAATCTCGTCTGCACCAAAAAGGGAGGCGAGGAACTTTTGTTGTGCCTTCTCTATCCACCTCATCGCTATTTCATTTAAGTAATCTGTCAGTGCCTCACCCGTCGGTGGCGAACATGTGATATAGAGGCGAGTCTAATAGGACAAGAAGATCGACTGAATATCAGCACCATCCATGGCATGAGTGCCGTCTGTAGCCTGGAGCCGTGTAATTTATGTAACTTGGTGCCTAGGAGTAAGTAAGTGTGCCAGAGGGCGTCCTGGTCGCTCTCCCTCCCCGTACACCCGGCGTGTGCATATTTCCCCAAATAAACTGTCTCCGGATGTGCACACTCCTAAATTCTCCCAATAGTTTAGCACATTGACGCAACGGAGATGGGCCCGTACCCATCAATGACTGAGCATCCAGATCCCGTAGTCCCGCTCAGTGGCATCAAGATCCCGGCGAATGGTGTGGATCACCCCAGCCTGCTTGGCCATGCAGATATCCCAGATATGCACCTTGAAGGGCTCCCACAGCATAGCAGGGTACAGAGCCAGTGTTTATCTGAAAGTACTCTACAATCGTGTCCTCCACCTCATTCTTGAAAACGGTGTCTAGTAACGCTTCAACTGGGAAACGCAAAGACAAAGATGGATGCACAACAGTGGGTAGGACAAGCGCCAGCAGCACCGGTGAGTGGTCTGATAGGGTGCGCAGTAGGTGATCCCCTTCCTGTAAGTTGAGAAGTATATCAGGGGTAACGTACCCTCAGTGAATAAGGGACCAGCTGCCATGCGGTGCCGAGTAAAATGAATATCCCTGAGCAGACGGGTGCAGTGTCGCCAGGCATCCGCCAGAAGGTGTGTAGCAGTGTCTCAAGTTCCTTTGTGGAGCAAGGCTTAGGGTTGGGCCCAGTGCCTGTCATTTCTGACCCGGGTTGCAATGTGAAGTTGAAGTCTCCCACAAATATGATAGACTCAATTGGAATGCCAGTGACGTGTGTTGAGATGTTAGCAAAAAAGCCTGGGTGTCCACATTAGGAGCGTCCACATTATGATCCCCTCCCCAGTAAGTAGCGGCCTTCCGGATCCTTAATCACAATCTGGGTCATGAAGGGGAGTGACTTACGAATCAAGTTATAAACTCCACGGGAATAAGTGCTGTAACTAGCAAAAAAATTATTACCACCCCAGGCAGCAGCAAATCTATTACCTAATTTCGGGGAGTAATGGATCTCCTGTAGTAATGGCACATGTATCTTGTGTCTAGCTAAGTAGGCACTTATGTGGGTTCGACAGTCCTCCAACATTCCATGTTTCATATCCCAGCCCCGCCCCCGTCCCCACTACAGTAGGTGCAATAGTATGCTGTCTGGTTTGTCATTATGATCTATTTGGATAGCTAACTGTAGTGAACCTTCATGGCCTATAAACAAAAAACAAAATCAAACTTACTCAACTGGAGCTCCCTTCACCCACCCCACTCCCACATCAGATATCCACCCAACCTATATCCAGTGAATCCCAGCACAATTTTAACTTAACAGAAAGGAGAAAGAAAAGAAATTACTCCACACTAAATGGGAATAATAGGAATTCACCTAGGGGGGCAGCAGCGCCCCGAGCAAACTACCAGATATGATAACACTAAGACATAATATACATGTAGCTGCACTCATGGAGTAACACAATGATGAGTGTGCCTCTGATAAGAAAGAGAAAGGAGAGCATCATAACACATCGCCCTGTAAGTGTTCCTGATTCCATGCACAGCTAGTGTTCCTCTGGGTGTCCAGTAAGCGTCTCATTAACAATTACATATTCGCAAACCATGAAGCATTACTTTCCAGGGGTTGTGTTTCCAAAAATCCGCTGCCTCTGCCGGCATGTCAAAGATAGCAGTTTTACTGTTAATCTAAACCAGAAGGCGTGCCGGATATAACATGGCGTAGCGAATATTCTCATTTCTCAGGGTCCACTTGATATCTTGAAACTTGCGTCGGGCCTCGTGTAAGCATTGGCGTGAAGTCTGGGTAGAGTTGGCGATGCAGCGAGCGCACAGTTAATCATTTTATTTATTTATTTACTTACTTTACTCCTGCCCATCTTATGTTCGACTCCACTACCCCGCCACCCTGACCCTCCACCGCCCACCACCCCGCAGCACTCCCTCTGCGAGCCGCCACTGTTCTATTAGATATTTTTGATGAAAGATTATGTTGGTGGTGATTGCTTATACCCCTCCCATTGACCTGCTAAGCAAGCGGTTAGGACATTCTTACTCCAAAAATACCTTCTTAGCTTTGCTTTTTGTGATTTTTCTTTCACACATCACACTGAATCCATTTGGAGCCAAGCGAGTTAAGCCCTACAAAGCCTCGTTTCAGTCATTGATAGAGCAGTTTTCAGATAAAAAATGCATTATATTTGGCAATTTTCTGACCCTTTTGCTCCTTTGTTCCCTTAACTGTGTTGTTGTTAGGTTGGTTTGTAACAGGCAGTACAGTCACTCACATGTCTGTAGGAGTTCTCACCGCTCAGCCCAAGCTACAAAAGATGAGTCAAGGATTCCCCAGGGGAAGCCAATTTCCTCGGCGCCTCCTCCTGAGCAGGCAGCGCGCTCCCTGCAGCAGTCATGTGTTTTCAGATTCACGATTCACTTAAAGCCCTTCTTAGATAGAGGCTGCTGTCCGTGATTGAACTGAGGACACAGCAGTGCCACAGAACCTCTGAAATCTATCGACAGAAGCGAGGAGTGTGTTTATTGCACAGTGCTCTGAAATTCTAGCGTGTCTCTGCTTTCTCAGAAGCCCCTGTCTATCGAGGCGCTCACAATCTCCATTTTATCCGAGGTGACACGTGACCAGGGCCGGACTGGCCATAGCGGGCACCGGGCAATCCCCAGGTGCGCCGCATGGATGGGGGCCGGTTTTGGGCCCCTGGGGGCCGTTTTTGTTACAGGTCCGTTTTTGCAGCAAAATCGGCCCTGTACCAAAATCGCCTGAAAACCGGCCCCGACAAAGAGCTCGGCGGCACCTCCAACCCCACCCCCCCACCCCCGAGTGGGGAGGGGGGCCGGCCAAGCACTTTGCCAGGGCCGATTGTGGTTCTCAGTCCGGCCCAGCATGTGACTGACCCTGCGCCAGCCCAATCAATCTTTCTGCAATCCAAGTTTGAAAAGCCCTAGGTTTCCTCTCTGGGCTAGTCTAAGCTTGAGAACTACCTGGCATGCAGCACCTGTCTTATGGAGCTCTATCCTTCTGGTAGAATGTGAATAAGAGACAGCTGAAACATCCTTTGGAAACTCATCGACTTCCTACAAGTATTTGACCCTTTCTAAGAATGACTATCAAGCCCATGCGCCCAAATGAGCTAGGACAGGAGTTTGAATCAATCAATCAATCAGGGGGTTTATATAGCGCGCTACTCACCCGTGAGGGTCTCAAGGCGCTGTGTGGGTGGGGGGAGGTTCCGGATCAGTCAAAGAGCCAGGTCTTGAGGTCCTTCCTGAACAAGTGCAGGGTCGGCGAGCGTCTGATGTTCAATAGCACAATAACACTGTTCTTTTCTTAGATGCCGACCGCAAACGATTCCAAATACCAGGGTCACCGAATGCCAAGCCTGCCCTGTCTTGACTACAGCTCATGCCTCTTTCTTCCACCACACTTTCTAGTTCTGTATCTCACTCTTACAGATTCTTTTTCATCTCTGCTTTTTTGCATGTCACTAATTTCCCATCTTTCATCTTTCTCCCTTTTCTGCTTTTCTCGCTGTTGATCTGGGTTAAGCTTTGATGATGAAAAATAATTGCCTGCCCCCCCCCCAAAAAATGTACCGGTGTCGACCACCTGCAACCACTGGCACATTTAAGGGCTGTTGAGCATCAGTCCAGTCGCTCCCAGGCACCGACACCAAGATCCCCCCATTTGAATCATCTGCTTTCATCTGGCTCCCATGGGAGAGACACTCAAACCAGATCTGTAAGGATCAGCTCTTCAGAATGAAATGTTGATTTATTAATATAGCACTGCTCTGTGACCTTTATTGTCTCATGATGCTTTCGGCTTTTTAAAGAGTTGGATCAGTGATGTGTTTTTTACTTGAAGGAGCAGTGGTAGGCTCCGGTGCAGAGACGAGACCTGATTTTATCTTGCTAGAGAAATGAAAATGAAAAATGTCAGCACAAAGGAGAAAAAACCTTGAAACCTAATCAAAATAAAATTTAAAAACATACATTAAAAATAGCAAAATATAAAAAATTTAAAAAACCAACAAAAAGGATTCAAGACAAAATGTGGAAAAAAAACTTGAAAAGGTTAACCTGTGGAACAACATAACTTTCTTGGATTGTAGAGTGTTTCCACGAGTTTGTGTTGAAGGTTGTGCGTGGTATAGGATAGGATCTAGTCAGATTAGGACAGGGAGTCTGCAGAGTATTTTGGGTACCTTCTGTCCCATCTCCTTTTACATCCATCAAACATTTTTTGGGAAGTGGGAAGGATTCTGTAGGTTGGACCGTTTACTTCTTCTCTTGGTTCAGTGCTCGAAGCACTCACCGTCCTTGGGAGCCCTCATCTGTTTTATTGATTCTTTCTTCACACCGGGCACAGTGTGGGTGATGTTGAGGACATTGCTCCTGGAGCCATTGCAGGGTAGTGAGAGGAAGTCTCAGATCATCTTTCCAGCTGCCAGACTTGCTGCACTGTACTGGATCATTTACAGCTGAGGGATTGGGAACCCCATTAACAAGATAACAGTATATGAGCTTCCACCAGTGGCACCTGCTTCACCAGCTGCAATTCACATTAGCGACAAAAAAATACACCAGGAAATGGCAAACATTCCAATGAAAATAAGATCTGCTGCGCACATGCCAGGTGCTAACAATCTACGTCTAAGATAGGTGCGGTCACTTAACACTCAGGTGATGACAGAGCAGTAATTTGTCTTTTGGGGTCTGCACCCCCATCCCTGCAACTCAAAGAATTTTTAGCTGGTGGTATTTTCATTTTTACAGCAGATGGAAAATGCACCCAGACAGTGACGTAACACAAAATGATGGGACCCCCTTGCAGAATGTGATGATGGACCTCTGGCTCTCCCATATCTCACAGATATTCATGGGTCTTGGGCTGAGTGGGAGGCCCCTAAGTGGTTAGGGGCCCCTGAAGGTTTGGAATCTCAGCCTCTGCTAAGTAGGGCCCTTCGTTAGACCCCTGAGCTAAGAAATACATCTTTACCTCTGGGACATTGTGCTTTGCCGCTGGGAATCATGTGTTCTGTTGGATGTACAATTTACCAGCCCAAGTAAATACTGCTGCCAATAACGCATTACGTCCCAGCGAGAGCAGTTACACCATATCATGGACTGTAGGACGGAACTGCAATACCGTCGAGATTAGCCCTCTCTGAAGCAGTATTCTTGGCGGAGCGGCCGGTGATTTACCGTTTCTAATCTGTTTCTTCTGAAATCGGGCAACACTGGTCAACAGAATCCAATTAAGGAAGATACACGGGACCATGGAAAAATAGCAATCAGAGAGGGAAGGGAGAGGGAGAGCAGAGGAATGGGGGCCTACAGGAAGCAAAGGCAAGAGGGAAAACTGAAAGGAACAAAGGGGAAAAAGAGGTTCTGGAAAGAGAATGAGCAATAGAAAGGTGGAAGGATAGAAAATGGAAAAAGAGATCAATTGGAAAAGCATGGAGATAAAAGAGGCAGAGGAGAATGGAAAGAGAAACGTGGAAATATGGAAGGTGGGGAGAAAAGGAGGCGAGTGAGGATACACGGCCATAGCAAAGCATGCCTAAGCCAACCAGGGAGCATGCACAGAGACAGTAAACTGAAAGAGGAGGAAGGATACCATCTAAGACTGGCATTTGCCACCCACATTACCCACTTCTTAGTTAGTGGGTAGTTAGTGGGTAGACTCGTGGGTAACTTGCACCCGTCACTTTCTCCTGTAACACACTGTTTTCTACCTCCTACATTTGTTTGTTTCGACACCTGCACAAGTGCCACCAGTGCCTACGTAACGTTTGTTCTTGTGCTGGAGTATCCTCCATATATTGCAGTATTATACCTCTATGTTTATTTTGTACGCTTTTTGTAACCTGCACACGTCACTTTTTCCTCCTGCAATGCACCGTTTGCTACCTCTTGTATTTTGTTGACTCACGATTGTCACTTTTGTAATGCACCGTTTGCTACCTCTTATATTTTGTTGGAGCACAATTGTCATTTTTGCTTCATTTAATGTAACGTTTGCTTTTGTATTTTGCTCACTTGTAATGTTCTCATGTATCAGTTCTGTTCCTATTGTGAAGCGCTCTGACACCTTCGGGTAAAGTCCGCGCTATATAAAAATGCATAAATAAATAAATCTTCGTGTTCATGGGCCGAGACACTCTGGCTGCCACCTACTCCCTCCCTCTTTTAGGCCACGTTCCAGTGTCGCCTTCATAGTTGTGACTGACGCATGTGGCAATTCTCACAGTCTTTACCTTTCTGACAGCTCCCTTCTCTAAGGCCAGGCAGGAAGCATCCCACACGCAGGTAACGAATCAGATTCACTTGGGCATCCTTCTCACCATGGACAGTGATTTGCAGACAGAGGGCACATGGACAGTCCAAACATGAGCAGTTTTTTAATGTCCGGCCAAGAGATTGGCTTGTTTCTCTAGTTCACGTTTGGAGCAGAGTTTGAATTTTTTTTACACCCAACTTCACTACACAGGTGAAATTATTAATAACTACGCAAAAAGTTATTAAAAGTAGGTCGAAAAAGCTGGTTTCACCTAGTACTGTTTTCAGTGTTTTTTTTTGTTTAACCAAGCGCTGTTATATGCTGCTCTACCTCTGCGAGTTCAGAACAGCTGGGTTAGTTCTTCAGAGATTAGGGCTAGTGTCTAATTGCGGAATTCCAGACTTGGGTTCAAAACCCTGCATTGGCACTTGGCTGAAAACCGTATGCTTCTGAATAAAACACTTGATACCATCTGATTAAAATAAAACAACATGTAAATTCATGCAATGCAATTGTAAATATCTGGTATGTACCCTGTGCGTATCCCCACTTAAGGTGCACAATCTTGTACGGTCTCCCAGCATCACCCCATAACATACAGTACTCTGTAGCTACCAACCTTTGTTCATGCTTTATAAAACCTACATTTCTATACATCTACATTGGATCCAGCTGCAGGGAGCCCCGAGGGCTGAAGGACGGCTCCACGCAGTGCTGCCAGCGGAAGTCCATGTCAGAGGGCTCCTCGCGGAAGTACCGCAATCCCGTGACCTTGAGCCGGGCAGCGCGCCGCTCGGTAACAGCACAGAGCGGAGACACATTGCCAGTTGCTCGGGCACCAATCCCCAGCGGAGGGCGTTCTGGACGCACAGCTAGGAAGCGTGTCATCAGCAGAAGGCCGAGAGCATTAGAACTAATCAAGTTGACATGGGGGCTTTCGACGAAAACAGCAGGAAAATGGAATTATAAATATATAAAAAAAAAAAAAAAAAAAAAAAAAAAGACAGTGGGATTAGTCTGCCGGTCTTAAGTCGAGTGGGTCAGAGGAGGGGGGAGGGTGAAGGGGGCTCGTGGCAAGAGCCCCACCCTCCCGCTCTCCCACTGCAGGCCTGCCAAGGGATTTAGTAGCCTGCATCTTCTACAGAAAGAGTGACTGAATGAATGTAGTGATGCTATGGAATCAGGGACAGGACTGAAGAGCAGCGAAAGACTCATCGAGCCTAGAGTGACCAACTGGCATAGGTGCAAATTCAGGACAAAGGGTCAAAATTCAGGACACAAATTTGGGACGAAAGGTACGTTTTCTGACACATCAGAGGAGGTCGTACAATTGTAAGTAAGTAAATAGACAACCAACATAAGTACATATCAAAATAAGTTTATATCAAGTTAAGACAGTTTGGGGTTCCTTTGAAGTGTTGTTCCACCTGCACTGCGGGGGATGCAGAGTCCTTCAGCCTTCATGACACCCCATCACCAAAGACCTCCCTCTGCACAGATTCCCTCACTATCACCCTCCCATGGTGCCCCTCATAGCTATATAGACCCTCGCTGCATGTGTATGTCATTTATTTTACAGTGCTGCTCATCCCAATGTAGGGTGTTGAGCGCTTTAGCTCACACACTTATTGTTCAGAGACAATGACTCATATAAGTATGTAAATCAATATATAGGTAATGTTACTTAAGACAAGGAGGGCTACAAGGTGTATGAGTCACATGGCATGGCAGTACTGGTAGGTACTACATGCAGGGCCACTGGAGTTATGCTGCAGGGTTGACTAAATTATTTGGCAAGAAAAGAGATTTTATGCAGCATAATGCTGCAAATTTTGTCACAGTATTACCATATTATTTTCTCATTTTAGCACATTTTAACACTTTCTGGTCATAGGTTGCACCTCATTAGTACCCGTATAACACCCAAATATAGTAATATGCAAAGGAAGGTGACCAGTCAACCTTTACAAAGATCCTTTGCAATACATCACTGCCTTTTTAGTTATTGTTTAACCATTTTAGGTAGCAACTGTTTTAAAATTAGAATCTTCAGCTATATTCAGCTAATGATGGATTATGTGGCACATGCGACAAATCCATAATCATGCGAAAACTGTTGAAGCCACACAATTGCATAATTCCAGTGACCCCAAAATACAAACTGGGGATATACACAACATAGTGGTGGGGGTTGTCTTTACAATTATAATACAAATAAATACTTTACTCTGCATGTTACACTTTGTGCTTTACAAGAGGCACAATATGCCTCTATGCTTCTTCATGATGAGTCAAAACTGGGATTAGTGAAACCTCAGATCTCTCCAAGAGATACATTAATCACCGGAGTTAAATAGACATTTTTGTTATGGCACGAAAATTGCAGTCTTTGCCTTTCATCCTGACTGATATTTCAAAATGTAGCTGCTCCACAAAAGCAGCATGCAGTGCCCTAGGCCTATGCAGAGGATGGCATGCCACATGCTGTAACTACACAAGGGCCGATTGCAAGGGAGTAGCCAGAAAAATAAAATACCCACTCTTTATATGCCACTAAATAAAGGAGCAAAGTGAGCTATCCTGGTCTTTCTTTTTGAATTCTGTGAAAATTGTTCCCCTGATAAAAGTTTGCAAAAATAATGCAAAACTATGCTTTTTACAGCAGGAAAGAAACTTGGTCAAAAACGGCATTTACCTATATTGACGGTTGTCTTTTATTCTTTCCGTCTTTTCATTTTCTTTCCTTATGTCATTCTTTCTATCACCTCTGTTCTCTACTGTCTTCTTTACATCCTCCATTTATTTTCTCTCCATCTTTCTGTTTGTGCATCCTTTCATTTTGTCTCTCTCTATTCTTTAAATTTATATTTTCTTTTCTTTTCATATTTCCATATTCCACTTTAACATTCATTTGTGTTCCCATCTTCCTCCCCCCCCCCACACACACTCTCTCAAGCTGCATCCCTACACCTTTGGCCCATTGTCATTCTTTAGGTGATAATCAGCCACATCAGAATGACAATGGTACAAAGACTGAGCGAGGTTCGGGGAGGGGCTGCTGCAGCCTCAGAGAAGTGCGAGCTGGCACAGCTGGCTGCCATCCCCAAAATTACAGACAAAAGGCGTCCGTCAAAGAAATGCTCATGGACAACGGACAAGAGGCCCAAATACCGGGCAGTCCATGAAATTTAGGGACGGTTGGTCACCCTAATCGAGCCACGAGGTCACCAAAGGTCACCTGCTGACACGGCAGAGAAAAGGAGTGAGAGCGACAAGGAATAAGAAGGGGAGAGAGCAAGGCTGAGGGGAGAATGCGTGCAGCGACAAAAAGTGTGATGAGAAGACAACAGAGAGAACAAGCATTTGCAATGCAGTAGGTCTCGCAATTGCAAGATATTGAGCTAAATGGCATTGTAAATGACAATGCATATAATTTATGTGCTTAACAAAACTGCAATAATAAAAGGCATTGTCATTTACAATACTAATAGGTCAGAGTTTCTAAAATGCGAGACCTATTGCATGGCTAATGCTTGTTGTTTACAAGCGCCCCATGCTGCGCTTTTTACGTTAATGGAGGCCACTCCCCTTTCTTTGGACGAGCCGTGTCTAAAGAAAGGTCAGCGGCGCTATTAAAATGAAAGTGCGGTATGGGGCGCTTTTACCAAAAAAGCATTTGTTTGTCAAGTTGTCAAACAAAGGCTTTTTTTTGTAAAAGCGCTCTGTGAAAGCGCGCATGGTGCACTGAATGTTGCAGAAAAGCATGTTGTCCATGCAGTAAGAGAAACTCATTAAAGAAAATAGTGCTTACACACTAAATAAGACGTACCGTGTAACAACCGAAGTAAATGGGCAAGTCTTCATTGGAGGTTACAAATGAAGGCAAGGCGGTGCTAAGGAGGGACTAACACACCTATTAACGTATCAGAAGCCAGCATTTATGAAGCGTTTACAAAAAAAGAGCATTTTTTGGGTTGTGCCTGCGAGAGCATGCGCTAGTGCATGCTCTCTTCTGGCGAGACACTATAGTTTATAAAAATGGCTTGGAGCCCGCCCATCGCTTACCATTTGTTGGCTTACATGTCTCTCTTCTTTCACCCTCCTTAATTTGCCAGTGCTGGCCAACGCCACTTCCAATCCTTTCTCTGGAGTAGGGACCAAGCACAGAGTGATTTAAATGAATCAGTGCCAGTTTGCTGCTCATGTTTTGCCTATTTGCAACATTCCGTCCATCATCTTGTGTGTTTTGCTGTTCGCCCTATGTGGGAAGGGTATGCCCAGATGTGTGTCCCGTGCTCACTACGCCACTGGAGTCAAGCTATCCTGGCTGAAGACGGCTCATAGCCAGAAACCGGTCCTAGGATGCTTGATTCCGGTCCAGGGAATAAATTGCTTGGCAGTTCGGTCTGGACTGTTTCCATGAGGCACAGAGTCAAGACTGATTTGCATATGGCCATGTCTGAACTGGGGTGGCTTGGTGAGCAAAATAACGATGGATTAAACCCAGATCTGTGACTGGGGGTGAATGTTTTGCCATTGTGCAACATTCCGTCCATCATCTTGTGTGTTTTGCAGTTTGCTGCTCATGACATGATTCAGCTAATATTTCTTCCCCCTTAACACTATGCCTGCCTGCTGCTTCCTTCATAACTCTATTTTTCTTGTTTTTACTTGTATGTCAGGTTTCTCCAGCCTGTGTATCCGTGCTTTCAACAGTAACATAAAACCATGAATCGCCTCTTTTTTTTCTTCCTTTTCTTCACCCTCGTGGATTCAAATGCATGTGTCTGGCACTTCACAGCAGAGCAGAGACTGATGCAGGCAAGATGTGCCCCAACCCCCACTTTGCTGTGGCTAGCAGGATACCCGCACCCTCCCCTTGAAGCATTCAAAAGCATTTATTATGGCAATGTGTTCCCTGTGTTCTCTCCTGCAGAGACCAGTGCAATGGTGCACAAGAGCACTGCCAATGATGGTGGTCTTTATCGCTAGTGCACATGGCATGAATTGTCTATGAGTAAACCCTCTTCACACGTTTGCAGAGCTCTGTGTGACACAAAACACCACAGCCGAATATCCTAGCTAATAATACTAATGTATGGTGAAATTCTGAATTGTGGGCTGCCAGTGCACAAGGAAGGGCCATAAATGTAATTTTCAAGAACACTGTTTTTACTCTTTTGAACTTAAATAGCAGTTTCTGTCAAGGTGTAACTTGTGCGACTAGTTCACATAAATATATTTTTATAAATATATGAAATGCCTTTTTTGTCTTTTTTATTTGTGTTTTTTGTGACATCTTGATCCGTTGTTGCCTGCTCCCCATTCCCCAGAATGGGCAAATAAATAAATTGATTATTGCGAGGGCTCCTTGGGCAGTCTTCAGATGCAGCAAACTGCTGAGGGACAAACAGGCTAATCTGATTGTAAATAAGATATTCCTTTTGTGTGGACTTGGTCTACTTCTGTTATGCGTCATCGAGTACCGCCAGTTGTAAATGAAACTCACTGGGCAGGATACAAATAGGCAGAAAAGCACTCAATTAAAGCAGACGGTGACTTATAAAATACAATGAAAAACAAAACTAAAAGTCCCAGAATACCTAGTGGTGTTGGTTTTACAAGTCAGGCTTTCCTGTAGATAAATCATCTGCCTAGCCCTCCTCTCGACCGACCCCCTCCAGAAGAGACAGTCTCTTGAAAGTAATGTTAAAAGGATCTAGGAGCACTTTTTCATTTATTTTCAATGGAATAATGCCTACCTCTTGGAAAACAAAAGCTCCCATTCGTTACCATACAGCAAACAAAGCAGCAAAAAGCTGCCTCATGTCATGTCTGACTCTTTCATGCAGCCCAGACATCTTAGCCGTCAGCACCTTGCATTCTGCGATATGTAATGTTTCTTTAACATTGTAAGCATGAGCCCACAATTCCTGTGCATAAGCGGGGCTGATGGATTAAAAGCTTCACGGCATTAAGTGGAGATCACATGTGCATCAGTCTTACTTCATCTTGGGATCTATAGTATACGTATGGGCACGGGGCAAAATACATTCACCCACTTCTGCGGGAAAAAGGCTAGTCTCAAAAGCCCTGCATCTTCGCTGTTATGCTGAGCTACCAATGATTAAGAAGCTAGCTACAGATCTCAAACAATTCATCATTACTAACAATACGTTTCTCCCTGTAGTGTCTCACGTACATTATGTTCTATGACATTTTTAAATCGTTTTGCAGACCTATTATTTCAACCTATATTCAAAACACTGTCAATTCATTCTTGTTCTCAAACTGTTGATGGTGTTTTGAGTTCCCTCAGATGACTATCTGTTTGAGGGTAATCTCGGAAGTGAACGTGTTTATTAAATAAACGTCATTTAAGACAGTTCTAGTGCGGTTTTATTATGTAGCGGTTTCTATCTCAAATCATAGAGAGATTGGGGGTGTGAGCATATGTTCCTCCCTTCCAAAAGATCTGTTATGGTCAGTAGGGTGATTCCTTATTTTCACAAAACACATTGATCCAGGTTGATTTGAGTGAAGATAGTTATTTTTCATTTTCATTCACCACTTGATTTAATCCATTTCACTCTTATTTAATTTATCACATAATTAATTTTTTGAGAAAGAGAACAGCCGACACGTGTTTCGCCCTATATGGCAATTTGAGCCAGGGCTTTCTCAAGGCTAATCATTCTATTCAGGTGTCATAAGGTCAGACGAAAATTCTGTACATTTCTTATTTTCTCAAGGTAACATTTTAAAAACATCCAATTGTGGAATAGTCCAAGAGAAGTCTCTCGTGAGGTCCCAGGATAAATCCTTGCGGTTGGTTCTGCAGCGATCGATAAGTTAAAAACAGAGTGAAATGTATTCAATCAAGTGGTGAATGAAAATAAAAAATAACTATCTTCACTCAAATCAACCTGGATCACAGTGTTGTGTGAAAATAAGGAATCACCCTACTGACCATAACAGGTCTTATGGAAGGGAGGAACATATGTTCACACCCCCACTCTTACCTGTTCATATGAGGCTGGAAAGGTCCAGAGCCTTGAGCCAAGTTCATTCAACATCTTAAGGGAATAATATCCAGAACCAGGATCTTTGGACCGTTCACTTTTTCCTTTAATTTTCTCTCTCGAAGCATGTTCATCGTAATTGATATAGTTTCATTATGATGGCATTTTAGAAATGTTCAGATGTTTAATTAACTTCTCGAGAAAACCACTTAGCGTGCTATAATTTCAGATTAAATAATTATTTTAGATTTTGAAGGACTAGGACTAGTTTAAGTGGTTTGCATCCATATTGTATGTTCTAACAGTATATATTAACAAGCATTACCAAAGTCAATAGGTCTTGTATATGCGAGAGCTATTGTCTTTAACACTAACTTCTTGCCACGTGGTGCAGCAGAGAGACGACATGTAACATGGCTGGAAGTAAAGAAAAAAAGCGATATGATGCGGTCCTAGCCAGCCGCATCATATCACTTTTTTTCTTTACTTTCAGTCACACTACAAAGCAGCCACACTGTGCCGTGTTTATCACTGTGCAGCTAGTGCATTACGCCTTTCAAAGAAAGCCACTGGTGTGACAAATAGCAATGGAGAACAGTTCGACAGCAGCTTCCAATGCAGGTATGACAGAATGTGTTGTGTTTATCGCCGTACAGCTGTAAGCGCTGCAGTAGAGTCCTATAAGAAAATGGCGGCGGATCGGGTCAACAAAGAAAAAAGAGTGCGCCAACAAACCAGAAATAAACAAAAGAGTAGGGGGACATGTAACAGGCCAGTACTCCAAGGTAGGATTAACATATAAGAAGGTGGGACATATAAAACTACAAGTAATTATAGAGAAGAAAGCTTTTCGGAACGACACACTTTAACCAATTGGCAGTAAGAGCATGGCCAAAGCCTAGAGAGGGGATAGAGCATGTCTCGAAGACAGCACATGCACGCTGCCTAGGCTCGACCTAAAAACAACAAAAAAGCATTCTAATTGGTTAGTCCTACTGAACCTAGCAATATGACTGGCTAGCTGCAACATGAGAAAAACTGTTGTGGTTCCTATTCCTGAAAAATAAAATTAAAAACTATGTAAGGGGGCACTACAGGATACCCTGACCCCCCTATACCGCGTGACTAATAAAAGGGAGAATGCAAAGTGAGGGTATGTGAGAGTTGTAGTGTCCTACCAGCCCAGGTACTCGCTGGAGAGTAGTTTGACTTGTCTTTATTCGGCTGTGTGTAAGTTAGAACTCAACAATCTAAGCCTGCCTTCAACTCATACCTTCAAAGCTTATGGCACAGGCCTATGGTGAACAATGGGAACCAAGAGAGTTCCAGCGTTCTTTTATTCGCAAGACACTACATATGGTTGGCCACTCATGGGTGCTTGGCCGACCACAAACCAGGCCCAGCAGCCAACTCCCCATTGCCATGCACAGCAGTGGGG
Organism: Lissotriton helveticus; assembly: GCF_964261635.1. Taxonomy (NCBI): domain Eukaryota; kingdom Metazoa; phylum Chordata; class Amphibia; order Caudata; family Salamandridae; genus Lissotriton; species Lissotriton helveticus. The sequence continues at coordinate 1,779,615,989 of NC_136065.1, forward strand.
TTCATTGCAGATATATCATAACAGGATATTACTTTACTTTAAAAATAACATTGAAACTCACTGAAAAATGTTAAAGTGGCACTATATATGGGCCTTCTAATAATGATAAAGAAAATGCTGTTTAAAAAAAAAAAAACATTACTAGTTATACATATCACACTGCTTATGACTGCACATATTATATCACCCATGACGTCTGAATTATATGGGAATTCAAGTTATACTTATGTCAGTATAAGTACAACTCCACTTTAACCTTTAATTTTGCACTGAATATACATATAAACGAAAATGGGAGGTGGCCATGACTCATGAGAGGTGAAGCTTCAAGCGGTTCATAAAGCGTCTTCTCTTGCTTAACAATGGTACTAAATAGCTTACTATACTCTGCATATTTGCATATACGGTTTATGCCATGACACTTTTCTTCATGTTTATTTATTTTAACAAAAGTTATTCGAACAGAAGCAGGATACAAGGGGTCAGTAAGTTGAAACCACATTGAAGAGTCCTTCTTAGAGTTATTTCCCTGAGTAAACGTATTGTTACAAGTAATCTGCGAGACAGCAAACATTGTTTTTCTCATGTAAGTGTTGATGTACTGTGGTAATAAACTAGAATTTGAGCTTTGCGCTGCAATCATAAATGTGTGAATGAGAACTTACTCCAAATAGCATGTCTTATTGGACCATATTTATGAAAAATCCATACATGGCTATATATCAGAATTACCAATAAGGTTTCCTGGTGACATCATAAACCACAGGGCAAAAGGCTGAATTGTAAATGTCACCAGAACCCTGAGATTGCAATAGAGGACCATGTTAAATTTTACCCATTAAGTTAAGTATTTTTTTATAATAGATATTTATTTTGGGGTACTCAGCTTGAAAACACTGGTTTCTTCAAAGTGAAGCAAACAATGGACAATGATTGAAATTAGAAAGTAAAAAGTTTGCCTAATGTTCTTGGAATATATTTTTAATAAAATAATGGGCAATGATGAGGGTCCATTGATGTGAGGGAGGGCTTTGGATGGGCAATTGGTGGTGTTGGGATAAGTTTATGCCCCTAACTTTGACCAAGACAAGTACTGGGATACAGTCAGCGGAGCATTGGCGGGGTGGGACACATGCCCGTGGATACTTGGGGGGGATTGCAATACAGTTATGGATGTGTGCTTGGACAGATCACACCCGCCGTTACGTGGTGCGGGGGTGTTTAAACAGACTGAGGCACTGGTAGGATGGGCCACAGGGTGGGGACTGTGTGACGTATGGAGGATGCGTCATCCCGGACACCGGGAATATTCATTCTACTCGGCAGTACATGACCTACATACTAGAATAGATAGGATTCTCTGTTCTAGTGGCATAGCTATGCAAGTACTCCACTCTACATACCTACCCAAGACTTTCTCCGATCACAACCCACAGGAGATTAGTATTACATGGGGTAAAATACCCACCCCGGTCCCTACGTGGCGGTTATGGCCACAGTTATTAGAAGACCCCGTGTTACGTAATGACCTTTCACATACTATAGATTGCTATTTTACAAAAAACAGTAACATGGCAACAAGTAGACTGGTGGAGTGGGACGCCTTCAAGGCGGTAATACGGGGCAAGGCGATCAGTGCGACGGCTGGTGCAAGACAGGAACTCCATAGGTCCCTAGTGGAAACAGAAAATAAAATGGGCAGACTAGAACAAATGGCCGCGACTGCCGAAAACCACAAAGGCCCGCTCCAAGAGGAGAGAATTAAACACGCTGAACTCTTAGAATCCCTTAGAGTCATAGATTACCAGGTGTATACCGGACGAGCGCATGTGGAAGTGGACAAAGCAGGTACTCTGCTAGCTCCCCTCCCACAATAGTGATCAATGAAATCAGGAGGGAGGATGGAACAAGGGCCTCCACACAGGGTGAGATTAATGAGGCATTCAGGACGTACCACGCTTCACTATATAGTGCACCAGTAGAAGTACCCAATGAGCAAACGGAAGCCTTCCTGTCTTCATTAACATTCCCAGTGTTATCGCCTTGGGCTCAAAAAGACCTAGCAGGGCCCATAACATCACAAGAAATCAGAACCGCTATGAAGGGGCTCCCCCGTAATAAGACTCCTGGTATGGATGGGCTTCCCATCGAATTCTACGCTACGTATGCAGAGACACTGGTACCCAGATTAACGGACCTGTACAACGCTATCTGGGAGGAGGGTTCCCTACCTCTCACCACCACACAGGCGATGGTGATATCATTGCCAAAGCCTGGAAGAGACCACACGGATATGGCCAACTACCGCCCATTATCGCTGCTACCCACCGAGTACAAAATACTGAGTAAGGTACTGGCCAATAGGTTACTGTCATTCCTATCACAATTGGTACATATAGACAAGACTGGGTTTCTGCCTGCGCGAAGTACTTCCCTAAACATTAGGAAATTACATTACTTAATTACAGAAGCGCTAAAGCGGGGACCTCATGCGGGTTGTATTTCATTAGACCTCAGACAAGCGTTTGCCTCGATAAGCTGGGAGTATATCTTTCAGACGCTACCTCACTTTGGAATACCGGAGGGATACATAGCATGGCTGCGGCTGCTATACAAGGCCCCGACAGCACGTACGAGAACAGGTGGCCACATATCGGGTGAATATATGATACATTAAGGGACAAGACAGGGTTGTCCGCTGTCGCCCCTGGTCTTTATTTTGGCACTGGAACCCCAGGCAATAGCAATGAGACAGAACTTCCTAGGTCTGGGAATACCGATAGGACGTGCAACCCACCTCTTCTCGGCCTATGCAGATGATATTATTATATACTTGTGTGATCTTCGAAAGCCTTTTACACCAATTTATGATCTGTACGGACGATTCGAAATTTTGTCCGGCCTTGCTGTAAATACTATGAAGTCGCATGCCTTTTTCTTCGTGGACCATGCTGAGGACACGAAACATAGCGTTCGGGTATACCTCCCTGCAGATAGCACCAACTACATTTAAATATTTGGGTATTCAAATCTATAGAGCGCATGCAGATATGCTATAAGGTAACCTTAATAGAACAATAAGATCTTTACGGTCCAGTGTTGACTTTTGGACCTCATTGCCGCTATCCGTTATGGGGAGAGCTGCAATAGCAAAAATGGTGGTCCTACCACATCTGCTGTATTATTTCTCTAACCTGCCATTAATAGTGCCTCTGTCCACCTTCAAAACACTGAATACGCTGCTCACAGATCTTATCTGGGGCACGGGAAGAAGACGTATACATTTGAAAAGGCTCCAAGTGAGCACCCGTATGGGTGGGCTGGGAGTCCCAGACTTCCGTGCATATTATTACGCCTGCCAGGTACAATGGTTATCATACTGGACGGCAGGGCGCAACCTCCAGGAAATAGGGTACTCTGACACAGACATAAGCACTGGCGCTCTACACCCCCTATTACTGCCGGCACATAGACCCCCGAGAGACTTGCCCCCGCTGTTGGACACTGCGATCACATGTTGTAAAGCAGCGCTGCGATACACAAATATGGCCTCCACATACGCTGGCAATATACCACTGCTGGGTATCCCATTAACTGCCGGGACCCTTACCAAACGCACACTAATGCCCTGGACTGAGGCTGGTATTACCACGGTAGCGGACCTTTTCGGACATGAGACATTACTAGACCATGACACTTTTGTCAATGGGACGGGCGCCCCAACACACCTATATTTAACGCACGCTGCATTGGTACAATATATCAAAAAGTACTGGGCACCACAAAGGAGAGAACCTGAGCACAATTAATTGGCTAAGATGGTACACTATATGGGGAGGGGGAGACATTTGGTCCGTTGGATATATACTGGTATCAGTGCACATACATGGGTCTCCCTGGACACCTTGAAGGCCATATAGATAGGGGAGATAGGCAGAGACCTGATGGACAAGGAATGGGCGGTAGTACTTGGGCATCCCAGGAAAGTATCAAGGAACTCGAAATTTAAGTTCATCCAAACTATGGTGTTACATCGGGCTTACTTGACTCCGGGTAGGTTGGATAAAATGTTCCCACAGACACAACACTCCTGCCCAAGATGTAAGACAGACGGGGCGGGCCTAATACACATGCTATGGACATGCCCAAAAATAATAGGATATTGGACTAAGATTAGGGAGCTTACTGGGGAGGCAGCGCATCATGCGATCCAAGACACAGTGGAAGAATGTCTGTTAGGCCTACACAAACATGTGTCCAAACACAAGGTGCACTACCGATTCATAGATCTGGCATTAATACTAGCTATCTGGACCATAACTATGCATTGGAAGTCGTGTAAATCCGCAGAGGTGTCCAGCTGGCATGCAGAAATGATGCGATGGGGTTGTGCATAGGACGCAGCGTTGCGTAGAGAGGAGACAAGGGGACTGCGTAAAAAGCCAATAGCAATGGAATGGGAGATTATGCTGGAAGAGCTAAAATCCGCGGATATTTAGTATAGATGTTTAATTATGTCGTATGTAAACTGATAATAAGTGATGCCTATGCCTTGTCACCCAATGGACTATAGAGATGCACTATGCTAAAACACAAACAATCAGGACATTGCTATGGTGCGCATGGTTTGGTACTATTAAAATGCAAGAAATGTGACCAGAGTTGTTGGTTAGGGGGGATCTTTCTTAGGGGGTGTTACATGGCTCCTTGTTCTTTCAGACGAATACATACTCCATATATGAATGATCTATGTAAAGATGAATATATATGTAACACAACAGAGACACTGCTGGAGCCTTCGGAAATACTTCACTACTGTAAAGTGTAGGACAAATGTTAAATGATCATGGTGATATATGACTACTTATGTTGGGTGTGTTATTGGAGAACGAAAACAAAAAACAACACTGTATGGATGTATATGGAAATTTAAAAATCAATAAAATATGTTTAAAAAAAAATGAGGGTCCATTGATTTATGAGATTCTGTGAATGGAGTGTTTACCATATAGTTCTAGATTTACCGCATTTGTCACATATTTACCATAGAATTTGCAGAACTCAGTAAAATGTTTGTTGTGGCTCAAAATGATGAAACTAATACTGCCAAAGAAGGTCACACATAATTAAACAATTGTGCAACATCATTTACGGAAGCCTGCCACATAATTTGGTCCTACACAGTGCAAAATCGTAGAAACCCTGACCCTCTGCAAAGCTGGTAGAGCTTTGCAGAGTGGTTTGGGGGCTGTCATTTTGATAGTGAAATCTGTATTTCACAGGGAAAATGAAATATTTTCAATGTTTTCAATGAAATATCAACTTTCATGCCACTGCATTTTGTGCAATAAAAACCTGCAAACATTATATATGTACTAAAAAAACGGGCTCTGGCCAGAACGACTTAAACAACTTCAGACCCATATCTAATCTGCACTTCCTTACAAAATTGGTAGAAAAATGCGCCTGTGAGCAGCTGAGTGAACACATGAAGAATTTTGACCTATTAGAGAAACACCAATCAGGTTTCAGGCTTGGACACAATACTGAGGTCACCAATCTTAACATCCTAGATGATATACAAACACTATCAGAACAAAACGAATCCTGCCTCCAAATACTTCTGGATTTATCAGTGGCGTTCGGCATGGTCAGCCACAATCGCCTGAACTCTGAATGGGCCTATCAGGAACCGTCCTTAACTGGTTCACCTCCTTATTGCAGGACTGTCAATAGAGTCAAAATCAGCAAAGCCCCATCTAAGGTAGCGTACAGACGGGGGTGTTGCACATGGATCTACAATGTCACCAATGCTCTTCAATCTATACATGGAACCATTCACTGAAATCCTGAAACAATCAAACATTTTGTTCCACATGTATGCTGATGATACACCACTCTACATCAAACTCTCCACACACGAAAATATCCAGAGACTGCGTGACACCCTGAAAAAACACACAGGACTGGTTGGAACACAACCACCTAAAACTAAATCCCCGGAAAACCAAATGTATTTTTCTCCCCAACCATTAGATCACAACAACCTCATCAGTTGACTTTTTAACCTCCAATCAACATCTTTGACTCTGTAAAATCACTACGCATCACACTAGACTCAAGTATAAACATGCGGGCTCACATACAAGCTGCAACCAAAAGCTCTAACCTACACCTTCTAAGAAAACGAAAACCATTCATACCGCTAGGAGATCTGAAAACGGCAGTTCAATCTCTACTGCTCTCAAGACTAGACTATTGGAATGCCACTCTCATATGTCTACCTATAGCCAACCTAGCCCCAATGAAGTGACAATAAATGCAGCAGCACGATATTCAACCGGCACACGCCTTTATGATCACATTTCCCCATCACTAAGATCCCTCAACTGGCTCCCAATTAAAGGTAAGATTCAACTGAAGGTTGCATGCATGACACACAAAGCTCTACACAATTCTGGTCGTAAATACATGGTAAATAGGATCAAGCTATCAGGCGGCGGTAGGTATTCTAGAAGTGCTAAATTCCTGATACTAGAACCAGCCAGACTCAAAAAAAGGAAAACACATGGCCACACTTTCGCCGGATCTGTTAAAAAAATGTGGAGCCCCATCCACCCTCAAGGAGAGTAATCTTCTCATTCAGGCTAAGAAGGAAGTTAAAGCCTTACTACGAGAACTCTTTCATAACTGTCATTCAAATATTTCTTCATGTATCCTATTGTTTTTGCACTTGCTCTTCGACTTCTATGTACAGTGTATCATAAGAGATGGGTGCTATTACTGTAACGCAAGCCTCATTTGTTCTTTCTTTGTACAGTGCTCTGATGCTTTATAAAACACTGTACATTTTTTGTATAATTAAAATAATGTATATATATATATATATATGCATATATATGTGTGTATGTGTGAGTGTTTATGTGTATGTATATATCTATATTCAATAAAAAGATTCAAAGCTTACAGTGAAGTTATGGGTAGGTTTGCTCATAATACCATATTGTAGGCTTAAAAACTCACTGAAATTCACAGAAAAAAATATCACAGCTAAAATACAGTTAGGTTACAAAACAAAACCGAAAGAACACTGAAATTCACCAGTTATGGTTCAGTAAACCAACCATAACTTGCACCACCTTCATGCACATGGACTTAGACTAGTCCCGGAAGGATTATTCATTATTGTAACAGAAACACTGCACTGGAATATGGGGTCTCTGTTAACACAGATCTGCCCGGTAACTCTTAACCATGGCATTTCCCTCACTGGGCCATCCTATTTGCATGTTTACATTGTGACTTGAAACATTGCTGTTTGAAAAAGATGCTGCAAATTCTAGAAAAAGCAGCAATTGTCAGAGTAGTCCCAGCTTTTCGCACTCCAGGGATTCCTGAAAAGGTGCCGGATCTATTATGCACCAGTCAGAAACCGGTCAGGGTTAGGTGAAGGTTGAACTAAAACTTAAATTTAGCACTAACAAACTTTAATGCTGGAGTGCCCTCTTTTTACAGCATTGCCCCAGATCACATGCAGCACTCTCTGAATCATCCACTATGTGGATCTAAGCTGTGAACTTTAGGAATCGCACTGGAGATCAGGGTCAGACTGACCTATCGGGTAATATTGCACAGCGGTATGACAGGCCAGTGTGTGGACCATTTGTCTGGCTGATTGAGGGGCTGTTTTATAGTCTAGTGAAAGGGTAGAGGTACCTTCAAGGGATTTTACTAATAGTTTTTTTATATATTGATTTGTATATATACTTCAAGACCCAAATCGATGTTGGTCTATATCTAAACGTGCAAATAGTTGTTATTCATTTAAACTTTAAACAGTCACACTGTGTGATCAGAACAAAAAAGGCAAGAACGGGTGTATGTAGAAAAATATGTATATTATTATTCAAAATAGGGTACTCAGATAGTATATCAACAATGTTACAAGAAGTACATAATTTCAGATATAAAACAACTTCATTGTAGCAATTGTGTGCGCTTTTCTTTTGTTATAACAAATACAAGGAAAAGAAAAAGCGTAGGTCGACGTTTCGGTCTCTAGAAATTGATTGCCGAGACCATTTTCAGGACAAAACGAAGATATACAGGAAGACCCCTGAAATAACATAGAGTGTAAATTACTACTTCTTCTTTCAAAACTTCAAAATGATGGAGGCGAGCAGCAAGGCCCAAGGTCTGCAATGGGCTGACTGGTAACCCCCATAATTCTATAAAACAAGGTACCATTAATATAAATATACTTGTGTACAACAGGATACAATATTTTAAGGGTATCAGTAGAATGGTTTACCAGGGTGTGGTAGTGAAGAGGCTGTCACTCGCTCCAATTTGACTTGGATACAGCCAAGTAATTAAATACAAAGGTCTGTCACAATAGTTGTGATGCCAGGAGTCAGCACCACTTGAAATGTTTGAAGTTGAAGCAGGAATTTAGGAAAGGCAGCAAGCAAAGCTCAGTATAGACAGAAGAAATGGTTAAATTGAGCTGCAGTAACCACCAGAGGGAGCTGAAGGGGTGAAAAAAAAATAATGTAGAGAATGTAAACGGTGCAAAGTAAGAAACTGGAACAGAGAATCCATTTACTGTCACTGCCAGGCTAGTCTGGAGCTTAAATCTTCCCAGCTCTTAGTGATATAGAAGTGTCTGGAACTTTCTGGGTCTTTCCTGAATATTCTGGCTTTTCCAGAATGTTACAGTTCTTTCCACCTTGCCAAAGAAGTGCAGATCTGTGTCGTCCTGTGACTTCACCCATCTTCTCTTTCCCAGACGCCACTGGACTGTCTGCCACAGTCTCCAATGCTGACTCACTCCAAGATTTTATCATGGAGTCTGCAAATTTTTACTCGATGCATGATATACCACACCACCTCGTTCTTCCCAGAATATGTATATTGACCCTGGGATACAATGAGGTTTTTCTTAGTAGGAGTACTCCAAGTAGCATAACACCTACAAACTGTGGTGCAGAGCATCTTTTGTTAACACAAGATTTAATTCTGTTGGCAGCCATTCCCAAGCATCAAGTAGTGGAAATTTGTGATAAACCTGGGTAAAGAAGTAATGAGTGGCAAATCACACCAGATACACACACAGACACCCACACAACTACAATACAAGACAAACTTAGCAATATTTCTAAAATAACAAAACACCTACTCCACAATTTGAACCAAACAAAGAGAAGAGTGAAACACCCAAGACATGTCACAAAGCTGCAACCTTCCTACAATGAGCATTTGTGAGATGATCAACAGGAAGGAAACTAGTGACAAAAATGCAATTAATCAAATGGTGCTGGAAAAGCTCCTGGTGCCAAAACACTGCACTGTGAAGATCCATTTGCAGTTTTTGAAGCGAAATAGCAAATTGACATGAGGAAATACAGAACAATCTTGCAATATTCCACTACTCACTCCCAAATATAGTCCCAAGAACCCATGGATAATTAGGAAGTAATGTGGATACTTGTTAAAATCAAAGCTTTGAAGTTACTGTTCATGGACATGGATCAAGGAGTTCTTCCAGTCTCTTCTTAAATGTATGTATGAGTATTTGTTATATTTGTGTGGCACAAACCAAGCCAAAAAGGCAGTGTAGTGCTATGTAGGGTCAAAGGCAAGCATACATATTGACAAGCAACAGGTAAGTTAGTCGGGCTCTGGGAGTAAAAGTATACTGTTATTGCATTGTCATGTGGCAGTCTTTAAAGAGGTGTGTCTTCAACTCTTTTCTAGATTAAAGAAGTGTTGGGGTGGTCCTGATGGATACTGAGATGTTGTTCCCGATCCTGGGTGCATTGATAGAAAAGTCCTGCTGCCTTGTTTTTGTTTTCTTTTTTAAACTTCTTAGTCTCCAGTCTGTTGGTGTCCTGGCTGCAGGCATACCGAGAGCCACCAGAGTTAGTTAGCTTGTCTGCAGGATAAGGTGGGGTGCTGGTGTTTATGGCACTAAATAAAGCAGCCGGTTTTGAAGATTGTGTGGGCTGGCAAGGGGAGCCAGTGAGGGGCCTTCAGGATTAGGGTGATGTGATCATATTTCTTCACACATTTGATGAGATGTGCGTCTTCAATTATGATCCCATTGAGCCGGCCAAGGTGACCTCTGGGAGGCCATGGAGCAGGATGTGGTTGTAGGAAGGCTTTCACAGAAGTTCTGATGTTTCTTTCTGGAAGCGGGTTCACTTTCATTAGAAGAAAGAGCTAGTGCCAATTTTTGAGCAGTTTGTTCCTTGAGGGTGAGGTTGGTGTTCATGTTTAAATCAAATTATTTGGCAATCAGTAAAAAGTTGGGATGTGAAGCTGTAAAGGTTCATGCCATTGTGCCAGCTAACACAAATCTTATGCAAACATCCTACCTAAATTGACATGTTTCAGATCTTTGGATGCATTCAATTATCAGCCCAGTTCAAAATCACAGAGCAGCTCCAGTGGTAATCACCAACTATTAGCCAACCTAAAATGTACATTAGTCTAGTAGAATTGTTTTTTTTATCTGCCACGTTTTAGCCCAGTGAAAACAGGACTGGGAGTTCTTCACCCTAAATGAAGGTAATAATGCATCAAATATAATGCTTGCACTCTGAACCGTCTTGCATACCATGCTGATGACTTCCACATTAACAGGTGGACAGATGTAGGTGCACTAGAAGCAATTTCCTGCCATGTATTGTTACTCTCCTGAATGTGAGTACTTTTTTACTGACTGACTTTATAACTAGTCTCCTTCAACTTTTCCTTTTCCCCAAGTATTTTTATTTATTAGGCTTCTTAGTGGACTAAGCTACCTTGCAATTGAAATAGATTGTAACATCCATAAATATGAAGTTGACAGTTTTGTTTTTTGTATGTTCATTTTAATTATTATTGAAAACCTAAAGTGTTTTTTCCTCACCTTTATAGCTTTGATTGTTATTTCTCAGGGTATGATATGCTTAATCTTTGGTAACACTGTGACATGATTATTAAAATTCCAGAAAATCTAAATATAATGAAAACAATTCAAAAATTTTAAGTATGAAGGAGCAGAATGGGATTTTCAGATCAACTCTGGAAATTTGTGTGTCAGAATATGGAGGTCAAAAATAATGTACTACAAAGATATCATGAAGAGAATATCAACTACCACAATATTGTGAAATATATATATATATAATTACCTACCTGTGTGTCGCCAGTAGGTAGTTATAGTTAGGACCATGTTTCCATTGTAAAAGCGTTTTTTGACTTGCCTATATCTTTGGCACCGGTTGTTTATGGAAAGTTTCGGGGTGATGCCTCAAGCAGGGGCCGAGAAAAAGGGTGGTTAAAAAAAGTGTGTTTCTCATGTTAATTCACACAGGGATTTTTAACACAAATACATCCTGAACTGTTGGCAGAAAGGTAGCTCTCGGTCCAGAAAGCACACTTTTGTTTTTTGGTATAAATCCATTCCGTCGTTTTCGAGACATTAAAGGAAAAACAAATTTGTATATCTATTGTGCTGTTAACCGATTGGTTGCCAACACTTCAACCAGTAAGTGCTGGCAGCCATCTTGGGACTCAGCCTCAGCAGAGTCCCCCAAAAAAGCATAAAACTAAAACAAAAAGGGGCAGTATAGGAATACCCTGACCCCCTAGCCCTGGTCCTGGTCTCCCTTAGGGTCCCGGGCAGGCCCAAAAAAGCATTTTTTTAAAAATATTTTGCTGCGAATTCAAAACGCAGTCGCAAATCCATAGCAACAAAAAAAAAGCAAGCGTGCTCTCCCACGCTTGTTCATAATATACCCCCGGTTGGGCCAAGGCCCCGGGGGCATGTGCTAAAAAAGAAGGGGAGCACGGATCCCCTCTCCTAAGGCTCTATTGAGCCCTGGGGACTACCACTTCCCCGGGGCTTCATTATAATGGAGGAAGCCCAAGTGGACCCCCCCTCCACAGACTCAAGGGAGCCCTGAGGACCACCACCTCCCTGAGCTTTAATTTTAAAATAGAGGGAGCCGCACAAACCCCCCTCCTGGGGCTGTTTGAAGCCCTGGGGGCCACCACCTCACAGGGGCAAAATAAAAACAATTAAAGGGGGGATGCAAAAACCCCTGGGGGGCCCAGGGACCACCACATGACTGGGGCCAGCCCGAGCTAACTAAAGGAGGGAGCCAAACGGCCCACCAGGGCTGGCTCCTGAAATCTCCTGAAGTGCCCACCCTCAGGATATAGCAGTGTGCTCTCACTTGATTGGAGCTTTGACAGCTACCGCCTAGTGAACGCAACCACTAACTCTTCTCCTAGGAAGCGGGAGCTATCAAACTTCTTCTGCTTGCTGGGAGCAGATTTTTCCTCTGTTCCTGCCCGCTGTCATGCAGGCAGGAAAACAGATGAAATAGTACTCCCACACGGTGGGAGCTGCATTTCTAGCAGCTCCCTGCGTGCCGAAGAAATGCTGGCTCCCACAGAAGACAGAGAGCTTGCAGGGACTGCGGGGGCATTGAGGCTTCACCCGCAGTCCCCAACATACACTCTGGGTGCCCTGGATGGGCTGATGGTGGCTGATTAGCCGGAAACCGGTACCAGGATGCTTGTTTCAGGTCCAGGGAAGACATGGCTTACAGTTCGGGCTGGACTGTTCCCATGAGGCACAGGGTCAGACTGATTTGCATATGGCCAAGTCTGAACTGGGGTGGCGGAGTGAGCTAAAGAACCATGATGGATTAAACCCAGATCAGTTGACTGGGGGTGAGTGCTTGCAATGTTCAACACTCCGTCCATCATCCCCTTTGGTTTTGCTTTGTTCACCCTAAGTTGGCAGAGTATGCCCAGAAGTGGGTCCCTTGCTCACTTTGCCACTGGATTCAAGCAGGCCTGGCTGATGACGGCTGATGAGCCAGAAACCGGTCCCAGGATGCTTGTTTCCGGTCCAGAGAAGACATGGCTTGGCAGTTCGGGCTGGCCTGTTCCCATGAGGCACAGGGTCAGACTGATTTGCATATGGGCATGTCTGAACTGGGTTGGCGGAGTGAGCTAAAGAATGATGATGGACTAAACCCAGATCAGTTGACTGGGGGTGAGTGCTTGCAATGTTCAACACTCCGTCCATCATCCCTTTGGTTTTGCTCTGGATGGGACTAGAGCACCCAGAGAGATGTGGCCGGGCCCCGTGGGATGGGGTCACTGGGGCCAAAATTGGCCCGGGTAGGGGGGCAATGCAGTCCTCCTCCCCAAATGAATTTTGCCCGGGCCCCGGGGAATAGGGTCCCAGGGACCAAAATTGGCCAGGAAGTGGGGTCTCGTGGCCATGCTCCTCCCAAAAGGAAGCCCTTATATATATATAAGGCCTTGTGTGGCCTCTACTCTTTTCGAAAGGAGGAGGTTGTTGCCATATATTCTGCGGTTGCCAGTAACGCAGTTTGGAGGCCCCCGTTTCATTAAGTTGGCCAGGTCCATATTGGTGGTTGTTCCGGCAACATTTGGTGTTTCCAGGGGACTGGATTGACTTGTACCCGCCATGAAAACTTGGAGCAGACAGCGCGGTTGCGAGGAGTCTCTGCCTTGCTCTTGGGCGGCGTGTAACTACACTGCTGCCCCCGCCGAGACTGTTCCTCACTTCGGGGCTGAAGCGGTGAGGGGACGGAAGGAGGTTTCTTTGACTTGATGACAAGCAGGAAAACTAAGGCTGTCTACATCATGAAAGTCCTGCATCCGACCAGCCGGTTGTACATTTTCCCCACATCTCACTTACCTGAATGCAGAATGATGTATTCTGGTCTTTGCAGTCCACGGCAACATCAGGAGTGGCAATAGGTGAGAACATTCTGTTTGGGGCGGAGCCTAATTCACATGAACACTTAAGGCGCAGGACCCATACTAACATTTTGTATCGATGGGAGCCTCCTGTTAACTTGGGCGCTGAAGAAGGCATGGATTTGCCGAAATGCATTCGCCATTTACATCGAAATAAAGAGGCTTCCTTTCTGTTCCCTCGTGTGGCCTCTACTCTTTTCGAAAGGAGGAGGTTGTTGCCATATATTCTGCGGTTGCCAGTAACGCAGTTTGGAGGCCCCCGTTTCATTAAGTTGGCCAGGTCCATATTGGTGATTGTTCCGGCAACATTTGGTGTTTCCAGGGGACTGGATTGACTTGTGCCCGCCACGAAAACTTGGAGCAGACAGCGCGGTTGCGAGGAGACTCTGCCTTGCTCTTGGGCGGCGTGTAACTACACTGCTGCCCCCGCCGAGACTGTTCCTCACTTCGGGGCTGAAGCGGTGAGGGGATGGAAGGAGGTTTCTTTGACTTGATGACAAGCAGGAAAACTAAGGCTGTCTACATCATGAAAGTCCTGCATCCGACCAGCCGGTTGTACATTTTCCCCACATCTCACTTACCTGAATGCAGAATGAAGTATTCTGGTCTTTGCAGTCCACGGCAACATCAGGAGTGGCAATAGGTGAGAACATTCTGTTTGGGGCGGAGCCTAATTCACATGAACACTTAAGGCGCAGGACCCATACTAACATTTTGTATCGATGGGAGCCTCCTGTTAACTTGGGCGCTGAAAAAGGCATGGATTTGCCGAAATGCATTCGCCATTTACATCGAAATAAAGAGGCTTCCTTTCTGTTCCCTCGTGTGGCCTCTACTCTTTTCGAAAGGAGGAGGTTGTTGCCATATATTCTGCGGTTGCCAGTAACGCAGTTTGGAGGCCCCCGTTTCATTAAGTTGGCCAGGTCCATATTGGTGGTTGTTCCGGCAACATTTGGTGTTTCCAGGGGACTGGATTGACTTGTGCCCGCCACGAAAACTTGGAGCAGACAGCGCGGTTGCGAGGAGACTCTGCCTTGCTCTTGGGCGGCGTGTAACAACACTGCTGCCCCCGCCGAGACTGTTCCTCACTTCGGGGCTGAAGCGGTGAGGGGACGGAAGGAGGTTTCTTTGACTTGATGACAAGCAGGAAAACTAAGGCTGTCTACATCATGAAAGTCCTGCATCCGACCAGCCGGTTGTACATTTTCCCCACATCTCACTTACCTGAATGCAGAATGATGTATTCTGGTCTTTGCAGTCCACGGCAACATCAGGAGTGGCAATAGGTGAGAACATTCTGTTTGGGGCGGAGCCTAATTCACATGAACACTTAAGGCGCAGGACCCATACTAACATTTTGTATCGATGGGAGCCTCCTCTTAACTTGGGCGCTGAAGAAGGCATGGATTTGCCGAAATGCATTCGCCATTTACATCGAAATAAAGAGGCTTCCTTTCTGTTCCCTCGTGTGGCCTCTACTCTTTTCGAAAGGAGGAGGTTGTTGCCATATATTCTGCGGTTGCCAGTAATGCAGTTTGGAGGCCCCCGTTTCATTAAGTTGGCCAGGTCCATATTGGTGGTTGTTCCGGCAACATTTGGTGTTTCCAGGGGACTGGATTGACTTGTGCCCGCCACGAAAACTTGGAGCAGACAGCGCGGTTGCGAGGAGACTCTGCCTTGCTCTTGGGCGGCGTATAACTACACTGCTGCCCCCGCCGAGACTGTTCCTCACTTCGGGGCTGAAGCGGTGAGGGGACGGAAGGAGGTTTCTTTGACTTGATGACAAGCAGCAAAACTAAGGCTGTCTACATCATGAAAGTCCTGCATCCGACCAGCCGGTTGTACATTTTCCCCACATCTCACTTACCTGAATGCAGAATGATGTATTCTGGGCTTTGCAGTCCACGGCAACATCGGGAGTGGCAATAGGTGAGAACATTCTGTTTGGGGCGGAGCCTAATTCACATGAACACTTAAGGCGCAGGACCCATACTAACATTTTGTATCGATGGGAGCCTCCTGTTAAATTGGGCGCTGAAGAAGGCATGGATTTGCCGAAATGCATTCGCCATTTACATCGAAATAAAGAGGCTTCCTTTCTGTTCCCTCGTGTGGCCTCTACTCTTTTCGAAAGGAGGAGGTTGTTGCCATATATTCTGCGGTTGCCAGTAACGCAGTTTGGAGGCCCCCGTTTCATTAAGTTGGCCAGGTCCATATTGGCGGTTGTTCCGGCAACATTTGGTGTTTCCAGGGGACTGGATTGACTTGTGCCCGCCACGAAAACTTAGAACAGACAGCGCGGTTGCGAGGAGACTCTGCCTTGCTCTTGGGCGGCGTGTAACTACACTGCTGCCCCCGCCGAGACTGTTCCTCACTTCGGGGCTGAAGCGGTGAGGGGACGGAAGGAGGTTTCTTTGACTTGATGACAAGCAGGAAAACTAAGGCTGTCTACATCATGAAAGTCCTGCATCCGACCAGCCGGTTGTACATTTTCCCCACATCTCACTTACCTGAATGCAGAATGATGTATTCTGGTCTTTGCAGTCCACGGCAACATCGAGAGTGGCAATAGGTGAGAACATTCTGTTTGGGGCGGAGCCTAATTCACTTGAACACTTAAGGCGCAGGACCCATACTAACATTTTGTATCGATGGGAGCCTCCTGTTAACTTGGGCGCTGAAGAAGGCATGGATTTGCCGAAATGCATTCGCCATTTACATCGAAATAAAGAGGCTTCCTTTCTGTTCCCTCGTGTGGCCTCTACTCTTTTCGAAAGGAGGAGGTTGTTGCCATATATTCTGCGGTTGCCAGTAACGCAGTTTGGAGGCCCCCGTTTCATTAAGTTGGCCAGGTCCATATTGGTGGTTGTTCCGGCAACATTTGGTGTTTCCAGGGGACTGGATTGACTTGTGCCCGCCACGAAAACTTGGAGCAGACAGCGCGGTTGCGAGGAGACTCTGCCTTGCTCTTGGGCGGCGTATAACTACACTGCTGCCCCCGCCGAGACTGTTCCTCACTTCGGGGCTGAAGCGGTGAGGGGACGGAAGGAGGTTTCTTTGACTTGATGACAAGCAGCAAAACTAAGGCTGTCTACATCATGAAAGTCCTGCATCCGACCAGCCGGTTGTACATTTTCCCCACATCTCACTTACCTGAATGCAGAATGATGTATTCTGGGCTTTGCAGTCCACGGCAACATCGGGAGTGGCAATAGGTGAGAACATTCTGTTTGGGGCGGAGCCTAATTCACATGAACACTTAAGGCGCAGGACCCATACTAACATTTTGTATCGATGGGAGCCTCCTGTTAAATTGGGCGCTGAAGAAGGCATGGATTTGCCGAAATGCATTCGCCATTTACATCGAAATAAAGAGGCTTCCTTTCTGTTCCCTCGTGTGGCCTCTACTCTTTTCGAAAGGAGGAGGTTGTTGCCATATATTCTGCGGTTGCCAGTAACGCAGTTTGGAGGCCCCCGTTTCATTAAGTTGGCCAGGTCCATATTGGCGGTTGTTCCGGCAACATTTGGTGTTTCCAGGGGACTGGATTGACTTGTGCCCGCCACGAAAACTTAGAACAGACAGCGCGGTTGCGAGGAGACTCTGCCTTGCTCTTGGGCGGCGTGTAACTACACTGCTGCCCCCGCCGAGACTGTTCCTCACTTCGGGGCTGAAGCGGTGAGGGGACGGAAGGAGGTTTCTTTGACTTGATGACAAGCAGGAAAACTAAGGCTGTCTACATCATGAAAGTCCTGCATCCGACCAGCCGGTTGTACATTTTCCCCACATCTCACTTACCTGAATGCAGAATGATGTATTCTGGTCTTTGCAGTCCACGGCAACATCGGGAGTGGCAATAGGTGAGAACATTCTGTTTGGGGCAGAGCCTAATTCACATGAACACTTAAGGCGCAGGACCCATACTAACATTTTGTATCGATGGGAGCCTCCTGTTAACTTGGGCGCTGAAGAAGGCATGGATTTGCCGAAATGCATTCGCCATTTACATCGAAATAAAGAGGCTTCCTTTCTGTTCCCTCGTGTGGCCTCTACTCTTTTCGAAAGGAGGAGGTTGTTGCCATATATTCTGCGGTTGCCAGTAACGCAGTTTGGAGGCCCCCGTTTCATTCAGTTGGCCAGGTCCATATTGGTGGTTGTTCCGGCAACATTTGGTGTTTCCAGGCGACTGGATTGACTTGTGCCCGCCACGAAAACTTGGAGCAGACAGCGCGGTTGCGAGGAGACTCTGCCTTGCTCTTGGGCGGCGTGTAACTACACTGCTGCCCCCGCCGAGACTGTTCCTCATTTCGGGGCTGAAGCGGTGAGGGGACAGAAGGAGGTTTCTTGGACTTGATGACAAGCAGGAAAACTAAGGCTGTCTACATCATGAAAGTCCTGCATCCGACCAGCCGGTTGTACATTTTCCCCACATCTCACTTACCTGAATGCAGAATGATGTATTCTGGTCTTTGCAGTCCACGGCAACATCGGGAGTGGCAATAGGTGAGAACATTCTGTTTGGGGCGGAGCCTAATTCACATGAACACTTAAGGCGCAGGACCCATACTAACATTTTGTATCGATGGGAGCCTCCTGTTAACTTGGGCGCTGAAGAAGGCATGGATTTGCCGAAATGCATTCGCCATTTACATCGAAATAAAGAGGCTTCCTTTCTGTTCCCTCGTGTGGCCTCTACTCTTTTCGAAAGGAGGAGGTTGTTGCCATATATTATGCGGTTGCCAGTAACGCAGTTTGGAGGCCCCCGTTTCATTAAGTTGGCCAGGTCCATATTGGTGGTTGTTCCGGCAACATTTGGTGTTTCCAGGGGACTGGATTGACTTGTGCCCGCCACGAAAACTTGGAGCAGACAGCGCGGTTGCGAGGAGACTCTGCCTTGCTCTTGGGCGGCGTGTAACTACACTGCTGCCCCCGCCGAGACTGTTCCTCACTTCGGGGCTGAAGCGGTGAGGGGACGGAAGGAGGTTTCTTTGACTTGATGACAAGCAGGAAAACTAAGGCTGTCTACATCATGAAAGTCCTGCATCCGACCAGCCGGTTGTACATTTTCCCCACATCTCACTTACCTGAATGCAGAATGATGTATTCTGGTCTTTGCAGTCCACGGCAACATCGGGAGTGGCAATAGGTGAGAACATTCTGTTTGGGGCGGAGCCTAATTCACATGAACACTTAAGGCGCAGGACCCATACTAACATTTTGTATCGATGGGAGCCTCCTGTTAACTTGGGCGCTGAAGAAGGCATGGATTTGCCGAAATGCATTCGCCATTTACATCGAAATAAAGAGGCTTCCTTTCTGTTCCCTCGTGTGGCCTCTACTCTTTTCGAAAGGAGGAGGTTGTTGCCATATATTCTGCGGTTGCCAGTAACGCAGTTTGGAGGCCCCCTTTCATTAAGTTGGCCAGGTCCATATTGGTGGTTGTTCCGGCAACATTTGGTGTTTCCAGGGGACTGGATTGACTTGTGCCCGCCACGAAAACTTGGAGCAGACAGCGCGGTTGCGAGGAGACTCTGCCTTGCTCTTGGGCGGCGTGTAACTACACTGCTGCCCCCGCCGAGACTGTTCCTCACTTCGGGGCTGAAGCGGTGAGGGGACGGAAGGAGGTTTCTTTGACTTGATGACAAGCAGGAAAACTAAGGCTGTCTACATCATGAAAGTCCTGCATCCGACCAGCCGGTTGTACATTTTCCCCACATCTCACTTACCTGAATGCAGAATGATGTATTCTGGTCTTTGCAGTCCACGGCAACATCGGGAGTGGCAATAGGTGAGAACATTTTGTTTGGGGCGGAGCCTAATTCACATGAACACTTAAGGCGCAGGACCCATACTAACATTTTGTATCGATGGGAGCCTCCTGTTAACTTGGGCGCTGAAGAAGGCATGGATTTGCCGAAATGCATTCGCCATTTACATCGAAATAAAGAGGTTTCCTTTCTGTTCCCTCGTGTGGCCTCTACTCTTTTCGAAAGGAGGAGGTTGTTGCCATATATTCTGCGGTTGTCAGTAACGCAGTTTGGAGGCCCCCGTTTCATTAAGTTGGCCAGGTCCATATTGGTGGTTGTTCCGGCAACATTTGGTGTTTCCAGGGGACTGGATTGACTTGTGCCCGCCACGAAAACTTGGAGCAGACAGCGCAGTTGCGAGGAGACTCTGCCTTGCTCTTGGGCGGCGTGTAACTACACTGCTGCCCCCGCCGAGACTGTTCCTCACTTCGGGGCTGAAGCGGTGAGGGGACGGAAGGAGGTTTCTTTGACTTGATGACAAGCAGGAAAACTAAGGCTGTCTACATCATGAAAGTCCTGCATCCGACCAGCCGGTTGTACATTTTCCCCACATCTCACTTACCTGAATGCAGAATGATGTATTCTGGTCTTTGCAGTCCACGGCAACATCGGGAGTGGCAATAGGTGAGAACATTCTGTTTGGGGCGGAGCCTAATTCACATGAACACTTAAGGCGCAGGACCCATACTAACATTTTGTATCGATGGGAGCCTCCTGTTAACTTGGGCGCTGAAGAAGGCATGGATTTGCCGAAATGCATTCGCCATTTACATCGAAATAAAGAGGCTTCCTTTCTGTTCCCTCGTGTGGCCTCTACTCTTTTCGAAAGGAGGAGGTTGTTGCCATATATTCTGCGGTTGCCAGTAATGCAGTTTGGAGGCCCCCGTTTCATTAAGTTGGCCAGGTCCATATTGGTGGTTGTTCCGGCAACATTTGGTGTTTCCAGGGGACTGGATTGACTTGTGCCCGCCACGAAAACTTGGAGCAGACAGCGCGGTTGCGAGGAGACTCTGCCTTGCTCTTGGGCGGCGTATAACTACACTGCTGCCCCCGCCGAGACTGTTCCTCACTTCGGGGCTGAAGCGGTGAGGGGACGGAAGGAGGTTTCTTTGACTTGATGACAAGCAGCAAAACTAAGGCTGTCTACATCATGAAAGTCCTGCATCCGACCAGCCGGTTGTACATTTTCCCCACATCTCACTTACCTGAATGCAGAATGATGTATTCTGGGCTTTGCAGTCCACGGCAACATCGGGAGTGGCAATAGGTGAGAACATTCTGTTTGGGGCGGAGCCTAATTCACATGAACACTTAAGGCGCAGGACCCATACTAACATTTTGTATCGATGGGAGCCTCCTGTTAAATTGGGCGCTGAAGAAGGCATGGATTTGCCGAAATGCATTCGCCATTTACATCGAAATAAAGAGGCTTCCTTTCTGTTCCCTCGTGTGGCCTCTACTCTTTTCGAAAGGAGGAGGTTGTTGCCATATATTCTGCGGTTGCCAGTAACGCAGTTTGGAGGCCCCCGTTTCATTAAGTTGGCCAGGTCCATATTGGCGGTTGTTCCGGCAACATTTGGTGTTTCCAGGGGACTGGATTGACTTGTGCCCGCCACGAAAACTTAGAACAGACAGCGCGGTTGCGAGGAGACTCTGCCTTGCTCTTGGGCGGCGTGTAACTACACTGCTGCCCCCGCCGAGACTGTTCCTCACTTCGGGGCTGAAGCGGTGAGGGGACGGAAGGAGGTTTCTTTGACTTGATGACAAGCAGGAAAACTAAGGCTGTCTACATCATGAAAGTCCTGCATCCGACCAGCCGGTTGTACATTTTCCCCACATCTCACTTACCTGAATGCAGAATGATGTATTCTGGTCTTTGCAGTCCACGGCAACATCGAGAGTGGCAATAGGTGAGAACATTCTGTTTGGGGCGGAGCCTAATTCACTTGAACACTTAAGGCGCAGGACCCATACTAACATTTTGTATCGATGGGAGCCTCCTGTTAACTTGGGCGCTGAAGAAGGCATGGATTTGCCGAAATGCATTCGCCATTTACATCGAAATAAAGAGGCTTCCTTTCTGTTCCCTCGTGTGGCCTCTACTCTTTTCGAAAGGAGGAGGTTGTTGCCATATATTCTGCGGTTGCCAGTAACGCAGTTTGGAGGCCCCCGTTTCATTAAGTTGGCCAGGTCCATATTGGTGGTTGTTCCGGCAACATTTGGTGTTTCCAGGGGACTGGATTGACTTGTGCCCGCCACGAAAACTTGGAGCAGACAGCGCGGTTGCGAGGAGACTCTGCCTTGCTCTTGGGCGGCGTATAACTACACTGCTGCCCCCGCCGAGACTGTTCCTCACTTCGGGGCTGAAGCGGTGAGGGGACGGAAGGAGGTTTCTTTGACTTGATGACAAGCAGCAAAACTAAGGCTGTCTACATCATGAAAGTCCTGCATCCGACCAGCCGGTTGTACATTTTCCCCACATCTCACTTACCTGAATGCAGAATGATGTATTCTGGGCTTTGCAGTCCACGGCAACATCGGGAGTGGCAATAGGTGAGAACATTCTGTTTGGGGCGGAGCCTAATTCACATGAACACTTAAGGCGCAGGACCCATACTAACATTTTGTATCGATGGGAGCCTCCTGTTAAATTGGGCGCTGAAGAAGGCATGGATTTGCCGAAATGCATTCGCCATTTACATCGAAATAAAGAGGCTTCCTTTCTGTTCCCTCGTGTGGCCTCTACTCTTTTCGAAAGGAGGAGGTTGTTGCCATATATTCTGCGGTTGCCAGTAACGCAGTTTGGAGGCCCCCGTTTCATTAAGTTGGCCAGGTCCATATTGGCGGTTGTTCCGGCAACATTTGGTGTTTCCAGGGGACTGGATTGACTTGTGCCCGCCACGAAAACTTAGAACAGACAGCGCGGTTGCGAGGAGACTCTGCCTTGCTCTTGGGCGGCGTGTAACTACACTGCTGCCCCCGCCGAGACTGTTCCTCACTTCGGGGCTGAAGCGGTGAGGGGACGGAAGGAGGTTTCTTTGACTTGATGACAAGCAGGAAAACTAAGGCTGTCTACATCATGAAAGTCCTGCATCCGACCAGCCGGTTGTACATTTTCCCCACATCTCACTTACCTGAATGCAGAATGATGTATTCTGGTCTTTGCAGTCCACGGCAACATCGGGAGTGGCAATAGGTGAGAACATTCTGTTTGGGGCAGAGCCTAATTCACATGAACACTTAAGGCGCAGGACCCATACTAACATTTTGTATCGATGGGAGCCTCCTGTTAACTTGGGCGCTGAAGAAGGCATGGATTTGCCGAAATGCATTCGCCATTTACATCGAAATAAAGAGGCTTCCTTTCTGTTCCCTCGTGTGGCCTCTACTCTTTTCGAAAGGAGGAGGTTGTTGCCATATATTCTGCGGTTGCCAGTAACGCAGTTTGGAGGCCCCCGTTTCATTCAGTTGGCCAGGTCCATATTGGTGGTTGTTCCGGCAACATTTGGTGTTTCCAGGCGACTGGATTGACTTGTGCCCGCCACGAAAACTTGGAGCAGACAGCGCGGTTGCGAGGAGACTCTGCCTTGCTCTTGGGCGGCGTGTAACTACACTGCTGCCCCCGCCGAGACTGTTCCTCATTTCGGGGCTGAAGCGGTGAGGGGACAGAAGGAGGTTTCTTGGACTTGATGACAAGCAGGAAAACTAAGGCTGTCTACATCATGAAAGTCCTGCATCCGACCAGCCGGTTGTACATTTTCCCCACATCTCACTTACCTGAATGCAGAATGATGTATTCTGGTCTTTGCAGTCCACGGCAACATCGGGAGTGGCAATAGGTGAGAACATTCTGTTTGGGGCGGAGCCTAATTCACATGAACACTTAAGGCGCAGGACCCATACTAACATTTTGTATCGATGGGAGCCTCCTGTTAACTTGGGCGCTGAAGAAGGCATGGATTTGCCGAAATGCATTCGCCATTTACATCGAAATAAAGAGGCTTCCTTTCTGTTCCCTCGTGTGGCCTCTACTCTTTTCGAAAGGAGGAGGTTGTTGCCATATATTATGCGGTTGCCAGTAACGCAGTTTGGAGGCCCCCGTTTCATTAAGTTGGCCAGGTCCATATTGGTGGTTGTTCCGGCAACATTTGGTGTTTCCAGGGGACTGGATTGACTTGTGCCCGCCACGAAAACTTGGAGCAGACAGCGCGGTTGCGAGGAGACTCTGCCTTGCTCTTGGGCGGCGTGTAACTACACTGCTGCCCCCGCCGAGACTGTTCCTCACTTCGGGGCTGAAGCGGTGAGGGGACGGAAGGAGGTTTCTTTGACTTGATGACAAGCAGGAAAACTAAGGCTGTCTACATCATGAAAGTCCTGCATCCGACCAGCCGGTTGTACATTTTCCCCACATCTCACTTACCTGAATGCAGAATGATGTATTCTGGTCTTTGCAGTCCACGGCAACATCGGGAGTGGCAATAGGTGAGAACATTCTGTTTGGGGCGGAGCCTAATTCACATGAACACTTAAGGCGCAGGACCCATACTAACATTTTGTATCGATGGGAGCCTCCTGTTAACTTGGGCGCTGAAGAAGGCATGGATTTGCCGAAATGCATTCGCCATTTACATCGAAATAAAGAGGCTTCCTTTCTGTTCCCTCGTGTGGCCTCTACTCTTTTCGAAAGGAGGAGGTTGTTGCCATATATTCTGCGGTTGCCAGTAACGCAGTTTGGAGGCCCCCTTTCATTAAGTTGGCCAGGTCCATATTGGTGGTTGTTCCGGCAACATTTGGTGTTTCCAGGGGACTGGATTGACTTGTGCCCGCCACGAAAACTTGGAGCAGACAGCGCGGTTGCGAGGAGACTCTGCCTTGCTCTTGGGCGGCGTGTAACTACACTGCTGCCCCCGCCGAGACTGTTCCTCACTTCGGGGCTGAAGCGGTGAGGGGACGGAAGGAGGTTTCTTTGACTTGATGACAAGCAGGAAAACTAAGGCTGTCTACATCATGAAAGTCCTGCATCCGACCAGCCGGTTGTACATTTTCCCCACATCTCACTTACCTGAATGCAGAATGATGTATTCTGGTCTTTGCAGTCCACGGCAACATCGGGAGTGGCAATAGGTGAGAACATTTTGTTTGGGGCGGAGCCTAATTCACATGAACACTTAAGGCGCAGGACCCATACTAACATTTTGTATCGATGGGAGCCTCCTGTTAACTTGGGCGCTGAAGAAGGCATGGATTTGCCGAAATGCATTCGCCATTTACATCGAAATAAAGAGGCTTCCTTTCTGTTCCCTCGTGTGGCCTCTACTCTTTTCGAAAGGAGGAGGTTGTTGCCATATATTCTGCGGTTGTCAGTAACGCAGTTTGGAGGCCCCCGTTTCATTAAGTTGGCCAGGTCCATATTGGTGGTTGTTCCGGCAACATTTGGTGTTTCCAGGGGACTGGATTGACTTGTGCCCGCCACGAAAACTTGGAGCAGACAGCGCAGTTGCGAGGAGACTCTGCCTTGCTCTTGGGCGGCGTGTAACTACACTGCTGCCCCCGCCGAGACTGTTCCTCACTTCGGGGCTGAAGCGGTGAGGGGACGGAAGGAGGTTTCTTTGACTTGATGACAAGCAGGAAAACTAAGGCTGTCTACATCATGAAAGTCCTGCATCCGACCAGCCGGTTGTACATTTTCCCCACATCTCACTTACCTGAATGCAGAATGATGTATTCTGGTCTTTGCAGTCCACGGCAACATCGGGAGTGGCAATAGGTGAGAACATTCTGTTTGGGGCGGAGCCTAATTCACATGAACACTTAAGGCGCAGGACCCATACTAACATTTTGTATCGATGGGAGCCTCCTGTTAACTTGGGCGCTGAAGAAGGCATGGATTTGCCGAAATGCATTCGCCATTTACATCGAAATAAAGAGGCTTCCTTTCTGTTCCCTCGTGTGGCCTCTACTCTTTTCGAAAGGAGGAGGTTGTTGCCATATATTCTGCGGTTGTCAGTAACGCAGTTTGGAGGCCCCCGTTTCATTAAGTTGGCCAGGTCCATATTGGTGGTTGTTCCGGCAACATTTGGTGTTTCCAGGGGACTGGATTGACTTGTGCCCGCCACGAAAACTTGGAGCAGACAGCGCGGTTGCGAGGAGACTCTGCCTTGCTCTTCGGCGGCGTGTAACTACACTGCTGCCCCCGCCGAGACTGTTCCTCACTTCGGGGCTGAAGCGGTGAGGGGACGGAAGGAGGTTTCTTTGACTTGATGACAAGCAGGAAAACTAAGGCTGTCTACATCATGAAAGTCCTGCATCCGACCAGCCGGTTGTACATTTTCCCCACATCTCACTTACCTGAATGCAGAATGATGTATTCTGGTCTTTGCAGTCCACGGCAACATCGGGAGTGGCAATAGGTGAGAACATTCTGTTTGGGGCGGAGCCTAATTCACATGAACACTTAAGGCGCAGGACCCATACTAACATTTTGTATCGATGGGAGCCTCCTGTTAACTTGGGCGCTGAAGAAGGCATGGATTTGCCGAAATGCATTCGCCATTTACATCGAAATAAAGAGGCTTCCTTTCTGTTCCCTCGTGTGGCCTCTACTCTTTTCGAAAGGAGGAGGTTGTTGCCATATATTCTGCGGTTGCCAGTAACGCAGTTTGGAGGCCCCCTTTCATTAAGTTGGCCAGGTCCATATTGGTGGTTGTTCCGGCAACATTTGGTGTTTCCAGGGGACTGGATTGACTTGTGCCCGCCACGAAAACTTGGAGCAGACAGCGCGGTTGCGAGGAGACTCTGCCTTGCTCTTGGGCGGCGTGTAACTACACTGCTGCCCCCGCCGAGACTGTTCCTCACTTCGGGGCTGAAGCGGTGAGGGGACGGAAGGAGGTTTCTTTGACTTGATGACAAGCAGGAAAACTAAGGCTGTCTACATCATGAAAGTCCTGCATCCGACCAGCCGGTTGTACATTTTCCCCACATCTCACTTACCTGAATGCAGAATGATGTATTCTGGTCTTTGCAGTCCACGGCAACATCGGGAGTGGCAATAGGTGAGAACATTTTGTTTGGGGCGGAGCCTAATTCACATGAACACTTAAGGCGCAGGACCCATACTAACATTTTGTATCGATGGGAGCCTCCTGTTAACTTGGGCGCTGAAGAAGGCATGGATTTGCCGAAATGCATTCGCCATTTACATCGAAATAAAGAGGCTTCCTTTCTGTTCCCTCGTGTGGCCTCTACTCTTTTCGAAAGGAGGAGGTTGTTGCCATATATTCTGCGGTTGTCAGTAACGCAGTTTGGAGGCCCCCGTTTCATTAAGTTGGCCAGGTCCATATTGGTGGTTGTTCCGGCAACATTTGGTGTTTCCAGGGGACTGGATTGACTTGTGCCCGCCACGAAAACTTGGAGCAGACAGCGCGGTTGCGAGGAGACTCTGCCTTGCTCTTGGGCGGCGTGTAACTACACTGCTGCCCCCGCCGAGACTGTTCCTCACTTCGGGGCTGAAGCGGTGAGGGGACGGAAGGAGGTTTCTTTGACTTGATGACGAGCAGGAAAACTAAGGCTATCTACATCATGAAAGTCCTGCATCCGACCAGCCGGTTGTACATTTTCCCCACATCTCACTTACCTGAATGCAGAATGATGTATTCTGGTCTTTGCAGTCCACGGCAACATCGGGAGTGGCAATAGGTGAGAACATTTTGTTTGGGGCGGAGCCTAATTCACATGAACACTTAAGGCGCAGGACCCATACTAACATTTTGTATCGATGGGAGCCTCCTGTTAACTTGGGCGCTGAAGAAGACATGGATTTGCCGAAATGCATTCGCCATTTACATCGAAATAAAGAGGCTTCCTTTCTGTTCCCTCGTGTGGCCTCTACTCTTTTCGAAAGGAGGAGGTTGTTGCCATATATTCTGCGGTTGTCAGTAACGCAGTTTGGAGGCCCCCGTTTCATTAAGTTGGCCAGGTCCATATTGGTGGTTGTTCCGGCAACATTTGGTGTTTCCAGGGGACTGGATTGACTTGTGCCCGCCACGAAAACTTGGAGCAGACAGCGCGGTTGCGAGGAGACTCTGCCTTGCTCTTGGGCGGCGTGTAACTACACTGCTGCCCCCGCCGAGACTGTTCCTCACTTCGGGGCTGAAGCGGTGAGGGGACGGAAGGAGGTTTCTTTGACTTGATGACAAGCAGGAAAACTAAGGCTGTCTACATCATGAAAGTCCTGCATCCGACCAGCCGGTTGTACATTTTCCCCACATCTCACTTACCTGAATGCAGAATGATGTATTCTGGTCTTTGCAGTCCACGGCAACATCGGGAGTGGCAATAGGTGAGAACATTCTGTTTGGGGCGGAGCCTAATTCACATGAACACTTAAGGCGCAGGACCCATACTAACATTTTGTATCAATGGGAGCCTCCTGTTAACTTGGGCGCTGAAGAAGGCATGGATTTGCCGAAATGCATTCGCCATTTACATCGAAATAAAGAGGCTTCCTTTCTGTTCCCTCGTGTGGCCTATACTCTTTTCGAAAAGAGGAGGTTGTTGCCATATATATATATATATGTATATATATATAAATATATATATATATATATATAAATATATATATATATATATATATATATAAACATAGCAGGTGCGCAAATTGAAGCTCCAGTTCTGCAAAGGATAAATGATCCTGACTTCCTTGGCTTGACAAAGACAAAGCAAGCATGTTTTTTCGTGCAATTCCATTTTTAAAGAAAATCTGAAATGCTTTGTGGAGGTGAATGCTTCGTTGATATATTGATTTTGTGAATGATGTCATCAGTGATGCCACTGACCATGTCAGAAGTGTTGAAAAATATGTGAGGTCATAAGCAGTGCATTGCGGGGGCAAAGGTTATAGTTAGCTCAGGTAACTATAACTGCTGAATTTTAATGGTTTTGTACGAGTGAAATCTGAGTTAAACTATAACGTCCCGGTAACCTTTATTTTTTCAATGAATATATATATATATATATATATATATATATAAATTGAAGAATTGCGCAGGGAACTGTGGGAGCCTTAATAAATGTCTGTTTTCAAACTGCCTCTGACGAAGGAGAAAGAATCTCTGAACCGCGTAAGGCAGAAGTATTTTAATGATCGGAATATATATATATATTTCAAACAAGATTGCCCAGAGATGGCAGCAGGAAACCGGGTTCTGACATAGCCTCTGATGAAGAAGTGGAAAAGGCTTAGAAACGCGTCAGGCTGCGAGACGAAAAGCGGGATAGGAAGCCGCATGTGTGTCATAAATAAAGTGGATACTTACCTGCAGCGGAGTGCAGCTCCATCTCTGGGCAATCTTGTTTGAAATACAATAGCACGGCAGTTCCAGGCCGTGGGAGCGACGCACCACCTGTAAAGCATCGAAGGGCCTGCAAGAGCGAGATAGTTGTTTTTGCAAGGGCGCAGCAGGAGAATTAATTTCACATGCGCCTTTTCATCCTTGAGCCCACTGGAGGGCTGTTAAAAGGTGTCTCTAAAGAATATGTTGGGAATCCAACCCACTGGAGGGAAAAAAATTGCCAAACAGACTACATGTTCCAGCGTGCTTTGGGAAGGATGAACTATTCAAATTTGGCGCACCGGCAGCCAATGAATTCGAAAATGTGGCAGCAGGAAACCGGGTTCTGACATGGCCTCTGATGAAGAAGTGGAAAAGGCTTCGAAACGCGTCAGGCTGCGAGACGAAAAGCATGATGGGAAGCTGCATGTGTGTCATAAATAAAGTGGATACTTACCTGCAGTGGAGTGCGGCTCCATCTCAGGGCAATCATGTTTGAAAAAAAAAAATATATATATATATATATATATATATATATATATATATATATATATATATATATGTATATATGTATATATACATACATACACACATATATATATATATATATATATATATATATATATATATATTACAAAAAGTTCAATCTAGAGGTTTCCTGCACCAATGCATAAAGCTCCTCGCTTTCACCCTTTTCTGTTCAGCATCTTTATGTACTAGCTGATACAGTTAACAGAATGGCTTCAGCTTCGATTCTTGGTGTGTACAGTTTACACCCCTATCCACAAAGGAATTTTTGAATATTGGAAGAAGTAGGAGATCCCTGCCTCAGCCTTTTGTATCTCTTATGTATTGGGATTTATGACCCATTTGCAAAGTCCTCTACCGCTGGGGAGAACTCCCCATCAGGCATATAGTAGAAATCTACATGGTCATCATTTCAATCTTATGAGGCTCTACCTTCTCGTATCACAGAGTGGAGACTCTTAAATCCTGCTGCTAGGTTGAGATTTCTGTCCTGAATTAGTAAATGCCATCTGGTGTAGGTTTACCCTAGGCACAGGAGGAAATCACTCTATGCAGAGCTCTCCTCATGTAGATGCTCCTTGGTGAATTGGGTTTATTGTGTTTGGACCACACCTAATTCTGAAGGAAGAATGTCCTCTTCCTGAATGGTGCCAATACAGAGATCGCGTTTGTCGTCACTGCCAAGGCAGAATTAATTCCTGTCACCCTTGAATCTTGGAAATATCTCAATTCCCATTCGAAAGCAAAGAACTTAGCAGCTGCTAAATTCAAAGATCACAATGTCATTGCAAAAAAGCAGTCAAGGGTACATACTTTCAACTCTTAATGTCCCCTATCAGCTCCATTTACCTCCAAGCATAGGCTGCTTGCCCATAAAGAGCAGGTACCAAGTGACGAGAGCAGGTCAAGAATTCAACCCTATCCCAATAGTAAGCAAGAGGCAGCAAACAGCTTTATAAAGCACATATCAGCAACTGACGAGTAACATATGTAGAAGCCACTCCACCCCAGGACTGGACTTAATTTGCTGGTAACATAAACTGTATCTTCTAACTTATTGTTATGCTGTGTTATGTACAATGTGATGACTAACATTGTGTTTGTTACCTACCTCCCTGGGGTGTCCTTGGAGCCACCCTAGAGTCTGGAAGCTGATGACCTACATTATGATTGTATCTTGCTAATAATGATCAACATGTTAATCAGTCGTATAGCTGCAAAGTATTACCCCCTCATTTGTATGCATATAACCAAATGCTCAGAAGTAGCTACGATGCAACAAGTTAACTCTCCAAAAATCACCTGCATTAAGTTGATGGATCTGTTTGGTACCATTTTGTAACTAGACCCTAATCACACATGAAAAGAAAATATTGGGGCATGACAACTGAAACAGTATCAACAATTTGACGTCTTTGACAGCAAAGATGGCCCTGTGACTAACAGGAGTCACTGTGGAGACTCAGTGGGATCTCCAATAAAGTAGATGGTTCAGTGTTTACTTAGCAGTGGCTTATTTAATGAGCAGAGATTTTAATGGTGGCTTAGCGGTGACTCAGCACTGACTTGGTAGTGACACAGGACTGACTGGTCGGTCCATGGATGTTCAGAGATGACTCAGCTGTGGCTTAGTAGTGGCACAGTGGTAGATCAGTGGTAGAACACTGCAAGGTTCGGTCACACAGCTTGGTGCAGGGGCATAACACAGGCCCCCGTAGCCCACGCGATGCGGGGGGGAGGGGGGGGCAAGCTCCAGGGGGCCCCTTCGGGAGAACAGACACCACACCACCACACTTGGTGTTTGTGGTGCTATTTTGTAGTTCTCCGTTTCCTATTAAGTGTGAAAATCATACCCAGTAGACCTGCACTGAATAAATCGGGCGCCGGGGCTGTGCCTTGTGTTGATTATAAACTCTGCCACTGGCGCCACCAGCACTATCAGTTTGTGCTGGTAACATTATAGCCGATAAACGAGTGGAGGCAAATTCAACTTTCGCTTTCTTATTCCGCCGCAGATAGTGCGAGCGTGCGAGGCTCAGGTTCACAGCACATGAAATTGTCAATGCCCTCTGTGTGCACTTGAGCTCTTAGAGGGTTGTTGGCAGTACGTGACTGGGGCCCCCAGGTTTGCTATCCTGCCTGCTTCAATGCTGCTTGGCCCGCTGGAAAATAACATTCCAGTGGTCCCCTAATCACTGAAAACTACCGCCAGCCAGAGCGAGATACTTTTGAGAGCTGCCTCTGTGTGACTTACCGTGTGCTCTGAGACAGACTGTGGAATGGCAGCACTCCGGTGAGTCATGCATTTCTGTTTAGTGTTGAGATCTTTCCAAGAGAAAACTACCGGCCATTAGTCGTATTTTCAAGTCTGCAAAGGCCTGGATCCTGCACATGACTTATATTAACTGGAAACGAAATCCCTTGTATTAATTTGTAACCGCAATTTCTGTGTTGGTTTACTTTAAGTATTATCCCTATAACACATTTAAACGTGCTTTCTATTTATATATTTATCCTGAAGTATACAGATAAACTGTAAAAATATGTACCAGCTGTGATTTTGCTTTTACTTCTACTGACTGGAACATCACAATATCCACCCTGTGTTTATTTGATTTCTGCAGCAGGTACTTAACTGTATTATTAGGATGCAAAGAAGTACAACGAAATGGTGGGAGAGGGGGAAATGTGAGATGTTTTATGAGGATTGCTATACTTTTATATTTTCTTAGAATTCAAAGCTTTGTATCAGTATTTTAACCTTCCATTTAGGGGCTTTACTGCAGTTGAAAGATACTTTAGGGCTTCTCATTGATTAAAACAGTGTAATTTCTAATATTTATCTTTTACCAACCACTTTATTGCTTGGTTTTGCTCACAGGAAAATGTTACCCTAAGTGACACACATTTGGCAGTTGAGTATCACTCATGCACTGAAACCATGGAAATGTCACACAATCGGAAAACTTGGCGGCAATGTGTATGAAGCTTTCTCACACCCCTCTGCTTCCCTCAAAACCCATGAAATGGGGCCCTTGCTGCAGCAAAAACATTCTCCAGGCAGCACCCTCATGTATGGCGCCTTCTCCCACCTCCTTCTTACCTCAGACCACTGAACCTGGGGACTGACTGCAGTGACACACAATCTCCAGGCAGCCAACCCATGTATCTTTCTCACACCTCTTCCTTCCCTCAAAACCCCTGAATCTGGAGCCTGGCTGCAGCGATGAACACCCCCGTGCAGCACCCCTATGTAAGGGTACTAGGTCAGTGCCCTTCTATTTCTGGTGCTATATAGCACTTTTAAGCTCTTCTTAAAGTTTCTCATTGCTTCAATTGGTGTAATTTCTGACATTTATATGTTTCTCTCATCTTCCTTGTTGGATTTTGCTCGCGGCAAAGTGTCACTCATAGTCGCTGAATGTCACTCTTAATTACACTGAAGTTATGAAAATATCACACACAAGCAATCTGAAACCTTGGCAGCTATGATTTAAACGTTAGTCACCAGAGCCGTAGTTATCGATAGTGCAGCAGGCGCACTGGTGCCGGAGCCCAAGAGTGTAACGGGGCAGTTGCACCCCAGTACTGTTTGTCTTTTATTACCCAATAGGGGTTTGAAGGCACACATCCCTTGCTGGCATTGTGCCCTGGGCGCGCCACAGTTTGTAGCCATTGAGCTTTGCGCAGGCGACGCTGTGACAACATGTTTGCTTGAAGCAAAACTAGGATGTGGCGCTTGCCCTGTGTGCATCCCCCACCTGCTTCCAAACACAAACTGCCACAACAACAAACCAGGCGGGTACATTAGAAAGCCAGCACCTTTTGCAACGCATTAGCAACACACGTCTTTTTTACATTAATGCAGGGAAATGCGTATTTTTTTGTTGTCAGTTTGAGTTTTATTGTCTGCCTCATGTTGCACTGCGCCCCTCCCCCCCCTAACGTCCTAAGGGCACCACTAGGAGCCTGGCAACGGCCGAATGTCTCTCCTGTGCAGAGAGCCGGCAGTCCGTTGCTCGCGAGTCTCCTCTGTGAACCCCCTCACTCCTCTTATTCAGTTCTCTATGTGCCCCAGGTCCCAGGATGTACTTTTGGAACGGAGATGAAGGAGGTGGAGGCAACCTCAAGTGAAGAGGGCGCTGAGCTGAGATCGGGGTGGAGGTGAGCATATGAAGAAGGGGTGCTGAGATGAAACTTCATAGTGGGTTGCAATAAGGGTCTACAGTATGTCTGGGGCATGATGCTTAGCCAGCCTCATAATAAACAAGAGGCCATGTGCCCGCCGGTTTGCACATGTTGCCTTGTGAACAAATATGCTTTTGTGCAAAATGTGTAACAGACCGACTCTGAAATGTGCTGCTGACTTTAACCTCTTCTCTACCCAGGCTAATGAATATTGAGCCAGGCCAGCTTTCAGTGAGCATGTTACTTAAGGGCTGAAAAACAAGCCAGCGTGAGCTATGGTTCGAAAAAACAAATACTATTTAAAGCAGCAGTGTTATGCTTCCAATGTTCCAATGTTGGGTTTTGGCTTACTATGTATTTTCTGGCCAATGTAGCTTTCCAGGGCTTCAAGATAATTAAAATCATACTACTGACATAGATGGATGTACATATATATATGCAGTGCTTTAAATGGAAAAAAAAAAATAAGTGCAGGTATTCACCATATTAAGATGTGATTAGTGGGTGGGGCTTGGGCGGAGGGGAGGCAATGGGGCAGGGCTACGTGGAGTGTTAAGGGACATGCCAGGGGCACACATTTGATTTGATTGAGATTTAATTGGTGTGCAAAACTAGTAACCCACATGCCTATGTACATAAAATACAAATCTGGGATCAGCATGTTGTGTTTTGCATCAAGCACATGAACCCTCTGTGCTAACTTATGATGAGTCAAAACTGTTATCAGATAAAGCACAGATCTTTTTGGCAAGTACTTTTGTTGGTGTTTGGAAAACGGAACATGTGCAGGTAACCTAATTATTGAAATTTCGGTCGAGTTTAAAATGTCCCAATGGCGCCAACACCACACCTGGCCTCCCAGCGAGGCCACCTGGCCTTTCAGGAAGGCCTCTGAATGGTACCTGCACTCTCCGCCTACCACGGAATTAATGTGAAGCAGCTGCCTGGGAGGGAGCATGGGAAAAACACAACCTTTAGGCGGCCGAACGACCCTAGGGCCACAACACCTGGCCTGGCCTCCCTGTGTGGCTTCGCAGCCTCCTCACACTCTCTTCTCCCCCGCCTGCCATGGCTTCAGTGCGAGGAGTGCTTGGCAGAGGAGTACTGCAAAGACACTGCTCTTGGCTTTAGCTGTTCAACCTACCGAGCCCCTTGTCCCGGAGTGGCCGAGTTGTGAATGGCCTAATGACCAGAGGAACACCTGCCCTGCCCCGATCACATCTATTAAGGCACAGTGTGACGGAGTGGCAGGAAGGAATGGGGAATAGCACTGCTTGTGGGGTCTGGGCTAAGGTGAATATAGCCCAAAACTACGGCCACAAAACTGGCCTGTCACTCGTCTCCCCTCCCCACCTCTAAGCACAGCCTTTTGTGCCGCGGTCCACCTACACTTTCCATAGTGGCAGGGCTGGCTCTAGGGCGGTGCGATCGGTGCGACTGCACCAGACGTTGACTTGGGGGCGTCATTTAAAAAAAAATGTATACTATCATTGTAAAAGCACCTGTTGCCGTGTTCCTGGCCTCCAGCAATTTTCAGACATCAATTAAAATGTCAATATAACTCTGGTGATTTATCATCTTCCTGGAAAGAGACCAGAAGTTTGTCTAGTGGAAGTTTTGACTCATCCTAAGGTAGTGCAGAGGGTTAAGATGCCTGCTGCAAAGAACATGTACCATGCAGATAACGAAGTGCATATCATGTAAATAGGTCAGTGGGTAATTGCTTCTGTAAGAGAGCTCCTTTTGTTACTTGTTGTTTCTAAGGCAAAATCCTAATATAGAACATTGAGCTATTAACTGTTATCCTAGAGCTGCATGCAAATTGCAAGGCATATGTTAGAGCTATAGGTTTTTTGCCCCGTCTTTCATCATCCTAATCTTGCGAAAAGGGTTCATTTGGGAAGAAAACAATTCTTATTGTGAAACAGAACTCCTAACAATGATGTTACCTTTTAAATTCTGAATTTGTGCTTTTTCAGAATAAGGACTCAAACTATACTGCCTACCAGTATCGAATACATGTCACTCCTACACTACACCTTGTAGTCCTATCTGATGTAACATTTCCTATACACTGATTTACACACTTATGATTGTCTCTGTGCAATGTGTGTGTGGTGTAAAGTGCTCTGACACCTTACGCTGGTATGAGTGGTGCTATAAAACTAAATTACACTGTTAATGGGTGCTAGTGAGGGAATCCGTGGCAGAGGTGGTCATTGGGGGGGCAACAGGCATTGTCGTACAGGGCGCCACCAGCACTAAAGCCGGCCTTGCATAGTGGCCTATTCAGGTGGCCATAGTGGGGGCTGTTTGGCCAGTAGGATATTGTAGTTGGTTGTCCTCCATTAAACAAGCCCACAGGTGTCACTAAGGCAGGACCCTTCCGCTTTGCCAATCCATCCCTGGCTGCTGCCCACATTACTAACCTTGATTCCCATCGGCTGTGCTACAATTTCACTATCAGCACCTTCTTCCTCAAGTTTAAGTTTATTTAATTTAGTTCTCTGCTGAGAACAACACCTTCCTCCTCAATCTGACTTCAAACAAGTGCATCCGTACTCTGCTATGGCAGCAGGAATCCTTTCTTAGATTTCCCACAGTGACAATATGCCTACTAGCAGGGCCTGCTCGCACACCTACAGTGCTATTGATGCCACAAAGCCTGAGTGTCAAATAGCACAGTGTGACTCGGGCCCCTCCCAAACTTCCTGCCAGCTCTAAATAAATGCATACGGCCGCCCCGCAGTTAGCACACTGAGAGCAGATTAGCACTCGATTATCAGAATGCTTCATGAAAACGTACTGACTAGTCAGGTATGTCGCGCTTCTTTTTGTACATGCCAAATTGCACTGAGCTTGGCATGCTACCCCATGAGTACCAGTACTCTCTTTGGACACAGAGAAGTTCCGGTACTCAAGAGCAGAAAATGTAGAAGTGCTGGTACATAGTAACAGCGAGTACCTGCCCATTTAAAGCACTGTATATATGTATAAGTATATTAACGACATTATATTGGGACGTGCTATATAAAGTATTGGTGTTTCAGATTCAGCACCTCAAATGCTTAGCTGTAGATTCTTCTGTCCCACAAGTTATTCAAACCAAATAGCCTTCTTTATACTCTAGAAACTTTCTACACAAGGCTACCTCTTCCTCGAATGATTATTCAAATGATTAAGCGTAGTCCCTGGCCTAACTCTGCGTGCAGATACATATCTTCTATATTAAGGCACATCTGGGTTCCAAATGCAGCATTCTACTTGGAGTAAACAGAACAGCTATCACCTCAAGAGGAGAAGAGGGATGCAATCAATTGGAGTCAGTGCTTTAAATGGAAAATGAGAAGTGCTGGTACTCACTAATTAGACTCGGTGGGCCGTTAGGGGCATGGCTATGAGCCAGGAATTTAACAATAGCAACATAAGTAAGCTTTAATGCAAATGTTCTGATTGTCATGTAAAGCACTTGAATGCCCATGGGCCAAATTCGTACAATACATAGCTGCCAAGGTTTCAGATTGCTTATGTGTGACATTTCCATAATTTCAGTGTAATTATGAGTGACATTCAACGACTATGAGTGACACTTTCTCGAGATCAAAATCAAGCAATGAGGAAGGGGGAAACATATAAATATAAGACATTACACTCACTTGAGCAACGAAAAACTGTTAAAAGATCCTAAACTGCTGCATAGCACCTGGGAACTAAGCACACTGCAGGATGGATGAGTGTGTGTGCCAACCTTGCAAGACCCATCACATTACTTTCCTTTTTCTTTTCACACACTTTTATTAGTAATGGGACTAGAAGCGCCACCTCTCAGTCCTGCACGAAATCATACTCCTAACCATTCACATCTGGTGTTTGACATCATGACGAATGAACCAGCTACGTGTGTGCAGCAAATAAATTAGTGTGAAAAACATTCAATTTATCAAACACAAGTGTGCATCCATATCCTAACAAGCATTGGTAATACACTGGTTTCGTCTACGTGATTAATAATAAGCTGTTTTTGTTATAAGTTGTAGCTTGCTGCTCACTGCTCACTAAGCTACAATTTAAGACAAAAAACAACTTATTATTAGTGTAGAAATGCTATCTTCTCTCAGTTAAAAAAAAAACCTACTTTTCTCCAGCTTGCCCTTCGTGCCCCTCACCCCTGTGAGACCTGGGGTGATGATTACGCCTTCCCACACTTTCCCCACCGGCTGCATCTGGACCTTCAAGTCATTTTGTTTGTAAGCAGGATCTGTATACTCGGGCGATCCGGTTTTAGAGTGGTAAAATGGCTCCGTGAGTCAAGGCGCTGGCAAACATCACTAGGTCAAACCTCCCTTACGTACTTTCCTCCTCACGAGGTAGAATTGAGGCTCACGGAGGTATGAAGTAATATAAAAAAGAGAAGGTATTATTATCGGGGACTCCAATGCCAAACTATAAATCACCTTTATCGTTAGTGTGTAAACCGAACGGTCTATTTCTTAGCAACTCACTGTCACCTAGGCTAAGACAAACGAACACCGAGAGGCACAGCATGCTGCCTGATCGCGCGCAGGCAGCCATATGTATTTGTGTCATTTTTAAAATGCAGGCTGGTTCTTACTTGGGCCAGGACGGTGGCGCTCCATTAATTGCAGGGCATTCACACCCAGTGAGTGCAAGGCAGGCTCAGGCCTTGAGCCACCGCGGGCCGCGGCAATTCGGTTCTGCCGCCCTGGCCCAGTGAAAGTTGTCCGTCCAGGCTGTTCAGGGAGAGTGTTGACATTGAGCGGGGCCGTCGTCCGGTGACAGAATGTCCTGACGATAACTGCAACCCTGGTCATCACTGACGCCTCTTCAACTGCAATCGGGGTGGGGGGGGGAGTAATTAAAATAAAACAGGACTAAATATGCACCACTGCCCGCATACCAGTAGCTGCAAGCCGCCTTCAGTTTTAAAACAGTTGAAACTCCTTGCGCTCGCAGCAGGATATGACGTCCCACGCAGCGCCAGCATTCTCAGTGTTGGCCAGGACCTGAGGTAATCGCGCCAGGCGCTGCACTCGAAGCAAGTTATTAATGCACAACACTTGTGTCTGAGAGGGCAGGCCCCGGGGTCCCGGTAATTTTAATTGGGCAGGGGTGAGTCATGATGTCACATGATAATTCATGTATCGTGGACGTATTTCGTTTTCAGGGCAACAGGCTTCTCCTTTGTGGCAGAGTGCAGAGTCGACATTGCAGCGCTCTCAGAGCTGAGAGCTGCAGGACAGTGTGTGAGTGTTTAGGACAGACGGGCGGCGCTGCGCACCTCTCTCGGAGGGAGCAGCAGAGAGAACCCGGCCGGGCACAGTGACAGGCGCCGCTGGTATGCGTGACAATTTATTACAGTGCGGTGATGCGGATCACCGCACTGAAATGCGTGAGCGTCACGCCTATTGCGTGACGCTTGGCAGGACTGACAATATCAAACTGCCTCCTTACACAGGAGACATGTCAAGCATCAGCTCCAATGTCAAAGGTGCAGGGCCTAATTTTTGGCAGTTTGATATTGCTCAAATTTGGGCCATGGACATTTATGGGCTTTACATGGCAGTCAGAACATTTGCATTAAAGCGTACTTTTTTTTAAGCACCACTGGTTAAGGGAGTTGTCCAGAATCACAGGATGATGAGCCGACGTCGGGATTCGAACCTGGTTCTCCAGTTCCACTGTCGGCAGCTCTGGCCACATCCTCATTCTCGTTGCGATGCCAATTAGAACCTAACACTGCAGGAGCACCCCAGCGCAGGAATACACTACCCGTTGCCTGCCAGAGTGGCACAAACATGCTCCATCTGAAAGGGTTATTTTCAGTAGTTTTTGCATTACACAGACCCGTACTTGAGGGCATGAGCCCTGTTGTTTCTGGGAGTACTGGTATATTCCTTGCCAAAAAACAAGTTCCAGTACTCAGGGGGAGAAAACTGAGAAGTGCTGGTACTCAGTACTGGTGAGTACCGGCCCATTTAAAGCACTGGACCATAACGCAGAATTTTTTCTCATAGGTGAGCACGTATCATGTGGGTGCTCCATGACACAGGTCTGTCTCACGGTATGCGGTCTTGTTGGATCAGGAGGGGCACCCAAAGTGCTATCCTTATAGTGGTGGAAGGCTACAGCCTTTGCCAGGTGTTAAGCAGCACAAGGGCAGTGGTGGCAGCATACTGTGTAGTGATCAGTAGTAGCGAACATATCCTTTTTACCCTATCTCTGGAGTGAAGCCTACAGGCTCACTCACTTTTTTAAAAGTTCAGCAGCTGTGTGCTTGACTCACCCTTGGCCTACTTCAGGTAGATGTGCAGTGCTGCACAGGAGCAGTGACTGTGCTAGATGTGTGTGTGTGCCTGGGAAGGGTATAGTACGGGGTTTTTAAAATGCTGCTGCCTGCTGTACTTATTATTGTTTTAACAGTGATTTAGAAATATCTGCACCTTCATGCACAAACTCAAGGGGCATTGGTTAACTAAACTGGTTTGATATTTGGATGCTGCTGCCTGCTGAACTTGTTATTGTTTAAAAAGTCAATGTGAAATATTTGCACCTTCATTCACAAACCAAAGGGCTATAGTCTGATTAAACTGGTTACATTTAATTTTTGTATGCTGTTGTGCATTTTATTGTTTGACCAGTCACTTGTTTTTATCACGCACTTTGAAAGTGTTTTCACCTTGATGCAAGAAGAAAGGGGGATTGCTTTACAAAACACGCTTGAGTTTTGTACATTGCTTTTATTTTGCACTTTGAAAGTATTTGCACTTTTTCCTTTGCTTCACCAGCTACAGTTAGTATAGATTCTGTCATTAGGTACTTGCTAATATGGTTTGTTTTTATCCTACATGATGCGGTTTTGATGGTGTTGTTTGCACTGGTCTATAATATGTGCTCCTGAAATCGTGGAATTAGCTTTGTTTACAATAGGGAAATGATAAATAAAGACACACATCTGCATCAATGTTCTGAAGCATCCAAGCAGTTTTCATCCTCAGCCTTGTGTGCCTGCCTGTTTATGCCCTGCTTACTAATAAAGCCCTGATGGTATATATTGAAATTGCATCCTCAGTTTATTATAAATACTATAGAGCGGTTAATATTGTACAAAGTCCCTGACAGACGCAAGTGTGTGGCATGCAGATAATTCACACCAGTTAATTTTTCTTGGTGCTGGCAGGATACTGGGTTATATCTTGTGTACTGCTCATGTATATTGTCAGTCGAGTCTGTTAAATTTCAGATTTGGGTTTGTCTTTCAAAGTTTCAAGTTATTTTCCATCAATGTCAATTCTAATTCAGGCCCTATGTAGTTGTTCCTTGTTCTTCAGCGATAGGCATATCCTCAAACAATACAACCTCTCCTTGACATTGCTCTGATTCCTGTCTCAGTTAAATAATCTGCTCTTGACAATAATGTTACAAATGGTCTAGCTTATATGGTAAGAGTGTTTCCTACTTTCTTATTAGAATTTTGAGTACGCAAATATTGAGGCATTTCATTAAATGTTAGAGGTGTCAATTAAAAATATACCAGATTGTGGGGCAAAGTGGTGGGCGGTGGGTCAGGGTGCCCCCTCCATGTAGTAGAGAAGTGTGGCTCAATGGAGTAGAGAAGTGTGGCTCAATGGTTAGAGCGGCAGACCCTGATGCAGTAGTCTGGCCGGGACCATGGTTCAATACCTGCCTCGGCGGGTCTCCGGCTCAATTTCCTCGGACCTGATAATTCTCGCCTCGGTGCCTATTCTAATCATGAGTACCACTCTGCACCTCTGGGCAATAGCTTGCTTAATCTCTACAACGGCCCCAACAACGCTGAGGATGCTTGACTTCACCTTGGGGGTGCCCAGGAGTGGGCTCCTCACAGGGAAAGGCCAGGAAGGGTTCCTCGGTGGTATTCGTACAAGCGCTGAGATGCCTATGGGTAGTCGTGTGCTATACAAATGCGTAATCATTAATGTCCTTTGTAGGGGGGCCCCCTCAGGTTTCGTTACGCCACTGGCTTGGTGAACCAGATTCCTAACTACCCGTCAGTGGAACTAAGAGGGAAAATGGTTACTCATTTTGGGGGAGATAACTGGTTATATTTCACAGGTTAGATGCGTTACCTCTCTTCTCTCAGAGTACTGAGAGACTTTGCTAATGGAGACGTAACACCACAACCACTTTGGTTCAATCTTAACTAGCTCCATTTTAACCCAGATGCTGAAGCAACCAGAGAGCAAAATGTAATTTGGCAAGTTTCACTATCTCTGCACTACTCCGAGAGACCAGTCTCTTTTCGCGAACAACTAATCGATTGACTCCACCCTATGGGCTTTAGAGCCCTAACCGGATGTAGTGTATTTGACCATACATCGGATCCAATACGTAGAGCCATGCTTGTTTAGGCAATATCCTTCCTCCATCTTATAAACCAATTCTATGAATTTAAAATCTATATATTGGCTAGAAAGCAGCCACTTTTCATAGAAGGCAATCCTAGCCATCAGCAGATACAACTTAATGAGGTCGAGATCAGTAGGAAAAAGAATTGTGGTTTCTAAGGAAAAACTAATTGACCAAGGTGGAAGAACAGCTTTCGGAATGGATGTCCACGATCCAGGGGACTTCCCCAATTTTTTGAACGCCATTTCTCAAGCCAAAAACCCTAAAGCCACCTAACAATGTCAAAAGAAATGACAAATTAAGCAAAAATTTTACAAAAAAAAAAAGAAATGACAAATTAAGCAATCAACTGTATAACTATACCCAAAAACACAAAAGTAGTAATACCTTCGTAACTTGTGGTCCAAATTCTTAGCTCATTCAGATTCTACCAAGAAAAAAGAAACCTATAGATGGTCTAGGCTGCTGGATAAAGCAACACATGATGTGGTACAAACAAAAAGGAAGATGATCAAACAGCGGAAACTAAATAAGAAACTTTAATGGGAGGCCAAAAGAACTGAAAGCGAGAGGCTTTGGCCTTCCTTCACAAATTATGTTCTTCTAGTAGCAACTCAAGTGAAGTCTGGTGATGAATGAACAAACTGTTGGTTCCAAACAATCCTCCTCCCTCAAACCATTTAAACTCTTTTGTGTGAAAAAAAAAATTTAACCACCATGTACACAAGAAAAACTATCATGAAACTTGTAAACTGACCATTCCAAGCGAATATCGAGGATCAACAATTTACAAAAAGTGTACCTGTTAATCTGGAGAAAAAATCCTCAAATTGGGCACAAAAGGAGAGCCTACAAAGGATAATTGCCAAATGTCGGAATGGCATTGCACCTGGTTCA
The DNA here is from genome assembly GCF_964261635.1 of Lissotriton helveticus. Taxonomy (NCBI): domain Eukaryota; kingdom Metazoa; phylum Chordata; class Amphibia; order Caudata; family Salamandridae; genus Lissotriton; species Lissotriton helveticus. The sequence continues at coordinate 1,779,658,933 of NC_136065.1, forward strand.
AAGGGGATCCCAGCAACTCTTTTCAAGACGAAGCTCACCTTTGGTTAGATCTGCTAACTAATGCCTTTAAAAATTGTTACCTCTGATGCTCAGGGCCACTATCCTGGGAGACATCCTACATCCAGCCCACCTATAAGAAAGGGAAAAAGAGGAACCCATTAAACGACAGACTTATAGCTCCCCTGGACGTTGAGGGCAAATATTTTGTCTTTTTAATCCTGGAAGATGTACGAGAATGGGCAGAAAAATCCATCTTAATATCTTGGTTTCAAACTGGCTTTGGGAAAAGTAGTGGAACCACTGATAACATCATGGTCCTCGCCCGGCTGGTCCATAAATCAATAATAACGCAAGTTATTATCATTTTATTTTCCCTGCGTTTCACTGCAACAAAGAGGTGGGGCGGCGCTCCTTCACCTTAGCATTGGAACCTCCACGGGGCACATCTACAGGCATGCCCACCCAAATCAAATGGTCAGCCACTGCATGTCTCGCAATTCGCCGACGACACCGTCTTACTTGACCACTCCACTACAAGCCTCCAATACTCACTAGGTAACTTAGAATGTTACTGAAGACTCAATAGAAATAAATCAAGATAACAATAAATCAATCACCTTTTCAAGCAGACGACATAAGCCAAACAAAACATGGAACATATGGACACAAACTCCTATAGATACGTGGGGCGGAATTTTTTGATTTGGGCCATCACAAAGAACATATGGGAACATTGGCTATTAAAGCAGCAGGAATTAATTTTGCGCTAGAAAAGCAGCACACCCTCTGGCAGGCTCTTCTTTCATACCTCTCATAAGAGAGCTTAATGGTATGTATCTCCCTTCGTTAACATGTGGGCTTGAAGCACTCCCCAGAAAATCAAGTAGATGTCTCACCCAGGCACAGTGAAAATGCATACGTCTATCTTCAGGGTGCCAAACAGTGTGAGGGAAGCTCGACTCCGCCTAAAATTAGCCCTTCGAGAACAATCGCTGGCACATAATGCCTCCCTACTAAAAATAGAGTTCAAATTGAACAAAGCTGAAAAGGGCCCATTCCAACACCACCTGGGCCAGGAACTTGCTCGGTCCGCACTTACCCCTTGGTCGATGTTATGTGTTAGCAGTCTAGTAGCTGGGTGGGAGGAGCTAGGTGGTCAGGGATAGGAAGGGGCGGAGCAGGGACAGGATGAGGGCAGTTAGAGTAGGGACAGGGAAGAATCTGGATGTACAGAATAAAGCTCCAGTAGAACCTCACTAGCCGCTATATGTATCAACAAACCATTTTGCATTTCCTAAATAGCGAATTTTAAGGAATCGCTATTTAGGAAATGCAAAACGGTATGTATGTAGAAAATCGCTTTCCAATAGCGATTCCTTAGCATTCCTAATTTGAGATTAGCAAATTGTTAATCGCAAATTACCCCTTCATTTCCATGGGCCAGGAGGCCCATAGGAATGAAAGTGCAATTTGCAATTAGCAATTTGCTGATCGCAAATTAGGGATTTTTCCAAGGGTGCAGGGGTGTCTCAAGAACACCCTGCTGCACCCCTGAAAAAGACATTTGGGGGCATATGGCGCACATACATGCCCTAAGGGCATGTATCGGCGTCATATGGCACCTTTGGTTTTTTTCAAAAAAGCTTTTTGATAAGAATTCGCAAATTACCACCAACTAGAAGTTGGTGGTAATTTGCTAATCCTTAATGGCATTTTTTGCATATTATTTGTTTGATACATTGCATTTAAGGAATCGCAAAATTTGCAATTCCTTAAGTGCAATCGCAAAATAAGGATTAGCAAATTTTGCTATTCCTTATTTTGCATCAAACTTGTTTGATACATACCATTTGTCTATTTAGCATTCGCAAAGGCCGAAATTCGCAGAATTTCGGCCTTTGCGAATGCTAAATAGCTTGATACATATAGCGGTTAGTGTCTGTGATTATTAGTAGCACGATGCTACATCTGGCGACGAGGGTGGGATGGGCATGAATGCAGCCCACAGGACCCCACAAGAGTGCCCTGTCCTGTGCAGCGCCGAAAAGGAGAAAACGCTGCTGTGCAGAGCTGCCGCCTGAAGAGACAGGCCAGCAGCAGGTGACCTTATCCCTCCCAGTGGTGGCGAGGGAGCGAAGAAGGAACCTCAGCAACGAGCGCTGAAACGCTCGAAAGAGAAGTCATTCGCGCCGAAAACGGAGTCCCGCCAGATGCGTGCAATTTCGCACCCGTGAAAGAACAGGAGTCGGGAGCCCACTCCGACCCTGTCCAGCACCCCAGAACGAGGTAAAGACTCCCCGACGTGGAGGACGCTGCCCCTGTGAGCCTGGCGTCAAGAGTTGCCAAGCGCGCTGGAAGCGGAGCCCGGGTGCCGCGGAGGTCGGAAAACCTCACGCCCGATGCGTGAGCTTCGGCACGCGAGCGGAGAAGAAGAGCGGGAGCATGAAAAGTAAGGCGGGAGCCCACCCCAACCTCACCTGGCAGTAGCAGAGGCCAAAGAAGAGCGATTCCTGACGCGTGCTGCCCGTGGAGCTGCCGGCCGGTGAGTCCTGAGTGACCTGGGGGTGTATGAACCGGAGAGAAAGCCTCGTGTGTGCCTGCAGTGACGGCGGCCATCTTGAAGTCAGGCGTTTTCCGGGACACAACCCCTGACTGTGGCAGGGCGGCCATCTTTAAGTCAGGCACCCAGCAAAAGAAACAAGCACATGACTGAGGCAAACAAACAAGCATTGGCGCATGGAAAGAAACAAGCACTGTCAAACACAAATAAACAAGCATTGGCGAACAGTAAGAAACAAGCACTGATAAATGCAAGTAAACAAGCATTGGCGCGTGGAAACAAACAAGCCTTGGCGAGAAGAAACAAACAAACATTGACAAAAGCAAATAAACCAGCATTGGCAAATACGAAGAAAAAAAACAAGCACTGGTAAGAAGGAACAAACAAGCATTGACAAGTTTCCAGCACAAAGTTGTGCGGTCCCACGATGTCGCAATCACTGCGACGAGATGAAGTCAAGCCCCTCTTTGCAGGAGGATCGCATTTGAGGGCCCCAGAACCGGTCACCCTAACGACTGGTGGAAGCATGGGCCCCAAGTGGCAGGAATGGCTCGAAGACTTCGAGGACTACCTCGAAGGGTCCAAAGTGACCGTTGACAAGGACAAGCTGATAGCTCTCCGGAATCTAGCTGGGCGTGAAATCAGTAAACTGATCAAGGATCTCCCTGCTGCAGATACCGGAACGTATGACAAAGTACGCGACGCACTAAACAAGAGATTCCTCCACAAAAAGAATGTGGACTACGAGCGCCATGCCTTTCATCAGGCACGTCAAGGAAAAGCCGAGGCAATGAGCACATTCATCACTCGACTGCGGCGACTATCGAGGCACTGCGACTTCGACAATTTTTCAACCGACGCCGCCATCAAGTCTCAGATCATAGAGGGATGCCACTCAGAATCCCTCAGGAGACGACTGCTGAGAAAGCCGCAAGAACTAGACGACATTGAGGAACTGACTCGCGTCTACGATCAGGCTGAGGAGCATGCTGCCACCATTGAATCTGGGCGCAAAGTGAGCACTGAGCAAGCACATCGAGTTCAAGACCGGGCTGGCGGGCGCAGACGTTCGAAAGACAATCAGTGGACATCGCAACCGTCGTCTCGCTCGAGGCGCTCAGATCACAGGAGGCGGGAAACCAGCCGAAGAGAGAAGAGACCAGAGAGGGCAAGGAGGTGCTACAGGTGCGGATATGACTATCCTCACGTGGACGTCTGCCCTGCCATGGGCCAGCGGTGCAGAAAGTGTGGTCGGACAAACCATTTCGAGGCGATGTGTGGCGAGTACAACAAAGAAAGGCGAAGTGGAACTGGGAGGTCGTCCCGATCGGACACCAGAAAGCATCACATTAGAGCCGTCCATGACACAGACTCCGGGTCCTCCAGCTCGCCTCATTCCAGCAGGGAGTCACACAGATCGCGATGGGAGCGCAGATCTCTGTCCCGGAGCTCCAGATCTTCATCTCGAGGCTCCGAATACACGAAGCACCATGCATACATGATTGCAGACCCAGATCAATTGAAGAAGTACCCTCGGTTGCACATCAAAGTAGGGAATCACGACACCAAATTCGTGATGGACAGCGGAGCTTCGCTGAACTACATCCCCGTCACCGAGTACGAGAGGATGCGCCCCAAGCCATCGCTTGCTCATGCACCTGTACGAGTCTACACCTGGATGGCAAAGAAACCCCTGCAATGTCTTGGCAAATTCCCGACTACCCTTGCACATGACAATGTCACTATTGATGCAGTCATTCATGTCATCAAAGGACCCGAAGCTGACTGTTTGCTCAGCCTGCCGACAGCGGAGCGTCTCCGTCTTGTGGAGATCCTCTTCAAAGTCTGTGATGACCAGGACATCGTCAACCGTTTTCCTTGCCTTTTCATTGGGCTAGGGAAGCTGAAGAACCGTCAGATCCACCTACATGTCAACAAGCAGATCAGGCCTGTTGCTCAGCACCCCCGGCGTGTTCCTTTCCACCTTCAAAAGGCTGTTGAAGAAGAGATCAATGACCTCCTGTCTTCCGACATCATTGAACGCACGGACGGTCCGACCCCATGGGTTTCGCCGGTAGTCGTTGTACCAAAAAAAGGCACCACCAGCAAAGTGAGACTGTGCGTCGACATGCGCATACCCAACACTGCAATAGAACGTGAACGCCATCCAGGGCCACTTCTATGTGACATGATCTCGGCGTTGAACGGCGCCAAGGTATTCTCTAAATTGGACCTAAACAAGGGTTACCACCAGCTGGAACTGGACGCCCAGTCACGCCCCATCACAACTTTTGCTACACACCTGGGACTTTTTCGATATAAAAGACTAAGCTTTGGTGTGTCTTCAGCTGCTGAAATTTTCCAAGAGGCTATTAGACAGATCATCCAAAACATCCCCAATACGCTCAACTACAGTGATGACATCCTTGTCTATGGCTCCGACACTCGTGAGCACGACATTGCACTCAACCGCGTCTGTCATGCCCTGCTTGATGCGAACTTGACTCTGAACAAGGACAAGTGCGAATTTCACCAATCTATGCTAAAGTTCTTCGGTCATATCTTCTCAGGAGCAGGAATGAAACCTGACCCGGAAAAAGTGGCATCCTTGAATAACGCCAAGTGTCCTCAGGACGTCAGCGATCTAAGATCTTTCCTGGGAATGGCCAGCTACTGCGCCCGGTATATCTGGGACTACGCGACCATCAGCCACCCGCTCCGCACCTTGACCAAGCAAGGGCAGCCCTGTGAATGGACTCCTCAGTGTGAGCAAGCATTCACAGAGATCAATAGGGCCGTGGAGTCGGCCGATAACCTTTCCTACTTCAACCCCAGACGCATGACTGAAGTCACCGTTGATGCCAGCCCCGTAGGGTTGGGGGCCATCTTAGCACAATATGACAATGACTCTGACCAGAGACGTATTGTTGCTTATGCTAGCCGCAGCCTGTCCGATCCCGAGAAGGCGTACTCACAGCCTGAGAAGGAGAGCCTTGCAGTGGTCTGGGCATGTGAACATTTTCATGTCTTCCTATACGGCAAGCACTTTACCCTGATCACGGATCACCAGGCGCTAGTCACCATCTACGGCAACCCCCGTTCCAAAATGCCCCCCAGAATTGAGAGGTGGGGCCTGAGGCTTCAGGAGTATACCTTCACGATTGTCCACAAGCCGGGAAAGTCTGAAAACCCAGCAGACTACATGTCTCGACATCCGCCTGCGTCATCCAACTCTCATCCGTCGATTGCAGAGGAATACATCCATTTCGTAGCTGACCAGGCGCTACCCCCTGCCATTCCAATGGATGTAATCCGTGATGCCAACGTGCAGGACACCATCCTGCAAAAGTTTCTCAGCAAGATTCGAGCCAACAGGTGGAGACATGACCCTCAGGATGAAGACAGTGAGCTGGATACCAAACATGAGCTACAAGCATTCCGGCATGTCCATGAGGAACTGTCGGTGACCTCAGACGGAATCATACTGCGGGGACAGCGAATCGTGATCCCCAGGAATCTACAGCAAGGTGTCATTGATCTTGCTCATGAAGGTCACCGGGGAGTTGTGTCCACAAAGCGAGCGCTCAGAGAACGTGTGTGGTTTCCTCTACTAGACCAAATGGTGGAATCCACCCTGAAAGACTGTCACCCGTGCCAACTGACAAGCAAAGGTGATCCCCCGGCCCCATTGCAAATGACCCCCTTACCGGCGGGAGTATGGCAAGAAATTGCTGTGGACTTCTACGGACCATTGTCTTCTGGCAAGTATGTGATAGTCATAGTTGATGAGTACTCTCGCTTCCCATTCGCACAGTTCGTACACTCCACCGGTGCCTCCAGTACTCTTAAGGTGCTGGATGAATTATTTGCCACCTGGGGCGTCCCTAGAGAGGTGAAGACAGACAATGGTCCCCCCTTCAATGGACATGAGTTTGAAGCATACGCTCGACACCTGGACTTCCATCATAGGAAAGTCACACCCCTTTGGCCACAAGCAAATGGCACCGTTGAACGCTTCATGGCCACAATCAAGAAAACATTTCAGCAGGCCTGTGCCGAAAAGAAGGACCTACAGATCGCTCTCAACGAGGTCCTCAGAGCCTACAGGACGACTCCCCACTCGACCACTGGCAAGTGTCCTGCCACGCTGATGTTAGGTCGCCCCATGAGAAACCGAATTCCAACCTGGGAGGGAGCACTGCGAGCTATATCACCCACCCACAACCATCTAGAGATGGCAGACATGGACAAGAGAAACAAGGAAAAGATGAAGTCGTATGCCGACGCCAAGCGAAGAGCAAGGTCACCTTCTGTGCACAAAGGAGACTATGTACTAGTGAAACAAGACCAACAGAAGAAAACAGACTGTCGCTTTCGCGATGAACCACTACTGGTCACTCGACAGAAAGGCACCATGCTGACGGCGGAGTCTGACCACCGGCGAGTTACGAGAAACGTGTCTCACTTTAAGAAGTTCTCCCGGGACTCGACCGGATCATTGCTTGACCCCACTGCGTCACCAGATCCTGGAACCCCTGATCGAGACGATCTAGAGGCGCTGAGTCAATTGGCAGTACCCCAGACTGAAGAGGACACCGTTGAAATGAACGTAAGTCCGCGCCGCAATGTTCAGCGACCAAAGAGACTCATTGAAGAGATATGATCGAACATGTTATCTGTTTTGTTAAGAAAGGGGGAGATGTTATGTGTTAGCAGTCTAGTAGCTGGGTGGGAGGAACTAGGTGGTCAGGGACAGGAGGGGGCGGAGCAGGGACAGGATGAGGGCAGTTAGAGTAGGGACAGGGAAGAATCTGGATGTACAGAATAAAGCTCCAGTATAACCTCACTTAGTGTCTGTGATTATTAGTAGCACGATGCTTCAGTCTCTTTCCACTCAGTCAACATTGAGCGGTCTACGGAAGGTTCTGCCATGGAACCTCAACATATCTTATAAGAGTTTCAAATAACTACTCAAAAGGACCATAAAGTCAAACTCCAGAGTCGTTGATGTGGAGTCATTGCAGGCAAAGCAACAGAATTCCTTTACAGTCACTACCTACGAAAAATTGAAATTAAAAAAAGAGTAATCTCAGTCTGGCAATGTTGTTCCTACTTCAACGAGTCACTTGCGTATGTTCTCCGAATATGTCCAGTTTTTATTCGTGAGAGAAAGAAACTACGCAGGCCACGTTTCCGTGAACTAAACATAAGATCTTCATAGATGATGCATTGCACTGTTCCAAGGGACGTACAGCAGGTTAACAGTCAGATTTGGCTGATGCCAATGTTGAGTTATTTTAAGAGAGTCTTTTATTTACTACAGTGATATATATTTAAAAAGTGTATTTATAATTATAGTTTCTTTTCACCTGGTCGAGTATTTAATTTGGAATGATTATAATTAACTACCAAATAAAGATTATAAGTATTTACCATTTTAGGTTTAAGAGACAGGTAACTTAAGAAAGTGAGCAATGTAGCCATCAGTAGACCATCATGTCACGCTCAGAAAAAGTAAGCACCACCCTTACAAGACCCTTACAAGGCAGCCATAGAAGACAACCCTGAGGGAGCATGGCATCTAACCTCCTGCGGACACCACCTGTGGAGGGCACCATATCCCTTATGGGACTCAGATATTGGTGCCATTAATGCCACCGTCATTCAGTCATGCACCATAGTGTTCACGGATTGGTTCATTGGTTGTCCTCTGGTCTATAATCTAACATGCACGATGCACTTCTGGGTGGCCTATTGCCCACACTTTCATCCGGCTCAGCTGATGCTGGTGAACATGTGCCAGCTCTGAGAAACAAGAGTGGACGGGATGGCTCCCTCATTTACTTGCTTACCGATGGCGGTTCCGCGGCCCCCTCATGGAATTGGTGACGGTGGACTATCCCACAGCTATGACCCACCATCGGATTTCGAAACACTCAAAAGCTTCATGTGAGACTCACACCTATCCTGCACCGAAGGGGCCTGTTTTACACATCAGTGGCAAGAAGGTTGATGGGCTGTCACTCAGAGAAAAATATGCATATCAAGTCTGGGGAGCCAGGGGAAGCAGCTGGTACCCCTGGTATGCCCTTTGGCATGCCTGGCACAGTCTTCGCAACACATGGTCTCTGCTCATGAAGTCAAAAGCAGTCCAAGAAATTAAACAGCGCTCCGCGAGCCGTGTTTTCTTTCAGTTGTTTCTGCCTCTTGACTGTCCCCATCCGCTCTGTAGCACATAAATGGCTGCTGGAAGGCTTTGGTTTTATCAACGCAGCGACGTCATTTCTGCTACCCCTTCCTGGCATTTTGATGAATAGAAGTCCATGTAGAAAGCGTCGATGTGGGATTACTTCCCTCTGTAGCCGTGGGGACCAACTTAAAATTACCTTCATATTTCACTATACTAATTCAACACTAATCCTCTATGGGTCCCGGAGTAGGGTGCTACTCGCCGAAAAAGCGCTTTGACGCCTCGTCTGGGGTAGTAAACACTATATAAATGCAATTACAATACAATACACTACATTCTTCTTTGACTCGGCCACTATTTTAAGGCTTTCGGGTGGAGCCGCTGTCAGTGAATGGACCATTACATAATGATTTGGGTCTGGAAAACACTGGCATTGGCTGGGAGGCCGAGAGCGACCTTTGCTCCCGAGGAAGACCGTCATGCCGAGCAGGTGCTGCTCCCTCCTGCAGCCCGGTGCCCTGGGTCCGAGCTGGCAGAGGCATCGGTTCTGGGCTCCAGCTCCCTCACCCTCCGCACCAGCTGCCCGCCAGATGGTGAAGGTAATAATTTATGACTGATCAGAAGGTTCGTCGTCCCCTGGCATGAGGAACGCTGATTTTATTCCTGTATTGGGGGCTGTAGCTGAAACCCATTTGAGCCGGCTATGTGGAACGTGAATGCTCTTTTCATCGAAAATGTTGCTTTTTACTGTTTTAGTGCCTCGTCAATATATGACGCAGGCGGGAAAGATTTGACATTTGGCACCATTAGCTGTTCTGGCGCCTGAAATCCTGGAACGCGTAGTGCAAGCAAAGCCAGTTGAAACCCGTCCATAGCCTGACTTATCAATTAACAAACTTTCTGTAATCACTCTCCCTCCTCGACCACAGTCTGCAAAAGTGGCGTGAGGCTAGGGTGAGGCCTGGTGTCGGCTATAACTATGAAGGTTAGGGTGAGGCCTGTTGTCGACCCTGTTGGCGCTTCATCAGATGCTGAACCCTCTCATGAATGCGCCGGGAAACCCTTTGTGGGTAGCTGTTTGCGCTCTAAAAATGCAATAATAATAATAATAATAATAATAATAATAATAACCCGCCGCGTAATCGCGATGGAACGCCGGACCAAAGAGGGCTCATGCATGGGAATCTGGGAGGTGCTCTGGGGTAGCTGCAGGGAAGGCAGGCCTGACGCCGTCAGTCACTCTGACTGACATGGCGGCCATGCTGAGACAAGCCCTGGCAGACCCTTGGTGGCTGGTATTCAACATTGCTATTGGAGGACCCAATCTAGCGCTGATCAACACCCATTCTCGATGTGGGTGCAGCACTCGGATCTCTTCCCTTTTTGGAAGTTTTCAGGTCATTGTTATGTGCAGCTTTAACTGTCTATCCACTGACCTATCGTTTACAAAACATAACACATACGCAGGCCCAGACTCTGAAAACTGTCACGGATAGCAGTGCAGCCCCACAAGAGGCTGCGTTGCGTGACAGGAAGAGAGCAGGAGTGCACCATATTCACAGAGATACGCACTCTCCTCCCCTCTCCCTAGTGCTGATTTCAGATGCCGAGCGCCTCGCACACACCATAGCGCCATAGTGCTAGGGTGCGTCACCATAGGTTTTGTACAGGAAGGGTGCCTTTCCTGTACAAAATGCTAAGCCTAGACACACTTCAAACCTTTTTCTACTTTGCATGAGTGCTGCACAGTGCAGTGCGCATGTAAAGTCGGAAAATAAAGGAGAAATGTTTAAGAGAAATGTAAACATTTCTCCTTTTAATGTCTGCTTTTCAGCAGCGTTATTTTTGGTGCTAAACCCTGTCTATTAATGTTAGTAGATCGGGTATAGCCTAAAAAAAGCATGGGTGGTTGCATGAGAATGCCCATGTACCACCCATGTACCACCCATGTAACGCCCCTTCATACAAAGAAGCGGTTTGTGCTGCTTTGCGTTACTTTTCTATACAAACCAAAGCTAATACCAATTAGACTTTTACAAAAGTAAAACTAACCCGATGCTAAACCTTTGAGAATCTGGGCCTCAGAGTATGGTTTTGCTCAGGTCCTTGCTCTTGATTGGATGGGTTGTCTGCTCATCTCCTGACTAAATTGGATAAGTTGCATCCTTCCATTGCTGACTTGAGGGGACTTTTTCTTTCTTGTACATACCGCGCTTTTTGTCACCCCCCCCTTCTTCTGCCCGCCCTGTAGCCTTTTAAAATTATTTATTTCGTTTACGCATGACGAGCAGCTGAAAAGTGCTCCAAGGCCACTTGCTCCATTTTTTTTTTTTGCGCTGGCTCGCAATTTCTTTTCCTTTCATTTTTTTACTTTTAATTTACTGTTCTATCATGGCTGTCTATGGGTAAATTAAAATGGCTGTCATGTATCAAATGGCTAAAAATGCATGTGTGCATGCACATGCATCACAATGAATACTTACGCATTGGCAGCCATCTTTGAATCAGTTTTCCTTAATAGAAAACCAATTGCAAGATTGAGGACCTTGCATCTGCTTGTAAGCACATGTATCTTGATGCATGTTTTTGTATGCAAAAGCCAATAGCTCTGTCTTACTTTTTTACAGATACAAGGTGGGGCTTTCGTTGTGGCAAATTTACAAGACTTCTGCTATGACTGACATAATACGTCAGACTTTTGTCGCGGATCACACGCACCATGGACCTTCTGATGTCTCTAAGCGTGTGTTCTGCCATGATAGCTTTGTATGGTCTGCCATTTGCAGAGACAGAAACACAAAGCGGGACCTGCGATGTGAATTACATATGCCACTTGTGTTATGCTCATGGTCGCCATGTGCCCCTTTCTCTTCAATGACAGGGGGCACGGTGGAAATGCAGAATGAGCAGAGGTCCCACCTGTCCTTTGGATGACGGTGTAGTGGCAGACCTCCATTTTGGAAAATGCAACTCTTTCTGGGAGTCATTTAGAGGGAAACTGCAACAAAGGCAGATACGCCTTCATGGCCACAGCTATGGCCCACCCACTGCACTTAAAGGCGTGTTCAGAAATAGCTGACATTTCAGTCTTGCTAATGGGAGCTGCCATACCGGCGTAGCAGACCTTTACAAACATAGGTTGTTGCCAAAGACAGACCGCGTAAAAGGAGTATGTTTAATATAAAACATAACTAATGTCTCCTCCTGCTGGGAATTTTCTCCCACTGTGTATGGCTTGTTTTACATGGTAGACCAAGACATGAAAAATGGCAGATGATATGTTGTTGGAGGGTCCGCGTGACAATGGCGCTCATGGTGCCGTTGGATTTTTGCTTGCGCATCTCAGCTGAAAACCACCATTCCTTGCACTCTAAATGCCAGGTGGGAGGAAGGGGCCGGACAGGACAGCCACAGATTTTTGTAACCTCAAAGAGGCCGATGTATATTTTTCTTTAGAGTTCCTTTAAGTGTCCAATAATGAGTTATCTCCAGGGTCCGCCCCTTCTGTGAGCATTAGGCACGCTCCAATACATTCTATTAAAGTTATTGAACTGCAGGGACCAGTGATGGGAGACAGCGCTGCCATCGTCCAGTCCTGTAATTATCTGAAGGGCGTTCAGCCAGTGGACTGATTTTTCTGGTAGAAGCAATTTGAAAGTTGTGAATTTTGATTTTTTTTTATTTGAAAATCTTTAATTAAAAAGGTAAAAAAATTGTCTTTGTGAAAAGCTACAGCATATTAATGAGTGGGTTTTCCCGCTTCCATCTTGTTTTATGCCCAACTTGTTTGATCATCTTCTTTTTTATATCTCTCTCTATATAAAAGCACAAGAGGGCGCCACCTACGAGACCTAATCCTACACATTAAAACACAAAACCGACAGCTTGACCCTTGTGCAGAGTCTTCAAACCATCAAATATTTCCGGGTGCCTGGACACAGAGCCTGAAGACCTCACCAGGTCACACCCAAGCTTCATGTTATAATGAAATTTAAGTAATCTGCCCCACCAGACTCTCCCCTGCATGCAAATGTAGCTACTTAGGGATTGGGCAAGGATTCCTTGTGCAGTCTAAAAAGCATGTCTGATAACCATCTTTAATGGTTTTTATCAACATCCTTTTAAAAGTAACCGCTCGAGGAATCCCAGCTTTGTGCCCGATGACAGCCTGTAACATCTACATGTTCTGAAGAGGCTGGAGAGGGTCTGGCTCTTTTCATTATACCACAAAGAGCTGAAGGGCCTTTGCAGAGGCATACTTCATGCTGTTCTTTCAACAGGAAGTTTTATAGTCAAAACACAGAATGAAAACCGGGCTAGGGACAGGGCGTAATATGATCTAGTGGTATTGGTGGGGCCCATCTGCACTAATTTTTTGGGGTCCCGGACTTATTTCTCCGTCATCACACTTTGGTGCAAAACAAGAGAGAGAAAAGGATAAGAAAAAAGGGAAAGAGGGGGTCGAGAAAGAAAAACAGTGACCAAGCGCAAAAGCATGGATAAAAAAACTGCAAGAGTGAGATAATGGGTCAGGGTGTGTTTGGTGGTGCTAAGTTTCAATAGGTAAGTAAAGTTTTCTATATATATAACTAAATATAAGTGTACCTTGATGATATATATATCTTCAAGGTAGGTAGGTAGATGTGGAGTTAAGAATAGTAAATCTACACTTACCTCTTTGCACTTACCTTCTCACTTAACTCCACATACATGTACCTTGACGATATATATCTTCAAGGTACATAGAAGACGAACAGTAAATCTACACTTACCTATTTGTACTTAACTTCTCAATATTTTGGTCCTCGATATTTTTGACACAATATTCTGTCCACAGGATATTTTTCGTTCCAATATTCTGTCAGTGATCCAAAAAGGAAAGACAACTGTTGCAGGCATTTTACAAGATACCTGTAGACACAACATTGCAAAATGCCATCTGCTTATCTTATGAACTTTACAGGTACCGCCTCAAACTTCCTCTCCTTTCCCACTTTCATGCCTTTTTTCCAGATTCATATCTCTAATTTCCCCACTGCAGTCTATGCTTGAGGCTATTTTATCTCTTAAACTGAACTCGTCATATCGGCAACATTTAACTTTCTGCTGCATCACCTCCATTGCACCCCCATACTTTTCCTTCTAGATTCTCTAACCGCAGCACCTCAGGCAGAAACCTCAGAGTACACTTGGAGTACTCCAAGAGAATGCAAACATGCATTGCAAACACAACAACCAAATGTCAACTACTGATCATCTGAAAAATCGTCTCGCACATCTCCCTCCATACAGCCAAAAGACTGATACCCTGGCTTGTTCTCAGCTGCTGTAACAGCCTTCTGGTTGACCTCCACCTCTTCTTTTGCACCCTCAGGCAAGGTCCGAAGCTTTGCTGCTCTATTCCATCTCCCAGACACATTCCTACCTCTCACTACTGTCACCAATCTAGTTAGCACTTGCAAGCCACTGATCTTAGCGTTCAAGATAATGAAGGACGCCTCCACAAAATACCGCTCTGTTATCCAAAGATGATACCTCCCAACTCATGACCTGCTCTCAGGCAATAACAATCCACTGTCAGGCCCAAACCACCAAGTGCGGCTCAGATGGCACTGTCTACTGGGACTGTCTACATGCTGGTATACTTTTTATGTCAATGTTTGCCTCATTCAATGCGGCTCTCAAAAAACACCTTATTCTACAAAAATGTGTTAATCATCACTGCATCCCTTCCCTGCGGTTAATATTCCACTTTAAATATGCATATATTTATTATTAAATAAATTGTTTATACTGTCATGTCAAAATTGAAAAATTACCAACAATCAAACCCAACACTCTTTTATCTATGAGTGTCCATCCTTACTTCCGCCCACTTACTTACACCTCAACTGTTTCAATGTACTGCATTTCTTGTTGAAATGCACTTGAAATCATAATAATAAAAAAGTGAACTACCACAAAAGCAAATCTAGGTACAGCATACGTATTTTGGCATAAAAACATCAAACTAAAGTGCTGGGGAAACCTAGGGACGTTTCTACAAAGAGCAAAGAATGTGATGAAAAAGCTTGAACCGGTTTCTTGGGTGTAGAATTTTCATTTCTTTTAACTGCCTTTTTCTTTACAGAAAGAGACCAGCCTCAGGCAAATCAGTGTAAGTGCACCCCTATATAAACAGTGCACCCCACACTGCCCCTTATCTACAAGTAAATGCATTTTGTCCTAATTGGGCACCTCAGTGGGGCGGCACAAGTCTCTCTGCACAGCCAGCGAAGGGCGGCATCATTACCTACCAACTTTACTTAGTGACACTCAACAGAGATTTTTTTTTTTATAGCTAACAAGAATTGGTAAATCCTAAATCTGAGGCTAGTGTGCTAACACATACAAACATAGGCATGCACAAACTTACATAGACTATTTGTTCCATGCCTTATCAACTTGCATCTTTTTGTGACTCCTATGTCTGTGCCCTAAATTATGCTAATGCATCTTGTGGCATCGGCCCAGAGGAAGAAGAAGAAGATTCAATGGAAGGGCTATCTCCTGGCAATCTCACTTAGGTTCCATGTCCCGGTACTTCTTGCCCTGTTGGCTTTTGATTGGAGGACTTCAGTAATCAACAAAGGAGCATCCAAGGGATGAGGACCCTTTTATTGAGGGAGGAGGCCACCCCTTTAACACTTTCGGTGCTCATGACGAGCTCAGCTCGTCATGAGGCACAGTGGCTCTGTGCCGCGGAACACCCACGCGGGGATAATTCCCCTCCTGTGTGGGGCGAACCATTGAGTGGGCGGAGTCGTGATGAGCTCAGTTCGTCATGAGCACAGCGCCACCATTCTGCATGACGAGCCAAGCTTGTCACAAGCACCGCGGTGCCGCGCGCGGCCCCCCTCCCCCCGCACCAAGGGGCAATTAGCCCCACGGCGAAGGGGTTAAGAAATTAAATAAATACAGCAGCACTGCATTTTAACTCTCTATAGATGTTGACTCATTTCACTACTGTAGGTAGTGAGATGATGGAAATAGACGTGCTGATATAAGACAAAGGGCATGTAGGCTGGGAATATCAGATCACAAATATCTACAAGGCAGAATATTGTTACAACAATATGGAGGGGCAGAATTTCAAAAGGTACATTTATATATATATATATATATATATATATATATATATATATATATATATATATATATATATATATATATATATATATTTGCCACCAAAGTAAACCCGTTACAGAGGGCACGCTTTGCACAACAGGTGCGAGTATCAGGGATGGGTGTTCCCTGTAATAAATTCACCACCAAATTGAATTATACTTGCACTCCACCAGGATGATTTACTAAAGCAGGTTTATTTTAACCAACGCGTTTCAATCTTGCGATCTTGCTCACGGTTACAAACATTTGTCCCTTGTTCATTTTTACAATTTATACCAGCTGATCATGCTTGCACTATTAGGATGCATTATGGTACTGGTAGTTACATAGGCACATTTCCTTTACCAGTCTGCTCATATTCGCATTATTAAGGTGCATTATGGTGCTGGTAGCTACATTATACAATTATTTCATTTGTTTCACATTTACGGCAAAAAATATATATACATATATATGGTTTCTATGTATCATTTAGTGCAAGGGAAACTGGTTAGGATCACTATATGTAAAAGTACAAATAGTTATATGAAAACATTGCGTCTGTTCAACATGTAATTCTGTGCTCTCTCAGTGAGGAACATACAATTCACACTTGTCACATTTAGTATAATAGCAAGTTATAATGAGATAAGTACTCATATATTAAAAAAAAATTTATGCTGTCACGTTTGTACGTGTAGCGCAATGTTGATGTTATTTAGGGACTAGTGCCCTAGTATCTAATGATTTATACTTTTTCATATTTGACCTCTCTAAGTCTTGTTTTTAACCAGAATGTCTTTTCAAGCTCATCAAAGGTGCACATAAAGTTCCTCATCGCCATTTAATCCTCCCGGTATTTTCGTTTTGAATCGAATGATCAATCTTGACTCTAGTCTACGAAGGGTCATCAGTCTATTTCCACCTCTTTCTTTTATAGGTACAGTTGCTAAGCCGCAATATGTAATATCCTTCCATGTCTTTTTCTCATTTGCATGTGTTAACATGTGCTTGGCCATAGCATACTTCAAATCCTTGTTTTCGATTGCTCGAATATGTTCTAATATTCTCTTGTGTAGGGGGCAAATAGTGCTACCAATGTACCTCTTTCCACAAAAACATTGGAGTAAGTACACTACATGTGTCGTTTTACAAGTAATGGTGTTTTCTACTTTGAAGAATTTTCCTTTCGCATCCTTTATTTTGGATAAGTTTCGTCCAACCTGGCATGCTTTGCATTGCATGCATTTGGTAAAGCCCTGTCGTCTTTCATCAAGCCATTTGTTGCTCTTTTTCTTTTCTTCAAAGTGGCTATTGACCAATTTATCTTGTAATGACGGTGCTTTTCGATAGGTCATTTTTGGAAATTGGCCAATTTCATTTCCTATGTCTGGGTCTTTTTTCAAGACATGCCAATATTTTTGTAGTACTTTCCGTATTTTCTGGCTTTCCTTCGAGTAGGTCAAGATCATTCTAATTGGCTCTTTTTCAGTTGTTATTTGTTGTTTTGGTATCAATGTTTCAATCCGATTCTTCTTTCTTGCTCTTTGTTCACATCGGTCTATATCACCTTTGTTGTATCCTCTGTTGCTGAATCTATTTGCTGTTTCCTTGAATTTTTTGTTCATTTCTACTTGATTGGAGCAGTTCCTTTTCATCCTGATAAATTCCCCATATGGAATGTTCTTTTTCAGAGCCACAGGATGGAAACTTAGTCCATGTAGCATGCTATTCGTTGCTGTGGTTTTTCTGTGGACAGTAGTCTCAAGTTGACCATTAAGAACATAAACCTTTGTGTCCAAAAATACCACTTCACTTGAGCTTATACTGTGCGTGAATTTCAATCCTATTTCATTGTCATTTAGGATTAGCATGTATTTCAGAAATTCATCATTCGGTCCATTCCATATTAGGAATAGATCGTCGATAAATCGCAGCCAGAGAACAACTCTGGCTGTGAATTGGTCGTTTCCTTCTCTCCAAGCTATCAGTTTTTCCCACCAACCCATCACTAGGTTGGCGTAGCTTGGAGAGAAGGAAACTCCCATCGCTGTTCCACATGTTTGGATGTAGTATGCCTTGTTGAAAAGAAAGACATTATTAGTAAGGCACATCCGCACCATTTCCATCAGCATGTCACAATGTTTCAGTTGATCTAAAGTTTTTTGTTTCAAAAAATACTTTATTGCAGTCAGCCCCAGTTCGTGATCAATGGAGGTATAAAGAGATACAACGTCTATGGTTACCAACCGGTAACCATCCATCCATTCAATGTTCATCAATTGTCTTAGGAAGTCTCCCGTGTCTTTTATGTATGACGGTAAGATGGGCACCATGGGCGCTAAAAAGTGATCAACATAAATAGCGACGTTTTCATACAGAGAACCACAACTGGAGATAATTGGTCTTCCAGGGGGTTTGTTTAATGTCTTATGGACTTTCGGGAGAAAGTACAAGGTGGGCATGATCGGGGTTTGGTTATTGAGGAACTGCATCTCATTCTCATTCAATAGACCAGCATCCTGCCAGCGTTTTAGTCGGATTTCTAAGTCTATTGCCATCTCATTTATTGGATTCTTTTTCAGCCTTTTGTAATTTTTAGCATCCGTTAGTTGGCGCATTGCCTCTTCCAGGTAATCAGATCTATTTTGGATTACTACGTTTCCGCCTTTGTCGGCGGGTTTAATTTCAAGATTTTCATTTGCCATTAACGAATCCAATGCTTTCCGTTCTTCCATTGTTAGGTTTTATTTTTTATTTTTATTGATAACGTTATTCAGTTGATCAAGTTCCTCATTTACCAGCTCATAGAAAGTGTCAATTTTATTTCCAGGGTATAAGGTCGGACAGAATTTTGATTGTCTCTTGAAGGTTGTACCTAAATGTTTACTAGTTTTTTGCCCCATTTCATCTAGGATTTGTGTATTTGAGATGTCTTCCTCAATTCTATCATGGGCTAGTTCATGGGCGGTTCTTAAGGCCGGTGCATCTTCAATTCTCCATATTGCTTTATCCTCAGTTGAGATGTTTTCAGTTGTGGGATTCACATTTTGTGTCTCTCGCTTTTTGAAGTGCTTTGCGAGTTTAATCTTTCTTATATATTTATAAAGGTCTATTTTGGTTTCCACCGGATCCCAATGTTTTTCGGGACAGAATGTCAAGCCTTTATTTAATAGAGATTCCTCCGCTCTCGTCAATATGTGTTTGGAAAGATTAATGATCAAGTATGGTCCCTTCTCTTTTCGATTGTTTACATATTCACTGTTCTCTTTCTCAAGTTGTATCCCTGATTTTTTCCTTTGACTTCGTCTGGTTTTGCGCTTTTTGATCCTGGAACTTGGGGTCCATTTCCTCTTCCCCGACCTCTCATAAAGCCCCTTCCTCTGCTCTTGCCTCTTCCTTTTGGTAGTTGTTGGTCGTAATGTACCAGTTCCATTTCCTCTAAAAAAGATGGTTTTTGACCTTGTGGTATCATTGCTTCATTATTCCTGCTATTTGAGGTTTCTTGTTTGCCTTTAGTTGTAGTTTGAGATTAGTGAAGCGTTTTGCAAACGTGAGGATTGTTACTGAGGCGTAATCGTGTTTGTCTCTTCTATATTTTCTTTCTTTTCTATCCTCCACCTCCTTCTCATGTTTATCTAAATTAGATTCCAGTGTTTTCCGGAGTTTTTTTGTTTCATCCTCTTTATTAAATTCCAGAATTTTTTCTTCAATGCCCTCTACCTTTTTCTTTATCTCATCAATGTCTATTTTGGCATGTTTGACGATTATTCTCATCATATTGTAAGAGCACTGCATGTTATTATCTCCCCAATCCAGCAGCATTTCAGGGGTAGTATCTCCCAAATCACCCAGATACGTTTGCAAAACGCTTCACTAATCTCAAACTACAACTAAAGGCAAACAAGAAACCTCAAATAGCAGGAATGGATGTAACCCCAAGTGAATCAGATACTGATTTTAGTGATAATGAAGCAATGATACCACAAGGTCAAAAACCATCTTTTTTAGAGGAAATGGAACTGGTACATTACGACCAACAACTACCAAAAGGAAGAGGCAAGAGCAGAGGAAGGGGCTTTATGAGAGGTCGGGGAAGAGGAAATGGACCCCAAGTTCCAGGATCAAAAAGCGCAAAACCAGACGAAGTCAAAGGAAAAAATCAGGGATACAACTTGAGAAAGAGAACAGTGAATATGTAAACAATCGAAAAGAGAAGGGACCATACTTGATCATTAATCTTTCCAAACACATATTGACGAGAGCGGAGGAATCTCTATTAAATAAAGGCTTGACATTCTGTCCCGAAAAACATTGGGATCCGGTGGAAACCAAAATAGACCTTTATAAATATATAAGAAAGATTAAACTCGCAAAGCACTTCAAAAAGCGAGAGACACAAAATGTGAATCCCACAACTGAAAACATCTCAACTGAGGATAAAGCAATATGGAGAATTGAAGATGCACCGGCCTTAAGAACCGCCCATGAACTAGCCCATGATAGAATTGAGGAAGACATCTCAAATACACAAATCCTAGATGAAATGGGGCAAAAAACTAGTAAACATTTAGGTACAACCTTCAAGAGACAATCAAAATTCTGTCCGACCTTATACCCTGGAAATAAAATTGACACTTTCTATGAGCTGGTAAATGAGGAACTTGATCAACTGAATAACGTTATCAATAAAAATAAAAAAGAAAACCTAACAATGGAAGAACGGAAAGCATTGGATTCGTTAATGGCAAATGAAAATCTTGAAATTAAACCCGCCGACAAAGGCGGAAACGTAGTAATCCAAAATAGATCTGATTACCTGGAAGAGGCAATGCGCCAACTAACGGATGCTAAAAATTACAAAAGGCTGAAAAAGAATCCAATAAATGAGATGGCAATAGACTTAGAAATCCGACTAAAACGCTGGCAGGATGCTGGTCTATTGAATGAGAATGAGATGCAGTTCCTCAATAACCAAACCCCGATCATGCCCACCTTGTACTTTCTCCCGAAAGTCCATAAGACATTAAACAAACCCCCTGGAAGACCAATTATCTCCAGTTGTGGTTCTCTGTATGAAAACGTCGCTATTTATGTTGATCACTTTTTAGCGCCCATGGTGCCCATCTTACCGTCATACATAAAAGACACGGGAGACTTCCTAAGACAATTGATGAACATTGGATGGATGGTTACCGGTTGGTAACCATAGACGTTGTATCTCTTTATACCTCCATTCATCACGAACTGGGGCTGACTGCAATAAAGTATTTTTTGAAACAAAAACCTTTAGATCAACTGAAACATTGTGACATGCTGATGGAAATGGTGCGGATGTGCCTTACTAATAATGTCTTTCTTTTCAACAAGGCATACTACATCCAAACATGTGGAACAGCGATGGGAGTTTCCTTCTCTCCAAGCTACGCCAACCTAGTGATGGGTTGGTGGGAAAAACTGATAGCTTGGAGAGAAGGAAACGACCAATTCACAGCCAGAGTTGTTCTCTGGCTGCGATTAATCGACGATCTATTCCTAATATGGAATGGACCGAATGATGAATTTCTGAAATACATGCTAATCCTAAATGACAATGAAATAGGATTGAAATTCATGCACAGTATAAGCTCAAGTGAAGTGGTATTTTTGGACACAAAGGTTTATGTTCTTAATGGTCAACTTGAGACTACTGTCCACAGAAAAACCACAGCAACGAATAGCATGCTACATGGACTAAGTTTCCATCCTGTGGCTCTGAAAAAGAACATTCCATATGGGGAATTTATCAGGATGAAAAGGAACTGCTCCAATCAAGTAGAAATGAACAAAAAATTCAAGGAAACAGCAAATAGATTCAGCAACAGAGGATACAACAAAGGTGATATAGACCGATGTGAACAAAGAGCAAGAAAGAAGAATCGGATTGAAACATTGATACCAAAACAACAAATAACAACTGAAAAAGAGCCAATTAGAATGATCTTGACCTACTCGAAGGAAAGCCAGAAAATACGGAAAGTACTACAAAAATATTGGCATGTCTTGAAAAAAGACCCAGACATAGGAAATGAAATTGGCCAATTTCCAAAAATGACCTATCGAAAAGCACCGTCATTACAAGATAAATTGGTCAATAGCCACTTTGAAGAAAAGAAAAAGAGCAACAAATGGCTTGATGAAAGACGACAGGGCTTTACCAAATGCATGCAATGCAAAGCATGCCAGGTTGGACGAAACTTATCCAAAATAAAGGATGCGAAAGGAAAATTCTTCAAAGTAGAAAACACCATTACTTGTAAAACGACACATGTAGTGTACTTACTCCAATGTTTTTGTGGAAAGAGGTACATTGGTAGCACTATTTGCCCCCTACACAAGAGAATATTAGAACATATTCGAGCAATCGAAAACAAGGATTTGAAGTATGCTATGGCCAAGCACATGTTAACACATGCAAATGAGAAAAAGACATGGAAGGATATTACATATTGCGGCTTAGCAACTGTACCTATAAAATAAAGAGGTGGAAATAGACTGATGACCCTACGTAGACTAGAGTCAAGATTGATCATTCGATTCAAAACGAAAATACCGGGAGGATTAAATGGCGATGAGGAACTTTATGTGCACCTTTGATGAGCTTGAAAAGACATTCTGGTTAAAAAGAAGACTTAGAGAGGTCAAATATGAAAAAGTATAAATCATTGGATACTAGGGCACTAGTCCCTAAATAACATCAACATTGCGCTACACGTACAAACGTGACAGCATAATTTTTTTTTGAATATATGAGTACTTATCTCATTATAACTTGCTATTATACTAAATGTGACAAGTGTGAATTGTATGTTCCTCACTGAGAGAGCACAGAATTACATGTTGAACAGACGCAATGTTTTCATATAACTATTTGTACTTTTACATATAGTGATCCTAACCAGTTTCCCTTGCACTAAATGATACATAGAAACCATATATATGTATATATATTTTTTGCCGTAAATGTGAAACAAATGAAATAATTGTATAATGTAACTACCAGCACCATAATGCACCTTAATAATGCGAATATGAGCAGACTGGTAAAGGAAATGTGCTTATGTAACTACCAGTACCATAATGCATCCTAATAGTGCAAGCATGATCAGCTGGTATAAATTGTAAAAATGAACAAGGGACAAATGTTTGTAACCGTGAGCAAGATCGCAAGATTGAAACGCGTTGGTTAAAATAAACCTGCTTTAGTAAATCATCCTGGTGGAGTGCAAGTATAATTCAATTTGGTGGTGAATATATATATATATATATATATATATATATATATATATATATATATATATTCCACAACTCCCTTTTCCAAGAGAATAAGTCCGCACTCACAAAAAGTTTCTTCCCCAATCCTTTATTTCATTGGCTATACTCCAGCATATCAAAGTACAACCAACGCGTTTCGCAACCAACAGTTGTCCAAAAACGCAGCAGCACTCTCCAGGAAATACCACTGGAAAAACAGCAACCACGGACTCGTAAATGCATGAATAGCAGTATTTAATTCTGCAAATAAATCGGCAAACTTACTCGACGCGTTTCGAGGCCTAGGGCCAGATGTAGGTAGCCCAATATCGGTCGGTAACGGCCGAAATTACTGAATTTCGGCCCTTACCGACCGGTATTAGGCATCTGAGATGTAGGGGCCATATTTAAGGATTTGGTAATTTACTGAATCGGTAATTTAAGGAATCGGTAAATTACCAAATTCTTAAAATACCGATTCAGTAAATTACCGAATCCTTAATGTAGGGAGCACTCAAGTGAGTGTATTTGTCATTTAAGGATTCGTTATTTACCATCAACTACAAGTTGGTGGTAAATACCGAATACCTATAAAAAAGCAATTATTTGCTTTTTTTAAAGTATCATGTGGCAGACATACATGCCCTTAGGGCATGTATGTGTGCCACATGTGCACCCATGCACTATTCAGGGGTGCAACAGGGTGTCAATGTGACACCCTGCCACCCTTGTAAATGGTCCCCTTATTACCGATTCGGTAAATACCGAATCGGTATTTACCGAATCGGTAATTCCCATTCATTCCTATGGGCCTCCAGGCCCATAGGAATGATCGGTTCGAATTTTTATGAGATTTTTCACTCTTATATAACTACTACAAAGGTTCACTCCACAAGGATAATATTTCCGATCGACTACTCGGGCCAAATACACTCTTCTCTTAACTGCTGGCTTTGATAGTATCAACGCCGTGAGGGGCCTCGTATTACGAATGCTTTACCTCACCGCTGCTTACCTGACTGTGGGCCCATTACTCTCCATTGGATGTATATTCATGCTGCGTATTTCCAGAACATCTGGTAGTTTGACTACTATATTACTGCTTCAGAATACCCTTTGAGAAGCTTAGAAGCGCCTTCACATAATATTTACATTTTCAACTTCGCCTTGAAAAAGTCGTCCCAAGACGAAACACATGTCGGCTGTTCTTGTTCTGTCTCTAAGTGTCAACATTGAAGAAGACTTAAGAATAAAATATTTCTGTTGCATATACCATTGGACTTACTTTATATTGAAAAAGTGCTAGAATTTCACTGAAAAAACTATAGGTCAAATGAACATTATAGTTAGGTGAAAATGTCAGTTAAAACATAATCTTTTAAACAAATGAAACCACTGAAATTCACCATAGGTATCTCGAGTATCTGTAACTCGTTCGCCCATGCACAGTATTATCAATGATGTAAATTCAGATGTCATTAGGGAT
The DNA here is from genome assembly GCF_964261635.1 of Lissotriton helveticus. Lineage (NCBI taxonomy): Eukaryota > Metazoa > Chordata > Amphibia > Caudata > Salamandridae > Lissotriton > Lissotriton helveticus. The sequence continues at coordinate 1,779,683,608 of NC_136065.1, forward strand.
GTTACCAATGCAGTGATTGAGCATGTCATGAGTGATGAAATACGTGAGGCGTACAAGCAGGCTTGGCAAGGACAAGCAGTACAGCCTACAGGCTTGACACTGGAACACCCCCACCATACTCTATTATAGGAGAAAGAGGCTTCCACGTAATTTTTCAGTTGGAAATGAGTGTGCATATTAGTGACATATTTGTTGTCTGTGCTCAGCTTCAACAGAGTAAAAAACTGCACTTTGATGAACTTTAAAAAGCACTTATCTAGCTCTTGTAATTGGAATGCAGGCAATTTGGCGCTCTCTGGTTATGGCGCTGAATGAGCCTTGCAGAGAGCTCTTTGAATGTTTGACATTTCGCATGATAAAAGGTGCCTGTCTCTTTAATGACCCTGTGAATACTTCCAGCTCTGCTGCAGCTGCTCCTAATTGATTTTCGTTTCACTTACATTCATAACCATTTGCTGAGCTAATTTGGACATTCCCAGCTGAGAATTTCACCCCCTCCAGAGCATATTTGTGATTTTTGTTTTTATGTTTTTGGTTGCATCTCAAAGAGAAATGCTTTAGAAGTTACATCTCACTGAGTAGTTTAGACGTTTCATGATTGGTAGAAGAAACAAGCATTGGCAAAGCCAATAGGCCTGATTTTAATGTTCCACTGTGTGCAAGAATCATTTGTGCATGACTGTGTTTACAGGCATTAACAAAAGAAAAAGTGACATATAAAGGCATTGCCAATTATTGCGTTCCTGTGGTTATGGCACATTACCCCTCTTGCCTCTTCCTCCTCAGTGCCTAATTTTTAAAAGAAGAAGAGCCAGGGCCCTCCCCAGGAGGCCACTGAAGCTTGCACCACCAATTGCCACTGTCAGCCCTGAAAATCACAGTACCAACACAACTGCTAACCTTCACACTCCTACAAGATTGACAATTCAGACTTTTCCACACCTCCAAAAGGTTTGAGGGTGGCTTGGCCAGCTGGCATTAGTCCTCTTAAATTTGTATTTAATGAACAAACACTGTTATGTGTTCATCTTTAATTTAGACAAACAGCGCCATCATGTGGTAGGCTGTCATAAGTACCGGTGTTGACAATTAAGTGTCGATGCTGAACACTGGAACCCACCGGCTCAAATTAAGCACTGCTCCCACTTCTTTCTGGCTAACTGCGGACAGACAAGGGTTGCTTGCAAGCATCGATTAACCTGTCCCTCTCATATTCCGCTTACTTTCTTGCTGCCATGGTGAAGTCTCCAATGGAAATTCTCGATAGTATTTTAACCACCGCCAAGTTCCCTGTAAGGAACACCCTGTTTTCCACAGCAATCAAGGGTCGAAGCTCAAATGTTATACGTAGATATTCAGAGGATTATCCACACCTACTCAGACTTACACCTACAGCAAAGAAAGACGCAAAACCCTCTCAAGCAGTCATCTGCCAGTCACAAGCCCTGAGTGCTTTCTTTCTAGTTCACCTGCCCAGGACCATTCGGCTGAACTGGTGGCGCAGATATGACCTCCTTAGACAGCGCCAGTGAAAGGGTGAATGGCCACATCTGATTTTTGACTGGGGAAGATGACACAGAAACATCTTCAGATTGAAGAGACGAAAAATGACAGGGAAAACAGCCACGCGTATTTGATGCACCAACGGAAGCTCTGCAAAAGTCTGACAGCCCATGCATGTAAGCGACGTAGCTGGCTCCAGAATGTGGCCCACAGTGATGGGCAGGGATGATAGGACCAGAGGACAATGAAACCCCAAAAGTCCCTCGTACCGATGCCGCCATTCTGCCCAAAGTATGTTTTTGACAAAGAAGGCTCATTAATTCTTCAACAACTGAAGTAGGTGCCTGCTGTATGTCAGAACACCAACCGCAAAACTATCCTGGAGCAGCAGTGTTCATGTCCAAATTTCAACATAAAAAATAATGACTTTACATGCTTATGAGATAAAGTACCAAAATCTCGACTAGAGAAACATTATGGTCCAAAATATTGATATTATATTAGTAAATGTCTATATTAATTTGTAAATACCATTATTTAAATGTCTGTATCCAAAAGGTGTTGTGATTGGGAGACTGGACCCTAGTTCGTCACTGGGACATTAAACCACTGCAGACCTAACACGGGGGGCATATTATCAAGGGGGTTTATCTCCACTTTTTTGGTTTTAAAAGCCAAGAAAGCGGAGATAAAATTATCTCCCTATTACCTAGCTGTCGCTAACACAAGTTAGCGACAGCTAGTAGGAGATAGCGACCATCTTGGGCCCCGCTTTGCATGTCAGTGATATTTATCACTAATGACATGCAAAGTGGGCGTGCCAAGATGTTAGCGACTGGAAACAGTCGCTAACATCACTATCTCCTATTACCAACTTTTGGAGATATTCGCGCTAAGCGCGAATATCTCCAAAAGCTAACACCTGCCCTGAGCAGTTCTTAGCCATATTATCCAATGGGAGGTGGATAACATGGCTAAGAGCATCAGCTCGGTAATGCATGAATATCGCTGAATTTTCAGCGATATTCATGCATTGCGGCCGTTTTTTATCGCATTTGCGATAAACCTTGGTAATACCAAGGTTTATCTGCGATAAAAATCGCCGCAGCTCAGCGGTAAAATTTTGTCTCTAACCAAGCAATAGCGATAATTATCGCTATTGCTTGGTAATGTGCCTTAGGGCTGCATGAGTTAATTTTTATAGCAAAGAATTCTGGCGTGACTTTCAATGTGACATGAGCGTGCTCTCGCTGTGCATTGGTGAGGACGCTGTGACGCAGCCCGCCATCTTACCTTCCTTCCGGTAGTAGAGGATCTCCAGTTTCCGCTCCTCGGAGCCCAGCAGCGCCTCGGTCAGCTGGGCGATAGAGTTGTTGGTCGTCTCGGGCCCCGCCAGGAAGTCGCAGGTGCAGGGCTGTTGCATGACCTCCACCCGTGAGTAGCCGAACATGTCGCAGAAGCCATCGTTGCAGTAGATAATGGCGCAGTTCTCCATCTGGGCATTGGCAATAAGGAATTTGCGGCCTGCAGTGACAGAAAATGAAGAGAAACTTAGTAGGGACAACGAACACAAAGTCCTGAAGATAAATTAGTGTGCCTCATGTATTTCTCTTCGTGGAAAGTCATGAACATTTTAGGGGAGTAAAGACCACAGGCACACTTTTCTTTGAACAAAAGGACACCTTTAATCAGGAGGAAGCAGAGATCACATCGTATAACCTTTGGCAAAGCCATAGATTTTAATATTGCCAAAACAGCAATTCTACAAATAGTAAGGTCCCTAGAATTTAAACTTTTCCCTCTCTTACCACTCACATATCCTCATTTCATCAATGTCTAACGTCAACTAAACTTCCTGTAGAAGATCTCCTGGCTCTTTGCACTTGCTTGCCTAGTGTGCCAGCTTCGGTATCAGGCCTGACTTTAGCCAGTTTTCTTTTTCTCCCACCCATGGTGGCGAAATGACGTCATAGTGTTGATATGTTGATGCTCCCATAAACCATTATGTAATAAAATCATAACCTGCATGAGCATGTGGTAATGGTAATGATGGGAAGATGACATCATGGTGTGCATGAGGTGTGTATTGATGATAAATCAAAATATCAAAACATCGTGGCATGCATAAGGTGTGTACTATTGATAAAGCAACATTTAAGGACATTAATATGAAGTGCGTCCTCATTGTAGGAACATCTCTGGACACGTAGTGGGTGGCAGAAGAAGATTTAATCTTCAAGAAGACAGCATAAACAAACACCTTCATAGAAACCATTGTTCTATTCCAACCGTCGCTACCGATTGGCCCAAAAGGAATCTTATCCCAATATTCCTATTAGACATTCCAATTAACTAGAACACTACACACCTTCCCCCTTTAAAACAAACCACAAAAAATACATTACAAAAAACTGAAGCATAATAAGTAACTATATACAAAATGATAGTGAACATATAATACATAGAAGATAAATTCACAATTAACTAAATTAAAACTGAGCAAAATCTTTCAATTTCTTGGGCAAATGCTTAACACATGAACATTTTCTCACTTCCACCACATATTCTTCATCCATAGGTTGACTATCACTTCGTTCCTCTTGATTACCCAAACAGATGGTTGGAGCAGAGCCCTGCTCAGCAACTGTCCAGTTACCACTAACATCAGATTCACCGATACCCGGAACATTTAAACGATCAAGCGTGTCCCATAAACCAGCACTCCATTCATAATCCTCATTGGGCTTCAAGACTTCAGTGCATCCATCACTAGTACTGGCATGTGCCTTCTTTTCTTTTTGACATTTACACACAGAAATATGTCTAAAATTCCATATTTTCCCACCTTCTACTTTCACAGCCTTTCTAAAAACCTCAACCACTCTAACAGGATCAGACCATTTAGACCACTTCTTGTTTAACAATTCACCCATTTTAACACGGACTATGTACCCTACTCTCAATTTCGACTACTTAAGCTGATTCTTAGAACCATCACCCCTCATCTTCTCCTGATACCCCTCAACACGCTCCCTGACTTTAGTAAAATTCATATTATCACAATGGGGGTAACCTGCAGAGTAATTTCATCTACGGTCTTTCTCCACGATCTCTAAACTCACACAAGAAAAACTGGACGATCTACTTAAAGTCTAAAAATGTGTGTGTGTGTGTGTGTGTGTGTGTGTGTAGGGAGGTATATATGGGCAATGGACAATTCGTCTTACAAGACGAATTGTCCATTGCCCATATAAACCTCCCTACACACACACACATTTTTAGACTTTAAGTAGATCATCCGGTTTTCCTTGTGTGAGTTTAGTAAAATCCATAACAGTGTCATACACATTTTTCTTTCAATCACCAGGGTGTAGGGTTAGATCCTGGTTTCCTACTTCGCAACATCTCAAACAGGGACAACCCTGTAACAGAATTGGGTGACGTACAATATGTCAACAAAGTCACCCTTAAAGCTTTCCTCCACAACATAACACTCTTAATAGACTGCTGAATAGACTACTTAATGACCCTTAGCTTGAGGATGATAATTAGACATCTTTTAAGGAACAATTCTAGTTCCTTGCTTACAAATTGTGGACCATTGTCGGAAATATGTCAGGTAATACTTCATGACAAAAAATATCATCCAAAAACTCAACTACCTGTGCAGAAGTAATCTTTTCCACTATTTTCAGCTCTGGTCACTTTGAAAAGTAATCCACAAGCACAAAAGCATACACATCCTTGCCATGATGTGTTCCAAACGGTCCCAAAATGTCAATTCCTAATTTCCTCCATGGGCCCAGAGTATATTCAATAGGAGTAACATCAACGAATAACGATTCACAACGATTGGCAGGAGGGGATAAATGCGCAGATTAGTGTGCAGTTTCTCTTGATATTATAAACCAGCTAATGCTCAAAGGTAAGAATACAACCAACTCCAGCAGTTGTAAAACAGATAGGTATCGTATCTCTGCCACCTAACCGCCTGAGTGCTGGGTGGCCCGCCTATTTTGGATACTCGCGAGTTTGCCTTAATGTTGATTGTGCATTATCTTTTACTAAAATATATATTATTGTCTGACCTTTTTACTTATGAAACCCCCAACCCGGTATTTATATTTAATCTATGTTTCTCTTTGCAGTTTGTCATGGTCTTAATATATATATATATATATCACAGATATTGAGGACTGCTTGCTCCTTTTTGATCTTTAAACATCACCACTCTGACTTGACGATATCGGAATATTGAAGTGCTGTGTAGCCTTTGTTTCTCATGTTCTAGCAGGTGCAGAAATTGGCAGCACTGTTGGCTTGGTATAAATATTTTGAGACAATATAACACATGTCTGCTTTTTTGGAGTATAATATACGTATTGTACTGGCCAAGTAATAATTTTGCCTTTTTTTTTAGGAATTCGAATTAGTCTAGGCGTATGGCTCATGGACAATTAATTGTATTGCTCTGTTACGTCCATGTAATACACGTATCTTTGGTAAGTTTCCTTGTTGTTTCTTATGCATTGACATGGTCTTAAGGTGTTAGTGCCTTGGAGCTCAATTAAGGCTCCTTCTTGTTCCACATCTTTTACAGTTCTTCTACACTTTGGGCATTTGTACTTTTTCTCTTTCCTTTTTTCTTTTACCTTTTTTAGAGCATTATATAGGTACTTTAGAGTGCATGCACCTGCCTTTTTGCAAGTATATTTTTTATTCACTTGGTGAATGGACCTTTTTCTCTATTTTTCTTTTATCTTTTTTGTGAGTTCTTGCTTGAACATCACTGAACAGCCATATGAGTTTTGATGCTGAATCAATGGTCTGTTGAAGATATTGTTAAAGGCTATTTATTATCTGTTTTAGCCCTGATGAAGTCTGTTGGCATATAAGCCTGACGAAACACGTGTTGGCAAGATCTTTTGGCTTTCCATTGGCTGAGAATCTTTCTATTTCTGGACTGTGGCAAGAATTTCTATGTTGGTTACCCTGTGGCTGGAAAGGATTGAGAATTGATTCAATTTGAAGAAAACATGAAATTGCAACAATAAAAGAGAAGAAAAGAAATCTTACTCCTTCAAAGAGAGTGTTGTTATTGATATGTATATATATTTTTGCCAGTGTTGCTCGGGTTTTGAAATTGTATCAACGAATAACGGTTTGACAGACATCATTCTTCGCACAAGAAGCACATTCCCTAACCAATTTGTCAACCATGCCTTCAATACCAGGCCACCAGTAGAATTCTCTTATCCTTCTTTTAGTAGTGGACTTTCCCATATGACCTCCATGAGCCGCAGCACAAATCACCTCCCTAAGTTTCTGTGGTGGAACAATTTTGTCTCAACTTCCTTTCTTCCGGGCCAACCTTTCTGCAAAAACTTCTGAACTTCACTCAAAATACAATCTTCTTGCATAGCTTCTTTCCGTTTCTCTTCAGAAATTATTTCAGTGGAATGTTCCTCCACCCAGCCTCTATTTACATCATCCGTGGTATAAGCCACAACACATTTCTCCATATCCTTGATCTCAGTAACATCCAATAAAGGTAAACATGACATTCAATCTGGGTGAACATTAGTACGACCCTGAACATATTCAACCACACATTGGTATTCCTGTACTTTAGTGACCAGTCTTGCTATGGGAACTGTTAATTTTCTCCCCCCCCACCAGCTGCTAGCATATTAATTAAAGGCTTATGATCATGTCTTAACTGAAATTTGGTTCCCCATAAAAACTGACGAAAGTGTTGAGCCGCCCATGTACAAGCTAGTAATTCCTTCTCAATAGTGTAGTAAATGCACTCAGAGCCATGCAGTTTTCTTGAAGCATATGACACCACCTATTCACCAGTATCATCCTTCTGCATGAGCACAGCGCCCAATCCCACACTACTGGCATCTACAGATACAATACATTTATTTCCTGCCAACCACATATGATTTTAAGAATGGTGCACAAACTATCTTCTGTCTCGGGACATCAAATGCTAGCTGTTGATCTTTCCCCTAGTCAAATGTAGCACTTTTTACAATAACTGTTGTAATTGATAAACTTTCACAGAATAATCCAGTACAAATTTACCATAGAATTCAGTCAAACGTAAGAACGACAACAATTGTTCTTTAGTCACCGGCGCAGGTGCCTTAGATATGCTCTGCATATGATTGAGTGTGAGCCTGATGCCTTCACTAGAACTTTCATGTCCTAAATACTCAACTTTGTTGTGTCTGAAGTTACATTTCGAAAATTTCAAAGCCAACCCTTTATCTTGCACTCTATTCAATACATCTTTCAAGTTCTTGCCATGTTCATCAAACTTCTCCCAAAAATTTAAATATAATCTTGGAAGGTAATTGCTCCCTTACTACCTTCCAAAACTGCCTTTATTAACCACTGAATAACTGAGGCAGCGCTTGCCAGAACAAACGCATTAGCAAGAATTGGAGCATGCCTTCTGGTGTCACAAAAGCTGTTAAACGTTTAGACTCCTTGTGCAATTCTACATTGTGGTATGCACTAGCTAAATCAATAGTGGAGAAAACAGAGGCACCAGAAAACGTAGATATTGATACATGTATATTGGGAAGAGTATGTTTGTCAATCCAGATCTCCTTATTTAAGCTACATTAATCCTCACAAATGCGGGGATCCCCTGTACCTTTAAGGGACAACACAATGGGAGACACTCAAGGTGAAGATTCTATGGGCTTAATTATTCTCTTCTTAACTAAATCATCTAACATGACTTTAAGTTTGTCCCGATTTGCCAAAGGTACATTTCTTACCCTATGCCTTATAGGTCGAGCGGGAGAACAGCCATGACAACGCGGGGATTACCCCGCACTACCATTACAACGCGGGGATTACAACGAAAGTCGTTACAACGACTTTCGCTGGAGGGCGCTGTTGGATAGGGAATAGTTTAATTTTCTATCCAACACCTTCCCTACTGTCAACATGGGCTGGAGTTGGACTAGAAAATTAAACTATTCCAATATCCAGCGCCCTCCAGTGAAAGTCGTTGTAACAACATTCGTTGTAATCCCCGCGTTGTAATGGCATGCGGGGTAAAAGCCTGCGTTGTAATGACATACAACCGTATCACCTCATCTTTAACTATAATTTTATGTTTAACATGTACACATTTCCCCAGAGTTTCATCAAAACGTTTTCGAAACATTTCCTTAATCCCACTCACAAACTCTTCACTGTTGACTGTGACAACATAAAAAGGAGGGGTAGCATTGAGATCTAATTTTATACTTATTTCTTGTTGATGAGGCCATCCTAAAATAGACACACCCTTAGTTGCCACGTGTACCTTACCTCTAGTTCTTCTTCCCTTAAAATTCAAATCTGCCCACATATACACATCCAAGTCAATTTTGTGACTCGAGTACCCACCAGGTTGAATATCAGGTGGAAATAAGTTCTTCTCACCCTAGAGTTCGTTAAACAAACTCTTGCCAATAGTACTGTACCAAGCACATGAGTCAACCATCATAGATACTGATTTGCCATCAATTACCACTCTACATCTGGGAAAACCTATTCAATTGACATCACCAACACACAATAGTTGACTTTAGCAGGTGCTTCATCTTCATCATATGTGATATGATTGGCCCTTTGAAATGATTTGCACACTTTACCAAAATGACCTATTTTTTTCATTTGACACAGACTCTGTCCCACGCAGGACACCCTTTGAAGCTTCCTACGTGGTTTAAACTGCCACACCTGTAACAAGTTAAAGTGTTTTTCTTCCCATAAAATCTGTTAATACAACTTTTCACATCAACGTCTTTCTTGACAGGAATAAAGTGATTCTTCTTCAGACCTGTTCGAGTCCTTATTACTGAAACTTCAGGTCCAATATCTTGAACTTTGACACTTTGACTTCTGCTTTCGCTTACAAATTTCTCAGATTGTTCAATACCCTTTGCTATGTTGACTACCGCACTTAAAGAAGATTCAGTACCCAACCACAATCTTTTTTTAATCTTTTTTGCTCTTAGTCTTCATCATTATTTAGTCTCTTAGCACTTGTTCCTAAGTGATAGTTTCAAAAGCACAAGACCCTGCCAAGGTACGTAGTGCAGATAGATAGTCTTCTATAGAATCCACAGCCTGTCTCCCCTTTAGCTAAACAAGGTAGCTCCATCGGGCATCAGTCTCGACTGACAAGGGAAAGTTCACATAAGAAAGTCCAGTGGATAAACAGGGTGGGAACTATGAGCAAGGATGGGTGAGGGCAGGGGTCAATAGCTGGAAAGAAGAGAAGAGTGGAGCGGTAGGGGGTAGGGTGAAGGGGAGGAGGGAGATAAGGTCTGGAGAGACGCAGGAGAGTTTGCCCAAGGACCTGGGTAGGTGATGGCCAAGAAGGGAATCCATATCCCATCTCCCCTTTAGCTCGCGAGGTAGCTCCACCGGGCATCAGTCAAAATGGCTGGGTCTCAGCTGTTGATGGAGAGTTCACAGAGTCAATGACAGAGGCGACCATTTTGAGGTCAGGCAGGGATGATGAGTTTTTGATGTACGAATTCAGAGGATCCCCACAATTTTCTATAATCTAGATGAAAGGGGGTGCAAACTAAGCAGAGGATCAGCATGATGATCAGAGCCAGGGTCCGCATGTCTTTAGGGAGAGAGCGTGATGTCAAGTGATAAGCACCAGAGAGAGAAACAGCCACCCTTAGCAGGATAGGCGGGACAACTTTAGAGTCTCACTCGCATTATTTATATCGCTAAACAAGGTAGTCTCAGAGGGACAGGGCAGTAGTTGTAGTATCAAAGCACATTTTGCTGCCTTTACGCCAAAAAATAGGGCAGGGGGTCTCCCTTGGATGTAGCTTTGACCACTGCCGACGATCTAGTGCGGGTTCCATTTTGGCATCCGGTGCAGTAACAAAGTAGGCACTCGCTGAAACTGCCTTGCCCATAAGGACTAAAGGAGGACATGGTCAAGAGCCCCAGACTTCCCTGGCTAATCATCTAGCCTCCCAGGGCTCCCGGTGAAGTTACAGATGACCCTGCTCACCGTCTTTGAACTCGCGGTGAGTGTTGGAAATGGCGGGCGGGACTCACAGGGGATCAGTATTGTCTCCATTCCGCGCTTTGAGCGTCCCCAAGCTATCGGCAGGCTTCTAACTGAGCCTCCGCCGCGAATCTCTTAGGAGGTCTGCCACTCAGTTGAGAGCGAAGGTATTGCACCTCAGTTGTTCTGCTTAGCTTGGGACCAGCGAGCCCAGGATCGGTCAAACTGCTGTCGGAACAGATATCTCCACGATGGAAGTACGGAGAAGGGCGGAATTCAGCTCCAGGAGATCCGCCTGTATTCCGGTTGAGGAATCGTTGGTTTAGGTGGCAGAATAAGGCAGCGGAGCGCTGTTCGGGAGGATGACGGTAGGGTTCCCTCCGGAGCTCCAGCTCCGAGCTGCCATCTTCCGAGGCCACGCCCCATACATCATTCGTATAGATATGTATATCTTATGTAATCATCATACGGAGGCTGTTCATGAATATAGTCATTTTTATCACAATGTCCAATATTCTATTTCAAAATAGGACATTAAGTCCAAAACAGCTCCGGATAATTTTGACATTTGCCACTTGTCTGAAAATGGCCTGCTTGACCACCTATATAACCTCTTATTATAGATTACGGGGGGACCTCACAGCACTACTTCTCCAACGGGGGGACTTCATATCCCATCCTGCATTGTACCAGGAAAAATGGCCGCATCTCCTGCCATCAAGCGCCTTCAAAAGCGGTGCTCTGCTCTCGCAGCGCGGAGAACGTGCAGCAGCACTTCACCAACAAGGGGACTCCATAGCCCACCCTGCATTGTACCAAGAGTAGGAGCCACATCTACCACCGTCAAGTGCTTTCAAAAGCGGAGCTGTGGTCCCACGGCATGGGGATCTTGCAGCAGCACTGCACCCACAGAGGGGACTCCATATTCTACCCTGCATTGTACCTAGAGGAGGGGTCGCATCTACCGCCGTCTAGCACCTTCAAAAGTGGTGCTCTCAATGTTAATTTTCCTTCCAAACATGGCACTCATATGTTTGATTGCAACTTCGAAAATATTCATGTCCCCTGCACCCTCAACTGGTGGAAGACTATTAAATTCCTTCAAAACCTGCACCACCCGGACAATGCTTTAGCAAGGCTAATTTACTTTTAGCAGAACAATCTTCTTCTTCAAGTATTTCTACATAGGATAAAAACATAGGATACCATAGTTCCCATTCCATTTTTTACTCTCCTGCCTCTTGTAAAAAATGTGGCGGTCCTGAAATGTTGGCCATAGTAGCAATAATACACGAAACGTATTCCACTGTAGACAAAACAAATAATTAAAATATATATAAATAAAATACATTTAAAAAAAATATATATTATATATATTTTTTTAAAGAAATAAATGGAAGAAATTGCAATGACCAACAAAATACAGTGTAGAACAGGTGTGCCTGTCACCGACACTGCAGGCCAGTAGGATACAGTGTAACATAGGTGTGCCTGTCACCGACAATACAGGCCAGCAGAATACAGTATAACACGGATCCTGTTCATCACCAATTCATGTAGGAACAACTCTGGACACGTAGTGGGTGGCAGAAGGCTTAGGGGCCCATTAGGATGGCGGGCGGATTGCCCCCGCCAGGCTGGCGGTAGCCACCGCCGGCCTGGCGGGGGCAATCCGCCCGCCATCCTCACCTAAATGACCCCCCGCCATATTAGTATGGCGGGGGGTACCGCAGCGGACGGAAAGACCGTCCGCCGCTTTTCCGCCCCAGTCGCCTTGCGACCGGGGCGGAAAAGGTCTAATATGGTGGCGGTGTCTAATAGACACCAGCAACCATATTAGCGATGCCGCCACGGAAAGGCATGCGGTCTTCACTTTGGGGGCCCTCTGTGGGCCCCCAGAGTGAAGGAGAGGTGGGGGGTGCACAAGGGGTGTACCTGTGGTACCCCCCTCCATTTTCATAAACGAAGTGGCAGGCACCGCGCGGTGCCTGCCGCTTTGTTTATGCAAATGCATACGCGCATTTTTAGCATTGTGGAGGGGGTGCTGAGAGCACCGCCCTCCACAATGCTAAAAATGCAGGATGCACCCGCCACAGTGGCGGGCACATCCTAATACCCCCCACGGGACCCCCGCCCTTATGGCGGGCGGTCCCAATAACCAATAGGATGGCGGGCGGACTAAGTCCGCCCGCCATCCTAATGACCCCCTTAATCTTCAAGAAGACAGCTTAAACAACCACCTTCATAGAAACCATCGGTCCACTCCAACCATCGCTACCAAATGGAATGGAAAAGAATATTATCCCAACATTCCTATTAGACATTCCACTCAATTAGAACACTACACTCATCGTTAATCATAATATGTGTCCTTACGGTAAACCAGAATATGCTGACTGCGTAGCCTCCATGGGGGTATATCCTGATGGTAAACCATCACATAATGACATCATAATTAAGGCTCCCTGTTTTCAGTTTTTACGGATTTTTACAGATAAATACAAACAGAAACAATGTATTTTCTGCCTGCATTTATTTTTTAAAGTAGATAAATACAGAAAAATGTGCTCCTTTAAAGTGACTCTCCATGTCTTTGATGAATTATAGGCCAGCATTTGAGCTCATGCACAGCATGGTAAATTAAAAAACAGCATGAAATGTATTTAAATAGCGGCATATTTCAACATACATTTATGCTATAATGCTAGTATTTACCAGTGGATGTATTGTTATGTAACATTCGACAGCTTAAATAGCTAAAACACGACAGACATCAAAGTATGAGTGTGCGTCTATTAGTCAAAGAAATATGGAAATGTACAATTTTTCAACTTCATTTATAGGCAAAACACAAAATAAATATGGAAAAATACAGATAAAATGGACAAACAATAAATATGGATAAATACAGACGAAAATGTTAAAAAAATAAATACCATAAAATTGGGAGCCCTAATCATAATATGCATGAGATAGGTTCTTGTGGTAAACCATAATATGAGGACTTAATGAGTATATGAGACGTGTCCTGATGGTAAACCACTCCCCGATGACATCATAGTGTGTCCTCATTAAAAAATATGAGGTCGTATAAGACAAAAGTATTTATAGGAATGAAAGGTAGCAGAAATTGCTGAATATTTTCTCTCTTTTGTGTAGCTGTAAAGAGTGACACACAGGGAAAACAACATGAAAACTAAATTCATGCTATATGTAGCGTATTATAGGTCTAGGTGAACAGTCAGATTACTAGTGGCCATCTATATAGCACAAAGCACAGACTTAGTTGGTTCTGTGCCCTGAATAATAGATGTTAATTGCCAGCCAACATCATTTTGTTTCCCACTGAAGAATACAAGTTTGAGTTAGTCATACAGGGATTAAAGCATATCTCCTGTGCATTTCACGTAGGTATTTGCCGTGGCTGCAAAACCCGCTGTGCTATCTTGCAGCAACTGGTACTTGCAATTTGACTGTTACACCTGATTCTCTGAAATAATCCATGAATCAATGGAATCCAAGCCTTAGACCCTACTTGGCTTCAAACCTGTGACCTACAGATTACATCTGTGCACGTCAGAAGATTATTTAACCACCTGAGCAATATTATCAGTGGTGCAAGTTGGTGTCTGCTGATTGCATATAGATCAATGCAGCCTGTGCCATAAGACACTGAGCTACCTCACCAGCTGATACATTGGGCCTCAGATATAAGATAGGGCTGTCTGTTAAAGCTCCTCATATACCAATCTGCAGGCAGCTCAAAGGCCATAGATTTGAATCTTTTTGTGTGTTCAACTCAGCCTTTGTCCCTGCAGAGTGCTAACTATAAGTACCACTGAGTTGGGTGATATTATTCAAGTCAGTCAAAGATCTTTATTCGGATTTTAAAAACATCCATAAAAGTACATATAAAACACAACAATCATCCATAAAACACAGTAAACCAATCATTTAAAAGCTAATAAAAGATGACATAATTAACCATCATTGTACATTACATCAAATTCACATATTAGGCAAAATTATAATTTCAGAAAATATACAAGACCTAAGCTAAAATTCACAACAATTATTATTAACAATTTATTTTTTAGAGTGTTACAATCGTAAAAAGTGCTATGCTACCAAAAACAAGTGTGTGCTTGCATGAGCCCCTTTCCTGTGAGAAAAGGACAGTGGCACGTTTCTTGCAGGGCCACTCTTAAACCCCTGCATGTGCTTTAAGCAGGGGCATGTTGCTGTCTTTATCCAATATTAGCCATAGCCCTGGCCTCTATTAATGGCTGGAGCTGGAGGAGAAGGAGGATTGGGCGACAGTAGGTGAAGGTGCCTCGTCTGCACTTCATCTTTATTCTCTTTTCTCATCAGTTTTGCACAAGTCAGAAGGAGTTTTTTTAAATGAACGTAAGCGTCAGATCACCTTGGGGAGTCCATCAGAGTTTTACATTAATTGTATAAAGTAAGCCTCCTTTGGAAGATTCGCTCAGCAGTTTATGGTCATTGAGATGCATTAGACTGAAAGGTTCATTGGGAGGCTGACAGCTGGAAAATTTAACATTTTTGATGATCAGTGAGTGTCAAAAACGCTCTGACTAGTTTTTAGGTCTTGGCTAGCGTAGGCTGCGCCTGCGCATTCTCGCTGGCGAGATTTCATGTTTCTTAGTATGGGGCTTAAACCCGCCCCTCTTCTCCATTGCCTGGCTTCCTAAACGGAGGCCAGCCATTGGAGAAGAGGTTTGTCTGTCAATTTAAGCCCCGTCTTTTTCGGATTGGGGGTGTGTTTTTTCATTTCTTTCTCTCTGTGACGTCTTCAGTCAATCAACAGAAAGAAAGTCTAAAAACACGCCCCCCAGTCTGAAAAGGACGGGGCTTAGAGCAAATGGCGAGCGCTCAATATGTGTAGTTTCTTTATTGGGAGAGCGCCGGGAGAATCAAGCTCTCTCTGCGCCGCAGCTGGTTGTCACCCCGGACGAACCCCCCCGCGCTCCTAGTGTCTTCAGACCATGGCTGCGGAAACACTAGAGCGCAACGCTACACACACGTTCTCATTGCTGCCGCCCGTACCTCCCTCGTGTGCCTCCAGCCACACCTTGTCTCTCGGGCGGGATCCACTGTAGCGCTGGCTAGTGCTGGCTCGTAGATGTCTCAGTACCACCAGCTGCACCTAGTCTCCCTCGGGCTCCGCCCTCCTGCGCCGTCCCTGTTCGGTGTGTGTGCGTCTCTTTTGCTTCTGTTTTCACTCGCCCGGCATCGATATGCACACACTGTGGGGTCCAATATTGGCTCCTTTGCTCTGCCTGTTTCTACTACGCGCTGTTCCCCTTTCCTACCGGGGTTGGGACGGGGTCCTTTGTTTGCTGCTGGCGGATGCCATCTTTGTTCTTCAGCCAGAGGTTTTCCTTACAGCGGTCAGAACTCTGCTCCTGTGTCTTCCTGGACTCCCCGGCTTGTCTCTTTCAGCGGCGGCGTGATTCCGATGTTGGGAGCTGTCTTCCTTGTGTTCCGATGTTTCTTGCCTGCATGCTCCTAACGCCC
This sequence comes from Lissotriton helveticus, assembly GCF_964261635.1. Taxonomy (NCBI): domain Eukaryota; kingdom Metazoa; phylum Chordata; class Amphibia; order Caudata; family Salamandridae; genus Lissotriton; species Lissotriton helveticus. The sequence continues at coordinate 1,779,699,695 of NC_136065.1, forward strand.
GTACCTCCCTCGTCGGAGGCAAAGACGGGGCACTCGACAAATGGAGGGGCGCCGGAGCCTTGGGGAGCTGACGCCGCCAGGAGCTCAAAGGAGACGGAGAACCGTGGACATGAGAGAAGAGTCCCCTCCGGGGCGCCCGTGGAGCCTGGCACGCTGAGCCTTTGACCGAGGCACTGCAGGAGCACAGGGGGAAGACCCCAACCAGGTAATCACGGCGGGACCAAAAGGAAGCAGTGAAGGGCACGGTCTGACACCAGCTAGAACCAAACCGCTCTGTGTGATGCACAGGAAGAGAAGCCCTCCACTCCCTCTGTGCCCACCCAGGCATTCACGGTATGTGGCACCGATGTGCTGTCCTTACACACACTCGAGGAAACGGGAGTGACCAGCGCCGGCTAGCCGCCTTCACTGGACTGAGTATACCGCATCAGTGCACCCTTCAAAACCAACCCCCGGGCAGTGGGCACTGAAAAAACCCCAATCCCCTATTTGCAAATCATGGTGACCACGGCGTCTACCATCTTGGCAACCCAATGCTCTAACCAGTCCTTAGCCGGTGGTAACTGTGCTCTCCAGAGCGTGCCACTCCTGCACGCTCACTGTTCCTAACACTGGCCACCACTGGGCAGCTACAGGGCACAGTGCTTGCCACGGACCTGGTTATAACCCCGGGTGCTGGGCAGGCTGCATCGACCGAGTAGGGTTCAGGGCACGGAGGACAGAACCCTTCGGTAGTTTGACACTGGCCGGTTTTGGGGTGTTACACAATGCGTGTACCTACACATTTTCTTCTATTAATTGATACAGGGTGATGGGCAGAGACCTGAAGCCCGGAAACTGGTATGTTACCACCTGCCTGCCCCCTTCTCGCCTCCCTCACCTGTAGACTGACATGCGCCTAGAGTCGACGGGCGGGAGGGTTATTGAGGGGGCGGCCAGTCTGCTATCTGAACGGTTTGTACCCTCTGGACATGTCGTCGTTACTTGGCGAGGTATGTTTGGTGCTCATGTTTATTGCATTTTGTGTGTGCCTGAGCCGGTTCTTATTAAGCAGCGGGTTTGTGTAGTGTGTACCATGCCAGCGTGTGTGTGTTATGGTGCAGGCATGCACTGTGTAAAATGCTGCAGGCTGTTCATTGTGTAAAATGCTGCAGGCTGTTCATTGTGTAAAATGCTGCAGGCTGTTCACTGTGTAATCTGTGATGCCTGTCAGTCCTTCAGCTGCTAAAAACAGCGGGTCCCATGTCCATGCACTGCACAGGGCCACAGCTGCCATGCTCATCACCAGGATTCTCCTGCCCTGGTGTCAAGGCTCCACCCCTTCCTGTGCTTGTTAACGCACTACGGGGGTGCTTCTCCCATAGTCGTGTAATTCGTACCCAGTTTAATCCTATAACCACATTTCCCAGCTGCGTGCCCCAAGCCCCCACCCCCAGAGAAGGTATCAACGTGGTTGGTGCTTTTACATTTATATAGCTAGCAGGCCCTGTGCTGCCTGTAACCACAAAAGAGACTGCGCATCTGCTCCGGGCATTTGGCTAATCTTTAAACCCCAGATTCATAATAGCAAATGCCAAACGACAAGTCGCAGGTTGCTCAGGACTGACCGGGGCAGTAGACAACTATAGTACTGGGCCCGAAGACCGAAGCGGGCGGTGCTATCTGCAATGCTGGGTAGGCCGGTCTCGGGACGGGGGAGGGGCGCACTTGGTCTTGAAGGTTATGTAGCCAGCAAGAGACACAGTGTGTGTGTGTGTATGTGGGAGGGTCACTGTGTGTGGGTGGGTCTGTGTGTGTGTGTGTGTGTGGCTCTGTGTGTGGGGGGGGGGTTATGTGTGTGTGTGGCTGTGTGTGTGTGTGGGATTCTGTGTGTGTGTGGCTGTGTGTGTGGGTGCAAATGCAACAGGTCTCGCATTTGCGAGAGATTAAGCTATTACTCTCTAATGCTTACCTATTGCCATTGTAAATGACAATACCATATATTTATCGGTTTAAAAAAAAAATGAAAAAAATGACATTTGCAATGCCAATAGCTCTAACTTTAACAAAGATGAGACCATTGCATTGTAAATGCTTGTTTGTATTTCTTTTAAATTTTAGATTAGGGCTTCAGTGCAGTACAATTGAGAGTTCAAGAAGGACTAGACTTTCTATGCCAGAGGAAAGGACCCTATGTAATCACAATAAAGAGGGTAGTGAGAGGTATATGATTTTAATATAGACTTATAGCCCACTGCCAAGGGCTATACCTACTGTTAAAGGCCCTGAACCCGAGTAATAAGTCAGAGCGGCAGGCGGGTCCCATAACGAGGGAGATGGTCTTTAATAACAGGTATAGCTCGAGGCCAAAAGGCTATAATTCTATTATAACATTCCATCCACAGAGCGCAGAATGTTTGAAATTAAGAAGGGAGAAACAGAAAGACAAACATTGGAATGTTGGTGCAGAAGGCTTATACCCCAGCCATTATAAGCCTGGAGACAGTTAATAGTCTTCTATGTAGCTCTCAACATTAAAGTTAGCTAATTCTTAGGGAGTGTAAAAGGGTTTCCTTCCCTATGCATCGGTATGCTGTCATGTATGAAAATGTAAATGAAACTCATACACGCCGTCAGAAGAAGTCTACCCAAAGGCCCCACCTAAGAGGGCCTAATAACGATTATTATAGAGCAAACCTTCTATCCCAGCGGTTTCTTTGTGTAGGTCACCAGAATTAACCCCCTTGCCTACGATTTTAGCCTGGGCACGTCTACATAACAATATACCTGTCTACAGGATTAGCACAGTGTAATATTAATCCACCCGTAAAAGTCTGCAGACTTTAACACTTTATACAATAAGGAAGTAAGGCCTACCTGCATTGCCAAACCTGTGGATTTCACCATATCATTTCTCAATCAACTAATACTGGCAACCATCAGGTATACAGTTATAAAATATGTACCAATAGGTACAGCATTAAAGTTGGCAAATGATATACAATCTCTCTCAAAAGTGCCTTATAAGGGTTATCATATTGAAAAGATTATATTCACAAGATTTGTCAGGGGGGTGACCAGCAAAAAAGACCCTTGCTTACAATGGAAATCTGTGAGAGTTCATGCAACAAAATGCCTGTCAGTCACAATCCAAGCCAGTCTAATTGGCTTTAGCATAAGCCTTTAATAGAAAATAAATTAGGCCTACTTCCTTGCTGTAACTTTTCACAATAAATAGATCAGACCCATGGAATAGGACATACTTTTTCTCAGGGAATCAATTAGGCCTTTGGATTTTATTGCTAGCATTTCACAATAACCGTCTCAAACCTACTGTATTGAGTGTAAGCTTTGCCACAAGACAACCAGCAGGCATTCATGCATAAAATTACAAATAAATACACAATTACACAATTACAGTTGGTAAAACAAAATACTACCTCCCTTTTGATGGCTGCCAAGGACTATCACAGTACTAGTCTTTTACCTCCACAGTATGCCAGATGACGTAACCACCACTAAAACCCTTCCCTACTGCAGTAATCTGTGAGCTTGTGTGTAACAAAATACTTTTCTGTAGGCTTTAATATAGGTTAGTAACTCTTAAATATATTTTGGTGCCATCATACGCGTTTCAAAATGAGTATGTCAGGCTTAATGCTTTTATCACAATTTTTCATAATAAAGATATTGGACCTACAGCCCTGATGATTGGCTTACTGCCGTAACCAGCACATTCCTATTGTACTGAGCATACACATTCTGACAAAGCAAAAAGTACACTCTTTCAGACGGCGGTGGCTCCCCGCTATGGCGGAAGAGCATCGCCCACCCTGCCAGCAACCTCAAAACTCAAAAAATAAAACGATAACAGCACAGGTTTATTATGGAACGAGTCTTCGGGCGGGCAGACGATGACAGGCTGTGAAGTTGGCGGGGGAGTGGTGTGCAGCACTGCTGTCGGTGCGCATGTGGGTTTGGCCGGCCGTCTCGAGCAGGTCAAACACAAATGCGCACTGAGCTATCTCCAACCCCAGCTGCCTCGCTGGGTTGGAGACAGCAAAGCGCAGGCTCCCAGTCTCCCTGGGAGCGAAAATTCACAGCGCTCAGGCCAATCCATACATGAGAGCAGCGTCAGGATTGCCCGCTGGGGAGCCTGTGCAGTGCAGCAGCAGAAGAGCACCAAGTCGGCCATGCGGTGAAAGGCAGGTAAGTGGTTTTTATTGTTCTTCCTTTTGTTTTGTCACCGCAAACCTGTCCCGCCCCCCCCCCCCCCCACCACCTCGCCTGCCTCTCTGCCATTATACCGGCCGCCACGGCTGAGATATGGTTACTTGTAAGAACTGAATCTTCTGAATGCTTCTTACCATCCTGGCTAAGGGTGCAAGGATGCAATATATATCTTAAGCAGTGTGAAGCTTATCTCAGCAGCAACCTTCGCAGGGAATTATATTTAATTAGCAATTGTTTCAAAGAGGTGTAACAATCATTTACCCATGTCTGGCCGCTCCCTTAGTAACACAGGCCACACCTCTTATAATGGTTCCTTAGCTACGTATGTTTCTTAAGCTATACCCATAACGTCTTAAGCCATGCCCAGCAGCATCACGCACAATTATGTGGCCCTCCTGCTGAACAGGAAGAGAGACCCCTGAGTCTACCATAGCACACAGATGTTCATTGAAGATAGGCTGAATGGGCACCCCTGAAGGGTTGGTGCGCCCCATCCCTCCAACCCGGTTGTGACCCTGACCATGTCTTCAAATTGATATTCTTTTGTGAAGCTTTATGTCCCCCTCATATTTCATCCCAAGTAAAGCATCACAGGTGGTGCACACAGGCTCGTTTCCATTAGAAATGTGGAGGGAGCTTTATGAAGTTGGGGCTTTACTCTCCAAGCCTGAGTTCTACTCTTCTGTTCCTCCTTTGTGGCATGTTTCAGTTGAACATTAGATTTTAATCTTAGCTGTAAAAGTATCCCCCATCAGTACCCTGTACATTGAGAAATGGCGCACATACCACACTGTTCTACTGTATTAAACTATGTTTAATCCACTGACCTCTGTAAAGCGCCCAGGCGCTCCCAGAGCACCATGTGTGCGCTAGAGAAAAGTACAAATACATCTCTCGATCTTTCCGTTGACTTTGGACGTGCACACACGAGTAGTGACTGTAAGCCAGTGAAACATTTACAAAATAGAGTCCTCTTACTTTTGGGCTTTCACAGTTCTTCAGTGCACCACCGAAGTCAAATCTCCCTACACATCTTGGAAGAGAGCATCCAAAGTCCCCTGTAAAGTGGTTCACAAATCCTACCCGCTTTGACCAACTTTACTCCCTAATGTGCTTAAAAATGCACCAGTTAGAACTATACGTGGCACAGATTTTCTGGGAGAGAACCCCGGGTGCCCTTGCTTGATATATTTGCTGAATGTATAACGCAATTACGTGTTCTTTATACAGCACTTAATGCAGTGGCTTTGCCATTTCTAAGCTATTTAAATTATAGGTGTTCATTTAACCAAATGTATTAGTACTTATCAACCACAAAAAGATGAAAGGCTGCTTTGGCCATGTGTTAATAAAATGCAAATAAAATATACTCCCCCCCAACCCCCCAGCAAAGTATGCTTAACTGACTATGCCCTCCTGATGTCTCTAAAAGCTTGCATTTTTTCATTAATTCATTCAACAATTTCCTGCAGATAGCCTGCTGTATGTGAATATAAAAAGCATGGGTTAGCATTAGCAGCACACCCTTTGCGTGGTCAAGGGAAATGCGGTGTGACAACCAAACAGATACTTTGCCTACTGTGACAAAATACTGCTGTTGCTCCTGTAATGATGGAGGTCCCTAGTGTGTCAACCCATGTTATAACCTTCTTTTTATACCAAACCTATTGCTGTTTTGTCAATACACTGGAAAATGGTGCCATCTCTATATGTTTATTTTTTGCATACTCCTTTTAAGTTCACCATGTACGCCTAAGCGTTAAAATGCCTATTTGTTTTTTTTGCCATCTGACTAAGACACTTAGGACCGTATGTACTATTTACTGGTCGTAAAATACTGGCCGCAAAATATTGGTCGCAATTTTTTACCATTGGCGACCAATAAAGATTTTTAAGAAGCAACCTGAGTACTAATTTATCTGTTCTTAAAAATCTGAATCACATTGGATCAGAATTCAGCCTTCCTCATGCAAACTAATGAGGCAAGTAAAAATCTGCGAGTCACTACGATTGGATGCCATCACATGTATGGTGGCCTGCTGGGGCCAGCAGACCACCATGTCGGTGACTGCTTTTTTAATAAAGCAAATTGTTTTCAAAACGCAGCAATGAAACCGGACTGCTTTAAAAAATGTTTGTAGTGGTTCTATGGACCACTGCCGCCTCTTAAACAAACATTTAGTTTACATTCACTAAAGGGAAGGGGTCCCAAAAGTATTGGTAAAATATCAAACATTTTGTTACCAGAGTTCAGTCACAAAATATTGATACATTACCACCCCTTCCAGACACCGAATTGGTATCCAATTCGGAACCCTATTTGAGGAGTTGGAAAAGCTTTTCTAATTTCTATAATGGAATTAGTAAATAAGGAAAAGCATTTTAACAGTCGTGAATGATGACTCGGAGCGTTTGTGACTGTTAAGATGCTTAGTACATCTAGACCACAATTCTGTTTCAAATATACTTTAAATACTTATAGTTGGGGAGTGGTTTTATTTTCTTTTGCTATTGTATTACCCTGAGAAGGAGACAATAGTGCAGCAGGGCATTGATAAATTCATGATAAAAGCAATCTGAAATGATAAACCAAAAACAAAAAAGTAACAGACCTGAGCCATTTTTTTGCATATTTAATTCTGTTTTTATTTGGCTTGAAGGTATTATTACATTGTGTACACACTTTTTCTTGGCTAATTCATAGTATCTTTTTTTAGAGCCTCTACAATTGATTTATTCAGAGATAGTCCATGATCGTCATAATTGGTGAGTGCTATTTTCCATTTCACTCATTTTTTATGTCCATTGGAGCCATTTTCCCCAAGAAAACTTGTTTCAGTCAATTGATTTGGTATTTTCCTTTTTTGCTTCTTTTAGAAGCACACTTAACTGAAGGTAGATGCTTAGAGGTGAGATTTTGTTTTTCTGACACTCATGTTTTCAGTTACTATGCCCCAAGTAATATTTAATAGCCTTTGATGTTAGGTTAAATGACCATCTATGCACAGCGATGTGCATACATTGTGACTTTCATTAATTTGCTGAAATCCTACACTCTTCATGTACATTGATGTTTTGTTGTTTACAACACAATTTTTCAGCAATCAGCTTTACATATTTAAATATCAGCATGCCATTTGTTATCTAGAGTCCAGATGTAAGGTGAGATATCCAATAAGATGCTAACCTCTTATGCAATTGATATAAAGTAGATTTGGAGAGTAATGGTATTTTTCATTACTATCTACAATTCTACCATCATTTTGTCCTGATGAAGACATTTCAACCAATTAATATTTGGGGTCGAAATGTCAAAGTACCGACACAGTTGGCTGAACATTTAATGTATAGATTTGGAGCCTGAATTTAAATTGTAGACTTTGTTGACTTAACAATTGTTCTACAGAACCAACGCTGTGTGTTTTCCCTTTATTGTCCTGCTGGGTGCATTCACACATTCTTTCACTGCTCTACCACATGGAGCAACTATGGTGCTAACTTTTATTTATTTAACTTAATGTATACTTAAAGGACTCTATTTAATTTACTATAAGTTCTACTTGTAAAAATTAATTTCTATAACTTTTTAGGGGGTTAGCACATTTTGGCCCCTTGCAGAAGACATTACGTCTGGGCGGTAAACTCCTCTCCGTTCGTGGAGTTTGCTGAGTTTTTCGCAATCCGCAGAGCTAGCGGAGTTTTTTCCTCACGGTAAGTTGGCGAACATGAGCAAGGAAAATCCAACGTGAGACTGTTTCCCAGCGAGATTTCTCAATGTGGGCGGTCGTGGATAGTCACTACCGCTCGCGTTGAGATACCTTCATGTCGCGTTGAGGAAGTTCCTGCTCGAGTCGAACTTTGACTCAAACAGCAAAGAGAAGCATCACCTACTTGCGCTGTGCGTGATGCTGTTTGTGTTGATTTTACAGTGATGGACCAACACCAGGCACTAAAAATGAGCGCAAATGATGCGAGGTAACGCACTTCGCCGCTCGTGGAACTCAATGTAGCTTGGCTGAGTTTTTTGGCGAACTCCGCCCAGGCCTAGAAGACATTTACTAATCTAGTCAGCTAATCTGACAGAACCATTGTTTTTGTTCAATACGCCCATAAGGCTGACGACCCTCTGCCAGTGTAGAGGAGGCCAAGGCTTCTGTCCCTTTGCCTGACCCGCAGACCATTCTTCAGGCTCTAAATTACCCACTTAAGTCCTGATTGAATACTTTGGGGGACGCATGGAATCAGCAAAAAATCAACAGCAGAAGAACCGTCTGCACTATTTAGAGTGTACTGCTTTTTACACACTCTAAATAGGGCAGACACCACTTTTGGTGTTTGCTCTGAATCTACCAAACTCTAGGTCTGGCCCTTAATGACCTCTCAGTCAATGTCTCTAGTTTGGGTTTGAGATCATCTCTGTACTTGACTTTTTCATATTTAAAATGAGAATGACTGTTTTAATGTTTCTTTCAGGTGCAGGTCCCCATTAAAACAGGTAGAATTAAAAATATTCTAATGTTGTGCCATTCCATTAAGGGTTATCATGTTACCACCGCTGTTAAATGGGAGATCCAACTGCTGGTAAATTAAAAATCTAAACCTACTTTTCTGGATTACCTCTGCAATAGCAATGGAATACTGCTAGGGGTAAAATTACCACCAGTTGTAAATGCATAATCACTGTCTTTGCCATTATAGGAGATAAGCACATCTAAAATAAGCTCAGCAATGAGCTCATTTAATTAGTGTACAAGCCGTAACCAACTGAAACCTTCTGCATTGTAGACCATGGGGCTTATTTGGAGCGGTGGGAGCATCACATTAAGTTGTTGGTGCTCCTTCCTGGCCAGACGTGTAGTTCCCCACCCAATTTAGAGGTGAGCGAGCTGCATGGTGTCTGATGTCAGAGCCTCCTCTTACCTGGTCGTAGAAAACCCTTGATCTGATGGCCTGCATGCGACCCCCCTGCGAGGTATGGCTGACCCATACAGAGGAAACACACACAGGCCCCCAGTGGCTTCAGGGCCATTGCCTTTTGGTATTATCAAAACACGCCCCCTTTGTGATTTTTATTTTCAGTGAAATAAAGAATATGCTGAGCAGGGCCTAGACAACATGGTGCCCACTAAACACACTGCTCAGCCTTCTTGCACAGAAGGCAGTGGGATCCCTGCCAGGCAGGTGATGGATCTCAAAGGTGGCAGGTGGTCCTCCACTGACCCGGTGGACCACCATACAATGTTTAAATGACCATCTCAGTATGGACACTAGACCCGACAGGGGTATCCGTCCCCGAGTGTAGTCGGTGTCTCTTGTTTCGTCATTACCTCTGAGCACATCTGGAGGTTGTTCCTGTATTCACCTAAGGTACATACTTGTCATTTGTATAATGAGCAGTTGTAGTGCACATCGTTTCTGTTCCATAAGCTCTATTCTGTGAATGAATAAAGACATTTTTTAAAGCAAATCTGATTATCACACCACATTAGCAGAACAATCTCACACTCCTATTATGATAGAATTGAAGTGGGTCCTTCAGGTGTCGATAAAATAAGTAGTATTTAGTTAGGTATAAGACAAGTGTTATTCAAGCACCAAGATACCCATGGGGGGAACGCGCTTCCGAAGGCACAATTCATGCCCCGTGGAAGGGTTGAGCTAGTCAGGGCTGCATACTACTTAGAGTCATAGGCACTGGAAGTAGGGCTGTGTGGGTGCTGCAGCACCCCCAGAAATATTCATGCTGGAGTTCAGAAGGTGAATAAGCAATAAAGATGTCTTTAACTTTTGGGTGCCTGGTTCGCCATCTTAAATGGCCCCTAAAGTCCTTCATGTGCATCCAGATGACGTCACTGGCTGCCCACTACCCAAAACCTTCTTAACATTGTGTATACTAGGGCCATTTTTTCATGTACCGCACATTACCCAGGTCCTAGTGACTTATCTGGGTCAACCCCTATGTCTTATAACAGTACCCAACTCCTGTGCTTCCTACTCAAGGCAGGGCTCTGGGCCGTGGCGCAACTAAGGGTAACCCTCATCTAGGCGCAGGGGGTGCCTGCTCATTTGCGGCACGTCTAAATTGTGGCTTCCTCAGAAGCAAAGTGAGAGGATTTTGTAGAAGTGAGCTGGGTGACAATCCTGCCAGGGTACAGGAAATGAAAGGAAAGACCGCAGAACTGTACGCCAATTCCAATTTATGTCAGCAACTAGGAAAGCACAAATGAAGCACCCTTTTTGTGATTTTGTTACGTATGAGAGAAGCAAATATTTTAACCACTTGGATGCTAAGCACCTCTTTGCACTTCAATTTAATTTCCATTGAAATGAATGCCAACTCCATGACGAGCTGAGCTCGTCATGAGCGTCGAAGGAGTTAATAGAATAAAATACACCACCAGCTACATACCCACACCCTTACTACTCTCCTGCTGAACGGGCGTGGCATATTTGCAACACTTGTTTTTTTGTATGATGCTTGGATATTTCACAGTCCCTAGGACTTCAGAGATGCCACTGCTTGGACATCTTTCTACCACGTCATTACACGTGTGGTTACATACCATCAACTGTTGAGACTGCACGTGGGAAGACTTTTCAGGACACTGTAGTGAGCTTGATAATAGGAAGGAAGGGAAGGCAGGGTGAAGGCGATGTCATATCGTGACTGCCTGGTCTCTGCCTGTGACAGGACAGGCAGCCCAGGAAGGGGCGTGGGCAGGAAGAGGAAGGGAGGAGGAAAGGAAGTCAGTTGGAGTATGGACACTAGAGAATAAAGACGTGTTCAACTAGCTCCACGGCTCCTGTCATTCTTGGGGGTAAGGCACGACAATGGCGACGAGGGTGGGATGTGTATCGAAACCCCACGTTGCCTAGACCCCTGCCGTCCACGAACGGCCAAAGACTGAGAGCCGGCAGCCCGTGTCAGAGCGGCGTGAGCAGAGCGTGAAGAAAAAAGAAATTAAAACCGCTCGCACGCTGCACCTGAATGCTGCCCTGCATACCGCTCGGCAGACCTAGAAGTCATCTGCCCGGCGAGAGAAACGCCTAGCGTGCGGCACTGGAAGCGGCCGAAAACACCAAAGGAAAACACAAAAACAGCGCGAAAACAGCCTGGCAGCTGAGAGACGCCTGGCGGTTGACGGACACGATCTGCAGCACAAGGGTGAGTCCCGAAAACCCTCGTGTCAGATTGCATACCTCAGCAGGCCCAGGGAATAATTCCTTGAAGCAGTGGAAATCACGAGGCAATACCTGCCTGAAGCCACGTGTCCTAAACGGTGGCCATCTTGAGGTCAGGCATCGCCCATAGACATTTACTAGCAATTTTGGTGTCGGCCATCTTGAGGTCAGGCGTCACCACACCAGATACGCTGTGAACCCTGACGAAGCTAAAAATTAAGTGATTGGAAGCCTGCAGAGCAACCAACCAGCAGAGATGTCGGTTACCACCTCCAAAGGCGCCTCGGGAGGTGCACCAGTGGGCCCAAGCAATCCACCGCTGCCGTTGCCAACACAACCAGCACTCGTGGGAGTGCCATAATTCAGGCCGCCAGAACCTCTAGAACTGACATCCGGTAACAGCATGGGACCCAAGTGGAAGAGCTGGGCTGAGGACTTCGAAGATTACATGACTGGATCCCAGGTGCAGGACCCCAAGCAGAAGTTGATAGCCCTGCGGAACCTGGTAGGGAAAGACATCGTGCAGATCATCAAAGAACTGCCCAATGCGGCCACCGCCTCATATGACGACGTCAAAGGAGCCCTCGACCGAAGATTCCTACATAAACGCAACCTAGACTATGGACGTTATACATTCAATCTAGCCACGCAAGAGAGAGACGAGCACATGTGCGACTTCATCGTGCGCATCAGACGACTTGCTCGCCATTGTGATTTTGATAACTTCAATACTGAGGATGCACTGCGACTCCGCATAATTGAAGGCTGCCACTCCGAGTCACTGCGTCGGCGCTTACTGAAGAAGCACTATAGCCTTGAAGACATCGAAGAATTAACGCGCATCAACGACCAGGCGGAAGACCATGCAAAGAAAATGGAAATGAACAAATCAGATAGAAAAGAACAAGCATTCAGAATGGAAACACACAAGGACAAGAAACACCGGAGCGACCAACGCACATCGAACAAACCAACACACTTCAAATCCTCTCGGAGAACATCGTCAAGATATGAATCACGACATACCAAACCTAATAAGTCTGCACCCGCGTGCTACCGCTGTGGCCAGGACTATCCTCATTCAGGACAATGCCCAGCCATGGGCCAAAGGTGTCACAGCTGTGGCAGAGACAATCATTTCGAAAGTGTCTGTCAAGCCCAACGTTCGGGGCGAAAGTCATCGAAATCTCGACCAACCACCCAACATCATGCCCGGGCAATGAAAGGAAGGGGAGAACGATCCTCCAGCTCCTCTCGATCGAGTGGCCGATCTGTGAGCTCACATCGCTCACGAAGGTCAACGTCCAGTGAGTCATCCCGCACGCCTGTGTCACAGGATAGTGATGAGTATATCTGCATGGTATCGGACCCAGACCGATTAAAGAGATACCCGAAACTAGATATCCGAATAGGAGAACTCCCGGCGAAATTTGTCTTGGATTCAGGAGCATCACTCAACTACATCTGTGCACTAGAATACCAGAGCATGAAGCCCCAACCCAAACTAGAACCTGCAGCTGTTCGGATATTCACGTGGATGTCCAGGAAACCCTTGCCATGCCTAGGCCGCTTTCACACGACACTGTCATACAAAGATCGGCAGATCCCAGCTTACATCCACGTTGTCGAAGGCCCAGACGTGGCTGACTGTCTGCTCAGCCTACCAACGGCTGAACGATTGAAGCTTGTAGAACTGATCTACATGACAGAAGATGCCCCGGACATTGTCGCGAAGTTCCCCAATCTATTCAAGGGGCTAGGAAAACTGAACCAATTCAAGGTGAAATTACACATTGATGAGCGAGTAACCCCAGTGGCACAACACCACTGAAAAGTACCGTTCCACCTTCAGCAGGCTGTCGATGATGAACTCCAGGACCTGTTGCAGTCCGACATTATTGAGCGCACCTCGGGCCCAACTCCTTGGGTGTCGCCCGTGGTAGTTGTACCGAAGAAAGGACAGGAAAACAAGGTGCGCTTATGCGTGGACATGCGGGCACCGAATGTAGCCATTGAGAGAGAACGACACCCCGGGCCACACATCAGCGATATGATCGCTCGTCTCAACGGTGCCACGGTATTCTCGAAGCTCGACCTCAACAAGGGGTATCACCAGCTGGAGCTGCACGACAGGTCACGCTACATTACCACCTTTACGACACATCAAGGGCTCTTCCGTTACAAGCGCCTGAACTACGACATCTCGTCAGCTGCTGAAATATTTCAGGAGGCCATCAGGCGCGTGATCCAAGGAATCCCTAACGCATTTAACTACAGCGATGATTTGTTGGTGTTCGGGAAAGACCAGACCGAACATGACACGGCCCTAGACAGGGTGTGTCACGCACTACTGAATGCACATCTGACTCTGAATGCAGCAAAGTGCGAGTTTCACAGGTCCACCCTGAAATTCTATGGACACATCTTCTCCAAAGACGGCATGAAGCCAGATCCGGACAAAGTATCTGTCCTCGAGGACACACCAACGCCACGCGATGTCAGTGACCTCCGCTCTTTCCTCTGGATGGCGAGCTATTGTGCACGCTACATTCAGGACTTCGCCACCATCAGCCACCCACTAAGAGAGCTCACTCGTCAAGGTCAACCCTTTACGTGGACAGCTGCGTGCGACCATTCGTTTCACAAAATCAAGCATACTGTTGACTCTGCCATCAACCTAGCCTACTTTGATGCAAAGAAATGAACTGAAGTGACTGTCGACGCCAGTCCGGTAGGTCTTGGCGCCATCCTAGCGCAGTATCAGGAGGACTCAGAACAACGCCACATCATCACTTACGCTAGCCGCAGTCTCACTGACACCGAGAAACGCTACTCTCAACCAGAGAAGGAGAGTCTAGCGGTGGTCTGGGCCTGCGAACACTTTCACCTTTTCGTCTGCGGCAAACATTTTACCATCATCACGGATCACCAGGCTCTCGTCACCATATTTGGCAACCCGAACGCAAAGATGCCTCCACGCATCAAACGATGGGGCCTGCTACTCCAAGACTACATATATACCATTGTCCACAAGCCCGGGAAGTCGGAGAATCCAGCGGACTACATGTCCCGCCACCCCAGGTCGTCGACCTGCGAGAAGCACTCCTTGGCTGAGGAGTACATCCACTTTGTGATTGACTCGGCTTGCCCACCTACAGTTCCCCTAACGGCGATACGAGAGGCCTCCGCCCAGGATCACATTTTCCAAGAAGTCTTAGATCGCATACGTACTAACTCCTGGCGGCACGTGAAAAACACATCCCCAGACTCTGACCAGAAGTCCCTGGAACTGTCCGCGTTCAAGCACATCCACGAGGAATTGTCTGTCAGCGAAGACGGCCTAATTTTGAGAGGGGGGAGGCTTGTCATTCCCCAACGACTAAGACAAGGAGTAATCAATCTCGCCCACGAGGGCCACAGAGGGATCAGTGCCACGAAGAAGGCTCTACGAGACCGCGTCTGGTTTCCAACACTCGACCAGATGGTAGAGTCTACACTCAAAGACTGTGTCCCATGCCAACTGGTAAGCCGAAATGAACCACCAGCTCCGCTACAGATGTCAGAACTTCCCGAAGGAGTATGGCAACAAGTCGCAGTCGACTTCTTCGGCCCTCTGAAATCCAGCCAATACAGCATCGTCATCATGGACGAGTCCTCCCGGTTTCCGTTTGCACATCTAATATCCTCGACCAAAGCATCCGCAGTAATCCCAGTCGTTGACGACATATTCGCAGCATGGGGCATCCCGCTGCGAGTCAAATCGGACAACGGACCACCTTTTAATGGACACGAATTCGCAGAGTTCGCAACACACCTTAACTTCAAGCATCAAAAGATCACACCCCTCTGGCCCCAGGCAAACGGCATAGTGGAACGCTTCATGGGGACCTTGAAGAAGGCAGTGCAACAAGCGGAATTGAACCACCGGGACCTCCAACAAGCACTCAACGAAGTGCTGAGAGCATACCGCACCACGCCTCACAACACAACCAATCGATGTCCAGCCACCTTGATGCTGGGAAGGGCCCCACGCACTCGACTGCCCACCCTGGACAGTGCACTCTGGCCAAAAGTTACAAACACTGATCATGAGACACTGGTCAAAATAGATTGTGATAAGAAGTCACAGATGAAGATATATGCTGACCAGCGCCGACATGCAAGACACACCGACATCCAAGAAGGAGACTGGGGGATGGTCCGACGTGACTGGAAGACAAAAGCAGACAGTCGCTACCTCAGCAATCCCTTGAAGGTCAGTCGCCAGAAAGGAACCATGATCACGGCAGGAGGTGATCACAAACGAATCACTCGAAACATCTCACACTTTAAGAAATGCACTCCTCCGGGACAATAGGAAGTTCAATGCTGGGGGTCCACTACTGACTCAGAAAGTCAAAGCAGGAGCAGTGATCGCAGCCACTCCAGCCCAGCAAGACAAGATAACACAGAGCGCCGCCGGACCAAGACACCAGAACAGGGTGAGCGCCCCAGGCGACAGACCAGATGGCCGGAGCGTTTCATCGAAGTGATCTAAGAAGCAGTAAGACTCTGTACAAAAAGGGGAGATGTCATATCGTGACTACCTGGTCTCTGTCTGTGACAGGACAGGCAGCCCAGGAAGGGGCGTGGGCAGGAAGAGGAAGGGAGGAGGAAAGGAAGTCAGTTGGAGTATGGACACGAGAGAATAAAGACGTGTTCAACTAGCTCCACGGCTCCTGTCATTCTTGGGGGTAAGGCACGACAGGCCTGTCCCAATATTCTCCCTCTCCCGCATCATTATAGACAACTCAAATTTACAGAAAGTAGCATATTCTTCAAAAATACCAAAACTAAGCCCGCTCTCTCCCGCGGTAATATATCTTTAGTTCAGAGAAAATTGATTCGTTATTTCTCACAGGAAACAAATGAATATTCATTCCTGTACACGATTAACCACGAAGCGTTAATTTCCAAAACAAGTCAAAATCAGTTAGTTCATGATGAATACATTCTGACGTACGAAGTGAGCATTGTAGGAGATCACACTAGGACACAGTTAAAGATTATTTTATTTACCATTTGACACAGTCATGCGACACAAGTCATGGGCAAGGGGATATGGACGCTCTGTGTTTATGAGGGATGGAGACGGCCAGGGTAGCTCCCAGGTAAATGGATAAAGCTGCTTAGCACCGGGCGGTACTGGTGTAATGACAACTGGTAACTGCAGACGAACTGGTAATGGGTAGAACTTTATAGCACTAATGCTCATAGCGCCCCTGGAGGCAGCTTCAGGGTAAATAATACCAAGAAGAGGAATCTCTTTAGGTAAATCTGCATCTTCAGGTGTATGCAAGGTTTTTAGGACAATACCCTTAAAACAGATGATTGCTAATTTTCTGTAAAAGAATAACATTTATGAAACATCTATGGAAACCTCTAACTTGTTTTATGGCTACAGAGAATAACGTACTGTAGTCTTACTATGAATGATCAAAACAAAACAAAAAGTTGTTTTGAAGAAAAAAGACAAAAAGAAAAGCAAATCCTTTGTGTATTATGGGTCTAACATAGTATCGAAGTTATCCAAATAGACGCCCAAAAAGAGTTTGGAATCTTATTAAATATTGACTCACTCTAGAGTAAATAGTTCTTATAACGAGCTTGTTCCTCTTTACTTTACATGACTACTAGTCGCGTTACAGAGGAACACATTCATTTTTGCTAGGAGTGTGGACATTAAGTGAACTGCCAAGAATCACAGGATGCTCACGTCCCTGCCAAGACTCGAGTCCTGGCCCTCAGATTCGAGGTCGACTGTCGTAGCCGTCATTTAAACATTCCTGACTAGTTAGAAGTGTCACAATTCGCATTATTATATTTCCAGCAGCAATGCTCACGACACAGACTTCTTTCACACTTCCTTACAGGACACAGTCCTTGCTTTGTTGTGTCAGTTTATGATTAATACCAGGGCCAGGTGTCTCCACACCCAACTCACAGTGCAGCCACACCTCAGAGACTAACCCTTCACCAGCCTCTGCTCTCCAGTCCGTAAGCCTTACTCTGTGACACCCAGGGCGGAGAGGGACCACGCGTCTGCTACTAAAGAGAGTAAAGGGCCATCCTCATCTCGAGCCTTAGTACAGGCGGTATAAACCATCCGGCCATACATTGCCTGGAGGCCCCAAATGCAAAAATGCACCACGTTTCGTTACAAACAAAAGTTTAAACTACAAATTCTCCAAAAAGTGAATAAAATGAGATTTAGAACCACAAAAAGATAAAAATGTTGGGATTCTCTTTTAAACTTCACTTCTCCCTAGAAGAAAAGATTAACACCATTAAGAGTTGCTATTAGTACAGCGACATTCCACAGAAAATGTGGCCACTTTTGGACGAAAAAGTTAAACTAATTGTTTTGAAGGCAATCACCGCCTCTCAAACATGGTGGAGGAAATGACAGTAGTAGTATATGTTTGGGTGTCATTGGCACCTTCATCAACAGACTCCAGAAAGATACAGGGAGGGTATGTTGAGCGATTACGTGTGTCCATGTGATTCCTATGAAGAAGTCCTTTGTCTGGCTTTCAATCCAGGTCAGATTTGAGTTGCATCACTTGGTAATGAAACATCAATTCCTGTACAGAAGTGATCCCATTTACTGGACAAGATCAGTATAGTGGTACACTCCAACGAAACATCTCGATTCGGCTGCAGATAATGTGGCCCTCAATCACTGCTACTTGGTGGAAACAACATCTCAACCCCTCTATCATAATTCTAAAAACAACTCCCTCTTGACATCAGACTATAAAAGACCATGCCCAGTTCAAAACTGAAGATCTACCTTTACCCAACCTTTTAAGGGGGCTATTGCAAAGTATTTGGATACTCCAGGCTTCGTACAGCTTTGTACGTGATTTTGGTATGGTTTGGTACGGTGTGGCACTGTCTCGTACGGCACATCTAGTATGGACAGTCTGAACTTGTTGTATGTGAGATGTTGACAGGTAGATTCTGCAGATCACAGAGGCTGCAGCAAAAAGGTACACAAATCAAGGCCAGAACACAGCCTGGTCTCCTGCTGGGGTGAGACTGGCTCTACTACCTTTGACACTAATGGATGTCTATTTACATTTTTTAATACTGTCTTGTAATTGCCTTGCTACATCATGCATTGTCCAGTTTTTTGATTGGATTGTCTGAGCTAACTTGATTTAGAATTGGTCATTTGTAATTTGATGGTCTACCTGACCATAGAAACGTTTAGGCCTTCTAGACCCTAATGCAGAAATTGGGTACAAAAACCCACTGTTGCTAATTATATTTCAGCTGGTTGTTCTTTGAGTGTATATGATGTGATACCAGAGCATTATTACCGGAATATTGTTGGATAAAAATATTATTCCTTAAATATGGAAACACTGGAGTTAATAATATAAAGTCCAGACCATTTGAGCAATATTTGTGAAATACAATTTAGACCATGATATTTATTTCTGCATACAAAAATCTAATAGACTGCCATCTGTGAAAATATTGTTTCCAAAATATTGACTACCATAATATATATGAATGCCATAGGTAAGTATATATATTCTTACCTCAACATCTACATACCTGGACGATATATATCATTACGTTACATATGTGTGGAGTGAAGCAAAATATATATATATATTTCGGTGAAATAAAGATACCTAGATAGGTAGTTTATTTATTTGTTTTATTAGCAGAGTTTTATATAGCGCTGGCTAGACCCGGAGGTATCAGAGCGCTTTGCATGAGGAATCAGCGAGTTACAGGTTACAAAATTACATCAGTTACAGGAGCCATGTATAAACATTGGAGAAAAGATGAGTTAATTAGCGCATACCATACACGTTGATGGGGAATGGCAGGTAGAGGGGGAATAGTAAAAAGGGGTAAGGAAAGCAGATAGTGTCAGGCAGACCGACAAGGGGGAAGTACTTCAGGGAGATAAAGCAGTCAAAGTTAGAGATAGACAAACCGGTTGGGGACCAGCAATCCAAATAGCATCCCCTGTATCGGTAACAGAATACGAAGAGAAAAGGCTGGAAAGGGGGGGCAGCCGCAGGATCACGGAGGGAGGAGGCGGGGGAAGGAAGGAAAAACACAGCGGGGAGACAAGGAAAAACAATGTCCAATGTCTGGCTGGGTAGGTGACGGTCGAGGGGGTGGACCAGAGCCAAACTCCTCTATAGCTGTATAAACAGCTCCACTGGGCATCGGCCATGTTGCTTGGGCTCCGGGGTAAGTACAACATTCAAGGTATTCGCCCAGGGGGTATCCTCAAAGTTCCATTGGCAGCACCGGTCCTGGTGATACTGGAAAACGCCACACGCCTCACCCTCCAGCTCGGCCCCAGGAGGGCCGAGAACGCCATCGTAGTACAATTGATCTAGGCAGGGGAAATTCTCCGCTGCCAGTTAGACATTCGACCAGGATCAGACCCAAGTCTCCTGAACACACTACAGAAGGTTTGTTTGCCTGCGATTAATTACTGATGCAGTGATGGAGAGTTTAGACGTCGTAGGGTAGATATGCCAGATTTACCAGACGTTCGTGCATTTAGAGATTAGTGCATGGTTGTAGGGAGGAAGGCTCCCGTGAAGCATGTAATTCCGCCATCTTGTCAGGCAGTGCTTCAGAGTGAGTCCAGGGAGGCCGAGGGACATTATGCTCTTCGTTGGTGGTTATGGAGAGAGCAGTTTGTGGAGCGCACATATGATAAACAGCTAGAGGCTGATTACCTTGATTAGTGCACGAAATGCAGGATATTTGGCTAACGTACGGAAGGAGTTCCACCATAAGGCAGGCATTGTCTTAAGTAACATTTCCTATAGACTAATTTACACACGATTCAATGTCTCTGTATAATGTGAGTGTGATGTAAGTACTCTGACACCCGACACTGGTATGAGTAGTACGGTAAAATGAATTAAATGCATGTGCTAGAGGGGCTATGTAGAGATGAGGGGCACTGTTTAAGGGTAGTTGGGCAGGAATCCGTAGAGAAGGAAGACCCTGGGGACTGCCAAAAAAGATTCTCGCACCAGGGGGCACCAGCACTAAAGTCGGTGCAGTGAGTGAGAGCGGCTAAGTTAGGGAATGTATAGGAAGTGAGTGAGAATATAGGTGTGAGTATGTGTTAGGCTTATGAGCTTGCTGCAGGCCAGAGTATACGCAAGGTTATTTTTCGCCTAAGTGGGCACCCATGCAACATTGTGACACTGACATATTAGAGGTAATTCTTGGTGTAAAGCAAGACGCTGAGAGAGCGCAAACTGATATAAATGTATGAGTACATCACACTTACCTATAGTAAGCACAAGTCATGATGAGAAATGCCATGAGTGCTAATAGTATCTGAAATTATATTCTAAATATATAGCTAATATAGAGATTTAAGTAGAAGTGGAACTAATACAGAAATGTGTGACATTATATGATTTTATTAGACGTGATTATTTTGAATCTATGTCGTGTAGCTGTTAACTTATAAGATGGTCTGTGGTAAAACGCAGAACGTGGTAGGCCTCAGGGCCAGAGCTGGAGCTAAAAGGGAAGGTGTTTCTTTTCACGACACAGATTGTTTAACGTTTTTGGTCATTGCATTAATGGGCCATGATTTAGAGTAATGTTTTCTAAATAATAGAATAAGAGTTTTAACATGCTTTAATTAAATGAAGAAATTGAATGCTATAATCATAATGTGAAATATTGTAGGCCTGAAATGTTTTAGCATTGATTTACACGTACATGTCTGGGCTGAGAAATGTTGCAAGCCTTTTTAGAAGTCTATGAGAGTTGGGTTCTTGGCGGCAGATATCTGTCTGCAACAGGAAAGGGGGGATCCAATTATAAGTGAATGAATAGAGGTCTGTTCAGTAGACGGCCCAGACATGGAGGAGGGTTCTGGAATGTTTAAGGGGTATCAGCGGGCCGGAGAAGAGACTGAGAAGCAAGGTCAACTCTAACGTCTGAGGCCCAATACAAAGCATCATGGAAAAAGCCTGAAGTTGCACCACGTGAGAGGCGTTTCGCAAGGGGCGTCTCAAATGTTGTTGACTGTTTTGTATTAGGGACAGCACCCCTGGGTGGAGTTAGAGCAGAGACCTGAGGACCCTTTAGAGAGCGGATGGGTAGGCAGTGAGGGGTCATGACTGGAGAACTTTAGGTTTTCACCAAGAGACTTAGAGTGGGTGACTTCCCTTGGGGGTCATTCATTGCTGACACCTTTGTTAGGTTGGGATTTGGTTAAGTAGGGATACCATCTAGAACAGGGTAGGGACGCCTAACCTGTGTTTGTTTTCCTCCAACCTAAATGAAGGAGAGATATGCGTCTATGCTGATAGCTTTGCTATTTTTAGAACTTGTGTTAGTGATTTCTGTTGCTCGTCTGAGGGCTTTTCGAGAGCACATGTATGTAATTGGACCTGTGTATCTCGTGAATCTCATTCTGAGATGCTTGTATTTGCAGCTCATTATATCTTTACAATAAACTTTTGAAACCTAGAAGTTGTCCGTGATCTTTGAGAGTAGAGTCCTTTCTTGGGTGAACTAATTTGCAGATAGGTGTACTGTTTCCTTCCAAGACAGGCAATAAAGGTTCAGTCGACCAGATCGAGGTTTGGATCAATAGATATAAGGTATCGATCAAAATCTCGCCCTTTCAGTTGGTAGCAGAGGATGGTTGCCTTCTTGAGGACGGTGACCTAGGCCAGGTTAGCTTACCCCAAGGCCCCTAGAAATCGATGATCGGAAGAACAGCCCGCAGATGAAGATCCGGATGACGTGAGACAGAAAAAGCAGCAGTATCAGAGAGAGTGAGTATAAAGGGTTATGCGTGTTAGATTGCGGTGTTTTTGTATTGTATCTATGTTGTAATGTTTGGCGGAGTTGAATGTCTGTAGAGTGACTGTGGAACAGGTTGTGAGCGCGCGCAACCGGTGGAAATCTTAAGTTCAAGGAGAGCTTAAGTGGTTCGGGTGTATCGGACACCCAGAGTAATTGTCAACTAGTGTGAAGGGGGTCATGAGGTACCATTGATCACCCGAGAGACCGAGATAGGGGGAACGTAAGAGTGAGTGCGTGAGTAACGGACGCTGGTCGGAAGTTACTGTGTGTGTAAGTAACCTATCAGAAAGACGATAGACATCTCGTCAGTTGTGTTGACAATTACAGATAGACTGTGGACGTACAGTCGAGAGAAGTGACCGCTTGGTCGGAAGTAGTCATTTTTCAGTGTATGAATGGGACGCATGCATAACCGGGAGACGAGTTGAGAAAGGAGGGGTGCTGCTGCGAAGCGGAGAAAAGAGACGTCAGGTGGTGTCGCGCAGTGATTGGCTGACCGGAGAAAGACCGCGCTGTGATAGGCCAGCTAGCGAACACGTCATACAGGGTCGCGACGTGATTGGCCGACAGGAGAAAAACCGCGCTGTGATAGGCCAAGCAAAAAAAGCCGCGACAGGATTGGTGGATTGTCATCAGGAAGTAAACAGAGTAGCGAGGCTGGATTTTGTGCGCATAATTATGAAGTGTTTTAAATGGTTGAAAGCACTGTTTAAGAAAGAGAGGCGAGGATCGTATGAAGGGGAAGAAGCCCCGCCGGAGGGTACGCCAGCTCGTTATATGGCAGTAAATGTTGGGTTGCATACGATCCTTTGGATATCAGAGTGGAGTAAGATTACTGAAGGAAATGAGGAACTGACGTTCCCGAAGTACGGGACGTTCAGATTAGAGGTGTTACATCGATTGAAATCAGTCATGACCTCAAAGAGACCCTTGCCTAGACCAACCCAGTTTGAAGCCCTTGAAGCATGGCTTAGGGCAGCGCATGAAAGGAATATGAACAGACGACAAGAAAGGGTGAAACGCTCGGTAAGGGCAGTACAGGATGCCAGGTGGGATGCGGATGCTAAAAGATGGAGAGTGCATAATTTGGAAATAAATAAACTGTACCCAGTGTTAGAGGCGCCAGTAAATAAAAGCCCCATAGAAGAAGATGACGAGAGCGAAACAGAGGACAGCCTGATAAACAGATTACTGACAGACAGGCCACCCCCGTATAATAGAGCAGGGGGAGAGGTCGAGAATACTGAAGGAGAAAAGGGGGGCAATGCAGGAGAGCATAGACCGCTTCCCAGTTCAGAGTGGGATCCTGAGCCAAAGAAAGAGTTGCTCCAGCCTAGTCAGGTGCAACAGGTGGTCGGTAGGTTTGTGGTACAAAGAGCGCCGGAAACGGAAAGCGCCACATCCTACCCATTGCCAGATGCACTACAGGTACCTGTTACCATAGGTCCTATAATATCGATATATGACCAAGAGAGAGCAAAAGGGGAAGAACGGAAACGGAAAGACAGAGAAAGAGCAGAGCAGGCAAGGAGGAACGATACGATTAATTCCCCAAGTCAGATGCCAATACCCAGAGAGTGGAGTACCCCGATGCACACAGCAGGGGACCCAGGAGGAGATCCTGGGGGCCCTAGATGGCCAATGGATCTGAGGGGATCTGGACGAAAATCCTTTCAAGAGCTAAATGAGTACATGAAGCAGTGGGATGAGGCAGTGAAGGCTCAAAAGTGCATCAATGCTGCAGAAGCAGAAAGGGAAAGTCAGGACAGCAGAGCACGAACTCACTGCGGGGCTGGGGAGAGTAGCCCGGAGTGGGACTGTAGAGGGAGTAGGGGAGTCACCCATTGGGCCCGGAGTGGAGGTAGAACAGACCTGGAAAACGGGGGCCCCGGGAGTGGAGGGGTGGCGTGCCCAATACTCAGTGAAGGGGAGAGGAGAGCGCAAGAGTACAGGAACAGCTTTAAGTGTCCACACTGTGTGCCTGGCACCAGAGAACAGAATGGGAGTTGTGAGAGGTCGCACCATAGTCCCTGTGATGACAGAAATGAGCGCAGCCCAGGGAATATGGGGAACCAGGAAGGATCGTATCGGATACTGAGCGATACGAGGCAAAGGGAGTGTAGCGACCAGAGGGAAAATAACAGAGAGATGTGCGGTGAGAGGAGAGAAGAAGACGAGAGTGGGCAGAGAGAGAGTAGGGATAAAAGGCCCGTGTTCCATCACCTTCCAAGATTGGATGGCCGAGCATGGGACCTGGAGAGATGGGAGCAAGGGAGGCCACCCATTAATTCTCCTGAGCCCAAACGCAGAGCTCGAAGTTGGGATGGGAGGGAGACCAGTGAGCCCCCTTCAAAAGACATATTGCGAGCTGAGATAAAAGCCAAGAGACTTGATGTCTCCAGCTTAAGGTCAGACCTGGATGACATGGTAGATGGTACCCTGCCTTTAGAAAGAATGGAAATGTATGAACAGGATGAAATATTGTATATGGCAAAGGACATCACACGAAAGGCGAGAGCAGTCCATGAGAAGTTAGTCGAACTAGCAGGCAAATATATGGTGGACTTGTCAAGAACCAAAGCATTACAGGGTAACCACAGGCTACATTACTCAGATCGAGATCTAGATGAGAGGAGAACGATTGGGCTGAAAACACACATAAGGGAATTGATTACTGGAATAAGGACATGGAGGGCACTAGATAAATGGGAAGAGAGGTGGTCCAAGAAAGGGACCGGCAGAAGAAGCATGATTGGTATAACACCAGGACAGCAGGGAATAGAAGCTTACCCTTTGCGTGAAGTTGCCAATGGGAGCTATGTACATGTCCCTTGGAGTAGGGGAGATTTAGCTGCTTTTACCACATCTTTCCCCAAGTTACGAGAGAGCCCCGTGGAGTGGTACAAGCAAGTCGAGAGGTTTGTGAAGATCTCAAAAGTCCTATGGATAGATCTGAACACGCTGTTTGACATTGTAGTACCAGGAGATCTGTGGACAGCATGCAAGGTTAGCGCTGAGTGGCCCACAACGGAGCCAGAGAGAGATGCTAGGACTAATGGGCCGTCCGAGATCGTGATGGCAAAATTCGAGAGAGTGATGACTTGGCTGAAAGAGAAGGTGCCAATGCAAGACATAGATTGGGTCAGAATAGACAGAACGAGACAAGAACCCAAAGAGACAGTCCATGAATATTACGAGAGATTGCTGAAGGCGTTTAAACAGTATAGCGGCTTGGATGTAATGGATCCAAAGGACATAGGGCAATTTGTGTCCAAGTTCGTCCTGGGACTGAGACCGGATATTAGTTTAATGATTCAGCAACACTCGATTTGTTGGCAAAGTAGACCCCTAGATGAAATACTGAGATATGCCAGGTACTGCTGTGATGAGGTAGACTCCAAGGCTAAGAAACTAAAAGAGAAGCTGATGGTGGTACAATTGCAGGCAGCAGGAAAGGGGGGACCGCAACAACAGCAGCAAGGGACAGGTACAGGAGGTAAGAAGCAGTACAGTCAGAACAAGGGTAATGAGGAGAGTACTACCTTCAGACCCAGAGTAGACATAGCTACCTTGAAGAAAACGACTAGGTGTCACCAGTGCAACGAGTTGGGGCATTGGAAACGCGAGTGCCCTTACAATGTAGAGATAGGAGAGCAAGAGATAGAGGAGGAAGAGGTCCAGAGCGCACCTATGAGAGGGGCGACGCCATACCAAGGAAAGGTGCTCAAAGGGGGGGGGGCTCCTCCCCGAGCCCAGTTCCCGCAACCTCCTCGAGTAGGGAGTATGGGTAAGACCTATAGACAAATGCCCCTGTTTGTGGAAGGTGAAGAATGCTATTATGTGGACCCATTAACCGGACAGAGAGTGGAAAGAGAAGACTGCACCCTTGGGGCAGCCTTAGAGGTAGATCAGAGGGGACCCTATGTGGAAGCAGAAGTAGCAGGGTGCCCTACGACATTTCTGGTGGACACAGGAGCCACTAGATCCACGATCAGATCAGCTGCAGTTCCAGACCTGCCCATGTCTGGAGAGACCATACAGGTGGTAGGGGTCGCAAACAGGAGAATAACCAGCCAATTGACAGAACCGGTACAGGTGAAAATAGGGAAGTACAGCGATGAGCACCAATTTGTAGTTTGCGATTCAAGCCCTGTGTGTCTGCTAGGAAGAGACCTGTTGTGCAAATTGAATTGTACTATATATTGTACACCCCAGGGAGTGGAGGTATTGACTAATGATGATGATGCAGATTTCAAAGTTGCAAACTCAAGAATATGTGTGGAGCTGTACCCTACTTTGACAGTAGACGAGCTTCCCTGGGATTTGAGAGAGACAGTGGCATCAGAGGTATGGGATTTCACTGGGGAAGAGATTGGATTAGTCAAAGGGGTGGACCCAGTGAAAATTGTAGTGAAACCGCATGCTGAGTTCCCAAGAACACCCCAGTATAAATTGACTCCAGAAACGATTGCAGGCATAAAACCCGTGATCGAGTCCATGATTAAACAGGGAATACTGAAAGAAATCGTGGGTAGTCCATGTAACTCCCCGATTATGGGTCTGCAGAAACCAAATGGGAAATTTCGGATAGTGCAGGACCTTCGAAAGATTAATAACATAGTCGTTTCATGTTGTCCAGTGGTACCGAATCCATCAGTGATACTGTTTCAGATTCCATTCCAAGCAGAGTGGTTCACTGTGATAGATCTTTGTCAGGCTTTCTTTTCGATCCCTTTGGACGAAGATAGCCATTTTCTTTTCGCATTTAAGCTGGAAAATCGCGTCCTAACATGGTGTCGTATCCCTCAGGGGTATACAGAGAGTCCATCGATCTTTAACCAGCTTCTGAAGAAAAATCTTGAAAGTCTAGTGCTGCCCCAGAAGTCAGTTCTGGTCCAGTACATAGACGACCTCCTTGTGGCGTCAGAAACAGAAGAAGCTTGCAGGGAAGATTCCATTGCTTTGTTAAATCACCTAGCTGCCAATGGGCACAAGGTGTCCCCGGGAAAATTGCAGTACTGCCTGACAGAAGTGCAGTACTTAGGACACAGAATTGAGAAAGGCAAACGAAAAGTGTCACCAGACAGGATAGAGGCGATCATGAAAATGAACGCGCCTCAGACACAGAGAGAGGTCAGGATGTTCCTAGGGATGGTGGGTTATTGCCGACAGTGGATCGTGAACTTTTCACTGAAAGCAAAGCCCTTGCAAAAACTGACGCACAAGGAGGTGAGTGATCCGGTACCATGGGACAAAGACTGTTTGATGGCGTTCCTACAGTTGCGAGAGGACCTGTGTCGTGCTCCGGCATTGGGAATGCCTGATTACAATAAACAATTCTTTCTTTACTGTTGTGAGAGAGAAGGTTGTGCGTTGTCTGTGTTGGTCCAAATCCATGGGAATGCCCGTAGACCAGTTGCTTATTTTTCAGCTACTTTAGACCCAGTAGCCGCAGCGTTGCCCGGATGTCTCAAATCCGTTGCTGCAACGGGTGTCAGCATTGAGAGATGTGAAAATATCGTTATGGGGCACCCGTTAGAGGTGTGCGTGCCACATTCTGTTGAACTGTTGATGACCAGGACCAAAACACAGCATCTGACCAATAGCAGGCTCACGCGCTATGAGCAAGTTATTCTTGCTGCAGAGAACGTGACCCTCAAGAGATGCTCTGTTTTGAACCCTGCTACCTTAATGCCACTTCCAAATGATATTGATGATGATGATGAATATACAGACCATGACTGTCTCGATGTGACTGAACTATGCACCAAACCCAGACCCGACATCGTAGATGAGCCACTGACGGACCCAGATGAAGTTTTCTTTGTCGATGGCTCATGTGTAAGAGACGAAGTTGGGCAGTTGAGAGCAGCTTATGCTGTTTGTACAATTGAAGGAGTTGTGGAAGCTGGGTGCCTGGAAGGAGTACACTCCGCTCAGGTAGCCGAGATTATTGCCCTAACACGTGCTTGCTTAGCAGGCAATCAAATTCGAGTCACCATCTACACCGACAGCCAATACGGGTTTGGGGTAGTTCATGATTACGGGCAGTTATGGTCTCAAAGAGGGTTCATGACTTCTTCAGGCTCTCCCATTCGCAATGGAGAGTTTGTGCGCTTGTTGTTAGAAGCATTGCAATGTCCAGCAAGTATCGCAGTTGTAAAGTGCATCGCACATACCAAAAATGAGGACTTTGTTTCGAAAGGCAATAGATATGCTGATGAAGTTGCGCGGTATTGCGCAGAACAAGGTTACTCTTTCACAGAGGTGGAGGTGGGTGGAATAAATGTGAGAACTGAATTAGCCATGATACTGGAAACTGTTGATACTTGGGATGAATTGTCAACCATGCAAGAAAATGCTCCTGATTCAGAAAAGGAAACATGGGTAAAGGCAGGATGTGTAGTGGGTGAGACTCATTTTTGGGTCTCAGCAGACGGCAGAGCAGTGTTGCCCAATGAGATGGTGAGTCCAATGGCTAGACTCATACATGGTCCCGTACACTTAGGGAGAGATGCTATGCTGAGAGTGTTTAGACAGACTTGGTACAATCCTAAGTTTAGAATAGCAGCAGAAGCAGTGTGCCAGCGTTGTGTGACCTGCCAGCAGCTGAATGTAGGGAAAAGAACACCAGTTGCACTAAGTCACATAGGAAGGTCTGGAGGTCCATTCAACAGAATGCAGATAGATTTCATTGAAATGCCAAGATGCAACCGCCTCCGCTATGTCTTGGTGGTTGTTTGTGTGTTCTCCAGATGGGTTGAGGCATACCCTACACGTAGGTGCGACACCCTCACAGTGGCTAAGTTACTGCTTAGAGAACTTATCCCTCGGTTCGGGGTGCCGGCCTTTTTGGAATCAGATAGGGGAACACATTTTAACAGCGAGCTTGTGAAGATGATTTGTGTTGCACTGAATATCGACCAAAAGCTCCATTGCAGTTACCGACCAGAAGCCTCAGGAATTGTGGAACAAATTAATGGCACGATCAAGTCCAGAATAGCGAAAGTTTGCTCCTCAACGACCCTGAATTGGCCTGACGCCCTGCCATTAGTACTCATGAGCCTTCGTAGTACCCCAGACAGAAGAACAGGGTTGTCACCACATGAGGTGTTAATGGGGAGAGCAATGAGACTGCCATCTATTCCAGCTACTGCACTGTTAAATATCACAGATGATATGATCCTGGACTATTGTAAGGGGCTGTCTGACGCCATGCGTTCTGTGTCCCTTCAGGTGCAGGCTGCAGAGGTTCCAGCGTGCCAGGGCCCTTGCCATGACCTGTATCCTGGGGACTGGGTCCTGGTGAAGAAACATGTGAGAAGAAGCTGCTTGGATATTCGTTGGCGTGGGCCCTACCAGGTCATCCTGATCACAAGTACAGCTGTAAAGGTGGGAGGCCTGCCCAACTGGATACACGCGTCGCATACGAAAAGGGTTCCAGCACCTCTGGAAACAGCTCCTCTCTCGGATGGACGTCCAGCTGAGGACCAAGAAGCCATAGAGGGGGCTAGCCAAGCTGTAGAGGTGCCAGTGGAAGCAGGGAACGAGTCTGACCAAGCTGAGGACGGTCAGTACAACAGCGAAACAGAAGACGCTACAGAAGGAGAAGACAGCTGGGAGTACGAGTCTGACCCTGACAGGTCTGAAAGAGAGCGAGAACAGACCAGAAGGAGAAGGAGTAGAAGGGCACGTGGAGAAGCAAATTGGCCGCAAAGAAGAAGTTCTAGCCTGAGGTCAACTCCAGAAGCAACCCTTCCTCCGATATCAGAAGACTCAGACCCAGAAGAAGGTGCTCAGGGCGCTGAAGCACCAGACCGAAGAAGGTCAAGAAGAGTGCGTGTGCCTAACAGAAGATACTCCACACCTGAGTGGACATATCTGGCGACAAATGTCTGTGAAACCGGAGACAGGGAGGATCCGAGCGGTGGTGGTGTCCAGTTCTGAGCCCATTATCACCGTGGAAATACAACTGTTGGTACCCGGTGTCGAACAAGAAGGGTCACTAACATTCGTGCTCCCCAGACCTCCCCGCCTCAGCAAGTTAAAACACATGTTTCTTACAGAATTGAAATTCCCCGACTTTGGTACCACGATAACAGCACATGAAGAGCATACTCTTCGCATGGAAATATTGAACTATGCTATTGAAGCTGCAACCACAAATCTAATAGTCGATTGTTAAAGGACTTTGTAAATAAAGCAAGCAGAAGAAAAGAAGATTACCTAGCGCCCAGGAAGCAGAGAATTTTAGGGAACCCCTTGAGTGGATGGAGAAGGGCTAGGGTTGTCTTTTTGAACTGTGAAAGGACTTTTTGCGAAAAAGGCTGTCAGCCTCCAGCTGTGTGGATTCTAAAGACAAAAAAGGATTGAAAGAGACTGTAAAGGAACGAGAGGAAAAGAACTTTTTGCAAAGAGAAAGGGAAAAGCTAGATTGTCTGACGAAATGGAGGCCGGCACCCCGAACCGCAGAGCTAAATGTATAATAGGTATACTAATAGTAGGAGTGATAATATTAATAGCTTTAGTGGTAACAATTTCTTATGTAAAGGGACATGAGGAAGAGGTAAAGGTAACTGATGCGAATTCTGTAGTAACACTTACACCCACTGTTGCAGGTGAGAAAAGGGAAAACACTCAAGAGAAAGCGTTATTGGCTGCAGAAGCCCGCAGGTTACATGTAGACGAGTCCCAAGGAGACTTTAGGTCAAATGCTTATGCTAAACTTTTGTATGAATACGTGGATGCCATGGAGGTTAAGGATTGCTACGTCTGCATGCAGTTGCCTGCGTCTGTAGATGAAGGAATTCGATATCATCACCTCCCTCTGACATATGGCATTACATGTAGCTTATTGCTTAGTATATTTTATGAGAGAGATAGTTTTGAATACTATTTCTCCAATTATGATTCTGTGTTGCCAGAAGTCCCGAATTATAAGCAGATGAATAAATGGGATTACTGGAAGAGTGAAGACAGATTGGCCAAATTCTTCATTCCTTGGATTACCTTAGATACTTCACATGCCCGTAGAAATAACTTGACATGTAAGGTGTCCGAAGTCGAGAAAAAGTTCATAGGGCAGGTGGATGATCGTTACAGGAGACAAAAGATTTTGAAAAAATCAGGACAAGGGAAATTAGATTGGACCGAGGAAGAGAAGTCACATAAGAGAAAGGGTAGTAGTGGTCCAATAGCTTTAGATAAAGCGCAGAAAGGAAAGTTATGTCTTCACCGAGCCAAAACGTATTATGAAAATGTATACGTGGGTGAAGTTGACTGTGAACATGCTTTTAATTTAGAGTACTACACTAAGGATTTCCTGAAGGGAATGCAAGTAATTCCAAATGTGTATTTTGTATGTGGAAGAAATGCTTACGTGAGACTACCTGACAACTGGTATGGATCATGTTACTTGGCAATTGTCTTCCCCAAAATATATCATGCACAAGACTTATTGATCATTGAGGGCCAGACATCATCGAGGGGAAGGAGAGATTTAGGCGATGCAGAAATGGTTGGAGATGTCTTTGGAGCTATGTTCCCTCTTTTGGGAATAATCCTTAATGATGTTAAAATTAGACGACTGGCAACAGTTGTCGACAGGTTGTCTGCCAGCACTGCTCAGTCCTTAATGCTGGTAGAAGGAGAGATGCAATCGATAAGGGCTATGGTTCTTCAAAATCGGCTTGCATTAGATGTCTTATTAGCAAAAGAGGGCGGAGTCTGTAAGGCTTTGAAGGTTCAGGAATGTTGCACTTACATTCCAGACCTTTCAAAACCCCTTGAGAAAGTTATTAAGAACATAACTAATATACACAAAGAGATCGAAGACTTGAATAGAGAAAATGTCTGGGAAAAGGTGGGCCACGGAATGAGTACAGTTGGAGGGTGGTTTTCCACCTTAGGCAAAAGCTTTATTTGGTATATCCTAAAGCCTATCATCATAATATTGATCTGTGGGATAGTATTGTGGGGATTGGTGAGGGTATTCAAATGGTACAGAGCAAGAAGGTCAGAAAGGGCCCAAAGAGAACAGTTGCAGAGATTGGCTGCCATACAAGATAATCAGTACAGGAGCCTGAGAGCTCTGGAAGCGCAGAGAATGCCAGCAATAACTGCAGTTTAAATGTTAGTGATGACCCCGAGAGGTCATCAAAGGGGGGAACTGAGAGAGCGCAAACTGATATAAATGTATGAGTACATCACACTTACCTATAGTAAGCACAAGTCATGATGAGAAATGCCATGAGTGCTAATAGTATCTGAAATTATATTCTAAATATATAGCTAATATAGAGATTTAAGTAGAAGTGGAACTAATACAGAAATGTGTGACATTATATGATTTTATTAGACGTGATTATTTTGAATCTATGTCGTGTAGCTGTTAACTTATAAGATGGTCTGTGGTAAAACGCAGAACGTGGTAGGCCTCAGGGCCAGAGCTGGAGCTAAAAGGGAAGGTGTTTCTTTTCACGACACAGATTGTTTAACGTTTTTGGTCATTGCATTAATGGGCCATGATTTAGAGTAATGTTTTCTAAATAATAGAATAAGAGTTTTAACATGCTTTAATTAAATGAAGAAATTGAATGCTATAATCATAATGTGAAATATTGTAGGCCTGAAATGTTTTAGCATTGATTTACACGTACATGTCTGGGCTGAGAAATGTTGCAAGCCTTTTTAGAAGTCTATGAGAGTTGGGTTCTTGGCGGCAGATATCTGTCTGCAACAGGAAAGGGGGGATCCAATTATAAGTGAATGAATAGAGGTCTGTTCAGTAGACGGCCCAGACATGGAGGAGGGTTCTGGAATGTTTAAGGGGTATCAGCGGGCCGGAGAAGAGACTGAGAAGCAAGGTCAACTCTAACGTCTGAGGCCCAATACAAAGCATCATGGAAAAAGCCTGAAGTTGCACCACGTGAGAGGCGTTTCGCAAGGGGCGTCTCAAATGTTGTTGACTGTTTTGTATTAGGGACAGCACCCCTGGGTGGAGTTAGAGCAGAGACCTGAGGACCCTTTAGAGAGCGGATGGGTAGGCAGTGAGGGGTCATGACTGGAGAACTTTAGGTTTTCACCAAGAGACTTAGAGTGGGTGACTTCCCTTGGGGGTCATTCATTGCTGACACCTTTGTTAGGTTGGGATTTGGTTAAGTAGGGATACCATCTAGAACAGGGTAGGGACGCCTAACCTGTGTTTGTTTTCCTCCAACCTAAATGAAGGAGAGATATGCGTCTATGCTGATAGCTTTGCTATTTTTAGAACTTGTGTTAGTGATTTCTGTTGCTCGTCTGAGGGCTTTTCGAGAGCACATGTATGTAATTGGACCTGTGTATCTCGTGAATCTCATTCTGAGATGCTTGTATTTGCAGCTCATTATATCTTTACAATAAACTTTTGAAACCTAGAAGTTGTCCGTGATCTTTGAGAGTAGAGTCCTTTCTTGGGTGAACTAATTTGCAGATAGGTGTACTGTTTCCTTCCAAGACAGGCAATAAAGGTTCAGTCGACCAGATCGAGGTTTGGATCAATAGATATAAGGTATCGATCAAAATCTCGCCCTTTCAACGCCCATGGCAAAATGCGAACCCTTGCATACTGGAGGAAATTCTTAACAGAGTGGAGGGCAACCCAAAGGCAAATTTTGCAACAAGCATTGGCAAAGCCAATAGGTCTCACCTATGCAAGATCTATTGCCTGTTCTAATGTATTTTAGCCACGTTGTAGACCAGCGTGGCTTAGTTGTAACATATCAGGAAAAAAGAGGTTCTCCTTTTAGTGCCAAGGAAGATTGGATAATTACTGTTTCCTTCTCCATTACTCAAAGCAAGAACGCAAAACAAATCCCAGAACATGACTGCTTCTGCAGCAGAAAGCTGGAAAGATTCTGATCTCTTCATCATCTTTAAGGCTGTCTGTGTCACCTACAACACAGTGACAACCGGCAGCCTCCCTCAGTTACTTGGCAGAAAAGTGCATCTCAGAAATCTAATGTAACACACAAAACCATGGCATGTCCAGATTTAAAATAAAAAAAACTGGTACAAGAGAAAACGGCAGAAGAACATTTTGTTCATGCCCTCAGGGTCATTTCATTTTCCACGCGTTTGAAAATTCCCAGCTCCTTCTGCCACTATGCTGACACCATCATCAACATTCTCTACTCGAACTTTTCAACAAGTCTTTAATATTTCCTTACCCCCTCCACCTCCCCCCCCACACACACTTTGTACATTGTGCCATTGCTTCTTAGCCAGGGCCAGGCATTCTTTTTGCGTTTTCGCAATTATCCACACAGAAAATCAGCTATGAGACAACCTATAGTAGGTGAAAAGCAGACAAGTTTTCAGGCACCTCTTCGAATTTTTCAGCCATTGACCAATGTCCAACAAGGGATGCTGTTTGAACCATATTCCTTCCAAGTTTGGTGCAGATTGGTGAAGGGGGGTGCAAAGTTATTAACAGTGAAAACATTTTTATTCTCTATGGACCACAGTGTCAAACTTAAAACCAGAGGTGCAACAGTAATATACATCTTTCTTGTGATGAGAGGGAGAAGAGAACAAGCACCAATAGTCCCCAGCCTTTCATTGTAGTGGGCAGATGGGACTGAGTTTTAAGAGAACAAAGGTAGAGTTGAACCCTCCTTGTCTGTGTATGTGCATGTTCTGTATGACCCAACATACTCCACAATGTTCCCTCTCTAGGAGGGCCCTGAATTTCAGATCTGAATCTGGCAAATGTGCACTTATATTCCTAATTTTCAAATGTCCACTTACCGTGTTTTAGAGGGTATAGGAGGTCAACATTTGAAGGGTGGAATACGGGAATAGTGAACAGGGTTAATACTCACAGACAGCTGAGTTGCAACTCCCAATGTGAGATGCAGCTGTAAGTAGTGCTATATTTAAATCTACTCGAGCGAGCTCTGCTGTTTACACACAGATCTCTACAGCAAGCCAAGCATCTGTGCTATCTTACTGTTTGTCAGTAGACATGTCAGCACCATGAGCTATCATACTGTGATACATGTTACCCCTCCACAAACACGTAGGGCATGATTACAAGTGTACCGGGAAATTGCAATATTTGCAAACACTTCTGGTACCACAAGTATTGTAATTCCAGGTTTTGTGGCAAACACGGAATCCCCAAATTTTACCTCAAGCAAATTTCGACAGGTCAAACCTGCCAAGATTTACGGGAGAGAAAAATGCCTGGTAAATATCAAGACATGCATATTTGTGTGTGTAAAGCATCACAATCTGCAAGCTATTTCCCACTTTTTAGGTAAAATTCATAATGGGTTCTTTTATTAGATCCAATAATTTACAATGTGTGCAGGGTCTAATTGTATTGACTGCAATAAACAGCAAACATCTCCGGGTACTACTGACTGGGGCTTCAAAAAGATCTGAAGTTTGGTGTATAGCACGTGTTACTATTATTAGTGGTTTTGGGGTGTGTGGTGCCAAAACCTCTTCACACGCCGGTGTTCGTCTTAGCAGCCTTAAATATGGCTGGGTTAAAACAGATGTCTTCCTGCTGAAAACACTTTAATGCTAATATAAACTGACAGTCTGGATGTTCAGCAGGTCGTATTAAGTACTGGGCCACATTTATCAAGAATTTGCACCTGTGTAAAGACAACCAGTGACAAAAACCCTGTTCAACGTCTTGATAAAGGATTTAGAGCCACATGTACGACCGTTTTTGCGGTTGCAAACGGGAGATCGGCTCATTTGCGACCGCAAAAAAGAGTCCTGGCATGTACAATCACAATTTTTCTAGTCACTCACTCACAAAATAGCGTTTGCGACTCTCACTATTAGGAAGGAGCGTTCCTTCTTAATAGCGAGTGTCAATGCAATGTACTATTGTTAGGTGGTAAACCACTTGCAAATGGGAAGGGGTCCTCAGGGAACCCCTTCCCCTTTGTGAGTGTGTGCAAAAATATTTTTTAAGAGCAGGCAGTGGTCCCAGTGACCACTGCCTGCCCTAAAAATTAAACTGAAAAGTTTAATTTTTATTTTTTAAATGCATCCCGTTTCCCTTTAAGGAAAACGGGCTCATTTAAAAAAAACAAAATCTACTTTATTTAACAAGTAGTCCCAGACAGTGCTAGCCATTCCCAATGGGGTCACAAATTGGGACTGCATCATCAATATTAATGAAGCATGCAATTTGCGACCCCATTATGAATCGGAAACAGTGTCTGAGACGCTTGCACATTTAATTATGCGAGTCGCAAAGTGCGAGTCGCAAGTCGACGCAATTTGTGACTCGCAAAATAAAATGGTCGTAAATCTGGCCCAACTTTCTAGCTCACACTTTTTTGTGCTGTTAATTAGACCTAAAAGTAATGCGAAGAGGGCATTGAGCTACTTTTTGTCAAGGGGCGTCCACTGGGTGGTACACGGGCCTTCCCATGCTTCCACACTTGATTTCTGATGCAAAGTTCTATCTACTAAAATTGTTAGACATGGCTTTGCGCCATAAAATACCCCAAATCTTTTAATTGATCACAACTTTTCACACATTGCACATGTGCTGCACTGTACACCAAAACATCCAATGTGTGAAAGTTGTAAAGTTTGTCCAGGCATAGTATTTTGTACTGGAAGGCTACAGCACAAAACCTATGCTAGGTATCATGCAGCATAAAGCTGCATGGCCACTTTGGTTGCTACATCTTCATTTTGCATACTTTTAACATTTCTTTTTTTAGTGAAAGGTCCCCAAAGCGTTTACAATTTTTTTAAAGGCAACCAAAATGTGTCACGGTGCTACTATTCCAGCCTTAAAATGCACTTTGAAATAAAAAATAAAAGGAAATTAAACAGCCTTTCCAATCAGTAGAAGTGTTTTTGTTGTTATTAAAATATAAATAAGTTCATTGTCAACAAGTAGCAGCAGATGGACTGTCATCTTACCCATGGTTCCTACAAGGGGGGATTAAGCCACTGCTTGATTTATTTGCCCATGTGCTATGATGTATCTTAGTGCTATTGATGTAAAACTTAGATTGCTGAGCTGAGGGCATCGCTAAGAGGCAGCAATTGTGGTCGAGAGGTAGGGTGGGTGAAAACTCCTTGGGATCACTTTTTCATCTTTTCAAAAACAGTTTTATTTTATCACGACAAGAAATATGACTATTGTGAAGATCTAAGACTAGCTAACGCAAATAAATACATATAGGTAGACATTCAGGTCATCTGGTGTTTGTGGCCTCTGGTTGTTGAAGTAATCAGCACCAGGGCATGGGGTCTGGCCATTATTGAAAGGAACCTGAACGCCAAACAAGTAGAGGGGCAAAGAAGAGAGAAAAAGACAAAAGAATGGGCGAAGTCTGCTCAGGAGCACCCGCCTGGAAGCAAAAGACCATAGGGTGTTTTTTACAAGCTGGTGCTTCACTTTAAATATGGGAAAAAGTGATGCAGCGGTGGCTCAAGGGGCTTGTAAATAAGCCCCATAGTTCCCATGAGGATTGTCCTTCGGGTGTGGGTTCGATCTTTGCAAGAATAAATGTAAAGAGTCCCATAATCTCCAGCTATTTTCTACTGGGTAAACTTTATTGATTAGGTTATGGGATTTTTCTTGCTTAGTAGACTTCAACTCACCAGGGGGCTCATTGCAAGTGAGCTGGTGATCAATATTTATCCACGCTTGAAATTCCGGATACCCCAGGCATCTGTAATTACAGGGGGTGCGAGGTTTCCCGCAAATTACTCATTAAAAGGGAATAACATGCAGGAATTGGTCTTTCCACAGATTCACGCATATTTTTCACAAATTAGCAGGCAAAATGTCTGGGTGAAAAACTCTTGAGCTCCAGTGTTACCGCAGATCTTGTAATGTTGATGGGGCCGGTAACACTCTTGCCAGCCCCATCGGGATTACTGGAGCACTCATAACCAACCCACACAGTGGTGAGTTTATTTTTTTATAGAGCTATTGTTTTGTAAAATATTTAGGACGTTGTTGCTAACTAAGGGCTGGTGCATCACGAGCTTCAGAAGAGAGTGTCATTGGGCCCGGGTAGGAGCTATGTCCGCAATCTGTGCGGGTGAAAAAAAATCGCTATTTAATCCTTATTGGCCCTCAGTTAAAGAGATGCATTATGATCAGTGGTTGAAGTGTGGGAAAAAAGTAGGGGAACTGTGGGCGAAGTATCAGAGGGTGGGAATGACCTGAGGATTGGGTCAGTGGGCAGAGTCAGAGATGTGACCAGGAAGAGCAAAACATCCCAATTTGTAGTATTTGTGAGGCAAAATCTTTAGAGAGACTGTTAGTATGTGTAAAAATGTCATAGTAATAAAGTATCAGAAAATGTACTGAATTACGCTACAGCGTTTTGTTTTGCTGCATAATTTAGTCAACACTGCAACACAATTTTGTCCTCCATTGTTGCATAATTCTAGTGGCCCCAAACCAGGCAGCACATGTTAAACGTGCTTGTGCATGAAGCAGAGAGACCATGAAGTTTGCGAACTTAGATTGGTGTGCGTGCAAATTTGACATTGCAGCTCCCTGGTGAGTTGTACTACTACTGCTGAAACAAGGCCAATGGAGGTACCAGTGGGTGAGGCGCACTGGCCTCAAGGGTTATGTGACATCAGTGACAGAGTCACTGTCACTCTAGGGTGTTCGGCTTCGTAGGCATGCCAGCAAGATTGGAGATAAACCAGTGTGGATTGTGGAGGACAGGCCTTCAATGTTAATCCACACTTGCCACTGCTAGGGTCCACCTGCTGGTGCTAAGACACCAGGGGCCTCATTTATGAGGCTGTGCATCACTTTTACGCCGCCGGTGCGTCACTTTTTGTGACGCACCATTGACGTAAAAAATGCACCTTGTTGCACCGTATTTACAAAGTGACGCATCTAGGTAGATGCGTCACTTTGTAAACCCCTGCGCTACATTATACCTACGCCAGGTATAATGTATGCAGGGGGGGCGTTCTGACGCAAGAAAGGGTCATAGAAGTGATGCAGTGAAATCTATAAGATTTCACTGCGCCACTTCTAGGACACAAATGCGTCAATTTCATACGCCTACCTCACAGCAGGCATAAGACTGACACAGGCCCTTTCACATGGGGCTTGCCCCATGTGAAAGGACACATTGCTGGAATTGCGTCACTTTTGTGACACACTCCAGCAATGCGGCACTTTTGTGCTTACAGATACGTCAGAAATACTTACGAATCTGTAACTCCTTGCGACATGATGCGTCATATTATAAATATGACGCATCAATCATGTCGCAAGGAGTGCGCACTGAGAAGTGACACATCGCTGCTTTCACGCAGCGATGCGTCACTTCTCATAAATGAGGCCCCAGGGCTTCTAAGGTCTAGTGGTGCCTTCTAATGTCTAGCATGGGAATGTACTCCTGCAAGAGAGTGGTCTGATCATGAAGGCCGAACCTGGTCTCTAGCTCCACATTCAGCTGCTCTGGCATAGTGCCACATCATGTCCCCTACTGAACACCAAACTGCCCTACTGAGAGAAACTCGCACTTCCTTCAGTTACAACTCAATTATACCCCGTAATAAACACCTGGATGGGACTCAATTCAAATTATGCACTAGACCAGAGTAATATACTGCTTAAAAAAATAAAGTAACAACATCCTAGAAAAGGCAAATATTCATAGGGAATGCAAGATTAAGTTAAGTGTGTTATATGTAAGCAGGAACAACATGGTTATCTTAACGCTTTTACACTCGTTAGTCAGAAATCAATGAGTGTTTTTGCCTGACATGGCTACAGCGCCCAGAATGGACCCGTTTCAATTTCCATTGCTTATCTATACTAATATTATAAAGAGAGAGCCCAAACCTTTGAGGCGGGTAATCTGAGGAACCACAGCACCAATCACAACACCCAATACAGCATTGGAAAGGGCAGTTGCAGCAGAAGGGCATAGACTATACAGATGCCCACCATATACATTTGAAAGGTAAAAGAACCTTACCAGCAAAGTAGTCCCTTGTGGGCATGGGCAGGGCGCGGCATGACGACAAAAAAAAAGCGTTCCTTAAACGTGTGCGTTGTGCTGGGGGCGTGTGCTGGGGGCGTGAACAAGGCCAATGGGCGCGGCAATTGCAATTGCATGGCAGCAAGGGGTGTGGCCAATGGGCGCGACAATCGGCAACAATCGCGCGACATAGCCCCCAAAAAAAAGCGTGCCTTGAGGGCGTGTGGAAAACAAACGTGTGCGTTGGGCCGGGGGCGTGGCCATGGCCAATGGGTGCGGCAATTGCACGGGAGCAAGGGGCGTGACCAATGGGCGCAGCACTTGCCGGGGCTTAGGCGGGGGCAGACGCGACTGATCGTGCCTGCGGGGACAATAACTGCACAGTATCCTGCGCGCTGTCAGCCAGTCAACTCTCTGCATAAAGGACCGTGCCTGTGGGGACACTAACTGCAGCGTCTCCTGCACGCTGTCACACACTCATCTCTCTGCATAAACGAATTGAAACCAGGCGCACAACATCAACCAGGGTTGGAGCCGGGCTCAGGCGGCGGATGACGCGACTAAGCGCGCCTGCTGGGACACTAACCTTTGAACTGACTGCACTTTCCCACACGTGCAGCACCTCCACCGCGCACTGTCACCCACTCAACTCTCTGCATCAACGACTTTACACCACAAGCACAACATCAAACAAAACTAGAGCCGGGCCTCAAGCGGGGGATGACGCGATTCAGCGTGCCTGCGGGGACACGAAATTTACAACTGAATGCACTTTCACACAGGCTTACCTACCGAAGTGGAGTACATACACACTAAAGACATCTGCTAATACTTCTTACTCCGAGGTACACACAGTATCTGCACACACATGCCTAACTATTGTGACACTTCATGCTAAAAATGTTCTCTACTGCAAGATTTTAAAATAAATTTCCCTTGCCTATTACACACATTCTATTTCACACCCGGACAACGTCGGGACGGGCTGTTAGTATCCTTATAAAACCTAAGCAGTATGGTTTAAAAAGACTACATCCCGGTACATATTTTATAAACTGAAATAAGGAACACAGCTGTTAAGGATCACATTAAACGTTTTCCATTTTATGCATCAACCACGTTTTGTAGTACCTCCAGGAATAGTGCACTTCCCACACTAGGAAAACAATGCTGTTCAAAGAAAGAGGAACAAACTAAAGTAGTGCTTAACTGGCAAACTCTGTAAAGTAGCGGTAATGGGTTTGGGTGTGAATAACATCAATCTGGCTAATTGCGACAACTCTGTCATGGTTTAGTTATTCATTTATTTTTCGAATTTTGAAACTTTTTTTCTTTCCCTCCCAAAGCTGCCCTTTGGAATAGTAAAAGGTCAGAAAAAGATGGCATTTCCATCAAAAGTGTTTCTTCCTTTCTTGGATCCATTTCACTGGGAAGGAATGAAGGAAAGAAGAGGAAAGAAAGGATAAGAGCCCTTTCTTGAAGTCATGGTTCTCAACAAGTGAGGAGGAGTGAGACAGAGGCACTGGGAGAGGGAATAAAAGTAAGTAAGAGAGAGGGCAGCTGTCAGTGGTAGAGCAAGAGAAGTGGACACTGTCATTGTCTTCTTTGGGCAATAAGGAAGAGACTGAGGGCCAGATGTAGGTAGGCATTTACCGGTCGGTAACGGCAGAATTCGGCCGTTACCGACCGGTAAATGCAATTTGAGATGTAGGGCCCTGTATTTTACAGACTCGGTAAATTTACCGATAGGTAAATTTACCGAATATGTAAAATACCGAGTCGGTATTTTTACGGAATAGGGAAAATTGATATGTAGGTGGGACTCTTCTGAGTCCCACAAGCATTAAAAAATCGGTATTTTACCATCAAATACTATTTGATGGTAAAATACCGATTCTGGTGTGCTTGCACATGTGTGCATGCACACCTATGCCATATGACAGGCAGACCTGCCCTTAGGGCAGGTATGCCTGCCACATGGCACCCGAGCCTCTTTTGGGGGTGCCAGAGGGTGTCAAAGTGACGCCCCCTGCACCCTTGTGTCAATCGGTATTTACCGATGCGGTAAACACCGACCGGTGAATGCCCAATCATTCCTATGGGCTTCAAAGCCCATAGGAATGCATGGGCATTTACCGGTCGGTATTTACCGCATCGGTAAATACCGATTGTTTCCGAATCGGTAAATGCACATCTGCATTTACCTACATCTCGGTACTTTTATTTTACCACTTCTTAAATACCGAGTCGGTATGATGCGGTATTTAAGAGGTGGTAAAATAAAATTTACCTACATCTGGCCCTGAGTCCTTTTCCTTCTCTGCCTGCCCTCCCATCCCCAAATGGCCAAAAAGGGCCTTATCTATAGGCCTTGGTTATTTCTACCATCCTGGGACGCATTTTTAAAATAAAAAAGTATTGGAATGGACTCTATTACATTTAAAAAGTAGGGGCTCAACGTGCCCTGCCGAACCTGCTCACTTCGACCACTGATTATGGTACATCTAACTAGATAGCTCTACATTCTCCGTTTGCTGTTATAAACACAAATTGCGTTTGTGCAAAAATGTGTATTCAAAGTTGTGCAGGGTTGAAATAGTCCAAATATTCACACTTGTAGGAGTGTGATGTTTAGTAGTTGTGTTGTTACAATCATTGACAGCATGGCAGAGCAATGTGTGGTACAAGCTGCAGTGGCCTCATGACAATAGCCTTGGAACTTCCTTTTTTACAAATTAATCACTGGGTAATAATACAATTTCCTTAGTATGACACACCCAATCATGTTGCGTTTCAATTCTTGAGTTAATAGGGCGGATTTACTAATACTTTGCAACTAATTTGCATCATACAATGACATAAACCTGGTGCAAAGTGC
This sequence comes from Lissotriton helveticus, assembly GCF_964261635.1. Taxonomy (NCBI): domain Eukaryota; kingdom Metazoa; phylum Chordata; class Amphibia; order Caudata; family Salamandridae; genus Lissotriton; species Lissotriton helveticus. The sequence continues at coordinate 1,779,742,823 of NC_136065.1, forward strand.
TGTTTTGGGAGTTACTTCCCGATGCAAATCGTAATTTACGTTGTAAAGTAGCCCTAATGTAACACAAAGTAGCACTATGTGCAGCTCTGAGTCAAGGATGCGTACCATGGGTGGTACATGGATGTTCCCATGGACCCACCCATGGATTTAAACGCTAATCCCTATGTACTAACTTTGGTAGAAAGAAATATGTATCAAAAAATTACCTCCCCCCCTTAGACAAGCGTAAAGTTGGAAAAAATATGTATTTTCTCAAACCTATTCAATTTTGCATGAGTGCTGCACCGTACAGCACACATACTAAGTGACAAAGGGTTAAACTTTGTCAAATCACATAATTTTGCACCAGAAAGGTTCCCTAACTTTATTAAACCTAAGCAAGACATCAGGCACAAATAAGGCAGCCTAAGGTATGTAAGCACTAGTGGATTCAGTTTTAGCAGCATATCAATTTAGATATGGTGCTGTTGTGATCTCTTATTTACACACAATGCAGTGAAGCAACTTTGGTTCCTCCACTGCTCGAAAACGTATTAAATATGCCCCTTTATTTCTCAAGACCAAGCTCTCTTCACACATAATGCCGATTAGTATGGATTGCATGTGATTCATTTCTACACCTCGTAGTTCTCGTCGTCTTAAGTAATATTTGCTATACATTGATTTACAGACTTGTATGACTATGTTATACAAGACTTTATTATATGTTTGTGAAGAAGCTGTACATTGGATTGAGTAGTGCCATAAAATACATAAATATGAGAGAGGAGCTAGGGTAAATGAGGGGCACCACTGAAGAGCGACAGTGAGGAAATCTGTGACGAAAGAGGTGATTGCAGGAGGTGGCGCCAACAAAGATTGACACACCGGGTGCCACCAACACTAAAAAGGCCCTGAAGTTGCATGAAATGTGTGCTTGTTTGTTTTCATGGGTGATTTCATCAACCTCATTTCAGAGAAGACTCAGAATGGGCTCATAAGTTGAATGAGCCCGTGTGCTTCCATGAAATTCTCTGCTTTGAACATTGACTATAGCATGTAACAAGGTTATTTTATTTCTAAGGGTGTCTTGTACAGGAAGGTGGATTTGCGGTTCTTTTTACCACTTTCCTTATAATTGCCTGGGTGGTTGATCATAGCTTGAATCTAGTCATGATAGATGTGTGGGCTTGCTTTTAGGAGAGATATTTTATTTGGAGACTAAAGAGCTACTCTCTCCATTATGCTCTCAGGCGGCAGAGATGCCTATGATTGATTTCAATTTCATGAAACTATGGAAACTGGGATTTAGGGAGGTCATATTTTTGGAGTATTTGTAAAATTGATAGTAAATTATTCCTATGATGGGTGAAATATGTGAGTTTATACTTATTAGGAGAAGATGATCTGCGATGTCTCCCAAGGATTTAGGGGAAGTGGTTAGCTTTGTATTTTATGTAGTCTCAAGGCTGGAAGGGGACAGGTTGTGCCAGGTTTATTTGAGTTGGAGTATTGGGGTGCTAAAGGACATGGCTGCTGAACCATTCAAGGCATCAATCATCCCTGGAATGCTGTTTGGTTGTTGTAGGGATTGTCTAACTTCAAACTGCCCTTTGATTTTCCAGCTGGAAGTTTATTTAGCACTATCCTAATTTTCGTCCCTCCCAAAAAGTGTATTGCGCATTAAGCCTATATCTTTGAAAAGGGAGTGTGCCTACTACATGGAAGCATATATAAGTAGTTGCTGACATTGATATCGGCCCCAAGTTCATGGCCTCAATTCACTTGCATCAGGATACAGATTTCCAGAACCACTTTTGGGTGAGTTGTGTGCTCTTAGCAATGTATGGTAGGTGTTGCGTTCAAGTGTTTCTTCAGTGTTGGAGCCTACCAGAATACCAAGGTATTTGAGAAGCCTGTCCCTGCAACCCAAGCTGGACTCCTCAAAAAGTATAGGAAACATGTAGGTGTTAATTTGTTAAGGATGCCTCATGAGACAGACAAGTCACAGTTGTTTCAAGTAAACTTATTATAGCACTTTCCCATCAGATATGGAGAGAATTACATCCTCGGTGTATGCCATGGCTCTAATCTCTATACCCGTGTGTGTTCTTAGCAGCATAGGCAAGGGTTCAAGTGCTGTAAGCGTTGTTTTACTAGAAAGCATGGCAATAATATACAATTTGTTGAGTTTTGGAACTTGTAGTATCATAAATGGCAATTACTGGTCTGATAAATATGACCATATTCCATGTTGGAAGAATCTGCTTCCAGAAATGCCTGGACAGCATGTTGAATGCCTTCGTGGCATCTACAGTTATGTTATGAAGCTGATGTCTTCAAAGGTTTAATGGTTGAGAGAATGTGCCTTAGAAGTCTTGCATGGTCATGGGATAGCGTCCCCTTCATAAAAGTGGTTTAAAAAGGACAGATCATTGAGTTGAGTAGGTGGACAGCCTTGCAGTTCGGAATTTCAGATACATTTTGCAGCCTGTGTGTAAGAGAGGGGTAGGTGTATAGCTGTCGTACAGTGATGGGTCTTTGTCTGGTTTAAGTAACACAGTATGGCTGCTTGTGCAGTCAAACCTGCTGTTTTCCTCTGAGCCATGAATGTGTTTAAACGCTCAGCTACCTTTCCTTTCTTGCTAAACAGGATAAAGATCTCATATGGACCAAGGTCCTTGTTGTATGTAGGGAAGATGTTCAGGAGATTTGATTATCTCTACTTCTTTAAATTTTGACTGCGCAAATTTAGTGTGATTGAGACATTAGTCGATTATTTTGAGTGGTGATCTCTTCAAGTACATAGAGTTCCAAACAGAAGTTTTTACGGTTAGTACAATATCACTGTCTTTTGTATGGTAGTTCTTCATTTCTGACCCACTTAGTATGTTTGTCTCTTTTTGCCTTTAAAAGGTTTGCCAATGCTTTACCTGCTAGGTTAGATTTGTTGGAGTAATAGGCAGATTGGCACTGAATAGACCAAACAGGTCTTTACCTAAAGGGTGAGTGCTAGGTAATGTGGGCGCACTATACCCCTAAATCTTACCCCTCAAAGCACGCCCACTGGTTGGGTGGGTCAGAGATGGTGTAAAGTTCAGTGTCATGAGGCAGTGTGTCCCATAGATAAGGTCCAAATCAGGATATCAAAAATAGTCAACTAAGAAATGACTGACTGAATAAGTGAGTTCTAGAGCAGAATTTAGGGAAACTATAAAAGTTTATTACAAAAATTCAAGAGGTACAATACAAGAAAATAGCCACAATCCTAGTTAGGGTGAAACACAAAAAGTCTTTAAATTATCCTGTGCTTAAACCCCTAGTAGCTTGGCACAGAAGCAGTCAGTCTTAACTTAGAGGCAATGTGTAAAGTATTTATGCAGCACACAAACAGTAATAAAGTGAAAACACAACACAAGAAAAATCCCACACCAATTTAGCAAAATAGGGTAAAAGGTAATAAATTATTTGATACCAAAACAACAAACATCCAGTCAGTAGAACCAGAGATATGCATTTTTAAGGATTTAAGGTAAGTATATAATCTAAAAGCACAAAGCACCACTCACGGTTATATGGTTGTATGGCACTGGGTGAAAGTTACAAGTTCAGGCCAACCACGATGTAACGTGGGCTGGATACAGGGACCCGGTTAGTCCAGCTGAAAAAGATAACTTCTAAAGCCTTGCACTAAGAATTCCGTTCACGGTGGAGGAGACCGTGAGGAGCAGGGAGAACAATGCGGATGGTGGATCCTGTGACACAAAGAGCAAGCTGGGTGTCGTGGACGGTCTTCACTGCAGTGTGAAGAACCGGTCAGCCGTTGCAGACCATCATTGCTGGAGATTAAAGGGACCATTCAAAACAGATAGGGTGGCACAGTTAAAAATCCCTGTCTTTCCCACCTTAAAGATACTGCAATCTACTCAGTTACATGGCCTCTACCTTCCCGCCCACTTCATTTCGAAACACACCCTGGAATTATGGGACCTTTTGGACACGGAAAGACCAGATGTATGTTTCATTACGGAAACATAGCGTTATTCAGAAACGCTCCCTTGCATCTCTATAGCATTTCCCTCTGACTATAGCCTAATTAAACTTGACAGACAATTAAAAGCAGGTGGGGCGTAGCCATTGTCTCTCTTAACTCAGTGGAAATTATACAACTAGAGTCAGTCCTGACTGACTGGATTGAGATGGTCTTTTTCAAACTTTAGACATGGTCAAAGACAATCGGGAAGGGCGCATTAATATATTGCCCTCTCTTGGCTCAAAAAAGGAGTTCAATATGAATGCTTACACCAAATACTCTGGCTGCCCATAATTTTATGTTGGGAGGTGATTTTAATCACTATGCAGAAGTGACCTCATATCCAGACACAATATGTCTGCTTTCAGACTTAGAATCCTTGGGTCTCTATCAAAAGGTGACAGGCCCTACTCATATAGGAGGACCTTTGCTGGATCTTGTATTTACTAACTCACCCAACCTAAAGGTTGCAGGGCTGGACTGACCATTCTACCATTTTCTCCCATTTTAATGGGGAGAAACCTTTAGAACCTAAGGCAACAGCACCAAGGCAGGTGAGACCTTGGAGGAAGGTAGCTTTTTCATCCTTCACGCTGGCTTTCTCTCTGCCTTCTTTGATGCACCATGCAGATATAAATATGGCATTGAATGACTTGGAGGTAGCCTTTACTCAGGCATTAGATACATTGGCCCCCCTTAAATTCAGCAAATCCAAATCAAACAGGCTAACTTCACCCTGGTACTCCGAGTCTCTGAAAAAGGAGAAGACAGTTTGCAGAAAGATGGAACATAAATGGAGGGCTACAAAATCCCATGAAGACAAAATTATCTACAAAAATGCATTAATGGTTTATCATAAAAACATTAAAGAAGCAAGAAGATTCAAATAGTAGATAGGATTTATGACTCTGAAAATTCGACCAAAGAATTATATAAAATTCAGAAGGATTCATCAATCTACAAACTCTGCCTCACCTATCCCTGTTTCCCAGGCTCTCTGCTATGATCTTGTTAAATATTATGAAGGAAAACACTCCAAAATTCATAATACCTTTTCAAATGACAGGGAACCGATGGGGCTGATGTTACCTTCCTCCTCCGTCATCAACTATGCAACGCTCTTTGAGTCTTTTGATCCTGTTGCCCGGATCAAGTTTTGACCTTGTTTAACAGGATCAAATCTGGATCACCACTGGATCCTGCCCTTCATATATTATGGCTATTTTGGCCTTAGCCCTCCCCCCACAATCACAGACCTGCTCAATCTCTCTTTGAGCATGGAATCCATTCCAGTAAACTGGAAAGCAGCGGATGTTAGACCAATTTTAAAGAAGACCATGGCAGATCCTCTTCAGTTGGCAAATTACAGGCCGATATCCCTGCTCCCTTTCCTCAGAAAAGTTATGGAGACCCTAGTAAATCCTCAACTCATGTCTTTTGTATAGACTCATTCAGTGCGAGATCTCTCCCAGTTAGGTTTCCGTGCCTCATATAGCATGGAAAAAGCAGTAGTGGAGCTTCTGGATCCAATCAGACTTGCCCTAGATGAGGGGAACTCAGCCATGCTGGTGCTACTAGACTTGTCTGCAGCCTTCGACATAATCTCACATGCTATCCTCCACCAAAGACTGGGGGAGATTAGTGTAGGAGGTAAAGCTCTTGGTTGGCTGAAAAACTTTTTGAACGATCACACCCACTCAGTAAAGTTAGACAGTGTCCATTCAAGAACTAGGAGTACCACAGGGCTCATCTTTGAGCCCCATCTTTTTTAATATCTATGATGTCCTCCCAGGTGAAAGTTATAAGATCATGTGGTTTTTATGTCATTTTGTACATGAATGACATGCAACTTATCACTATGGGGGCAAACCCTGAATCTACCAAATTAAGGTTCAGGCAATGTACGGAAAAGATTGCTTCCTGGATGTCAGGTGTCTCTCTCCAACTGAATTCCGGAAAGATGGAGATTCTTCTTTTTGGTAAAGCTAATTCCCTCTGGTGCACTAATGGTGACCTCTGGAACTGGGGTCCATCCCCACCCCAAAAAAGGAAGTCAGAAATGTGGATGTTTTGATCAATCAGAATCTCTCTATGAAAGAACATGGCAACGCAATCACTGGTTCTTGCGTGTAATATGACTCAATCAAGTTTCCTAAACAAAAAAAAGAAGAGGTAGAGCACCGGGATCGTGAAACTAAATATCAAAAGATAGAGACGTGCAACAAGATGGCAAGGTGTCCACATCGAATGTGATTTGAGCAGGTGCATCTGTAACCTGCTTTAGATGGAGGCAAGTCAAAACTAGTAACTCGCACAGTACCTTCAGTAGGCCACCAAATCTATTGCAGCAGGACAGAAAGCAAACGATGTACAATAAAACAAGCCCAAAGTGAGCACATAACAATTCATCGATATGCATAAATATAATGAGTGTGCCATGCATACTAAAATTATGCAGGAGAACTGTAAGTGGCAAGGAAGGGTTTGGGGGAGTGGTTATCTTTTGCTCCTGTGCCCTTTTCTTCAAGTATCATCGCAAGATTTGATCCTGGAGTCGGTCAAACATTAAATGTAGTGTGCCGGGCGGGGCAGATCTCGGAGGCGCCCCATTTGAGAGCGAAGCATGCTTCATGAAAAAGTGGAAAGGCAACCAGTTGTGTGCGGTCAGTGAAAAATTAAAGGGCTAGACATGAACTCCCAAACATTCCAAGGGACAGATTTACAATAACTGGCGCATCCCTGCATATCAGCAGGGATGAGCAGTTATTTTGCGTGACGGTTGAAACCCCTTGCACCATCATGGATGCGCTGCATTTACAATGTGGCGCACTGTGGCCCAAGGATAGAGAGATGCGTGACACATCTGACGGCGTAAAGGTGACAGTGCTGGAGTTGTGTCGCAAGCGAGACGCAACTCCAGCACTGCTCAGGGGTGCCCTATACTTGCTGTGCTGTGTCACTCCTTACGCCTGCTACAAGCAGGCATAAGGTTTTGATGCAGCGGGGACGTAAAAGTAAGTGTGAAATCTTGTAGATTTCACTGCGTCACATTTACGGGGCTTCCTTGCGATGGAACGCCCACCCTGCATATATTATACCTGACGCAGGTCTAATGTAGCGCAGGGCTTTACAACGTGACGCATCTCACTAGATGCGCCACGTTGTAAATATGTCGCATAGTGGCGCATTGTTTACGCCGCCGCTGTGTCATAAAAGTGACGCCATGGCGGCGTAAAAGTGTCGCAAGGGGTTTGTAAATCTGCCCCCCAAGTGTGCATAGATACTGGAATGATCCATGGAGTCAGGGGGCATGACATGATTGAGAAGAAGACAAGCAACTGAGTGGATCAGTCAGAGGAGATAAAAGAAAGGAACAGTCTCATCAATCAGAAGAGTCCCCTGAGCAAAGAGGGGTGGAGTAGCAGGTGAGGAGAGATGTGCCTGAAACATTGAGGGTGGAGGGGACTCTGCATGAATACATGATGGGCGGACATGGGCTTGAAGAAGTGAGAGAGTGGTAGAGGCGGAGGTAAGTCTGGGTGGGCAGGGGATATTATACATTAAATAGTCTTTAAAAAGGGTGTTACTGTCAATGGTGTACCGTGGCAGGGCCATGGACTCCAATCCCAGCAAAGAGAATAGACCCCTGTCTCCTGATTTGGTAGTAACAGTTGGGGTGCAGTGGGCCCCTCAGACCTCTGATGCAGGTTCGCTTCTGCTTCCTGTGCTTGCTTGGGAGCCTTCAGCGTTATCATTCCTGCTGTGCAGAGCCTCACGGTGCATGCTGGGCAGAGCCTGAGGTCACAGCTGGAGGGCCCTGGACCCTGACTTTAACCTGCTCGGAGGAAGTCTGCTTGACAGTGTTTACCTGAGCTGTGGTGTGTGAGCAGGCGCTGCTGCCCTGCTCCAGGCGCTAGAGAGTCTCGCCAGAGTCTGGACTGTGTCTCAGAGGCATTGTATGCTCCTGCAGTCACCATCTATTGAGCCTGCTGTCTGTAGGAGACCTGGATTGATACAGTTCCTGAAAGTATTAAACAGTTCTGAGGTTTGATTTAGGTCCTGTTCTATTTTTGCACTGAAACGTTGCGTATTCACCCTGAATATTCCTTTTGTTATGGTTCTGTAACATATCACCCCTTCCTTCTTGGCTTTGAGTGGGGTTCGTGTGTTTTCCCTGGTGCTGTGGGGACCTGTGTAAAGTGCAGAGACCAAAAACAGCTTTTCATATGTATGCGCCAGTGACAAAACATATACTGGTGAGATAACAGGAAGCAACATCGCCGCCTTTGACCCTGGTGTCACCGCATGGAATGACAGTGATGACATCACAGAAGACTATTTCTAAAGTTTGACAGGAATGAATGAGTTTATTTAATTTAGGGCCAGATTTATTACCTCTGGCGCATCTCTGCGAATCAGCAGGGTTGCGCCAGAAGAGTTGCGATGCATCTGCCCACCCGTGCGTCACCACTGATGCGCCGCATTTAAAATGCGGCGCACCGTGGCACACGGATGGGCAGATGCGTGCCTCATCCCCCGTCGGAAAGGCGGCGCATTGCTGGAGTTGCATCGCAAGCGCGACGGAGCTCCAGCAAGGCTCGAGGGTGCCCTATCCCGAACATGCTGCGTCAATCCTTACACCTGCTTCAAGCAAGCGCAGGGTTTTGACGCAGCATGGCCTTAAAAGTGGCTGAGTGAAATCTTGTAGATTTCACTCAGCCACATTTAGGAGGTGTTCCTGCGCCGGAACGCCCCCCCCCCACCTCCCCTGCGCCGGAAGACCTACATGTGGCGCAGGGCTTTACAACGTGACGCATCTCCCAGATGCATCACGTTGTAAATACCCCGCAGCATGGCGATGGCTTTGCCCCGCCACTGCATCACAAAAGTGATACAATGGCGGTGTAAAAGAGGCACAAGGGGCTTGTAAATCTGCCCTTTAGTGTTTACTCGATAAGGAACGTGCTAACGTCAAAAGGGGAATATCGCAGTGCAAAGTGAGCAATTTAATTTTCGGCAGTTCAGTCTGTAAGAGAGACGTTTGAATGGTTATCGACGGAGGAAAAGGCAGAACCTTTGAGTAGAGTTAAGAGGACTGATCCATCCAAAAGAAGGGCGTGACCCAAAGAAATTTTCAATAGGCGTTAAATGCAGTGCCTGTTTCTTTAGTCGGATGTGGGGGCGTCGCCCTCTTGTTTGTTTGTCCGATATGAAATTATGCTTGCTGACTTTGTTTTCATTTTTTTAGCCACAGTGCTCTGCCGCGCATGACTTGGGTAAAGTTTTCCTGTCAACAGGCGAGTGAGGCGGGCGGATATTAGGGGGAGGGGAGGATGGGGGGGGGACTGGAAGCTGGTGTGACAGGTCAGCTGCCAAGCCTCCTTGGGGTGAGGTGCGCATGTTGGGTTGGACGGGTGCATTGCTCTGCCAAGCCTGACATGCGCACTTGTACCCTCACCAACATGCACAATGTAGGGAGACCGGGATTGCTACCACAAACCTCAAGTCTCCTTTGGAGCGTTGAGGAGGCTGACCAAGCCAATCATTGCGCTGTCTCCTAATATGAACAGCAAGGGAGCAGCATCTAGATTGGGAGAGTAGTTGTAGAGGTGGGGCTGGAGGTACAACGCACCTAATGACTGGACCAGTGTTTTTCGCTGTCTGTGACGGTTCAAGCCGGGACTACCAGACGGTGAGTAAATGTGTGCATTAAATAACTGGCACAGTGGCACTGCCAGCATTGACCAGAGAAGCTGGTCAAGCTGTCCTAATTAGTCGGATTCGTTTTCTGCGCAGCCGCGCATGCACTGCCCTCAGCGATCATGCATGTGCCATTGATTATTGAAGATGGATCGGTGCTTCTGAGGCAGAGCTAAGGGTAGAGCCAGCCACATGCCACCTACAGTCATCCGGATGTCACACAGAGACACATGTCAGACAGATGCTTCCATATAGTCTCATGATTTACTTATGGGTTAATCCACCTCCTGTATGAGGTTGTTGTGCAGACAAACGGGATTAAGTGCAATTCAGAATGGAAGAGCAGGAGCATTTGTAGCGGTTTCATGGTGGTTCTTGAGAGCATGCGATGATCAGTAAATGGGTGCTGCTTACTCAATACACCCATTGGTGGTGTGGCCAGCCGGTGGGTCTCCCCCACTGCCATGCCTTCACCAGGGCCTCCTTCGAACTGAGGCTCGTTAGTGCTGAGTCTGATGGGGCAGCAGACATCTTCCCTGCACCTCCCCCAGGGCCCTACAACTCCAAAAGGTCTCACACTCACCCCGGGACTGGAAGATTAAGTGTCTGCGATTTTGCCATTTCTGCAAAGCTGCTTTGGAGGCTGGGGCCCGAGGTGTTACCAGTGCACCTTAATGCATGTTGGCCACCACTTACTCTGCTCTGCCTCTGGGTGGGTCGAGAAACCCACCAAGCCTTCCAGCACCGCTGCGCAGTTGCTTTGTCTCAGCCTCCTTCCAACCGTGCCCGGCCTTAGGCCTTCATCGCAGGGTCAAGGAGCTCAGTCAGAGAGTGGTCAACTTGGTTTTACCGAAGCTGCTCCGAGCTCCTTGCAGCTCTTTTTAGAGAGAACTCAACATCGAACTCTTTTAGCTCCACTTTCAAGGAACATTGAATATATGAAGACCCCAGAAATGTGTGTCTCCCATCGATCAATCTCTTCTTCAGGTCTCTTGTTACTCGATAAGAATTATATCTGAACACTGTCGACTCACATCAATTGATAACTATGATCATGCACGCTACCAACTCTTTATTTCTAGTTTATACCAGCTGTATACCTGAATATATACCTTTTACATGCTTTTATAACTTTTCTGATCCCAACCACCATGTAAGGCACTTTGTTAGCAGAGTGTTTCTTTCACTGTACTAATCCTCCATTAAATAAAATTCAGTATTATAGCTATGATCAATGTGCACAGTTTTATAGCAACATTGTGTAAGTACACTCATATTGTAAATGTGAGTAATGATGTGCCCTTGTGTGGTACTCAGCAAATGTATCTCAAAGTCTGTCACGGAGTTCTGTGCTTATACTGAATAAGCAGCTACCGACATAATTATCATATGAAATCTCTTTATTGATGTCACAATTTCAAAATTGCTTTATTAACCTTTTTGCTCTCTCAAATTTGTTTGAAAATGCACTTTTTGCCACTCTTTAAAAAAAAGAATTCTCGGGGTGAGAACCACCACTAATCCCCCTTATGATGGTCGGGCTCGCTCGCCACAGGTCACTCCTCCAAACATTTTACATCTCACCACTTTCAGATGTCACAAGCCGCCACTGAATACATGTCTCTTGGAAGAGGTTGTTTTTCAAAGCTTTTTAGAGAGTTGTTAAGGTGTCTATAAGTCTCAGATGAAGATCCAGTGAGTTCCTGAAACGGGCACCCTTTGCTCTGAAAGTTCTTCCATCTTATTTTCACTTGATTTTGTGAGGGCAGATCAAAGTCTCTGGCTTGGGGGTGCTTGAGATTTTCTTCTTGACAAAATTTAAAAACTAGATTTAGAACTTTGAATCTGAATCTTTGTTCCACCGAGAACCCCTCCTTGTTATCTTTCAGGATTGCATGCCAAAATATCTAGGAAATAATCTTCTGGGGTCAAATATCGAGGCATACATATCCAGGACTAAATATAAACAAGGCAACTGCTTATAGATAAGTATATTTTAAACTCCATTCCTATATACCTTGGAGATATGTATCATCAATGTACATATATGTGCAATAAAGTAAAGTATGCAGAAGAAGGTCAAAGTGGAATCTAGGGACTGGTGTCCCTGGTATGTTTTGGAGTCTGCTCTTATCACGCTGGACCTGTTTTTGCCCCACCCTGATGGCTTTAAAAAGAGATACCCAATGTGGGAAAAGTTTCCTGCCAGGGCACAGAACATGGAGCCACTGGCATCTGCCCAGGGGGGTAGGTGTTCCTATAGGGGAAGTATAGCCTTGGACTTCCACGGCAATAGTGACGTATAGAAATCTTTCATACACATTTATCTCCATTATGTGATGCGTACATTTATTTACTTAAATTATATGCACATATTGCACAGCATTCATATTTTTGATGGCGCAGTTAAAGTGAGTAGAGTGACTAAGTAGTGCGATTGTGTTATATATAAAATATATAAATGTGACTGATTGTGACAATAAGTTGTTACAAATGGCATTCATAGTATATACCACATGTGCACTACTTAGCTAAGTCACTCACTTTCACTGCACCGTCACTCTACAGGAGCACCATATCTTTTGAAAAGAGAAAAAATATAAAAGCTGTGCCATCGAGTAAATAAAAGCACTTATCACATAACTGAGATGCATGTGTTTGAAACATTTCTCTGTGTCGCTATTGCAGTAGAAATCCAAGGCTAGACTTCCCCCATAGGGACCACCTTTTTGACAATAAGTGTCTTGCTCATGTCCCTGATTCACTGGGTTGCCCCCTTTTTCTTTCTAATACAAGGTGGGAGGTGATCATTCCCTACTGGTCTTTGAAGCCCAACCATTTGTTTGTAAAATCAGGTACCCACCATCATTTGCCTTGGGAAGTTAAAGGGGCCCCGGACCTCAACGTCAAATGACACATTGGAGAGGCTCTTTCTGTGCTCTGGGGTAGTTCATGTTTCCCTTCATGGAAGAAGGGACCTATTCGTATGTAAGGGTGGCAACTGGGCTAAGCACTTTGCAAGTTTAGATCCTTGTCTGGAAGTGTGAAGGGACAGGATGCGAGGCCCTATTTGTTACTGTTTGTCAAGTGACCTTTAGAAAGGATGAGAACACTCAGACCGGGGGTGGAGGGGGCGATGCTTCATGTGTTGCTGTTGGTACTCACTGATTCTGGCAGCAATCCAGGGATTGGCGGATTTCATTGACTGTCATCTTGAGTGCAGAAGAATAGCCTTGTGCTGCGACAAATGGGTCTTTCAGGCCTTGGACCTTCCAAATGATGTCCCCTAGCACCTGTTATATATCTGCAGAAAAAAGATCCTAAAAACTTTACATTTCTAGCAAGAGGGTAATCCAATTCTCAAGATGAAGAGAGGCTCTTGGTTATAGAGGCTGTAGAACTTCTTCTCCCCACCTCTCTTCTCATAGCTCCCTGACAGCAGGTGGCGCTCTCACCGCAGACGCAGGAAGGTGTTCAGGCTGCCCTGACCACCATCCATGGTGGTTCAAGTCTCCTTGCTACTGGTTGTAGGCTGCGTTACCATCTACCTGCATCCACAGGAAGCCTGTAAAATGTAACTTCTTTCTGATGTTCCTCCAATACCACCAGCAATTCAGACCCCCCTCACCCTCTCTACGTGACGTCACCTTCATGCGGCGACAGGCCTAACTTGCTGGAGAGTGGAGATGCGTTTTAGAGGGTTGTTTTACACTTATCCATTTGTTGCAAGGCGCAAGAAATAGAGCTGTATTATTCATAACTTTTTGTTCTATTATGTTCATTACTGCTGGGTATAGTCATCAGTGACGGCTGCCACTAACAAAGGGTAGTTGGGTGGGTGGGAGAGGTGCGGGTGGAGCACGTGTGGGGACATTGTGTTAATAATTTTTTTCCAAACCTACCTGAAGCTGCCGGCAGCCTCCCGCCTTGCGTCGCTCCAGCTGTGTTCTTCCTGGTCCCCGCAGCCTCTGGGACAGACTACCATCCAATCCTTGTGCCTCAGAGCAGCGCAAGGATTGGTCTGAGCAGGCAGAAACGACGCTCCGCTCAGGTCATGGAGTCGATGGGGTTTCTCCAGCTAGGCTGCTGAATGCAGCTGGGCTGGAGAAACCTAAGTGTGCATGTGTATTTTGGTTGGCCTGAGACGGCCTGTGAAACACATATGCGTCCTTAGGGAGTGCTCAAGCACTCCGCCTCCCCCTCCCGTGTCCCACCCAACCACGCACAAGCTGGCTCAGAGCCGGCAAACAAAAAATAAAACGATGCTAGAACATCGTTTTATTTTTCGGTTGCTGGTTCTGCGCTAGGCAGTGGGGCTACGCACCTCTGCCATTGCAGAGGAGCCGCCACTCATAGTTATTCTGTTGGCATTATGCAGAGGGCAGAATCATATTTTCTCTTGCCCTAACGCAAGTGCCATAGCTGGTTCTAGCTGCAGGAGACTGTGAGATAGACTTCACACACTAGGGTAGGGAACCTACATTCCATACACGAGGGCAGGAAACCTAACCTTCATGAACCAAACATGGACCGGGACACTACCCTCCATACACCAGCGTAGGGACCCTCACCCTGCACTCCATACACAACTGTATGGACCCTGCACTCCATGTACCAAACATGGGAACCTCCACTTCATAAAAGAAGGCAGGGGCACTACCCCCCATACCCAAGGTAGGGAACCTGCACTCCATACACCAGGGTAGGGAACATACAATCCATACACCAGGAGAGGGGAACATTCATTCCATACACCAGGGCAGGGAACCTACACTCCATACACCAGGGGAGTAGAACATACATTCCATACACCAGGGGAGGGGAACATACATTCCATACAACAGGGGAGGGGAACATACATTACATACACCAGGGAAGAGGAACATACATCCCATACACCAGGGGAGGGGAACATACATTCCATACACCAGGGGAGTGGAACGTACATTATATACACCAAGGGAGGGGAACATACATGCCGTACACCAGGGGAGGGGAACATACATTCCATACAATAGGGGAGGGGAACATACATTCCATACACCAGGGTAGTGTAGCTTACATTCCATACACCAGGGGAGGGGAACATACATTCCATACAACTGGGTACGGAACATAAATTCCATACACCAAGGGAGGGGTACATACATTCCATAAACCAAGGGAGGGTACATACATTCCATACACCAAGGCAGGCGTACATACATTCAATACACCAGGAAAATAATAATAATAATAATCCACATTTGTAAAGCGCACAATCACCCGTAAGGGTCTCTAGGCGCTGGGGGCCGTCGGGAAGATTAAGCAAGCTATTGCCCAGAGTCACATGGTGCTGGACTAATCTGCCGCCGGAGCCGGGGATCGAACCCTGATCCCCAGATTCCAGCGTCAGTCGCCCTGGCCGCGGCGCCACACCTCTCCCACGAACCTAAAATCCATACACCAGGGTAGGAACCATGCAGTTCATTCACCAGGGTCGCGAATATACACCAGGGTGGACCACCGTAGAAGTTCCCCTGGAAATCCTAATATCACACCATTTCTTTACAAGCTGAATTGAGATCACCCATCGCTGGGCCCGCGTATTACGACAAGTAGAAGCAGGAAATTACCAGCATCCTAGACAACACACCAGATAGTGAGAGACACCTGTTTCACTTCCATAAATGCGGTCTTGAGTGGATTTATAGAGCGACTCTGAATATAGTGAAATGTTGTAAAAATGGTCTCTCAAGTGAAAAATCGAGAGAATTCAGCACGAGAAACAGAGACGGGACAGTGGTTTGACATGACTCCAAGAGCGGAGACATAAGCAAAGCCAGGCAGGAAAGGCATTTTAAAAATGCAAAATATAACAAGAGCCGGGCGATAAATCAAGGCTACATTAACCTTTGTTTATTACACTATGAACAGCTGTTCCATGACTGACGTGTCTGCATGACATATATAAATAGCTTCATGGGCACTTCTTACTAAATATCCTGGCTTAGCCTTTATTTTCCCCAAACAAAACGAGCATTGGCAAAGGCAATGGTTTTGGACTTGGCAAGGCAGTGCGATGTTTATTATTATTTTTATTTATTGCTTGAATATGCAGCAAAAATAAAAAACAACGTGCTGCAGGCCGTATGCTTGCAAAGAAATATGCACATATAGACAATTAGTCAATACATAGAAAATATAATAGAGCATTATGGCTGCTTCCTAGCAGACAGGGACACATAGGCCAGGTCTAGAAACCCTTTGTAGTTGTTCTGCACATCACAGAAATAAATTTTTCTTGGTGCAATGAAAATGTACTTTTCACAATCAATTACTGTAACCTGAAGACATAGTTTAAACACATAAAAACGCCCAAAAAATGAAAAGGATGAAGAATGGAAAAAATGCATTGGGAAAGTAAAACATTCATCCATCAGTCCTGCCATGTGCACATGGTCAGGCATGCACATGTGGCAAGGCAAACTGTCTCACAGGCAAAATACCTCACAAGACGAGACCCATTTCCTGATTCCCCCAAAACATGAGTACAGTGGTTAAGAGTTCCTTCAGGAACCTGCTTCTGCCGCTGATAAATGCTGGGGTTGCCAAGCAACAAGACTGATGGTGTTGATTCTACATCACGCCCCTTGCATCCTAACCTTTGCACTTCTTGTCTCTTTATCTCACTCTTGCAAGGTAGTTTGAATCCCTCCAAACTCCCATTGTTACTGTTTTCGTTTCTTTCACTTCACCCCTCTTTTTCCCTTTCTTCCTCTTGCTCTTGGGCAAAGTCTGATGTTGTAAAATAAGTCCATGCCACCAAAAATGAGTGCCCATGCCCACCACTGGCACAAACTAAGCCCGTACTAGGAGCCGTCCTGAAGGGGATCTGCCTCCCAGCAGATCTCAATGTAGGCTTTGCCGACCTCTTGGTCAGAGGATCAGGACAAGCTTCCTCTCTCTACCTCAGTTTCAAGGGCCCTGTGCAAGGCTTCCTGAGGGACTCAGATTGGCTGGCACTCCCTAGACTGAGATCCCAAATCCAGGGGCGAAGTCGGTCATTAATATTGGAGGGGGGTGAGCTTCGGATTTTCCGACAATCAGGCTGGCATATAATGTTTGAATACATTTTTAGGACAAGCAGGGTGCATGAGAGGGGCCCAAGGGGCAGTGGAAAGGGAGAGGAATGTGGATTGGTAGGGGTACTAAGAAGAAAAAACAATATTTAGTAAAGTAACCAATATTCTGAGGACTTTCAAAATAAAGAGGGAAGAGTGTGTGTGTGTGTTTTTGTCTGTGTGTATGTAAAGATCTTTGGTGAAATCCGACTGACATATCATAATACTTGACTGAAAGCACCTGTCTCCAAATATTTTTTAGAAAATACATTTATTGGGAGGTGTAAAACCCCAAACACCCCCCTCCCCCCCCGAAGCTACGACCCTGCCCAAATCTAAAGAAGACCTGGAGGAAATTTCATTTACAGAGGCATAATGTTGTGTAATTTCTGGCATTTTCTGTTCCAATTGTTGAGTGAAAGGCCTGAGATTAAACTATTAACCACGTTGTGAAAAAGAGACTTTGTGTGGGTTAAAAACCTCCTGCAGGAGCATGGTAGAGACATGAAAGAACTGAACATTACCGATTATTCTTTCAGTCATGTGTAATCTTACACAATTTTTTTAGCACAAAATCTGTTCTGGCAACAATATAGACATGATAATCCATTTTACGCAAAAAAAAAGTGATGCAGGCATTTCACATAGTACAAGCGAAACAGTGGAGTGGTATTTATAAGCAATTATGTCTCTCCAAATGGATGAGAACAATCAACAAATGAGCAGGCATGATGTACCGTAATCCAAACCAAAAACACAAAACTCTTCTATTATTTCCACAATATATTTCTTTTATCACTAAGTGTAAACCTATTTTAGTACATATATTTACATACACACAGAACAGTTCTTTGGAACTAACATTTAGGACTTCAAAGTGCACAAACATTAAAATATTTACATGTCACAACACATTCCACAAGAGACATGGACATATACTACATAGATTTTGGAAAAAGGGGGTGGTGATGGACAGAGTTTCTGAATGATGCAGAATACTCTTACCAAGTCAATAGATCATGGTTTTAATCCATCACCATTTTTTAGCTCAATGCACCATCCCAGCTCAGAACCTGGCTATATGCAAATTAGTCTGTTCCTGTCCCAGTGCATGATGGGAACAGGGCAAACCAAACTACCAAGCCAATTCTTATACTGGGAAGGAAACAAGCTTCCGGGGACCGGTTTCTGGCATCACAGCCTTGTTCGGCCCGGCTTGCTTGAATCCTGATGGTACAATGAGCAAGGGACTCACGTCTGAGTATACCCTCCCACACATAGTGTGGATAAAACCGATTTTGGAAAAAGGGGGTGGTGATGGACAGAGTTTCTGAATGATGCAGAATACTCTTACCAAGTCAATAGATCATGGTTTTAATCCATCACCATTTTTTAGCTCACTGCACCATCCCAGCTCAGAACCTGGCTATATGCAAATTAGTCTGTTCCTGTCCCAGTGCATGATGGGAACAGGGCAAACCAAACTACCAAGCCAATTCTTATACTGGGAAGGAAACAAGCTTCCGGGGACCGGTTTATGGCATCACAGCCTTCTTCGGCCCGGCTTGCTTGAATCCTGATGGTACAATGAGCAAGGGACTCACGTCTGAGTATACCCTCCCACACATAGTGTGGATAAAACCGATTTTGCAAAAAGGGGGTGGTGATGGACAGAGTTTCTGAATGATGCAGAATACTCTTACCAAGTCAATAGATCATGGTTTTAATCCATCACCATTTTTTAGCTCACTGCACCATCCCAGCTCAGAACCTGGCTATATGCAAATTAGTCTGTTCCTGTCCCAGTGCATGATGGGAACAGGGCAAACCAAACTACCAAGCCAATTCTTATACTGGGAAGGAAACAAGCTTCCGGGGTTATCCACACTATGTGTGGGAGGGTATGCTCAGACGTGAGTCCCTTGCTCATTGCACCATCAGGATTCAAGCAAGCCGGGCCGAAGAAGGCTGTGATGCCAGAAACCGGTCCCCGGAAGCTTGTTTCCTTACCAGTATAAGAATTGGCTTGGTAGTTTGGTTTGCCCTGTTCCCATCATGCACTGGGACAGGAACAGACTAATTTGCATATAGCCAGGTTCTGAGCTGGGATGGTGCATAGAGCTAAAAAACGGTGATGGATTAAAACCATGATCTCTTGACTTGGTAAGAGTATTCTGCATCATTCAGACACTCTGTCCATCACCACCCCCCTTTTCCAAAATCGGTTTATCCACACTATGTGTGGGAGGGTATGCTCAGACGTGAGTCCCTTGCTCATTGCACCATCAGGATTCAAGCAAGCCGGGCCGAAGAAGGCTGTGATGCCAGAAACCGGTCCCCGGAAGCTTGTTTCCTTACCAGTATAAGAATTGGCTTGGTAGTTTGGTTTGCCCTGTTCCCATCATGTACTGGGACAGGAACAGACTAATTTGCATATAGCCAGGTTCTGAGCTGGGATGGTGCATTGAGCTAAAAAACGGTGATGGATTAAAACCATGATCTCTTGACTTGGTAAGAGTATTCTGCATCATTCAGAGACTCTGTCCATCACCACCCCCCTTTTCCAAAATCGGCTTATCCACACTATGTGTGGGAGGGTATGCTCAGACGTGAGTCCCTTGCTCATTGCACCATCAGGATTCAAGCAAGCCGGGCCGAAGAAGGCTGTGATGCCAGAAACCGGTCCCCGGAAGCTTGTTTCCTTACCAGTATAAGAATTGGCTTGGTAGTTTGGTTTGCCCTGTTCCCATCATGCACTGGGACAGGAACAGACTAATTTGCATATAGCCAGGTTCTGAGCTGGGATGGTGCATTGAGCTAAAAAACGGTGATGGATTAAAACCATGATCTCTTGACTTGGTAAGAGTATTCTGCATCATTCAGAGACTCTGTCCATCACCACCCCCCTTTTCCAAAATCGGTTTATCCACACTATGTGTGGGAGGGTATGCTCAGACGTGAGTCCCTTGCTCATTGCACCATCAGGATTCAAGCAAGCCGGGCCGAAGAAGGCTGTGATGCCAGAAACCGGTCCCCGGAAGCTTGTTTCCTTACCAGTATAAGAATTGGCTTGGTAGTTTGGTTTGCCCTGTTCCCATCATGCACTGGGACAGGAACAGACTAATTTGCATATAGCCAGGTTCTGAGCTGGGATGGTGCATTGAGCTAAAAAACGGTGATGGATTAAAACCATGATCTCTTGACTTGGTAAGAGTATTCTGCATCATTCAGAGACTCTGTCCATCACCACCCCCCTTTTCCAAAATTGGTTTATCCACACTATGTGTGGGAGGGTATGCTCAGACGTGAGTCCCTTGCTCATTGCACCATCAGGATTCAAGCAAGTCGGGCCGAAGAAGGCTGTGATGCCAGAAACCGGTCCCCGGAAGCTTGTTTCCTTACCAGTATAAGAATTGGCTTGGTAGTTTGGTTTGCCCTGTTCCCATCATGCACTGGGACAGGAACAGACTAATTTGCATATAGCCAGGTTCTGAGCTGGGATGGTGCATTGAGCTAAAAAACGGTGATGGATTAAAACCATGATCTCTTGACTTGGTAAGAGTATTCTGCATCATTCAGAGACTCTGTCCATCACCACCCCCCTTTTCCAAAATCGGTTTATCCACACTATGTGTGGGAGGGTATGCTCAGACGTGAGTCCCTTGCTCATTGCACCATCAGGATTCAAGCAAGCCAGGCCGAAGACGGCTGTGATGCCAGAAACCGGTCCCCGGAAGCTTGTTTCCTTACCAGTATAAGAATTGGCTTGGTAGTTTGGTTTGCCCTGTTCCCATCATGCACTGGGACAGGAACAGACTAATTTGCATATAGCCAGGTTCTGAGCTGGGATGGTGCATTGAGCTAAAAAACGGTGATGGATTAAAACCATGATCTCTTGACTTGGTAAGAGTATTCTGCATCATTCAGAGACTCTGTCCATCACCACCCCCCTTTTCCAAAATCGGTTTATCCACACTATGTGTGGGAGGGTATGCTCAGACGTGAGTCCCTTGCTCATTGCACCATCAGGATTCAAGCAAGCCGGGCCGAAGAAGGCTGTGATGCCAGAAACCGGTCCCCGGAAGCTTGTTTCCTTACCAGTATAAGAATTGGCTTGGTAGTTTGGTTTTCCCTGTTCCCATCATGCACTGGGACAGGAACAGACTAATTTGCATATAGCCAGGTTCTGAGCTGGGATGGTGCATTGAGCTAAAAAACGGTGATGGATTAAAACCATGATCTCTTGACTTGGTAAGAGTATTCTGCATCATTCAGAGACTCTGTCCATCACCACCCCCCTTTTCCAAAATCGGTTTATCCACACTATGTGTGGGAGGGTATGCTCAGACGTGAGTCCCTTGCTCATTGCACCATCAGGATTCAAGCAAGCCGGGCCGAAGACGGCTGTGATGCCAGAAACCGGTCCCCGGAAGCTTGTTTCCTTACCAGTATAAGAATTGGCTTGGTAGTTTGGTTTGCCCTGTTCCCATCATGCACTGGGACAGGAACAGACTAATTTGCATATAGCCAGGTTCTGAGCTGGGATGGTGCATTGAGCTAAAAAACGGTGATGGATTAAAACCATGATCTCTTGACTTGGTAAGAGTATTCTGCATCATTCAGAGACTCTGTCCATCACCACCCCCCTTTTCCAAAATCGGTTTATCCACACTATGTGTGGGAGGGTATGCTCAGACGTGAGTCCCTTGCTCATTGCACCATCAGGATTCAAGCAAGCCGGGCCGAAGACGGCTGTGATGCCAGAAACCGGTCCCCGGAAGCTTGTTTCCTTACCAGTATAAGAATTGGCTTGGTAGTTTGGTTTGCCCTGTTCCCATCATGCACTGGGACAGGAACAGACTAATTTGCATATAGCCAGGTTCTGAGCTGGGATGGTGCATTGAGCTAAAAAACGGTGATGGATTAAAACCATGATCTCTTGACTTGGTAAGAGTATTCTGCATCATTCAGAGACTCTGTCCATCACCACCCCCCCTTTTCCAAAATCCATATACTACATAGAAAAATTATATCTAAACACAGTGCAAAGTTTTGAAAGAAGAAAAAAGAAATATCAGCCCAGTGAGCGATTAATCATTAGTTTGTTATCCTGGGCGATCATCAACACTTGAGAATAAACCGTCGACGTTTCGACCCCTGAGCAAAATGTGATATTATAACCGTCTTGGTGGGGGTCTTCCTCGGGACTTACTGGAGGTTCTGTGTGCAGCCTTCATGGGGCTCCTATTCGTGGCACAGTGGTCCTAATCACGTGTGGTCAGTGATCTGGTCACTTCAAGGATTAATCATGTAAGTCATTCCTCCGGCGTCAGGTGCACGGGGCTCGAAGTGGGTTTCTATATAAATTAGAAGGGGAAATCCGAGGGGCCTGCCGCCTCCTCTCACTGCCCTTCTATTGACTCCAAAAGGCTTGATATTCACCTTTTTGTAACTGGGAAAAGATTCTACCTTTCCTCCAGAGCGACGGGCAGCCCTCATGGTCTGCAGGCCCCTTGGATTTCCCCTTCTAATTTATAAAGAAACCTCAGGGGTCGAAACGTTGACGCTTTAAGTGTTGATGATCGCCCAGGTTAACAAACTAATGATTAATCACTCACTGGGCTGATATTTCTTTTTTCTTCTTTCAAAACTTCGCACTGTGTTTAGATATAATTTTTCTAAGTAGTATATGTCCATGTATCTTGTGGAATGTGTTGTGACATGTAAATATTTTAATGTTTGTGCACTTTGAAGTCCTAAATGTTAGTTCCAAAGAACTGTTCTGTGTGTATGTAAATACATGTACTAAAATAGGTTTCCACTTACTGATAAAACAAATATATCGTGGAAATAGTAGAAGAGTTTTGCGTTTTTGGTTTGGATTACGGTACATCGTGCCTGCTCATTTGTTGATTGTTCTCATCCATTTGGAGAGACATAATAGCTTATAAATAATTTTTGATTTGTAAGAGTGGCAGAACCACTGTTTCGCTTGTAGTATTAATCCCCAGGTTCTGCACTAGACTGGGCCACCCCATTGCTTTATATCGGGCATTTCACATAGTAACATGTAATTTCCCATAATTTTGTATTTTTTTTTAAATTTGTTTTTATTGTTGCATCATAACACCTGGGTACATAGTGGATCAACTGCCGGCGTGGCGTCAACATTCAGCCACGGTCAGCCGTGCGCGCAACATTTCTGTATTTAAACTTGCGGAATTTTGTATTTCTTCCATTAAACAGTACAGATCAATCAGATATGTTCTCAGGCTGGGATCATATAATCGTGCTCCGTAAGCGAGATAGGAGGATACAAGAGGGTACATGAATTCCCGCCTTGGTGGCATAGGCTCGGGGTCTGTATAGTTCTTATTAACTGTATTACCAGTAACTGGGGGGACATAACTGTGGAAGGGAGCAAATAGGCGTTGGCAAGAGCACGGTAGAGGAAAAACCAAGCGTCGGATGTCGGGAGACACGGGGTTCCCTCAGTGTGCACTCATATTAAGGTCGAGCAGTCATAGAGTGGGGGCGTTCCGTGTGTGTGTGTAGTGGGATGGTCGGTGTGGGGACAGGGCCGTGACCAGGGACTATGTGCTCACTCGAGTGTGGGGGGGGGGCGTAAGTGGGTCTTCTGTGTGCAGGGACTGCCGGAAGCTATGCAGGAGCATGGCCCATGCCATGGAAATGGGATGCTTACGCGCGCCCCTGGCCTCCTCCTCCCTCAGGGCATCCTCCTCCGCCGCCGCCCACTTACAAACTGCCCCGTCCAAGCTGCTACGGGGGGACCTTCCGAGGATCGCCAATGCATAGCTATGCATCTGTTTGCTAGCAGCAGTGCCAAGGATACGAAGCGCCTATGTACTGGTTCTTGTTTAGGGACATGAAAGATGCCTAGTGCACTGGACTCCCAGGAGGCTAGTGTTGTGAGGCCCGTGAGGTCCGCCAGTGTGTCATGCACTGTTTTCCATAAGGGGTGGAGGTCGGGCAGCTCCAAAACATGTGACGAAAATCTGCGTCGGGGGATCGACATCTGGGGCATAGGAATTGTGTAGATGGGTAAAACCGTTGTAGGCACGCCGGGGTGAGGTATGCCCTGTGCAGTATATTGTATTGGATGTTTTTGAATCGAGCATTCCTAGAGACACGCTTAGGGGCCTCGAGCGCCTTGTTCCACTCTGAGTTGTGTAATGCGTGACCGATGTCTTCCTCCCATGCGGCCCGTAGGGCCGTCAGGGGGGCGTGCGAGAGTTCCTGGATCGATTTATACAACCAGGTGACCAAGTGGCGTCCCACTCCCATGTGTAGGATTGCGTGTATTACTGGGTGTGGGTCTGGTTCACCCGCCCTGAGATTATGGTAGGGTCGAAATCCCTCGAGTAGCTGTCTATGTCTGAGGAATTGACCTGGGGGAAGGTCATACTCTGCGACCAGCTGATTGATTGGTTTCAGCTGTCCTTCCTCGAAGAGCGACTCCATATCCGTGATGGCGCAATGTGTCCATTCAGCCAGCATTGGCGCCGAGAAGTAGGAGTCCTGTCTGGGGCAGCCCACCAGCGGTAGTAACGGGGAGTATGGGGTTCTACCGGGGGCCGTCCGGTGGACCCGCATCATACATCGACGCGCTATCATGACTTGAAGGGGATACGTACTTCGGGGTTTGGTGCCCGGGAGGAGAAGACGGGTGAGCTCCGGAGTCGGAACTCTACCGGTCAGGGTAAAAGTCTCCCGAGTGTAACGGTCCGCCGTCCAATACGACACCCATTGGAGCTGCGCCGCCAGGAAGTAGGACTCGAAGGAAGGAGCCCCCAGCCCACCTTGTGTTGTAGGAAGTTGGAGGGTTTTCAAGGCCACTCTGTGTCGGTTCACGCCCCAAATAAGGGTACCTAAGAGAGAGTTGAGGTCCCGGAAGAAGGATCTGGGTGGCACCACCGGCAGGTTGTGAAGTGGTAGAGGAGCCGGGGGAGCATCACCATTTTGGCCAGGGCTATCCGTCCTACTGGGGCCAGTGGGAGCTTGTTCCAGAAGGCAACAGTCGGGCGCAGGTTAGCGAGCATCTTCCGGTGATTGCCGTCGAAGATGTCTGCCGGAGAGTGGTACAGGCGGACACCGAGATACCGGGGAGCTTCCGCGGACCACGAGAGTCTATGGGTTCCCAACCCAACGTCACGGGGAGGTAAGCGCGGGTTGAAGGGATAGATCGTGGACTTGTCCCAGTTCACCCGGAGTCCCGAGGCGTCCGCGAACTCAGTCAGCGTCACTCCTATGGGAGTTAGATCCGCCTCGATGTCCCGGACATATATGAGGAGGTCATCTGCGTACATGGAGACGCAATGGGTGTCGTCCGCGAGTGGGATGCCCCAGTGTATTCCCTCCTGGCGCAGTCTGACCGCCAGCGGTTCGACGGCCAGGGCAAATAACAGGGGCGACAGGGGGCACCCCTGTCTTGTGCCTCGGCGAACCTCAAATGCAGAGGAGATGTGTTTCCCAATCCACACTCGCGTTGTTAGGTCCGCGTATAGGAGTCGAGTGTATGCTATGAGTGTATGCTATGAGTGTCGGGGCAACGTTGAGGCGACGTAGGATCGAAAAGAGCTACGGCCAGGTGAGAGTGTCAAACGCCTTTTCCAAATCCATAATCAGGCAAGCGGCGCGGGGGAATCTGTCCCGAACCTGATCCTGAACGTGGAAGACACGGCGGATGTTCTGTGAGGTGTTCCTACCTGGCACGAACCCACACTGGTCAGGGTGGACCAGTGGGCGTATGACCTGGGCGTACCTGTCTGCCAGGATCTTCCCGAGGATCTTACAGTCTGCTGACAGGAGCGTGATAGGACAATACGATCCCAGTTGGAGTGGGTCCCTGTTGGGTTTGGGGAAGGTCACAATCACGGATTCCCGCAGTGATTGGGGAAGTATTCCCAGATGGAGGGCCGCCGCAAACATCCGAGCCAATCGGGGAGCTAGCAGGACTGAAAACATCGAGTAGTACTCCAGTGGGAAGCCGTCGAGCCCCGGAGCTTTGTTCCGGGACAGGGCACGTAGTGCTTGGATGACATCCGAGGGTGTTATTTTAGTGTCGAGTGTGCGCCTGTCAGCGTCCGATATCGCGGGCAGTGTCAGCGAGTCGAGGAAGCGGTCCACGCATGATGTAGTGTATCGGGTTAGGGCCTCGTATACCTTTGCGTAGTAGTGTTGGAACGCCAGGAGGATCTCGGCCTGAGATCGCACTAGTACGCCTTCCGGATTGATAATATCTGTAATTGGTTTGATCCCGGTATCTTGCCTTGCCATCCAGGCAAGCATCGCTCCCGTTTTGTCCCGATCTTTGTGGACTCTGGAAGCATAGGAACGAAAATTGTATTTCCGAGGGTCAGCGCAGGCAGCTTGGTATACCGACTTCGCTTCGGCCGTGAGCGCAACGTGCTCCTTCGAATCGTCGGTTTGTTTAGTAAGCGTAGCCAGGCGTTGTTCCGATGTGAGGAGTGTCTGTTCTAGTGCACGGCGAACCCCCGCAATCTGTTTAATGCATTCCCCCCGCGCCACCACTTTGAATGCGTCCCATTCCACTAATGTCGATGTTGCAGAGTCCGTGTTGTGTATGAAGTACTCCTGTATGCTGGTTTTGTGTGTGTCCCTGAAGACCAGGTCTGATAAGCAGTCCTTAGGGAGGCGCCAAGTGGGAACCGGTGGGTGAGGGGGTCGCCAGAGCAGGCGTAGAATGTGGGCGTCATGATCCGAGAGGATCCGACCTAGATAGTCCGATGAGGTTACCTTTGGGAGGATAGGCGCAGAGCATAAGAACCTGTCCAGACGGACCCGAAGGTTGTGAGGAATCGAGCGGAATGAGTAAACACGGGCCAGTGGGTGTAAGTGCCGCCACGCATCAGTGAGCGCCCAGTGTGTGGCCCAGGCTCTAAAAAGTTCCGCTTGCCGGGGGGCTGGGGAGCATGCGGGGGGGGTGTGATCTGTCCAGAGCGGGGTCCAATGTGCAATTGTAGTCCCCTCCCAAAATCCATGGAATTGCAGTAAATTGGGCCAGGACTCCTGTGAGGTGATCCCAGAATTTATCCTGCTCAGTGTTAGGGGCGTAAATGCTGCCCAGGAGGACCCCTTGCCCGTCCAGGATTCCCTCTAATAGTGCGTACCTGCCCTCTCTGTCAACCACCCACCTGAGTGTTCGAAAAGGGGTGCCTGGCCTAACCCACACTAAGGCGCCGCGCGCGAATGCTGAGTATGTCGTGACGCAAAAGGTCCCTCGCCATTTGGCCTGTAGTCGGCCCAGTTCGGTAGCGTTGGTGTGCGTCTCTTGTAAAAGTGCAACGCAAGCTGACATACGTTTGATGTAAGAGTAAACGGAGTAGCGTTTGCTAGGTGTGTGAAGGCCCCGCACATTCAGTGTGAGGACGTTAACGTCCGACCTTGGAATCGCCATTGCAAAGATATCGTGCTCGTGAGCGGGGCCCCCCTGCAGATCCCGAGGACAGTGAGGTCATGTGTATCGTGTGTGCCCTTGCGTACCATGCTTCCATACGTGCGGGGGAGGGTCTAACGGGGGCAACAACAGGTAGAACCAAAGGTGGGGAACAGTCCCAATACCAGGGATATATCACCGGGGGTGGCATATCCAAACTTGTGTCCCACTAGGGGAGAAATATAACAAGATTCTGCGGGGGTGGCAGCATGTGTCCCTGCTGGGTGTATTCGCGGATCGGGCTGTTGTAGGAGAGATGTCCATCGCGCGCGTGCACATACAGTCAACTGGTCATAGATCATTAGCGCACAAACATCGCACAGCGCTTTAAGCAACCATGAAAAGAGGATACAGTAACTGTCTTTCAGTTCATCATGAAGAGGTGCCAGGTTGGTCGGCCGGGGCAGCGTCCTTTGTATGCACGGCAAGGAGGGGGGACGAAATCGGACCAAATCCTGACATTGTGCCATCACTGTCCCGGTCCTTCTGAGGGGTGAACAGGTGCGGTTGGCTTTCCAGGTCCGATGCTTGGGGGGATGTGTGCAGTTCCGTCACCGCTCTCAGGGCATCGCGCCACTCCTGCATGATTTGCGTGAGGTCGGGCGAGCCCGTGGGGGAGGATGCTTGACTTTTGGAAGGGTTTGTCCGGGTGTGGTTCGTGCCTCGTCTCCTGGGTTGCCGTGAGTCATTGTTGTGCCTCCGCTGGGGTCCGGGCTTGGGGATCAGCGGACAGTGGAACTCCGCCCAATCCTGTGCCTCTTCCGCCGTGGCGAAGAACAAGCCTTCCCGTTGTGGAGCACCTTGAGGCGGGCTGGGAACAGTAGGGAGTACTGGAGATCGTTTGCGCGGAGGCGCCTTTTAACCTCCAGATAGGTCGAGCGCTGCTGCTGTACTTCTCGAGCATAATCCGGGAACACCATGACCTGTTGGTCCTCCACTTGCAGGGGGCCCGCCACCCGGGCCGCGCGGAGCACCGCATCGCGGTCTCGGAAGTGCAGGAACTTAGCCAGCATGGGGCGTGGAGGACGACCTTGTTCGGGTTTCCGGGCAGGGACCCTGTGAGCTCTTTCGATAGAGAAGAATGTTGACCGTTCCGACTCGGGGGTAAATGATCTGGTCCATGATTCCATATAGGTTAGTGGGTCCGAGTTTTCAATCCCTTCCGGAAGCCCCAGGACGCGGATGTTGCAGCGTCTCGAGTGTCCCTCCAAGTCGATCGTGCGCTCCTCGAGGGCCGCCACTCGTCGTAGGACCTCCTTCATGTTAGCTTCCTGCGTCTTCACCGTGGGTTGAAGCGCGGCCACGGTCCGCTCTCCCTCCTTTACTCTGTCCGCCAGCTTACGATGGTCGTCGCAAATCAGGCTAATGTCCGTTGTCAAGACGCCAAAGCGTTCCTCCATTGAGAGTCGGGACAGCTCAATAGCTGCCAGCACCTGGTCCAGTTTTGCCGACAGTGAGGGGTCCGCAGGAGGCGTGTTTGCTTGTGTCCAGGTCCTTGTGTGCGGCATTTTCTCGATGGCCGTTTCGGGGACGGAAGTCGCCTGCGAGTCCCTTGTTTTCCCCATTGATCCGAGGGAGAGGGCGCCACAGCGTCGTGGAGTCCTGGATCTGCGGGTCGTTGAGGTAGATGCCGACTCAGTGGGGTCGGGTGTTCGGATCTCGATGGAGCCGAGGTGTTCCTGAACTCGCCGCGGGGCGCCCCAGGTCCGGCGTGCATCGAGGGTGGCGTCAGTGGTGAAGCGGGGGGGGGGGCGCGCAGGTGTTCTCAGGCGCGCATCGGCTGGGCCCCCCCCCCGCTGTCCTGGCACTCCGGGAAAAGGGGCTCCTAGCTGCCCTTGATGGGGCAGATGGCTGGTGTTCACCCCTCCCCGCCTCGGGGCGAAGAGCAGTCTATATGTCAGGTATTGGGGCAGGGAGGAGGCTCAAGCGGTAGGTGCCTGCGGGTCCGGGGTGGTGATGGGTTGTCTCTGATGTGGCTTGCCACCGTCTCAGCCTTGGAGGGACGCTGCCGCTTCTATGAGGAGGCCCGCTTCGAGCCCGGCATCTGGGACTACTCGGGCGCCATGTCAGGGCCAGGCAGTTCGATCCACCGGGCCGTTTGCGGTGATAGGGACGTCCAGGTCACTCCGCCCCTCCACCCAGGAA
The DNA here is from genome assembly GCF_964261635.1 of Lissotriton helveticus. Lineage (NCBI taxonomy): Eukaryota > Metazoa > Chordata > Amphibia > Caudata > Salamandridae > Lissotriton > Lissotriton helveticus. Next base: position 1,779,772,260 of record NC_136065.1, read on the forward strand.
GTGGGGTGGCAGGCGTCCCCTGAGAGGCCTCGGAGGGGGGCCGCAGATCGCCGGGGTGTTGGTATTGGGGGGCCCCCAGGGGGGGGGGAACAGACACTCACCGCTCGCGGGAGACGTCACGGTCACCAGAAGGCCCAGGCGCCGCGTTCGTGGTGTGTCCGCCGGTGTCCCTCAGCTCGGAGCCGCAGTTGGGTGGACACCCGGCCGGACCGGAGCGCTGGTAAAATGAAGCTCCGGCTCGGCGGCCGCCATCTTGCGCGCCGATGCGCGCCTGCAGGGGTGAGCCCAGTGCCGAGTGCACCTCCACGGGCCAGTCGTGCCGCCCGATCAGGAGCCCCACGGCCTCGGTCCGATTGAATGTGTCCCCGGGTCTCCGGTCCAGATCCGAGGGCCCAGTGGTGTCAGCCTCTGAAGGTCGGAGTCGCGGTCGCCATTTTGGAGCTCGGCGCACCGCTCCGGCAGGAAAGATTTCCCCTTACTGGTGCCGCACCTCGGCGACGGCCACGGCTCACCTGGTAGGCGCCCCAGGTGTGATTACACCACTGGTGATTTTTCCGTTGGCTGAGGCTCCCGGCGATTTCTGGAAACGGACAAGATGCAAGCCCGATCGCGGAGCCTCAGCAAGACACAGCCGCCATTGTGGCTTGCTAAGCCACTCCCCCCTTCCCATAATTTTGTAGTTAGTGATATTTTGCCCATGTCTTTTCTAAAGCCAAAGGTTTCGATTGTGGGCAGAAGTGAAGCGGATGGGTACAGGAGGCTTGCGAGGGGGTGAGCAGAAAAGCAAGAGAAAAGTAGGGTACTGCTATTTCGATATTAACACTTGTTAATTAGATGAGAGATTGCATCAAACTCTGCTGTAAGACCATTAGTATTATCAGGGCTAAGAGAATTATGCGAATGTGCGGCCGCGGCCATTTTTGCATAATTGTAGATTTGATGCATTTGCCACATAATCCGTCATCTGCCACATAATCTCCACATTTTAACAAAAATAAATGTTCTTTCTAGCTCAAACAGTTCAGAAACACAGTGACACATGTTGCAGCACAGAGGAAAGCCCTTTGCAAAGGCTGACTGGTCGCCTTTCTGTAGCTTATTGCTATATTGGGTGCTAAACTGGTACTAATGGGGTACAGCTAATGCTCAGACAGTGTTAACAAGCTTAAAAATGAAAAATAATTAAGTAAAAGTATCGCAAAATGTGCCATATAATGCAGCATAATTTGCATTTCTTGCTGAATAATTTACTCAACCCTGCCGCATAATTTGACCTTCCCCTGCTGCATAATTCTAGTGGCCATGAGCATAATAAAAGTAGTGCATGGAGAGCAGTCCACAGTCTCGAAGGGCCCTGCCTGCCGCCCCTACCACTTCCACCATCTTGTAGGAGTATATGAGGAATGCATAGGGTAAGCATCGACTCCATAGCTTCCTTGGTTCACCTCTTCAGTCGAGGCCTGGGCTTCTACAGGAGGTTATGTTATGTTATGTTATAAATTGTTTCTAAAGAGCATATACACCAGATTGGTTTCATGGTGCTACTCTAATGGGTGTTTTAGTCCTGGAATGTTACTAATATGTCTGTCTAAATAACCATGTCTTTAGGAGCCTTCTAAAACACATGAGGTCTGTGCAGGATTTGATTCCATGAGGCAGGGAATTCCAGTATCTGGGGCCTAGTCTGGGGAACCTGGCTCCACCGAAACGCTTCAGTTTGAAGGAAGGTGAAGTCAGAAAATGCATATGGGCACATGGTAAATTGCGAGTCGGAGTGTACCTTTCAATAAGACTGTCAACAAATTTAGGGCTCCTACCATTCAGGGACTTAAAGATAATGCATCCCACCTTGAAGGCACATCTCTGAATTATGGGGTGCCAATACAGCTTCCTCATAAGGGGAATGACATGTTGACGCCTATTTTCCTGAAGATTCAGTCTTGCTGCCTGATTCTGTACCAATTTAAGATGGGAGTGAGATAAGCTGGAATGCCAAAGTATAGAGAATTGGCGTAATCTATATGAGATACCACCATAGCAAGGACTGCCTGTATTTTAGCTTCCTGTGTAAGAAACCTACAAATTTTCCTTATTTTTCTCAGCTGAGAAAAACACGTTGAGATCACAGAGCCAATTTGAGGCTTCATTGTGAGGTCACTATTAATTTTGACCCCCAATGTTTTAACAGAGACCAAGGGGGTAAGGGACTGTCCCAGCTCCTTAGGTCAGAAAAGGGGACTCCAAGAGTTCACTGGACCTTCTGTAAAAATCACTTCCGTCTTGTCTGGATTAAACTTCAGATGATTGCTGTTCATCCAGTCGCGGATGAACAGCATCATAATCTGAAATTTATTGATGGATTCAGAGGAGTAACTAATGGAAAACACAAGTTGGAAATCATCTGTGTAATTAAAAGTGCAAACTTTCCTATCTTTCAGGGCATGAATCAGAGGAAAGAAGTATAGTTTGAACAAATGAGGGAAAGGTGAGGAGCCCTGTGGAACACCACAAGTAGTACTCATCTTGGGAGTTGTGAACTGGCCTAAACGGACCGCCTGAGATCGGTTTCCTAAAAAGGAGCGATACACTCAAGGGCTGAGTCTTGGATTCCTGCTTCCTTGACACGGTCGACCAGTATATTATGGTCGACCGTGTCAAATGCTGTGGAGAGGTGCAGCAGCACCAGGGCCTGCAGAGAGCCCCTATCAGCCTCCCCCTGAAGGGCGTCCAGTACTGTCAGTATGACTGACTCTGTGGGATGGGCTGGACAGAACCCTGCTTGATGGGGGTCCAGATATTCAGACTGCTTCAAAAAGGCAGATAGACATCTGGCCACATGGGCTTCAAGTAATTTGGCCGGATAAGGCAACAAGGAAATAGGACGGTAGTTGGTAAGAGTTTTAGGGTCAACCCCTCGCTTCTTCAGGAGGGGAATGACAATAGCCTCCTTGAAGGTGTCAGGTACCAAGCCCTGGGACAATGACTCATTCAGAAGGGACATAGCTGGACCAGGGAGAACAGAAAAGGCTTCCCTTAGGATCCAAGGGGGGCAGCAGTCCCTGGGTGAGCCAGATTTTAATTTAATCAGCAGTTCCAAAAATACTTCTTGACTTTTTACTGGAATCTGTTCCAAGGTACAGACATTCTTAGGTACTGTTGGACATACAGGGCTTGAACATATGGGGATACTGGTCTTGATGGCATTGATTTTATCAATAAAAAAAAGAGAGTCACATAGTGTCTGAGAGGTCGTAGGTTTTAGTGACACTCTATCGGGGTTAGATAGTTCATTAACTATCGAAAAGATTTCTTTAGACCGATTTGTGGAGGTTACAATTTTTTAGGAGAAATATGCAGCATTGTGGTCAGGATAGTTTTTTTTTGTAATTTGTAAGTGCAGCTAAGTAGATGCTTTTATCATCAGGCAGATATTTACTTCTCCACCTGCTTTCGGTTTGTTGCAGAGCTAATTCTAATTTCTTTAAATCAGAGGAAAACCATCTCTGGGCCTCGTGGTGACGTGTTCGATGTACTCTACTAAGTGAGGCATGTTTGTTACTAGCTGCCAACATCCAATCGGATAAGTCTTTCTGACTGTGGTTGATAGAAGATAGTTTGAGTCACCCGTCTATCAGCGCCCATCTCCTTTAATGAATCACATATACTATGTATAGGAAAAGAACTGGCACGCAGAAGAGAATTGGAAGTCTTTTGTTCTAACCACCCCCAAACAAACTTCGAACAATGTCGGGGAAACTGCTGCCATGGAAGACAATGGGTCCAGTGTTATTTTATGCAGGAAAGTTATTCTCTGGGCTAATGTTAAACAAATATAGCATGGAAGACAATGGGACCAGTGTTATTTTATGCAGGAAAGTTATTCTATGGGCTAATGTTAAACAAATATAGGTTAACTCTGTAGACAAAGGACACCGATGAGCCAGTGGGGTCAAAGGGCAATGTTAGTGGTGTATCCAGTGTGTACTGGGCTCTAGTACAAGGAAGGAAATGGGCAATCTGACCGACTTTTGGATTGTAAAATGCAGCAATAATCAGGATTTGGTGGGCCTTTCAACCCTCCGGGCCCTGGTGCCACTGCACCTGCTACACCATGGAAGCTACGCCCCTGCACAATGTGTGGTCTTTGGAGGTTGCAACCGCACCTGGCTGCCCTACCACAGGGCAATGCTCTCAACACTGGCAGTGTGGGCACACCAAAGGCAGACTAAAGTTATCAAATGGGCCAAGAGATCCCAATGGGATACAGTACTTTATGTTTTTGGGAGTAGAATTCTTCATTGTGGCAAGTAAATTAGCAGTCATGGGTTCCCTCGTGGTAGGGTTGTGGGAGCAAAACAAAAGTTCCCCAAAATGGAGACATCCTGCAATGTACCCCAACTGGCTATCCCTCTATTTACTGGAACGAAGATGGTGTTAAACCTCAGTTTTAGGAGGCAATGTGCCCCTGTGTTAAAGCACCTCCAAAAGCATCAGAACCAAAAATACTACAAAACCTCTAAATAATTTCAATGTTAGAATGTTCTGGGCCCACTCAATAACTGAGTTCTAGATCAGTGAAATGTTGAAGGATTTTATTAAAAAATAAGAGGTCCCGAGTCAATGCCATGAAGGTTCTCAGATTCAGAATTATACAAATTATGTAAAAGTAGCAGAAAAATCAGAAAAGAAACAGGCAGCATCACTAGTAGAACAGGAAAATATTCTCAGGGGGGTTTATACACAATCCTTGCATGTTAAATCAGCATTTCTGTAGACTCATCATGGTTTGAGAAATGTATAATTTCTCCCGCAGATCAGAGCACATGAAAAATACACGTCATTACCTTAACACCTAAGCACTATTCAATTTTCTTGAATAATTACTCAGCACACTATATGCTAATGCTAATGCCATCCGGAGATATTTGAACAAATATGAAATATTGATAATAAAACTTTCTTTGAATGAATAGATCCTCTGAAGAACCCGATGTAGTTACATGTAACAATTTTACATCCGAACGGTGGAAGTTTCATTGTGAGCAGAACAAAAACAAAAATGTGAATAAAAGCATAGTGCACATTGCACACATTTACAAAATACTTCCACAGGGTAAAGATAGCTTGGGTGAGGTGAAGGGGTATTGCCAGACGGCTGTAGGACTGCTCTCTGCTCACCTTCTTCAGTGGGAGATGCTTCCACATGCCCCTGCCTCCTCGGGGAGCAGCCCTGGCACTCTTTCTTCTACTAAGGGATTTGGACCATGATGGGGGAAGGCAGGGGACCAGTGTGGCTCTGGCAGCAGGCCCTCTAGGGCCACTGGTGATGCCATTGTGATCAGTAAAGTAGGCAGAAAGGCTGTTTTGTGTGCCCTCACTCTCGACGGCCTACTACAACTCTTTCTGCCTCTCAGTGCTGTTCAAAGGTACTGGCACTGAACTCCGAGAAAACCAAGTTTGATTCATCACATAGCCACCTCCAAGCAACTACTTCTCATGTTCAAACTCTGCAGGGTATATCGTTGCAAATCAGCAGTGGAACACTGTATATTCTTTCAAATGCCTGGAGGAATTCTGGACTGTCTCTTGTCCCTTGGTGCTGGGGAAAGAGTATCAAAGGAGTCCTCTGCCCATGGGCGAGGAGCCAAGGCTGAGGAGGCACAGAAACAACTCTTCCGGCGGGACACATATCTTCTACATGCAGTTAAAAGGTCAGTGAATATGACGTTGTTCTGGCACCGGTCCGAACTAGCCCACACATGAGACATGCCTTGATGAGCTATATGTCAGAGACAATACACTTCATTAAAAAATAGTGACACAGCACAATGTTTCTTTGCATGGGGTAGTGTCCTCCCCAGCTTGGGTACATGCAAATTATCACCCCACACACGGAGCTTGGTATTACACTTCTTTATTCTTCAGAGTGTAACCGTTAACTGAACGTACTACGTCATGAATTTTCTGAACCACACCCAATCACTTATGTCACTATTCTACAGAGTCCATCAGGGACCAGAGGGTCCCGCTATCTTCAACACACATGACACTACACCTGGCAGGTTATTCAGTTTACTTTCCAATCAAACAAGATTTTGTACATCATGGCGGAGCATTTAAGCAGTTCAGAAGCAGCGTGATTCTGTTTCTCCTGTTACAACTCACAGTAGAATGCACAATTTTGCCTTGATGTACTGAATCATGTTCAGTTTCAAAAGGAATGGATTAACACAAAAAAGGAAGAAGGGAAGCAGCATTTACATCGCATGTGGTACAACGCAAGGGATTAAAATGCGGTCGTTACAACGATCACGTTGTTACACCTCTGACCATTACAACGCAAGTTGTTTCTACGACTTGCTGTAGGGGGTGCTCTACACTAAGGAACAGTATAAGTTACTATTTGAACACCTTCCCTACTGTTGCGCACGCAGGAGTTGGAATAGTAAATTATACTATTCCTAAATCCAGCGCGCCACCTACTGCAAGTTGTAGAAACGAATTGCGATTTAATGGAATGTGTTGTAACAACGTGGTCGTTATGACGACCACAATGTAATCGCGTTGTACCAGGGTCGGATTGGGATTGAAAATCAGCCCAGGCACACACGAAAAATCGGCCCTCATTTGCATAATGCCTTTCCTCAAATCACTGCTTCAGCGTAATTGCAAACTGAAAACAAGTGAGACCACTTCTACTGAGGCCCCCTGCCCCGCTCAGTATGTGCACACATTAATGTGCCGTCCAGCGAGACAAAGGGAGTGATACCTCTGCCTGTTGCTAAACCGGGGGTGGGGGATCGGCGGTGTTGGTGGCAGGGGAGGGTGGTAATGAGCGCCCATCTGCCTGCAGAAAGGCCACTCAGCCCCCCACTGGGCCGCTGGCTGTATTCCGAAAATAGAGACACCGCCCAAATCGGCCCCAGACTGCTCAAAAAAGCAGCCCACAGCATGAACTCAGACACCGGCCCCTCGGGCATTACCCGAATGCCCGCGTTACCAATCCGAGGCTGCGTTGTACCGCATGCGATGTAACATCGCATATTCAAGGAAGACTTGAGCTATTCAGCCATTTTATGACAAATATTCAACCTTGTGTATGACACGTTACATCTGATGGATCTTCCTCATCCAGACACTCAGACGACACTGCAAAGAAAAACCAGAAGCTTCAGTGGTAGGAACATCACTTACAATCCACGTTCTAAATTGTATGTGAAGCAGTGAATGCAGTAGGCTGAAAGATGGGTCATATACCAAGATGAAAATATAAAACTCCATGAGGAATAGGAAGCAGTGATCCATCAATTTTCCCGGAACTCAAATTAATTTCTGAGGGCATCCCAAGACAAATATATAAAATAACTGGTACAAGTTCATCAAAAATGTAGATCTAACTCATGCAGACAAGGCAAAAAACATTTTCAAAATGATGGAAAAATCTGATTATTTTAACCTGAGATAAAAAAAATAGAACATTTAACTGAGATCAGAGACTATAAGTTGAGGGCAGTTGAGACAATATCAAAACAAAATCAAATCTAAGAGGTCACTTCATGAAAGAAAACTCTGACCCAGTAGTTCCAAACAGCTGTCTATGACAAAGAATAATCAAAACTACTCAACAGACTCTCGTTTTGAGGTCGAGCCTAGCGGCAGCGCGCATGCGCTGCTCTCTATGCGAGGCATGCAGTAGTCAAGGATGCTATGGACGCCTCGACTACTCTCCTCTCATATTTATCATTGGCTGGTGTCATTGTCCTTTCTAAATCCTGGCTTCTGATTGATAATGAGGCTTGATAGTCCCTCCTTGGTACCGCCCTGTTGCCATTTGTTACCTCCCACGAGGATACTTGTGCCATTACATGGTCGCCTTCACAAGTCGGTAAGCACTGGTTTTTTTTATTTGCAGCGCAGTCCGCTTTCATTTGAGCGGCTGAGCTTGTTTATTTAATTAATTTGAAACGAATTAATTTGCCTACTCACTAATCTAACAAGCATTTGCAATACAATAGGTCTCGCATTTACGCGAGTTTGAGTTATTGACATTGCAAATAACAATGCTTTATGTTTTTATTTTTAAAACATAAATAAAAGGCATTGTAATTTACTATGCCAATAGCTTAAACGTGAGTAAATGAGAGACCTATTGCATTGCAAACGCTTGTTATGTGAATGTTCCCTAAACCAAAGAAGGAAACAAGAAGAGGAGGTCACAGGTGGTTCTGATGGAAGAGGAGATCAAAAGGAGCAGAAGAAGAGGCAAAACGAAACAAACAACTACAGCACCTTCTAGATCAGAGAGGAGGAATCAAGACTGTATTTTATTTAAAAGATTCCTAACAGACCATGTGAGAAATCTTCTCTGGCTAGGCGGTTCCTTTTCTCCTTCAAGGAATTGTATTCGCAACAATCTTAGAAATGATCTCTTTAAGTTCTGTTGAAAGATAAAAACGGAACCATTTTGCCACTAAACTAGATAACCCCTTACAAATAACCGAAAAGAACAGTGTTTTATCAACAAAAAAGCTTGCAGATATTTTGCTACTAATCTCAGACAAAATACCACAGCTCTTCCTATGGAAAGTACCTTCATATCAAGATCAAAGTTTATCCCACCGATGGGTGATTTCAAATTTTTGAGAGGTGCCCTCTCAGACTGCTAAAGAGTGAGGAACAAACAAAAGAACTGTATTAAAATTTAAATCTCACAAAATAAAACAAGTCTATTCCACAATCAGAAAAATGCCCTCAAATTATTTCCAAGATGGCATAAAGTGGTCAAATGTCATAGTCTGTGATGATTACCTAAAGTGATTGAGATATCATTTTAGTGAGGATGGGACTACCAAGTGATCCAACCTTAAATTGAAGATTTTCTATCCAATGACAATTTGAGATATCTATCAAGCACAGCTCCCAAGGTAATCATTTTCTATGCTCTCCCAACATTTGCACAAACCAGAGAGACAGCGTCAAGGAAAACCTATAGTATCACCCTAAGAAATTTAACTAAGCATCTTTCAGCCGATGTTGATGGCTTCCTCATGTCTCAAATATAGAGTCCTGATTTATGAAATCCTATTAGTAAACCAGAATGTGCAATCTGTATTCTGTGTGTAACCATTAAGGGGCAGCCTTGATGTGTTGGGGTGAATCAGCCCTACATTATTCAGATGTTAATGTAGTGATAAGTAATAGACTGGGGAGCAACAAGATCTAGCACCCAAATCAGCAGGGGATTAGGCCAGCGTGGGTTGTTTTCTACAAATATGGTCAATTATAATGATGAAACCCAGCATATTCATCCCAAAAGCTGAACTACATGATGGTGCTTCAATAATAGTTCTTATTATTACACAAATCAATAGCACTATATTTTTTTATCAACTTCTGAAAGTCTGAAAGGCAAAGTTGTCTTGTCAGGATTTCCCCTGATCAGGTTTCTGCAGCAGGTCGTGAACCCACTGGCTTATCTTACTGGGATTGGAACAGGCGACATGTAAATGTAAATGTACTTATATAGCGCAAACCTGTCACCCAAAGGGCATCCTGGCGCTTGCTTAGGGAACCCATCCTGGTATTCCCCTGTGAGAAACCCCGGCAGGGTGTCCACAAGGTGAAAGCCAGGCATCCCGCCGCGAGGGGCCGTAGTGGAGATTAAGCAAGCTATTGCCCAGAGTTGCAGAGTGTGACCCCGTGATTCGAGTAGGCACCGGAGCGAGAATTGTCGAGTCCATGGAATTTTGAGCCCGAGACCCGCCGAGGCGGGGAATCGAACCCTGGTCCACGGTCGATCTCAGCTTCCAGGTCTGCCGCCTCTAACCACTGAGCCACGCTTCTCCACATGAGGGTTACTCGCAGACTGGGCAATAACCCCTAACTGGGACCAGATCTTCTTCCTGCTGCAGAGATCTGGATGCCACCTGCAGGTCACACATTGCAGGTACCAGAGCTCCAGCCCCGTGAAGCCTGCAGTTTACCCTGTATGACTGAGAGTCCAAGGGCACTGACACCAGAAACCCTTGGCCAGCTGACCTACCTATGTTGGGATACCAGGTCACAGTGTCAGTCACTCCGCTCACTTGAGGGCATGGCGACCACCACTAATGTTCCCTAAAACAACCAGCGGCACTCACATGCCAGGACAACCCTCTCTGTGCAGCAGAGCTATTGTTTTGTTCTAAAACAAACTGCTGAAAAGCGCGGGTGGGGAAAAATGGCGGCCGGCTGCTGAGACCGGTCGGGAGCTCCGTGCCTGAGCGCTCTGGGATGGCGCTGTAAGAAGAGGATGCAACTGAAGATTGACAATTGACAATAAACAGCTAGTCACGGCACGACATGACTTAGCCCCCGATGTACCCGAGTCTCTCCTACGCTAGCGGGATGTGTCTGTTTTCCGCTTGGACATCTACGCAAACTCCGAGTTTATGTTTTTCCGCTTAGACTTCTACGCAAACTCCGAGTTTCTGAGCGGCGCGGTGCGATAGAAACTCACTTATTTCCCACTGGTTTCTTACTGGAAAAGGTCGGGCGCTTCTTTGGTTTCCCCATGCTGATTCCTTTCGGTATCCAAGCTCCCGCAGCAGAGGCATTGAGCTTTCGAGCCCTGAAGCGGAGCCATCTCATCGGTGAATCGGCGCTCTACACAGGCGCAGACGCCGGGAAGTGGGAGGCAGCAGTGCAGGCTCAGCAAAACTGCAGGAGAGCAGTAAGCCGGTTTTCGATCTCCGTTAGAGGTAAGGCGAAGGGGGTTGATGTGCTGAGAAGTCGGACTCGTCTTCTTGGGGGTTACGATAGCTTCGAAGTCCGGCAAAATAATTGGTTTAAGACGCAATTGCCCTGCCTGGAGTCCCTGATTAAGTTATATTGGCCCCAGTTTAACCCCTTGACCGCGGCGAAAATTCCGCCGCGGTGCGGGTGATTGATGGCGTGGGCGTGGTTCGGACGGCCCCCGGCCGTCCTCCGCACACGCCCACCGTGACGTCGGACGGCTGCCGGCCATCTGACGCATGGAAGGGGTTACTACAATTAGCTGACTCTCCTAGTTTGAGAGTCCTGAGCAAACTAAGTGACCCCGACAAACTCATTCTGGTAGATTACCCCGTGGGAGTTTTGGAATATAAAACACTACCTCACTACTCACAGTTTCAGTATCAATATACTATCAAGGGGAGGCTCGTTGGAGTAAAAGTGGAGGGGGAGAAAGAAAGCTCAGACAGTGTTTCCTCATCTCCCGAATTGATAGAGCAGACCCGGATTTCAGCTAGCTTCCGTGAAACAGGTAAAATTGATACTAAAGTAGATAAAGTATTTATAGCGGATCCTGAACAGCAGGAAAAGTCCACTTATTGTCTGAGGAACAGGCAATTTCTTAAGAAAACAGCTCCTCCGGTTCTTAAACAGCCTGTAATCCCGCGAATTACAAAGAGAGTTTCACGGAAGGCTCTGAAACTACAAATAGGAAAACCACTAAATAAAAGGGGGCCGGTAGAAGGGAAGCTGGTAGTAGGCGAAAGGGAAAGAAATTCCAAAATAAAAATCACACCCTCATTGAGGTCCTATTTCAAAGTGCAGGACAAGTCACAATTTAAACCCGCTATGGAAAGCTCTGCCTCATCAGTACTAACAGAAGCTCTAATGGGTGACCCAAGTAACTCTCTGGCAGAGGTCTCCACGAGGGAGCTAGAAAACCAGGAGCATGAGGGGCTATTGACGCCGGCTTTAGCTCATGGCTTAACCCCGAGGCCATTTCCCTGCCAGAGCTTGAGTCAAGCTCTAAATACACCTCTGGACTCTTCTGGAACTGTATCTGTATCTGTATCTGTCTCTAAATGTCCAGCTACGTCTCCTTCTTCAACCTCGGTGAATACCATAACTATCTCTGACTCTAATACTAACTCTAAATCTGACAACCCTCAGAGTGAATCAAGAAACAGTATGGAGGTCTTAATGGAAAAGATGTTTGAGGAGATGAGATCCAGATTTAAAGTATCAGAGGAAAATCAAATTAAATTACATGACAGATTTGAATCTTTGGACTCAAAACTATTAGCGTTAAATGAGAGAGTCTCCACAGTGGAGGCAGAATCTGTGGGCCTGACTAAGAGAGTTGAGTTAACAGAACGGAATATTAGAGACTTGAAAGCAAAGGACAAAAGCATAGAGGAAAAGCTGGAAGCCTTAGAAAACCAGTCCAGAAGGTCCAATCTGAGATTTCTTAATGTTCCGGAAGGACGGGAAGGGCCGGATATAAAGAAATTTATAATATCGCTAATAGAAGAACATTTCCCATGGAGTAAAACCCTAGATCTGGAAAACGACATTCAGCGGGTACATCGTGATCCTTTTGGGAAACCCAAAGAGAGAAAGAACCCAAGAAAGATCCTGGTGAACTTTAGATCATACAATCTCAAAGAGAGGATCCTGAGCGAAGCTCTAAAAAGTGGGGCATATAACAGAGATGACTGGTCTTTTAGGATCCGATCCGACATTGCGAAAGTGACTCAAGACAGGCAATGGGAGCTGGGTCAAAAAATGCCCGAACTAAAATCACTTGGGGCAACAGTCCAAATGAAGTTTCCAGCCTCACTCAGGATAATGTGGAGGAATAAGATGTATAACATCAGAGATCCTCTAGAAGTTGATTCTCTCTTAGTGCAAATGCGCGATCAAATTCAAATACATTCTCATTCCTAGTTTGAATACACTTGAATACACTTTATACACTCAAAATTGAAGCAGTGGAAATTGTAAAAGCAATAACAGTAGCACCCTCAAAATAGCTCTTTTTATTAACTCAGGCACGGGGTTCAAAGTCGGCTATAATCAAGGCCCAAAGGAAAGGGAGGCTTTCCCAGGGAGGGAGTGTGTCTCCCCGTGCCTTCTTCTTTCTTTTCTTTCTGTTTATTTTACATAACCACAACCACAATTGGTTTTTTGCACACATGAAGGGAGGAGGGGGGGAGCACACGGGGGATGGGAGCAAAGTAGGGAATTTTTTTTAAAAAAGTCCTCATCTTAAAGGAAAGGAGACAATCAGGACCCAGCTGGTTAATAATGGAATTCAGCTACTTAACAGAAAGAGATGGGAAGGAACCTAAAGAATATAAAAATAACTTCTTGAAATGTTAACGGGTTAAGAACTAAGAGCAGGAGACGGAAAACCTTTGAATATCTAAAATCTATTGATAGCGAAATTTTAATTTTACAAGAGACACACTTACGTAAAAAAGAGTGGGAGGAGATCATTAAAACTCTCCACTTGGTCGATGATAATGTATGCACTGACCAACAGTGTGTTATAAAAGGGGTTGTTATCCTCATAAAAAAATCTTTGAAAGCAAGAATCTTATCATCTGAGACAGACCCTAAGGGGAGGTGGGCGTTAGCTAAGATTAGTATACTTAATAACACCTTTATTATAGCTGGGCACTATGGACCTAACACAGATGATCCTACTCCTCTACAAACACTATACTCCCAATTGATTTCGGTAAATTCTCCTGTGATTTTGGGCGGAGATTTTAATATCATCCTAGATCCAAAAGCAGATCGAAATCCTAGAGGAAAACAGGCTAGCCTGCCAAAAATGAGGGAATGGTTGGGAATATACAGAAGGGATTTAAGTCTTATCGATGTATGGAAAGAGAAGGGCATCAAACAGGATAGATATACCTTTAATAACAAAAAGCTTGGTATACAATCGAGAATCGATTACTTTTTAATAGATCAGGGGTTAGTAGAAAAAATTCATAATGTGATTCTTCTTCCTGCTCACCTCTCAGACCATTCGGCTGTCCAAATGACGTTAAAAATAACTAACGACATAACGATTCCGAGGTGGACACTGGATCGTTCAGTTCTCCTAGACCCTGTAATAATTGACCAACTTATACAGGAGACTGAACTATATTTCCAGGACAACAACGGGAGTGCCTCACCCCAAACGGTCTGGGAGGCATATAAGGCAGTAATAAGAGTCAAGATCTGTGGCCTAACTATCTATAAATCGAGGGAGGCAAAAAAAAGAGATCCAGATAATAGAAGAAAATATAAAAACACTGTATCAACAGATCTTGATAGATACATCATCCCCGAGAAGTCAAGACATAATTAAGGAAAGGCTTAAACTGAAGGAAAATTTATCAATATTACTAGAAGGCAGAATCAAGGAGAGATGGGAAAGTAGTAAACTTGCCCACTATGAATATGGAGAGGGTTGTGGGAAAATGCTTGCTTGGAAGCTTAAAACAGACCAAGCTAGAAATAAAATAAGTAGTATAGATCCAACAGACAGTTCCAAAATGGGTCCGAAGAGCAAGTAATAAAGGATGAATTTTCAACCTTCTTCTCCAACCTCTATACGGAGGACTGTAATCCTAAAATCGAGGAAATAATCAAATTTCTAGATGCACAGAATATCCCAGTTCTAACCCCTGAGGAAAAAGAAATTTTAAATAGCGAAATAAAAACAGAGGAGGTAGACCTAGCGATAAGAAAATTAAAGAGAGGTAAAGCAGCAGGTCCTGATGCCCTCCCTAATGATTTCTACATAAGGCTAAAAGACACACTGGCTCCCCAATTAACAGCGCTATTTAATAAGATTTTTATAAATAATGACAGAATCCCGAAGTCATGGAATGATGCAACCATCTCTATCATTTTGAAACCAGGTAAAAACCCGAAAAGATGTGAATCTTACCGCCCAATATCCATCTTAAATTGTGATTACAAGATCTTCACCCAAATCATGGCAAAAAGACTAGGGAAAATCGCGGGGTCACTAATAAACTCTAATCAGAAGGGCTTCGTGGCAGGAAGACACCTTCAAGACCTCACACACGAGTTGATCGGGGCAATTGATATCGCCATCATAGAGAAAATCCCTCTATCATTAATTACGATCGACGCTGCTAAAGCGTTTGATAGAGTTAACTGGTGCTATTTAAGCGAGGTTCTAAAGAAGTTTAATTTGGGGGATAATATCGTAAAAGTCGTAGAAAACATATACAACTCTCCTAGAGCTAAAATACTAATTAATGGCAACCTAACAAATAATATCCTGATAGGTAGAGGAACACGCCAAGGGTGTTTCCTCTCCCCCTTGCTTTTTAACTTCTATATTGAGCCGATCGCAGAATGCCTTAGGAATCTCTCTTCAATCTCCCCATTTTGTTATCAATGGTGGCATAAGAAAGTAGCTCTTTATGCAGACGACCTTATGATTTTTACTTCAGACTTAGAAGAGGCTCTTAAAACAACAGAAGAGACCTTAATAAGTTTTAGGAAGATATCTGGTTACCAGATAAATCAAACTAAAACCGAAACTATAAGCTGGAATGAAAAATTTGTATCCCCTTTCTGTAAAGAAAAAATAAGATACCTGGGTATCGATCTAGTAAAAGATATTGATAAAATAACCCAAATAAACTTCCATAGGGTAGAGATTGAGGTAAAAAAGCTCTTGAAAGTATGGAGGGGTCTGCCTTTAACTTTCCTGGGTAAATCTAACATCATAAAAATGGCAATTTTGCCAAAATTCACCTTTATTTTTAATGCTATCCCGCTCGAGTTTAATAGAGAAAATATAAAAAAGATGCAGGGAGATTTATCCAGTTTTATATGGTCTTCTAAAAAACCAAGAATTGCATGGCATAAACTAAAGAGAACTAAGGAGCAGGGAGGTATAGCTAGTCCAGACCTCCTAGAATACTGCAGGGCCTTCCAATTTAAAAGTAGTAGAGTGTTGTTGGGCTCCTACGTAAACTATCCATTATTCCTACAAAATTTAACAAATAACACCAGCCATTTTTTGTATAAATTTGGTCACCCGAAGTTCTTCAAAAAAATTAAGTTGAAGGTCCTGAAATCAGCCGCTAGACTGTGGTATGGTGTCAGATCTACAGTAGATATCCCCTTCTACAGCGATAAGGCCCCGATTTGGGATTCTCAGACTACACCAGACTGCCTTAGGGACAGTTTAGCGATTCCTTTAAAATCTGCTGGAATAACAGAATGGGGACAGCTCCTGTTTCAAAATAAGCTTCTTGAATGGGAAATATTATCGCAATGTACAAACTCCACTCTTTCGAAATTCAAATATTACCAACTATTGAGTTGGAGCAAGTCTCTCAAAGAAACTAGGAAAGGTAATATCTCACAGGAAATAAAGATGCAGGCTAGAAAACCATTCTTGAAAGAAATATCCTTCTGGTACTGGGCCCTAATTTCAGCTGGGGAGGACGACTTCCGAATTCCAGAGAGTATCTGGGGAAAAGACCTGCCGACGCTGGATACAAGCAATTCATGGCAAGTATCTATGAGCAAATGCTGGTCGATTGTAACGTCTGCTGCTTTCAAAAGAAATCATTTGCTCACTATTCATAGTGCCTACTGGACTCCGAAAAGGCTATCCAAACTGAACGGGGCCACAGTGAAGAGCTGCCCAAAATGTGGTTTACAGATGGCTGACGACTTACATATGTTTTGGCGATGTCCCAGTCTTGACGGCTTCTGGAAAGATGTGGGTATTACCTTAGAAGGGGTAATGGGAAGACAACTTTCTGCAAGTATGGACCTGGTTATTTTTGGGGTCACAAGTATGAATGTAGTAAGACCTTTTTCTAAAGCCCAAGAGAACTTAATTTTCATACTGATTCTTTTGGCAAGGAGGGAGATTTGTGAAAAATGGATAAACCCTGTCCCTCCGACCCATAATGAATGGCTGGCGTCAGTTTTGAAAGTATATAACTTAGATAAAAATAAGAATTTAGGTTCTAAAAAATACAAATTCTGGGATATTTGGGAAGAATTTCATAAGGGGTGATTTAAATTATGGTGTGTATATATAACGTATATATAACGTGGTAGTAATATACTTGGATTCCTCATTATACTCCACTGAAATGTCCAATGATTACGCTACCGCAAAAATATTGAGGAAGGCTTGCAAGAGTAGCCATAATGGCTAGCTCACCCCAATCTGAAACAAGAATCCTCCTCCTTACAAGTATACAGATGTAAGGGGTTCCCTTTCTCAGAGATGCAGGGAAGTTGAGAAGGGTCCCTGAAAACTTGCTTACTTTAAACTGTTGCGTAATGAGGACTAAAAAATAAAAAAACTGCTAATTTAGGAGTTTGTTTCACATAAACCAACAAGTATTGGCAATGTCAATAGGTCTGTTTTCAAAGGAATGTTGTATGGTAATATGAATCATTAAAAAACATAGCATGGGAATGAATGTGTGGGAGCCAAGATCTGTAGAATAATATTGCATCCTTGCCAAGTGTTACACATCTCGTGTTATACTAACGCATCATTTTAAGTCAATACACCGCATTACCGAAAGCATAAATATTGTCACGCACATCAGCTTATTAAAAACGTTGAGCCTATTACCTCTTTAAGCGGTCTATAGAATCAGCTCCCTATTTTCTTTGTGAGGCTACTTATAGACGTGGGTTAAGAGCACTTAGCAGCCAATGGATGTTCTTGTAAGTTATGAGGCTGGCTGATTCATCGTAATTGGACGGCGTTTCACTGGCAGCCCGTCAGGAAGAGAGCCGTCTTTAAACTTCTTATATTGGTGTTCAAGGCAAGGCAAGGCCTGGGACCTTTATACCTAAAGAAGAAGGTAAGGGCGTACGTCCCGGGTCGCCAGCTGAGATCTAGCAATCAAAATCTTTTAGTTCCTTGCAAGATCAATAAATCTAGACTGGGAGGACGTGCTGTTTCTTATCTTGCCCCCTTCCACTGGAATAGGTTACCGGAAGTGATGCGTTGCTGTACCTCTCTGGGACACTTCAAGAAATGTCTAAGGACCTGGTTGTTCTAGGGTGCTCGGCTGGGGAGGGTTCTGCTAGGTGCTGCCTTGCGCCAAGAGATCCCCCTGGAGATGATTTGCTGCGCCATATAAATGTCAAATAATAATAATTTGTTAGCACAGTGATTGGTCACTACCATTACAGATGTGCGTGCTCTGTACCGCTGCTAGGCCAGTGGAGTTTGCGCTGCTAAGGGAAGTTTGGCAGTCACTTACGTATTTATGGCCCACTAGGCTGGGTATACAGCGTGAGGAAAAAAAGCATCGGTATCCAAGTAGAGTGTTCTGGCTGCGAGATGCTGATCCCACCTAACAGCAACTGTATGGGGGGGCGGCGTTACGAGGCCCGATGGTGCCAGGTAAGCAGAGCTGTATCGTCCTTTTTTATGACATACAGTTTCTGTGCATTCTTGTGACACTTGCACTGCCAATTGCTTTCAGTAGGTCGTCTGTATGAAAGTGAGGCTTGCACTGCCGTTCCCTTTGCCGTTCTTGTGTGTGTGAGTGAAGGTGCCCTGCTGCTGTCTATTCTGCTCTACTGTATGGGATTGGGAATGAAGCTTATTCCGCCCGCAATGTTGCTGCTCTTATGTGTCTGTGATGCTTGCACTGCCTGTTCTGTGTGTCTTTTGTATGCATATACTGCTTGCCCTGCCATCCCAGAGGGGCAGGTCAGTGCTCCGGTGCAGAGTGTCAGGCCCAGATCAGCACCAGAGCAGCCTCGGGCTCCAGTAAGAATAGCTGCCAGGGCCGGGTGAGGGAGAGGCGAGAGGGGCTTTCGTTTGCATAGCTCGAGGTCCCGAGGCCGTCCCACCGTGACACGTAGACAGTGCAGTATAAATGAGAGTATGAGAGTGTGTTGTGTGGTGAATTAACCGTCACTGAAGCACAGTTTAGATTAATCCACGTTAAGTGAACTACTAGTGAGTGGAAGCGTTCTCATCAGTCAAGCCCTCCTTAGAACTCTCCATCCGGGTCTGTCACTGCAAAACATTAGACAAGCTGCACTGTGAACCATTCTTTCCTGAGATGTAAATAGAACAGCCTCTGTGTGCTCATGTGATGCAGGGGGAAGAGCGCAGCCAGCCTCTCACACAAACCAGCCGAGCTACTTCAGTTGTCACAGCTGCAAAGCGGTTGTGTTGTCTTTCA
Source organism: Lissotriton helveticus (assembly GCF_964261635.1). Taxonomy (NCBI): domain Eukaryota; kingdom Metazoa; phylum Chordata; class Amphibia; order Caudata; family Salamandridae; genus Lissotriton; species Lissotriton helveticus. The sequence continues at coordinate 1,779,791,237 of NC_136065.1, forward strand.
TACTTTTAGCCAGTGGTATAGATAGTCCCAAAATGCAACATCATTTTATTTAAAACACTTATAGTAGGTTAGGTCATGTAGGTTAATACGTTAGAACTATAATAGGGTGTTACACAGGATCAAAAACAATTTAGCAAGTAAACATTAAATAAGAGTCTTTCAGACCAAAAGAGGCAGTAGAGCTAAATATGAAAAGAACTCATCAAGACTTAGGAAACTGGAGGAGAGAGATAGACAAGGGTAAAAGTGGTGCAACAGGAGGAAGTACAGACAAAAGTAAGAGGGTGAAATGAGTACAGGGAAAGGAGTAACACAAGAGACAAAGGGTGATGGGAGAGAGCTGGATGGAGAGAGGCTGTTTCCCTCATCTTCAGTGCTTGATTTTGCTCATGATAACGTGTCACTCATAATTATACTGAGATTATGGAAATATCACACATGGCAAGCTGGAAACTTGGCAGCTATGATATTGGTGAAGGTAAAAGGTCAGGTGACAGTTTCTCTTTAAAAGCAGACCTAAGCATCCATGCAGGTTAATTACCTCCCTCCTCCCACCTGTGCTGCTACCAGAGAAAAGCACCATAAATTATCTAGTTATGTAAGAAACTTTCATAGCATCACAATGTCATGTGTATGCCCCTGAAAGGTCAATCTCGGGCATCTGGATAAATGAACAAAATGAACACAGCTGTGTGGAGGGCAAAACATTTTTCATGGACACACACAACTTCTACACATTCAAAACATGTACTCATGGCTCCCGAAATGTGGGTGAATCCAAAGTCCCTCTCTAGTGGTGCCCTCATAATTGTCTGGTGCAACAAACATGGTACCTACTTGGCATTCATGTGGGCCATCGGCCACACAATAGATGAGAACCTGTGTCTCTAGAGTGGATTCAGTAGTAGCCTCTGATGGCTCTTGCTGTTATGAAAGTCTTAGAAACCTGCTGCTGTGTAACAACCTCTGACGCCTGCCGTTTATTTGAGTGTCACTTGGGACAATTGTAGGGATGAGAGTCTCTGAATCTTACTGATGATGGCAAGTGTTGGGTCCTTCTGTGGAAGTGATAATATCTGATCCCTGCTCTCACATGAGAGTTTCTGGGCCTATCGATTGGTATGAGAGTCCATGGGCCTAGTGGTGATGTGATATGCTCCAAGGCTAACTTTAGGCATGCAAGTACATGGGTCTATGGTGGAGTGTTTGCCTCCATGGCCTAGTGTTGGTGTGAGAGTTCATGGGCCTAATTGTGGGTGCTAGCTTCCAAGGCGTAGTGATAGTATGAACGTCTCTGATTCTTACTGTTATGTCATTTGTTGGGCATTTCTGTAGGAGTGATAACATCTGAGGCCTACTTCTATGGTAGCCTCTGGGCCTACTATTGGCATGAGGGTCCATGGGCCTAGCAGTGGTTTGATAGCTTCCAAGGCGTACTGTTGGAATGAAAAGCTCTGGTTTCAACTTACAGGCGGATTCTTACTATTGGTACCAGTGTCTCTGTGCCTACTGGGAGCTGGAGGTGCTCTCATTCCTACTGCTGCTCTCAGTGCTCTGGACCGGCAGTTGCTGACACTTGCTGACACTTGCTGCTCTCAAGAGAGCAAGCCTGAGAGACCAGCTGATTCCCTGACATGACACCCCTGGGCCTGGAGCGTCATGTAAGACTCATGGGCCTGTGAGGGGGAACACAAGAAAGACATGGAGAGCAGGACCCACAGAGGACAGAGAGGAGGTACAGGCAGGGGCAGTGCAATGACTGTTGAGGGAAACAGGGGCAACAAGAGAGACGGAAAGTAAGCTCAGGACAGAGGAAACAGGAAGACCCAAGCAAAGTAAGGCCAGGAAACACCAAGAAGCATGGAAAAGATAAAAGTACAGGCTGCTGAAGGAAAAAAGAAGTGGTGTGGTCAGTGGCGGATGGTGAAATTATAACGTGGTAGGGCATAATTACTTCATCGATTTTGAATGTGGCCAGTTAACGTTCTAAACCGGCTTTGAGAGAATGGGGGCAGTTGCTACCATCTAAACATAAATAAACAAGCCCTCCTGTCTCTAAGCACTAGCCTGAAGGGAGGGTGAAAAGGTTGCAGAACTGTGCTGCCAGGAAGGGTTGCAGTGGCATTGCACAAGCACTGCACTCTTGGTATTGCTTCTTGCTGCCAGCTGCGTCCTATATCAGAACTGAAGGCAGGATCGTTAAAGCTGCTTACCTCTCGCTCACACTGCATGCTGCTTGCTTTACTAGCATTGTGTGAAGAGCTAGCATACAGCAGTAGGCCTTGCACCCAGGATCTGAGCACTCACAGCATGAGAGAGTGACTCTCTGAGTGCACCTCACGTGCGAGGCACTCACGGAAGAAGGGAGTACTATTCATTCTTTCTTCTGGTGAGCGTCTACTTACTACTTACTTATGTTAGGAAGCGCTTGGGAGGAGCCAGGGAGTCAATCTCCTTCCTCCCCAGTCCCCCACAAAGCCCAACCAGCAGTGAGGAGAAAGCAAAAAGAGGGTGGGGCCCATGACACACCTCAATGCCTGGACCACCCACTACTGCCACGACTGTGCTTGTCTGTCCTGCGCCCAACCATTGAAACCAGTGGCACTGAGTTGGCCACGCCCAGGGCCACAAACAGTCTCCCTGGTGCTGATCAAACCACTGGCACAAACAATAGGTCACACCTCTTCAATGACGCAAGCACTCTCAGAATCTCGCTAATCACAGGCGCAGTTACATGCCCTGGAACAAAAAAAACAAGCATCTCCAGCCTGATGGAGCAGCCAGTCCTTTCACTGGGCTGCTTGTGTGTTTGATTCTTCACCACTTCCTCTCCTCCTCTTCTGTGTGGTAGGGCACCGCCCCTTTTACCCACATGCACCAACCGCCCCGGGTGTGGTAGTGAAGAGCAGGGACTGTGATGTATTCCTATAGGTTCTGAATCGATCCCCCTATTCCTGACCCTATTCTGGTTAAACAAACCAACAAGTTAACTAGCAGTCAGCCCATGAGGCAGAAAACCCCCATGATGCAGATACCGTTATCTGACGCAGTCACACTACGGCACAGGAACGTGTTATCTGATTAGGTCATAACGCTTGCGATCTAATTAGACAAGCGATATTCCTCCAGCCCCTGATAAGGCATACGGAGTTCTCATAACAAATCAAACCTATGACAACCTGGGCAAAACCCTGCGGCCATTGTTTTGATTTCACCGAGAACTTCAGTAAAAGAATGTGCTAACGAGCAAGTCGTATGACATCCTTATTGACGTATCTATGTCCATCCTTACGTCAATCTCGGCACCTTAAAGGTATAAATATTACCGATATTGCCCTATGCAAACACACGCGTGGTGACGAGACGGAGCAGCCATACTTGCCGAAGCGAAGAGCAGAGCAGACCCCGCTGGCGCAGCCCCGCCTTCCTGACGCGCTGAGAGAAGCTGCTTTCTCCTGCCGAGAAATCCAGCACCGGCGTTTCTAGGTAGCCCTCGCAGGCAGCCTGGAATATCGAGACCAGAGACGAGAGATACCATCCCTCATTCAACCTAGATTCCAGGTACAGAACTGAATAACCCCTCACAGAGAATTCTTTAGTTATTCACTTGGCAAAAACAAACTTAACTTAAACTGTAACTTTCTATTCCCGCCCACGTATTAGGCTTAGGTCAGGTACACGGGGTAGGCATATTTAGAAACACCAGTTGAGTACGTTTAGTCAAATGTATATGTGTATGTAATATATTTTATTCATTTTAAACATCTTATGGCTTAGATACCATATCAATGTTTTTACAGTATTATTTTATACTATTGCTTTTAATGTATGCACTTTACTTAACTATAAGTATTGCAATAATATCGATCCATTTCTCTTGTATGAGAAAAGAGACTGATCAATAAATAACACCTTTTTATTGAACACGCCCGTCTCTTCCTTTTCTCTACAATCTGATGAGACTAAGAATGCACGTACTGACTGAGTAAAATAAATTGCCTTTTGTTCACACGACTCTCGAGATATACTCTTGATTAGGGGAGAGCAAAGTTGTCATGTTCTATGGTTGTCAGAAACTAAATCCCTTCTTGTCTAATCAGGGAAGTTAAGTCCTCCTTGAACATTCGAGAAAGTTTCTAGTGAACTCTGAGCTAAGCTGGCAAACCCAAAACTTTAAGTCTAGTATCGACAGTAGTAGACCTAGTTAACGTCTGGTCTAGGCCTTTACTGCTGTAGGTATTATTCCAATGCGCAGAGCCTATTGGGATGATAGGAACTACACTACAGGACTACTGAAGGGAAAAGAAGGAACTTATGCAGGGGAAGGGAAATTGGTGAATGGAGTAAATGATTAACTATTTATGAGAAAGACATAGAGGCAGACATAAAACTGGGAGCCTGTTAGGGGAAAGAATGAATGGAGCACATGAGAAGGGAAGGAGGAAGACTTGGGAAGATCTTGATGTACAGAAAGGAAAGCAGATCGGGTGCAAGACTGAAAGGATACTGGAAGGGGGCACTTCAGGGCTAACAGAATAATGAGATAGGAACAGACAGAAAGAAACATAGCAAATACAACCCCTTAGACAGTGAGTAGAAGACAACAAACACAATCAGCTGCAGAGGAGAACAGGCGCTATGACATTAGACTAGTGGTGTAACGAAACTTGAGGGTAGAAGACAACAAACACAATCAGCTGCAGAGGAGAACAGGCGCTATGACATTAGACTAGTGGTGTAACGAAACTTGAGGGTAGAAGACAACAAACACAATCAGCTGCAGAGGAGAACAGGCGCTATGACATTAGACTAGTGGTGTAACGAAACTTGAGGCGGCCGCCCTGCAAAGTACTTGGAGGGGCCCCCATACGGACTCACTCAGGAGCTCTCAGGCCAGGTTACAGTGCTGAGGGGGCCACTGGTGCTCGGGCCCCCCGCACTGCGGGGGCCTTTGTTACATCACAACATTAGGCAATAAAGAGAACAGCAAGCGCTTCTGGAACAGCAGATGAGACCATGAGGTAGGACATGAGGCTGAGGCCTGCTGGAACAGAAAGCGAGAAGATATGCTGGAGGGTGAGAAGCGGACAGCAGGCATGGATGGGCACAGCAGACTACTGTCCTTCATTGAGAAACAGTCGACACAGCGACTCCTAGTCAGGGCTTTGATTGAGCATGTACCGGCCACCTACCAGTACCAGCACTTCTCATCTGTGCCCAATGGAGCACTGGGGATATTCCCTACCCTGGGAAAGCGCTGGCTCTCATTGCTCAAGTCACGGAAGGGCTGCATCAGTATTGCAAAACCAGTTCTATTACAAACCAGGGTAAAGGTGCTTTGTAAGAGCTCTGTAGAGGTCTCAAACTATCTTACAAGAGCAAGCTGCGGGGCAGGATGAAGCTGTTTTGTGCAAATTAGAAATATCTTTGTACCTACCTTGACAGGCTACAGGTTAATCCATCACAGAGGTCTCTTACTGAATTATCCCTCTCTCCTCCCAGATCTTAAATCAACTGAAGCTTCCCTTATGTTAAAATGCTTGCATGCCGGAGCAGCCTTCGCCCAGATGTCACGATTCAGTGAAGAGAACTGGATTCCACCCATGAAGAGGCATATAATCTGCTCTCGTCGCCATCTGAGATGACCTTAACCACATGCGCGCGGCGGGTTTTCCCGCTGCGCGCTGAAGTTTTTAAAACCCCGCGGTTCATGACGAGCTCAGCTCGTTATGAGCGCATGGCAGGTAAACCTCATGACGAGCTGAGCTCGTCATCGGCGCAGAAGGGGTTAAAAACAGAGCAGACTGAAATGGAGTTGCAGCACTATCCTCTTGGACCTTTCAGCTGCCTTCGACACAGTTGATCTTGACACCCTAAAACAAAGACTCTATGAAGATGGCATTGAAGGGACTGCTCTAGACTGGATCACAGCTTACCGTCAAAACAGAACAAATGTCATCTATGGTCCCCCTTTCTCATCCAAAACGTACTTTACAAAAGCAGGGGTCCTCAAGGCCCTATCATCTCACCCTTGCTTTTCATCATCTACAAGAAGTCACCACTGGCAAGGATCGATGAATTTCAGCTCATTTGCTACAACTATGCAGATGACACACATATATTCCTTAAACTGGAAAGCCCCAAAGTCGTTCGAAACTCAAAAATCTTTAGTTGCATCAGAGTTGTTGATCAGTGGATGGCATGGTGCCATCTCAAATTGAATGCTTCCAAAAATGAAATACTCACATGTGGCAATTGGAAAAATTATGACCCACTCTGTGCCTGGCCCGATGATCTGGGACCACCTTCTAAAGTATCTAAGAATGTAAGAAACTTTGGAATTACCATGAACTCCAAGTTATCAATGAATGCCCAAGTGGACAAATTAGCAAGACCAAGCTTCACCATCATGAAAACTCTACAATGCATCTTCCCACGCCTGAGATTTCCAAACAAGTTCCAGGTTACTATCTCTCTTGTACTAAACTTGATTACGCCAATGGCATCTACCATGTATCATCTGATTTGATTTGATTTGATTTGAAAATAATTTATATCGCGCAACTAAAACCCTAAGGTATCAAGGCGCCTAACAAAATGAATCAAAAAATGGCAGATCAAACTACAAGTATCCGTGCGCAAAAACACGGGTCTTCAGGGCCTTTCTAAATAACTGCAGGGTGGGGAGAGACCTCAATTCCACAGGGAGAACATTCCACCACTTGGGTGCCAAGTTGGAAAAGGCTTTACCACCCCATCTAGCTCTTCGGATACGCGGGACTGATAGGAGAGCCTTGTTTGAGGAACGTAAGTTCCTGCAAGGACTATAACAGGACAAGATAGATCCAATTCCTATAAGGCTGTTTTTTGCTAAAGCCTTATAGATCAGGCACAAGGTTTTAAACAGGATACGATCCTCCATGGGGAGCCAATGAAGCCGTTTTCTGGCCAAACCTAGCCGCTGCGTTCTGGACTACCTGCAAGCGCTGCAGCAAATGTAAATGTAAATGTACAGGAATTTATATAGCGCAAATCACCAAGCGGTTTCTAAGCGCTTGCTTAGGGAACCCGTCCTGGTATTCCCCTGTGAGATAACCCCGGCAGGGTATCCGCAAGGTGAAAGCCAGGCATCCCGCCGCGAGGGGCCGTTGTGGAGATTAAGCAAGCTATTGCCCAGAGTCGCAGAGTGTGAACCTGTGAATCGAGTAGGCACCGGAGCGAGAATTGTCGAGTCAATGGACATTTTAGGACTCAAGACCCCACGGAGCCGGGAATTGAACCCTGGTCCCGGGCTGACCTCTGCTTCCAGGTCTGCCTCCTCTAACCAGTGAGCCACACTTCTCCACTGGCAGCAGCAGGCTTTTATTCAGTCCCGCATACAGCGCATTGCAGTATGACAAGATTACATGGATTCAGAACTCTGCTGCCAGACTACTCCTACATGTAAAGCCACAAGTCCACATCTATCCTGCCTTGAAGGCCCTACATTGGTTACCGGTCGCAGGAAGGTCGCAGGAAGGTCCACCTTCAAGCTACATTGAATCACCCACAAAGCAATACATGGAACTGGACCGCTATTCATCAGGAATAAAATCACCAAATACATTCAACATAGGAACCTCTACTCAAGATTGGCACCTCGCATCAAAACCCCACCATACAAGAAAAATACCATTGATGGAAAATCTTTTCTTTTCAAGCAGTCAAACTATGGAATGTATGACCCCCAAACATAAGATCCACAGATAACTATCTTCTCTTCAGAAAACTACTCAAGATTTGTCTCTTTTCTACCTACCCACCATACTCAAACACTAATGTACAGAATATCCCTGTGTATAATTTGATTACATGTATGTATCTAGATATGTGTATTTCGTTGTACACATATGCATAATAGCTATGGTTTTTAAAATATAAAGATTTTTGTAGGTCTGCCTAACAAATGTATATATTACTTATGGCTAAATATATATATTATTCCATGCTCAACGTGTTTATAGGTCACATCATAGTTTTTTATAAGTTATTTAATGAGATGCTTAAGGGTCTCTGTTTTATTTATCTATCACAATATGTAAACATTATCATAACTATTATATCGACAAGTACTTCACTATTGAAATATTGAAAAAAAGATCAAATTAAAAAACAAAAAATGTAATTATAAAAAGTACACAAATAAATTAGCTTCAAGTACAGCAATGCTTGAAAGTCTGAGTTTATACAACTTTAAATCTCAATATATTATCTTCCTTATACATGTATACCTTTTCTATGTAGTCATGTATCCATAAGTTTATTACTTTACTCCTACTGTAGAATAAAGAAAAAACCTTTCCCTCTTTCCAATTCCCCACCCTACACCTCTTTCAATATATCCGCTACGTCCTCTCTCTGACACATCCCCAACCTCATTCTACTACTATGATCTCCAAAATAACCCTTGCTAGACTCTTCCCTCCTCTATCCCTACTGTCTCACCCCGAACCTCATTTTACTACTATGATCTCCCCAACAACTTTTTCTAAATTTTTACCTCACGTATCCCTCATTTGACTCATCCCAAACCTCATTTACTACTATAATCTCCCTAATCCATTTCTAGAGACTCTTCCCTCCTCCATTTCTCCTTTTTACTTATCCCAAACCTCATCTTCCTACAATGCAATGATCTTTCAAATAACACTTTCTAGACTCTTCCCTTTTCTATCCCTCCATTAGACTATTCAAACCATCTAACAGACTCACATATCCACTGCTCAAATCAACACATATTTCCCTATACTAACTCACCACTAATCCCCTTTGGGTTCCGGAGTAGTGTGCTACTCGCCAAACAGTGCTTTGACGCCTTATCAGGGGTAGTAAGAGCTATATAAATACAATTACAATGTACAATGTGCGGAGGATGAGTTCCCTATCCAGGCCTGCATCCCCTCTGCATTCTGGAACTTGCTGTTTAGTTGTATTCATAATAACTGCAGCACCACATTGCATGTGCTTTCCCGTTGTATAATTACAGCTTGCATTCCAATTTGTAGTTGTGTTTCTGGCAAGACTATAGGTACCGCAATGCAAAGGAAGGTGAGGTGTGCATGCACTATTATTGCATCACTTGGGATCATTTAGTGGGATAGCACAAATCTGGATTGGGTCTGAGCGGCAGACAGGGATGGTGAAATGATGAGCCATGGAACGGGAGGAGCTAACGGACATAGGCACGAGGGATGCTGGACAAGGGGGATTCTGTGGGGAAATTAAAAGGATATCACATTGGTACTGTTGCACATTGAATGCCAAAAGACAATTCATAGCTCCAAAGCTATAGCTCCTGACATGAAAACGCAGGTCTCGTGACCAGGCACCTGGCAGCCGAGCAGGTGTCCAACAGAATATGGGACATGTTCAGCTCGTTACTGAGCCGCGAGCTCGACGCTCTGAATTCATTAGAATATTTAACCAAGTCTGCTGAAAGACTTTAATATTCATCACTAATTGGGCATTTATCTTCCACGTCGCGAGCTGCTCGTCCCTGACATTTGAAGCAAACGGAGAAGAGAACTGCATCTTGCCTGACTGCATCAGTGACCCATAGCGGGAAAGAGGCAACCCAGCGAGCTAGGGACCTCCCCTCCCCCACAAACCAATGGGGTGTGAGCTAATCATAGTGGTGGTGGCATCACCTGTGCGTCAACATGGCAGCGCGGGGTCCTCTGTCTCCTAAATATACATTTTCAGCATGGTGCGTGTAGAAGCTGCTCGTTTTATCTACTTACTGACAGCCACGGCCGGTAGTAGGTGTAACTGCAGGGCGGTGACGTGGGGAGGGGGAGGGGCAGGGTGGGGGTAGTAATGTATGGATTACGAACTTTAACAGGTAAGTAAACATATAAATAAATAAAACAAATTTCGTTGCGCGCACTGCATCGCATTTGGTGGGAATTTTTACCCTCCCGCTATCCAACGCTTTCCCTACTGTTGCACTCACTGGAGTGGGAATAGTAAATTTTACCCCTACGCTATCCAACGCTTTCCCTACTGTTGCACTCATTTGAGTTGGAATAGTAATTTTTACCCTCCCCCTATCCAAAGCTTTCCCTACTGTTGCACTCACTGGAGTGGGAATAGTAACTTTTACCCTCCCACTATCCAACACTTTCCCTACTGTTGCACTCTGTGGAGTGGGAATAGTAAATTTTACCCCTACGCTATCCAACGCTTTCCCTACTGTTGCACTCATTGGAGTGGGGAATAGTAATTTTTACCCCTACGCTATCCAACGCTTTCCCTACCGTTGCACTCTGTGGACTGGGAATAGTAATTTTTACCCCTACGCTATCCAACGCTTTCCCTATTGTTGTACTCTCTGGCATGGGAATAGTAATTTTTACCTCTACGCTATCCAACGTTTTCTCTACTGTTGCACTCTTTGGTGTGGGAATAGTAATTCTTACCCTCCCCCTATCCAACGCTTTCCCTACTGTTGCACTCACTGGAGTGGGAATAGTAATTTTTACCCTCCCGCTATCCAACACTTTCCCTACTGTTGAACTCTCTGGAGTGGGAATAGTATTTTTTACCCCTACGCTTTCCAACGCTTTCCCTACTGTTGAACTCTCTGGAGTGGGAATAGTATTTTTTACCCCTACGCTTTCCAACGCTTTCCCTACTGTTGCACTCTCTGGAGTGGGAATAGTAATTTTTACCCCTACGCTATCCAACGTTTTCTCTACTGTTGCACTCTCTGGAGTGGGAATAGTAATTTTTACCCCTACGCTATCCAACGTTTTCTCTACTGTTGCACTCTCTGGAGTGGGAATAGTAATTTTTACCCCTACGCTATCCAACGCTTTCCCTACTGTTGCACTCACTGGAGTTGGAATAGTAATTTTTACCCTCCCGCTATCCAACACTTTCCCTACTGTTGAACTCTCTGGAGTGGGAATAGTATTTTTTACCCCTACGCTTTCCAACGCTTTCCCTACTGTTGCACTCTCTGGAGTGGGAATAGTAATTTTTACCCCTACGCTATCCAACGTTTTCTCTACTGTTGCACTCTCTGGAGTGGGAATAGTCATTTTTACCCCTACGCTATCCAACGCTTTCCCTACTGTTGCACTCACTAGAGTTGTAATAGTAAATTTTACTCTCCCGCTATTGTATGGTAACAATATTGTATATTTTTTATTAATATTACGTTAATATATATATATATATATATATATATATATATATATATATATATATATATATATATATAAAAAATAAAATGGTATTTTTTTAACTTACATTAATTATTTATGATTTTTAAGGTTATTTAAGTATTTTAAGTATGTTTAAGTTAATTAGATTTATTATTTAATTAATTTTCAATTAATTTTAAGACAAAAAAAATCGATATTTTGACTAACTATATTTTTTACAACGATATTTTTGATTCAATATTATTGTACTTACCTGTTTGTAGATAGGAATTCGATATTTTTGCATTCTATATTTTTTCATCGATATTTAGGTAAGTCTATATTTTGGTCATCGATATTATGTCATTGATCCCAGGCCAGCCTGTGTCCTGACAAGAGCAACAGCAGAACAGTACCTGTGGTCAGGTCCATGGCCTGGACTGTAAAACTTACACAAAGGGAATGCATGCGATACTGTGGCATTACTCAGGGTATGTATACCTTATAGGTTTATAGGTCACATCTACTAATCCTAAAGCATAACCTTACAGAGTACAGTCTCAGACAGCAGTAGTTATTACAACTCAAGTACCAGCACTAATTATATATTTGAAAATGCACTAATTTTCCACCCAAATACAACCTTGTTATTTTATGATAATATGACATTTTGTTATCAAATACATGCTCTTCATTCTGGAAATAAACTTAGTTTCCTCCAAACAAAACTTTATAATTTTCATGAAAAGAACACCATTTATGTTCTGGCATTTCTTTTCTGTAATTACATCTTTGGTGTCATAACATCAATTTCAATGTACTATTGAGATTTGTGAATATATGCAATTATACATGGTTATGTATCACAACTATTCAAAGGAGACCGCGGCCACAATAACCGCGTTGATCCAAAACCAGGCGGAGGACGCCAGTGCCCAGGTCTGCTGCCCCCTCCAGGCGGAGGTGCAACTTGAGAGGCAGCAGGTGGTGGAGATTGTGCTGTTGCTGAGTGGACGAGGGGCAGGATCGACGATACCTGAAGAGGAAGATACGGTCAGGGTTTCGGACTCTGACCGAGACCCCACCATGCCGACAGGCTTGAATCTCATGTTACCCAATGTAACCCCGAAATTGTCGCATGACATCATTTAGTGCCTTGGACACACTGGTAGCAGATTGGAGGTTGGCTGCTGTGGGCTGGCAAACACATTTGTGACTCTTGTGTTAGCTACCTGTGTTCCTTCCCTGAGGTGGGAGCACGAACCACACGCACAGTACTGGAGACAGGGACCCCTGCCGGGGAAACCTCTTGACCAGTGCCCTACTAGTTACTGCGGGGGACCTACCCCGACTTACAGTTCATTGATTATTTGTTTGGATGGGGTAGCAACCTACTTTTCCCGGGGTGTGGGTGTTGGGATTGTTGTTTCTGCGTAAGCTGTTGGGGAAATTTGAGTTGCACAATGTGGTTTGAAATGTCTGTACTGTGTCTCAGGTTGTCTGGGGGATAGGGGGCAGGGAGACAGTGGGACAATACACAACTTAATATAACTGCCCTATATTTCAGATCGCGGCCCCACTAACTTATTGGTGCCTTACCCAGAATATTGGAGGAATTGACACTATGTCGACTCAATATAAGGTGCTTTCCTATCGGAACTTGAGGGGTATTCAAATTGCACTACTACACAAATGTACCTCATGGCTAAGGAGGGAAAGGCACTTTTGCGCCACTTGAGAGGTCAAGTGTATTGCACCACATACTTGGCCTATGCGAGGAGGGTTCGAATATGGATACGAGCAGGGGTACCATTCCAGTGCCTTGGTACCATGATAACCCTGAAGGGTAGCTACACAGTGGCTTGGGGTTGCCTGGAGGGATGGGACCTCACAATTATAAATATCTATGTCCCAAAGGTGGATCAGGGCGCCTTCTTTGCAGGTTTATCTGGGCCATTAGCCCCACACCTGACCAACTCAGTCATTATGGAGGGGGATTTCAATTGTGTAGCGGATACACAACTGGATAGTTCGCACCCTCCATTATGAGACTCCCAAACTAATGGCACGGCTCAAGCATAATCGGAGTGGCAACGTCACTGGGGACTCCTTGACTCTTGATGCACCCAGAAGGGAGGTACTACTCTTTCTTTTGTGGTCTCCACGAGGTCCGCGTCAGGCTGGATAAGTTTCTTAGCACTCCGGATGTCCATAGGTCAGTATATTTAGTTTAATACCTAACCTGTACAATCTCGGACCACAATCCCACGCTGCTACATCTCTGATGGACCGATGCTCGCCCTTCCATTCCCACATGGCATCTAAAGCCTGAGTCTCTAGGAGACCATGTATTCTGAGACACAATTACAGACCAACTGAGTCAATAATGCTAACACAGCATCTTCTTTCCATGTGGAATGGGACGCCTTCAAGGTGGTTGTTATAATCTAATAAGTGATTGATGCATCCTCTCTGTTCATGCTCTTGCCTTGCTACTCAGTCTATGTGATGTCATCAGAATGTTGAGACTGTTTGGGGGGAAGAAGTAAGCAGTTGGTGTGAGGGGCTGAGCAGAGATGTAGCTGCTCCTGGTGGGGCATGACATGAGGCCTAGCATGAGACTTAATATGGATCCTACTTGAAGAATAAAGCTGTGATCCTGAACTACATCACTTGGACTATGGGTCTTTCTTTTAATTGCAACACTGGCGACGATTTTAAAGAACCTACCTGCTACTTCAAGGGAGAGAACTTCTGTAGGGAGAGTGCATTGAGTAAAAGGTACATTACAACACATCTCCCCCCTTATAATGATGGAAAACATTCAAAATGTGTGTAGTTGATAAAACACACGTTTCAGCAAAGGAGGATGCATTAATTTCAAAATAATACATCAAGTGTTACAATTAAAAGAAAGATCCGTAGTCCAGGCAATGTAGTTCAGGATTCCAGCTTTATTCTTGGTTACAGGTATAAGATGTAATAAGTAAGATCCTTTAAAGTGCCTCACCAGGAGCAGGCTCCTCACTGCTCAGCCCATCCACACCAACAGGATTCTTACTTCCAATCCAAACACAATCAACATTCTATATGACCTCATCATAGGCTGAGCAGCAAGGGAGAGAACTTCTGTAGGGAGAGTGCATTGAGTAAAAGGTACATTACAACAGTGGTCATGCGTGGCCATTGTATAGCTGAATCAAAGGGAGTCAGACACACTCAGCTGTGCGATATTCTGGTAGTGGAGGACCACCTGAGAGCAATCGAGGAGCGCTGTCCGGGACATCTGGAACTACAGCCTGACCTTTTGGAGGCTAGGAAGACAAACAGAACGGCTTCAAAGCTTTGACTTTCGCCAATATATGGACAGAACACAAGCTGAATGTGACAAGACGGGTTCCCTCTTGGCTTGCTTGTATGGTTAACCTCACCAAACATGGCTCACCCATAATGGAGCTGGAGGATTAACGGCCACTTCGCCCAATACTATTCGAACCTTTACGAAAATACAATAATGCATGGTAGCTTAGTATTACAGACCTATTTGAGGGACTTACAGCTTCCACGGCTAGAGGTGGACGAGGCAGAGGAGCTGGGTGGCAAGATAACGTCACAAGAGATACGGGGTGCCATAAAATCCATGGCATGAAATAAGACTCCTAGAACGTACAGATTTCCAGCAGAGTTTTACCCTGCCTACTCTGCAGAATTGACGCACACTCTGGCAACCCTCTATGCTGCGGCTAGGGACTCCAGGCACCACCTGTGTAGCACTTATTGTCCCTATAATGAAGCCAGGAAAAACAGCATCTGACCCCACAGCTTATAGACTGCTCTTAATGCTGAACATCGATGATAAGATTTTTAGTCTGATACTGATGACCAGGCGGCTTCCTTTTATGACTAAACGAATACATCCGGATCAGGCAGGATTCATACCTGGGCGCAACACTGCCATCAATATCAGGAGGCTCCGGGATATACTAGAAGCTGAGGGATATGACCGTGGGAGGGCAGCAGTCTTTGGTGTCGTTCTCGAAAAAGCATTTGATAGCCTAGAGTGGAAGTACCAGTAAGAGGTGACGTCATATATGGGGGCTGTGAGTGGGATTTCTGGCTTGGCTTCTGTATAAGAACCCATATGCTAGGGTCTGCACGGGAAAGGTCATGTCAGAGAGGAATCCAGTGGGCTACTGTACGAGACAGGGTAGCGCTGGCTGTGGAGCACTTGGCCAGCTACGCAAGAGTGGGCCTGGAATATAGTGGATTCTGCATCCAGGGCCACCGTTATCACATAGCACTATATGTGGATGACCTTCTAATCTTTCTTCATGATGCTGAGGAGGATCTGAATGGAGCCAGAGCCATACTGGACCACTTTGGACTTCTGTCTGGCTTAAAAGTAAACTGGTGTAAGTCTAGGCTCTTACCAGCTGCACAACAGGAGGCTCCACCAGAGGGACTGGAGCACCTGCGATGGGAGCCCCATTGTTTGATCTACCTGGGGTTGAAGATCTACCATGACTGCCAACACCTCCTGGAGGGCAACATGGGGCGCACCATCCGATCTCTCCGATCATACATAGAATTTTGGAGGACCCTACACCTTTCAGTTGCTGGCCGTATAGCCCTCCTAAAGATGGTGGCACTGCCTCGCCTGTTGTACTTTTTGGGCCTGCTTCCGCTTTGGATCCCGCAAGCACTATTCAAGGACCTTGAAACCATAACAAATACCTTCATATGGGGAATGGGCCAAAGATGTGTTGCACTGGCTATGATGCAGCACTCAATGGCAACTGGTGCTGTAGCAGTCCCAACTTCAAAGCGTATTACATAGCAGCCCAACTACAATGGTTTGTACAGCGGATGGCAAGAAGGTGGGATCAAACCAAGCCCCAAGAAATGATAACCACTTTGTGGATGTAACAGGGATAGAGATTCCTGACTCCCGAGGCCAGTGCCAATTATGATGGTTTTAACACACAGCCAAAACCAAGGACATGAGCAAATTTCAGGATTTTACATTTATTCTAGCCAAGCGAGAGATTGCGAAGAATTGGAAAGTACCTGGAGGGCCTCGAATAGCAACATGGCGGAGGGAGGTGGAATAATGGGCAGGGTGGAGGAGAGGTTGCTCCTATGAGAAACCAGGTGTTGGGTGGGCTCCTTTGACATGGACAGAGCATAGGATAATCTAGTGGGCACCTTCACATCTCCTGAACCTGACTCTCTTACACCCTCACCCGTGGGATTCCCCCATTGCCGGTTCACACTGAGACCCTTTTATAAGAGGTGGTAACACAGGTACACCAAGGCTAATGAGGGGATCTGGCTTTCCTATTACCCAGACGGACCCTGCATGCCTCTTAATACCTGCCTCACGCCACCCAGACAAACCACACACTGATATAATACACACAACCTTGTACTGACTCAGAGGGAGAGAAAGGGTGGGATTGCTTTTTTTTAATTCTTATTTGCTATGAGGAGATTGTAAACAATTTAAGTGCTGATGTTTTAGGAGCTTTATCACAAACTTGCTGTTGGTGTGTAATTGTGCTGAGCACTTGGCGGAAACTCAATAAAGTCTGTTTAAAATAAAATGTATCACAACTATTCCAAGGTCAGCATTAAAGCAGGGGTGGGCAACATCATGCCATAGATGTCCATGATTTCATTTACAAAATAAGGCTAATCCTAGCTTTACAAAAAAGGACTTGGACTGGCAATTCGGTGGATTTGCATAAGACTAGATTTAAACCAGGGCCGGACTGGCCGTAGTGGGCACCGGGCATTTACCCGGTGGGTCGCTAGGGACAGTGCTGGTTTTGGGCTTCAGGGGAGCTGTTTTGTTACCGGGGCTGGCAATATTGGCCCCCTGTAACAAAATCGCCGAAACCGGCCCTAGCAAACAGCTCAGCCGCACACCCTTCCCTCTGGGGCTGGCTGAGCAGTTTGCCAGGGCTGGTTTCGGTTCCCTGTCCGGCCCTGATTCAAACTCAGGTGGCAAAATTCACAATTTGTGGTAGACTGGGCACAGGGTAACTTGTGTCAAAAAATTACAGTTTGTTGTGTGCCGCGGAGGTATCACCTGGTCGGTCAGTAGGTGTGAAGTACAAATGAATAGAAAGCGTCCCCTGGGTATAGGGAACGACCCTCTGGGCACAGCTTAAAGGATCAGCTGATCTTCTGGTTTAACAGCAAGAGTTTTTAACTCGATTATTCAAACCAAAATCATAAAGTTCATCAAGTAGATTTTTAATGTATCATTAGCATGAGGCTTGATGTTTAATGTCACGTCCAAGAATTCTCTGCTTTCAAAAGTTGCATTACATCCATATAAACACTTGAAATAGCATCTTCCCAATGCATTTCGCGCCCATGACAGGCGCTTCGTCAGGGGAATCTGTAAACAAACAATTGATTACAATGAGGATCCATACAATCTCCTGATTATCATATAGCTTATTTGTTTTCCTAAACAATTGATGATACCATGTCGTTATCATTACTGAGCATTATTGTAAAACAATGATCGTGCAGAATCTGCAAGTCAAATCTTCCTGTGTGAGCTTCCCATTATCTCAACTGTACAGAGTGAAGAGGATTGTATCTGAACCTGAAGAATCCAAGTCACAGATACATAACATGATTCAAAGATTTAAAGAGAGAGGATATCCTCCTAAAGTCTTTGAAATCGCAGAAAATTAATGCAAGATGAAAACACGCGCAGAGTTACTCACAACTGCACCAAAACCTACAGAGAAACGTTCAGTCATAGTTTCAACTTTCTCCACCAAAAGTCATGCTTACAAACAATCCATCCTAAGACATTGGTTAATTCTATCAAATGAACCGGACTTCAAAGGCATCTTTCAAAACAACCCAAGATTTGCATATACCCGCAGCAAAAATATTCAGGATTTGATAAAGAGAGACAGTAGATCAAGGAAACAACAAACATTCAAAGGTACCTTACCCTGTCATAATTGCAGCAATTGCCATGCCATTATTAAGGGGACCACGATTAACCATCCCAGACGGGGAACCCCTATACGTTTGAACGTAACAGCCACTTGTGACTCTATGAACTTAATCTATGCACTCAAATGCCCATGCGGACTGGTCTTTGTGGGAAAAACCACGAAAAAAATCAAAACAAGAGTTACTGAGCATAAGAGTAATATAAGGACAAGGAATGAAAAATCAACTATTTCTGTGCACTTTAATGAAGAGAGACACAATATTTCACAGTTGAAGTTTATGATACTGGAAACCATAGATAACATTGACAATCAAGACGTCAACAAGAGACTATTACAGAAAGAAACATAATGGATTTTCAGACTTGATTCTCTAAAGCCCCATGGGCTCAATGATCGTTTGGAACTCTCATGTTACCTATAAACTGTGTAAACAATACCGACATATAATGTGAATTCACATTAATTTCCGTTTATCTTTTTTATATTTTAGATATTTTTTATCCTTTCAAATATATGACTTTGAAGTTTCCAATGTGACTCTGTATATAAGTCCTCGAAAATTGGGGGACATTGTAGATCATAGACAACATTTCTGAACGTTTGAACCTCCCTATCCAACATGGCCGCACGTTTTTCGATTCTCCCACAACAGTCCGCTTTTCATTTCCATGTCACGGGGTCAACGGTTACACGGTGTTTATATCGCAGTGTTAAGATGTGAGACACACGCTAACCCTGCAGGACATACTCGAGAGACTGAACAACTTGTGAAGCGGTAAGACGCGCATATCATAAGGGGAGAGCTAACATCTCTAAGCCTTTGGGTTATAAGGATAATGAATACACGAACTCGGACACACGTTTTCGTAGTAAACACACGACATGGGTGAGACGAACATCAATCTTTAGTGAACGCCAAGTCACGTGTGGTTCAACTAATCTTAGAAGTTGTTGTCACATTATTATTTTGACAAAAACTGTACACATTTAATAATTTCACAGTATGAATTTTCGTTGTCATAAATTTTGGTTAACCGTTAATCACACGCCTTTACATTTACAAACGAGCATCACAAGGGAAGCTCACACAGGAAGATTTGACTTGCAGATTCTACACGATCATTGTTTTACAATAATGCTCAGTAATGATAACGACATGGTATCATCAATTGTTTAGGAAAACAAATAAGCTATATGATAATCAGGAGATTGTATGGACCCTCATTGTAATCAATTGTTTGTTTACAGATTCCCCTGACGAAGCGCCTGTCATGGGCGCGAAATGCATTGGGAAGATGCTATTTCAAGTGTTTATATGGATGTAATGCAACTTTTGAAAGCAGAGAATTCTTGGATGTGACATTAAACATCAAGCCTCATGCTAATGATACATTAAAAATCTACTTGATGAACTTTATGATTTTGGTTTGAATAATCGAGTTAAAAACTCTTGCTGTTAAACCAGAAGATCAGCTGATCCTTTAAGCTGTGCCCAGAGGGTCGTTCCCTGTACCCAGGGAATGCTTTCTATTCATCAAACTCAGGTGGCACCATGTACAAAATAACAATAGACTGAGATGCCGCCCAGAGTTATTAATTACCAGTGGCTGAGATTAATTCAAGCATTCCACCCATCACTTTTTTGCATACTTTTTATAAAAAAAGGCGACAATAGCCACTATTATTCCTGGATGTCTATGTTAGGCCAAGGATTACTTCCATTGTGGTGATAGGGTCAACTTTACACCATTATGTCATTGAAGCCCATAATATGTCTGGATTTACCACAAGTACAGCAGGGGAACCATTATACCAGAGTTAGCATCAATCATTTTATGAGTGTTCCCAAGCAGTCTACCCCAATTCAGACATTCACAACTGTTACTGAGGGCCGTAGTACTCAATGAGTTGTAATAACATCTCACTTTCTGTGTTCAATTTCAGCTGGTGAAAGGCTGTGTAGAGTCACAGCTGCTGGATAATACCCGAGAGAGGGCAAAGTATCTCGACAGTAGATAAATTGCCTTTTTGATTATATTTCATGGTTGATTGATTGATTTTCATGTCCGAGTGAGGCAGTGTTACTGACCTGCCTTTTTGTGTGCTACTGTAGCACGTAGTTTTGGAGCGTATTGGTCGGCTTGTCATTCTTTAGGTAAAGTTCCCTGCCTCAACAGCCATGTTTGTACAAGCTCAGACTGCGGTGTGCACATGCACAGAGGCCGAGCTAGACTTCAGAACGAACGAACGAACACGCGATCGAGACCCTAATTATAAAAGGGAAGCTGGAATTCGGTATCAAGGAGGCAGAATTCGAATCTGCTACCACGGTCTGTAGAGTAGCGCTCCAGTGTTCCGGTCACATGTGTGGCAAGGAACGCTGGGAGCGCCGGGCGCCATTTTCCCAAAAAGAGTTCAGCTGCGTTAAAGGTTAGTTTGTTCCCTGTGCTCTTCGGGAGAAATAAATCATTTAAACTAACCCTGCTGTGTCTGCCTCGTCTGTACCCCCAAGCCACCACTACAAATTGGCGACGAGGATGGCAGAGGCAGGCACAGTGAACGCAGGTCCCCACACTCGGCGCGCGGGCTCGCACAGCCGATTCTGAGACACAGAGCCTGCTGCAACCAACGGAGAGCGCGGCAGAGGACCCAGCGGCTGCCTTCCTGACGACGCGGTGCGCCTGATTTCCCGTGGATCGGCGGAGATGGTGAGGACCCCCGTGAGTTTAGCACACCCGCACCAGCAACTCCCCTGGGGGCCACCACACTAGAAACAACCACAGTGGATGTAGAAGTACACCCCCAGCGTGGGAGAGACATTGAGGGCTTCAGAAGACAGCGCTTCACGGCAGAAACACTCAAGGGTGCACTGGAGGAGCCAGAGAGTGATGCAGTGGGACTTGGAGTGCGCAGGAAGAGCCCGCTGAGCAGCCTGCATTGCCCAGGTCAACCTCTAGGCCAGCTAGAACAGAGACCCACATCAACTGATGCTACACTACCCTGCAGGCACCTGTATACAACCTCCTTCTGCCTCCAGCCCCATAGATACCTTCAGAGGACACCTGGGTGGACACGGGGGACCCTGCTGACACTACATACAGTGCCCCTACGCTCCAGCATCCCCAGCAGGCCGAGGCAGCATCAGGACACTCGATCCTGGTGAGCCTAGCCCAAGACCACGGAGGTGATGACCTCACGTCCCAAGAAGGAGCAGCAGATCAGCACGATCAAGGCGCGCCTGGAAGCCCACCACACCGGTCTGACGGAGAACCACCGCAAAGGCATGCCAACATATGTGCACAAACCTTCTTCCTCACAAACTCGGTTCCCTTCCTGCCCAAACCAGGAGAACCTGCGATAAAATGGGAGGATTGGAAGGAATACTTTCTGAACTATCTGTCGGCGTTGGAAGACGAAGGAGACGCAGTCTTTCCAAGTAAGCGGAAAAAGAAGATCCTATTACACATCTTGGGCCCAGAAGGCATTAGAGTGTACACGAACCTAGGAAAGAAGACCAGGCCTCAAGATGATGACGATGTGTTCCAACACGCGATAGAAGACCTGGACTGTCATTATCAGCAGTAGTATGCACGGCAATAGACCGTTTCAACTTCTTTCAACGGAAGCAGACTGCAGGGGAGTCCATGGATGACTACGTGGCGACGTTAAAGAGGTTAGCTGTGACTTGCAAATTCGGGGCGCTTCATGATGACTTCATACGTGACCAGATCATCGTGCACACAGTGAACACGTCCATACAAGAAAAGGTATGGGTGAGTGACGACGCACCCCACAAGGAAGTAGTGGCCATTGTCAAAAAGGCGGAACTCTAAATACGTGCAGAAGCAGCTAAGAAAGACGACGGGAGCAAAGATACAGTGAATAAAGTGACTGAGACAACTGTCCAGGAGCGCAAGCCACAGTCCACAGCAAGTACTAGGCAGCCCAAGAAATACATTCCTAGGACGCCCGCATCCCAGAGGCCCCAGGGGAAGGACAAGAATAATTGCTACAGATGTGGCAGCCGGTCGCATGAGGCCAACGACAAGCGATGCCCGGCCTTCAGAGCAAAATGCTTGTACTGCGGTATCATGGGACACTTTGAGAATGTGTGTAGGCGAAAACTCCAGAAAACGTCAATGAAGTATGTGACACAGGACTCAGAAACAGAAGAGGGAGTGGGAGAAGAGGAAGAGGACAGTGTGCTGTGCATAGATGACCAGATTTTGGGCATAAATTGTTCCACACCACGTACGCCGTTATGTAACTATCCATCGGGGGGATACAGGTATCCACAGTGGCAGACTCGGGTTCCCCATACACCATCATACAACGCAGTATCTGGAATCGGGATTTTGCACATGTCATAGGCACACACCTACTTCCCCCGGACATCCACCAGTCACATTCACAGGGGAACCAATCCCCATGGTAGGGTTCCGAACACTACAGTTTGAATGCAAGGGCTGCACAGCAGAAGGGAAGCTTTATGTGGTGGAAGAGGGGCCCTCAGTGTTGGGGTGGGTGGACCAGGGAGCATTAGGGATCCAACTTAACGCTGGTGGCACGACGCAAGTCCTTATGACAGACCCTGCACAAACGTACGAGACCAGCACATGGAAAGCAGATTTCTTGTCTGTCTTCGGCGGCACCATAGGCAAGCTGACAAAGTTTACGCACAAGATATGCCTCAAGGAAGGTGCCAAATCAGTAAGTCACAAAGTGAGGAATATTCCATTCAATTGTAGAGACGCAGTGCAACAAGAACTGCAACGATTAGAGGACAACGGAGTAATCAAACCCATAGAGAGCGTGGGATGGTTGGCTCCATTGGTGGTAGCCAGGAAGCCCAGTATGTCCAAGACAACATCCTAGTTATGGGGAGGACCAAAGTCGACCACGACACTACGCTGGCTACAGTGCTGCATATACTGACACAGAACGGCCTAATGGCAGAATGGGACAAATGCTAATTTGGCCTACGCTCAGTCACGTACCGGGGCCATGAAAAGAGTGACAAAGGAGTCGCACCCAAACAAGCAAATGTAAAGGCCATCAAAGACACACCCATACCAGAAACAAAGATGATGGCCGCTCCTTCCTAGGAATGGCGGAATTCTACAGTAAATTTGTGCCACATTTTGCCACTAAAACACACAATATGCGCCAGCTACTAAAGGAAAAGAACACCTTCACATGGTCGGAGGCCTCCCAGGAAGAATTTCAACAACTGAAAGAAGACATCTATGCGGCTGTGCCCCTAGACGGTTTTGACCAAAAAGCACTATTGGTTCTCACCACCTACGCGAGTGACAGAGGGTTTGGAGCAGTCCTAATGCAGAAATCCACCGAAGGCGTGATGTCTACTGTCAGTTTCGCGTCACGGTCCATGGCCCCCAATGAAGAAAAATTTAGTGTCATCGAGAAAGAGATGCTAGCGCCAGTATGGGCAATAGAAAGATTTCGCCAGTTCTTGTGAGGTTCCAGATTCCTGCTCAGAACGGACCATAAACTGTTGGTCAAGGTGCTCACGTCCAGCGGACATGCCAGGGCCACGCCTCGTATCACAAAAATGACTCTTTGGTTGCTGGACTTTGTATACGATGTCGAATACCTCCCGGGTTCAAAGAACAAAGTCGCAGACTACCTCAGTCGGGTGGCAGCAATGGATGAGGCACCAGAGCAGACCGAAAGGGACGACTACACCATAGCATTTGCAGAGGACCAAGAAGCAGTCATAAGTGCACAGGATTTGTTCCTAATGACAGCCAAACGATTCATCGACACAGGGTGGCCAGAGAAGAAACACATAGACGCTGAACACCGGAAATTCTGGAGGTCAGAGAAGAACTGTCGGTGGGGGGCGATAATGTATTCCTACTACGGGGAGACAAAGTAGTCCCTCCAAGTTCATTGATACACCGCCTACTCATGATCATGCACGAAGGACACTTAGGGATAGTCAAAACAAAGCAGAGAGTCAAACAAGCGTACTGGTGGCCAGCAATGGACAACCAAGTGGAGAAGCATGTCTGAGCATGTGAGCAATGCAGCAACGCCGACAAAATGCAAACCACTCTGCGACCTCCATTAGGGAAGTTCACCACTCCAGTCAACCCATGGGGCGAGTTGTCAGTGGACATCTTGGGCCCCATCTTAGATGCACAGAGTGTTCCCAAGTACGCCATTGTGTTAATAGACCGGTACTCCAAGTGGCCAGAAGTCAAAATATGCGAAGCGCCGGACACAGACCCCGTTACCACGACATTCTTGAGAGAAGGCATACCAGGAGTCATCACATGTGACAACGGGCCCCAATTCACGTCAGACAAATGGAGAGCATTCATGGAACGCAATGGCATAGAGACCAAACGTAACCCGTGTATCACCCTGCGGGAAACGGCCTAGCAGAAAGATTCAATTGAGTAATCATGGGGTCAGTACAAGCAGCCATAAACGCGGGAAAAAATGGGAGTCCCAACTCAGATGCACAATATGGGCTTACTGCATTACACCCACGAAGACAGGTTACATTCCATTCAAGATACTGCGGGCCGTGACCCGTTCACCAGAGACAACGTGACGTGGAAGCAAATCACTATCCAAAGCAAATGGTCCCCAGCTGTAGTGCGCAGCAACCTAGAAAAAAGCACAAAAGATCTACACGGACCACTACAACAAGTGTCACAATATAAAAGAAACGTTGCTAGAGAAGGGGGAATGGGTCAGAGTGAAGCTGGCCCAGCTGCGGAGAAAAGGAGACAGCAAGTTCAGCGCTCCCCTGCAAGTAAGAGAAATTTATACCAGATCTGCCCTATTAAGTGATGGAAAGATATGGTCCCAAGACAGAATGGCCAGGTGCAATAGAGTGATGAAATAGGACAAATCAGGAGTGAAGCCACCAGAGAAGATTGACAGTTGGAACCTAGAGGAGGAAGAATGGACTCCAGCAACAGAAGTGATGAGTAGGAGAACCAAGAGCATCAATGAAGAAGAGACGGACAGCACCAGAACACAGAGGAATCAGGAAGACACAGGCAGACACGCACAGCAAGAGATTCAAGGCACAAGTGGGTTGAACACTAGGAGCCAAACACCTGAGATACCCAGCAATGACCAACCCAGTAGTAGCGGGGAAACCAGAACACGCACCCCCTCAAAACACACACGTATAGGCAGGTAGTACTACCTAGGAGGTACTGAGAGTATGACATGACAACATAGACATCCCACTCCATGTGCCCTCTCACCATTCCAGCCTCCCGCCTTGCCCACCTTACCCCGCTGCATCCCCCTATGTGTTAATGTTTGTGGGGATATTGCAAAGTGGGGAGATATGTAGAGTAGCGCTCTAGTGTTCCTGTAACGTGTGTGGCGTGGAACGCTGGGAGAATCGGGCGCCATTTTCCGAAAAAGAGTTCAGCCTTGTTAAAGGCTGGTTTGTTCCCGGCACTCTCTGGGAGAAATAAATAATTTAAACTAACACTGCTGTGTCTGCCTCGTCTGTACCCCCAAGCCACCACTACAGGTTCCAATTGAGAAGAACTGTAAATATTAACCAGGCCAGAGACAAATATGCTCCCGGTTTAAATCAAGTTTCGCCAAAATTATACTCATCTACCAAGTGTGTAACAAAGATATACTATAGACTTCCCGCCTGGAAATCCAGTAGGAAGAAGGAGGCAATTGCCCCATACACTCACAGAGTATATATTTCTTGAAACCTGAGTGGCCTTCCTTGCCAAATGAGAGGTGTTTTAACAGATCCAATATAAATCTATATACAATGAGAGTCACTATTCTTGTCTTGATAAAGATGGTGTTATAAGATATCCATCGAAACGTGTCGACGCTCTTTTGAAAACAACACAGTACGTGAAGAGGCTAAGGCCAATGAGTACCTAGTAAATAGAAAAGTACCTGGTTTCAGCCTGAGAAACTGTCTAATCACGGAAGTGTGCTATTTGAACGACACATTGTTTTTGTTTATTATATGTACTCTCTTTTTTATGTAATTGCTGTTTTTAAATGTGCAGAAAACATCAGTGATATTTGAATTGACACTAGATTTTAGGTGAATCACAGTGTTATGGATTATGTCTACCTTTTTAAGATTGTGTACCCTATGAGTTTTTAATCAATAAATAGATTAGTACTTTTTCATAAACTAAATTGTCTAGATTATCTTTCTGGGATATATGGTCATACTTCCTGTGTATGTTTGGTGTTCAGCTGAATGAGTGAGACTTGGATCGAATGTAGTTTATAGAATCTATGGTTTTTATATGTTATAATATTGTCCAGAGGATACCCTTTTTTGCGATACTATCATGGTAATGAGCCATGATCTGTGAAGGATGGTGGAAAACATCACTGTTACTGGCGATCGTGAGTAACATTCCCTGTGTTGTGCTAAGTTGACGCAATACAAACTGGTCATGATGTGCTAATGGTCATAATTGCAACTGCTAACTGGCCATAATGGGGAGAGGTAATGTGCTGCCTGCATCAATAGAAAGTGTTTTTTTAGTGTTAACTAGGTATATGGGCAACAAGTAATACTATTCAGCATAATAGAAACAGGTCACAAGGCGCACACTGAGAACAATGGGAACTGGCAGTCTTATGTGTGAAAAGGTATGAGGGAACCTGACATGGTGCGCTAACTTGGTATGGTTGACAGTATGAGTGATGTATTCACCGTGCAGAAAAGTAAGAGTGATCTGTGGAGAAGTGTGGCTCAATGGTTAGAGCGATTCAGAAAAGGGGGTGGTGATGAACAGAGTGTCTGAATTAAGCAGACCACTCTTACCCAGTCCAAAGATCAGGGCTTGATCCATCACCGTTATTTAGCTCACTGCCCCATCCCAGCTCAGAACCTGGCTATATGCAAATTAGTCTGTCCCTGGCCCAGTGCATCATGGGAACAGGGCAGACCAAACTACCAAGCCAATTCTTCACCAGAAAGGAGACAAGCTTCCGGGGACCGGTTTCTGCCATTTCAGGCGTCGTCGGCCCGGCTTGCTTGAATCCTGATGGAGCAGTGAGCAAGGGACTCATGTCTGAGTATACCCTTCCACGCTTATGGTGGACAAAATGATTCAGAAAAGGGGGTGGTGATGAACCCCTTTTCTGAATCATTTTGTCCACCATAAGCATGGAAGGGTATACTCAGATGTGAGTCCCTTGCTCATTGCACCATCAGGATTCAAGCAAGCCGGGCCGACGACGCCTGAAATGGCAGAAACCGGTCCCCGGAAACTTGTTTCCTTCCCAGTATAAGAATTGGCTTGGTAGTTTGGTTTGCCCTGTTCCCATCATGCACTGGGACAGGAACAGACTAATTTGCATATAGCCAAGTTCTGAGCTGGGATGGTGCAGTGAGCTAAAAAACGGTGATGGATCAAGCCCTGATCTTTGGACTGGGTAAGAGTGGTCTGCTTAATTCAGGCACTCTGTTCATCACCACCCCCTTTTCTGAATCATTTTGTCCACCATAAGCGTGGAAGGGTATACTCAGATGTGAGTCCCTTGCTCATTGCACCATCAGGATTCAAGCAAGCCGGGCCGACGACGCCTGAAATGGCAGAAACCGGTCCCCGGAAGCTTGTTTCCTTCCCAGTATAAGAATTGGCTTGGTAGTTTGGTTTGCCCTGTTCCCATCATGCACTGGGACAGGAACAGACTAATTTGCATATAGCCAAGTTCTGAGCTGGGATGGTGCAGTGAGCTAAAAAACGGTGATGGATCAAGCCCTGATCTTTGGACTGGGTAAGAGTGGTCTGCTTAATTCAGGCACTCTGTTCATCACCACCCCCTTTTCTGAATCAATGGTTAGAGTGGCAGACCCTGATGCAGAAGTCTGGCCCGGGACCAGGGTTCAATTCCCGCCTCGGCTGGGTCTTGGGCTCAATTTCCTCGGACCTGATAATTCTCGCCTCGGTGCCTCTTCTAATCATAAGTCCCACTCTGCAACTTTGGGCAATAGCTCGCTTAGTCTCCACAACCGCCCCAACAACGCTAGGATGCCTGGCTTCACCATGGGGGTGCCCAGGAGTGGGCACTTCACAGGGAAAGGCCAGGAAGGGTTCCTCAGCGGTATTCATACAAGCGCCGAGAGGCCTACTGGTAGTCGTGCGCTATACAAGTACCTTTACATTTACAATTACATCTGTAATTGTGTAAGAATGGTGCCTCTTTGTTGTATGGCCAGGAGATGCATAATGGAAGCCCGTCGAGTTATGCTAATTGAGTGTAACTTGAATAAGGCATGACATGCCGCTGTGACATAATGGCAATGGGCTGCGAGGCTCTCAGAGGGTACAATGGACACTGGGCATGATATGCTAATCGCGCATAATGGGATATGCCCATGCTATATCAGCTGGATGCAATATGAACGGGTCATGATGTGCTAACGGTACTTAATGAAGATTGTTTATCATATATTAAAAAATCACACTTGAAAGTCTCAACTTGGCCTAATGGAAGCTATCAAAGATGGGCTGCCAATAATGTGCCTATTGGGCATAATGGTGACTGGCTAAGGTGCACTTACTCAGCATAAAGAAGTGAGCTATATGGGCATAAAGAAGTCTGTTAGTGACATGCTAACCACGGGAAATGAAAAACGTTCCACATGTGCAAAATGGACATTGAGCGGCTTTGTTATGATAGATGTGCAAACTAAAGACTGACGGCATAGTGTCAAGTGAACATGTTGGAAAATGGCCATTATGTGCTGAATGAACACAAACGCAGCCAGTCATGGTGGCATAACTGGACACACTAGCAACTGGGGAAGACGTGTTAACTGGAAATAATGGACTCGGAGCAGGATGTGCAAACGGTGCAAAACTGTAACTGACCGTGCCATGCTGCTTATATAGAACGGAAACTGGTCTATGCCGGGACCATCCAATCAGATGCGATATGAATGCCTTTTTCCTGCCAATGGGGTTCTGATGCATTTTTCAGAACGGGCGACCATAACATGCTTTACCCTCACCGCCTGCCAGGCAAGGCATGGTTGTCAAGGGTAGTGAAAACGAACAATACTCCGCACACCCTAGTGCAGGAAGAAAACGCTTCGTATGGCTGGTGGCCCTCCATCAGGGGAGGAGGCCAGTGCCGCCACTGACTTGGCTGGTGGCCACCTGCTCATCTGCCCACCCACAGTACCCCTCCATCCTGAGACTATTTCATATATATCAGTAATTTCCCTAAAACGTAGTTATCAATATATCCGTATGCAGGGCAGCTCATACAAATAGGCCTCTGGGCAGTACCAAGCATGCGTTAGTTCCTGGATGATTCTATGGGGTTGGTCGTGCAGCACGGCCCCAGACCCTCGGTGTGACAAGAAACATCCGTACATGTCGGACGGGATGGCGGTGCACCGTCCGCCCATCTCCATGCACACTTTATGTTCTTTAGGACTTTGATACACTAACCTTAGTGACCGGCACACTGATCTCCTAAGTGCACTGTACATCAGGGTCAAACCCAATGAAATTCCCTGCATCGCGCTCATTGGCTCTGTCACGGGTGTGTGCAGTGCTACTCACCGCATGTGAGAGGCAGGTCCTTGCACATGGTGGAAAGTACAAGCAAGGTCGGCAGTCGAGCAAAGGTAGTCAGGGTGGCACGCGCCACAGCTTAAGTATATGATATATATGCAGTTCTTTAAACAGGGCTTTAAGTGGGATGAAAAAACTGGGGGGGCTCTCAAGGGGGCGTGGCCAATGTAATTAAGGGCGTGGCTTAAAACTCATAAGCTAAAGGTTTGTGCTTAGCATAGTGTGCCAGCCGACTAGTATTTTGCTGTTTCTGTCATTGCATCCAAATACATGATACAACAAGTAACATCATACTTACAAGTCAGGACTATTGGTTTTGTCAATGGTTGTTAGTTGCAGAAGATATATAAGCTGCAACTATGGCTTGTATATAATATTGAAAAAGCTTCCACTTAAAGCCCTGGTGACATCACGAGAATGTTGCTCCTCCTGAGTTTCAAAAAGAGGAGGGAAATCCAAAGAGAAAATGACTCTCTTTAAAGGATTTCCCTTCCCCCGATAACGCTTGAAAAAAACGGACCTCCTGTGCCACGGCACAAAACAGAGCCCAATAGAGACCCGTTTCGAGGCTTCCTTAAAAAAACTGCCGGTGCTCAGACCCGGTGAGACCCGGCCCACTTAAAGCCCTGGCTTTAAATGGAAAAAAATAAGTGCAGGTACTCACCAAATTGGGATGTGGACTAGGGGGCGAGGCTTAGGGTGTTGCTAGGGGGCGGAGCTATGGGCATTGCAAAGGAATCGGGCCAAGGGGCACCCATTTAAGCATTCATGCAGGCAGACAGGACATTCAGTACATGTATTTTAGAAACGCTTACATTCCCTCATTACTAAACATTGATCCTATGCATGGGCGTCCGCTGAAATTTTTCCAGGGGGGGGCATATGCTGCGCAAATGAAGGGCGTGGCTAATGTTAATCAACAGAGGCGGGGCTAAAATGGCAGACAATCAGGATCGGGTAATGCTCAGGCCAAGCAGAGAAAAAAAAGTGGTGAATTCTGCATTTGAAACTGGACAACAATTAGAGCACACATGAACCCTAAAATTACCCCCCAGGCTGCTTAAAACTCATAAAATCCCTGATACCTAAAATTAGCCCCCAGCACCTCAAAACCCATAACCCAGACCCACCCTGACCCCTAAAATTGTCCCCCTGGCACCCCAAAACCCATACCCACCCTGAACTTTAAAATTACCCCTGCCCCCCAAAACTCATAGCCACCCTGAACCCTAAAATTATCCCCCTGTCACCCCAAATCCCATACCCACACTGAACCCTTAAATTACCCCCTGGCACACCAACACCCATACCCGCCTGGAACCCTAAAATTACCCCCTGACACCCTATGAGGCTATGGTCATAGAGCACCTCTCTACCTCCCTCTGAGGCTAGGGGCATAGGATACCTCTCCGCCTCCCTCTGAGGCTGGGGTCCTGGGGAACCTCACTGCTGCCTCCCCCTGAGGCTAGGTTCCCTGGATACCTCTCTTCCTCCCTGTGAGGCTAGGGTAATAGGGTACCTCTCTTGCTCCCTGTGAGGCTAGGGTCATAGGATACCTCTCTGCCTCCCTCTGAGGCTAGGTTCCTTTGATTCCTCTCTGCCTCCCTCTGAGGCTAGATTCCTTGGATACCTCTCTGCCTCCGTCTGAGGCTAGGTTTCTCGGATACCTCTCTGCCTCCCCCTGAGGCTAGGTTTCTTGGATACCTCTCTGCCTCCCTCTGAGGGTAGGTTTCTTTGATTCCTCTCTGCCTCCCTCCGAGGCTAGGTTCCTTGGATACCTCTCGGCCTCCCTCTGAGGCTAGGTTTCTTTGATACCTCTCTGCCTCCATCTGAGGCTAGGTTCCTTGGATACCTCTCTGCCTCCCTCTGAGGTTAGGTTTCTTGGCTACCTCTCTGCCTCCCTCTGTGACCAGAAGACTCCCTCAGGAGAGTCCACAAGTCACCTGCGACAACAGCACACACTCGCGCGTGAGTACTAAGACAGCTGTTCTATGTACATATGTGTAACAGCATCTTTTTAACTTAGGGTCACTCTGTTAAATCCATATAAATACTAATGTTGTTTTAGTAATTACTCCCACTCATTGGCACACGCAATCCTGGGGGTTCCTAACATTTATTGTACAAGCTGATCCCTGAGGGGAACCTTTATGGAGAGTTCAAGATTTGACTTCTCCATTTTCGTTCCTGAAGGGAGCAGCTAGCCTGTTTAGTGAAAACAAGTGAGCATTGGCAAACAGAATAGCTTGTTTGAAAAGGCTCCTTTAATAAATGTGGCATATATGTGTGTGCGTGTTTGTGCGTGTGTGCATGTGTGCGTATGTGTTTGTGAGAGTGTGTGTGTACACATGTGTGAATGTGTGCATGCGTGTTTGTGTGTGCATGTGAGCACATGTGTGCATGTGTCTTAGTGTATGCACCTGTGCGTGGGTGTGTCTGGTTGCATGTGTGCATGCACCTGTGTGAATGCTTGTATGCGTGTCTGTGTGTGCACGTGAGCCTGTGTGTGCATGCGTCTGAGTCAGGGGCGGATTGGCAATGCGGGCATTCGGGCATGGGCCGAAGGGCCGGTGTCTCCGTGCCCTCTGTGGGCCGGTTTGTTTCTCCCCTTTCCCAGCAGCACAGTGAAGCTGCATTCATTTCTCTGTCTCTGTCTCCGTGCTCTCTGTGGACTAGGAAAGGGGAGGAAAAAAAAAACAGCCCACAGAGGGCACGGAGACAGAGACAGAGAAATGAATGCAGCTTCACTGTGCAGCCACAGCGATTATCCACTGTGGCCTCTCCTTCACCCCCTGCCCTGCAAAGCAATCACGCTGTGGGTGGCTGGGGAGGGGGTGATTGTTTGCAAAAATCGGCCTCCCTGGGGGCCAGGTGTGTCTCAGGCCTTTGAGCCATTTTCACCTCGCCCCCCCCTGGGGCCCACGCAGCACAAATACAGTGTTAGTTTTAACACCTCGCCCACAGCCCTTGATTAATTTACTAATTGAAGGGGCCTTACTGCTGTTCATGTGCTCCTGAGCTGAAGGTCTGGGGAGGGCTGAGTATGTTAGTGATAGCAGGGGCTTCACTGCTTATTAGGTGCTCCTTTCCTGGAGGGCTCGAATAATTTTGTGACAGAAAGGGGCCGTTTTTTTTGTTGCTCAGCATGTAGGCCATTGTCACCTTGGCCCTATGTCCTGTGCAAGAACAGTATCCTCTCACTTTCATTCCTTGTCTGTGCCAAGCATCTTCAGGATTTTGGGGGCCCTGGGCCAAACATATTTTTGGGCCCCTGTTTGGAACAGATTTGAATTTATAATCCAATGTCTGCTCTTTGATGCCCTCTTTCAGCTGGTCACTGGACAGAGCACTACCATACTTGTCAAAATTCTTAATGTATTTACATCTAATGTTCAAGGACATTGACGTGTGTTTTCAATATTACAACACAGTAGCAGCTCACTAAAATTACTGAAAATAATCTCAGTGACATCCTCCCATTTCTCATATGTGATGGCCTGTTTGATCTCAAATACATTTTTTTATGGATGTTGCATGAAACATAAACACATTTCTCTGCAAAATCTCTGTGATAGGTTCTTACTCATCGCCCATATTAAAAATACATTTGAAAAAATGGTATTTAAAACAATCTGTTTAAGGAGTATGAATGGTCATTAGGGCAAGATTCTCTGCAGAACAGAGCTGGCTCTATCAGGGGGCTCCCTGAAAGGCTAGGGCCCTGGGCCAGAGCCCATATTGCCCATGCCTTAAAACGTCTCTGGTCTGTGCATAGGCATATGTGGCCTGACGCCAGAGTTGCAGAGATCGGGATTCAAGTTTGAGTCCCAGCGTCGGCTCAACAACCTGTGATTCTGGGCAGATCACTTCATCGCCCAGGCCCTTAAATAAAAAATCGGATCATGTGTACTGTAATTGGTACTCATGAATACTGATTTATGTGATGATTAGAGTCTAGGATATAGCTGGTTGGAAAAGAGTATCTAACGCCATTGTGCATAGCCTTAAGACTGCAAGTAAGTATTTAGTTTTCAGAACTGCAGTGCTCCTAGTCTTTACCAATGTTACTTGCTCTGGAAGCTTTAAAAGGCTTAATTTACTAAATATTTCTCTACAAAGTAGACCTCAAAGAGTAACCAAATGGTGTTTCATGAAAGGGCACGCCCCTTGAATTTGGGCCACACCCCTTAATTGTAGGCCACGCCCCTTGAATGTGGGCCACTTTTTTCGTCATTGCCGGGGCCAAATTGTGATCCCAATCCGACCCTGGTCTGAGTGTATGCATCTGTGCGTGTCCGGTTGCATGTGTGTATGCGTGTGTGTGAATGTGTGCATGAATGCCTGTGTGTGCATGTGAGCGTGTGTGTGCATGCATCTGAGTTTATGCACCGGACATAATGACAATGGGTGGGAGGGGCTGCGAGGAGGAGTGCGAGGCGCCCCGTCAGGTAGTTGATGCCTCTCGCAGGGAACAGCTCTGCTCCCTGTGGGACCCAGAATTACGGACAAAAGCGTCCATAAAAGCATGGGCGTCCACAGGGGGGACAAGGAGGGGTGCTCCTGGGGGGGT
This sequence comes from Lissotriton helveticus, assembly GCF_964261635.1. Taxonomy (NCBI): domain Eukaryota; kingdom Metazoa; phylum Chordata; class Amphibia; order Caudata; family Salamandridae; genus Lissotriton; species Lissotriton helveticus. The sequence goes on from NC_136065.1 coordinate 1,779,825,558, forward strand.
TGGGGGGGGCAAGCGCCCCTCCTTGCCCCCCCTTCGGACGCCCATGATCCTGTGTGTTGTGCTACAGCATCACTATCGCCACCGTCCTCCTCATTCTGGTTGCGAACAAGTGCTGCTGTACTCAGCTATACCAGCAGGAAGCCAGCTCTGAATGAATGCCTTCTGAAGGCCGCTCGATTAGTACATTGTAAGGGGTGATTAGCACTCGATCAGTGTTTCATGAAAACTGATACACTGTTCTCATCTGTGTTGCGTTTTTTTGTAAATGCTAATTTCAATGAGCTTAGTTTACATCTCCATGAGTACCAGTACTCTCTTTCGACAAAGAGAAGTTCCGGTACTCAAGCGCCGAAAATTTAGAAGTGACGGTACTCAGTTCCGGTGAGTACCGGTCCATTTAAAGCACTGTATATACGTAAAAGGATTTGAATACTTCTGCGGGGACTGTATCTGCGGACAGTATTTGGGTGTTTCTGTAAGTATGTGTATTTGTGGGGGACAGTATTATGCAATGCTACCGTAAGTATGATAATAATTGGTACATCGTGAACAGTCATGGCTTAATGATGTCCACCCCTGTATAATGGTGGTGACCCTCGGCATATTGTGAGGACCCAGAGCAAGAGATGGTGCTACAGGGGCATGCAGAAGAGAGTCGGTGTTTGTGGTACTATGGGAGAATAACACCCTCTTGCTAAGCTCCAGTCTGGATAGGGGAAAAGTATCCAATGGGAAGACTGGGAGAGGCGCACAGGAGAGGGCGTGGCATATGGGGAGACGCCCAGGTAGAATGTGTTACTTGGGAGAGATAAGACACTCCATGTGTAGCATCCTCAGAAGAGTCCTCGCCATGTAGCCAACAATACACTGCACGCTGAGATTCTTACCCTGGTATTTATAGTACGTAAAGCAAAACTACAAGTTCCAGAATGCAAAGAGCTCTTGGCTAAATGGCCGGGACTGGTTACAGGGGCGACCCTGCCATTGCTATGGAAGGTCATGGAAGCCAGAGGGGGGAGTGAACATGTGGAGGTGCAGCATTCAAGATACAAGTGAGGTATGGGGGGGTGCACGGAGGGTGACAGACAGTGGTAGGAGGAATATTGCAAAACAGTTCCAGAGCTATGAAGGGATGTGTTTAAATGACTGAAAGCCAGAGATATGAAAGGGTGTCTATCGTTGTAGACCGTGCACCTGCTCTTCTCGTATTTAACTAGGATTTACTCAAGCAAGTGCTTGAGCAGCCCCCCCCCCATGTTATGTTATTGGTCTCGCTCTCTCTCGCTTTCTCTCGCTGTCTTTTCTTTACTTTCTTTACTTTCCTTCTTATCCCAGACACAGGATATTGCAGCGATGTTTGCTCTCATTGTTTTGCTCAGTTTAATTCGTTTTAATACAGCAGTGCATGTCAAAATGTCCACAGGGAGGTATAACACAAAAGCAAATCTCCAACCACGTACACACGCCCTTAAAGAGTTGAACAAATGTTTCTTTAAGTCGTTTTTATGACATCCTTTTCCATCTGAAGAACAGCTGGATGCATAATGCTTCTGTCTGTTAATTACTTTGTGATGGGAGCTCACAGCCTGTGCCTTTCATTTAACAATTGGTATTCTTGTGCGCCCTGCTGTGCCTGGTACCTGCTGCGCACAGTGAGAAGAGCTCATATTTTTGGGAAGAATGAACAGCTTCAACTTTTGGGAAGTGTGAGACGCTGGCGCTGATTAGCAGTGTGAGAAACAGGCAGGGAGTGTGTGAAACAGGTACTGGCAGGCAGAGTGAGAAACAGGCACTGGCAGACAGTGCCAGAAACAGGCACAGTAGGGCAGTGTGAGATCAATCAATCAGGTGGTACTTATATAGTGCAGCTTATCACCCAGGAGGGTATCCAGGCGCTATGCTGTGGGTATCAGTCGAAGAGCCAGGTCTTGAGTCCCTTCCTGAAGTGAGTCAACCAGGGTGCCATACGGAGGTGGAGTGGAAGGGTGTTCCAGGACCTGGTGGCAAGGTGGAAGAAGATGCATAATTCGGTGTGGCAGCAGTGGGTTCGTGGTATCTGGGTGAGGTGAGCAGTACGGAGATTGCTGGGACGTAGGTGGAAATTCAAGCGGTGGTTCAGGTAGGGGGGCCCTCGATCATGGAGTGTGAGGGTCAGAAGTTTGAATTAGCATCTCTTCTTGATGGGGAGCCAGTGGAGGTGTTTCAGGTGTTTGGTGACATGGATTCTCTTGGACAGGTTGAGGATCAGCCTGGCTGCCGCGGTTTGGATCATCTGGAGTCTTCTCATGAGTTTGGTGGTGATGCCCACATAGAGTGTGTTGCCGTAGTCCAGAGAGCTAGGTATCATCGGTGTAGGAGACTATGTTGATGTCGTGGATTCTGACCATGCCTGCGAGGGGTGTCATGTAGATGTTAAAGAGAGTTGGGCTGAGAGACCCCACCTTTAATAGGGGGTCTCTTCAGGACCTAGCATAGATGGACACCAGAAAATGATCATCAGAGGATCAGTAAATGGGTAAAGGAAGAAGAGATACGTGAGAAAGCTATTGGTAGTAAAGGTTGTAGTACCTGAAACAATTGGATTATTCTTGCCATCAATTCCCTTGCAGACGGAAATGTAAAGAAATAAATACCAAAAAAAGGGGAGCCCTAATAATAATTCCTTACTAAATGCTATGGCTCAAGGATTGTGAAAGCAAATATCTAGGGGTTCAGTACTATTTTGTAACAGACACCAACACTGTCTCGCTGGGTTCTATGTGCTTGATAAATCTGTCAGTTGTGGTTGGTCACATTTGAGGCCAGAAACCAGTGCCTGGCAACAGGTGTGAACACCCAAGTGCGTGAATGGATTAGGAATCTGTCTCTTACCCACAATAGAAAGAGAGGGAGAGGCACAGAGGGCCTAATTTTGAAGCCCATTGTGCCTCCGGTGCGCAGCGCAATTGGCTTCCCGATATTTACAAGGTCATGTAAAGTCACCCTGTGTGACTATTCATGGCCTTGTAAATATAAGCCCCTTTCACACATTACTCTGCGTGAAAGGGGCATTCCATTGGTGTTGCTGTGGGTGTGGGTGGAACCTGATACATTCCCAGATTACAACATTTTGTAAAGCTTGGAATGCATCAGAATCAAACACCTCCCCAGGGGAGGCATAGGAGTGGTGCCACAAGGAGAAATACTTTTATGTCATCAATGATTGTTTTATTGCAGGAAGGTATACCTTCCTGCACAAAAACAATCATCTCAGCAACTTAAACACCCTTGCAACATGACGCAAGGGTGTCTGCGTCGGCTCATGGCTGCTGTTTGTGCGCCGGCACAGGGGAGAAGAACAGGAATGCGCTGTATCTTCTAGATATGGGACATTCCTTCCTTTTTTTTGGTGCACAGCAGCACAGCAGGAAGGCTTGCTGTGCTGCGGTGTGTCAAAATATAATAAATGAGGCCCAGCGTGTGTGGCACTGACTGCTCAGTATAGCTGCTCAGCCTACAACTTTCTACCAAGTGCCTATCGATCCAGAACGGCAGAAAATCAATAGTGGGGACCGACCACGTCTACTTTTTATTAACTTTAGTATGTATTGTGCTGGAGAATCTGCTCCTATAGCGTTGCCTGGAACCCAAGGGTTTATCACAGCCCATGAATGAGCATGTTTATTAAAAGTGAGTTTGTCATTGTTTATGAGATGGCGTTAAGCGAATGGTTTACAATGGATTAAAACAAGGCCACACTCATTCGCATAGTCCATTCCTCTTTGATGCTTAAGAGGTCTCCAGCTGCTTGTACATATTCATTAACTCTGCCATCATTATCTGATACAATCTCTTTATATAAAAGGTGTTTCAGTGATGGGACAGAAGCCTTTTTTTATTAAAGTATGAGCATACAAAAAAGAGATAGATGTCATGCTTGAATTAATCTCAGCCACTGGTAATTACTCATCGGTATTTTGCACACCATTCCACCTCAGTTCGCCCCAGCCATATGCAAATCAGTCTTGACCCTGCTCCAATAGGAACAGTTCAAGCCGTACTGCCGAGCTCAGTCTTCCCAGAACCAGAACACAAGCAATCCAGGACCAGCTTCACCCTGTGTTAAATTATGGCACATCTTGACACATGCTGCTTGATGTGCAAGGACTGGTTTAATAAGACCAAATCCCTCCGGGACTGTGAGGTGTAAGGTGGTAGGATAGTTATTCAGACAATAGAGTTCAAGAACATAAATCAGTCTCTGTAAACCGATGGAGGTTATTATTAACAATACCATACCATCAGCATACTGTAGTGACGTAAATGGTTGACCACCAATTTTTGGGCTGTGAGGTATCACACTATTGAGATTGTTGTTTAAATCTGTAATATACAGATCATATAAGATGGGCAACAATACACACCGTGGCCTGAGGTCCTCCTCCATGTATAGAGGAAATTGTGCTCCCACCACTCATTTTTACTTTCACCTCCATATCTGTATAAAGTATCTGCATTGCCCTCATAAGATGTTGGCAGATACTCCGTTGGCTGCGTTAATGCCGTTAGTGGTTTCTACACACTCTATCGAAGGCCAACGTAAAGTTGAAAACGATAATATATGTGAGAGTCAGAGCATCAAAATCTGTAAAATAATTGTCCTCCACTTTCACTTAAGAAAAAAACCTATAGCTTGCTGGGTCTATGGAGGGGTCCTACTTGTAGAGCAGATGTCAAACTGGGTCTTGGCAAGACTCTGGGATGACTTGAAGTTCAGGACAGTGGTTATATTTAAATAATCTGGTTGGAAGACCATTGAGTCTGGGGGCACCATCAAATCTGCGTCTCTGAGGCTGGGGGTACCATCAAATCTACGTCTCTGAGGCAAGGGGCATCATCAAATCTTCGTCTCTTGCTCATCTGAGAAACCTGCGAGGTTCGAATGTCGCCGGACCCATTGAATCCAGCTGACCCAGCTATAATACCCATTGGGGTCTTATGTATGGAGCCCTGACATAACTGGTATGTAGCAGATCCAAACGTGTCTCGATGATATCACCTTTATCTATCTTATTTATGAAAGACCAAAATCTATTTTTTAGAGGGAGGAATTCGAACTTGTGCGACTTCAGACCCCACAGCTCTCAAGCCAGATAATTTCACCAGCACCAGATTCCCTTTTTGTGTTCACTGGAGGATTGTACAACACAAGAAGACCAAGGAAGTTCAAAGAGATGGAATAGGATACTGACCAATACATTCCTATCCTTCTGACAACACACCAAGCCACTTTGTTAATTCTGTAACATTTTTGGGGGAGGAACCTGAAGTTAGTTCCCTGCGTTATGGTTTTTTCAAGGACATTACTGAAATCTTTGAAAAGCCATTGAATGGTATCTGAAGAAGGGGTCTGCGGGACCCCCAAAGCAAATGCTTTATACCCGTTCCTTTTTATTTGTACTTGGTATAAATTACTTTATTTGATTTGGATTAAATCATAAAAAGAGCGGCTTAACCGTTAAGCACATAAACACATAACGCATACAATTCATGAGCAAAGTACAAATTAGTTGATACATTTCGCATTTAAAATTTGTAATAAAAACTTTTTTTTTTATTAATAAAACAAAAGAGAAACAGTGCAATTGGTGCCTTTGGTCTTATAGGAGTCATTCTGACTATGAGATATCTAAATCTTATGCTGGCTTCGGGGTAATTGTATAAACTTTTTCACATTACTTGCTTAGCCAGTTCGAGTTTTGTATTTCTCTTTTCTAGTTCGTTTGCAGCTAAACTCAAGAACTTTAATGCTTTACATGCCAATTGCACAGTTGACTCTCCTAAACATTTTATTACTGCGGATCTACAAGTCCTTATCTGCTCTTTTTTCATTAATGGTCGCAAAAGTTCTTTCCGTTTGGATGATAATGCCAGGCAAATACAGAGTAAGTGGAGCACTGATTCGTCTCCTTGTCCACAGAGGCGGCAGTCCGTTGAGGGCCAGGTGCGTTTCCATTTTGGAATTAGATCTTTAGTTGGGTACACTCCCAGTCTCAGTAAGATCAATTGCTGTTTCATTCGATTTGCAAAATGTTCCAAAAGGTATGATTGGGGCTTTAACATTTTATATGTTGGCAACACGATCCATGCATTGATTTTCATAGTCAATGCAGCTTCATACTGTTCTTGAGACATTTGATTGACTGTTTTGTTGACTATTTGTTTAAACTCCGGATAGGATGGTTTTGTGAGCAATGCTTCCTCTAACTTTAAGGCCTCAATTGATTGCTTTAAGAATGAATAAACTGAATTACTCAATTTGGATTGCTTGTACTTGGTATAGTAAACGATATAAAACCTGGATTGCTTGGATTTTTTGTCAGGACAAACACAGTTCTCAACCTTTACTTTCACTAGGTGTAATAAATCCCCTCACCCTCATACATTCAACTCATGCAATGATTAAACTACTTGGCTCATCTCTATTGTTTTGTGTGCATTTGTGTGGGAAGTCTGAATGTTAATCTATTGGCGAGAGAGGCCGTGGTCTTCATATGAGTTGTGAGTGAGTCCCTCAATGTCCATTCAATCTAACACTTAAAAGGTATAACAGGGGCGGCTCCTCTGTTATGGCGAAGTAGCGTCATCTCACTAGGTGGCAGCAGAGGAAAACACTTGAAAAATAAAAGGATAATAAACCAATGTTATTATCATTTTATTTTTCTCATCACCTGCGGCTGCCAGCAGGTGCGTCATAGGGCAGGGCCATGCACTTCAGTGGGAAGGAGGGGTGATGGACACTACTAAGTGCGCATGACGGTTTGGCCAGCAAACTTAGGCGGCCAAACCGTGGTGCACACTTAGCATTTCTCCACCCGGATGTGTTGTACAACCGGGTGGAGAAAAGCCACAGGCTCCCAGTCCTTGTCTGAGTGCTGAACCACAGCCCTCAGACCAATCCCACTCCTGCTTTCATGCTGGAAATAGCATTCCGAGCATGAGAGCAGCATCACGAATTGGCATCTGGGAGCCTGGGCAGTGGGATGAGCCCGGGACTGGCCCAGCATCAAAATCGGGAGATGAGCAATGCGACAGGTAAGTTAACTTTTTAATTTATTTTGCCTGTCTCCTTCCTCTGCCCCACTGCTTCGGATCCCTGCAGCTGCCACTGCAGTATACTGTTTTCTTTGAACAATCCCTGTCTCACAGTTGGTAGCTTTGCTCAAGTAGTTCCTTGTGGAAATGCATTTGGTGAATGATCAACAATTAACCAAAACACAAATGCATTTTTTTTAAAAACACAAAGGGCTATATTTACTTCTGTTTCATGCAAGGTAGAGAACCAAGCAAAGTTGCTGTGCTGCCGTGAAAAGGAGAGAGCAGCAATCTATCATATCTACTAGGATATGGCTCACTTCCGCTCCCTCCTAGTGCTGGCGCACTGTGTCTTCCTAGTGTCCTAGCAGCCCCCGTGTGCCAAGCTGCACAAAAACAATCCAAAGAGGCATAATGCCTTACACATAGAAAGTGGAAATAATCAGGCGAAAAAACAAGATTTTAAACCATCCTCTCGATGCGTCACGATTGATGCAACCCCAGGTTTACAAACCTTTGTAAATCCGAAATGACATCAAATCCATAGGTGGATGTAGAGGAACACCAAAGCTCCACCCATGGAACGCTTACCACCTCGGAATGTAATGTAACACAGAGCAAGCCTCTGCATTGTGTTACTTTACATTACAAAGCCGTGCCAGGCAGCACAAATTGCCTGTTGTGTGACCTGGCAAATCTTACTGAAACCTTTGATTGCGTTTGCATGACGCAAAAGCTTAGTATATCTGGGCCTAATACTAAAAAATACAGTATTTTACACTCTGGCAAATGGTCTGCTGAGCCACCAAGCCAGTGGGAAGGTCACAATCTTGATCATGGAGAACCACCCTCTAAAGTTAGGGATCCCCATCAGACAGGCAAGGATCTCTGTGCAATGGAGCTGCAGGTTAGGGTAGCTCCACTAAAGGCACTCAACTTTGCCATGAGGGCATCATATTGCCTACTAAGCCAAGTTTTCAAATATTTTTAATAAACAAACTCCCAAAGCAGGAGTTTGTTATTTGAGAACAAAAACAAAGCAATGGCCCTGATGCACTGGGAGGTTTCTCCTCTGTTTACGTGGTACTCCTGCTCCACCAAACTCTAAATGATGCCCTGAATAGCCAGGAGCACTTTGGAATTGTACCTAGCTTTGAAATGTCCCTCCTGTTCTGGATTTTGAATCTTTCCATCACCTTTTCTTGGCACAAAATTTGCCAGATAGTAAATGTGCATCTGGAAAAATCACAGGAGTGGAAAATTACTCATATCTTGGATTACTGGAATCAGGTGCTGCATATAAAGTGCGTATTTCATAGAATGAGAACTATATAGGTACAATTCCAATTTAGCTTTGCACAGTAAGAATGCAGATCTTGTCTCAAGATGTGTGATGAGTAGGTATTCGTACCTTCTAACTTCACAGAAAATGGTTTTGCAAAAAAACGACCTTCATAAAATCTCCTTATATCTTCCCGATTGGTTCTGCACACAGTAATCCATTGTTTACAGTTTCTATAGGTTTCTCACTACTCTTACACACTTCCGCGGCTTATGCTTGTACCAACTCGGGAATTCATGAATTCTCTGCATCGGCAACAGGTTTCTGTCTGAAAGAGTTTCTGCAGCCATAGAATGGCAAGCAAGAGAAATGTCAAGCTGTAAGTGATTGTTTCGTTTTCTTTCAAGTGGGCAATGGGCCATCTAGTTACAACCACATTTATTTAAAAGAGAGGAGTGCAAGCTTCACACGTCGGGCCTGGAATCTTACACTAGTAGTGGGCCAGCAAGAGAGCCAAGGCAAAGCTGGAGAAAATGTGCTCAGGAATTCTTCAAAGTAGCAATGTTTTCTTTTTTCATCTGTTCCTTTAATGGTGATACATTGCCATTATGCTAAAACAGAAGTGGCAGAGCATAATTCCTTCCACTTCGACCTCGAACCCAGTTCCATAGATCTAAAACACAGTAAATATCGTTTTTTGTAAAATGCGTATGATAGAATAATTTCATTCTCAATTTTGAATGACAGTTGCATAGTCATTGGGGCTGTTGCGGTGGGAATGTCCATGCATGGCTCGTTGTAGCCTGCATTGTGGCTTCAAGGTCCCTTTACAGCAGGCTCCTGTGTATTGCGGATTATTTTGTCTTAGCGCACCAAACAATTGGCCTGTAGTGAAATGGATTGATACCAGAGTGAGCCTCGGCGGATGGGTGGGATGCACCATGTGCACGTGTCCTTCCTGAGAATGACCACTGCCATCTCACCAGCCTGAGAAGAACTGTCAGTAGTGGCAGCAGAAGATTACTTAGTAAGGTCAGGCCATTTCCCGTGTTACCTTCTAATGGAGAATTGCCTAATATCCTCAACTGGTTACAAAGGTCTAACGAGTCCTGTTCACCAGGTCCTTCATGCCCTCCAATGTGGACAGGGTCGGTGCACATGCGTGTTCCATAAGTCTGAGGCAGGGTGAGCATTGAGCATGTGCACTGGGCTTGCCTGCATGAAAACAAGAACCCATTATGAAACTATGAGTGGCTAATAAAATGGAGGATAGCAAGAGCCTGTCAGACAGGAATGTGATTTGGAAGAAACCCCCAGAACACTTCTAAAGTTTTTGGAGATTGTCCAGGCTCCCGGGAAGAGAGGGAGGGAGACGGAGGTAAAAGGGTACGATTGTCACAATTGGAAGACAGTGGCCCTGGATTGCCATGTCGGCCCCAAGCCAGTTAGTTACCAAAGGGGAAATGTTGAGGTCAGTGGCCTACAGAGTCTTCATGTGGCACAAAGAGTGCTGCTCAAAAAACGTGTTCGTGGTTTGGAAATTCCCTCCTGAAGACCAGTCATTGGACATCAATGAAAGCCATCAGTGTAGGCGCAGAGAGGTTGAGATGGCCTCTTTGTCCCTTGTTTATCTTAATCTAGTTAGTCCTGTTTATCTTTAAGGCAAAGCCCTGCAGAATAATCCTAAATAAATCAGGAATTTCTGTAATTTCACTCTCAAGATTGATGTGCATGAAGCATTGTCAGTTCTTTGTTGAAGTTCTTTGGATATGCAATGCTGTTCCCCAGCCAATACAAAGCTGTCAAACCTAAAAGTCCTTTCATAAGCACCTTACAAAAACGCTGTATTAAGCTTCAGATGGTACTTGTAAAATGAATAGTAATTTATTACTTTAAAAAAAAAAAGAAAGGAGGGAGGTGTGTTGTGTGTGTAATTATTCGTAGTTGACACGTGTCAACTAGGAATAATACTCTCGTGGTGTGTTGTCTTTTGAAACATTGCCCATGTGTGTTGGGCGGCTGAGTGTCGCGTGTGTGTGGCTGGAAGGCATCGCGTGTCTTGTTGTGGTTTGAAGATTGTGATGGAAGAAGGGAGGCATTGAGTGTGACAGTTTACGGGCATTCAGAGGCTGGACGCAGACGATGCTACATGCTGAATAAAGAGTTCATCAATCCGGATTTGGGGGATTTGTTTCTTCTTCCATATTACTCCAAGAAGGAGTAATTTATTACTTAAAAAAAAAAAAAAGGAGGGAGGTGTGTTGTGTGTGTAATTATTCGTAGTTGACGCGTGTGCCCGTGCGCGCGTGTCAACTAGGAATAATACTCTCGTGGTGTGTTGTCTTTTGAAACATTGCCCGTGTGTGTTGGGCGGCTGAGTGTCGCGTGTGTGTGGCTGGAAGGCATCGCGTGTCTTGTTGTGGTTTGAAGATTGTGATGGAAGAAGGGAGGCATTGAGTGTGACAGTTTACGGGCATTCAGAGGCTGGACGCAGACGATGCTACATGCTGAATAAAGAGTTCATCAATCCGGATTTGGGGGGATTTGTTTCTTCTTCCATATTACTCCAAGAAGGAGTAATTTATTACTTTAAAAAAAAAAAAAAAAGGAGGGAGGTGTGTTGTGTGTGTAATTATTCGTAGTTGACGCGTGTGCCCGTGCGCGCGTGTCAACTAGGAATAATACTCTCGTGGTGTGTTGTCTTTTGAAACATTGCCCGTGTGTGTTGTGCGGCTGAGTGTCGCGTGTGTGTGGCTGGAAGGCATCGCGTGTCTTGTTGTGGTTTGAGGATTGTGATGGAAGAAGGGAGGCATTGAGTGTGACAGTTTACGGGCATTCAGAGGCTGGACGCAGACGATGCTACATGCTGAATAAAGAGTTCATCAATCCGGATTTGGTGGATTTGTTTCTTCTTCCATATTACTCCAAGAAGGAGTAATTTATTACTTAAAAAGAAAGGAGGGAGGTGTGTTGTGTGTGTAATTATTCGTAGTTGACGCGTGTGCCCGTGCGCGCGTGTCAACTAGGAATAATACTCTCGTGGTGTGTTGTCTTTTGAAAAATTGCCGCGTGTGTGTTGGGCGGCTGAGTGTTGCGTGTGTGTGGCTGCAAGGCATCGCGTGTCTTGTTGTGGTTTGAAGATTGTGATGGAAGAAGGGGGCATTGAGTGTGACAGTTTACGGGCATTCTGAGGCTGGACGCAGACGATGCTACATGCTGAATAAAGAGTTCATCAATCCGGATTTGGTGGATTTATTTCTTCTTCCATATTACTCCAAGAAGGAGTAAATTATTACAAATAGCACCCAGAGACTTTTTTGCTCTTTAAGTAGCACTTTATCGGTGTGACTATTCAATAATTAATTTATTCATTCAGTAATTATGGTAGGTACCAGACCTTCCGTGTTATGATTGGTAGAAAACTGCACAACTGCAAGTAGTGGGTTGTCAGAAAATGATCTGTTGTTCCTGGGGTTACTTAAAGCCCTGAGGTTTAACTGTTGAGCAGCAATTGAGTAGGGGCTGTGTCCATGAGCATCATCTGTCATAGCTCACTTACAGCTCAGCGAGTCTGATGTTTGGGGGTCCACAATGACATCCCAGATTGGGGCTTTGATCATGTCTTGGTGGCTTACAGCGGTCGGTGTACACAATTTCCAGAAAAACGACTACATTTGGACTGCCTTTGACAAGTTGTCTACATGTAGATGAATTCCAGAGTGCAATGTGTTCTGCATGAAATTTCCTAAAAAAGGTTTGCTATTTAAATTTCTGAGCAAGAAAAATCTGCAAGCCAATGTCTGATGTCAGTCCTAGAAATTGGCGGAATGCCATTATGAAGTCACTGTGAGGCTACTGCACCTTCAGCATCCCTTTTCCCTGCCACTCAGGAAAAAGACCTTCTGCCCTTTCAAAAGAAGTGACCGCAGGAGCTACTGAGCCAATCCTGAAAGGTGCCATCAACACCAGCTTTCACTCGGCAGCATTTCAATTGGCTGTTATCGCAATAAGGAGCACTTATCAAGTAGATTTGAAGACTTGATGCCTTCTTCGAGTAACTTTAGCTATCGACTACTGTTCAAAAGAACTCTTCTCCAGATCAGCAACTAAATCCCTGTACAAATACCCGGCCTCGCAGGCACAACATCTGCTGCTCGCCTGCTGGTTTCCATCCAAGCCTGGCTCGGTCCAAGAGCATTCACCAACCTTCATTCATAGACAGTTGTATATTAGACATTTACCTCCACCAATTAGTTTTAATATATACTTTGAGTAGACATTTACCCTGGGGCTGATACGGTAATACCACACTTTATTCCAGTTTGATTTATCGCCCTCACTCACTTGATTAAATTCCTAACCCATGTACAACTTCTCTCTTGTTAAACTGGTTTTAACACTGCTTGTGTATTTTTGTGCATTGATCAAGGGTGTTAAGTGGTGTTCTTCATGCACCACAGCCATGCAAAATATTCTGGATAACCACAGGCTATGTAAGGGGTTCCTGTGTATGTTTTGTTATGTGACCAGAATTTGTGTAGCACACCTCTACAATCGCTACGGTTCGTAATCTTGTCGCAGTTAGGGCGCCCTTTATATGTTCCTGATAATGTTAGGGTTTTTCCCTGATCACAGTCGTGGTTATTTGCTGTCACTATGCTTGGCAGATCCGTCTGTCTGATACTGCAATGGCTTGTATTGGATATCGGGCTGAATATGAGCTCTCGTTTCCTATTAGGGATCTTTGCAACACATTATTTGGACTGTGGGAAATGAGGTTGTTAAGCTATAGCTGAAAGCAGCAGTAACGTCTCTGCTATGGCGGAGAAGCTTCGCCCCTCCTCCACCCACCAGCAGCCAAATAAAACACGTGTTTATTAACATGTTTTTTTCTCCTGAGGATCGTGTCTAGGGGGTGGGGCCATGGGGATGACAGGCAGAGGAGGAGTGTAGGTGCACTGTTTTCAGTGCGCGAGACAGTTGGTGGCCATCTCAGGATGGCCGAACTGTCCTGAGCCCTGAAGCTGTCTTCTATCCAAGCTATGTTTCTGGGTTGGAGACAGCAGTCACAGGCTCCCAGTGTACCCGGGAGTGCAAATTCAGAGCACTCCGGCCAATCCTGAAACAGTTCTCAGCATGACAGCAGCGTCAGGATTGACCACAGGGGATTGAGGGAGCCTGTGCCTGGGGTGCACGGAGCCAGAAAGGGGCGTCGGAGGGGCAGGTAAGTTATTATTTATTTTTTTTTGGTTGTCCATCATCTCCAGTTCCCGCCACCTTGCCCCCCCCCCCCCCTGCCACTTTGCAAGGACACCGGCCACTACTGGGAAAGCCTACAGTCCTAATGAGTGCTATGACTGAGTACCCACAAAGTACAAACATTCTGTCCCTTGTTAGATAAAATGAGTTCCATGAGGATTGTCGAGGCCACCCAGGGTTGCCTGGCTCAAACTGCAAGGCTTCCTTCAAAGCAGGGTTGGATTGGGATTGAAAATCGGCCCGGGCACGCATAAAAAAAAAATCTGCCCACATTTGCATAATAACTCCTCAGTCAAATCACTGCTTTGGCGTAATCTTATAAAAAAAACTTTAGGGAGTGGGGGGTGAAAAAAATGCACGCGTTAGTTTACAATGGTGAAACAAGTGAGGCCACTTCTACTCAGGCCCCCTGCCCCCGCTCAGTATGTGCACACATTAATGGACCGGCTAGCGAGACAAAGGTAGTGACACCGCTGCCTGTTACAAAACGGAGGTAAAGAGCGCCGATTTGCCTTTAGAAAGGCCACCCAGACACCCACTGGGCCGCTGGCTGTGTTCGAATAATAGAGACAGCACCCAAATGGCCCCTCAGACTGCGCAAAAAAGCAGCCCACAGCAGAACTCGGACACCGGCCCCTCGGGCATTGCCCGAATGCCCGCATTACCAATCCGACTCTGCTTCAAAGAAAGTAACCAAAACCATCACACAGTTTAAAAGCATAAAACCCATGAAGAATATAAACTATCCGGCATATATTAAGAAAAGTTCCATAAGAACACAAAATGTAGTTGTATCTAATACAAACTGAAATGCTGTGTGAAAAAAATGTATCGCTCAAAACTGTCCAAAAGTAGTTATTTGGGCATTTTTGTCACTGAAAGAGCAGAATGAGTCCCCGCGCTGCCCCACACCTACAGCTCAGGTCCACAGCAGAGTGCCCACGTCCAGCTATTCCTTGTGATGTCTCTGCAGCAGCACCAGCTGTTTGTATCACTGGACCCGTGGCACCCCCAGGCACGTGGAATAGGTGCCACAGCAGCAACAGCTGAGCCTCTGCTTTTTCCCAGGCAGCCACAACTCCCTATTTTCCCTGGGACAATTGTAGCCACAGGAGAGAGGTTCAAAGGGACAAACAGACTTCTCTGGCAGGACACGTACCCTTGTGTTCTTGTTCAAGGTAAGATCTCTGCACCCCTCCCAACGCGACCACTGCACATATCCCTGTACGCGGATGACATGGTGCTCTATGTTAGAGATCCGGCACAAAATCTTAACCCCCTGTTGCGTGAATACATAAAATTTGGCCAGCACTCAGGTCTGCAAATTAACTGGTCCAAGTCAGAAATTATTGCACTAACAGATAGCACTGTTGCTTTTCCACTGGACTACCCGCTGGAGTGGCCAGAGGAGCCCACACGCTACCTAGCCATCTGGTATCACAGAGACCCCGAACTAGTAATTCGCACAAACTATGGTAGGGTCATTGAAGCCTTAGAGGAGAAAATTACCCGCTGGAACAAGCTACCACTATCACTGGCGGATAGAACTGCCATAGTAAAAATGGTACTTTTACCCAAATTCCTCTATTTATTCAACAATATCCCCATTAAGCCACCAGCGGAAGTATTCTTTAATATCAACAAACTAGTCCTTAATCTCATCTGGGCAGGCAAACAGGCCAGGTTGGACTTGCAGACGTTAACGTTGCCTTATGCGCAGGGAGGATTTAAAGTACCAGATTTCTTTCTTTACTACTTGTGTGCGCAAGTGCAATTTGCACACTACTGGTACCATGACATACCTTTCATGTCACATGTTGCTGTTGAGACAGGAGATGCGCTCCCTATACCCCTATCGGCAATACTACCTTATAAGCGGCCCCCATTACACACTCATGACATAAACACCATCAACGCCACTAACACAGCTTGGTACCTGATGGGCAAAAAAGCGGGTAAGCTACCATTATATGCACCAGCTCTACCATTGTTGCATCACCCAGCACTCTCGGTTACCCAAGAGATTGTAGGTATGGATCTGCTTAGACAGGCGGGGATAGCTACAATGGGCGGTCTTTATGATGACGGTCGCTTTAAGCCATTAGAAAGTCTGAGCTATATTAGTAATCCAACACTACTGTTCAGCTTCACATTCTACCGGTTGCAAAGGGCAGTGAAAGACCTCTAACAAGCATATCCTGCAGAATCCCAGCCAATGTCTACGCTGCAGTTTCTGCTAACGGCACCTACTGCAACTCACATAGTTTCTCGATTATATACTAGATTGCAGGAAGACATTGCAGGTAACACAGAGAAAATGAGGAATAAATGGAACAATGCCTGGTCGCACCACTGTCTGTAGAAGAATGGTCCACGTCGTGTAAGTTGACTGACATGTTAACACCGAACGGCAATCTAAGAATAATTCACTATAAATACCTACATCAGATGTATTATACACCACACAGGCTCTATAAATACGGTTTATGTGCAGATTCCAGGTGCAAACGCTGTAAATGGAAGATGCTGACTTTATTCACTTGGCATGGAATTGTCCGAAGGTTGCAGACTACTGGGTTCGGGTGACGGGGGCTTTGAGTGCCATGCTTGAGGTACCTATTGAATGTAGCATACGTGCATGCTTGCTGGGCCTTGTCCCTCATATCAGGGTAAGGAAGCGCAAGTTTTGTGTTATAGCGCTGGTGATCGCAAAGCGTAGAGTCTCGCTCCACTCGAATGGATCGGGGTGCCCAACACTACGACGCTGGATAGAAGACCTCACCAACTGCAAAGATACCCTGGCAACATATGAGGAGGGACTCCCAGCCAGAGCGCGACCGAAAGACTATTGGTCTTACCTCATTGACTACCTGAAAGTGCAATCATTAGAACACTGTGAGTAAAGGTCTATCGATGTGTGTACAACATTATCGGAAGTTAAAATGTAATTACAAAGTGATGGGAGGGAGAATGCTGTGGTGCAGTGATTGATGTTTTTTTAAATTCCTGTACTGTTTTAATTTGATTCTTATACTATGCTTATTGCATATTTGTATGTTTTCCTAATTGAAAATGCCAATAAACACACAAAAAAAAGATCCCAGCACCCCAAGCCTTTGGAGCAGGGATGGGTTCAAGACACAGCTGGAGAATGTTATTTGTGGCAATGAGGCCCAGGGGCCATTCATTTAAAGGGACAGAATCTCATTTAGCACCATACTTAAAGAAAATAAACTGAAGGTCACTGAATAAATGCCAGGGCTGGCAGAGGCAGTGCTGCTGCTGACAGCTCCTACCAGACCCCAGGGAGCTCTGCCATCCTCCTTTGATAATTCCAACCAGTGCTCTCCAGAAATGAAATACAGAGGCCGTAACAAACAGAGGAGGATAGCAAAGGTCACTGGAGGGTAGTAAACATGCCAGCTGTACCACTACCTCTGTAAGTATCATCTTAAACCACAATTAATCTGTCCGTCTATGCTTTGTATAATGCCAAGCAAAGCATTATATTCATATTCCTTTTTTAAGGATAAGGAACAACAACAACAAAGCAAACTCTTGTTAGACACAGACCACGTAATGGACATAAGAGGGCCCCTCACTACTGGTATAAAAAGAATCAGAAACAGGGAAAATTGAAAATCAAGAAAAAGCAACCTGCCTGGTATAACTCATCACTGTATTTATACTTCCAAAATCATATTCGATCCACACTATTCAATAGCCCATTCCGCTACATGGATGTAATTTGGAAAACATTAATTTATTCATTAATTTATTTCATAATATATATCTTTCTGATCATTTTTAGTATACTTCACATGAACATATATTTGGAACATATCTTTTAGGTAGTATAAATACACAACATATAAAAATCAACAATATGTACATGAAAGACTCCTCTCCTGACAACTCTAACTACAACCCAAACATACTAGAATCTGAGCACCTGCACAGTCTTATCCCAAACATACGTCTTTTGTTCAGACAATACAACATATAATCCAAAAACATATTAAATTATGAACTTAAAGCCCAAAACCAACAAACAATAGTATATGCAAGAAAACATTTGTCAAATAATTATTGCCTATACATAAACATATCCAGCCCATAATTATGCATGTATATATATATACAGGCTCACAGCGTGTAGCCACAACAGCTATGCAAATGTATATATATATATATATATATATATATATATATACATATATATATATATATATATATATATATATATATATTCACTGAAAAAACCATAGGATTCAGGAGCTATATAGTTAGGAATTAGTTTTTAAAAAACCTTTGAAATTCACTCAAAAAACTATAAGTTTTAGTGGTGGTATAGTTAGCTGGACATTTTACTCATACAAAACCAATGAAATTGCTCCTATATAGTTAGTTGTACTAACTATATTTCGCGCACCCACAATCCACTGCTGATGATGTCACATATTAGATCATTCATGACATGGTCAGTGACATCACTGATGACATCTCAAATGACATCACTGATGACATCACTGATGACATCATCCACGTGACAATCACATACACCTTTTCATACACTATTACAATTTTTCATCACTGTTTGTAAAATACAGAGTATCATATTTAAATCCATTGTCACAGCAATACAAGTATCTAAAAATCCACTTAGTGATTCATAGATGTATACACACATCTAATCACTTACCTATGGATTCACTCATACATGCTGTCAATGAACAATAGAACACTATCAAAAATACTTATACATCTATATCGACATTAAACAACAGCACGCATCCTATTCACATATGAAGTCATCCTACTCACCTATGCAAACAATGGATCATACTTACATATTTACTTAGCAAAACACTTATACAAACACCACTTCTTCTATTCATTTAGATAGTAAGTCATACTTAGTGAATTATAAAATCATTATTACAAGTATACAGTTATCCATACAGTCACTCACACAATCATTGTGTCTTATGTATACTTATTTATATACAACAACTGACACATACACTGCCTTTTATTTTTCTAGTTTGTTGGACCTGTACCTTTGAGAAATATATTTGCTCATCACCACACCCATAAAGAGATTCCCTCACCCAAACTGTTAGAACATGTAGTTTTAACTTCATATATCTACTGAATCAACTATTCACACATCTTTGGACAGTCACACACCCCCCACCGAACCACACACACTTTCACACTTCCATACAAATACTCAGTTAACTAATCAATAACTAATATAGACTTTCACATAGCTAGTAACCAACTGTAGAATCAGTTTACACAACAACTGACAAAGTGATACAGATATTCACACAGTTTAGTCACTATCCACTATATTTAGTGAGACATTATAAATTGGTCAAGTAAACAGTCAATTACACTGCTACTAAATCCTCCATCCAAATATTTATTTATATATATCCACTCATTCTTCAATGTAAATTGCTATATATATAATGCATATTTAAATAACGAAGCAAACCACATTCACTGGATGAAGTCATCAGTGATGTCATCAGTGATGTCATTTGAGATGTCATCAGTGATGTCACTGACCATGTCATGAATGATCTAATATGTGACATCATCAGCAGTGGATTGCGGGTGCGCGAATATAGGAGCAATTTCATTGGTTTTGTATGAGTAAAATGTCCAGCTAACTATACCACCACTAAAACTTATAGTTTTTTGAGTGAATTTCAAAGGTTTTTTAAAAACTAATTCCTAACTATATAACTCCTGAAACCTATGGTTTTTTCAGTGAATTTCAAAGGTTTTTTAAATGCTGATTCCTAACTATATAAGGCCTGAAACCTATGGTTTTTTCAGTGAATTTCAAAGGTTTTTTAAATGCTGATTCCTAACTATATAAGGCCTGAAACCTATGTTTTTTTCAGTGAATTTCAAAGGTTTTTTAAATGCTAATTCCTAACTATATAAGGCCTGAAACCTATGGTTTTTTCAGTGAATTTCAAAGGTTTTTTAAATGCTAATTCCTAACTATATAAGGCCTGAAACCTATGGTTTTTTCAGTGTTTTTAAAAAAAAAATTGATTGGTTAACTGGCCTATTAAGTGTATCTTAGTGAATACATATATTAGCGAGTAATGTTCAAATATTTAAATATATGCATGAGTGATGTAATATGTGACGTCATCAGCAGTGCATTGCAGACGTGCAAGTTATAGTGAGTCCAACTAACTATAACGTGGGAATTTCAATGGTTTTATGCGAGTAAAATTTCCAGCTAACTATAACTGGTGTGAAACCTATGGTTTTTTCAGTGAATTCCAAAGGTTTTTTAAATGCTAATTCCTAACTATAACTGGTGTGTAACCTATGGTTTTTTCAGTGAATATATATATATATATATAAAATTTCTATGGCAAAATGAAACCCCTCATTTTGTTCCTTTTCAAATTAAATGTATTAAGTGTTACCACTTTATTCCAATCAAGATGACTTCAGGTGTGCCATACTTTTGTCATAAGTAAGACTGTTAGCGTTCTAGTTGTTCTTTAGAACACTCTGGGACATTCTGTCATTGGGCTATAGTTGGGCTACATCTGGCTGATATTTGGGCTACATTTGGGCTCTTTTGTCTCTGGTGGCCACCTTGGGAGAATGCATATCAGAATTTTTTTAATGAAATATAAGAGGATTTGAGAAGTCACTCAAAATGTGCCCTAATTTTTCTTTCTTCAGCACTAATCATAATTTCTATGGCAAAATGAACCCCCTCATTTTGTTCCTTTGCAAATTAAATGTTTTAAGTGTTAACACTTTATTCCAATCAAGATGACTTCAGGTGTGCCATACTTTTGTCATAAGTAAGACTGTTAGCGCTCTAGTTGTTCTTTAGAACACTCTGGGACATTCTGTCATTGGGCTATAGTTGGGCTACATCTGGCTGATATTTGGGCTACATTTGTTTTTTTTGTCTCTGGTGGGCTTCTTTGGGCTACATTGGGCTACATTGGGCTACATTGGGCTACATTTGGGCTCTAACATATATATAGCCCAATGTAGCCCAATATATATTTTTTCAAAGTTAATTTTCGTAAAAACCACTGGAGCACATATCTTGAGACATAGCAAAGGCACATCGGGCTACCAGTCCCTACAATTTTGCCAAGTTTGGTGGAAAACCATTCAGCCGTTCGGGCTAAAAGTGAGTCCAACCGCCCTATGGAAATTAACATGGGGAAAACACGTTTTGGGACCCCCCTTTTATCTCGGCCCCCGCTTGACGAATCCCCCCCAAACTTTCAGGGAAGGAGCGGAGCGCCGCGAGGCAAAGTTAAGGAAATATTCAGGAAGATTCCTCAACCGGCGCCAAAGGTATTCCCAATAGAATGTTGCGATTTCCCTATGGAAAACAATCCTAACTATATATACCTACTGGCTATCGCCAGTAGGTAATATATATATATATATATATATACACTCTCCCTGTTTTCTGTAAACGATCTAAATGGACAACACTATAGTTTCCAAATAGTATAAGTTTTCATCGATCTCCAGATAGCATTCGGGCACATCAGGGATCTTCTTCTAATATTCTTTGTATTATCTCAAAGATACTGTGGTCAGGTTCAACTTTATGGAGCGGCGGCGCGCGTTTCGGTGTGAAACCAAAATGTGGTCACCCCCTTTTTCAGGGTGCAAACCTAAAAAACAGACTCCAGGTGGCAGAGAGAAGTGTCAGAAGGTAATACCTTTCAACGTCAGCATAGAACTAACAATACAGTCCGAAGCAGGTAAGTAAGAAACACGAGGGAAAACCCCCAAAGGTTACCCTAGATGCAATAGGGAACCACTATGGTGACCGGACTGTCATTCTAACCAGTTATGTTCTAAATCGATAAATGCTATATATGACCAACAGAGAAGAACGCAAGTGTAACCTCTTCAAGATCAAGAGCTGTCCTCCAAACCAATGATCCACAGAAAAAGTCCAAAGTAGTTCTCTGTATAACACTTGGAACCGAGAGGAGCAGCGAAGAAAATGGCAGTACTTCCGCTGAACATCCCACTTCCCTGGACAGCTGGGACCATACTACATTTTGGTTGGCCAGTATTTTGTGTATGTTTATAAAACGTCATTCACATGGGAAGTCTATATACTTTTTTTTTTTAATTGTGATTTTTCATTGAGACAAAGGTTACTTAAACAGCCGAAATGCATCCTGTGTCCAATGCTTCCTGATACAATAAACAGGTATTAATATCTTGCCTCTGAGTGCAGGCTATCTCTCTCATTGGGGAAGATTTTGCCAATTTTGACAGCATGAACGGTAGCACCTTTCAATGCACCACCAGCGGTCAGGAGCAATCCTGCAGCCGCAGTGTTTTGGATGGAGTATGTAGGCCGCCGTGCTCCCGAACAGGGAATTGGACGATAGGAGGCGAGTTAAAGGCTGTGGCAGTAGTGAGAGTCCAGCGCTGAATGTCGAAGGACTGTCCTGGGGGAGACTGTCACCCTGTGGTAAGCCCCATCGCTCAGGGATGTCTACATTGTTCGGAGCTAGGTACTGCAAAGGCAATTTGCTGAGTGATGGGCACAGGAGACTATTACAACCATTGATGGATTAGCCAGCGTTGTAAGACTTGACAATATTGTGCAGCCACACATGCAGTAGTCAGGTACTGCGGTCCATAATGGAGTGGCACCTATATCAGAAGTGTATATGTACATATATTGAATTTAGGAGAGACAGTGAACTTAAGGACATTAGAAGCCATGAGGATATTGGCTAAACAAGCATGCATTCATTGTAGACAGTGCCTGATATCTCTTTCTCTCTCTCTCTCTCTCTCTCTCTCTATATATATATATATATATATATATATATATATATATATATATTTCTTCTTCACGCTGGTAGGAGAGAGACTGGTATGGATATATATATATATATGTATATATATATATTCTCGCTCCACTGCCAACATAGATACAGAGCACTCGCGAGCCGGTGCCGGCAACACGGTGATGACCCGTGTCCACATAAACGCACCAATGCACCATTTCCCAAAACAAAAGCCAGCACTCATTACATCAAATCACACAAAGCACAATCTGTGTACCAAGATCAAGGTTTCTGCCGAATTTGGTGTAATTCCGCTCAGCAGATTTTGCTGTCACTCTGTCTAAAGAAGTCTATGGAAAATGCATGGGGATTTTATGTTTTGAAACAGACCCACTTGTTTGTCGGCCCATGATGACTGATCACCCGGAAACTTTCCAGGAGGAGCTGAGGTGGATGAACCTTCTTTGGAAAGTTTTGTGAAGATTTGTTAAAAGGGGGGAATCTATTATCAAACCAAAACACGCTCTGTCTATGGAAAAGCAGACCTAACTATATCTACTTACTGGCGGCTGCCAGTAGGTAATTCAGTGACAAAGCATGTGCCGCATGAGGGCAAACATTCCATGTTGCTTGATGGGTATGCAGTGGAGTTGCAGGTGCTAACAAGAGAGATGTTATATATATATATGTATATATATATATATATATATGTATATCCACATTTACCGCAACAACAGCCTCCCGATCCCTTGGAGACAGAAACGGAAACGGACTCCCGTTTTCCTTTGTGCAATTTTTTGTATTTATTTCATGCGTTCAATTCAAATCCACCATGATGCATTTCAGCCCCTAGAGGCCTTGGTCACATATATGTATATATATATATATATATGTAGTCGAACTAAAGCCTTATGTCTTACCTTTATATCTGGTATGTCCCGGTTTTTGCGTAGCCTTGAAATGTGTGTCTATATTAAATTGTATATATATAATTTTTTATATACACACATTTCTGTATATATAAATTATATATATATATATATAGAGGAGGGAGGAAACACAGAAAGCACAACTCGACAGTTGAGGAATCGGAAACCCAGGAACAAGAAGAAATGACAGAAGATTTAAATATAATTAATCTGTCATCAAGAATCCTCACGCAGAATGAAGAAAAGGTATTAAAATTAGGATTGACATTCTGTCCCACTAACTGTTACGAGTACACGCAGACGCGTATTGATTTATTTCTGTTTATCCGCAAGATGAAATTGTGGAAATTCTTCAAACAAAAAGCCCTCAGGGAGAATGAGCAAAGAACAGTTCTGGAGGGACAAACCGACCCACGTGATCCCTTTGACGTCAATATCAGGGATCTGGAAAACATGGCGGTTCTAGAAGAACTACTAGAAGAAAATGATCCACACCCCCCACCTCGAACGACAGCAGCCGTCCGAGGTACAAGTATCGGCATCTTTCAGATTGGAGAAAACAGCAACCTGAAGCCCCCTTCGCGTTTCCTACCACAGACACCCATAGATGCCATAGACATCTTCTCGGAGACTGTGAATAGAGAACTGCAGAAATTGTCTAAGGAGGAGGAAAACAATAAAAACAACATAAAATGGAATCTGACATCCAATGAAAGGGCTGCGATTTCAAACCTGGAGAAAGACGATTCCATTGTGATTAAGCCCTCCGACAAAGGCGGCAACATTGTTATCCAAAGCCGCCTAAACTACTGCAAATAAGCTCTACACCAGCTACAAGACCAAACCAATTACTCATTGACCACAGAACAAGAATACCTTACCAGTATTCGTGAATACCATCTACTTATCGATCACTGGTATAACAAGGGGATCCTGGCCAAGGAAGAACATCTCTATCTAGAAAATCAACAACCCCGACTCCCCTGTTTTTACCACCTGCCTAAGGTACATAAAGACCCCATTAGACCACCTGGAAGACCCATCGTCTCCTGCATTGGAGGACTCACCGAGAAGATGTCCAAATTCATTGACCTATTCCTGGTACCATGGGTCACGTAACTAAGTTCTTATACTAAGGACACTAAGGACTTTTTGCGGCAGATACAAGATGTAGAGTGGGAGGAGGATATGATCATGATAACCATGGACATCTCCAGCCTATACACTAGCATTGGACACTTGGACGGGATAAGAGCAGTAAAAACATTTTTGGACTTACGCTCTGCAAGATATCTTGAACACAGCAAAATGATTTTAGAATTTATATCATTTTGTTTGAATAACAACATTTTTGTTTTCCAGGACCAGAGGTATAGACAGACAAGAGGGACGGCGATGGGTACCTGCTTCACCCCCAGCTACGCGAATCTATTTTTGGGCTGGTGGGAGAAGCAGGTAGCCTGGGCCGACGACAAGGCTGTGTGGGTGGATAACTTAATTTGTTGGAAGAGATACATAGACGATCTCTTCCTCATTTGGAAGGGACCGAAATCCTCGGCTGAGGAATATATAATGGCACTCAACACAAATGACTTAAATCTTAAGTTTACCTACAATATGAGTAGAGAGGAGGTCAGTTTTCTTGATCTGAGGGTCTTCGTAGAGTCAGGCATGATCCAAACAGCCCTCTACAGGAAGGAAACAGCAGGGAACTCTGTCCTTCACGGACGTAGCAACCACCCGAGACCTCTCATCAATAGTATTCCCTATGGAGAGCTGTTAAGGATAAAACGTAACAGCTCCCTTGAGAGAGATTTCAAAATTGCAGCAGAGAGTAGCATTAGTCGCTTTAAATCCCGCGGCTACTCCAAGAAAGCTCTCACAGTGGCAAAAGGAAGAGTAATACAAACCGAAAGGGAATCTCTTCTGAAAGAAAAACAGAGCAAGAACAACAAGAGTGGTAACAGCATAATACGACTAATTACCAACTATTCGGTGGCAGCGAATAAAATCAGAGCTATTATGCTTAGGAACTGGAACATTCTCAAGGCGGATACAGTTATTGGCAGAGAGTTGTCGGATCATCCGATGATCACTTTCAGGAAAACTAAGTCCTTAAAAGACAAATTAGTACAAAGCCACTTGCCAAAAATGAACCCTAAAAAAGAACTGCAGTCCATGCATGGATCTTTCCCATGTGGGAAATGCAAGGCTTGCAGTTCGAGCAAGAGAGTGTTGTTTTATAAAGTTCCCCACAAAGAGACAAAGATCAGAATCTCTAAATTTATAACATGCTCTACACCTTTTGTTGTCTACTGTTTACAGTGTCCTTGTGGACACCGCTATGTAGGGAGCACCTCTAAGGCAGTCAAATTGAGGATATTAGAACATCAACGTGCCATCGTGAATAGAGATGACAGCTATCCGATGGCCCTTCACTTTGCGACACACCATGGCAGTGATAGAAACCTCTTAAGTTTCTTTAGTCTAGACTGCATCACACGAGACCTGAGAGGAGGGAATTACAAATGCCAGTTGAGACGTCTGGATTCGAGATATATTATCGAGCTCCAAACAAAGTTCCCGGGGGGTATGAATTCAGGAGAAGAACTGCTGTCACATCTATAACAACTGTGAATAATTGAATTGAATTAATTCAAGTATCTAGCTGCGTATAAACCTGAGTCTATTAGGTCCATGTCCCTATGTAAATATATGTATATAGTCATAGTTGGAAGAACACTGTTTTAATTCTCGAGTACACGTTTAGAAATGATTTAATGAACAATGATCAAAAAACTGTTAGTATAATAATCACCTATTATCAGGTAATTTGAATTCGTGAACTACAAGTAGAATTTGCTCTTCCTCTATGGGATTATGAATATGAAATCGGTATACCACTGTCGTGATTTACTGTCAATGAATTTAATAACTTGAAATGTTATCTATGCCCATCCAGGGCTACATAAACTCGAGTAGATATAAACAAATGATCTACTAATTAGGACAGGGTCACATAACGTGAAGATTTGATTTGTGTTAATATTATGTTTTCTTTACTGCTCTAAGATGGCGCTTACGATTTTGGACTTGTAGTCCTACCTTTATGTTTTAATTTGCCACTATTTACGTCTACCTCACCGTCGCCAGTTTGAAACTGACGAAGGCAAGAGCCGATACGCGTTTCTCCTTTCTGTGTGTGCAATAAACCAAGAGGTTTTACTCACTGCGAGTGCTGGGTTTCTCTGACTTTGTCAGGGGAGCTACTATATATATATATATATATATATATATATATATATATATATATATATATATATATATATATGCACCCACACCTTCTTGCACGAAGAAGGTAATGAAACCCGCACTCGCAGGAATTCCAAGTATCCCCAGATCTTCTTTATTGCATTAAGACAGCAAATCCCAGGTCATCACCAAAAGAACCGACGCGTTTCGTTAACCCCTGTTAACTTGCTCATGGTTACAATTTACTGATTAAAAAAACAACCATTAAAAACACTCCACATTACATCATGTGACTCGTGATGTCATCTTGACATTTGCAACAGAGGATTGTGGGACTCGTAGTTCATTTTCTATACACAGATATTGGTGCCACTGAATTGAACCACAATTCATTTTTTACCCCAAAAAATCAAACTTCTTTTGTTTTTCTTTATTTGTTTCTTATTTTGTGTGTTTATATGTACGTTTTCTATATACAATTATTGTAAGTATGTTATACTATTTGGTTGCCGGATTACCAATGTAAATTTGGTGGATATCGATGACACCCTTTTTTGTGATAGACCTTTTTTTAGGGCTCGGCTATAACGCGCTGAAAGCGCGTTCTCGCCAGAGAACTATTGTCGGCGTCTCAGCAGTCTGAGACGCCGAAGGGAGACAAGACCTGGCCGCGCACAGCGTTTTTCCATAGGATAACGTTGTGCGCGCGGCCAGGTCTTGTCTCCACGGCATGCATGGCAGGCCGGATCGCATCGCGCGCCTCTGTGGAATTCAGGGGGAGTCTGCATACCAGCGCGCGGCGCTGCTAAAGAGGAGACTACTCCCATTCAAAGATGTCCGCCGTAAAACCTTCTGCCGTATTCAGCACGCTCATTTACCAATGCGAAGTGTGTAAAGTAGTAGGACCCGCCTGGATTGACCCGGGTCTCCCGGTATGTTTGCAGCGCTGCCCGGCATCAAGCGCTTACTTTGTGGCCCAGCCGGCAAATGACCAGTGATCATAGCGAGTCCCTCTGCTCTCCGTTAAAATGCTGTCTCCGTCCCAGCGCAGCTCTGTCCCAGTGATAGTGATCATAGCGAGTCCCTCTGCTCTCCGTTAAAATGCTGTCTCCGTCCCAGCGCAGCTCTGTCCCAGCGATAGTGATCATAACGAGTCCCTCTGCTCTCCGTTAAAATGCTGTCTCCGTCCCAGCGCAGCTCTGTCCCATCGATTGCGTTCCGAGAACCAGGGGCCTTTGTTCCAGGTCGCAGCAGGGTACGACAATCCCTCGACCCTGCATCCCTGCCGAAACGGAAACAGCAACTCCTGGGGGACTTGAGCTACAAGGGCATCCCAGGATCTTAGACAGCACACAGTCTGTTAGAGTGGTGTACATTTTTTGTGGCCGTTTTATATAGCGGGGTATTGGAGCGCTTTACATGAGCCGCAGTTACATTACACAAGGACACATTCATATATTGGTAGACACGGGGAGATTAAGTGATTTGGCCAGAATCACAGGATGTTGAGCCGACGCCGAGACTCAAACCTCAAAGTCGACAGCTCTGGCCGTTACTCCACATCCTCGTGTGCAGCCAGGGAGAGAATAAAGCACATATGCCTACTGTGAGTAGTTTCGGTACATTAACAGTTGATGCCTTTATTCCCTTCGTGTAGCCTCGAGGCTCTACCTTTATTATGATGCATCACAGCATTCTCGCTTGCTATACCGCTGCCTCGCAGTGACACAGAATAATAATTGGGGCATTCTGTCTTTAAGACATACCAAGACTAATATTAACATGTGAGAGGAGTTCAGAGTGCCTGTGCAAGCTGTGAGGAGCTTGGGGCACATGAACAGCGAGGACTGCTCTGTGCATCGTAGCGGTGCACAACATGACTCGTAGTTTTGCATTGCGCACCGACGTGCAGTGCAGCATGTGGCCCAACATGTTGGTTGTAGCATACTAAAGATGCCCGAATCAATCCGTCTCAAGTTATTAGAGTTCTCGGGTGCCGGACGTTGTTCTTTATCGATCGACAGATCTTGCTCGGGGTATCCCTTCGATCTCTGTAATGATCGAGGCCGGCTGCTGGAGTTATAGGCTGGTTGTAGTTATAGGCTGGTTGTACAGGCACAGGCTTTGGCGCTGTTAGCGCTCAAGCCTCTAATCCTCCAGTCATTAGGATTTCCCGAGCAGGCCCATTTCCAGGAAGGGCTGTGCTCCTAGCGGCTTCACACACTCTAATTACAAGCATTTACAATGCAACGGTCTCGGCATTGCAAAAGTTAGAGCTATTAGCATTGTAAATGACAATGCCATTTATTTATGTTTTAAAAACAACAACATAAAAAAAAATAATGTCATGAGCAATGCCAATAGCTCTAACTTTAACAATGCCGAGACCATTGCATTGTAAATGCTTGTTATCTTTGGCTGGTGTTGGATCCAACAAATCAAAGCATGTTTGCCGCGTTTCAGTACTTTAGCAGAAACGCAACAAACGCTGCATGCTTTCTTTTCTGCCTCATAAGTCATGATGTCACCGTCTGATGGTCCAATGACTCATGACGTGAGAGGCAGGTGTTACTATTGCTGATTTAAGAGTTATGCTACCTATTTTTTCTCTCTCTTTAAAAGCCCTCCAGTGGGCCCAGGCAAACCAAGGTTATTACACCCCATTTAGCACAGGATTTCTAGGGATATTGTTTTACCCGTGGGTATTTGACATCACCTAGCATCTATTATATTTATGAGGCCCTCCAGTGGGCCATGAGGCATCATGGATATCTTGTTCCATTTACAACTCATTATCACAAAATTACTTTGGGACGATTATTGTTTAGACTATACCGGCATTTCAAACACATTTTTTAACCCTATTGGCACCCTAACGTGTAACATGCAGAATTGTCAAAAAATCATTATTATTATTCCAATATACAAATCTAAAACCGGATATTTCATTCAACACAGAACGCAAAAGCCCAATCCTTCAAAGATGGGCGTACAGTTCCTCACTTTGATTAAGACCCCACGGGCCAAAATTTAGAGTTTGTCGTGATTCTCTCTGTCTTAATTTCTTTTCCCTATCTCCACCCCTCTCACAGGTGGAGATCATCGCAAGTGCATAAAATCGTAGCTTTTTCCAGTCCCCTCCATGGTGAGGTTCTTTAATTTTGACTCCATCTTACATTTGTCA
Organism: Lissotriton helveticus; assembly: GCF_964261635.1. Classification (NCBI taxonomy): domain Eukaryota; kingdom Metazoa; phylum Chordata; class Amphibia; order Caudata; family Salamandridae; genus Lissotriton; species Lissotriton helveticus. The sequence goes on from NC_136065.1 coordinate 1,779,855,372, forward strand.
TAATTTTTGTTGCCTTTACACAGGCTGCTCTATTCATGAAGTGTCTCTGCCCTTTGGACTGCAACGTGTTGAGAACCCCCCTCTGTCCTTGCTTTGAAATCAATCTCAGACACCAGCTGGCCTAACTGCATACAGACATGTCCTGCCATTACTGATTGACCTATAGGTGTTGTAATTGATTTACTCGTGGGTTGGGCAGAAACACGACATAAGGGGGACGTTCTGGTTATATGATGCCTTGTTTTGAATGTTTTCCTTTTGGCTAATATTTTGCAGAACTTGTATGTCCATATTAGGTATTTTGCATGCTTGCAAAAGCTAGGACTGCCCCTTACTTTTGTGCTGAGTTTGTAACCCTCAGCATATAAAAGGCCTCTGTGTTTTGTACTCTTTAGACTGCCTCATTCAGTTGCGAAGGCTCCTGTGTGACGTAGTCTCACTTAATTAAGTTTAATAAAGATGTCTTTTCATATTTCAGCTTCTGTGCCAAGTTCTTTGTATTAGTGAGACCCCTGAGAATGAAGATTACTGTTCTTCAAATGGCGCCCAACAACGCGGGCCTCATCAGAGAAGTGACTTTCTGAAGGAGTGATCTTGTCAGGAGACTGAAATCTAGTGAGGAGGACAGGATGGGACTCTACTACTCTGTGCACAAGGATTCTGGAGATTCTTTGTCTTTGCAGCCCAATATATTTCTGATCTTCCTGATTTTGATCCTCCACATGATGTCACTCCTGACTGAGAACCTTTTTGGCGTGAGTATTCTAAAGAAGGACCGTTAGGTCATTTAGAACTTGGCAGTTAGAATTTGGACAACCTTTTGATTGGTAAGAGTAAGGTAGTTTAGTAACGCGTACTGTAGCTTTGGAACTTTGGAATTTGTGTTGGTCAACTTTTGATTTGTATGGATTTGATATGCAAATTGCAATTTGTGTAGACAGGTAATGAGGAGATTTTTCTCCATTTGGTTTTGTTGAACGGTGCACGTACGAAAAGTACATTAAGCACTACTTTGTTTATAATATTGTATATTCTGCAATATTTTTGGCATGCCTGTTTCAAGCTCACATAGAAGAATGTGTTGCTTTATTTGGAAGGTACCATAGTGTGATGTGAAATTAATTAGCCGGCTCTCCTAGAAGGAATACCTAAATAGGTTTAGGTATACAAACATATTTCTTCCTTGGTGATTCTGTATCCCCAGGGAACTAAAATATGGACATAATACATACAAGGATCATTTGTTCTGTGCAATTTTATGAATGAAGATATGCAGAGCGATTTTTGGTGTTCTGCTAGCCAAAGCTAGTGAATTGAGTGTATTTTCGCTTCTTGGACATACATCAGCCTGTTGGGCTGTTTTTGCAGTCTTTTGGAACACAATTGAGAAGCGTTTCTTGTAAATATGACTTACAACTAGTATTTACCTAATGGTTTGGTTTAACCGCATCGATGCAGCGGCTTTTCCCGCTGTACGCGGCAATTTTAAAATTACCGCGTTACATGACGAGCTCAGCTCGTGATGAGCGCACGGCAGGTTACGCTCATGATGAGCTGAGCTCGTCATCAGCCTTGAAGGGGTTAAGTACAGTCTGTGGGCTGTCCTTTGTTTCTGTTCTGAGTATTGGTTTGTGGGTTAAATGTGTGTTTAAATGTCTATGTGGTTTTCCCATTAGTACAATTTCTGTGAGTGAATAGCGACGGCGCTATTCACAAAATAAATGGCTAAAGCGCGCCGTATTGTGGGTCCTGAGTGTTTGACCCCTTTTGTTTATGTCTGAAATGAAGTCAATGTCTGTTCGTGGTTTTTCTTGATGTTTTCAGTCTATTAAGCAAAATGTTAAATGCTTAAAAACTAAAATTTAAATTCACATTCACTAGGAATAAAAAAAAGCCCCCAAAAACTAAATTGGGTGTTTTGCAAAAAAATAAATAAACTTACAGCATTTTCCTTAGATACATTGTATTAGATATTAACAGGCAAACACATCATCTGAATACATTGGAACTTGCTGTATTGCACACGCATTTTGAAACTTGAAATGTCTTAGTTTTAGTTTTAAATAGACAGCCACCGTGCTCATGTTACAAACATTGAGAGACAAGCTAAATAAACAGGAATATTTATTCAGCCAGGACTTTGCCCTCAGTTGCACAGGTGAAACTTTGCATTTCAGAATGTTGTTTTAAAAAGGTTCCAAAACTAAGGTTCATTATTTTGTATTATAGGAAGACATTTCAATTAAGGGTTTTCCTCTCTTTAAGCATTTCTGTAAGCATATTCTTGGCTCTGTTGCTAAATAATAATTAACCCATGTAATGGAGAAACATTTAAAAAGAAAGAAACAGTAACAGATGCTAAAACAAGATAAGGCAAGTGCAAGGAAACTAAAAAGTTAACGATGTCTTGAACATTGATTGGCAATCTCAGATAAAGATCAATCAGGGAAATTGGTTTTGCGAGGTCAGTTTCAGGTGAAGAGGTCAGTTTCTTACAGTTTATTTCAGAGTAAACCTGGTTAATGTGTACATGAACAGGGGAGGCCAGGCCACCTTGTTCGCCAGGCTATCTTTGCAGGCCTACGTGGCACAGAGCAAAAAAAAAGAAAATGAAGTCAGATTCGAAGAATTACAGAACCTTAATATGTGGAATTATCAAAAATGATTGGGTTTATTAAAAATAATTATTAATTAAGCAAAATAATTATTAAAAATAAGTGCTACAAAATTCGTTTTTTACTATTCATGAAGCTTAATACTTATACTGTGACCTCCTAGCATTATAATTTAATTTAAGTTATGTTATACTGCATAATGAGGACATTAGCATATAGAATTTCACTTGGCGCAGGCGTGACAAACTAATTTTTCTAAGGAATTACATGAGAGATGTCTAATGTCCAATCTCTTCAATCTGTAAAGAACATTCTGAGGATGATTAATAAGTAATGCAATTGTAGGATCTTTATTTTTAAGTGCCCCAAATATCAAAGTCGAATTTGGGTAAAATTTGGGCATTCTTGCCATTTACAATAGTTTTAAAGTGCTTTAGGCTTCAGTAAATGCATACATTTAGGTATAATACAAATTTGCAGGTTGTTCCCATTTGGGTTTGCTTTTAAATGCTCAGTGAGCCAATGTGCCCGGTGCAGAGGTTTGAGTTTAATATCAGGGGGGGGAAGGTTTTAACTTTAGCTGGACCTACTGAGACCTTTATCTATTTAAGGTTGATGAAATAAGTACCATTGCAACAAGCATTTGTTCTCAATACATTAAATAACTTAATTCCAAAGGGAAAATATGAAAAAAGGGTCTCTTTGAAAGTCCCAACATCATGCTAAATACTCTGCAGAAATGATACATTTGTATCCCTGCTCTGAAAAAAATAATGTCCGCTAGTTGCTTTTATTTGACAAAAAAAATTGAGGTATTGCATTAAGTCTGAGACAGAAAATAAGACAAAGCTCTTTATTAAAATTTTGAAGGCTACATGCCTAAGTGAGAACGATTTGCCAATTAAGAATTATTTTTCACAATGGAAATTGTGGCACAAAGCTAACATGGAGTGTCAGTGAAACAATTTTACTTTTAGAAAGTTAAAATGGCTTAATGTTGCAAGCTGACTGACAAGATGGTAACAGTTAAGTAATGGAAATGTATTTTTGTGTTTATTAATGTGTATCATGTTTTGTCTTCTGATTAAAAGTTATAAAGGATATTTGTTTGTTATGAGAAATGTCTCTCTTTGTGTGTTGTGTATTTGTTTTTTGCTTCTGCCCACAGATCATTCATGGATTGTTCTGGGTGATTTTAAGGCTGACAAGACACGTGAGTTTGGTTGGTTGAAAAGAGATGTGTTTTTGCGTAACTCCTTTGGAAATGAATGTTCATGTGTTTTTCATGTTTATGTGTTTGGTTCTATCATGAATTGTTCTTGCTGGTCATGTATGTCAGAAGTGACACAGTAGAGTGTATTGACAGCGGATCACAACTGACTAGTGACCAGCTGTCAAAAGGAGGGTAAGGAAAGTAAAAGAAAGTGTGAGGAAAGTAAAAGAAAGTGCGTAAAAGAAAGTGTAATTTTGATTTTAAGCCTGACAAATTAAGCAAGCCTGAATATTGGGGTTTGGGCTGCAGGTTCACAGTGCATAAAGTGCATGCAATGGTGTTGTGTGTCACCGCTTATTTACATATGCTATTTGTACTTTGTCTGTGCTTTTTGTGCTTGATATACAGCGCGTATATCTGATGGCTTGGCATGTGTGTGTTTTTTTTATTTTATGCATGTTTTTGTTTTATGTTGCTGCTTTAGATACTATTACAAGTTCACCTGTGTTGTGAAGGGTTCTACATGACGATGTATATCGCTGCACAACAGTTGGGTGAATTTGCGCTGATACTAAATTTCACAGATATGATTTTTTATGCTGTGAACAAGACAGACAACACTTCACCAGTGTATGTCAAATTTGGCTATATAGTATTGAAGTAAAATAAAAGAGATATACAGGATCAAAGTGTGTCACCTGCAATTAGTCACAATACTGTCCTCTTCCCTTAAGGAACAGGCAGCCCTAAATTTATGTTTCATTGATTGGACCTAAGGATGAAATTATAGATTTGTGGCTCTTGCTAAAGGTGACCTAAACGTTTCATTTTTTCCCTGAAAAAGGAACTGGAACATTAGCTGAGATTACCGTATATGGTGTAGCGGCCAGCGGTAGAGCTAACATTTGTGAACTATTTTGACTTTTGTGCATCACCCATACTCTTGGTATTATGTCACGAACTTGACTATCACCGAGTAATTTTTTTTTGTTCTTCCTATAGATTTTTCTTTTGCCGCTTCTCCCCTGATTGATGTCGCATCGTGCCTAGTTATTGGGGATTTTAGCTGTGTCCTAGTCCCATTTCTCTTTTCCATATTCCTTTCACCATTTAGCCCTTTTATTATTTTTGTATTGTTCAGGTTCACACTTCCAGATTGCTGTAATGTACCAGAGACACCCATATTATGTATAATTCCCTTTTGTATGACCAGACTGGTTTTCAAGAATTTTCTTTGGGCCTACTTCAATGTTTTCCAGTCTGACCGTCATGGTAGTGATGGACTGGTTAACTGACTCAATACTATAGTGAGATAAGTTTTCCACCTCAATAGGAGACACCTTACCTTTTTTTGAATATGACAAATTTAATGCCTATTCTAATTTGGTTTTTAGTTCCTTTTTTCTGCTGCTTTAATTTTTGGAGGATTAGATGTGTTCTAAATCATGGAAATACCAGGACTCTCTAGTTCTTGTCTTTTGTTTCCACATTTTGATCATTAGCCTTTGTATTGTATAGTGCACCTGATGCACAGTTATTAAAAGGGAGGTATCTACATGTCCCTGATAATCTGTATCATGTGATTTCTCTTTTGAGGTGTTCTAGATAAGGAATTTAGGAACACCTAGACGTAATCATTGAGGGAAAGAAATGTTTGCCCCATTAGACAATGCCACCATGTGTGAGGACATCCATTCAGATAGAATTCCCATGTAGCTATCTACCCTTAGATGGTAGAGGATGTGCTCTCACATGGAAACCAATTGAAGAGGCTAGAGGCACTGTTTTGTCTACTGCCTTTGTCTTTGTATTGCCTTTGAGAATGACAGTGTGTTCTAGACCAGAATTGTCCCATGACGTATGGCCACTCCTTTAAAGATTGCAGGCCACCTGCTTGCAGTCCCCTTGTTATACAATGAACTGTTTTTGTACTTAATTGAAGGAAACTAACAACTGTATCACATTTTCTACGTCACTAAGTTCTGCGGGGTTAAGTCATAATAACCTGCGGATCTCTCCCACAATCCCATCAGTGACCGCTATAGATGAAAAGTCCCAGCACCCAGAAAAGAAGCAAGGCTGGACAGCGATCGTCAGCGTGCCATCAATGGTATCTCCAAAGTATTGTGCTTGCTTCATCAGAAGGCGTTGAACATCAGAAAAGAAGGAGGAGCTGGTTCAGTGCAAAAGAGCGAAAGAGAATGTTCCCTGTTGTTGTTGGCAGGATTACTTTGAGGCTTGAGTTTTCTACCTGTCATGTGCTGGTAACCTCTGACAGTGTGCAGTCCCTTGAGCCCCTTGGCCTGAGTTTTGGCCACACCCCCCCCTTTTCTTTGCTCCAACGGAAGTGCAGTGCACCGGAGGATCCAGGATTGGCAAAAGGCACTACATTGTGGTACCTATGATTAAATGAAAGAGCAGCCCGAGCATCCTCTGACACTGAATAGAGAGTGTTGGAGCCTGAAAGTGTTGCTGAGTGTGACAGTCTGTTGCTCTTTCCCAATTAATAGTACCCGGGTCTGCATGAGATGATCTGTGCCCATGACTAACGAAGAACACAATATCTGTAGTGCCTGCAGCACAGGAAATATATTGGTGCACTGCATTGAGACATTGAGACTTTCAAGTGAGCTGTGAGTGTTTGCCAGGAAGGCACTCCAACGGATACTGAGAAGCACCATTTTTCATGAAAGGCCTGAATGAAGAGGCCCATGCGGAAGAAAACAACAGAAGCAGATTTGATGGACAATAGAAGCCTGCCAGAGAGGCTTCGACGGACTCTGGGTATTTCCTGTGCGATTGCATAGAATGGGTGTTTGGAGACTGATTCTTATTGTTTCACTGGCATTGTCAATAGTCGCTGAAATAACTAGGAGCCCTGAAAATGTTTTCGAAATAATTTTAGGATTTGCCTGTGTAATGGCAAAAGGAGGGACTGAGGTTCTTTAATTTTGACTCCATCTTACATTTGTCGTCATCTTTGTTGCCTTTACACAGACTGCTCTATTCATGAAGTGTCTCTGCCCTTTGGACTGCAACGTGTTGAAAACCCCCTCTGTCCTTGCTTTGAAATCAATCTCAGACACCAGCTGGCCTAACTGCATACAGACATGTCCTGCCATTACTGATTGACCTATAGGTGTTGTAATTGATTTACTTGTGGGTTGGGCAGAAACACAACGTAAGGGGGACGTTCTGGTTATATGATGCCTTGTTTTGAATGTTTTCCTATTGGCTAATATTTTGCAGATCTTGTATGTCCATATTAGGTATTTTGCATGCTTGCAAAAGCTAGGACTGCCACTTACTTTTGTGCTGAGTTTGTAACCCTAAGCATATAAAAGGCCTCTGTGTTTTGTACTCTTTAGACTGCCTCATTCAGTTGAGAAGGCTCCTGTGTGACGTAGTCTCACTTAATTAAGTTTAATAAAGATGTCTTTTCATATTTCAGCTTCTGTGCCAAGTTCTTTGTATTAGTGAGACCGCTGAGAATGAAGATTACAGTTCTTCAATGGTTTGTCTCCATATGTTTAGCAACTGCGTTGCTTCTGTCACAGTTCACAGTTGCTCGTACATGTTCGAGTATTCGTTTTTTCAACTCACATTTCGTCCTGCCGATGTATTTTAATGCACACAGGCATTCAATAACATATACGACATACTGGCTTTTACATCTGATCAGCTCTTTTATCTGCCATATTTTGTTATTCAGCAAGATTGCCATGGTTGTATTTTTGGCAATTTGGCAGACTTTACACTTTTGACATTTGATAAAACCTTTGGTCTTCAGCCATTCTGTTCCTTTTTTTCGACCTAATTTTTGATGATGACTATGTATCAATTTATCCTGTAGGTTGTGGGCACGTCTGTAGGTGACATTTAGATGTTTGTTCATAACTTTTCCAGCTGTAGGATCTAGTTGTAACAGCTTCCAACTTTTTCTTAGGATCTGGACAATCTGTTTGGATTCCCTAGTATAATCCAAAATGAGCCTCACTGGATCTCTCATGAGTTGTTCCTCATTGGATATTGGGTTTTTCATTTTCAATATGTCTTCCCTTTTTTTATCATTTGCTCGTTGCCATCCTTTTTCAATGATGTTTTCCTTGTAGCCACGTTGTTTAAATCTCCTGATTGTATCCTGGCTATGATTCATCCATTTTTTATCTTCCGAGCAGATGCGTCGGAGCCTTAAGAACTCCCCATATGGGATATTTTCAATCACTGTGGTTTTGTGAAACCTTTTGGCGTGCAGGGTGGCATTTGTCAATGTACTTTTCCTGTGTAGGGTGGTTTCTATTTTATTGTTGGCAACATAGATTTCTGTGTCCAGGAAAATAACCCTTTCACTGCTAGTCGAGTATGTGAATTAGAAGTTTGCCTCCGTTGAGTTTAAAATCTTGAAATACTCTTCAATTCCTCCTTTGTACCATCCCACACAATTAAAAGATCATCGATGTTCCTTAACCACTTCGTGATCTTATTGACGAATCGGTCATTGTTGGGGTGCCACGCAATCTGCTGTTCCCACCACCCCATGGTTAAAAGTTTGCTAAAAACATAATATCAACATTGATCATAGAGAAATTTGATTTGAGAGAAGGTACATTTCATGTATTCATATGATGGCAGTCTACAACAACACATCTGTGAATCATCCTACTTCTGTGAACAAATATATCCATAAATAACTCACAATAAATATATTTAACGAAACGCGTCGGTTCTTTTGGTGATGACCTGGGATTTGCTGTCTTAATGCAATAAAGAAGATTTGGGGATACTTGGAATTCCTTTCCTGCGAGTGCGTGTTTCATTACCTCCTTCGTGCAAGAAGGTGTGGGTGCATATGAATTTGGCGAGGCTCTGCCGAGAATTCCGCACCGGAAACAGAAGCGCCATGGGTCCGGTCTCTGGAGCTACCTTTGTGTTGGATATATATATATATATATATGTGTATATATATATATATATATATATATATATACATATATATATATATATATATATATATATATATATATATATATATATATATATATATATATATATATATGAAGAAAGCAGCCCCTGCTCCGCCAATGCACGACGGAGTAAACGAGGTTTCAGACCTCCAAAAAGCCTCACGTAATGCAGCGTCAAATATGCCCCAAGGAACACTGAAGCCTCAAGTGAGTTGCAGAATGGCGTTTTAATTGAAAGAAAGATGACGCGTTTCACTCCACTAGGGAGCTTGTTCACATAGCGCGCTCAAGTGATTCAAACATATAAATAGTAAAAATAAAAATGGGACAATGGAAAACAAAGTGCACGCCCTCTCTGTGTTACAGGCTAAACATAGTGGAAAGACTTATATGTAAACAAGTGCAAAAAGGAAAATTAATTTGAACAATAAAGAAAACGAGCTGTTATGTTTTTGTGTGACAAACTGATAGAAATTGGTACAGTGTGAACATCAAAATTGACTCAAATAGTGGGTTGAAACAAATAAATGAAAAATTCATAAATCACGGTGAAAATAGGAGAAAAATAAGACTTTTCATATAGAAAAGAAACTACAAGTTTCTCTTACACGTAATAACGGCATAGTGCCCTAAATATGAAAGCAGTCAAAAAATATTCTCCATAATACATTTCAAAGGTGTCATAATGACATCAACCCAAAAATTTTAGAGACATGATCACAATATAATGTTGAAACTAAAGCCATCTATATGTCAAGAACAAACAGCCTAACATAGGAATATAATGATAAATAAAATATTAAAGGAAATTAAAAAAAGGGGGAAGAGGGCCAAAACACATTTTTTTTGCATGGGTTTGGAAACCCAAACAGTCAAAAAAGTATTATTCAGTTTAAATATTTTGAATACAAAGGAAGCACACAGTGAAGAAATCATCAATAGAAAATGATCTAAATATATAATGATAGATAGCCACTATAGAAATGACACATATTGACAATACTATTGCGTAATCAAAAATCCATTGATAATGTTATATACAATATATACAAATAGTCAAGTCACCAGCCGGTGACTAAGTTAAAGAAGATACACCCTATGGACCAACGTAGTGAATGCAAAAACAAGATGGTAACAGTAAAAAATGAACCCTCTGGGAATAAAGAGAGACAGTGAAGGGCTACTCAAATGTTAGATACATAGAGGTTGGAAACAATCAGGGGGCACCTACTAAACATGGAAAGACAGAGACAGTATAAGAATACTGAGATAACAGATAAAAGGAAATTACTCAAGTCTTCCGTTAAGTTGAGGCCATTAGGGGCCTTGGTATCTAATGACAGTATGAGGTGTGACTCCTTCTGCCTGAGTAGCTTCATTCGATCCCCTCCCCGACTGGGCTGAGGTACAGAGCATAGAACAGTATACTCAAAATCTTTGAGTTTTTTGTCATGAACAGCACGAAAATGCCTGGCTACAGGATAATTACTATCGCTGTTAACAATAGCACGGATGTGTTGAAGAATACGTTGGTGCACAGGGAGCTTCGTGCTACCGATGTATTCGAGATTGCAAGTGCATTTGAGTTTGTGTACAACGTATTCAGATCTGCATGTCAGGTGTTCACGAATAAGTATCGGTGTACTACTAAAGGCTGTAACATAGTGTGTACTGTTCTTGGCGAATGTGCAAGCGCGGCAGGAAGCGCATTTGAAGAAACCGGTTTTAGAAATAAGGCTCTTTTTGACTGGGCCTTCAGGCATAGGTCTGTCTAAAGCATCACGCATAGAGGGTGCCTTTCTGAATGTTATAGTGGGTGTTTTGGAGAGTAGAGGTCCAAGAATGACGTCCGTCAATATTATGGGCCATTCTGTGCAAATGATGCGTCTAATCTTGCGTTCTTGTGTGCTGTAGTTGGTAATGAGTCTCACAGTGCATTCGGTGGTAGGAGCAACTGGGACCTTGGGAGCTAGAAGTACGTTACGACCAATTGAACAGGCTTTCAGAAGTGCTTGGTCTAGGAGTTTATTGGAGTAGCCTCTATTAAGAAAACGTACTTTGGATTCTTTTAGGCATTCATCAAGTGACTCCTCGTTACTGCAAATCCTGCAGATACGGATAAACTCCCCATAGGGGATGCTTCTGATAGTGTGAGCCGGATGGGCACTCTGAGCATGCAGAATTGCGTTGCCTGCTGTGGACTTGCGATGGAGACAAGTCTCAATTTTGTTGTTTTTAATGAATACTCGGACATCTAAAAATTCGGCTGAATCAGATGTGATAGTAGATGTAAATTTAAGATTCAATTCATTCATATTGATATCACTCACAAATGCATTAGCTTGTTCCACTGAACCCTTCCAAATAATACAAACATCATCGATGTAGCGCCAGTAATTGATAATGTTGGATGCCCAACGTTGGTGCGTGGTCCTGAGCTCGTGTTCCTCCCACCAACCCACATGAAGGCATGAGTAGCTGGGGGAGAAACACGAGCCCATCGCCACTCCACGCAACTGCTGGTATATCTGGCCCTGAAAACGGAAAAAGTTGGTGGTTAAACAAATCTTGATCATTTCGAGTATCATTTTGTTGTGCTCTCGAAAACCCATGTCTCTTCTGTTCAGATAATGCTCACAGGCATTGATACCCTGCTGATGGTAAATTGAGGTATAGAGCGACTCAATGTCCATAACTAGGAACAGATAGTCATTACACCATTCAACATTCATGATTTTGTTTAAAAAATCTGTGGTGTCCTTAAGATATGATGGGAGATTTGCCATATGAGTCTGTAGAAAAAAATCCACATATTTGGAGATGTTTTCGTTCATACTGCCAATGGCAGCAATGATTGGGCGTCCTGGAGTGGGTGTCAATTGCTTGTGAACTTTCGGGAGAAAGTATAGGACTGGCGTCACTGGATGGTCATTATTCAGAAAGTTATTTTCATCTTTCGTCAGTAGACCCAGTCTTTTCCATGCATGGATCTTTTTACGAGTTGTAGCATGGCTTTGTATCATGGCAAACTGGGTGGTCAAAAGGTAGCAGGAAGTGTCAAGTAAATGTCTCTCCGCCTCAATGATATAATCTATATATAATTTTATATCGACACACATTTCAAGGCTACGCTAAAACCAAAAACTGGGACAGACCAGATATAAAAGTAAGACAAAAGGCCGACTTTTATGTCTGACCTGTCCCTGTTTTTGCTTCTCAAAATGTAGTCACCCTAACTCTGCATGCTTAAAAGAAAACAATGGAAAGACATAACTTCAAGGATTCCCTGGGTTTTTTGGCAAATGGTTGGGCCTAGCTGAAGGTGTCACACATGGCGTGGTGTAATTTTGTTGTTATGCAGTCTCGGTTTCCCCGGTATGTACTCTGATCCCTAGCTTCGCCCTATAGTCACCCTACCCTTTAATGGTCATGTCTCCCCCTCAGGGGCAGATTCTGGAGTAATCCCAGCGTCAGAGGGCCTAAGGGGGCGCTAGTCGGTGGATAGACAAGCGATCCTGCTGAAAAATGATTGCAATGACTGATTTATACCTGGTCATCACACATGATAGGTTTACAAAGCTCAAGTCCATGACACACAAACACATCACAGACAAGTGCCTTTCACAGTAGCTTACCCTGCGAGTGTGACGTCCTATCTGTGACTCCCTCCCCATCAGACTGCTCTTTCTCGGGCCGGGTGAAAGCAAGGCTGCCTCAGGCTGGGCTCCTCACCCCCTCACTACACGGGCAGGCAGGTGCAGGTGACAGCAGACTGCCCCTCACTACTGACATCCTCCATGCCCCCTCCAGACCCTTTTTTTTTAAACAGTACTATGGTTGCATTTTGCCATGATTCAGGCACTATGCCCCTCTGGGCTGCTCTTAGTACCTCAAGGAAAAACTGTCCAATTTCCACTAGAAATACCTTGTAGAATTCTAGTGGAACTGCATCTGGGCCACCAGCCTTACCATTAGCCAAGGACTTTACAGCGAGCTCGACCTCCTCCCATTGAATTGGCGCGGCCAAGAATTCAGCCTGTTCCGGAGAAATAGAAGCAGTCTCAATATCAGCTAGAAAATCGTCCACAGCCCTCTCTATATCTGACCTAGAAATATCTTCTCTATATAAGGAAGAATAAAAATCCCAAAACACTTCATTAACCTCCTTCTGGGTATCACGTATTATTCCGCGTTCGTCTTGAATTTTTACAACCTGACTCTGTATGCTTCGCTGACGGAGTCTCTTGGCAAGGACCCTGCCTGAGTTCTCCCCAAACTTAAACATCTCTGTGCGATATTGTAAATACTTCAATGCTAGGTCCTGGCCAAAAGACTCCAGCAACCGGGCTTTGAGAATTGCTACTTTTTGTTGGCTGGGCACTATGTCATGTCCATTCTTAATATTTAAGGTAAGTTCTATTTCTGCCTCCCTTAGCTCTTTCACACGAGTGCGTGTCTGCTCTTGTTCTAAATTCCACCTACAGGAGGAGAAACTTTTAGTCTCACCCCGTAGTCCAGCTTTCAACGTATCCCAAACTACTTGGTCTGTAGCCGACCCCCTATTAATATTCAAAAATTGAACTACCCACTTTTTAATGTGTGCACAGTACTCCTCCTCAAATAATAACTTCCTTTCAAACGTCCACTCTCTAGGAGGTTTCCTAATTCCTGGCCATGGACATTCGGCAATCAGTGGGTTGTGATCCGAAAGGAGCCGTGGTGGACAAAAAATAGAGGAAGCGGCTGCCACCTGTTTTGAAAGAAAAACATAATCTAACCTAACATTTTTCTTGTGGGGAATAAAGTGAAACGTAAATCCATCTTCCGTTTTATTATGCAATAACCATAGCTCTACAAGACCATGTTCCTGAAGAAGAGCCTGAAGTGCTCTAAATACTTTTGGCTTTCTCCCCACATAATTATGATCACTGGCAAGGTCAAAATCACGTAAAATATTGATATTCATATCTCCACACAGAAGAAGTGGGCTAGGCCAGGTTGCCAATTCAACGTCTAAATATTTGAACACATCAGGATCATCTAAATTCGACCCATATATATTGCAAATCGTTAAGGGTTTACCACCTATGCACACTTCAACTATGGCCCACCTACCCATTCTATCCCCCAATGTCCTTTTACAAAGACCTACGCCCCGCTTCATAAATATGGCGACCCCTCTAATCATAGAGGTCTGTTTAGAACAGACTAGAGCCTCATAGCCAGACAACCTAAGGCACTCCCGCTTCCCTCATGGTACATGTGTCTCCTGTATACATAGTATATCTATCCGCATAAAATAAACAATTTTACAGAACAGAGCCCGCTTTTTAGCATCATTAAGACCACATACATTCCAAGTACCTATAACAAATGTATCCTGCCCCATCAAAGTATAGACAAATCAAACAAAAAAAAGCTTTCCTCAGCCTTAATAATGTACCTCAATACCTACAAGCCGTCATATAGATAGACTGTACTACCAATTCTGCAATATGAATCTCAATTTTTAAATTTTTTTAAAGCCTCCACACCCACCCAGCCCCCCCTTGCCACACCCCGCAACACCCTCACCCACCCCCCATACCCCCACCCCCACCACCAAAAATGAGGCTTAAGGACCCTGTCCTCAGCGATTCCAAGGTGCTACAACTGTTCCCCCACCCCATCAACTTCCCCACCACACTCAAGTGTCACTCTCTTCCCCCCTCTCTTTAAACCGAATTGTTTCTCCTCTTGAAAAGATTAGCTTAGTTTTGGGCACCCTAATCTTAGACCAAATCAATAAAAACTGTAGATTACATAGCTACAGAAAAACAAAACCTCTATATTTCCTAAAGCATACAAAAAAGCTTCTCCTACACTACCTATACATAAGAAACATTACAATTAGCATCATTGTCTCTTAAGCAAATAACATAGTAGAAAGAGTAGAGTACACAATTATATCCAGAAACATATGTTGAAAAATGACATATCCTCGGGAAGAGATATACACTGATTAATACTTCAACAGATAGCCTAAACAATGATTACCCCTACCCTCCACCCAATAAACCCGTTACCCAATGCCATCCAAGAGGGGGTTTGAAATTCCCTGAATCAAGATCCGATACTGTCTGACTTATTTTTTAGCACTTTTCTCCAAGTCCTTTAAATAGTCCTGCGCCATCCTGCCAGATGTAAAAAACCTCTTTGACCATTAATGATGACTTTTAATTTAGAGGGATTAAGCAAAAAAACCTGGGCTCCTGTTGCTTGGAAGGGAGCAATTAATTTCCGCATTTGCCATCGTTCATTGACAGTCGTCGGGCAAAAGTCGGGGCGAACGAAGAACTCACACCCCATACCAGCTCGTTTTTTCTCCGGCCTTGCTAAATCATAAAGAGCTTCTCGCAGTAAATAGTTATTCAAGCAAATTAATATTGCCCTTGGGTATGAATTCTGGTCACCTCGTTTTTCTCTCCCACGCTGTCGCGCCACAAAAGGAAACATATGAGCACGGATTACTTCTTTTTCCCAATTCCATGTACTCAATTCTGGAAACGCTTCCTTAAATAACTGGACAACAAACTTGCGAGGGTCTGCCCCCTCTCTTGTTTCTGCAATTCCTAACACACGTAAGTTGTTACGACGTGCTCGATTCTCTAGGTCCGTGAGCTTCCAGTCCACATCGGCCTTAGATTTCTGTAAGGACTCTACAGCAGTTTGTTGCTTCACTAGGGTATCTTCTACAGAGGAGACTCTCTCCTCTACTTCCACCACCCGTGATGTTACTTCTGCGCAAGTTTTTATTAGCCGTAGTACTGTGTTCTGGAGTTTCCTAACAGCTCCTTGTGTGCGCTGTCCCTCAATTTTTGTTTCACTACGGTGAGTCATGATAGTCTTATAGATCAGATCAAGCGTGATTGAATCCTCTTCTAACTCTTCATCCAAGTTGATCTGTGCTAAAGGCTGGATTCGATCCCGCTGTGCTCCTTCGCTGATGTCCGTTATTTTCCTCACTGTGTCCTGGGACGGAGACTGTTCAAATACATCTCCTTCTTCATCATCTGGGAGGTCCCCCCAGACCCCAAGATTGCTGGCACTATCCAAATCATGTTCCTTATCAGATAAGGTCGTTAAGTCCGACATTGAATAGAATTTGCCATCTGACTCGGATTCCAGCTTCTTGTCCAAACCCTGAGTAAGTAATTCCCTATTCAATCTTGACTGAAAGGCACCATCATCTGCAGCCATTGCCGATGTTGTTACCACTGTCGAAGCTAAATTGCCTTTTGCCACTGCAGAGCCCTCTTTTCTTCCAGCTCCCACGGTGGTGGTAATATGAATACTGAGGGGAGTTTCCACGACATTTTTGTCTGCGTGTTCCTGACCTAGCTCAGCATTCTCTTTCACCTTAGCTCCCCGCCTTTTATCAAAAATTGCCGCGACAGTTTTTTGTTTGATAGGTGTCTCTTGGGCCAGGTGGGCTGCTGAATCTCGATACTGACTCTGTATAGCTCCTAATGCCCCTTGCGCCCCTTGCGCTTGTATTTGTGAAACATCTGCCAATCCAGTCTGAATTTTCACAGTTTGCCCGTTGACTTTTCCTGCTCCTGCAACCATACTATCGGAACCACCATTATCAGTGGATATAGTCGACTTGCAAACAGCCCCTCCACCATTATTCTTTAGCGTGTTGTCCTTAGTTTTGGAGCCATTATTTACACTGTCCACATTGGTGTTCTGTTCTCCTCCCGTTGGAGTCTCCGCGGGTGTCTCAGCCGTTGCCCCACCTTTATTCCTCGCAGCGCCTCTTCCCTTCGGCGCCATCCTTGCAAAGTAATAAAGTCTATTACAGATTTTGAGGATTTAACAACAAGTACTTCAGCCTCCTGATACTCAGGGCCCTGACGACAATCCCTTCACCGGTAATCCTGAACAAATGCCTTATATGGAGCAGCTCTGATCCCCGCAGGGAGCTGGACGGAACTACAACCAGCGTTACAGATTTAGTATTAAGTATATTTTCTTTTTTTCCCCCTTCAGTACTTCGAGCAGACTGGACACAATACAGGAACCCGTTGCTTCTCAGATTGACATGCAAAAATCCTCCAACAGGTTAAAAGGCTTTGCGGGTATTGCACCAAACCCTACCGCACTCAAGAACACCTATGGCAATCCTTAACTAAGTCTTCTCCAGTACTTCTCTAATTTTTTTTATGCTGCAGCATACAGAACTGTCCCAGACTGCCACGACGCTTCGGACATCCACGTTCAGCCTTTTCAACTCAGTGAGCGAGCACAGGGCACCAGGAGTCCTCCAAAAGGCAGAGACCAACAAGCAATGAACAACCGTGCTGAGCCCAGCTGCCTCGATGCTTCGTTCCGCACTCGTTCAATCAGTCATGCCCAGCTGGGTCCGCTCGCCCCTTGCGCCGCGGAGACCGCCCCAAGCTGCCGGGGAGGCAACCCTCGGCTGACGGCGCACCCCTGACACGGCCGTAGCAAGTCCCAAACTCTCCCGGGAGATATCTGCAGCATGTCGACTGGAGCAGGTCAGTAACGGGCCGGTCAAGGAGAGTGCTCCAACACAGTTACTTGGGAGGGTAATCACCGCTGGTAGGTAGTTTGAACGGGGTCATCAGAGGAGCACCTCACACGGCCACAGTAGCGTCCGCCATCTTGCCTGAGTGGCTACCATCATCATTTAGGCCGATCTCACTAATTAATAGTGATTCTAAAATGTACTCAAAAATAATGGCAGGCCGACTTGCGCAAGTGATCACTCCGTTGGTCTCTGTGCACCAGCATGGATTTATTCCGTGCCGGGACATGGCGGACCATGTCAGGCGCTCCATTGCATTATTAGACTGGGCTCATGTTACGAACTCTCCCCTCGGGTTGATCCTGTTGGACGCCGAGAAGGCGTTCGACAGGGTCTCCTGGGGGTTCCTGTGGGCGGTACTTAAATGGAAGGGATTCCCTGCAGAATTCATACAGGCGATCTGTGCGATGTATCTCTCTCCAAGAGCCCAACTTCATATTTCTGGACAGCAGACTAGCTTTTTTTCTATCACTAGGGGCACGCGGCAGGGGTGCCCTTGCTCACCCCTGCTGTTTGCCCTCTATATAGACCCCTTTCTCTCTAAAATTGAGGCTAATCAGAGTATAGTACCGATAAGAGCTGGCAATTCTTTGTATAATCTGTTAGCGTACGCAGATGATATAGTCGTCATAACATCTGACGTTCCATCTGCGTTTAGGGAACTTAAGGAGCTAGCAGGGCATTTTGGGGCAGTATCGGGCTATAAGCTCAATGTCTCAAAGACTCAGATGGGTCAGACGCCTGGGATGCCAATTCCTGATGCCCCAGTCGTTCCTGAAGCCATGTATTTAGGGGTGCGTATAACCTCTGCAGTGATAGTATTCCGGATCTAAATATCTTACCGGTGATAGATGCAGTGAACACTAAATTAGAGCGACTTGACAGTCTACATTTATCATTATATGGACGCTGCAGCGTCATTAAAATGTTAGTTCTTCCTAAGATTTTATATTTGTTTAGGACCATCCCTCTTTTATTTTCCCAAAGCAGTCTGACTAAGGCAGATAGGGTCTGCTATAGGTTTTTGTGGGGTTAAAGGCGCCCACGCCGGTCAGCTAAATGGATGTGCCTTCCTCGAGATCGGGGGGGCTGGTCGGTTCCTAGTCTTGTCATGTATTACTGGGCAGCAATGCTACAAGTAATGGGAGTGCTGATATGTGGAGATAAAGCAAATTTACCAATATGTAATCGCCCTACTATCTTTGAGATAGGGCTGGGCTCTGCTGCAAAGGGTATCTTGCTTGAGGTCTTGGAACCTAGCTACTATAAGAGAACCCATTTCAAAGTTATGATTGCTGCATGTACTATTTGGCGGATAATTAGGAGGAAACTAGCTATTCCAAATATGAATCTGTATACGCCTTTTAAAGCCACCCGAGTGTTTCCTAGTATCTTTCAAGATTATATTATGTATAGTTGGCAAGGGCAAGGCGTCTATAGGTTGTGCAATATGGTGGAGGATGGACAAGTTTTACCTTATACTGAAATGAAGAATAAATTCAAGTTATCTCCACGCGACTTTTTTAAGTACTTGCAGATTCAAAGCTTTATTCATAAACATTTGAAGAAAACACCAGGTATTTTGGATAAAGTACCAATTATTGAATTGATTAAGAAAAGAAGCAGAATAGGAATGCTATATCAATACATAGTATCAACTCTTCCGGATGATTTGACAGCCCAAAGTGCTAAGTGGGAATTGAAACTTGGCAGGGCAGGTATCGATTTAACCCCGGTTTTTAGAACTTGCCAGTCAGGTTATTGTCTCAGGCTCACTTAAGACTCAAAGCTATATGGCAATGTTAGATCTATATTACACGCCCGCTAAAATTGCAAAGTGGGGTGCCTTAAAGGGTAATGCTTGTGCACGTTGTGGGTTGCTGGCAGCCAATATAATTCATATGTTTCATTCCTGCCCATCCCTTGGTGGGTTTTTAGAAGATATTGAGCGCTTTATCAATGCTATACTTAAGATCAGTTGTGTACTGACCCCAGCACTAGTGATATTTGGGGTTGAGGTTGGCAACAATCTAGCAGGTAGAAATTCTCTATATAAATCAGCCCTTATATTCATTGCTATGTCGCAGGTCCGCCTATGTATAACATCCCAGTGGCTGTCTCCGGAAGCTCCAACATTCTTGCAGTGGCGAGCTAGATTGTTAGCTATTCATAGGCTTGAATTCTTAGGTCTCGCTGGTACTGCATCCGAAGGATGCGTCCAGCTGGAGACTTCATGTTGCCGGTCTCGGGGGAAGGAGGGACAAGAGGGTGCCACGCGCTTCTCTTGTGCTGGATTTGACTGCGTGCACGCGCACCCACACTCACGCATGCGCAGATCAAAGCCACATGCATACACAGCCACACGCATACACAGGCACACACACACACACCCCCGTCGCCGCCGCACCTACACACACACTAGCGCACCTACACGCACACACAGAGACCCCCCCACACACACACCAGCGCACCTACACACACGCACGGACACATACAAAGACCCGCCGCCGCCGCCATCGCACACATACACACACACACACACAAGCGCACCCCCCTCTCCCCTAGAACTAAGCCCCACTTACCGCCATTCGGGACTTCGGTAGCCGGGGCTCTCCCTCGGGCATGGGAGCCCCGCTCTCAGGCACTCCGTGGGCGCGTGCGCGGGACTTCCGAAGACGGAAGTCTCGCCCAAAGGAACTGGCTCAAACGCGCATGCGCAGTGACCAGACGATATGAAAATCATTTTCACTGTCACCATCATGCCCCATCGTCAGGATACCGCCCACAGATTGGGTTCGAAGGACAACCAGAACTTGCTGTCTGCCAGGAATGCACATCTGCGTCGCTCTGGGCAGCTAGGCGTGGCGCCCCCATAAGGTGCCCGCAGTTTCTCTGGGTTGCCGGTCCGAGCGTCCGTGGGGTCAGAGGGCAGCGCGGTTACAGGCGCAGGGGGGAGACGAGCTACCCGGAACCGCAATGTCCCTGCGTCCTCCGCCAGCTCAAAGGTTGGGTTGCCGTCCTCCGTGCAGACCTGTCCAGGACTTTTTCTCTCTCGCCTATTCCGGTGTAGACGCAACAGCCCTTTCACCCGCCCAGCTGAGGCCTCCCTGCTCCCCGACCTGCAACATGTCTGGGGGGGCACCTCCCTGGACGCGGTGCACCGGAAGATCCGCGCCCTGCAGGAGCAGGCGGACAGCCTGCAGCGGGAGCGGGACACCGAGAGGCAGCTGCGGGAGGCGGTAAGGCGCTAGAGTGCGGGGAGGGGGTAAAGAAGGGCCCCAGAGGTGCGTGTGTTACTGTATGCAGCTGACAGAGGACACGGGTGGGTGGACATGGGGGAGGGGCAGAGGATGCGGCGGGGGTGGGAACGGAGTGCCATTCAGAGACACTGCTTCATGATAGACCTACAGTAATCTAGTAAAAGACCGGGTCTAAAACAACATAGATGTAGGCAAGCACTGCTTGTTTTGGGGTGCTGCAAGTCATAAGGGGGGCAGGGGGGCAGTGAGCCCATGTATAATATTGGATCGTGACTGCGTACGCTGCCGAGTGTCCCTAAGACTGCTGGACATGGTGCTTACTCGAAATTGCGTACTTTAGTCGTGGACACTGGGTAGGGAGGATCCGAGGGTGACTCGCTCCCCGGAGTGTGTTTTAATTCGTTTGGGGGCCTTGTATAGTTTACACATGGGTTATGCTTTATAGTACATTTCTTTGGCCTGTCAGTAATGAGCTTATTCGTAGTAACTACTTCTTGTGAATTTTATCTGGTGACCATGCAGTGGTGGGCGTTTTCACAAGATTTCACCTAGGGGTGGGGTTAGGGGGTGCACACTAGAGTGAAGCAGTTGTGGGTCCACTCACGGGATTATACCTAGTTTGTGCGTGTTGTAGCGGCCCGGTTCATGGTGGGGCGAGGGTTAGGAGTACTATCACCAGTTTGCCTATTCATGCCTCCACTGATTAAGCTATTGCCATTATAAATTACAATAACTTATTTAAGTATTAATTATTTGAAAAAATTAACAGCCATTGTTATTTGTAATATCAATACATCTAAGTCACGTAAATACAACACATATTGCATTAGAAATGCTATAGGTGTCGCATTTGCGAAAGTTATAACTATTAGCATTGTAAATGACATAGCTATTAATTTAGCTATTTTCAAAAACAAAACATAAATAAAAAATTTGACATTTACAATACCAATAGCTCAAACTTTCCTAATGCGAGACCTATTGCATTGTAAAGAAACTATTTAAAACAAACAGTGCACATTATATTTTATTCCCCAGCATCAGTCCACAGACCTGCAGGTACCGAAACTAACTTTCTGTCGAGTGCTGCTCTCTTTGATACTCTGTCTGTGATTGACGGTCATGCTGACAGCTCTTACCCCCGCAGCGAAGGGGCTAAGCTATTAGCATTGTAAATGTTTAAAAACAAAAACATAAATAAAAGGCATTGCCATTTACAATGCCAATAGCTCTAACTTTAATAATGCGAGACCTATTGCATTGCAAATGCTTGTTCATGTAAAGGGGGGAGGAGGCGACAACTGGCAACCAGGATTTGGGCGCAGGTGGTGGAATGGGATGGCTAAAAGAATCATGATCTATTTTGTGTATTGATTATTTTCTTTTCCTCTCTTTTTTTTCTCTCTCTTCTTGTTTTCTGCTTTCCTTATTCTTAATTTCAATGAATGTTTTGTTGTACCGTTTGCTTATATTGTTAAATAATTTTGTTTGCTAATCTGTCTTAATGACCAATTCTGCTGTGTAAGCTGAAATCTGTACTGTTAAATGTTTGGTCTCAAAATAAAAAAATAAAAAAAGGACCCCTCCAGACCCACAGACTGCACCGTCTCATGCCAGACCCCCCCCCTCCCATCACAACACGCGCAGACAGGTTCCGGTCACAGCTGACTGCCCCTCACTTCTTACACCCTCGTGGTCCCCCCTCTGGCCGTCAGAGTGCACCATCTCCGGCCAGATCAAAAGCGGAATCGGGCCACCTCCCTCCCTCATGACACAAGCAGAGGCAGCAGCGATGAAACGCCTTCCTTCCATTTCATCTCACATTCTCAGGTGTTACATTTGTGGCAACATCAGAATACTTTAATGTGATTTTTTTCAACCAAATTCTAAAAATAATACATAGTTGCCTGTTCGCTGAACCAGATGCGCCACAAAAGGTTTGGTTAATAGGAATCAATAGGGACAAAGAAAGTCCCAGTAATATTTTAATTTGATTTCCTCTGAGATTGTCGCCGTTTCCGGTGTGTAGCAAGCTTTTAGCGAAAGCAATTTTGTTTCATCAGATTAGAGGCATCAATAAAGCAGGTCAGCCTGGATACATTCTCAATACTGGGCTCTCAAAGCTTGCTGAAGGAAGGTAACACTGACCCGGCACTGCTGAAGGAAGGACACACTGCTGCAGTCCTGTCACAGTGACAGGCGCTGCTGGAGGAAGGTAAAATTGACCCGGCAATGCTTCAGGAAGGTAACGCTGCTGGAGAATTGTAAGATTGACCTGGCGCGGCTGAAGGAAGTTAACACTGCTGCAGTGCTGTCACAGTGACAGGTACTGCTGGAGGAAGGTAACATCACCCGGCACTGCTTAAGGAAGGTAACGTTGCTGGAGAATTGTAAGACTGACCTGGCGCTGCTGAAGGAAGGTAACACTGCTGCAGTGCTGTCACAGTGACAGGCACTGCTGGAGGAAGTTAACATTGACCCTGCACTGCTTAAGGAAAGTAACGCTGCTGGAGAATTGTAAGATTGACCTGGCGCTGCTGAAGGAAGGTAACACTGCTGCAGTGCTGTCACAGTGACAGGCACTGCTGGAGGAGGGTAACGCTGGAGTATTGTAACGCTGACCCGTCACCGCTGAATGAAGGATGCGCTGCTGCAGACCTGTCCCAGTGACAGAGCAGTGCTAGAGGAAGGTAACGCTGCTGGAGTATTGTAACACCGACCCGACTCTGCTGAAGGAAGGATGCACTGCTGCAGTTCTTTCACAGGGACAGGCACTGTTGGAGGAAGGTAACATTGACCCGGCACTGCTTAAGGAAGGTAACACTGCTGCAGTGCTTTCACAGGGGCAGGCCCTGCTGGAGGAAGGTACCATTGACCCGGCACTGCTTAAGGAAGGTAACGCTGCTGGAGAATTGCAAGATTGACCTGGCGCTGCTGAAGGAAGGTAACACTGCTGCAGTGCTGTCACAGTGACATGCACTGCTGGAGGAAGGTAACACCGACCTGTCGCTGCTGAAGGAAGGTAACAATGCTGCAGTGCTGTCACAGTGACAGGCACTGCTGGAGGAAGGTAATATTGACCCAGCACTGCTTAAGGAAGGTAACACTGCTGGAGAATTGTAACATTTACCCCGCACTGCTGAAGGAAGGACGCACTGCTGCAATGCTGTCACAGTGACAGGGCCCTGCTGGAGGAAGGTAAAGCTTCTGGAGAATTGTAACACCGACCTGGCACTGCTGAAGGTAGGATGCGCTGCCGCAGTTCTGTCACAGTGACAGGCATTGCTGGAGGAAAGTAACGCTTCTGGAGAATTGTAACACTGACCCAGCTCTGCTGAAGGAAGGACACACTGCTGCAGTCCTGTCACAGTGACAGGCACTGCTAGAGGAAGGTAACCCTGCTGGAGGAAGGTAACACCGACCCGGCGCTGCTGAAGGAATATAACACTGCTGGAGTATTGTAACACTGACCCAGCACTGCTAAAGGAAGGATGCACTCCTGCAGTTCTGTCACAGTGACAGGCACTGCTGGAGGAAGGTAACGCTGCTGGAGAATTGTAACACCGACCCAGCACTGCTGAAGGAAGGACGCACTGATGCAGTTCTTGGCATGGTAGCAGGGCACTGAAGGAGGAAGGTAATGATGCTGGAGTATTGTAACACTGACCCGGCACAGCTGAAGGAAGGATGCGCTGCTGCAGTCCTGTCACAGTGACAGACACTATTGGAGGAAGGTAACGCTGGAGTATTGTAATGCTGACCTGTCACAGCTGAAGGAAGGATGCGCTGCTGCAGAACCGTCCCAGTGACAGGGCAGTGCTAGAGGAAGGTAAAACTGATGGAGAATTGTAACACTAACACAGCACTGCTGAAGGAAGGATGCACTGCTGCAGTCCTGTCACAGCGCCAGGAAACCTATGGTGACAGAGCGCTATATAAGTCCCCCCTAAGATAAGATAAGACACAGTGACAGGGCACTGCTGGAGGAAGGTAACACTGCTGGAGAATTGTAACACTGACCTGGCACTGCTGAAGGAAGGATGCACTTCTGCAGTTCTGTCACAGTGACAGGCAGTGCTGGGGGAAGGTAATGCTGCTTGCGAATTGTAACACTGACCTGGCACTGATGAAGGAAGGACGCACTACTGCAGTTCTTGTCACGGTGGCAGGGCACTGCTGGAGGAATCTAACTCTGGTGGAGTATTGTAACACTGACCCAACACTGCTGAAGGAAGGCCGCACTGCTGCAGTCCTGTCACAGTGACAGGTGCTGGAGGAAGGTAACACTGCTGGAGTATGTAACGCTGACCCGTCACTGCTGAATAAAGGATGTGCTGCAGCAGACCTGTCCCAGTGACATGGCAGTGCTGGAGGAAGGTAACGGTGCTGGAGTATTGTAACACCGACCCAGCACAGCTGAAGGAAGGATGCGCTGCTTCAGTCCTGTCACAGTGACAGGCACTGCTGGAGGAAGGTAACGCTGGATCATTGTAACGCTGACCCGTCACTGCTGAATGGAGGATGCGCTGCTGCAGACCTGTCCCAGTGACAGGGCGGTGCTGGAGGAAGGTAACGCTGATGAAGTATCGTAACACCGACCTGGCACTGGTGAAGGAAGGACGCACTGCTGCAGTTCGGTCACGGTGGCAGGGCACTAAAGGAGGAAGGTAATGCTGCAGGAGAATTGTAACATTGACCCGGCATTGCTGAAGGAAGGATGCGCTGCTGCAGTCCTGTCACAGTGACAGGCACTGCTGGAGGAAAATAACGCTGGAGGATTATAACGCTGACCTGTCACTGCTGAATGAAGGATGCACTGCTGCAGACCTGTCCCTTCTAACACTGACATGGCACTGCTGAGGGAAGAAGGCACCGCTGCAGTTCTGTCACGGTGGCAGGGCACTGAAGGAGGAAGGTAGCGCTGCTGGAAAATTGTAACATTGACCTGGCACTGCTGAAGGAAGGATGCGCTGCTGCAGTTCTTTCACAGTGACAGGCACTGCTGAAGGAAGGTAACGCTGCTGGAGAATTGTAACATTGACCCGGCACTGCTGAAGGAAGTACACATTGCTGCAGTTCTGTCACAGTGGCAGGGCACTGAATGGGAGAATGTTTCCATGCTTTCAGCTTTCAGTCATAAGTCCCTCAGTCAACGACAAGTTCAGAAGCTGATTCACAGCAGGATTACCCACCTCCGCAATAGATGCCAACACTTTCGCAGGGCAAGGGTCTGAGGGTGAACCTGATTTCAATGCTTTCATAATTTTCAAAGAACTGGCCAGAGGCATCGGGGGGGGGGGGACTCCCAAAGGGACCCATCGGATTTGGAAAGGGCGGGGGGGGGGGGGGGGGGCAGATCTGTGGCTCCAAACGAATCCTGAAGAATTTTGATTTTATAAAAAAAATAGTTCGCAATATGATTCGTCCATTCGTAGGTGGGGGTTAAGGGACTAATGATTGCTTTAGGGGAGAAACAGTCCTTTACAATCTTTAATAGTTGCCTACTGCTGTTCCCAGCTTGTTCAACATTTTTTTTTTCCTTCACCAACTTTGGCATAGTGGGCTTTCAGACACTTTATAGATGGTTTTATTTACAGGGTCAGAGTTCTTTCTCCAAGTTTCTCTAAACGTTTACAGGCACTTTTACTTTTTCTTAGAGCCTCCGTAAACCATGGAGCGGAGGCTCTACATGCCTTGGCTGCTTGTATTTTAGGCGGGGGTTAATTGCATAGAACATTCCAAATGAGTAACTGTCCGTCTGGTGTTATTATGAATGTAGGACTGGTTTAATTTCAGGCTGGCACACATGAGTTATGGATATTTTTCTTGTGATTATTGATTTGTTGTTATTATCTGTTTGCAAAAACGTTCCATATATTATTATTTTTTCTCACAATTTTTTTTTGCACTATGTAAATGTATATAATTCTTTTCAAACGTTTTTGAATTGTGCGATTTACTAATGTGGTGTTTCTTTGAAAAGACATGCTCTATTAATTCATGAATGTCTTTGTTGAAATATCAAAAATAAGCGAAATAAAGCTTAAAAACATTGGAATTAATGGTCTAAGGTTTATCACAACTCTAATCAAAATAACCCCCCCAGACATCCTGTTTGCTTATTTCAACATTGAGGTCGTCCAGTCTGGGGAGTTATGGACCCAAGCCTTGCTTGATCACACACGCTGTGGTAGTGGCATTTCTACGTGAATCATGAAAAAGCCACGTTGACCACTGGCAAGGGGTTGTCACTGCAAATCCAATGACAGGAAACATCATGCGGCTGCTCCACTGCAATCCTCTATTGCAGCCTGCAGTAATATCAACCAATTCCCAATGTTAGCTTATGGGAAGAGCAAGCCTCATAGGTATTAAAAACACACATGGTTATTCCTCAATTCCCGGGGCAGGGGGGACACCTGTGTACCTGCCCTGACTTTCACCTGGATGTATGATGTTACAACGCATACATTTACATCGCGGAACATTAGATCACGGTTTTTACAACGCAAGTCATTACAACGACTTGCGTTGGAGGGCGCTGGACTTAGGAGTAGTATAATTTTCTATTCCAACTCCAGTCTACGTACAGTAGGGAAGGTGTTGGATAGTAAATTATACTATTCCTTGTCCTAGAGCGCCATCTAGCGCAAGTCGTTGTAACGAACTTGCGTTGTGAAAACTGCGATGTAATAGCTTTGCGATGTAATCCCCCCGTTGTAAACGTTGGTTCCCCTTTCACCTACCACTCGCTACACCCTTCAGGACATACCCTTGGGGCACTGGTGTGGAAGTGAAAGGTCCAATCAGGATGGCCAGTCTGAGTGAACGCGCAATTGCACGCATCAGCCTGCAATGGCAAGCTGGAAGCATATTTAGAGACACGAGGTAAGCACCTCTTCCTATTGTGTGCAGCAAGGCACACACACTTTCACACTGTATTTACAATGGAAAAGTGCCCTAGGCCCTAATCCCACCACAAGAGAATCAGCAAAACCCAATTGGAAATGTAAAATGTTTGGAGAAACACTACCTGAAGGATTCAGGTCTAACACAGTGACATTACGCTGCTGGCGGAAGTTAACGCTGCTCGTGGTCTATCACAGTACATGTCACTGTTGGAAGATGTTAAATCTGATGAAGGAATAAAACACTGACATGTCACTGCTGAAGGAAGAATTGTCCCTTTTATAAAGCATAGCTGGAGGGTGTTGATGCTGCCGGAGCTTGACACCAATAAAAACAAAGGGCCAACACACTGGATAGAGGACTTGTGATTCCCAACGCAAATAAAGAAAACCTTTGCAAGACAATATTCAAAGGTAAAGCCATGAATGGTTATTTAAAATTTAAGAATCAATATGGATAAAAAAAATTGTTAAATCAATAATTCCTAGTAAGTGAGAGGTTTTAACAAAAGGTCATCCTTCAGAATAAAAACATTCTAAGTACAGAATCAAATACCAAACTGACAAGTCTATAAAATACATAAGTACATAAAGAGGATAGGAATGGCGTCTGCCTCCATAAACATGGCAAAAAGAGGCACACATCCCACAAACCACACTTTTTATAGGTTTTCAGACAGTGAGAGGCACACTCATACTCT
This sequence comes from Lissotriton helveticus, assembly GCF_964261635.1. Lineage (NCBI taxonomy): Eukaryota > Metazoa > Chordata > Amphibia > Caudata > Salamandridae > Lissotriton > Lissotriton helveticus. The sequence goes on from NC_136065.1 coordinate 1,779,883,623, forward strand.
AATCCGATCTTAAATGACCTTTTAGTCAGTAAAAATCTCTACCAGCATTGCAAAGGTCAAACCCACAATAAAGGCTCAACCCTAGACAATATCATAGCTCAAGAAAAAGCTTTAACTAGTGCCAACATCCTCCCTGTTGACTGGTCAGACCACAGCATTATTTTGTTTCACATGAACACAACTAGCAAACAAAAAAAAACATCCAATGGATGAGAAACTTAAGACAAGTCCTTCTTGTGAACCTTGAAGTACGAATGTTGGCACTTCTACCCCTCTCATCAGAGAACCTTTCAACAACTAAACTCACCTCCCACTGCAACTCGGCGATATCTTCTATCCTGGACCAAGTAGGCCCTCTGGTACAAAACACTACGTAACACTCCGGTGAGATCCTGGTTCAACTGAGACCTCAACTTGGAAAGAAGAAAGCTCTGAGTGGCAGGAAAGACTCCGACAAACTAATCCTACCTCAGCCCACTTTGGCCCGCTCAGGAGGGAACGCAGTAAAGTAAATATAAAAAAATACATCATGGCTGAAAAAGCCTCCTTTTTCCATAACTCTCTAGAGAATGCCAAAAACTGCCCCAAAGAGCTCTTCAACATCATCAAGCAACAAACCACCAAACCAACCCAAAAGAAACCCCAGATATCCAAAGAATGATGCGCCAAATTTGCCAAATTCCACAATGGAAAAGTTACGAAGATCGAGCACGCACTAGACGATCACAACCAATCTTCCAAAGACAACCCCCCTCTCAAATGAAGATAACAAACTCCCCTCCCACTACATGACCACCCTAGCAATGTTCACCCCACAGGACAACAATGATCCAATTATATCCAAGGGTTCCACCCATCTCCCAGAAAATGGAAGGTATTATACCCACTCTCAGAGGTGGACATATCTATTCTGCTGGCCACATCCAAACCCTTCTCCCACCTAGCGGACACCCTCCCTTCCTCTCTGGCAAACAAACTTGATCACACACTAACCACATAATGGACTAAGATTAAAAACAGCTCCCTGATGACTGAAGTGATGCCTGACTGTCTCAAACTCGGCCATGACACATCACTACATAAAAAACCAGAAGCACACCCTAACGACCTAAGTAACTTCAGACCTGTTTCCAATCTGCCCTTCTAGTCAAATCTCTAGAGAAATGTGTTCTCTAACAACTTAATGAACACTTCGAAAACAGCAATCTCCTGGACCCTCACCAATCGGGCTTCAGAAAAGGATGCAGCACGGAAACAGCAAATTTTTTATATAGTAGATGGCCTACACAAATCCCTGGACTCAGATCGATGCTGCCTGCTCATACACCTAGATCTATCAGCACTGTTCGACATGATTGACCACAACCTCCAAAAAATGGATTGGTGTGGACTGAGTAGTCCTACGTTGGTTCACATCCTTCCTACAAAACTGCTCTCAACTAAAAAAATAAGTAAAAAAGACTTCTGATACAGTGGCAATAACCTGGTTGTCCCTCAAGGCTCTCTTCTCTTGCCCACTTAGTTCAATATTTACATTGAACCCCTCACCTTCATCCTCAACCAAGCAAACATCCCCTTCCATCTATACACAGATGACATCCAGCTCTTCATGAAAATCTCCTCAGTAGTCAACATACACCGGCTAAATGACCCCCTCAAAGGAATCCAACTCTGGCTATCTTGCAACCACCTAAAACTCATCCAATATAAGACATACATTCTCCTCAACTCAAAGACAGACCAGTCTTCCCAGATGCTAGAATGGTTATCTGCCATAGACATCTTTCAACTGCAATCTAACCCTAACTGACTCTGTCAAATCTCTAGGAATCACACTGGGCCCCTAACTGATCATGAAAGACCACATAAAGAATTACGCGAAGAGTGCCTTCTACAACCTGAAACTTCTGCACAAAACCAAACCCTACCTACCGCTAGACGTTCTCAAATCTGCCATGCAAGCGCTGGTGCTATCTAGATTCGACTACATGAACTCCATCCTCACAGGCTAGGTAAAAACCCTCCTTGCGCCCCTTATAACCAATCAGCAGCCAAAATGGCCACAGGAATCAAAAAATATGACCATATCTCCTCTCCCTTGAAAGAACTGAATTAGCTCTCGATTTAAGTTTGCTGCAGCATCAGAGCTGTCTGCCTGATCACAAAGCTCTTCACACTGGGAAACCTGCTTACCTTGCTGCAAAACGTAAAATGGCAGGTCAGACGAGAAACCTAAGCAGCTCTTTTAGTCTACTCCTCAAAGCCCACAAACAAAAAACACTGACAAGTTCTTTCTCAAGCAACGCCCCTAAAATTTGGAACTCCATACCAGTACATATCAGGACAAACCCCTCCTTCCTGTGCTTCAAGAGACAGCTAAAGGATCGCCTCCTTCTCCGCCATCTCAGCTAGTGTATCTTCAGTCACCCCCCCTTACAGATTCTCCTCCGCGCTCTCCCTTCACCTCCTCCTTGTCGTTTGTCCTCCCTCGTGCTCAACCACCGACCTGATCGGACTATAGTCAGTTGTCCTGACTATACTTGCTATTGTGTTGTGTACATTTACCAATGTAAGTGCTCTGATACCTTGCCAGAACTATATAAAACTCTTTAATAAATAAATATAAAAATAACATTGTGTGAAATGAAGTAATAATGATAACAGCCGATAGATTTTCATAATCATGTGATATTTTAACTGCAACACTAGTAGAAATACCTTTGGGACGCTTAATTTTTGCTAACCCATGACCTAACACCAAGAGGATGACACTACATCTGTGTGCAAATTGAATACAATGGACCCTTCAGGGTCACCCCCAGTCACAACAAAAATTCCTTGATGTGTTGCAAGAGTGATTACAGCTAGGACAATGCTTCCTCCAAAGCCACAAAATAAATTATATTTTGTTTCAGCACAACACCACAAAATACATCCTGCTTTTCAGTTAATGGAAAAGAGCACCAGTATGTCTTTTAAACATAAAGAAGAACATTCTTTCTTAATTGCAAAAATGTACACTTCAGCTCAGGCAGGCTCAGTCATGTCAACTTAAATGGACAACTAATGAAACATTGTTTTAATGATTCAATCTGTTCTACCAATGCTGCTGGAGTAATATAACTCTGACATGACCTGCTGGAGGACGAATACACGTCTGGAGTCCTATCACAGTCAGTGGCATAGTAATGCAGAACGAAATCAACACTTCCGTGGTCCTGAGGGTGATAGAACACGGCTGAAGGATGCGAAAGCTGTGGCATCTTACCACAGTGACAGGCAAGGCCCTGCTACAGGGAGCGGTCTTTGAGGAGCTGCATCTCATGCACATGGCACTGCTGTAGGACGCAACAGGTGCAGGCGTCCTAGAACAGTGACAGGCACGGCTGAAGGCTGCTAACACAGATGGAGTCCTATCATGGTGACAGGCACTGCTGAAGGCTGCTAACACAGATGAAGTCCTGTCATGGTGACGGGCACTGCTGACGGCTGCTAACACAGATGGAGTTCTGTCACGGTGACGGGCACTGCTGAAGGCTGCTAACGCTGCTGGTCCTATCACGGTGACTGGTACTACTGAAGGCTGCTAACACCGCTGGAGACCTATCACAGTGACTGGCGCTGCGGAAGGCTGCTGACACCGCTGGAGTCCTATCACAGTGACAGGCACTACTGAAGGCTGCTAACACAGATGGAGTCCTGTCACGGCGACGGGCACTGCTGAAGGCTGGTAACGTCGCTGGAGTCCTATCACGTGAGGGGCACTGCTGAAGGCTGGTAATGCCGCTGGAGTCCTATCACGGTGAGGGGCACTGCTGAAGGCTGCTAACGCTGCTGGAGTCGTATCATGGTGAGGGGCACTGCTGACAGCTGCTAATGCCGCTGGAGTCCTATCACGGTGAGGGGCACTACTGAAGGCTGCTAACACAGATGGAGTCCTGTCACGGTGACGGGCACTGCTGAAGGCTGCTAACGCCGCTGGAGTCCTATCACGGCGAGGGGCACTCCTGAAGGCTGCTAACGCCGCTGGAGTATTATCACGGTGAGGGGCACTGCTGAAGGATGCTAACACCGCTGGAGTCCTATCACGGTGACGGGCACTGCTGAAGGCTGTGAACGCCGCTGGAGTCCTATCACGGTGAGGGGCACTGCTGAAGGCTGGTAACGCCGCTGGAGTCCTATCACATGAGGGGCACTGCTGAAGGCTGCTAACGCCGCTGGAGTCCTTTCGCAGTGACTGGCACTGCTGAAGGCTGCTAACGCCGCTGGAGTCCTATCACAGTGAGGGGCACTGCTGAAGGCTGCTAACACCGCTGGAGACCTTTCACAGTGATTGGCGCTGCGGAAGGCTGCTGACACCGCTGGAGTCCTATCACAGTGACTGGCACTGCTGAACGATGCTAACACTGCTGGAGTCCTGTAACAGTGACTGGCACTGCTGAAGGATGCTACTACTGCTGGAATCCTGTCACGGTGAAGGGCACTGCTGAAGGCTGCTAACACCGCCAAAGTCCTATCACGGTGACGGGCACTGCTGAAGGCTGCTAACGCCCTTGGAGTCCTATCACGGTGACGGGCACTGCTGAAGGCTGCTTACACCGCTGGAGTCCCATCACGATGAGGGGCACTGCTGAAGGCTGGTTACGCCGCTGGAGTCCAATCACGGTGAGGGGCACTGCTGAAGGCTGCTAACGCCGCTGGAGTCCTATCACGGTGATGGGCACTGCTGAAGGCTGCTAACATTGCTGGAGTCCTATCACGATGAGGGGCACTGCTGAAGGTTGCTAACACCGCTGGAGTCCTATCATGGTGAGGGGCACTGCTGAAGGCTGCCAACGCCGCTGGAGTCCTATCACGGTGAGGGGCACTGCTGAAGGCTGGTAACGCCGCTGGAGTCCTATCACGCGAGGGGCACTGCTGAAGTCTGCTAATGCTGCTGGAGTCCTATCACGGTGACGGGCACTGCTGAAGGCTGCTAACGCCGCTGGAGTCCTATCACGGTGACGGGCACTGCTAAAGGCTGCTAACACCGCTGGAGTCCTGTCGCAGTGACTGGCACTGCTGAAGGCTGCTAACGCCGCTGGAGTCCTATCACAGTGAGGGGCACTGCTGAAGGCTGCTAACACCGCTGGAGACCTATCACAGTGACTGGCGCTGCGGAAGGCTGCTGACACCGCTGGAGTCCTATCACAGTGACTGACACTGCTGAAGGATGCTAACACTGCTGGAGTCCTGTCACAGTGACTGGCACTGCTGAAGGATGCTACTACTGCTGGAATCCTGTCACGGTGACGGCCACTGCTGAAGGCTGCTAACGCCGCTGGAGTCCTATCACGGTGACGGGCACTGCTGAAGGCTACTAACGCCGTGGAGTCCTATCACGGTGACGGGCACTGCTGAAGTCTGCTAACGGCGCTGGAGTCCTATCACGGTGACGGGCACTGCTGAAGGCTGCTAATGCCGCTGGAGACCTATCACGGTGACGGGCACTGCTGAAGGCTGCTAACGCCGCTGGAGTCCTAGCACGGTGACGGCCACTGCTGAATGCAGCTAACACCGCTGGAGTCCTATCACGGTGACGGGCACTGCTGAAGGATGCTAACACCGCTGGAGTCCTATCACTGTGACGGGCACTGATGAAGACTGCTAACACCGCTGGAGTCCTATCACTGTGACGGGCACTGCTGAAGGATGCTAACACATTGTGGAGTCCTGTCACAGTGACTGGCACTGCTGGAGTTCTGTCACAGTGACTGGCACTGCTGGAGTTCTGTCACAGTGACTGGCACTGCTGAAGGCTGCTAACACTGCTGGAGTCCTGTCACAGTGACGGGCACTGCTGGAGTCCTGTCACAGTGACTGCCACTGCTGGAGTTCTGTCACAGTGACTGGCACTGCTGGAGTTCTGTCACAGTGACTGGTACTGCTGAAGGCTGCTAACACTGCCGGAGTCCTGTCGCAGTGACTGGCACTGCTGGAGTTCTGTCACAGTGACTGGCACTACTGGAGTTCTGTCACAGTGACTGCCACTGCTGGAGTTCTGTCACAGTGACTGTCACTGCTGGAGTTCTGTCACAGTGACTGGTACTGCTGAAGGCTGCTAACACTGCCGGAGTCCTGTCACAGTGACTGGCACTGCCGGAGTTCGGTCACAGTGACTGGCACTGCTGGAGTCCGGTCACAGTAACTGGCACTGCTGAAGGTTGTTAATACAGCATGGAGTCTTATTACAGTGTCATGACACTACTGAAGGAGGCTTGCACTATTGCAGTCTGATAGCACTGGTTGGGCACTGCTGCAGGAAGATATGGTGTCATGGCTAATCAATTACTTTTGGCGATGTAGTCCAGTGAGAAAATTGCTACTTTTTGAATGGAGGGGACTTGCGTTCAAATACCAGGTTCAGTCCTTGATTGAAAATGAGGCGATTATTGGAACATTGTTGAAACTCTCCGTTAGTAAGTGAATGCTTGAAGAATAATTTGAATTTTATTTATAAATTCCCTCTTGATATACATAGTTTCTCCCGCTATATGAAAACTATCAAGTATCCACACAATCCCATACATGCAATGCAGGAGCACTGCTGCAATGACAAGGCAGGACAGAGGGAAACTGGCACTGCTGGTAGAAGGCCACACTGAAGAGTCCCACAGCCAACAGGGCACTGCTAACGGAAGCTGATCTGCTGGAGTTCATTAGTTGGAAAGTGACCTTCCGGTGGGAAACTGCTAGGGAGCTAGGGGTGGGCAAAATATTCTGTTCCGCTGGCAGAATTGGTGGAATTTTAGCGACTTCGCGTTACTCTGAGTTCCGGCTAAATTCCACCAATCGCCATGTGGAAGGCTTTTTACTCACGCGACTCCAGAACGGTAAGTTGGCAAGCGAGATTTGCCATCTCCTAGCGCAATTTTCAGTCGCTAGGAGGATATCCAGCGAAATTGTTTTAATGCTGAGGAAAGCGACCGTTAGGGGTTAGAAGGTTGCAGCTCGAGTAGAAAATCTACTCGCGCTGTAGCAAAAGCAACTCAAGTAGCTGCGCCCTCTGGCATGCTGCGTAGTGTTGTTTACGCAGATTTTCCCGCATGGAACTCGCTCCCAGAGCGAAATCACAGCACGAGCAGTATGAAGCGCCTATATTCTCCCATTGGCAGAACTCCACAGAATCTCGCAGATTTTTTATGGAACTCCGTGGAGTCAAATTCTTCGAGTTCTGCCCACCTCTATAGGCAGCAAAACTAATGGGAAACTAACTCAGTAACAGAGCCAGTGCTGAACAGGCCTTTTATTACACTGGGCATTTCCCGGTGGGCCGGAGCTCTGGGAGGACAGTTTTGAAAGCCCAGAGTCATTCCTGGTGCATCAGTCACTTTCTCCAGCTCCCCAAGGTTAGTTGCATCAGGCATGGGAAAGCTTCAAGCAGTGCTTAATTTGTTAAAACAATAAATGTTGGGACCTACATTTTTACTCAGAAACCCGTTGCTGGTGCTATGAATATCGGGGTGCCGAGTACATAGGCTATGTAGTCTTGATACGCCCTCGTGACTCTTTGATCCACTACCCCACACTTCCTGCCCCTCTTTCTCACTCTTCCAGATTCTCTTTCCTGTGTTTTCGCTTTTTATCTTTTTTTACCGTCTTTTTCTTCCTACTTTTTCCCCCTTTTCAGCTCTCTGACTCTGGCTGGAAGTCTGATGAGGTAAAATAAGTGCAGGTCCCCAAACATGAGTGCAGGTGGGACCCACCTGCAACCACCAGCTCAAACTAAGCAGTGGCTTCAAGAGAGAGAGAAAGAGTGGGAGAGAGAATTGCTGAATGGCAACAGAGAGATTGTGCAACAAGACTAGGGGGGGGTTGAGCTGGTTTGATCATTTTTGCCAGATCTGCTTTTGGCACTACAGTCTAGCCTGAAGGCTCACACTCATGGTACTGCTGGAATCAATGCAAAAAGAACAATTGATGGACAGAACGCAGAACAATGTCATACATTCACCCCAGTACAGAGATCTGGGCCTAAATCCATTGTGTTTTTTGCTCACCATGCCATACCAGTTTGGACCCAGCCATATGCAAATCAGTCTTGACCCTGCGCCCAATGGGAACAGTCCAGCCAGAACTGCCAGGCCAGGTCCTCCCTGGACAGGAAACAAGCATCCTAGAACTGGTTTTGGGCTTTCAGCCCACATCAACCAGGACAGCTTGACTCCAGTGGCATGGAGAGCACGGGACCCACGTCTGGGCATACCCATCCCACTTGGAGTGACAAATGCAAAAAGAACAATTGATGGACAGAATGCAGAACAATGTCATACATTCACCCAAGTACAGAAATCTGTCCTAAATCCATCTTTTTTTTGCTCACCATGCCATCCCAGTTTGGACCCAGCCATATGCAAATCAGTCATGACCCTGCGCTCAATGGGTACAGACCAGCCTGAACTGCCAAGCCGGTTCCTCTCTGGACTGGAAACAAGCATCCTAAGACTGGTTTCGAGCTTTCAGCCCTCATCAGCCAGGATAGCTTGACCCCAGTGGCATGGAGAGCACGGGACCCACGTCTGGGCATACCCATCCCACTCGGGGGGACAAATGCAAAAAGAACAAATGATGGACAGAATGCAGAACAATGTCATATATTCACCCCAGTACAGAGATCTGGGCCTAACTCTGTTGTTTTTTTGCTCACCATGCCATACCAGTTTGGCCCCAGCCATGTGCAAATAAGTCTTGACCCTGAGCCCAATGGGAACAGGCCAGCCCGAACTGCCAGGCCAGGTCCTCCCTGGACTGGAAAAAAGCATCCTAGGATCGGTTTCAGACTTTCAGCCCTCGTTAGCCCGGATAGCTTGACTCCAGTGGCATGGAGAGCATGGGACTCACGCCTGAGCATTCCCTTCCCACTCGGGGTGACAAATGCAAATGATGGACAGAATGCAGAACAATGTCATACATTCACCCCCAGTCAAGAGATCTGGGTTAAATCCATTGTTCTTTTGCTCACCATGCCACCCCAGTTTGGACCCAGCCATGTGCAAATCAATCTTGACCCTGCGCCCAATGTGAACAGTCTAGACCCGAAACAAGCATCCTGGGATCGGTTTATGGGTATTACCCGTCATCAGCCAGGCTAGCTTGAATACAGTGGCACAGTGAGCAAGGGACCCACGTCTTGGCATATCCGGGCTAATGAGGGCTGAAAGTCCGAAACAGGCCCTAGGATGTTCCTATTGGGCGCAGGGTCAAAATTTGCACATGGCTGGGTCCAAACTGGAATGGCATGGTGAGCAAAGAAACAATGGGTTTCAGCCCAGATCTTTGTACTGGGGTGAATGAATGACATTGTTCTGCATTCTGTCCATCATTTGTTCTTTTTGCTAAAGTCAAGGAATGGCTGATACTGTCCCACTGCATGGAGCCACAAGGGAGCTATGAAACCCTGATCACATATTTTGTAGGTTTACTCTTTCGTTAGCATCATGCACAAAAACAAACATTGGCGATGCCTGTTGTGCCTGAACCCTGGGAGACCAAGGTACATGCCTGGACTTTGTGAGCACAGAGTGTTTGCCTTGAGTGGCCGGGTGTACTGTAAAACCATCTTATTTCATGAAACTTTGGGATTCATTCACACCACTTTGTTTGTTATCGCCCCTCTTTATTGTGATAAATTAAATAAAGTAAGAGCAAGCACAGAAAATGAGACTAAATTGTTCTAGTTGATCTTTTATACAATCCAGTCAGCAGCGACCAGATGGTCAATAATCCCTGAATTATACTCGTTTAGCCATGAAAATTTGATGAAATCATGGGTGGATGAAAACCGTGATGGGGTCTTGTCCTTGTGCGAACTACTCAACTTAATGCCTTGTAATGAATCTGTTTTGAATTTTTAACAGAATGGCAAATAAGTGAGTTAAGGCTTAGGAAGAAAATACATTTCTTAAGATCAGAAGACAATTCATTTCTCAAGGTCAAACGGGTGCTCAAGATGAATATGTGGCGTAGGGGCCCGAGCTTCTGACTTTGGAACTGCCTTACCAGCTTTGAGTCTCGGCAGGGACACTCAACATCCTGTGATTCTGGGCAAATCACTGAATCTCCCCGTGCCTACAAAAAAATGTATGTTCTTTTGTGTAATGTAACTGGTGCTCAAGCAAAGCTCCAATAATACCTTTCTGATCACGTTTGCGCTATATAAAAGGGCATTAAAAGACGGAGTTTTCACTGCTTACTGTAAATAATAATATTTTACGATGCACAACTTACTTTTACCTTGTCAAGTGTTTTATCCATTACAGCCAAAGATAAACTATGAAATAATTACCTTGCTTGATCATTCTTCGTAGAGTAAGATTCTATTCTTTTTTTTACGCACAGGATTCTAGTCCACCTGCATCTACCTTAAATTACATGCTGTCTCCCTGGACGGGAAACAAGCATCCTAGGACCGGTTTCGGGCTTTCAGCCCTCATCAGCCGGGATAGTTTGACTCCAGTGGCATGGAGAGCACGGGACTCACGTCTGAGATCAGTGGCTGGGGGTGAGTGCTTGCAATGTTCAACACTCCGTCCATCATCCCCTTTGGTTTTGCTTTGTTCGCCCTAAGTTGGCAGGGTATGCCCAGATGTGGGTCCCTTGCTCACTTTTCCACTGGTTTCAAGCTAGCCCGTCTGATGACGGCTGATTAGCCAGAACCCGGTCCCAGGATGCTTGTTTCCGGTCCAAGGAAGACGTGGCTTGGCAGTTCGGGCTGGACTGTTCCCATGAGGCACAGTGTCAGACTGATTTGCATATGGCCATGTCTGAACTGGGGTGGCGGAGTGAGCTAAAGAATGATGATGGATTAAACCCAGATCAGTTGACAGGGGGTGAGTGCTTGCAATGTTAAACACTCCGTCCATCATCCCCTTTGGTTTTGCTTTACTCCTTGACTTTATGCTAAAAGCTCGTATTTTTCAACCTCTGCTTAAAATGGAAAAACAGAACTGCCAGTGCTAGAACTAAAAGAGCTATCAGCTAAGGATCCCAGAAGTGACTGAAGGTGTCACATAAGATATGGCGCCTCTTAGCAGCTAGGAAGGTTTACATGTTATTTTGTATGTGAAACAATCAGTCACAGTATTTTCAAATTGACTAGATCACCTCTTAAATCTAAATGAGTTGTAGATGTGATACAGTGAGTCCAGCCAGGTGGATCCAGCTCAGCTCTCAACAATCTGGCATATGACGGGTGCTCTATTTTCCTTGAGCCGATGAGGGCCAGTGAGGGCTTTGCTTCAATGTCTGTGTTTTTGTGTTCCAATGTCCATTTTATTGCCAGTGCCCGGCCGTAGCAGGCCTCAGCCCACGTTTAGCTCTGCAAGTGCCTATTCCTAACTTCCTGAAGGCAGAGCAGGAAAGAGCTGAAAACTTGGCTTTTTAACCTATAGAATTTCTCACTGACAATTTCCCCAGAAATCTTGATCTCAGAAGAGTTAGCTAACAGAGCCAGGACACACCAGGGTGACCGTTGCGCTTTAAATGTAAATAACATAACAATATGTTCAGGAAACATATCCTGCAAAAATGAGCCTGTACTGAATTTCTGCTCAAGATTGATGAGGGCTACAGGTTAAATGAGAATGTGGTATCCCTGGACCGGAGTGCTCTGGCCTGTGAATAGCTCACAATCTTTTAGGAAAGATAGGTCAAAGCAAGCCCAGAAAAGCACCGGGAGGTAAATAGGAGATCGACTATTATCTGTTGTAGTACAGACAGCCAATGGAGAGACAGCGGAAAGAGGTCAGTTGCACATATCAATGTGCTGTAGAAGTGCCCTGAGCCAGAAGACTGCTTTCTGAACAGCCTGTAGATGTTTCAATGGATAGTTCAGAAGAAGGCATAAATGTATGTATGTATGTATGTATAAATTGTTTTGTAGCGCGCTCCGTTACTGGAGAGTATCCTGGCGCGATGGAGAAAGCGGGGGGAGAACAGCAGGAATCGACTTATGTCACACTTCTGAACAGATGGGTTTTAAGATTTTTCTTGAACTGGGTAACACCTTGACTGGAGCGCAGATGCAAAGGGAGAGCGTTCCAGGCTTGGGCCGCCACTACAGCAATGGACTGGCCACCCAGCCTGGCTCGCCTAAACCGAGGAAGGGTCATTTTGAACAGCGAGGATGACCTAAGGGTTCTTGTAGGGACATAGAGAGTAAATCTCTTCTTCAGATAGACCGGACCTTGGTCATGAGTGACTCTAAAAGCAAGCACTAGGGTTTTGAAAAGAATGCGTTGCGGTACTGGGAGCCAGTGGAGGCTAGACATATGAGACCGGACGCTCTTCCATCTTGGGACATTAAAAAGAAGGCGGACAGCGGCATTCTGGATGACTAGCAGCCGTTTAACTAAGTAGGCAGGAATGCCGCTAAACAGGGCATTCGCATAGTCCAGCCTTGCTAAAATAAGTGCTCGGGCAACAGTCTCCTTAGCCTCTCTAGAGAGCAATGGAAAGAATTTTCTGAGCATTCTTAGAGTAGAAAAACATGTCCCAGAGACTTTCTTTATATGGTCCTCAAATTTCAGATCCTCTCCAAACCAAATCCCAAGATTTTTCGCAGGGCCCCCCATCACCTTAGGACAGGGGATATTTGGGGGCCATAGCGAACTCCTGAAACTGAGAGGGAAGGAGCCATAGAAGAGGACCTCTGATTTATCCTCATTACATTTTAGCTGGGCCATAGTTAACCAACGAAAAACTGAAGATAGACAGAGCTGAACCGTTGCCGTATCTAGGTGATCATCTGGCCAAGTAAAGAGCAGCTGCGTATCATCAGCATACCCTATAATCTTATCCCCGTACTGTTCAGCCAAAAAAAACAAGGGGGTGATGTATATGTTGAACAGCAGGGGGCTAAGAGTGGATCCCTGTGGTACCCCAGTAAGCAGTGGTTTGGGCTCAGATGAGAAAGGTGGCATCCAGACCTGTTGTGTCCTACCAGAAAGAAATGAGGACAACCAGGCCAGGACACTGCCGCCAATGCCAATTGCGGCTAGCCTGGCAATGAGGAGAGCATGGGGAACAGTGTCGAAGGCGGCAGAGAGATCCAATAAAATCAGGACCGCTCTGCCGCCCCCATCCAGACACTCCCGAATAGACTCTGTCATCTCTACCAGCGCCGTCTCCGTGCTATAGGCCGCCCGAAAGCCAGACTGGACGGGGTGCAGAGCATTCGAAGTCTCCACAAACCTTTCCAATTGGCGAAAGACTGCTTTCTCACATATTTTCGCCAATGCGGGCAACATAGAAATGGGGCGATAGTTGCCTGGGACAGTAGCATCGAGGCCAGGTTTTTTCAGAAGTGGCAGGAGCATAGCCTGCTTCCATTTCCCAGGGACTTCCGCCAAAGAAAGGGAACGGTTCACTATCTGGGTAACATCCCCACAGACAATGCTGGCCACATCCACAAGAACACGAGCAGGGCAGGGGTGTGAGGGAGAACCCGATTTAAGGGATTGAAGAAGGAGCAAAATATCACACTCTGCGACCGGCGAAAAATTAATGAGCTGCTGAGTTTCATCATGGCATGGCCTGATAAAGGGTCCATCCCCAGAGCTTTCGGTCGGACGGGCAGAGAGCAAATCCTGCTGAATCTTTGCTATTTTGTCTATAAAGAAATTAGACAGATCTTCGCACCATTCTGCCGAGGATGGGAGTGTGGTAGCTTCTGCTACCGGGGATACAAAACTTTTAACAATTGAGAACATTTCTCTACTGTTGTTTTCCGCTTTGGCAATTCTCCCAGCATAGTAGGACCCTTTAGCAATTTTGATGGCGGCATAGTAGCTTTTTTGGGCTGCACGTAGTATCCCCGCCTCCAAATTCGCTCCAACTTCTTACAGCCCAATTTTAGCTCCCTCAACTGGGGTGAAAACCAGGGTTGAGAGGGGCTGAGCCGTACCCTAGATACAGTGGTGTGTTTAGTGGACGCATTCGCCGCTTGTAGCACCCTTTCATTAAAGATATCAACCGCCTTTTCTAGCTCAGGGGAATGCTTCATACCAGTTTTTTGTAGCTCCTGGCCGAACATATCCAGGTTAATCCTTTGGGGATGGCCAGCAGGCAGTGCCAAGACGGGTCTGCCTACATTATCCACCTCCCAAGAGAATCTAACGAGCCCATGATCCGACCAGGTGACCTCTTCAACGCCTAATACCTTAATAGGAAAATTAGAGCACACTAAATCCAGAAGATGGCCTCCGGCGTGAGTCGAAGAAGTCACCCATTGCTTAAGCTGTGCCACATCAAAAACTTCCCCCAGTCGGCGCGTTTCCACGGTTTCGGTATCATCTACGTGGATGTTGAAATCACCGACCAGAAGGAATTTAGGAAAACTCAGGGCCCGTGGCACTATACATTCCTCCAAGGTTTCTATAAAATGGCTGGAATGGCCTGGAGGTTTATAATTCAGGGATCCTCCTAGAGTAAAATGGGGACTGATAATAAGAGTAAAGTGGAGAGCTTCACCAGCCACCCCTACCGCTAATTGCTCAATGGAAAAGCACCATTCTTCCTTAAAAATCACCGCTACACCTCCCCCTCTCCCTAAAGGTCTGTCAGCTCTTACAACTTTGAAACCTCTGGGGACAGCAAGTTCAATAGTCGGGCCACACGAATCAGTGAGCCACGTCTCAGTGATAAAAAGAAGCTCAAACTGGCCATCCACCAGCGTATCAAAGATGTCGGCTGCATGTTTCACCATAGATCTAGCATTAATTAGGCCGGCCCTAATTGTTGTATGGGCTCTATCAGCACCTGAACGCGGGGATAGGGAGGGCTGGAGACAAAAACCACAGCTAGAACATACAGCCGTAGCACACTCCCGTCCAAACCGCTGGCAGCTCCCAATTTTAACATGGGGGCCCAACAGCATTAGCTCACCTCGAGAGTAAGTAATCCTGTGGGGCCTGGCTCGTCCATGGAGAGGAGGGGCAGAATGACTGGCCCTGGGCCTGTCCGAGACACGGACGGGCACAGACGGGCCCTCCTTTGGCGCTCCTTCGGCGCGCAGATGGCGTGCCCGCTGCGCGCTCTACGGGGCATCATTATTTATCGCCCAAGCCCCTCCCCGAGCTGGACCGCTAACTCCCGACCAGCCGGGGACCGGGTCTCACTAAAGATGGCGCCGCCCGACCTGGCCCTCCACAACAATCGGCACAGGCGAGCCGCGGTGGAACAGGGCACAGGGGAACCGGGAAACAGCACAGAGGATATTAAAAACGGTACAATTGATTAAAAAACATACATCACAATTAGTATTTCAATTGAATGTAAAAATCAGGGTAATTTTTAAAAATGCGCTAATGAGACAGTGCTGCAGAGAGCGAGTGGGCAGAAGAGGAACTCTCGCAGTCTGCCCGTCTTTCCCCAG
Organism: Lissotriton helveticus; assembly: GCF_964261635.1. Lineage (NCBI taxonomy): Eukaryota > Metazoa > Chordata > Amphibia > Caudata > Salamandridae > Lissotriton > Lissotriton helveticus. The sequence goes on from NC_136065.1 coordinate 1,779,899,035, forward strand.
CGATATCACAGAGTGCTGCCACCACCTTGATCAGTCGCGAGGACCCAAAGAGTCAGGATCTATTTATCGCCCAAGCCCCTCCCCGAGCTGGACCGCTAACTCCCGACCAGCCGGGGACCGGGACTCACTAAAGATGGCGCCGCCCGACCTGGCCCTCCACAATGCAAGGCATCCCCAGCTCCAGTTTAGACTTACTGAATTGTGTACAGCCTTTTCACAGTTTTCATCATAAAATAAGTGTGACCACTGTTTTGGTCTATGAATTTCACTATTAAGCACCATGTGTCCACTCTATAAACGGAGTAGATTGATTTTGTATATTTATCGAATGTTATCAAAAATTCTTATATACATACCACCCGCCCAGGTATGAAGTATTGTGGGTGGATGATCACATGTTTGGGGAGGTGCGAGCTCCTAATTGTGGGCGGAATACAGGACGATTTAAAAGCGGAGGCATGGCTGTGTTTCAGTTTGGCAGCGGCAACTGAGGAAGGCAATTAAGCCGAAATGCATTATGCCAGTTCTCTTTCCAATAAAGACCTTTTCCTGATTTGCTTGCGTGGCCCCTTCCTTCTGCTTGCAGGAGGGTGTTGTGGATATTGTCGCATCAGCCAGAGACGTGTTAGGGGGCCCGTTCCATCAGGTTGGCTGACTGCATCACTGGCTTCTGCTCACGCAGCTTGTTTTCGCCCAAGGTATTGGTTGTGTCAGCCCAACTCTCAAGTGCGGGTTGAGCAAGGGTCTCTGCCAGCCGGCAGCTTGTGACTTCACAAGGAGTACTGGGACACTATTTCCCGCTCACGAACTGGCAAACCTGTGCGCCAGAGGTTGGAACGTATGCGGGGATTCAGGAAGGGTCTGAGGAGTATATTTGGACTGGACCAATGTGATTTACCCTACATCGCACCAAAGCCACATGGACTTAATTTGAGTTTCCCCATGTACCACCCGCCCAGGTATGAAGCATTCTGGGTGTTGCAGTGCCTACAGTACTGTGACATGGTGGATGATCACATGTTTGGGGAGGTGCGAGCTCCTAATTGGGGGCAGAACGCAGGACGATTTAAAAGCGGAGGCATGGCTGTGTTTCAGTTTGGCAGCGGCATCTGAGGAAGGCAATTAAGCGGAAATGTATTATGCCAGTTCTGCTTTCCAATAAAGACCTTTTCCTGATTTCCTTGCGTGGCCCTTACCTTCTGCTCGCAGGAGGGTGTTGTGAATATATATATCCCATCCTAAAATCACCTATAGGAGGAGCAGGTCCTTAAAAGACACCTTGATACACAGCCACTTTGATACTATTCCGAGATTACCACGACTGGGAAACCTGACAGGGTTTTTCCCATGTAAAAACTGCAAAGCCTTCCAGTCAAGTGGTAAAGTTACCTCATATGAAATTCCAGACACAGGGATAGTGAGAAAAATTAACAAATTTCTCACTTGCACAAGCCCATTCTGTGTGTATCGTCTAGAATGCCCGTGCAAATTATATTATGTTGGGAGCTCAATCCACCCAGTCAAAAAGCGAATCCTAGAACATGCTAGAGCAATTGAACACCATGACCCAAAGTACCCCGTAGCAAGACACTTTGCCTTGAAACACAATAGTGACCGCAATCTCCTGAAATTTCATTGTCTGGACCAAATACCCCTCAAAGTTCGAGGAGGAAACAGAGAACTACAAATGAGTAAACTTGAGTCGAGGTTCATTATAGATCTTCATACCAAGTATCCACTAGGACTGAACATAGGGGAAGAATTGGCCAGTCATCTTGGCTAGTTGAGATACAGGACAGCATCCATGTATTCATACACTCATCCCCCTCTGTTAAGCAATACTTATTCCAGTCACAGTCTGCAAGAATGAATTGAAATGTTACATATCACTTTTCCTTGTCACTGATAATGAATGAAAATCGATGTTTAGTTATTTAATGAATTGTTTTGTATCATTTGATTGCCCATCCAGGGCTTAATAACGTCTGTTTGTTAAATAAGGCCATACAATTCATGTATCTATTTAACCCACTACAAGATGGCTGCATGTATACACATTGTTTAGTCTTTCTTTTGTGTTTAATTAACAAGAGATTGACGTCAATACACAACTTTATTCAAAAATTTGGCGCCAGTCACAGCAGACGAAGGCGTGATGCCGAAACCCTGTTTTGATTTTTTTTTTTATAAATCATAAGAGTCTTGAAAATGAGAGTTGTGGAGTGCCATCCATTCTTTTGCCGAAGTAAAAGAAATTTGGAGCGTTAATGTATATATATAATTTTTTTTTAGTATGATAGAATCTACATATGTATGTCTCCTGTCTTTATCTTCCTTTACATTTACTGTGAACACAGTACACTGCAAGTACTCTGGAAACTGTGCATTCTTTTTCATGATGATCCCTATATGGACATTTTTGATTACAATTAAGAGTGTAGAATAGATCACAGCCTCGGCCGAGCCTGGCTTAAAAACTTCAAGAGGGAGATTTGTTCTAAGTATTAAAAAACATATACCTTTGTGTAAAGAAATAAACAGAGTTCAGCATATTACACCATCAAGTGGTCGGCTATGCTAGATGATATATCATTAATCGAGGTCAGTGTAACAACTAGGCCCATCATGGTTGCCCTCAAAGGTGTCTATGGGGGAACGAGAGAAAGGAGAGAACTTGGTACAGGTGGGCACACAGGAAGAGTGTGGACTTGGTTACAAAAAGTATGTGTGAAAGCAATGGATAAAGTGTGGGAGGCTATCACCAGCAGCAGCAAAGCCTCCAGTAGATTCTACAACGAGTTCTAGGACCTGAAACATTTCCCTTCCTAGGTGCACCCAATATACAGTGTAAAACATGGGGTGGACTAGGAATCTGAGATCTCCATGTTATGGCAGCTCCTATGGGATGTCTGCCTGTGTGGGTCCTCGTCTTGTAATAACACAATGGATGCATACATTTACATTCTAACTACATTGTGGAGTAGTGAGTTCTCTTTCTTGTACAGTCATGGTGCTGTGACCTTCGGATCGCTGGACTACTTTCCTCCCAAGAGCCATGCCCCGAAAAAGGAAAGAAAGATGTTTTTGTGGGAGAATTTAAAGGAAGGAGGAGTGGGCACGTGTCCAGCTTTTACCAGGTTAGACAACGATCGACCTCCGGCGGCAGATCCTTCTCCTACCGCGCCGCCAAGACCTGGAACGCCCTACCTACCCACCTACAGCAGACCCAAGACCTGCTCGCCTTCAGAAGACTCCTCAAGACCTGGCTCTTCAAGCAGTAGCGGCACCCCCTCCCCTCAGCGCCTTGAGACCCTCACGGGTAAGTAGCATGCTTTACAAGTACTCTGATTGATTGATTGATTGATTGATTGTCGCGATTCGGAATAAGAAATGATCTTGCATGAATTTGTAGTTTATTTTGTTTATATCATTGAAGGTGTGGAAATTTGACATCACGGAGGTGGGACGCAGATAGTAAGGTTCAGAGGGGCTTAGGAGAAGTGGACTGCCTTCCACTATGGGATCTGCGAGTGTATGTCAGAGGGTCAGAGACGTGAGACAGCTCTCAGCTGCATGACACCCATTCACACTGGACAGAGCTGAGCTGCTGAATGCAAGGGAGTAAGAATGCGCCAGTCTGCGATTGGGGGTGTGTGATGTCTAATGAGTTTCCTCACCCCTCTCCGTGCCTTGGATTAGCCCTCGGTAGGCAGGAAGGTATGGGGCTGCCCTCAAACAGTCCACGGTGCCGCCGCTACCTCTGCCTTAGTCAGTTTTGGGACAGTGTGTTCTCTGCGTTATTTTCTGGTTGCCGTTTGTGGCTGCTTGTTCTGTGTGGTTTTGTTTAAAGTACTATGCTTCCATTGCATATTGTTGAGAGGGTAATCCCCTGTATGTTTTGGGTTATCCTGCGTCTTTATATGTGAAGTTTGGGCTGGAAAAAATATTAGTCCTCTCTGATGCATTTTTTGGTTTCACTTTGTTTTTATGATTTACTTTGGATTCTGGGGATATGTTGACGATTTGGAATGCGTTTTCAAAGGGTTAGTGAAGGTGGTTTTGTGAAGTGAGGGAAAATAGAACTTAGATGGGAAGGCTGAAGAGGGCTGGGGAAGACAGGGCTGGGTTCACTCCACCTAGAATCTTCTTGTAACAACTCTAAGTCTTGAGGAATTGCAGACGGTCACAGATGTCACACTTTCCAGTCCCATGGCAGCCCCCTAGAACCTGAGTCATTTATCACCAGCGCCTCCTCTTCTGTGGGTACAAGTGATGCTCTGAGTTAGAGGATTTACCATTCTGTTTTGCTTTGGTCTCCTTCACCGTGGGTTCCAGATCAGACCAGAACACTTTTTTGTTGAAATCTTCCTGTCCTGCAATCTACATGGGAGGGAATTGCTATGTCAGCTGGATTACCCAGTGTATTGTACACCAAATGGGAACTTACTTAGACGTTTTCAAAGAAAATGGTAATTCTGTGTCAGCAATGTTGCATGAGACTAAACACCTTGACCCTCACCCTGAAAATCTCAGCACCACGCCCCTTCAGGGGACTGGTGCACACTCTTAGAGCAGGTTCCCCCCCATGTGGTCCCTGCTTCCTGGCCAGGTAGAGTGTACCTTTGCCACAGACAGAACAGATAGCAGAGGGTAGGGGTCTGCAGGCAAGCTAGACAGGAGAACTGTTGCAGGGGGAGCTGGCACGGGGACCTTCTCAATGGAGCCGCGTTGCAGCCTCCACCAAGTATGTCCTGGGGGGACAGCGGGACCCAGGATGGCGGGAGGAGGGAAATGGCGGGAATAAACGAGCAGAAAAGGCAAAACAGAGGGCAGAAAAACAAGCAGAAAAGGCAAAACCGAGCAGAAGAGGGCATTAAAATGAGCAGAAAAAGAGAAAGCAGAGCAGAAGAGGGCAAAACAGGGGGCAGAAATATTTGCAGAAAAGTTAAAACGGAGGGCGGAAAAATGGTCAGAAAAGGCAAAACAGAGGGCAGAAAAACAAGCAGAAAAGACAAAATAGAGCAAGAAATGAGCAAAGGAGGCACAAACAGATGGCAGCAGGTAGGCAGCAGAGGGTTGCGGACTACGGGCAAGCTGGACAGGGGGAGCTGGCAGGAGGACCTGCTATTGTAAATTATTGGTTCATTGTGTGCTGGTTTGGTTAATCTTTACAGGATCTCATGACAAAAGATGTCCTGAACATTCACGTTGTCACAGGAAGCATTGGAGGCTTGTTTCTTTGGAGACTGCTTATCTTTTGCCCTATCAATGGGACTGCCAGTGGTGGCTCCTCCGCTATGGCGGAGGAGCGTCGCCCCACTGCTTTCAAGCAGTGTGAGACGAGAAGTAGAAACATGAATTGATAATGACTTTCAGTTATTATCATTTTATGTTTGTGCTGCTTTGGCTCTACTAACGCAGCAGGTGAGGAGTGGTTTGCCCACTCTTAAGTACGCAATGACTGTTTGTTCGGCCCTCTGGGGCTGCCCAAACCAGTCATGCGCACTTTCCCTGTTGAGTGTTTAACCTGGACGTTCAAAACCAATCACACCGCTGCATTGCAACATTATGATTGGTCAGGGGAGCATGGGTGTTATTGGTCAGTAGGGCCTGGCTATGCTTCCTGTTCCTTGAGGAGAGCAGGAGCAGAGACGCTGGACTCGGCGGGAAGGTAAGTTATTATTATTTTTTTTATATGCGCAACCTCGCACTGTCACGTTCTCACTGCCTCCCTCACCAAATGGTTCATGATGTCAACAAAGGTCCTCTTGGTAAAATATTGCTTATGGGTTTAGATTGTGAAGGGCTGACTATGCCTTTCATTTTGCTGAGATTGATAAATACTGTCATTGAATTGAGGAATGGTGACACCAAAGATGTATGTGGAAAAAGAGAGAAAGGACTAAACATGGCACATGTAAGTGAGCACACAGGCGGTGCTGAGGGTGGTGAATAGAAGGCAGTGAGAAAGAGGTAGAGAATGATTGGAGGCCATCACTAATAGCAACATAGCCTCCGAGAGAACATTAGTTTCTATGACATTTCTCTAACTAAAACTTTTTCTTTTCTAGGAATGTCCACTTTATAATGTGTACATTTGGGACAGGCTAGAGCTTGGATAATGTCCATTTTTGTTTAGCTATTGCCAGATCAACCCCAGTCCATGTGGCTCTTCATCATGCATTCACAAAATAAATGCATACATTTATATTCTACTTAAATTCAAGAGTAAAAAGTTATTTGTTCTTCCACAAAAGCACTGCAGCTTGCTTTAGAAATTCTGCAACCTTAGCATTCAGGGTCTTGAAGCCTGTGTGCAAGCTTTACTGGCAAGGACTGAGTCAATGCCAAACAATGTAAATGGGGAGTTAACCACTTCCTTGCTCATGACGGAACGATTCCGTCATGAGCGTCGGTTGGCCTGTGCTCATGACGGAACTGTTCCGTCATGAGCCCGTTGGCTCATTAGAACGTTCAGCACAGCGCAAAAATTCGCGCCGCGCTGAAGCGGTTAAAGAGGCTGCAGGAGCTAGGAATGCTTCAATCTTTAAAATAGTTGAAGGGCCGGATTTAGATCTTGGCAGATGGGTTACTCCGTCACAGCTGTGATGTATATCCTGTCTGTCGAAATATAAATTTCATAGGATATTTTGGGATTTAGATTTTGGCGGATGGGTAATCAGGCCCAAAGTCTACTTGTGCCTTGAAGTTACTCCACCACTTCGGCACTCGTGGTAAAACTCCACTGGGCCACATAAGCACATAAATAAATGTGGGCGCCATCGGCTTAGAAACACAACCCCAACCCACTGTCTTGAGAAAGTCAAAGAAAGTCGCTAAGTATTCTTACTGAAAGAGAGGATGCTTTAGAGGGCCTATCCACAGAGGGCAGCAGAGAAAGTCCCCTGTGATGATCAGCTGTATCTGAGATATGGTGGCCGGTTGCAGCTACCCAGCAGTATATTGTAGTGTCAAGGGCAGGGGTGATGGTCACATAGGGCCCTGAAAGAGAGAGGAAGCCATTTTGAGCATGAACAAGAGCACTGTCCTGGACGTTTCACCAATCCGATTCAACGTCTGTGGCGAGAGCCGGATTACTGCCTTAGCGAAATTCTTGAGCTGGTCCTGGGCATTAAGGAGGAAAAAACTGGAGCCTGATGAGGAATTAAACTCAGTGGTGCCCGAGTGTCTTAATGTAAATTGACCCTTTCCCCAGAGACTAAATGTAGGAATATGCTATATTTGATTCATTTTACTTATTTATTTACTAGTGACTAGTCAGGATTCGATATTGTGGGTTTAATTCAGTATTAAATGTATGTTTTAAAGGTTTCTCATTATTTTGTGACACTTTTATGTATGTACTGTGTCTTTTATGATTGCAAACTATCGAATAAAGACTAACTAAACAAACAGAGAGCCGGATTATTGCCTATCAAGCGTGGTCTTTCTTTCCATGAATGGCTGAAGTTGGGACACGGCTGGTCACACAACATGAAGTGCGCAGATACAGTCCCCACCACAGCTCTGGGTAGAATGGTGTCTTAACTAGTTGCACAGCTGGAGCAGTGCTGTTTTACCATCTTAAACAGTGATAAATGGATTCTTGTCACATGAACTTTAAAAGCATTGTTGCTTTTTGATGGAAATGTGGCTTCGTTTGTTGACATATCTCAAGTACACACCAGAATGTATCACAACAACATACACAAAGAAGTATTATATCAGGAACACAAAAAAATAAAAACAAAAAGCAACACAACTATAGCACAACACTACAATATCGCAGTTACGAAGCACATAAAACATGTGACACAACAAGTATGTACAAACATTCTTGTCACACATTACCCCATCCGAAAACCTGCTTTCATACTACAGTGGTCAAAAGCACGTGTACCAAGCACAGCCTTAAATTACCACCAAGGACATGATAGCGCTCGTGCCACACCACTTTCACAAGTACTGTGGTAAATATTAAGACTGAACGTATTTAGGCAGGTGGGGCCCAGACATGTTTTTTGATTAAAGGGGCAATTCCTAAACGTTTTACAGTGTCTGTAGCTTTATCTAGTTCACGAATAGGGTACCAAAAGCAATCACTGAAGGGGTTACTTTATCAGAAGTCCTTTGTTACCAGAGCAAGTATAGTGTCACCTACAGCAAGTCGAATGAAGGGAGTTTAGAACAGCAAGCTCCACTAGCAACATGCTGAGGCCGTTGAGCACTTTCAGGACCCTGCAGTAACACTGGACATGGAGGAAGGCCACATTGACAATGCAGTGTAAGGAAAAAGCTAACAGTTATGAGCAGTGCAAGGAGGGAGGTCACGCTGACAACGCAACATAAGGAAGGAGCTCACAGTGATGTGCAGTGCAAGGAGGGAGGTCACGCTGACAACGCAACGTAAGGAAGAAGCTCACTGTGATGCGCAACGCAAGGAGGGTGGTCATGCTGACAACGCAATGTAAGGAAGAAGCTCACAGTGATGTGCAGTGCAAGGAGGGAGGTCACGCTGACAACACAACGTAAGTAAGAAGCTCACTGTGATGCGCAGTGCAAGGAGGGAGGTCCCATTGACAATGCAGTGTAAGGAAGAAGCTAACAGTGATGCGCAGTGCAAAGAGGGAGGTCACGCTGACAACGCAACATAAGGAAGGAGCTCACAGTAATGCACAGTGCAAGGAGGGAGGTTACGCTGACAATGCAACGTAAGGAAGGAGCTCACAGTAATGCACAGTGCAAGGAGGGAGGTCACGCTGACAACGAAATGTAAGGAAGAAGCTCACAGTGATGCGCAGTGCAAGGAGGGAGGTCATGCTGACAACGCAATGTAAGGAAGAAGCTCACTGTGATGCGCAGTGCAAGGAGGGAGGTCACACTTACAATGCAGTGTAAGGAAGTAAATAACAGTGATGCGCAGTGCAAGGTGGGAGGTCACGCTGACAACGTAACGTAAGGAAGGAGATCATAGTGATGCCCAGTGGAAGGAGGGAGGTCACGCTGACAATGCAACGTAAGGAAGAAGCTCACTGTGAGCAATGCAAGGAGGGAGGTCACAATGACAAAGCAATGTAGGGAAGAAGCTCACAGTGATGCGCAGTGCAAGGAGGAAGGTCATGCTGACAACGCAATGTAAGGAAGAACCTCACAGTGATGTGCAGTGCAAGGAGGAAGGTCACGCTGGCAACGCAACATAAGGAAGAAGCTCACAGTGATGCACAGTGGAAGGAGGGAGGTCACGCTGACAACGAGCTCACAGTGATGCGTAGTGCAAGGAGGGAGGTCACGCTGACAACGCAATGTAAGGAAGAAGCTCACAGTAATGTGCAGTGCATGGAGGGAGGACACGCTGACAATGCAATGTACAGAAGAAGCTCAAGTGATGAGCAGTGCAAGGAGGGAGGTCGCGATGACAATTCCGTGTAAGGAAGGAGCTCACAGTGATGCGCCGTGCAAGAAGGGAGGTCACGTTGACAACACAATGTAAGGAAGAAGCTCACAGTGATGCGCAGTGCAAGGAGCGAGGTCACGTTGATAATGCAATGTAAGGGAGAAGCTCACAGTGATGGGACACTGCAAGGAGGGAGGTCACGGTGACAATGCAGTGTAAGGAAGAAGCTCACAGTGATGCGCAGTGCAAGGAGGGAGGTCACGCTGACAATGCAATGTAAGGAAGAAGCTCACAGTGATGCGCAGTGCAAGGAGGGAGGTCACGCTGACAATGCAATGTAACGAAGAAGCTCACAGTCATGTGCAGTGCAAGGAGGGAAGTCACGCTGACAACGCAATACAAGGAAGAAGCTCACAGTGATGCGCAGTGCAACGAGGGAGGTCACGCTGACAATGCAATGTAAGGAAGAGGCTCACAGTGATGGGACACTGCAAGGAGGGAAGTCACGGTGACAATGCAGTGTAAGGAAGAAGCTCAAAGTGATGGGACACTGCAAGGAGGGAGGTCACAGTGACAATGCAATGTAAGGAAGAATGTCACAGTGATGTGCAGTGCAAGGGGGGAGGTTACGCTGACAACGCAACGTAAGGCAGGAGCTCACAGTGATGCGCAGTGCAAGGAGGTAGGTCACGTTGACAGTGCAATGTAAGGAAGAAGCTCACAGTGATGCGCAGTGCAAGGAGGGAGGTCACGCTCACAACGCAATGTAAGGAAGAAGCTCACAGTGATGCACAGTGCAAGGAGGGAGGTCACGCTGACCACACAATGTAAGGAAGAAGCTCACAGTGAAGTGCAGTGCAAGGAGGGAGGTCACGCTGACAACGCAATGTAAGGAAGAAGCTCACAGTGATGGGACACTGCAAGGAGGGAGGTCACGGTGACAACGCAGTGTAAGGAAGAAGCTCACAGTGATGGGACACTGCAAGTAGGGAGGTCACGGTGATAATGCAGTGTAAGGAAGAAGCTCACAGTGATGGGACACTGCAAGGAGGGAGGTCATGGTGACAATGCAGTGTAAGGAAGAAGCTCACGTTGAAGCGCAGAGCAAGGAGAGAGGTCTCGCTGACAATGCAGTGTAAGGAAGAAGCTCACAGTGATGCTCAGTGCAAGGAGGGAGGTAATGCTGACAACACAATGTAAGGAAGAAGCTTACAGTGATGCGCAGTGCAAGGAGGGTGGTCACGCTAACTGCAATGTAAGGAAGAAGCTCACAGTGATGGGACGCTGCAAGGAAGGAGGTCACACTGACGATGCAATATAATGAAGAAGCTTACAGTGATGTGCAGTGCAAGGAGGGAGGTCACGCTGACAATGCAGTGTAAGGAAGGAGCTCACAGTGGTGCGCAGTGCAAGGAGGGTGGTCAGGCTGACAATGCAATGTAAGGAAGGAGCTCACAGTGATGCGCAGTGCAAGGAAGGAGGTCAGGTTGACAATGCAATGTAAGGAAGAAGCTCACAGTGATGGGACACTGCAAGGAGGGAGGTCACGCTGACAACACAATGTAAGGAAGAGTCTCACAGTGATGCGCAGTGCAAGGAGGGAGGTCACACTGACAACGCAATGTAAGGAAGAATCTCACCGTGATGCGCAGTGCAAGGAGGGAGGTCATGCTGACAATGCAATGTAAGGAAGCAGCTCACAGAGACTGGGCAGTGTAAGGAGGGAGGTCTCGCTGACAATGCAGTGCTGCCGCTAAACTCTGAAATAGTCTGCCCTTGGACATCCGCCAAACGGAAGAACTTCTTCTTTTTAGGAAACGTGTCAAAACTTGGCTGTTTCCGAAGGGTCAACTTGATGGCCACCTTTTGCTCTGCCTCTCTCTCGTGCTTTCCTCCCCACGAAGTCTCAGCTCCAGGATGCCTGTAAGGTGATAGCTGCGCTATATAAATATTTTAAATAATAATAATAATAATAAGGAAGGAGCTCACAGTGATGTAACACTGCAAGGAGGGAGGTCATGGTGACAACGCAATGTAAGGAAGGAGCTCACAGTGATGGGACACTGCAAGAAGGGAGGTCACAATGACGGATGACTGCAAGGAGGGAAGTCACAATGAAAGACCACTATTCAGAATAGAAGCACTTAAAACTGATATGGCATTGCAAAGAGAGAGTTCTCATGAAAGCACTTCAAAGAAAAGCTCCCACTGACATGGCACTTCAAAGAAGTTCACAATGGAGGATGTTCACACTGACCGGGCAATGCAAGGGGATAGTTCTTGGTGGTACAGCACTGCAGGAAAGTAGCACACATTGAAACTACTGCAGGAATGTTCCAGGGGGGAAGCAAACACTGACAGAACTTCAAAACGGTAGTATACACTGACAAGGCACTGCTGGGATGGGAGTGGGTCCTCTGATAAGGAACTGTACAGACGAAGGTAACAGTGACAAGGCACCATGAGGCGGAACCTCACAGTGACATGAGACTACTGACAGACCTTCAGCGTGAGAGATGGGAACAAGGAGGGGGCGGGCCTTGAGCCTGTTACCTCTCTAGCCAAATGTTTCAGAGAGGGTGTTGTCCATTGAATGGGGTGGGGCTTTGTGCAGGGCACTGCCTGTGAGCCACTCTGAAAACAAAGGCTGACCCTGATGTCCTGGGAAGTCTGCGACACCCGATGGACACCAGCTGTGCTCAGCCTCCACACAATGTGGGTTGGAAATGATATCTGCAGGGGTTTCCATCTCCTTTTGTCTGTCACTGTGAGATATTGGCTCCTTTGTTTATGATGTTGGGGAGTGTTGATTATGGTGTTGTAATTGGTGCTTTTAGTGAGTAGTATTGGTGTCACTTTCTAGCGACTTAGCTTGGTTATCCTGATATACTGTGGAAAATATTGGGGGAACTGTTTTAAATGCCTTTTAACCTCCTCTGCTGCTAATTTGCTTTGTTATTGTATCGGAGTGTGTTAAACTCCATTTTCCCCCTCTTTTTACTATTGCATGCTTAGCGCCAGGTGGCCATTTTGCCCCTCTTTTTACTATTGCATGCTTAGCGCCAGGTGGCCATTTTGCCTGGGCCACGAGCTGATTGCAGTCAGCGCTCTAGTCACTGCACGCCGTCCGCCCACAACACTACTTAACAGGCTGAGATCGGCGGGCAGCGCAGCGGGCGCGCTGGTGGCGCGCCTAAGGCAAGCCCGTCTGCGCCTGGCCGGGTGTAGGGGTTCTGCCCAAATTAGCAAAAACACCATTAAATATTCATATGATCAGCTACTAGCTTTGCGCCCTCTACAACTGCTCGAATGTGTGCTACTTCACCCGGAAATTACAGGTTCTAGCTGGATCTATTGTTAGTATGCATTAAATAGGCATAATGATAACACCAAAGCTGTTCCTACCCCTGCTTTGCCCACACCTAAGACACTAACTAATCCCACTGGTATAGCCGCTAAAGTAGGTACGCAAGCTTTAACTTTTTTCAGCTTTAATTGCCGCTCACTTCCTAAGCACAAGGCGGACATCTTTGATTTATTGCTCTAGGAGCAGCCGGATGCCATGTTCCTTATGGAGACCTGGCTACATGTTAAGTCCAGCCCTGACGTAGCTACTGCTCTGCCTGCTAACTATATAATAATGAGGAAGGACAGGAATGACAAATTAGGTGGTGGAATTGTGATTATTTATAAAAATCTTTACACATGCAAATTCGAAGATTTTACTTTTACAGGCTGTGAAGCTGCCTTATTTAAATTAACCTTAAGTCCCCAGTTTACTTTTTCAGGGTTTTTGTTTTATCATCGTCCTGGGCCTGCTGGCCCTTGAGCTGCTGGACTTCTTGACTTGATTGCTCCTTACCTTTCATATACTGCCAGTTTTACCATCTTGGGCAATCTAAATCTTCACCTTGATGACCCGGCTTGCGGGATTGGCAACACTTTGATCTCAGAATTAGCTGCCATGAATATTTTACTTCATAATTCCGGTGTCACACACCTGGATGGGCACTTACTGGATCCTACTTTTTCCAATCTTTTAAAGATTGATTGCTCCCCAGCTCTCCCTGTGACGTGGTCAGACCACTATCTAACTAGCTTCAGTATAAAGCAAGTTTCGTTTATTCCATCCATACCCATCATGGGTTTTAAAGTTAAATGTAGAAACTGGGGGAAGCTGATATTGAAGCTTTTAACCAGTGCCTAGCCGATAATGCTCCTGACACTAACCAGGTCTCTTTAGCTGACCTAGAAAATGTTCACTGTTGGCTTGAAAAATCTATTGACATATGTCTTCCTCTTTCTACAAAGAAATTGAATAATCATCGCCCTCCTGCTCCCTGGTACTCGGAGAATCTAATGCAGGAAAAAAGTCAATGTAAAGCGCTCGAAAGACGCTGGAGGAAGGATTATTTAATTGAACCTAAACTTGCTTATAAAATAGCAATAAGAGCCTACCACTCTTCCGGTAACGCTGCCAGAGCTGAAAATGTGAATACTACTATACATAATGCACAGAACAGCCCTAAGACCCTGTTCAAAGTAGTCAAAAATTTACCTGGTGCAGGCAATCTCCCTCCCCCCACCCCCACTTACTGAAGTACAATGTGAGGATCTGGCAGAATTCTTTCTCGAAAAGTGGAAGAAATTTACTCTGCTCTGAATGTTAAACAGGCCAATATTCTACAGCGAGCCACTAAAACTCTTATAACATCAAGCACATGTGAACAGTTGGATGGTGAGCTTGTGGAATATGGTTCGAAACTTAAAAATTGGGCTCTATTAGATGTCATCTCTTTCAAGCACAGTTTAAACAGCCTCAAATCTGGCTCGCCTGGAGACCAACTTCCTATTATGATAATGCAGATACTGGATTCGTCTGGCTTGAAAGTTATCATGGATCTACTTAATGCTTCCATTCATGAATCTATTATTCCTGCGGAGTGGAAGCATGCTATGGTCCTCCCACTTTTGAAAAAAGCAAACGCTGATCCAGCGCTATTGTCCACCTTCCGTCGGATTTCATTGCTTTCAGTATATTCTAAAATTTTAGAAAAACACATTAACACTCAATTAACTAAATGTGTTGCTTCTCAAAAGTTTCTGCACTCATCGCAGTCAGGCTTCCGGGAGGGCTTTCAACTGAAACTGCTCTCCAAGGAGTCACCAAGATGTTATGTGGTCATCTGGATGCTGGGGATACTGTGGCGCTTATATTGCTTGATTTAAGCGCCGCCTTTGACACAGTGTCGCATTCCGTGTTACTGAAAGCTCTGTGATCATTGGGCATTGTTGTCCCAGCCCTTAATTGGCTTGGTGACTTTCTGACTAACTGAACGTTACAGGTTTTTCCTTCTGAGGCTGTTTCCAAAACTCTTTTTTCACCTTATGGAGTTCCGCAAGGCTCCATTTTGAGCCCACTATTGTTTAATAATTATGTTAAACCTTCGGCAACTATTGCTGAAGAAGCGGGTTGTCAATCTTTTCCTACGCCGACGATACCCACATAATTGTTTTTTTTTATCGGAGCATAGGTCCTCTAAGACATCATCTCTTCAGATGGGTCTGAGGAAAATTGCTGGATGGATTCGCTAAAACTTAATTGCGACAAAACTGAGGTACTTATTCTGGGAAAGAACAAGGACCTTTGGGGCCCTCAGCACTGGCCATCTGAAATGGGAATTCTCCCTCAACCCACTGCTCAAGTTCGCAATCTGGAGATTTTCATTGACGACCAACTATCAATGAAGCTGCAAGCAATAAAGGTGGCATCTACCTGCTTCACCATCCTTAAATGGCTTAGAAAGATCATTTGGATGTTGCCTAGTTCTACTCAAAGAACTGTAGTCCAAGCTCTTATCATTTCTAGACCGGACTACGGCAACATCTTGTACTTAGGCATCATTAAGGATGTGATATGCAGACTACAATTGGTGCAGAATGTGGCGGTCAGGTCACTCTGTCAGATTCCTAGAATTGCCTCTGTTTCAAGCTCTCTTCGTGATCTTCATTGGCTCAGGGTTGAGAATCGTGTGAAGTTCAAAGCCCTGAGCTATATGTTTAAAGTGAAGTCCGGTAATGCCCCATAATACCTAAAGGCCATTGTCCACCCTTATACACCATCACACTCTCTTTACTCTTCCACCCAGGCTAAGGTCTCAGTTCCTAAGATCAGATTGTCATGAATGGGAGGCCGGTCCTTTTCTTACCTGGGTCCTCATCTGTGGAATTCCCTTCCTCCACTCCTCAGGAACTAAACTATCTTCAGCAATTTTCGCAAACATTTAAAAACCTGGTTGTTTAACCAATAATTTGCAGGCAAACGTTTAATAACTTGGTCGTTTTTCTAACTTTTTGGTAACTGTATGCCAAATTAAAAAATAAATAAAATAAATAAAAATATTGGTGGGAGTGTCATAGCAGTAGGTAGAAATGTAATTGGGCATACTGATTGCGGGCTGTGCAACTGATGTTGATGGAAATAATTGTGGTGGGTGTTATTTCTTACTTTGTTTAAGAGAATTCAATTGGCGGTGATTTTAATAATTAGTGTTGTGTGTAGTGGTGGTATTAGTGTTGACAGTAGTGGAGATGGTGGCAGTCAATGTTTTTGTTGATGGTGGTCTTGGGCTTGGTGTGGCAGTGGCAGTGCTGTTGGTTCTATTCAGATCATTGAAGGGAGAGATATTAGTCGCAGTAGTCTGAAAAATGAAGCAGTCAGAGATGCTGAAGCACGAACATACAGTAGGGGCATGAATTTAAGTTTTAAAGATAGGCAGAGAGAAGTTAAACATCTCTAGCGAAATGTAGCCATTCAAACTTTCCATTGCTATAGTGACCCGACATCACACTCCATGCCGAATTCCTTTAGCTTGTGTCTTCTTCTTCTAGTTTATTATAATCTGAGCAAAGACAGCCTGTGCAGGGTTTCACTTAAAAAATGATTTTGTTTATTACCCTGCAAAGGTGTCGGGAATCTTCTGAAATCATTGATTGTGATAGGTCAGGAAAGCCAATTACATTGACATAAAGAGAGTGATCTGCTTCGACACATTTATAGGTCAGGAATGCCAATTACATTGACATAAAGAGAGTGATCTGCTTCGAGGCATTTTTCGGTTTCACCTCCTAGACAGAGCCTGCACTATATGTTGTGAGACATACTGAGGCCTTACCAAGAGCATACAGGGGCTTGGAGCCTGCCCATTGCTTACCATTGGCTGGCTTTCCTGTCACTGTCATTTGCCGGATTCTTATCCATGTCTCAGGCTGTCAATTTTGTGTTTGTCAATCCCTTGGAGCGTAGCTGCTTTACAGTCTCTTTTGATTGGCTGGATTCTATGCTTCCTCTGCTTGTTTTTCAAGCACTATTTTTTCAGTTGGGTTAAGAACTCTATAGAAAGTGCATGTGCTTTCCAGCTGTCTCCCTCGTGTACTTCTCTCCTCCTGCACGTGTTGCTGTATGTAGTTGATGGTTTGCTACCACCCCCCTCAATGTTGCACTTACCCTGGTAAATGTCCCTGTTGGTTTCTTGCCCAAGTGCTTCTCCACTGCCCCCTACACGTTGCTCTCTTTCATCCGTTTGCTCCCCTAAGCGTTCCACTCTGCTCTCGGTGTTTTTCCCTCCCCCTCACCCTTGCCCTACGTGTTGCTTCCCCACCCGGGCCCTCTATGTTGCTTCCACCATCCACGCCCCAGTGTTTCTTCCGCCCCTCACCCCACGCTCATGTTGCTTCCTTCTCCTCACCCCTCTGTTGCTGCCTCCTTTGTTGCTTCTCCTATCTACTTTTGAAAAAAATGCTTTTGTGCATGTTTTTCTTTTTATTACCGATCAACTACAAAGAAAACAAAAAGCTGCTGAGTTATTTTGTAGTCCAGTGCATGCATGGGCAACGTGCCTACACAATGGTGTCGCTGGCCACGTCGATTGTTCAACCATGCAGCACAGCTTCAGGACTAAAAACAATTGCCAAAGACAATTGGTCCCAAATGCGAGACCTATTAACTTTAGTAACGCTTACTTTACTGTAGTGGTTTCTCTCTACTATATTTAGTTCTATATTCTTTACTGTTGTGTTTATTACTAAGTTTGGAGAGAAGCTTTTGTGAATTAAAATGCATAGTCTACCCAACTTGTGTGGAGAAATAATTCGTAATTAGTGCCAGGTACATTTACCTTGTAATTTGTATAATTTTAAATAATTTAATTGAACATATTGAACAGTTTACAAATTTAGCTCTCAAAAGACAACAATGCACAAAGCGTTCCATTTATTTTAATTCTAGTAGCAGAACTGCATTTGGTACGACTAGTTATATGCTGGTTACAGGGCTGAAATCCCAGCTTCCCAACAAGGCCAAATTGTTTGAATCTAGGCAACGTGTTGGATCTCAAACAAGTGAATCAGCCTTGGGTTAACCCTCTACAAAAAGTGACTTTATAGGTAATTTAACAAAGTATTTTGTCTAATTTTTAGATGCCATCTATTGTGTGATTTACATGATGGCCCCTTTTAATAGTTCAGTTCGTGTTTGGCTGTTGGAGCTAAGAAAGACTCTTGGCTCGGCTATGGCGGCTTGACCACCTCTAAACTGCTGTTGTGTGCATTGGTGGCATTAGTGTGTCAGTGGTGTTGGGTGTTTTTGTTGTTGGTGGTTGAACAGCCAGCTGAAGAAGGAGCATGGAATGAGAATCACTTCTGTTAGCGCTAGAATAAAATAGCCCCCCCCCTTTTCGCTAGACATTCTTCACTGAGAGTGCCAAGGCAGCTCAGTAACCGAAAAGCCTACCGCCGTATTACTAATCATATCTGCTGGCACAGATCACAAACGACAAAATTATTTTTGCCATCACCCGTTGGCATTTTGTAGTGCTCTATATTTATGTGTGTGCAGCATTTCACCGCAATTGAAAACAGGGGTTTTGGAATTTATTTCACTTAAGGGCCGATAGCATGCAGTGTACTTCCACAATATTAATGTGAAGCAAACACATTAATTTTGGATGGAGATGTCAGAGCAGCTACAATTAACCCCGTCCGTGCTCATGACGGAACCAGTCCGTCATGAGCCACGGACGCGCTGTGCTGGTGACAGAGTGGTTCCGTCACGGCGCGGCCGCCCCGCCCACGCTGCAGGAATTCCGCGCCTGCGCGGCCGTTCTAATGAGCGGGCGGGGCCGTGACGGAACCACTCCGTCACAAGCACAGCGCGCCCGCGGCTCGTGATGGAGTGGTTCCGTCACGAGCATGGCGGCGCCGCGCGGTCCCTCCCTCCCCTCCAGCGCTGCGGCAGAATTACCGCCGCGGCCAAGGGGTTAAGGAAGTGTCTATTTACCCGGACACCGGCTAATTAGTACAAAATATCTTCTATTTACCCAGTGGCTGGCAAAATAGTACATAATTTCTGCTGTTTAGATGCCCATTGACTAAATGGTAAAGATGATGTACAATTTGACCAGCGACCAGATAAATAATGTGAAGAAGGTCTTTATTTAGCCGCCCATAAAGATAAAAGGGGCTCAAGACAATGGTAGTGTGGTGGCTCTCTTGTAATGGGGATGCAACATATGTGAAGCATTTGAACGTAAGTGCATATTCAAATGTACAATAGTATGTAAAAAGGTAAGTGCATGAATTAAGCTAAGCTGTTAACAGGTGAAAAAAACATTAAATTAATTTTGAATAAAAACATTCATGTTATTTTATTATTCAAATGAGACATGTAGAAATCAGATAAAAGTTTCAGAATATGGCACACAGGTATGTTGCGTTTCCGTCAGGGATTATCTGGCTGTCAGCAAAGAATACTGAGTATGGTTTTAAACCATGTTACAGAAATGTTTTATTCACTTGTGATAATACATTGTTTTTTAATGTTCATTATGCTCCTTTTAAAGGTTTTTGAGCGTGTGTGCTCTTTTTGGGCTTCTTATGGAAGGCCTTGTGCTAGCTTTAGGCTTCTAGTTAAGGGGGATTGCGCTTGCTTAGTATTTCAAATCTGGCAACAAAGCTGCAGTCTACAAGCAGCAGCAGATGGAGGGACATGTACAGAAGGTAATTGGTGTTTGGGGGCTCCTTGTTTTGGCGCTTGCAAGAGGTAAATGAAGTGAGACACTGTAATGGGCATTCTGTGGAATGGGGAAGTGAAAGCAGGAGGTAGGTAAGTAATGCATCTGGGTAATTCAAGGAGGAGTTCAGTCTGCTGCCTGTGTATAAACACACTTTTTCATACTATTCACTGACATTTTAGTTACCCGGACAAAGTATCTTAGGAATTCTGGCTCTGATTTTTAACATGTTAAGCAGTGTTTTAAGTGGGCAAGGTCTGTCTCTACTGATCTCTCATTTCTTTAGTTGACAGTGCTGTCTCAGCAAAAGAAATCTGGAAGCCAAAATAAAAAAATCTATGTGACAGGCTTGGAAGCTGTACCTGACTAGAGTCAATGTGGAGGGGTGCTGGGGAAGGAAGCAGTAGGAGGATGAAAAGTAGACCAATAAGGGCCAAGAGGTGGACCACTAGAAGGGCTAGGGTGGCCAGAGCTACAACAAGAAGGACCAGTGTTACTAATCCAGAGGGCACCGTGAACAAATAGACGATGACCAGGTCAAATAAAAACAGCAGGGTACCGGGACCAGCATGCGAAGGATCAGGAAGACCAGAAAGATGTGGAACAGGGGGATCTGGTACCAGTGGTCAAGGGCTCAAAAACAGAAAGACCAGGGGTAGAAGGAACAGAAGGCCCGGGACCAAACCGATAAGAAGGGTTATGAGGACCTGTGCACAGGACTGCAGGGATGAGGACAACCAGCCCAGAGTAGCAGACGCAAATAGACAGACCAAAAAGGGCCAGTACCAGGAGACCAATGGAGAGAGGGACCAGTGGCAGGAGGGCCAAGACCACAGATATCAGATCAAGGAGGACAAAGGAGCCAGACGCAAAAGCACCAGGAAGACCACAACCAGAAAGGGCCAGGGCTTGCAGGGCCGAGACCCTAGATTAGAATGACCTGGCAAGAAAGTCTAGGTCCAGTGGAACCAGGATCCAAAGGTCCAGGAGTGTCAGAATCACGGGGATCCTAAACCAGGGTGTCAAGAACTACTTGAACCCAGGTGACTCACAACATAGGAACTAAGAGAACCAGTGCCAGAAGGATGAGAGAAGACCAGACTCTAGGACCATTATAGGAGGACAATGATAGAGATGCCCATGGTCAGATAGACAAGAACAAGGTACAACAGGTAAACCAGAACACCAGGAGGTCTAGAAGGATCAGGACCTGGGTGTAGCAGGACCAGGGTGAGGAAGATCAGGAAGACTAGAATAGCCAGGAAGGCTAAAGGGACTGGACATAGATGTCTAAGAGGAGTAGGACGAAACTGATGAGGCTCAGAAGGAACCAAACAAAGAGAACAAGGACTGTGAGGGCCCAGACCATGGGGTACAGTGCCAAAGGGTTTATGAAGACAATGCACGTGCCCAGCAGGACAAGGATGATCAAAAGCAGGAAGACAAGAGCTAAGAGAGCAAGGTGCAAGAGGGCCAGGACACAAGGGGGCAGGTCGATTGACAGATCTAGCAGGACCAGGAACTGATGCACTAGAAATCAGATGAGCAGTGTGAGAAGGATCAGAAGGATTATGTTAAATGGAGGAGGGTCAAGAGGATCAGGAAAGAAATAAAAGAGCTAGGAGAAGGGGGGCTGAAAGGACCATGATGGCCAGATGGACCAGAACCAATGAGGAGAACCAGAAACAAAAGGACTGAGACTATTGAGCATAAATCCAGAACAGAATACAGATTATGAGGACCAGAAATAGGAAGACTATGGCTAGGCAAACAAGACTGAGAGTGAGAAAGACTAGGAGAACAAGAACTGAAGAATAAAGAACAGATGGCCAGGCAACCAGACCCAGCAGGACAAGAGCTAAAAGGACCAGGGCAAGGAGGACCAGTGGCACCACAGCCAGGAAAACAGGCAGCTCAATTCATAGAGTCCCAGAGTATCTGGACCTGGCATACCAAGACAAGCAGGACCAGGATGAGGAGGAAAAGGAGGGCCGGGACAAGGAAAGACAGGATGACAGGAGCCATGATGACCAACCTGGGTGGCAAAGAACATCTAGGAATAGGATGATTTAAATATGGAGGATCAGGATAAAATGGATGTTATTCCAAGAGGAGGACCAGGGCCCAGAGTATCATGGCATGTTGGAGGAGGATCCGTAGAACTGGTCAGGCCAGGAGTAGGTGGACTACGCCCATTGTAATTGATATTGTAATTGCATTTATATGGCGCTTATTAAGATGAGGGTCCAGATGGTGTTGATTAGGTGAACTAGAAGGAACAGAATAAGCAGAAATAGGGCTAGGAGGAACAGAGAGGTCAGAACCAGTAGTGTGAAGTAAAGCAAGAGGACTAGGAGCAGGGGGTATTAAGGCCTGGCTGGTGAGGATAAGGGGAGCCAGGACAACCAGAGCCACTATGATCAATGGGGCCAGACCAGGACCAACATGGCCAGATCTGAGCCCAGTGGACCTAATAAGGAGTACCAGGACCAGTGGAGACAGTACCAGATGGACCAAAAGGAGCACGGCAAGGAGAATCAGGGTGACTCAAATCAGGAAGACTAGGAGTGCCAGCCCTAGGATAAACAGAACAACAGGGATAGGTGGATAAGGACTGAGCAGACCAGCAGGATCGGGATGAGGATCAGTAGTAACAGGATCAGGAGACCTAAGAAGGGCTAATATAAGGATGAACCAAGAGCAGGGTCAGGACGACCAGGGTCAGGAAGGACTACAACCCGTAACCTCAGATTCAGAAAACCAGTGCCAGGGTGACCAGAAGTAGTTAGACTAGGGCCAGGATGAGGATCCAGAAGGGGTGCCAGAACAGCTCAGAAAAGGAGGACATGTAACAGGACTTGGAGGAGAAACAATGCTTAAAGGCAAAGGACCTGGAAGTGAAATAAGAAGACCAGGAGCAGGAGGACACCTATATTAGTCTAGACCTTATGTATTAGGATATACCTTATGTAAATGGTTCTTATTCATGCTTCTTATACTGCCAACCCCTAGAAACCCCCACCTCTTCTACCCACGTATGTAGTAGGTAAGTATTTGCTAAACAAATCAGAGCATGCAAAGTGAATAAAAAGCCAGGACTGTTAAACACTGACCTCTGAGTGTAGAAGATGTGGTCGAATGCTGGCACAATAGTCTGAGGGTGGATCTGAGTGCATAGGGACTGAAGCTTGGCACAGGAGTGTAAAGAGGGATGATTGAAAATGAGTGAGGACTGTGAAGGATGTCAGAAAGGGTTTGAGAAAGTCTGACGGTTGAAGTAAGGAAAAATTGTTACTGGCTAACAAAGGGTTTAAAGGGATATGACAGTCAGCAAAGGGAAACTCAAGATCATAACAAGGCTCTGATGAGCAGAAAAGGGGATGATGGAGGCTCCAGATAGATCGTCTCGGATGGCCCAACGAGGGATTGTGTGTGACACCCAGACCTTGCGCTGACATTCTATCTGCATGTATGTGGTAAGGGGGCAGATTTACTAAGATGTCACGCAACGCAAGGTAGCAGGACAACTTGTGTGACAGAGAAAAAGCAGTAATGTACCAATTTTACTAAAATAGGGTGTATTTCTGCTCTCTCCCTGCTCTGGTGCGCTGTGTTATGCCTAGCACCAACACAGGCCCCCTTTTCCATGGCGTAAGGGTGCCTGCATTATTAGCAAGATTGTTTTTGTGCATAAATCGGCACCTTCCTGCACAAATACAATCCTGTGAGCCATTTTCCTCTTTCTATGAGTGCTGCATTATGCAGATATTTCTCCTCGTCGCAACTCACTTGGGAAGACATACCATTTTCAAATTCTATAGATGGATGCATAAGAATGTCCATGCTGGACTCATAGAACTCCTTTTCAACACAGGGTAACGCAAGGCCGTGATTTGCACTTCCTTGCGTTACTCTTGATTTACTAAGCCACGCACAGCCATGCAAGGTGGCTTTGTGTGGCTAAGTAAATCCTATTTAAGGGTGTGTGTTGCCTTGAGATTGCCTTGCTTGACGCAAGGGCAATTCAGGTGCTTAGTAAATCTGCCCCTTTGTGCGTAGTAGTAAGACTCCTTGTGTGATGAAAGTCTTAGTACATGGACCAATGGGATGCATTTCACATGACGTGATGAAGAGTAGATACAGTTTCCCTACACAGTGGAGTGTAGAAACAGTTTCCCTGTGGATAGAAGGTAGAGACCCAAAAATGAAGTGAGGCAGAATTGGGAAACGTTTACCCCCAAAAACGTTTGTGGTCCTTTTTAGCATAGGGCTGCTGATTAGTTCTTCTTGAGTGATGACATAAGGTAAGGGGTAGAAGTAAGTAGATCATACGTTTCTCTTGTTAAAGGTGACAGCGCTTTTAAGGCCTGCTGCCTGATGACTAATCAGCACGGTGCCAGGTGCTGAGATCTCATGCCTTTTGTATCCTTAGTTTGGATACTTCTGCTTGGAGCCAACACTACTGCTGCATGTGAAAGCCATCACCTAGCACAAAGGCTGTGTCTGAGCAACAACTACAAAATACTTAAAGGAGAGACACCCCATCTCAGTTCTGAAACCTCAATAGTGGATCCACTTTCCTTGTCTGGATAATGAGTGTTAAAGTGAAACTGTGTAATGGACGATTGGTCACAAGAATGGAGGTTACAAAATGTCTCTGTTTTTCCATTGTCTTATTTCTTACAACATTTGTAATAAAGTTAATGAATAAATATTTGTGAGGTTATTTTCTTCTGTATCTTTGATGCCTAAATGTCTTTCTCTGACTTAATGGGAAAATGAATTCATATTCCAATGGCATTCAGTTAATAAATGATAGTCCCATTCTTTTGTTTGCGTTTTCTTGACAGAATACTTCCTCTAATGGCCCAGCAAAGTATGGGCCAACAAACAAAAAGGAAGGACTTTATACAATCTACCCTATTTGGAGTAAACATGGCTGTAAGGGACAGGAAAAAAATAATCACCCCATCACCATTGGAGAAAACAACTATTTTTTCAAACGTTTGCTTGTCTGTCATCATTTCAGACTGTACAGTCATTCAAATGTTTCATGCATAGACAGGAACTGCCATGACAACAGTTCCTGTTAATGTAGAGAGTTGTCCAGAGGGCCAGTGGACAACTCTAAATTTCAAGTCAAGTCAAGTCAAAAAGGCTTTATTTCGACATAAAAATATCTTAAAAAGCATACATATATATAAAATTCATTTTGAAGCATTAAGGATAAAACGTGTAAAAAGACCCCTTGCATGAAGAAATCAGCAATTCTTACTATTATTTTTTGGGGGAAAAATTGTATAAATTACCTAAAAAAGTTATGTTTATGAAACAGACCCAAGAAATAAAAACATGATTAAACAATTTGTCTAAGTCTTTTTGACCGAATCCGCCATGCCCACCCAAGATACTTCGAGGTGGCGCATGCATAAAATGAGCGAGTGTCTGAAAGTAATATCCTTAGTGCCACATTACAATGTCTTGTTCCCAGTGTAAGACACATGGGTTTTAGCCATTTCATCCGTGGAACTTTATAAGCAGAACACTCGAATAAAAAATGAGGGACAGATTCATGACGCTGTGGGCAGAAAGGGCACCACGGAGCAGTCTGGTGGGGAATTTTCCAGTGGCTTGTGAGTTCCATTAAGGGGAGAAGACCTATTCTAAATTTAAAATACAGGGATCTTTCCCATGGGGCTGAGATAATGTCCAAATACAGTTCTCTAATGGGGACATCTTTAGACTCCATAAAATTTCTAGTCGATTTACAAATCGTCACAGAAGAGTATCTTTTATTTGCCACCCATTTCCAGTAGAGTTGTTTTAGCATTAATTTGGGCGGGGCTGTCTGTTGATGCCATGCTTCTTCTAGGCCCAGATTGACAAGTAATGCTTTGATGTCCTTTAGCCACTTTATTTTTGCCCAGCCTGTAGATTTGATTATCTCCCGCAGGCCATCCGCATAACTTGAGAGCTCAGGAACTCTCCAGATGCGGGCCCACAGAAGCAAAGGGCGTAACTTAGCTTGGTCTTCAATCGCCCGACAGCCCATGTCCAATTGCAACGGCAGGATAGGGACAGAGGGACCGAGGGACATCAAACTTCTCAAGAAGATGTTCTCAGCTCGAGTAAGCTCTTTCATGCTTGACGTCCCCCAGAGTTCCGCCCCGTAAAGAGCGGCACTTACTCCTCTGGCCGAGTAGATGTCCATTACTGCTGCTATAGGTTTTGTGGAGGCTGCTCTCTGCTCTTTCAACAGGGCCCCAGTTACTCTTTTCAAACTTAGCAACATTTTGGTCAAGTGGTGGTCCCATTTCATGGAGTCCACCAGCCGGATACCCAGGTAATCAAACGTCTTGGTCCTTTCCAGTGCAACAGACCCCAATGTTGGGGGAGGGCCGAGTTTTTGCGGAGGATTCAGGATAAGATACTTTGTTTTATCTGTGTTAATACAGAGTCCTCTTTGCTTACAAAAGGCGTCAAAACCAGAGAGAAGCTGCTGAAGTCCCATCGGGGATTTTGACAGAAGTAAAGTATCGTCCGCAAAAAGCAGGGTAGGAATTAAACGGCCTGCCAAACGGGGTGCATCTGCTGGTATCCCGGTCAAGTAGTCCACCACCCCATTTACATAGAGCGAGAAGAGTGTTGGTGCAAGTACGCACCCTTGTCTCACACCTCTATTCACATCTATTCTTGAGGTCTTTTGACCATTCGGCCCCCAGCGAATTTGGGCATAGTTTTTTTCGTGCAACCTCATGATCAGGTGAAGCAAGTAGGGTGGCATGCCGAGGTCACACAAAACCTTCCATAAATTATTTCTGGGGACCAAATCGAAGGCCGTGCGGAGGTCGATGAAGGCCAGATATAAGGTACCCTTCCCAATCACGACGACCTTCCAATAGATCATAAGTAGCCTTAACGTTTGTTCAATTGTTCCTGTACCAGCTCGGAACCCAGCCTGGAAATCTGAAAGTATCTTGTTTTCATCTGCCCACTGCTGAACTCTGGCTAAAAGGACCTTGCCTGCTACTTTCTGCGAACAATCGATCAGGCTAATCGGCCTGTAATTCGCTGGGTCTTCTCTTGAGCCTTTCTTGTGCAGAGGGACCACCTCCGCGGCCATCCATGAGGCGGGCAGGGGAGCACCCGCCATTGCAGCGTTTAAAACTGATGCGATTAGCATACTCCAGTTACCCAAGTCTGCACGAAGCAGGTCACCAGGAAGGCCATCGGGACCAGCCGCTTTGCGCGGAACAAGAGATTTTATGGCACCTTCCGCTTCTTTCCTAGTAAACAGGCTTTCCTCGTAGCTCCCATCGCCTCGAGAGATCTGTGGTAGAGCGAAGTCCATCACTTCTGCTACAGGTGCTGTGTACAATTTTGAAAAATGTGAATACCATAGATCCTCAGTTATGTTACATGTGATGACAGTGTCTAGGGGTCTGTTTTTCTTGCGTAATAAGTCCCAAAAGCCTTTTGCATTTTTTTCACCACTGACGACACAGAGTTCCTGCCAAAATGCGTCTTCCCAATCTCTCCTTGCTAACTTTAACTCTGCTTTGTAACTCTTGCGTTTAGTGGCTGTTAGGGTAGCATCTCCACTTTTTACTGCCAATATTAGTGCTCTCTTTCCAGCACGACACTCTTTCGAGTACCAGCCAAATTTGCCCTGACGCTTATCAGGGTTGTTGTTTCCCTTTTTTATTTTAGCCTTGAATAGGTCCCCAATCGACGTCGAGACCTCGCTAAACATTGCTGAAATATGATTTGGGCTGACAGGCTCATTTTCCAAAATGGCACAGGCCGCAGTGGTAACAGCTCGAATGCAAGAAAGTTTTTCTTCATCAATTGCCACTTTATCCCACTTTAATCGTCTTAGGCAATTTGAGGGAACCACCCCTCTCGAAGACATTAGCTCAGGTGCATCAAGGTCTCCACAAGCTAAGTGACTCTCCCACCACCAGCGTGTTAGGGATAGTGAAAGTGCATTGTGGTCACAGGGACAGGAAAAAAATAATCACCCCATCACCATTGGAGAAAACAACTATTTTTTCAAACGTTTGCTTGTCTGTCATCATTTCAGACTGTACAGTCATTCAAATGTTTCATGCATAGATAGGAACTGCCATGACAACAGTTCCTGTTAATGTAGAGAGTTGTCCAGAGGGCCAGTGGACAACTCTAAATTTAGTAGGAGGAGGTCCCTCAGGATGTCGGAGGTATTGTCCTCCACTATCCTGATGGGGTTACTCGAAACTCTGAATGAGGCCCATAGTTTTTCTTAATTCTGCAAAGAGATTGGAATGATGCCTCCCAAATATACTGTGCTGGCCACTTCACAAGGGGCATTGTGTAATTGTTTCTATTTTGACAAAATCACCCTGAGTATTAGATGGCTTAATGTTACTGGGATACAACATGTACATGTCTGGTTTATACTTTAACAAATCATTGTTTTCCGATGTTTTAATCTGATTTGTTTAATTCAACTGAACCAGAATCAATAATTCCAGTATGCACTGATTTGCTGCAGGAAAAGAGGTGTTCACACAGCATGAAGACTTTTGGTAATCATGTTTCTGCCCATTGTACATTTCCATAGCTTTGTGAGTGTGAGCGATTATATAGATTTAGAAGAGTAAAAAACTTTAACTAGTCTTGGAACGGTTCTGTCATCTTTATCATTAGTCACATCTGCAGGTAAATGTAAAGGAGTGGGAGCCTTTGTGGAACATGAAAGAGCTCCATAAAGAGCCTCACAAGTTGCTAATTTTTATCGCACAGTGTAATGGAATGTCATTCTGTACCATGTCTGTCAAGATAACTTGGAAACATTCAAACATTTGGGACCTTTAGACCTATAAGTTAGTGCCTGCATCTTATCCAGTTTTAGCACTAAAAGTCTCATGTTGCAAAATCACATGGTTTGTGACCACAAAAGTATGAATCATTATGTACCTTTTTATGAGTTGGAAATTTCTTTAGACTAGTAAATGGACTTTTGCAATTGTTTCTGAATTTCAAAAAGTGGGGTTCATGAAATGGGTTTCCTCTCTCCCCTATCAAATTTCGAAAGGAATTTATCGATAATTTGTGATTGCAATTGCTGGCACAAACCATTGATGAACTTACGACCCCCGAGTTGGAGTGGCAACTCATTTGCAAAGGGGAAGGGTTCCCTTAGGACAGGATTTTGGCAGCCTTCGGGTGGGGGGAGGAGATGCTTTCTAAAAACTGCTGGCCAAACAGTGCAGAATCTCTACTATTTAGCCAGCGGCTGGGCAAATAGTAACATTTTTCTGCTATTTGCACGGCTGTCAGCTGGACAGCCTAGAATCTCTATTATGCAGACAACAGCTGGGTAAATGTTCAAGTATTCTTGCTATTTGCACAGCTGCCGACCGGATAGTACAGAATCTCCACTATTTAACCAGTGACTGGGTAATTAGTGAATGTTTTCTGCTATTTGCACGGCCGACCATCCGAACAGTTCAGAATCTCCACTTGTTTAGCCAGTGGCTGGGTAAATAGTGAAACATTTCTGCTGGTTGCATGGCAGCTGGCCAAACTTCGCCAGCAGACAGGTAAATATAGAAGTTTTCCTGTGATTTTCACAACTGCCGGCCAAATAGTGCATAATTTTGCTATTTGCATGGCTGCCAGCTGATCAATGCAGAATCTCTACTACTTAGCCAGCGGCCGGATGAATAGTGAAATTTCTCTTCTATTTTTAAGGCCATTGGTCAAACAGTAAATATTTTCTACAATTTATCTAGCGGCTGAGTAAAGAACATAAAAACATCACTATGTACCCAGTAGCCAGGTAAATTGCTGCTACCTTTTTTATTTGTAAAGCTCTTTCCATAAATTTCTGTTATGATGTGGGCATAAAATTCAAAGGAGAGGAGAAATGGGAACGACTAGACAATAGTGCTTCCAAAGGCGACAGAAGTAGCAGGCACGAGATACACACAGACACTGATAAAAAGTAAGCTTCACAAAACAAAACATGGAAAACAAGCTTTGGTCTGGCCTAGGCAAGCCATCAATGTCCAACGATACCAACCTAAAGATTGCTTTCAGGTCTGGGAGAAGGGGGAGCAAACCAGAAAATCACAAAAAACTCTCACAAGACCTATATTACTTATATACAGGCTGACAACAGCTCTATGGGGCTGGCTATCCACAATACACACTACAATTTCTCTATCTTTTTATTATTTTTTTATTATTAAAGTATTCCATAATGTTTTCATTTATGTTCATATACATATAAGATAAACAAGGTTTGTTGATAAAAACGTTTACAATATTTTTCATTTGCAACAATTTCATCAATTGGGACAAATCACCATAGACATTTTTTTTTCATCACAAACAATAATTTTATCATATCATTATGAGCACATATCCCCTGACTTGTGACCCCACTTCCATCCTAACCTACCATACCATCATGCACTCTCATTTTTTCACCATGCATATACAGTACCCAACCAGCTCACATACACCAAAGAAGTCACGGTAAGGACAGATCAAAGACAGTCTTCGTAGCTGTCTTGTCGGTTAGGTAGGTAGCTTCCATCCAGGTCAACGTACGTTTCGGTGGCACATTATCACTTTGAAGCCACCTTCTTCAGGACCACCAATTTTACACATAAAGAATAGTGGAAAGGGAATAAGCTCTACCTCAAGTTTTAACAACTTCTAAGACCGAGGAACGGTTTCACTATTGCTTTTGAACACAGCAATTTCAAGGTTAGAGGTGCAGGCTCCTACTAGGGCCACTCTGATAATATACTTTTCATTGAGATCCTCAATTAGTACTTGGTAATACTGTACTCTGGCGGCATAGCAGACAATCCCATATAAGATGCACTCAAATTTGTCTTTCCATGATTTTGACCAGCGGAAATGTGAGCGATCACACTGGTCTGTGGGCGTGGTCAATCATGCGATTGCACTTGGCGTGTCCCTACCTTGTCTCAAACTCCCAATAAGGCACTAGGTATCCATCAGATGGACGCAGGCTGAAAAAAATAGGTGTGGAAGCGTTCGAGCTTGTCTGATCAGCTGTGCACCTTTGTGGCCAGAGCTGGGGCTGTTAAGCAGAATAAAGAGCAAAGGCAAGCCTCCAATTTTTTTTAATAATATGCATTTAATAAATAGTAAAAAAAAAGTATATGCAGTATAGATGGCACGGTTCTTTACAAATAAATGTAAAAATATTTTGTTTTAAACAATGAGCAATTGCAACAATAAATAAAAAACAGGAAATGAAAGCAGGAACTGGCCTGCCAGCCCCGGCACAGAAGTGGACTAATACTTTATAAAAGGATGCGCTCACATGCTAGAAGAATATGCTGTCACAGTGAAACCATGCAATAACGGAAATAAAATATGTACGCGCTGTTGTTGGAGGAAGAAAAATGTGAATGACACGTCAAAAGACTTATATGATTTTTTAGGGAAAACATGAGGATAGCGAACAAACTGTTTGATCACCAGACCTAAAAAGAAAATGCCCAAGGAGGAAGAGGTGCCTTTAGGCACGTGCACTGAGATAGTCCCCAAGGAACTGAAAATCTTGGGAACAGGGAAAGGTACATTAGAGCAAGTCTGAGAGCACATTTCCATATTATACATAAAAAGCAGGCTGGGGGCTGAAGATGAAAGGGAAGTCAGTGGAGAGGCATACGGCGAGGAATAATGTATGCAGCGAGAAGAGAAAAGAAGAGCCGCGCTCAAGGTGGGAGAAGTGAAAGGTGAGAACTAGGGCTCTGTAGACTGAGAAGTAGAATATTAATTTTCAGAAGGTTTAAAGTGGATAGTGGCAGGTGAGGCACATAATTGAAATGAAAGAGGTACAAGATAAGGATAACATGAAGACAATGTGCAGGGCAAGACAGTTGGGCCTATGTGATGTTCTCAGAGGCTTTTGTCAGTGTTAGCAAATGCCTATGCTACCTCTTCTGCATGCAGCATGCATCCT
This sequence comes from Lissotriton helveticus, assembly GCF_964261635.1. NCBI lineage: Eukaryota > Metazoa > Chordata > Amphibia > Caudata > Salamandridae > Lissotriton > Lissotriton helveticus. The sequence goes on from NC_136065.1 coordinate 1,779,930,491, forward strand.
GTCACTATAAATGTTGTTACTTCTCGGGGCTAGGGCTCTACTATATGAATATGCATCACCAAAAATCAAATAGGAAAGAAAATAGAGGGGCTAGGCAGAGATAACAGTAGTAATCCGGAGAAAAAAGCAGCCTGGTAACCCAACAAACACATGATAACACACTCTCTGTCAATGAGTTTTTGGACTTTACTGGAGTCTAATGCCGGGACGTCATAATTTTTCTGTTAAAGCATTATTCGTAAGAAAATTGTAAATCCTCCCTACCGGGAGCTATTGATTCTTGGGAATTATGCCAACACATAACCACCTCTCTGCTAAGACACAAAGGAAATTGATTTAGATCTTGGTGAACGGGTTACTCTGTCTCAACAGTGACTGATATCCCATACACTGAAGTATAAATCCCATTATGTCCTATGGGATTTATTTATATTTATATATATTTCGGTGACTGGGATATCCGTCACCGTCCACCAAAATCTAAATCAGGCCCAACGTCTGTGGAAAACCTTTTTCCCCTAGTTGAAGGCCTAGTCATCTCTCCTGCTTAGCTTCTACCAGGATCTTAAACATAGCTCCTGACCTGATTGGAGCTGGACAACTGTACACCTCCCGTAAAGACTGCGTATAGTCTGCCACCCTTGAAGCAAATTTAGCATTTTAAACCTGCCTTTGTCTGTAGCATGGACTTGCTTGGACCTGTGCAGGATACTAGGTATTCCTAAGCATCATCTGCTGAAGGAGTTGATGCTGTGGGTACACTTGTCTGCAGAGCAACAATTCGGCAAAGAGACCTCCCAGGGGACCAGGGATCACACAACATCCCTTCCACAGAGTCCTCAGGAGAGCAAATGGATGGCTACTGGACATTTTCAGAGAGGTGACTCTCACACTGGTACCTTCTAGATTGATCTCAATCTGGCTTCAGGCAAAGGATAACACTCGCCTTGGCCTGTGTGCTGGGAGAGCGCTCCAAGTGCCCACTTAGTGGTTCCTGCATCAACAATGCTGGGAGATGCTTTGGGTCTAGTAACTAGTGAGTTGTTTGCTCTGAGTCCAAAGCTTAACAATATCTATATCAACCAGGACAACGAGGTCTGTGCAACATAAGGAACTCTCGAATCATCCACAACAATGACCACGACCAATAGAAGCTATAAACCTGTTGATGCAAATGGTCGAGCCGGTACTAACCCCTACATTAAAGAATATCCCCACCTAACCATGAGGTTCAAGAGGGACATAGCACTTGCAGGATTGTCTCAGCATATGTGTTATTAAAGTGGCATGAAAGTCTCTCTCTGATCCTGTCTCTGAGGGAGTCCCATTTTTCCCACCCAACGGGCAAAGAAATATCTTGAACAGTTCGAAGATATTAGTCTTAAAAGATATTAGTCTTCAAAGTATGCAAATTGCTACTATCCTTAATGGCAGGTATGGCAGTGTCTCTGTTGCTTAAGAGTGCTAAAAACTTGAATGGGACATCTGTTACCAAGATGAAGGACTCTGTAAGTCCTTGGTAGTCCCAAACTTTTACTGTAAACTGGCAATGTTCGGGAGCTTGTATGGGCTAAAAAGCCAAACCATGACCACTAGCACTGGTGTTCCAAACTTTAGTTGTGGGACTTTATGCTATTTCCCAGAAGGTTGCCATAAGTATTACAACACTAGAATGTTGAGCGCTCCATTGAAGACAATGGACTGCTCCAGGCTTCTAATGGACGTTAGAAGCTCGGAGAGCAACATTCTAATGTTTTTTTCATTTCTCAGCTGTTTCTGTGAACAAAGGCCTCCCGAAGCCCGAGGGTATTTAAGCCCCCTCGGGTTCCTCTAGGCCCTTGTTTTACTAATGAGAACATTCTGCACTCTAGGGGGCGTAATGTTCTAATAGCCTTAAAGCCCCCTCCTCCTTCCCCACGAATGTCTGAGAGGACTGATTTTTGAGGGCTGTGGGAGTGTTCTTCCCTGTAGGGGAAAACATTCTCTTCGTGCCTCATTGGAAGAAGTCTATATATCAAGCGTTAATATGAAACTGCCTTTTGGATTTGTATCTGAAATTTCTCTCTTAAAATTTCACTGCAGGTGAACTTACTAACTGAAAAGAGAATCAAAGATGGAGAGAAGGTTGTGCAGGGGATAGTGATGCTCAGAGCACTCTTATTTAGATGTTTATGTCTCGCCTCGTAGTTTTTGCTGGCTGACATGCTCTTGTAATTATAAATATTTATAAATTGGAATACTATATAAAGAGAGTTGATTTGAGTCAGTCCTCCTCTGCCATTGCCCTTTGTCATTTGCATTTGGTAACATCCCAAGACAGCTTATAGCCTGGTGCAATGGTTCATACCACTTTAGCGGCTGGTTCTATTGTTCTGTGAGTTACTGCATCTTGCCTTCTCATTTGTGCACAGGCACCTAATAATTACTGTGATTCTGTGCCAGGACTGGCAGACTGCTCCTTTAGTTTTCGCTTTTCCCTTTTCCCTTTATTCCCTTTATATGTCAGTTATGTGGCATGTTTTCGATTTCTTTTCATTTATCTTGCATCTGTTTGCAAAAACCTATTTAAAAAAACACAGCAATGCAAATATTGCAATGACGTTCAGTGGATGGGTCCCTCCAGGTCCCAGAGTTTGCAGTATTTAAAAATGAACCCCGAAATAGGTCCCTATCGGGCCCTGCATTCATGTTTTTAACTTTACAGCCAAAAACAGTGATCGATCTCTAAACAATGAATGTAAAAAATGTTAGTAATCCATGTCAGCGATAAAGTTCCTGTTTATATTTCACGTTTTATTAATATTGCATTATCTTCGAGTGTTTGCTTTTTCCAGGATGTTGTGTTTCTGTAGTTTTTTCATGCAGCACATTACTCTTGTATGGTGCATACTTTGAACTGAGTCATCCCCAGATGTTTATAAACAGCCATGAGTGAAAGCTCTGCAGTTGAGCCTGAAGCGAATGCGAGTTTCTCACAGTGGGTCAAAAAGATGTTCAGAATACATGGACATCCAATCCTTCGCATTGCTGCTGGGAGCACAGAGCAATGGTCATGTGTGACAGCTGAAATTGCTATTCTATGTATGTGTGTGAAAGAGGTACACAGTTGTCCAAATTAGACCTGGTCATAACATTTTGCTCACCGAGTTTGCAGATTTTTTTCCCCACTCTGCAGAGCGCACACAGTTCTGAAAAACTATTTTTTGCACTCACCAACGTTAAGTTGGTGAGCGCGAGTGGGGAAAATCTTCCTCCAGACCAGCCGCGGACCGTGCAGGTAAGAGCGGTGGGGCTGGGTTGGGGCGGGGTTGGGGGATTCGACAGATGACCTGGAGAGAAAAATGGATAAATAATTTTCCCTCGTGGTCGTCTGTCGAAATCCCCCAGACCAGGCCCCACTGCTCTTACCTGCACGGGCCGCAGCTGCTCCAGACCAACCCCCGGCAAGATTTCTCATCGTGGCAGATTCGGGATGGTCCCATCTGATTGCATGGAGAAGCCTTCCATTTGCATTGAGGAAGCTGTCCCTCGAGTAGTACATCCACTCAAGCATCACAAAGAAGCAGATCCCTTTTGCTCTGCATGTGGTTGCTTTCTCGCTGAATTAACAGCGCGGAAAAAACACCAAGCACTAAATATCAGCGCGAACGGTGCGACGCAACACATTCTGCCACTTGCGTAACTCTACACAGCATGGCAGAGTTTTTTGGTCACTGCACAGAGTTCCACGCGGAACTCAACTCAAGCCTAGTCAAATTATAGACAAGGTAAAAGTTAAACAAAATGTGTTGGTTAAGGTGAGTAGGAATGTTATTTATTTGGGGGAAAATAAAGAGATATGCGGAGGTGCAGGCAGAAGAGAGTGAAAATAGGCTGTCGAAGAAAAGATTGAAGAGGTGTGAACTGTGCTGACAGTGGATTTATGAAAGATGTGGGGAGAAAAAGGCCTTAGGTGTCTAACATACACTACAGAGGAAAGCAGTGTGAAAGGGAGAACAGAACTGATTGGGACATTCTGAAGACCACTAGCCCTTCCACAGACCTTGGTAATATTTAATTCAGTCCCATATTTTGAGAAGTGAAACATATTCAACATTATTTATGACAGCATCATTGTTGTTCCTCATTTATCTTATAAAGCTAGCAACCAATGACAATGTCAATATCCGTGGCTTGTTCTAGACATGTCTCAGTAGTTCTACGATAAATCAATCTGGCTGCAATGACAGAAAGTTCAGAAAGGTACCAAAAAACAGTTGGGTGGCACGCTATGGGAAGCACAACATTTTCGTTTATATGTTCAAGCCATGCCCTTAATAACACAGGCAATGCATCTTGGAAAACATTTCTAGTTACACTTCTTGGGCCATGCACCTTTTAAAGACTCTACAGTTTTTTCACCCCACCTAAAGGCCTGAATAACTCGGCATGGCTGCCACGATTGGCTTGCCAATGCCCGATCTGCCCTGAATTCCAGGTGCAGGCGGTTGAGGGTTCCAACCCTCTTGGGCTCCCTAACCCTTTAACGGGACCCCATTCAGCCTAAGATCAATGAATAGCTGTGAGATGTGGAAGACTGGGCCCCCTCATCATGTTCTGGGGATTGGGAGGGGCATCATTTTGGGTTATGCCACTTCTGAATTCAGTTTGGCTACTCATTTCCATCTCATTTATTGCATGGGTGGACATTTTCTTTTTCTCAAGTCATTTACACAGGTTTTCTTGAGTATGTACCTTAACAAAGGCTGTTTTTTAGGTTGAGCATTCGAGGCCTCTTGTATATACTTTGGTATATACTTATTATATACTTATATGTATATGTACGTTGTGGGCTCTGGAGATCAGCCCTAGGACTTGTCTGCTTCCACTTAGGGACTTTTTTCTCTTCAACTGCCTCTATTTGACTGCCTTGATAGAAAACGACCAGCAGAGGTGAGTAAAATACCAGAATTGCTTTCTGTTGAGGGACTTTCTTTTTAAAAAAAAATTGGCAACTGCCTCTATTTAACTTTCTTGATAGAAAACGGCCAGCAGAGGTGAGTAAAATACCAGAATCACTTTAGCATTCTCTAGATTCCAGTCCATAGAAATTGTCTTCCACGAGCCACCGAAGGCCCTAATTTTATATTCAAAACAGAGCTTTGGACTATACCATTTCCCACTGACAGGCAATATTTCTCTCCATGTGTTCCCATACCTGGCATGTCATGCAGTTTGGTGCTTACATTCCCTCCATGCTAAAGAACAGTGAATGTTTCAGCACCCAGGCTAATGTGCTGTATAGCTAAATACATATAAGGTGCCAACGGCGAGACCGATTGCCTTGCAAATGCTTGTTTGTTTTAGCCTTTATTTGTTTGTCATGTAAAAAAACGTACACACATTTGACTCATCGGCTAAGGCGACCAAGAAAGCAGGGCAAGCTTTTCCAAGTCTCGTGCAGCCTCAATCAGTAAATATGAAGTGCTTATGTGGGTATCCGTTAAATGAGGGAAACTTCTGGTCGGCTGTCCACTTGCCTTTCATTCCCGCATATCTCAGAAAGTCAGGTGCGTCTTCTTCCTCTTCATTCGTGCAATGTTTGCGGATTTTCAGTGAGAACTTGCAAATTACGGGGGCAGTGTTCTCCACAGCCACACCTTGCATAGCGCAGTATAACTTAGGTGCTGTTCACCGCTGTTTCCTGGATACCACCAGCCATGATCAGGGACAATTGCGATTGCCTAATTTGCTTATTGTGCATCTGTGTACCCACCCAGTGCAGCGTGAGCTTTGCAATCACATCATGGGGTGGCTTTTTTTTATCCTGCTCATTCTTGTTCATTAAAGTAAATTCCTTCTTGTTGTTCTTTCGGTGCACCGGATGCAGGTGCACAGTCGTGTTCACGTGTGCGCTTGAGACATGAAAAGTACTTCACTTAATTTAAATTTGGATCCAAGGACCACAACTATGGGGAGAGGAGTTGGCCTAATGGCTAAGGCGGTCTACCTTGAATCTGGGGAACTGGGTTCAAGTCTCGGCAATGACGCTGAACATCCTTTGATTCTGGGCAAATCACTTAGGGCCATATGTATGAACACATTTACCCATAAACACAGAATGGGTAAAACTCTGATACATCTGGCCCTTAATCTCCCCGTATTTGAAAAGTAACACCCTAGGCAATTGAGCACAATAGTTTTCCACAGGATCAAGAGATATATAGCAATAGACTAAAGCTGCTTAAAAAACATGTTTTTATTAATTAATTAACATAAGTTAAAAATGAGAACTTATAATATCACATTAAAATAACAATACAAATGTAAAAATTCCATAGGGTACAATTGACAGACATAAATTAACATTTTCTAGACATTAAAAAACTTAATTAAAGCAGGTGGCATGAAAATTCGATCTCATTAAAAAACTTAATTAAAGCAGGTGGCATGAAAATTCGATCTCTACGCGCGTTTCGGCGGCCAGCGCCTTCTTCCTGGAGCAGCCACACAATATTAAGTAGTAATCTTAGCAGATGGTTAGTAGAAGACAGTTTTTTATAGAAATGATATTCAGATTCTGTCTTTTTTTGAGAGCCTTTTCAATTTCAAATCGGATATGGCTGATAAAATAGACTTATTTGGATTTAACGCCCGCCAACCGGAACCCTTTAGGATAGATAGGTGCTTGGTAAGGTTTGTCCTTGGTGGTCTAGTTTAGGGACCTTTATTCTATACTAGGTCAGATGCTGAGCGCGGCGAATACACCAGTATTCGCCGCGCTCAGCATCTGACGAGACGTACCGCCCGCCACTGGACATAGGGAGCCCTGCTAATCATTCTTTGGCAGGGAGATCTTTTAATCACCCGAACTCAGCGCCATTGGGAATCAAGAAATCCTTTCCTTAGAAACCAGTAAAGAGAAGCACCAACTTTGCAAGGTTCATACCGGCGTCACAAAAGAAACAACAGACCGAGAAACCAGGTTAAACCTAGTATAGAATAAAGGTCCCTAAACTAGACCACCAAGGACAAACCTTACCAAGCACCTATCTATCCTAAAGGGTTCCGGTTGGCGGGCGTTAAATCCAAATAAGTCTATTTTATCAGCCATATCCGATTTGAAATTGAAAAGGCTCTCAAAAAAAGACAGAATCTGAATATCATTTCTATAAAAAACTGTCTTCTACTAACCATCTGCTAAGATTACTACTTAATATTGTGTGGCTGCTCCAGGAAGAAGGCGCTGGCCGCCGAAACGCGCGTAGAGATCGAATTTTCATGCCACCTGCTTTAATTAAGTTTTTTAATGAGATCGAATTTTCATGCCACCTGCTTTAATTAAGTTTTTTAATGTCTAGAAAATGTTAATTTATGTCTGTCAATTGTACCCTATGGAATTTTTACATTTGTATTGTTATTTTAATGTGATATTATAAGTTCTCATTTTTAACTTATGTTAATTAATTAATAAAAACATGTTTTTTAAGCAGCTTTAGTCTATTGCTATATATCTCTTGATCCTGTGGAAAACTATTGTGCTCAATTGCCTAGGGTGTTACTTTTCAAATATCTCTGTTTCCCTGACCTAGGAATTACGATTTCATTTTTTCAGGGGGTCCTTGTTACATATACAATTCCTTAATCTCCCCGTGCCTAACAAAAATGAATGTGTTCTCATGTAACGCAACTGGTGCTATGTAAAGCGCTCTGATACCCGATACCTTTGGATTAAGTTCGCACTATATAATTCTCCGTAAAATAAAAAAAATTAAACTATGACATCACCACCCTACCGTCCATGTGCACCATCCTTATCTTCTCCCTGTTCATGGGTGCTACATACTAACATATGTCACCTATTGGTAGTTGCAGACTCGCCTACCAGCAGTGCCACTGGAATTATGCGGCAGGAGAGGCAGAAATTATGCAGCAGGGTTGAGTAAATTATGCAGCAAGAAACATCGAATTATGCAGCATAATGCAGCACATTTTGTAATAGTATTACTTCTTTATTTCATTATTTTTAAACTTAGTAGCACTGTGTGGGCATTGGTTGCACCTCAATAGTACCAGTTTAACTTCCAAATAGAGCATTAGAAAGGTGACCAGTCCAGCTTTCCAAAGGGCCTTCTACAGCGCGGTAACACTTGTCATCACATTTGTAGTAACTTTTGAACAGTTTGAGCTAGAAACGTTTTTGGGGGGCTTAAAATCTACAGATTATGCAGCAGATTATGGATTATGTGGCAAGTGTGGTAAATCTATAATTATGCGAAAATTGCAGCACAGTTGCATATTTCCAGAGGCCTTGCTTATAAGACGTTTACAGCCAGGCCTCTTGTGCTCAAATCGAAAAACAGAAATTCTGACATGTCGTAAGCCCTTGCCTTCCCTGTTAGGCTTGCCTACCAGCCATTGCCCATTGCAAGCTCATCTGGGCTCTGGACCAGGGCCTCTGCCTGCTATATTTTTTTTAAACAGGGGTGAGATTGTGGGAATTGTAAGTGAGAGACACAGAGGCGAAGGCAGGCCAGAGAGGCAGGAAGAGCAAGGGGGGAGGGGGTAGGGCGGGGTAGGCCAGAGATGAGCTTTTAATCTGTTATCAGGGAACATACAATGATGAAGAGCCCAAAGCCCTCTGGCCGGGCAGCGTTCTCATCCATTATAGGATAAATAAACAGGGTGGCAGAGGGTTTACAACCCCCGTCTGGCATTCTGCCAACCAAGCCAGCCAGCAAACACTGTTATTGTCTGCTCTAGGGCTCTGCCAGCAGGGTCTGGGCTGGAGATTGGTGCCCTTCTCTTATTCAGAGTAGGTAAGAGCGCATTGGCTGCAGGGCAGGCACCACAAGCGCTCTTAACCAGAGGAGCAGGGCTTGACTGCAGACTCTACAGGTGCAGGACAAGCAGAACAAGCTTCCTAAACTATAGGTGCAGTGCAGGGCAGGCAGAACAAGCTTCCTAAACTATAGGTGCAGGACAGACCGAACAAGCTTCCTAAACTATAAGGGCAGAACAAACAGAACAAGCTTCCTAAACCATAGGTGCAGGACTGGCAGAACAAGCTTCCTAAACTATGGGTGCAGGACAGGCAGAACAAGCTTCCTAAACTATGGGTGCAGGACAGGCAGAACAAGCTTCCTAGTCTATAAGTGCAGGACAGAAGAGCAAGATTCCTAAACCATAGGTGCAGGAAAGGCCTAACAAACTTCATAAACTGTAAGTGCAGGACAGGCAGAACAAGCTTCCTAAACTATAGGTGCAGGACAGGCAGAACAAGCGTCCTAAATTATAGGTATAGGGCAGACAGAACAAGCTTCTTAAACTATAGGTGCAGGATAGTCAGAACAATTTGCTAAGCAATAGGCAGGGACCAGTCTGCCAATACACAAAAAATTGGTCATTTTTCAGGGGGCATCTCTTAGATGCCCTCTCAGTGCATTTTATAATAAATCCAGTACTGGCATTAGTGTGGGTTTATTATGCTGAGAAGTTTGGTATCAAAATTCTCAGTCTTCAGCAAAGCCATGGTGGAGCAGTGGAGTTTGGGCTGACAAACTCCCAGCCCATGGCTTCACTGCACTTACAATGTCTGTGCATTGCACAGACACTGTAGGGGCATATTGCTCATGCAGCTATGCCCTCACTTGTGGTATGGTGCACCCTGCCTGCAGGGCTGTAAGATTTGCTAGAGGGGTGACTTACCCATGTCACAGGCACTGTTTGTTTGTTTGTTTGTAAATGTTTTTGAGCTTGTAAAGCGCACTGCTACCCGTCCATAGGTCTCCTGGCGCTGTATAACTCTGGGGAACCCGTCCTGGCTTTCCCTGTGGGATGGTCCCTTGCTGGGAGTCCCCAAGGTGGAGCCAGGCATCCCCGGAATTGGTGGGGCCGTTGTGGAGATTAGGCAAGCTAATGCCCAGAGTTGCCGAGTGGAACCCCTGATTAGAGTAAGCACCGAAGCGAGAATTATCGAGTCCGCTGACCAAGGTCCACGACCCTGCCGCGTCGGGAATTGAACCCTGGTCCCGGGCCGACTTCTGTTCTCGGGCCTGCCGCCTCCAACCAGTGAGCCACACTACTCCACTGTCACACAGTGAGCCACACAGTGCGCCATGTCGACTTCAGTTTGTTCTGCACCAAAAGACGCAGCTTGTAATGGCAGTGTGTGGGTGTTAAGGTGAGGGGTGTCTGAGGGTGGCATAATACATGCTACAGCCCCCAGAGGCTCTCTCAGGTCACAAGGCCCTTGGTGCCAGAGGTACCCTTTACTAGGGACTTACATGTGACCCAGAGGTGTGCCAATTGTGGAACCAAAGGTGCAGTTGTGGGAAATAACTCAGGCCCTGGGAGCCTGAATGGCAGGGACCCAGGGCACACTCAGTCAAGTTAGCATCATGTATCTATCAAAACGTTAGGGTGTAACCATGCAAAAAGGCGAACTTTCCTACACCATGCTTCATAAAATTCAAGGTACAGGCACAGGCCAGGCAGATCAAGCATCCTGAATGGCAGATGCATGCCAGGCAGAGCAAGCTTCTCTGAATCACAGTTACAGGACAGACAGAGCAAGGTTTACTAAACCACCAGTATACGAGAGGCAGAGCATGCTTATCTAAATCACAGGTCTAGAACAAGGATAACTAGCCTCTGTAAATCACAGAGAAAAGATCTAACAGATTGAGCAGACTTCTTTAAAGTACTGATAAAGGTCAGGCAGCCAAGCCTCCATACAGGACACAGGATAGATGGACAGAGGAAGTGTCCCTAAAGCACACCTACAGGACAGGCAGGACAGCTTCACTAATTCATATGAAAACAGAAAGCAAGCATCTATTAATCACATGACAGGCAGTGCAGGCTTCCCACAACACAGTAGAGCACAGGCAGAGCACGAATGTCTAAGTCACACAGCCAGGCTTTTATCTCCAGAATCTGTTGGTTCTAGAAAGCACTTAGTGTCAGAGTTACAGCTGCATGTTTTCTGGCCTGAACCACTATGCAGGATACTTAGAGGCTGGTCACAATGGGCCAACAATATGCAGCTGCAAATTGTGCACTCACTAGTTTGCATTAAACACGGGCTATACAAAATAGCAGGTGTGCAAGTTGCACCCGATTACAGTTTGTGCATCCAAGAATGGGGAATTACACATAATTTGCACAATTTCACCCATCCATTGGTGCACAAGGTGGATTTCCATGCACAAATTGTGGGGACAAATTCTTGAATTATGCGCAATTTGCACTTGACTTGTATTCCTGTTTTGGGAGCAATCTTTTGATTTCGCACAAAATCTTAATCAGGGCCTAAGTCTGCCATTATAAGCCACAAATCCTTGGTCACCTTAATGTGCCAGTGAAATATTGTGTTTAGCCTTCACTACATGCACATATATAAACGGTGTGAAGTTTGATACCAAATAGAGTTTAACAACAAGGATCACACTCAGGGTCCATTTTCAATCATAAGCATTTAAAAAATAAAAGTATGCCTTTATAATGTACACCGGTTAATAGAAGAGTGAAAATCATTTGTTTTAAACCATAACAGGTCTAGTGTACATATGTTTCACACTATACCACTACAAATAGACTTAGTGTGACATACTGTACTCCTTTCGAAGCTACTGTATTCATTTTTGAACATAGGTTTGTCTGTGCCCAGAACAGTATTCCACAAAGTTCCAGACTGTAAAGATCGTGCTTGGCCTGTAATTTCAAAGAGCTGACCCTTTTGATTGGTTGGAGCATCCACATGGCATTTCCTGGTCTTGAATGTTCACCACCACACCTTTCTACTTGGTTGCAGACTTGCATCTCATTGCTTGAGCTAGCATGCCAGTCAATCCTGTTTTTTTTAAATTTATTATAACACACTCACCCTATCTTGCTTGATGCGGTTTATAGGCGACCAAAACTTAGATTTTCTACAGCACTCATACGCCATCTGCAGTACTCAAACAGCGTTGTTTTGTCTGGGATGGCGATAGTCCTTTGAGAGTGCCATTATGATAACGTCACTCTGAACTAAATCTGTCATAGATAACCACCTACTCAGTGTCTGGTGCGCACACTCCTCAGACGCACATACATCTCTCAGCTCTGAGATAGTTGGTTTCTCATTTGTCTAAACTAATTATGTGATGCTCTGAGGCAAGCAGGAGGTGTGTTGTGAGTTTGTGGTTGGAGTAAGTACCAAGTTACCCCATGACGAATCACTATGCATGCCTTGGGGCCAGTTTTAGGGTTTGGCATATGACACTTTATCCGGAGGACATTACCTCTGCCACCCTGATGAACTACAGTCTGCCAAAATGTAGAGATGACCGCCCGCCCAGCACTCACCTCTGGAAGTTGAAATGAAAATGTACAAAAACTTTGCTGGACAACTGCCATCTATTTGGACGGCCATTCACCAAACTTTTCCCATTTTTCCCCCAGAAACGAACTCCATTACACCGTCCACCCTAAATAAGGCAGGTGGTGTAATGTTCTTCCTCCATCTGCCTCTACTCCATCGGGCCATCGGAGTAAGATTTTTGTTGACAAAACCAATGGGGGTAACGTCGACAGAAAATTTAAGGTCCAGGCAATACACACTATGAAAACAGCTGAAGCATGACAAACTGAGTGGATGTATACATAGAAACATATGCACAGTGGTCTCTCCCGGGTAACCATTAAGCACATGAAACAAACCAGTTTAGTATGAAAATGATTCATCTTTGTGTGCCGCTTCAAGAATTTGTTTACAAAAAGGAGTAAACACTAAAAATGACTGTGGGAACCTAGCTAAGTTTCCCAGGTCCATGTATGATGCGATGCTCCAGTCCAGGTTTTTTATTTGTATTTTGGACGTGTAAGCCTTGTTGTTTATTCTATTATAAAACAGGATTACAAGTCACAGTATTCAGAGAAAAAACCTGCAAAGGAGCAGCACATTACGCAGGGACTTGGCAAACTTGTCAGGCAGTGCTTAATTTGAGTTGGTGCTTTCCGGTGCTCAGCACCGGCACTTACTTGGTATCCAGTACTCTACATCAGCACCTTATTGTCTACACCAGTGTTTCCCAAACTGTGGTCCGCGGACCCCCAGGGGTCCGTGACACATTCCCAGGGGGTCCGCAGGCAACAGTTTTAAAAGCAAAGAAGCATTTCTTGTGCAATTAGTAGCTTTCCAGAAACAATAAAAGTGTCAAGAGAATGCCAGTGATTAATGTACCTGCTGGAGAGCGAGGAGAGTTTTGTTCAGTGGCAGCTTTGATTTAACTAATGTAGCACAGAGGGTTAATGTGCCTACTGCAAAGAACATGTAACATGCATCTTAAAAAGCAGCATTTTATGTGCCTAGGTTCGTGGTTACTGCTTTTGTCACAGAGATTCTTTTGTTACTGTGCACTTCATAAGTGACAATCGTAATCTAGCAGAAGGACCTATAAACTGTCATCAAAGAGCTGCTTGCAAACTGCATGGCACCAGTTAGTAACTTACATTTTGTCCCAGTTATTCATTATCCTGATGCTGCTAAAAAGATATATTTGGGTGGAAATACATTTTTAATGATAAAGTCAATGCTAGCCACTGTGTTATGCTCTGAATCCTGAGTTTGTGCTTTTACAGACCAAGCACTCTTTAAACATGTTATATACACACTGATTTACATGTATGATTCAATGTCTCTATATGTGTGTGATGTAAAGTGCTCTGAAATCCTACAATGGGATGAGAGATGCTACAAAACAAATGAAATACATGTGACAGAGGGGCTATTACTTCAATATAAAATACGGATGTATGACGTTACAACGCAGGCTATTACAACGCCTGCCTTTATAACGCGGTTTTTACATCGCAATCCATTACAACGCATAGCGCTTTGGGGTGCTGGATAGTGAATAGTTTAATTTACTATTCCAACTCCAGTCCCCGTGGACACTAGGGAAGGTGTTGGATAGTAAATTAAACGTATTCCCTATCCTAGAGCGCCCCCCAGCGCAATGCGTTGTAATGGTTTGTGTTGTAATGACCGCGTTGTAATGGTAGTGCGTTGTAATAGTTTCGTTGCAAAGGTTGTATACCATAAAATACTAAGGGCCAGATGTATGATCTGTTTTTATATGCGCAAACGGGTTCACGAACCCGTTTGCGCATGTAAAAGTCTATTGGGCCATGTACATAGCCTATTTCGCGAGTCGCAATTTGTTTGCGACTCTCTAAATAGGTTTTGCAACTTGCTATTTGGAAGGGGCATTGTCTTCCAAATAGCGAGTCTCAAAACCATATACCAATGTTTTGCGGTCGCAAAACAGTCACAATTACCACCTACTTCAAGTAGATGGTAATGCATTCGCAAATGGGAAGGGGTCCCTTTGCAAATGCATGCAAAATTATTTTTTTTTGGTCAGGCAGTGGTCCCAGGGACATCTGCCTGCCCTTAGAAAATGAATTGAAAACATTTCATTTTCTTTATTTTTTTTTAATGCATGGTAAACAGGCTGCATTTTGTTTTTTTACCTGCTTTATTTTAAAGCAGTCCGAGACATGGTGGCCTGCAGAGCCCAGCAGGCCACCATCACTGGGAGGGCTGGCATTCCCAATGGACCCGCAAATTGCAAGAGGCTCATTAATATTAATGAACCTCGCAATTTGCGACCCCATTGGGAATCCCAAACAGTGTTAAACACACTGTTGTACATTTCATTTAGCGACTCGCAATGTGTCGCCAATTGCGAGCGCTAAACGAAATGGGTGTACATCTGGCCCCAAAATCCTTAGTACTTTGAGTATTTGTTTTGTGTGCACACATGTGTATTTTTTTCAAAATTACTGTTTTAATGTTTGAAATTTAACTCATACAAATTGCTTGGGGGTCCCCGGCTTCCAGTGGTGACTCAATGGGGGTCCTCAGGAGTCAAAAGTTTGGGAACCACTGGTCTACACCATACTCAGAACAGTGTACCACATGGTGGCGCTGCTCATCTTATTTAGGGAGGAGCATAAGAACGGTTGTTTAGGAATACAATATACATTACAAATTGCTAATCCTTGCCTCCCCAGTCATTCCTTTAGGCTTGGGGACCTGGAGTAATCCAGCCGCGGTCGCTAGTAGGTGTACCTGCAGGGCGGTGATATGGGGAGGGAGAGGGGCACGGTGGGGGGTAGTAATCTATGTATTACGTAGCTTTACAGGTAAGTAAACATATAAATAAATAAAACAAATTTTCTTGTGTGCACTGCATCCCCAAATGCGATGCAGTGCGCGCAACGAAATTCGTTTTATTTATTTATATGTTTACTTACCTGTAAAGCTCCGTAATCCATAGATTACTACCCCCCACCCTGCCCCTTCCCACGTCACCGCCCTGCAGGTACATCTACTACCGACCGCGGCTGGAGTAATCTGAACTGTCACATTTACATGCGAGAAAGATGGTCAGTAGTTGTTTTGGCAGTGATGACAAGGGCGATGGGTGGTGCAAGCTGCAGCGTCCTCCTGGTCAGAGCCCTGGCACTTAATATTTTACAAATTAAGCACTGTAATATTTTACAAATTAAGCACTGTTTTGTCAGGTATGTTGTACTTTCGTTAACACCGCTCAGGTGGTTAATACACCTAGTGGAGAGACCCGTATATAACCTTAAGTATCAAGTTTAGTCCTGGCTGGGCTAACTTTTTCCTTTATCCTACCATGGTGGATAATCTCAACACCATTATGATACGTTGTCCTAAATAATGCTTAATACTTGTTTAAAAACTGTGACAGAAAAAGTTACATTAAAAAATATATGATTAATTTATTAAAGTAAATTGGTGGACATGGACAGTTATAAGCATTTTTCAGAACTCAAAACTTTCATCTAAAATCCCAGGTCGACGTCGAAGTATTGTGTTTTTCAGGTTGCGAAACTTGAAACCTGCTTGGCTGTCGGCTGAGGAGTGAGTGAAACGGCTGAGTAAAGACGCGTCGGCGCTGAGCCATCTGTGTTAAACCAGCGGCCATGCCCTGCCTGGCTTCAGGTGCTTCGGAAGGACACGGAGCACGTGGCACAGATAAGAGAAGCCGCGAGCCGTCGGGGGCGGGGCCGGGGCCGCGCGCGAGCCGTGGCTTAGGGAAGGCGGCGCGTGTCCCTTTCTGCTAAGCCCTCACATCTGCTGTGCAATTTAATTAGAAATGCGCACCAGGAACATGGTACTTTGCGGTGGCATCGCTGCAAAGTACGGCAGGGCGGTTTAAAGCCTCGGGCGAGGCCTTGATAGCAGGCAGCCGGCATCTGTCAGGACTTTTTTTTTAACCTGTTTTCAGACAGGGCTCGTAAGGAGGGGTAAATCTGTCTCTGCGGTTCGGGGGGAGCGGAGGTACTTTGTCATGTACAACAATCGCACAGATATCCGAGATGGTTTTCAGGGCCGCCGTCTGGAAACTCGTCGTTCTGTCCATGGTGGCGCCTGTTGTACCTAAAAGCATGCGCAGTGAGAACATTAAAGTGCGAATACACGCCGAGAGAGTCACACGTCGAAGTGTTAATTGGTGTGAAGGTAACGGCAGCTTCAGCAGCATGACGCGCCGCGACGCGGACTGCGTGCATTTATATTAAGCAGGCCCTGGGGGGTGCGCAGCACCCCGAAAGTTCATCCAATATTCATTTGCTCGGCACAGCTTTCATTGTGCTGTGCAGTGAACGTCGTTGAGAGACAACAGGTGAGGATGAGAGCTTCCGGTCACCTGTTGTGACGTCCTCGGCTGACTAGAGTGGTCTTTGTCAGAGTGCACCCTGTACTCCTTGCCCATGACGTCATAAGGACCCAGGATGGAATACTTATGGTGTCAGTGGGCATCTGCCAGAGGCAGGGGCACAACTGGACCCGAAGTTTGGGGGGAGCTAACACACTCACAGGGCTGACCCTAGCACTGGTCGCGCAATACTGTTGTGTCGGGCCTCCGGAGTGGGGCACGACCTGGGGTGAACACTTTGAGGTATGAGACAAGGCCTGATTGTAATGATTACACGGAGCCAAATGTAGTGTGGTGATGGCTGCAGCGCACACGCGTCCAGTGACGTCAGGTGCGCGGTAGGCGTCTTTATTACAACAGTATCACGTGACCGAGACCATATCATCTGGTCCGGTCACCACAGGGGTTTATCCGGAGACCCCCCTCATGAGGATACGCTAAGGGGGCTCCCTCACAGTCGCTGCGGTTTCCTCCCCGCCGCGACCCAACAACTACCACTCACCAACAATGCACCTGATCTCTCTATAGCAAATTTCTGACAAACATTTTTTTATAGCACTACTCATAGTTTACTCACACTCAGTTCTGTAATCTGCATGATACACGTTCTTTGTAGCAGGCACATTAACCCTCTGCGCTGTGTGGGTGTCAGGAGTGTCCATGTGAGTGCACGGTGAGCGATGTTACAGGGTGTGAGTAGGATAATAGGAGTGACTGCAGGGTGAGTGAGGTGACCATATGAATTTGGGTGCGGATGTAAGTGCAGAGTGGGACGAATGAATGCATGGTTAGTGATGGGCGTGTTTGAGTAGGATTGCTGACTGAGCAGTGAGCGGGACATGTGAGTGAAGTGTCACAAATGCAGGGTGAGTAGTGTGCTCGTATGAATACAGGATGAGGTACAGGGTCAACAGCACAAGTGCATTGTGAGTACAGAGTGATCACTGTGAGTGCAGGGTGAGCGTGAAAGTGAAGGGCGAGAATGAGGAGTGAGTTGTTTGAATGCAGGGTGCATTCCCAGACACTTGAAGTAACTCAGCATGTTGTTGATGGCGGCGTAGTGTTTCAGATATAAGTTAAACTATTGCTATTATGGCATTAATCAGGGATCGAGGGTGGAGAAAATAAATAATGTGCAGATCCTGCAACAAACTTCCAGTCTTATGAATAGGGTTGCCAGCTCATTTTGATGTCCCGGACAGTACAAAAATAAGCAGTCACCTTAAGTCGTATTTTCAGCACTTTCTGTGCATACTTCGAACAGCAAATATAAATAGAAAACATTTTTAATTGTGTTGTAGGGCTGCCTGAATAATCCATGACTGATAATTAAAGGAACAAAGACAGAAAAGTCACATTACAAATGAATACATACTTTTTTATTAATATCCCTATTTAGTGTCAAGACGAGGTCTTTGCAGGCTCTTTAAACAACACATGGCTGGCATTTTTCTTTTGGCAACCCTACTTTATATTCCCTTTCATGAAATGCATTCTCACACTACAACCGTAAATTTAAAATGCAATAAATAGGCAGAGTGGGGGTTAAGGGTGTACTGGAACCAGAAAAAAAACTAAGCCATGGTAACCAGTCTACAAAGGTACATAAATATGCAAACATCTAACTGCAGGGGGAGGCCTGCCTTATGTCTCTTGTTTGCCTGTTTATGGAGATAAATGTCTGTCATATTGCTACTACCTGCCTATGTCATATACTCTAAGGTGATACCAGTGCACTTTGCCATAAACCGCATTATTCTAATTTCTATAGCGCCCACAAGGTTCATACGAGTAGGTCTCCTAGTTTTACATTTGACTGATATTTACAATTAATACAGACAAAAATCCAGTCTACCTCACTCTCTGTACATACATTGTTCAATATGGAATAAAACGGAAAATGGGCTTTCTTTTGAGTGATTCTCAATGCTGTTAATAATAGCTGCCAAACCAACAACTGTGCAGATTTATAGACATGGGAGGTAAAACAACAAGAGGGGGTCCCAATGAAGGTTTAACTAGCTGCAGATGTGCATGTGTTTGTAACTCAGTGTTAAAGTACACCATATATGAGCGATGCATTGCAAATGGCTTCTTATGGCACTGAAACTCATCAGGCACCCAAGCAGGATTGCATCTTTATCTGTCAAATAAATGTGGGAATATATTAGTTGAAACTTCATTTTTTATCAAACAAAATCCATATGTTTAAATATATATACGCTCACAATGAGCAAAATATAAATTGGCAATATGTACAGATAGAAATGTTTTATATATAAATGGCATTACTCAATGAATCCTAAATATAATGTGATGTAAAGAACATGAATATTGTGAAATGATACTAAATACTTTCCATGCAGCCTCCAGGTTGAAAAGCGTGCTGCCTATGTGTAGGCATTCACAACAAGAACCCTATGCATCTTGGCCAATTATCCGATACAGATCAAGAACCATTATCTCTGTTATTTTTTTGTTATGATACACGGATTTTATGCCCCAGACTTTTCAGTAATAAGTTGTGCCTATGCTAACAATGCCTTCGTGCAATCCTAGTGACAAAAACCGCTATATGTATCAAGCTATTTAGCATTCGCAAAGGCCGAAATTCTGCGAATTTCGGCCTTTGCGAATGCTAAATAGACAAATGGAATGTATCAAACAAGTTTGATGCAAAATAAGGATTAGCAAAATTTGCTAATCCTTATTTTGCGATTGCACTTAAGGAATTGCAAATTTTGCGATTCCTTAAATGCAATGTATCAAACAAATAAAATGCAAAAAATGCCATTAAGGAGTAGCAAATTACCACCAACTTCTAGTTGGTGGTAATTTGCGAATTCTTATCAAAAATCTTTTTTGATAAAAACCAAAGGTGCCATATGACGCCCATACATGCCCTTAGGGCATGTATGTGCGCCATATGCCCCCAAATGTCTTTTTCAGGGGTGCAGCAGGGTGTTCTTGAGACACCCCTGCACCCTTGGAAACATCCCTAATTTGCGATCAGCAAAGTGCTAATTGCAAATTGCACTTTCATTCCTATGGGCCTCCTGGCCCATGGAAATGAAGGGGTAATTTGCGATTGACAATTTGCTAATCTCAAATTAAGGAATGCTAAGGAATCGCTATTGGAAAGCGATTTTGTACATACATACCGTTTTGCATTTCCTAAATAGCGATTCCTTAAAATTCGCTATTTAGGAAATGCAAAATGGTTTGTTGATACATATAGCGGAAAGTGCCCTCTTATCCCTCTGTGGGTGTTCTGTTTTGTGCGACACAAAATAGAAATCAAAACATGCCTGAGAAAACTGGGTTTAGGCTGAAGCTATTTTTTACATCAATTTGCCCTGCAAAGCTCCCTTTGTGAATATCTGCCTCAGACAACTATATGACTCGGCATGCTTCAACACTGACCAGGATGGTTTTCAATCTTTAACAGTCCATCAAAAGTCCTTGGACAAGTCAGTGGTCTGCATACCACAAGGGCATTTGGGTGGTCCTTTATACATTTTATTTGAGTCAAAAAGTTACTGAACTTAAGCAAATACCATGTTTTTTCATATTTTCATTATTTCAAGCAGGTCACAATTCGCTTTTATGGAACCCAGCTCCATTAGTTAGACAATTCAGTAACAACCATATTTATAACAATATTTTTACTTCTATGTATATTGAAAAAATAGCTGGAAACTCGTTCTCACTCAAATGAGACAAACCACTGAAATGTAACTGGTTATGGTTATCTACACATACAACAGACACCATAGGTAATGCCATGCGCCATGTTGTTCTCTTGCTTGCTGTCTTCTTTGTTTCTGTACCTTTTGCAAGTTGGTGCTTTGATCATGGCTGTCTGAACTTTGAGGGTTTGCCTAGTCACAGCAGGGGTGCGTTCTATTCCCTGCTCCGAGTCAACCTCCATACTGCATGGGTTTTACCCGTGTGTAACCAGGGTTTGGAAGCAGGGCCTGACCTGTGGTCATGCCCTGCATCCAACAAAGCCCCCTGCCTTCAGCCCAACCCCACTGTATTCATACCTATCGCTCTGCCGTACATGCTGTGTCTTTTTTTTAACCCATTGTATTTTATTGTATTGTAATTGTATTTATATAGTGCTTACTACCCCTGATGAGGCTTCACGGTGCTTTTTCGGCGAGTAGCATGCTACTCCAGCACCCATAAAGGATTAGTGGTAAATTAGTATAGTGAAATATGACATTTATTTGAGTGGTGGACATGTTAGTCAGTAATTTGGATTGTTGACACTCACAAGCAATTTGTGGCTAGCGATGAATCCACTACCTAAAATGGCAACTCACCGGAGCATGATCTCCTTTTGACTCAAGAATCACAGGCTCTTTTCTGTTTTTCTCTGTTATAGTACGTGCTCTTCCCTTGCCTATGGCGGGTCTCCTGTAATCTCCTGGGAGTCGGACACCTCTAAGGGTGGTGCCCCCATGGCTGTGCACATTTTTTTTTCTACAGCACGAAGGTTGAGAGTTTTAGGATAGTAAACGTTTTTTATCAAAGCGCTTCTCCTGCCAATCAAATTTCTTAAAAATCTCAAAATATGATTGACAGGAGTCATGCCTCGCAATTTAAAGCAGCAGATAGGCCATTGTTGGTGCAAAATCAAATACGTTCAGCAGTTTGGGCTGTAGATAGATACAAGAAAAATTTCCTACGCAAGACAAAATGGAAAAATATATACTCCTTTACTTATAAAGTTCAGCAACAGATTCAGCAACAGATATGCAGTGAAAATAAATTTGACCCAATAACACACATTATTTAGAGTAAGTGTACTAATAAATATACACTCTCACATTTATTACTGTTTAGCTGTCAAATTTGAGATTCTTACCACAGTGTAGTAAAATTGACATTAGAAGAACACTATTTACTACCTCACAAATTGCATGCAAAAATAACTGTACACAAGGAAAACAACTATTCTAATGGCCAGAAGGCCTCTTCAATGAGATGTTTACCTTACTACACTGCTTATGAACTAACATATTACATCAACTCAATTTTATGTTCTGTGGCATCATTGGTAACATCACTGAAATGGCGTCATTGATGACATCTAGTTATAGTTATTTCAGTTACCTAAAACTGGTGAATTTCAGTGTTTTTATGAGTTTAAAAAGTTATGTTTAAATGAATATTTTCACCTAACTATAACATCACTTTAACTTGTTTTTTTCAGTGAAAATATCTATCTATTTTATATTATGTAATGATTTGAAGAAAACAAATGTTATAGTGATGTTATAGTTGGTTTCTAAGACTTTAACCTATGCTAAAAAAACAGAAATTCACTGAAAAAAACACAAAGGTTAAAGTCACATTAGAGTAAAGTGATGGAATAAGATGCGCTAATGCTAAAAAAAACACAAAAAAACACTAAAATACACAAAATAGAGTTTAGAAAAAAAAACCTATAACTTCTACCCCATCATGCACTGGCCATTGGCCAGTCTCTGCACCCATTCCTGGGCTAACACTCAACCCATAAACTCAGCCGTTTTTTTGGTTTAATTTGAACATGTCATAAGTGATTAACTATATATGAGGTCACAACCAGTGCATGATAGTTTTCAACCACGTATACCATCACACATAACCTTTGTGCTGTTTTGTGTGAATTCCCTGGGGTTTATTTTAACGTACGTTAACGTCTTAGAACCTAACCTTACTATAACATCTCCTTAAACCATAAAAGGAGTATGAAAGTAGTATTAGTTTAGTAATTTAAGTATATATTGCTGCATAATTACATTATGCTTTTGCGGGTTGTTACTTCTTCTTCGTATTCATAATGTGAGGTTGGAAGCATTGCATTTCTTGGGTTGCATGAGCGTTCAGCAAGTTATGGCTTGCAGAGCTAACTAACCATAACTTGTGAATTTCAGTGTTTTCTTGGTTTTAATTGATAACCATAACTATTTCTCCCTGTGTTTTACGTGAATTTCTGAGGCTTTTGTAAACATGTGTTTATGTGTTACACCTAAACAGGCCAGGCCCCCCCACGGGAGCCCCATGGCCCTGCCAAGAGAAGACCTCTGTGGCCCTCCCAAAGCCCATTCAGAAGAAGCGTGTCCGTTTGTGTGTTTTTAATGCTTCACGTGTGCCTGCAGCATTTCCTCTGTGCCTATCATTTCACAAGCATGAGAGCTGCAACAAATGTCATACTTTAGCTGCTGACAAGGAAGGAACATTATCAATGTCATCGAGGGGCAGATTTGTCTGTGTAATCTGTACAGTATCAATGAATAGAATTGCCTCTTTTTCCAGAGAAAAATGCAATCAATGTATTCCCTTTATGAGATTCTGAAAGGCGCCTGAGACGGTGCCTTAATATTAGTAGTAACATTCTCTTCATTCTTTTTTAAACTAACATTTTTCCCCAGTTTGCTTTTATAGATCCTTTAGGGATAGTATAGATAATTCTAAAGCACCTTGGAAATGGTATATTATGTGGGTGCTGATTTAACTTTGACACGAAGTAGAAAATTGGTTTTTCAAGACTACATGAAAATATGTGGCAGGTTGGTAAAATACTGGGGGAAACATTGTTAACAACGCGGTCACTACACCGCAATGCTGTTACAACTCAGTCGTTACAACGACCGCGATGTAACCACGCTATGCCATTACAACGCAAGTCTTTACATCGACTTGCGCTAGATGGCAAGCTAACATTACAAATAGTGTAGTTTACTATCCCAACACCTTCCCTACTGTAAGTGGACTGGAGTTGGAATAGTAAATTACACTTTTTTAATGTTAGCACTCCATCTAGCGCAAGTCGATGTAAAGACTTGCAATGTAATGGAATTGCGTGGTAACATCGCAGTCGTTGTAACGACTGCAATGTAACGGCACGCGTTGTAATAGCTAGCGTTGTTCCGTCATACATCCAATACTGGCATGGTGGCAACCTAGCCATTGATGGGTAATGAGGAAACAGGAAGTGTCTCTGAAAGACTGATGCAAATAAACTGTCAAGGAAAACCTTAATATTGTTGCCTGGCATATGCCCTAATCCTTCCTAGCCTTTGCCTTCTTTCAAAGGCAGCAAACACCCTATTTCTAAGGGTGATTTAAAATAATTCTCTTTTGCCCTTTTTTTCATAAAACCCTACCAGTCTCTGATTATTGCTACTGCTTCAAGGGCTTTAAATGCCCCACACTTTTTTATTGGGGAGAAACTGTAAGCCCTGTGTAAAATGATGTTTGCTTTCTAAAATTTCAAGCTGTGTTGCTGGCCCAGTAAGCATTAAAATGCACCATTCACTGGTCTCCCCCAACATGTCCGAAGGGTTAAAACTACCTCCCTCAGAACTATAAATGATATTGTGTTCTCGTCATATTTACTTGCCCACATGTTTATAAAAAATAATCAAATGTAAGGCTTTCCTAATTCATCAAAAGGTGAGAAATTGATCTGTTTCATGCATGGATTTATGAACTCTGAGGAAGACCTGAATCTAGTGATGCTATGAAAAGTGATCGGTCTCTCCAACAGGGTCCTAGCGTGACCACAGTGACAGAAGGTACATCAGTTGAGGAAAATTACTCCTGTGATGTTTTGCCGTCATAAGAAACTTGTCTTTAATGGTTTCAGCAGAGTGACGCAAGAAAAAGGTGGGACCCACATGGTCTGAGAGCAGTGGCGTAGCAAGGGGGGTGGTGGGGTAGATGGTTCGCCCCTGTTGGCACAAGTTTTGGGGGTTGCAGCCTCCCCCCTCGCTCTTACCTGTGGCCGTGCGGGGTGGCCGTCGCGGGAACCCCAGCAACATCCCCCCGCTCTCATATGCGGCCGCTGGGTGGCAAACTCAGGGACCCCTATGGGCGGCAGAGTGGCTAGCTATGCCACTGTCTGAGAGGAAGGAATTTGCTCAGCAGGCAGTACTGTTATGCCCAGTTATAAAAGGCAGAAAATGTAAACAGTAAGTTTAATAATTGGAGATTAAATGGTTCAGGTATATTCAATTGAAGATTGTGAACAATAAATATTTGTAGTTGCAACTTAAATGTTTAGCAGTACCCAGCATCACCAAGAAGCACAAATACATTATTAGACATTGGTAATCTGCAGGACATATTAAAAAGCAATATTCCTCACTTAAGTGGGTTGTCATTTCCATCATGGATTTCAATAGTGCATCAACACATTTCACAAAACCACTTGTTACTTGGGGGCCTTGTCTGCCTTAGTAAGGCATTACTGCAAAAGCATAGTTTTGTATGTCCAGTCTAGTGAAGGGAGATCCAAGATCTCTATAGTCTGCATTAGTTTTGTGGCTTGGAGCAATTACATGCTTAACCCCTTCGACGCTCATGACGAGCTCAGCTCGTCATGAGTTACGCCTCTCGTACGCTCATGACGAGCTGAGCTCGTCATGAACCGCGGGTTTTTTAAAAACTCAGCGCAGCGCGGAAATCTGCACCGCACGCATGCGGTTAAGAAACCGTTTGATGTTATTGAAGAGGCCACAGCGACCTGCAAGGTTTGCGTTCATGCACACTTGGCATTGCTCCCCCAAGGAGAACGCCCAAACCTTCATCATTAAAACTTAATTTTTATAAAAGATTAGAAGCATACCTAACGAATACCTCAACAGCACACTGGAGGAGTAGGTGACGAGCAGTAGCTCATGCTTTCTTGCTTTAGTTAGTTCTAGTCAGTATTACTTGTCCTTTGGAGGTTTTGTCAGATACCCATTTACATACATGACACACCAATCCAATTTGCAATACCTTCTGCATATCCAAAGATGTGAGTATTTAAACAACAGGAATAAGGGGTAAGCCCTCGAAGGAAGCAACAAAAACACAGATTTTAGTTTTGCGCTCCTTGAATTTCTACTTTGGCGCTGGTCAGGACAAAGCACACTTCCTTCGCAGAGTTTGCTTGGTTAAGCTCCAATTTAATTTGCTCTTCTGAGGTGGATGTACTTACCTGGTTAAGATTATGAGCAAGATTCATGGTTCAGTTTACAACCATTTGGGAGTATTCCTGGATAGCCCAATGCACCACACTGTAAAGTGCACAGATATATATGGTCCTTCCTGCATCTAGGGTTTGCTTAGCAAACGGGACTGAGACAAGAGTAAATAGCTTGTTCAACACATAGCTTTAAGAAACACTTTTCAATTTTAACAATCCCAGCTGATCCTGAGTACTACCTTTTTCATTGAACCAGACAAAGATATCTGTAGGCTGGTAATTTGGCGAATCCTTGGATATTCAAACACCCCCACTCTACTTTCTCGACCTTTAATACTAAAACAGTTGTTTTTACTGCCACCTTCTTGTTTTCACAGTACTTTTGAAGGGCACTTAGGTGATACTGTAGGCAGACACTAATTCTGTTCAGTATAACGGTGTCATCTGCATACTGTAATATTAGTGTCAAGGCCACCCCGTTTTAGGTATCAAGATCTGTGAAGAGTCAAAACAGGTCCTATGTCTGCTACATAAAAGCTGAACAAGAGAGGGATGAGATCCCAGTCATGTTAGTATAAACTGCAAGGGATTCAGAAGTGGTTCTGCTAAGCTTTGTTCTAACCCAGGTTGTATGGTGGACTAGATACCGGTGCAGAAAAGAATCTATTTCAAGGCACTGTGCATAGCCCTACTGACAATACACGGAAAAGGTCCACTCCCCGGTCAGCAGCTCCTCATCCCATACATTCCTAGGAGGTCTTTAGGATCTGGGAATTTAAAGTTGCTGACAGTACCCATGATAAACAATGCGAGATGCAGCAGGCGGTCCTTTAACCCCTTGGCCGCTGCGGTAATTCCGCCGAGGCGCTGGGGGGAAGGGGTGGCCGCGCGGCGCCGCCATGTTGGTGACGGAACCACTCCATCACCAGCCACGGGTGGGCTGTGCTATTGATGGAGTGGTTACGTCACGGCTCCGCCCACTCAATAGAACACGCCGCGCAGGCGCAAAATTAGTGCCGCGCAGGCGCGGCGACCGGGCCGTGACGGAACCACTCCGTCATTAACACAGCCCACCCGTGACTGGTGACGGAGTGGTTCCGTCACCAGCATGGAAGGGGTTAAATATCTTGTTTCCAAATTATGGAACAAACTTTCCATTGGCCTCAGACTGGACCAACCCGTAACCACCTTCAGAAAACTCCTGAAGACACACCTCTTCTAACCTCGGTTTATTCCACAACTTAAAATGCATCCTGCAAACCGGCAGGTGTGTTATCTTTAGTGCTGGGGGGGGGGGCGATTAGGTAGTTATGCACTGTATTAAAACATCTGAATAGAACAGAGTACAGCTCTTGGATGGCTTTGAACAGTATTAGCGTATTAACGTATTGGTGGATGAACACAGACAGTGCTAGCATTTTGTCTGATGTACCATTTGCAAAAGACTGAAAGAAAGGCAGAAGATTTTGACACGCACCTTAAGTTGCTAGTTTATGTACTACAATGTTTGTGTAATATTTGGCATCAACATCAAGTAGTGCAATTAGTCAGTAGTTTGATGGGCCTGTGGCAGGGGCGTAACACAGGCCCACGCATCCCCCGCAGTGCGGGGGGCCCTCAAGCTCAAGGGGGCCCCCTCAGCGCTGCACTTCGGCCTAAGAGCCTCTAATAGAGTCCGGAGGGGGCCCCTCCACGTACCTGGCAGGGGACCCCCCTCAATTATCGTTATGCCACTGGCCTGTGGGGATGTCTTTTGAGGTCGGGCCTACCAGAAAAAGCAAGCTATCTGGTTGAGAAAGACATATTTTGAGCTTAACAAGAACATACAGGGGCTTGCTGCCCGACCATTGCTTACTAATTGTTGACTTTACTGTCACTCTTATTGGCTTGCTTTCAGTTGGATGGCGCTATTTTAGCCTGTCTTTCTTGTGTTTGTCCCTCCCATGGAGCATAGCCTCTTTACCATATCTTTGATGCGCTGGCTTCAATACTTAGTTTCATTGCTTTTAGGGAACTATTGTTTTCTTTTGGTTTAAACACTCAATGAGTTCATGTGTTTTCCAACGTGTCTTCCTTGTTTGCTTTTCTCCTTCCCTCCACATTGCTCTCTCTCACCCACGTGCTTCACTAACCCCACCTGCACTCATGTTGCTCTCTCTCTCCCATGTGCTTCTCCCCCATTGGGTTCCACACTCCTCTCTTTCATGAGTATATTTCTCCCGTTGCCCTTGTGTTCATTCAGGCATGCTGCTTCTCCGCCCACCTACGTTGCTTCATCTCTCATCCCTTTCCCAACTCCCAACCTGCTCATTCGCTTTATATATATATATATATTTTTAAAGCGCTTTTGTACTACTTTTTATTTTATTTACTGATCCATCTCTGATTGTAAAAGCCAATGTCCTTTCATAGGCATGCATGCATGTTGAATGCGTAGCACAGGTCTCCAATAATGCAGAGGCTGTGCCAATGTGTCTTCTGTATGACTAAAAAACTTTGGCAAAGCTTATAGGTTTCAAAGGTGGGACCTACTGGCTTACAAAATGCTTGTTTATGTAGCAGGCACTGACCTTCCTGGTAACTGATATACTTTTGTTTATGTTTGCATACTCCCTCCAGGCATCTTCATGGCTCATCTAGATGTTTTAACCGCCGTCCCAGATTGAGAATCCTGGAGTTGGGTCTGTAGTACATCCAACTTCAATGAAAATATACCATACCATTCTGCCCATGGCCTTTGACTGTATACATCAGATGTTGGCTGCAAGGTCAGGCATGCAGCCATGCCTTGTGCCCTGGCTCTGCAACCAAACAGTATTGGGCGGGCAACCCCCCACTACCCATGGTTATCGTCTGTGCAAAGTGAGGAGTTAGTGACAGGCCGATCCAGCTGCTGGTTATAAACTCCTACTGCACATCACCAAAGATCATACACAGCGGGCTTATCCGCAGTGCCCAGCCGCAATGCCCAGCCTTTGGTCAGGCTCAGTTTGAGCCCAACCCATCATGGGTGGCTAACACCCCAAGGGCAACCAGTCCCAAATTAATTGGGCTTTTGGCCTGCTGTGTGCAGTAGGGTTGGTCAGTTGTACAACCACGCGGCCCCAACCCATAATGGGCTGCCATCCTTCCTTACATGGCCTTCAAACGTACTAAGTGGTTGTTGGCCCCTGCACCCAACTCCCGCTTCACATGGCCTTTAGGTGGCCTAGTGGAGGAAGACTCTTTTAATTGTGTACAGTGTAGGGGCATAGAGTGGAGTATAGTGGTACAGGTTGTAGTAGAGTCTTGTAGAATGGAGTTGCGTAGAGTGAGTAGAGTGAGGCACAGTGGGGCAGTGTAGAGCACAATGTGTGGTACAGTGGGGCGGAGTAGAGTGGAATGTGTGGGACAGTGTAGAGTGGAATGTTGGGTAAAGTGTCATGCAGTGGAGTAGAGTGAAGTGGATTCCAGTGGAGTGCATAGCATAGAGTGGAGTAGTGTGTTCTTGAGTACAGTGGCTTGGAGTCAAATAGAGTGGAATGGCGTAGTATACAGTTGAGTAAAGTGTTGTAGAGTGGAGTGGTGTGTGGTACAGTGGAGCAGAGTGGTGTGGTGTGTCGTAGAAAGTCAGAAAGTGGAGTAGAGTTTCACTGAGTGGATTAAAGTGTTGTCCTGTGGAGTGGCGAAGAGCAAAGCAGAGTGCAGTAGAGTATAGTAAAGTGGAGTGGAATAGACTTGCAAACAGCTGAGTGGCATTGTGGAGCCTAGAGTACATTAGCGGAGTATAGTGGAGTAGTGTTTTAGAGTAGAGTATAACTGTGGTGGCGAGGCGTAGAGGGAGTTGCATATAGTGGAGTGTCGTAAAGTAGAATGCAGTACACTGGTATTGACAGGAGTATATTGTTGTATAGTGTAATATAATCCAGTCGAGTATAGTGTAGTGCACAGGAGGGGTGTAGACTGTTTTTAAGAGGAGTATAGTGTTGTTGAGCAGAGCACAGTGTAGTGCCATGGAGTGTAGTTGGGTAGAGTGGCGTACAATGCAGTGGTGTGGAGTGGAGTGGTGTAGAGTGGAATAGCATACAGTGAAATGGGGAGAGTAGAGTTTGGTACAATGGAATAGAGTAGAGTGGAGTAGCGCAAAATAGAGTAGCATACAGTGGAGTGGCAAAGACTGGAGTGGTAATGTGTGGAGTGACATAGAGTGAAGTGGCGAGCAGTGGACTAGCATACAGTGGAGCGGCATAGCATAGAGTAGAGTGTCATGCAGTGGTGTTCCGTACAGTGGAATAGTGTAGAGTGGATTAGTGTACAGTGTAGTCGTGCATAGTGGAGTGGCATAGACTGGAGTATCAACAGTAAAGCGGCATACAGTGGAGCAAGGTACAGTTCTTAGGTGTAGAGTGGAGTGTGGTAGAGGGGACTCGCATACAGTGGAATTGAGCACAGTTGAGTTACATAGTGGAGTGGCATAGAGTGGAATAGCATCAAGCAGAGTGGTGTAGAGTGAGGTGCCATACAGTGGAATAGTGGAGAGTGGAGTGGTGTACAGTGTTATAGTGTACAGTGGAGTAATGTATAGTGGAGTGGCATACAGTAGAGTGGTGTACAGTGGAGGGGCTTACAGCAGAGGGGCGTAAACCAAAATGTCATAGAATGGAGTGCCATAGAGTGTAATAGCATACAATGGAGTGGTGTAGCGTGGAGTGGTGTACAGTGAATTAGCATAGAGTGGAGTGGCATAGACTATAATAGCATGAGGTGGAGTGGTGTAGATTAAAGTGTCAGAGTTGAGTGGCAAAGAGTGGATTATGGTAATAGAAACAGACATATTGTAAATGTGTTTGAATGGATATAAATGTAATGTAGCAGGAATATTATGAGGTGTAAATGGTAATATGCGTGAATAATGTAAGCAGTGTTAAAGTTGTACATTTTAAAATACTTAGTTATATATTGTGTTATTGCATACCGCTGTGAGTTTGCAGTATACTGCTGTATATGCAGGTTAGAAGCCAATATGTGATTGGTTAATGACTGTGTTTACCAACGTAAAAGGCAGTCATGTTGTTTTCAAGACAGTTTGGCTGCATTCTACGTTTTGCTTCATTCTGGGTTAGGGTCTTACATATAGGTAAGTAGTAGGTTTTATTGTGGTTCATATTACTACTTTATTGAAGTGGCAATAGGTAAAAAAAATCTTTATAAAATTTTCATATATGTTTACAGCAGTTTAGGGAGAACCGCGTCATTAAAAAAAATATTGTAAGTAGCGCAGTCATTTTTAGTTAGCTTTATTGTTTGATTAATAAAAATCATTACAATAGTGAACATGCATCATTAATTAACAAGCATTTGCAATGCAATAGGTCTCGCATTAGGAAAGTTTGAGCTATTGGTCTTGTAAATGACAAATTTTTGTATTTATGTATTGGTTTTGAAAATAGCTAAATTAATAGCTTTTCCATTTACAATGCAAATAGTTATAACTTTCGCAAATGTGACACCTATAACCTGGGGTTGCGCTGAGTGATGCTGTGGTGATGCTGAGTGATGCTGTGGTGGTGCTGAGTGGTGCTGTGGTGGTGCTGAGTGATGCTGTGGTGGTGCTGAGGTGGTGCTGAGTGATGCTGTGGTGGTGCCGAGTGATGCTATGGTGGTGCTGAGTGGTGCTCTGGTGGTGCTGAGTGATAATGTGGTGGTGCTGAGTGGTGCTGTGTTGGTTCTGAGTGATAATGTGGTGGTGCTGAGTGATAATGTGGTGGTGCTGAGTGATGCTGGGGTAGCGCTGAGTGATTATGTTGTGATGCTGAGTGGTGCTGTGGTGGTGCTGAGTGATGCTGGGGTGGCGCTGAGTGATGCTGGGGTGGTGCAGAGGTGGTGCTGAGTGGTGCTGTGGTGGTGCTGAGTGGTCCATTTATTACTTAAGTGATAAATAGTCGAGACCTAAACACTGACGGAAGATTCAGGGATCTTTTAGTCAAACCAAGTCGCTCATACTTCAGAATGTCGTATTTTAGAATGCATTTTCCATTATACATTTCACAGCTTCATGGCATGTTATATATATTGATGCAAATATATTGATGCAAATCACTTCACCTTCTGTGAACCGGATCATGAGTCAATACAAGATCTCAAGCAAATAACACACTTTACCAGTGAACGGCAATGTCTGACTCAATCAGAATGACTGTGGGCATAAATATGCACAATAACCATCCACATCAACTTACAAATAGTATTCGACACAGTGTGCTTCACTACGGACCAGACCACACTCTTCCCAAAACGATTTAGGGTGAGAACATCCACTCGACCATAAAAAGACACCTGTATAAGAATCCATGTTCGGCCAAGGTCTCTGGCCCAGAGCACCATTTCATCAATCCTGCGTAGGAATCAAACTCTAGCATTCAAATATTTTGTTGGGAAGCCAGTGTTATTGAAATGGACACATTTGTTTTCTATGGCTTATGAGTCAAGTGTTAATGGGTTGCACAACAGAACAAAGAGATTTTACTCGTCTTCAGAAAAAACATTCGAGTGCGCCTGGTGAAGACACTTCCACCTCCACATGCCCTCGTAATACACTTAATATTCTTAGACCCCCACGCCGATTCTCGCAGCTAGCCAAACCACCCCCGTCCTATTCCATGACGTCAACGTACTACAGAACACACACATTGGACAAGTACTACTACCGCTGCAACTGCGCGTTGGTACTGATCTCTTCTGTGGGTTGTACTTTCTGGAAGTGTGCATTGTGCCTCTTTCATTCCAAGCACTATGTTATGATACCAAAAGTCTGTCGACCCTACACAGGAGTACATACATGTGCTCTTGACCCCAACACACGGATCAGCTAGGACCCTGTATCCTGAGGCGTCCGGCCCTCCACATGCTACATACATGTGCTCCCAACCTTAGCACATGGTACAGCTGGGACCCTGTAGCCTTATTCCTGGAGCATCCGGCCCTCCACACTGCTACATACCTGTGCTTCCGACCTCAGCACACGGCCCAGCCAGGCGTGGGTATTTCGGGGCTTGCGAGTAACAGCTCTGAGTGAGGAATAAAGCTACTGCTCTGTTCACCGGCAATGAAACCAAACAATTCCCACAACAACAAATGCCCGCTGGGCCCATTTCCACTGGAAGCAGCTGGAGGTAAAAAAGGTCTGGCCGAGCAGACTCGGTGCCACATACACCCGGCCATTGTTGTTTACGTGCGTGTCAGCATGCCCTTCGGGATCGCAAATGATGATGGCGATTTAAACCCTCCCGTCACCATTTTTGTGGTGGACTGGAGGATGATAAAGGGGTTGAAGGATCAACCACGGGGTTAAACACAAACCAGGCCCGGTCAAACAAACTGTAGACCGGGCATGTGGGGCGCCCTTGGAGACCCCGCCCTGCTCAGAGGTGCCCCAGGGCAGGCTGATCGGCAGTGTGGGCGGTATGTGCTTCAATTAGCAGTGCCTAGAGGGCATTCTTGCGAGCTAGCGCTGCGTAGGGCTGCATTTGTTTCCCTCTATATTTTAACGGCAACACCCTGCAATGCTCGTGTTTGTACGAGTTTATTATAAGCATTTGGCAGGTTTTTACATTGCTTTCTAAAAGAATGTTCGTCTCCTCCGCCCGGGGCCTTCAGGGCAGGTCACAGCACTGCCGACAGACTATCACTCGCGGTACCCCAAACGATTTGTTGAATCGGGGGTGCAGGACTCCAGCAGGGAATGCCACAGGTTCGCAGGTTAAATTACTAGTGAGTCCGAGCACAGGGACTACGAAATGATCTTGGATACTTTAATGCCCCCTGCACATAGCCTTCTTTCATTGCAGAAAGTCTAGGGCTACCGACCTGCACGCTGAAATTCATGAGGCTTGTGGGCCAGCTTTCTGCTGTAATCAGAGGTTTAACGCAAAATGATACACCCCCACCCCACTCCTGTAGGGACGGACCTACGACGTTTTGCCCATTGCCATGGCTGGACGGACAGATGGAATCTCAGCTCACGTCACCCGAAAAGCATGTCCGATGGACCAGCACACACACTTCTTGCAGGTGCACACAATACTTGCTACTACGGAGAAAGAATGCTCCCAAGTATATTGACAGGCGTGTTTCTCTTCTAAACTGCATTTCAGCCTTTTATGTCCGGTGTGCGACTTGGGCAGGAGGAACAGGCTGCCAGCGAACACGGAAGACAGCAAAACCGAAAGCGGCCTGGGCTGAGAGTGAGAGGGCGGGGGCTGCCCGCGCATGCGCGCTCTTTGTTATGGAGAACGAAGTCCGGCAGCTGAAGTCCCGGTGCCAGGAGGGGACCGGGTGAAGACCAGCGCTGTGGAGCTCCCATGCCGAGACTGACCCACTGGCTGACGGGAGAGACAGGGACACGGAACACGCTGAAAGAGCCCGGTGAGTGGGGGGGATGTGTACGAGAGTGTCTGTGTGCACGTGTGTGTGTGCGCGTGAGCCCATGAGTGGTGGGGGGGCGTGCGTGGCTGTGTGTGTGCGTGAGCCCGTGGGGGGGCTGTGTGTGTGCGCGCGTGCACTTGTATGTGCCTGCGTCTGTGTGTGTGCCTGCCTATCTGCGTGTTTAGGTGGGAATCTGAGGCAGGGGATGTGCACGGCGCCGGCCTGGACGTGCGCGTCCACAGACACCAATCGCAGTGCGTGCCCGACCCCTGTCTCGGATTCCCAGGAGACGGGCAAGTATAGTTGTCGAGCTGGACAATGCTTCGCATTGTTCTCCAGCTCGACCTAAAAACATATGTCAGTAATTGCTAAAATATTTACACATAGTACAAAAGACTGGCGTTATCTGGATCCTGTATTTTCGCTTACATTGTTTTCTCTTAGTTTTTTTTTTTTTTTAGGAATCCACCCAAATGCGTCCATTTAGTCCATTTGTACCGTCACAATGAATTGAAAAATAAAATTAATCGATAAATAATTTAAAAACCTGAAAATCTATATTTTTTCATAATAGTAAAATATTAACTTCATCTAGACAATACAACTTTGTAAGGAACGATTAGGAAACAGTTAAGAACCGTAGTTGGCCCTTCTAATTTAGCATCTGCTGAGGCCAAATGGCAAGACATCAGTCATTTTAGAGTTAGTGACTACTACCACTGATAGTGCAATTCCATTTGTATGGTAAAATCCCTGCATACAATAACTTAAATGTTCCTGGGACGGACAAGAAGGCAAAATAATCCGTGTGCAAAAGGCTGAAGTCAACTGCTGTTAAGTGCGACAGAGGACTTGATCCTCCCTTTTATGGTTAACCGTTGTTGACTTGCTGGCTCTCCCTGATTATGAATCTTCTTGCTGTTCGTAGTGAACTTGGTGAACCGGATGTTAACCAGTGAATTATCCGGGTTAATTGATGCAAGGACACCCTATCTAATTTACTTACAACAGATAGCTTGTCGACACGTACGAATGCCAAGTTTGTTACATTCGTTCTTTAACAAGATCTTTCGGTCGTCAAGGAGTGTAGGACAAAGACATACCACATGCTTAATTGTTTCCTTGCTACTCCCGCACCCCCTGCACATTACGTTGGTATTTGCGCGTGGCCATCTTGGCAAATGATACAAGAATGGCCATTCACCCATTCTGAGGGCCAAAAATCTTTTTTTCCACAACACTGAGTAGGTACACGACAAATAGGGTGCCGTGATCCCTGGCTTGAACCCTGATACGATTGTCCAGGCGTGCTTTCGTTGGGCCAGTTGGGATCAATCTGAGTGGAAGGACCAGAGGCGAACATTCCTTTTGACGTGGATTTTAAGTGCCTGCTGTGATGAATTCGAGCTCCAGATTTCTTCTGTGTCCAGGAGTTTTAGAGATCTACCAATTTGACCGGCTGAGATTTCCTGCCACAGAAGGGGCTCCTTCTCTGGAGGTACGCAACTTATTGCACAGCCTGATGAATGCTCCAGCCCCTACTGCTTGGTTATTAGGTATTACTGTAGTACTCTTAAACTTATAAATATTTTTGCCATACCTATTACCACTTTAAAAAAGTGATAATAGGTAGAGAAAAATATAAAATCTAATACTTACCTATATGTAAATGGCGTAACGCAGATCACAGCCAAAGTGTATATAAAAACATCATGGCTGTCTTTAACTTTTGTTAAGGCAGTCTTTAGTCAATCACATAGTGACTTGTCATCGCTATGTACCACGAAATACCGCAAAATTTCACAAAAATACCAAAACAATAGATATCACTAAGCAAAAATGCCTTATCACCTTAAAAATACCATACTTACTTGTAGTACCAAAAGGATCATCTGCGCACCATAATGTGTAATCCTGTCAAATTTCAACAAAATCCATTCTGCTGTTTTTTGTGCTATGTGAGATACAAAAGCATGGACAATGCTTTGGTGGAAAATGCGTATTTGGACTCCCCCCAACCCATTTATCCTCACGCTCCCTTGACCATTTACCGCAAAACTTTCCGTCCTCCGCCAATGTAGAAAAAAATATAGATCTGAAGATTTGTCAAACGGGGAAAAATTGTTAGCAACCAAAATGATGACTTATTCCTATACGAAGGAATCCAAACTATAACTACAGACACACACATATATATATATATGTGTGTATGTGTGTGTGTATATATATATATATATATATATATATATACACACATATATACACACACACACACACACACGCACACACACTCATACATACACAGATGCTCAGAGCTTATATATACATCCTACATGCCTTTTTATACTTATTGTTAAGCAGAATAGCTGCTGGGTTCTTCTTGTTTGTTGAATGCAGATGGAAGGGCATAAGCTTACTAAAAATGGCACAAAGAACCATCACTCTCAATTATTTGCCTTTCTGTTCTAAATGTGTGTGGCATTATCAGGTTACTCCCATCAGGATGAAAAGTTCACCCACAAGCCACCTACATGTCTTTCCATCAATTCACTGATGCAACTCTTTGTATTTCGTGCTGCTGGAGGAAGTAAAGCCATCAAGAACACCATCAGCATGTGAATGAATGAATGAATGACCAATATTTATATAGCGCACAGCTACTTCGGCTGGAGTGTCCCGGCGCTAACAGTTCAGATATGTCTGCTTCTTCTAACACTCCTGCTGCCACACACATAGTCTGACATAGCTCTTCATATGGACGTATATCTTTATGGCATGTTGCATATGGGCAAACGAGGGCACTCATAATAAGCCCTTATTGCTCTACTCCATGGGTGTCAATCATAGGCCAATGTGCCTGATCCATTGTGGAGGAGTGTGGCTCAATGGTTAGAGCGGCAGACCCTGATGCAGAGTTCTGGCCAGGGACCAGGGTTCAATTCCCTCGGACCTGTTAATTCTCGCCTCGGTGCCTATTCTAATCACGGGCCCCACGCTGCAACTCTGGGCAATAGCTTGCTTAGCCTTCACACCAGCCCCAACAGCGCTAAGGATGCCTGGCTTCACCCTGGGGGTGCCCAGGAGTGGACACTTCACAGGGAAAGCCAGGAGGGGTTCCACAGCAGTATGAGTATCAGTGCCAGGAAACCGCATAGGCGACACCGCAAGGTGACCGTCTGGTGACAGTGCGCTCTATAAGTACCATGACATTTACATTTATAAAAGATTTTCAGACTAGCCACACAATTTTCATTAAAAGGCGAGTTTATATGGAACTCATCAGCATGGACAGTGATTAACATGAAAATCTGACATGGATCCCGCCGGCCTGGACGTATACAGAATATATTTGCTCAGTTCCATGCACTACACGCTTTCAATATATTCTCCAGTGATGCACAAAAAACCCCAGCACACAAAAGAACTATGTTGTCAAAAACGTCTCAGTCATATGAATCAGACATTAAAAAAGCTCAATAATGAGAAATTAACAAGGTTATTCATCGACATTTTTAGGACAGGATGCTGCCACCTTAAATCTACATGCCTCCATAAAATTGGTTTGATTAAAGTTGTTTATTGCATATCTCTGTTGAGAATGTGGAAAAAAGAGTTCTGATACCACTACTTCCAGATTGCAGAAGGGTATAAGATTGTTAGATAAAGCTTTTTTCGGAAGATCTGATTTGAACTTTGGACGAATACCCCCTCGCCCTCAAACAGAAATACTCACTGTCTTCCTATAATATCTGGATGAACCAAGCTTTAGTTGCACACTTAAAGTGTAGCTGAGGTATGAAAAATATAGTTAAGAAAATGGAACCAATGACAGGCTTGATTCAAGTAATCAGGATTGGTTGATATTTACAAGTGCCAATGGCACTGACAACTGTATGACATACTCCAGGAGGCTGGGTATTGACGTCATACATGTAGTGAATGGTTGTGAAATTTAGACTTTCCAGGATAGGCTCTTTGGTGGTGGCCAATGTTGAGAATATTCACAAAGTCAGAACTTTGTCATTATTCTCAGCAAACCAATTGATTTTTCCACCTTAGTTGCACCCTTAACCATAAAGCTAAACAAACATTGGCAAAGTCAATATGTTTCGCCTATGTGCGAGCTATTGACTTTGTCAGTCGGGTGGGGTGATGAATGGGAAGATGGGTGGGGTGGTGAATGGGAGGGCAGAGTCCTGGAGCAGTAAAAAAAAAATAGGTTAAGAGGCACCCAGCGCTGGCCATGTCATAGCGCTTTATTTTTCCTTTTGTGTTTTGGGAGGGTGGAGAGGAAAAGGGCAGGAGGGGGTGAGGAGAAGAAACGTGGTGCTAGTAGGGGGTAAGAAAAGAAACACAAGGTTTGTGAGAGGGAGGAGAAGAAACATTGACAGAGTGGGTAGGTGGAGCTGAAACAGGGATAGGGAGCTGAAATGGGGACACGGTGAGTGGAAAGGAAACAGGTACGTGGTGGATGGGGAGAAGAAACTGGGATGGGTGGGCAGGAGGAGAAGAAACTGGGACATGAAGAATCAGGGGCAGGGTGGGTGGGGGCTAGAAGAAACAAGTGATGAGGTGGGTGGTGAGGTAAAAGAAACAGACAAAGTGGATGAGGGTAAAAGAAACAGAGACAGGGTGGATGAAACAGAGACGTAGAGGAAACAGACAGTGGGGGTAGAAGAAACAGACAATATACGAAACTATGACAGGATGGGTGGGGAGGTAGAAGAAAACAGAAACAGGGACATGGGCGGGGAAAAGAGAAAAGAAGCAATATTAAAAGCAGTACATGCAGTGGTGTTTGGGAGATGGCTGAAAACACAAGCACTCCAATGGAGTGCTTGAACACAAAAATAAAGTAACTCTAAAAATAGGCGCAGTGGAAGGACACAAATACTTGGCCCATGTTCCAGAGAAAGGCCAAACACAAGGAAAGGACATGACGCAGGCATGCCGTGACAAACTGGAATGAAGCAAATGAGAATGTGCTCAAGCTAACCAACGGGATGCTATGGGTGGACTGTAAGCCCACTGTATGTAAACAAAATGTCTTGCAGAGACAGTGCATGTGCTGTTTAGGCGAAACCTAAACATAATGCCGGTAGTATAAAGTTAGGGTCTGAAATGTGTGAAATATTACCATATTCTCACAGAGTAGAGGTAAAGAGTCTCTAAAGGAGACATATGATTAGGGCCTATAGGGATGACAGGAGTATGCTTAGAAATCTAAGATGTTTGTGGATCTATAAGAAAATTCCAAGTGATCCAAACTAATGAGTGAATCAATGCAAGCCATTTAAAACACAAAAGGTGATGGGAAGAATACTTGCAAATAATCTAAACCAGACGTTCTTTACCTGTGGTGCTGTAACCCCTTGAGGTATGCAACGCCTTCTAAGGGGGTCAACAACTGCTTAGAAAATTAAGCAACATCAACAGATTACTACAGTGTATGTAAATAAAGAAGCAAAATGCAAAATTGAACATTTTAAAACATTCTGTAAATGTGAAGGAATTTGAAATTGGAGCATAAACATTAAGTTGGTGTCCTCAGATTGATTCGTGGGAGCAGTGCAAATGCATTAAACAAAGTATGGACAATGGGTGGCCTCAGTTGAACTTAGAAAAGACCCAACCTTCCCATTAAATTGAAAGATTTACATTTGTTTGTAAAGTAAATTAAATATGTAATTATTTGTGTATTCGATGAATTATTGTTTCTGTATTTGGTGTATTGTTTGAAGTTCAAATCATTTGAATTATATATGAAAGGGTTCCCAGCTTCCAATAGCTGGGGTTCCCAAATTCCAATAGTGATTCAGTGTGGTTTCCTGGATTCAATGATTGATTAAGTAAGGGTCCCCAGAAGTCAACAGTTTAGGCAACAGTGGTCTAAACCACTGGCTATTGCTCTGGGTAGCATTGCAAACCCTTACTTTTCACCCACTATGTCACTTTAGACAGAGGCCTGAAATGCAGATCAGGACTGACCATGTGCCTCATGAGCACAGTCCATCCTAAACTGCCAGGCAAGACTCCCTCAGCATGGAAACACCAGCACCCCAGACTGGTTTTGGACTCCTTAGACCTCATCATTGAGGTACAGTTTGAAACTAGTGGGACACTAATCGTCTTGATTAGAATGTTACCCAGTAGGATTGCCAGTGATGTAGGCTATTAGCAGCAAGTTTTCCTCTCATCACCTTTTATTTGTTCTATGCGAGTCACAGACATAACCTTACCATTAGGACTAGATAAAAAAGTTAATTTTGTGGTAAGGAAACCTCAAAGCAATACGCAGCTCCTGTTGATGAACTTCCTCCTATTACAGAAGGAAAAAATTGGAAGAAAGCCCGTAATCTTGCTTTAACCTGTTGTGAGGTTTCAAGGCCACCCTTCCTGGCTCACAAGAAATAATATGTGAAAAGATGGGCAAAGCAGGGCAATTGCTGAATGGACAGCCATCGTCCAATCTGAATGATTTAACCATAATGAAACCCATTCCAATTAGCCAATGACAGCCAATCAGACTTTCTGGTCAAGCCTAAAATAGTACGCTCAGTATGCAATTCTGATGGACAGCAATCAACCAATCACAACGTGTGTCTGTGGTTAGAACCTTCTGATTGGTCAATGGTAGCTAGTTCAGAAAAACAATGGCTATTGCAGCATAACTGGGCTGCTGTGCAGGTAACTGAGTTGCTAGTCATGTGAACAAAATCTTTTTTTCATGTTTCGCTGAAGGAATAGCTATTTTCCTCTGTTCTGCTCTATGGTTGATGCGAAGGACGTGGTAAAAGAAAACTAAAACAAAAGGCTGATTGTGCTTATTTTGCAGGTCTGTGAATATTTTTGCCATCTTCAAGTTTTTATTTTATGGGAATTAATCACCTAGAGAACCAAAAAACAAGCTAAAAATCCAAAACAGGATTCAAAGTTTGATATTTGTTTCAAAGCGTGAGGGGATGAAGTTCAGAAAAAAGACGTGGGAAAAGAGAAATGTATGTGGCCTGTATTTGCATAAAAAGCTGGCATATAAATCTTTATATAATGCTAAGCGTCACAATTAGCATGCCCCGCGCCAACCTGCCCTTCAGGTTGTGTTCGATACATAATAATTATTTGGATGTTTGCATATGGTTGTGTTATTGAGGCGGATGTTACAAACTAATTTCTACAAAGCAAACAGAATGTTAAACATATCAGATAAAAATTCAAACAATGCCAGTGCATGCATTTAATATGCTAATTTACTACCACATAGGATGTCAGGTTAATTGAGTTCTGTCAGGGTTTTCTATGCTTGATAATTTTAAGATGGAAGATATGCCCTTGAAGCTGATGCTGTCACCACTTTGGAGTAAATCTCACCCTAGCATTGTTGTCTAAGGGGACTTCGGTCCTGATATGCTGAACCAGTCTAAAGTGAGGGAGGTAAAGATAAAAAGTCTGCCAAACAACACTTTGTGAGTTATTATTAAGATTCTACAATGAAAATCCAGAAAGTGTGAGAAGTACACTGCTAAGTACTCCACCCAAACATAATTCTTCCTCTACGATTAAAATATGCATGCAGTAGAACAATGGATGTTCCATCATACGCAACAGAGTGAGTGGCATCGCAATGAGGGAGAGGTGTGGCCCAGTGGCCAGAGTGCTGACTCCAGAGCACGGGGTACATGAAGACATATTAGCAAGGGCTTTATCGCTGCTTTAGCGGTTCTTTTTGCCGCCAAAGCGGTGATTTTTTTATCGCCCTATCAGCAAGCTGTCGCTAACAGGCGTTAGCGACAGCTTTCTGGCGATAGCGGCCGGATTACCCATCACCTTGCATGCCAGCGATAATTATCGCTAATAACATGCAAGGCAGGCGTTCCCAACTAGAAGCGACTGAAAGCAGTTGCTAACACTACTTCCCCCTATTACCAACGCAGGCGAAAGCGATGGTATTTAACACCTGCTGAAAACCTGACTTACCTGCATCCTCAATGGGCAGGGGATTTTCAGGCTAAGTCAACCATGGTGTTAATGCGTGAATATCACTGGATTTCCATCGATATTCAGGCATTTCGCCGCTATCGCTGGATATTTTATTACAGTGGAGATAAACGTTACTGATAGCATGTTTTCTGCGCTAAAATATCCAGCGATAAAAATAAACGCGCTAAGCGTGTTTTGCGATAAATATCGCAAGTTCTTGCTAATATGCCCCTAAATCTCCCTGACGGCCCCCAGCACCTTGAAACCCTTAAGGGGTGATATGTTTGCGCTTACAAATAGAAATTATTATTACAATGGTGTGGTGACACGTCACGCTTTGTGAACATGGTTAGGCATGTTGCAGAGTTAACTTTGAATGGGGGCCATAACTTTGTCTTTTCCTTGCTATTCAGGTATGCTTGTCAAACATCAAGATTACAAAGGCAGGATCTCTGTTGAAACAAAAGTCTCTCACCATTTGTACATTTGTTCCACACCCCACATATTTTCTTTTGTCCTGAAGGACGCTCTGTATTTTCTGCATTTTGGCAAAGTTGACTGCAGCCTCTGATCCCAAGGGACCTCTCAGACTGCAGATCTGGGGGCAGATGTATCAAGCTATTTTTTAGTGGCAAACGCTGCGATTCGCTAAAAAACAGCGTTTGTGACAAAAAAATAGTGAAATGGTATGTATGAAGAAAAATGCCTTGCAATATTAAGAAATCGCAAATTTTGCGATTCCTTAATTTTGCGTCAGCATTTAAGAAATCGCAAATTGCGATTTCTTAAATGCAATGTATCAACCATTTAAGAATTGCAAATTTAGGCTAAGAAATCGCAAATTACCACCAACTTGCAGTTGGTGGTAATTTGCGATTTCTTTTACAAATGCACTTTATGCAATTTGTAAAGGTTGCATGTGACGCTCATACATGCCCTTAATGTCATTTTCAGGGGTGCAGCAGGGTGTTCTTGAGACACCCCTGCACCCCTGAAATTATTCTCAGTTTGCGATTCGCAAATTGCGAATCGCAAATTGAGAATAATTTCACATTCATTCCTATGGGCCTCCAGGCCCATAGAAATGAATGGGAAATTATGCCTTAAGTGCGATTAGCAATTTGCTAATCGCAATTAAGGAATTTTAAGAAATCGCTAAAAAAATAGCGAATTTCTACATACATACCATTTTGCGATTTCTAAATAGCGATTCCTTAAAAATCGCTATTAAGAAATCCCAAAAGGGAATGTTGATACATCTGGCCCCTGGTGAGCTTGGAGACTGCCTTGGTGTTTACCAAGATTGAGCGGAGGCCCCATGTCATCTCAAGAGAGCAGCGACCCTTGACCCCTTTGTGGGGTCCTCATCCCTTTCCCCTTTGGTGCAGCAGTCATTGGGGTTACTCTCTGGTAATCCAAAGTGTCTTTTCAGTGTGAGATGGAGGCGGCCCTTTCCCATGTAGAAACAAAAAGAGTAGCCCCGCCCCTCTGCTTTCTCTTCTGCATCCTTTGCCTCAAGTCCTATCCGAGGGGCCCCACAAGAGGCCCTGCCTGGCCAGAACACTGGGCATTATACCAGGAAGTTGGCACATAGACGATGGGCACCTACACCCTTAGAGAAGGGCAAGTCCTGCCATTTCCCAAAGCCACTCATGCATTATTGAGACGAATTTGTATTGAAATGTAAGATAGGAAGCTATTCTCAGGAAATATGTTACTGTGAGCCGACAGGGACCTTAGGATCATCCAGAAAAAGTGCATATGGAGCTAAATACAAAAAGAGGAAAAGAGTATGAAATGATATACACAAACAGAAGTACATGTCACCCCACATGTCAAAGAGCATGCACAAATATAGAAATACATGTCAAACGAGATACCCAAACATACATAAATCTTTGACGAGATGCAAAAACACACTAAAGTGGTACCTGGCAAACGAGATATACTAAAGTATATACTCAAAGTAAATGTGGTGCACAAACATACAGAGGAAGTGTGTGTTGAAGTAGACATACAAATTACAGAAGTTCATGCTAAACCGAATACACCAACTTGCATAACAAGCAGACAAATAACATATATATTAAGTATAGGTTCTACAAGATGCACACATATAAACTAGTATGTTATGACTGTAATACATTAACATACCAAGCAGGGATTGGCACAGCCAGGAGCCCTGGCTTTAGTGTACCAAACTGGCAAAAATTGGCGCACACACAAACGCTATTTACTTGTGATGTATACTCAAATGCTGATTAACACATTAAAGCATGCCCTATTGGCTTTGCCAATACTATGGGAAAAGGTAGCAAAAAGGATTGTTTTCGTTTTAGAATTGATATAGGATAGAAATTATTGAATGACTAACAGTGTGGTGATTGAGTGTACTTTTAAGGTATCCTAGCCAAGGAATAGA
Organism: Lissotriton helveticus; assembly: GCF_964261635.1. Classification (NCBI taxonomy): domain Eukaryota; kingdom Metazoa; phylum Chordata; class Amphibia; order Caudata; family Salamandridae; genus Lissotriton; species Lissotriton helveticus. Next base: position 1,779,974,979 of record NC_136065.1, read on the forward strand.
TTCAGTATTATCTGAGGCCAGGAAATCCTGAAGAATATGTTTAGAGAATCGTAGCCCTGGAGTTTGCCAAATTTTTAACCATGATAACAGTGGTGCCAGACCCAAAATATCCCCCACAAAATGTAATCCCACTTATGAATGACAAACAAAGGTCAGTGGACCCTGCGGTACCATCATGAGTCTTCTGAGAAAGCTGTTCTCTACTGTTTGTAGTCTAGAGCTCTAACACAACCCACAAACTCCTGCCCCATAAGTAGCTATTGAGAGACATTTAGCTTTGTATAAAGTGATCATTTCCATCACTGGCCTACGTCCTAGCTTGGCCGTGAAGAGGAAAATCGTTTCCACTGGTCTGTAGGTTTATGGCGCCCCCAACTCTTTCAAGGACTCCCAGTTAACTTGTGGATCGAAAAGCTGCCACAAATATGAGAAACTTTCTACCTTGGCAAATGGAGCTCCCTCAATAAAAAAAGCTTTAGATTTCGTTTTCTTTGGCCCACAGACAATTACGGATGACTTCTGCTGATAAATCTTCAACTCCATAGACGACATAAACTCCACAAAGGTGTCCAGCGCTTTCTGGATGCTGATGGCAGTCCTAACTAATAGGACAGCGTCATCCGCAGTATCGGGATAAAACGAGTACCTGCCCTTGGGAAATCCAATTTGTTTTGGAGCAAGTGAGCTTCTAAACCATTAATATAAATAATAAACAAATACAGGTCTAGGATGCAGCTCTAACGGGCACCTTGGTTGCAATTTATAGATGAAGTATATTCTCCCCCAGGTCCGTAACGTATCTTGGCTGAAGTATCCCGGTGCAAACGCCAGAGGAGAGTGAGCAGGGGTTCTTCTACTCCAGGTTCCCCAACAAATATCATCGTTAAGTCCAAGTCACCATATCAAAAGCACACAACACATGAAGACTGGATGTAAAGAGACACTCATGGACTTTGTGTACTTACCAATAATGAATGAGAGGTCCAGATACTGCTCAGCCATACCCCTTCCTTGTCTGAAACTATATTGTGCTTCTGAGAGAATATTATTTGAGCTGGCCCAACCTTCTAGACGTGCCAATAAAACCCTACCCAAGATCTTAACTGTGGAGTCCAGTAGGGAATTGACTGATAACAAGTGGGGTTAGATCTAGCACCTTGTTTTAAAGATGGGTACTACAATAGCCTACTTCCATGTGGAAGGAAGAGGACCAATAATTGTGGCTCTAAAAATGTTAGTGAGAATGGGAACCCAGAGATCAATGTTATCTCTAAACAGATCTACAGGGACTCCCTCAGGCCCCGGGGCTTTCCTGCACTGGCTGTGCTTAGTAGCCACCTCGACTTCCTTCACAGTGATGGACTGGCTAGACTTGAGGGCCAATTCCCTGTCTTTCCCTGGGAAGATCCCAAAATCCTGGTGTTTGCCATCATTACTCAGAGAAGTTAAAATTCGCAAGAAATGAGCAAGCTATGAAATCTTCATGATGAAACAATTAACATTAGTGGATGGCCTTTCAGCAAAAAGCAGGCGGTTCATGACCTCCCAGAATCGCCTAGCGTCCCTCCCACTCCTGGCAGGCAACAAATCAGACCAGGCTTAATTTCTCAATTCAATTTTCCTTGCCATCAAAGTGGCTAACGTGCATTAATAATTGTTTCCCGATTTTTTGGCACACATTTAAGGGCCATCTTCAACTGCTTTTGTGCTTTCAAACAGACCGCAGTGAACAACCAATGGAGGGAGCGAGTGGAGGTGGAACATTTTACAGTTAAGCCTGTGAAATCGCTGACAGTGAAACACTGGCAAAGTCCTCTATTATTGAAGGTGGTTTGTCATCCGGGGACAGACACTTATGCGTTGCGCCATAGTTTTCAGACACAAGGTTTTGCAACAAACGTATTGGGTCAACCTGCTCCCATTTCAATGTAAGACCCTTAATGGAGCCAAACGTAAGAGTGACCGCAACCTGCCTAGGCTCTGGTAACATATAATCCATTTTTGGAGATGCTAAACTTTTCCCCCTACTATTCGATTCGCTACCCCAGGCAACCAGGCTAGCAGACGACTGAGGTGACAGGCGTAAAAAGGTCGCTGAGACTTAATAGCCTTAAGTTTATCCATCGAGGGGTAACGTTCGCCAATAGGAGCGACTTTAAGAACTTGCAGTATTCCTCCATAAGTTGATCAATGTGGGACCGGCTGTAACTTAAGTCCCCCAATGCCCGGAAGAGAGAGACAATGTGGAGGTGTGGAGAGGGGAAGATACCCGAGGTGCTAAGTTCATGGGTAGAGCCTGTGAAGCCTGATTAATATATCAAGATGATGCTCCGTGCCTACCGTGTGTCCCCCGCTTTCCTCCCGATTGCCCTCTTGCTGGCTGGGAAATTATGTTGAGGGCTTCTGGTTTCATGCCCTGTCATGCCGGGAGAGATGGTGGCACAAATAATTTCATCAAGTAATGTGGCAGTGAGCGATGTCGACCCAGACTTGGGCTCAGCACGAAGGTCAATAGCAACCTTGTTAGCCTCATTAGGTGAAGAGGCTGGTGCAGAGCCCAGGTTTACTGAACAACGCCTCTCAGCCAGAGCAATCTCAGTGCTAATCACTCCCATAGCCCTCTCCAACATTCTGTCAACTGAGGTGCACTTCACAGGTGGAGCAGAGACAGGCTGTCCACCAGTAACCTCCTTCATTACCATGTTACCACACAGGGGTTAGAACAAGCAAGACAGACTTGTGGTGTAAACTGTAAGTGTATGTGTAGGCAGATAGATGACAAAAATACACAGACATAAAGAAGAACAAGTTGAACAAGAAACAAAAACAAAGTATATGCTAAATGAAATAAACAGAGAGAAGTATTTTTGTCGAGACAAGAACAAGATGAACAAGACACACAAACAAAAGAAGTATGTTGAATGAGATAAACCAAAGTAAAGAAGTGTATGTCCAACGTGATACACACACAGAGACGTAGATGTTGAATATAATACCCAAACCTAAAGAATCATATGCCCAACAAAACTCCCAAGGTAAAGTATACGCTGAACAAGATATGTCAACACAAAAGAACATATGTTGAAGAAAATACTCCAACAGGATGAAGTACCTGTTGAACGAGATACATAAACAAAGCAGTGCGTGTTAAATCAGATACACAAAATTAAATTAACACATGCCCAACAAGACATACAAGACTAAACACTACATGTTGACCAAGATACACCAATATAAAGCAGCACTTGTTGAAAGAGACGTACAAACATAAAGAAGCACGTCTGGTATCTAACACACAAAGAAGTACATACCTAACAAAACAATAAAATAAAGGAGGACAAGGTACAAGACCATACACAATCACCTTTAGTACAAGACACAATATAGATACACAAGAAGATAAGCAGAAAAACATATGGGCGTGTGCAAATAAGATACAAAACAAGTAGACGTACAAGGAGAATAAGAGACAAACATACAGCGAGAGGGAGAGGTGTGGCGCCGCGGCCAGGGCGATTGACGCTGGGGATCATGGTTCGATCCCCAGCTCCGGTGGCAGGGTCTGCCCAGCACCATGCGACTCTAGGCAATAGCTTCCCAACTGCCCCCCACGCCGAGATACCCCTTCGGGGGTGATTTGTGCGCTATACAAGTACTGGATTTACATTTATTTACAGCGGTACACCAGACTGAGACATATAAACATACATAATGTCAAGGTGAACAAAACTGAGAAACGTACAGAACAAGACACCAACATATAGGTGCATGGAGAACCAGAGACACGTGTATGGAGGCGATGCAGAATGAGAAACAGCAACATACAGAAGTACATGTAAAATGAGACATACACGTGAGGTGTGCTAGAACAAGAGACAAACACAGTGAAGAACAGAACATTCAGAATGATTGATTGATTTGAGGAGTACACACACAAGGAGAAAACAAGCATTTGCAATGCAATAGGTCTCGCATTAGGAAAGTTTGAGCTATTGGTATTGTAAATGATAACATTTTTATTTATGTTTTGTTTTTGAAAATAGCGAAATTAATAGCTTTGTCATTTACAATGCCAATAGTTTTAACTTTCGCAAATGTGACACCTATAGCATTTGTAATGCAATATGTGTTGTATTTACGTGACTTACATGTATTGATATTACAAATAACAATGGCTTTTAATTTTTTTTCAATAATTAATACTTAAATAAAAGTTATTGTAATTTATAATGGCAATAACTTAAAGTTTTGTAAATAACTGTGAAGATTATGTTCGGTGTATTTTATTGTGACGAAGTGAAATATTAACATCTTTTTTTTACATTTGTAATAAAGCTTGAAACATTGAGAGAACATATTTGAACCAGGTGTTGAATGGTTGCCCAAATTGATGCTGTGGTGGCGCTGAGTGATGTTGTGATGGCGAACGGGTGATGCTGTGGCGTTCAGTGATGCTGTGGTAGCACATAGTGATGTTGTGGTGCCCCTGAGTGATGCTGTGGTGGTGCGGAGTGATGCTGTATGCTATGCTATGTTTTGTTTTGCTATCCTATGTTTTGTTTTGTTATGCTATGCTATCTTTTGCTATCCTATGCTTTGATTTGTTATGTTATGCTATGCTGTGTTTTGTTATGCTATGCTATGTTTTGTTATGCTATGCTATGTTTTGTTATGCTATGTTTTGCTATGCTATGCTTTGTAATGCTATGTTATGCTATGTTTTGTTATGCTATGTTTTGTTATGTTTTATTATGTTATGCTTTGTTTTGCTATGCTATGTTTTGTTGTGTTTGGTATGCTATGTTTTGCTATGCTATTATATGTTTTGTTTTGCTATGCTATGTTTTGTTGTGTTTTGTTAAGCTATGTTATGTTTTGTTGCGTTTTGCTATGTTTTGTTATGCTATGTGTTGTTGTGTTTTGTTATGCTATGTTTTGTTAAGTTATGCTATGTTTTGTTATGCTATGCTATGCTTGTTTTGCTATCCTATGCTTTGTTTTGTTATGCTATGTTTAGTTTTGCTATCCTATGCTTTGTTTTGTTATGCTATGCTATGCTTTGTTATGCTATGCTATGTTTTATTATGCCATGCTATGTTTTGTTGTGTTTTATTGTGCTATTCTTTGTTTTGCTATGCTATGTTTTGTTATGCTATGTTTTGTTATGCTATGCTTTGTTATGCTATGCTTTGTTATGCTATGTTTTGTTATGCTATGCCAAGCTTTGTTTTGTTATGCTATGCTATGTTGTGTTATGCTATGTTTTGTTGTGTTTTGTTATGCTATGCTATGTTTTGTTGTGTTTTGTTATGCTATGCTATGTTTTGCTATGCTTTGCAATGCTATGTTTTGTTATGTATGCTACGTTTTGTTGTGTTTTGCTATGTTTTGTTATGCTATGCTTTGTTTTATGTTATGTTATGCTATGTTTTGTTTTGTTATGCTATGTTTTGTTATGCTATGTTTTGTTATGCTACGCTATGTTTTGTTCTACTATGCTATGTTTTGTTTTGCTATGCTTTGTTTTGTTATGCTATGTTTTATAATGCTATGCTATGTTTTGTTGTGTTTTGTTATGCTATGCTATACTTTGTTGTGTTTTGCTAGGCTATGTTTTGTTTTGATATGCTATGTTTTGTTTTGCTATCCTATGCTTTGTTTTGTTATGCTATGCTATGTTTTGTTATGCTATGTTTTGTTATGCTATGTTTTGTTATGCTGTTTTGTTATGCTATGCTTTGTTATGCTATGCTTTGTTATGCTATGCTTTGTTATGCTATGCCAAGCTTTGTTTTGTTATGCTATATTATGTTGTGTTTTGTTATGCTATGTTTTGTGTTTTGTTATGCTATGCTATGTTTTGCTATGCTTTGCAATGCTATGTTTTGTTATGTATGCTATGTTTTGTTGTGTTTTGTTATGCTATGCTTTGTTGTGTTTTGCTATGTTTTGTTATGCTATGCTTTGTTTTATGTTATGTTATGCTATGATTTGTTATGTTATGCTATGTTTTGTTCTGCTATGTTTTGTTATGCTATGCTTTGCTATGCTGTTTTGCTATGCTTTGTTGTTATGCTATGCTTTGTTTTGTTATGCTATGTTTTATTATGCTATGCTATGTTTTGTTGTGCTTTGTTATGCTATGCTTTGTTGTGTTTTGCTATGTTTTGTTTTGTTATGCTATGTTTTGTTTTGCTATCCTATGCTTTGTTTTGTGATGCTACGCTATGTTTTGTTATGCTATGCGGGTGAGGGTGTGTGAGTGAGGGTGAGGGGGGGTGAGGGTGACGGGGTGAGGGTGTGGGCGTTTGAGGGTGCGTGGGTGTGAGGGTGTGTGAGGGTGAGGGTGTGAGGGTGAGTGAGGGTGTGTGAGGGTGAGTGAGGGTGTGTGAGGGTGTGAGGGTGTGTGAGGGTGAGGGTGTGTGAGGGTGAGGGTGTGTGAGGGTGAGGTGGTGTGAGGGTGAGGGTGAGGGTGTGTGAGGGTGAGGTGGTGTGAGGGTGAGGGGGTGTGAGGGTATGAGGGTGAGTGAGGGGGTGTGAGGGTGAGGGGGTGTGAGGGGGTGTGAGGGTGAGGGGGTGTGAGGGTGTGTGAGGGTGAGGGGGTGTGAGGGGGTGTGAGGGAGTGTGAGGGGGTGTGAGGGGGTGTGAGGGGTGTGAGGGTGAGGGGGTGAGGGGGTGTGAGGGTGAGGGGTGCGAGGGTGTGTGTGAGGGTGAGGGGTGCGAGGGTGAGGGGCTGTGATGGTGAGGGGGTGTGAGGTGGAGGGTGTGGGGTTGTGAAGGTGTGGGGCTGTGAGGGTGTGGTGTGGTGAGAGTTTGAGGGTGAGGGTGGGAGGGTGATGGAGTGTGAGGGTGATGGGGTGAGGGTGACGAGGTGAGGGAGTGTGAGGGTGAGGGAGTGTGAGGGTGAGGGTGTGTGAGGGTGAGGGTGTGTGAGGGTGAGGGGGTGTGAGGGTGAGGAGGTGTGAGGGTGAGGGGGCGTGAGGGGGCGTGAGGGTGAGGGGGTGTGAGGGTGAGGGGGCGTGAGGGTGAGGGGGCGTGAGGGTGAGGGGGCGTGAGGGTGAGGGGGCATGAGGGTGAGGGGGTTTGAGGGTAAGGGTGTGTGAGGGTGAGGGTGTGTGAGGGTGAGAGGGGGTGTGAGGGGGTGTGTGAGGGTGTGAGGTGGTGTGAGGGTGAGGGGTGTAAGGGGGTTAAGGGGGGTGAGGGGGTGTGAGGGTGAGAGGGTGTGTGAGGGTGTGAGGGTGAAAGGGTGCGTGAGGGTGAGAGGGTGTGTGAGGGTGAGAGGGTGATAGTATTATAGTTAAATTCCAAACAAGTGCACAGGATCAAATGTTAAGAAATTGAATTTTGCATGTACTCTGCCCTACATTACTAATATAACCAGGGAACACGCAGACTTACTACTCCTCCTCATTTCTGGTGCACAACATCCCATCTCGTTCCCAGTCACTTCTGCAAAGAATCACAGCTGAAGCAATCAATCAACGAGTTTCCATAGCATTTCAGCAGAAATAGCGCTCTGTTAGCCATACGGGAACTATTAGAATATCGCCCTCTCCCTGCCTCCAAAAACTGAATGAAAAAAAGAGGCTCAATGTCAAGAGTATGAAATGCTGAGGTTCTGTTCCTCTTTGGTGTGAGAAGACATGCATGTAATCGTTCATGAATTTGGGCTGAGACATTGTATTTGACTTTCACGGACTCCTTCTCTCCACAACATTCTGCAAATGTTTCTCTACTGAGCCATGATGGAGTAAAACATGAAAGCTGCAGCTGTTTTGGAAAGAACTTCTGCCAGACACTGTCTCTTGAGCCAGGAACTAATGCTCCTCGCAGCACGGAGCAGAGTGCCAGAAACAGCTGCACGCGACAACGGCCTTTAAAGACTTGGAACCCACGCATTGCACAAGACACCAAAAATGGACTCCAGCCACCGGAAGCTGTTGTGCGCGAGGCTATGCGTGAGGTGACCTGTACCAAACGGGAATCCTCCCAGTCCCTGATCTCATAAATTATAGTGCTGTGTTTTTAATAGCGCCTCACCTCTGGGCGTTGGGCCTCGAGTTTGGAGTCAGGCCAGCTGCTGAGCTCTCGTTAACGACAGTAACCTCACCCTCATGATGCATGATGCATTTTATTTATTTACAGAATCTGTAACGTGTATCCTGCAGTGGCGCAAATTGGCGAGAGAGAGCTTGAAGGGTGGAGTCATCGAGGAGATATCGCGACCCCAGACGACTGTGAGACAACAGACAGACAGCCATAGAAGATATGCAACACATGTTTTGGGGGACCAACAAAACAGTGCGACAGCCATTACTTGAACCAGCGCCACCTCTCCCCTCCCCTCCCACTGCCGGGAAAGTTCTGCCCACCTTAATTTCGCAACAAAAACAAAAAAAACGGAAGTCAGGCACTTTTGCCTGAGACGGGGGCGGGGCCTGCAATCCGGCAGGAAGTCCCGCCCGCCGCCACAGCCGCCGCCGCCGAGGAAGAAGTGGAGCCGGCCGACTGATGGCCTCTCCGCATCCCGGGGCTCCCAGGTGCTGGAGGGAGCCCCGGAAGTGAAGTCCTGCCCCCTGGTACCAGCGCTGCCGTAGATGACACACTGAACACGCCGAAAGAGCCCGGTAAGTGGTGTGGTGGGGTGGGGGTGGGGGTCGCGCGTGTGTTCGAGTGTGTGTGTGTCTGTGTGTGTGCGCGTGGGCTTGCGTGTGTGTTTGCGTGTGTGTATGCAGTGTGTGTGCCTGTGTATGACTGTGTATGTGCGCATGCGTGAGTGTACAGTGTTTGCGCAAGGGAATGTGGACAGGAGAGGGGCACGGCGCCGTGCGCGCTCACGAGGTGAAAACTGAGCTACTCTGCGCTCGTGCACCCTTTCCTGTCCACATTCCCAATAACGGATCAGAATAGTTGTCGATGCAGACTCTGCTATCAATGCTTCGCATTGAAGCAGAGGTCGTGCTTCGACCTAAAAACGGTTATTTGAGCATACACAGATTAAAACAAGCAAACCAGGAATACAATTAGAAAGCTAGTCAAACATGTATAAGTATACAGCGACACAAACATAAAGAGACAAACAGTAGCACATGCTAAACAAGAACACGTGAAGCCCACACATGTTGACATGACACACGTGGTTACACAGAAAGAAGCGGCGCCAACTACAGCTGACAGAAACTCCGATAAAAGTATGACACACACCCGTGTTCATAGGCATACACTCAGCACTGTGCGTGACGCAGGCGTCGCGAGCCGAGGCGTGCACGCGGGGACGTGTTTCTATCCAGCGGGCAGGTTCAGACACGCCGCGCGCGCGCGCGCACCACAGACAGCCGCCTCCCCGGGGGCTGCAGGGACCAGGCCTGCGGGTCTGCCCAGAATGCCTCTGGCTACAGATGGAAAAAAACATAACTCTTCATTCAGGAGATCAAATTACACACTGAACAGAAGCCGCGGGGATTTGTGAGCCTCAAAGCAGCGTCGGCGGGGATGAAAAGTTAACTCTCTCTGAGCCGCCTCCGTGGAGGGACGAGGGAGAGCGCGGGACTCTCAGGGGGCGCCGGACCGGCCTAAGGGGTACATGGGAGACGAGTGAAACCGCTTGCTTGCTAGCTGCTGCCTCTGAAAGCCCAGCAGGGCTGGTGCAGAGCGAGTCACACGCCTGCAGGGATGGGAATGTGTCAGTCACTAGTACGCCTCGGCCTGTGATAGGCCATCCGGGAGTGCCATGATCTGGGGTTGCATTGCTATAGTGGCTTTGACCCCTGACGAGGCCCCAAAGTTAGCCATACTCGGTGGTGTTGGTATGACGTGCACCTGCGTTCGCGGGCATCCTACGTCAGACGCAGCCTCTCAGAGATGCCAATGATGGGAAAAGTCAGTCATGTGACAGGCCATTCTGAAGCCTCTGACAGGCCCTCGGGAGCAGAGCAGAGCCAGGTTAATGTCAGGTGGCAGCGAAGGCCAGCAGGACTGGGAAAGTGTCCAGCACTTAAGGCCACTGGCACAGGCAGCCCTGGAAGAGAGACTGACACATGCCACTGCCAGGACTACTCTGCCATGACGTTTATGCGTCGTTTATTTTGCTACAAGTTTGCTTTGTTTCGACATTAGGAGAAGTACACGTGTTCTTGTTACAAGCAAGACAGTGGGGCTTACTTAGACCTTGGGAAGATGGACGTCTAAGGCGCTTTCAGATGGGACGCCTTCAGAAGTCAATCTTGAACTCCTCCCAACTGTAGAAGATGTGCTCGAAAGCACGGACACTCAAAGTACGGCCCGGGGTGGCTGGTGGCCCCCCTGACCTTAGCATGCGCCCCCCCCCCCATCTTGTGCACAGCAACACTGGGCTGCAGTGTATCCCTTAGAGCGGTAATATACAGAAAGATGTTAAATAAAGGGACACGCATTTAGGGAAAAAGCAATGGTGTCCTAAACACTTATCTTTAGAAACACCTTCATATCTAAAGACATCATGCAACAAACATAGAAATATGTCAAAGTCTTCTCAGAAATTCAGAAAAGTCTATTTCATTAAAACGCTGCAGAGTTCACTTAGTACATCAGATCATATCACTGCATCGAGCTAATTAAACATGAAACATTCACGCCTTCCCCGCTCTGACAACAATACCACTAGTGAAACAAGAGGGAAGTCACAGGCACCTTCTGTGTGGCCTAGGTTGTTATTAGATATGGAACAACATCGTTTTTAGCTTAAACACAAGAGAATGTTTTCTCAGTGCTCTCATATGCGATAATGAAGAAAAACAAGGCAACATGAAATAAAACAATTGCCTAGGATCACACAACTTGGTCTAGTTGGAAATCCGGGATTGATCCCAGGTTTCCTGATTTCACATTGTGGAAGTCAGTGAATAAATGGTTATCACTTCCCCTTCTTGTTTTACATCAAAACCTAATACTTTGCCTGCGATTCTTAGCCCATGAGTTTAAGGAGCGGGTGGGAGACTGAACCACATGAAGGCTCGAGGATTCAAGAGAACCTCGAGCTGAGCCAGGCATCTGACTCGAGCTTAGCTCAAGCCTTCAGTGGCTTGGCCACTTCCATCACATGATGGCAATTATGGGGATAGAGTGTAACTGCAACAAATGATGGAGGGAATGCTGAATGATTCAAACATTCTCCCCCAGTCAAGAGATCTGGGTTAAATCCATTGTTCTTTTGTCCACTACGCCACCCCAGTTCAGACTCAGCTAGCTATATGCAAATAAGTCTTGACCCTGTGCCTCATGGGAACAGTCCAGACCGAACTGCCAAGCCGACCAGGTCCTCCCTGACCAGAAACAAGCATCCTGAACAAGCATCCTGGGACTGGTTTCGGGGTATCTCACCCTCCATCAGCCAGGCTTGCTTGAATCCAGTGGCACAGTGAGCAAGGGACCCACGTCTGGGCATACCCGTCCCACTTAGGGCAAAAAGAGTAACTGCAATAAATTATGTGAATAAAGGCATAGGACGGTGTTAATTTGATCATGATTAAACAACTTGGTGAAGCTGAAGTCCCAACACCCCAGTGAAGGACTCCGGGTTTCAAGACTTGCAATTTTCTTATTGCACCATATTTTAGTGAGTGGACTACGAAACAAGTTGTTTTCTTCCCCACTGGTAAAATCAAATGATGGTTGGGTTACAGTCCTGTTTTCTTATCACAGACTTACTACCAGCATTTAATTTGATTTAAGTTGGTCCTATTTCTGTTCATTTTTTATTTTTTTTAAAGCAGAGAAATAAGCTCAGAAAATGAGCATTCCAAGAGACACAATTTGTCACAGTCGGGGTCAAGACTAAAAATAAAATATGTCTTTTTGGTTCCATCTTGCTCATTGCACAACAACTGCGGTGTCAGTGGTTCCAGTGGTGAGACGCAGAGTGTCAGTAGTTCTAGTGGTGAGACGCAGAGTGTCAGTGGTTCCAGTGGTGAGACGCAGAGGCTAGTCTCACCAAAGAAATGCCAACGGACTGTGGACTCTGAATACAGAGTTCACAATCAGCATATTGAGGTAGAGTGGTAGTGCCAGGAGTAAATGTCAAGTCTCTGAGTGCCATGGTGGTAAGGGTTTGGGGTTTGTAAAGTCTAAGCTCAGTGAACTGCACACCTCTTTGTCAAGGATCTTTTGTAGCACTTATTACCAAACTGAGACTGTTTCGGAGCACTCTTAATGTTTGATGATAAAAGACTAAAGACATAAAGAGATTGTGAACCCTGAGATCCTATTTCATTCCACTTCAATAATCAAGCTAACTCATTTGAGCACTTGACTCTCCGCAGGTAGCGACAGCAAGCAGAGAAGGCGCACCCCAGGGCGCGGAAGAGGGATAGCGGCTCAGATACAACATAAACCTGTAATGCCAAATGTATGACTCTTCTAGGGACTAGGGGCGAAATTTAGAGGCAGTATGGAATGAAAGCTTCAAAATAACTCCACAAGTCACTGCCCACACCATGGGCGTGCTTCGCTTCCCCTACGCCCACCTAACACCACCACCCATGCAGCTTCACCCTGCTGGCATCCATCGGGCACACTACAGACAGAATGTTTGCGAGTACCCAGGGTGGTCTAAAGGCGGAGGTGTTACGGTGAAACCACTTATTAGCCCAACTCGGTATCCCGGTTTTCTCACTTTACCGAACTGTGTAATCTTGGGCAAATAACTCCATCTCCCTGTGCCGTGGTGCACCATGTCGTATAAAGTAGACACGTTAAACAGCAACCTAACTTCCAATAAGGAACAAAGCGTACCCGCAAAAAAAAAATAAAAAAAAATCGGACTTACTTTGACCTTCGAACTTCCGAATGATGGTGTCCAGGTAGGTGTTCTGGGGGGCCACGTGCCCCCGGCGCACAGGCATGCTGGTTACTGTATGTGTCCGCTATATCCCCGGAATTGGAGGGTGCTCCTGTGGTCGGGCTAGGGAGATGCCCCCGGCAGGGCGCAGCAGCGGCGGGGATTGTTCATTGTCTGTGTCCGCAGCACCCTCTCCAGCTGCGCTGGCATGCACCCGGGCACTGGGGGCAGGGTGCAGCTCCCACCCTCGCCGCAGATCCGAGAGGGGCGCCGAGTGGCACAGAGCGCGCCCCGCCTAGTGCGCCGGATCACCGCGCCCCCTGCGCGGGGCGCTGAGCACAGCTGTCAGCAGCAACAGCTGCCACCCTGACAGTGTGCAGCCGCCTCCCGCGCCGGCCAGACGTCCGAAAATAAAATCAGAAAAACTACAGGAATCTCCCCAGAGAGGGCTGGCCGCGCGCGGGGGGGGGGGGGGGGGGGGGCGGGGGCGTGACTGTGCAGCGGCACACCGAGACGCACACCTCCCACTGCCCTGCCGGTGCCTCTGTGTGAGGCTGGGGGGGATCCCGCCTCCTGGAGCCCTCCGGTACCTCGGGGCAGAGAGTGGGGGCTCCCTCACCCCGAGACACGTCTGTCAGAGGAGTCTGCCTCATGTGGGACAGGGGGTTCCCTGCCCTAGTGTCCTCTGGTACCCCAGGGCAGGGGGCGTGGCTCCCTCACCCTGACACCCGCCGGGCAGTGGGGCCTGCCTCCTCTGGGACAGGGGGTTCCCTGCCCTGGTGTCCTCCGGTACCTCGGGGCAGAGAGTGGGGGCTCCCTCACCCCGATACACGCCAGGCAGAGGACCGTGCCTCACGTGGGACAGGGGGCTCCCTGTCCTGGTGCCCGTCTGTACCTCGGGCAGAGAGTGGGGGCTCCCTCACCCCTAGACACGTCAGGCAGTGGGGCCTGCCTCCTCTGGGACAGGGGGTTCCCTGCCCTAGTGTCCTGCGGTACCTCGGGGCAGGGAGTGTGGCTCCCTCACCCTGACACCCGTCGGGCAGTGGGGCCTGCCTCCTCTGGGACAGGGGGTTCCCTGCCCTGGTGTCCTCCGGTACCTCGGGGCAGAGAGTGTGGCTCCCTCACTCTGAGATTCGTGGGGTATAGTGCCCTGCCTCCCAGGGCAGTGAACCCTGCCTCCTCTGGGACAGAGGGTGCCTCTTCAGTGTGGTAGGTCTGTCTGGCTCTGGCAGTGTACCCTGCACCCAGAGAGCACCTGATGCTCTGGCAGTGTACCCTGCACCCACGGAGCACCTGAACCTCTGGCAGTGTACCCTGCACCAACGGAGCACCTGACCCTCTGGCAGTGTACCCTGCACCCACGGAGCACCAGAACCTCTGGCACTGTACCCTGCATCCACAGAGCACCAGAACCTCTGGCAGTGTACCCTGCACCAACAGAGCACCAGAACCTCTGGCAGTGTACCCTGCACCAACAGAGCACCTGACCCTCTGGCAGTGTACCCTGCACCCGCGGTACACCTGACCCTCTGGCAGTGTACCCTGCACCCACGGAGCACCCGAACCTCTGGCAGTGTACCCTGCACCCACGGAAAACCTGACCCTCTGGCTGTGTACCCTGCACCCACAGAGCACCCGACTCTCTGGCACTGAACCCTGCACCCACAGAGCACCCGACTCTCTGGCAGTGTACCCTGCACCCACGGAGAACCTGACCCTCTGGCTGTGTACCCTGCACCCACGGAGCACCTGGCCCTCTGGCAGTGCACCCTGCACCCACAGAGCATCTGACCCTCTGGCAGTGTACCCTGCACCCATGGAGCACCTGACCCTATGGCAGTGTACCCTGCACCCACGAAGCACCTGCCTCTGGCATTGTACCCTGCACCACGTAGCATCTGACCCTCTGGCACTGAACCCTGCACCACGGAGCACCTGACCCTCCAGCAGTGTACCCTGCACCCACTGAGTGCCTGACCCTCTGGCAGTGTACCCTGCACCCAAGGTGCGCATGACAGTCTGGCAATGTACTCTGCACCCATGGAGCACCTGTATCTCTGGAGGTACACCCTGCACCCACGAGGCTCTTGACCCTCTGGCAGTGTACCCTGCGGCCACGGTGGGCCTGACCCTCTGTCAGTGTACCCTGCACCCACGGAGCACTTGACCCTCTGGCAGTGTACCCTGCACCCACAGTGCTCCTGACGCTCTGGAAGTGTACCCTGCACCCACGTAGCACCTGACCCTCTGTCAGTGTACCCTGCACCCACGGAGCACCTGACCCTCTGTCAGTGTACCCTGCATCCACGGAGCACCGGACCCTCTGTCAGTGTACCCTGCACCCACAGTGCTCCTGACGCTCTGGCAGTGTACCCTGCACCCACGGAACATCTGAGCCCCTAGCATTGTACCCTGCACCCACGGAGCACCTGTCTCTCTGGCAGTGTACCTTGCACCCACGGTACACCCGAACCTCTGGCACTGAACCCTTCACCCACAGAGCACCTGACCCTATGGCAGTGTACCCTTCACCCACGGAGTACCCGAACCTCTGGCACTGAACCCTGCACCCACAGAGCACCCGAATCTCTGGCAGTGTACCCTGCACCCACGGAGCACCTGACCCTCTGGCAGTGTATCCTGCACCCACGGAGCACCTGACTCTCTGGCAGTGTACCCTGCACCCACGGAGTACCTGTCTCTCTGGCAGTGTACCCTGCACCCCCGGTACACCTGACCCTCTGGCAGTGTACCCTGCACCCACGGAGCATCCGAACCTCTGGCAGTGTACCCTGCACCCACGGAGAACCTGACCCTCTGGCTGTGTACCCTGCACCCACAGAACACCCGACTCTCTGGTACTGAACCCTGCACCCACAGAGCACCCGACTCTCTGGCAGTGTACCCTGCACCCACGGAGAACCTGACCCTCTGGCTGTGTACCCTGCACCCACGAAGCACCTGGCCCTCTGGCAGTGCACCCTGCACCCACAGAGCATCTGACCCTCTGGCAGTGTACCCTGCACCCATGGAGCACCTGACCCTATGGCAGTGTACCCTGCACCCACGAAGCACCTGCCTCTGGCAGTGTACCCTGCACCACGTAGCATCTGACCCTCTGGCACTGAACCCTGCACCACGGAGCACCTGACCCTCTGGCAGTGTACCCTGCACCACGGAGCACCTGACCCTCCAGCATTGTACCCTGCACCCACTGAGTGCCTGACCCTCTGGCAGTGTACCCTGTACCCACGGAGCGCCTGACCGTCTGGCAATGTACCCTGCAACCATGGAGCACCTGTATCTCTGGCAATGTACCCTGCACCCAAGGTGCGCCTGACCGTCTGGCAATGTACTCTGCACCCATGGAGCACCTGTATCTCTGGAGGTACACCCTGCACCCACGAGGCTCTTGACCCTCTGGCAGTGTACCCTGCGCCCACGGTGGGCCTGACCCTCTGGCAGTGTACCCTGCACCCACGGAGCACTTGACCCTCTGGCAGTGTACTGTGCACCCATCGAATGCCTGACGCTCTGGCAGTGTACCCTGTCGTTAAATATTCCCTTGGACCCCCCTTTGTTATTAATGTAGTGTACCCTGCACCCACGGAGCACCTGACCCTCTGTCAGTGTACCCTGCACCCACGGAGCACCTGATGATCTGGCAGTGTACCCTGCACCCACGAAGCACCTGACCCTCTGGCAGTGTAGCCTGCACCGATGGAGCACCCGACTCTCTGGCAGTGCACCCTGCACCCACGGAGCGCCTGACCCTCTGGCAGTGTACCCTGCACCCACACAGCGCCTGACCCTCTGGCAGTGTACCCTGCACCCACGGAGCACCTGACCCTCTGGCAGTGTACCCTGCACCCACAAAGCACCCGACTTTCTGGCAGTGTACCCTGCACCCACGGAGCACCCAAGTCTCTGGCAGTGTACCCTGCACCTATGGTGCACCTGACCCTCTGGCAGTGTACCCTGCACCCACAGTGCACCCGACTCTATGGCAGTGTACCCTGCACCCACGGAGCACCCAACCCCCTGGCAGTGTAACCTGCACCCACAGAGCATCTGACTCTCTGGCAGTGTACCCTGCACACACGGATCAGCTGACCCCTTCTGACATTGCAGTGTACCCTGTACCCATGGAGCACCTAACCATCTGGCAGTGTACCCTGTACCCACTGATCATCTGCCTATCTGGCAGGGTACCCTGCACCCAGGGAGCAGTTGACCCCCTTGGCATTGTACCCTGCACCCACGGTGCTCCTGACTCTATGGCAGTGTACCCTGCACCCACGGAGCAGCTGACCTCCTGGCAGTGTACCCACTGATCATCTGCCTATCTGGCAGAGTACCCTGCACCCAGGGAGCAGTTGACCCCCTTGGCATTGTACCCTGCTCCCACGGAGCACCTGATGCTCTGCCAGTGTACCCTGCAACCACAAAGTATCTGACTCTCCGGCAGTGTACCCTGCGCCACAGAGCACCTGACCTTCTGGCAGTGTACCCTGCACCACGGAGCGCCTGACCCTCTGGCAGTGTACCCTGCACCCACGGAGCACCTACCTCTCTGGCAGTGTACCCTGCACCCACGGCGCGCCTGACTCTGGCAATGTACCCTGCACCCACAGAGCGCCTGACTCTCTGGCAGTGTACCCTGCAACCTCGAAGCACCTAATGCTCTGCCAGTGTACCCTGCACCCACTGAGCACCTGACCCTCAGGCAGTGTACCTGGCACCCACGGAGCACTCGACTCTCTGGCACTGTACCTTGCACCCCGGAGCACCTGTCCCTCTGGCACTGTACCCTACACCCACGGAGCATCTGATCCTCTGGCAGTGTACCCTGCACCCACGGGGAACCTGACCCTCTGGCATTGTACCCTGCACCCATGGAGCAGCTGACTCTCCTGGCATTGTACCCTGTACCACGGAGCAACTTCGTCTCAGGCAGTGTACCCTGCACCCACGGAGCAGCGGAACCCCTGGCAGTGTACTCTGCACAATGGAGCAACTTCCTCTCTGGCAGTGTACCCTGCACCCACTGAGTGCCTGACCCTCTGGCAGTGTACCCTGCACCCTCGGAGCGCCTGACCGTCTGGCAATGTACCCTGCAACCATGGAGCACCTGTATCTCTGGAGGTACACCCTACACCTATGAGGCTCTTGACCCTCTGGCAGTGTACCCTGCACCCACGGTGCGCCTGACCCTTTGGTAGTGTACCCTGCACCCACGGAGCACTTGACCCTCTGGCAGTGTACCCTGCACCCACTGAGCACTTGACCCTCTGGCAGTGTACCGTGCACCCATCGAATGCCTGACGCTCTGGCAGTGTACCCTGCACCCACGGAGCACCTGACCCTCTGTCAGTGTACCCTGCACCCACGGAGCACCTGATGCTCTGGCAGTGTACCCTGCACCCATGGAACACCTGACCCTCTGGCAGTGTACCCTGCACCCATGGAGCACCCGACTCTCTGGCAGTGCACCCTGCACCCACTGAGCGCCTGACCCTCTGGCAGTGTACCCTGCACCCACGCAGCGCCTGACCCTCTGGCAGTGTACCCTGCACCCACGGAGCACCTGGCGCTCTGGCAGTGTACCCTGCACCCACGGAGCACCTGACGCTCTGGCAGTGTACCCTGCACTTATGGAACGCCTGATGCTCTGGCAGTGTACTCTGCACCAACGGAGCACCTGACGCTCTGGCAGTGTACCCTGCACCCATGGAACGCCTGACCCTTTGGCAGTGTACCCTGCACCCATGGAGTACCTGCCTCTCGGGCAGTGTACCCTACACCCATGTGGCACCTGACCCTCTGGCAGTGTACCCTGCACCCATGGAGCGCCTGACCCTCTGGCAATGTACCCTGCACCTACGGAGGGCCTGACCCTCTGGCAATGTACCCTGCACCCACAGAGCTCTTGACACTCTGGCAGTGTACCCTGCACCCACAGTGCACCTGACCCTCTGGCAGTGTACCCTGCACCCACAGAGCACCTGACACTCTGGCAGTATACCCTGCACCCACGGAGTGCCTGACCATCTGTCAGTGTACCCTGCACCCAGGGAGTACCTGACGCTCTGGCAGTGTACCCTGCACCCACGGAGCACCTGACGCTCTGGCAGTGTACCCCGCACCCACAGATCACCTGACGCTCTGGCAGTGCACCCTGCACCCACGGAGCACCTGACGCTCTGGCAGTGTACCCTGCACCCGTGGAGCACCTGGAGCTCTGGCAGTGTACCCTGCACCCACAGTGCACCTGACGCTCTGGCAGTGTACCCCGCACCCACAGAGCACCTGACGCTCTGGCAGTGTACCCTGCACCCATGGAACGCCTGATGCTCTGGCAGTGTACCCTGCACCCATGGAACACCTGATGCTCTGGCAGTGTACCCTGCACCCATGGAGCACCTGACGTTCTGGCAGTGTACACTGCACCCACAGAGCACCTGGCGCTCTGGCAGTGTACCCTGCAACCATGGAACGCTTGACCCTCTGGCAGTGTGCCCTGCACCCACGGAGCACCCGAACCTCTGGCAGTGTACCCTGCACCCACAGAGCACCTGATCCTCTGGCAGTGTACCCTGCACCCACGGAGCACCTGAACCTCTGGTAGTGTACCCTGCACCCACAGAGCACCAGACCCTCTTTCAGTGTACCCTGCACCCAGGGAGCACCTGACGCTCTGGCAGTATACCCTGCACCCACAGAGCACCTGACCCTCTGTCAGTGTACCCTGCATCCACGGAGCACCCGAACCTCTGGCAGTGTACCCTGCACCCACAGAGCCCCTGACCCTCTGGCAGTGTACCCTGCACCCACAGTGCACCTGACCCTCTGGCCCTGTACCCTGCACCCACGGAACACCTGACGCTCTGGTAGTGTACCCTGCACCCACAGAGCACCTGACGCTCTGGCAGTGTACCCTGCACAATGGAGCAACTTCTTCTCTGGCAGTGTACCCTGCACCCACGGGGCACCTGACCCTCTGGCAGTGTACCCTGCACCCACGGAGCACCCGACCCTCTGGCAGTGTACCCTGCACAATGGAGCAACTTCTTCTCTGGCAGTGTACCCTGCACCCACGGGGCACCTGACCCCCTGGCAGTGTACCCTGCACAATGGAGCAACTTCTTCTCTGGCAGTGTACCCTGCACCCACGGGGCACCTGACCCTCTGGCAGTGTACCCTGCACCCACGGAGCACCTGACCCCCTGGCAGTGTACCCTGCACAATGGAGCAACTTCTTCTCTGGCAGTGTACCCTGCACCCACGGGGCACCTGACCCTCTGGCAGTGTACCCTGCACCCACGGAGCACCTGACCCTCTGGCAGTGTACCCTGCACCCACAAAACACCTGGGATAGGAAAATTCCCTTCTCACTGGCCGTGTACTAGTCTGAAACAAAGAGTGACCCTGTACACTCACCCCCCTCCCCTCTGTGCCTCTATGGGGTGTGGGAGGTGCCCCTGTCACGTGGCTGTCTGGCAGAGCACCCTGCACCCCAGTGCACCCTGCACCCCAGAGCACCCTGCACACGCACAGTCAGTCCTCCGTGGGCCTTGAAAGACTATGGTGACGCCCCCTTGCCTGAGCCTGGTGCAGTCTTCGAGCCCGGCTCTCTGCCATTGTAACCGGCGGGAACCACAGCGCCCACGACCCCTCTTGCAGGGGGGAGAGGGCGTGGGGCTGAGGGGAGGCCTGGCTGCAGAACCCTCGCTGCTGGTGGACGGCGGGAGCTCTCTTCATCAGTGTGTGCCTCTGCTCGGCTGAGGGCACCCCCTCCCCCACCCCCACCCCCTCCTGGACCAGCGCCCCCTGCACCCTCGGAGACGCAGCGCAACTGGTCTTTTTCATCGAGTTCACCAGTTCTCCAGACGCGCCCGGCACACGCTCACCCCCCCCCCCCATCCACGCCCCCCCCCCCTCCACCACACGACCCCACGCACCTCCGCCTCGCTGGTCGGACGGTATCGGGTGCCACAAGTAGACAGTGTGCCCTGCACAGGCAGCGGCACCCGCACATACAAAACCTGCACAGGCAGAGGCACCAAACATGCAGAACCCTGCACAGGCAGAGGCACCAAACATGAAGAGCCCTGCACAGGCAGCGGCACTCGCACATACAAAACCTGCACAGGCAGAGGCACCAAACATGCAGAGCCCTGCACAGGCAGAGGCACCAAACATGCAGAACCCTGCACAGGCAGAGGCACCAAACATGAAGAGCCCTGCACAGGCAGAGGCACCAAACATGCAGAACCCTGCACAGGCAGAGGCACCAAACATGAAGAGCCCTGCACAGGCAGAGGCACCAAACATGAAGAGCCCTGCACAGGCAGCGGCACCCGCACATACAAAACCTGCACAGGCAGAGGCACCAAACATGCAGAGCCCTGCACAGGCAGAGGCACCAAACATAAGGAGCCCTGCACAGGCAGAGGCACCAAACATGAAGAGCCCTGCACAGGCAGCGGCACCCGCACATACAAAACCTGCACAGGCAGAGGCACCAAACATGAAGAGCCCTGCACAGGCAGAGGCACCAAACATAAGGAGCCCTGCACAGGCAGAGGCACCAAACATGAAGAGCCCTGCACAGGCAGCGGCACCCGCACATACAAAACCTGCACAGGCAGAGGCACCAAACATGAAGAGCCCTGCACAGGCAGAGGCACCAAACATGCAGAACCCTGCACAGGCAGAGGCACCAAACATGAAAAGCCCTGCACAGGCAGAGGCACCAAACATGCAGAACCCTGCACAGGCAGAGGCACCAAACATGAAGAGCCCTGCACAGGCAGAGGCACCAAACATGAAGAGCCCTGCACAGGCAGCGGCACCCGCACATACAAAACCTGCACAGGCAGAGGCACCAAACATGCAGAGCCCTGCACAGGCAGAGGCACCAAACATAAGGAGCCCTGCACAGGCAGAGGCACCAAACATGAAGAGCCCTGCACAGGCAGCGGCACCCGCACATACAAAACCTGCACAGGCAGAGGCACCAAACATGAAGAGCCCTGCACAGGCAGAGGCACCAAACATGAAGAGCCCTGCACAGGCAGAGGCACCAAACATAAGGAGCCCTGCACAGGCAGAGGCACCAAACATGCAGAGCCCTGCACAGGCAGAGGCACCAAACATAAGGAGCCCTGCACAGGCAGAGGCACCAAACATGCAGAGCCCTGCACAGGCAGAGGCACCAAACATGCAGAGTCCTGCACAGGCAAAGGCACCAAACATGAAGAGCCCTGCACAGGCAGAGGCACCAAACATGAAGAGCCCTGCACAGGCAGAGGCGCCAAACATGAAGAGCCCTGCACAGGCAGAGGCGCCAAACATGAAGAGCCCTGCACAGGCAGAGGCACCAAACATGCAGAGCCCTGCACAGGCAGAGGCACCAAACATAAGGAGCCCTGCACAGGCAGAGGCACCAAACATGAAGAGCCCTGCACAGGCAGCGGCACCCGCACATACAAAACCTGCACAGGCAGAGGCACCAAACATGAAGAGCCCTGCACAGGCAGAGGCACCAAACATAAGGAGCCCTGCACAGGCAGAGGCACCAAACATGAAGAGCCCTGCACAGGCAGCGGCACCCGCACATACAAAACCTGCACAGGCAGAGGCACCAAACATGAAGAGCCCTGCACAGGCAGAGGCACCAAACATGCAGAACCCTGCACAGGCAGAGGCACCAAACATGAAAAGCCCTGCACAGGCAGAGGCACCAAACATGCAGAACCCTGCACAGGCAGAGGCACCAAACATGAAGAGCCCTGCACAGGCAGAGGCACCAAACATGAAGAGCCCTGCACAGGCAGCGGCACCCGCACATACAAAACCTGCACAGGCAGAGGCACCAAACATGCAGAGCCCTGCACAGGCAGAGGCACCAAACATAAGGAGCCCTGCACAGGCAGAGGCACCAAACATGAAGAGCCCTGCACAGGCAGCGGCACCCGCACATACAAAACCTGCACAGGCAGAGGCACCAAACATGAAGAGCCCTGCACAGGCAGAGGCACCAAACATGAAGAGCCCTGCACAGGCAGAGGCACCAAACATAAGGAGCCCTGCACAGGCAGAGGCACCAAACATGCAGAGCCCTGCACAGGCAGAGGCACCAAACATAAGGAGCCCTGCACAGGCAGAGGCACCAAACATGCAGAGCCCTGCACAGGCAGAGGCACCAAACATGCAGAGTCCTGCACAGGCAAAGGCACCAAACATGAAGAGCCCTGCACAGGCAGAGGCACCAAACATGAAGAGCCCTGCACAGGCAGAGGCGCCAAACATGAAGAGCCCTGCACAGGCAGAGGCGCCAAACATGAAGAGCCCTGCACAGGCAGAGGCACCAAACATGCAGAGTCCTGCACAGGCAAAGGCACCAAACATGAAGAGCCCTGCACAGGCAGAGGCACCCAACATGCAGAGCTCTGCACCGGCAGAGGCACCAAACATGAAGAGCCCTGCACAGGCAGAGGCACCAAACATGAAGAGCCCTGCACAGGCAGAGGTACCAAACATGCAAAGCCCTGCACAGGCAGAGGCACCAAACATGAAGAGCCCTGCACAGGCAGAGGCACCAAACATGCAGAGCCCTGCACAGGCACCAAACATGCAGAACCCTGCACAGGCAGAGGCACCCGCACATACAAAACCTGCACAGGCAGAGCACCAAACATTAAGAGCCCTGCACAGGCAGATGCACCAAACATAAGGAGCCCTGCACAGGCAGAGGCACCCAACATGCAAAGCCCTGCACAGGCAGAGGATCCAAACATGAAGAGCCCTGCACAGGCAGAGGCACCAAACATGAAGAGCCCTGCACAGGCAGAGGCACCAAACATGAAGAGCCCTGCACAGGCAGAGGCACCAAACATGAAGAGCCCTGCACAGGCAGAGGCACCCAACATGCAAAGCCCTGCACAGGCAGAGGATCCAAACATGAAGAGCCCTGCACAGGCAGAGGCACCCAACATGCAAAGCCCTGCACAGGCAGAGGATCCAAACATGAAGAGCCCTGCACAGGCAGAGGCACCAAACATGAAGAGCCCTGCACATGCAGAGGATCCAAACATGAAGAGCTCTGCACAGGCAGAGGCACCAAAACATGCAAAGCCCTGCACAGGCAGAGGCGCCAAACATGCAGAGCTCTGCACAGGCAGAGGCACCAAACATGAAGAGCCCTGCACAGGCAGAAGATCTAAACATGAAGAGCCCTGTAAAGGCAGAGGCACCAAACATGAAAAGCCCTGCACAGGCAGAGGATCCAAACATGCAGAGCCCTGCAGAGGCACCAAACATGAAGAGCCCTGCACAGGCAGAGGCACCAAACATGCAGAGCCCTGCACAGGCACCAAACATGCAGAGCCCTGCACAGGCAGAGGCACCAAACATGCAGAGCCCTGCACAGGCAGAGGCACCAAACATGTAGAGCCCTGCACAGGCAGAGGCACCAAACATGCAGAACCCTGCACAGGCAGAGGCACCAAACATGAAGAGCCCTGCACAGGCAGAGGCACCAAACATGCAGAGTCCTGCACAGGCAAAGGCACCAAACATGAAGAGCCTTGCACAGGCAGAGGCACCAAACATGAAGAGCCCTGCACAGGCAGAGGTGCCAAACATGAAGAACCCTGCACAGGCAGAGGCGCCAAACATGAAGAGCCCTGCACAGGCAGAGGCACCAAACATGCAGAGTCCTGCACAGGCAAAGGCACCAAACATGAAGAGCCCTGCACAGGCAGAGGCACCCAACATGCAGAGCTCTGCACAGGCAGAGGCACCAAACATGAAGAGCCCTGCACAGGCAGAGGCACCAAACATGAAGAGCCCTGCACAGGCAGAGGTACCAAACATGCAAAGCCCTGCACAGGCAGAGGCACCAAACATGAAGAGCCCTGCACAGGCAGAGGCACCAAACATGCAGAGCCCTGCACAGGCACCAAACATGCAGAGCCCTGCACAGGCAGAGGCACCCGCACATACAAAACCTGCACAGGCAGAGCACCAAACATTAAGAGCCCTGCACAGGCAGAGGCACCAAACATAAGGAGCCCTGCACAGGCAGAGGCACCCAACATGCAAAGCCCTGCACAGGCAGAGGATCCAAACATGAAGAGCCCTTCACAGGCAGAGGCACCAAACATGAAGAGCCCTGCACAGGCAGAGGCACCAAACATGAAGAGCCCTGCACAGGCAGAGGCACCAAACATGAAGAGCCCTGCACAGGCAGAGGCACCCAACATGCAAAGCCCTGCACAGGCAGAGGATCCAAACATGAAGAGCCCTGCACAGGCAGAGGCACCCAACATGCAAAGCCCTGCACAGGCAGAGGATCCAAACATGAAGAGCCCTGCACAGGCAGAGGCACCCAACATGCAAAGCCCTGCACAGGCAGAGGATCCGAACATGAAGAGCCCTGCACAGGCAGAGGCACCAAACATGAAGAGCCCTGCACAGGCAGAGGATCCAAACATGAAGAGCTCTGCACAGGCAGAGGCACCAAACATGCAAAGCCCTGCACAGGCAGAGGCGCCAAACATGCAGAGCTCTGCACAGGCAGAGGCACCAAACATGAAGAGCCCTGCACAGGCAGAAGATCTAAACACGAAGAGCCCTGTAAAGGCAGAGGCACCAAACATGAAAAGCCCTGCACAGGCAGAGGATCCAAACATGCAGAGCCCTGCAGAGGCACCAAACATGAAGAGCCCTGCACAGGCAGAGGATCCAAACATGAAGAGCCCTGTAAAGGCATAGGCACCAAACATGAAGAGCCCTGCACAGGCAGAGGCACCAAACATGCAGAGCCCTGCACAGGCACCAAACATGCAGAGTCCTGCACAGGCAAAGGCACCAAACATGAAGAGCCCTGCACAGGCAGAGGCACCCAACATGCAGAGCTCTGCACAGGCAGAGGTACCAAACATGCAAAGCCCTGCACAGGCAGAGGCACCAAACATGAAGAGCCCTGCACAGGCAGAGGCACCAAACATGCAGAGCCCTGCACAGGCACCAAACATGCAGAGCCCTGCACAGGCAGAGGCACCCGCACATACAAAATCTGCACAGGCAGAGCACCAAACATTAAGAGCCCTGCACAGGCAGAGGCACCAAACATAAGGAGCCCTGCACAGGCAGAGGCACCCAACATGCAAAGCCCTGCACAGGCAGAGGATCCAAACATGCAAAGCCCTGCACAGGCAGAGGATCCAAACATGAAGAGCCCTGCACAGGCAGAGGCACCAAACATGAAGAGCCCTGCACAGGCAGAGGCACCAAACATGAAGAGCCCTGCACAGGCAGAGGCACCAAACATGAAGAGCCCTGCACAGGCAGAGGCACCCAACATGCAAAGCCCTGCACAGGCAGAGGATCCAAACATGAAGAGCCCTGCACAGGCAGAGGCACCTAACATGCAAAGCCCTGCACAGGCAGAGGATCCAAACATGAAGAGCCCTGCACAGGCAGAGGCACCAAACATGAAGAGCCCTGCACAGGCAGAGGCGCCAAACATGCAGAGCTCTGCACAGGCAGAGGCACCAAACATGAAGAGCCCTGCACAGGCAGAAGATCTAAACATGAAGAGCCCTGTAAAGGCAGAGGCACCAAACATGAAAAGCCCTGCACAGGCAGAGGATCCAAACGTGCAGAGCCCTGCAGAGGCACGAAACATGAAGAGCCCTGCACAGGCAGAGGCACCAAACATGCAGAGCCCTGCACAGGCACCAAACATGCAGAGCCCTGCACAGGCACCAAACATGCAGAGCCCTGCACAGGCAAAGGCACCCGCACATACAAAACCTGCACAGGCAGAGGCACCAAACATTAAGAGCCCTGCACAGGCAGAGGCACCAAACATGAAGAGCCCTGCTACGGCAGAGGCACCAAACATGCAAAGCCCTGCACAGGCAAAGGCACCAAACATGAAGAGCCCTGCACAGGCAGAGGCACCAAACATGAAGAGCCCTGCACAGGCAGATGATCCAAACATGAAGAGCCCTGTAAAGGCATAGGCACCAAACATGAAAAGCCCTGCACAGGCAGAGGATCCAAACATGCAGGGCCCTGCACAGGCAGAGGCACCAAACATGAAGAGCCCTGCACAGGCAGCGGCACCCGCACATACAAAACCTGCACAGGCAGAGGCACCAAACATGAAGAGCCCTGCACAGGCAGAGGCACCAAACATGCAGAGCCCTGCCCAGGCAGAGGCACCAAAGATGAAGAGCCCTGCACAGGCAGAGGTACCAAACATGCAAAGCCCTGCACAGGCAGAGGCACCAAACATGAAGAGCCCTGCACAGGCAGAGGCACCAAACATGCAGAGACCTGCACAGGCACCACACATGCAGAGCCCTGCACAGGCAGAGGCACCTGCACATACAAAACCTGCACAGGCAGAGGCACCAAACATTAAGAGCCCTGCACAGGCAGAGGCACCAAACATGAAGAGCCCTGCACAGGCAGAGGCACCAAACATGCAAAGCCCTGCACAGGCAGAGGCACCAAACATGAAGAGCCCTGCACAGGCAGAGGTACCAAACATGAAGAGCCCTGCACAGGCAGAGGATCCAAACATGAAGAGCCCTGCACAGGCAGAGGCACCAAACATAAAGAGCCCTGCACAGGCAGAGGCACCAAATATGCAGAGCTCTGCACAGGCAGAGGCACCAAACATGAAGAGCCCTGCACAGGCAGAGGCACCAAACATGAAGAGCCCTGCACAGGCAGAGGCACCAAACATGAAGAGCCATGCACAGGCAGAGGATCCAAACATGAAGAGCCCTGCACAGGCAGAGGCACCACACATGAAGAGCCCTGCACAGGCAGAGGATCCAAACATGCAAAGCCCTGCACAGGCAGAGGCATCAAACATGAAGAGCCCTGCACAGGCAGAGGCACCAAACATGCAGAGCCCTGCACAGGCACCAAACATGCAGAGCCCTGCACAGGCAGAGGCACCCGCACATACAAAACCTGCACAGGCAGAGGCACCAAACATGAAGCGCCCTGCACAGGCAGAGGCGCCAAACATGAAGAGCCCTGCACAGGCAGAGGCGCCAAACATGCAGAGCTCTGCACAGGCAGAGGATTCAAACATGAAGAGCCCTGCACAGGCAGAGGCACCAAACATGAAGAGCCCTGCACAGGCAGAGGCACCAAACATGAAGAGCCCTGCACAGGCAGAGGCACCAAACATGCAGAGCCCTGCACAGGCAGAGGCACCAAACATGAAGAGCTCTGCACAGGCAGAGGCACCAAACATGAAGAGCCCTGCACAGGCAGAGGCACCAAACATGAAGAGCCCTGCACAGGCAGAGGCACCAAACATGCAGAGTCCTGCACAGGCAAAGGCACCAAACATGAAGAGCCCTGCACAGGCAGAGGCACCAAACATGAAGAGCCGTGCACAGGCAGAGGCACCAAACATGAAGAGCCCTGCACAGGCAGAGGCGCCAAACATGAAGAGCCCTGCACAGGCAGAGGAACCAAACATAAGGAGCCCTGCACAGACAGAGGCACCAAACATGAAGAGCCCTGCACAGGCAGCGGCACCCGCACATACAAAACCTGCACAGGCAGAGGCACCAAACATGCAGAGCCCTGCACAGGCAGAGGCACCAAACATAAGGAGCCCTGCACAGGCAGAGGCACCAAACATGCAGAGCCCTGCACAGGCAGAGGCACCAAACATGCAGAACCCTGCACAGGCAGAGGCACCAAACATGAAGAGCCCTGCACAGGCAGAGGCACCAAACATGAAGAGCCCTGCACAGGCAGAGGCACCAAACATGAAGAGCCCTGCACAGGCAGCGGCACCCGCACATACAAAACCTGCACAGGCAGAGGCACCAAACATGCAGAGCCCTGCACAGGCAGAGGCACCAAACATAAGGAGCCCTGCACAGGCAGAGGTACCAAACATGAAGAGCCCTGCACAGGCAGTGGCACCCGCACATAAAAAACCTGCACAGGCAGAGGCACCAAACATGCAGAGCCCTGCACAGGCAGAGGCACCAAACATAAGGAGCCCTGCACAGTCAGAGGCACCAAACATGCAGAGCCCTGCACAGGCAGAGGCACCAAACATGCAGAACCCTGCACAGGCAGAGGCACCAAACATGAAGAGCCCTGCACAGGCAGAGGCACCAAACATGCAAAGCCCTGCACAGGCAGAGGCACCAAACATGCAGAGCTCTGCACAGGCAGAGGCACCAAACATGCAGAGCCCTGCACAGGCACCAAACATGAAGAGCCCTGCACAGGCAGAGGCACCAAACATGAAGAGCCCTGCACAGGCAGAGGCACCAAACATGCAGAGCCCTGCACAGGCAGGGGCACCCGCACATACAAAACCCTGCACAGGCAGAGGCACCAAACATGCAGAACCCTGCACAGGC
The DNA here is from genome assembly GCF_964261635.1 of Lissotriton helveticus. Classification (NCBI taxonomy): domain Eukaryota; kingdom Metazoa; phylum Chordata; class Amphibia; order Caudata; family Salamandridae; genus Lissotriton; species Lissotriton helveticus. Next base: position 1,780,004,217 of record NC_136065.1, read on the forward strand.
AGAGGCACCAAGCATGTAGAATCCTGCACATGCAGAGCCCTGCAGAGACACGCACACATGCAGAACCCTGCAAAGGCAGGACGCCCGCACATGCAGAGCCCTGAACAGGCACCCACACACGCAGAACCCTGGAGAGGCACCCGCATATGGAGAATCCTGCACAGGCAGAGGCACCAAACATGCAGAGCCCTGCACAGGCAGAGGCACCAAACATGAAGAGCTCTGCACAGGCAGAGGCACCAAACATGCAGAGCCCTGCACAGGCAGAGGCACCCGCACATACAAAATCCTGCACAGGCAGAGGCACCAAGCATGTAGAATCCTCCACATGCAGAGCCCTGCAGAGACACGCACACATGCAGAACCCTGCACAGGCAGAGGCACACGCACATGCACAGCCCTGCAGAGGCACACGCAGAACACTGCACAGACAGAGGCACATCCACATGCAGAACCCCACTGAGGCCCAGCAAAACACTAGACAGGCAGAGGGACGCCCACATGCAGAACCCCACACAGGCAGAGGCACACACAGAACCCTGCACAGGCAGAGGCACGCCCACACGCAGAACCCGGCACAGGCAGAGGCACACGCAGAACCTTGTATAGGCATCCACACTTGCAGAACCCTGCACATGCAGAGGCACAAGCACACGCAGAACCCTACAGAGGTACTCACACTTGCAGAACCCTGCACATGCAGAGGCACAAGCACACGCAGAACCCTACAGAGGTACTCACACTTGCAGAACCCTGCACATGCAGAGGCACAAGCACACGCAGAACCCTACAGAGGTACTCACACTTGCAGAACCCTGCACATGCAGAGGCACAAGCACACGCAGAACCCTGCAGAGGGACTCATACTTGCAGAACCCTGCACATGCAGAGGCACAAGCACACGCAGAACCCTACAGAGGGACTCATACTTGCAGAACCCTGCACATGCAGAGGCACAAGCACACGCAGAACCCTGCAGTCTCACTTGCAGAACGCTGCACATGCAGAGGTACGAGCACATGCAGAACCCTGCAGACAGTCACAGTTGCAGAACCTTGCACATACAGATGCATGCCCACACACAGAACCCTACAGAAGCACGCCACACGCAGAACCCTGCACATGCAGATGCAAGCGCACACGCAGAACCCTGCAGAGACAGTCACACTTGCAGAACCCTGCACATACAGATGCATGCCCATACGCAGAACCCTACAGAAGCACTCCACACGCAGAACCCTGCACATGCAGATCTAAGCGCACACGCAGAACCCTGCAGGCACTCACACTTGCAGAGCACTGCACATGCAGTGGCACGTGCACACGCAGAAGCCTACAGAGGCACTCCCACTTGCAGAACCCTGCACATGCAGAGGCCCGTGCACACCCAGATCCCTACACAGGCTCCCTGCTGCTGTGGAGTCCCCCTTCATACGTGCCACCCACAGTGCCACCTGCATGCTCAGGGCCCACTGTGTCTTTGATGGAGTTAGTGTTCCCTTAATTCTTGGTGGAACCCGTCAACCTCGACTCTTGGTAAAAACACACATCCCAAAAACATTTAGTGTGGAATTCAGCGTTTAACCAGTTTTTAGTCCCTTTGTAGGAAAATCCTGGCAAGGGTGACTTCCTAGACGTTTAGAGTACTAATGGATAGTGCCACAATAAAACATAAGCACAGAGCACTAGAAATAGTGACTTCAGCTGGTGAATGTTTGTAATCACAACTGTCCCTCTTCACTCCTAGCATCCTTGCTACAACAGTAAACATCAAAGTGCTGCTCTGAGGATTGTCACCACTCCTTTGGTTCAAATCCAATAGGGTTCTCTTCTCCTGCCACACCCCGCTTCTCCTTTTTAGGTCTTGCCTGGCATTAGAATCGCGCATGCGCTGCTCTTGCCATGCAAGGGCTTCTTGGAATACATACGGTTCCAGAAGTTCGCTTTGTGCTCCGCCCGTGTTTCCCATTGGTGCGCATCATTTTGCGTCATCTGTTATGCTGAACGGGCTGTTATGATTGGCCCGGAGGCTTTTTTGTCCCTCCTGGTTACCACATTGTCCACTTTTTTTTCCCCGCCCACCCGGACTGGATCATTTACTTGTAGCTTCACACACTCTCATTTAAAAGGCCGTAAGCACTCTTTTATTTTCATTTTGAGCCTGGTCTGCTTTGGCTGCATTTGTTTCTTTAAGCGCGGTCTGCTTTGGCTGGGCGTGTTTTCACTGCCTCTCTCATGTCTCGTTGACCCCCCTCACATTCTGTCCATTACCCCCTTATAGCCCCCTCTTCACATTCCGTCCATTGTCCTCTCCTCACATTCTGTCCATTGCTCCCCAGCCCCCTTCTTCACACTCGTCCATTGCCTCTCTCTATCCCCCTTCTCACATTCCATCTATTGTTTCCCTCTATCTGCAGCTGTTCTTCGGCCGGACTCCACCTCAGATTGTCTCTTCAGTCTGTGACTGGGCTTCAACATGGGAAACCCCTAGAAGCTTCAGACCCGTCCATTCACGTGCAGACTGAGTGGGGGGAGGGGAGAAGGGGGCTCCAAGGTATGCGGGAATGTGTACATTGATTTTTTGACGCCCCATCTGGCTATCTTAGTGGAGTGGGCTTTGTATCAAAAACTATAGCTGCTTGTGCTAATCTGACCACATGATACCAAAGTTACACCTTCTTTGCGCAAAATGACACAAAGCAGCGCAAAGAGCTATCCGCACTGAGAAAAGAGTATCCTTCCAGCATAAAAATACCTTTTGCACCAGAAAGTAAATACACTTGCAAGAGTTTGTGCTGTTTTGCCTCTCTTTACTTGAATTTGCCCAGGTGCAGATTGAAGGAAGAGACCCAAATAGGGTCACCCGGGTCACTCGTGACCACCTCTCGGCATTCTAAACAAATGAAGAGTCGGTCAGACAGTAGAGAATATTAGCTCAAGTTATTTATTAGTATTGCGCGGCAGTAGAGCCCATTCTGACAAGCCTCATAAGATAGCTGCCGAGGGACTGACTACCCCAACAGACCATAGGATATTATACATTTCCAAATCCCTAAGAACACGCCCAGGCTGGAAAATTCCAGTCCAGGCACTAGCAAACAAAGGAGGCACAAAAGGATGAGCTACAGTCCTGGGACCGGGTACATGTTATCTTCACTCCAAGGTTACTTTGCCCATGCCCACCATTCTAGATGGTGGGAACGTGCCTATCTAACAGCAAAGGTATGCCACAATAGAGAGTACATTCATTAGTGCAGCTGAACTCGGCCTAGGAGAAACAGGAGGAAAGACGCATGGAGACAGTTTTCTGCTGAGGCAAACAGTATGAGGCAGGAACTTAGATTCAATCATAGAACAGAAAGGACAGGTGGGAGCAGTGATCTCTTCCAGTTATTTCCAACTACGGAAAATCAAGAAAATCGCCCACCTGCTGACACACTCAGCCCTCATACAAGTGGTGATAGCCCTGGTACTCTTGCGGCTCGATTTTTCGAACACACTTTACCTCGACCTGCCAGCGGGCTTATTAAAACGATTACAGATTGTTCAGAACCAGGCCGCAAGACTCATCGGAATCAGCCTAACTGGCAGTCAGCTAGATCGGGACTATCGAAACTTCACTGGTTACCGATGGCCCAACGGGCAGCCTTTAAGACGTGATGCTTAGCTTTCAAGGACCTATACGGTAACAGCCCCAGATTTATTAAAAACAGGATCACCAAATCCCTCATTCAAACGGAAATGCCAAGGATGCTGCTGCTTCCTTTATCTAGTCCCCAGTTTCTGGAACTCTCTTCCCCTGACACTCAGGAGTTGTGACAATCTCCTGGTCTTCAGGGAAGCCCTGAAGACTTGGCTGTTTGAGCAAGCTTATGCATAGGAACTTTTGGCAGCTTCCCTCAGACTTAGCGCCATGAAACCTACAGGTGTCTGTGCGCTCTATAAGTTGTTATTAACATAACATAACATAACATGGCGGCTGCTAATAAAATGGCGCCGTGAATGCTAACTTAACACGGAATGAAACACCAGCAATGGGACAATACAATTTTCAATTCTAACAAAATCCTTACTAATTCTGGCCTTAAATGTCTGTTAAGCACGTCGAGTTAGAAAAAGAAGCTGCTTTTTATGACTAACATTATTATGTCAAGAATTTGACTTTCCCCTTACCAGGACGGCCCTTAGGAGGTGGGGGTCCTGGGCAATTTGCCCATGCCTTAAAAGGTCTCTGCCATCCGTAGTGCCTGTGTTGTTACTGTGCCTCCCCTCCCAGATTCTCTTGAAACACTTCGCACCCTTCACACGTGGGGTCCTCTACACACACCCTGAGCCCTGCACATTTGCATGAAAGACCTCAACCCTCTCACCGACTGGGATGTTTAACTTGCGATTGCCTACAAGAAATAATGCAGAAAGTCAGGAAATACATTTTATTTTGCAATTCAAACAAGTCTGCCAAGTCTCACTATATAATACCATCAGCCATTCCTGGGTTTTCGGGCAACATGTTGCATCGTGGGACTTGTAGATTTCCTTGGAACAGTTTCATTAGGACTACAAAAAAAAGTGCTGGCGGGCTAAAATGTCAGAACTGGACATAGAAGATAACTTGGCATGGAGACACTTGTCAGTACAAAGTCATCATGTCCGTTTGAAAAACTACTTGTGTCACACGTAAAAATGAATTCTGCTCACATGTTTTGTGAGTTTCCACTCTTTCTTTCACATCATGCATTAAAAACCAGCATTGGCACTGTGAATCATTTGTGTAATGGAAAGTTTACGCCAAGCTTCACAATACAATAAAGGTACAAGATGTCATGGGGTGCAACCTTCCGGAACACAAAGAATAACTAAAGGATTGGGGGCGGTAGCAGAAATAACATCGCACAATTCTCTCACACGTAAGGCAGATATAATATAGGTAGCCAACTCGTGAAAAAGGGAGTGAGAGAGGCTAAACGACTATGTTATACTCTCCATGAACAGCATAAACATACAAGAAACACAACACTCTGGTAAGAAGCAGTCAAACCTTTTGTAGAATTACCATGCCTTTATGTACTTCATAAGATTATTAACCCTCACCTACAGAGTATTCATCAGCGGGTTCCGCATCTACAACTGGGACGCATGGAGGCAGGTTCTATCCCTTATATCCACATTTAAGATCTTTCTTTGCTAACCTGTCATATGTATATTGACATGTTTACAGGTGTCTCCCTACCACAACATTAAAAACAAGAAGGTCGAACAATGTGCCCTGCTTCTCTTTTGCATCGACATGTTTTGGCACTCGAAGATTGCTCCTAAGGAGTCAGGAGCCTTCCCCAGGACTGAAGGTATCTCACATCAGATATTGTGAAACTGTCCCTGGTTCATAGGGCGTGTTCTTCGAGTTCATTCAATATATACTTTGTTTTTTCATTCAGTGACAACCAGACAGCAGTAGTGGAAGCACACCTTCTTCTGTGAGCGGGTACCAGGATCTTGGGGAGAAATAGTGGAAGCGTCACTCTTTCAGGGGACAGGTACAGCTGGGACTGCAGTGGTACAACCATACCCCATTGCAGGAGAGGTACAAATTGGACAGTGGGATTGCTAGTTTTACTTCCACACAGATCGGGTACCGTAACAAAGCAAGTTTCCCTCCCTCACTGAAGGCAGAAACTGTAATCTTCCATTCCATATCCAGGAGGGAAGACCAGTATTAGGTTTCATCACCCACAGAATGTGTACATTTAAGGCATGAGTGGCGTGGAGGTGACAAATAATTCTCTGTAGTCGGTACTAACATCTCTGAGAGGAATGCAATGAGTAGCTGTGCTTTAGAAAGGCGCACAGGGGCACTGCCAGCCTCTTCACAAAGGTTTTGAATGCCACTGTGCAAACCCTGCAAAGGTACTGCACCTGCCCACAGTGTCAAGGGATGCTACGGATACTCCCTGCACACACAGGCTCTCCTACACACACGAGCCACCGCCCTGACATAAAACTCCTTGTGCACGCAGGGCCCTCTGCACACGCCCCTGGCTTCCATTAAGAGGGGGGGGCGGCACGCACAGGCCCCGTTCACACGGGCAATGTGCCCATTCCCCTGAGTTTTTTATGACACACACAACTCGCCTACATACACACAACCCACTTTACTGCCGTCCCCGTGTTTTCTCGACACACACGACTCCCTGCACACGCCCTCAGACCCCGTGATGGTTGTGTGGTCCCTTGAGTTCCATGGCACAGGGCACACGCGCCCCTGGTCCCGCCCGTACTGCACTGTGCCAAGTTCCCGGGGTTTTCTTGACCCAGCGGCGGGTCCCATGCACGCGCCCCTGTGTCTGTACTGATCCAGTCACTGTGCCCCGGGCCCCACCCCTGAGCCCAGGCTCGGGTCTGGCCGCTGCTGCTGGAATATATGATTTTTCAACTAATACAAGTTCCACGCATGGCATTACCACGCGAATTTTACATCGCAAGTGGCTTTACCACGCTGGAATTGACAACGAAGGATTGTACCACGGTAGGAACGTCTTACCTGCACGTCTTTCTCCTGCAGCCCCTTACTTCCATCTACCATGGAAACAAGCGTCAAAACACGTCTTCTAAAATAAATAAAGGACTGTTTTTTTTTACGTACACTGCACGTCTTTGAGGGAGGGTCATTCCTTTTTCTTCATCAATACCACAGAGCGTTTTTTTTTTTAACTAACTCGCTCGCTCGCTTTTTATTTTTTGGGGGGGAGACCCCCCCAGCCCCCCCAGCCCCCTCCCAACCCTCCCCCAGCCCCCCCATCACGACTGGACGGAATACCACGTCTCCCCCCAAGCCACGCTGAACGTTTTTTCGTGGTCAAGACGGTCGTTGAAGGCTCCCTCGTTGAAGAGACGTTTGCGGGGTAAGTGGATCGTTTAAAACGTCAATCGTGGAAAAGACATCGTTGTAAATGATGTTTCCCCTGCTGCTGAGCAGGAGCGCGGGCAGAGATCGCTGGGGAGGCCGGGAGCTGTCCGCCTGCCGGTGCTGAACGTGCTCCAGGGCGCACTGCTGAGGGCGCGGGAGGCGGCGGCTGGCCTCAAGCGGCGGCAGCACGGCGTCGGCACAGGCAGGAAGCGTAGGCTCGTTCGCGGTTGTGCTGTTTTTGTTGCTCTTTTGGACGTGGTCTTTGTTAAAAATCGCAATGAAACATGCAGCGGCGTAGGCGGGGACTCCGAAGGCGCTGTGACAGAGTACGGATGGGCTCCGCGCATGGCAGGAAGAGACAGTGAGAGAGTGAGAGACAGAGGCAGAGAGAGAGAGGGAGACAGAGAGGCAGAGAGAGAGAGTGAGAGACAGAGAGGCAGAGAGAGAGAGGTTGTGGGGAGGTGTTCCTTCCCCTTGAAAAAGCACCCATACTCGCGCTTTGAATCTGAATTCGAGCCGGAGCTCACAGGCCTCCTCATGTAACACGGGTTGGGTTCAAATCGCAAGCGTCGGATGCTCGTTACAGACCGCCCTGCGCTCACCACGCCTTCTGCCCGGCCTCCCTTGCCCCCAGTCTACTGTTATTTACAGCCCCCAACTCCACAGCCCCCACCCATTGTCTGATCTCTACCCCAGGACACAGTGGCTCCTCCCTCGCCAGCTTCTTAACACACTACACATAGCAGCGCTCGTGACTCTCTAGCCTCATGGGCGCGAGGGCAGGGGTCACAAGCGTCGAGACAGGCAGACCGTGGCGGGGGATATGAACTCAGACACTGGGGCAGAGACGTAAGAACTCAAACACCGGTACAGGGAGATATAGACGCAGGTACTGGAAAAGTGACATATAGACTAATCCATTGGGATAGAGAGATATGGACTCAAAAACAGGCTTGGAGTTAAAAACTCAGACCTTGGGACAGGGAACTTTACCTGGGGTTAGGAACTCAGACACTGGGAGAGGGAGGGATGGACTAAGAGATTGTGACAGAGAGATATGGAATCAGACACTGATGCACGGGGTTGTGAGCTCAGGCATAGGGACAGAGATTGAGGGATTAGGACAGGGAGTTAGTGACTCAGACACTGGGACAGAGAGCTATGACTGAGAGAGGGAGTTAGGAACTCGGACACTGGGACAGGCAGGACTTGTGTTGCAGGATTTGGGAAGTGCATGCGGCCTGTCCCTCTGCAATTAAATAATCCGAGCTCTGATGTAATTGGAAAAATCAGGCGCAATCTGTTTCCTGTTGGTTTTACAGTCACGACGTTCAAGCAAATTGCTCCAATTCCAGGGGTTTGTGCACACACCATTTTCTCCAGGAAGAAATTCCTTGGCCAAACAGTGCCATCTGGTGAAAGTTGTCACAGGAAGTTTTACAACCCACCCAGATGGCCTCGAATATTATGTTATCAGCAGTGCTGATTGCTGACAATGTATCATCAGGTGCAAGGACACGCTTTTTAGTTACTCTGACTGGATGGCCCCTTCAAGGGGTATATGTGTGGTAAAGTCATTCACAAATACCTTTTCTGCACGATATCCATATTGCAGTGTTTTATTGGTGGATTTAGTGCCAGATTTTAATACAGCACACGAGGCCCTTAAACCCCAAGACACATCAATGGTGTGATTCACCAAAAGAGTACAACGTCCCTCTCACGTTTGAAAGTGCATTTGAACATTTTTGAAATGACAAACATTCCTGCTGCACCCATGGCAGCTTTCCACGTGTGCGACTGGGAATCTCGTGACTATTCCTGATGCGCCCAAAATATAAACGTTTCGCGAAGTACACGTCCTACTGTCAAATGCCAGCGCCTACGCGAAAATGCACTTTTTTTGTTTACTCACAAATCCGCTAGTGTGAGCGTGCAGAAACTGAGAAGGCTAACCATGCCTTGGAAAGCACTGCACGCCCGTGGCGCGGTGTTTACGCCTCCGAGACCTAAACAACATTTCATTTCACTCTTGGGTTCCGCCGTCTCGCGCCACAACCCTTTTTTCCATGATGGTTACAGAAATAACGTGCTTCGAGGCATCTCTAGACGCACTAGCACGCTTGGCTCCTGGGAGGCCCAGACCCAGGAGCACCACTGTGGCAGTAGCAACAGTGCCATTTGAAAGGTCATCTGAAACACAGACAGGAAGGACCTTGGACAGTTACATTATTCTGTTAAGTGTCCCTTTAGTGCAAAATGTTCATGATTCCAAACAAACATTATACATGAAACTATCTCAGTGTGAACCTGGCTATCAAGTGAAGAAGAGCTGAAGATGACGAAGAGTATAATGCTTCAATGGACCCGCGGCGCGACATCCAGGAAGGGGATATTACTTTCGAAGAGGACATGTCCCATGAAAAGGTGCGTCTTTAGCTCCATCTCCTGAATGTAGAAATCTTGTCGCTCGTCAGACCTTCAGACCGACTCTGTCCCAGAAGCTTGGTACCCGCCAGGAGAAGGCTTCCCTCTGGGTCTCTGGGTTTCTCGCCTCTCGCTCTCTTGGTTTCTAGCCTGGCAGGGTCTCGCCTGTATGTGTTATTCTGGTGACTTCAGATACAGAGATTATCCCCTTTGGAAGTACCTGCCTTTAGTACAGCTCCACAGAGCTTGAAGGGGATGAGAGCGCACAGAAGAGGTGATGCTAGCACGCCTCAAGAACTACTCTCAGAAGAGCAATCTGTTCTCAGCGCCACCTAACGTGCCTTGAGGCACCTGTCCGCTCCACGTACTTGTTCTAAAAATGCAATAAATAAATATATGTCAAAAAGCACTAACACATTTCGGGAAAAATACCTTGTATCCGGAGACATTTTAAGGCATGGACAAAGTGGGCCTGGCCCAGGGGCTCCAGCCTTTCAGGGGCCCCGATAGAGCCTGCTCTGTTCTTGCCCTGATGACCTTGAGTTACACTTAAACAGATTTTGTTTTAAATAACGTTTTCTTACAATTTATTTTTAGTGTGGGTGATGTGTTAAAGTCTCTCTATTACAGACATTTGGCAAAGAAATGCTGTGTTCATTTTTGATGTAACATCCGTAAAAAAGTTTCTTTTAGATTAAAACAAGACCTGACTTTTGAGCACTGGGAGGGTGTCACAGAGATTATTTGCAGTAATATTAGTGAGCTTCTGCTGTGTTACAGTACTCAAAACACATGCCATAATCCCTGTATATTAGATGAAAACGCATCTGGGGCAGTGTTCCTGTGCACTGTCAGTGAAGCAGCGTCAAAGAGGGAATGAGAGTTGAAATTGAATCATAAATCCAAAGCTGTTCCGAACTGGGGTCCCCAAAAATACGCGTAGCCCAGGGCCCCAACATTCTTAATATGCCTCTGCTTGTATCTTGCCTTTGGGCCATCATGATCCATGACAAGGCAAGTACAATTAACACAACTATTAAAACAGGTAGCACTGTGTCAGATTCCAGTCACGTTCTTCTCTACCTTCTATCGGACTGACTCTGCCTCGCCCCAACCAGCCTTTCAGCAGTACCAGTAGATCAAGTAATTCGCCGTGTTCCCCCTGGTGCTACCGAACAGAGGCATTATTACCGAACAAGAGACCGTCTGATTAGTTGTGGGGTCGCATTTCCTGTAGCAAACAGTAACTGGGGGTGCGGGGCGTTTTCACGAGTGTAGAAACTTAATGGCAGCTTTGCTCCTTGTACACCAGCGTCCGCTGCCAGGGTTAGGTGGTACCAGGGGAAACCGGATACTCAATCCCGCTTTAAAACTTTTCTTTATTGAATGGTTTTAAAATAAAGCATTACAGCTCCTTCTCGGTAGCACTCTACCTCGAGATAATCGCTTTGCAATTATAATGGCACACTGAAAAAACAGCGTGAATCAAAACAGACTCCTACAAATAGCGCAAATATAGAAGTGCAGGGAATAATAGCCCGGTTTCAGCGGTGATAATTAGAGGAGTTCCCTTGGTGCCACGGGCGCGGGGGGGCTGTGGGAGCCGTACTTCCTGTAGGTGTCCCGGTGCCGCGCAGTGACGCTTTTACAAAATGGCGTCACGTCTCCGTTCTGCCCCCGCCGCGTGCTGTACTCGACTGAAAGGCGCTGCTTTGAAATCCGAGCTCTGAGGTAATTGGAAAAATCAGGCGCAATCTGTTTCCTGTTGGTTTTACAGTCACGACGTTCAAGCAAATTGCTCTAATTCCAGGGGTTTGTGCACACACCATTTTCTCCAGGAAGAAATTACATGGGCCAAACAGTGCCATCTGGTGAAAGTTGCCACAGGAGGTTTTACAACCCACCCAGATGGCCTCGAATATTATATTCTCAGCAGTGCTGATTGCTGACCATGTACGGTCAGGTGCAAGGGCACGCTTTTTAGATACTCTGACTGGATAGCCCCTTCAAGGCCAAGGGGCACATATATGTGTGTGGTAAAGCCATCCACAAATATCTTTTCTGCACGTTATCCATTTTGTAGTATTTTCCTGGTGGGTTAATTTAATGACAGGTTTTAACACAGCACAGCGAATGAGGCCGTTAAACCACAAGACACATCAAAGGCGTGATTCACCAAAAGAATGTAACGTTCCTCTCACGTTTGAAAGTGCATTTGAACATTTTTTAAATACATTCCCGCTGCACCAATGGCAGCTTTCCACGTGTACTACTTGGAATCTCGTGACTATTCCTAATACAGATGTGCCCAAAATGTAAACGTTACGCGAAATACAAGTCCTACTGTCAAATGCCAGCGCCTACGCGAAAATACACTTTTTTGTTTACACGTACATTCTGCTAATTCCAGGTGTAACCCTGTGTTTAGGGGCGTGAGCCAGGCCCTCAGCCTCGACTAGACTGAGCCAGCACCTGCACTCAAAGATCGCCACCTACAGGCGACGGTGCGGCAGTGGCACCTCATCCCGAGAACCTATACAGATGTGAAAGAAAGGGACAGGGCGCGGGAAGGGCACCTGCCCTCCCCTGCATGCCCCATCACCACCAGCTGGGTGCCCTGTGCGGAGACTCCTCAGGCCAGCTGCTGTGTTTGCTGTGGGCAGCTGGACTCCTGAAATAGCCAGTGCGTTTATACAGCGCGTGTGAACTCGGCCTCCCAGAGGCGCTTGTGTGGTTTCAGTGCTCTCGTCTTCAGGAGGGGTCATTCAGGGTCATTTCAGGGTCATTAAAGAGCAACAGCCACGTCTTGAACTGCTGGTCACCGCAGGAAGGTGCTATGGGGCCTAGTGGCGAGCCCCGGCCCCTCAAGGCGCCTTCACCCTGCTTAGGACTTGCTAAACATGTGATGCAGCCTGCTGTGTAGTGAAACTTGAGGGGCACCTAAACCATTGTTTTCAGTGTTCTCAATCTTTTATTCCGCTGTGCCACTGGGTCACTCAGCACTAAGAACGGCACCAAGGGACCCCGGAGGGCGGGGGCGGCGTAGGAGGTTGAAGCTGCGACCTCACTGGTGGAAGCCGGATTGAAGCGTGGTCACAATGGCCGAACTGTAAACAAATCATTTATGGGCCCGGCCAACAGAATAACAGGGAGAGCCGAGCCACAGCAGAGCCATGGTCCTAGCTCGGACCTTAGAGTCCGTGCACGAGCCGAGCCCTGAAAACATTTGCAGTGTAAATCATACAACACACATCAAGTAAAGGATGATAAAGTCTCTTCAACATTTTTTAACGTGGAGCAGGAAGTTCTTATTAAATATGATAGTTTTGCACAGCTGGTAGTCTAAACTTACATATTGGAAGACCTGTCATAAGCGAGAATGAAAAGAAAAGTTTTGGTGGAATAAGATGTTTGCCTCACATTACACGATTTAAGTGGGGAAGCCACAATTTATCTAGTTTTCTGGTTTGACTTTGTACAACTCAGGCAGTAGATGGGTATCAGTTTGTCTTCCCTTATTTATTTTTATTTTTATTTATAAAGTTTTATATAGCGCGAACCAGACCCAAAATAGGGTATCAGAGCGATTTACATCAGGCATAAGGTGAAACATTCAAAGGGAGCAAATGCATACAGGGAAAAAACATAGTCTGCGGGTAACGGGGAGTAACAACATTGAGAGAACTTGTTCTGAAACAAAAATAGGAAGACCATTCAAGTTCGTGTGGGTCATCATTTCTCTTGGCAACAGTGAGAAGAATGTTCTGAGCCCAAAACCATTTAAGCACATACAGGCAGGGCTCGAGTCGGGGTACCACGCGGGTGGACGGTGTCCCCCCACTTACTTTACCGGGGGGACGCCATCCCCCCTGCCAAACAGCTGGACTTCACTCTTTGGCCTCTCTGGGACGAGGAGCTCGGCACCTTTTGTGACGTCACTTCCTATCGTGACGTCACTTCCGGTGACAGCGTCCCCTCACTTCTTTTTTTACGACTTGTGCCCTGCATACAGGTCATACATTAAGCGCACCAGCGAATAACAGTAAATGGGGATTGTCGCTCTTGTGACGTGGTTGTCTTAATTTAAGGTAGGAAATTGCTCATCAGGAATAATTTTGTTTCCTTTTTGAAGAGAGGGATAGAGGAGATTTTTCTGATGTGAGGTGGAAGTGAGTTCCAAATTCTGGGAGCTGCCCCAGAGAATGCTCTGTTGGAGGTTTTATACTTTTTGAAACGTGTGGGTTTCAGAAGTAGATTGTTTGCACTCCTTGAATGTCTGTTTCCTCCAGATAGGCTGAGTTTTTGGGCTAGGTATTGAGGGGTGTTGTGGTGTAGTGCCTTATGTGTGATGCAGGCCATTTTTAGGTGGATTTGGGCTTCGTAGGGTAACCAGTTGAGGGCTTTCAGGTGTGGCGATATGTGATCAAATTTCCTAGAGCCTGTTAAAGTCTTGCTGCAGCATTGAGACAGGCCTTTAGCAGGGCGGTTGAGACTTTGGGAAGACACGCGAGGGTGGTGCATCCATACTCCAGTCTAGAAATAACTAAGGATTGGACTGCAAATTTGAGGCCCGCGTTCCCGAAAAAAGGTTTCATTTTTCTGAGATAGCTGAGATGGAAGCGGGCATTTTTAGCCTATGAGTTGGGCTTTGTTTTTACCACTTAGTGCAGTTTTAAATATAGCGTGAGTTCGACCCAAGGCTCGAGCGCTTTACAGGAGCTCCAGTTACATTACACACATTCAAATATTGTTTATAAGCACAGGCAGATTGCATTATTTACCCAGAATCACAGGATGTTGAGCTGATACATTACACAAGCTCACATGCATTGTTGATAGGCACAGGCAGATTGCATTATTTGCCCAGAATCACAGGATGTTGAGAAAAATACAATCTGGTTTTCCAGTTTCCCAGTTGGCAGCTCTGTCTGCAAGGCCGCATCCTGGGTGTAAGGAGGTCCGCAGACAGAAGCCACATGAATGCTCGGCTCGTTATGGGCACCAGGTTCCAACGGGACCTCCAGGCTTTAGACTTGAGCGTTCAGGGGCTCGCCGACCTCTAAAACAAATAAGTTCAGTGACATAAAGGTTTTCTTAATTGCCCACCTTCAGCATGGCTGAACTGTAGGTTTGCCAAACACCGAGGCTCTGACCTTCTTCTACATCATTCTTCTTTCTCATCACCCTACATTCCACGTCTGTTCATCTCACTCTTGCACATTCCGCTTCATCCCTGCCTTTTCCCTTTGTCGCCATTTCCCCAGCCTCCCTTTGCCTATCTTTATCTCTCTTTGGAGGAGTCAGAGTGTGATAATGAAAAATACATCCTGGTCCCCAGAATTATCCGCATACACTTAGAACAACATTCACTATTTTCAAATATTTTAGCCAGTGTCAGAACTTCTTTAGAAGTTTAAGCAGCATTTCTATAAATATTTGCTGGTTTATGCCAAGCCCTACGCAAACCAGTTCAGTCCTAAAAAGAACAGTTCACAGTAAAGGGCCAGGCCACATTGCTTCTAAAGCGGAACACAATCAACCCCAGAGGGGCTTGTGCTCATCATGCATTTCGAACAAAAAGTTCTTCGCCCAAACGTGGACGGACACATAGTTGGCAGGTGTATTACAAAAATATAATTGGTAAAATATAATTCAGCATCCACATTGTGTCCAAATAGGGACTACAAAAACGTCACCCTGATTAAGTTAATAATCGAATTTCTTTATTCAATGCAATGATATTTTGTAAGCATCATTCAGGACCCTGTATGTCAGACAATATCTCGTTTTATGGTATTCTCACATTCAACTGTTTGGAGTGTATGGAGAATAAAGTTACTTTACAGAAAATCCTGCAACTGCCTGGTCACTGCTCATTCCACCAATTTAGTGAACAGCGGCAAGAGGGCAATTCAATGAAGGGTAGCAGTGTGGTCAGGATTCAGACTTGTTTTCTTTAAAAGGAGATGGATTATAAACAAAAATGTAATTGAATGGGAATACAGCAAGATGCCAAAGAGGAGTTATGAGTCGTCTCAATAAAGGCCTAACAGCTTCTCGTGCTGGTAAGAGAAGTCTTGCAGGGCATTGATCAGTGGGCAATCCAAATGAGAGGTTCCAAAGTGCGCATGTCTGGCTGGACATTGCAAGATGGTCGGCCGAAGAGACGTGCACTTTGAAAAGTGCACACACAGCACCCCCGATCCCCCCCCGCCCTTCCCCCTGCTACTGACATTCAGCAGCTGCCCCCTTGTTGGGATCCTGACGACTTGAACACCAAAGGTTCTTCTTGTTGGCGAGACCTGGTACACTAGCATCATAGCACTGGCTGCAACCAGGGGCAACAGAGAGTGGACAGGCAGAGAGCAGCAGGAGGGTTCAGATCAGTACAGTGAACTTAAAGATACTAGAAGCACTGGAAGCGGACAGAGGGCACTACTTCATTTGTGACAGTTTTCGTCACTGACGCTAGTAAGGGCACTGGGATTCTTCACTTTAGTGCTCAGAATGCAAAGAATAAACCTGGACTGCGTAAGCAAGTCGTGCACCGACCTGGGAAGCTCGAGAGCTCTGGAATTGGCAGTGACACAATTCTGGGCCAAGATCAGCCCATGTCAGGTTCTTTTTTAAAACACTAAGGGGGCAGGGTGAACCCCCCTCCACTTTATGTGAAAGAAGCAGTTGTGGCTGGTCAGTGGTGTAGCTAGACTTTTGCTGCTCGTGGCGGCCCCTGTGTTTGCTGCCCCGCAGCGGCCACATGTAAGAACAGGGGGGTGCTGGCGATCCCTGTGTTTGTCGTCCCACAAAGGCCACAGGTAAGAACAGGGGGGTGCTGGCGATCCCTGTGTTTGTTGCCCCACAAAGGCCACATGTAAGAACAGGGGGGTGCTGGCGATCCCTGTGTCCGTCGCCCCACAAAGGCCACAGGTAAGAGCGAGGGGGACCACCGCCCAACCTTGCTTAGCCACTGCGGCTGGTGCAGGTAAGCAGAGTGGGGCGGGCAGAGGGATGTCAACAGTTTTATTTATTTATTTTATTTTCCCTATTCTGTCATCTGTCGACCAGTTGCTACCAGTGCAGCTAAGCGCGGTGGGGTGGGGCAGGGCAGGGCAGGGCATGGGTGGGGGGTCGATAGATGCCGGTTTTATTTATTTATTTTCCCTATTTAGTCATCTATCGATTCCCCCGCGCCCCACCCCACCAAGCTTACCTGTACCGGCCGCGTCTGCTGCCGACTCCCCCCCCACTCCCTGCCCCACTGCACTTACCTGCACCAGCCGCGACTGGTAGAAGACCTTTTCATATCTGCAGTTCACGTTAAGTCACTTTAGTGGTGCACAAGGTGTTCCCGCTTTACAGCATGGCTGGTTTGTCGGTGTATGTTATGTACAGTAATATTTGTGAAACATAACAACTTGCCATTTTACATCAGGCCTGTGAGTTGTGCACAACAGGCAGTCTACTTAGTTATATAATAGGGTCAACACAACTACATATCCAAGAATGTAGAATAAAAAAAACTTGGACTACATGATGATGACCCACTCTGGCCTGGAAAGGAAAAACTTGAAGACTCTTAGGACGTTTTCACTCCAAACCCGGCTTATCGTGGCCTCAATGTGTCAGCCCGGCGGGGAAAGGGTTTAACAGAAGGGAGGAATGAGCAGGTGAAAATTGCCCATCTCTCCTGGACTCAAGTGAGGCCACACACGCTTAGCCCCCCACTCCCCTCAATCTGCATACATCATGTTGTCCATAGCCAGCTCAAGTCAGTTCACATAACTGGCCAGATTCCCAGTTCTGTTCGTGATGTGCTGCTCCTGTCCAGGTTTTATCCCTTGAATTCTGGGGTTTGTAGTTCTGTTTTGTAATGGAATAAACATGACTAAAAGTCCCAGAACACAAAGTATCCTGAGCTAGAGAAGTGCACGATCCAAAGGGGCTGGACTGGGCCATTGGCTGTGGCCTAACAGCTCAGACAGGCCACACAACTGACTCCTTGCCGCCAAAAAATAAACGGCCCAAAAGTAACACCAATGCACCCACCCATGGCCTGCTGCTTGACTACCCGCCTAACCAACTGACCTAGACACTGCCGGAATGGAGTAATCATGGTGTTTTATTTGTCAATGGAAGTAGACATCCTTCCATAATTATAAAACATGACATTTGAAGCCAGGACATGAAACTGACATCACCCCCTAGGTTTGGCCTCAGCTCGCTGCAAATCTGATTGGCTACTTGACTTTCGAAGGACCGGGCCGCACAAACCCTGTCAGTTTTCTCGTGGCTCTGTCCGTCTGGGTACACATCCCGTTAGGACGACTAGGTCTGAGGATGCTGGTCAGGGTTTTTAAGTGGACCAGGTCCTGGCGGGACTCAGCACCGGCAGTTCTAAAAATTAGCTGGTGAGATGGGTCCCTATTGGGCTTCCCATTTTTGCCCTCACCCTCAGGGTGAAAACAAATCTTAACTTTGCAGCAGCACCACCCTTCACTGATTTTGATTTACCTTTAAAGAGACTCGTTTTAGTTATTTCACAGTCTCATCATTTCAGAACTGAAGCATTTTCAATATTATATAAAATGAAGCTGCAGTTGTCACTTTTTAGGTCAAGCCTGGGCAGCATGTGCTGCTCTGCAAGTTGTGCTGTATTGGAGTAAGGAATTGAAGCCCAGCCCACTCTCCGCCCATATTTATCATTGGCTTGTGTCATTGTCCTTCATAAATGCTGGCTTCTGATTCGCTGATAGGGTTGTTAGTCCCTCCTGTCACGGTTAGCAGCGGTGAAGAAACCCAAGAAAAGAACACACAAGCCACTAACCTGAGGTATCTAGCCAGCGGGGACCACAGCTTGACGACAGTCTTCCCAGTTCCCAATAGCACAAACCCTCCCTGTGCGATACTACGCACCAGGGACAGGTAGTACTCCAGGAAAAGGGAAGGGAATAGAAAAACAGGGAGGTTGTTGAGAAGATACCCCTCTTAAGTCTGGTCAAAGGTTTCGGAGTTCTTCTGATGCACAACAATTCTAGAAAACACAAGAATAACTGATTAGAAAGTTCTTCTAATAAACCCCAACTATGTGGTATGTGGAGGCAAGGGAAACACTTACATTCGGCCCACGCTATGATAGCTTGAAATACGTCAATGTTTCTTTCGTGGGTCTCAAGGGTCTCGGAGTTTCTGCAGCTGTTCCACCACAGCCAAAAAACCCAATGAAATACAGGATAGTGTTCTACACCCCCAGGTAGTTTATGTCACTACTGGTGAGCTAGGCACGAAGTGTTCCCAAAGTCAAAAAGGGTAAAAGAAATAATAGGAAGTTCCAAAAGTCCAAACAAGCACGGCCGTGCTAAGTACTAGGTCCTACCTCTTACCCACGGAATTTGGGAGTAAGCGGCACTCGGTTTTCGGATTCTATGGAGTCCTCCAGCGGGAAAGAAAGCGTCCGCGCACACCAGCACTCGGCGTCCTCCAGCGGGAAAGAAAGCGTCCGCGCACACCAGCACTCGGCGTCCTCCAGCGGGAAAGAAAGCGTCCGCGCACACCAGCACTCAAGGATAAAGTACACCACAAGCTCTGTCACAACTACCGGAAGGATTGACAAGCACCCGGCAACATCAGGGAAGTACTTTTATTACTGCACAGGAAGTGAGTTCTGGTTTGCCTTGACCCAGGGCAGTCTGGGTGTTGTAGTGCAGCAACGGTTTCGACCTTTTCGTGCCCTGTATTTGCTTTTGTTGGTAATCGCTACACCTCCTTAGTACCGGTTTGTCTTCATTTGTAACCTCCCATGAGGACTGGCGCTTTTACTTTTGTTGTTACATGATATGTCTAATTTACTCTATAAGCACTATTTTCTTTAATGATTTCTTCTACTGCAGGCACTTCACGTTTTCTCGCAACATTCAGCGCACCATGTGCACTTTCTCTGGGCTCTTTTATAAAAAAAGCATTTGTTTGTAAATTTAACAAACAAATGCTTCAAATGATTTTTTGGGTAAAAGTGCTCCATACCGTGCGTTCACTTTAATAGCAGCCGCGGATCTTTCTTTAGACACCGCTCGTCTAAAGAAAGGAATGTGGTTTCTATTAACTTGAAAGCGCGGCACGTTGCCTTTGTAAACAACAAGCGTTTGCAATCCAATAGGTCTCACATTTTTTGAAACTTTGACCTTGACAATGCCTTTTATTATTGCAGGTTTTTTAAACACCAATAAAAGGCATTGTCATTTACAATGCCAATAGCTCAAAATCTCACAATTGCGAGACCTTTTGCATTGCAAATGCTTGTTTTTCTTATGCAACTAACAACCATTGACAAAGCAAATAGTCTTGACTTGTTATAGGTATGATGTTACTTGTTATATTATATATCTGGCCGCAATGACAGAAACAAAAATATACCAGTGGGGCCACAGTGTTTTAGCTTCAGTGTTCTTAAGCCACGCCCTTAATTACATCGTCCACGCCCCTTTGAAAGACCCCCCCACAGTTTTTTCATCCCACTTAAAGCCCTGGTGCATGTAAAGTGTGAGCTTTGTCGAATCGTCTCTGACGGCTTTGTGGCGTGTGAGGAGGGGGGAAGTGCTTAATTTGTGCCGGTGCTTTCTGATGCTTAGCACCAGCACTTATTTATCGGGGCCGGGTCTACATTAAACCACAGTCTGCAACTCTGCACGTCATATCATATGGCAATGTGAATTTGGCGTACACGTAGCTGGTAGCCGTAGACAGAATATAACATTAAATTACTGACTAGGCGCATCACATCCAGACTGTCCGACTCATAATGGATCTAATATGCAGATCAGATTAGCTTGTGAGTGACAGTCACAATGCGCACTTACGATGCGCATTTTGAAATACTAAATAGGCAAATGGCTTTCTTTAGTTAGGCGGTGCGGCTGCCTTTTCCGGTGGGCGGGAGGGACACTGATTGGGCAGGGGCAAGGGGCTGAGTTTGGTCCTGCGGGAGTAGGGCTGTGCAGCAGGCAGCATGCCTAGATTGTTTTCAAAATGCCACCCCCCGGCAACCCCACACGCACTGGTCCCTGTCACGAGTCATCAGCAGTTGAAGCAGTTATGGGTTGAGGACAGTGTTTAGCCCGCCCAGCCCCAACGACAACGTAGTGCATGCAGGCAGCAGCTGTAGCAGCAGCTAGGCCCATGCGCCTATAGAATATAAAGGCAGGCAAGGTCTTGTGCTCGGCAGCCCACCACTACAAAGGCAGTTAACCCTTTAGGTGCTGCCGTCGGCCAACGGTCGTCACGGGCACTACCTCCCCAGTGCTGCGTGCGACCGCTGGACGTCCAGTTCAGCACTGGATAATGGACAGCGCAGCACTGGGGAGGTTTGTTTACGAGCTCCTAAGGTGTTAAGGTGAGTAACGGACAGCCATAAATAATATAAAAAGTCTACATTACTGTTTTTTGGGGGGGACATGGACTTGTGGGTGGGGTGATGTGACGGTCAACTGCGTCGGGTGGTAGCTCAGACTCCCGCACGTCTCCACATGACCTCCGGGGTAAAGTAAGTTAAAGCGGGCCTCTCCGCCCTGCTGTGCACTGGCCCCTGTTATCCTTCTTCCAGACTTCTCATGACCAGGTCCGGGCAGTGGCATTGTACTGGCCAGGTGCCCCATGCCAGGCACCAGAGGCATGATTGGCTACTCAGGGCAGGACTTGGACTCGTCACTGGGTGATTCACTTTGCAGTTCACTTCCTACGCATGAACTGTGAAGTGAGGGAACCGCCGAGTGACGAGTCCAAAACCTGCCCAGGCCCCTGAGTAATCATGCCTCCGGCACCAGGCACAGTGTGCATGTGCAATTACAATGCCACTGCCCGGGTCAGGCCAGGAGGAGAAGGCTGTAAGAAGGGCAGGGGCCGTGCAGGGCCTTTAACTTTACTTAACCCTGGACTGTAGCAGCGCGGCCTAGTCTCCCAAAAATTGGGGGCTGTGTCACATTAAATGGTTTGCTTCCTTCCTCTCTGATAGATCCCAAATGATCAAAATAGCGGACAGTCTTTCATCTCCTTTGGCAGTGGGTCAAGGTGTTCCTCAAGGCTCTATACTTGCACCCACATTGTTCAATCTCTATGTGGAACCACTGGGAAATCTCCTAAGTAAATCTGGGGTCCACTATCATCTCTACGCAGACGACACTCAAATCTACCTCAAGGTTGCCTCCACTCATGATCTCTCCGTCCTAAGCACTACTTTGGACTCCATTCAAAACTGGATGTCAACACATCAACTGATTCTGAATCCCTCCAAAATTGAATTCCTCCTCCTCTCCTCCTCACTTTCTCCTCTCCCGGTCCAATCATGGATGGACCAGATGAATCTACTGAACAATAAACCCATCATTGTCGACAGCGCAAAATCCCTTGGTGTCATACTCGACACAAAACTCAATCTACTCTCCCACATTAATTCAATTGCAAAGTCTGCTCGATACCAACTGCGCCTTCTTTGGGGGATTTGTCGCTTCTTCCCGGAGCATGACCTTAAAACCCTGGTCCAATCGCTGGTCCTCTCCAGACTGGACTACTGCAATTCTCTTCTTACTGGCCTCCCCAAATCCCACCTGTCCCCCCTTAAGTCTGTTCTCCATTCAACAGCTCGTTTCATTTATGGGGCCAAAAGAAGCGACCACATCACACCCATGTTATCCACCCTCCGCTGGCTTCCCATCGAGGCAAGATCTATCTACAAGACTGCCTGCATTACCCACAAAGCCTTGCACTCCTCCTCTCCTCGCTACCTGGCGAATAAACTGAAACTCTCTGGAGGCTCTAGACCATCACGAAATGCGGAAAATCTACTGCTTGAACCTCCCACTTTCAAGAAGGAAAGATTGATGGCCCAATCCTTTTCAGGCAACGCAGTGAGAATCTGGAACTCCCTTCCACCTCAGCTCCGGACCACCACCTCCTCCCAGGCCTTCAAAACTGACCTCAAAGTTCTCCTCCTTCAAAGACATTTCCAAAGTTAATTAATGCCCTCTCTGTTACCAGAAGGAAGACCTTTTAGTGTAGAAAATTTCTATTCTCCATGACTATGGAAGTGCCTTCCCAGTGTGTTCTTGTGGTTTGATAGTCTGCCATTTATCACAGTACTACCCTTTTACCTGTGTTTGGTACTCTTTTGTAACATGCACACGTCACTTTTCTCTTGTAACACACTGTTTGCTACCTCTTACATTTTCTTTGCTTTCGATACTTGCACAAGTGCCACCATTGCCTATGTAACGTTTGTTCTTGTGTTTGAGTGTCCTCCATTTATTGCAGTATTATACCTTTATTTGTACTTTGTACGCTTTTGTAACCTGCACACATGTCACTTTTTCCTCCTGAAATGCACCGTTTGCTACCTCTTGTATTTTGTTTGCTCACGATTGTCACTTTTGCCTCATGTAATGTAACGTTTGCTTTTGTAATTTGTTCACTTGTAATGTTCTCATGTATCAGTTCTGTTCCTATTGTGAAGCGCTCTGACACCTTCGGGTAAAGTCCGCGCTATATAAAAACGCATAAATAAATAAATAAAACATGCAACATTGTACCCTTTTCACCAGCAGCAGCAAGTCCACAGTGCACGATTTATGTTGCCGGTATCACACTACACGCATCACGCATACAGATTTTATTCTGATCTTGTTCTGCACTACATTACTAAAAAAAGAAATTG
This sequence comes from Lissotriton helveticus, assembly GCF_964261635.1. Taxonomy (NCBI): domain Eukaryota; kingdom Metazoa; phylum Chordata; class Amphibia; order Caudata; family Salamandridae; genus Lissotriton; species Lissotriton helveticus. Next base: position 1,780,027,247 of record NC_136065.1, read on the forward strand.
CACAGCGTCCCATTTTTCTCTGCGTGTAAAATTTTTGTGCAACGCGACCACCAATGAATGTATGTATTTTGTGGCAGCAAAAATTACGCAAAATATATAGAGCTTAATTTTTTACATATTTTTTGTAATGCAGGACAGTTCTAGAAGTTTTCACATCAGTCAATCTGTCCCAGGTCATGGGTCCGGCTTTCAGACATTTATAAAAATGTGTGCCAATTGAAATGTGCCCAGCTTGGGAGCTCCAGACATCGGAAGATTATGGCCAGAGCCAGCGATGCTAGATGAGTTAAAGGCCACCCTAGTGGTGTAACCTCGTGATACCCTGAGCAGCTCCACAATCCTCTGCAGGAAAAACGTGTGAGAATGTGATCTTGGGCACATATTTTTATTATGGATTAACCTGGGAGGCCCTGAGTACCTCCAACTTTAAAACTCACTGTTGCACATATTCATTTATGAACCAGAAAACATAATCTTTAACCAATCCAATAAAAATGATCATTGGTGAGCCCGGCCCCACCAGTTTAAAAGAGAATACAGTTGACGTGGTCTTTATTTGCAAAAAGCTGAAAGAAACCTAGAAAAAATACCACAGCTCCTATTATATTTAGATACAGTAACAACAACATCCATACCAGAAACGTCACCGTATAGGCAAAGCTGCCATTAATTTCCAGTAGGAAACAATTTACAAAATACAAGGAGGCCTTTTAATTTGACGAACTCGTGTGGGTGCAGAAGAGAACCCTTTTTAATATTCAAAATGGTAATCAATCGAAGATACCGAGAGGTAATTTAAGGTGCATTTTCACATGCTGTTTCGAGAGAAGGTTGGCATCGATGTATATTTATCTTTAAAATGTAGTTCTTGAGGCTGTTCCTGAAGAGACAGAACTCTAGGGTCCGATAAAAAAAAAACATTTTCACTGATTCAGGGCACTTTGCACAAGACAACTGCTGCTAAAACATTGTACAAAAAAAATTCTGGCTCAACGTTGTTGTTTTTATAGAAGTTGATAAGGCCCACGCTTGGACCACTGCAGGTGTTTGTTTCTGCAATGTACAGTCAATGCAAATGTTGCTTTTGCACTGGACTGTCAGTGACAATGTTGTTTTTACACTGCTCTTTCTGTGTAAACGTTGTTTTTGGACTAGATCGGCAGTGAAAATAAATGTTTTACACTGGTGTTTCTGTGTAAATGTTGCTTTAGTACTGAACTGCCAGTGGAAATGTTGCTTTAGCACTGGGCTGTCAGTACTAAATTTGTTTTTGCAAAGGACTGCAAGTGCAGATGTTTTTACACTGGTCTTCATGTTTGAACGTTTTTGTAGTGGACTGTCAGTGCACAAGTTGATTATGCACCAGGGTCGGGTTGGGATCACAATTTGGCCCGGGCACTGACGAAAAAAGTGGCCCACATTCAAGGGGCGTGGCCCACAATTAAGGGGTGTGGCCCACATTCAAGAGGCGTGCCCTTTCATGGAACACCATTTGGTTACTCTTTGAGGTCTAATTTGTAGAGAAATATTTAGTAAATTAAGCCTTTAATAGCTTACAGAGCAAGTAACATTGGTAAAGACCTGGAGCACTGCAGTTCTGATAACTGAATACTTACTTGCAGTCTTAACGCCCTGCACAATGCCGTTAGATACTCTTTCCCAACCAGCTATGTCCTAGACTCTAATCATCATATAAATCAGAAATCTAGTACAAAGGTTAAGACTGGAATCTCTGGGAATAGAACATGTAATAACAAAAGTAAGAATTCACAAACGAGGAAAAGGCAGTCTGGGGTGTAAAGAATGCTGGAAAATGTAGCTATACAATCTAGTCATAAATGTATTTCACAACCAGCATGTGATGTCCATATAAAAAAACACAGTTCTATTTATGAGTACCAATTACAGTACACATGATCCGATGTTTTATTTAAGGGCCGGGGCGATGAAGTGATCTGCCCAGAATCACAGGTTGTTGAGAAGAAACTGGGACTCAAACTTGAATCCCGATCTCTGCAACTCTGGCATCAGGCCACATATTCCTATGCACAGACCAGAGACGTTTTAAGGCATGGGAAATATGGGCTCTGGCCCAGGGCACTAGCCTTTCAGGGAGCCCCCTGATAGAGCCAGCTCTGTTCTGCAGAGAATCTTGCCCTAATGACCATGCATACTCCTTAAACAGATTGTTTTAAATACAATTTTTTCAAATTTATTTTTAATATGGGCGATGAGTAAGAACCTATCACAGAGATTTAGCAGAAAAATGTGTTTATGTTTCATGTAACATTCATAACAAAAATGTCTTTGAGATCAAACAGGCCATCACATATGAGAAATGGGAGGATGTCACTGAGATTATTTTCAGTAATTTTAGTGAGCTGCTGCTGTGTTGTAATATTGAAAACACACATCAATGTCCTTGAATATTAGATGTAAATACATTAAGAATTTGGACAATTATGGTAGTGCTCTGTCCAGTGACCAGCTGAAAGGGGCATCAAAGAGCAGACATTGGATTATAAATTCAAATCTGTTCCGAACAGGGTCCCAAAAATATGTTTGGCCCAGGGCCCCCAAAATCCTTAAGATCTTTGGCACAGACAAGGAATGAAAGTGAGAGGATACTCTTCTTGCACAGGACACAGGGCCAAGGTGACAATGGCCTACATGCTGAGCAACTAAAAAAACAGCCAGGCCCCATTCTGTCACAAAATTATTCGAGCCCTCCAGGGAAGGAGCACCTAATAGGCAGCGAAGCCCCTGCTATTACTAACCTACTCAGCCCTCCCCAGACCTTCAGCACATGAATAGCAGTAAGGCCCCTGCAATTAGTAAATTAATCAGCCCTCTAGGCCTCAGGGCAATATCCTGGCATCGGAGCACAAAACACAGCTGCTGGGTCATCCACGGTAGCCAGGGGGAGGCTGAGGTGAAGATGGTGCAAGTTCCAAAAATCACCTGGCCCCCACAGCGAGACCCATTCTTCCTCGCCCACTATGCCCTGAATGTGAAGGGCTGTGGGCGAGGTGTTAAAACTAACACTGTTTAGGTGCTGCGTGGGCCCCTGGGGGGCCGAGGTGAAAATGTCTCAAAGGCCTGAGAAACACCTGGCCCCCAGGGAGGCCGATTTTTACAAACAATCACCCCCTCCCCAGCCACCCTCAGCGTGATTGCTTTGCAGGGAAGGGGGTGAAGGAGAGGCCACAGCGGATAATCGCTGTACGGCCGTACAGTGAAGCTGCATTCATTTTTTCTGTCTCTGTCTCCGTGCCCTCTGTGGGCTGATTTTTTTTCTCCCCTTTCCTAGTCCACAGAGAGCACAGAGACAGAGACAGAGAAATGAATGCAGCTTCACGGTGCGGCTGGGAAACGGGAGAAAAAAGAAAAATGGCCCACAGAGGGTACGGAGACACCGGCACTTCGGCCCATGCCCGAATGCCCGCATTGCCAATCCGCCCCTGTTATGCACTGACAGTCAGTGCAAATGTTGTTTTAGCACTCAACTGTTGTATACAAGTTGTTTTTGTACTGGCATGTCCATGTAAATGTTGTTTATACACTGGTCTTCCTGTGTAAACGTTGTTTTTGGACTAGATCGGCAGTGAAAATAAATGTTTTCACACCGGTGTTTCTGTGTAAATGTCGTTTTAGTACTGAACTGCCAGTGCAAATGTTGCTTTAGCACTGGACTGTCAGTACTTAAGTTGTTTTTGCAATGGACTGCCAGTGCAGATGTTTTTACACGGGTCTTCACGTTTGAACGTTTTTGTAGTGGACTGTCAGTGCACAAGTTGATTTTGCACTGGACAGTCACTGCAAATGTTGTTAGCTCTGAACTGTCACATACAAGTTGTTTTTGTACTGGACTGTCCATGCAAATGTTGTTAGCTCTGAACTGTCACATACAAGTTGTTTTTGTACTGGACTGTCCATGCAAATGTTTTTTTTACACTGGTCTTCCTGTGTAAACGTTGTTTTAGTACTAGACTGTCAGGCACAAGTTGTTTTTTCACTGGCCTGTCAGTAAAAATGTTGTTTTATGCATGTTTCTTTCTGTGTCAAAGTACATCTGACTTTTAGCAGTGCCAGTGGAGGATGTGGGTGGAGTCAATAGAGTTAGGGGTGGAGCCAGTGGATGAAGTGGGTGGAGCCAGGGGGGAGTAGGTGTGTCCTCCGACAAACACTTGAGCACCTGGACTTCATATTTTACAAATTAAGCAGTGGAGGGGGGAAGGTAAGGGGGAGGACGAATTGTCCAGACATATCCTGGCCAGGCACGGCCCGTGCCGGGCGTTATACTGGGGCGGTGACGTCAGGCAGGGCAGGATCAGGGTGGGGGGTTGTAAAATGCGGGATATGGACCATTAGAGGTAAGTACCGATAAAAATAAAAAAAACGAATTTCGTTGCCCACGCTGCATCGCACGGGCCGTGCCTGATCCTGGCTGCGGAGTTACGCAGTGCAGCTTTCAATACTACGCCAGGGGGGGGAGTTCTGTTTCTGTAGGATTTCGCGTGGAAAAAGTTTTGATGTACAGGTAGGGCTCCCTTCCCGTTCTCGGCCAAGAGATGGCGCGCACTGCAGCTATGTTGCACTTTGGCACATTCACAGGCGATAAAGATAATGGAAAATCTGAAAACACACCGCGCACAAATTGAATTTGTGACCTGCCAGCACTTTCCTATCTCCCACTTATTTCATTTTGCTTTCCTGTAATCTTATCTCCGCTGCTTTCAGAAGCTAACCCACACCTATAGATCGTTTTCCTGCTGCCGCACGTACTGCCCATGCCCAGCGTGCTGCCGTTTGAAGGATTGCATTCTTAATTGGACATCTGACCTTTGCACTTCTATTCTGGCTCTTTCTTCCTTCTTTGTTTCAGCTAAAATAACTCAGGGCGAGAGTCTGACTCAAACCCATGTGGTCTGCTGGCCACTTTTCTTTCTGTGTTTGTTTACCAGATGACCTTGGGCTACCAGAACATAGGGTGCAGTACTGAGCTTTCGTTATTCAAACCATTGCAAGCTACTCCTTTATTCAATTAAAGTGATCCACAACTACAGGTCCCAGAATGCAGTAGCAAACCATTGCAAGCTGCCACTTTATTAAATTAAAGTGATCCAGAACGACAGGTCCCAAAATATAATAGCGAGCCATTGCAAGCTGCCACGTTATACAATTAAAGTGGTCCAGAACTAAATGTCCCAGAATGCAGTAGCAAACCATTGCAAGCTGCCACTTTATTAAATTAAAGTGATCCAAATCTACAGGTCCTCGAATACAGTAACTTGACCTCCTAGGAATGGATCACGATGCCTTCATTGACTCATCAATTTGTTAACCTTAAATAGGTAAATAAACATAGTTCCAAAGAGACAAGGAACAGTAAGACCTATTATTTACATTTAATTGAAGTGAGAAGTCTGAGGTAGTGCTTTATAACTATGACGTCTTTATTCTGTACTGTTTTCCCATCACTCCTATATTCCTCCGCCATGATACTAGCTTCCATATCTTAAATTGATTCTCTTTTTTTGCTGTAATCTCATTTTATCTTATGTTAACAGTCGTGGCTACACAGCCTTTGCTCCTTCACTTCGGGTATTTTTACATGCGCCCTCTACTTGGAAGTTCAGACAGTGTGACATTTCTTAGGTACAGAGAGGAAACCTGGTAGGTCATTTCCAAAATGTCAAATATCTGTCGCAAGATTCTAAAATCTACGAGTCATTTCTAAAATCTTTGTAATTCAAATATCAGCTTTTTTCTCATAAAAATGTGCATTGCACGGTTGAACTGCTCCTGCATAAGTATTGAGGGCTAACACAACCAACCCTTCCCTATTATTCCCTTGGTGCTCTCTTTTCTTCCTCATTATGTTCTCAATACCCCTCTCTTTCTGACTCTGCTGTGATTAATATCCAAACAGACACAGTTTAAGGACAGAAGTAGACTCTGGTGAAATTTAAATTAAATAACTTTCCGCAGGATCAAATGACATGACCTGAATGAGACAACCTTTCGCTCTCAGTAGTTGTGTTTTTGGTCCTTTTTTTGTAACACGAAATGCATCCCCACATCCAAAATTAATACAATAACACATTTCCTAAAATATAGCTCTAAGTGCTATATTTACATTTTATGTAACTTCAGGTAGCTACACAAAAATAAATTGCGAGAATTCCGCACAGCCCCTGACAGAAGTAAAGTCGCAAACATTTAGTTGCAAGACTAATGGGAGTAGACTCTAGAGGAGTATTGTATTTTCAAAAGCTGTGTTGTACGACCGAAGTCAAACAAACATTGGCAAAACCAATAGGTCTAGCCTATGTGAGAGCTATTGGCAAGGTGTTTTAGCTATGTTGTACACCAGTGTACTTGTTCAGCATTGCTAAAAGTTAGAGGTGGGGCATTGAGTGGGGTGGGGTAAATTGTAGTGCGGTAGATTGAGGTAGAGTGTAGTGGAATAGATTGGCGTAGAGCGGAGTGGGATAAAATGGAGTGGGGTGGATTGGGGTGGATTGGTGTGGGGTGGAGTGTGGTAGATTGGAGTGGGGGAGTTGGGTAGATTAGTGTGATAGATTGGAATGGGTTAGATTGAATTGGGGTAGATTGGGGTTGAGTAGGGTACATTGGGGTGGAGTGTGGTAGACTGGAATAGATTGGAATGGGGTAGAAAGAAGTTGGGCAGATCGAGGTAGACTGGGGTAGAGTGAAGTGGGGTATATTGGTGAATAATGGGGTGGGTTTGGGAATAGTGGGGTGGATTGGGATAGAATGGAATGGAGGGGGTAGATTGGGGTGGTTTGGAGTGGAGCATATTGGGTAGGGTAGATTGGAATAGGGTAGTTTGGATTGGATGGGATCAATCAATCAATCAGGGATTTATAAAGCACGCTACTCACCTATAAGGGTCTCAATGCGCTGGGGTGGGGGTGGGGGGTGCAGTTCCGGTTCAATCGAAGAGCCAGGTCTTGAGGTTCTTCCTGAAGGTGTGGAGGGTGGGGGAGCATCTGATGTTGACAGGGAGCTCGTTCCAGGCTTTGGCTGCGACGTAGGAGAATGCTCTTCTGCCTGCTCTGGTTCTGCGAATGTGGGGGGGCTCTGCGAGGGCGAGGTCTGCGGAGCTAAGGTTCCTCTTGGGTACGTGGAAGGACACTCTTTCATTGATGTATTTGGGCCTGTTGTTGTGGAGGGATTTGTAGGCATGGGTGAGCAGTTTGAAGGTTACTCTCTTCTCAACCGGGGGCCAGTGGAGGTCACAGAGGTGTTGGGTCATGTGTTCATGCCCTGTGGTTCCGAGGACGAGTCTGGCTGCGGAGTTCTGGATTGTTTGGAGCCTGTGGAGAAGAGTTTTGTTGATTCGGGCATAGAGGGCATTGCCGTAATCCAGTCTGCTGGTTATGATGGTTTTTCTGCATTCTGGGGGTATCCATTTGAGGGTCTTGCGGAGGATTAGGAGGCAGTTGAAGCTGGTGGAGGCAATGGAGTTGATCTGGCAGGTCATGGTGAGGGAGGAGTCAAGGATGAGGCCGAGGTTCCGTGCGTGGTCTGTCGATGGTGGGCGGACTCCCAAGGGCGGAGGACCACCAGGTGTTGTCCCAGGCAGAGGAGGAGGGTCAGAGGATGAGAACCCCGGTCCGGGTTGAGCTTCAGGCAGCTGCTTTTCATCCAGGTAGCCATGTCTCTCATTCCTTCTTGGAAACAGAGTTTGGTGTCTTCGGGGTTCTTTGTGAGGGCGAGGAGGAGCTGGGTGTCATCGGCGTATGATACTATGCTGAGACGTGTTGTCTGACGATGGCGGCGAGGGGGGCCATGTAGACGTTGAAGAGCGTGGGGCTGAGCGATGATCCCTGGGGAACTCCGCAGTTGATCTATGTGGGTTCGGAGAAGAATGGATCCTCTGGGTTCTGCTGGAGAGAAAGGATCGGATCCAGGAGTGGGCGGTTCCTCGTATCCCAGCACTGAGGAGCCTGACTGCGAGAGTGCGATGTGAGACGGTGTTGAAAGCTGTGACGAGGTCTAGTAGGATGAGGGCTGCGGTGTGCCCCTGGTCTAGTAGCATGTGGATGTCGTCGGTGGCAGCAAGGAGGGCCGTCTCGGTGCTGTGGTTGCTGCTGAATCCGGACTGGGAGGCGTCTAGGATGGAGTTCTCTTCGATGAAGGCGGTCAGCTGGGTGTGTACGAGTCTCTCAGTGACTTTGGCAGCAAAGGGGAGGAGAGAGATGGGCCTGTAGTTTTTCATGTCTGTTGGGTCGGCCATGGGCTTCTTGAGGAGGGGTTTGACCTCTGCCCGCTTCCAGTCATCAGGGAAGATGCTGGATTAGAAAGAGGCATTGATGGTACGTACTAGTTCGGGTGCGATGGAAGCGGCGGCCCTGTAATAGATGTGTGGTAGGCAGGGGTCCATGGGTGCTCCTGAGAGGGTGTTCTTCATTGTCACGGCGGTGTGTTCGAGGTTGATAGGATTCCAGGTTGTGATGATCGGATCTTTGTCAGTGGTGGTGGCGCGTGGGGTGGTGTCCGGCGTCTGTTCGCTGAAGTTGTTGTAGAGGGCCTTGATTTTCAGATGGAAGTAGGAGCTGAGCTTGTTGCAGAGTTCCTGAGATGGTGTGATGTCGTGGCTGCGCTGGGGGGTTTGGTGAATTGCTGTATGATGTTGAAGAATTCTTTAGCGTTGGTTGCAATGGTGTGGATTTTGTTCCTGATGAAAGCCCGCTTGGTGTCTCTTAAGCGCTGGTGGTATTCCTTCAGGGCATTCCGGTAGCTGTTCAGGTCTTCTGTGGTTTTCCGGTTTCTACAGGTTTTCTCGAGGCGTCTGCAGGAGCGTCTGGCTGCTTGGAGATTTGTGGTGAACCAGGCTGCTTTCAGGGGGCGTTGTTTACCGGGTTGGCAGAGGGGTGCGAGTTTGTTAGCGGAGCTGGAGATCCAGCGGTGAAGTTCCTGGGCTGCGGAGTTAGCGTTGGTCATGGTACAGGGTGGGTCTAGGAGGAGGGTGGCGTTAAGGTGCTCCTCTGTGATCTTGCTCCTGTTCCTTTGAGGTGGGCGTGGGGGGGTTTGGGTCCGGTGGAAGTGTTGAAGGTGAAGTGTACGCAGTGGTGGTCCGTCCAGGGGGCTGCGTGGTATGGCTGAAATGGATGTTTATCCCTCCTGCGAAGAAGGGGTCAAAGGCGTGCCCTGCTCTGTGGATGGGGGTGGTGACAAGCTGCTTTAGCCCGAGGTTGGAGTGTTTGTCGAGGAGGGTGATGGAGTCGGGGTCGCTGTGGTTTTCGAGGTGGAAATTGAGGTCTCCGCGAAGGATGTAGTCTGTGGAAGTGATGGTGTGGGGTGCGATGAGGTCGGCAATGGTGGTTGCGGACTGGGTGCGCGGTCTGGAGGGTCTGTAGGTGAGGTTGCACCGTAGCGTGGTCCTGGGGTTGGTCTGGATCTGTGGAGGTGTTCTGTGTTGGAGTGAGGGTCTCTCGTGTTGGAGGTGGAGAGTCGAAGGGAGGTCTTGTGAGCAATGGCGAGTCCTGTGCGGTGAGGTGGTCCCTTCTCTGGATCTTGTATCTGTTGAGGATGGCAGTGGCGATGTTGGGGCCGGAGGTGGCATTTGTCCAGGTTTCAGTGAGGAAGACGACGTTGGGCGAGAGGGTGTCGAGCAGGTCCAGATCTCTATGGCGTGTCTGTGTAGGGAGCATACGTTGAGGAGGATGCATGTCAGGGCTCCAGTGGTGCGGGCGTCCAGCGAGTATTCGGCGGTCTTGGGTGTGCAGCTGAAGGTGAAGGATCGTCGGCAGTGTCTGAAGGAGAACTGTCCTTGTGTGGTGTTCGGTGTGGCTCTTTGGCAGCCGTTGAGTCTTCCAGGGTTGAGTGCGTGGAGGGTGGCGGAGATGTATCGGCGGGGTTCCGGAGATCCAGGGTTCCTGGCGCTGGCCGCGGTCAGTTCGCGGACGGGCGCAGACGGGCTTGCCTTAGGCGTGCCAGCGACCGTGCAGCGTCTGCCATTAAGTAGGGGAGGGGGGCAGGACTGGAGGTAGGGAGGCAGGAGCGGAGGCTATGTTGGGGAAGGGGCCGTGGGGTCAGCAGTGGCGGGAAACCGGCGGGTTGTAGGAGAAAGTAAAATTTAAAATAATACCTGGGGAATTTTAAATAAAATTAAATTAAAATAATACCTTGGGGAGGAGCTACGCTAGCAACCAAGATGGCCGCGTAAGCTCCCGGCTCCGCCGACCTCCGCCAGCAGCTCGTATATCCTGACTTGGATCCTGAATTCACACCGGACCCCCATGTTCATGAGGTGTTCCTGAATCTAAAGGTGCAATCCCGAGATTTCCACCTTCTCGAATTATGAAGATACGCCGTGTTTTCATTCTCGGCCTAACCCAGCCTGGAAGCCGGGGCCTCGATTTCTGACCCATCCGGGTTGGAGTTGAACAACATCGGCCGCGGGACTTGGGCTTCATCCGGTCTCCCGAAGTGTGGCATATTCTGATCGATTTGGATGGTGACACTGTGATCGGTAGATTCCGAAGATACAGTAGCGTGTCGCACCGGTTGCTGTGGTCGGGGGTACGTTGCCCGGAGACTCTGCGGCCCCTGGGGTCGACGGGCTTAGGCCCTCGCTGGCGGCGAAGGTGTTGATATTGAGAGACTGAGAGCGCCCATTGTTGTCACTGGCTTTACGCGTACCTGTTACCCCGGAGTAATCGACCTCTGGGGTTCGAGTCCCGCTCTGTCGCTTCGTGAGAGGGGATGGAGGGGGCGGACGGTACGCCATCACTTCAGGCTGTAACGGCCACCATTGGGGCGCTCCACTCGCAGTTCACCGCCGCTATCTAGAGGATGATTGCAACAGCGGACGACATCTGCCTTAGACCGGACTATGACCCTTCGGTATGTTTTCAGCAAGCCGTGGTGCCTGCGGTGTAGGGTGCGCTAGAGACTGAGGACCCCGTTTGGAAACCGGACTTGATGTGTTTTGTCGCTTCCCAGAGAATAGCTTGCGAGCCCCGGACTATTGTCAGCTTATCCGGCTCAATCCCGATGCCGCCTACGATAGACATGGACAGTTTTACACGCTGTAACAAGTTTCTCAGTGACTATTGGAATGTTTTATTATCCTTTTCCTCCTTCTTGGTTCAACCATATTCTTGGGACTCATTTTCGGTGGACAGCTATCCTCGTTTGATTTGTGGACATCGAGAACTATTATCCTGGTTTCGATCCTACTGCACTGACCTGGACTTTTCTGAGCGCTCTGTTTCTTCCATGGAGATGGCGGTACGGGTAGGAAGGGCTCGCAGGAAAACCCGTAGTGGCCAGGGTTGAACTTGATTGACTGAGTTTGATAAAATACCTTGATTCAATAAGGGGATTGCACCTATAATGATGTGGGAGTCGGGTGGTTTTTTGCTACCTCCCCCGGTTGGTGTATAATCTTAGCTTCACACTGTCTCGATTATGTTTCGGGGGGGTCGCTTCTGGCGGGGGGTAAGGGAGACCGGGGGCATGTTTGATTTCTCCTCCTCCACTCTTTTCCTTCTTGTAGGGTTAGTTCTTGGGCGACAGGCACGCTGCTAGTGGGGTTAGGCCGTAGCCATTGCAGGGGTGCAGGGTGGCGGTTTGGGGGGGGGTTGTTATTTTATCTTATTTTGTTCTATGGCCTTTTTCTTTCCTTCCCCTTCCGAGAGGTGGGTTGTTTATTCTAAACTGATTTTCTCATTCATGTGGGTGTCTACTCCGGCCTTAATTATTCTGTATTTTGGGTGAATGGGTCACGCAGATTGAAGTCGAACTGGGTTGTTTAGCACATTGTCTATCCTTCTTTATATGCTTACATACGTTTGCGTCATAGATTTATGTATATTTGTTTATCTGCATTGTCGTATTCGCCCATCGCCTACTGTATTGTATCTCAAGTATGACACCCCATTTCTGTACTGCCTCCTCTTATCTTCTTCAATAAAAAGACTTAAAAAAAAAAATAACACCTTGGGAAAAATACTTGTGGGCAGCAGGAGGAACGACAAGAAAAGGCAGAAAACAACAGTAGCGGGCTAGGGAGGGAGCACTTCTGCTCACCTCTGCAGGGAGCGGGCTGCGGGCCCGAACCCTGCTCTGGTATAGGGCGATGCGGCAGAGAAAGCGAAGCTGCTGGGGAGAGTGCTGGCCTGGACCGAGGTCTAGGGTCTAGCCTGGAGTGGGATAGAATGGATTAGATTGGGCTAGAGTGGGAAAGATGTGGGTGGGGTGGTAGATTAGAGTGAAGTGGAGTGGGCTCAATTGGGTAGAGTGGAATGGAGTGTGGTAGATTGGAGTGGAGGACATTGGGGTGAAGTGGGGGTAGATTGGATTGGGGTGGAGCGGAGTTGGACAGATTGGAGTGTAGTCGAGATTGGAGTGGGATGGAATGGATTAGATTGGGCTGGAGTGGCGTAGATTTGGGTGGTGTGGTAGATTAGAGTGAAGTGGAGTGGGATTGATTGGGTAGAGTGGAATGGAGTATGATAGATTGGAGTGGGGTACATTGGGGTGGAGTGGAGTTGGATAGATTGGAGTGTAGTCAAGATTGGAGTGGAGTGAGATAGATTGGGGAAGAGTTGAGTTAAGAGGGCTAGATTGTAGTTGAGTATAGTGGGGGTAGATTAGGGAGGGGTGAGTGGGGAAAATTAGGTGGATTAGAGTGGGGGGTTGGAGTGGGGTAGATTGAAGATGAATGATTGGAGTGGGTTAGTCTGGAGTGGGGTAGATTGGAATGGGGTGGATTGGAGTTGCGTAGAGTGAGGTAGATTGAAGCATATTGGGGTAAAGTGGGGTTGATTGGCGTTAAGTGGGGTAGATTGGAGCGGGGTAGTTCGGACTAGTGTAGAGTAGGGTGGTGTAGATTGCAGTGAGTGGATTGGGGTAAAGTGAGGCAGAGTGAAGCGGATTGTGGTAAAGTAGGGTTGAATGGAGTTAAGTGGGATAGATTGGTGTGGGGTAGATGGGGAGGGGTAGATTGGAGTAAGGTATATGGGGTGGAGTGAGGTTGGGTAGATTGGAGTGGGGTGGGGTAGATTGGAGTGCGGTGGAGTGAGTTAGATTGGAGTGGATTGGGTTAGATTTTAGTGGAGTGTGGTAGATAGGAGTGAAGTGGAGAAGGGTAGATTTGGGTAGAGTGAAGTGAAGTGTGGTAGTGTGGAGTGGGGAAGGTTGTGATGGGGTGGATTGGAGTGGGGCAGATTGTGGTGGAGTGGGGCAGATTGGAGTGGAGTGAGGTAGATTAGACTGGAGAGGAGTTTGGATAGATTACAGTGGAGTTTGGAGTGGAGTGTGGTAGATTGGAATGGATTGGGGTAAATTGAACTGGGTAGATTGAAGTGGTGGAGAGTGGAGTGTTGTAGATTGGAGTAGAGTGGGTTGGATTGAGGCAGATTGGAGTGGGGTGGATTGGGGTAGAATGGAGTGGATAGGAGTGGCAATGGGGTAGATGGGCAGATTGGAGCAGAGTGGGGTAGATTGGAGTGGGGTGGGATTGATTGCGTTAGATTGAGTGGGGGAGATTATAGTGGAGTGGGGTGGATTGAATCATAGTGGAGTGTATTAGGGTACATTGGAATGTTTTGGGGTAGCTTGGAGTGTATTAGGGTAGATTGGAGTGGGGGAGATTGGACCCAAAAAAATGTAAGCTACAAATCACAAACCCAATGGTCAGCAATAGACGAAATGCATTCCTAGGTCCGCTTTTCATTGTTCCCAAGATGTCTTTAGAAAACCAGAGAAAAGTGAAAGTGATGCAGACACCTGCATAACTGATATGAGAGCAGTTGGTGATGGGGGTGTAGGCAATTTCTAGTGTTACTTTCAGATTGTATGGCACTACATTAAGGTCGATCATATCGACCTACATTTGCATCACATACAGTACATCGCCTACTCCTATATAGTCAGTATACAAATATTATTGCTATTTTAACTCCACATCATATCTCTAACTATGTGTGCATTACTTGTAATTTCACAAAAACAAATTACGAGAATTTCTCACACACCTCAATAGAAGTAAAATAGCAAAAATGCATTTGCAAGACTAATGGAAGCAGAATTTAAAGGAGTATTGTCTTTTTGTAAGCTGTGTTGCAGGACCAAAGTCAAAACAATGACAGTGTTCCACTATTGAGACGTGGGCCGAAGTTGTTCTGTGAGCTTGGGAGAGTGATTGAAGGAGGGATTGAAGTGAAAGTGATGTGGGTACCTGCATTACTGATATGGGAGCAAATGGTGATGGGACTGTAAGTAGTGGCAAGTTTCCAATTTCTAGTTCCATTTTTAGACTATATGACTGTAAATTACCGTTGACCATATTGATTTACCATTACATCACATCCGGTACGTTGCCTACTTCCACATTATCATAGTACATTTATTATTGCTGTTTTAACTCCACATCATCTCAATAACTGTATTAACTATTATAATAATTAGGGAAACAGCTTTTACAACGTGGACTTTACCACACATTCTTTACTACGCAAGGCTTATACCAAGCATATCTTAACCATGCATATGCCTTTACAAAGAAATGGTAAATATATGTAAATATATATCAGGTAAGTGTACAAGTGTGTGTGTATATATATATATTCCAACAACCTCCAAGCTTTAGAAGTGCACTCTGCAGCGGATTGTTCAACAGGACCTTTTTATTCAGGAAGTGATTACATGACCCAGCCAATTAGTTCCCTGACGCGTTTCAGTGCCGCAGGCACTTTAATCATAGGGCGGACAAGTCGGAAACAAAGTACTGGACTGCCACATGTAATACCCTTTAGCACTTGCTCTCCGGTGAACAGGATGCTGGGAGTAGAAGTCCTGATCCTTCCCCTTCGGTGGGGTCCGTTTTCCGACAACAATTTCAACTGCCCATGTTACAACAATTCTTTACAGCCCACCAGTGGGCCTCAGGTCCTCGTAATCGCTCCCCCATTTCCAGAATCCTTCACGCTGGAAAGCGACGGCAAACAGTTTACAGTCTCACAAACCTCCTTCCATAACAAAGCGGTGCAACCTCCCACGGGTGGAGCCGCCGTGCGTTAATGTTTCCAACAACCTCCAAGCTTTAGCAGTGCACTCCGCAGCGGATTGTTCAACAGAACCTTTTTATTCAGGAAGCGATTACATGACCCAACCAATTAGTTCCCTGACGCGTTTCAGTGCCGCAGGCACCTTAATCATATTGCGGGTAAGTCGGTAACACAGTACTGGACTGCCACATGTAATACCCTTTAGCACTTGCTAAACTGCTTAAAATTGAGTGGTGTCAATTGGAGTGGCATACACTGCAGTGGGGTACAGTGTAATACTGTACAGTGCAACAGGGTATAGTGAAGTAGCATAAACTATAGTGTTATAGAGTGGAGTACCTTATAATTTAGTAGTGTTTAGTGTAATAAGGTTGAGTTTAGTGGAGTTAAGAGTTTGGACGTATAGTGGTGTGCTATATAGTAGTGTAGAGTACAGTGGTGTCCAATTTAAGAGGGTTAATTATGGAAGCGTTGACTATAGTCACGTACAGTGACGTGTGGTTAATGGAGTGGTGCAGAACGTACTCTTGTAAAGCGAAATAGCAAGCAGTCAATTGCGGTACATTGTGGATTGTGGAATATAGTGAATTTCAGTATAATGGAGTGGCATAGAGTGTAATAGGGGAGACTGAAATAATGTACACTCCAGTAGTGGACCATCAAGTGGGCCATAGTGAAATAGCAAATAGTGAAACAGCATAAATTGGAGTAGGGTACAGTGAAATAGAGCTTTAGTTGCAAGCAGTACAGTTTAGGGGCCTCCAGTAAACTGGCATACACAAAAGTGTAATAGAATACAGTGGGGAACAGAATAATAGCATAGCGTATAGTGGTGTACAGTCCAGTTGGGTTGAGTAGAGTGGATTAGGCGAGTAGCGTAGAATGCAGTGACATATACTGTAGTGTTGTAAAGTGGTGTAAACTAAACCATTGGACAGTAAGGTGGCTTAAAGTGGAGTGTGTTAATTAAAAGATTTGTAGCGTTAACATGTGTCCAAAGATGCATATGTTTTCTCACCAAAATATGTACTATAATATGTAAATCTTGTGGTGGTCCGAAAAGGGGATTACATTCAATGCATTTTGCTTAATTTATTTCAATGTGTGTATTGCGAAATCCATCATTCAGATTTGATTTATTAGATGTTATAATGCGCAGATGCTTATTGTGAGCAGTATAGGTAAGTAGAGTAACTATTTTATAACTTTTAATTTATTTACAGTTTGTGAAATCAGTTTGTGTGGTATGCAAATAAGGGTGTTCTTGGCTGCATTACCACAATACATAGTGATGCCAAATCATTTGTTGATTGTCTAATGGCTGCCTTTACAAAAGTTCAAGTCAGGCATGTTGTTTTTAAGTACAAATTTCCAGTGTTCTGCATTATGCCCTCAGAACCCATACAGAGAACAAAGACCAAACTCGAGAGAGATAAATAAGGCCAACCTCAAAACAGTACCCCTGACAGAGACAACTTGTATGGACAACAAACCTCACTTGAAGTGCATGCTCCTAAACTGCAGATCAGCCGTAAAACACGCAGCCGACATAGCAGACCTCATTATTACGAATGATCTTGACCTAATCCTCCTAACCGAAACATGGCAAAAGACAGATTCTACACCCATACTTGACATTCTAATCCGTCTAGGCTATGACATCATAACGGCAGACAGACCAAAGAGATCAGGGGGTGGCATATCTTGTATTCATCGCACTAACCTCAAGGTAAACCAATCTCAAACCACCGACTTCCCCTCCTGCAGATAACTAACAATGAATATTGCGAGCAACAACAATACCCTACGCAAATTACACCTGATCTATCACCCTCCGGGCAACAACCACTCATTCATCGAACAAATTATGGAGACCATCACTTCCAACACAGGACAACACTGCGACCACATCTTCCTTGGAGACTTCAACCTCCACTGGAACAACCCCTCAGTCAAGAGCCTTAAAACCTTCCTCACTGACCTTAACCTGGTCCAAATATGTGACAGCCCAACTCACAACCAGGGTTCAATACTGGACCTCGTCATTGCTAGACCGAATTCCATCAAACTAAAATCGATCATCCCCTCTGACTGGACAGATCACCACTACATCACCTTCCTCATAACAGAACCAACTAAAACACATGAACACCAACTTAAGAAACTCAAACAATGGAAAAGGAACACCCATGACATCAACCTCCATGATCTAACCTGCCTCACCAACAACATTTTATTACCGCCAGTTGACATGACAGAGGTCCTCAGCCTCACTAACCTCTACAATAACTCAATGACAAGCATTCTTGATGCAGTTGCGCCCTTTCAGCTAAAAAGAACCTCCTCTAAAGACTCCAAACCATAGTTCAATGGTTGCCTAAATGACCAAAGACGCAACCTGAGACTAGCTGACTGGACATGGAGATCCTCACCATCGCTAGAGCACCTTAAGCAACTGAGATCTCAAAGAAGCACCTACAACAAGCACATCAGACTCTCGAAAGCAATTATCTTCAAAGAGCAACTAAACAAACCCAAAAATTGACCAAGGAAACTCTTCGAAATTTTCAAGCAACAATCCATTCAACATACCAACGCATCCATGTTAGGACTGAACTCCCAACCAAACTGCAACATATTTGCCTCCCACTTCCTTTAAAAGTTTAAAAACATAGAGAATGAACTCAGAACAGCAAATGACCACCTCAATAAAATAGCTCACCCTACCCTCCACTCACCCCTGTCTATACAAACCACTAACCAAAACAATCTCCCTCTCAAAAGCAAAGCGTCCTGGAACACCTTCAAATCTCTTAACGAAAATGACATTCTCAAGATCTTAACAACACTTAAATCATCTAACCACTTCTGTGACCCCCTTCCAGCCAATATCTTCAGTGAGATCAAAACCTCTCTAATCCCTCTCTGGACAAAGATAGTGAATGCCTACCTACAGCATGGAACCTTTCCGAGCTGCCTAAAAACAGGTTAGGTGACCCCCATTCTAAAAAAACGCATAGCTGACCACACTATCCCAGATAATTACCGCCCAATCTCCACTATCCCTACCCTAGCAAAAATACTAGAGAAATGCATGTAGCCTCATAGCTCAATTCCACCTCATTGACCAGTTCCAATTTGGCTCCGCCAGGACCACAGCCCGGAAACTGCCATGACACACATCGTGGATGACGCGCTTAGAATACTAGACCAAAATTAATCCTGCCTCCTAATCCTTCTAGACCTATCCTCAGCGTTTGATACGGTCAAACACAATAGTCTCCTAGACTTACTTGAACACAGAATGGGGATATCTGGGAATGTCCTAAAATGATTCGCCTCCTTCTTATACAGCTGAACACAAAGAATCAAGTTCAACCAATCAATGTCGACCTCTACGGCGGTCACCTTAGTGGTACCTCAAGGCTCCTCCCTCTCACCAACTTTCTACAAACTATTCATGGAACCCATAACCGAAATTCAAAAACTCTGCAATGTTCAATACTACATATATGCTAATGACATCCAACTATACCTTAAAGTATCATCTCCTGAGGGTATTCGCTCACTCAATACAAACCTACACAAAACAATCAATTGGTTAACCAGAAACCACAGAAAACGCAACGCGCTCAAAAAACGAATTCCTCCTAATTACCCCACCATGAGGACACACTAACATAGAAGACTGGATGAAACATTTAACAGCATTCGACTGCAAACCACACATCATAGACTCCGCAAAATCCCTAGGAATAACAATCAACAAAAACCTAAACAGGCAGGAACACATCAGAGGAGCAAACTTCTACATGAATATCATCAGAAATCTAAAACCCTTCCTTCCCATCGACTACCTCAAATCAGCAGTACAATCCCTAGTGATACCCAGACTAGACTATGGGAATACATTATGTGGTCTGGCGAGATCCAGCCTAGCTTCATTAAAAGCCTCACTCAATGCGGCCTCAAGACTTGTCACTGGCTCCAAAAGGAACAACCACATCACCCCTGTTCTAAAGACTCTGAACTGGCTTTCTTTCGAGGCAAGATCACAGCAAAAAATCACCTGGATGACACACAAAGCCTTGCACTTCGGTACACCAAAGTATCTAGCAGATAAACTGGAACTATCAGGCTGTGGCTGAGCATCAAGAAGCTCCAGCAACTGGCTACTGAAACCACAAAAATTCTGGGGAAAAAACATATAACCGAACTTTCTCTGGCCTAGCACCCAGAATCTGGAATGCCCTGCCCCCGGAAATTAGAACGAACTCTTCAAGCACCTCCTTCAAAAATGAAGTCAAACTGCTTTTAATGAACACATTTCTACCCAACCACCTCACTTAACTTGCTTGCCAAACAGAACCTACAATCGATCATCAGGACCAATGACTTTCTCACTCCTGAATCCCCCTTGACCTCTAAGACTGTTTGACATCAAATCTGCCCCCCCCCTACTCCTTACTCTCTCTTTATAGCTCTATGTATTCAACTTTTACGTGTTTTAACTTTTGTAAAGCGCTCTCAGGGCTTTAAGTGGGCCGGGTCTCACCGGGTCTGATCACCGGCAGTTTTTTTAAGGATGCCTTTCGAGCTCTGTTTTGTGCCTGCTGTCACTGCAGTCCCTTTTTTTCGGGACTGCAGTGACAGCAGGCACATTGATGTGCGCGTGCTCACACTGCTCACTTCTCACTAGTGAAGAAGTTAAAGCATGACGTCATGCCAGGTGAGCGTTCTAGGGGAAGGGAAATCTTTTAAAGAGAGTCATTTTCTCTCTGGATTTCCCTTCTCTTTTTGAAACTCAGGAGCAGCAACACTGTCGTGGTGTCACCAAGGCTTTAATTGGAAGCTTTTTCAATATTATATACAAGCCATAGTTGCTGCTTATTTATCTTATGCAACTAACAACCATTGACAAAGCCAATATTCCTGACTTGTTGTAGGTATGATGTTACTTGTTGTATCATATATCTAGATGCAATGACAGAAACAGCAAAATACAGGCGGGGCAGCACACTATGCTAAGCTCAGACTTTTTAGTTTGCGTCTTTTTAAGACATGCCCTTAATGACATTGGCCACGCCCCTTTGAGAGACCCTTCAGTTTTTTCAACCCACTTAAAGCACTGAGTGCTCTGATACCCTTCCAGGGTCTAGTCCGCGCTATAGAAAACTCTTCATATAAATACATTAATTAATTAATAAGATATAGGTAAGTTATTGTAACTGTTTGGCATTATTGCCATAGATATTAACAATTTACTAAAGTGGTAATAGGTTTTGCAAAATATTTATAGGTTTCTTTTTTTTTTTTGTTTAAATAGGGAGTTGCGTGCGTTGTACTACCGCTGTACCATAACATTATTTTGTAGGGTTACCATTGTTGTTTCTAAATTTTTCAATATTTTTGTAGCACTCTATGGGGAACTGTGTTTTATTTTGAGCTGTGCAGTAATTTTTAGTAATTAACACGCTACTCTGTACCCTTTTTTCACAATATTTAAATATGTTAAAATTGGAAAACACACTTTAGCACACCATATGTACAAAATCCACAAGGTAAAACGCACACTCAGAAGATAGGATGCTGAAAATAAGTTTTAATCCATAAACCGCTACGCGTTTCGACACACAAGATCAAGACACTCTTGTGTGTCGAAACGCGTAGCGGTTTATGGATTACAACTTATTTTCAACATCCTATCTTCTGAGTGTGCGTTTTACCTTGTGGATTATAATTGAAATTTTGAACCGACATTGGGTACCGCAGGCTAACGCACCACCTGACTACGGGACCGATCCCGGAAGGACCCTCTCTGTTTGGTTTTATATGTACAAAATATAGCGTCTTATAGTGTTTATAGTGGTTTTCTAAATAATATATATATTTTTTTTGTGGTAGTGCTGTACTCCATAATTCTATTTTAAAATATATATAAACTTATAAATATTTTTTCCTACCTATTCTCACTTTAATAATATGGTAATACATATTGAAAAATACCAAACTAATGCTTACCTATATTACACGGAGTAATGAGGAACACAGGGAAGCTCGAGGTGAAACATGATGGCTACCCTTACCTTTTGTAAAGGCAGTCATTAGCCAATCAGCTAATGACTTGTCATCGCTATGTACCTCGGGAATACTGCTGTACTACCGTGGCCACAGAGATAGCTTATTTAACTACACTTAAAACATATGACATGCTTACACTTCTTTCCTGCAGTATCCCACAGAATCATCTTCATACCATAATATATCACCCTTCCAAATTTCATCATAATCTGACGGATGGTTTTTGCGCTACGCAAGGTCTATGTAAAATGCATTGGTTTTTTTGCCCATTTTGGGACCCCCTTTTTGCACCCACTTTACCAAACTTTGTAAAACTTTCACTACTCCGAGAATGAAACAGAGGCAGTAGTGCGGGAAAGTTTCACAGACATTTGCCAAATGGGTACCAAATTATTAAGGGACAAAAATATCTTTATCTCTGGTGACTCTAACCATAACTACAGAGTGGCTATCACCACCCTGTAATTTTTATATATTGGTCCCAAGATGGCTACCATAAATTTCTGTGTGAAGTGTAAAATGTAAAAATGTAAATGCCAGCATTTGTAGAGCGCACAGCTACCTCCAAGGAAGTGTCCCGGCGCTGTCCGTATACCGCTTAGGAACCCTTCCTGGCTTTCCCCTGTGAAATGTCCACTCCTGGGCACCCCCAAGGTGCAGCCAGGCATCCCAGCGCTTTTGGGTCCGTTGTGGAGATTAAGCAAGCTATTGCCCAGAGTTGCAGAGTGGGACCCATGATTAGAATAGGCACCGAGGCGAGAATGATCAGGACCGACGAAATTGAGCCCAAGACTCGCTGAGGCCGGTATTGAACCCTGGTCCCGGACCAGACCTCGGCATCAGGGTCTGCTGCTCTAACCATTTGAGCCACACTTCTCCAAGTGCTGACAGCCAAGTAGATTCTGAGGTTCTGAACTGGGATGGTGCAGTGAGCTAAAAAACGGTGATGGATCAAGCCCTGATCTGTTGACTGGGTAGGAGTGTTCTGATTAACTCAGATACTCTGTCCATCACCACCCCCTTTTTGAATCGACAGCCAAGTAGATGTCACCATGTAATCCTGCTTAGGCTCCTCCCAGATATAACAATTTAGATTTCCTTTACTTTCTCAAAAACTACTGGAAGAATTTACACCAAGTAACAAAAAGCATGATCAGCAGAACAAAATCTACCGTTCTGCAACATTTGGTGTAATTTCGTCTAGCGGTTTGGGCTGCAGCCATTTCTAAAGACTCAATGGGAATTAACATGGGAAATGCACTTATTTAACCCCCTCCCTTTTTCTTAGCCCCCGCTTTATGGATCACCCTGAAACTTTCCATGCACAACTAGAATGAATGGCACACTTTTTTGGCGATTTACGTGAAGATTCGTCAAATGGTGCTAAAGATATAGGCAAGTCAAAAACGCTTTTCTTATGGAAACATAGTCGTCACTAGAACTACCTACTGGTGACTTCCAGTACGTATAAAAAAAAAATTACACACATCGAAACGTCATGCGGCTGAATTTGCACAAATAAAATATTCAGCACTTACTTGGTCCGTGAGACTGGTGCTGGGTGGAGGCGCGGTTTACCGGAGATATATATATATATATATATATATATATATATATATATATATATACAGTGGTCGACCCATGGATTTGGATAATCTGATATAAACCATGAGTAGAGACAGTATATTGTTCTAAGGCACTAGACCGAAGGAAATCATTAATGAGTTTGTTTGATACAATGTGTTATTGATATAATATAGTGCTTTAGATCAACATTAACAAACACCAAGTAAACTGGTGACTTAAAATAACCTCCCTAATATATATAGGAGGTTTTATTTAATTTGATGGTGGTGTATCTCCATATCTTGGGATTACACACAGTTTTGATATTTTGTCTCGCGGTGGCACTTGCCTTTACTTTGAATCGTATTGTCAGTCAATTCATGCAGAACATCATGTCATTAATTTTGTTCTTTTCATGTTTTTATATATATTCATGGTAACAAGTATACTTCTTAATGAATTGGGTCTACTATGTTTTTCTATGTGTAAGTCCACACTATAAAATGGCCGACGTATTTACCATCAGAATGTACCTGGTTTAGCAAATGTGCACAAGTTACCTCTTTGCTGTTTAGTCATGCTTTGGTGTTTGAAACTTTATTTAAATAAGCCATCATGTCATTTTCGGTTAACGTGTGATGAAGGTATTTCTAGTGCCGAAACACGTAACGTTTGCTAAGGAATAAAAACATTGCATCCATACTCCTGAGTGAGCGCAGTGCTTATTGGCAAATTGGTTTTTGTGGACATTATACTCGGCGGTGGGGTCTGCCGAATATCGCGCCACCTGACGACGGGAGACGTTCCTGGAAGGACCCTTGTTGTATTTGGAATATTTATATATATATATATATATATATATATTTATATATATATATATATATATATATATATATATATATATATATCCTTGAACTCCGTGAAATTACTGCAGCAGCTCGCTTGAATCGCCTGCTCCAATCAACACAGACACGGACCTAGACTTCGGTGCAAATGTATTTATTTATGCGTGCTTGTCTTGTCGCCATATATATATCCATAAAGAAGGTGCCTGCTATGGAAGAGCCCACAAGCCGGTAAAAATATGCTGAAGATTCTTTAATGAAAGCACTGCAACAGGTAAAAGCATGATGACATCGTAATAATAAAGTCCTGCTCCCTGACGCGTTTTGTGCTGTAGAAGCACTTAATCATGGGCTGCATACTTAAAGTTTTAAAAAATGTCGCTTGCTTTTAAATACATCTCAGATTTCACGAATCCCGCACGAATGGGCGTGGCTACCACCAAAGGCCTCCTGGATCCTGTAGTGAAATTTTACCCCCGTGGGCTGCATGCCGTTTTTTAACTGATAAAATGTCAATGACTCCCAAGTGGGTTGTGCACATCAGTTTCTCACTTTAGCAGCGATATTGTCTTTCACCAAACAGCAGCCGGTTTCCTTGCGCCAGAGGGTCGTTTGACGCTCCAGCAGGTCTGTATACACAGCTGGGCTCCTCCGCGGTCCAGGCAGAACCGCTAAAACATCCATCAAGAAGGTGCCTGCTATGGAAGAGCCCAAAAGCCGGTAAAAATATGCTGAAGATTCTTTAATGAAAGCACTGCAACAGGTAAAAGCATGATGACATCGTAATAATAAAGTCCTGCTCCCCGACGCGTTTCGTGCTGTAGAAGCACTTAATCATGGGCTGCATACTTAAAGTTTGAAAAGATGGCACAGCGCATTTAAATACATCTCTGATTTCACGGATCCTGCCCGAATGGGCGTGGCTACCACCAAAGGCCTCCTGGAACCTGTAGTGTAATTTTACCCCAGTGGGCTGCATGCCGTTTTTTAACTGATAAAATGTCAATAACTCCCAAGTGGGTTGTGCACATTAGTTTCTCACTGTAGCAGCGATATTGTCTTTCATCAAACAGCAGCCGGTTTCCTTGCGCCAGAGGGTCGTTTGACGCTCCAGAAGGTCTGTATACACAGCTGGGCTCCTCCGCGGTCCAGGCAGAACCGCTAAAACCTCCATCAAGAAGGTGCCTGCATTGTCTCTGGCCCACTCCCCTTTCTTGAGTTGTGTCCTCAAGATCCTCGGCATGTCT
Source organism: Lissotriton helveticus (assembly GCF_964261635.1). Lineage (NCBI taxonomy): Eukaryota > Metazoa > Chordata > Amphibia > Caudata > Salamandridae > Lissotriton > Lissotriton helveticus. Next base: position 1,780,052,033 of record NC_136065.1, read on the forward strand.
GATTTTAATATTTGCTACCTTCTTTTTGGAGAATTGAGTTTTCTTATTTCCCTCTTACAAATTAAGACTAATCCTACACTACTATCTTTTAGGAAACAAGTTAAAATTTGGCTATTTGAGTAATAGAAGCCTACCCGCTATCCTTAAAGTCCATAGCGCCGAGACACCCTTGGGTATTTGTGCGACCACCAAAATCGTTAGGAAACATGCTCGGTGGGCTTTTTGGTAAGTTGTCCATCAACATGGGAAAAGGCGGGAAGGCCTTTGCCCTTTACTTAGGAGGACGGTGCAGAGTCAAATGGGCAGAGCTGCAAGTGATTTTGTGCATTTTCCTTCTAGTAGTAAATTAAAGGAAAAGCCATGCACTCTGCTCTCACCAGGCGATGACAAGAAAGAACCCACTCGTCACACTCACTAATGATTGTGCTCCAATAGATCAACAATGCATTCACCTCCATCAAAGATTTCAGCTCATTTTTCAATGTGGAATTGCTGAGAAAGCACACTTGCTTTGGCTTCACCAAGCCAAAGAAGTTAGGATCATTTGTCCTTTACAGAAGTGGAGCTTCAATGGGGGTACCTTCTATATTGATATTTGTGTTTACTATTGAGGTTTAATTTCTTTCAAATGAGCATCAGGGCAAGAATGGAACCACACCTGCCCATTTATCAAACGGTAGTCCACAGTGTTGCATAAAATGGCTACCCAACTGCAGTACTTTCTGCTGGTTAATTAGTAAGTTCTACCTCATTGGGTGAATATCTAATCCGTATTCTACACTACAGCTGCATAATGGAGCAAGAGGAAATGTCTACAGGGACAGTGTGTGCATTTAATTTCAGCAATGGGATTGTTCCTCAAGTGTTTTCTTCCAGAAATCTGTGATAACATAAATCGTCATATAGGCATGACTAAGAGACTACAAAGGGGTGAATCTCCACCACACAAGGGCACTTCCTCTCAACTATATAAAATAAGTGCTTCTTTGGTGGAGATGTCCTCATATTCCTCTGCATCAAAAACGCACCACCAAAATTGATGGGAAATGCGCTCTTGGGGCCTTTTGGTAAGCTGTCTATCAACCTCGGGAAAGTCGGTAGGACCTATGTATACTACTAAGGAGGACGGGACGGGGTAAAACAGGTGAAGCTTCCTTGTGATTTTGGACATTTGCATACTCATACTAATTTAAAAGGAGAACCATGGACTCTACTCTCACTAGGAAACAATAAAAAAGAACCCACTCATGACAGTCTCTACAGATTGCGCTCCGATAGATCAACGATGCATTCACCTCCTTCAAGGATGTCAGATAGTTCGGTCTTGGCTATACAGCTCTTGCGCTGCCTCAAAGAGACATGTTGTGTTCAATCTGTGGGCTTAACTCCACCTGCAGGCTTCCAATTTGCTTTCTCCATTGGCTGTCTCATAATCTTTGTCAGCATTTGTCCCTCGCATGCACAGTGCAAGAAAACCTCTTCTTGTGCTTAGCCCTCCCCCCAGAGGATGGACCTAGTACTTGTAAACATCAACTGCTCCCACTTTTTTCTTTCTCATTTAAGCACTCTACACAGTGCTTGTGCTTTTACTAGCTCCATCTCCTCCCACCCACCCTCATGCCCCATGCACAGATCACCCCCTCCCCGTCACTGCTTTCCCCTTCATTGCTGCTTTCTGTCCCCTCCTTCCATCTCTGCTTGCTTCCTCACACCCCCCGGTGCTTGCCCTATCCACTAATCACCCCTCCCCCGATCCCATCACTTCTTTAAACCCCCATTGTAGTCTGTTTTGTTCTAGTGAGTGGTGTGTTCTGCCTTTTAATGTCCTGTCAGGGTATAGCTGATGTCCTGATTGGAGCATGTGTGCATGGCTGCTATTACCTCCACTGACTCTGTATTTCACATTCTCTTTGCAGTTTTATATAGACCAATAACACCAAAAGGTATTCGGCCGGGCCCCTGGGAGTGGCAGTCCCCAGGGCCAAAATTGGCATGTGGACGGGGGCCATGCACGCCCCCATTATGATAAAAAAATACCCCCCCCCCCCAGGACTTGGCCCACTAGGGGGGCATATAGAAAACAAGTGTGGGAGACCGCTGCTTGTTTTTTAAATTTTCTTTCAATTTTGCCATGAATTAATGGATTCACCGCAATTTTGTGGCAAAATTGAAGAAAGAAAAAAAAGACTGGAATAATGATTCTGCAGAGATGGTGACAGCCTTGAAAATATCATTTGAGGGCTCTACACTCTTTGGGGCCACGCTTGAGGATAAACTCCATCGAATTTTTACGGACAAGATGCGTTCTTCATCCTTCTAGTGACAACAAGCAAGGTGATTACGTTTATCAAAACCCAGATCTTCTTTTCGTCAGCCTTCAATCAGGCAACAAAATCAAGATCAGTCTTCCAAGTTTCAAGTGAAGTGATTCTCTTTCAGGTCTTACAAGAGGCAGAAACAAGATGCAGGTAGCAAAACCCATCACTCCTGACTATACCTAGACAAAGGACTCTATTAAATGTTGGAGGTCAGATTCAGCAGGTCACTTCAGAGTGGCCTGGAATCTCAATGGATTGCTGGGTACCAGAAGTTTTCAAGAAAAGGTACTTAATAGAAATTTTATTAGAGCCTATTCTCACTGGGATCATGATACTCCGCTTCCTCAAAACCAGATCAACAGGGAAGTATCCTCGAGTAATATCTATTCTTTGGATAAAGGGCGCTATTGTTCCAATCCCCAAGGAGGAGAGGGGTTTAGGAATGTAATCCATAGTTTTTCAAGCCCCCAAAGTATTGGGAGATTATCATCTGGTAATTGAACTGAAGAACTTCAACAATTTCTTGCAGAGCATCATTCCTTTGACTCCTTTTAATAATTTTTCACTAAGTTTGGATCTCATGGATGCTTATCTGCACATTCCTATTGCAAAGTGCCACTAAACGTTTCTAAGGTTTGTAGTACAGAATCAGCATTGGCAGTTCAAAGTCCTTCCCTTTGGTCGCAAGTTAGCTCCAAGGGTGTTTACGAATATGATGACTCTATTAGGTGGCCTTACTTCGGCTCAAATGATTGGGAAGTTAAGTGCTTGGTGGCATCTTTCTCTTTTTGTCAGGTATGTGGAGAATGCCAGGTCCTACCTTTATTTCGGAGGTTAACTCTGTCTTTCATAACAGACATTCCTTCCTTCCTTCCTGTCTTTATTTCTTCTTTCTTCATTTCTTCCTTTGTTTCTTTCTTCCTTTCCTTCTTTTCTTTTCATTGTTTCTGTTTCTTTTTGTTTCTTTCTCTCTCTTTTTTGCTTTTTCTCTTTCTCACTTGCTTTCTTTCTTGCTTTTTCACATTACAGAAAAACTGATCACTTGTTTGTGATGCTTGGTCAATCTGGAAGTGATACAAAGGCAACGGTAATGATTTTGTGCAAATGAATTAGGTCAAACATTCTACTTGCAAGCAGGGCACAAGTCCTAAAAAAGAAGTGGGAGGACTAACCAGGTTAGGCAGTATGCAAGTGAAATCATGACGCTTGCCATCACAGCACATGCATGACCCATGACATTGCATGTGACATCACAGGAAATGACCTCACTGGAAGTGACATCACAAGAAGTGACATCAAATATTAAGACCTCACACATATGTTTATCAGGTATATTGTGAGTATATTTAGTCACAATATGAGATTTAACAAATGAGATTTAGCGTCAGGGTTGTGCCAAAAAAGTGGCTCAACTCCGATGCAAAATCTGAGCCTCAACTAAAACATTTATTTTTTTAAACCCTGACACAAAGAAATTGGTAACAAGGAGAAGCATGGCAGTAGATCTGTTCTGCTTAATTGGTTGCAAAGGCTTCATTCTAAAATATTTGATTGGGTTAAGGCATCTGCTGTAAAGGTGCCCAGTAAATCTCAGGGAATAGTAAAAATGGTGAGATAACTCTGGATTATAATGCATTTGATGGAGAGATCTGTGTTTTGTGAAGTCCCAGATTTGAATCAATGTAGTGTAAGGTTATTGTATCTCCTGCAAAGCACATCATGTAACATGCAGATGACAGATTTTTATTTTATATAGATAGTAAAGTGGTTTACTACTTTTAATACAGAGATCCTTTTGTTTCCTGCAGTTCATGAATTGTAATCCTTGTAATACAGCACAGTGAGCTATGAAGGACGGTATACAACCCTTACAACGCAACTTTTACAACGCACTACCATTACAACAAAACTTTTACTACGCAAAATCTATTACAACGCATGCATTTACAACGCAGTCATTACAACGCATGACACTACAACGCACACCACTACAACGCATACCATTACAACGCAGTCATTACAACGCATACCATTACAACGCAAAACTTACCATCCAACACTTACCCTACTGTTGCACCCCCTGGAGTTAGAATAGTAATTTTAACCCCTACACTATCCAACACTTACCCTACTGTTGCACCCCCTGGAGTTAGAATAGTAATTTTAACCCCTACACTATCCAACACTTACCTTATATGCAATGTAATGTAATGCGTTGTAATGGTATGCGTTGTAAAAGTAGTATGCATTTTAGTGGAATGCGTTGTAAAGGTAGTTTCAAAGTATTCGTTGTAATGGTGTGCGTTGTAATGGTGTGCGTTGTAATGGATGTTGCGGTGTAAAAAATGCATTGTAAAGGTATGCGTTGTAAAAGTGTGCGTTGTAACGTCATACATCCATGAAGGACATGTTACTCCTACACCTTGTCACCCTGTCTCATGTAACTCATCTTGTACATTGATTTACACATGATGATTTATTGTCAATGTATACTGTTATGTAAAGAGCGTTGACATCCTGCATTGGGTTGCATAATGCTATACAAGAAATAAAATAGTGCTATTGGAATTGTTATTTGTGTACATACTGGAACAGACCAACACATCTGACATTCTTACATGGCATCTATTATATAAAGGGACTGAACCAAGGCAAAAGCTGCCTCTGTTAAGTACCTGAGAAGAGATAACAAGCTGTGTGCCTTTGTTTCTCTCCGTGGCATTTACACTTAAGTGTGAGGTTCCAGGCTGCTTCCGGTCAAGATATTCAAACAAAAGGAGCCCGATGGCCCTTTAACTTTGACCAGCTGGAAGTGAAAAAAAAGTTTTCTCGCGGCCTGCACCTTGCTGCTGGGAATGGAAAGCAGGCAACGTACAGGCGCTGCTGAATGTGTCCCATTGTCTGAAAATTACACTGGGACAAGTTCAGCATATTTCTGTGGGGCCCAACTTCTTCGCCAGGGCTCGATGTACATCCTCTGAAAATAGTGGGTGGACACCATGTACCTGCGTAGTCAAATCTTATTTGTTTAACCCTTGGGCGCGGCCGCGATACTGCGCCTGTGCGGCGTTTTTCGAAGTGGGCGGGTTCATGACGGCCCCCAGCCGTCATCAGCACACGCCCATTGCGGTGCATGACGGACGGGGGCCGTCATCAGCACCGAAGGGGTTAATGTGGTCCTTTTGAAATTGATTAATAGGTTTGTCATTAGAGGATAAATATGTGAAAAGAGACACAGTAAAAGTCCTCCAAATTTGACAAACATAACATTTAGAAATTATAAAATCATTAAGATACAAAGATATAATAGTCATAAAATCACAGGACAATAAAAGTGCCAAACGTTTAATAAACCAATAATTCCATCAAATCTTCCTGTTATTTGTAATAATGAGAGTGCCAGTAAGAGAATCTAAATTGCTTAAAAGACTGATGGGCCCAATCTAAACAAACAAATTGAGAAATGTGATCATTTTGGCAAACAATTTCAAAACAAGAACAGCAATAGAAATACGATACATGTAAATGTGTAATCCAAAATTGAACAACAGCCATGAACAAAATACATACCCTTGGCAGGTAGATCATGGCTATAATGACCATTTAAGCAGCAGAAACCAAAGGAATTTATGTTCAAAAATAGAAAATTATCAGCACCTGATGGAGGTCTTCAAGTAAATAATGGAAGTTATGTATTATCCTTAAGGTCGATTGAGTCTGATATAAGTACATTAACGTAGTGGTTACTTCCTAGATGGACAACAACATACCCAGCAATCATTATTACAGCATTAGAATATTACATCAATTGGATATTCAATTTCAAATAAGACTGATTTTACACTTACATTACTTTTGCAAAGCAATGGCGGGAAATAAGCATTAAGAATTAATACTTTCTGTTCAAACATCAGACCACATAAGGGCTCAAACATAATGACCAGTATGAATTTAGTGTTGATACTTAGTTGTGACCCCTACATAATGTGAAAATGACCAAAGTAAGGGGACTGCCACTGGGTCTACCAAGTTGTGACCCCTGCATAATGTGAAAATGACCAAAGTAAGAAGACTGCCACTGGGTCTACCACTTGAAACCTTTGAGCAAAAGATTTCAAATGTTGTTAATAGTACAATTAGACAGCTTCCATGATTCCTGATATAGGAATAGGTAATATTTAATTTAATTCCTGATAATAGGAATTAAAAAATTGCTTCAGGTTTTCACCCCCATGTTTTAAATCTCTTTCAGTATCAGCAATATTTTAAGAGGAGATTTAAAGAAGAGTATTTGGCGTGACTTGGCAATACCAAATACCCTATACCCATAGTACAATATGTGAACATAATTGCGGGGTCTAAAGTGTTCCTTAGAAGCCCATTGTTGGCACTGCCAAATGTGAGGGTGTTGCTAATGATTTATGTTTCTTTCTGCCAGCAACCTATGCATAATTTTTTTCTCCTTATCTCACTCTTGCAGGCTCCTTTTCTTTCCTGCGTACTCCGTTTGGCACAGTTTTTCTATCTTTCTCTTCTTCCTCCCTTTTCACCTTTTCTCTCTTGCTCTGAGTCAAAGTCTGAAAAATAAGTCCGGGTATTTAAAAATGAATGGTGTTGTCCACCACCTGCACAGATTATGCACTGACTGTATCCTTTTCATTTGTCCTCTAAATGTCATCCTTGGTGCTTAATATGAGCTATTGGTTGCAGGTGGGGCTTACCGGCCCTCATTTCTAGGGACTGCCACCTATTTTCTCATCAGACTTCGACGCAGAGCAAGAGAGAAAAATACAAAGGTGGGAAAGAAGGAGGAGAAAGACAGGAAAACAGCAACAAAGAAAAACATTAGGGATAAAAAGAAAGTGGTTAGTGGTGAATGAAAGAGGCATGAGGTGAAAAGTTAGCAAACCCAAAATTACCCTGTGCTAAACCCTCTGGAAGCTTGGCACAAGAGCAGCCAGGCTTAATTTAGGGGTAATGTATAAATTATTGCTGCAGCACTTCAAACAATAAAAAAGTGTACTTACAACACAAAACAATGCCATACCAATTTCGAAAAATAGAGTAAAATTGAATAAAATGTTTGACACCAAAATGAAAAAAATCCAATCAGTAGAACCGGAGATATACAATTTTATCGGTTTGAGGTAGATAAAGTGCCTAAAAAATGGACCACTCACTGCTATCTTGTTGTGTAAGACTGGGGGAAAGTCACAGGTTCAGGCGGACTGCAATGGGGTGTGGGCTGGATACAGGGACCACGTTTGTCCCCCTGAAAGAGTAACCTTCAAAGTTCAGAACGAAGAGTTCAATTCACGGTGAAATAAGCCTCAAGGAGCAAGGAAAGCATAGCAGATGTTCATCGATGTAACGCAAAGTTACTGGGTGTCGTGGACGGTGGTCACTGTAGCACAAAGATCCTGTCGAGCATCGTGTAGGTCATTGCTGCAGCTTTGGGTTGACACTCTCCGTGGGCTAATGATGCAGCAGTGCGAAGTGCAGATCTCTCACTAGTGGGCGTTGTTGGTGGTTGCTGTGGTGGGAAGAGTTGGATTAACCAGAACTTTGTGCTCGGGGATGCAGTGGGTGGCAAGATCTTGGCGTGAATAGGTCTGTTCACATTTGCAAAGAGCCCAAAACTTCAGAATTCCTTCTTTTTTTAGGAGAGAACTCAGCTGATGCCACACTAAGGGTCCGGGATCTGAGGGGCACCTCTTGGGGATAAGTAACTTACTCCAGCAGAGGCCAGCAGGTCCAGTTGTAGGTCCAGGCAGCAGGTTACCTGGGCAGTTGCTGGGAGCCTCTGGAGCTTGTTATGTCCTTGTAACTCAGAAGGGGAGGTCAGTGGCTGACTCATAGAGTCACTTCAACTTGGGATGAAGGGTGCAGTTCCAGTCTTCCTTCTCAGCAAGCTGGGCAGCAGTCAGCAGAGTAGCAGGGCAGCAGAGTGGCAGTCCTGCAGGGAGCAAAGAAGAACAGCAGTCCTTCTTATGTTGGATCCACAGATCTGGCAGCAAAGGGGCTAGAAGCAGGTCATAAGGTGGGGCAATTACGCTTCACAATCTTAGAAATCATTTTAAATAAGCCCGACATGGATCCACATAAAAGATTCTCTAAAATTGGATTTTATTCGATCAAAAAACTGGGCACCATGCAGCCATCCAGGATGAATGATAAATTAGAATATGCATTTTTAAAAATAATTGTAATGCACATATGTAGTATGTTCCTGGTAGTAACTGTACAGTTCTGGTACTGTATACATCAGAATTCCAGCCACTGTGCTGCACCATTTACACTGAGGTTAATAGACACTTACAGAGGGTTTGAGGTGTGCTCCTTATGAGTTATGGGTTAACATAGGTCACAGAATCTGGCAGGCATAATGCCATGTCTGTTCTTTTTCTTTTATGTACTTACAGGCACGCAAAGTCACATTCAGACGGTCTGCAGTGAGCGCAGTGCGAGTTATGAGTGAGTTATGGGTTTTATCAGGTGAATAAGTACAGGATATTTGTTACTTCACATAATTTCTGTTGTTTTAATACATGCTTCTCAGAGGATTCGTGTTCACTTGTGCAGGACCTTTAAATTCTTGTACGCACAGAACTTCTGCATTACATTCAACGTTATCATTTCATGCTGCTATTTGTCAATGGTGCTGTTGGCATTGCGTTAGTAAACATGGAATGGAGTACGCAGCGCGCTACATAGTTGTGTGTATCAGTCTTCTCTCAACTTCAATAATTGTTGCGCCCACCATGGCATGTTCATGGTTTAAGAAATGGCATTACTCTTTGCTCTGCTTGTTTTTCACTCATAGAGCACTTTTGAGTTACAATGTTAACAATCTATTTGACTTGAAATGCATGGTTTGGAGTGCCTGGTATGGAACATTTACAGACGCAGTGTACACAGGAATATTGGGTGCACAGGAGTGGTATCTTAGAAGTAATCAGTTTACAGGCACTACTCACTTTTAAGTTGTACAGAAGTACTTACATTTTCTATGCTAGATTTATAGATGCTTAGGTGCTTTTATTTACTTATGTTTACATCTTATTGTTTACAGACCCTTGAAGAATGGTCATCGGACCTGAAATGCATTGGGTACATGCATACAGTTTGATATTCATGTGATACTTGGATGATAATTCAGAAATAACACTGAAATCACCACAAAATCATGGATTGCTGAATAATTTTAAAGCATTGGTTTGCATAAATAAAACAAAAAGCCTTACAGAAGTGTGAAAAAAGTATCATTTACATTGTGTGATTGAAGATTTTGAAGCAGAACCGTTGGGTTTGGATGTTAAGTGTGACTATATTGTACATAAGATGCTGGATACTAGATGATAGACATTTGTGTCTCATATCACTTTTGTATATATTCTACATTAGGAATTTGTCTTTTGACCACTTGGGCACTCTTATGTATATTTTGGTTTGTATTGGATACTTCTTTTAAGTAGAGTCCAGACACCTTATTTATCTGATTTCTGGCCCATAGAATGGGAATCCGTTTTCCCTCTTCACTCGATACTGCGAGCCATTGATCTATATATTTTTTGTATTTTATATATATATTTTTCTCTCGTGTTGGAATTATCTTAATGAGTAATAGGTCCTCTATTCATTTGTAACACAAAGAGTTTCGAGGCCATTGTTGGAGGTGGGCGGCAACGATAGTAGAGACCATATTGAGTCTGTCTTCATTGTTTATTTGCGGCTTTACGTGCTCACTCTGTTGAGATGTAGTTCGGCCTCCCATAAAACATCGCGCAATAATGACAATCCAGACTTGATATTCATAGCAAAAAAGGTCCCTATTTATTAAGACAGTCGAAACAGATCATCCTATAAATACACTTATTCCTAAATAATTAAACAATGACTAATTTTTCCCAATATTTCCTTAATAGTTGTGTATAACCAAAACATTCCCAACAATTTTGTAATAACCAATCCCCAAAAATGTACCAAAACCAGTATTGAATTTTGTCATCATTTAACCACCATATTCATCATTTTTCCTACCCCCCCCCCCCCCCCAGAGGGAAAGGATAAGCCCGCTCTAGGCTATCCCAGACCACCCACACCGCGCCTAAACGACTTCAAACAATAGGATAACTGTAAACTGTCTTAAACGTGACGATTTCTTATTTTTTTTTTTTTAAATTACAAAAATAAAGAAAAACAATTAACAGAAAGGGAAGGGTGGGTGGGACAAAAACCGACGCCACCTCCAACCGTCTCCCGATGACGACATTCCCGCCCTCCTCCCCTCCCTATAAGTTACCTGGCTATACCCGCCGCTTATCCCTCCCTTGACCAATCACGCAGGGGATTGCTCCCACTGCGTGAATCCTCCCAGGGGGACACCGGCTCGCGCCACGGTCCCCCTGGGTCCCATTGCGCAATAAGGACAATCCACACTTGATATTCATAGCAAAAAAGGTCACTATTTATTAAGACAGTCGAAACAGATCATCCTATAAATACACTTATTCCTAAATAATTAAACATTGACTCATTTTCCCCAATATTTCCTTAATAGTTGTGTATAACCAAAAACATTCCCAACAATTTTGTAATAACCAATCCCCAAAAATTTACCAAAACCAGCATTGAATTTTGTCATCATTTAACCACAATATTCATCATTTTTCCTACCCTCCCCCACCTCCAGAGGGAAAAGATAAGCCCGCTCTAGACTATCCCAGACCCCCACACAGCGCCATCCAGGAAAACCAAAGAGTTTTCCTGGCCCCACCCAAAATTAGACAAATGATAAATAAAACTATTTAACATTGCTATCACACCATAAATTCTCCCCCCAAAAACACGCCAACAGATCCCTCAACTCATTAGGTAGTAAGCTTGACCCATCTGTGATAAGTGCACCCCATCATCACGAAATAAATGTTGTTCAACACCTGCAATGTGTTCATGCGATAAGACCTTAATACCTATAGCCGGACAATAAATTTTCATTGCTCTATTCAATTTGCATCGAGCTTTTTCCACAGCAGAATGGCTTCGAGCTCCTCTCCAGTGATGACGAAAAATAAATTCCGTCCACACCACCGATGTACCTGACCAGTTATCTTTTAACACCGCTAAGTCCAGTTTCATTCGCTTGATAAGGGTTAAACCAGATAGTTCCACTAGATCATTCTCACCTAGATGAATAATCAGTAAATCCGGGAAACCCCTCTCCCTGGACAAAATAGAAAACACCGGAAAAAACTCACCCCATTTTATTCCTCCCACACCTTTCCAAAATACTTCATGACCCCTCCCATGCAAACCTAACGCTCTGCCACAAAGCTGTTGTTCCACAAACGTAGCCGACCACTTCACAAATGAATGTCCTACAATCCAAGTCCACATTTTTCGTGGCAGAGGATTAACTCGTCCTCTGGCGACAAAAAGAGGGTATTAGCCTTGTATACTTACCCTATGACAAGCATTCATGTTCGAACATATCTAGAACAACAATCTTACTTCCATCTGCCTATCTCTTCCCAACCCCAACCCAACCTTGAAGCTTCAGTGGCCGCCCCAATTCTGAAAGAGTGGGTCCCAAACAATAGAGGGGTTTGTCCGGCCAAGGTTAAAACTTTCCTCAAAGCTGCCAGTAGCTGAAATGATGTGATACTGTTTCCATCCTGGTGACAAAAAATTACTCCATGGCGAAAAAACTTAGACTGCAAGAAAGAAAGCCATTCATTTAAAGGACAACAACCCACCTCCCAACTCCCATTCAAATGGATCCACACCTCTTTTCCCATTTCATCTGTTTTCAACTGTCTCAACAATATTCTCAATGAACCGAGCTGCACCTGTATATCATTTGTTTGTATGCCCAACTTACCCCTCAGCCCCAACAATTTGGATACTCAAAATGCCCCAAAGAACAACCAAATCATACACAGCCTAAAGCGACAGACCTCTCACCTACTGAAACAGCATTTTGGCAAAAACAATAACCACTGTTGCAACAAAGAAAAAGTAATAGGTTCCCGCAAAGGCAAAGAACGTGACCTCATTTTACTGAAACCTTTCAACATTCTACGTAACAAAATCCTGCCCCCAATTTCCTTCCCAAAAATTAACTCACCATAGAAGGAAATGCCAGAAAGTTTACCTGCAATAGTGGTGTGTGACAAACCCTTATCCATCAAAGATAATACATACTGAAAAATAAACTCTCCATTACCAAACGCCAAAGAGGTCTGATTCTGAGATTCAGCATAAGTTACAAACTCAGACCAGGCTTTCTGATAACAGCGTCTGCTGGACGGTGCAATAGATTGCTCTACCAACTCGCTGATCCGCACTCTCCCAGTGCCCAGACGTCTGAGGGTACTTCCGTTTTGCAGCTGTCCGTGGTGCCAACGAGCGAAAAGTCTGCCAATTAAAATGAGATAATGCGTCTGCTATTATATTATTCACCTGGAATGTGCCGTGCCCTGAACACAATATTCAGCGTAAGACTCTGCAACATAAAATAACGCAACAGGTGTAACACACGCACATCCTTTGCCCGTTGTGTATTGACTAACTCCACTACAGACATGTTATCAAAGTGAAACAGAACACACCTGTCTTTAAATTCCTCACCCCAAACTCGCAAAGCTACTAAGATCAGGAAAAACTCAAGGAAGGCAATACTCCGGCCTTGTTGAACCCAATGCTCTGGCCATTTCTCAGAGCACCAACGTCCTTCCAAAAATATTCTAAATCCATGTGCCCCTGCCGCATCAGAAAATAGCTGAATCTGCCCTAAGGTGTTATCTTCTACAAAAAAGATTGATACACCATTAAAGTTCTCCAAAAACTGTAGCCATATCTTAAAATCTTCTTTGACAGCTTTTGTCAATCTTATCCTAATGGTGCAGTAAGGAAGCACCCGACAAAGCCAAAACCCAGTCGTCTACAAAACGTTCTACCTGCTCTCACCCCCCGACATGCAAAATTCAAATAACCCAGCAAACGCTGGGCCTGTCTGAGTTCCATCTTTTGTCTACCCAAAACTTCTAACAAGAAAGATTTAATTTCAAGAACCTTATCAGCCGGTAAACGAGCCATCGTCATATCTGTGTCGTAGCAGCTCACAATCTACAAGGTGAATAGGTAACAAACAAAACGCTGATTGTACATCGCATTTCACTAACTCAGCACCAGTCGCAGCTAAACGTACCAACCGCAATGCATCCTCCACCGAAGTGTAACACACATTGGCATCATCCGGTGATAATAGGATGCCTCCCTCCACATTGTGAGCATTCATGTTTGAATTTACAAAATTGCCTGATGCAGGCACCTCGGTTGTAATTCCCACATGCACCTGCTGCAGGCAATTGCGCTCTCCCCAAAGCTCCCGCCCCAATGTGGGCTGAACGCTATAGAAAGGACCAATACGATATAGGCAGACCGCTAGCGGTATGTATGGTTGTTTGTGACTGATTAGTAGACATCCATTGTAACCAGAGTTCAGAATCCACCTCCCCCCAAGGCTTGTCATGAAAGATACTAACCCTGGCCCGAAATTCTTCATCGTAAGTGAGCCAGGCAAAACCACCCACCTGTAAATGCACCCTACAAATTATGTCCATATATTTAAACCTGGCCAATGCCCTATCTGGATACCTCTCACAATACACGCTTGCGTAAATGAGAAAGGCAGCCGTCCAATTCTCAATGGACTTAGGGACTCTGAGGCGACGTGATAATTCCCATTCCTCTTCTTTGGAACCTTCTCTGGATTGAATATCCCTATGCAGCAAACGGAAAACATCAACAAATTCATGGTTCCAAATTTTTGCTTGGTATTGTCAGATAAGTGTATACCAAGTGGCATAGCCAATCCCATATAAGGCAGCGTTGTACGTACCCTGCTAACACTTGGAACTTAAACAGTCCAATCATTTGGAACAGCCGAAGAGCCGTCCTTACCTAAAACCTGGGCCTGTGACCCAGGTCGTGACTTTGGAAAAACATTAGAAAAAGACTCCAAAACTCGTTTAGGCTTAGAAATCACCACTTCAGTTGCATCTGTATCAGCAGAATAGCCAACCGCTAAAGGTCTGTTCCAAGCAGTCCACCATTTAGGCCTACCTGCCGTGAGCTGCGTAGCACGCTTCTGAAACTCCTGAGGATCCTCTCTATTGTGCCGACGACGATCTTGATCCGTCGAGAAATCCGCTCGAGACCTCTGTAAAATACTAGAAGAAATAAATGCACCCCAATCCCCCTCATCCAACTCCTTAGTGTAAACCAAAGGAGTCGTTTTGTGTACCACATTTTCCACCATATTATCATCATATTCATTATCATTATCATAAACTGTACCAACATGTGGCTCAGAGCCAAAAACATTAAGAGCACTAGTGCTCGGCATCTGACCGTCACCAATACCTCCGTCATAATCTCTCCAAGGGGTCACAGGCCTCCGCTGAGAGAACCCGGCCGCATTCTCAAATTCCGCTCCGGATCCACATTGATGGGAAACAGACTCCCGAAAAGCCGCACTTTGCTTCGCATAAGGGACATAAGAAACACCAAAACCCGGCTCATGAGCGGGGTCCGCTATCAACTGCTTACCGCTCTTGTATGAAGTCGCTGTTGACTTACCCGAAGAAAGCTCCTTTGTAGACCCTGAAGCTGCAAACGCCGATATATCTGCATGATCTACCCAAACCCATTGCCCATTCTGTGGTCCAAATGCAGAGTCAAAAACCCACCTGAGAAGGGCAAGGTGGAGGGCGAGAGTCTGGGAATAAGGAAACAATATCTGTACTAGGAACATTTTGAATTGTACAGTCTTGAACCTGATCCCCCAACGGCCAAAATTCGAAATCATGGCCTAAAGCATCTTCGTCTTCAGCATAATTATCAAGAACCACCAATTTCACATTAAAAACCATGTGTTGATAACCCAACGTAGCTTTGGACCCCGGGGGGCCTCTAGGTTTTGGCATCTGTGAATACTGCAGCCTCACCCTGCCCCCAATAACCCCCTGTTCATCATCCTGGCAATCCACCGCAATAGTCTGTGGTAACTTCCTCCAAAAGTCCCTCCTCATCCCCTTCACTATCCTCTGGATAATCTACCAGAATAGCACCGCATCTGTTCGCCATGACAGGGTGGAGCAATATCAATCCGTAAAGCAGCGCGCTGTACATTAAACCAGTCTGGGAAAAATTATTCGCCACGCTCAATCCCTTTTGACCGTGGAAATCAGCTGCTGTGGCTACAAACTGCGCAGTCCCCAACTGGTGAGGCACTGCCATGCCCCCAACCCTAATTGCAGGAGCTGGCACAATGCTGGAGCCCCGAGAGCCTCTCTTATCGCCCCTATGAGCAGCCTTTCCTGAATGCTGTACAGGAACACCACCCACATGCCTTTGTATGGCTGCAGGCAGCGACGCAGCTCTAGGCCTTGCTCTCCTATCACGAGCACTCCTCCCTGCGGGGCGCCCTTTTTGCTGCATAACAGGCTTGTCTGTGGCATTGTTCTCCATTAAATTAAAGCGGTTCGCGGCTGGCAAGCACGCCGCTACCGCATGACTCACCCCCAAGGCTGCCGAGCGTCGCGAGCGTTTGGAGCCCATGTCATTATTGAAGCTGCTCCCGGCTTCAGAAGGTCGCCGCGCCCCTCCTCCAGGAGAGCTCTCACTGCGTCCTTGACGACGCTGTCTCTCTCCATGTGCACAGCCAAAAAATGCCTCTTTCCTCAAAAAACGCCTCCGCTCATCGCTATAAACCGCCTCCCGATGACGACATTCCCGCCCTCCTCCCCTCCCTATAAGTTACCCGGAAAGACCTGCCCCTTATCCCTCCCTTGACCAATCACGCAGGGGATTGCTCCCACCGCGCGAATCCTCCCAGGGGGACACCAGCTCGCGCCACGGTCCCGTTGGGTCCCATTGCAATCATGGCAATTCAGTGTGGCACACGCTAAACACTGTGGTGGAGATCGATAATTTATCATTGCGATACATCGCAGCACATAAAGGTGAGAATGGTACCTCTGGGCTCACATAGGGCCAGATGTAGGTCGCCAATTACCAGTCGGTAACGGCCGATTTCGGCCGTTACCGACCGGTAATTGGTTTTCGAGATGTAGGGGCCAATATTTTACAGATTCGGTAAATTTACCGAAACGGTAAATTTACCGAATCTGTAAAATCAGTAATTTTACCAATTCGGCAAAACCCCGATGTAGGTAGCACTGTTTACAGTGCTACAGGCCTTCAGAATTCGGTATTTTACCACCCAATCCAATTGGGTGGTAAAATACTGAATTTCAGGTGTGCATGCACATCTGTGCATGCACACCTGTGCCATGTGGCACACAGACATGCCCTATGTCCTTGTGTTTTTGAATGTTATATATAATTTTTGTTCACAAAGATCGGTCCCATGGCATATGTGTGCTTTGAAATAATAATATATTTGTAAAGGATTGAAAACTGATGATAGGGTGATTAAATGTTCCCTATGATAAAAATAAAAGCGAGATATTAATTCCTCCGTACCTATCTTTGTTTGCATGTGATAGTGTTCTATACCCAGGTATAGGATGGTAATTTGGATAAAAACCCTTGTATATTGGTATATCATTAAGTGCGACTTGAGCAGGCAAGTGTGGATCCACTACCACCACATAGGCTCATGAACAATTGGTGCAATACTGGAGACATTGAACATTTTAGGACAGCACTAAGATACAGGCATGGCAAACATGCATGTATTTGGGGTGCTAGAGGGTGTCAAAGTGACACCCCCTGCACCCTTGCTGAAATCAGTATTTACCGAATCTGTAAATACCGATTCGGTAATGCACATTGATTCCTATGGGCTTCAATGCCCATAGGAATCAATGGGCATTACCGATTCGGTATTTACAGAATCGGTAAATACCGAATCTTAACGATTCGGTATTTACGATTCTGAAATACCTACATCTCCCCCCCTCTATTTTACCACTTCTTAAATACCGAATCGGTATGATTCGGTATTTAAGAAGTGGTAAAATAAAATTACCTACATCTGGCCCTTAGACTTGGTTGCTCGGCGTGCGCTATCCAGTAACAAGTCGAGTGACAGGCAGCTTTGTTTATTTACAGGAATAGTGGTGTCCGGATTAGGAACTCGAGGGACTGTTTCAATTAGTTCCCACCAGTGAGAGAGGTAGGTGCTGACCAAGTGTTTTGTCTGGTGTAGACTCATATGATTTATAATGCATCATTACTACCACGGATGATGTATTTAGTTTGCATTGCTTGCTTTTTTTCTAGGTACCTCAGGTTAAGGTATTACCCATGGCCTTGGATCCAGTGGTTGCATATTGCGTGACCGAGACAGGATAGTGAAATGTGAGTGGCATTTGTCACCTTTTTTGTCATTCAATATTGAGTTCACTAGATATGGCTTGAAGGAGGGCACACACTGTGCTTCACTTTCTGAACTCACATTGGTATTAACTGGTAGCCATTATTGTAATCACTAGCCTTACACTGGTGGTTTGCACATGATCTGGATCTATAGTTCTGCACTTTTATTATTATTTTTATTTTTCTTCATTCATCCCTTGTTCTCACGTTTTCGTTTGCGTTGTGTCGTGCAATTTTTTGAAGTAATGTGGTGATCCATCATGCTCTGTACAATTAAAAGGATAGATGTGTATACTAATATACATATATCTTATAGATTTATTTAGCTGGTTCCATTGCCCTTGTCCTGAGGAGGCCAAGAAGAATTTAAAGGCTGAAACACGTCGCGTTGACAATTGATTGAAGAGTCCTTATAAAAAACAAAAAGTGTGATTTAAACAGTTTCTGTGGCACAATAGAACAAAGGGAAAAGAGGCTTCTTCCCCTATGGGCTCCAAACACTACCTCTAAGTGTATCGCTCAGAATCAATGAGTGGACCCTACCTATATAAATATCAGTTGGGTATTGGCAATGTAAAGTTGATGTCACAATTGTTGTGTTAATTATATATGTATTTTTGGTATGTCCTTGTGTTTTTGAATGTTATATATGATTTTTGTTCACAAAGATCGGTCCCATGGCATATGTGTGCTTTGAAATAATTTGGATAGTATATTTGTAAAGGATTGAAAACTGATGATAGGGTGATTAAATGTTCCCTATGATAAAAATAAAAGCGAGATATTAATTCCTCCGTACCTATCTTTGTTTGCATGTGATAGTGTTCTATACCCAGGTATAGGATGGTAATTTGGATAAAAACCCTTGTATATTGGTATATCATTAAGTGCGACTTGCGCAGGCAAGTGTGGATCCACTACCACCACATAGGCTCATGAACAATTGGTGCAATACTGGAGACATTGAACATTTTAGGACAGCACTAAGATAAACCAAAAATAATTATGGTGAATTTTATATAACTAAGAGTGAGGTTTGGGAACATAGTTCAGAACCTTCTAAAAGTTGCATTTTCAAAATTGTAACTTGCAATCCGTCTTTACCATTAAAGAGGATTTTTAATTACAATTTTTCAAACACCAAACATGACATTCCGATCTGCTCCTAATAGAATGTTTTATCTTATGACATGTAATATTGTGATCCAATGTTATCCTATGGGAGAGGAAGACCTAACGGGAGTGCAAAAAAAGATTATTTCTTTTTTAGTACCAGGACATGTAAAAGTTAAAAGAGCATGTTCAACTTTTTAAATGCACTGCACTGCTCTCGGGCCTGTGTAGGGTGTACCCTAGGGATGAGTTGTATGTATTAAAAGTGAAGGTTTAGGCCTGGAAAAAGGTTTATATTAAAAAAGAATGGTATCCTGAGCACTCTTCTTAGGTGTGAATTAATACTATTACTTTTGGTCTCCCACGTCGTCGCACACAGTCATGAGCGTGCCTTGTGAACAGTAACAATTATTGAGTTTAGACTCGCTAAACTCCAGACGGTTTCCCAATTCACAATGAAAACATAGTTTTCTATAATGAGTTCATTAGCATTTTATTTCGAACATTCAAGTTTGCCGTGATTCATTTGTAGATTTATACGATTTCCTTCGTATTATAGTAACATAATCCAGTTCTTATGCTACTAGCATCAATGTAAGTAATGCGCTATTTTTACAACACCCAATGCATTTCGGGTCGAAAATACATGACCCTTCGTCAGGGGTCTGTTGAATGAAAACAAAACAGGACCAGATTAGTCACTCTTCATACTATCTAGATGTAAAATACATTTAACACATACAAAGCTAAATGCACAGTGAAACATTCGTCTTTCAAAAAATCGTAAACTGTGTTCTCTGATAATCAAGGTCAATTGTGCTCACATCGCACTCCTCAATAATTAACAGCAAATTATAGGTCTGAACTACCTGTTCATTACGAGAGCGTTAGCGTTAAACATATATCAAAAACACGCCATGTTGACACACTGAAGTAACACTCACGTTAAGCTTAGCGCGGTTGCGCTTCCCGGTGAATTCAAAACTGTTTCCTGACTGCGAAACAAAAGAGCTTCTTATAGGTTTGCTTGAGTTACACATGATCGCGGCATCAACCAATGGCGTTGAAATACCGTGGTCATGTGATATGAGTACCATGGCTTCACAATCTGAAGGCGCCGTGGAAGGCGGCTAAAACTACATTTCCCATGGTTAGTTCACTCGATTATCGTTAGAACCATACAATGATAATGACTGAAGCAATGATTAAAGTGCAAACGCTTAAATAAATACCAAAACAAAAGTATAAACAACAGCAACAAATATTGAAACGAACATATAATATTATACATTACCACCTTCTTTGGGGGAACAAAACTGTGCTGAAACGCTAGCTGTGATTTGAATTATGCTATAATACCCATGCATGCTCAATACGATCATTTAAACCCCAAGGCAGGGTAGAATTGAGTCTCTTTATCCAATAAAATTCCGCTCTCAGTCTCTGTTTTATCGGATCCATGTCTGGGCTCTGTGTGATCGACTCGATGACCATGAATTTTAGTTGTGAAATCTGATGATTCATCTCATTCCAATGGCTTGCAACTGATGACTTGAGATTGCATTGTCTAATGTTGCTTTTGTGTTCCGTGATTCGGATTTTAACTTTACGCTCAGTTTGGCCAATATATATTTTGCCACATGGGCATTTGATCATGTATATGCAGTTAGATGTATCACACGTACTGGAGTGTTGCAATGCAATTGAAAAACCCTTAGTTGGATGAGTAAGTGTTTTACCGCAGATGACGTTATTGCAGTGGATGCAATTAAAACATTTCGCCATACCTTTCCATTTGGTTTTGTCTTTAATCGGTGCATTTAACAATTCTTTTAAATTCTTTGATCTTTGATATGCGAAGGTTATGTGATCATCATATAATCCTTGTAATTCGGGTTCCAACTGTATCAAATGCCAATGTTTAATAATACATTTTTTAATTCTGGCCGAGTCTGATGAATACTTAAGTACACACACAGTTTTTTGTTGTTGAGATGTTTGCCTTCTCTGTGTTAAGAGATCTATTCTCTGGATTTT
The DNA here is from genome assembly GCF_964261635.1 of Lissotriton helveticus. Taxonomy (NCBI): domain Eukaryota; kingdom Metazoa; phylum Chordata; class Amphibia; order Caudata; family Salamandridae; genus Lissotriton; species Lissotriton helveticus. The sequence continues at coordinate 1,780,072,909 of NC_136065.1, forward strand.
GTCTACTTTCATCAAAGCGTGCTGTAGTACATCTTGTGGATAACCTCTTAGTTTGTACTTTGTTGTCTGTTGTTCAAAGGATTTGACTAGTTCTTGTTCTGTGGATATAATTCTCTTCAGTCGTATATACTGGGACATTGGCAAATGTTTTTTCAATGGCTCTGGATGAAAACTTTGGAATGCCAAGCATGCATTTCTGTCCGTGGGTTTATGAAAGACTTTGGTACTAATGTCTTGATTGTTAATGGTGATACTAACATCCAAAAAAGCTATCGTTGCTTTAGAGACAGTGTAAGTGAACTTGATTCTCTCGTTCTGATTGTTCAAGCACTTTATGTTATTGATCAATGTATCTTCTGTACCGTGCCAGATTAAAAAGATATCATCGATGAATCTCTTGAACATGATTATACCTGCTTTCCACTCTGGATTGTCCAAGATGTAGTCTTTCTCGAATTTCTGCATGAAAATGTTCGCATATGAGGGAGCCCCCCCAAAACCCATCGATGTACCGTTGGATTGATTGTAGAAGCGACCATTCCACTCGAAATAACTATGATATAGTGCAAACTGCATCAACTCTAATATCAATAGTCTTTGGTATTCTTCCAGATCACTGTGTAATAAACACCATTCCAATGCTTCAATGCCTTCCCTGTGGGGAATAGAAGTGTACAGCGACACAACATCGATAGTACATAGATAATACGACTCTCCTTGTAGTAATTTAACTCCATTCAGCATGTTCAAAAAAGTTGTGGTGTCCTTGATGTACGTCTCACTGCTTTGAACTAACGGTTGCAAAAAAGTATCTACGAATTTACCTACTGGTTCCGAGATCGATCCGCAGGCTGAGACTATGGGTCTAAACGGCGGTTTGATGGGGTCTTTGTGGATCTTGGGCAACATATACAGTTGCGGTCTTCTTGGATGTGTGATATGAAAATAGGCATGAGTTTTCTGAGTTATCCATTTCATGGTTAAAGCATGATCCACAATTTGATATAATACCTTCTGGTATTCTTGTGTGGGATCTGAACTGAGAGGGAGGTATATGTCTTGATTAAGGACATGCTCATTGACACTTGAGTTGTAGAATTCAGTGTCCATAACTATGAGGGCGCCGCCCTTGTCTGCTCTCTGAAAAGTTAAACTTTTGTCATGGTTCAAATTTTTCAAAGTATTCCATTCTTTTGGTTTCAAGTTATTGTGTTTCGGTTTGCCAAACGGTATCTTTTGAATGTCAACCATTACCGATCTTTCGAAGGCTTCTATTGATTTGTGGGTCATAGGAGCACAAAAAGAACTTGGTGGTCTGAATTCCTGGTCCCATGTGGGACTCTGTGACTGTAGACTACTCTCTTTGAAGAAGTATCTCAATTTCAAGTTTCTAAAAAACTTAAAGAGGGCTAATTCAGTTTCTCCAACGTTAGATCTATATGTTGGAACAAAGGTGGTGCCCTTGTTCAGCGTCTTCAGCTGTATTTGTGACAACGGTTTTGAAGATATGTTGATGACTAAGTTGTCTTCTGAACTTGACTCCGTGTCCGTTTGGCCACTTCTTCTTCTGTTTCCTTTTCTCTTTGCTCTTCTTGTCGCAATACAGTTGGTGGAACGTTCGCTGCTGGACTGACGTCTAAAAAAGACGGCTGTTGCACAGGCACTTGACTGGTGGATGGAATCACCGATTTCTCCTTGCTTATAATGATTGGTGGCCTGTTTTGGGCAACATCTGAATCTGATACCACACTTTCTTGCGAAGATGTGGCGGCCGATTGTTTCTGTTTCGGTTGAGTTTGCCATTTTCTTTGTTGGTATATTTCCGCCCACGAGTATACTTCATCTAACTTGTAGTCTAAAGTATCGCGGCGATACTTCCTTAACTTTCTCTCGTTCACTTCTTTGGCATAACGATCTAGTCTCTGATTAATTTCCTCTAATGTTTTATCCAAATCAGGAATTTTATTCAATTGTTCTTTAAGATTCTTAATTTCTTCTTCTAATTCCAACAAGACTTTTGAAAGTTCCTCTACTATCAATAGCATCAAGTCCAGAGAACATTTATTCAATATTTGATACCACCTCTCTAGAAACTTTTTACTGTTGGCGCAAAGCATTGGTTTCAGCGCTATTCTGAGGCCCCTGGGGATTCTTAGGTTTTTATGGTAGTGTATCAGCGTGGTTGCGTGCAACCTCTGGTTGACTTCTCTCTTGCTTATATATTCGAATTGTCGAAGGATTTGAGCTGTGGTTGATTTATGCGGAGTGATGCATCTGGTCTCCTGAATGAGATCATAAATGTCTTTGGCTGCTTCTGTGGAATACGCTAAGGTTTCAGCTCTGTTGGTTGTGGATTGTGCTATGTCATCCATCTTTGATTAGGTTGGTGGTGCTTCTAAGGATCGGGTATGACTGCGAAGTGATACTAAAAAAGAATGGTATCCTGAGCACTCTTCTTAGGTGTGAATTAATACTATTACTTTTGGTCTCCCACGTCGTCGCACACAGTCATGAGCGTGCCTTGTGAACAGTAACAATTATTGAGTTTAGACTCGCTAAACTCCAGACGGGTTCCCAATTCACAATGAAAACATAGTTTTCTATAATGAGTTCATTAGCATTTTATTTCGAACATTCAAGTTTGCCGTGATTCATTTGTAGATTTATACGATTTCCTTCGTATTATAGTAACATAATCCAGTTCTTATGCTACTAGCATCAATGTAAGTAATGCGCTATTTTTACAACACCCAATGCATTTCGGGTCGAAAATACATGACCCTTCGTCAGGGGTCTGTTGAATGAAAACAAAACAGGACCAGATTAGTCACTCTTCATACTATCTAGATGTAAAATACATTTAACACATACAAAGCTAAATGCACAGTGAAACATTCGTCTTTCAAAAAATCGTAAACTGTGTTCTCTGATAATCAAGGTCAATTGTGCTCACATCGCACTCCTCAATAATTAACAGCAAATTATAGGTCTGAACTACCTGTTCATTACGAGAGCGTTAGCGTTAAACATATATCAAAAACACGCCATGTTGACACACTGAAGTAACACTCACGTTAAGCTTAGCGCGGTTGCGCTTCCCGGTGAATTCAAAACTGTTTCCTGACTGCGAAACAAAAGAGCTTCTCATAGGTTTGCTTGAGTTACACATGATCACATAACCTTCGCATATCAAAGATCAAAGAATTTAAAAGAATTGTTAAATGCACCGATTAAAGACAAAACCAAATGGAAAGGTATGGCGAAATGTTTTAATTGCATCCACTGCAATAACGTCATCTGCGGTAAAACACTTACTCATCCAACTAAGGGTTTTTCAATTGCATTGCAACACTCCAGTACGTGTGATACATCTAACTGCATATACATGATCAAATGCCCATGTGGCAAAATATATATTGGCCAAACTGAGCGTAAAGTTAAAATCCGAATCACGGAACACAAAAGCAACATTAGACAATGCAATCTCAAGTCATCAGTTGCAAGCCATTGGAATGAGATGAATCATCAGATTTCACAACTAAAATTCATGGTCATCGAGTCGATCACACAGAGCCCAGACATGGATCCGATAAAACAGAGACTGAGAGCGGAATTTTATTGGATAAAGAGACTCAATTCTACCCTGCCTTGGGGTTTAAATGATCATATTGAGCATGCATGGGTATTATAGCATAATTCAAATCACAGCTAGCGTTTCAGCACAGTTTTGTTCCCCCAAAGAAGGTGGTAATGTATAATATTATATGTTCGTTTCAATATTTGTTGCTGTTGTTTATACTTTTGTTTTGGTATTTATTTAAGCGTTTGCACTTTAATCATTGCTTCAGTCATTATCATTGTATGGTTCTAACGATAATCGAGTGAACTAACCATGGGAAATGTAGTTTTAGCCGCCTTCCACGGCGCCTTCAGATTGTGAAGCCATGGTACTCATATCACATGACCACGGTATTTCAACGCCATTGGTTGATGCCGCGATCATGTGTAACTCAAGCAAACCTATGAGAAGCTCTTTTGTTTCGCAGTCAGGAAACAGTTTTGAATTCACCGGGAAGCGCAACCGCGCTAAGCTTAACGTGAGTGTTACTTCAGTGTGTCAACATGGCGTGTTTTTGATATATGTTTAACGCTAACGCTCTCGTAATGAACAGGTAGTTCAGACCTATAATTTGCTGTTAATTATTGAGGAGTGCGATGTGAGCACAATTGACCTTGATTATCAGAGAACACAGTTTACGATTTTTTGAAAGACGAATGTTTCACTGTGCATTTAGCTTTGTATGTGTTAAATGTATTTTACATCTAGATAGTATGAAGAGTGACTAATCTGGTCCTGTTTTGTTTTCATTCAACAGACCCCTGACGAAGGGTCATGTATTTTCGACCCGAAATGCATTGGGTGTTGTAAAAATAGCGCATTACTTACATTGATGCTAGTAGCATAAGAACTGGATTATGTTACTATAATACGAAGGAAATCGTATAAATCTACAAATGAATCACGGCAAACTTGAATGTTCGAAATAAAATGCTAATGAACTCATTATAGAAAACTATGTTTTCATTGTGAATTGGGAACCCGTCTGGAGTTTAGCGAGTCTAAACTCAATAATTGTAAAAGGTTTATATTGCCAGGTCAAAATGACAAGCATAAACAGCTACGTTAGTGGGGGCACAATCAGTGCTGCATGCTCATTAGTAGCATTTAATTTACAGGCCCTGGGTATATGTATTATCATTTTACTAGGGACTTACAAGTAAATTAAATAGTTGGATGTAAGGCAATTTCACCATGATTAAAGGAGAGTACCCAGCAATTTAGCACTGGTTAGCAGTTGTGGTTCTGTGAATTCTGAACCCGTTTTATAAATAGCATGGTTTCATTACAAATTTGATAGTAGCAAACCGTAACTAGTGAGTTCGGCAAGTACGAGTGATCTCGTCACGCTAGACCTACAGATTCACCATGTATGTGGAGATTTCGTTCCGAACCATGGGTTCCATTTTGTGCGTGGCAGCCATTTTCTGGTTGCCCTCACATAGGCCGTCGACTACGGCCGAGCGAGTCCTTGGTACACGTACACGTTGGCTCGAGTTCGTGCTGACTTATGGATGAACCAAGTGAACTGACCACGTTGCCTGAAGCTGACCTTGTTGAACTAGTTCCTTGCCCTAGAGCTGATCAAGATTAAGGATCAGAGCACAGGACATTGTAAAGTTTGATATGCACACACACCTTCCTTATCCTGCCTTGTATCTGTTTCTGTTTCTTCCTTTATGGCCTCTGTTATGACATGGGTTGTGGTCCTTTTATTATGGGTATCGTCTAACTTATGTAAGAAGGAATGTTGGGCTTTCCTGTATAATTGATTGTGGGCCGGACAACCAAAAAGTGGGTTTGCCGTTATGTGATACCTTCTGTAGTAATGCTTACGATTGGACAAAATGTAAATAACGGGTGTTTGTCCGGAATGTGGTTTTTGGCATAAAATGGATGACTCGTTTTTACAAATTTGAGCAGTCTCCTATGAATATACGCTGTGTTGTACTTCGTGGACCTCTGTTTCTGGTTGCAGCCAATAAATTCGATCTTTGACGCCACCAAGAAGTTTCCTGTGTCTCTGTATTCTAAGACAGGTGAACCCGAAGACTTTGGGCGTGCCCCTGGCGCCGCTAGGTACTAAAAAGCCCGGTACTTCACAGTTAAAGTAGCAAAGTGTGCAGACTTCTAAAGTGGCAACAAAAATGGGCACAGAAAACAGGAGGGTGAAGGAAAAAGGTTTGGGGATGACCCTGCTAAAAGTGCCAAGTCCAGCAGTTGTGCTGACGGCCAATGCTTTGCTTTACCTTGCGCCACAAGAGCAGCAGCACACAGCCTTAGTAAATAATTTAAATAAACTCCCACATTTCAAACGAGGAGGGCTTCTGCATCAAAATTAGGATGTTCAAGGACATGTTGTGTACAAGTGTAGCTTTTCATTGATTCACTAGTGAGGAAAGCTAAGTAAGGTATGGACATGCATAAAAATGCTCACAAGTTGACTACACTGTTAAGAGAAAAAGGTATACAAAGTATGCACTTACATACACAATTCATCATTCAGTGGGCAATCAAAACTCATAATAGATGTTGAAAAAATGGTGCGAGAACTGAAGCTAGGCAAATAATTGAGAAGTACGACTAACTATGCATATATAAATAAAATGTGTACATTTCTATCAACTAAGCCAAGCTGTAATTGTTTAGTTGACGATCACCCATGTGTATTGCATCTTATTTGAGGCTGTACTGCTGAACGTGTGATCTACTTACTGTAATGATAAACTTAGAACGTAGAGGGCAAGTTCTATTGTTCTATTCAGCACTTGAATAAGTAAAATGTCTGATTCTGGTAAAATAAATGTGCTTTAAACTGCAAGTCTCTTTGAATGTATAAGAAAACGCCCATCTGCATCACATTCTGAGTTCTGTAATTTGGTGTAACAAACCATACTTTTTTATGTACAACACCTTATGTTTGAGCTTCTTTTGTAATAACATGTTTTGCTGTAAAGCACCTTTGGTGCTACGTCCACATTATAGAAAATAGCTACAATAATGCAGCAAAATACATGTGTAATTCTGATTCAAGAGCCATGTGCTGTTAAGGAAATTCTCCAAAAAAGAGAAACAAGAAAAACTGTATTTTCAATACCATATCCGCAAGTTTTTCGATATTTACAAAAAAGGGGATAGCTTCAATTTTTGGCTATGCACATGTTATGTGCCTGGCTGGAGCCAGTGGTTGAAATTGGAGCTGACAATCAACTACCTGCTGAAATTAGTAAGAATGCTCCAAAGAGACTATAAGCACGAATTTCAAGTTTGCAAACACTGAAGCAGTACTTAGATAGCTATACTATAGGAAGAGGCATGGCTAGCATTAGAAACCTGAGTCATGGGACTCACATTTCTGACTTAAAAAACGCTAGGGAAATATAAACAAACAATGATTTTAGATTGGAGCAGGTGCGTTATTCTGGTCTGGCATGCATTAATTCAGCAGATTGTGCTATGCTACTAAGTAAAGATTTCCTATGGGGGCCATTTCAGATGTTGCAGTGTTGTTTTGAATGATGCCATAGAACATGGCAAGAGTTATGTAATATATGAGGAAACTAGTAGTGTATGGCAAGTGTGCAAGTACTAGTTACTTTAGGGCACACAATAAGGTTACTTGTGATAACAACCTGTTGAATTTCAGTGTTTGTGTTAGTTTAAAAGATTATGTTTTAATTGACATTTACACCTAATTATAATATCCCTTTAACCTTTGTTTTTTATCACTGAATTTCTGAGTGTTTTTTTTAATGTAAAGTAAGATATTATTTCAATTTCTAACTATAAAGTCACTTTAATCTTTGTATTTTTAGTGCATTTATGTTTTTTTAACATAAAGTAAGATGTCCATCAGCCCCGAATGCTCCTCCCTGCAATGCATGTCCAATCCCTCAAGTCACAGATCCCAAAGGAGGCAAGGCCCTGTATCAAAGCCCTACAGACTTCAAAATCCTTTCTTTGAAGTATATCAATGTGCAAAGCATGCCTCTTTATCAGGAGGTAAACACATCTACATATATATAGCAGACCTAATGATTTTATCAAAAAATCACCAATAATTATTATAACGTGCATATGTTATAAATACACACATTGCAATTATTTTTTAAGATGTATTTGAGTCTTTTTTTAAATATATTTTAGGTCACAAAATACAGCTATAGAACCAACCACAAGCAGTCCCTGCACATCAGCTTAAGAGCATACAGCTTTAGAATTAATGTAAGCTCTCCTTGAGTCATGGATTAAATGATCTATGAGTCTTACTGTGATTTTTGTAAGGTTGTTGGGTGGCTGCTGCGCTCCCTGCAGCCATCCACAACATAAAAAAATGATTGGTGATGCTCCTACCCCTTCTAGGGGGAAAAACATATATAATTAAAAAGCCCTTGCAGGGCATTATGGAGTGTTCCTTTCCTGGAGAAGTGAATAAAAAAATGAGCTGCTCCTGCCGCTCATTTGTCATTTATTATTCCTTTTACTATGTTTGTTGTGTATTTTGTTTGGGGAAGCTCTATGGTCCTGCTGGCTCCCTTGCTAGCATCTATCCTGAGTGCTAGAGGGAGCCGACTCTGTTGCTTTGCTCCCATTTGAGCTGGAGCAGCTTTTTTCTCTGCTCCTACCAGGTGGGAACAAAGCTGAGCTCCCTGTCCGTGAGAGTGCTGGCAAAGAATTAGATTTGCCCTAGGACACTGTATGTCTTTGGACCATGGGGCTGTAGGGTTGCTCGCAGAAGGGGGCCTTTAGTTTAAATAATTTTAATAATAAATAAAATGAGTTATGGCATCTATGGATCCAATTCAGGACCCGAAGTTACTTGACACCTAAAATAGCACCCCGGTGTGCACTACCTGTCTCAGTACCACAGACCCATGGTACCATTTTTGTTGTTAAGTTAAAGCAAAACTCCACGCACAGGGCAAGCTTCATGCCAGATTACTGTTAATACAGTCAAGCTTCACCAGTTTATGCCTTACCCTTTGGGGCTCACGGTCAGGGATTCTGAACCACTGACCACAGGAAGGTGAAGCATGGGTCAGAAAAGCCTACCCTGGGTTCATGGCACTCGTGCATTCTTTGGTTTTGGAGTACTCAACCTGGATTTGCAGAATTCATGAGCTATGCTGGGCTGTGAACTCAGCTCTGGGGTCCGCTAATCCTTAAAAATAAATAAAAGAAACTAGGTCAGGCGTTCTAGGCCAACCCCCACACACAGTGAGTGTGGCGGTCTACAGCGGGTAGAGTGCAGTGCCTGTTCAAAGGCCATTACAAAACAGCAAAGTAAAAGAAGGGATTTTTTGAAATAATCTCAGCCACTGTTGATAGCTCTTGGCCGCATTCCAGAGACTCATTCTAACCAGAGATCAGCCTTATGCAAATCAGTCTTGGTCCTATTCCAATAGGAACATCCAGCCCAAACTGGCAGGCCAGGTTCCCTCCAGGTGGGAACATAAGCAACCCCAGACTTGTTTTGACTTCTTAAGTCTCATCAGTACCTAGGTTGTAGGTACTCGTGCAGTACTGTGTAATGCTTTTTAAAAATATATTTTTAAGAACGAATTTACCTACCTATTACCACTTTAATAAAGTGGAACTAGGTAGGGAATTACACTAAAACCTACTGCTTACCTATATCCAAGGCCCTAACCTAGAACACAGCCAAAGAAAACTACACGGCTGTGTTTTACTTTTGTAAAATCAGCCATTAGCCAATCCTGTGCTACCTTGTGATCTGCATGTACTGTGGTATATCATGAAGTTACCATGGTATACTGCAGCACAATATATAATATATAACTGAGCATTTTGGCACTTATAACCTTAATACTACTTAACCAATTTAGACCAAATTCCAAAAGTTACCCTATCCACCCAATAATATATATTCCTGCCAAATGTAATTTACATCCGTACAGCCACTTTCAAGCTTCGTCTTTTTAAACTACATTCTACTCCACCACGCACTACTCTACTCTGTGCCACTACACTCTATACCACTAGTCTCTACGCAACTCCACTTTATCATTGTTCTACTCTACATGACTCCACTATATGCCAATCTACTCTATGCGACTCCACTCTACGCTATTCCACTCTACTGCACTCAACTCTATGACACTGCATTCCACACCACTTGTGTCTACGCCATTCCAGTCTGCTGCCAATCCATTCTACATTATTCCACTCTATGCAACTCCACTCCATTTTATGCCAGTCCATGCTGCGATATTCCACTCTAAGCCACTCCACTGTACACCACAACACTGTACGCTATTCCACTCTATGACACTCCCCTCTATGCCACTCTGCTCTATTCTGTTTCAGGGTATGAAACTCCAATGTATGGCATTCAACTCCCTTCCACTCCAGTCTACAGCACTCCTTTCTACACCCCTCTTCTCTATGCCACTCCACTCAACGCTATACCATTCTATACCACTCCTCTCTGTGCCACTCCGCTGTATGCCAATTCAATGTATACTACTCCATTGTGCACCACTCCACTGTGCATCATTCCAAGGTACAGCATGCTAGTGCATGCCACCCCACTCTGCATCACTCAATACTATGCTATTTCACTGTATCTATTCCACTCTATGCCACTGGACTCTACGCTCGTCTGCCCCACTCCACTATGTGCTATTCACTGTACGCCACTCCACTGTATGCCACACCATACAACATCGCTCCATTCAGTGCCACTCCCCTGTATGCCACACTACGCCACTCCACTCTACTTCATGCTATTCCAGTCTACACAACTCCACTTAATGCCACTCCATTTTATGCTACTGCATGCAGCACTATTTCACTGTCACTCCACTCTACACCACAAAACTGTATGCTTTCCATTCTATGCTTCTACTCTACTCTATTCCACTCTGCGCTATATCACTGTACCCCACTCCAGTCTAAGCCACTCTACAGTACGACACTGCAATGTATGCCACGCTATTTCATTATACCACACTCGACTATGCGCCACTCCACTCTAAGCCATTACACTCTCCACACCACACCACTCCACACAACACCCCTCAACTCTATGCCACTCCACTCTACACTATTCCAGTCTTCGCCACTCCACTCCATTTTATGCCACTGTATGCTATGCTATTCCACTCTACTCTACTACACTCTATGCGAGAACACTGTAAGCTATTCCACTATATGCCACTGAACTATACCCCACTCCATTCCACTCTATGTCACTCCACTCTATGCAACGCCACTGTACGCTATTCCACTTTCCACCACACCAATCTACACCACTCCACTGCATGGCACTCCACTCGATGACCCGCTATTTTATTGTATGCTATTCCACTCTACGCCACTTGACTCTATGCCACTTTACCCCACTCCACTCTCTGCTGATTCCACTATACGCCACTCCACTCTATTGCACTCCACTCTTTGCTATTCAAGTCTACATCACTCCATTCTGTTCCACTGCATGCAACGCCACTCCATCTATGTCACTCCATCTATGTCACTCCACTCTACGACACAACACTGTATACTATTCCACTCTGCACTGCACATTATTCCACTCTACACCACCTACATGCACAAACCCATTTCAGAGAAGGAAATGCTGGTGATGTGCAGAAACGGTCAGTGCTGTCTGCAGTGAGACTTTGTGTGTGCGGGGAAAGCACTACAGTGGTGCCCCAACAACAAACTTCATTTCCCAGCAGTCCCTGAAGTCACATTCTTGGGAAAGTGTGGCAGACATCTTGGATTACCAGTTATAATTTTCATCATGTTTCACATATCGTTGCTAGGCAATTGTGCTTCAAAGCTGATCCTGTTAGGACCATATTACTTGAATCTAGGATTTCAGTTTGGTATAGAATATTTGCTTCCTTGAGAGTCTGAAGGAGGACAGTTGTGAATATAGTCAGGTATTCGAAGATTCAAGTCACGTTCAGAACCAAGCTTTGAACTTTTTGAACTCTGAGCTTTGTTATACACTTTAGGAATTGTTGCATGTAAACTTGGGATTTGGTTTGGATATGTATTTAAGGATGGAACAGAATTCTTATGAAGTTAGCAGCATTCTTATTTAAATGCCAGAAACGTATTAACAGGCAGACAGAGTACCTTTAGCATTAGCAGAACCCTTACATAATAGTCAGAAACATTATGACTGGCAGGATCCGTACATCATTCAAATTATCGACAGACTCCACATATCATTGTCAGAATTCTTATATCATAGGGACAATTTTTATCACTGTCAAGATGTCATTGCCAGAAATGTCCTATTATAGACAGAATCCTGCTATCATTGCCAGTTTCTTATTAATAGAATCCTCATATCATTGATAGAATCTTATGACTGGCAGAATCCTTATGTCATTGGTATCTTAAGTAGATTATCGTTTGTAAATGAACGTTGATGTAATTGTGTCTGTGTATATGTTTATTTAACATAGGCAACTGCTGTTCTTTATTCCTTATACTGTATGCTCTTGAAGTTGCCAAACAATGTAGAGAGAAAATGGAACAAATCAGGAAAGAAAAAACTGATCAAATATTATAACCATAAGCAGAGAAGTGAACTTGCTTCTATGGTGCACATTACTTGCAAGCTGTCTAGGTCTATAAGAAACACCTCCAAGAAGGCTGCAGAGAAGGTGTAGGCAGTGCTTAATGTGTAAAATATTAAGTCCAGGTGCTCAAATTTTTGTAAGAGGCCACACCCACTTCCCCGGCCCCACCCACTACCTTCACTGACTCCACCCACATACTCTATTAGCTCCACCAACATCCTCAACTGGCACAGCTGAAAGCCAGATGTAATACCCAATCTGAATTCCTACCTTGGTAATATGATGGTTGACTTGAAACACATGTTGGTTGTCCAGCTCCTTGCAAAGAATATCTTAATAAAATCAAGGGAAAACTGTCAAAAGAGCCTGGATGTCATGACTTTTGGAACCAAAGATAATGAACTTTTTCTCAATTATTTTTGGGGAAATTTACCACTGATATAGGTACTTTTTTTTGCCTACGGATGTATGCCATTATAGAGCTCAGTGGTACCAGCCCACTATGGAGGCATGAAGAATATATTGGACTCTGCTAGATGCACTGAATGCACCTCTCTGGCATATGCACGGCCTGTAAATGATTTATGCACATCATTCATTCCTGTAATATGTCCAATATTGTAATTGTACTTATATAGCGCTTTCACCCCTGACGAGTATTCAAAGTGCTTTTTGGTGAGTAGCACGCTACTCCAAAAACCCAAAGGTATTAGTGGGGGGTTAATATAGAGGAATATATGTTAATTTGAGTGGTGGACATGTGAGTCTGTTCGTTGGATTGAATGGGATAAAAGAGGGATAGAAGAGAGAGTAGTCTAGAAAGTGTTATTTAGGAGATCAAAGTAGTAAGACGAGGCTTGGGATAAATCAAAGGAGGGATAGAGGAGGGGTGAGCTTCGAAAGGGTTATTAGGGAGATCATAGTAGTAAGATGAGGCTTGGGGTGAGTAAAAGGAGAGATGGAAGGGGCCAAGTCTCTAGAAAGGTATTTACTCTCACAAGTGAATTGTAAATGGAAATAACACAAACATTTCTTACCCCAATTGGCACTCCTTAGCCCTCAAAATAATGTTTCAACATTCAACAGTGCCTTTTGCTCCCTAACATGAAGATAATACATAGGCTTTCCTCGAGCACTCAAAAAGTCCAGTATTAGTGTTCCATTTATTAATTTCTTGATTCTTGTCACAATTAAATCTTCATTGAAACAGTCCTCGTATTATTTTCAACAATACAGCAGCCAACGCACGTTTCGTCTGGTCTGATCAGACCTACGACTTCCTCAGGGCTGCAACCCAAACAAATTATAATAATAATAAGTAAACCAGTTAATGTCAGAATATGACATTTTCACATTCATTTTCAAAAGAGTTAAATAACTGTTGTAGTTGTGTCTAGAATAGAATTATTATATAGAATTATTTGCTCACCACCAAGTTTATAAGCTGAAAGCACCACGTGTGTATGATTATTAATAAGTAAATGGAGGGTTCATCATTTATTATTTCAGGATAAAGAGTAAAAGAAAGAGAACGTGAAATTGTAGTGACAATTCCAGTTTGGCGTCATGGCTAGACAGCGAGGCTACATACCTATGCCTTCCCTCATCGGTAGCATCAATTAATCCACTTCTTAAGGATAGTGCAGTCTTTAATATTAACGTATCTGAAAGAATCAGTACATACGTTTTTAATCTCAAATAATTTGTATTTAAATACTTGTTACCTTGCTATGATCTACTCCGAATGGTCAGGACATTCTTACCTTATCATATAAGAATAACGTCCAGTATTATAAAACGAAATAGTTTATGGCTCCGGGTTTCATATATAGACTTCGTTTATGTTTTCAATTTCCAATTTTCATATTTAGTAACAATATCTGTAAAAATAATTATTTAATCAGACCGTTATTTGGGGTTTCTTTGGTCACTACCATTGATAATACACTTCAGTTGCCTACAGTTTTTAAATGGAGACAACCTTACCTCTGAAGGTTTAGAGATAATCCTCAGATTCTCGCCGGTAAGTAGCTCAATACAAATATCTCAAGTGTCTGTAAATAACTAAAGAGCGAGTTGTCTAATGTAAGCTCAGTGATAGTTATAGCTAATAATCACGTTCAAAAGTTATTGGCATCTGTTTGCTAGTAATACACTCACCGGTTACGAAGTCACTGAGAACCTCGGATCGCGTCTCGTCGTGTCAGCGTCCTACTCAGGCGCCATCTTGATTAGTCTCCTTTATAATGTAAGAAGGTTTTTGGGCGCCATTTTAATAAAGTTTAAGTGCGTCATTTACTGAGCTTAAATCTGCTAGGTTTAACTATTTATATCGATATTATAAACTGAGTATATCTTTATTCTCACGTATTAGAAATATTTATATCACTTTTGTGATTATTACGTGAATTTTAAGGGAAAAGATTTTCGGCGAGAGAGTAGTAACTCATCAATATATATTTGACAAATAGACGTTCTTATACCAGAACGTGTAATATATTACCCTAGCTATTCTTATGTTAGTATACTTCTAATTACTACTCGGATTTCCAGTAGTGTTATCTGTCGCCATCTTAGAATGGTCTCATATTCTTATGTTATAATTTCTGACTCGAATTGAAATATTTTTATTTTTACCCGTTTTATAATTCACGCTCGCTATTCAATATATTGCCATAGCTATTCTTCTGTTAGTATACTTGTGACTACTGCTCGAATTTCCAATAGTGTTATCAGTCGCCATCTTGGAATGGTCTCATATTCATATGTTATTTGTCCTGACTCGAATTGAGATATTTTATACCCGTTTTATAATTCACGCTCGCTATTCAGCGACATATCCTTATCCTAATGTTTGATCTGTCTACCGGTGAGTGGTGGCACCAGTACTTCACTCCGCCGTCCCACCATAGCGCCAGCCTGATATAATGGTCTATAGAGACACCAGAACTATGCATTTGAGGTAAAGATAGTAGGTTGCAAAATACAGAACTTATTACCAACATGTTCAATGTAAATATAACGGCTTGAATATGTATTCAAAATATCATATCACAATACATAACAAATTTAGAAAAAATAAAATCCCATCTGAATACTGTTATTAAATCTTATCTCTCTATTTCAAGGTTTTACGATCAAAACATAATTCTTACAGGAAAAACATAGAAAATTACTATTATCTCGGCTATAATTTCTCATATTCAATTGTACTTATATTTGCAACTCAAATTAAATTAACAGTGATGCTCATATTCGCAAAGAGTCATGCAATTATACAGTACATCATTTCTCTAGTTCATATCTGAAATACAGTTCAATAATCATGATTACTAAAGTGCGAGCATCTAGAATTACTACATCTTATCATATTAAAAAGCTAAAGAAACATATGCAAGCCAAACTTAGTGTACTAGATGACTAGAGTTATCGTGCTTGATCAGGCTACTAAGATTTAGTTACCTAAAAAATATTCATATTCATGATCCACATTTAACCCCATTTCTACTGCTTTAAGTTTAATGAGCCAAGTAACTTCCAACCTTCTGAGTCTCAATATTCTATTGCCACCTCTCGGGTCTGTATCTAAGTGGTCAATACCATGATAGGTAAATGTATGTTTCTTCCTATCTTGATAATGCCTAATTAAATGTGCTGCGGTTGGATACCTTGTGTCACCTTGTACAATGGCTCTAAAGTGTTCTGCCATTCTATCCCTTAGTCTTCTCTTTGTGCTGCCGATGTAGATCTTACCACAGCTACACACAATCGCATAGACCACAAAAGTTGTGTCGCAATTGATGAAAGTCTCAATAGTATACTCCCCCGTACCATTGTAATTGAAGCTCACTACTTTTTTCTTTGCCCATCTACATGAAGGGCATCTACCACATTTGTAGAAACCTTTAAATTTTGACAACCAGTCCTTGTTTACAGGTTTAGTCGGGTAGCTAGGGCTAAGTAAATTAGAGAGAGTTAAACCTTTCCTAAAAGTAAGGGAAGGGTAATGAGTAACAAAAGGGGAAATGTCTTGATCAAGTTTAAGTAAATTCCAATGTCTGTTCAGAATAGAGTACAATTTATTACTTTCTGTACTGTAATTGGTAATCATTCTAACCTTAGTATCACCATCTTTGTCCAACTTCTTAGGTTTATCCTTAAGAGTAGTTGTACGTCTCAGTTTCTTTGCTCTGTTAAAAGCTGTGTCTATAGTTTTCTTATCATATCCTCTCTTTTCAAATCTCATGGATATATCTGATAAGTTCTCATGAAAGTCATGATTAAGGGAGCAATTTCGCCTGGCTCTCACCATCTCCCCATACGGAATGGATTTTATCTGATTTGTTGGGTGACAACTTTTAGCATGCAATACTGAGTTACAGCTTGTCGGTTTCCTGTACATTCTACTGTTAAGTTTGCCTGCTTGCACAAATAGCTCAACATCAAGAAATGTAATCATGTTATAATCATACTGCGTTGTAAACCGTAGATTATATATATTATCATTTAAGTGGTCAAAAAAACCATGTAATTGTTCAACCGATCCTGTCCAGATAAGCAGACAGTCGTCGATGAAACGACCCCAGTAGTGGATATACTGAATCCATTCCTTGTTACTGGGTCCCCAAATTCGCTCCGCCTCGTACCAGCCCATAAATAGGTTGGCAAATGACGGAGCAAATTTGGCTCCCATCGCTGTCCCAAGTTCTTGGCGGTACCACGCACCATCAAACAAAAACACGTTATTTTTCAATACAAGTTCTGTCATTTGTAACAACATTTGTGAATGGTCATAAAATTCAGCAGCTCGTTTGCTAAGAAAAAAGTCAAGAGCATTGATTCCTAGAGTATGATCTATATTGGAATAAAGGGAGACTACATCAAGTGTAGCTAAAATCATCCCTTCTTCCCAAGTGATGTCATTCAGTATATTAAGTATATATTTCGTGTCCAAAACAAAGGATGGTAAGTTTTGTACGAAATCCCTGAGAAAAGTATCAATGTATTCGGACAGGTGTTCAGTTGGTCCACCTATGCCCGAGACTATCGGTCTTCCTGGGGGCTTGTCTCGGCACTTATGGACCTTTGGCAGAGTATACAGACACGGTGATCTCGGAAATGTAGTTTGTAGGTACAGGTATTCGTCATGGTTGATCAGTGATAGATCATACCATTCCCTCACTTATTCAAAAGTTCATTGAGAGCTTTCCTTTCTCTTGGTGTTAAATTATCCTCTCTAGGGTGCAAGTATCTCGAACGTTTATGTTCTAGTTCTTGATCTATGTCCTGACTGACAGCCTTAAAGAATACATCGATAACATTTCCTTGTGTTAACCTTGGAGTCCATTTAGAACTTGTTTTGAGGCCACTGCTTTCTGTCATGCAACGTTCCACTTCTAAATCTTCCAAAATTCTAGCCAATGTAGCAGGGTCCTCATCAGTTTCTGTTAAAGATAGCAGGAGCTGCGTCTCTTTAAGTTCTTGTATAGTAAGATTACTCATGTTTTTAGTAGTAGGTATTTCTTTTTCAGGTGTATTACAAAAGAATTTTTTCAATTTAAGCCTCCTAGTGAATTTAAACAGATCTATCTTGGTCATCACCCAGTCTTGCCTCCTTGCTGGACAGAACCCTAGACCTTTTTTAAGAACACTGATCATATCAGGAGACAATTGTTGGTCAGATAAATTAATAATTTCAATGTCACTTACTTCTGTTATATCATTTAGGGCTGCGGCTTCCATGACCTCAAGCTCCTCTTTATCCTTGTCCCTTGATTTACCTCTTCCTCGCCTGCCTCTTCTGGTCCTCTTGTATTTTGTATTTGTATTCCGATTCCTGCCAGTTTCCCGATTCCCCCTCCGTAAACGGTGAACCTCCTCTAAAAAATTAGATTCAGGTGTAGGGGTAGTTGTTGCTGTAACTGGTACTTCTTCACTGTCATCACTTGAAAGATTACTAGAGGATGCTTCAGTTTCGCTCAGTGGTGTGATGTTGCCAACCCGTTTCTTACTCAGTGTAGTTTTCATTAAATAGTCAAACCTCTTCGCATATGTATATATCCTCCCTGAACGGTAATCTTGCTCGTCCCTCTTAATTTTATGTGCTTTCCTCCTTTTTATGTCTAATTGTATATCATGCAAGATCTCATCCATAATTGTGTAATTTTTTACGGTTGCCTCTGGTAGATTTAATGCTTTAATCTCATCTTCTACCTTTTGCATCTCAATAAGAAGTTTGGCTATTTTCCTGTCTGCGTTGTCTATCAGAATTTTCATTAGATTACGCGAGCTATCATTAAGCTCCTTCTCCCATATCGCATATAAGTCAGGTTCCAAATCTTCGTAGGCAGGTATAATTTGTGAACGTAAACCTCTCGGTATCCTATTCATTGCTAGGTATTGCTTAAGGGTGGCAGCATCCCACCACTTATTTAGCTCTTGTTTTTTAAGTGCTTCCAGTTTTCTAAACTTGGCGCCAAGTCCCTCTCTTTTTACGTCGGCAGATGGTCTGACTGATGATCCTATAGATCCACCTGCCAGTAAATTACTAAACAGTTCCTCGGCCTCCTTATCTCTATTCATTTTCTCCCTTGCGGCTGCTCAATATAACAATGTGAAGGATTATAAGACTAATAGGTAACTGTTTCCCATTGAGCGCACAGCTAGGTAAAGGGTAATAGTGCAAAGTAACAATGGTGCTCCAAATGATGGCTAATCGGTTACCACGACTAGATCAATAAGCTCAAGGAAAGCTCAACATAGACACTATAATCATCGAGCACTCAAAAAGTCCAGTATTAGTGTTCCATTTATTAATTTCTTGATTCTTGTCACAATTAAATCTTCATTGAAACAGTCCTCGTATTATTTTCAACAATACAGCAGCCAACGCACGTTTCGTCTGGTCTGATCAGACCTACGACTTCCTCAGGGCTGCAACCCAAACAAATTATAATAATAATAAGTAAACCAGTTAATGTCAGAATATGACATTTTCACATTCATTTTCAAAAGAGTTAAATAACTGTTGTAGTTGTGTCTAGAATAGAATTATTATATAGAATTATTTGCTCACCACCAAGTTTATAAGCTGAAAGCACCACGTGTGTATGATTATTAATAAGTAAATGGAGGGTTCATCATTTATTATTTCAGGATAAAGAGTAAAAGAAAGAGAACGTGAAATTGTAGTGACAATTCCAGTTTGGCGTCATGGCTAGACAGCGAGGCTACATACCTATGCCTTCCCTCATCGGTAGCATCAATTAATCCACTTCTTAAGTATAGTGCAGTCTTTAATATTAACGTATCTGAAAGAATCAGTACATACGTTTTTAATCTCAAATAATTTGTATTTAAATACTTGTTACCTTGCTATGATCTACTCCGAATGGTCAGGACATTCTTACCTTATCAGATAAGAATAACGTCCAGTATTATAAAACGAAATAGTTTATGGCTCCGGGTTTCATATATAGACTTCGTTTATGTTTTCAATTTCCAATTTTCATATTTAGTAACAATATCTGTAAAAATAATTATTTAATCAGACCGTTATTTGGGGTTTCTTTGGTCACTACCATTGATAATACACTTCAGTTGCCTACAGTTTTTAGATGGAGACAACCTTACCTCTGAAGGTTTAGAGATAATCCTCAGATTCTCGCCGGTAAGTAGCTCAATACAAATATCTCAAGTGTCTGTAAATAAATAAAGAGCGAGTTGTCTAATGTAAGCTCAGTGATAGTTATAGCTAATAATCACGTTCAAAAGTTATTGGCATCTGTTTGCTAGTAATACACTCACCGGTTACGAAGTCACTGAGAACCTCGGATCGCGTCTCGTCGTGTCAGCGTCCTACTCAGGCGCCATCTTGATTAGTCTCCTTTATAATGTAAGAAGGTTTTTGGGCGCCATTTTAATAAAGTTTAAGTGCGTCATTTACTGAGCTTAAATCTGCTAGGTTTAACTATTTATATCGATATTATAAACTGAGTATATCTTTATTCTCACGTATTAGACATATTTATATCACTTTGTGATTATTACGTGAATTTTAATGGAAAAGATTTTCGGCGAGAGAGTAGTAACTCATCAATATATATTTGACAAATAGACGTTCTTATACCAGAACGTGTAATATATTACCCTAGCTATTCTTATGTTAGTATACTTCTAATTACTACTCGGATTTCCAGTAGTGTTATCTGTCGCCATCTTAGAATGGTCTCATATTCTTATGTTATAATTTCTGACTCGAATTGAAATATTTTTATTTTTACCCGTTTTATAATTCACGCTCGCTATTCAATATATTGCCATAGCTATTCTTCTGTTAGTATACTTGTGACTACTGCTCGAATTTCCAATAGTGTTATCAGTCGCCATCTTGGAATGGTCTCATATTCATATGTTATTTGTCCTGACTCGAATTGAGATATTTTATACCCGTTTTATAATTCACGCTCGCTATTCAGCGACATATCCTTATCCTAATGTTTGATCTGTCTACCGGTGAGTGGTGGCACCAGTACTTCACTCCGCCGTCCCACCATAGCGCCAGCCTGATATAATGGTCTATAGAGACACCAGAACTATGCATTTGAGGTAAAGATAGTAGGTTGCAAAATACAGAACTTATTACCAACATGTTCAATGTAAATATAACGGCTTGAATATGTATTCAAAATATCATATCACAATACATAACAAATTTAGAAAAAATAAAATCCCATCTGAATACTGTTATTAAATCTTGTCTCTCTATTTCAAGGTTTTACGATCAAAACATAATTCTTACAGGAAAAACATAGAAAATTACTATTATCTCGGCTATAATTTCTCATATTCAATTGTACTTATATTTGCAACTCAAATTAAATTAACAGTGATGCTCATATTCGCAAAGAGTCATGCAATTATACAGTACATCATTTCTCTAGTTCATATCTGAAATACAGTTCAATAATCATGATTACTAAAGTGCGAGCATCTAGAATTACTACATCTTATCATATTAAAAAGCTAAAGAAACATATGCAAGCCAAACTTAGTGTACTAGATGACTAGAGTTATCGTGCTTGATCAGGCTACTAAGATTTAGTTACCTAAAAAATATTCATATTCATGATCCACATTTAACCCCATTTCTACTGCTTTAAGTTTAATGAGCCAAGTAACTTCCAACCTTCTGAGTCTCAATATTCTATTGCCACCTCTCGGGTCTGTATCTAAGTGGTCAATACCATGATAGGTAAATGTATGTTTCTTCCTATCTTGATAATGCCTAATTAAATGTGCTGAGGTTGGATACCTTGTGTCACCTTGTACAATGGCTCTAAAGTGTTTGCCATTCTATCCCTTAGTCTTCTCTTTGTGCTGCCGATGTAGATCTTACCACAGCTACACACAATCGCATAGACCACAAAAGTTGTGTCGCAATTGATGAAAGTCTCAATAGTATACTCCCCCGTACCATTGTAATTGAAGCTCACTACTTTTTTCTTTGCCCATCTACATGAAGGGCATCTACCACATTTGTAGAAACCTTTACATTTTGACAACCAGTCCTTGTTTACAGGTTTAGTCGGGTAGCTAGGGCTAAGTAAATTAGAGAGAGTTAAACCTTTCCTAAAAGTAAGGGAAGGGTAATGAGTAACAAAAGGGGAAATGTCTTGATCAAGTTTAAGTAAATTCCAATGTCTGTTCAGAATAGAGTACAATTTATTACTTTCTGTACTGTAATTGGTAATCATTCTAACCTTAGTATCACCATCTTTGTCCAACTTCTTAGGTTTATCCTTAAGAGTAGTTGTACGTCTCAGTTTCTTTGCTCTGTTAAAAGCTGTGTCTATAGTTTTCTTATCATATCCTCTCTTTTCAAATCTCATGGATATATCTGATAAGTTCTCATGAAAGTCATGATTAAGGGAGCAATTTCGCCTGGCTCTCACCATCTCCCCATACGGAATGGATTTTATCTGATTCGTTGGGTGACAACTTTTAGCATGCAATACTGAGTTACAGCTTGTCGGTTTCCTGTACATTCTACTGTTAAGTTTGCCTGCTTGCACAAATAGCTCAACATCAAGAAATGTAATCATGTTATAATCATACTGCGTTGTAAACCGTAGATTATATATATTATCATTTAAGTGGTCATAAAAATCCATGTAATTGTTCAAAGTGAATTATAAAACGGGTAAAAATAAAAATATTTCAATTCGATTCAGAACTTATAACATAAGAATATGAGACCATTCTAAGATGGCGACAGATAACACTACTGGAAATCCGAGTAGTAATTAGAAGTATACTAACATAAGAATAGCTAGGGTAATATATTACACGTTCTGGTATAAGAACGTCTATTTGTCAAATATATATTGATGAGTTACTACTCTCTCGCCGAAAATCTTTTCCCTTAAAATTCACGTAATAATCACAAAAGTGATATAAATATTTCTAATACGTGAGAATAAAGATATACTCAGTTTATAATATCGATATAAATAGTTAAACCTAGCAGATTTAAGCTCAGTAAATGACGCACTTAAACTTTATTAAAATGGCACCCAAAAACCTTCTTACATTATAAAGGAGACTAATCAAGATGGCGCCTGAGTAGGACGCTGACACGACGAGACGCGATCCGAGGTTCTCAGTGACTTCGTAACCGGTGAGTGTATTACTAGCAAACAGATGCCAATAACTTTTGAACGTGATTATTAGCTATAACTATCACTGAGCTTACATTAGACAACTCGCTCTTTATTTATTTACAGACACTTGAGATATTTGTATTGAGCTACTTACCGGCGAGAATCTGAGGATTATCTCTAAACCTTCAGAGGTAAGGTTGTCTCCATTTAAAAACTGTAGGCAACTGAAGTGTATTATCAATGGTAGTGACCAAAGAAACCCCAAATAACGGTCTGATTAAATAATTATTTTTACAGATATTGTTACTAAATATGAAAATTGGAAATTGAAAACATAAACGAAGTCTATATATGAAACCCGGAGCCATAAACTATTTCGTTTTATAATACTGGACGTTATTCTTATATGATAAGGTAAGAATGTCCTGACCATTCGGAGTAGATCATAGCAAGGTAACAAGTATTTAAATACAAATTATTTGAGATTAAAAAC
The DNA here is from genome assembly GCF_964261635.1 of Lissotriton helveticus. Classification (NCBI taxonomy): domain Eukaryota; kingdom Metazoa; phylum Chordata; class Amphibia; order Caudata; family Salamandridae; genus Lissotriton; species Lissotriton helveticus. The sequence goes on from NC_136065.1 coordinate 1,780,096,243, forward strand.
GTATGTACTGATTCTTTCAGATACGTTAATATTAAAGACTGCACTATACTTAAGAAGTGGATTAATTGATGCTACCGATGAGGGAAGGCATAGGTATGTAGCCTCGCTGTCTAGCCATGACACCAAACTGGAATTGTCACTACAATTTCACGTTCTCTTTCTTTTACTCTTTATCCTGAAATAATAAATGATGAACCCTCCATTTACTTATTAATAATCATACACACGTGGTGCTTTCAGCTTATAAACTTGGTGGTGAGCAAATAATTCTATATAATAATTCTATTCTAGACACAACTACAACAGTTATTTAACTCTTTTGAAAATGAATGTGAAAATGTCATATTCTGACATTAACTGGTTTACTTATTATTATTATAATTTGTTTGGGTTGCAGCCCTGAGGAAGTCGTAGGTCTGATCAGACCAGACGAAACGTGCGTTGGCTGCTGTATTGTTGAAAATAATACGAGGACTGTTTCAATGAAGATTTAATTGTGACAAGAATCAAGAAATTAATAAATGGAACACTAATACTGGACTTTTTGAGTGCTCGATGATTATAGTGTCTATGTTGAGCTTTCCTTGAGCTTATTGATCTAGTCGTGGTAACCGATTAGCCATCATTTGGAGCACCATTGTTACTTTGCACTATTACCCTTTACCTAGCTGTGCGCTCAATGGGAAACAGTTACCTATTAGTCTTATAATCCTTCACATTGTTATATTGAGCAGCCGCAAGGGAGAAAATGAATAGAGATAAGGAGGCCGAGGAACTGTTTAGTAATTTACTGGCAGGTGGATCTATAGGATCATCAGTCAGACCATCTGCCGACGTAAAAAGAGAGGGACTTGGCGCCAAGTTTAGAAAACTGGAAGCACTTAAAAAACAAGAGCTAAATAAGTGGTGGGATGCTGCCACCCTTAAGCAATACCTAGCAATGAATAGGATACCGAGAGGTTTACGTTCACAAATTATACCTGCCTACGAAGATTTGGAACCTGACTTATATGCGATATGGGAGAAGGAGCTTAATGATAGCTCGCGTAATCTAATGAAAATTCTGATAGACAACGCAGACAGGAAAATAGCCAAACTTCCTATTGAGATACAAAAGGTAGAAGATGAGATTAAAGCATTAAATCTACCAGAGGCAACCGTAAAAAATTACACAATTATGGATGAGATCTTGCATGATATACAATTAGACATAAAAAGGAGGAAAGCACATAAAATTAAGAGGGACGAGCAAGATTACCGTTCAGGGAGGATATATACATATGCGAAGAGGTTTGACTATTTAATGAAAACTACACTGAGTAAGAAACGGGTTGGCAACATCACACCACTGAGCGAAACTGAAGCATCCTCTAGTAATCTTTCAAGTGATGACAGTGAAGAAGTACCAGTTACAGCAACAACTACCCCTACACCTGAATCTAATTTTTTAGAGGAGGTTCACCGTTTACGGAGGGGGAATCGGGAAACTGGCAGGAATCGGAATACAAATACAAGAGGACCAGAAGAGGCAGGCGAGGAAGAGGTAAATCAAGGGACAAGGATAAAGAGGAGCTTGAGGTCATGGAAGCCGCAGCCCTAAATGATATAACAGAAGTAAGTGACATTGAAATTATTAATTTATCTGACCAACAATTGTCTCCTGATATGATCAGTGTTCTTAAAAAAGGTCTAGGGTTCTGTCCAGCAAGGAGGCAAGACTGGGTGATGACCAAGATAGATCTGTTTAAATTCACTAGGAGGCTTAAATTGAAAAAATTCTTTTGTAATACACCTGAAAAAGAAATACCTACTACTAAAAACATGAGTAATCTTACTATACAAGAACTTAAAGAGACGCAGCTCCTGCTATCTTTAACAGAAACTGATGAGGACCCTGCTACATTGGCTAGAATTTTGGAAGATTTAGAAGTGGAACGTTACATGACAGAAAGCAGTGGCCTCAAAACAAGTTCTAAATGGACTCCAAGGTTAACACAAGGAAATGTTATCGATGTATTCTTTAAGGCTGTCAGTCAGGACATAGATCAAGAACTAGAACATAAACGTTCGAGATACTTGCACCCTAGAGAGGATAATTTAACACCAAGAGAAAGGAAAGCTCTCAATGAACTTTTGAATAAGTGAGGGAATGGTATGATCTATCACTGATCAACCATGACGAATACCTGTACCTACAAACTACATTTCCGAGATCACCGTGTCTGTATACTCTGCCAAAGGTCCATAAGTGCCGAGACAAGCCCCCAGGAAGACCGATAGTCTCGGGCATAGGTGGACCAACTGAACACCTGTCCGAATACATTGATACTTTTCTCAGGGATTTCGTACAAAACTTACCATCCTTTGTTTTGGACACGAAATATATACTTAATATATTGAATGACATCACTTGGGAAGAAGGGATGATTTTAGCTACACTTGATGTAGTCTCCCTTTATTCCAATATAGATCATACTCTAGGAATCAATGCTCTTGACTTTTTTCTTAGCAAACGAGCTGCTGAATGTTATGACCATTCACAAATGTTGTTACAAATGACAGAACTTGTATTGAAAAATAACGTGTTTTTGTTTGATGGTGCGTGGTACCGCCAAGAACTTGGGACAGCGATGGGAGCCAAATTTGCTCCGTCATTTGCCAACCTATTTATGGGCTGGTACGAGGCGGAGCGAATTTGGGGACCCAGTAACAAGGAATGGATTCAGTATATCCACTACTGGGGTCGTTTCATCGACGACTGTCTGCTTATCTGGACAGGATCGGTTGAACAATTACATGTTTTTTTTGACCACTTAAATGATAATATATATAATCTACGGTTTACAACGCAGTATGATTATAACATGATTACATTTCTTGATGTTGAGCTATTTGTGCAAGCAGGCAAACTTAACAGTAGAATGTACAGGAAACCGACAAGCTGTAACTCAGTATTGCATGCTAAAAGTTGTCACCCAACGAATCAGATAAAATCCATTCCGTATGGGGAGATGGTGAGAGCCAGGCGAAATTGCTCCCTTAATCATGACTTTCATGAGAACTTATCAGATATATCCATGAGATTTGAAAAGAGAGGATATGATAAGAAAACTATAGACACAGCTTTTAACAGAGCAAAGAAACTGAGACGTACAACTACTCTTAAGGATAAACCTAAGAAGTTGGACAAAGATGGTGATACTAAGGTTAGAATGATTACCAATTACAGTACAGAAAGTAATAAATTGTACTCTATTCTGAACAGACATTGGAATTTACTTAAACTTGATCAAGACATTTCCCCTTTTGTTACTCATTACCCTTCCCTTACTTTTAGGAAAGGTTTAACTCTCTCTAATTTACTTAGCCCTAGCTACCCGACTAAACCTGTAAACAAGGACTGGTTGTCAAAATTTAAAGGTTTCTACAAATGTGGTAGATGCCCTTCATGTAGATGGGCAAAGAAAAAAGTAGTGAGCTTCAATTACAATGGTACGGGGGAGTATACTATTGAGACTTTCATCAATTGCGACACAACTTTTGTGGTCTATGCGATTGTGTGTAGCTGTGGTAAGATCTACATCGGCAGCGCAAAGAGAAGACTAAGGGATAGAATGGCAGAACACTTTAGAGCCATTGTACAAGGTGACACAAGGTATCCAACCGCAGCACATTTAATTAGGCATTATCAAGATAGGAAGAAACATACATTTACCTATCATGGTATTGACCACTTAGATACAGACCCGAGAGGTGGCAATAGAATATTGAGACTCAGAAGGTTGGAAGTTACTTGGCTCATTAAACTTAAAGCAGTAGAAATGGGGTTAAATGTGGATCATGAATATGAATATTTTTTAGGTAACTAAATCTTAGTAGCCTGATCAAGCACGATAACTCTAGTCATCTAGTACACTAAGTTTGGCTTGCATATGTTTCTTTAGCTTTTTAATATGATAAGATGTAGTAATTCTAGATGCTCGCACTTTAGTAATCATGATTATTGAACTGTATTTCAGATATGAACTAGAGAAATGATGTACTGTATAATTGCATGACTCTTTGCGAATATGAGCATCACTGTTAATTTAATTTGAGTTGCAAATATAAGTACAATTGAATATGAGAAATTATAGCCGAGATAATAGTAATTTTCTATGTTTTTCCTGTAAGAATTATGTTTTGATCGTAAAACCTTGAAATAGAGAGACAAGATTTAATAACAGTATTCAGATGGGATTTTATTTTTTCTAAATTTGTTATGTATTGTGATATGATATTTTGAATACATATTCAAGCCGTTATATTTACATTGAACATGTTGGTAATAAGTTCTGTATTTTGCAACCTACTATCTTTACCTCAAATGCATAGTTCTGGTGTCTCTATAGACCATTATATCAGGCTGGCGCTATGGTGGGACGGCGGAGTGAAGTACTGGTGCCACCACTCACCGGTAGACAGATCAAACATTAGGATAAGGATATGTCGCTGAATAGCGAGCGTGAATTATAAAACGGGTATAAAATATCTCAATTCGAGTCAGGACAAATAACATATGAATATGAGACCATTCCAAGATGGCGACTGATAACACTATTGGAAATTCGAGCAGTAGTCACAAGTATACTAACAGAAGAATAGCTATGGCAATATATTGAATAGCGAGCGTGAATTATAAAACGGGTAAAAATAAAAATATTTCAATTCGAGTCAGAAATTATAACATAAGAATATGAGACCATTCTAAGATGGCGACAGATAACACTACTGGAAATCCGAGTAGTAATTAGAAGTATACTAACATAAGAATAGCTAGGGTAATATATTACACGTTCTGGTATAAGAACGTCCATTTGTCAAATATATATTGATGAGTTACTACTCTCTCGCCGAAAATCTTTTCCCTTAAAATTCACGTAATAATCACAAAAGTGATATAAATATTTCTAATACGTGAGAATAAAGATATACTCAGTTTATAATATCAATATAAATAGTTAAACCTAGCAGATTTAAGCTCAGTAAATGACGCACTTAAACTTTATTAAAATGGCGCCCAAAAACCTTCTTACATTATAAAGGAGACTAATCAAGATGGCGCCTGAGTAGGACGCTGACACGACGAGACGCGATCCGAGGTTCTCAGTGACTTCGTAACCGGTGAGTGTATTACTAGCAAACAGATGCCAATAACTTTTGAACGTGATTATTAGCTATAACTATCACTGAGCTTACATTAGACAACTCGCTCTTTATTTATTTACAGACACTTGAGATATTTGTATTGAGCTACTTACCGGCGAGAATCTGAGGATTATCTCTAAACCTTCAGAGGTAAGGTTGTCTCCATCTAAAAACTGTAGGCAACTGAAGTGTATTATCAATGGTAGTGACCAAAGAAACCCCAAATAACGGTCTGATTAAATAATAATTTTTACAGATATTGTTACTAAATATGAAAATTGGAAATTGAAAACATAAACGAAGTCTATATATGAAACCCGGAGCCATAAACTATTTCGTTTTATAATACTGGACGTTATTCTTATATGATAAGGTAAGAATGTCCTGACAATTCGGAGTAGATCATAGCAAGGTAACAAGTATTTAAATACAAATTATTTGAGATTAAAAACGTATGTACTGATTCTTTCAGATACGTTAATATTAAAGACTGCACTATACTTAAGAAGTGGATTAATTGATGCTACCGATGAGGGAAGGCATAGGTATGTAGCCTCGCTGTCTAGCCATGACGCCAAACTGGAATTGTCACTACAATTTCACGTTCTCTTTCTTTTACTCTTTATCCTGAAATAATAAATGATGAACCCTCCATTTACTTATTAATAATCATACACACGTGGTGCTTTCAGCTTATAAACTTGGTGGTGAGCAAATAATTCTATATAATAATTCTATTCTAGACACAACTACAACAGTTATTTAACTCTTTTGAAAATGAATGTGAAAATGTCATATTCTGACATTAACTGGTTTACTTATTATTATTATAATTTGTTTGGGTTGCAGCCCTGAGGAAGTCGTAGGTCTGATCAGACCAGACGAAACGTGCGTTGGCTGCTGTATTGTTGAAAATAATACGAGGACTGTTTCAATGAAGATTTAATTGTGACAAGAATCAAGAAATTAATAAATGGAACACTAATACTGGACTTTTTGAGTGCTCGATGATTATAGTGTCTATGTTGAGCTTTCCTTGAGCTTATTGATCTAGTCGTGGTAACCGATTAGCCATCATTTGGAGCACCATTGTTACTTTGCACTATTACCCTTTACCTAGCTGTGCGCTCAATGGGAAACAGTTACCTATTAGTCTTATAACATAGGCTTTCCTGTTTTCAGTTTCTATTTTTGGTAAATTCTGGTGGGGTTTTTTCCAGTGTTTTCAAGTTATTTCAATACCTTAAAAAAACAGTGGTTATCAGTGGTTACACATTTTTGAACCTTTAAAACCACAGAAACAGTGTTTTTCAGGTGTTTATGGAACGTTTTGCTTTTATTATTGCGGGCTTTCTGCAATGAAAGCGCATGGTATATAGACAGTGTACGTATAGTGTTTGTGAGGTCCAAATAGATGTTTGCAAATTAAACTTATTGCAGTACACCATACAATCCTTCTGCAGTGAGTCATTGGTCATGTGCGCTCGCTCTTTCCTTCCCATGTAAACTTCTATGAAAAGGCCCTCTAAACATTGGCACTTGAGACAGGCAATGCCAAAACAGCCAGTACACAATTTGTGAACTCGGGCCACTGACATAGCTTTCCATGCCAATACTGGTGCACTTGAAGATTGTGATTCTCAGGGCAGGTTCTGAAACATTTGCGTTGAACTGGGCTATGATGCCCTCAGAATTATTGAAGTGGTCAAAAATGAAGAAACACTTTTGAAACTACAGAGGAAATTGGCCCTACAGAAGGGATCTAGAACTTGTACGGCATACCACAGTGAGGTTTCATTGACTTGAAATGCCATTGTTGGTGAAGGGACATTTCTATGCATCAATGCAAGCCATTTGGGCTACATTGTAAAATAAAAGTTCCCGATTTGCTCTTCAACATTGCTTTGCTTACCAAGTGGCAAGCACTCTAACATGGAACATGTTGCAGGGCCAAAGTCGCTAAAGGTGTCGCACAGCCTACTCTCTTGGAGATGTTTCACATCTACACCAATTATCCTGAACACTTGGCAGACAAGTCGTGTTTTCAGACTCTAGTGCAGGTGTTTTTTCAGTGTTTATATGTTTTCACTGATGAGGGCTATTTCTCTTTCAGTGGGGATTTATCAGTTATTATAGGTTTAAACCTAAATCCGGACAGCCTAATAATACACAACGATGTAGCTGTCAAACCCCAACCAGTTCAGAATACAACTATAACAGACTATAAAGAGCTCTATGTTTGACAGGGCACATAGGAGAAGAGACAATGGACTGAAATAATTTGAATGTTGATACCATCCCATTTTGTTTTCATGTACAGCAAAAGGGACATTTGAAGATCCATACGCAACTGTACAAAATACACTACGTATAATATCACAAATGCACAGGACACTTGAAACCGTCCAATACACTGTGCTAGATTTTAGAACACGTTTTGCCTTCTGTCATTCTAACACTTAAAATGTATAATGAATTCATATATTTTCCTAACAATCAAACCATAACCTTCTAACTGAAAAACGAATAAAAATCACACTAAGCCTATATATTGGTGTTAGTCTTTTTTTTAATTTCAAATCGAATTAAAACAACACCTATGTGTTTTACACTTAGAAACGAATGAAACACACAGCATGCGTGGCCAAGGTGCATACTGGCTGTGTTGTTCTTCAAGATAGAATGGAGCAGTGCTGTGTCAAAGCAGAGTTCTGAAAATTTGTTGAGGCCAAATGGCTTACATGTACTGGGGAGTGAGGGATGGGTGTAGCAGCTCCGTAAGTGCTATTAGTAAAGTAAAATACAGCATTTTGTATTCATGGATAACCCAATTATTAAGATTTGTGTAAAGTAAAAGAAATAGGGGCGGCAAGGCTTCCTGATTTGAACTGTTACCTTTTCTAAGAAGTTAAAAACCCTATTCCGTACTCTTACCACACAAGATTATAATGAGCACTGCAATCAGGGCTGTGTGAAGGGGGAGAGATGGTGTTTCTTCGAGGGGTGGCCTTAGGGCATGTAGTTTCTGACTCAAGGTAAATACACAGGCAGCTGAGCTGCTGTCCCTTGCACGTACACTGACTGGCTCATTGTCCAGTGTGAAGAGATATTCACTAAACTGATGCTGTTTCTTTAAAATCAAACAAGCAGCAACTGCTACTTTCCAGTCTCCAGCACCCTGCAGTTATCTAGGTCTCACATAAAGGCTTCCCCACTATGTTAAAGCTACCTGGTAAGTGACTTTGTCCTCCGGTTCTGGGGCACTGTACGGAATGATGTAATGGGGGCAGTGAAGAACCCCCATGACTCACCTCTTTCCCGAGTTGCAGATTGCATAAAAGAATGAATCCATTTTGACTATAGTAAATACTGTGGAGGGACAATGTGTTAGATTAGAGAATCACTATTGCCAGGAGCATAATGCTGAGCAACTCTGGTATAAGGGACTTACTCGCTGCAAGTCTGGTTCCCATTTAAAACTGGCAGGTTCAGGGTGCTGTAGATGTGAAGCATGGGTCATTTGTACATTTTTGCTCAGTCTGCATCTGATGACATACAAATGACAAACACCCTCCCCGTCAGTCCCCTAGACCTTCAGTACCCGAAAGAGAGCTGCTGAAGGCCTACGTGACAGGTAATGGACATGAAGAGTCCATCCTTCTTCTCGTTCCTACACCATCATGGGGCTCTCTACCTTCAGCTTGCTCTGAGGGAGGGTAAGGTGTGTTAACAGAGGAAATAAAGATGGCTCTTGGAGAGCCCGTTTCCTTTTTCCTTTTTGTGGATGCTTGAAATTCATTCTCTAGCCAACCACAAGTGCATGCGTTTGACGAATGGGTGAGAGTGAGAGGCTGAGAAGCACAGACGATGTGGGAAAAGTACAGCTGCCTAGCCTTGTGCATGTATTTGTGAAAAAGTACGTTCACCCCCACTGCCTCGTGAAAGCAATTTATACCCCTGGCCCTGACAAAAAAGTGCCGGTGCTGAGCACCGGTAACCACCTGCACAAATTAAGCACTGGTTCAAGACAATCCAGAGAGTGACCCCCAAAATGGTAAAAAATGGAATCACCTATTCTATTAGGGCAGAGTTCCAAATCTGTGAATCACAAGCCGATTTTCGGTGGGTCTGGAAAGTCCAAGCAATAAATAAAGATGCTTTTACATTCTGTGTTTATCTTGTCACGTTTACTGTGCTTCAAATATAGAGCTTAAATGTCAGGCTATGTTTTCTGACAAATTGCTGCTTGTTCATTTAACATGGGGACTGATATTTGCTCTTTTTTTCCTGACTGTAAAATGAAAGGAGTTTTTAAGTAAATTATGCATGAATCTTGCTGGAATACAGGGAGTGTGAAAGGAAAATCTGTAGGATTTTGATTTTTGCAACACACAACAAAATGTAGATACCTGTAAATGAACTGTATGTATTCAGCAGCTAGGAAAGCAAACATGAAGCACATTTTTATAATTCTGAAGTGTGCTGGAGACAGAGATTTTAATAGAATCAGAACAACTCAAGACACTTTACTTAATGAGGCACAAATGATAAATATTCACTCAATCTGATTTCTACACATTATTATGTGTGTGCTACATAGTTTTATCAGTAAAACTATATGTCTGCAAATTTAGTGGCCATTTCAATTCAAAATTTAGTGACTGTAACTGACAACTCGCTACTTTACAATGCCTTAGTTACATTCAAAAACTGCTCGACTCATATCCAGTAAAGGTAGGTGGGTCGCAAAAGTTTGTTGTTTTAAAAATTGGGTCAAAAAAATGTTGCTCGGATATGAATTTACCTTAAAGAAATGAAAAGACAAGAGGCGTTTGGCAAAACAGGAACAAGTTGGTTTAATTAAATGCAGCGGCCGGAAGTCTCGACAGAATGCATCTGAGGAAATTCTCTCAGTGTACAAAGTTTAAGATGGTAATATATACATCTTGTGAGGTACAATAAAGTAATTTCTACATTCCTGAAAAGCATCTCAGTCAAAACTTAACAAGATTGGGCATCAGAAAAGGACACAGATGGCTCACGCCCTCGGGTTGAGCTAGTGTGGGCCAGAGTATATGTGTCCAGATGTCCGGGATGAGGAGTGTGTGATCACTGCGTGTGGTATGCATGTCGTGTCCTGATCTGCAGAGTTGTTTCTATCTATATGTGTTACTAGCTTTGTGGTATTTTGGGGGAATGCAAGCCTTTGGCAAAACATCTTTTGTTGGGGCTAATTACTTCAGACCTGTCTGTGGTACAACTATCTATCTGTGGGATCTATTAGGGTTGCAGAACTTGCCTGCCCACGTATCTCTTGCTTTGGGTTGATAGGGAGGTCACCTAGGGTAAATCCAAGAGCAATAATGCAAGCTCAGTGGAACTCCTAAAAATAATACAGCAATTTTTATCGACAGTCTCAATATTGTGCGTACATTTGTCATAGTGCATATCAACATTGTCTTTACTGATATTGACATAATTATGCATTCCTAAATCATGGCGTACATCGACTTTCGTTTTACTAGAAACAACATTGTCATTTGTGCATGGATTATGGCATACATTGGCTTTGCTACTGCCAGTATTGTCGCTATTGTGCAGGCATAGATTATGGCATACATTGAAATTGAATTTAAGGGCATTGACATTGTTATGCAGGCACAGTGTAAAGTACAAACAATCCATGAATTTGAGAATAATGTTTATTGTTGAAACACGAGCACCTGCACCGAGCACAGTATCACAGGAACATCCTGACTGACCTCCTCCTGTCAGCAACTGCCCTTCCAGCTCCAGATCTAGGTTCTGGAATGAGGGAAGCATGCGCTGAGGAGAACGTGGTATATTTAAAGGTAAACAATTCTAAATGACATATATACATAGTTAAAACTTAATACAAAGTAAATTCTAAAACATAAACCACAGGCTATGGCATACGTTGATATGACATTTACTGCTATTGTCGTTGTCAAGCCTGCGCATACGGTATTCATTGACATCGTATTTACCCATTCCAACAAAAGTTTGGGAAACAGTGTATTAGGGGATGGTCTATCGATAGCAAAGTATAGTGCCAACATTTTGGAAAGAAAAAGAGGTGATAATAGAGGTAGTGCACACTGCCCAGACTTCTCTTCTGTTCTTAGGAGCATTACGGTGCCATTTATGCATGTGCTATTGTTGTAAACCATTTTAGGACACTATTGTACATTTCCCGATTCATGCCCTTATATAGGTATAAATCACTATGTTCTTATATAGGCATTAGAATCATAACCATATTTAAACATAGCTCATGCAGTTCAAATACGGCAGGGCTACTTCCACAAGTTCAGAAAATCTACAACGATTTCTTGGAAAACTCAGCTTCAGCAGCTGGGGACTTTCCCTTGCTCGAGAACTGACTTGTCCAAGAACTCATGGCATTTTCAAAGACCGGAGAGTCTTTAATGACGTTATTATGTCCACCTTTACGTCAAACTCGGCGACTTTAAGGTATAAATATGCTGACACTTGCCTTTGCAAACACACAGTGGTTTGGAGCAGTTGGACTATCTACTTGCCCGACGCATCCTGCTACAGCAAATGCCGAAGGAAGCTGACCCTCCAGCAGACGCACTGAGAGAGACGCTGCCTTTTCTTCTGCCGAGAAATCCAGCTCCAGTGTTCCAGGCTACCCTTGCGGGTTGCTGGAAATCGAGTCCTAAGCCTGACCTTCTTCATTCCAAACTAAGATACGGAGCTGATTAGACCCTAAGAGAAATCTTGGACAGATTCTTGGCAAAAGAATAATCTATTTATGCTACACCTCACTTACTTCTTCCCTCGTACTAAGCTTAAGTTAGGTACACCGGGGTAGGCGTATTTTAGAAGCACCAGTTGAGTACTTTTAACCTCTGTTATGTATGTATGTATTTATCTATGGTTTAGGAACCATACAATGCTCTTACCGTATTATTTTATTCTACTCTTTATACTGTATGCATTATATTTTACAACCAAGTTTACGATTGTAGCAGTTCATTTCTTACGCTTGAGAAAGAAGACTGTTCAATAAAACCTTTTTATTGAAAATGCCCGTCTCTCTATTTTCTCTGCACCTCTGGTGAAACGAAGCATGCAAGATTTGACTGAGTGAAAAATGTATCTATTGTTTCCACGACTCTGATGATCAGTTTTATCTTGGGAAACAAAGGTGTCATGTTTATGCGGTTGTCAGAAACTAATCCCTTCTTGTGAATTCGAGAACGTTTCTAGTGACCTCTGAGCTAGCTGGCTCTCACAATTAAGTCTAATGTATCCGATAGAGACATAGTAGACCTCAGTCCTATGTCTAAACTATAGGATATATTATTCCAATGTGCAGAGCCTATTGGGAATATAGGAACTACATACATGGTGCCCAACGTTTGGTAAGGCACTAATTTAACACTAGATACTAGAGTAACTCAGTCTTGCTTTTCACAGAGACCCCTTTATCCCGTAAATACTCCAATAGACGTCTGGATTCAGTTAAAGGATAAAATATCCGCCATAAACTGAGTAGGACGAAAAATCCTATGTATTAGTTTTGGTTTTGTTCAACGTTGAAGGATACAGTGTTCCAAAATATTGTGCACCTTATCTTTATTTCCTTGAAACTTTCTCTGCAAAAACTTTCAGTAAGCAATGTTGAATAACGGACGACAGCGCAACCGGTGGAGCTGCAGCAGCCCCACCGGGTTTAGATGTTACAGGGTTTAATGAAGACGACGCGGATGCCATAATCATCCCGGGAAACGTAAGAAAAGCCATAGCTCTAAAACTTATAGAAAATGGCCTATCACCGAGAGGTGGTACAGTTATATTCGTCATAGAGGCACATGAATATCGGCAGACAGAGGTATTCTATTCATGGATTGTCTTTCCACAAGCAAATCCAACAACACATGGGTTCCACTTCTACAAGATGGACGGAACATCCACCAGAATACGTTCCTTTTGAGGACGTTGAAATTCCACTAACTTACCAAGAGCATCAGCTCTGGTTTAAAGGCGCCCTACAACATCAAAATCACATTACCAGGCTCGGTCCACTAGGTAGACCAGGAGCTACATGGCCGGTACTAGCCAGCTATATCACATCCTAACATTGAAAGAATGTCAGATGTAGAACTGTTAGCTCAGCTAAAACAATTAGTTAAAATACATAGACAATTGGTACAATATGTCATGCGGACTTTAACAGTCAACCTGCTATAAGAATTCCACAGCACACCCCTCATTAGGGAAACACAAACAAAATCACACCACAAACTATACAGTCAGTAATCAGTAAATTTCCCGCAAAAAAGGAACAAATTCCATTCTGGTTAGCCCAGATAATTACTCAAATAGAGGCATTATTTCCTGATAGTACACCTCATGAGAAACACAGGATTCTTACAATCTGTTTAGCAATGGGGATTGCACCACACGTGGAGGATTGTGACACTTGGGGTACAGTCTTTGCTTCAATTTACACAAAAACACTTGGTGTCCGTCTATGGCTGTGATATCAGACGTTCTGAGACAGATTCAAAATGAATACGGTTCAGAACCAGCCTTGAATCTTGGTATGAAATTACTGAAAGATTTCAAATAGGTCTCAGCTATCTTATTAGCTAACATTAAAGGTGAAGCAGCATCCGTGGCAATCCGCCAAAAATTAAAAGAACTCGATATTACTGAGCAACCGTATAAACTTGCCAGAATTATTGAAAAATCCTATGAAGAACTAGGAAGAGATAGTTTGGGAGGAAAACATGTAAAGCCCGAACTAACAGAAAATCCTGAAAAAGTTTTTATCAAAAATAATCTAACTACTCCTAAAAAGAAATGGGAAAATAGTAGACAGGCACTTCCCAAAGAGAGGCATTCTCGATCCAGAGGAAGATCTCCTCAAAAGGAGAACTCTGAAAAGAGGTATAACCTTAGAAATAGGGATAATTTTAGGAAACCTGATAGATATCAAGATACTGATACATGATCCTCTCGTACCATTCAGACTTCCTCGCAGAAATCCGAAAGAAGAGGACGATCAGAGCACAAAGAAGAACGCGTGAAGTCCAAAGACGATCAACAAGTTCCCAAAAATAAGAAAACTCAATTCTCCAAAAAGAAGGTAGCAAGTATTAAAATCAGACATGCCGAGGATCTTGAGCACACAACTCATGAATGGGGAGTGGGCCCAGACAATGCTGGACAGCGTAGCAGAGGTCACCATAGCTCGCAGGATCCTGAAAGATCATCTGGAGACAGTGGATCTGAATGAATGCATTCAGGTTGAAACTGCCGACACCAGAGTTAGTGTACCCCATAAGTTATATGAAGTAACACTGCGTAAAGGCATAAGAATCACATCCATATTTAGTCATAGCCAATGCAGTCCAAATACGGCAAGGCTACTCCCATAGACTCTTAGAAAGTACAACACGTTCTTTAAACAAACCAAGCCTCCAGCAGCCCGGGAAATCCCCCCTGCTTTTGTTTTGATTTGTCCAAGAACTCCTGGAGTCCTGAAAGAACTGTAAGTTCTTAGTGACATCTTATGTGCAACCTTACGTCAAACTCGGCACCTTCCAGGTATAAATATACCAGCGTTTGCCTTAAGCAAACACACGGTGGTTTGGAGCAGAGCGGCTATCTACTTGCCCGACGCACAGCTGATGCGAGTGCTGAAGGAAGCCGACCCTCCCATTTGACGCACTGAGAGAGACGCTGTCTTTTCTCCTGCCGAGAAATCCAGCTCCAGTGTTTCCAGTCACCCTTGTGGGTTTCTGGGAGATCGAGTCCTGAGAACGAGATACAAGACCTCCTTCATTCTATAACCAAGGTACGGCGCTGATTAGATCCTTAAGAGAATTCTTGATGCAGATTCTTGGCAAACTATCTTAACTTACTTACTCCTTCCCACGTATTAGGCTTAGGTCAGGTACACCGGGGTAGGCGTATTTTAGAAACACCAGTTGAGCACGTATAGTCAACTTTTAACATTGTATGTATTTTATCCGTTTTAAGTATCATATGGCTTAGAAAACATATAAATGCTTTTACAGTATTATTTCATAATACTCCTTTTACTGTACGCACTTTACTTTATGACAAGTATTGCAATTGTGTCAATTCACTTCTCTTGCAGGAGAAAGAGGACTGCTCAATAAATAACAACTTTTATTGAAAGCGCCCGTCTCTCTATTTCTCTGCACTCTGGTGAAACTAAGCATGCACGATTGACTGAGTAAAATAGCTGTCTATTGTTTTCACACGACTCTGGAGATATACTCCTTATTCTGGAGGGAGCAAACTTGTCATGTTAATGCGGTTGTCAGAAACTAATCCCTTCTTGTCTATTCAGGAAAGTTAACTCCTTCCTGTTTACTCGAGAAAGTTTCTAGTGACCTCTGAGCTAGATGGCATTCTAGGACTGAGGTCGACCTAGTCGACCTCAGTCCTACGTCTAAACAATCGTTTATGTTATTCCAATGCGCAGAGCCTATTGGGAATATAGGAACTACACTACATGGCGCCCAACGTTTGGTAAGGCGATAATCTAACGCTAGATACTAGAGTAACTCAGTCGTGCTTTTCACACAGACCCCTTTTTCCTGTAAAAACTCCAATAGACGTCTGGAGTGGGTAAAAGGTTAATATCCGCCAGAACTTAGTAGGATGAGAATCCTATGTATTCGTTTTTGGTTTAGTCAACGTTGAAGGATACAGTGTTCCAAAATATTGTGCACCTAATCTTTGTTTCCTTGAAACTTGCTCTGCAAACAAAAAACTATCTGTCAGAAAAATGGGGGAAAGTGAGAATGAAAGAGAGAGAGCTAGAATAGCAGCTTAACTTTTAGCTGATGACACAAGTCTCCAAAATGAAGACCCGAATGTTATAATCATTCCGGTAAACGTAAGAAGAACTATAACTCTTAAACTTATAGAAAATGGACTATCACCAAGAGGTGGTACAGTCATATTTGTGGTAGAGGCCCATGAATATCGGCAGACAGAGGTATTCTATTCATGGATACATTTTCCAGCAGCACATGCTGTGACACAAGATTTACACTATTACAAAATAGAGGAACCTCCAACGGAATACGCACCTGCTCTGGTTTAATGGCGCCCTAAAACATCAAAATCACATCACCAGGCTCGGTCCACTAGGTAGACCAGGAGCCACATGGCCGGTTCTAGCCAGCTATACACCACACCCTGACATTGAAAAAATGTCAGACCGAGAACTTTTATCTCAGCTAAAACAACTCATTAAAATACATAGACAAGTCGTTCAATATGTCATGCGGACTTCAACAGTCCAACGAGCAATAAGAATTCCACAACACACCCCTCAACAGGGGAACACAAATAAAATCACACCACAGAATATACAATCAGCCATTGGCAAAATACCCACAAAACGGGAACAAATTCCATTCTGGTTAGCTCAAAAAATAACTCAAATAGAGGCAGTATTTCCTGATACTACACCTCATGACAAACACAGAATTCTGACTATCTGTCTTCCAATGGGGATCGCACCACATGTGGAGGACTGTGACACTTGGGGCACAGTCTTTGCTTCGATAGACACAAAAACACATGGTGTTCCATCTATGGCGGTTATACCAGACGTACTAAGACAGATTCAAAATGAATACGGTCCAGAACCTGCTTTAACTCTAGGTATGAAATTACTGAAAGACTTTAAGCAAGTCTCGGCTATACTACTAGCCAACATAAAAGGAGAAGCAGCATCTGTGGCGTTCCGCCAAAAATTGAAAGAAACAGATATAGCAGAACAACCTTTTGAACTTGCCAGAATCATAGAAAAATCCTATGAAGAATTAGGTAGAGATAGTTTGGGTGGGAAACCACTAAAACCACAACTAACTGAAAATCCTGAAAAAACCTTTATTAAAAATAATCTCAATACTACAAAAAAGAGGTGGGAGGGTAATAAACAAACTACTCCCAGAGAAAAACAGTTTCAGTCTAGAGGAAGGTCTCCTCAACGGAGAGATAGATCTCCAGAACGAGGAGGCAAGTCTCCCCACAGGGAGCCATCTGAGAAAAGATACAACCTTAGAGATAGGGATAAATTAAGAAAACCTGACAGATATCAAGATAATGATACACGTCCCTCTCGATCTTTTCAGACTTCCTCACAGAAATCGGAAAGAAGAGGACGGTCAGAACACAAGGAAGAGCACGTCAAGTCCAAAGACAAGGAACCTGCTCATCAAAGTAAAAAATTACAATTTCCAAAAAAGAAGGTAGCTAGTATTAAAATAAAACATGCCGAGGATTCTGAGGCCACAACTGAAAAACGGAGAATGGGCCCAGACAATGCTAGACAGCGCAGCAGAAGTGACCATAGCTCGCAAGATCCTGATGAATCTTCTGGAGACAGTGGACACAAATGAATACATTCAAGTGGAAACTGCAGACACCAGAGTTAGCATACCCCATAAATTATATGAAATAACATTACGTATAAAGGGGCATAAAACTAGGAAAATAAAGGGTCTCTTTTGGGATAACCTTTCGAAAGGCTATGATATCCTTCTAGCAGAAAAAGACTGGCCACCAGAGTTTGTCAGGGAGTGGTAGCACAAGAGGGGTACAAAGTTCCCCGACAAGAGTGTGTGAGACAAGAGTGCGTGCAGCATAGAGGAAAAAAGGAAGGGAAGGGCATTTCCCTTTTTGGAACTAAAACACTCACACACCTAGCAAGCTAGATGTCATGCTTCATCATATTGGTTCTGCTCCTCGTCAGACTGGCGGTGCAATGTCTGACGGGCACCCGTAAAGGGGTTCTTTATCTGAGATCTTTTGTTCCGGCCATATGGTGCGTGTGGGTGAGAGGGGAAGTGATGGTGTAGTCGTGGAGGAGTGGTGAAGCTAAAAAAGGTGAGTCAATCCACAAGGATTTTTATTAACGTGGCTGACACCCTTGGTTAAAAAAGTGGGAGGGGAGATATATGCTGAAAAGTGTGTTCAACAAAATACCTGCGACCCTTAGATCAGGTCAACATGTTTCTTGCTCAGGTGGCAATTCTTCAGAACCTACAGTGCTCAGTACTACACAGTGATTATGAAATTTAAAAAAAAAAACTCAATGTACAACCTTATTCCAAGAGGTCAAAAGGAAGGCAGGCCGGCAGGTCCTGCTATTGAGTGGTGACCTATGGAAGAAACAAAAAAATGCGGCGGGAAATTCAATGCATCTTTCTATTCAAGGTCACAGCCATATAATGCTGGGAAAGCACTCTTATGCGAACACACTCATTGGTTAAAACAATTAAAATCAGAGAAGCATACTGGAAGATGGGCGAGAAAGCAAGGAAGGGGCTTACCCTAAGTAACTCCCTAAGGTGCCTCGCAGTCTGCTCTCGTGGGACCCGCGCCAATTGTCAGGTACCTGTGGGTATGGAGAAATAAGCAGCAAAGCCGCAGGCTTAGGGATGACACACAAGGGGATTGCTGTGTAGTCGTTAGGTGACAGTGAAGGGTGCTCAGGGGTGGTGGTGACCGTTTTATAAATAGCAGTATGACACGCCAAGAGTAGCGCGAATTATCGCAGAGTTGCGAGAAAGTCAGGGAGTGCCCACATGGCGAAGAAATGATTATGCCTGCCTTCTCAAATCAAATTCCAATTCATAAAAAATACACATTTGCAAGAAAATGGGCAGTGGCCCAAGCCCCTGCATTATATAAAAATCATGTAGGATGGGATGAGGATTCTCCTCACCATAAAATTCAGTTAAAAAATCCACCTACTGCACAAAGGCAGTCTCCTGTTAAGCAAGAAGCTAAAAAACAAGTCAGGGAGATCCTAGATCAACTTGAATATCAGAGGGTGATTGAAACATGCACCTCACAAATGAACAATCCTTTGTTTCCTGTCTCCAAGCCAGACGATTCATATCGTCTAGTTTTGGACTACAGATACCTAAACTCATGCTGCAAAACATTTGCAGTACAAAACTCACACAGTGTAGCACTAATGAATAACATTGTGCGCAAAAAATATAAAAACAACATTAGATATCTCAAATGGTTTCTTTTGTCATAACTTTTCACCAGAAAGCAGGTATTTGACCGCTTTCTCCTGTATGGGGGCACAAAAACAATTCTGTTGACTCCCACAGGGATTCAAGAATAGCCCAGGATAATTCTCAGCCAGGGTAACAGAGTTACTACAAATGTATGATGATAAGGCATTATCATATGTCGATGACATCTATCTTACAGGCGACGACCTGGAGACACACTTGAAAAGAGTGAACACCATTATACTTGGGTTCGCAGCTGAAGGGTATAAATTCAACTTTAAAAAGTCACGAATTGCCCACCTAACTGTCCTGTTTTTAGGATATGAGTTATCAAGTGAAGGCAAAAGCCTAGCAGACAACTTCTTAGAGAAGTGTGCAGTACTCCAAGCTCCAAAAACGCTGAAAAACTTACAATCAATTCTAGGTTTCCTGAATTTTGGAAGAACATACATTATAAACTATGCAGAGAGGGTTAAACCTCTCTACGAATTAATAAAACCTGATTTCAAACCAAATAATTGGACACAGAAACACACAGAAATTTTACGTTTATTACAATCAGACATGTTAACTAAAACAAAACTGCAAACGAACGCAACCTTGTAATCCGAGTCATCCAGGAAGATGCAGATTCACGTACCTGACCTCTAAATAGGGAGAAACGGTACCAATAGCTTATAAATCACACATGTACACTGTAATCGTATCCAGGCAGGTTCCGCAGGAGCGTCAGGAATCCGATGACAATTCCACAGCCTTCCCCTACGGCCTTCCGACTCTATCAAACACTAGAGTATCGAGAGGCTCGCCAGGGGAAAACAGGGAGACAAAACAAGGAAAGGCGGGGAAGAACAAAAGAAGACTTGACTGTAATCTTCAGTGACGATTTGACGCCTTGTTATGTTGAATTAAGGAGGACGTTGGGCTGAAAGAAAAAATATGTAAGTCTAACAACAGTTCTTTCCATACATAAGCCTCTACAATCTCTATAGCAATCTAACATACCACCATTGTTTTGTCTGAAGTCCTGGATGGATGTACAGGATGGAGAGGTGTTTTTTTTGTCTGGAACTACAACTAGAGTAATGAAACAGGATTGAGTGATAACACTTAGTCCACCCAGAATACACACTATAAACTCTTGAAACACAAAGCTCTCTTACAGGTTCTGAAGCACAAGGCTGTCCCACATAAACGGTGTTCAAAGGTACACTGGACAAAAGATAAATGCCAACACCAGCACTAGGCGATGAATATCTAAAGAACAAAACACATGTATCAAAACTAAAGCACATTCAATGTCTGGAATAAACAAGCAGGCAGCGCACAGCGCTGTTACCGTGATTCCTAGATGTGTCTGTTCTGTCTTGCACCTCCAATTTAATCCACGCAAGTATCCCCAAGCACAATGGAAGGTCGACTCGGCTGGTAGTGGATGAGGGGCCAGCAGTAATACAGTCAAGTAAAAGAAGGGAGGAGGGCAAAGGAAAGTGGCCTGCCGAATGACCGAGGAAATCCCAGCCAAATGGAGGACGAGGTGTAACAATAACCTAAATACCTAAATAAGGGGACCCTTAGGCCACCCGGCCGAATGACGGGGACCAAGCCCGGCCGCCAGGCGGAGTAGCCAACCAATGGATCTGTAAGGGGTAAAGGAGTGGAGCCCGGCCGGACGGCGGAGACCAAGCCCGGCCGTCGGGCGGAGCAAAAACCGCACGCAAGTGCCCGGCCGAACGGCGGAGACCAAGCCCGGCCGTCGGGCGGAGCAAACAACAGGAGTGTAAGCAGAGCCAACCAGTGCCCGGCCGGACGGCGGAGAACAAGCCCGGCCGTCGGGCGGAGCAAAGGGAAGCCTCGAAGTATCTAAGGAAATGCGAAGGACAGCAATCCTTCGGCAGCACTCCAAAACGAAAGAGAACAGTAACCGGAAGTCAGGCACAGGAAACAGGACGGAACAGGAACACGGAGCTAGACGCAAGAACGTAAAGCGTCGCTCCCAGGGCTCATGACTAATTTATAGGGGCTCGTCTCTTAAAGGGGCAGTACGTGTATTCTGCAGGTCACGATTCTCGGGGCATGACATACACACAAGCTGAAATGAAATTCAGTTCTACTGAAAAAAATCTGACTGCGGTTCAAACTGCTGTAGCAAAAGAAAGAGCCCTAGCCCAAGGCAAGAGCATATCTGTTTTTTTAAAGCAGTATCAGCCCTTGAGGCAGTAACAAGACCACGCATTCCGAATGCTAAAGCTTTAGATCCTAAATGGATACAATGGGAAAATTCTCTTGCTGCAACAGACGTGAAACACGCATTTGATCCAAAAATGAAAAAAATATAAGATCTGGAATACGAACATGAATGTCCTCTGTCAATTTAAATTCTGCCTCTCGAACAATACACCTGTGTAATCTACACGGACAGATTTGCACAACACTACGTTGTGAAAAAAAAAGTTTACAATGCAGCATGCGCGATTGTTAAAGGTCGCTGGCGCTTAGGTAAATTTAGACCGATGGTCACTAAAACGGAATCACTCAGAAACTGTACAGCTCAGCGAGCTGAAATAAGATCTTTAAAGATGGCGCTTGAAAATGCCGATCGCGAATTCCCCACACTAATAGTGTGCGATTCGCATTATTGCGTCCAGTCTTACAATAATGACATGCAGACTTGGATCAAAAATGGTTACAAAGACGAGACAGGTGCCACAATAAAGCATAAAAAACTTTGGGAACAAATAGTTCTTTTGCAGAAAGAACTACAAAAGACTCACGTGATACATACACTGAGTCATCAACGTGATGGCGTTCACGTTGCAGGGAATTCATTGGCTCAGCGGCAGCTGTCAAACCAGCTTCTGTAGTCACGAAAAAGCGTTCTAAAAAACATATAGACGGTGAAACGCTACTAGCAGTAAAAGCCTCAATGGAAGGCAATTATGCGGCGTTACCTCTAAATTATCCACTCGGAAATACATACATAATTGAAATGAATGAAATGAAAATAAATTTATAACGCGCTGAACTCAGCCCAATGGGCATCAAGGCGCCTAACATAATATATTGAATAACCATGCAATGCTTAATGATAGGCTGTCCCAAAATACCAGGCCTTGAGAGCTCTCTTAAAGAGGGGCTAGGATGAAAGGGCCTTGAGCTCGCAGGGGAGAGCATTCCATAGTCGAGGGGCCACTGATGCAAAGGCTCTACCTCCCCATCTTGTCTTTTTAGTGTGGGGAATAACAAGGAGGTTCTGTTGAGAAGATCTGAGACACCTGCTGGGTACATAGTTAGAAAGCAGAGATCCCAGACCGTCGGCCGGTCCTGCTGTAAGAGCCTTATGGACTAGGCAAGTAATTTTAAAAGAAATGCGTTGCTCAATGGGTAGCCAATGAAGATTCTTCCTGGCTAATGTGGCGGAGGCGGAGCAAGGAAGGTCCAGAACAAATCTCGCTGCTGCATTCTGTGTTACTTGCAGGCGATGTATCAGTCCCTTGTTAATCTCAGTGTATAGCGCATTGCAATAATGTAAGCGAGATCCAACCAATGCTACCACTGTTTGTTTTCTTGCCTGCGGGGATAAGTAGTGAGCTATTCTACGAAGGATTTTTAGAACTCCCCAGCAGGTAGCTACAGTTCTATTGATCTGTAGGCTCATGGCCAGCTCAATGTCGAAGATGACCCCCAGGTTTCTTGCCGACTGTGACGGTGTCGGACAGGTTCCCAGTGATGGCGGCCACCATTCACTCGACCAGGCGTCCCTGTCCTTTCCGAATATCAGTACCTCGGTCTTGTCGCCATTCAGCTTCAAGGAATTGAGCGTCATCCAATCGGCAACCGATTGCATGCAGCTCCTGAAGCTGAACGCTGTGGTGCTGACAGACCGTGACAGGGACACCATGATCTGAGTGTCGACCGCATACGACACTACCTCCATCCCCTGAGATCTTACTAGTCTAGCAAGTGGGGCCACATAGCTGTTGAATAGGGTCGGACTTAAAGCCGACCCTTGTGGAACCCCACATTGCAAGGACTTTACAGGGGAGAGGTATTTGCCCATTTGGACCCTCTGCTCCCTAAGCTCTAAAAAGGAGGATAGAAGGTTAAGGGTGGGGCCCTCCACCCCCAACTCCCTCAGTCGAGATGTTAAGACTGAGGGAGAAAGGGTGTCGAATGCAGCGGTCAGATCCAATAAGACCAGCATCGTGGTCTGTCCTTTGTCTACATTCATCCTGATGTTGTTGGTCACAACAGTGAGTGCAGACTCTGTGCTGTGTAGTCTTCTGAAACCATGTTGAGTCTGATCAAGGAATCCCGAGGAGTCCAGGAAGGCAGACAGATGATGGTTCAGGTGCATCTCAAGCATTTTGGCTGGGGCTGGTAGTAGGGAAATAAGTCTAAAGTTTTTTAGCACTGCAGGATCCAAAGAGGGTTTCTTCAGTAAAGGCCTGACGATGGCCCTCTTCCAAGCCGAGGGAAATACACCGTGCTCCAAGGCACTATTCATAACCTCCGAGATGAGGGGAAGAAAGGTGTCCCTGCATTCCTTCAGAGTTTGAAGCGGACATGGATCCAAGGGAGAGGAGGACTTCGTCCTATTGAGCAGGAGGTTAAGATTTTCAAGAGTGACAGGAGGGAAATTAGTAAGGGTCTTGTCATGATCCTTTGACCATGTTTCTAAGATTGCCAAATCCGTGGCTATATGTGAACCCAGATGCTTCCTCTGTATTTCCAATTGCATGGAAATGTCTACAATTTTTGTGTGAAAGAAGCTTGAGATGTTGTCACAGAGCTCCTGAGAGCCTATTATAGGATCAGGTGTCTGTAATAAACAAAGGGAATCTACGATTTTAAAAAGTTCCCTAGATGATGTCAAGGAAGTAGTAATGTTGGAGAAGTGGTCTTGTTTGGTTTTGACAACTGAGGCCTTGTATATCTTTAGAGAACTTTTGTACAGCTCTCTATCCTTAGTGTCCCATGTCCTCCTCCACTGTCTTTCCTGTCTTCTACATCCTTGTCTCATCAACCTAAGTTGCTCCCCAAACCACGGCTGCGAACTCCGTTCCGCTTGCTCGAATCCCTGGAGTGGGGGATAGGGTAATTCCAAACACGAACCGTAGGGCTTACTTGATTCAAGAAGCACACATGGGAATGGGTCTGAGGCACCAAGAGATCTTGAAATCTCTAATAGAATTACAATCACAATACTGGTGGCCGGGGATGAACGT
This sequence comes from Lissotriton helveticus, assembly GCF_964261635.1. Lineage (NCBI taxonomy): Eukaryota > Metazoa > Chordata > Amphibia > Caudata > Salamandridae > Lissotriton > Lissotriton helveticus. The sequence continues at coordinate 1,780,120,733 of NC_136065.1, forward strand.
GCAAATTTACAACTTTGCAATGAATTGTCAGGACTGCAACAGAGATCGCAGTTGTGAACCGGACCAGACACCAGCTCGGACACCTCTATTAGAAAGCATTAGGCTATCTATACGCAAAAATCCAGATGGAAAAAGGTGATCCCATAATTATTAGGACGAGACTCATTTAGATGAGACCCCAGCGCTCGGCTGACGCCAGAACTGTTATAAAAGATTTGCGAGTCTTTATCGGCACATACGCAATTGGCATGCTACATTCTGACCAGGGTCCTGCCTTTAGCTCTCGAGCTTACAAGGAGGCCATGGCCAGCATGGGAATTGCATTGCGGTACTCTAGTCCATTCCATCCTGAGGGAAATGCGGTAGTGGGAGAAAAAACCGGGGCTTAAAGCAATCTATAACAGCGAGGGTATTAGGTTCGGGTGACGGGTGGGTCAAACATCTAACAAGTGTCCAACGTAGTCTTAATAATCTGCTAAGAAATTCTCTAGGAGGTATCACTCCATACAAACTTTTGTTTGGTACCAGAATGATCATTCATGACCTTGATCGTCACACTTCAGTGGTGGAACAAAAAACATTTGATATCAAAGATCGTTTGGCTGTTTTACAGGACTTAAATGAAACAAGAAGAGGTCTAAGTAACACAAAGCTAAAGCCAACAGCCACTGAAGAAAAACCACCTGTCCCAGACAAGACCTGTCTGGATTCCAAAGATTGGGGATCTGGTCAGAGAAAAGATCGCGGTGAAGAAGGAATTTGGGCCTTCTTACAGAAAAGCAGTACCTGTCTTAGCTGTCAGCGGAACAAGATCAGTAGTACTACCGCCCCTTGCTGGTAAAAAGGAGAACAGAGTTGTATCAATCGACCTGGTAAAACCACAATCATGTGGCCAATAATAAGTAGTAGGCCCAGTGGACTCCCAAGAAGTAGCAGAAGACCAAACCTTGCTACAATCCAAGAGGTTCAAACTGAGAGACTAATCACATTTGATAAACCTGCAGTGAATAAAAAAGGACTATGCAACAAAGCCATGGAACTTGTGCCTCTTGAAACCCAAATTGCAACAGTTCGTCAAGAAACACCTGTCTACAATGATGTAGCATCTGAACATACATATCCAAAGATAAATGAAAATCCGGAAGCAATTGCAACAATTGACAGAACTGCATCTGGCTACTTCATCAATTTCGATGACTTTTCCGATGATCCAAGTGAACATGAAGAAATGCCAGCAACTAAAACTTTTAAAGAAAAAATAACTGAACTCTTTCATCAACTCAAAGAAACATATCTGATTTTACCATGGATTGAATTATGGATTGTGTTAGGTGTACTTTTCCTCCTAGTCTGGCTCATTTTGGTTTTAAGCTTGGGAAAATAAAAAATTGATGGAAAATATCGAACAATGGACAGAGCAAGTCAGAACATCAACTTGGTCCTAAAGCCTCACAGATCTTCTCACATTGAAAAAAGAGAACTATCGTCAGTGAACATCACAGCCATTCCTATACCTGGTGGTGTAGCATGGGACACAACTGATTACGAAATCTTTGAACGGTTGAACTCTTGAAATATCCACATCAGTTCAAGGTTTCATTAACTGACTTTGTATCACCAAATACTTTCTCTGATGATTGGGACTTTGAAAATATTAATAATATGATGTCAGATTTAGAAATGTCAGCAAAATTCACAGAACATGACTATTTGCAGGGTTCATCGAACTATGAAGAAATGTACTGTTTTAACCACTATGGTCATCACTATTTGCAAAAATCTGCTAATCCTAGAAATGTTTTTACTTATAATCAATGGGAACATTGTCCAACACCACCAAAAGGCAGCTCGAAAACATTTTATGAGAAATTCCAATACTTCTCAGGGTTTAATACAACTGATCCAGAAACGTTTTATTTTAAAATGTTAAATAAGACAGGAATGAAAAACATGTTGACAAATACTAAATTGATTTATTCTGAAACATTTTATGAAAAAATATCTACATTTGGTTTTGAATTTTGGAAAAACAACATTGAAACAAAAACCATCTGGGTTACAAAAGATTGGCAGGTACAAGGTCTAGAGGCATTATTCAGAGCCTGCATGATCCCAGAACAGATATTGTTCCTGAATGACACCATTCAACAAACAACCTGTCTTGGCCTAGCCAAGATAAAAGACTTAAACAAACCGTCTATTCCAAAACCCATACCTGTAAGTAATAGCGCTACAGATGTGGAGAAAGACGTATCCCATATTTTACACCAAAACAGAACAAATCCTGATTGGAAGAAATGGTTGATCTGGCCCACAGACACTAATAACTGTCAAGACAGATTCCTGAACAAAACACAGGGGTTCAAACAGACCAGGCCAGACCCAAGATATTCCCAGAGACAACATCCAGGGATAGTTACAACATACAGTGTAGGAAAACTATGCCTCGAATGGCTACAGAAATCTACACTGCAGGAAATTAAGCAACACTTAACTTTACTTAAAGAAGGTGCTGACTTGCGAGATTTCATATTGGGACCTCGCAAACAGCGTCAAAAACGTTTCATATACGCCGGTATACACGCAGCTTACAACGAGGCTTGGAAAGTAGTGCAAATTGAAACTGCTGAAAAAATACGAGAAATTGATCGTAATAATTTGGAAAAATCACTGTCTGTAGTGGACAATGGGTTAACGACTCTGTCCTCCAGAATTTATTCACTGGACAGCATTGTATCATCTGCTATTGATATAATAGAGCAGGATTTGCTATTGTTACAACATGGCCAGTCCCAATTGCGTTCTATTGTACAGCTAGGCTGGACGTTACAAAAACTCCGTTCAGGCTACTTGCCATGGCATCTAACAAACAAAACCTCATTATTTTCTATCTTTAACCTTACAGATAAACAAATCAGTTTGGCACAAAAAGGAGCAGACTATAAGATTCTGAGCATTGAAAAACTTGAGCGATTACCATTGACAATGTCAGAGAGACCTGTCATTGAATGGATAATACATGGTACAATTACAATTCCGATAACAACTTTTCAGTTTCAATATTGCCAACAGTATATACCAGCAGACCTGTATGAAAGGTTGGGTAAAGGATACATCAAGTCAACCTGGAAGTTACCGTACACACATAAATGTTATAGTGAAGGGAAAAAAGAGGTATTTCTTAGTGGTAACAACTGTAAAAATTCACTAAGTGGTACACTTCTGTGTCAAGGTATTAACTTGCATGGAGCCTGCGAAGGTTCATCAAACAACCTTTCATGTCATCTGCACGGCACCCCTGCAACACAGATAGAGCCTTTTTTCAGACAGCTTTCCAACGGCAGCTACGTTCTAATAAGTGACCACAGCTGTTGTGGCATGGTGCCAGGAATTGCCTATCTCATGAGCGTTACTTCCAGGGTCATTTGCTGTATGCAAGTATTGTATCCAAACAGCAAATCAGACATGGAGGCAGCAATATGGCCTTCTCTGAATATCTCTTCTATTCGAATTGATACCATAAGCAGAATGAAGTCTATTCTTTTACAGACAACTGTGCCTTTAACCTCGTCCAAAGAGACGTATGGTCTGCAAGTTGCAAGGACAGCGGCAGAGATACATACACTATTATCGACAAATTGCCCCGTACATTTCGTAGAAATGTTAGGTCAAATCTTAAACATGTATGATACCAGTGGCATCGCACATGTATTTAAGACAATTTTTTCGGGACTATTAGCACCCTTTGAAGCAGTCCTGAACATCTTCCCGAATTTCGTGCACACTGTGTTCGGTGGCCTGCCTCTTCTTTTGGGACTCGTAGCAGGAATTTTATTTTTGTTCCTTCTGCTCCGATATGGCAAGTCAAGTCACAGACAAAACCCAGGCTACAATGGAAGAAACGATCCTAGCGATGAGATACCGAGAAAGGATTACTAAGGTCCTCGGCTTGGCGAAGCTAAGAGATCTGAATACTACCTGGTTTCTTGTATTCAGACCAATCTGGCAAGATTGCATCTTATCTGTGCTTCGATGCCTGCTATGCGGAGAAGAATGCGTGTTGGATGTCTGTCTTACACTACCATCAGCAGTACCTATGGATATCGATACTTTGCTTGGTTTGGTAACGGCTCATGCAACGTGCTGTCCCCAGCGGCTACCTATTCTGATGACGGCATTCGTTGAGACCTAACCATTACGATTAGGTGGCGGTGAGGTACGAGATGAAAGCGGCACACAGGTACAACCTTCAGTGAGCATTGCTGATCCAGACATCGATGATGGCAATGAGTCTCACATATGCACTATTTCTACTTTTTCGGACCTGGTCCAACTTTCACCTACTGTTGTAGACGAATTCTTTGCCAGCCTATCTGAGTTAATGTTCTCTCCTAGCAACGAGAATAACTTTTGAATAACTTTTGAAAACACGAGCACACAGCGTTCCCTGAACTCTGAATTCGGCCTTCAGTTTTGATAAACAGAACTCCTACAAAACTTTTGGAACTATTTTTTGCCCTGAAAGCGAAATTCTTTTCCCGTTCCCAAAATATTTACTTTTTTTGGCACATGGTACTCTGCTTAAAGTAGAACTATTCTTAGAGAACAAGATTTCTATTTTGAAACTCTAGAGACAATATTTTGATTCAGCCTCTAGCACATGTACTGTATTGTATAAATATGTGATGAAATGGTCTCGACTTTTTCTTCTGTATTAAGAGCCATTTCATAAATGTAATATTCGCAATTCATTCAGCCAATATTTATGTATGCATTATCTGAATGATACCACTGCTTGAGAAACGTACAGTATTAATACTCATTTTTCGTGTACATACCGTATAGCATTTCAAATGCATTTTATGTATTTTGGGTTGGATTGGAAAACACATGCATCACTTTATGTTTAGTATTGCTTAGAATTTTAGTAATGATTGACATAATACGTGGATCGGGTGTTGTAAACGTATCTAGGACCCTAATTAAATATTCCCGATTCATGCCCTTATGTGGTTATAACAAATAATATCCTTATAAAGGCATAAGAATCACATCCATATTTAGTCATAGCCAATGCAGTCCAAATACGGCAAGGCTACTCCCATAGACTCCTAGAAAGTACAACGCGTTCTTTAAACAAACCAAGCCTCCAGCAGCCCGGGAAATCCCCCCTGCTTTTGTTTTGATTTGTCCAAGAACTCCTGGAGTCCTGAAAGAACTGTAAGTTCTTAGTGACGTCTTATGTCCAACCTTATGTCAAACTCGGCACCTTCCAGGTATAAATATACCAGTGTTTGCCTTAAGCAAACACACGGTGGTTTGGAGCAGAGCGGCTATCTACTTGCCCGACGCACAGCTGATGCGAGTGCTGAAGGAAGCCGACCCTCCCTTTTGACGCACTGAGAGAGACGCTGTCTTTTCTCCTGCCGAGAAATCCAGCTCCAGTATTTCCAGTCACCCTTGCGGGTTTCTGGGAGATCGAGTCCTGAGAACGAGATACAAGACCTCCTTCATTCTATAACCAAGGTACGGCGCTGATTAGATCCTTAAGAGAATTCTTGATGCAGATTCTTGGCAAACTATCTTAACTTACTTCCTCCTTTCCACGTATTAGGCTTAGGTCAGGTACACCGGGCTAGGCGTCTTTTAGAAACACCAGTTGAGCACGTTTAGTCAACTTTTAACATTGTATGTATTTTATCCGTTTTAAGTATCATATGGCTTAGAAACCATATAAATGCTTTTACAGTATTATTTCATAATACTCCTTTTACTGTACGCACTTTACTTTATGACAAGTATTGCAATTGTGTCAATTCACTTCTCTTGCACGAGAAAGAGGACTGCTCAATAAATAACAACTTTTATTGAAAACGCCCGTCTCTCTATTTCTCTGCACTCTGGTGAAACTAAGCATGCACGATTGACTGAGTAAAATAGCTGTCTATTGTTTTCACATGACTTTGGAGATATACTCCTTATTCTGGAGGGAGCAAAGTTGTCATGTTAATGCGGTTGTCAAAAGCTAATCCCTTCTTGTCTATTCAGGAAAGTTAACTCCTTCATGTTTAATCGAGAAAGTTTCTAGTGACCTCTGAGCTAGCCGGCATTCATAATTAAGTCTAACATATTCAATAGAGACCTAGTCGACCTCAGTCCTACGTCTAAACTATTGTTTATGTTATTCCAATGCGCAGAGCCTATTGGGAATATAGGAACTACACTACAGGTTATGACATCCTTCTGGCTGAAAAAGACTGGCCACCTGAATTTGTCAGGGAGTGCCCACAAGGCGAAGAAATAATTATGCCAGCCTTCTCAAATCATATTCCTATTCATAAAAAATACACCTATGCCAGAAAATGGGCTGTGTGCCAGGCTCCAGCATTATATAAAAACCAAGCGGGATGGGATGAGGACTCTCCTCACCATAAAATTCAGTTACAAAATCAACCTACTGCTCAGAGGCAGTATCCAGTAAAGCAGGAAGCTAAAAAGCAAGTCAGGGAGATCTTAGATCAACTTGAATACCAATGGGTGATTGAAACATGCACCTTGTCAATGAACAATCCTTTTTTTCCTGTCTCCAAACCAGACGAAACATATCGTTTAGTTTTGGATTAAAACATTTAAACTCTTGTTGTAAACCTTTTGCAGTACAAAATTCACACGGTGCAGCACTAATGAATAACATCGTTTGCAAGAAATATAAAACTACATTAGATATTTCAAACTGTTTCTTCTGTCAAAACATTGCACCTGAAAGCAGGTACTTGACCACTTTCTCAATAATGGGGACGCAACAACACTTTTGTCGTCTTCCCCAAGTATTCAAGAATAGTCCATGGTTATTTTCAGAGTTACTACAAACGTATGATTATGAGGCATTATCTTATGTCGAAGACATCTATCTTACAGATGATGATTTGGACAGGCACTTGACCAGGGTGAAAACCATAATACTTGGATTCGCCTCTGAAGGGTATAAATTCAACTTTAAAAAATCAAGACTTGCCCACCTCAACGTCCTATTCTTAGGATACGAACTTTCAAGTGAAGGCAAAAGCCTGGCAGCAAACTTTTTAGAAAAATGTGCGCTGCTCCAACCTCCAAAATCGCTGAAAAACTTACAGCACGACTCCAAATCTGGTGGTAATTAGAGGCACAGACACAGCACCTAAAAAAAAAAAAAAAAAGCTCAGACTCTCAGCCAAAAGCAGGAAATGGAGAGAAGAGAAAAAAGAGATGCTGCTGCCGATGATATCGGAGATGTCGGAACAGGAATGCAAGCAACTATGCTGAGTAAACTTAACGGTGGAAAGGTGGAAAGGGAAGCTATGGCCCAGCAAAGAACATGTGAGGCCCAGGAACAAACCCCAGGAAGACTGGAATATCCTGAAAACACTCAGAATTTGGAAAGCGATCAACCCCCACAAAATGTGGAAATGGAAACGGTATATGCTTCACAAATAACTAATGAGACACAGAGAGGCCCTGAAACTAGGGGGTCCAAAGCAAAGGAAAAGGATTTGGAAAGAAATGAACTTCACGAGAGTGGGAGAATTACAAATAAAAATGCGGAGAAAAATGCAGAAAAAAAACTAGAGAAGGAGAAGGAGAAAGCAAAACGAAAAATGAAAGAGAAAGAGAAAGAGAAAGAGAAAGAGAAAGAGAAAGAACTCGAGAAGGAGAAAGAGAAGGGGAGAGATATAGAGGAAAACGCCAAATTGGAGCTAATGGCCAAGAAAGCTCAGAGGCTACAGACAATAAAAAATGTAAAGGCTACCGCAAAAAATACAGGTTCCCCGACTACTTCTCAGCCTAGAATTTCTAATATCTTCAGCCCCCTACATAAGGATGGCGCGACTAACGCCTTAAAGAATGAAAAATCACAGATCAAACACTCAAGCAATATGAGCGGAACTTGTGTAGATAGCCCTGGTGTGCCCCAAGAGAACATCGATGTAGAGGAAAATGACACGCGAGATCCGAACATCGGTAACCAGATCGTAGCTCCAAGTGTGAGCATTGAAGGGTCTAGGGCACCCACAATGAATAAAGCAATGATGTCTAAGCAATCGGATCAAAGTAAGATGCTTCCATTGGGGAAAGATCTACATCTAGAAAATAAATCATTCTCAGAGGAAGATTCTAACTCAGATATATATGAAACAGGGATGTCCATATCAAGCGAGTCAAGTGAATTAAGTGACACAAGTAAAGCAAGTCCAGATTTACAAATGGGGACCTTATCTTCGGAGGTCTCTGGCTCACATGATTCGAGAAAGCTCAGCAAAATAAATCCAAGGAAAAAACGGGGAAAAAAGAGGACAAGACGCAAAAAAGAATATAATCTCATTAACAAAGAGACAACAGATCCAGGCACTAACACGGATCATGCAAAAACTAGAACAAATCCCCCTCGAAAAAGCCCGATCGTAAAATCAATGGGAGAAACACCACGTCAAAAACGCAGCTCGGCTGAGATAGAAGAAGGAGGCCAAGTATAACGGGAAACGGCTGCGGATCTGGAACGACAAGCGAGCCCTCACTAAGTGATGTGTTGAGCTCAATAAGGAACTCTCATAGGGATGTCAAAAAAGATAGCCAAAGGAACCGTGCTGCCATTGATAAATTGCAAAGTGCAGTTAAAAAAGTCGACAATATTTGTACTGAGATCTCGGAGAGACTAGCCACAGTAGAAACTCGCACGGAAAACCTGGAAACCGACGTCATCAAACTACAAAAGATAGAAAAAGAACATGATGGAATAATTAAAGATCTTATGGCGAAAGTTGAGGATCACGAGAACAGATCCAGAGGGAATAATCTTAGGTTTCTTGGTATCCCAGAAAGTTTTGAAGGAAATGACGCTAGAGGGTCAATGATTACTTTAATTAAAACAGCATTCCCGGAATTGGAAGCTTGGGATATGGATAGAGAGATCCAGCGTGTCCATCGCTTCCCTCTGAATCTACCGAAATACTCTGACAAGCCACGCCAATATCCCAGGGCTATGCTGATTCACTTTGGGAACTTCCTTCTCAGGGAAGCAATCTATGATCTTGCAAGACCCACAAGCCAAAGGGAACATAAAGGGTTTACATTTTTTGTCAGACCAGATTTCGCTCACACCACCGTAGAGCGAAGGTGGAAAATGCGCCAATTATTTGTACCATTTGAAAAAATTGGAGCTAAGGTATTTCTACAGAATCCGGCATGGCTGAAAATTATATTTAAAGGTTCAACTAGAAGCTTTACGAGTGAAATACAAGCCGAAGAATACTTAAGGGAAATTTCAGAGATGGAGACCCGAAATTTGGGGAAATAACAAAATAACATATAAAGAAGCAATAGAAGGAAATGATCATTTTGTGAAAGTATGGGGATTACTAGAAGGGATAAGCAGGGTGGAGTATATCTTTAGTTTAAGTTTAAAATTCAGATGTTGAAACACGTTCTGAACATGTATAAAGGTTTTGGGTAACTTCATTCTCTACAATTCTGTCCAGGCCACGGGGTGCGCTCTGGCGATCTGACCATACGGGCGCCCGCACCTAGGACCCGGGACCTAGGATGCCTCATGGGATGGTAAAGGGGGGATGATGGGGGGAACCAAGGGTGGGATGTGGGAGAAGGGGGGGGAGGATAGGACCAAGGAATGTCAATCACATAAAGGGTGAAAAAGATTGTATTATTGTAGTCACAGACAATCGTGCAATGACTAGGAAACAAAGACATGGATATGACGCTAGGCACATAGCAATAATTCTTACTACATTATGGCTAAGTTATAAATTGTTTCATTAAACATTTGCGGACTCAATGATATCAAAAAAAGACAGAAGGTGGCGGTGGGACTACAATTAATGGAAGCTAATATTGCCTGTATACAAGAAACTCATATCGAAGGATCTCAGCATTATTTATTGAAATCATTAGGGTATAACCTCATCACTGCTTCGACACAGGGAGTCCAAACTAAGGGGGTGGCAATTTTAGCAAAAGGTGGGGGGCTCCAATTTGACAGAGTACTTTCCGATAAATTCGGTAGATGGGCAATCGCCGAATGCAAGTATAATAAGGGTCTAAATAAAATAACAATTTGCACTATTTATGGGAGTGTCTGTGATGAACCGGAGACACTAATAAACGTCTCCAATGAGCTCGCTCATTGGCCCCTACCTCTTATCGTGTGTGGGGATCTTAACGTACATCTCCCTGGGGACTGGACCACGGGTCCGGAATTTAAATACTATGGTAGGAAACCTAGAGTTTTTCGGGCTCTAAAAGACTTGTGTATGGTACACGACCTAACAGATGGGTGGCAACATAATCATTGGGGAGACCCTGGTTTCACATGCTATTCATACCCACACTCGCGACATGCAAGACTTGATTACATGCTTATATCAAACTCATTGAAAAGTGTATGTATGATAGATAAATTACCGCGTCTATTATCAGACCATAACCCGTTAATTTTAAAGTTATCATACACTCTGAATAACCACCCAATTAAGAGCTGGACGTTTGAAAGGGCTCTGTTAAAGAATGAAAAGTATTGCGAACACATGAAGGGGTGGATTTCGGGCTTCATTGCAGATAACTTTGGAAGTGCACCTGTAGCAATCGTATGGGACGCTCTTAAAGCGGGCATAAGAGGCGAGACACTACAATTCTCGCTCAGGTCTAACAAGGAAGGGAAATGCCACCTAGCTGCATTACATCATAACTTGGGTAAAGCCGAGGAGGACCTGATCGTTGCAGCTTAACAAGGCCAGGGGCTAGATAATGCATTATCTCAGGTAGCCGTTGCAAGAAATCTTATTACAGAAATAATAGTGGGAAAGGCCATCATCAAAGCATCAATTAATAAGGAAAAAGTATATGAGCTGAGCGAACTGGTTGGGCACCAGCTAGCGGTGCGTACTAGAGAAGAGGCATCAGCAAGTACTATTAAAGAAATCCAAGACCCCAGATTAGGCCTAAAATCAGAACCAGATAAAGTAAGGGCCGCATTTCAGAGATTTTATCAAGATCTCTATACAGAACCTATAAGTGGATTGGGGGATCCAGATCTATATTTAGATGTAAATCCAGGCCCTAGATTTGAGAAGAAAGATCAGGAAATGCTGGATGAATTACCTAACTGGGACGAGATCCTGATATCTTTAAAAGCATTAAATAGTGGGAAAGCGGCAGGACTGGACGGGATACCATCGGAGTTCTATTTGAAGTTTGCTGATCAATTAAAAATAATAATGATGGTTTTGTTTGCCCACATATTTGAGGGAGGGACCCCCCTTCCTGGTCAGAAGCTAAGATTGTGGTCTTCCTGAGAAAAAAACAAAAATCCGCTTGATTTAGGTTCATATCGCCCAATTACTCTAATTAATGGGGACTCAAAATTTACTCGAAACTTCTGGCGGCCAGATTGGCACCAATAATAAATAAAAGAGTATCAAAACATGAACATGGTTTTATACCAGGAAGGTCAACAACTGACCATGTTCAACGGGTGATCTCGCTATTTGACTATACAGAGTCAACAGGAGACCCTATGGCGCTTATCCTCCTTGACGCAGAGAAAGCGTTTGATAGGGTCTCCTGGAGATTTTTATGGATGGCAATGTCTCATAGTGGAATTAACGACAAATTCATTATGGCTACTCGAGGACTATATAATAAACCGAGTGCTAGAGTATTGGTCAATGGGCTCCTGTCAGAGAACTTTGCATTCACGAGAGGAACTAGGCAGGGATGTCCCTGCTCACCTCTTTTGTTTGCGATATATATCGACCCATTCATTTGTTGGTTGGACAATTGTGTATCTATATTACCAATCCAAATACGTAGCCATAATACCAAAACCTTGGCATACGCCGATGATATCGCGCTTGTCACTAGAGACCCTAATCTAGCCATGCCGGTCATAGAAGAGGAATCACACCTATTTGGATTGGTATCTGGATATAAATTAAATTCTAATAAAACTCAGATTGTGCTAAATAACAAGATTGTGATGGGGGACTCAGGAGTAACTGAGGAGGCCGTATACCTAGGTGTTACAATAAGTGCCAAAATACAAAATATTGTTGATATTAACCTAAACCCATAGATTTCTCGAACCAAGAAGGAGATGGCCCGATTGGATAATTTACATCTGACTATAGGGGGCCGTTGTAATTTGATTAAGATGCTTTTTTCCCCCCGATTTTTATATTTCTTTAGGACTATTTGCCTTGAGTTCTCCCCCAAAATCTTTAGGATTATTGACTCTATACTCTCAAGTTTTATCTGGGGATATAAGAAACCCCGACGGGCCCTTAAACGATTGGTACTACCAAAGGAAAAGGGAGGCTTATCTCTACCAAACTTCAAATTGTATTATTGGGCCACTGTCCTAAAATATTGTGCCAAATTGATTTCGAATGACAGTTCCAATCAAGAGATTCCATCCCCTCAAGAACTTATACTAGGAGAAGATTGTGCTGGTTGCTTTTGGCGACATACAAACGATAACTACTTTAAGAAAGTCAAGTTTAAGACTATTGTAGGGGCTTATAAAGTATGGAGCAGCATTCGTAAGATCTTGGGGTTTGGGCGATTTTCATTTTACACACCAGTGAGCAGTAATAATGATCTGCCCCTCATATTTCATGATAGCTGTATAAGCAGATGGGTCGCGGCAGGGATGGTGCAATTGGGCTGCTTTCATAAACAAGGCTGTCTTAAGATGTTTGAAGATCTGCATGAGGAATATAATATTAGCCATAGGGACTTCTTTAAGTTTTTGCAGGTCAGAGATTTCCTAACAAAGAAAACTGGTGGGCGGGAGAACTTCCGGAACAATCAATTGATTGATAATCTATGTAAAAAAACGACTCCCAGGATCGGGGAAATTTATGAAACATTGAATTTAGCGTCCCCAGATGATATGGACAAACAATGCGCTATTTGGCAGGACCAACTGGGAGTACATTCCACAATCCCCCGTATGGCATATGACTTAGCTCTTAACTCGCTAATGTCGATAAAGCTACAGGCACAATTTTATAAAACTTTCTTCTTCCTATATTACACCCCTAAGAAAATCACCAAATGGGGAACAGGGAAGGGAACGACATGTCCTCATTGTGCATGGGGCTGATATTATACATATATTTGCTACATGCAACACGCTCACAAACCTGATTAAAGATATCTCAGAATTTTTATCAGAAGTATGTCAAACAAGATTAGAAATCTCAACGGAGGAAATCAAGCTGGGGGTAGCAAATAGTGAACTGCAGACAAACACTCAGGGGTTGATATTTGTGGCCATGGCTATACTTCGATTTACTATTGCCTCAGCCTGGCTAGATCCTAATCCACCTGCATTTCAACAATGGAGGGCTAGGCTATTGGCGACTTGTAGTCTGGAAGTTGCAATTTATAGCAACAAAGGTGCTAAAAAAAGATTGAGGGGCATGCGGATCTGGTCACCGCTCTTGTTGTGGATCCAGAGACATACATGACTGTATTTTGTCTATATATTACTATTATCAATTATCTTTCTTTGTATTCTCAGGAAATGCACACTATACTGGATTAATTTCTGATCAATGTATATAATAAGATTATATATTATTATTATCAATTATCTTTCTTTGTATTCTCAGGAAATGCACACTATACAGGATTAATTTCTGATTTATGTATATAATAAGTCGCTTATTTTTTTTTACATGTTCTTGGTCAGGGAGAGGGGGGCGGGGAGGGTGGGAATGCATTTATTATGTACAAATTGTCCATAAAAAGATTTTTAAAAGAAAAGAAAAACTTACAGTCAATTTTAGAATTCCTAAACTTCGGAAGAACTTATATTCTGAATTAAGCAGAAAGGGTTAAACCTCTCTACGAACTAATCAAACCTGATTCCAAACCTACTAATTGGACTCAAAAACACACAAATTTTGCGTTCAGTACAAACTGACATGTTGGCAACAACACACCTACAAAAACGCGACAATGTACGCAACCTTTTAAATCGAATCATCCTAGGGAGATGCGGATTCACATACCTAACCTTTAATGAAGGTGAAAAGGTACCAATAGCTTACAAATCACACTTGTACACACAAGCTGAAATGAAATTTACTTCAACAGAAAATATTCTGACAGCGGTTCAAACTGCGGTAGCAAAGGAGAGAGCCCTCGCACAGGGTAAACGTATTAAAGTTGTTACACCTGTACCTGCCTTAGAGGCAGTGACAAAGGCAAGCAATCGAAATGCAAAAGCTCTACATCCAAGATGGATACAATGGGTTAATTCTCTTGCTGCAACAGACGTTGAATACGTTTTTGAACCATATTTGAAGACACAAGAATTTCTCCAATATGAACAAGAATGACCTCTGCCTACTGAAATTCTACCTCTAGAACATTACGGCTGTATAATATATATACAGACGGATCAGCAGAGCCCGCAATTGGGGGTAAACAAGCTAATAGTGCAGCGTGCGAGATTGTTAAAGGTCGCTGGCGCGATGGTAAATTCAGACCTATGGTCACAAAAACTCAATCTCTAAGAGACTGTACAGCTCAGCGAGCTGAACTCCATGCTTTCAATATGGCCCTTGAAAATACCGATCGCGAATTCCCCACATTCATAGTGTGCGATTCGTATTGCTGCGTCCAGTCTTACAATCAATATCTGCAGAACTGGGTTCAAAGTGGTTTTAAAAGTGCAAAATGTGGCACAATCAAGCATAAAATGCTTTGGGAACAAGCAGTTCTTTTACAGAAAGAACTACAAAAGACTCACGTGATCCATACACTGAGTCATCAGCGTGATGGCGTTCACGTTGAAGGGAATTCATTGGCTGATGAAGCCGCAAAGGCATCTGTGCAAACGGCTTCCGTAGCTGCAATTACTCGTTTAAAAACGAAGATAGACAGCAAAATAATGCAAGCAGTCACTGCTTTACTAAAAGACAGTGGTAAAACACTACCAAAAGGCTATCCACTCAAGTACTCCTATATAACTGATGCGAATAATGTTCTGTCTGCTCGAATCCCTGGAGTGGGGGATAGAGCAATCCCAAACATGGAACACAGGTTAGGACTAATCTTAGCGGCACATGAAGGGCTTGCCTCTGCACACGCAGGTGTTTCCGCCACAGTTTCATTATTAAAACAGCAATAATGGTGGCCGTGCATGAGGAAACAAACCAGAAACTATGTTTTGGGATGTGAAATCTGCCAAAAAATGAAAGTTTCAACAGTGAAACGCCCGGCGCAGATGCCCCTTCTAATTTCAAATAAACCATTAGTATCTGTTTACCTGGACCACTGTGGTCCCTTACAAAGGGATGGCAACTATAAATATATCATGGTCGCATTGGATTCATGCACAAGATTCATTTGGATGTGGCCTCAGCGCTCGGCTGATGCCCGAAGTGTTATAAAAGATTTTTGAGTCTTTATCGGCACATACGCAATCGGCACGCTACGTTCTGACCAGGGTCCTGCTTTTAGCTCTAGGGTTTTCAAGGAGGCCATGGCCAGCTTGGGCATTGCATTGCGATTTTCGAGTCCATTCCATCCTGAGGGAAATTCGGTTGTGGAGAGAAAAAAACGTGACATAAAGCAATCTATAACAGCTAGGGTATTTGGTTTGGGTGATGGGTGGGTCAAACATCTAATAAATGTCCAAAGTAGTCTTAATAACCTGCCAAGAAATTCTCTGGGTGGAATCACTCCATATGAAATCCTTTTTGGTACTAGAATGTTGATTGAAGATCTCGATCGTCACACTTCAATGGTGGAACAAAAACCCATTGATATCAAAGATCGTTTAGCTGTTTTACAGGACTTAATGAAACTTGAAGAAGTCTAAGCAACACCAGCGAAAAACCAACGGCCACTGAAGAAAAACCACCTGTCCCAGCAAGACCTGTCTGGATTCCAAAGATTGGGGATCTGGTCAGGGAAAAAAGAGCGGACAAGAAGGAATTTGGGCCTTCTTACAGAAAACCTAGCAGTCCACGGATCAAGAACAGTGCTACTGCGCCCCTTGCTGGAAAAATGGAGAACCGGTCTGTATCAATTGACCTGGTAAAACCACACCATGTGGCCGATAATAAGTAGTAGGCCCAGTGGGCTCCCAAGATGTAGCAGACGACCAAATCTTGCTACTATCCAAAAGGTTCAAACTGAAAGACTCATCACCTTTGAAGATTCTAAAGTAAGAAAAGAAGGCCTATGCAACAAAGCCATGGAACTTGTGCCTCTTGAAACCCAAAACACAGTTCGTCAAGAAACTCCCATCTACAATGAAGTAGCATCTGACTATACAAGCATGTCAAGGGAATAAGCAACTCCAGCGATTTCAAAGAATCCGGATGCAATACCAACTATTGACAGAACTGCCTCTTGCTATTTTATCAACTTTGATAACTTTTCTGAGTATCCCAGTGAACCTGAAACTACTCCAGCAAATAAAACTTTCAAGGACAAATTAACGGAACTTGGTCAAGAGCTTGTCAAAACATATCTGGTTTCACCATGGGTTGAATTTTGGATTGGATTAGGTGTATTTTATCTCCTTCTATGGCTCATTCTTGTTTTAAGTTTGGGGAAGCTGATAGATGGAAAACACATTAACATGGACACAGCAAGTAAGAACATCAACTTGCTCCTGAAGCCACAAATCATCTCACCGCGAACAACGAGACCTGTCATCAGTGAACATCACAGCGGTTCCTCTACCTGGTGGAGTAGCTTGGGATACAACTGATTGTGACATTTATGGCCCTGTCGAGCTGCTGAAAATTCCACACCAATTTAAGGTTTCCTAGAGTGACTTTGTTTCACCCAGCACATTTTTTGATGATTGGGACTTTGAAACTGTTAATAACATGATGGCAGACTTAGAAATGTCAGCTAAATTTACAAAACATGAATACTTAGAAGGTTCATCAAATTATGAAGGAATGTATTGTTTTAATCATTTTGGCCATCATTACTTGCATAAATCTGCAAACCCTAGAAATATTTTAACTTATAATCAATGGGAACATTGCCCAACACCTCCAAAAGGTAGTTCTAAAACATTTATTAGAAAATTTCCATATTTTACAGGTTTTAATGTTACAAACTCAGAAAGTTTTTACTTTAAAAATGTGAATGAGACAGGCATGAAAAGTATGTTGACAAATACTAAACAAATTTATTCTGTGGCCTTTTATGCTCAATTGTCCACCTTAGGCTTTGAATTTTGGAAAGACAACATTGAGACAAAAACTGTTTGGGGCACAAAAGACTGGCAGGTACAAGGTCTAGAAGCATTGTTCCGAGCCTGCATCAAAGAACAAATGATGTTTTTAAATGACACTGTTCAACAGACATCTTGTCTTGGCATTGCTAAGATAAACGATTTAAACAAACCGTCCATACCTAAACCCACACCTGATAGTAATTTAACTTCAGGTGAGGAGGTAGACGTAAACTATATTTTACAACAGAACAGAACAAATCCTGAATGGAAATAATGGTTAATCTGGCCCACAGACACGAATACCTATCAAGATAGATTCCTGAACAAGACACAAGGGTTCACAGTAACTCCGCCAGATCCAAGATATATCCAAAGACAGCATCCAGGGGTAACAACAACTTATAGTGTAGGTAAAGTATGCCTTGAATGGCTGCAGAAATCTACACTTCCAGAAATAAAACAGCACTCATCTTTACTTAAAGATGGTGTTGATTTATGAGAATTCCTACTGGGACCTCATAATCCACGTCATAAACATTTCATATACGCCGGTATACACGCTGCATACAATGAAGCATGGAAAGTCACGCAAATTAAATCAGTCAATCAATCAATCATGCCATTTGTATAGCGCACTACTCACCCGGGAGGGTCTCAAGGCGCTTGGGGGGAGGGGTATGCTACTGCTCGAACAGCCAGGTCTTGAGTTGTTTCCTGAAGGCGAGATGGTCCTGGGTCAGCCGGAGGTGGATGGGGAGGGAGTTCCAAGTCTTGGCAGCCAGGTAAGAGAAGGATCTTCCTCCGGCGGTGGCTCTTCGGATGCGTGGTACGGCTGCGAGGGCGAGGCTGGTGGACCGTAGCTGGCGGGTGGGCGTGTAGAAGGTCAGGCGGTCGTTGAGGTACTTGGGGCCCAGGTCGTGGAGAGACTTGTGTGCGTGGGTGAGGAGCCGAAACTTGATCCTCTTGTCGACGGGGAGCCAGTGCAGGTTCCTCAGGTGGCTGGAGATGTGGCTGCGTCGGGGGACATCCAGGATGAGTCGGGTGGAGGCGTTCTGGATGCGCTGGAGTCTTTTCTGTAGCTTGGCTGTGGTTCCGGCGTCGAGGGTGTTTCCGTAGTCCAGTCGGCTGGTGACGAGTGCCTGGGTGACAGTCTTCCTGGTCTCGGTCGGGATCCAGCGGAAGATCTTGTGAAGCATACGCAGGGTGTTGAAGCACGATGAGGAGACGGCGTTGACTTGTCTGGTCATCGAGAGGGAGGGGTCCAGGATGAAGCCCAGGTTGCGTGCGTGGTCGGTTGGCTTTGGTGCGGTGCTCAGGGCTGGAGGCCACTAGGACTCGTCCCAGGCGGAGGCGAAGATCCCAGGATGAGGACTTCCGTCTTGTCCGAGTTCAGTTTCAGGCGGCTGTCCTTCATCCACTCGGCGACGTCTTTCATCCCTTCGCGTAGGCAGGTTCTGGCGGTGTCGGGGTCTCTGGTGAGGGAGAGGATCAGCTGGGTGTCGTTGAGATGATGTTGAGGTTGTGCTGGCGTGCGATGGCTGCGAGAGGTTTCATGTAGATGTTGAAGAGGGTGGGGCTGAGTGAAGATCCTTGCGGGACGCCGCAGATGACTTCGGTGGCCTCGGAGCGAAATGGGGGGAGGCGGACACTATGTGTTCTTCCGGCGAGGAACGAGATGATCCACTCCAGTGCCTTCTCTTGGATACCGATGTTGCTGAGGCGCTGGACTAGGGTGCGGTGCAGACCGTGTCGAACGCAGCGGAGAGGTCCAGGAGGATGAGGACCACTGTTTCCCCCTTGTTGAGCAGGGTCCGGATGTCGTCGGTGGCTGCGATGAGGGCGGTCTCGGAGCTGTGGTTGGCTCTGAAGCCGGACTGCGAGGGGTCGAGGGATCCGTTCGTCTCAAGGAAGGCGGTCAGCTGTCTGTTGACGATCTTCTCGATGACTTTAGCAGGAAAAGGGAGGAGCGAGATGGGGCGGAAGTTTTTGAGATCGGTGGGGTCCGCTGTAGGTTTCTTCAGGAGGGCGCTGATCTCGGCGTGCTTCCAGCTCTCCGGGAAGGTGGCGGTGTTGAAGGAGGCGTTGATGATGTTCCGGAGTTGGGGTGCGATGGTGGAGTCGGCCTTGTTGAAGACGTGGTGTGGGCAGGGGTCGGTCGGTGATCCGGAGTGGATGGTGTTCATCGTGCGGGCTGTGTCTTCGGTGGTCACCGTGGTCCAGGTGCGAAGGGTGGGGGTGGGGGGCGTTGGTTCGACGGTTGGGTGCGTGGGTGGGGTGCCGAAGCTGTTGTGGATGTCGGCGATCTTGCGGTGGAAGAACGAGGCGAGGGAGTCGCAGAGGTCTTGTGACGGAGTGATTTCGTTGGTGCCGGTGCTGGGGTTGGAGAACTCCTTGACGATAGTGAAGAGCTCTTTGCTGTCGTGGGCGTTGTTGTCCAGTCGTTCCTTCAGGGATTTCTTCTTGGTGGTGCGGATGAGCTGGTGGTGCTTGCGGGTAGCGTGTTTGAGGGCGGTCATGTTGTCGGTGGTCCGGTCGAGGAGCCAGGCTTTCTCGAGGGTGCGGCAGGTCTTCTTGGAGTCCTTGAGGTCGTCGGTGAACCAGGATGCCTTCTTGCTCCTGGGTCTGCTGGGAGGGTTCTTTAGTGGCGCGAGGTCGTCGGCGCAGGCGGTCAGCCACTGTGTGAAGTTGCGGGCTGCTTCGTTGGGGTCCGTTGTGTTGGCGGGTGGGCTCTGGCTGAGGGAGGTGGTGAGCTGGTCTGCGGTGATCTTGCTCCAATTCCTGTGAGGTACCTGTTGCGGGTGGTGGTGGGTCGTGGCTCTTTTGAAGCTGAAGTGGACGCAGCTGTGGTCGGTCTAGTGGAGTCCAGTGGCGTGGCTGAAGGTGATGTACTTGCTGGAAGAGAAGACGGGATCAAGCGTGTGGCCGGCGTAGTGGGTGGGGGTGTTGACCCGTTGCATGAGTCCAAGGTTGGTGAGGTTTTCCAGCAGGGCGGTGGTGTTGCGGTCCTTGTTGTTCTCCAGGTGGAAGTGAGGTCCCCGAGGAGGATGTAGTCGGTGGAGGGGAGGGCGTGCGGGCTGATGAAGTCTGTGATATCTTCGCTGAATTGTGTGCGTGGTCCCGGGGGTCTATAGACGAGGGTGCCTCTGAGGGTCGTCTTAGGGTCGGTGTGAATCTGGAAGTGGAGATGTTCGGCTGCGGCGAAGGAGTCGTTGGCGTCGGTCGTGATGCGGATGGTGTTCCTGTGGACGATGGCGATGCCACCTCCGGTCTGGTTGATGCGGTCCCTCCTGATGATCTTGTACCCGTCCGGGATGGCGATGGCGATGTCGGGTGCAGAGGAGGCGTTCATCCAGGTTTCCGTGAGGAAGGCGACGTCCGGTGATGTAGTGTCGAGGAGGTTTCAGAGTTCCACGGCATGTCTGTGGACAGAGCGGGTGTTGATCAGGATGCACTTGAGGTGGTTGCTGCTGGTGTTTGTCTTGGCGGGTGCGAGGCAGGTTCGGAGGCAGGTGAACTTGCAGGTGCAGCAGGTGAAGGGTCCGTGGGTGCGTCTCGGGGTGGCTCGGCAGCAGGCGTGGGTCCGGCCGGCATTGAGTGCGTTGAGAGTGGCGGCATCGTAGGTCAGTCGGGTCGTCTTGCCTCGGCGGGGAGGGCCAGGGGTCCTGGCGCTGGGTGCGGGCCAGGCGCGGACGGGCGCAGACGGGCTTACCTTTGGCGCACCTTCGGCGCTCAATCTGTGCTCCCGCTGCGCGGTCGCTCTGGGGGTGTCATAAGTAAGGAGCCGGGAGGGAGGAGCAGCTGGGTGGCGGGAGCGGGGCGGCGAATGGAATCACAGGGGGGCGGGGCCGCAGGGAGGCAGCGGCGGGAAATTCCAAGAAGCAGCGGGCAGCGGGAAATTCCCAGGAGCAGCGGGAAATTCTCAGGAGCAGCAGGAAATTCCCAGGAGCAGCGGGCAGCGAGCAAAGGAATCTGCAGGCAGGATGCGGCAAAGGCAGGCAGGAGCGGCAGCAGTGAGTGGGGCCACCAAGCCCTGTGGCGGGCTGAGCGGTCACAGCTGAAAGAATACGAGAAATGTATCATATTAACTTGGAGAAATCACTCTCTGTAGTTGACAATGGGTTAACAACTCTGTCGTCCAGAATATATTTTTTGGACAGCATTGTATCCTCTGCCATAGAAATATTGGAACAGGACTTGCTAATGTTACAACATGGCCAGTCTCAATTACGTTCTATAATACAGTTAGGCTGGAAGTTACAAAACCTTCGTTCTGGCTATATGCCCTGGCGTTTAATCAACACTACGTCATTGTTTACTGTGTTTAACCTTACAGATTAACAAATCTCGTTGGCACAGAAGGGAGCAGACTATACAGCATAGAATAACTGGAGAGATTACTTTTGACCATTTCTGAGAAACCATCAGTTGAATGGATAATACATGGCACCATCACGATACCAGTGACGACTTTCCAGTTTCAGTATTGCTTAAAACACATACCAGCAGGCCTGTATGAAAGATTGGGTAAAGAATACATTAAGTCGACCTGGGATTTACAATACACACACAAATGTTGGAGTGGGGGAAAGGAGGTATTTTTTAGTGGTAAAAATTGTAAAAACTCACTAAGCGGTACACTATTGTGTCAAAGTATTAATTTACACGGAGCCTGTGAGGGTTCTTCCAATAACCTTTCTTGCCACCTGCAGGGTTCGCCCACAGCGGTCATAGATCCAATTTTTAGGCAGCTTTCCAATGGTAGCTACATTGTGTTAAATGATCACAGCTGTTGTGGAATGATGCCAGAAATAGGCTATCTCGTTACTGGGTCAGCCAGGGTCACTTGTTGTATGCAAGTATTGTTTCCGAAAACCAAGACAGACGGGGAGTCGCCACTATGGCCTTCACTGAACATCTCTTCTATACGAATTGATACTTTAAGCAGAATGAAAGCCATTCTTTTGCAAAAAACCATGCCACTGATCTCGTCCAGAGAGACGTATGATCTGCAAGTTGCAAGGTCCTCTGCAGAGATACATGCATTATTATCTACAAACTGCCCAATACATTTCACAGAAATGTTAGGTCGTATCTTTAACATGTCTGATACCAGCAGTATTGCACATGTATTTAAGACGATTTTTTCGGGACTGTTAGCACCGTTTGAAGCTGTCCTGGGCATTTTTCCTAACTTCGTACACTCTGTGTTCGGCGGCCTGCCTCTCATTTTGGGACTCGTAGCAGAGATCTTATTTTTATAACTCCTGCTCCGTTATTGCAAATCCGGCCACCAGCGATACCCAAATCAGCATGGAGGATGCGCTCCAGGCCATGAGGTATCGTGAGAGAATAACACAGATCCTTGGCTTGGCTCGTTTGAGAGATCTGAATAGCACATGGTTCCTGTCATTCAGACCAATCTGACAAGATTGCATCTTACCTGTTCTACGAGGCCTGCTTTGTGGAGAGGAATGCGTGTTAGATAACTGTCTAACACTACCACCCGCTATGCCAATGGATGTTGACGCATTACTGGGTCCGGTAACGGCTCATGTGTTGTGTTGCCCCCAATGGCTACCAATCCTGATGACGGCGTTCATTGAGATCTCACCGGCAAATCCAACTGGAGGTGAGATACGCGGACCAACAGGCACACAGGTACCATCTACTAGGAACATAGCTAAGGCGACTGACGCTGACGGCGATGCTTCACATCTGTGTACAATTGACCTTCTTAATGATGTGGTTGAACTTTCATCTACTCTGGTAGACGATTTCTTTGCCAGCCTTAATGACTTAATGTTTTCTCCTGACAGCGAGAATAACTTTTGAAATTATCACACAGCGTTCTTTTTGGAACTCTGAAATTGGACCTTCACTTTTTTCAAAATAAAAGCTTCCAAGTTTGGAACTCTATTTCACTACAATTTAATTTGACTTTTTTCCAAAACAGACTGAACGTTGGCACAAAGTAATCTGCTTAAAGTAGAACTATTCTTAGAGAACAAGAATTCTTTGACTACTTCCTAGAAACAATATTGACCTAATGCACAAATTAAACTAGCTTGTATATTCTGCTTTGGGATGGTCTTGACTTTTTTTCCTGCATCTAGAGCCATTTTATAAATGTAAATTTCGTGATTTATTTGGTTAGCATTGCTAATATCATATCATATGCTTACAATGAAATCATTGTTTTTAGATGCATACTGTACAAATGCTCATTTTGTGTATGACCATTTTTAAAATACATGTCATGTATTTTTGGGTGGGATTGTAAAAACATACTATGGCTTCTATGTTTTAGTGTTTACTCTTAGATGAACATAATAGCATGGAGTGGGTGTTGTAAACCATTTTAGGACACTATTGTAAATTTCCCTACATAGCTATAAATCACTATGTCCTTATATAGGCATAAGAATCATAACCATATTTAGACATAGCTCATGCAGTCCAAATACGGCAGGGCTACTTCCACTAGTTCCGAAAATCTACAACGATTTCTTCGAAAACTCGGCTTCTCTGGACTTTCCCTTGCTCGAGAACTGACTTGTCCAAGAACTCATGGAGTTTTCAAAGAACCGAGAGTCTTTAATGACGTTATTATGTCCACCTTTACGTCAAACTCTGCAATTTCAAGGTATAAATATGCCCACACTTGCTTTAGCAAACACACGGTGGTTTGGAGCAGTTTGACTATCTACTTGCCTGGCGCATCCTGCTACAGCAAGTGCCGAAGGAAGCCGACCCTCCAGCAGACGCACTGAGAGAGACGCTGTCTTTTCTCCTGCCGAGAAATCCAGCTCCAATGTTCCAAGCTACCCTAGCGGGTTGCTGGGAAATCGAGTCCTGAGCCTGCCCTTCTTCATTCCAAACTAAGGTACGGAGCTGATTAGACCCTAAGAGAAATCTTGGACAGATTCTTGGCAAAAGAATAATCTATTTATGCTACACCTCACTTAATTCTTCCCTTGTACTAAGCTTAGGTTAGGTACACTGGGTAGGCGTTTTTTAGAAGCACCAGTTGAGTACTTTTAGCCTCTGTTATTTATGTATGTATTTATCTATGGTTTAGGAACCATACAATGCTCTTACAGTATTATTTTATTCTACTCTTTACACTGTATGTATTATATTTTACAACCAGTTTTACGATTGTAGCAGTTCATTTCTTATGCTTGAGAAAGAAGACTGTTCAATAAAACCTTTTTATTGAAAACGCCTGTATCTTATTTTCTCTGCGCCTCTGGTGAAACGAAGCATGCACGATTGACTGAGTGAAATATCTACCTATTGTTTCCACGACTCTGATGATCAGTTTTAACTTGGGGAAACAAAGTTGTCATGTTTATGTGGTTGTCAGAAACTAATCCCTTCTTGTGAATTCAAGAAAGTTTCTAGTGACCTCTGAGCTAGCTGGCACTCACAATTAAGTCTATATATTCGATAGAGACCTAGTAGACCTCAGTCCTACGTCTAAACTATAGGATATATTATTCCAATGCGCAGAGCCTATTGGGAATATAGGAACTACACTACACTACAACTCTCTGAAGCAAATATGTAGTGATATCCCTTCTACATTTCTAAGGTATTCAGTGTTGGTCCACAAGGCAGATATAGACTCTGTCAGGGGTTCATTTGTGGCACTCAGTTCAGTGATGAAACTGATAGCATGTAAAACATTTGAATACAAAAAAGTATATTTAAAAACGTAGTGGAAAAATAAAAGTTATTAAAATTGTTGTTAGCATATATGTTTATGAAAATATAAAGGTAGAAAGTCTTATTTTACAAGAGGTTGTGGAAAATTAGCATAAAGCAGATCAGTTATTTGGTGCTATATTTCAGAGCAAAATGAGTCCACACATAAAAAAAATAGCTCAAAAAATTCAATTGCTTCAAACAAAAGAAGCTCTCAATCTAGTTGCTCGCATTACCATACTATAATTTTGCTGCGAACTGCAGCATGATTTCGCCACGTGTCACAATGGCGTGATTTTGCACATTTTGGGTTACAACCATAGCACAAAATTCCCCGAATTATGCTAATACCCCAGTATACTTAAAATTTTGTCCAGTATAATTTGAACCACAACATTTGTGAATTCATCATAGATATTGTTTAATCTCTACCTGTTATTTCCTTCTTTTTCTCAAAATGTTTTTGTGGTTGCCACTTTAGGGGGCATGCTCCTGTATCAAGTGCCTTGCCATCCTTGTGGCAGTGGTATCGATATAAGCATTCTACTAGTAATGTAGGGCTTCTCCCTAAGGTATAAGGTATAAGGAGTCTGCCACCGCGCTGTAGAAGGACACGGAGAAATGGAAGTCCCCACAGGTAGAGTTATCCTGCAAAGAGGCTTTACTGCCAGTCCCCAGTTGTTGGGCCTGAGGCTGAAACCGCAGATTTTTGTTTTAATCCTTTGACGCTAACAAGGCCACACAATGGAAAGTGGAAACTCAGCGCATGAAATATAGATGGCGGCTCCGAAAAAGCCTGAAGTTCAAGGCGAACTGGCGACGCGCGTGACTGGAGAAGCTTTAACGATGACAGAGGCCTTTGTGCTGCATCTGAAGGGCGTTTTTATCTTTTCCACATAACGGCGTATTGTGTGTCCCTGGTTACAATGCACCCGGTCACCCAGGGAGACCTGCAAGCCCTTAACTAATAGGAGTTAATACGTGACTGCAGGTGCCGCTTCCGGGAGGGCGGACGGGGTCCTTCGGGAGCGCACCTGCGCCTTGGCGCCAGTCTCGCGAGCAGCAGCTGTTCAGGACAAAGCCCCTTGAATGAGCACGTGGATGGGTGAGCACGTGGAGCCGTTTTATTAAAAGTCACCCGTGTGCAAAGGGCACTTTAGCTCACGCGCAAATGTCAAGCTTGTTAGTGATGACGAACATCGGAAAACAGTTTTAGATCCTATACAGATACAGGTAGTTGGGTAGGCTGTGCAGATGTTGATTGTAGGTCGGTGTTTGGAAGGTGTGTGTATGGAAATATGTGCGTGTGTGTACGTTTGTACATTACAGATAACCAATAATATATTATAATGTCGTTTGTTGGTTCTGGTGGGATCCCATTTGCAAAATGAGGGGCCAATCCAATAGCTGTTTCACAGCCTCTGTTTATTTTGTTAATATGCAATTGTACACTGCAACGGTTCTAAACCTTTAACCTTCTGAGGATCCCCAGTGAATTTCTATGGGAAGCTGCGACCCCGCCTAAGCAATTTTAACGATTTGACCGCAAAACAATACACAAGTATACAGAAATAAGAATACATAAAAAAGGCACAAATTATTAAATATGTTATTTAATCCACGAACAAAAAAAATTAGAAAATCAAATTTTTTATGGGTACGTTCGAGCTTTTAAAAACGTCGTTTTATTTCTAAAAGGCAAAGATATATAATAGACTTGAATATCACTTTGTGTGCTTTAATTGAGGCCACTGACCCTCCATACCACTTGCCCTGCTCCCACGGTTCAAGATAAGGATACCATTTCAATTTTAGCAACCAATTTCAAATTCTTTAACATTTATGAAGCATTTTCAAACTTTTGCTTTTCTTTATGTGTATGTGCTCTATTGATCTGCCAATATTGAATTTTCTCCCGGGTATGAATTGCAGAACATCATGGTAAGGGGCATTTTTTATCATTTATAGGTTCTTGAAATGCTTTCCGAATCTTTTCAAGGTTCTGGGATTCTTTTTCCCCCTCAGGCATACATGTCATCATTTGGTAACAGATACGGTGATTTGAAAAACAAATTCGGACAATTACAATTTCTATTACATTGAATAAAAGTGTTTTAAGCAGGAAAATGTGAAATGAAGTCAATTTTGTCTTTAGAAGAATTATCACACAGGAATCTTTGCACTTACTTTGTGCTTATTTTGACTGGATCATATGACTAATGTTTCATAAGTAAGTGACACAGCACGTGACAGTCAAAACTTCATTTTTGGGTCTGGCCAAGTATAGGTTTAACTATGTGATAGAATGCATGTAATCACAAACACGTAACAAGCATTGGCAATGACAATAGATCTGGTTTATGAATGCACGCACTTTTTGTGTCATTAACAGGTTACAGGCAGTCTGTTTCTAATCTCTACACTCATGCATTCATTCATTCATCTATCCACTTACTCATTTTTGCCATCACCCTCTGACACAACAATAAAAGACACACCAACTCAACAATGTATGCAAGATAAATTAAAAGGACACCAATACAAACAAAAATTTGCAATGCAATAGTTATTGCATTTATGCGAGTTTGAGCTATTGACTTTGCAAATGACAATGCCTTTTATTCTTGTCTTAGTTTTTAAAACATAAATAAAAGTCATTGTCATTTACAACGCCAATAGCTTAAACTCGCGTAAATGTGAGCCCTATTGCATTGCAAATGCTTGTTTCTTTTTGCACCCATTATAATCAATGGGGTGACCCAAACTAGTCCACGGACCTGGGTATAGATAGTTATAAAAAACAGTGGTTCTAGACCAATTAGAAATGTATCTATTCAAGGTGATAATCATTGAGCCTATTCAGAGCTTACTACGTGTCAGCTCATATACGTATATAAATCGTAAAATTCTTTAACAAACATGAAGTGCAGCACAACAATGATTATTATTATCAAGTATTTACTGAAAAAAATAGGGACTGATGTTAAACAAACCTCTGAGGGTCATAAAGGAGAAATGGATTATAGAAACGAGTGGAAAGAAGTGCTAAAAAATAAGGAGGAGTCAAGAGGACTCGAAGTTTGTCAAGCAGAAGATGGAGAGCATATATTTACATAAATTTACAAAAACTAATAATAAATATACAGTTCAATTAAAACTAGCCATGTTAGAAAACAGTGATTTGTAAATTATTTATTTTTGCAAACAAAAGTAAATTGTTCTTGACAGGGACAAGGGTGGTGGGAGCAATGGTCCAGGTGCGCGAAGGGAATAGCGTCAACGTTTCGATCCAACTATCGGCCAGAGAAGGAAATTAATGCCTCAGCCATACAGATCTTCCTCAGGACAGGGGAAGGGGTGAAATGACCTTTGTAAATTACCTCCACACTGAATGGGTCCAGAGTTTATGTCAACAGTTTCTGAACAAAGCTCGTGGGGATTCAAGGTGGTGGCGCTAGTACAATCCAAACATGATGGTATCATACAGCCCGTAATACGTGGCCAGCGGTTTACTTCGGCGATATGACAGTTAATTACGGCAGACCAACACAGCTAAAACAGTCTGGTCGGGAGAGTAGTGCTTCTCATTGCTTAACTCCAATGCATGGAGTTAAGCAGTGAGAAGCACTACTCTCCCGACCAGACTGTTTTAGCTGTGTCGGTCTGACGTAATTAATTGCAATAAAACGTTTCACTGGAGACCAATGCAAACTATTTAGCAGCACACCATAGAACTTCAGGAGCTCTTGACCTGCCTCGTGCGTGGTATGAGTGAGCTAGACAAGCTGGTTGCATTCTGGTACTTGTAGTTTTTACACATTATACATACAGGAATTCAAGCACTCAAAGGGAAATAAAAAAAGGCAAAGCTTCTCCCATAAGATGGTGATGACAAAAGGCGTTGAGATCTGCAACATACATACTGAACATTAAAGTACTACCGTAGTAAGTATATATTTACCTTACTCTGTGCTCCGGTGCTGGTCGGCTGTACACGGGGCATTGGTGCCCAGGGCCCCCCACTGGTGGCTTGTTGCAGACAGGCTCCATCTTTGGTGTAGAAAGAGTTTGGTGGGCAGGGATGCGGAATCAGGGCGGTGCAATACTCTGCCGCTATAGCTCTCCCTCTTTCTCTCTGAACCTCTCGGCCTCTCCTTGGACGCCTTTTATAACCATCTGGGAGTGATGGCCGGTAAAAGTGCCTGCCTTTTACCACAAAAGAACCAAGTGTCGTGTGACGTGCCTGGCTCTAGCCCCTTCAGTGCCCCTCACGCAGAATAAAACAGCAAATTAATTAAATAACCAAGCACGGTCGCTATAGTGAGCGGCCAGCGCTACTAATTAATTAAATAAACAAGTGCAGCCCAGGGCCTGACTGGCCGTAGTGAGCACCGGGCATTTCCCCGGTGGGCCGCCAGGGTGGGGGACGGTTGTGGGCCGCTGGGGGCCGTATTTGTTATAGGGGCCCGGCAATATTGGCCCCCTGCAACAAAATCGTCCGAAACCGGCCCTAGTAAACAGCTCGGCTGCACCCCCCCTCCATCCCCCAGGGGGGCTGGCCAAGCAGTTTGCCAGCGCCGGTTTCGGTTCACAGTCCAGCCCTGGCGCAGCCGATAAAGTGAAAGCAGACTACGATGTAAATAAATAAAAAAATAAACAAAATAGTGCTGGTAGCCATGATAAAGCAGACCGTGTAGCATGACCAGTAAAAGGTCTAGTCCTTATGGGCGGTAACAAATGGAGACAAGGCGGTACCAAGGAGAGACTAAAAAGCCAATTTACCAATCAGAAGCCAGCTTTTAAGAAGTACAATCACACAAAGCCAATGACAAATATGGGTGGAGAGTGGACAAGGCTTCCACAGCATAATCTACTACAGCATGCGTGCTGCCGCTGACTTGACCTAAAAAAAGAAAACATATTGTATTTCAGTGAGTTATTGCTGATCATTGCCATCTGCTGGATCTGCTGGTCATGAGTTGGGATCCCAGTTTGTGCACCACAGACTTCTCCTCAGAGGTTGATAAAATTAGGCTAATTCAATTAAGAGATTATACCATTTGTTAGAAGCAATTAAAAGTGGCATAAGTTCAATAAGAAGTGATATGTAATAAGTCCTGCTTCCTTTTTCCTTGCCAGAAGAATGGCCCAGTGAGATGCATGTGCACAGTTGAAACATTCAAACATTTACAGATCCACAGATCTTGTTTCAAAATTCTGCTGGCCTACTATCCAGGGTCCACGGTCAGTAAAAAGAGCTCATTCATTTGGGTAATATTCACACCAGGTATTAAGCACTTGTAAAAGTGCACAATGCAATGCTATAAAAATAAGTTGTTATTATCAATTGTACTATATGCCTTTGAGCTCGCTCTTTTAAGGCTGGGCAATTGTAGAAAACTCTGAAGCAATTTCTCAGGCAAATACCTTTTAAGTGCATCCTAAATTCCTGATAAATCAACAGCTCGAAGTATCCACCTCACCAAACCACTCTGTCAGTTACTGGTACTTGATTGAGTGCAATAGCAGAGGGTACTGCAAGTTATGGCCCAATCACACTTAGGCTGCCCTTCAGGACTAAGCCCGGTGGAATATTTGTTAGACCAGCATAATCTCACATAATATTCAACATTTTGCATTGTGGAACTGATGCACAAGGCCTCATAGTATGCCATTATGCCATGTTGCATAAACAAGATTAATGTTCGTAAAATCTGATCGCAGGAGTATAGGACCACAACAACCAACAGTAGCCCGAGAAGCAGTTCTTTAATGTGGCCACTGCTAAAATTAAATAGGAAATTCATTTGCAGTTGATTTCTTACCCAAAGACAGCACTTAGTAATTCTTTTTAGCACGTAATGCATTTTTTAAATTCTGTTTGTTGTTTCTAGAGGCAATTCCATAAAGAGTGAAGGGACTGTACGTCTGTATCCGCGTAATCTTTCTGAAGCCCTGGAGACTCCTCCCTATTCTTTTTGCATAACTTGGTAATTTTTAATTTTATATTATCGTGGAAAAGAATTACTCATCCTTAGTCTGCAATTTCTGCTTCAACATCAAGTGATTGAATTGTACTTTGTGTGTGAGGGGGGGGGGGTAAAAATCAAGTAAGGTTGGAAGAAAACTTTGCATAATGTTTGTTGTTTGAGGGAGGGCAGGAGGCATTACTATTTGTTCGTTTTTTTCATTTTGTTTGTTGCTGGGTGGCCTGGAGAGTAGATGAGTAGGAGTTGTACGCTGGGCAACGCAAGTTTGTTTAAAGCACATAAGGGCAAATGACATTTTGAGAAAGAAACCCTCTGTTCTAGTGACCCAATTTCTTCACGAGCCCACTGGGTGTTGACTGAATGTTTGTCAAATGAGAGGAGATTTTGTATGTGAGTGTACAATACTTTGTCTCCCTCCACAAGATCGGTTAAAAGAAATAATAACTGAAGAGAACCCTATCCCATTTCACTTTTCCTTCTTACCTCCTTCCAAGGAATGATCTGCGGGCACTATGCCTCCCGACTTTGCCCTTTACCCGAGTGTGAGTGGATTATAAGGAATGACTATCGAGTCCGTACAATCTAAACATAGTGAGCCCCCACCAAAAGGAACTCCTGTCCATACTATGTACCAGCAATATGGTAAGTGCATGTGCAAATATTTACGAGACTGGGTGAGGACAGGAAGAAGAAGTACCTTAAAGAACATAGTACCTTTGACGTATAAAGATTATCTCATTTAAAGCCCAGTGCAAGCCTGAGGGTGAGGGAAACTCTTGGCCACTTCCTAACCAATAGGGTAGTAAATGTTCCCAGGTGTGAACTTACCCATTGTTGCAGCACTTCCTATTTGCTTTACTTTAAACTATCCCACAGTGCACCTCTCTACCTAAGTCCAACATAGAAGAACCTTCTTACACTGGTAAGAGCTCCTTGTGCCCACCCAAAGGTGTGGCTATGATAATGGACAAACTCATTATCATACCACACCTCTGGATGGGACCGTTCTTAGGGGACCTAAAATCTGTGGAAATACCACGCAAAAGATGGTCGGCTACAACATGTTCATTTGCACATTTCTGCAAAGCATAACCTCGCTTTCAAACCTAGCATCTGGAAGCGGGATTTGAGGAGAATAATGAGTTGAGAATTTTATGTATGAACGATATTCTCTCATCAAGGACATTCTACGCTTCTGAAGGCAGAAGATCCTATGCCCGGTTTTATTTGATAGGTTTTTGCTGTAACACGTGTCTGTAATGTATTTAAGTTCCAAAGACATATTGAGAGAAAGCCTATTTAAACTGTCCTAAAATGCATGTAGGTTATCATTATGCTGGAAGCTGATCTGGCCCATTGAAATGGCAATTGTTTATTAATTATTCAGCTGCGCTGCTGCAATTTTGCATTAGGGACAAGTTAGACATTAGGTTTCCAGACATGTTTTATTTTTACCAATATGTTCTCTTCCCTTTAATTTAATTAATATAATAATCATTTGAAATGCTTTCTTCCAATTAGCTTGTCATTTCAAGAAGATCAAATTTAAATTAATTTAATTCAATAATTTCTACTTGTTTGGAGTGTAATGTTCCAACAGCCTTCCAGTCCACTCCAGTGCGTCATTGAATTCACACTGTTGTCTCATTGACTAGAGCCAAAGGCGGTCCTTTGGAATGGCTGAGTTGCAATGTCATATTCATTCAGCGTTGGGTGTGTAAGATTGCCATTGGAGAGGCAAGGCTGCATACCATGGCTGTTACTATTCCATTAGTGCAAAGGCAAGGATTTCTCCACAAAACCAGTAGGTTAAGCGTGTTTAATAGATTGCATTAATCTAAGTGTAAGACACAACTAAATATATCTACCGAATATATGTTAGATTTTTTAGCAAAGAGATTTATTATGATTCAATTTTCCAATCTCATTTTCTCATATGCAGGTTCTCATTGGTTAATAGATCATATGAATTACATTTGCTTGTCATCCAAGAATGGTAAAGTGATGCCAAGAATGGGTGGTTGTACAGTGCCTTCCCCTATGTACATGTTATGGGCATAGGTTCCGGGATTCTCTAGCACCTGTTCAAGGAATCTGTGAGGTTTATCCTTCCAGCTCTGTACATCTTTACTTCCTTTCTTTTGCTATGCTGCGGGCTCTGAAACCCCCTCTCAAAAGAGTTACCTTTCTCTATGTGCTAGTCTAGCGCCTCTTTTCAATAGCGCCTAACTAGTGGGTGAAGTCATCTGTTGGCTCGGGAGAATCAGTTCCATTCGGGCCTCATGTCTCTCCCAGTCGGGATCTAGGTGGATGGTGTCTAAAATACACCAGGAGGCAGTAGCAGTCTGGGCAGTCTCTGTCTGTCCAGTAGAGAGTCCCATTGTGCAAGTATAAGATACATGAAAGTATGAGGCCAATTTTCTTTCATTTTTCGTTTCGCTTTTTCCTGCACGTACTTCTTTGACCTGAACATAGTTGTTACAGACAGTGGCATGACATGCTCGGGCTCCAAAATTCTATTTTGCCCGGAGTGCCGAAAATCTTTGCACCGTTCAATTTCCAGACCCTGGTTTCCCCACTCAGGGCACTAGGCCGGCTGGAGTTTTCTCAACATCAACGAGAACAGTGCTCAAGAAGGAGACTCGAGGAGGGTATTGGGCTTGACGGGTGTTTGCGTCTTCATGCATGCTGTTTGACGGTGAGATGATGTGGAACTGTTGTGGAACTTTTTTCAAAGGACAAACCTGATTGGACAAGCATTTTCACCAGCCGCTCCCTTCATGCCAGCTCTCACAGAGTGACGGGGGACAGTGGCGTAATGAACTGCGGGGAGCACGCGCTCCCCGGGGCCGGCCGGCAGGAGGCCAAGGACGGTGTTCAGGGAGCGGCTTTTCCAACAAAAGCTCCGAGGGCACCGACCTCTTCAGCTCCAGCGTTCGCATTAAAATAATTACGGGATTTCCTAGCCGTGGCCTATTATGTGTACTCTGTGGAGATTAATTGTACTGGGCGAGGGCGGGAAAACGCAGCAGGCGTCTGGCGTTGTTTCCACAACAAGACACGTGTGTTCTCCGTGCCGCGGTCACAGCTCCTCTCTGCTGATGCACCCTCTGCCGCTGCTTGTCTCCCACTCTAGTGCAAGGTGCGGGGCGCTGGGTCTGAGCTATTAAGAGTGGGGGGTTAGTAGTGCTCAGGTCCTGGGTTTTGGGTGAAGTTGTAAAGGTTGAGTCAGGTGCAGTATATTATAGTAATTATTACTCGCACAATACACTTCAGCGTGGTCGATTACAAAGAAACGCTTTCATAAATACTTACTAAAAAAAGTTCTCTAATATGATAAAGAATAGTGAACGTCTGATTGTTCTTGCACCTTTCCGGTCAAGAGCTATTGAAGAAACTAGCTTTAGGAACTGGCTCCATGGCCCCCTGTCATGTGGGTACACTGCAGTGACGTAATGTTATCCAAAGAGCGTTCAGCACCATGGATAGCTCTTGCGCTGTCCTGATCTCTGAGGGTTTTCAGTATGACGGTGCGGCGGTGACCCGAGGGCAAGGCAGCTCATTATTATGGGGAGGCGCATTCTACTGGCACGATCCAAGGTCGAACTGGCCAAATGCAGGGCTTTAAGTGGGATGAAAAAACTGGAGGGTCTCTCAAAGGGTCGTGGCCAATGTAATTAAGGGCGGGGCTCAAAAACTCTTAAACTAAAAAATCTGTGCTTAGCATAGTGTGCCACCTGACTTGTATTTTGCTGTTTCTGTCATTGCATCTAGATATATGATACAACAAGTAGTATCATACCTACCACAAGTCAGGACTACTGGCTTTGTCAATGGTTGTTGGTTGCATTAGATAAATAAGCAGCATATATGGCTTGTTGTATATAATATTGAAAAGCTTCCGCTTAGAGCCCAGGACAGTGTGGCAAAGCTCCCGAGTTTCAAAAAGGGAAGGGAAATCCAGAGAGAAAATTACTATCTTTAAAGGATTTCCCTTCCCCAACAACCCTCACCTGACATGATGCATGCCGTAACTTCTCCACTAGTGAGAAGTTGGCAGTGTGAGCACGCTCACCTCGATGTGCCTGCTGTCACTGCAGTCCAGAAAAAAAGGCCCTGCCTGTGCCAGGGCACAACACAGAGCCTGCTAGAGACCCGTTTTGAGGCCCCCTTTAAAAAACTGCTGGTGCTCAGACCCGGTGAGACCCAGCCCACTTAAAGCCCTGCCTGAAGGGCAATCAGACAGTGCCCGAAGGGCTGGTCTGACAAGTCAGTGTGTGGGCTGATTTTTGGCCGTTTGTGAGCCTGTTTTATAATCTGCTGGTTGGTTTTTCTGTTATATTCCTGACACTAAAACAAACATTGTGCCTTTTGCAATCTCAAATCCATGCTGTCTTCCTTACCTAGCAAAACACTTACACAGTGTGTCTTTTACAAGGTTAGACCTACTCCAATTTGCAAACATGGTGCGATTTTTTAGATATTTAATTCAATAACGGGGCCACTATTTTGATACCCGTGTCTATTTTCTGTCCCAGTCTGACTCTGGAACAGTCTGTATGGTACCTCAGCGCATAGCATTTTTTTTTAAATATTTTTTTTTATTTTAACAGTAAGACAAGAGTAGGCATTACAGATATCAGGTGTCAAACGGTAAAATGCAGAACAGGGACAGGCGGGGGAAATATACATACAGCAACCCTCATAAGGAACACATGGCCTATCGCGATTGCGCACCTTAGAAAAAGGAAACAAACAGCCTATTATACGATCCAAAACAATCCCACTCGCGCGACCCCGTCCTCAATGATACAGGATAATAAAAGCCAGTGTAGACACCCGGACAATAAAGGATCCGTGGAGAATAAACAGCCCACCTCTCGTAGAAAGGAAAAAGAAAAGACAAAAGGGCCATAGAACAAAACAAAGGCAAAATAAGAAACCCCTCCCCTAACCCCCCACCCTGCACCCCTGCAATGGCTACGGCCTAATCCCACTAGCAGCGTGCCTGTCGCCCAAGAACTACCCTAAAAGAAGGGAAAAAGAGAGAAAGTGGAGGAGGAGGAAGCGAACATAGTCCCGGTCTCCCGTACCCCACGCCAACAGCGACCACCCCGAGACGTAGGAAAACCAATATTCAGCAAAATATACAAACCAGTCGGGGGAGTATAGTCAATAACCACCCAACTCCCGTCACAGTATAGGCACAACCCTGGCATTGCATAAAGCTATTATATCAGAACTAAGCGATCAAGTTCAGCCCTGGCCAGTACGATCTTTCATAAGAGTCTTCTTAACTCGAGCCGCCATCTTGATGGAAAAGGCAAAGCGTTCATAAAAGTTCACGTCAGTGCAGTAGGATCGGATGCAGGATAAAAGTTCACGAATCGAACGAGGAAAGGTGTCCAAGAACAGCGAGTATCTCGAACAGTCACTAAGGAACTTGTTACCACACAGAAGACCGTCTATAGATGTATTAGGCGGCAGCAGAATCGAGCAGGAGACGCTGGCGATAAGCACGGGCTGGCTTGTTGTTGATTGGGGACCGCCAAGGCTCATTAAATCCGGGATCTGCACGGGGACCTCGATTCCAGACGTTCGGTGCACCGCTGGTACCACAACTAGCTGGCAACTTAACGAAGAGTCGTCCTCCGGTTCCAGGATACCGTCCACTTTCACAATCAGTGTCCGGAACACAGCGATGGTGTGCGAATGGAGCGCCCCAACGGTGGCCATAACGGCCTGCAGCGATGGCGTGCCTGCCGTCCGCTCCATCCCCTCTCAGTAGGCGACAGAGCAGGACTTGAACCCCAGAGGCCGGCCACTCCGGGGTAACAGGCCACGCAAATCTGATGTTGAACAGTGGGCGCTCCTCGTCCAGCAGAACACACCTTCGCCGTCAGTGAGGGCCCCAGCCCATCGACCCCGGGTGGGCGGCAAGGTCTTCGGGCAACGGACCCCCACCACGGCAGCCGGCGTGACACGCTGGTGTGTCCTCGGTGTAGGTCATGCACAGGATCGTCACCAAAAATCAACAATTCACGGCACACTTCGGGAGACCGGGCTCAGTCCAGATCAATTCCAACCCAGATAGGCTAGAAATCGAGGCCCCGGCTTCCACACATTGTTAGGCCGAGAATGGAAACATGGTGTATCTTCGTCAGCCGATGAGGTAGAAAACTCGGGATTGCACCTTTAGAAGCAGAAAAACTTCAGGAACAAGGAAGTCTGGTGTGAGCCCAGGATTAAAGGCAGGATAATCGAGCTGCTGGCGGAGGTCGGCGGAGCCGAGAGCTCACGCAGCCATCTTGATTGCTAGCGTAGCTCCTCCCGCATAGCATTTTTTATTTGTAAATCAAGTTAATAGGTACTGGTGGCGGCATGTTTTAATTGTTATGCAGAATGGAATGCCATGCCGTTTATGGAGAATAAGAGATACGTGAGTGTTAATATGAATAATAAAATCATTGAAAATTTACAAGAAATGGATTAGCTGACATTGTACTTGGGTAACAAAGTGAAATAAATGATATTGTTTTATTATGAGTACCTCAGTACAACACACCTATTGCGAAGTAAATGTTCAGTAGGATGCACTTGTCCAGGTCAGAAATTTCAGAAAGATAGACCTCTCTGGTTGGCTGTTTTCTGTAGGGCACATGTGTTATGTTATAATATGACATTGTTATGTTATTTTATGTTATGTTATTATGTTTATTCTACGTTATGTTATTTTATGTTATGTTTTCTATGCTGTGCTATGCTTATTTGCGCGGCGTGCATTGTCACCCACAGGGGTATCCCCGTACCTACGATTGGAGGGAAGGTCAGTCTGGTACCTATTGTAAGAGCCAGGTTTTCAGTTTCTTGTGGAACTTTAAGATGGAGATGGTGGCTCTGATGTGGAAGGGAAATTGTTCCAGGCTTTGGAGAGCAAAGTAGGAGAAGGTATGGCCTCTGGCTCTGGCTCAGCAGAAGCAGGAAATGAAGGCAAGGAAGAGGTTGGCCAAGCAAAGGTGTCCACAGTCAGAGTGTGAAGCTGGATGTGACTGTTGAGGTAAGCAAGTCGTTGGTTATGTAGTTGTTTGAAGGTGTGTGTGAGCAGCTTGAAGAAGTCTAGTTAGTGGATATGGAGCCAGAGGAGGTCCTGGAGGTGTATGAATATATGAGTGCAGTGGTAGTTTGAGAGTGAGTCTAGAGCTACTATCTGTATGAACTGGAACCTCCTGATGCATTGAGAGGTGATGCCAATGTAGAGGACATTCAAAGCAAACACAAGGGGGTCGATTCCGATTCGGGAAAAACCGGTCCAAATAGCCGTTCGGAGCGTTTTCCCCATGCGAATCATACCCTGCAACGTCCCCCGTACATATGACGAAGTACGATTCGTACCAGGAGCCGTACTCCGTACGAGTCGTACAAGACACCGTACGACTCTAATCTCCGTACGATTCTCCCTCGGAACCCGCTGTACGCGACATCTGTACAGTTCGCGGCTGGTTTTTACGACCCAGCAAGTACGATACGTGTCGGGTACGCACCGTACGACCCTTTTTCTATGGGAGCTGAAAACAGCCGTAAAAGCAGAGTTCACGCCGAAACAGGTACGGAACGGCCCCCCGGGTACGGTGCGTACCCCCCATAATCGCAGGGGTACGCAACGTACGCCTGCAATCATGGGGTGTACGAGCCATACCCCCATGGTACGATCGGTGTACGAGCCGTACCCCCATTGTACGATCGGTGTACGAGCCGTACCCCATGTACGATTGGTGTACGAGCCATACCCCCATTGTACGATCGGTGTACGAGCCATACCCCATGTACGATCGGTGTATGAGCCGTACCCCCATTGTACGATCGGTGTACAAGTCGTACCCCATGTACGATTGGTGTACGAGCCGTACCCCCAGAGCCGTACCCCATGTACGATGGGGGTACGGCTCGTACACCGATCGTACAATGGGGGTACGGCTCGTACACCGATCGTACATGGGGTACAGCTCGTACACCCATCGTACAATGGGGGTACGGCTCGTACACCGATCGTACATGGGGTACGGCTCGTACACCAATCGTACAATGGGGGTACCGCTCGTACACCGATCGTACATGGGGTACGGCTCGTACACCGATCGTACAATGGGGATACGGCTCGTACACCGATCGTACATGGGGTACGGCTCGTACACCGATCGTACAATGGGGGTACGGCTCATACACCGATCGTACAATGGGGGTACGGCTCATACACCCCATGATCGCAGGCATACGGTGCGTACCCCTGCGATCATGGGGTGTACGGACCGTACGGTGTGTATGTGTTTGTGTGTTTTCAGGACGACTCGCCCGTACCTGACGTGGACCGTACGAATCGCGTCCTCAAACCTGGTCCGGATCATACTCATCGGGTCGTACGGCATGTGTACGAGTCGTACGGTATGTGTACGAGTTGTACGGTTCACGGTTTCAGCCTTGCAATACGTACGGATCGCGATGATTCGGACGGATTCACGGAATACGGATCGTACTTCGCGACTCGGACGGACGGGTACGATTCGTACGGATAGGGCTCCGGATACAAATCGTACGGACGGTTTTTTTCCCGAATCGGAATCGACCCCAAGGAGATGATGGACGGAGAGCTGAACATTTTCAGACACTCACCCACAGTCACAGATCTGGGTTGAATCTATCATAATTCTTTAGCTCACTGTGCCACCTCAGTTCAGACCCAGCTATATGCAAATCAGTCTTGTCCCTGTGCCTCATGGGAACAGTCCAACCCGAACTGCCAAGTCAGGTCTTCCCTGAACTGGAAACAAGCATCCTGGGACCGGTTTCTGGGTAACACCCTTCATCAACAGGGCCGGACTGGCCATAGCAGCCACCGCGTACTTTCCAGGTGGGCCGCCAGTGTGGGGGCCGGTTTTGGGCCCCTGGGGGGCCGTTTTTGTTACAGGGCTCTTTTTGCAACATAGCTGCAATATCGACCCCTGTAACAAAATCGGCCGAAACTGGCCCTGGCAAACAGCTCAGTGCAGGGTCCCTTTCAAGTGGGGTTTCCTCTGTGGTAACAATAAAGGCGGGAGCAAGGGAGGTACTTATGAAGCAGGCTCAGGGCATCCGTGTTAGAAACATTGCAATGACCTGGAAAGCCACCCTAGGGCCACACGGTGAGGGCAGTAGTATATACTAAAGGCAGATCGTGAGCTAGCCAAATGTCAAATAAAAACAATTTCCCGCCCTCTGTCTCGAACCCACCGACCTCTCGAGGTCGTGCTGTTGTATAGGGCAATCAGGCAGTGCCCAGTGGGCTGGTCTGACAGCCGGCTCTTTAGCAATGTGTGGGCCTGCTTTATTGGCTACTGGGCCTACTTTTATGTTTGATTTCCCTGAAACATTGCTTGCAGCAGGCACAAAAGCAGGCAGTCTCCCATTCCTTGAAAAAATATCTATACAGTGTCCAGGGCCGTACTGGCCGTAGCGGGCATCAATCGTTTCCCTGGAGGCTGGAAGGGTGGGGCCAGTTTTGAAGTGGGGAAGGGGGGGGGGGGGGCTTTTGTTACTGGGGGCTGGTTTTCTGGCAGTGCTGCAATATCGGCCCAAAGTAACAAAAGTAGCAGGTCTTCACACTTGCACAACCCTGGTCCGACTCAATTACCAGGGATGTTTTGGGTTCCCAGTCAGGCCCTGACAGCGTCTTTGCATGTTCAAAACTGTCTTCATTTGCAAACGTGGGTCTCTTTTTCATTAGCTATCTGGTTCACTAACGTGGGTAACTTTAATTTCTGTGTCTATTTTTGTCCCTGTCAGACTCTCCTCTCAGCAACTGGGCCCGGGGGCCTGCAAATGCAGGACTGAGGCCAATATCCGGTACCCAGAGGCCCTGCTCGCCCTGCGGGCCTCTGCGTCTCTCGCTCATAGTTTAGTCTGAAACACAGCTATGGTCTAAGGAAATACTACTGACTGTACATGTAGTGGCCGTAGGAGACACCCAATCCCTCAGCGTTGAACCCCTACAGTGCCCACTGCCAACGGAAGAGGATACAAGGAAGCCGCATGCCACGTCTCCTTCCCACAGGTGTTACATAGGCTACCCAGACCCAGTGGTAAGAGCAGGGCCATAGCAGGCACCAGGCATTTCCCCATTGGGCTGGAGGGGTGGGGGCAGTTTTGTGCCCATGGGGGCTATTTTTGTCACTGGGGGTCGGTTTTGCAGCAGGGCTGCAATATCGGACCCCTGTAACAAAAGCGGGAACGGTGCCTCTTACTAGCACCGCCCCCATGCTTCCAGTGCTAGTCGAGCAGCAATATGCCAGGGCTGGTTGCTGTTCCCAGTCCGGCCCTGTTCATCAGCCAGGCTAGCTTGAATCCAGTGGCAAAGTGAGCAAGGGACCCATGTCTGGGCATACCCTGCAAACTTAGGGCAAACAAAACAAACACAAGGAGATGATGGACAGAGCGCTATACCTTTTCAGACACTCACCCCAGTCACAGATCTGGTCTGAATCCATTATCATTCTGTAGCTCACTTCGCCACCTCAGTTCAGACCCAGCAATATGCAAATCAGTCTTGATCCTGTGCCTCATGGGAACAGTGCAGCCCGAACTGCCAAGTCAGGTCTTCCCTGAATCGGAAACAAGCATCCTGGGACCGGTTTCTGGGTAACACTCTTCATCAGCCAGGCTAGCTTGAATCCAGTGGCAAAGTGAGCAAGGGACCCACATCTGGGCATACCGTGCCAACTTATGGTGAACAAAGCAAACACAAGGAGATGATGGACGGAGCGCTGAAACTTTTCAGACACTCACCCCCAGTCATAGATATGGGTTGAATCCATCATCATTCTTTAGCTCACTTCGCCACCTCAGTTCAGACCCAGCTATATGCAAATCAGTCTTGACCCTGTGCCTCATGAGAACAGTCCAACCCGAACTGCCAAGTCAGGTCTTCCCTGAACCGGAAACAAGCATCCTGGGACTGGTTTCTGGGTAACACCCATCATCAGCCAGGCTAGCAAGAATCCAGTGGCAAAGTGAGCAAGGGACCCACGTCTGTACATACCCTGCCAACTTAGGGTGAACAAAGCAAATACAAGGAGATGATGGACAGAGCGCTGAAACTTTTCAAACACTCACCCCCAGTCACAGATCTGGGTTGAATCCATCATCATTCTTTAGCTCACTTCGCCACCTCAGTTCAGACCAAGCGAAATGCAAATCAGTCTTGACCCTCTGCCTCATGGGAACAGTCCATCCCAAACTGCCAAGTCAAGTCTTCCCTTGCGGCTGGTCAGGTGAATCTTTGAGACCTCGGACTGAGTGATATGCGGAGATCACGCCATGTTACATTGTGTGTGACGTCACACGCTGCCGGCTGCTGGCTGTCGGCAGAGCTGCTGCTGCTCGCTCGCCCTCCCCCGCTCAGCCGCCAGCTCCGGGTTGCGACCGAGAGCTAGCCAGACCACAGAGAGGGCAGAAAAGCGGGGGAAGAGGAAGCGGGCATGGCGGACACTCGCCTCTGGGTTAACGAGGGTTAAGAGGAGCTTCGGACCCCCGGAGAACAGACAACACAGTTGTCCACAGAGTATAACAGGAGGAGGGGGTGCCTGGAGGAGCTGGTTCTGCTTGCGCTGTGAGCCGCAGGGCCAGGACCAAACAGTGGTGTGGGCTCAGTGGTCTCTCCAGCCCCCACTCAGCCATTACTCATTACTCAGGACTGACAGCGCAGTGACAATCCGGCAGTGGTCGCCCGGCACCGACTCACAGCAGCAGGAGATAAGAGGCGGTGGCGTGATCGGGGCCCGAGAGCAGCGGCGCAGCTGCCGGCTGTAAAAGTGTGAGCTGGGCACTGCAGAAGCGGCCCAGCTAGGTCTGGGTCCGGCTTGCAGTGTCCCTGAAGCTCCTGCTCAGGCCGCCCTCCTCCCCACCTCACCCTGCCCTCTCTGAGGGGCACTGGGCCTTTGTGGGGGTCGCTTGGGCTCCTCACCCAACACCCCTCAGCCGGCCTTCCTGGACATCTAGGCCCCTCGTGTGCAGGGGCTACGAGTTTGAGACCGGAGGGCTCATCCGCTCGACCACATAGGGTCATGAAGCACCAAAATTAAACACTGGACACAGGCTAGATTACTGCCCAAATGCAGCAGAGCCATCCTACGAATCAGGGACAGCACTCCTTTGCACCAAAGGCACCAGAGGCAGACTGCTTGCGGACTGCTCACTATCACTACCCTGCCACCCTTGCCGTTTCCCTGCAACAACTTCTCAGGTGAAAAGTGCAGGATTTAGAAACCTTAAGAAGACACTGCAATCTGCATCTCCTTGCAACGTCATAGCCAGAGAATGAGGTCACGAAAACAAAGGCGGTCAGTTACCACTGTAATAAACAACAGGAAAAGGAAGAGCAAAATGTTGGGCGAACCTAACAAGGGCCTGGCCATGGCAGGAGCACCCAATACTACTGACTGTACCATTCTTGTGGCGATAGAAGGTGCTTCACCAGCAAAGATAACAAAAACTGGCTATCAACCCAAAATATATTCAAAATTCTCATTTGTGAAAGATGCAGGAGCTGTTTTTAATGCCAGTAATCTCGTCCCCATTGCTTACAGAGGTTTACAGAGGTTTAACCCAGGCAGAAACAGCAGCAGTGATCGTAACATCGTTAGTTGACAAGGATCAAAATACGAAGCTAGATGAGATCAGGAAAGCATGAGGCAGAAAGAGTAATGCCGCAGTTGCAAGGCAAGAGGGGGTAAGGCAGGATTGGGCTAACGGCGCACCATACAGAGAATGCAGCAGCAAGTGTGCCGACAACTGACACAGATCATGAAGGCGCCATTTTCCATATACGCAAGACTCTCCAAAGATTCAGGACCACAAGGACTTATGCA
Organism: Lissotriton helveticus; assembly: GCF_964261635.1. Classification (NCBI taxonomy): domain Eukaryota; kingdom Metazoa; phylum Chordata; class Amphibia; order Caudata; family Salamandridae; genus Lissotriton; species Lissotriton helveticus. The sequence goes on from NC_136065.1 coordinate 1,780,164,589, forward strand.
CGTTGAGGATCCCGCTGGAGCCAAAAATTACAATCCTCTCTAACATGTACTCAAAGCTTTATCTGCCTGAGGATCTGAATGCTACCACGGAACGTGCGAGCTGCTCAGACAATATTCTGACCAATAGTCGAACATGTAATGGAGAAGGACCATGCCCGCCTGCCCGTGCCACCCCGTGCCAAGCTCGACCCAAGACCTTCCGGACCCGGTGGATTGGGCAGGTCAAGGGGCACACATCAAGTAAGCCAACCTTCTTCACACACAGGAGACAAGTCTTGCATGTGAATCCACCGGGCACTGTTGAAGCCTGGGGACCACATTATTTGGGTAGTTCCAGGTTGTATTAAGGTATTTGTGTCTAATGGACACTTCTTGCACGCGCGCTTTCGTACGCCGCGCTCACTAGATGTAGATTACACTTTATTAGGTCCTGAAGAATCGCTAGTTCAAAGAACAAGAAAGTGAGAAACATGTTGACCAACAAACTCTAACAAGGACACCACCACATGAACCATTAACCTCGGCGGGTGTGCCTTGTACACTGTTTTTAGCGAGGATAGGAGACCCCCAGAATAAAGTTGTCCTTCTAGGTACTCCGATTCCTTTTTTAACCACTCCATTACATCTAACAGTTCTAGCCCCACACCCGCACTTCACCAAACGGCAGTTGGAAAGAAGATCTCTGATAAAGTGCCCCTACTTTAGGGAGCCCGTTGGGTATTGCACCGCTGACCCAACGAGGAGCAGCCCATATGATGAAGCCTGACACCTGAAAGGGTGTGTGAGGGCATTAAGATCCAACATATGGATTCCCACCTATATCCTTCCTCGATATAGTGGGATCTAGTCTTTTGTGACTCCCCATGTACGCTCTATAGAGGAACAGCACAATCCCCCCCTTTTGTAGATAAGCTCTACCCAAGCTCACAACAATACTAAAGAGAAGCAAGAAGAGGGTTTAAAAGATGAAAAATTGCGAAAAATCACCATGGCTATGGAGCCATATTTGACTGATCTTCAGTCAATAACCCCATGGTGCGAAACAAATTGTGGCTCAGAGACAACAGACAACAAACAACTAGAAAACTCAAAAGCCGAAACACGCAAAGCATCATATCTTACCACAGAAGAGTGTGGAAAGCTGGTGGCCTCTTATTCACCTGAGGCACCCCTGGACAAAGACAACAAAACACAGCGAGACATGGATTATGAGGATTCCTCAACAGAGCATAATAATATATGGGCATCCCTCTTAAATACTATGCAGCTCTCAACTAAGGCAATGCAGTACCACTCAGGCAAGATGGATATTCAATTATCCCTCCTCAACTTCCTGGCGATCCACATCTCAAATATCGATGCCACACCGACAGATATGAGCAACCTCATCAAGAGAGCTCAAGCCGCCACTCAAATATTCCAACCTAGCTGCCCTTGCTTCTCTATCATAGAAAAACGATCAACTTTACCTTCACTGATGGGGGAGGTCTTCACCGATTTAAAAAAAAAAACAAGAAACACTGCAGGAACAGTAAACACCATCAGTCTAGACAGAAACACTGGAAAACCAAACCCTAGTAGGCCGGCAGCAACGACACAGCGGTACGTGGAGCAAAACCCCTCCGGCGCGGCCCATAAGAATAAGGGGCCCCTGGATCAATCTAACCTTGAAGCAAGCGCAGGCTGTATGCAAGGAGAAGTGGGGTCTACCGAGCCAGAACTCCATTAGGCAACGTATTACCCTCGAGGAGAGTCCAGGATCGGGTCTTAAATATATGTGGAGTCCATCAATAACTTACAACTTGATCCACCAGCCAGCAATGGTCAAGGCTCAAAAGGGCAGCTCTAAGGCGATGATGCAGCATGCAACGAACATCCAGGGGCGAAACTTTGCCAGAAACAGAAGAGAAAAGGGAGGAACAAGAACTCAACCATAAAGACATATTTTCAGGCTGAGGTCAAGTCCCCAATAGGAGAATTAACAGCACAGAGGGCAAGCAGGGCATCAATATACAGGCAGTCCTTGCAGATCACAAAGATCCTTCCCAACCAACTGAGGCACATGAGTGGTGAAGCGAAGAGTGATGAACGCACAGAGAGGCCATACTTGAATGAATTCATGGGAAATCAGGTTGCCGCTACCAGAAAAGGCTCTAGGAACAGAAGCACAGCGGACACATCAAACACAGTAGGGTGGGTTAAACGCTCAGTTCAGATGCTGTCAAATTCCAGGATCAATGAAGAACAACAATCCACAGGGGCTAATCACAGCAGCTACAGACAGGAGGAACCTAAGATAACTCTGTTCATTCCTGAGTACAAATCTAAAGGCCGAGGTAACATCCTGAACAGAGGTAATATCCTGCGATTATTAACCCCCATCAGTAACCTAGCAAAGTGCATTCACGCGATATGGAAAATTTGAAGACCTTAAGCATCTGTCAGAGCAAGAGATAACAAAACAACTTGGGCCATACAGGAAACAGCTGAGAAATTAAGGAAGGAGGAAAGACAACTAAATGCTTGGGGGATTTGACTAAAACGCCACAAAAAAATCGGTTACCCTTAGCCTCTGCTACGAGATTCTCAACAATTAGAAGTGCACAGTCCAAGAATAATGAACAACACAGGGAAAACCCAATCAGTGCTTAAAGGGGCTCGCAGCACAGAGTCCAACAGTTGGAGCCTAGGCAAACAGGTGATAACAACATGTCAAATGACTGCTCCTGGACAGCAGGAACCATTAACACTCGGGCCAAGAACACATGACAGGGTACGAAACACGTAAAAAAAGGCTTCCAGCTAAGACACTGCCCCTCGAACATAAATGGCCTAGGACCTAAAGTCATGGATAAAGATCTCCTGCTGTACTTTCAGCAATTTGATCTTATTTTACTGCAAGAAACCTGGTCAGCCGAACCATTTCAGTTATAAGGAAATAAGTCATATCATCTTCTGACATGTAGAAGCACCAAATTTGGGCACCTAAAAGGCCTTACAACTTGCACCTCAATTAAGAGCATAAGCACAGCTCAGGAATTGGTCATCAAAACAACAGCAACAAACTGCATTAAGGCAATTAAGCTGGACATAGCAGGCCTCAACGACAGTCGGCAATTAATGCTTGTAAATACTTACCTCCACCCTTGCAAGAAAAAAGCTGGCACGAAACTGCTGGTCACTGAGCTGATGAGGCTACTTACAGAAGAGATAACTCCGAACCTCATAGTCTTAGGTG